>NC_141687.1:1654616920-1657058005 GCF_964263255.1 Lissotriton vulgaris
TTTCTGTGGCCCCAGCCAGTAGGTAAGCAGCCCCCGCTCCACCGGGGCTGCGCTGTCCTTTAGTAGCGCCTCCAGGCGCGTGATTGGTGGCAGGCGGCTGTTTGGAATGCCGCTAGGGGGTCTGGGTAATGTAGTTCTTCCTCCTCACGGCGGCCGCTAGAGTGGAATAGCGGCAGCGGGAGGGAGAACACAGGCAGGCAACAAGCACGAGATGACCAGCGTTTTCTGTGGCCCCAGCCAGTAGGGAAGCTTCTTCATGACCTTCAATTGACAACTTACTATTTTCTCTTTTGCATCTTTTTTTTCTTTTTCATTTATTCTTCGTTGTTTTTCATTACATACAGTTTGATAGTTGTTGAAAACAGTTTTTACCTTTCAGGATATTGCTTTACTTGGCTTTTAATGTATATGTACAGTTTTTTCATATGCCTTTAAAAATTACATCTTGGAAAGTCAGAGGTTTACACTCACCCATTAAAAAAAAGAGGGTTTTAATGCATATAGCAAAACTTGATACAGATATTGCATGCTTACAGGAGTGACATCTGTTTGCTGAAGAATCAATCAAACTAAAGAGACGCTGGGTGGGAGAAGTCCTTTTTTCCCCAGGAGATGGTAAACGCAATGGAGTCCTTATTTTGTTTCGGAAATCCCTCTCAGTTAAGATTATTACACAATCTATAGAACAAACTTGCAGATGGGTTCTTTTTAAATTTACAGTATGAGATGTCCCTATTTCCCTTTTGAATCTTTGTGCCCCTACGACTGGTGACGCATCCTTTTGGTCTTCCTTAGCTCCACACATTAGACAATTTTACGACGATAATTTCATAATAGCAGGTGACTGTAATTAAGTTTTTGACCCTTTTTTAGACAGACACTCCTCCACTCCATTCCTCCCTCATAAATCTCATAAAGCTTTTACGCGTACTATTACTCAATACAAACTTATTGATGCATGGCGGCTATGTAACCCCACTTTGGGAGAATATTCCTTTTATTCATC
Source organism: Lissotriton vulgaris (assembly GCF_964263255.1). NCBI lineage: Eukaryota > Metazoa > Chordata > Amphibia > Caudata > Salamandridae > Lissotriton > Lissotriton vulgaris. The sequence goes on from NC_141687.1 coordinate 1,654,617,927, forward strand.
GACACACCACACTCAATCACGCTTAGATTACTTTTTTATTTCTCACCATCTATCCCAATCACTGGTAGCAGCAGACATTGGCTCCGTTTTGATCTCTGATTATGCTCCCATCACTATACATCTGGATATACTCCAAAAACCCACCCTAACTCGGAAATGGCACTTTAATAACTCTCTTCTTTTAGACCCAGTCTTTACGACTTCTTTTGCCTCTTTTTTTCAGGAATATTTTCTTTTAAATCAATTTGACACTGTTTCTTTTCCTGTTGTTTGGGATGCCTTTAAACCATCAGCTAGGAATTACATTCTTAGATACGTCTCTAGTAAGCGGAAAAAAGCGCAGCAACTCTCTAATGACTTGCTTTCCAAAATCAAACAGCTCGAGCACTCTTATTACTCTTCTACTTCTAAGTCGATAGCTTCCTTATCTGAACTTATCAAAACTAAATTTCAGTTTAATAAAGAAACTATGAATAATGCTTCCAACTTCTTGTTAAGATCTAGTGCCAAATTTTACGGTGGCCAAAATAAAGCCAGGAAATTATTGGCTAATTATTTAAAAGTAAAACAGAATAAGCTTAACATAGACTCTATTTATGGTCCTGCTCACTCTTTGAAACACAAGGATGATGAGATTCTGAATGAATTCCTTCAATTTTACCAATCACTTTATTCTTCTGAAACTCTTTCTTCTGATTACTTTATATCTCAATTTTTGTCCAAGATCCAGTGCCCTCTTGAAGGTCGCCCGGACCTTTCAGCTTTGGAAAACGACCTCACGCAGAAAGAACTTTTTGCTGCTTTAAAGTGTCTTAAAAAAGACGAAGCTCCTGGTCCGGACGGTTTTACAGTCACATTTTTCACTCACTTCTCGCATCTACTTATTCCCAAACTACATACGCTCCTGTCCACCTTCTTCCAATCTGGCACTTCTTCTGGATCTTTCTCGGATGCTCTCATATGTCTCATTCCTAAAGAGGGTAAAGATCCACAATTTAGCAAAAATTACCGGCCCATCTCCTTGGTCAATATTGACTACAAAATCTTTTCTAAGTCTTTAGCCCTACGTTTAGAACCTGTGTTGCCTGATTTACTGGGTAAGGAACAATCTGGTTTCGTTAAAGGTCAACTACTTACGGACAATACTAGTTTGTTTTTTGACATCCTTTCCAAGACTTCCCATTCCTCTCATTCTCTGGCGGCTATAGCTCTTGACGCAGAGAAAGTGTTCAATAGAGTTGAATGGCCTTATCTTTTCCGCACATTGATTGGTTTGGTTTCGGCCTAAAAATCTCCACTCTAATTTCTATCCTATATTTTCATCCCACAGCAGCGGTTTCAGCGAATTGTGGTATTTCTTTGTACTTCTCCCTTGGCAGAGGCGTGCATCAAGGATGTCCACTTTCTCCTTTTCTCTTTAATCTTGCCCTAGAACCCTTTTTGCTACGGCTACGTCAAAACAATAAGATCCATGGTTTTAATTTTCAACAAACTGATGTTAAAATGGCAGTGTACGCCGGTGATGTTTTATTATTCTTATCTAAACCTCAGTCGTCTCTTCCTGCCTTTTTAGATGAGGTTAATTCTTTCGCCTTCATATCTGGATACAAATGTATTTATTTATTTATTTATTTATTTATTGGCATTTATAAAGCGCGACAAATACCCGCAGGCGTCTTGGCGCTAGTCATTTGCATAGACTAATGTGAGATTCTGCCTCTTACCAAATACACTTTCAAAACAGACTTTGCTAATTCGGGGTTTATATGGAATCCTAAAGACATCAAATATCTAGGTCTTCACTTTACACCTTCTCTTTCTGGTACAGTTGCTCGTTGCATGGACGATTGCATACAACGATTGACTACCCTAACCACGAAATGGCATCCTTTATATTTATCTACGTGGGGCAGATTGGACACCATTAAAATGATGCTCTCACCTATAGTCCTCTTTACAATCTCCAATATTCCAATATCAATCCCTTTAAAATATTTCAAGAAAATTAATTCTATCTTATCTGCTTTCTTATGGGGCCACAGGAAATCGCGAATGTCCATTTCCAAGCTAATTCGGCCTAAGAGGGAAGGTGGGGTCGATTTTCCTGATTTTCTCCTCTATCATCGATCCTTTTTACTGAATCAGGAGTCACATTGGCTGTCTGAACCCTCCACGAACTCTCCCCTTTGGGCTATACTTGAACAATCATTCATTTCTCCATTCTCTTTTACGGAATATCTTTCTTTCTCCATCAAACCACAATCCTTATCTACCCATATCCTTAAGCACAGGTCTAAAATTCTTCCACCCCCCTCTCTGCCTTCATTTTTTGATCAACCTATATGGCATAATACTTCCATTTTAATAAATAATAAACCGATTTTTTTTTAATCATGGAGACATCGAGGCCTTATTTGGATACGCCAACTATATGATCCAATCCATGATCAGATTATTTCCTTCTCACAGGCTGCTGCCTCCTTCCATCTTCCACCCACTTTTCGTTCCAAATATCCTAAGTTAGTACAGACAATTCAACTAGCTCACTCAAAACACATTAATTCCGCCTATACTCCTTCTCCTGAACCTACACACATGACTGCATTGCGGCCCCTACTGCTCCATGACACCACCGCTTCTAAAATATACAAACTTTTAAATAGCCCATCTGTTCCAAGACTTAAAACCAAGACGGAAGCTGCATAGGAGGAAGCTTTGACAGTCTCTTGGCCTGTGGAATTGTGGGATAGACTTTGGCTTAAGTTGCATAAATCTTCTAAAGCTGCAAGCACCACCAAGACACTCTTTTTTGTATATAACCGACTCCTATTGTCACTGCTCGTTCTTAGCACAAGACATTCGGACACCTCAGATAAATGCTGGACTTGCTCCTCACAGCGTGCAGACTTATTTCATTTACTTTTTAACTGTACCCTTGTTCATAAATTTTGGAATAAAGTGTGGTCTCAAATTAATTCTTTTTTTCCTCCAATCACCCTTTTTATATCACGCATATCTTCTTCGGTAGCATTTCTCCTATTTGGAAAGATTGTGACGCTAATACTAAAATAATAGATTTATTAGCACTAGCCTTCCAACAAATCACCACTAGTTGGAAAGATTTTACAAACTTATCGTATCAAGCATAGTGGTATGCCATTTGTTATAACCATCGACTGGATACGACTTTTGTTTATCCACTCCATTTAGCACCAAAACGAAGAGACCTCAGGGACCCGGTAACATTATTTATTGACTCAAGTGCTAGCCGCTCTCTGCCTAAAACCCCTTTTCAGCAAGAAGTACCCAAACCTTCATGACTTCCTTCAAGTTATTGTTTTATGAATCTATTTATTATGTTTAATTTAACATATTTTACCTGTTTTATTTATTATTAATTATTGTCAGTTTTTCATGGCGTATTGCTAGGTTATTATTCTATGCTCTATACACCTGCCAATTTTGCTTGCTATGCAGTATGTTTTTTCTTACCTTCAATGTAACTATTTCTTACATACTGTTACCCTATTTGTATCAATAAACTTATTTTGAAACTTAAAAGAAATAAAGACAGACAAGAAAATAAATAAATTTCTGTCTGTATTTATCTGTACAAATCTGTAAAAATGGGAAACAGGGAGCCTTAATAATGATGAATCTGTTTGGTAATTCAGAGGGGTTCATTTATTCGACCTCATAATGAAAGAAGGCTGAGTAAGCCACTTCGGTGCTCGAGGTTACTCACAGATTTCTACAGCAGGAGCATAAAGCCACTGAGCATGGTAACTAAATTTCCTGTATGATGCAGGAACAGAGTTGCCTCACAAGTGGCTCAATTAACAGTGTTTCTGGTTTCGTGTCATATGAATTGTATAATTTTGTGTTTTCGTAAACACCAACAAGTGCCACCGGATAATTGTCATTTATGGAAAATTGTACCAACATGTATATGGAGGTTAATGACATTTGGAGGTGTGCAATGACGGAGGGTAACGAATATATTGGGCAAGACAGGTTTGCTTGTTTTGGTCATCTTTCGCATGGCTGGGTTTTGCTATCATTGTAAGAGGCATCCATCGTGATGTTAAGTGTTTTTGGTTTGGGCAGATTTTTTGCTGTTCATGACATGAGAATCTTTTTCCCTTTTTCCAGTAGTGCCATCGCCAGGCAGTAACTGGCATGTTGGTGCGTTTCCTAAGTTAAAAGGTGCTTTCAATGCATTTGTTCCATTATATTGGCTTAGATGTGATTCATGAACAGGTTTGGGAGGTGGGTCCAGGACAGTTGGATCGTGGGTGTAAGTAACACTTGTGGTCATTTTCTTCCCTTGAAGTTTTTTTTGGGATGAGTGTCGGGGACAAACTCCGCCACGTTGTGGAATCTAGGATTTTTGCTGAACTCCGCCCTCCCAGAGGAGCACTAACTTGGCAAAACTCCTCAAACTCTGCTAGCGGAGCAGAGTTCAACGCCCACCCCTACCTTTAATCAGGACTATATCCTCAACAGTGGGCCAATTTTGGATGTGGTTTGCTAGTTTACTGAGCATTAACTTTTCTGGCGTCCTCATTGAACTTTCCCAGGCCAGAAACAAGGACGAAGCAATGTGACTTGTTTAATGTCTTGAGGGCTTCATCTCTGGTTGGCTGAAGAAGAAGGCTCCCTAAGGCTGTCTCGTGGTCACTTGTGATATTTGCTCATTTGTGACGTAGAACTCGGGTAGGTTATAAGGGGAGTAGATTCAGAGTGATGGGCCATTACATCTTCAGCTATTTGCCTATCAACCCTATTCAATGTGTGAGAGAACCTGCTTATCTAATGCAAGCAAGTAGAAATATGCCTATGGTGTACAATGAAGGGAAAAAATGGTCTGTTAGCTATGGCCTCTGGCCTCTGATGCAGAGCCATAGGTGTTCAAGACTGGTCAGACCCAGGGCCAGAAATGCTGCCCAAATTCACATTTACCAGCACCCACCCTACCCCATCCACAACCAGTTTAAAACACTCACAGAACATGTACTCTACTTATTTACTACAAACTAACCCTAAACAAGTTCAAAGTCTCAGTACCCAGTGTCTCATGGGCTCCATCTCTGGTTGGCTGAAGAAGAAGGCTCCCTAAGGCTGTTTCTTGGTCACCTGTGATCTTTATTCATTTGCGACGTAGAACTCGGGTAGGATATAAGGGGGGCAGATTCAGAGTGATGGGCCATTAAATCTTCAGCTATTTTCATATCAACCCTATTCAATGTGTGAGAGAACCTGCTTATCTAATGCAAGCAAGTAGAAATATGCATATGGGGTAGAATGAAGTAAAAATAATGGTCTGTTAGCTAGGGCCTCTGGCCTCTGACGTACTCAGATCTCAAGCCCTTTTTTGCCACTGCAGTGATGAGATGCTATAAAGCACAATTAAGTATTCGTACAATTTCTATTCTGCCGAGAAGATTGTGCAAAAATCCCAATTCTGACCTATGTGAAATGGTAAAGTATTCTAGGCTTAAGCTACATGATGTGATTAGCTGGCTGCAACCTGAAGAAAAAGTTAAGGGTGCTAGTTTAGAACTCTGTGATTCAATCTCCATGTCCTAGGAAATAAAAAAAAACATAAAAGGGGCCAGATTAGAATTCATTTTTGTGTGCACTTCTATGGAACTGCAGAGCCATAGGTGTTCAAGACTGGTCAGACCCAGGGCCAGAAATGCTGCCCAAATTCACATTTACCAGCACCCACCCTACCCCATCCACAACCAGTTTAAAACACTCACAGAACATGTACTCTACTTATTTACTTCAAACTAACCCTAAACAAGTTCAAAGTCTCAGCACCCAGTGTCTCATGGGCTCCATCTCTGGTTGGCTGAAGTAGTAGGTTCCCAAAAGCTGTTTCTTGGTCACCTGTGATCTTTATTCATTTGTGACGTAGAACTCGACTAGGTTATAAGGTGGGCATATTCAGAGTGATGGGCCATAAAATCTGCAGCAATTTCAATATCAACCCCATTCAATGCGTGAGAGAACATGTTCATTTTATGCAAGCAAGGATAAATGTGCATATGCAGTAGACCGAAGAAAAATTAATCAGCGACGGCTCGTGGAGGGAGTTACGGTGGGGCAGGAGGGTGGGGAGGGGGAGGGGCAGGGTGGAGGTTGCTAAAAACCGGCATATGGATAATTGCAGGTAAGTAAACAATTTAATTAATAAAACGAATTTCGTAGTGCGCCTTGCATCGCAAAATGCAATGCAGTGCGAGCTACGAAATTCGTTTTATTAATTAAATTGTTTACTTACCTGCAATTATCCATATGCCGGTTTTTAGCAACCTCCACCCTGCCCCTCCCCCTCCCCACCCTCCTGCCCCACCGTAACTCCCTCCACGAGCCGTCGCTGAAATTAATGGTATGTTAGTCTTGGTCTCCTGGTGTACTCAGATCTCAATTCCTTTTTAGCCAGTACAGTGATGAGATGCTACAAAGTGCAATTAAGTATGCATACAATTACTATTTTGCCCACAAAATTGTGCAAAATTCACAATGTGCCCTATGTGAAATGGTAAAGTATTCCAAGCTCAAGCTACATGATGTGATTAGCTGGCTGCAACCTGAAGAGAAAGTTGAAAGTGCTATCTTCAGGACTCAGGGATTCAGTCTTCATGTCCTAGGAAATTTAAAAAACATATACGGAACCAAATTAAAATTAATTTTTTTACACATTTCCATTTAACTCCAGGGCCACACCTGTTCGAGTCTGGTCGGGTCTAGGGCGAGAAATGCTGCCCAAATTCACATTCACCAGCACCAACTCTACCCCATCCACAACCAGTTTAAACAATCATAGCACATGTACTCATTTACTACAAATTAACTCTAAACAAAGTTCAATGTCTCTGCACCCACTATAAAACCCCAGAAACCACAGCTACAAACGTTTCTATCCCAGCTGGCACACATTTGTACCATTACTTACAAATAATACACAACTCTATCCTTTACCACTAACCAATCTACTCATCACTAACACATCCCAATTCCACACCATACTTTACTATATCCCATCCAGACACACACTCCGCACTCTAATTACTCCTAAGAGCCCCCTTTGTGTCACCCTGAAACCTATACTCAGCCTTCTATTCTATATTTTCAGCCACCAACACCGTTCTCTTCTTTCTACCACAATAGCACAATCACAACACACAAACTCTCTTTTAACTGCCTGTTTTTCATTGGACAATTTAGAATCTTACTACATGACTCACATGCTGCACCACCACCCCTTACTCATACACCTTCCATCCTAAACAGACGCAAATAAAATAAGCAACATCCTACTCCTCACAACTTCGCTTCTCCATGTCTACTGCACAACAAGATTACACTACAAAAGAAACACAGGTCACCAACTCACTCTTAACCACCGTCTCCACCATCTACACAGCCAGATCCATCAAAATGCCTTCTTAGCCTGCTGAACGAGGAACATCATATAGAACAGCTACACAATTTCTATCCTCATACAGCTAATACCAACACTAAGGACACACCTGCAAAAAACCCACAAAAAACTACTCACTCTTCTAGAAAACAAAGTCACTTTATCACCAAAGCAAATTCTCTGAAATATCTACTGATAAATTCTTGATCGGTCTCTAAAAACAAATATCACATCTATGACCTTCTCAATGATAAAAAACCTGACATGCTCTTCATAACTGAATCATGGTTGGGAGATGATATGGCTCCAGTCGTGCATGAAGCCATTCCTATATCACGCAAAATCATATAGGCAAAAGAGGAGGTGGCCTAGCTGTTGTGTTCAGGCAAACACTACATATCACTAAAGCTGACAACATCTCCATACAATGTGGTGAGGCCCTTTTCACCAGATGCAATCATACACCATATTCCTTCTGTAACTTTGTGGTACTTTACAGTCCTCCACTTAGCAATTCAATATTCCCAGACACACTTCAAGACACAGTTTCAAACCTGATAACACTACACTCAAACCTATGCATTTTGGGTGACCTCAACATTTGGTTTGACAAACCCAATATGTCATCATCATCATCAAATATCTTTATTCGGATTTAGGTTATAAATCCATAAAAGTCACACACATACATATAACAAATGTTGAGCAGTGAAAAAGTATATCTGACTAATAGTATAATTTCCGTGGAAAAGGAGAACGAGTCCAATAAATACATTAAATATCCATAGTAGACTTTAAAAAGCTAACAATAAAATATATACATTCAATGGGCAATAATTGTAAAAACATCAGTGCAGGTCTGACTTGTTTAAAGTTCTTTTTCTTTAACATTGGTACCAGAAAAAGTTTTCTAAGATCAGAATATAATGGGCAAAGAAACATAAAGTGTGTCAGATCCTGTGGGGAATTCCCATCACAACTACAACGGGTTAGCACCTGGCCTCTGGAAGTCACCTTTGGTCTAGCCAACAAAAGATGGAAGGTGTTCATCCGTAGCCTCGTTAATAAAAAGGTTTCATGTGAGGTGAGTGTCCCTAAGAGATATGGTTCGACAGAAAAAGATGTGATAAGGGGGAGATAGGCCCGGACACATGGTTTCATAGACCCTACAGCCTCCCTATCTAATCTTTTCTGCGTCAGGAAAGCAGTCTTGATTAATACAATATCCTTCTTCAAAATGGATTCTGGGTTGGTAAATAAAATACCCCTTCCCAGTTGCTCAAAACTCTTTTTTAAGTAGCTGAACCAAGAAATTCGGGCCTTATTATCAAGCGACATGCAATCTCTAAGTATAGCATGAATGAGGGGTATATCCCGATTGAGCCAGAATTGCAGCCAACAGATCAGGGGGCGCATTGTCACAAGATCACACAGGTATAGGACCCCCAATTTCTCATGGACTACTAAGTTTGAAGTACCCTGGGGGACACATAGTAGTCTTTTTAGGAACTTATTTTCTTCAATCTGTAATGACTCAATAGAGCCTCGCCCCCAAAGCTTGCTACCATAGCTTGCTATTGCTATGCTTTTGGCTCTATAGACCTGCAGCATTGCTCCTATAGGTTTTTTTCCCACCTTTGAAGCAAAGTTAAAGATGGCCGCATTTGCCCGGGCCATATCCCCCTTTTTTTTTTTTGATCAAAGGGTCCCATTTTAGCTGATCATCGAAAAGGACTCCGAGGTATGAGAAAACCCTTGTACTCGGGATTATATCTCTGCCAGATCTATACTGAAATGCCCTTTTAGAGCGTTTCCCAATTCTCATGGTGTATGATTTGGTGCTATTTATATTTAGATCCAGTATTGTCATAACATCCTTAAAAGCATTTAATAGAGTTTGCAAACCAAGTTCTGTCCTTGCTAATAATACAGCATTGTCTGCATAGAGCAGAACTGGTATACCCCGCTTCTCAATATAAGGAAAATCTGCTTTAGTTGCCACCAGGATACTTTCTAAATCATTAATGTAAAAATTAAATAAAAACGGTGCCATTATACAGCCCTGACGGACACCTTTCTTAATAGGGAAGTCCTGCGTAACCTCCAACTCCTTAGTGTACCTCACATTAGCCCCCGTCAAGGAGTGCAAATATCTAAAAAAATGTACAAGTCCCATATCAACCCCCCTTGCCTCCATGGACTTCCATAATTTAGTTCTATTAACACAATCAAATGCAGAAGACAAATCCATGAAGGCAAGGTGAATTGTACCGGGATGCACTACCGTATATTTATTAAGAATTAAATATAAGTTAAGACACTGGGCGGTGGTCGAACACCCTGGACGAAACCCATACTGACAGTAAGATAGGATTCCATTATTGTCTGTCCAGTCAGTTAGTCTTTTTAAAAAGACCCGTCCCACCACCTTTACTATCGAATCAATAAGGAAGATTGGTCGATAACAACAAGAGCTATTTCTATCACCCTTCTTGTATACTGGCACTATTGTTTAACATGCCCAAGATTCCGGGCACCCCTCCTTAATAGCAGCATTAAAACAGACTCTAAGATGGGTGCCCAAAACATGGGATCAGATTTGAATAGATCAGGAGGAATCCCATCGGGCCCAGGTGCTTTATTGAATCCATCTAGAATCTCATTTTGGGTGAACATAATAGCTGGTTCATTATCGTATCTTTGTGGCCCATTAGTATGCATAAGTGGGCTATCAAACATTGTTTTAAAATAAAGAACCCAATCCCCTTCACTTATATGTGCCACCAGACCATCCCCTCCATCTGATTGAAACAAAGACCCGTTTACAGCCTGCCAAAACCTTGAGCTATTTTTTAGTGTGCTAGAGTCTATCAGCTCCTTACAGGCTTCATCTTTCATGGTATCCCTGCGGTTAGCAAGGGTCAGCTTGTAGTCATTTCTACAGGAGCGTACCTCTGATTGATTTCTAGGAATAATTGACAGCGCATCTCTTAAGCGTTTGGCTGCTTTAGTGCAATTCGTGTCGAACCACTTCGGTCCCTGATTGGCTCTATTTCCTTCCTTTTTTATCAGCATATCCCCAATTTTTGTGATCATACCAGCAAAGGCCACTAAGATACTAGCAGAATCAACTCCTTGTGTTGTGCAGGTGGCTATTTCGCCCAGACAATGATTCTTCACCTTGGTATAAAATATATTGGGTGAAATTTGAGTCCACCTTAACCTGTGCTTACCATCTGTGGTCCTCAGAGAGCCTACTACAGGGTCACTGCGTGCAATTTCCAATAAAGGGCCACCTATGTGAACTGAAATCGGGTTATGATCGCTATATTCATTGACACATATGGTAAATCCACTTAGAGCTGATTCTAGGGATGCCGAAAATAATATATTATCAATAAAAGTTCCACTTCCCCCCCTTTGAACGTTGGTATAATAAATTTAGATAGGTGGCTTTTTAAGGACATAGCAACTCCCATGTCATATTCGATCAGCATGTTATTAAGGTGTTACCCTTGGATCGTATGTTCAAAGTGGAAACCCGATATTAGGGGGCAACTTAAATCCGCACTCCTTGTGGTACTTGGATTTCCACAGGGATGTATGTTAAAATCTCCCGAGATTATCATACTATGAAGATTATTGCCCATGTGTTCTCTTATGAAATTGGCCAGGTCAATAATGTTACTCACGTCGGAGGAGATATCTGGGGAATTATAAAAATTTAATAGGCCCCACTCTATTCCCCTACTGCTTAGAGTTAATGCCAGAATGCCTGTATGTGGATGGGAGATCATCCTGACCTGGCACTTAATGCCTACAGAAATATATGTTACCAATCCCCCCCTTGGCCTGCCACTTGCAGAGGGGATGGCCGGGACAAAGTAGGCCTTATATCCATCAAGATGGAAATTACAATTGCTCGCCCATGTTTCCTGTAGGCTAATTATCCTAAACTGTTTCACAAAGGCTAGCCAAATAGGGTCATTACATTTATTGGCGAGCCCCGATATATATTCCATGATAAAAAGTTATTGATGGGGGCCGTCTGTACGGCGCTGGACAATGGCCTATTTAGAATTACGGGAGGGTTAACTATTTCTGAACTCCTTTCCACCTGCTCCCGTAGTCAATCGCAGTTTTCAAGCCCAGATAAGGGAGAGAACCTATTGCCCAGTTCTAATGGCTGATGAAATCTATCCTCACCCATACTGGGATAGGGTCGGGGAAACTGCTGTTGATTCCTACTCTGGTTTTGTACATAAAAGTAGCCCAGAGACACAATTTTTATATTAGAGCCATTTCTCAGGGGACGGTTTTGAGACTCTTTCAAAATTATTCCCGCCGTCAGGGGGTTATTAACCTCATCGCTGCTACACATATTCCCCTCCTGTGCTGAAAATTATTGATCATTATAGTTTCATGACGGAACGGTTCCGTCATCAGCACAGCTCCACTGTGCCTCATGATGGAACCGTTCCGTCATGAGCATCGAAGGGGTTAAAATTAACAATAATACAGTCACCATTACACATTTTTGTTCGATTGCCAATCCATTTAACTCTACGAGCCATTATTATATGCCTAAGGACATCCTGGCCCCGGTAAAGATTATTAGAAAACCACTGATTAAGTTTATTCTTCAGTTGATCATAGTTTTCTTTAGCCTGTTCCTTAAGTTGGGGAACATTACCTAGTATTACTGTATACTGGGAAGATTCTTGGGGTAGGTCAACTGTCTGTGGTTCCTGTGAATGGAGCTCACTATCAGGCCCCTCTCCAATTCTCACGGGATCATCATTGCCACTGCTACTTGAATGCTTATTAGTATCAGTTACATCCGAAGGTGTGCTGCGCTCAGCGGGTGAGCTAACATTGCTTACTGATTGGGCTAGAGTCCCTTCAACTTCCCTAAATCTTTTGGGTCGTTCTCCCTTTTGTTTCTCATTGGGGTCCCTGATGATACCATTCACTAATATTGCTGGCTCACTGGTGGTTCTTGTATCTGGGCTAAGGTTAGTGTAGCGCCCAACTAAGACCTCCAGTTGAGTTAGCCTATCTTCAATATTACTAAGTTTCTTGTGGATTGGATCCAATAATTTTGATAACATTAATTCTAATTTCGTCCAATGAGACATGTCCGCCTGTCCCGTAGATAGTCCATCCGGCGATGTCTGGGACCTAGGTAAAATAGGGTCTGCCTCCTCAATATCCGTCACATGATCTTTTGGACAGATCCCTTTTATGGATCCCTCTGCCCCCATTTTCTTAGTTCCCCTTAGGCCCTTACTAATCGGGATATTCGCTCTTACAGATTTGGGTTTGGACTGATTCCCCTTCGTAGTCATTTTAGTTATCACTACCATTGGTTCAATAGGTACAATGGTGTCCACATTTAAAGATGTCTGAGGCAGGGATAAAGTGTCTGTGGGTCCTCCTCGATAGTAATACACGGGCTGTTAGGCAATACAGGAGTTAAAGAGAGCCTATCTATTGAGCATTGCAAGTCCAAAGATAGCCTTCGTTCTGTTTCCTGTATTTCATTTGTAATGGCCGTATTTGCCCTAACGATAAAGGCATCTAGTGTTCCCACCACCCTGTTTCCCAAGTTTACTTTTATCTTGCTCATTGCTATAATAAGAACACAATGAGCACTTTACCAGGGAGTATAAATACAAGAATGTATATGGTCCCAATGGAGGTCTATACAGCACGAAATGAACTTGGCAGCAGGAATGTGAAATGACTGTATACCAGATCTCCTAATCCAATAAAAAATTAAAGTTAAAAAGGGAAATTAAAAGTAGATAATAACATCTGAGCCACTAAGTTTGCACAAGGAAACAGTACCTTTGTGATGAATGTCCCACAACGTCCAAATAATATAGTGCAAATAACGTGTCCCAGCCCAGCCTCTTCCGGGCAAGGACGGGCCCGCCCTTGTCCCGGGTTTAGCCCGGCGCCCGCACGCGCGCATCCCGCGCCACGGGAGAGGCAGGGCTAATATATATTGAGGGAAGGAGGGACTGAATGTCCTCAGGTGTTGCCGGCGCTGAGGCGAGCGTTAGGTCTACTGGGACTTGCAGTCTCTCAGTCCCTCCTGGTCAGGCAGGTGAACGTGGGGCAGGCCGATGTGGTTGTCTCCTCCTTCTTGCAGGAGCGTAGCAGGGATCCCCGCAGAAGACAGAGAAAATCCCCTACGGTGCGCAGCAGCGATGACAGGCCACAGCAGACAGCAAACTCCTCCACGAAGCGGCACCCAATATGTCCCATCCAAAAACAATCCTCATTGGCCAAGGCGCACTGAACCTACATCAGATCGTCCACTAACCCACACAGATTGCTGGACACATCCTAGCTGTCATTTTTGAAAATACAGAACTAGTTACCTTTCAAACAATATCTCCACTCACATGGTCAGACCACCATTTGTTTGCTTTCAAACATAAAACAACATAAAGCAGCACACCTATAACCACCTTGAGTTCATCAACTTATCGACTGTGGAACAAACTCAATTTGGAACACTTAGAAACACAGCTAACATCCAGTACAGATCTAGACACAATACATTCTGTTAAAAAACTATATGAATGGCTACAGGAAGCGTTTATTATCCTGATACCACTAAACCCTACACAACAGAACAAAAGAAAGCAGGCACCTTGGGGAAATGCAGATATGAAAGAGATAAAACCAAAAATTAGAAAGCTGCAACATGTCTGGCTCAAAACAAACACCGATCAAGACAAGACAAACTTCACCTACAGAAACGGAACAGATTATACAAGTCGGCTATCAAAAACGCTAAGAAAAGGTACTATTCAGATAGAATTCAAAATGCTAAATGTGCAAATAAAGAATTCCATAAACTTCTCACTGAATTTCGTAAACCAAATTGCCTAGATGGAGCTCATCCCATCACTCAAGATTTCACAGACAAAGTGGCAAATCATTACACGGCCAAAGCAGACATATTTAAAACAAAGAAAAAGCTCCAACACCGACCATTTTCTAAAACAACAAACCATGAATTCTCTAACACAGCTCTCCATTCCTTCCAACAAATTTCACACAATTAATTTGTAGACCTGGTCTAAGCAAGCAGGCCTGACGGCAGCCCTTCTGACCCGTGTCCACCGCAAACCTTCAACCTCTGCTGCCACACCAGTGAGAAGAATCATCAACAATTCCCTAACTACAGAAATATTTCCAGAAGAACTAAAAAAGTCATACATATGCCCATAACTAAAGAAAAACAATCTGGGCCCGCGGAACCCAGACAACAGCCAGACCGATTACAAAGGGACCTTTCCTGGCCAAATTGATAAGAGCAGCATTCACCCAGATGTCACAATTCATTGAAGATGATGCTATACTTTCAGACTTTCAAATTGGATTCCGTCCAGGAAGAGGCATAGAATCTGCCCTCTTTGCCATCTGGAATGACCTGAAGAACATAGTTGACTGCAACAGGGTTCCTGTACTACTTCTGTTGGACCTCTCAGCTGCCTTTGATACGGTTGACCATGATACTCTGATACAAAGACTCTATGAAGTGGGCATAGAGGGGACTGCTCTAGACTGGATCACATTCTACCTTTACAACAGAATTAATGTCATACCCCCCTTTCTCTTCCAAACCGTACTTCACAAAAACAGGGTTCCCTCAAGGCTCTGTCATATCACCCATGCTTTTTAACATCTACATGAAGTCATTTCCATCACTGATCAATCAATTTCACCTCACATGTTATAACTATGCAGATGACATGCAAATACTCCTTCAACTGGAATATCCCAAAGATATAGGAAACTCATACATTTTCAGTTATCTCAGAGCTGTGGTTGGAACCATCTCAAATTGAGTGCTTCCAAAACGGAAAGCCTCAGATGTGGTGATTGGAAAGTCATGACCCACTCCTTGCATGGCCTGATGATCTGGAAACACTGCCTAAAGTATCAAAGGAAATGAGAAACCTCAGAATGACCATAGACTCCAAGCGATCATTCAATGCCCAAGGAGACAAACAATCCCCTTGCAGGAGACAGAAGCCTGGCAGTAAATGACATTTCTACAGTGTGATGCATGATGCAGGACTTACCTTTCTAATGCCCTTCATTGTCATTGTCATTATAGTCTATGGTGGTATCCATTGTGGCCTGTGACACTGTCAACATCACAGTTTCAGGCGTCAGAGTCTCCATCTCTGTGTGAGGCCAGCCGTCTATCATTTACAGGCATAGATCCTAACCTTTCCCATTCTTCACACTGTAGGACTGGATGCAAGCATATGTGATTTGCTCCCTTGTCCTCAGTAATAGTTGTGTTATAATGCTAATCTTTTTACACATATTGTGCTGAAAACCCTGCTCACTGTAACCTCCTCCACTTTGACACTCCTGGCCCCGACTGCAGGTCACTGGCCCCATTAGAAGGAGAGCTGCTGTATTTGTTTCTCCATGAAATTGATCCAAAAGAAAGACAAGAAGGGGTTTTGTTTCCTTGCAAAGTTGATCCAAATATCTGAGTCAAGCGCAAGGGGAGAAATAAGTGCTTATAGAAAAGACAGCTTTCTGCACTATGACATTCAAACCAGCCTTATCTTTATGCCCTTAACATTAATGCCAAAAACATGGATTGATTTAGAAACAGTGAATGTTAAAAACGTTAAGGTAAAGTATGCAAGCAATTTAGTTCCTCTCTTATTTCACGTTTTACTTCATCTTGCATTTTCCAAGAGAGTTCGCTACTTCATGTTGTGTTTCTATATTTTGTTTTGTGCATTTACATACATTTAGTTGTACAAGGTATTTATGTGGGTATTTAATTGAGAAGTCTTGTGCTGAGGCTGAAGGCAAAGCAAAATGCCTGTCAAAGGATTGGTCTCTCTGCAGAGCATACAGAACAATGGTCATGTGTTCCAGTTGCAATTAAAATTCTGTTTAAATGCGTGTGAAAGGAACTCAGATGTCAAAATATTTACAAGGCAAGAAAGTAAAAAGAAATAAAGGGGTTTATTTACAAGCTCCTTGCACCGCTGGTACGTCACTTCGTCCCATAGTAAAAGTTATACACTGGCGGTGCAAGGGGCTTGTAAATGGGCCCCAAAGTGCTTAAATGTGAGTGAGTGCAGAGTATGTTTAGAGGTGGTGGAGTGAGGGAGATGCGAGGAAGTGCATTCGGAGAGAGATTGAAGAGAGGGTGCTTGTTAGAAATGGGGGTCTCTAGTTGGCAGGTTGGAACCTTGACTAAGTAGGGACCATGCTTCCTAGTCAGGATAAGGAAGTTACACTTCTGAAATAACCCCTGCTCACCCCCTTGATAGCTTGGTACGAGCAGTCAGGATTATCTCAGAGGCAGTGTGTAAATCATTTGCACATAACCAGAAGTAATACAGCGAAAGCACTACAGAAGGGCACCGCACCAATTGTAGAAAAATAGCCAATTTTCATCTGTGTAAAACAAGACCAAAATGATAAAAGTCCATCATACAGTTATTCAAATACTAATAAAACACAAATAGACTTTAAAATCAGTTCCTTGAAGTCAATAGCTCTATTCGGGGCGATCACAGTGTTGTGAAAAAACGAATCCAACAGTTCTGGTTGACCACGGCCTCACGGACCAGCTACGGTGTCAGGAAGATCTGCATACAGTACCTTTAGAAATTCAGGATGTCAGCGACCTCGCAATGAGCTACAAAGAGCTGGGATCGGTTCTGGAGTTTGGTGCAGGAGTCGTCGGGCCCTTAAAGTCACAAGCATTGCAGAGTGAACTCTGGGCAGTTGAAGGCGGGCACACTGGCATCAGCGGACATCAGGGCTGCAGTGTGAGGTACAGCGCTGTGGCATGCGGTACCATCAGGTTGGGGTGCAGGCCTGGGCTGCGGTGCAAAGTGAGATGGTGCTCATCCCAGTGCCTGCAGGTCATGGTGCAGGCAGCGTCATCATCATCGTGAAGGGGCTGACGTCGGCTGGAGAACTGGAGATGATGGCACCAGTATCGGTGGGCCAAGGCTGTGGTGTGGGATGGGGCTGTATTTCGTGTAACTTGTAAGCGGTGAAACCCAAACCACAGTACAAGCAGCAACATCGATGTTGACTTGGAGCGCCATCACTGGGGATATCATGGCAGAGGTGTGAAGTAAGGCGGTGCGAAGTGCGGAGCCCACAGACCATGGTGCAAGTAGCGGCTCAGTGGAAGCATTGGACAGAGGCGACAATGAGACCAGGGCTGTGTGCCAGATGCAGCAGTGCCCTCTGTAGTGTCTTCAGGTTTGCTTTTTCTTCTGTTTCAGCACAAACACAGTTCCTGGTGTTGGTAGCAGATAAAATTGAAGTCTTTGCTGTTCCTGAGACTTTTTGAACAGGGGGCAAGCTCTACCTCTATCCCTGGGAGAAACTCAGGAAAATAGGATACAGAAAGTCCAGTCCAGTCCTTTCTGTGCCCAAGACAGAAGCAGCCACTGCAGGCCAGCACAGCAAAGTGGTTGTCCCTCCTTGCAGGTTCTCCAGCTCTTCTTCTTGGCAGATTTCTTGATCCAAAAGAGTTCTAAAAACCTGGGATCGGAGCTTCAATATTTATACAACATTTCCCTTTGAAGTTTTGTGGGATTGGTACAAATAAAGTTCTCCTGGAACACATAATTCAGTTCTGTCCAGCTCAGGCAGCATTGAGGCAGGCAGACACAATTCATTCATGTGCAGGTGCCAACTTTTCCCACCACTCTAGATGCAGGATAGACCCATCAGCCAGGCTATGAGTCACACAGGAAAGATAGGACACACCTCCACCCCTGTGTGTTCCTGTCTAGGGTGAATGCCCCTGTCAGTCTAAAACACAGACAGCCAGTACAGAAACAGGCAGAGGCACATGGATGGTTAGCCAAGGAAATATCCGCTTTCTAAAAGTGGTATTTCCAAGCACAAATATAAAAATCATCTTTACTAAAAGATGCATTTTTAAATCCTGAGTTCAGGGATACTAAACTCCACTTTTCTATCATCTTCCCCAGCAAAGCTACATTTGTAAAAGTGTTACAAAGCTGCCTCCATGTTAGCTTATGGGAGAGATAGCTTTTCAACAGTGAAAACGAAAGCACTGTATTTCACAATCAGGACATGTAACAAACACCAGTACATGTCCTTTCCCTCACACTGCACCCTGCCCACAGAGGTACCCTGGGCCTACATTAGGGGTGTCTTATATGTGCGAAAAAGGAAGGTTAGGGCCTGTCAATTTGGGGAACTTGCCAGGTCGACATGGCAGTAGAAACAGTGCACAGACACTGCAGTGGCTGGTCTGAGAACCATTTGAAAGGTTGCTTGTGTGGTTGGCACAATCAGTGCTTGAGGCACACTAGTAGCATTTGGTTTACAGGGCCTGGGCACACACAGTGCACTGTATTAGGGATTTAGAAGTAAATCAAATACGCCAATCATGGAAACACTAATCAATAAGCACAATTTACAGTAGAAGCATCTGCACTTTAGTACTGAGCAGTATTAAAGTGCATAGAAACACTAAACCAGCAAAAACAAGAGCCAGAGTACCACAAAAACCAGGAGGTTGGAAGCAAAAAGACAAGAGGAACATGCCAAAAGATGCCAGGTCTAACCGTGCAGAAGAGAAGAAAGCGATGGTTGAAGATGTGCAGAAAAAGGGCATACATATCTAACATAAAGCATTGTCACGGGGTTCCTGTCTGCCCTGGGCCGGGCGAAGACCTTAACACCTGTCCATTTCCACCCTGAGAACAGGATACCTGCGGCCCCTTTAATGCTGCGTGGGCTTTCCCAGAACTCAGAACTACGGCGGTGACGTCATCATCTTTCGACCAATCGGAGACAGGGGAGGAGTTCATATCGTTCTACCCGGAAGGAGAAGGCGTGACAGTGGAAGCCGGATCGGGAGCAGAGAAGGAGTCGACCAGCGTTTCTACTGACGTGCCCAGGAGCAAGGAGAACGAAGACTCGAAAGACGCTCAACAGATGGAAACCAAAACGCCAGGAGGCCACCGAGGACGCGAGCAGCCCCGCCACACTTCTGAAGAAGTGTGGCTAAACAAGGTACGGGACCGTCTAAGGGGTCTCGTCTTTTCACAGGGAGGGAGTGGGTAGGGGTGGTTGAGGGAGGTCAGGGGACGGGGTGTGTCTGTTCTCGTCAGTCACTAGCTCCCGAGCGCACACTTAGAAGTCTACTGCTGCAATATTCTGGTGAGAGTCCCTGGTGATCCCCTCACTCCCCACCCCCCTCCTCCAGACCCAGAACGAAGGCAAAATTAGTAACCCTTGGGTCTTGTTTTTTTTCTCTTCCTCTTATGTCCTAACGGGAGCTCTCCTATGGACCCCTGAAGGCAAAACGATAAAGTCAAGACACGAAGCTAGAAGTACTTACACCCCAGTTGCCGAGATCTACGATACCACCTGCTTTGATAGAAAACAAACGATGATAATGATTTGCATGACTGTTGTACTCCTGAAATAAAGAAGTACCGTTTAGAAAAACATAGAAGTGGACCCGTGCCTCTTCCTTCAAGACCCTCTCCTCTTCCACCTGTAACAAGCATGTATAACTGAAAGCCATAATAGGCTATGACAACCATTGTCAAAGCCTATTATGACAGGTTTTAAGTGTATGTCAGTTGTTGTTTGACATCTCTGAATGCAATAACATCTTAGAGAGAATCAAAATACCGGTTGTGTGGCACACTATATGAATCACAAACATGTAATTTACCTGTACCTTTTTAGAGAGTCCGCATGTTTTTCATCTCAATTAAAGACCTGTCTGCACATATTTATATATATATGACTGATCACAGTCAGCAGCTGTGGGTGCTTCCTGAAGCCAGGTTAGAGCATTTTCTTCCAAAGTTGATGCTGTATACAATACAAGACAATGGGCAAGCACACTCTTTAAAATACTGAAGTTGTTGCGCTGTTTAATTTGCACATTACAGTAACTGTTAAATATATTAATGCAGTAAGATATGGGGCAGTTCTTAATGTGTTTAATATTTCAAGACTATACATTCCCATTGCTTTATAAACCTCACTATTTCACTTAAATCATTTGCTTTGAAATGCACCATTTGCCAATCTTTTTTAATTTTTTCTTGAGAGGACCCACCCTAGCCCACACATTGGTATATTACGCATGCTTTCCTCTCTTGCTACATAAAAGTCATACCCAACTTCTACGCCTCACCACTTTTTAAATACCACCAGCTGCCACTTATCAAAAACATAATACAAGGCGAACCAGGACCCAGAAGACCACTAATAGGATGATCAGTAGGTCTCTAAGGAGAAGGAGGAGGTGGCACAGCACCACCAGAAGGACCTGAACCCCAGGACAAAAAGAGCCAAGACAAGGTCTACAAGGAGAACCACGACCAGAGGTTAAGGGGGAACAAGACTAAAAGAGCAAAGAGAAACATCATGAGGTGGAACAACCTGGTGGGGAAGCTAGGAAGTTCAACAGGAGGTCCACGGTCGGAACACCAAGACATTCAGTAGCAAGTAGGAGTCTATGTGACTTATTGTATCAAGAGCCAGGGAGAGCACGTACTTAGCTTCCCACATGAAATTGTCAGTCAAGTAAGAGCTGTTGTGACTGAGATGTGCCTACAAATTTGGAAGATTAATAGGGTCCTCAAAGCAGCAATGCCATCTATGTAATTTCAAGAAGGAAAGCCTCGCCCAAATAATATGTGTTTGCCCAATTAAAAAGAAATCTAAGATGTTTCTGGATGAAACCGCTGTTTTGTAATCTAGGTATAAGGCAATGCAACACAGCTATCTTTGCATGTCTGAGTGGTATGAGCCCGTAGTTATCGGCCCGTTGTGTGAAATTCCTTAAAGAAGTGAACAAAATATTGACTTTCGTACCAGCAAGCTCCAAATCATTAGTGGTATTAAGTATTTTTATCAACTGGACAATCTCTATGGGGAGCTCTGAGCTTTTAACATGTTCTTGCATCTATTTATCTATGTTTTTATACAGGGTTGAATATTGGTTCCATTCTGTGATTGAGATTGACATTCACAGGCAACATTTTTGTATATTAAGTGTTATGGAACTTTGATCATGTATGTAGCATCATCACTGAGACCCCATCCCAGGGGCCCTTTAAAATGGCTGAAGGGGCCTGGGAGACAGTGTTGCATATACTGAAATTGTTCACCAGACACTAGTCAAAATGCAATACTTTTAGCAGGGGTGTTGGCTTTTCAATTTTTAGGGGATATCCAGCTGGGATCAGAAAAAAACAAATAGAGTTTGCTTGCGGGGCTGGCTTGTCCCACCTAGAAATAGTAACATTTCCAGTAGAAATTATAGTGATTCTGGAGACAGTCCAAACATTTTTAGAGTTGGTTTTATTCTGGTTAAATCTTTCTTTTTAATCTATGATCAATAGTGCAGCTTGCACTTTAGGGAAGCTGCTCCCTACCAGAGTAGCATTGTGTGCTTTTTGCTCTCTTTACTGTGCTTTTTGTATGGTGAAGGTTTTTAATGACTTGAAACAATAAGAATTCTATATATCTATCTTCTGTAGCAACAGGACTGGGAAAACCAAGATGTGGGGGTTCAGTAGGAAGGCCAGGAGAAGAACAAGGAGGAAGGGAGAGCTAAGGGGTAGACCAAAGAGCATGAGGGCCAAGCCTGGGGAGACCAGGAGGAGCACCAGAATGATGAATAGGAGGACCAGGACGATTTGTGATTTTCCACTTGACTCTATATACTGTATCTGAATGCTTAAGCAGCCGTGGCCTGTGCAGGTAAGAGCAGTGGGGGATCACTGACAGAATATCGACAGTCAGAATATCAAACTACAGAAATATAGACGCAAGAATATCGATGTCCAGAATATCTAAGTCCTATCTATATTATGGTAGGTACAAAATATTGAGAAACAAAATATCGTCAAAAATATTGTTGTTAAAAATATCAGGGTTTTTATGTTAAAAAAATAATGTATATTTTATATGTAAAAATGCATATAATTAGAAGAAACATAGGTAAAAATATTTTAAAATGTTTAAAAAGTATAACTAATACATATAATGTAAACATAGTTTAATCGTATACAAATAAAATATAATATATATACTTAATAATATTCATAAATAATTATTTTAATAACTATATAAATTGTTAAAACATTTTATAAATTCTAAATACATATATACACATACAACAAAAATATAAATAAAATTATAAAAAAATATACATACCAAATAAAAAAATTACAATATTTGTAATCTTTTTAAAATAAATTATACACTACATTAACAAAAACAGTAGGGAAATATTGGCTAGCGGAGGGAATAAAATTACTATTCCCACTCCAGAGAGTGTAACAGTAGGTAAAGTGTTGGATAGCGTAGGGGTAAAAATTACTATTCCCACTCCAATTAGTACAACAGTAGGGAAAGTGTTGGATAGTGTAGGGGTAAAAATTACTATTCCCACTCCAGAGAGCACAACAGTAGGGAAAATGTTGGATAGCATAGGGGTAAAAATTACTATTCCCACTCCAGAGAGCACAACAGTAGGGAAAATGTTGGATAGCATAGGGGTAAAAATTACTATTCCCACTCCAAAGAGTGTAACAGTAGGTAAAGTGTTGGGTATTGAAAGGGTTAAAATTACTATTCCCACTCCAGATACTGCAACAGTAGTGAAAGTGTTGGATAGCGTAGGGGTTACAATTACTATTCCCACTCCACTGAATGCAACAGTAGGGAAAGTGTTGTATAGCGAAGGGGTAAAAATGACTATTTTCACTCCAGTGAGTGCAACAGTAGGGTTAGTGTTGGCTAGCATAGGGGTTAAAATTGCTATTCCCACTCCAAAGACTGTAACAGTAGGGAAAGCATTGGATAGCGTAGGGGTAAAAATTACTATTCCCACTCCAGTGAGTTAAACAGTAGGTAAAGTGTTGGCTAGTGTAGGGGTACAAATTACTATTCCCACTACAGAGAGTGCAACAGTAGGGAAAGTGTTGAACAGCGTAGGGGTTAAAAAAAAAACGATTCCAACTCCAGTGCGTGCGACAGTAGGGAAAGTGTTGGATAGCGAAGTGGTAAAAATTACTATTCCCACTCCAGAGAGTGCAACAGTAGGGAAAGTGTTGGATGCGTAGGGGTACAAATTACTATTACCACTCCAGAGAGTGTAACTGTAGGGAAAGTGTTGGATAGCAGGGGGGTAAAATTAACAAGCTTATCAATTGAATATTTTTTTAATTAAATAACCAATTAATACTTAATTAACAATAAATTAATTATAAATACCAATCCATTCAAATTAATAAATACTTTAATAAAAATTAAATTACTTCTCACCCTATTCCCCTATAAACCCACTATCCACTCCTAAAATAAATTAACACAATTAATAGAATAAACAATCAATTTATAACAATTATTTACCAATTGTTAATAATTAACAATGAATTAATTATCAATCCCAATAAATGAATATTAATAATTACTTTTTTATAAATAATGTATTACTCACCCTATTCCCCTCTAAACCCACAACCCGCTGCAAAGCTAAATTAACACAATTAATACACTTATTAAATAAAGGGGCTTATTTACAAGCTCCTTGCACCGCTGGTACGTCACTTCGTCCCATAGTAAAAGTTATACACTGGCGGTGCAAGGGGCTTGTAAATGGGCCCCAAAGTGCTTAAATGTGAGTGAGTGCAGAGTATGTTTAGAGGTGGTGGAGTGAGGGAGATGCGAGGAAGTGCATTCGGAGAGAGATTGAAGAGAGGGTGCTTGTTAGAAATGGGGGTCTCTAGTTGGCAGGTTGGAACCTTGACTAAGTAGGGACCATGCTTCCTAGTCAGGATAAGGAAGTTACACTTCTGAAATAACCCCTGCTCACCCCCTTGATAGCTTGGTACGAGCAGTCAGGATTATCTCAGAGGCAGTGTGTAAATCATTTGCACATAACCAGAAGTAATACAGCGAAAGCACTACAGAAGGGCACCGCACCAATTGTAGAAAAATAGCCAATTTTCATCTGTGTAAAACAAGACCAAAATGATAAAAGTCCATCATACAGTTATTCAAATACTAATAAAACACAAATAGACTTTAAAATCAGTTCCTTGAAGTCAATAGCTCTATTCGGGGCGATCACAGTGTTGTGAAAAAACGAATCCAACAGTTCTGGTTGACCACGGCCTCACGGACCAGCTACGGTGTCAGGAAGATCTGCATACAGTACCTTTAGAAATTCAGGATGTCAGGGACCTCGCAATGAGCTACAAAGAGCTGGGATCGGTTCTGGAGTTTGGTGCAGGAGTCGTCGGGCCCTTAAAGTCACAAGCATTGCAGAGTGAACTCTGGGCAGTTGAAGGCGGGCACACTGGCATCAGCGGACATCAGGGCTGCAGTGTGAGGTACAGCGTTGTGGCATGCGGTACCATCAGGTTGGGGTGCAGGCCTGGGCTGCGGTGCAAAGTGAGATGGTGCTCATCCCAGTGCCTGCAGGTCATGGTGCAGGCAGCGTCATCATCATCGTGAAGGGGCTGACGTCGGCTGGAGAACTGGAGATGATGGCACCAGTATCGGTGGGCCAAGGCTGTGGTGTGGGATGGGGCTGTATTTCGTGTAACTTGTAAGCGGTGAAACCCAAACCACAGTGCAAGCAGCAACATCGATGTTGACTTGGAGCGCCATCACTGGGGATATCATGGCAGAGGTGTGAAGTAAGGCGGTGCGAAGTGCGGAGCCCACAGACCATGGTGCAAGTAGCGGCTCAGTGGAAGCATTGGACAGAGGCGACAATGAGACCAGGGCTGTGTGCCAGATGCAGCAGTGCCCTCTGTAGTGTCTTCAGGTTTGCTTTTTCTTCTGTTTCAGCACAAACACAGTTCCTGGTGTTGGTAGCAGATAAAATTGAAGTCTTTGCTGTTCCTGAGACTTTTTGAACAGGGGGCAGGCTCTACCTCTATCCCTGGGAGAAACTCAGGAAAATAGGATACAGAAAGTCCAGTCCAGTCCTTTCTGTGCCCAAGACAGAAGCAGCCACTGCAGGCCAGCACAGCAAAGTGGTTGTCCCTCCTTGCAGGTTCTCCAGCTCTTCTTCTTGGCAGATTTCTTGATCCAAAAGAGTTCTAAAAACCTGGGATCGGAGCTTCAATATTTATACAACATTTCCCTTTGAAGTTTTGTGGGATTGGTACAAATAAAGTTCTCCTGGAACACATAATTCAGTTCTGTCCAGCTCAGGCAGCATTGAGGCAGGCAGACACAATTCATTCATGTGCAGGTGCCAACTTTTCCCACCACTCTAGATGCAGGATAGACCCATCAGCCAGGCTATGAGTCACACAGGAAAGATAGGACACACCTCTACCCCTGTGTGTTCCTGTCTAGGGTGAATGCCCCTGTCAGTCTAAAACACAGACAGCCAGTACAGAAACAGGCAGAGGCACATGGATGGTTAGCCAAGGAAATATCCGCTTTCTAAAAGTGGTATTTCCAAGCACAAATATAAAAATCATCTTTACTAAAAGATGCATTTTTAAATCCTGAGTTCAGGGATACTAAACTCCACTTTTCTATCATCTTCCCCAGCAAAGCTACATTTGTAAAAGTGTTACAAAGCTGCCTCCATGTTAGCTTATGGGAGAGATAGCTTTTCAACAGTGAAAACGAAAGCACTGTATTTCACAATCAGGACATGTAACAAACACCAGTACATGTCCTTTCCCTCACACTGCACCCTGCCCACAGAGGTACCCTGGGCCTACATTAGGGGTGTCTTATATGTGCGAAAAAGGAAGGTTAGGGCCTGTCAATTTGGGGAACTTGCCAGGTCGACATGGCAGTAGAAACAGTGCACAGACACTGCAGTGGCTGGTCTGAGAACCATTTGAAAGGTTGCTTGTGTGGTTGGCACAATCAGTGCTTGAGGCACACTAGTAGCATTTGGTTTACAGGGCCTGGGCACACACAGTGCACTGTATTAGGGATTTAGAAGTAAATCAAATACGCCAATCATGGAAACACTAATCAATAAGCACAATTTACAGTAGAAGCATCTGCACTTTAGTACTGAGCAGTATTAAAGTGCATAGAAACACTAAACCAGCAAAAACAAGAGCCAGAGTACCACAAAAACCAGGAGGTTGGAAGCAAAAAGACAAGAGGAACATGCCAAAAGATGCCAGGTCTAACCGTGCAGAAGAGAAGAAAGCGATGGTTGAAGATGTGCAGAAAAAGGGCATACATATCTAACATAAAGCATTGTCACGGGGTTCCTGTCTGCCCTGGGCCGGGCGAAGACCTTAACACCTGTCCATTTCCACCCCGAGAACAGGATACCTGCGGCCCCTTTAATGCTGCGTGGGCTTTCCCAGAACTCAGAACTACGGCGGTGACGTCATCATCCTTCGACCAATCGGAGACAGGGGAGGAGTTCATATCGTTCTACCCGGAAGGAGAAGGCGTGACAGTGGAAGCCGGATCGGGAGCAGAGAAGGAGTCGACCAGCGTTTCTACTGACGTGCCTAGGAGCAAGGAGAACGAAGACTCGAAAGACGCTCAACAGATGGAAACCAGAACGCCAGGAGGCCACCGAGGACGCGAGCAGCCCCGCCACACTTCTGAAGAAGTGTAGCTAAACAAGGTACAAGACCGTCTAAGGGGTCTCGTCTTTTCACAGGGAGGGAGTGGATAGGGGTGGTTGAGGGAGGTCACGGGACGGGGTGTGTCTGTTCTCGTCAGTCACTAGCTCCCGAGCGCACACTTAGAAGTCTACTGCTGCAATATTCTGGTGAGAGTCCCTGGTGATCCCCTCACTCCCCACCCCCCTCCTCCAGACCCAGAACGAAGGCGAAATTAGTAACCCTTGGGTCTTGTTTTTTTTCTCTTCCTCTTATGTCCTAACGGGAGCTCTCCTATGGACCCCTGAAGGCAAAACGATAAAGTCAAGACACGAAGCTAGAAGTACTTACACCCCAGTTGTCGAGATCTACGATACCACCTGCTTTGATAGAAAACAAACGATGATAATGATTTGCATGACTGTTGTACTCCTGAAATAAAGAAGTACCGCTTAGAAAAACATAGAAGTGGACCCGTGCCTCTTCCTTCAAGACCCTCTCCTCTTCCACCTGTAACAAGCATGTATAACTGAAAGCCATAATAGGCTATGACAACCATTGTCAAAGCCTATTATGACAGGTTTTAAGTGTATGTCAGTTGTTGTTTGACATCTCTGAATGCAATAACATCTTAGAGAGAATCAAAATACCGGTTGTGTGGCACACTATATGAATCACAAAAATGTAATTTACCTGTACCTTTTTAGAGAGTCCGCATGTTTTTCATCTCAATTAAAGACCTGTCTGCACATATTTATATATATATGACTGATCACAGTCAGCAGCTGTGGGTGCTTCCTGAAGCCAGGTTAGAGCATTTTCTTCCAAAGTTGATGCTGTATACAATACAAGACAATGGGCAAGCACACTCTTTAAAATACTGAAGTTGTTGCGCTGTTTAATTTGCACATTACAGTAACTGTTAAATATATTAATGCAGTAAGATATGGGGCAGTTCTTAATGTGTTTAATATTTCAAGACTATACATTCCCATTGCTTTATAAACCTCACTATTTCACTTAAATCATTTGCTTTGAAATGCACCATTTGCCAATCTTTTTTAATTTTTTCTTGAGAGGACCCACCCTAGCCCACACATTGGTATATTACGCATGCTTTCCTCTCTTGCTACATAAAAGTCATACCCAACTTCTACGCCTCACCACTTTTTAAATACCACCAGCTGCCACTTATCAAAAACATAATACAAGGCGAACCAGGACCCAGAAGACCACTAATAGGATGATCAGTAGGTCTCTAAGGAGAAGGAGGAGGTGGCACAGCACCACCAGAAGGACCTGAACCCCAGGACAAAAAGAGCCAAGACAAGGTCTACAAGGAGAACCACGACCAGAGGTTAAGGGGAACAAGACTAAAAGAGCAAAGAGAAACATCATGAGGTGGAACAACCTGGTGGGGAAGCTAGGAAGTTCAACAGGAGGTCCACGGTCGGAACACCAAGACATTCAGTAGCAAGTAGGAGTCTATGTGACTTATTGTATCAAGAGCCAGGGAGAGCACGTACTTAGCTTCCCACATGAAATTGTCAGTCAAGTAAGAGCTGTTGTGACTGAGATGTGCCTACAAATTTGGAAGATTAATAGGGTCCTCAAAGCAGCAATGCCATCTATGTAATTTCAAGAAGGAAAGCCTCGCCCAAATAATATGTGTTTGCCCAATTAAAAAGAAATCTAAGATGTTTCTGGATGAAACCGCTGTTTTGTAATCTAGGTATAAGGCAATGCAACACAGCTATCTTTGCATGTCTGAGTGGTATGAGCCCGTAGTTATCGGCCCGTTGTGTGAAATTCCTTAAAGAAGTGAACAAAATATTGACTTTCGTACCAGCAAGCTCCAAATCATTAGTGGTATTAAGTATTTTTATCAACTGGACAATCTCTATGGGGAGCTCTGAGCTTTTAACATGTTCTTGCATCTATTTATCTATGTTTTTATACAGGGTTGAATATTGGTTCCATTCTGTGATTGAGATTGACATTCACAGGCAACATTTTTGTATATTAACCCCTTAAGTGCTGCTGACGGCCAATGGTCGTCAGCAGCGCTACCTCCCCAGTGCTGCGCACGACCATTGGACGTCCATTCAGCACTGGTTCCAATGGACAGCGCAGCACTGGGGAGGAATGTTTACACGCAGCTAAGGTGTTAAGTGTTATGGAACTTTGATCATGTATGTAGCATCATCACTGAGACCCCATCCCAGGGGCCCTTTAAAATGGCTGAAGGGGCCTGGGAGACAGTGTTGCATATACTGAAATTGTTCACCAGACACTAGTCAAAATGCAATACTTTTAGCAGGGGTGTTGGCTTTTCAATTTTTAGGGGATATCCAGCTGGGATCAGAAAAAAACAAATAGAGTTTGCTTGCGGGGCTGACTTGTCCCACCTAGAAATAGTAACATTTCCAGTAGAAATTATAGTGATTCTGGAGACAGTCCAAACATTTTTAGAGTTGGTTTTATTCTGGTTAAATCTTTCTTTTTAATCTATGATCAATAGTGCAGCTTGCACTTTAGGGAAGCTGCTCCCTACCAGAGTAGCATGGTGTGCTTTTTGCTCTCTTTACTGTGCTTTTTGTATGGTGAAGGTTTTTAATGACTTGAAACAATAAGAATTCTATATATCTAT
Source organism: Lissotriton vulgaris (assembly GCF_964263255.1). Lineage (NCBI taxonomy): Eukaryota > Metazoa > Chordata > Amphibia > Caudata > Salamandridae > Lissotriton > Lissotriton vulgaris. Next base: position 1,654,647,646 of record NC_141687.1, read on the forward strand.
CTTCTGTAGCAACAGGACTGGGAAAACCAAGATGTGGGGGTTCAGTAGGAAGGCCAGGAGAAGAACAAGGAGGAAGGGAGAGCTAAGGGGTAGACCAAAGAGCATGAGGGCCAAACCTGGGGAGACCAGGAGGAGCACCAGAATGATGAATAGGAGGACCAGGACGATTTGTGATTTTCCACTTGACTCTATATACTGTATCTGAATGCTTAAGCAGCCGTGGCCTGTGCAGGTAAGAGCAGTGGGGGATCACTGACAGAATATCGACAGTCAGAATATCAAACTACAGAAATATAGACGCAAGAATATCGATGTCCAGAATATCTAAGTCCTATCTATATTATGGTAGGTACAAAATATTGAGAAACAAAATATCGTCAAAAATATTGTTGTTAAAAATATCAGGGTTTTTATGTTAAAAAAATAATGTATATTTTATATGTAAAAATGCATATAATTAGAAGAAACATAGGTAAAAATATTTTAAAATGTTTAAAAAGTATAACTAATACATATAATGTAAACATAGTTTAATCGTATACAAATAAAATATAATATATATACTTAATAATATTCATAAATAATTATTTTAATAACTATATAAATTGTTAAAACATTTTATAAATTCTAAATACATATATACACATACAACAAAAATATAAATAAAATTATAAAAAAATATACATACCAAATAAATAAATTACAATATTTGTAATCTTTTTAAAATAAATTATACACTACATTAACAAATACAGTAGGGAAATATTGGATAGCGGAGGGAATAAAATTACTATTCCCACTCCAGAGAGTGTAACAGTAGGTAAAGTGTTGGATAGCGTAGGGGTAAAAATTACTATTCCCACTCCAATTAGTACAACAGTAGGGAAAGTGTTGGATAGTGTAGGGGTAAAAATTACTATTCCCACTCCAGAGAGCACAACAGTAGGGAAAATGTTGGATAGCATAGGGGTAAAAATTACTATTCCCACTCCAGAGAGCACAACAGTAGGGAAAATGTTGGATAGCATAGGGGTAAAAATTACTATTCCCACTCCAAAGAGTGTAACAGTAGGTAAAGTGTTGGATATTGAAAGGGTTAAAATTACTATTCCCACTCCAGATACTGCAACAGTAGTGAAAGTGTTGGATAGCATAGTGGTTAAAATTACTACTCCAACTCCAGAGAGGGCAACAGTAGAGAAAGTGTTGGATAGCGAAGGGGTTACAATTACTATTCCCACTCCACTGAATGCAACAGTAGGGAAAGTGTTGTATAGCGAAGGGGTAAAAATGACTATTTCCACTCCAGTGAGTGCAACAGTAGGGTTAGTGTTGGCTAGCATAGGGGTTAAAATTGCTATTCCCACTCCAAAGACTGTAACAGTAGGGAAAGCATTGGATAGCGTAGGGGTAAAAATTACTATTCCCACTCCAGTGAGTTAAACAGTAGGTAAAGTGTTGGCTAGTGTAGGGGTACAAATTACTATTCCCACTACAGAGAGTGCAACAGTAGGGAAAGTGTTGAACAGCGTAGGGGTTAAAAAAAAAACGATTCCAACTCCAGTGCGTGCAACAGTAGGGAAAGTGTTGGATAGCGAAGTGGTAAAAATTACTATTCCCACTCCAGAGAGTGCAACAGTAGGGAAAGTGTTGGATGCGTAGGGGTACAAATTACTATTACCACTCCAGAGAGTGTAACTGTAGGGAAAGTGTTGGATAGCAGGGGGGTAAAATTAACAAGCTTATCAATTGAATATTTTTTTCATTAAATAACCAATTAATACTTAATTAACAATAAATTAATTATAAATACCAATCCATTCAAATTAATAATTACTTTAATAAAAATTAAATTACTTCTCACCCTATTCCCCTATAAACCCACTATCCACTCCTAAAATAAATTAACACAATTAATAGAATAAACAATCAATTTATAACAATTATTTACCAATTGTTAATAATTAACAATACATTAATTATCAATCCCAATAAATGAATATTAATAATTGCTTTTTTATAAATAATGTATTACTCACCCTATTCCCCTCTAAACCCACAACCCGCTGCAAAGCTAAATTAACACAATTAATACACTTATTAATTAATCAATTAGTAACAATGTATTACCAATTAATAATTAACTAACTACACCAAAAAAAAGATTAATAATTACTTTGTTATAATTAAATTACTTCCCATCCTATTCCTCTATAAACCCACAACCCGCTACGGAACTAAAATGCTAAATTTAATTAAAAATAATTATTCATTTCTAAAAATGATTATTTAATTTACTATAATTAAATTATTTACCACCCTATTCCCCTATAAACCCACAACCCGCTATGGTACTAAAACGAAATATATGCTTTAAAAAAAATTACTAACTTCTAAAAATATGATACATATATTGAAAAAAAACAAAATACATAACAAAAATATAGAACACATACATATAAAATACATATTAAAATACATAACACTAATATAAACATCGATATTATTAACAATATTTCTGCAAACAATATTGACTGACTTTGATATTAACAAAAACGATATTTCTTACCTTTAGGTCGATATTTTGTTCACCTATATGCTTGATGTTCTGTCCCTTCGATATTTACAACTCTATTTCTGTAGGTCGAAATTAAAAACTCTATATTATGTCTGTGCACCAGCGGTGGGCCCAGTTTGGGTGGGGGGGGAGGATTCGACTGACGGCCACAAGAGAAAATGAAATAATGAATTAATTTTCCCTCTTCATTGTCTGTCTAATTTCCCCCCCCCTCCCCCCCACACCTGGCCCGACCGCACTTACCTGCAAGGGCCGAGACTGTGCTTAACTTCACAGCCAGACTCATTTATGTGGAGAAAACAGAGCACAAAATACAAACTAAACTCTTTGAAATAAGAGCAATATTTGCACTCACAATCCGAAATCCACGGTAGCACTTTATTTCTAGGCCAATCGAAATTCCAAGTACTTGAGAAGCTTCAGCAGCAAACTGGAATGGATATAAGAAAAACATTACTTCTAATTTAATGAATCAAACAGAAGTATAATCAAGAACCGAAGGAACTCAATGAGAACACTGCCTTATTCGGCTTTCTAAAGTGTTCAATTTAATTTCTCTGTATTTGACCACTGATGGGATGTTATTGTCTACAGGCCTAGTCCCTTGGACCACTGAGAGTGCCACCTGCTTTCTTTCACTGTTACATGTAAAACATCGCCCGATCATAAAATGTATTTTAACAGACTCCCACTTCTACAGCTGCCCTCATTTTGAAACAATGTTGGTACTTTATGTACACACATTCATTCCTAAAATTGGGTTATATTGAACGTTTACACATTCATAATATCTATGTTGCAATTTGTATGAAAACATTTTCCGTTTTGACACAGTTTGATGGATATTGTGCTGTTTTTTTAAAAAGGTGCAGTCGAATTTTGTTGCATGTTTTGCATCCTTGAGGCAGAAACCAGACACGACAATTATGGCTTACAATTGTCTGAGACACAAGCAAATAATGTCAGTGTCCTCCTGACACCGAATAGAGGGGCATATTTCCAAGCAATAGCGATAATTATCGCTATTGCTTGGTTAGAGACAAAAATTTACCGCTGAGCTGCGGAGATTTTTATCGTAGATAAACCTTGGTATTACCAAGGTTTATCGCAAATGCGATAAAAATCGGCCGCAATGCATGAATATCGCTGAAAAGTCAGCGATATTCATGCATTACCGAGCAAATGCTCTTAGCCATGTTATCCACCTCCCATTGGATAACATGGCTAAGAACTGCTCAGGGCAGGTGCTAGCTTTTGGAGATATTCGCGCTTAGCGCGAATATCTCCAAAAGTTGGTAATAGGAGATAGCGATGTTAGCGACTGTTTCCAGTCGCTAACATCTTGGCACGCCCACTTTGCATGTCATTAGTGATAAATATCACTGACATGCAAAGTGGGCCCCAAGATGGTCGCTATCTCCTACTAGCTGTCGCTAACTGGTATTAGCGACAGCTAGGTAATTGGGAGATAATTTAATCTCGCTTTCTTGGCTTTTAAAGCCAAAAAAGCGGAGATAAACCCCCTTGATAATATGCCCCGGAGTTTATTGGCCACACAAGACATCCTGCTTAAAAAATGTAGGGGCATATTACCAAGCAATAGCGATAATTATCGCTATTGCTTGGTTAGAGACAAAAATTTACCGCTGAGCTGCGGCGATTTTTACCGCAAATAAACCTTAGTATTACCAAGGTTTATCGCAAATGCGATAAAAATCGCCGCAATGCATGAATATCGCTGAAAAGTCAGCGATATTCATGCATTACCGAGCTAATGCTCTTAGCCATGTTATCCACCTCCCATTGGATAACATGGCTAAGAACTGCTCAGGGCAGGTGTTAGATTTTGGAGATATTCGCGGTTAGCGTGAATATCTCCAAAAGTTGGTAATAGGAGATAGCGATGTTAGCGACTGTTTTCAGTCGCTAACATTTTGGCACGCCCACTTTGCATGTCATTAGTGATAAATATCACTGACATGCAAAGTGGGGCCCAAGATGGTCGCTATCTCCTACTAGCTGTCGCTAACTGGTGTTAGCGACAGCTAGGTAATAGGGAGATCATTTTATCTCCGCTTTCTTGGCTTTTAAAGCTAAAAAAGCGGAGATAAACCCCCTTTATAATATGCCCCGTAGTCTCTTACCTCTTCAGCAGTCTTTAACCTGTGTAACAATCAGTTGTACACGTTTTATTCATAGTTTACATCTATTGGAATTGTTTACTCTGTTTTAGTTGTTGGCAACAACAAATCATGTCTACAAGTTGCCAAGTTACACCCCTGAAAAGGCTTAATGCCTGATGTGTGCTAGGGAAGGGACAAACAATTCAAAATCGTTTAATCCATTTTAGTATTGAAGTTTGTTGAACTGATATTGTCATTAATTCATAAAAGTGATGTATGCACAAGAAAGATGGTTTCTACACTGTGCACTCTAAATACAAGCATTATGTATTTAAAATGAGGAACGCTAAAAATACAGTAGCGGACGGTGGTGGGAGTGCTGTCAGGCGGTGATGTGGGTGGGGGAGGGGCAGGGTGGAGGGGTAGTAAACTATGGAATATGCCCAAATATAGGTAAATAAAGGTCCAAGTCGAACGCAGACTTAAGATCCACAAAAGCTGCGTAGATAGTACTCTTCCCTAGAGTTACAGTGCGCCAGTATAGCAAAATGAACCTCATAACCTGGTCCACTGTGCTAGTACATTGTCTAAATCCAGCCTGCAAGTTCGAAAGTATGACAGAATCATCCAGCCAGGCCTGAATTCTGCACAGCACAACCCTAGCAGCGACTTTTTGGATACAGTCAATAAGGCTGATAGGCCTATAGTTGGCAGGTTGGGATCTATCACCTTTTTTAAAGATGGGCAAAATCACTGCCCCTGGCCAGGTACATGGTATACGAGCTCCTTTGGCAATGGCATTCACTAGGAGTCGGATGTACTCAGCCCATAGTCCTGTGTTTTGGAAAAACAAATCTGCGGGTATGCAGTCGAGCCCCGGCGCCCTGCCCTTGGGAACCCTGCGCAGGGCATTTTCAACTTCCAGCTTAGTCTCTAGAACTGGGCTATCTGGAAGGATGCTTGTAATGGGACTGGTAGCGGAGTCACAGGTGAATTGACCTTCAAAATAGGATACCCACTGCTGCGGCTCCACATGATTAGATGGTACATTGGTCAAAGCGACATTGCCCCCACTTCATCAGGTGCCAAAATATGGTCCTGTCTCTCCTTGAACTTGCCTCCAACAGTGCTGCCCAATGCTCCTCATCCCAGTCCCTTTTAGCTGTTATTTGCGCCGCTTTATATAAAGCCCTACTTTTAGTTATTACAGCCCTATCTTTAGATCTTATTGCCGCAGCTAACAATCTATATGCTGTCCGACATGATGAATTGTACCACTCTACCGATTTAGAACGTGGCAGTTTGTTCGGTATTTTATTTTTTGCAGTGAAAAACATTTTAAGATCATTAAAAAGGTGCTTATGGACGTCCACTGCTCTATCACTTTGTACATCTTGAGCTGCCTCTGCCTTAAGGGTTTCTGTAGCACTAGAAGCCAACATATTCATCTGGGACACGATCTTCGCATCTAACGCCACCTTGGACTATTTGAGGCGACCTGTTTCGTTAGTCACGTACGCCTCAACATGGACTGGGCTACTAACCAAACCCTCTACGGGCAATGAATGTGTCAATGCGGTATAATGAAAGGAGAAACGGATTGTGATCGCTTTCAACACGGACTATTACCTCCATATCCATTAAACACGGCCAGAGTTCTTTGGTGAGCAAAAATAAGTCAATCCTACTTGCGCGTTGCCCGCTAACAAAGGATGCCATCCCTCTTTTGTCAGAGTTGGTGCGCCCTTTAGCTGCTCTCACCCCATGTTCCTTACAAAAGAGATAATTCATTTGTAACTCCCCACTGGACCATTTTTTTATTGGTGGGAGATCAAGTGTGGAATAAACCACAAATCATCCTCTTCTGTACAAAAATTCTTGTCATGGATATCGAGGGGTTCAAACGTGAAATTAAAATCTCCCGCTATGAATACTGGAACGATCCCCTGACTCTTAGTCAAATAGGAATCTAGAATGGCAACCGTTTCGGAGGCTTTACCCCCCTGATTTCCTCTGGAATACACGTCAATTAATTAATAGCATGGCTAGGAGACACCCCTTGAACAGCTTAATAATGAGGGGATCCTTTGATTCTATATGGATCTCCTCCAGCCTGAATTGAAGGGACTGTCTTACCCATATGGTCAGTCCGCCTTTGGGCCGACCTCGCTGACTCTGCTCAGCCGGTTTGGAAAACTTTAGAAAGCCCGTGCAGAAAACCTTCTCAGTAGCCCAAGTCTCCTGCATGAAGACAATGTCCTGAGTTTTTATGAAAGCAGACCATTCTGTAGTGCCCGTTTTACTCACTAGGCCCGCTATATTCCAGGAGATAAGTTTGACACAACGGTCCATTATTAATATAGGGTTTGAACCACAACCTGAAGACTGGGGGATTCTAACATTGTTTCAACCAGGCTCCATTGAGGCACCTGGGTTGGGCACAGATCTCGTAGAGTCCCGACCAGGCAAGAAGCGCTGTAAGCTAGACGTATCTAGAGTACACAGAGGGGAAGCTCCAACTAAAGTTGCGTCTTCCACTACCCTGCTTATACCCGACTCAGAAGTGAGGTGGTAAGTATGCTGTGGTGGAGGTGAGTGTTTAGTCAATCAATTTCCTCTAAACTAGAGAAAGGGTCAAATCTATTGCATACGGGCACATTGTAGTCATACTGATTTTGAGCCTGCTGACCCCTCATGTGTATACTCAATTTGGAAACAGGTGGAAACAATTTGCAATAGAAAAACTCGAGTGGCAGAGTAGATATGCCATCTCTAGTCAGATACCTAGCCTCTGCCCTCTCTAGTATCGTTCTTACAAGGTTGGTGGACCCACAGTTAACAAACACGCAATCACCACTACATCCTTTCGGGGACAGCCCAACCCACGGAGTTCTGCGTATCATTTTTAAATCTTGAAAGAGGTGCTTGCCTAAACCAGTTCTGTTGTGTATTAGGTGAAGAGCCTTATTTTTGAGGGAAGACCAGTGTTCCGCTACGTTAGTATTAAGTGACGGGACATTAGTGAGAATTACAGTATATGGTGTGGATTCTGGGGTAATTCTAAAGATTCCCTCCTATGTATCATTTCCACCCCCTTGTGAACCGGATCGCAGCCCTCAGTGTGCGCTATAGTGATCCCTGCCTTCTCTGCTATGATTTGAGAGTTGGTGGAAATGGCTGTGGGTGGGCCCACTATTGTAGAAGTGCTAGCTCTATCAACTATAAAGGCTGGGAGTTTGGGGGTTAAAGATGTAGGACGCACTTCAACAGGTCTTAACTCATCAGGAACATATCCATCCACTGTGCTAGGTACAGGATTCGGACGAGAAGTGTTTTGCTCGATTAGCTTAAGCCTAGCTTTGATATCTGAAAGCTTATTTAGTACGGGCTCCAGCAAGTTCGCTAGCCTCTCCTCCAATTTACCAAGGATGTGAGCCACCTGATCATCCACTGTATGAATAAGAGGAGCCTGAGGACTATCCTCTAGATGGCAAGAAGTATTACCCATAGTTTGTATTGAGGTCTTATTTTTCTTTACCCTTGATGACCCCCTTGTTTTGGCTATTTTCTTGGCTTGGGAAATCGCTGTTGGTAGAGTAGCCGCTTTCCTCTTCTTAGTTGGAATAGCACAAAGTCGTTCCTTTGCCTGCACCTGCAATTGCTTGCAGGTGCAGACCTGTCTAGGGGGAGAGGGGTGGGTAGAGGACATGGAGTCAGGATCGTTGTGAACTTCTACATCGACAACAATCGGTAATGGCCCAACTTCCTCGTGGATACTACTATTGAGGATTGGATCACTTGCTGGTGGGGGACTAAGGGGGGATCTGCTACAAGAGCAAAATGGGGTTCCAAGGATAGCCTCCTTTGGGTAAGCTGAATTTCATGATTTAAAACAGACTCTGCCCGTAATAAAAGTGCGTCCAGAGTGCCTACAACCCCTGGACCCTCCGTCCCCTTGCGAGTGGCCCTATTCATAATTATATAAGCAACCCAATCAAAGTACAAATATAAACTAGGTCATATGCTTAGTACCACAAAGGTCAATAATAGCTAATTGGCAAGTAAACTAACCAGGTCCAAATGTGTCCAGTCCAGTCCCGGAAAGGGGGTGGCCCAGTCCAGCCTCTGTCTGCCCCTGACGGCCACAGACGGCCCGCCCCTTGCCTGGGCTTAGCCCGGCTGCGCCCGCGCACGTCCCGCGACACGGGAACTCTGTTGCCCTTAAGTGCGCTGCCTGGCGCGAAATCGGCACATGGTGGGCGGCGTCAGCCGCAGTGAGAGCTGGAAGTTGTAGTTTCCCCCCTCGGCAGCCGCAGAAAGATGGCACAGTGCAGCGGCAGCGGGGGAGACCGGGAGGGAGCAGATATGCGAGATGTCGCATCCTTAAGTGTCCCCAAAGCCTCCAAAAATGTCCTCGCCAACCAGGCAGTTCCAGGTGCAGTCCAACCAGGGCTAGTTCCGTATTTACACAGAGGGACCCCAATTTATAAAAATAAGAGATATTTGCATCTTTAAAATGGATCACTGACATAATATCGACTACAAAAATATAGGCATTTAAAATATCGACTCCTAAATATCGACTACCAAAATATCGAAGTCCTATCTACAAACAGGTAAGTACAAAAATATCGAATCAAAAATATCGTTTAAAAATATGTACTTTGTAAAAATAGCGATTTTATTAAAATTAATGTAAAATTAAAAAAATATTAAAAATAAATAAGTAAAATATACTTTAAAATACTTAACCTTCAAATTATTACATAATTAATTTAAGTTATAAAAAAATAATACAATTTTATTTATTAAAACATATATATATATTGACATAATATTATTAATAAATATACAATATTATTACCGTAGCATAGCAAGAGTGTTAAAATTACTATTCCCTCTCCAATGAGTGCAACAGTAGGGAAAGCGTTGCATAGCGTAGCGGTAAAAATTACTATTCCAACTCCAAAGACTTCAACAGTAGGGAAAGCGTTGAATAGCGTAGGGGTAAAAATTACTATTCCCACTCCAAAGAGTGCAACAGTAGGAAAAGCGTTGGATAGCGTAGGGGTAAAAATTACTATTCCCACTCCAGTGAGTGCAACAGTAGGGAAAGCGTTGGATAGCGTAGGGGTAAAAATTACTATTCTCACTCCAGTGAGAGCAACAGTAGGGAAAGCGTTGGATAGCGTAGGGGTAAAAATTACTATTCCCACTCCAGTAAGTGCAACAGTAGGGAAAGCGTTGGATAGCGTAGGGGTAAAAATTACTATTCCCACTCCAAAGAGTGCAACAGTAGGAAAAGCGTTGGATAGCGTAGGGGTAAAAATTACTATTCCCACTCCAGAGAGTGCAACAGTAGGAAAAGTAAATACTTCATATATTATTTAAAAAAATATAAATTAATATCTATAAAAAATTAATTTAAAGTAATTACCAATTTAAAATAATATAATAATTAATCAATTAAAATTACAAATTAAAATTAATTATTACAATTAGTTACCTATTAATACAAATTAATTACAAATTAACAATTAATTAATTAAATAAAAATTATTTAACAATTAATTCAAATGAAATACAATTAAATAAATTGATTTATTTAATTAATTATAAATAAATTACTTTCTACCCTATTCCCCTATAAACCCACAACCCGCTAACGAAAATAAATTAGTAAAATTAACATAATTAGCAATTAATCAATTAAATAAAATTAATTGGCAATTAAAATTTAATTTATTACCCATAAAATATTATTTAACAATTAATTCTAAATAAATACCAATAAATAATTTTACATATTTAATTAATTATAAATAAATTACTTCCCACCCAATTACCCTATAAACCCACAACCCGCTACAGAAAATAAATTAGTAAAATTTACATATTTAGCAATTAATCAATTAATTAAAATGAATTGCCAATTAAAATTTAATTAATTACCAAATATAAATTAATTAACTATTAATTAAAAATGAATACCAATGAATAAATTTACATATTTAATTAATTATAATTAAATTACGTCCCACCCTATTCCCCTATAAACCCACAACCGGCTACAGAAAATAAATTAGTAAAATTTACATAATTAGCAATTAATCAAATAAAGAAAATTAATTGCCAATTAAAATGTAATTAATGACCAAATATAAATTATTTACTATCAATTACCAATGAATACCAATAAATAAATTTACATATTTAATTAATTATAATTAAATTACTTCCCACCCTATTCCCCTATAAACCCACAACTCGCTACAGAATTAAATTACGCATAAATTTAAAAAACTAAATTAATTAATTAAAATTAATTATAACATAAATACACACTTTTCACACATAATAACATAAAAAACACCATAAAAAATTCTATATTATTAAAAATTCGATAATTTTAATAACCTATATTATATACTTAGATATTTTAACTTTCTATATTTTTAACATTCAATATTACATTACTTACCTTAAAAACGATATTTTTGATGTCTATATTCTGTCCATACGATATTTTGTCCATTCTATATTTTAAACTCGATATTATGTCCATTCGATATATTTTACTCGATATTTTGACTGTTTACCCTTTAAAATGACACCAAAACAACAAAAATCCGATGTAGGGAACTGGAGATATACATTTTTAAAGATTTAATAAAATATTGCACTTAGAAGATTATAGCACCATATTGTGATACCTGCTCACGATAGACCGGCCAAAAGTCAAAGTTTCAGGCTGGGCGCGGTGGAGCCCTGAGCGGCTACAGCTCGCTGCAGGTCCCATTCTCAGTTTCCACCATCACACTTAGAAACTTTTCTGGAGCATTTCTTCCCGAGGGCCCTCAAAGCTCCCAGCCAGTCCAGATTCGGTGAGGGTTCACCGGCTTGACTTGTGACGAGGTCCCGGTCATCTTCCCTGGAGCGGACTTAGAAAATTGCTCAAGATCGCTTCAGCGGGGCAACCCAAGAATCCAGGCCGGCACGTGATGGAAGGAAGTTGGTGTGGCTCTCGCGGTTGATTCCGGTCACCTTTTCTACGAGCGGAATTAGAAACTTTTCTTGAGCTTTTTCTCACGGGGTCTCGCGATGCTCCTCATGTAGCCGGATCCAGTGAGGGTTTGTCGGCTTCAGATTTTCTCTAGTCCCGGTCAATCTCTGGAAGTTGGAGCGATGGAGCTTTGAGCGGGATAAACCTGGTTGGCTTGACCGGCTCGCAGTTGAAGGCAGGCGGCCTAGCAGGCCAGGTTGAGTTGGTCCCTCTAAGGAGCTTTTTTTCAAAGTTGCTTCAAAGTTCTCTAAACTTCTTGAACTTCTTCCTGAAGTTCATTAAGGGGTCCCAAAGTGTCTCAAACTCACTCCAAGGGTCTGGAAGCTCCAAGATAGTCCTTGAAAGTTGAGGACTTCAGTTCCCACAATCCACTGGTACAACACCCTTAAAAGTCCACTAGTAGTTCTCCAAGGTGTAGATTTAGTTAGTGATGTTCCAGATTAGCTCTTTTAACCTGTAGCTTTCAGGGAGTCCACTGTTATTTTTCAGCAAGATAATCCACAGGGCTGTAGTTTCAGATGGTGCAGTCTTTAGAGGTCAGGCCTTAGAAATCTTTGCACAGCAAAAAATCTCAACAGAGCACTTCTTGCTTCAGTAGGTTTCAAGCAGCAGATCTGGAGGGCTATGCCCCTCTCAGATACTTATTCAAAGTTCTCTGGGTCATGCAGGAGGTCACTTCTGACCAATGGGAGCAGGGTAACTCCTCCAATATAGGACCACATCCTATAGAGTCTGGCATTATTTTGTCCCAGAGTGCATCAAATCTTCCAAAGCCATAATGGCTGATTTTCCAGCAAGGAAGTAAGAGCTGGCTAAACACACCTCTAGGATGGCTAATTTACTTAGACTCTCCCCCCTGCATCTTCTCATACCTTCCTTAATCCTACCATCTGCCTAAGGTGGAAGTTCAGAGCTGTAAATGACAATGGTCTCTACTCTCCCCTTTGAAGAGCATAGTTTGCGACTCCTCCCCCTGGCCTGGCATTCCTATGGAACAGCACACTGCCCTGCCAGCAGAGCTGGTTAAACCTGGGGGCTCTTTATCACCTCTTCAAGGCAACCTGGCTAATCCACTTAACTCTGACCAATCAGGGCAGACCACTGGAAGGCTGAATTTGGACTTACAAATAAGTATGGGCGAAATTTGCGAATTCGCGATCCGCAAATTGGTGCGAAAGCGAACTCGCAATTCGCAAAATTCGCGCGAATTTGGGAATTTGCTGTTTTTGCCAGTTCTTGAGGGTTTTGTACAAGTTCGGGAACGCGAACTTACTTGTGTGGTTGCAACGGTCGCGACCATGTTTTTTCTATGTGTCCAGCCTGTTTGCGACCCTGTGGTTCATCGCGGCCACCCTCCGGTTCATCACTGCCACCCTCTGGTTCACCAATGCCACCCTCTGGTTTGCCACTGCCACCCTCTGGATCATCACTGCCACCCTCTGGATCATCACTGCCACCCTCTGGTTGTTCACTGCCATCCTCTGGTTCATCCCTGCCACCCTCTGGTTCATCACTGCCACCCACTGGTTTGCCACTGCCACCCTCTTGTTCACCACTGCCTCCCTCTGGATCCTCACTGCCACCCTCTGGATCATCACTGCCACCCTCTGGTTGATCACTGCCACCCTCTGGTTGATCACTGTCACCCTCTGGTTTGCCACTGCCACCCTCTGGATCATTACTGCCCCCCTCTGGTTTATCACAGCACCCTCTGGTTCATCACTGCCACCCTTTGGTTGATCGCTGCCACCCTCTGGTTCATCACTGCCACCCTCTGGTTCATCACTGCCACCCTCTGGTTTGCCACTGCCAACCTCTGGATCATCACTGCCACCCTCTGCTTCACCAGTGCCACCCTCTGGTTGATCACTGCCACCCTCTGGTTGAAGGCTGTGGATTGGGGCAGGGAGGGCTGAATGAAACTAGACACTGCCTGGGGCACACAAGGTGCCCCATGCAAAGTCCAGTTCAAACCGGTGCTGGGGCTCTGGCACGAAACTGGACAAAGGGAAAGGGGTGTAACCACCCCCTTCCTGGGTCCCACCCATAGGAGGGACCTAGCAGGAGATCCATCCCCTAGATGTGGAATAAAGGTAGGAGCTGTGCCAATGCAAACTAGATCATCCTGACTGAAACTTTGAAATGAAACTCTGGACCCTTCCACATCCCACTCGACGTGGAAGACTGAAGAATCTCCTTTGTGGTCAAGGAGTGGCCACCCTGTGCAAGCAGGCACCATCAGCGCATCAATACTTTCTTTGCCGTTGCTCCCGCCGGAGCTCGAACGACAGAGATCAACAAGACCCTGACTCCCAGACATCCAACAGCCCGATCCACAGTCCTGGCAAAGCTGAGAACCGTGGAGGCGACGAGAGACGTGGGACCGGCCATCTTGAAGAGTCGACAAAGTGCTTCCTGTGCAGCTCCAGAGGTACCCTTGATACTGTGCTTTGGGGTTTGAGAAGCCCCAGCCCGAGCAGCCTGTGCTCCAAAGATCACCCCTCCACACTCACAGAGTGCTGCGTGGGGCCCTTTTGCACTTTTCCTGCTTGCCGCGTTGTCCGGTCACTTGCCCGTTGGCTAGTGGCCTCTGTGACAACGATCCTTCAAAACTACATTGCTGGTCTGGTTGCTCCAGACTGGCCCTAGCTCCCCTGAAAAGGAGCCATTGATCTGACCTTCCTGGTCCGATCCAGAAGACATCTTTGAGTCCTGCTTGGGTTTTATTTGCCAAGGTTTGGTGACTCCAATTCGAGAACCGACAGCAAGAGCCTTTGTGGGACAGCTCGTGTCCACCAGCTGGTCATCTTCGATCCTTCCTGGTCCATGTGGCAGCGGAGACAAACTACTCAACAGCACCTGATCGCAACCCGACACTGCCTGGTTCCGTCCTGGTTCCATTCTGGTCACTGGCTAGTGACCTAGACTCTGTCCCCTCTGCTTTCAGGTACTCTACATCTTCGATCCACCCTTGGATCCAACCGGACTCTTCTCTCCTGGCCGCCTGCAGCATCTTTACTTCCAGGCTCCATAGAACTCCACGAAGAAACCCGACGCACTTTGGCACCTATGCACCAGCTTCCTGTGGGTGAGGTAACGAGATTACACCGGTGCTCCTATAGTGGTTTAGTGGCTAAGTTCTAGTCCAGTCAGATGACTCCTAAACCTATAACTTTCTGATTTTTACGCACCATTGACTTGTATGGTAAACGCGGTTGCCTATAGACACAGCACCCGCATCCTGTGGGCCTCCTATGTCCTAACCTTCATTAGTCTAGTGTAGGCCCAGCGATTCCCTAGGCCCTAGGCCTGTTCATTGTTCATGACGTGGTACTTATACCACTTTCTTAATATATGGTTTGAGTGGCCCCCCCGGCCTATCCATTATTGTGCATCTTATTGTATGTTGTACTGTGTTCTTTGTTTAACGCTTGTGCACCTGTGCTCATAAAGAGTCAAGGGGATTATTCTAGAAATAAATTCATATATTTTATAATATATAATTTGTGTGGTGTCCTTTCATTTGGTATTGAAAGGATTGCATAGGGTAAAACAGCTGGCTTCACACGCCCTCTTGAGTTTAGCCTAAGACTGTCCATGCTACCACTAGGATAGCTGGTCTATAAGGTTGACTTACAACCAATCACCATAAGGGTCATTTGGACTGGTGCAAGGTGCTCACTAGAATAGTGATCATCATATACCAGGCCAACTTCTCACACACGGCACCCTCTGGTTCGCCACTGCCACCCTCTGTTTCATCACTGCCACCCTCTGTTTCATCACTGCCACCCTCTGGTTTGCCACTGCCACCCTCTGGTTCATCACTGCCACCCTCTGGTTTGCCACTGCCACCCTCTGGATCATCACTGTCCCCCTCTGGTTCATCACTGCCACCCTCTGTTTCACCACTGCCACCCTCTGGATCATCACTGCCACCCTCTGTTTCATCACTGCCACCCTCTGGTTTGCCACTGCCACCCTCTGGTTCATCACTGCCACCCTCTGGTTTGCTACTGCCACCCTCTGGATCATCACTGTCCCCCTCTGGTTCATCACTGCCACCCTCTGTTTTACCACTGCCGCCCTCTGGTTCATCACTGCCACTCTCTGGTTCATCACAGCACCCTCTGGTTCACCAGTGCCACCCTCTGGATCATCACTGTCCCCCTCTGGTTCACCACTGTCACCCTCTGGTTCATCACTGCCACCCTCTGGTTCACCACTGCCACCCTCTGTTTCATCACTGCCACCCTCTGTTTCATCACTGCCACCCTCTGGTTTGCCACTGCCACCCTCTGGTTCATCACTGCCACCCTCTGGTTTGCCACTGCCACCCTCTGGATCATCACTGTCCCCCTCTGGTTCATCACTGCCACCCTCTGTTTTACCACTGCCGCCCTCTGGTTCATCACTGCCACCCTCTGGTTCATCACAGCACCCTCTGGTTCACCAGTGCCACCCTCTGGATCATCACTGTCCCCCTCTGGTTCACCACTGTCACCCTCTGGTTCACCACTGTCACCCTCTGGTTCACCACTGTCACCCTCTGGTTCACCACTACCACCCTCTTGTTCACCACTGTAGATTATGGGGGGAAAGCACACCTGCCCAGCCTCAACTGAGATGAATTAATTTGGGGCTGGTTAATGTGTCACTGAATTTGTGCTTCAAGTCTGGCACCTGCTTCCTTAGCTGTAAGACCTTCCTGTTGCAGTTATTTTTTTTACAGGAGCATTGTGCCATACTTGTAACTATTCTCTGACCCTGCTTTGAGGGTCAGAGCAGGGTCAGAGAATAGTTGCAAGTAGGCAACTGAATTCTGGAGGGTCCCCTCAGGAAGCACCACAGGGAATGGTTACAAATTAGCTTGAACTTTTGCACCTGCTAAGTGCTTTCAGTTTTCCAAAATTCGTTTTTCTGCCATTTTGCGAGGTTCGCGGGGCGCGAATTTGTGCGAATTCAAACTTGCAATCCGCAAATTCCTGCAAATTTGCTGATTTCTTTTTTTTTACGTGTTCGTGCGGTTTTTTGCTTATTCGCGGACTGCTTGCAGCGCACCGACCCCGAGGTTGCCCATGCGGTCGTGTTTGGGCGCGGCCATCTTGTTTGCATGACGTGTTTCTGTTTCCGGGCGCTAGTTGTATGCTCGCATCATATGCGGCACGCGATTACGTGTTCGTGGGCGTTTCTGCATGCTCGCGGGGGAAATATCGTGTGAACTTACCCACGCGGTCCTCTATGGGCGCGGCCATCTTGTTTTTCATTCACTGCTATGGTTTTGGGCATGCTACCTTTCTATCCATCTTACATCTTTGTAATTCTATGTTTTTCTGAACTTTTTTTTGTTTTTTTTGCTTATTATCTCTATCTTCAATTTCCTACATCTATATTTTGTGTTTTTTTAACTTTTTGGTACTTTATTACCAACTTTATTTCTTTCGCTCTCTCTCTTATTTTTTTTCACACCTATTCTTCTTTCCTTCTTCTTGTGCATAGGACCATGGCTAAGGGAGGCGACAAGGGCAAGGGGAAGGGCCCAGCACCCCGTACCCAGCTCCCTTGTCTGCGCTGGAGGTGGCCGCCTTGATCGTTTTTGTACAAGTTCACCTCCCTAAGACCGTGGCAGCAGGTGGGCTGATTGCTTCCGGTTACGGCCTCCGGGAGCGTCGCCAGCTGTGGGAGAAGGTGTGCCGGCGCATGTATAAGGAGTCTGGGGTCCAGCACACCTACCAGCAAGTGACGCACCGGTGGAGTGACATCTTGGACCGGGAGCATGACATGCTCGACCTGCTCGGTGTGGAGATCACTGGCCTTGGTAAGTAGCTATTTAATAACTACTTTTTTTCCTTCTGCTCTGTTATATTGCTAATCTATTTTTTTCCTGAAGAGTACGAATGCTGCTGATTCGATTACATTGCAGGTAAATTAATGTTTAAATAGCTTCTGTCATTGCAGGTGCTCGCCTGGTTATTGCCGTTGCTACTATGCTTACTTGTTTGCAACTTTTTAGTCATTTGAGAGCAGTACTACGTAATGCTAGAGACAGTACACTCAAGTCTATTCCTTCTTTGTACTCCTGCTGCTGCCACTTTGAAGAGATAGTGGTGGATTGATACGTTGAGTATATTATTTATTACTTGTTATAGGACATTTGTTAGTGGTCTGCAATCATGATGACGGACTGTGTCTGTCACGCGACGTCTCGTGCTGCTGATTGATAGCAGTCGTAGTAGAACCTTTTTGTTGTTGATGTAGTTAGTGAATTACATAACTTTCCTATTAGACAGTCTGCGAATCCTGCAATACTGTACTACTATCCTCCTAGTTGACCAGATCACATGCAATTGATGGTAATTTGTTTCCCCGACATAATTGTAGATTGAGTACAAAGAAATCAAATATTTCCAAAAAAAACAATCATCCATGTTGTGTTTCTTTATTTCATGATCACCAGGACCTCCCAGGGGCAAGGCACTGGCAGCGACAGAGACTCCGGTGGCAGAAGGTGGACAGGAGCAGTCCCTTGCAGGCTCTTCTGCTGGCCCCAGTAAGTTGTTCTATTGTTATATTAATACTTATACTTCCCTAACTTTTACAGCTCCTATTCATTACAAACTGGTTCCTAATAATTATATGTTTTACAAAATAGTCTTTGATCTTCTTCTAATGTAGACTACTTTCTACATTCTTATCCTGCCTCTACCATCACTCTCTGTGCTACTACTATTTAGAATTAGGAGTCGGTCTGTGTAGGTAGCTAAGCTTGCCCATTCGGCAAACGGTGTGAAACAAAACTCTGATACAGCAATAGCTCTAGGCACTGAGTGCAGTCCTCTGGGTTGCCCTTGCTGTCTATTCCAGTCTTCTTGATGTAAGTGCTTTGACAATTTCCAACAGCAAAATGTCATTGTTTACACCAAGTAAAAGGTAGCGGTTGCCTTTTTGATTTGAGAGGAGCACATCCCATACCGCTAGTGTTTCAGGGACTATTCTGCACACAAAGAAGTATGGACAAGATGATAGGTGCAGTTTGACTTTCGACATACCTCAGTCTGAACAAAAGTTGAACCCCCAATCCCCTGACCGACTATCTAGAATGTCTAACCAATGATTTTACGACCCAGAAGAACAGAAGAAGACTACCTCCGAGTCCCGCCCTATCTGAGTCACTGAAACATGACTGCAAAGTGCAGTAGTTCAAACCTTTCCGCTCACTCACTCGTAAACAAAAAACACACAGTGTTTGTTCGTTTTAAAGTTTTATTTTCAATTAAGAAATTAAAACATTATTTCTTTATTTTTAATAGCGTAGTATTCTGATGAATGAAGATGACGTTAACGTTTAAACAACATTCCCATGAATGAAATTAGTATGACTCAAACTTAATAATAGTTAACAGGCACATGAAATTATTAGAATAACTGTGCGGGAGTACTCAAAGTACTGCTGGTGATGACTTAGTAGTAGTTGGTGAATCGTCTGGCAGAAGGGCAATGGAATCTTCATTCTCTGAAATGAGAAAAATGGTCCCCGTTAAGCAAGCATTCATCAGTTGTCATAAGAAGAAGTGTAGTATTTAATGGAATAAGCATATAAAAGGTTAACACCCTCCCCAAAACCGTTACTTTTTTTCAATCCCAGTAATAAAAAAATGTGTTATGTAACATTTTCTTCCATTACGAGACAAAATAGGGGGTTGTGTATGGCATCTGAAAATATGACATGTTTTGCCTAGAAGTCACAACATCTGATGCGGCACAGATGATCAGCGCGGAGGGGTCCACTCTGGATGCGGCGGCGCCAACAGGAGCAGCTGGGGGAAAGACTCAGCGGCGGTGGACGGTGGTAAGTTATTATACTCCTTACTTATTGAATTTTTTTTGAGTAGGCTTGCAAAGGAGTGTATGATGTACTGTACAGTAGTACACAGTACACTAGTATAAGTACACTGTACTGTCAAGAACATTTACTAATTTAGAACTACTTTTTGGGCTATCACAGAGAAGACAGTCTACCTTGACTTTTAATAGCATTAGCGGCGGTACTTCTCTGGTAACCAATGGCCCCCTCTATTTCACTTCATCTCAGCGGGCAAATTTTTATTGTGAAGCCAAGTCATATCAGATGAAGTTTAGGGATGTGAAGAACAAAAGTTAAAGAAGGGTGAAACGAAGGACGAGCGAGTCTTAATATTTATGACTGTAAAGAATGGTTTTGTTGAATGCAATTCAACATAAGAAAACGGTGGTTTCCAAAATATAATGAAAAGGGTGTTAGTTGGTTTTTGACAAAAATAAATTTTGGTACATTTGAGACATTAAGAAGAATTATAGACGTACTAGTGAAAGCCTGGATGTTATCTTCTTTATCCTCCTCGTCGATAGCAGAGGTGTATGATGTAGTAGAGCAGACGCTGAGTGGATGAAGTATGGCCAGTGGCTGTGCCACACCTATAGAAAAGTAAGACATTCAGATCCCCACTTGCATGTACTGCTTAAAGTACTGCGAGTCTGCATCATCATGGCCTGTGTCTATGTTTCTTGGGTGAAAGCTGAGTGAGCTGCCATTATGGCGGCTACCACAAGTTCACGTACCATTAATTTCTTTTGCAACCCAAAAGAAAAAAAGTAAAAAAGGCCTTTTTTTAGTACTCTCTGACTATGTATGTAGTAGTGAGTCCACCCATAGTGCTGCTAGTGGAATTCTTGAAACTCCTAGTAATGTCACAGGCTTACAAAGATGGCGGAAAGATACATGCCAAAATATTATACTGTTACAACAGGTATCTGTGCACACATCGCCTTTTACAGAGTAAATGCTGTAGGTAATCAAACAACACAACCAATAGACAAACAATGTGGAAGTATTCTTGATAGAAGTTTTTCTTCAATTCAGATTTTATCCACCACGCCCAGTCAACACGTGTTTTGTCAGGGCTAGTAGCCCACGACTTCATCAGGGCTCCCGCGGGCAGCGGTTCCAAAGCTATTGCCACAATGGCTATGTGCTCTCAGCCGCTTCTAATTCCGACCCGGCTACCGGGTACTGTGGAGGTTCTCGCTGATTCGTCTCAGCCGTCCGTGTGATGGTTAATACCAAAGATGCGACACACCTTAGGAGTATCCGTGTGAGTGGCAAGTTAAGCGGTACTGCTTTCCAGCGTCTCCGCGTGTAAATGTGGAAGTCATTTACACGCGGAGACGCTGGAAAGCTGAGACGGCTGAGACGAATCAGCGAGAACCTCCCCTCAAGACATCGATGTAACTGCACTAATGCTTGAGGTGCGCTCTAGCCTGAAGAGTATCGATGCAAAATTGGACAACATGACGGCCCAGCTCGAAAAGGTGCGATCCCAGGTTGCCACAAACGAAACACGTCTATATAGCCTAGAAAATAGACACACGGAATGCTGTGAGTTTCAGCAAAATACCAAGGTGCACATCACCAACATGGAAAAGAAAATCGAGGCGCTATGCGCCAAGGCGGATGACCTGGAAGCGCGCTCTCGGAGATGTAATGTTCGTATCAAAGGCATTCCGGAGACTACGGCGATGGGGAAAATGGAGATTTTTGTATCTGACCTTTTGCACGAACTTTTCGACCCCAACCTCTCCCCTGTCTTTACTGTTGAGCGGGCGCACAGAACACTGGGGAAAAAGCCGTTCGTGGGTACTCCACCGCGACCAATCCTAGCTAAACTGCTCAATTACCAAGATAGGGACCTAATACTACGTTTGGCAAGGGAGAAAGGGAGGATAACACACAAAGGGAATAACATATCCTTCTTTCCAGACTTCACACCGCTAGTGCAGGCTGCGCGCAAGGAATTCTTGCCTGCCAAAAAACTGCTGCTCCAAGCGGAAGTTCCATACTCCGTTATGTACCCTGCTAAACTAAGGGTCGTGCACGATGGCACGACGCACCATTTTCTGGATGCAGCAGGGTCCGCTTTGAAATTTGCTAAGCATATATGTAAACCCAGATCCAGGAGGAAGGCTCAAACTGGGGCTGAAGCCGAGAGCCAAATGAGTGACAATGACTGAACACCAAATACCCTGTTGCTGACATGTCGCAGGATTTGCATATAATGTCACTGATGTCATTGTCCTTGTACCTCCGAAAATGCCATTATGCTCCTCTTACTGTATTATAAGATGCCAAAGATGTCTGGTCAATAGGTTGTGTAATTCTTTCATCCTGTTTTTTTATCAGTTGGAGAAATAGCCTGAATTAAGGCAGCCACCCTGTGCGAGCAGGGGTGTACGCTTGAGATGCCACACCTCCAAGGGGTGTCTCCCACAATTAAACTGTTCTATTGTTTGTGCGCCGTTGGCGTAGTAGGGGGGTTACTGACACATCTTGCAACAACTAAAGAGTGACTGATAGTGAATTCAAAACCCAAAAACACTTAGAATGAGTGCAGAAACCAGAAAAGAAAGACAAACCTATTAGTAAAAGGGCAAACTCTATTTGTAAAAAGAACCCTCACTCACCCTAGTGGTGACATGCTTCATCATAGGGTTCCCACGAGGGAGACCGAATGTCCCCCCCGTGTGCTTCAACGCCTGCAAATGCAGCGGAGCAGGTTGTTAGTGAAACAAACTGTGTGCTCAGTGATGTGTGTTGTAAAAGATCCCAGCAGTACCTTTAAATAATTTTATTCGTAGGTTAGCTGGTCACATTTAAAACAAGTAAGGACCATGTAGTGATTTTATTAGAAACCACTGTGTCCTAAAACAAGGTCAACATGTTTCTGCTATTAACTTGCCATGTTCAGCTCAGCTTTCATCAGGACCAATAAGTGAAAAATCCACGGGTGGTCCGTGCTCGCTAAGGCACGTCCAAACCCTGAGGATATTTATGTGAAAAAACAAATATAAAAACACTTTTTACGTTTCTATAACAGACTCACGGTTTTTTACCGTCCTACAATGCTCCCAGAAAATCATCAGGAGTCCATTAGACTACCGGGAATGTTGTCTCCCCCATGGATTAGCAGCAGGGCATAGTTTTCACACTGCGTGTGATTAAATACGCTGCGGCTCGCCACCAAACACCTACTCCGGTAACTGCTGCTACTGACACAACCTGATTGGGGGGTTGGTGTTGGTGGGGGGTGGATTTGGGTAGTGGGAAGTTTGGTATATCGTCAACTATTTACGATTCTGCATGTTTTTCGTGTTTTACATGTTCCTAGTGTGAGTCGGGCAGAGTACGGGTGCACTGGAGAAAAACACTGACAATGGGGGTGACTAAAGTTTTAACATGGAATATAAGGGGCTTAAACGACAACGGAAAGTCAAGACTAATGCACAGCTACTTGCTCAGACATAGTAAAGATATTTGCTTCTTGCAAGAAACACACATTAATTCCACGTGCTCACCAAAACTTAAGCACTCAAGGTGGGGATCCACATATTCAGCTATATTTTCGAATTACGCAAGGGGTGTAGCTATCCTTTTGTGCCGTGGTGTGGAATGGGGGGAGCACTCTGCATTCAGTGATACTGAGGGCAGATATGTTATATTTTGCAGCGTGAATCTTTCTGGATTCACTATGCTGTGCATTATTCCGCGATCTGGTGGTTGGGTCCGGATTCGTAGTCTTTTTTCTCTTTTTTTTTTTTTTTTTTTGTAGCCCAGGTGGGCGTCGACGTCCCACCATTTGGTGCACCTTCGTGACGTCGGCACGCTTCCTGCGGAAGCTCCCACCCTTGGGCGCCATCTTCAGATTCTTTTTTCCGCCGTTGGGTCTGGATCGTCGCATGAAGCTCCGGAGAAGTTTCAGGAGAAAAGAAGGAAATACACAAGTTTTTGGAAGAAAAAGGACCGAGGAAGGTCGGAGAAGAAGACCTCCTAGAACCAGAACGGAGAAGGAGGAAGAAAACATCGAGGTTTTCGACAGCCAAGGAGAAGGAGCGGGCAGGGGACCCCCTGACCGAGCACATGGACAACACTCCATTCAAGTTCTGCCGTAATTGCCACCACAAGTACGCGCAGAAGGACCAGCATCCAGTCTGCAACCTCTGCCTGCCGGTCGACCACTCCAGCGAGGATTGCAACGCCTGTTCAGTCTTCACGCCGAAGACTTTGAGAGTTCGAGAGAGACAGAGGGTGGCCCACCAGATGATGCAAGGGAAGGGGACCACGCCGACGCTTTACGACCTAGGTGCCTCCTCCGAGGAAGAGGAGAACATCGCCGAGGGACCAGATGACTTCACGGTCGTAGAGACCGATGTGAGACCTTCAAAAAAGGTAGGAGAGTCTACGACCCCGAAAACCCAGACAGGGCCTAGAAAGCCTGAGGGAGAACCCCGAAAAACAGAGGCGAAGTCCTCGAAAGGAGCACCGGCGACGAAATTTTCGACGTCCGAAGTTGCATCCTCCGAAAAGCCCAGCGGATCCTTCGAAAAGGACTCCCGGATGGCGAAGACCAGCGAAAAGCATAGGTCGTCGAAGCAGGCCCTCGAGAAGGGACCCGCGAGCGAGAAGACGCTCAAAATGGCCTCCACGACGAAGGCGCCGTCGAAGAGACCAGCCGAGAAGCTCGACGCCGAGCAGGCGGCAGAGATGGAGAAAAAGAGAAGAAGGCTCGAGGCCGAAATGGAGAGTATGCTCCAGAGGAAGAGAGACTTCGACGAGAAAATGAAGAACTACTCGATTCCCTCGAAGACCGCGACTGCCGCCTCGAGCACCGCAGCGGCAGCCGAAGAGGCAGAGTTGCAGGAGGACTTCGAGGCCGAAGAGCCGCCGAAAACTCCAAACCCCACAGATGAAGGGGAAGAGGAGGACTTCTACCGCTCGGAGGAAGACTACCTCCGCGAGAGCTACTACTCAGAATGTTCAGCGTCGTTAGACGAAGAATGGCAGGATCTCGAGGCCGATAACCCCGAGGAACCTGTGGAGACGTATCCATCGAGGCCTTCACCGCCAGACGACATCGGGGCTTACTATGAAGTCGTCAAGAAGGCTGCAACAGTCTACAATGTAAAGTTGGAGGAGGAACAGACAAAGGCAGACTTCCTGCTGGAAACATTGCTCCCCTCACAGACAAAAAGCAGTTTCCTGCCCATGCTGAAGAGCGTCACTGCACAAGGGACTGAAGCCTTCAAGGAACCGGCTACATGCAGGTCGGTGACCCCGAGGACGGAGAAGAAATACAAGTTCTCCTCCGGGGACCCCCCTTATATCCAGGGCACCGTGGCAGCTGACTCTATTATCGCGGCAACTGCCAGGAGAAGGGCCAACGTGCCAACCACATCTGGTCCACCACCTGATAAGGAAAGCAGGAGGATGGACCTCACTGGAAGGAAAATAGAAAGGAATGCGGCCGTGCATTGGAGGATGGCAAACTCCAACGCACTCCTGAATAGACACCAATACCAGCACTGGGAGGAGATGAGCCAGTTGCTGAAACACATGCCTGAGGAGTACAGGCAGAGGGCAGCCCACCTCGTCGAGGGGGGAAAGGACATAGCAAACGCATGCCTGAAGACGGCCCTAGACGGGGCAGAAACATCAAGCAGACTGATGGCCATAGGTATCACTGAGAGAGGGCAGGCCTGGCTCAGAATATCAGGCTTCAAGGCAGAAGTACAGAACAACATCCTGAACACCCCCTTCAATGGGGAGACGCTGTTTGGAACAGCGGTGGATGACAAACTGGCCCAGCTGAAGAAAGACAACGAGACAGCCAAATCAATGGGAGCCCTACAATTCAGGGGGATGCGGAGAGGCACCCCCACGAGGAGACCAAATGGTAGAGGTGGAAACCAGCAATCACATTCGCATCAGTCGCACCACCATGGTCAACAAGGGGACAACCAATGGCAACAGGGTCAACAGAGGCAGAATTGGGGCTCCCAGAATAGGGGCCAGTCCTTTCGAGGGAGAGGAAACGGACGGGGCCAAAGACGGAGAGGTGGTGATCAACCCCCCCAAAAATGACTCCACGAAGAGGGAGGCGCTCACCCACCCAAAGCCTCCGGGGGGAGAGCACCTACAGCTAAGGAGAGGCTCACACGGACACGGATCAAGAGAACACACAACACCAGTAGGGGGAAGGTTGAGATTTTTCCTACACGAGTGGAGAAAAATAACCACAGACAAATGGATACTAAACATTATACAACACGGATACTGCATAGAGTTGGAAAGATACCCACCAAGCAGGAGGCCAAAGAGAAGGGGTCACAAGGGCAGAGAACTGCGCCTGCTCCAGGAGGAAGCTCAAGAACTGCTCCTCAAAGAGGCCATAGAGCCAGTCCCGCAAAGAGAACGGAACAAGGGAGTGTACTCAAACTACTTCCTAGTACCAAAGGCGGACGAAAGCCTAAGACCCATCCTGGACCTACGCTTCCTGAACACCTACGTAAAAACTCAAAAGTTCAAGATGACTTCCCTGCAAGAGGTCATCCCACAAATAAGGCCCGGGGACTACTTGTCCACAATAGACCTAAAAGACGCATACCTGCACATCCCCATGAACAGGAATCACAAACACTTGTTAAGATTCAAGGTGAACAAAGACCACTATCAGTTCACGACCCTGGCTTTTGGGCTCAAGTCAGCACCAAGGGTCTTTACCAAATGCCTCGCGGCGGTGGCCGCACACCTGCGAAGGGAGGGTATACACGTGTACCCCTACCTGGACGACTGGCTCGTGAAAGCAAGCTCTTACACGAGGTGCAAAGCCCACGCAGAACAGGTCACAAGAACGCTCACGAACCTGGGCTTCTCCATCCACTGGAGGAAGTGCTCCATGGACCCAGAACAAGTAAAAATCTTCCTGGGAGCCCTGATCAACACTGTCGAATGCAGAGTGACACCCAGCGAGAAGAGAACACTCAGCCTGCTGAAGGAGAAACGCCACTACCAGAAGGGGCAAGTTCTGACAGTGAGGACGGTGAGCAAGATCTTGGGGATGATGGCGTCATGCATCCACCTGGTCCCCAATGTTCGCCTAAAGATGAGACCACTACAGGAGTGGCTGCAACAACAATGGTCACAAGCAGAAGGAAGTTGGGAAGATCTAGTGGTTGTTACGCACAATGTGCAGGAGGAGATGACATGGTGGACGAAGGAGAATATAACGATGGGGAAGCCTCTAACGCCACCGGACCCAACTGTGACCATCACCACAGACGCATCCCAGAAAGGATGGGGCGCACACATGAACAGGCTCAGAGTGAGGGGTCTGTGGAACCCAGGAGATGCGGTCAAGCACATCAACTACCTGGAACTGAAAACAGTGTTGCTGGCCCTCAAGGCCTTCCAAAAGCATCTTTACAACAGAAGGGTGTTGATACAGACAGACAACACTACTACGATGTTTTACATCAACAAGCAAGGGGGGACTCAATCATTCCCTCTGTCGAGCTTGGCTCAAGAAATATGGAGATGGGCGATCCCACTCAGGATAGACCTGCTGGCCATACACCTGCCAGGGAAGGACAATGTGGAAGCAGATTGGCTCAGCAGGCAAGCATCGGTGTCCCACGAATGGGAACTGAACAACCAAGAGACAGAGAACCTGTTCAGGAGGTGGGGCACACCGACAATAGACCTGTTTGCAACACGCCGGAATGCAAAATGCCAACACTTTGCATCGAGGGAACAGGAACCAAGGTCCCATGGGAATGCCCTATGGATAAGCTGGTCAAAGAAATTTGCCTACGCTTTTCCACCGACGCCACTGATCCCCAGAGTCCTGAACAAGTGCAGGTCGAGCAACATGACTCTCATCCTGGTGGGTCCCCAATGGGCGAGGCAGACTTGGTACTCCCAGATTATGGAGATAGCGCAGGGCAGAGCACACAAGTTCCCAAAAAGAAGAGACCTTCTTTCCATGGAAGGGGGACAAGTTCTACACCCAGAACCAGAAAGCCTCTGCCTGTCAGCGTGGCTCCTGAGGACTTAGAGTTTGCTCATCTAAAACTACCAGAGAGCACACTTCGGGTGCTGAGAGAAGCAAGGAGACCCAGTACACGGAAGTGCTATGGGGAGAAATGAAGAGGTTCACGCAGTGGTGCCATAAGAAAAACCTGGAGAAAAAACTGACTAGAGAGTCTACAGTACTCAGATACCTCACGCACCTGATCAAAGCCAAACTAAGCTCGCCCTCGCTGAGGGTTCACCTGGCAGCGATTGTGGCATACACAAGGGGAGAAACAGGGAGAAGTTTCTTCACTTCCAGAGTAGTGAAAAGGTTCTTGGAAGGAGCAAAGAGAATAGCGCCACCCAAGAGGATGCCGCCGCCGGCATGGAACTTGAACGTGGTACTGACGGAACTCATGAAGCCGCCGTTTGAACCCATCCATAAAGCGTCACTACAAATACTGACAATGAAGACAGCCTTTCTAGTGGCAATAACATCGCTACGCAGAGTGAGCGAACTACAAGCTTTAACGCTGCAAGAACCGTACATACAAATACACAGCGACAGGGTCGTGATGAGGACAGACCCGCATTTCATGCCCAAGGTAGTATCTAAATTCCACATGAACCAAAGTATCCAGATCCCTAGCTTCTTCCAGAAGCCCACATCAAATGCGGAGAGGGCGCTCCACACTCTGGATGCAAGGCGGGCAGTAATGCACTATATAGAAAGAACGAAAGAACACAGGAAGACAAAACAATTCTTTGTGTCCTTCGCAAGGAGTCTCCTGGGTAGACCAGTGACTAAGAACACCATAGCAAGATGGATTGCAAAAACAATACAGCTCTGCCACATGCAAGCGGGTGAGGAGCTCACGGAGGGGCCACGAGCCCACTCAACCAGGAAGAAAGGGGCAACAATCGCCTTCCTGGCAAACACGCCCATCCAAGACATATGCCTGGCGGCAACATGGGCTTCAGTGCACACTTTCACTAAACACTATTGCGTAGATGTGCAGATGAACAAGGAAGCACAGGTGGGCCAAAGAGTGCTTCAACATATCTTTAACAACCAACGCTCATCTTCCACCCAGCCGCCACATGAGTGACAAAACCGCTACGAAATCAATGCACAGCATAGTGAATCCAGAAAGATTCACGCTGCAAAACGAATAGTTTCTTACCTGTCGGTGTAGTTTTGCAGCTTGAAGATCTTTCTGGATTCACTAGCGAACCCACCCACCTCCGCCAGAAAGATGAGGCCGGAGAAGGTGGAAGGACATAGAGTAAGATGGGAACGCTTAACAAGACAAATATACGTGAAGAAGTTTACGTTGAAGGAAAGTTTAATACACATAGCCATGGATTCACCACAAAGGAGGAAAGAAAAAAGAATCCGAAGATGGCGCCCAAGGGTGGGAGCTTCCGCAGGAAGCGTGCCGACGTCACGAAGGTGCACCAAATGGTGGGACGTCGACGCCCACCTGGGCTACAAAAAAAAAAAAAAAGAGAGAAAAAAGACTACGAATCCGGACCCAACCACCAGATCGCGGAATAATGCACAGCATAGTGAATCCAGAAAGATCTTCAAGCTGCAAAACTACACCGACAGGTAAGAAACTATTCGTTACATGGTGCCCTGCTTGGCAAAAATGTGGTACTGGTGGCTGTGTATGGACCAAACACTGACAACCCGGAGTTTTTCATGGTGGTGTGGGCTCAGGTCACTATTCTAGATTGCTCCACAGTTATATGGGGTGGAGACTTCAACGTAGTCATAGACGACTCCTTAGATAGAAAGGGCACATTCAGGCAATTGCATCCACATGCCAGCTAGGCTTTGAGAGACATAATGAATGAGGGCTCACTTATTGATATATGGAGATCCCGTAATGCGGGGGGCTAGAGTGGGCACGTGCATATCTGCACATCATGCGGCCGGGTCCAGATTAGATTACTGGTTGGTATCTCAAGATGTAGCCACATGGACTGTTAAAGTTGACATTTTGGCCCGTTCCCTGTCAGATCATGCTCCCTGTCTCTTGGAGCTGAACATTCCGGGAGCCCCTACGAGGGCCTTCACTTGGCGCCTTCCGCCTAATGCACTTCAAGATGCGCCTTTACGGAAGAAATTAGACGGGACATCACAGATTACTTCACCAACAACACAGGCTCGGTTACTACTGAGGCAGTTCTCTGGGACGCCTTTAAGGTTGTTATACGTGGGCAGTGCATAGCACGTAAGGCAGGGGTTCTGAAAGCCATAAAAAATACCTTGGCCGAGACTGAGAATGCCCTTAAGGCTCTTGAACAATTATTCTGTGTAGATCCTACGCCTGAATTGGTGTCCCAGATTAAAACCAAACTGCTAGACTTTGCCGAGGAAGCACAACGCGAGTTGAAATTCCTTGGTAAACAGGCTGAAGGTTGCAGATACGGGGAGGGAGACAGACCCAGTCGCACACTGGCCAGGATGATAAACACCACCTCTCCAGCTACACATGTACACACGATTATAGACGCTGCAGGGGAAACGACAACGGGACAACACGAAATATTACAGGCATTCACCACATACTATTCTAAGTTATATGAGTCCACCCATGCTGAATCGAAAGACGCCCTTGAGTCCTTTTTAGAATCCATAGCACTTGTATGGTTTCACAATACGCACAGGCAGTATATGGATCGACCCGTGACAGTGCAGGAAATTGCCACTACTATCAAGGCCCTTCCGCTTAATAAAGCTCCGGGATCTGATGGCCTCACAGCACTTTTTTACAAGACTTATGTGAAGGAGCTTGCTCCGCGATAACATGCTGTTTTCGCTGAGGCGCAGGAGATGGGAGTGCTGCCGGACTCGATGAGAGAGGCCCTTATTATTACATTGCTGAAACCAGAGAAGGATGGCCAGAATATAGACTCCTACAGGTCCCTCTCCCTGATTAATGTTGATGTCAAAATCTACGCGAAAATAATAGCTGATCGCCTCCAACCCTTGCTCCCAAACGTGGCCCTTCCGGACCAATCAGGGTTCATACCTGGCCGTGCTACTACTCATAACCTAAGAACGGTGTTTTCGACACTACATTATCTACACCCTGATACACAAGCGGCAGTGGTATTTCTCGATGCCACGAAAGCATTTGATTCACTTGAGTGGCCATATCTATTCACCATCTTGGAGCGTATGGGGTTTAGCCCGATATTTGTAAATATAATCGGCCTACTCTACACTGCCCCTAAAGCCAGGGTTAGAGTTAACGGCATTTTGTCTGACCCGTTCCCAATCTCCAGAGGCACTAGACAGGGGTGTCCACTGTCCCCACTATTGTTCGCCATTGCCATGGAGCCACTAGCTGCCAGAATTAGGCAACACCATACTGCCAGGGGTATTGGATTCAGTACTCGGAGTTTGCTTATCTTTATACGCTGACGATGTCACTCTGTATGTGAACAACCCAACTGAAAACCTAAACCCATTATTACGAGAGTTTGTTAAGTTTGGGGGGCTGTCGGGCGTTTCCATAAATTGGTCGAAGTCAGTTAAATTCCCTCTCACTGACAGCACCTCCGAGGTACACTCTGATTACCCTTTAAGATGGGAAGCAGACGAGGTAAAATACTTAGGCATTTGGATCAGCCGAAACGTCCAAGAGATCTGGACTCTGAATTTTGGCAGAGCGATATCCTGGCTGGAAAGCAAGGTGGCGATATGGTCGAAACTCCCCCTCTCTTTAGCAGGTAGAATTGCACCAATAAAAATGATTGTGCTGCCTAAATTCCTCTACCTATTTACAAACATACCGATTCCACTGACACAACACTTCTTCACATGTCTATGCTCACATTTGTTGGTGCTGGTATGGGCTGGGAGTCAGGCTAGACTTTTATGGGCATTGCTAACACTTCCACTTAGGCAGGGTGGCATGGGTGCTCCAGACATGCACTTATACGAACTATGCGCACAAGCCCAATATCTACACTTTTGGGCATACCCTACACCTTACCAACCCCATGTGGAAGTGGAGATTGACATGGTTGCTCCGCTTCCCCTGAGTGTGGCCCTCTATCGCAAAACTCCCAGGCCGTCGCACGACATAGACCCATCCAATATGCTCCGCTGGACTTGGCGTGAACTGCTAAAACGAGCTGCCCTATCTCTGTTATATGCGCCTGCGATCCCCCTTAAACAGAATCCCATGTTTCCGTGCCTGGAAGACGGGGGAGGCGAGGTAACCATTGCTGGATCCACATTGCACACATTCGCGGACATATACCCTGATGGCACATTCCTGGATCTGCCGGTCGCAGACGAGGACAATTCACTGTCATTTAGGGACAGATTCACGCACCACAAACTCAAATCTGCATGCAAGGCGATGTGGGACCGGTTCCCTGAGGAGCCGCCACACCTACAGGCTCTACAGAACATATTAGCTAGGGCGTCCCGGAAGAAACTTGTGTCGCGCCTATACAACTCTATGCAAGAACAATCCCCCATCGTGGTGCCCAAGTCTCAGCAACTATGGAGCGATGAACTGGAGACGCCCCTGACTGACGAACAGTGGTCATTCTGCTGTAGGCAGCTATTGGAACTATCCCCAAATTACAAACTACGACTCATACACTTCAAGTTCCTCCATAGATTCTACTGCACCCCGCTAGCTCTCCATCGCATGGGCATTAGAGACGATGACAAATGTTGGAAATGTGGGGAGGAGGGTGCTTCTTTTTTACACGTGGCTTGGTACTGCCCAGCTTTATTTGATTACTGGTCAGAAATTTTTGTTGTTATCAATCACATCCTGAATAGAGCGGATGCCCCTTCTCCGCTCTTAAGCATTCTGGGCTGGGTGGAAAACACTGAGCCTAAAGGTCGGAAGTTACATGCGTTATTGTTACTGTATGCCAAAAGGCGAGTGGCCATGAACTGGGGCGTCAAACTAAGCCTAAATTTAATGACTGGCTGGCAGATGTTACATATGGGCACACGCAACTGGGAACCTATTGGGACCTGATGCCAGCTACCTCATGTCCTAGAGACATTTGGGAGCCATTCTTGCAGTGGTCACGTGATGGGATGGTCTCCCCTGTGGCTACACCCACGAACCCAACTGCATAATTCCGAACTGATGTTATTTGCTTACCCTAAACTTGTTTGCATGACTGTGCCGTATTTACGAAAATGTGTAGATGATGAGATGCGGAAGGCCCAGGAGTGCTTTGCTCCCCGTCCCAACGCTTAACAGATATAGGAAGATAAAGTCGCCTGCTTGTCTTTGTATATAGAGATATCAGATTGGCCTGCATGCTGCTTATTGACTCCACTGGATATGTTTACCCATCTTAATTTTGATACTCAAATGCTGTAATGTCGGATTTGATTCATAACTATGCTGACGATTGCCTGTTTTTCTGGTTAGTTATGAAAAAACGAAAAATTGTATCCTTTTGAAGTGTGCAGCAGCAGTGCCACGCTGATTGCTTCATCTGATGTACAAATGTTGCGTTTCCACTATGCAATCTTTAATAAATACAATTTTTAAAAAAACAGATTGTGCCAGCAGTGCTCCCAGACCCCCAAACCCACCCCCAAACACCAGGAACCCCCCCAAACAGCACCCCAAAGACAAGCAAGTGAGCAAAAACGCAAAAACTTTTTCACCTCTGATTTTATCCAAAACACTTTTAACCGGTATTAGACCTTCCCAGCAATGCCCCCAGACCCGTCAACCCAGGCGAAAACAAGTAGAAGACCCCCGAACAGCCAAAAAGCAAAACTACAAAAATAGGGACTTAGAAATTTTTAGGCATATTTCAAAAATCACTCCACGCGCGCTCTGCAGCTAGGCCCTAACTCCCCTTTGCCACCATGGATTTTCTTCAAACCACTTGCAATCAAAACTACCCATACCCAGCGTTGCTCCAAGACCCCAAAACCCACCCACAAACACCAGGAACCGCCCTAACAGGCCCCCGAAAACGCTAAACTGAGCGAAATGCCTGAAAATTGAAAAACGTTTTCACCTCTGATTTTCTCCAAACCACTTTTATCCGGTATTAGACCTTCCCAGCAATGCCCCCAGACCCCTCAACCCAGGCAAAAACAAGTAGAAGACCCCCAAACAGCCAAAAAGCAAAAATACAAAAATGGGCACTTAGAATTATTTTGGCCTCATTCCAAAATCACTCCATGCGAGCTCTGCAGCTAGGCCCTAGCTCCCCTTTGCCACCCTGGATGTGCTTCAAACCTCTTTCAACCAAAAGTATCCATACCTAGCGTTGCTCCAAGACCCCAAAACCCACCCACAAACACCAGGAACCCCCCAAACAGCACCCCAAACACAGGCAAGTGAGCAAAAACGCAAAAAAAAATCACCATGGATTTGGTTTAAAACACTTGATTCCGATATTAGACCTTTCGAGCTATGCCCCCAGACCCCTGCAGCCACCCGCAAAGAAGCAGAACACCCCCAAACAGGCAAAAAGCAAAAATGGGCCTACTACCTTCAATTCAGTCCAAATACGCTGTGCAGCTAGGCCCTAACTACCCTTTTCCACCATGGATTTCCTGAAAAACAAATGCAATCAACATTAGACTGTGCCAGCAGTGCTCCCAGACCCCAAAACCCACCCACAAAAACCTGGAAGCCCCCCAAACAGCACCCCAAACACAGGCAAGTGAGCAAAAACGCAAAGAAAATTCACCTCCGAGTTGGTCCAAAACACTTGATTCCGATATTAGACCTTCCGAGCTATGCCCTCAGACCCCTGCAGCCACTCGGCCAAAAGCTGAACACCCCCAAACAGGCAAAAAGCAAAAATGGGCCTACCTTTAATTCAGTCCAAATACGCTCTGCAGCTGGGCCCTAACTCCCCTTTTCCACCATGGATTGCATGAAAAACAAATACAATCAACATTAGACTGTGCCAGCAGTGCTCCCAGACCCCAAAACCCACCCACAGAAACCTAGAAGCCCCCCAAACAGACCCCCAAAAACATGCAATACTGGTATATTCAAAACATGGCAAATTGCGCTGTTTACAAAACATTGCTGTTTTCAGCACTTCCACTACTTCGATCCTCTTGAAACTCACATGGACAGTCACTTGTTCCAGCGATTCACAAGAATCTCAGCAAGGCAGAACAAAATTGAACCACTGCGCTCTTTGAAGAAGAAAAAGAAGAAGGAAGGTCTACGACTAGTTTTCACTTAGTTTTCACCCAAACACACGTGCCCGGTAAACACCCAAAAAGGCCAAAATTGTGCCAATTCTGGACCAAAGAACACCAAACCCCCCTAAAACATTGCCAACATCATTATGAACGAGACAATGTTAGAAATGGGATCCCTGGCCGGCCAGGGCTTGCGCCAAAGTCAGTCAGAGACCACCACTTCCACGTCAGGGCAAGGGAGTTTCGCACCAAGATAACCCCTGCTCACCCCCTTGGTAACGTAGCACGAGCAGTAAGGCTAAACTCGGAGGCAATTTGAGTTAAGTGTTTGCGCATGCACCCCCAGCAACAACAACCAAGGCCCACCACAAAGGAAACTCCTCACAAGGTTATGTATAAATAGCCTTTGTATTACACCAAAACACATGAGATAAAAACACACACTTCACAATGTGCCAACAGGCACAGGCAGAATTTACAGGGGATATGTACAAGACAGGGCCACCTGTACCACTGTCAGGAATCAGCACTTTAATAACTAGAAATACTGTTAGAATTAGCACTTAGAACATAGAGGATAAATCACTTTAGCACACAACCAGTAACTACTGGTAACCGGTAAGTACCACCTACGCAACACTAACCTCCCTTAGGAGAATATTACGCAGGGAACCAGAACCTCACAGGGAACATCTGTAGTAGGAGAAAACAACCAACTAAATATGACCGTACATTTAGGGGTATAGACCTGTGAACAAAACACATGATGCATAAACATACATTCAGCTGTGTAAGAACAAGGCACATGATGCATAAAACACATTCAGAGGTGCAGCACAGGAGAACACATGATGCATAAACAACACATTCAGAGGTATAGGAACAAGACAAATGTTGCATCAAAACACATTCAGAGGTACAGCACAGGAGAATTCGCAGAAATTACCTTAGCACATACATCAAAGTCCAGGTTGCGCCACTGCACCAAAACCTAAACTTAGTAGCTGGCCACTACTTGCTGGGCAGCTGAGGACAGGGACAGAACAG
Source organism: Lissotriton vulgaris (assembly GCF_964263255.1). Taxonomy (NCBI): domain Eukaryota; kingdom Metazoa; phylum Chordata; class Amphibia; order Caudata; family Salamandridae; genus Lissotriton; species Lissotriton vulgaris. Next base: position 1,654,683,517 of record NC_141687.1, read on the forward strand.
GGCCTAAACGCTGAGGGAAATGGATAGGGGGAGTCTGGAGGAGGAGTATAAAGGAGCATGATTGAGTTGTGAACTTGTGAACCTCAGGAATGCAGACTGAGGCACCTTCAAATCAATAAGGAATATAAGATGAAGACAGCGCTGCTGATGGACTTGTTGTGATTAGGTGATTATAGTTTTGTTGTGGTAAAAGTTGCAAAGCAAAGAAAGACACACAGGAATAAAAGTGAATAAGGACGAAAAAAAGGAAGTCATTTTCAGGGCTCGGTGTCAGGGAAGTAGAGCTCATCCTCCAACTCCATGATTTGAGACGGGAGTAGGTCAGGTAACAGAGAAGAACTTCCGTCACCTAAGTCGGTGTCCTCTTCTTCCTGCGTGCATTCAGGTACTTTGTAATCTGGTGGTATCAAGTGCTGATTCATCTTGATCAGTGTTAACCTCTCCACATTTTTGACAGAGAGCCGGGACGTTTTTGAAGTTACAATGGCACCAGCAGCACTGAAAACACGTTCAGAAGATACGCTTGCGAGTGGGCAAGACAAATAATTTAGAGCCAGGTTGGCGATCAGTGGCCATAGAGCCATTTTCCTGTACCAATACAGCAATGGGTTCGTATGAACAAAGACCTGTGTTGGCTCATTCAGATAGGCCTGCACCATCAACTCAAGGTTCTCCACGGTTGCTCCACTTTGCGTACCATCTGTGGCCTTCACAGCACTGGAACGAACAAACCCTTGATGAGTTAGCCAATCCGCTTCCGACAATATTATGGCTGGGCCTGGTGCAGGTGAGGATGATGATAGGGTTGCTGCTGGTGTTGTTAACGGCTGTGAGGGAAAGTGACTCCCTTCGGCCACAGATCGCCTGCTGATTCAGTTGGACTTCTGACGGCTCCTTGAATTCTCTGCCGATCTCTTTCGAACCGTCTGGCTGACACAGCTATCCAATGTTTGTACTTTGAAACATCTGCCTCATCAAAAGGAATGAATGCTTTGCTGGCCACTGCCTTTTTGTACCGTGGATCCAGAACAGTGGCACAAATGTAATGTTGTTCTGTATGTATCTTTTGAAGCCTTTCATTGGCAACTAGGCAGCTTAATAAGTTCTCCGCCACCAGATATGCAGCTTGCTTTCCACCATTATCTCTCAACGTTGAAGACACCGCCTTCAGTTGGTGCTCTAGCATGCGCAACAATGGGATAGCTTTTCTCAAACAACAGTCCTCCCTGCTGACTTCACGTGTGAAGACCTCAAAAGGACGAAGCATGTCTGTCAGGCTTTTAACTAGCTGCCATTCCTCCAACTCTAGCCTCAGGTCAATAGAACCTACTGTAAAGATATAATCATTGATTACCATGCACTGCTCATGCAGACGCTCAAGCATGTAAAAGGTTGAGTTCCAACGTGTTGCCACCTCCTGGATGAGTCCTTTGACTGGCACTTTACGTGCATGTTGAAAGCTCCTCAACTGCTTCCGGGCCTTAAAAGAATGGCTGAAATGTGTGCAAATTCTTCGGCACATAGACAGTAACTTCTTGACTTGGGGTTCAGTTTTCAAGAAATCTTTGAACAACCATGTTTATACAGTGCGCCAAACACGGCACTCTGAAATAATCACTGTCCTGCATGGCCCTAACTATATTACTGCCATTATCCGTGGAAACATAACCAACTATGCGATTTCTTGGTTCCAGCCATTCAGAGACCTCACTTTTAAACTCATCCAAAATGTTTTTTGCAGTATGACTCTTCGCCATGGCAAACATGGCTAATGTTGCATGTTTCCGAGAAGCTTGAAAAACCGTGTCCAGGTCAGCAACTGCACTTGACTTGTGTCTAACCCCCGCAAAAGACCCTGCAAAAGAGTCCCAGTGTGCAGTGATGCACATGTAATCAAAGGCTTGGTAACTGGTCCACATGTCTGTTGTCAAGTGGATAGTGTGAACAGCACTCTTCTGCAAAGCTGCCCCAATTACCTCCAGCACATCTTGATGTAGTGCTGGAACCGCAACTCTGGCAAAATAGGACCGGCTAGGAACCTTCCATTTAGGGCAAACTGTTGCCACTAATTCTAGAAACCCCACCCCTTCCACGAAAGAAAAAGGGAGAAGGTCCAGCGCTAGCATTTTAGCCAGCTTCGCGTTATACAGACGTACCGTTGGGTGGTTGCGTTGAAATGGCGCCTCCGACCAGAACATTCCGCTAATGGTGGGCTGGATCATTTTACGTGATGATGATGATGATGACCTCTTCAAACCAGTTAGGCCCATTGATGTAGTTTTTCGCATTGTTGTCTCTCCAACACTCTTAGTGTGCCTCATAGATGTTGCAGGGGTAGAGGGTGTGGGCGATACCACTGCAGTGCTGCTGCCAGGGGTACTGGGTGTACCAGAAAAAAGTTCTGTCGCTTCTTCACTTCCCCCCTGCACAATCAGATTCTTGTCATCATCAGATTCAATATCAAGGGATACATTTGGATTTATTTTTCTTTTGGCTTCCTCGATCTTCCTCATGTGTGCTTCCCACTGGATAGGGTGGTGTAACTTGAGATGACCTCTCTGGCCTCCGGTACCATAGTTGGTACCAAGCTTACCCCGACTAACGCATGCTTTACAAATCGAACAAATGACCATGTTTTCCGCCTTTGTGCTAACAGTAAAGAAGTCCCAAACTGCGGACTGGTGATGTCTGCTGGTGGTGGAGGTGCTACTTAGACTTTCAATGCCAGATGAAGTGGAGGATGGGCGTGGCTGAATTTGTTTCTGTTGTTCACTTACAGCACCACTACTTGAGGTCGAGCTGGATGGAGGTCCATGCCGGCCCTTCTGACTAAAAAAGATGGAAGATGTAGGTCGTGTTGGTGTTGTAGTTAACGCTGGTGGTACCAGTGCCACAGCGCCCATATCCCACTCAGCAGCCATCCAGGCTAGGGTTAAAATGTCTGTCTGCTGCATGCCTGGAGTGACGACTGATGACTGGGTCATCGTCAGACTGATGTTCATCAGCAGCAGAACATACCACTTCTTGTTCATCGTCATCACCCATAAGTGGAAGGTTTGGGGGAGCATTCCTTTTAGGCTTAGCTACCTTTGTCGGCTCATCATGGGGTGACTCACTCTCAGACTGCATTGGTGGGTTCCAATCAACATCAGTATCATCAGAAGGAAGGGGGCTTGAAGAAGAACTTCTAGTATCTCTCCTTGACCTTTTTCTTGCTGGGGATCTGGAAGACAATAGATAATCATCATCAGGAGGAGTGGCTTTGTCGGATACCTCCTCTTGAATAGCAATTTCCTGATGTGCCCCTACTTCTGGAGGAACAAGCGTTGTAGGCAGTTGTGCCGCTCCATGAACCTCTAGTCGCACCTCTCCATGCACCTGTCTATGCGCCTCTCCTTGCGGCTCTCCTTGCGGCTGTACTTGCACCTCTCCTTGCGGCTGTACTTGCACATCTCCTTGCCAATGTACTTGCGCTTGTGCTACTTGCACCTGTGTTCGTGGCTGTGGTTGTTGAACACTCGTCAGCTGAGTTACACCCGGCGTGGGTTGGATGGTACTTTCTTGTGATGAGCCAAGATCACTGGTCGATGGTGATTCAACAACCAAAGTGGCTGCCGCAGGAGCACTCATGGTGGTCTTGGACCTAACTTGGCGTAGTGGCACTGAGCCCAATGAAGCGGAGGTGCTGCTTCTAGCTTGGTCCCCGGCGGACACCGCTGCTGCTGCAGGCGTAGTTTCCCCCCCCCCCAAAAAAAGGTGTCGGTGGGCACACCAGTCTCCTTGGTAGGTGGTGCCACTTGCTTCTTCTGCTCCTTCTTACTGGCAGTGGCACTGGCGACTTTTTTCGCTGAGGCGCTACGCCCAACTTTCTTTGGGGCCATCTTCTTGAGATGTCAGAACAGCAGACCGCAGTTGCACGAGTTGCAGAGTTGTCTTGTCTGTGTCCACACGTGGCGTTGTGATGCAAATACCGCTGCAGGACTTCCTCCTGGCACTGGTGGTTCTCTTGTGCACCTAAAAGCAATGGAAGCCAGAGGAACATCAGTTATACACCCCAAAAAGTCGAAAAACACTCAAAAAGCACCACAATCCCATGCCATCCATGCCTTCAATGATGTTTAAATTCAAGACACCCCAGAGAAAGACTAGGCCCATGCACCACTGATAGCCCTTGGGCATAATGGTTGAAAGCAAGGCAAAGTGGGTGCAGGCCTGAGCACACTGCCTGCCTTCAAAATGGGCTGGCCCCTTGACCCCCACCACATGGCCAGGCCCTGCCTGTACCAGGCCTCAAGATGGCCCCCACCCACATGGCCAGGCCCCAACAATACCCCCAAAAATCGAAAAACACTCAAAAATCACCACAATCCCATGACATCCATGCCCTCAATAAAGTTTAAATTCAAGACACCCCAGAGAAAGACTAGGCCCATGCACCACTGAGTAGCCCTTGGGCATTATGGTTGAAAGCAAGGCAAAGTGGGTACAGGCCTGAGCACACTGCCTGCCTTCAAAATGGGCTGGCCCCTTGACCCCCACCACATGGCCAGGCCCTCCCTGTACCATGCCTCAAGATGGCCCCCACCCACATGGCCAGGCCCCAACACCACCCCCAAAAATCGAAAAAACACTCAAAAATCACCACAATCCCATGCCATCTATGCCCTCAATGATGTTTAAATTCAAGACACCCCAGAGAAAGACTAGGCCCATGCACCACTGAGTAGCCCTTGGGCATAATGGTTGAAAGCAAGGCAAAGTGGGTGCAGGCCTGAGCACACTGCCTGCCTTCAAAATGGCCCCTTGACCCCCACCACATGGCCAGGCCCTGCCTGTACCAGGCCTCAAGATGGCCCCCACCCACATGGCCAGGCCCCAACACCACCCCCAAAAATCGAAAAACACTCAAAAATCACCACAATCCCATGCCATCCATGCCCTCAATGATGTTTAAATTCAAGACACCCCAGAGAAAGACTAGGCCCATGCACCACTGAGTCCTCCAGGGCCTACTGGCTAGTGAGGCTTTACAGGCACCCCAAAATTAAAACAAAAAAACAACATATAACAGTGAGCTAAAATTCCATGAAATAAATAAGAATTAAGTAAAAAAAAATCACAGAAACAGTTGTATCATGCACCCAGGACTAACTCTGGGCCTACTGGATACTGTGGCTAGCTACCCACCACAATATATATTTTCTTAAAGTTGTGAAAAAAGTTTTAGAACTGGAGTTGCCTCAACTGCAATGCCCCAAACAAACAACAGCAACTTACTTGTAAAATCCCAAGTCCAAAAGTGATCCAAACTCCAAAGTCCAAAAAGTCCTCAAATACAAATATCCAGCAGCAGCCAGAAAGAGTAATCCTTTCAGCTCCAGATCCAAATGAAAAGTGACCAGGACATGGACAAAGCACTGGGAGGAGCCTGCTGGACAGGAACAGGAAGTTGGAGACTCTGGGGCACTTCCTTTCTCCCCCCCCCCCCCCAAATGGACTCCTGCACCAAAAAGTGCAGCCAAATGTCAGTCTCAGGAGTTATTTTGATCAAAATCATCATTTTCACATGGTTTATGCTTCCTGCGGTGGATTTCTTGTGCAGAATTGCAATTTTTGCAATTTCGGGAACGCGATCTGTTCAAACCTCCCGCCGGAAGTCAGCTGCGCGCTGTCGCGGGTCTTTATGACGTACTCGCGTTGTCAAACCCTCACCGTGCAAGATGGCAAGCCGCAATGACATAATTGCGTTCGAAAAACTCTCGCGCGATCACGCAGTAAGAACGAAAATGGCGCAGCACACGCAAAACCGGGAGAAAAACAACATGGCAGGCTCAGAGTCAACGCCGCACGCGCGATACTGTATTTTTCAGGCGCCACCAAGCAAAATAATTTGCAGCTTGCGAATTTGCGGATTATTGGGTAAATTTGCACGATTCGCAAATCGCGAAATCGTCAATAATCCGCAAATTCGCCCGCGAAACGGATTTTACGCCCACGCTTACTTACAAACAAGAAAATCTTATAACTTATTGTTTGTACACTTTAGGATAAATTCAACAATATGATATTATTGGATTTATTAATACCATTCTTGGAAGTCTTTGAATGACATTTCCATCCCTCTCCTATCAAGAGTTATTAATCAATAACATCATACCATGATAACCTATGTAACAGGGGATTTGCAATAGGAAAAATGACTTGGGCTATTTTTCCAGCACCAGGACTTACAAAAACATATTTTTATAAGTGTTTGCCTTATATCTACAGGAACCCCACCCCATGTGCAACTAGGGGAGACTTTAGGGGTTTTGAATCTGTAGAAATATTGCAGATACTCCCTCCACAGTGCTCCTAGCATCAAAGTCGAATTTGAGCAGCACTTTACTACAATGTGGGGAGTGAAATGTGAAATTTCACTTTACCCAGGCATATAAAAACTCGTTTTCTAAGGGTGTACATTATAAATGCCTGACCCCCCACCCCTGGGATACCTAGGGGAGACCATGGGGGCCCCTAATATGCCAGATCATTGCAGGCTATCCATTTTTAAGTGCCCCAAACACCAAAGTTAAGTTTGGGCACAATGTACTTTTTAAAAGCAGTTCTGGCACCCAGGGCTGTTTTTAAACTGACCTCTAGCTTCAGCAGTGCACGCATGCAAGTGCAGAAAAAGGCTGCTGGCCTCTTAACTGCCATGCCCCAGGGTACTGGGTACTTCTAGGTAGTTTCAATCCCCTGCCCTATTATATACAAGGGGCCTATAGGGGAGGTCATGCCAATCACGGGGGTACCCCACCATACCATTGTGTACCCTAGTGTATGTAGGTGTTTTCAACTGTATTCTAATGTGTCTGTCACCATAGCACTGACCCTGGGCCTGGTTAGGCAGAGCCCAGGGTCAGTCAGAGTCAGTTGCCACCAGTATCAATAAGCAAAACGTTGGGTGGGGTGGGGGGTGTCCTGGGCACAGGATAACTTTGCAACACTGTGGGATATACATGTAGGCATGAGGTCGTGGTCAGTTTAGGCAGCGGGTTGCACAGAGAGTATTTGCATGAGACACTGTCCAGTTGCTAAGTATTGCTCTAACTGATAGTTTTGCTCCAACTGATGCAGTTTTGTTTTAACTGACTCTTTTGCTCTAACTGATTCACTTGGTTTCCTGAGGTTTGAACCCTGTTCCCCAGGAACCAAAGTTGGCAGCTCTATTTATTATGCCACCTCCCTAACTTATTGTATTCTTCTTGCATGGGTGGGTGCCTGTTGCGTGCACCTCCTCTTCTCATCCGGAACATGGATTTGAGTCTTTCCAGGGCAGATTCAACCTTTCATCCTCCTGAGGTGAATAAAATGAGCAAATTTCCCTAGAGTTATACACACCTCCTATGGAAGTGCTAGGAGACCCTTCCATATGTGAAGTGTGCTTTTGCATAAGAGCTGAGAAGTTGTTGTATATGTAGGGGCAAACCACGTGGTGAATAGATGGGAATTACGGGAGATTCGCTAGATGAGGAATAGAGTACATATTTATGCTGGTTTACCTTTGAAACTTCTCTGAATATTGAAATTAAGTGGGTATAGTTGGTGTAGTTTCATTTATTTGTGCATTACTGAGCAACATTAATATACGTCATTTTCACCTTACTTTCCGCATATTTCTTACTCCACTGCCCAAGATTTGACCTTTTACCTCACACCACTGTGAGAAAGCGTGCACATACTTTTCAAGAGATGTGGACGGCTTCTGTTTAAGAGCCGTCGCTTGTCACGTAACATCAACATGTTTCAAGAAGTTGCCTTCCTTTACTACTGCTGCCTCTTTGGTTTCTGGTTGTTTGTACTGAATTGTAGGGTGTAAGCATGTAGTAGCAGCAGCAGTCCACTTTCCGAAAAAATCCTTTACGGTGGAAGATTGGGTCGTTTGAAAAGAAGACTGCTTTCTTTTGTTTGGGGCTTAATGTGCTTCATTGCCTTGAGAGCTGTAGAAAGTGCTTTATAAATCCAACAACATTATAGTTTATCACAGTTACGCCTCGTGGGAAGGAATGGCCAAAGGCAAGCCCATCCGCGCCCGTCCACGCCCAACCAGGACCAGGGGCCAACCCCCTGCTCGAAATGCGACCCCTCTTAGATATTCATACAGTGATCTTAACACACTACGACTTAACTGCCACCAGAATTGTAAACTGCGGAATCTAGTGTATTCATCGACTCCTTGCCCGGGTTGCAATGTTTCCTTCTACCTGAGTTTGCAAAGTGTGTTAGGGGATACTCTGGTGCATAACAATCATAATCTCTATGGAAAGCATAAAGAGGCTATTACGACAGAGAATACCGATTTTTTAGAATAAATTGTAGATCACTGCCTAAACACAAAGAAGATATCTATGAGTTAATAAATGATCTCCAGGCTGGTGTCATTTTCCTGATGGAAACTTGGCTTAATGATAGTTCTAGACCTGATATAGCCATGGCAGTCCCGCCTAATTACACGATTGTTAGGATAGATCGTAAGAATAGAGTTGGCGGAGGTATAGGCATTATTTTTAGAAAGGAATTTATTTGTAAATGGGAAGACTTACAATTAAATAATTGTGAAGCCGGATTATTTAAACTAACTCTTACACCACAGTTCACACTATCAGGGTTGCTGATTTACCGGCCCACGGGTGCAGCAGGAGCATGGGTGGCTGCATTTCCAGACTTTATTACCCCATATTTATTGGAAGCCACTAATTTCTCCTTTTTAGGAGATTTTAACGTACATCTTGAGGCTCACAACTGCTCCACTAGCACAAATTTTATCTCAGATCTTGAAGCACTTAACTTGTTTTTACGCAATTCCGGTCCCATGCGCAAAGCAGGACATTTGTTAGACCCCCGTCTTTTCTAGTGTCAACAACTTAATGTGTGAGACTACTATACCTCTACTCAGACCACTATTTGGTTAATTTTAAAATCATGATGGCAATGTCTCAGCAAGCAGAACTGGCTGATGCCATCTGGTCCAGAAACTGGAAAAAGCTTAACATCAACCGCTTAAATGCTCAATTACTTAACTCGATGCCAGACCTGAAAGAGGTCAGAATTGCAGACACAAACATAATTAAGAAATGACTAACTGATACAACAGATACTATCATCCCACTCACCAGGAATAAACTTAGATGTAGTCGCCCTCCAGCTCCATGGTTCTCAGAGTTGCTTAAAACTGAAAAAAGTAGATGTAAGGTGCTTGAGAGGCAATGGAGGAAACATTATGAACCGGTAGAAAAATGGGCATATAAACAAGCTATCAAGGCCTACCAACTATCTTGCAAGATGGCAAAGTCAGAATTTATGAAAAATAACATCCTTGCTGCACAAAATAACCCTAAACTCCTTCTTAAGGTGGTACAGGATTTGTCGGGTGCAGCACATCAACCTGATCCCCCTAAACTATCGGTTATTCAATGTAACCAACTGTCAAACTATTTCAATGATAACATTTCGAAAATCTACAACGATTTCAAGACAAATGAAGAACAGAGCCCTGCCCCTACTTTAACGACTTCCAGCTGTTTCAATGAGCTGGTAGAATCTTCTAGGAATCTACTTACCAGCTGGCAATTATTAGATCCAACACCTTTAAAGAGCATTAAGTTGGGCTCCCTGAATGATCCTATTCCGGTCCACATTCTAAAACCACTGGACCCACGAATCTTAAACGAAATTAGGGTACTTCTTAATGCCTCACAGGAAGAAGCAGTGATGCCGGATACATGGAAACACTCCATGATCCTACCTTTACTGAACAAAGCTAACGGGGACCCAGAATTCTTTTCTAACTTTCGCCCTGTCTGACTCTTGCCGGCTTTCTCCAAAATTTTGGAAAAGCATGTGAATAACCAATTGTCGGAATTTCTAAATGTCAACAATCTTCTGCACCCATCTCAATCCGGGTTCCGAGCAGGGTACTCAACAGAATCTACACTCCTGGGAGTAACAGAAACAATCCGCCAGAGACTGGATGGGGGTGGCACGGTGGCACTCATATTATTGGATCTGAGTGCCGCCTTTGACACCATCTACCATGCAACCCTTTTCCAGACTCTGAAAACTAAGGGTGTTAGGGGCTCTGCCCTGAAATGGGTAGTGAGCTTTTTATCTAATCGATCTTTTCAGGTTTTCTCCAAGAGTAATAATTCTAGCACTTTGGTTTCCCCTTATGGAGTGCCTCAGGGTTCTATCTTAAGTCCGCTGCTTTTTAATATATATATATATATATATATATATATATATATATATATATATATATATATATATATATATATATATATATATAAGTCCTTTGGCGACAATAGCAGAAGAAGCTGGACTTACGATATTCTTACGCTGATGACACACAGCTTGTCTTCTCCCTTTCGGCAGTTGACAAAGCTGGGGTGTCTCCCCTTCTCATTGGACTTCAAAAGATTGCGGATTGGATACACTCCAATAAATTGAAGCTCAACGGTGGAAAAGCAGAGTTGCTTATCTTTGGTGATCAAAAAGAGCTTTGTGGTCATTTGCATTGTCCAACTGAAATGGGTCCTTCCCCTCAGCCAGTGCAGTCTGTTCGCAATTTGGGCATTGTTGGACTTGGCCCTTCTGGCAGGTTCACCCCTAAACTTTTTGATTTTAATTGTGACCTAGTGTTAGTGATTTTTGGCTTCTGCGCACTTTACCACTGTGTTCCAGGGCAAAGTGCGTGTGTGTAGTGAGGTTGGCCTGCCCGCCCATGGGAATGCATGAGGAATGTATGTGTCCCTGGTAGTTCCTGATGCGTGAGGAGTGCAGGGGCGAGTTTGGTATGTGCGGACTCATGTGATTAAATGCTGCACGATGATGTGTGCGGTGTTAATGTTTCTAGTGTGGAAGTGCCACTTCTAGAAGTTGGCATGTCTGTGTAATAAAGGTGAAATGACTGTCTGGCTTGTGATTGGCTGGAGCTGGCTGGTGAGCCTGGCTCCAGGAGTCAGGATGGGTCTGCCCCGGTGGTGAGTGGAGAGATCTGCATATTGATGGCAGGGAGGAGTGCACCTGGGAACTGAATAGGGCTGGCCTTTCCCTACACAATGCTGGCTCCGCCCCCTGTGGTGCGACTGATTACCCTAGCCTGGCCAGTGAATGGTGAGAGGGGCTGAGCACAACAGAGTGCTCCAAAACCAGCTGTGACTGGTTTCCCCCCCACCCTGCAGACACAGACAAAGGATTTGTATGTATAAAAAGGGGCTGTGACCCCATACAAAATGTTCTTGATGATCCTAATTGGGAGGGGGCCTGCTGCTGTGCGCCAGGAGGACCGCCACTAGGGACTGCCTCCCTGCCTGGAGGGCCCTGTGAGCTGGCCCCTGGGCCCAGCCTATGCCCCATTTCTGCTAAAAAAGACTTACCAAGACTTGAGACAGCCACCCTGCGCCTGGGAGTGATTTTCTTTTGGGTCCAGGACTTCTGGCTTCATCTAGCGCCTGGAAGTGCTATCCTTGAGTTCCCCTGGAAAGGAGAAGCGTGGGCTGAGCAGCACTGTGCTGCAGCCTCCTTTGGGAAGTTCCCTGTTCTGCCGCTTATTTTTTATACTTTAACACGGATCCACACCCCGTTTCATTATTTATTTAATCGGGTTCCACCCCACCTTCTCCATTCTTGGAAGAGGGAGCCTACCCCTCGAGATCACCGCTGCAGCCCGGACTTATCCGGAAGCCAGGCAACCCACGCCGAGATGTAGGCAGGGCCTAGCCAAGGAAGCAGGAAGTGTTCTGCCTCCCAGCGAGGCTCTCCAGAGGGAGAGAGCCCCGCCCGCCGCCGACCGGAGAAGCCCAGCCATCCGGCCCACCGCACTGGAAGAGGAGTCCCCGTGAGCCCGGTAAGTGGGGGGTCCATGGTGGTGGTGCCCGTTGGAGGCCCCGAGCTTCTCCCGCATTTCTGGGCGGCCCCGTGGGGCAGGGGGCCGCCATAACCCCCCTGGGGGCATTTTGCTATTCCGAGTCCCCGAGCGGGACTCCAACGACGGGGCATTTCTATCGAGCCCACGAGGGGCTCCAAGGGGTATTTGCTGATTTTGAGTCCCCCAGGTAGGACTCCAATGATTCCGGGCAGTTGTAACTAGAGCCCACCAGGCTCCACGGAGTTTGGGGGCATTTTGTTCATTTAGAGCCTGTCGAGGCTCCAACGACCCCGGAGTATAAGCGATACTTATACCCCACCAGAATTCAGGAATAATGGTAGGCGATATGGGTCTAATTATTCAAGCTCTGGCTCAGACGGTAGTGACTCTGATAATACCAACACTAGCACACCATCTTTCCAACCTCGAGGGAGAGGCAGGGGTAATAGACCTTATTCTTATGGTAATCAACATCCCAACCAATACCAGCAATGGTGGCCACCCACACCCTGGGGATTTCTACCACAACAGCACCAAGCCTACCCCCCACCACATCCTGCCCATTTTCAAGGTTTTCCCAATGCCTTAAATCCACAACCTTTTTTAGGGTTTGGCCCACGTCGACCAAGGGGCAAAAGACGTCCGGCACAACATACAGGGGTCCAATGGGAGGATCAGACAGCACCCCATGCAGGGACCCGGAGCCAAACAGCCAAGAACCAGAAAGCGGGGTCATCAGGGAACCATCCCTCGTAGTCAATCTATCCTCTAAGACATTAAACCTGCTAGAAGAGCAAGTACTAAACAAAGGATTAGGATTTGTGATGACTAATTGAGGAGATCCCTTCATTTTTCAATGTAAATTGAGCCAATTCTTCAGGAAGCTCCGACTCCACTATTTCTTTAAAGATAAGATAAGTGATGATTTGCTGAGCCATGACACTAACACTGGACTCAAAGTGAAATCTAAATTCCAACCTCCTGCACACACAGTTCTACCACAGGTTATGACCTCTGAGAAAGCAGTAGGAGATGATGTTGCCAAACTGTGGAATACTAACCAAAGATTCTTTAACAATCTTTCAAAGGCTGAGCAGATCACTTTGAAAGCACTGTTTGAGGACCAGTCAATAGCAATAAAGCCAGCTGATAAAGGCGGCTCAATTGTTATTCTTAACACTACTGACTACCGGACAGAATGCTTAAGACAACTGAATAATGAACATGCATACTTGATTCTGCAGCAAGATCCCACTGAGGATGTTATGAAAGAGATAAGGTACCTGGTGGAGGAGGCATCATCAGAAGGATGGATCACTCGTAACGAGGCACTTTTTTTAATAGCTGAGCAACCGGTTACACCATACTTCTACATTCTTCCAAAGGTGCACAAGCCACAAAGGCCCCCGCCTGGCAGGCCCATCATCTCGGGGATAGGGTCTGCATTAGAACCGCTCTCCACCTTTGTAGATGTATTTCTTCGGCCTATTGTACAAAAAATGTCGACTTATCTACGAGACACAAAGGATGTCCTAAGAGTCCTTCCTGAAATCGAATTTGACCCTGAAAGAGACCTCTTGGTCTCTTTTGATGTAGAGTCTTTGTATACCTCTATCCCTCAGGATGAGACCTTAGAAGTCGTTACATCCATCCTGAGGGACAATATCTGTGATACCATAACACTGGTACCATTCATAATGGCTCTAGCTACGCTTGCCATGAAGAATAGCTATTTCCAATATGAAGATAAAATTTATCTTCAGATATCTGGCACAAGTATGGGCAGCGTTTTTGCGCCGAGCCTAGCAAACCTGTACGTGCATTATTTCGAACAACAGCACGTACTCACTCCCACCAACCCTTTCCACACATCAATCCGATGGTGGAAGCGTTTACATTGACGACATGTTGGTGGTGTGGAGAGGTAGCATGGATTCTGTCAACGAATTCCATCTATGGTTGAACAGCAAGAACTAATACCTAAAATTCACGGTGGAGGCACATAAAGAAAGGATAGCCTTCTTGGATTTGTCTATATATGCTACACCTACAGGTCTGCAGAGTGAGCTATATAGAAAACTAATGGCGCGCAATTCTTTACTCCTCTACGATAGTCATCACCCCAAGTCCTTACGTGAAAATTTACCATATGCACAGTTCCTACGAGTTCGGAGGAACTGTTCCAGTAATGAGGATTTTAATGTACATGCCAACAATCTGTCATCACAATTGAAAGAGAGACATTACCCAAGATCATTGATTAAGAAGTCTCGGAAGAGAGCCATCAATAACAACAGAGATGCTCTCTTTGAACCTCCTATTCCCAAACCTCCTCTAGGAAGACTCACTTTTGTGAGCACTTTCAATACCAGGAGTAACAACATTCAGAGAATAATCAGAAGACACTAGCGGATTCTCAATCATAGCAATGACAAAATCGCCTTGCCCCTTTTTGCATTTAAACGGGCAAGCAGCATTCGAGACCGCCTTGTGCATACTCGTCCCTAGGAGACTGCTAAAAAAACAGTAGACACCCTGTGGAATTTACCTCCTGTAGTGGGACATCATCCCTGTGGCATCTGATCAGTTTGCCCCCAGACCAAGCATTCTATAGAAATAGATATAGGTACCAACAGACCATGGTCACAGCGTAATTTTACCAACTGCAACAGCAACAATTTAATCTATTTGCTAACATGCTTTTGCTCCATGTGTTACGTGGGGATTACCACTCGAAATGTATGCATTCGAATGCTAGAGCATAAGAGCTCTTTTCGTTGCAAAAAATCTTTGACGAAACTCACGAGACACTTCCTAGAGAAGCAACATCGTGAAACTGATTTCCATTGGACAGTCCTCGAAAAACCATTCATACCCATGCATATAAGTGATGTGTCTAGGTATCTCTTCCAAAAAGAACAGAAATGGATTTACAAGCTTTGTACGGACACAGAAGGACTTAATGATAATATCCCTTGGACCTCGCTGTAGAAACTATTCTAGAGGTTTGGTCATGTATTGTTTGATTAGCCCATTTCTGCAGTTATGGATTTAACATTTATAAACTAGAGGACAGGATGACAAACACTTAGCTTTCGTCATTTGGCAAACAGGCACTAATCATTTAATAAATTAAGTGAGATGGAGCCACTGATCCAACACACAACATTGATTTCTCTGATAAGTATACACAGGCAGGATACAGCAGGCAGATAACTTCTAGGTACCTGACTAGAGGTTTTATTTTGGATAATGAGACCAAGTCATCTGTCTCAACACATGAATTTTGTTCCCAGTATACATATATACTCCAGGCTATATTTGGGCTTAGAGGAATTTAGTCAGCTTTGGGCTGTAGACTATATGGGAGGAGAATAAACAATAATGAAACTACATTATGGGTACTTTGACGTGAGTTTGTAACAGCAGTTAAAGTTTTTAGACACAAAAACCCCAAAAAACGGAAGGAATCGGTAAAACTACAATGAAACTACTAAGATGGACGCCATGACGTCATTTTGTAGTTCTATAATACATTGGTTATTCCTTGCCGAGTAGAGGGATGTCAGTTGTTTTCTGACAAATTAGAGAGTTTTGGGGCTGTTTGTTCCAGAATGTCCAATGATTTGGGTACTGAGTGGTACTTTACATACTTTGACAGAGACAAAATAACATGCTTCTGCAGTGGAACTACTAATGTTCGCGTGATGACGTCATTTTGTAGTTCATCTCGCGAGAGCGATCGCGTTAGTTCATAGCGTTTTTCGAATGGAAATGAGTGCACTGGTACAGTAGCAGACAAACATACGGTAAGCGCAAAATGATGATATTTGTCCATCACAGAAGTGCGCTTGAATCTTATAAAGATCAATCCGTTTCTGGGTAGGCGCGAAATGCGGAGTCACGCGCATGGATACACTCGTGGGCGCAAGTAGTGCCTGATCGAAATGGAGCATAAATGGCCTGGCCTCTCCTGTTCGGTACCTCCCCCAAGACTCAGATGCGAGCTTGAGGTACCGACGGAGAGGTGAGTTTGCATGACTGTTTTGAAACCCTATAGTCCTCTATATTTGCACTAAGATACCGTACAGGCTCAGAAATAATGATTTCCCTCCAGTGTTTTCTTTGAATACTGGTAGGTTTTTCAGAGTAGTGTTAAGAGAGCTATATGACATAATGAATATGATAAGAATGGGACACTTTGAGACTTGGTTTGCATTTCTGTTAGGTGACTAGAGTCTCTTTTTTTCGTTGTTGATATATAGATAAAAGTTTATATGCATAACAGAGGGAACTATGAGACACTATTTGAATTGCTGATTCAATAGCTTCATGCTGCTTCCACTTTCTATTTTACTTCCTTTATCTGTATAGTGCGTGGCCTCGTAGACCCTGAGCAAGGTCCAGGTGAGGTGAGGTCCTTTCCCCTATCACGAAGGGTGAGCAAAAATTGTTTATTTTATTTGTGAATATTTAAAGTGACACATATATGTTTTGAATTGCAGACATTGTTACATTACACTAACTACTATATATTTCCTCCATAGAATCCTATTTTCCAAGTGACATGGAGGTTAAATGTTCTTGGTTGGTACAGGTTGTATCGTTTCCAACCTTTTCTATAATTAATTTACTTTTTGGTATGTTTTCTTGATTTAATCACTGTTCATTCAAAAACAAGTGCAACTATTTAAAGAGCAAAGGCCCTGATGAAAGCCATGGGACAGGTTGCCCGATAGGCAGAAACATGTTGGCCCGTTATTAGGCAGATATTTGTTGACTGTCTCCTTTGCACTGTTCTAGTTTTTAATGAGGAGGTGTTGTTCGGCTGAAGAATACAATTTATATATGGAGGACACATCATCCTATTTTAATTCACTATTTTTTGTGTTGCACTAGAATTTATTAACCATCAAAGATTAGCTATTAGATGGCGGCTCATTTATGTTGGTAGGACCAAATCCAAGACCAGCAACGAATGGTGTGGCGTTTATGTCCCAATGATCAGGGGACCAGCCAAACTCACACCTGGGTATGGCCAGATGATAGGACTGATCATCAAGTCATTTTGATGGTAACCCATTGCTTAATGGTATGGATTTTGCCAACCAATCTTCAAAATGACCTGTAGAATGTCTGTTTTTTTCTCCCAGCTATTTATGCAAGCTGGTTCAAAAGTACACTCGTACTCGTCATCTTCGCTCATCGAATCAGGCTAAATTTGTAGTCCCTAGATTCAAACGAGTGCAGATGGGCGGCCACTCCTTCGCGCAGCTGGCTCTTGTCCTGTGGAATTCGCTTCCTCTTCAGATACGGCTGGAACAGAGCTATGGAATATTCTGGAAAGGCATTAAGACATAGTTGTTTAATCAATAAACTCTTTGTCCCCTTCTAATCGAGTGAAGGTCCAGGGAGCCGGGAAACCTCAGGGTAGCTGTTGCGCCATATAAATTCATTAAATAAATAAATAAATAAATAAGGAACAGTTCTTCAAATTATTATGGGTGTTGTGTAGTTTAGTTAACTATTCTAGCTTTGAGTCGCTCGCTCCCTAATCCGGGCTACAGTCAAGCCCCGACATGGAGTTGGGCGAGCCGCTGAAGGTCCAACATGCCCCCAACTACATTTTTGCATTAGGAAATAGCTCTAAATGCAACAGAACATGAGAAGCAAGCATGAGCACCCCGGCTCAACTCACTAACTGTGCTCTTCGGATAGGATTTTTTTTCCCAACTTACTCTTTGCATTTTAGAGCTGTTTTCTTACAACAAAATGCATCCTCGCATCCATGCATTTTTGCGTCAACAAATTGTGCAAAATACAGCAGAAAAAGAATAGTGAGCATGACCGGCTGCTTGCACTTTCGAAATGTGTTCTTGCGTTAGGGTTTTTCCCCCAAATTACATAAGCAGGAGCAATCACGTAATTAACGGTAATTCTGCATTAAAGACAAATGCGAAATTACCAGAATTACTCCGATTACTCTGGTGTAATTGAAATTCTACTTTGGCTAATTCCTATCCATGACTATTTTATGGTGGTTGTATGAAAGAGAGGCGTGAATATTTAGAGTCTGCAAGTATTCTCCTGGTGGGCAGCTTCTACTCGTTAACCCATTTCTCATTTCAGCAGTGGGGATAGTCACATACATTTGGAATTAAACATTCAGCTAATTTTTGATTTGGACACAATGTGTTATGATTTCCTCTTCCCCACCACTAGATTCTCACTCACTTGATGTGCTTCTGGTCTCTTGAGAAGGGGCATCGGCCTGATCTGAATTACAATATTTGCCATTTGCACTAGTGTTAGAAATGGGGTCTCTAGTTGGCAGTGGATTACACCCTGTCCAAGTAGGGACCCTCACTCTAGTCAGGGTAAGGGAGTCACAAAAGTAAGATAACCCCTGCTAACCATCTTGGTAGCTTGGCACAAGCTCTGGCTTATCTCAGAAGCAATGTGTAGAGCATGTGTGCCCAAACACACAGTAGCACAGTGAAAAGACTGCAAAAGGAGTGCACACCAGTTTAGAA
Organism: Lissotriton vulgaris; assembly: GCF_964263255.1. Classification (NCBI taxonomy): domain Eukaryota; kingdom Metazoa; phylum Chordata; class Amphibia; order Caudata; family Salamandridae; genus Lissotriton; species Lissotriton vulgaris. The sequence goes on from NC_141687.1 coordinate 1,654,701,958, forward strand.
AAATAGCCAATATTTATCTGAATAAAGCAAGACCAAAATGACAAAAATCCATCATGCACAAGTCAAGATATCTATTTTAAAAGTTTAAGCAAGTTTAGTCTATAGAAATCAATGGATGCATTTCTTTTAGCACAAAGTACCTTGGATGCATCAAAAATCAAAGACGAAGCCAGGTGCACGGGAGATGAAGTGCCGTAAAATCAAAGCGGTGCATCGATTCTTTACTGCCTGAGGAGGTGATGCGTCAGTTTCTTACTGCTAGACAGGGGAGGTGATGCATTGGTTCCTGAATGTCAGGGGAGGTGATGCATCGGTTCCTTACTGGAAGGGGAGGTGATGCATCAATTTCCAGACCCAAGGCATTGGTTCCTTATTGCGGTGCTGTGTCACTGAAGTATCAGCGTCAAAGGACGATGAGTCAAAAATCCAGATGCGCTGCATTGATGCGGTAATGGAGAATGGGTGCTGTGCCAATTTTACAGCCACAAAGCAGGCGATGCATCAATTCCACAGCCTAGAAGTGTGCTTAATTTGGGTTGTCAGAGGTGCCATACTGATACCCCTTTCGGCCTTTGAAGTAGGCAAACGTCAAAGGAAAGTCTTTCTAGTACACAAGACTCTGCCTTTCCCTGACCTGGCTCCAGAGACACTACAGAGGAGTGGAGATAGCTTTGTGTGAGGACAGGCACAGCCCTATTCAGGTGTCAGTGACAACTTCTCCCATCACTCTAGCTCAGGGAGGCCCATCAACCTGGTGATGGGCCATCAGGATATGCAGGGCACACCTCAACTCCCTTTTCATGACTGTCTAGAGTGAATGCACAAGAGCCCAACTGTCAGTCACTCCAGACGTGTATTCTACCGAAAGGCAGAGGCACAGAATGATTTGGCAAGAAAATGACCACTTTCTAAAAGTGGCTTTTTCAAACATGCAATTTAAAAACCAACTTCACCAAAAGATGTGTTTTTAAATTGTGAGTTCAGAGACCCCAAGCACCAAATCACTATCTGCTACCAATGGGAAATTATACTTAAAAGATATTTCAAGGCAATTCCCATGTTACCCTATCGGAGAGATAGCCCTTGGAATAGTGAAAAAAGAATTAGCAGTATTTCACTATTAGGACATGTAAAACACACTAGTACATGTCCTACCTTTTAAATACACTGCACCCTGCGGGAAACAGCCATTACAAAGCAACTAAAACAACGCACTACCATTACAACAAAACTTTTACAACGCAGAATCCATTACAACGCATGCCATTACAACGCATGCCATTACACCGCAGCTGCTATTAGAAGGCATGCCATTACAACGTAAGTATGGGTAAGTATTTAATTACATTTTAACCCCTACACCATCCAACACTTACCCTACTATTACGCCCCCCTGGAGTTAGAATAGTAATTTTAACCCCTACACTCTACAACACTTACCCTACTATTACACACCCCTGGAATTAGAATAGTAATTTTAACCCCTACACTATCCAACACGTACACTACTATTACATTCCCATTAATTAACAAAAAACAATACTTACCCATACTTACGTTGTAATGGCATGCGTTGTAATAGCAGCTGCGTTGTAATGGCATGCATTGTAATGGTATGCGTTATAATGGATCCTGCGTTGTAAAAGCCCAGGTGTGAAGACAGAAGCAGTTGGCATTGCAGGCATGTCCGCAGCCATTAAAGAGACTGATGCCCTGTGCTTGGAAAGGCCGGCTGCACACGACTCTGCTTTCATTTCCAGCGAGAAGCGAGGTGCTCTACCCTGAAGGATTTAATGACAGGGCAGCGAGGCCTCTTTATCAGGTGCGCAGCGTGCCTCATTGGGAGGCAGCCGCGGCCTTCGGAGCCCACGAGTGGGAGGGCGCCTCGAGGGAAGGCCAGAGTTAGGCAGTGACACGGGGAACTGTGCCGGGGGAGTGTGTATGGGGGGGTTTTGTGCGTGTGTGAGTGTTTGTTTTGTAGGTATTCCTAATATTGCCATATGGATCTTCACCGTTCCCCACATCTTTTCACCTTCCGTTATCCTACATATTTTCACCACATGTTTCCACACATCCCCAGGCCTCATTGCCTCACGATCTTTCTTCAGCTTGCTTCATCTTCTTCTTTCTTAATGTTTCTTTTCCTCTTCATCGTGTTTCTTAATTATTCACTTTCCTTCTCGTTAGCGCTGGCTCTTGTGACTCATAGGGGGGGGGGGGATTTAGGGGGGGAAGAGTGTCATGACCATTGTAGTTGGGTTCTCGGTTGGTAGTCCCTTCAAACATTTTCCCTCTTGCAGGTATCTGACTAGACCCTTTATCTGGGGGTTTCATGTAGATGCTAGGCGGGTGGGGGGAGGGGGGGGGGGAGGCGGGGGGAGCGTTGGTGTGCGAAGTGCAGGAGGGAATGAGAACCATGTTGCATAGGCATAGATTCATCAAGCGGAATTGCGATTGCAATAGCTGCAAAACAGCGACTGTGACTGCAATTTCCGCTCCCGCAATTCATCAAATACAAAAGCAGCAAATAACGAATTCGCAAAACAAAGAATCACAAAACCATTGGCAACCCACATTGCGATTCCTTAACAGCGATTCCCCCCATTTTCTGCGAAATAAAATACGAATTCGCAAATATGTTGCGAATTTGCTAATAATTCGCTATTCCAATTCATCATAAAAATTACAAATTGTGAAAATACCCTAATTCGCTAAAAACTAGTCGCAATTTAAGGAGAAGCCAAACCAGGTGGTAACCATGAAGTCAAATTTGAAGAAAAAAAAATGCAAACAAGAAACAGGTGTAGGGTAAAACAAACACACTTAAGGAGACTCAGTAGGAGCATGAGGAAAGTCACAATGCCAGGTCTCTACATCGTGGCAAGGCGGCTGAGGCTCCAGCCTGCAGCCCAGAACCGATGCAGGATCCAGGAGCGCATCTTCCGGCTGCGGATTACACTCCCGGGCCAGACTGAAGAGGAGATCTACTCCAAATACAGGCTCAATGGGGCAATGTTATGTTATATTATGTTATCCACCCTTGTATAGCGCTCGAATCACACTGGGGCATCTCGGCGCTGACTGGAAGATACAGCATGAGTGGGCATATTCGGGGGGCTAAATGGGCATATTTTTTAGAACAGGAAGGTCTTCAGATGTTTTCTGAAGGAGGTGTAATGAGAAAGTTCCCTGATGGATTTGGGGAGGCTGTTCCAATATTTCGGTGCCAGGAAGGAGAAGGCCATACCTCCTGCTCTCTTTAGCCGGATGCGTGGAATATGGAGCAGTCCAGCCGTAGCTGATCTTAAACATCGTCCTGGGGTATATCTTCTTAGCTTTTTTTGTAAGTACTTTGGGCCTTGTCCATTCAATACTTTAAATGATAGGCAGCACATTTTGAAAAAGGAACGCTTTTTCACTGGTAACCAGTGTAAGGAATTTAGCAGAGGCAAGGACCGTGAGCCTGCCGGCATGTTAAGGATCATTCTTGTCGCGGTATTTTGAATAACTTGCAGCTTATTTAGGAGAGAGGTCCCAACCTCCGCTAGGAGGGCATTTCCATAATCCAAGCGGCTGGTCACCATTGCTTGGATCAACGTTCTACGATAATCTGTGGGTATATATGAAAAGTTTTTTCTGAGAAGGCGGAGGTTATAGTAGCAGGAGCCAGCCGTAGCTGGTACATGGTCCCGCATAGTGAGCGAGTGATCTAGCTTCAGCCCCAGGTTCTTTACGTGTTACATTGGAATGGGCGGGGTCCCCAGTTTTGGCGGCCACCATTCGTTGCTCCAGATGTTTGCCGCTTTTCCCAACAGCATCACCTCCGTCTTTCCAGGGTTCAGTTGGAGAAAGTTGTGGGACATCCAATTGGATATTGCAAGCATTCCTTTAGTAAAGCGGAGCCTATCTGATTCTGGGTTCTGAGCCTATGGTGAACAACAGCTGAGTGTCATCCGCGTAGTAGACTGTTTCGAAGCCCAGAGCTTCTATTACCTCAGCTAAAGGGGCCAGATAAATATTAAAAAGGGTAAGGCTGAGGCAGGAGCCCTTGGGAACAAGGGAGTTCCCAAAGCTGTTTTCTCAGAGTTGAAAGGACCGAGGATGACTGTCTGGGCTCTGTCTGATAAAAAATGTATTAGCCATTTTAAGGCTAGGCCTTGAATTCCATAGGCTCTTAAAGTCACCGCGAGCCTGGAGTGGGATACGGTATCAAAAGCCGCGGAGAGGTCAAGAAGAACCAGGATGGCCGAGCCCCCCGCATCCACGGTCAGTCTCAAGGAGTCAGTAACTGCTAGAAGAGCAGTCTCTGTGCTGAAACCCGAGCGAAAACCGGATTGGGAAGGGGCCAGGATGTCATTTGCTTCCAGGTAGCTGCTCAGTTGTTTGTTTATGATGCCTTCTAAGATTTTGGCGAACAAGGGGAGCAAGGAAATGGGGCGATAGTTACTGAGCTCCTTTGGGTCAGCCGAAGGTTTCTTTAAGATCGGTCACCTGTCCAGTTTCAAATATAGCCCCCACATTGGCTCTGCATATCTCGGGACTCTGGCGCTCAGTTTTCAGCAGTAGGAATGGCCTCGTGTTGCCTATGCGGACATAAGGTTCCTGGTGCGCCCTCCTGGGACAGTAATTGCCCTTGGCCAGAGGTTATATTTTAGTTACCACTGATTAGATCACGCAGCCTTGCCTCTAAGGCAAGAGGACTCCTTTCCAGTGTCGGATTGGTAACGCGGGCATTAGGGCAATGCCCGAGGGGCCGGTATCCGAGCTCCTGCTGTGGCCTGCTTTTGTGAGCAGTCTGGCGGCCGATTTGGGCGGTCTCTCTATTGTTGGAATACAGCCAGCGGCCCAGTGGGTGTCTGAGTGGCCTTTCTGGAGGCAGATGGTCGCTCATTACCCCCCCTTTAGCAACAGGCAGAGGTATCACTCCCTTTGTCTTGCAGGTCGGTCCATTAATGTATGCACATACATACTGAGCGGGGGCAGAGGGCCTGAGTAGAAGAGGCCTCATATATTTTCAGGTGTTTCACCAGTGTAAACTAATGAGTGCATTTTTAAAAATCCCCCTGCCCCTTCTTTTTAATACAATTTCGCCGAAGCAGTGATTTGAGGAAAGGTATTATGCAAATGGGGGCCGATTTTTTTTTGTGTACCCGGGCCGATTTTTAATCCCAATCCGACCCTGCTCCATTTTCACTGTCATGGCAAGAGTGGGCGTTGTTAATGAGCACCTTCTTGACCGCGCAGGTGCCCTGGGGCACAAGCAGCGGCCTCGGCCTGGCAGCGAGAGGACAAACAGGGCAGTGCTTAATTTGAAAACAATATGTGTTAGGGCTCTCGTCAGGAGGACACTGCAGCTTGCACCACACATTGTCCCTGCCCGTGCTGCCAATGATAGTAACAACACAACTACTAAACATCACACTCCTGCAAGTCTGACAGTTCAGACTATCATATTCCCCCAAAGCTATAGGAGGGGCTGGGTGGCAAGTATTAGTTTTTTTTTTAATGTCTACTGAATTAATAATTATCTGTTGGTGTTGTAATTTCCAAATTAGTCAGCCAGCACCACCCTGTGGTAGATTGTCAAGCTCCGATGCTGACAATTATGTGCAGGTGCCGGCCACCGGAAACAACTAGCTCAATTTAAGCACTGAAACAGAGTCGTCTTTCCAGAGCACGCCGGGCTGTTGTTTATCAACACAGCAGCATGCGTGACTTTTCCGGGCAGCTATGGCGAGGGACCTCACAGTCACCACATGGTGATATTCTCTTTACCTCTTGGCAGCTGAAGGTGGAGTTCTTGCCACCTGTTTCTAGGCTTCCTACCCCCTGCCAGAGCATATTTATAATCTTTAGTTTTAAGTGTGCTCCTCTAAAACAAATCAATTTGGGATTTAAAATGAAAGCGGACACCAGAACTGTTCATGTTTTGAAGCAGAGCAACTTCAGTTAGCCCTTTTTGCAGGTCTCTTGTGGCCCAGTCACGACTTCAGTAGCAACCGAGCACAGTGCACTCTATCACGGAACTCCGCTGAATCTTGCGGTGTGTTTCCGTACCTCGATCAGCGGAATTCCAGCCAGTTCTTCTAAAAGGGCACCTGGCGAGATTTTCTCAATGGAGACGGTCAAGACCATTCCCCGTGAGAAAGCTGCTGCTTGAGTAGAAAATCTACTTGAGCTGCGGCAAAGAAGCAGCCCACTCTGGCGTACTGTGTGGTGCCATTAGCACTGATTTTGCAGCACGGAACAAGCTCCCAACACTAAAAATCAGCGTGAGCAGTGCAACATACCGATTTCTGTACGTTCACGGAACTCCGCAAAATCTTGCGTAGTTTTCATGTAACTCCACTGCATACTGTGGAGCAAAACTCCACAAGTTTTGCCCAGCCCTACTTTTCAGTCGCTACCATCCACCTATTTTGAGAAGCCAGTCCTGCTTTTGTTTCAGCATTAGAAGTAAACGTTGTGGTAGGAGATGGATGAGACAAGAACATATGCCTTAAAGGTTACTTAAAATAGAAATATATGAACATAATATTTTTAAAAACATGAATAGCCAAATTATATTTGGAGACAGTTATTAATTACAATAAATCACTATTTATAATATAAGGTAGCGTAAAACTAACATAGTTAAAGAAATTGCATATACTGTGCAAGTGCAAATGGCATTAGAAGGAGGTATCTGTGTGTGTATGTTGTAGGGATCTTCTTAGCAATAGGCCCTATGTTTTGCTCTGTCACATTAGGAAGTACTCCTCCTCCAGCTGTAGCAACTAATTTACTTTAGTGACTATGTGAGAAGAAGAAAGCATAAAAGGAAAACAAACTATCACAACAGTTTGCGTTAGATTCTGTGTTTCATGGGTATGTATTATGTCTTGAAAACAGTGTATGTCAGGAGAAAAGACATGGTTGGATGAATGTTTTTTAGGATAGCTTTGGTAGATAGAGAGAAGGTTCAGTCCTTACCTGTTGCAGCATTAAAGTTTTCTTCAACAAACAGACCCTATATCAAGTGAGTGTGCATAGTAGAGAGAGCACCTCTATGAGGGGAATGAGACATAGACTGGATGTATTCATTCCTCTAGGAATAGCTTCTCTTCCTCCAACCTCATTTCATCCAGCTATTTCTGCCTAATGCCCCCCTTCCCCCGGTGTGTGCCACCTTCCTCAGTGCCTCCAGTCACCTCCTGCCACAAGGCTGCCTTCTGTGTTCCACTGAGAGTGAACGGTGACAGTCAAAGTCAGATTTGTTTATTGTTTCACAACAATTTTCACTTCAAGGCTGCTATTGCCATCTTCTCTGTAAAATTCTTCTTCAGATTTATTGACCACATCATGAAGACAGAGTGTGGTTCCTGATGAATGAGCGTTCAAAAAATCCAAGAGGGTAAAGTTATAGCCTAGAGTGTATATATATATATTTATGTGTTTTGAAGTGAATGGATGTCAGGGGTATGTGATGTGAGTCAGGCATATCTTTTTTTGCCTATTACCTCCCGTTTGGAGATTTCCACCTTGGGGGTAGAGGCCTCCATTTCTGAAGCAGAGGTTTGACCCTTTTGTGCATAAGTTGCTAAGTAGACGGAAGGTGAAATCCAGTAATACAGTTACTAGTAATTACTTTATGCTTACAAATATATTCTAGGATGCCCCACCCCCTGAAGTAAGGAGGTGGAGACGTCAGTCTACATATAGGTATAAATCTATATTCAGAAATGGTCAATGTAGGAAACCTGCACATGATTAAGTCTACATATGTAACTTTGCATTTATGAATCAAGCTGATGGCTGCACTGCATGTGCAGTGAGACCCATAGTGTGCACTGTGTGTTGGGTGTGAGGTTCATAAAACCCCATTCACAAATAAATCTAATGAATCTATGCTTATTCACAGATGTCTCCTTGGAAGATTGCCACCTTGAAGTGGTCAAGGGGCTTGTGTGTCTCAGTGACCTGGAGAACTATGTTAGCAGTAGCTCAGTGTCTTGGCAAGGTTGCCCAAGCTGAACTTCCGCAGCATCAGTCTTCTCAGTTCATCACTGAAACTGTGAATGCACCGCAGCTATTACCCCGCCATCACCAAAGTGCCACAAAATGTTTTCTAACCTCTTCAGACAGAAAAGTGCCTCTGCCTTTGTTTGAGAGCATGCTACAGTCCTGGCCCAGCTGTTCCTGATGCCTGGCTCTCAAATTCTAACCTCACAGGTGGTACTGGGATTCTTAAAGATACCCATTGGTTGTTTATTTTTTATTTAGCCCAGCTACAATTTGGACTACCTTATTTTACCTCACTGGTTTACATTTTGTTTGATTTTTCACATCAAAGGCAAGTGTACCAAAGTACTTTAATTCAGATTATATCAAACATTGCTAATCCACCCACCTACTTAGTTCTTGAAGTAAATAAACCCCAAGTATTTCAAAAACCTTCATGCATTTCTTTCATTTTGGCGTTGTTGGTTTGGTAATGATAATTAACTGAATATGCATACTTTGAAACACCTTTAGCCAGCCTCCAATATTTGTACAGCACCGTACTCCCCTGGGGCTTGGAGTAATAGTTTTCAATTCACCAGAAGGCCTACAAATCCCAGCATGCACATCGTTGTTGACTTGATCGACGGAATAACAGACATTTCTGTCACGCGAGATGGTTGATTGCACATTGTGGGGCAGATTTACAAGCCCCTTGCACCACTTTTGTGTCACCTTTCGCATGTTAAAAATGACGCAAGGGGCTTGTAAATCTGCCCCTGTATGTTTAAATAAAATCCCTACTCTAAACAGCCAAGTGTTGTTGCCTATCCCTTTTCATATATTCAAACCTACAACTTACTGAAGTTAAAATGAGCAAGATATGAAGGAAGAGTTTGCGAGTTTCGGAGGTGCCTGCATGAGCAGGCTTTTTTTTAATTTGCATTCTAAGATTTGATTTGTAGTTCCGATACTGATATTACAAAACTCCAGTTCCAGAATTTAAAGAGAAAAACTACATTGGATGAGCTTTTTTCCGCCTGCGCCTGGAAAACTTGAAAGCTCTCAGCTTTCCCGGCGTCTGTTGCAAATTGTTGCATTAAGCCTTTCCTGGGTCTATCACAATGGAGTCATCGAAGCACGTCCCGGGGAAATATAAAGGCTGTCTGTGTCTTTAACTCTAAGCCGGGTCTGCTTTCTGCGTGCAACCGGGGCTTTTGCCGTAAAGCAGATGTGGGGGGGATTAGATTCAATGAAAATGTGCAGCAGCCATGGCGAGGCATGATCCCAGGAGCACTTTGAAGGAAGCTAGTAGCCGATGGACAGAAAAGGTTCCAGGGTGCTGCACGTGAGCCTTCCTGCTCCTGGGACACCAGTGCTGAATGATTAATTTGGCAGGGAAAGGGGGGGCAAACCACACAGACAACCATTTTTTGTGTGTAAAAAGCCGCTTTATTGAAACAGGTGCATATCATAATTTTATTAACGCTGGCACTTTGCCTTACAAAACGAAAACCTCCCTATACATCAAATAGCTGACCCCCTTTATATTCCCCCCACCCCTACGATCCCCGCATCATAAACCCCCACCCTGCAACAATACAAAACCTTATATTTCAAATAACAAACATATTACACAATCTTACCATATAGCATTTATAAATCCTAACCTTTCATGACCAAAAATCCTACCTGCCTTTATGTAACTATAACTAACAAACCTTTAATGTAAACTTCCTGCCTATTTTTTTGATTTCAAGAAGATTTTATTAAGAGAAATAATAATAAAAATAGTAAGAACCAAATACAATGTAAGTGATACAATTTGACACAAGAGAAAAATACAAACATGGGCTAGACTTGATAAGTAAATAAAATAGCTGTATATAAAATTAAAAATCAATCGATTATAGGTAGAGGATCTGACCAAATAATGGCCTTTATCAAGCAATAAGCAAACGTATCACTAACAAATTCGAATATGGGGACAAGGGAGGAAGCAGAATAAAAGAAAGAAAAAAAAGGAAAGAAGAGAGAGAACAATAGAAAAGATGAACGGGAAAAGAGGACAGGAAAGAGAAAACAGGAAAAAGAAAAGAAGAAGAAAGAAGAAAAAGAAGAGAAAGAAGAATTCCCACAGGACTGACCCGACCTAGAACAAAAACAGACATCTATTAGACAGACAAATCAAAAGGAAACTGAGGGACCAAACCTTTCGAGGACAACTCCATATAATCGTCCAAGGCTGTCCAAACCCCTTTAGAAATGGAAGGCGAAAGGTGCGCCTGGTCAACCGAGGTGTGAGCACTGCGTAAAAAAGATACCCAAGCCCACCATGTATGATACGAGACCGACGAAAAAGATTTCCATTCCATAAGAATGATTTTGACTGCTACAGTCAGGAGAAGATCCAGTAACTGTAATTCTAAAGGGTCTAAAGGGAGAGGAGTAGGAGCAGCCAATGGGCCTAATAATATTAAAGGAAAGGAAAGTTGGAGCTCAATGTTAAAAATAAGAGATAGATGTCTCCGAATGAGGTCCCAAAAAGGTTGAAGCAAGGAGCAATGAAAAAACATATGAGGATAATTGCCTGCCACCAACCCGCAACTCCAGCAGAGATCATCGTCCTTAAGGTTGAGCGAATGAAGACGCACAGGCGTCCAATGGAGGAGATTGATGGAGAAAAACTTAGATTGCATTAGGGAAGGAGCTATTTTATTCCGGAGAGCTAATTTACCAATGGATTGCCAAGCTTCGGAAGAAATATGGTCTGTAATAGCGTTATCAAAATGGCGTGACCATTTTTGTTGCGCAACCGTCTGTACAGGAAGTGAAGCAGAGGACAAAAATGTATACATTTTGGAGGCAACATGACCAGATTTGAGCCAAATGTGAAAAAGCGAAATGGAGGAGGAAGAGGGATGAAGACGAACTTTAGAAACGGCTACCTTGATTTTAAGAAAAGTATAAATGTCAAGATTTGTTAAAGAGTGTTTTTGAGCCATGGTTGAGAAAGGTAAGGGTTCACCAGAGTCACTATAAAGATGCTGAACAAGAGAAATTCCTTTGTCTGCCCAGTAAGACATGAGGGTTGGATTAATATTAAGTTTAATTTTGGAGTTACGCCAAATAGATGACCACCTAGTTTTATGTAGAGGAATTGCCACCTTCTTATCTAATTTCCTGACCGCAGCAATTGTATCAATAATGATAGAACGGGAAAACAGAATATGCAAGGTAGATGTAGTACAGAAAGAGGCAGTAGGTAAAGGTGATGCTAATTCCTGCTCTATGAGCAACCAAGAGGGAACATGAAGAGTTGGAGGAGAGAACCATAAAGCACCTTGAGAGGCCAAAAATGCAGTTGGGTATTTCTCCCAATCAGGAAAGTTACAACCTCCCATATCACAAGGTCGACGTAAAAATTTATATGCCAATCGAGCCCGTTTATCATTCCACAGAAATTTAGAAGTCAGACCATCAATTTCTCGAAAAAAGGAATCGGATAATTTAAGCGGAAGCATGGAGGAAGCAAAATTAATAATCGGCGTGATCATCATTTTAAGAGTTTGTAAGCGACCCCACCATGAGATATGTTTCGGAGACCACGTATCCAAAAGACGACGCACTTTGAGGAGAGTCTGAGATTCATTATAAGCAACGGTGGCATGTAGAGTAGAACAAAAATAAATTCCCAAGTACTTCAGATGTGAAGCTTGCCACTTAAAGCCAGCCGAGCCCATATGAGCAGGAAAGCAATAGGCATTCAGAGGGAACATCTCTGTCTTATCCCTATTTAAGGTATAACCCGAGACCTTTGAGAACAAGGAGATGGTGTCAGAAATAGCAGGGATGGCCAAGGCAATATCGTCTGAGAAAATAAGAACATCATCCGCGTATGCAGCAGTTTTAAGGCAGTGAGAACCAAAAGAAAAGCCTTTAATATCCGGGTGTGATTCAATCAAACGAAGAAGAGGATCAATAGATAATAAAAATAAAAGTGGGGATAAGGGACAGCCCTGTCTCGTGCCCTGGCGAAGATTAAAAAACGAAGACGTAGCACCATTGACTCTAATGTTAGCTGTAGGTTGGGAATATAAAGACATTACCATATTAATGAAAGAGTCTCCAAGGTTATGCGCGCATAAAACAGCTCGAAGGATTGGCCAAGAGACCCTGTCGAAGGCCTTTTCCGCATCAAGGGCCAAGGCCGCGGCAGGGAGTTGAGACCGCTTAGCAGCACCGATAATATGACAGAAAGTGCGTATATTGTCCCTTGCAAGACGACCTTTTACAAAACCAGTTTGGGAAGGATGTACAAGATGGGGAATAAAGGATTCTAATCTTTTAGCTAGGATTTTAGCAAAAATCTTTGCTTCCATGTTAAGGAGAGAAATAGGTCGGAAGTTTTTAGGATCCGAATGATCTTTTCCCTCTTTCGGGATCACAACTATAGTGGCTTCAGCAGCCGTACCAGAAACAGATCCATCCTTAACAAAGGAATCAAAGACAGATTGCAACTTAGGGACAAGCGAAGGGAGAAAAGTTTTATAAAATAGTATTGGATAGCCATCAGGGCCTGGAGCTTTACCAGAACGAGTAGCCTTGATCGCAGACACTATTTCTTCGGGGGAAATAGGTTTATTTAGAACAGAACGATCTTCCTCAGAGACCGACTGAATCGGAACCGATTGTAAAAAGTCTTGGCATTGGTCAAAAGAGGCTTGGTTAGAAGGGGTACACAATTTATTATAAAAGTCGCGAAAAACATCAAGTATTTCCCCTGTTTGGAATTTTTTAGAGCCGGTGTGGTCAGTAATAGAAGAGATTTGCGAGGACTTAAAAGAGAAATCTTGAAATTTTAAGGTAGCAGCCAACAGTTTCCCAGCCCGATTCTTTAAGAGCAGCTTCTTAGATTTTTGAGCTTGGACACCAATATGGGCCCTTTTAGTTACAATGGTATTATATTTGTATTTGAGTAGCTTTATTTGTTGTAAACAAGTTGGATCCTTAGAATGCCGAAAGGAAGCTTCCAGAGTTTTAATTTCAGATGATAAAGCTGTAAGTTCTTTTTTAATATCTGAATTACGTTTGGACATACATTTAATAACCTGACCACGGAAAGTGCATTTAAAGGAGTCCCATAGAACGATTGGGGAAGAAACATAACCTTCGTTTTCACGGAAAAAAGTATCTATAGCCTTAGAAAATTCATCAACCTGAGAGGAATCATGTAACACTTCAGTATTTAATCTTCATGAACGAGCGCGTGGTTTAGGGGCAAAGGATGACAGCGTAAAACTGACGGCAGCATGATCAGAGATCAAAATGGGGTGTATAAGCGGAGAAGAGGAAGAGGAAACAAGAGAAGAATGAACTAGGAGATAGTCAATACGAGAGAAAGAAGAATGAGGCGAAGAAAAGAAAGAAAAATCACTACCAGTGGGATTATGGAGACGCCAAATATCCTGAAGAAGAGATTGGAACACATGTTAAGCATTTGTTTATGGGATTTAGGAGGGCGAAACTGAAAAGCAGAATTCCTATCTAAGAGAGGGTCCATCGGTAAGTTAAAATCGCCGCCAACAATGAAATTACCAGCGTGTGGGGTGTCATTTAATTTTTTGGTAATGGATTTCCAAAAGGCCGGCTCATCAATGTTCGGAGCATAGATATTCATAACATATAAATCGTGTTGTCCATCCGATAGTTTAGATAGCAGCCACCGACCCTCAGAATCATGCTCAGAAGAGAGTATCGATAAACCAGAGTTCTTTGAAATTAATGTAACAACCCCATTTCGTTTGCCAGAGGCATCAGAGCATGAAACATCCAAGACCCATTCCTTCTTCAAAAACAACGCTTCTTTATTAGTGATCTTGGACTCTTGAAAGAGAACCAAATCTGCAGACAGAGATCTACAGTAATCTAAGATTTTCGACCTCTTCACTGGGTGATTCAAACCCTTAACATTAAGGGATAAAACATTTAAACCCGGCATGGAAAAAAAGAAGGATAAAAAAGAGACGACACTGATAACAGAAAAAGAACCAACGTCATAAATACAAGGGACCATCCAACAAACAAAAGAAACATTGAGGGAGCGTCCATGTGGGAAAACCAGGAGAAAGAAAAAGAAAGAAGAGATGAAAAGAGAATAGAAAAGAAAGAAAGAAGAAGCAGAAGGGGAGGCCTAAAAGAGACCAACATCATGCAAGGGAGAACGTGGAAAAGGCGAGCAAGGGACCCGTACTAGGAGCAAAAGTGAGTAATAACAATAGCCCAAACTGAAATATAGTAGCTAATAGCAGGAAAAAAATCGGAACTGGTAACAATCAAAACATAGCAACGCAAGATAGCGTGATAATGTAAATAACAAATAAAGAAGACATTACTACACTCAAATGTATAATAACAGCATCTTTGCAAGAAAAATATCTATACTAAGCAACACTCTTAGAATAATTGGTAAACAAAATAATTATATAAGGTACATCATGAATATTAGATATATGCATGGAGAACTATATGCATATTCTAAAAGAGAACTACATAATTAAAGAACAAGCTCTAACTGTATATAACAATACTATGAATGTGAATTGTAGAAGCAAAAATATAGAGACGTATGAGAAAATAAATGTGGAAAAATAGCAGAATAGGCAGATAAAGAAAGATAGCAAATGACCTGTAAGAAAAAAGTAATGCAAATGTTGAAGAGATAAGCAGGAAGAACAAAGAAATACGACATGTAGGAAATAAATGAGAGAGAATATGAACAAGAAGCTCTGAATAGAGGAGAAAAACCAACCAAAACAAAAGGCATGATCATGAAAAAAAGAACCAACTAGGTAAAACATACCAAGAGATAAGTAGAATAGAAGAGTAAGAAACCAGTGGAAAGATACAAAAGGGTACGTTCAGGAAGAATACCATGAGTAAAATAGGTAAGTATAGTGCAAGGGGAGAGACAAAAATGAAATCAGTATGGATAGAAGAAGAACAGAATTAACACGAACATTCCCAGAAGGTAAGACTGACAGATAAGCTCAACGGGAGAGAGGAAATAAGCAGTCATACAGAGAAATACATCCAGAAACAAACAGGAGACAGTTCAAGTGCCCGAGGCACCAGGAGTCTGCGAAGTTGCTCTTTGGATCTCCATCTCTATCTCCAACTGGTTGTCCAGGAACGTAGCCAAGTCCGCCGGCTCATCGAAAATTCTAGAGCGTCCTTTATAAGTGATGCGGAATTTTGAAGGACCAGAAAACGAAAAAGGAATGCCCATTTCAGAGAGACGTTTCCGAAGGTTCAGGAAGCCTTTTCTCCTTATAACCGTGTCTCTGGCAAAGTCTTGAGAAATGGAGATTCGATGACCATCCCAGATGACTTGCTTAGCTTTCCTCATATGAGAGAGAATCAATTCAGTATGCTGATGCCGCAGTGGTTTAAAAATGATTGCTCTTGGCTGGGTTGCCGCTTTAGGTCGAAACGTTGGAACACGGTGTGCTCTTTCTATCTCAAACTCTCTGTGGAATGAGATTTGCAAGGTGTCCGGAATCCAATGAGATAAAAACTCTATCATAGAGGAAGATGATTTCTCTGAATCTTCCGGTAAACCAAAAATGCGTAGGTTAGACCTACGATTACGGTCCTCCTGCTCAGTGAGATCTCTGCGCAATGCTGCCATTGAGCGCTCCAAGTGGTTGAGGGATCTGGATTGTTTTTGTATACCATCCTCTGCAGAACTGATTCGTGATTCTGTATCAGATACACGAAGAGAAAGGGCTTTAAAGTCATTTCTGATAGCAGACACTTCCACTTGTAATAAGTCTGTGTTAGTTTTTGTTGACTGCGCAATATCATGCACTTCATTAAGGCGCGCCAATATCGTGTCCAATGTGGAAGTAGTGTCTGACTGAGGAGACTCGGGCGTCGGAGAGACTGACTTAAGTCTTTTCAACGACGTGCCAACATCCTTCGAGTCTTTGGTGGTCGAAGAACGATTCATATTTGCAGTGTTGAAGAAGTAGACTCCAAGAATACCACTTGAGGAGAAAAGGAAAACAGAAGCTGCGCAGAATGTCACACAGAAATAGGTATAGCAAACTGAGTTCAGTGTGCGCTAAGATAGTACTAGCGGCGAAATTATGTGCAGAGCAGGGGAGCACAGTAATGAGTTCGTAGGAAAAATATCGACACCTCTATGAGAGAAGCGCTCTGAGAGAGACAGCGCGTGAGCAGCTTAAGACCCAGCCAAGCAGCAATAAAATAATAGAAAAAAGGAAAAGATGTTACCAGTTGTAGGTCTCTTAGAAGAAACGCTCTGGGCAGCGAAGTGGCACTGCAAAATTGTATCCAAAGCGGCGCATCTGAGGTAAGATGTCAGCAACGTCAAGAGCGGGAAAAAGGCGGCCGCTCGTGAGGAAGACGAGCGCCTCTGAAGCGTTAGGCAGAAAACACGCAGCCGGTGGTCAAAACATCAGGAAAACATCATCAAACAGCTCTCTGCATGTTCCGCTGCCGAGGGTTGCCTTTTCTGCATACAAGGGCAGCAAGAAACTGAGAAATTAGCTCAACGGGACAAACTCGCCTCGGAGCTCAAGCGCAACACGCCATGCTGAAGCGGCGCGCAAGCCACGCCCCCAACTTCCTGCCTATTTAACCTGTCCCTGCTCCTGTTCACAAACACCCCAAGCTTAACAACATACTACAAAACTCCAGCCAACTTTGCCAATTTTCAAATAACCCCGCCAGCACCTGTTCCAAGCGACAATTCTACAATATCTCCAACCCCTATGAACCTGTTCCAATAGAAAAACCCTGCCCTAACTGCCTCTCCCAAAAATCACCCCAAAACCGGGGAGGAAGGGCGGGGGACAGAAAACCTACACCACAGCCCTCCCAGCCACCAGGTCACCAAACCCAAACCTAAAATGGTGGCTGGTAAAGTGCTAGGAGACCTTATGTAGCTTGGGCTACTAATCTAAGATTGGGCTACATTTGGGCTAGTGCCAAAGTAGCACACCGGCCTCAAAATGGCCGCGCCCTGCTTGCCCCACCCCCTCCCAATCTGCCCGGGGGGCAGACCTTGCGTTGCTCTGCTGCCCTCCAAACCCCCCTTGGGAGGGAATGGGGGGGCAAGCCACACCGACAACCATTTTGTGTTTGTCAAAGGCCGCTTTATTGAAAGGGGTGCATATCACAATTTTATTAACATTGGCACTTTGCCTTACAAAACTAAAACCTCTCTATACATCAAATACCTGACCCCCTTTGTCTCCCCCCACCCCTAGGATCCCCGCATCATAAACCCCCACCCTGCAACAATACAAAACCTTAAATTTCAATTAACAATCATATTACACAATCTTAGCATAGATAGAACTGCTGCATTACCCTGGGTGAATCATGAAAAACAGTGATGGCAGCATGAACCAGTAATGTTGAAAGAAGTTACCCGTTTAGGGTCACTAATGACTGCCTCTCAGCCTTCTGTACCAAATGAAAAGCTGTCCAGACAGTAGAAAATACAAACCAATAACTGTTTATTTATGCACCCTCAGAGTGGAGCCCCATCTGTACAGTCGCTAGGAATGCTAGAGAGAGGACTGAAGTCAACAAGCATAACGATACAATATGTACGTTTCATAGCCGGGCAAGAACACGTCCACAGTGGAATTTTCCAGGCAGCTGCAGCTAAATAGCAAAATTCAGCCCTCATATCTTACAAAATGGAACATGAGTCCAATGTCGTTCCTTCTGGAGCCAACCACCAGACAAGGGGAGAGGGTCTCTATCTAGTGAGAAAGATATGCTCTAATAAGAACAGTGTATTCATTACTTAAACAGAACAGAAGTAAAAAACAAAACTCTAATGGGAACATTTCAGGGAATTAGACAAGATCAGTTTTGAACAGCAGAAAATGGCGCGTGCGAATAAAATGGCGCAGCAAATGCTAACTTACATAGGACAGTGCGTAAACACAAAACATTTTCATTCTAACAATGTTGCCAGACGTTTTTTATGTGGCTGCGAGAGGAGAGTCTACTGACTCCTCTCATATAAAGCTAACTAAGTGAACTCATGTCTTGCACAGACATTCCATGTGTGTGTTGAGTGCTTGTATGTGCAGCGAGTGTATAGCCCGTTTATGATAGCATGGCTCAGCGTGTGGCACGACTCTGAGTACTAGGAACAGTGGGATCCATTTTGTATGGCCCCTATCGGACAAGATGGAGGGTGATACATCTTAGCCTGACAGACAGTGTACCCATATTAGTTGTAATGCTGCAGTTGAAGGGTGGAGATACAGACATTGAAGTGAGAGTGAAAGAAGACGAGACTGCCTTTAGAAAGTTATTTTCTTTTTTTTAGAGTAACCTAAGTTTTAATGGATAGAAGGTGCAAACAGATGCGTTTGGATAGAAGATAAACATTGCTTATGTGTGATTGAAAATAAATAATAATTCATTTAGATAATTCATTTAGAAAAAAGTGCACATGCATTTTCACCCTTCTTTTTGATCTAACCAGGTAGCGAGTGTTGAAAAATATCTATAGATCCATATTAATTCATGTGTATGCACTTCAAAGATATCATGCTTAGACCCCCTTTCTGACCTTAACTGGACAAGCTTCAACAGCTATTCTAAACCCTGTTAATGGTCACTTTTCTTGTCCTGAATTCATGATAGTTCTTTATCTGGTTGTGCAAGTTGCTTACACTGTGCCGAGGCAGCCTTTCTGGTCTGCCCATATCTAGCTGTTTATAATTGGCATGGTGCAGAACTTTCACATCCCTGTTACCCATATTTGGCTTGGTGCCTTAGTCTAGTTCAGCTGACATTCAATTAATCAATCAATCAATCATGGATATTTTTATAGTGCGCTACTCACCCAGTAGGGTCTCAAGGCGCTGGGGGGGAGGGGTCTGCTACTGCTCGAAGAGCCAGGTCTTGAGGAGCTTCCTGGAGGAAAGGTGATCCTGGGTCCGCCGGAGGTGGACGGGGAGGGAGTTCCATGTCTTGGCACTCAGGTAGGAGAAGGATCTTCCGCCGGAGGTGGCTTTGCGAATGCCTGGTACGTCCGCAAGGGTGAGGCTGGTCGATCATTGCTGGCGGGTGGGCGTGTAGAAGGTCAGGCGGTTGTTGAGGAGCTTGGGGCCCAGGTCATGGAGGGCCTTGTGTGCGTGGGTGAGGAGCCTGAACGTGATCCTCTTGCTGACGGGGAGCCAGTGCAGGTCTCTCAGGTGGCCGGAGATGTGGCTGTGTCCGGGGACATCCAAGACGAGTTGTGCGGAGGCATTCTGGATGCGCTGGAGTCTTTTCTGAAGTTTGGCTGTGGTTCCGGCGTAGAGGGTGTTTCCGTAGTCCAGCCGGCTGGTGACGAGTGCCTGGGTGACCGTCTTCCTGGTTTCGGTGGGGATCCATCGGAAGATCTTACGGAGCATGCGCAGGGTGTTGAAGCATGATGATGAGACAGCGTTGACTTGTCTGGTCATCGAGAGGGAGGATTCCAGGATGAAGACCAGGTTGCGTGCGTGGACCCTTGGCTTGGGAGTGGTGCCAGGGCAGGGGGCCACCAGGAGTCGTCCCAGGCAGAGGGCGATGTTCCTAGGATGAGGACTTCCGTCTTGTCTGAGTTTCAGGTGGCTGTTCGTCATCCACTCGGCGACGTCTTTCATCACTTCGTGCAGGCTGGTTCTGGCAGTGGCGTGGTCGTTGGTGAGGGAGAGGATCAGCTGGGTGTCGTCGGCGTAGGAGATGATGTTGAGGTTGTGTTTGCGAGTGATGGCTGCGAGGGGGCTCATGTAGACGTTGAAGAGGGTTGGGCTGAGTGATGATCCTTGTGGTACTCCGCAGATGACTTCTGTGGCTTCGGATCTGAACGGGGGGAGGCGGACTCTCTAGGTTCTTCCGGCGAGGAACGAGATGATCCACTCCAGTGCCTTCTCTTGGACTCCGATGTTGCTGAGGCGCTGCACTAGGGTGCGGTGTCGAATGCTGCAGAGAGGTCCAGGAGGATGAGGGCCGCTGTTTCCCCGTTGTCGAGCAGGGATCTGATGTCGTCAGTGGCTGCGATGAGGGCGGTCTCGGTGCTGTGGTTGGCTCGTAACCCTGACTGCGAGGGGTCGAGGGATCCGTTCATCTCGAGGAAGGCAGCAAGCTGCCTGTTGACGGTCTTCGCGATGACTTTGGCAGGAAAAGGGAGGAGCGAGATGGGGCGGTAGTTCTTGAGGTCGGTGGGGTCTGCTGTTGGTTTCTTCAGGAGGGTGCTGAGCTCAGCGTGCTTCCAGATCTCTGGGAAGGTAGCGGTGTTGAAGGAGGTGTTGATGATGTCCTGGAGTTGGGGTGCGATGGTGGAGTCGCCCTTGTTGAAGACGTGTTGGGGCAGGGGTC
This sequence comes from Lissotriton vulgaris, assembly GCF_964263255.1. Lineage (NCBI taxonomy): Eukaryota > Metazoa > Chordata > Amphibia > Caudata > Salamandridae > Lissotriton > Lissotriton vulgaris. Next base: position 1,654,722,340 of record NC_141687.1, read on the forward strand.
GGTTGGTGATCCGGCGTGGATGTTGTTCATCGTGCGGGTGGTGTCTTCGGTGCTGACCGGGGTCCAGGCTCAGAGGGTGGTGGTGGGGGGCGCTGGTTCGGTGGTAGGTGCGCCGAAGCTGTTGTCTATATCAGCGATCTTGAGGTGGAAGAATGAGGCGAGTGAGTCGCAGAGGTCTTGTGAGGGGGTGATGTCGTTGTTTCCGGCGCTGGGGTTGGAGAACTCTTTGACGATGCTGAAGAGTTCCTTGCTGTTGTGGGCGTTGTTGTCCAGTCGTTCTGTGAATGCTGTCTTCTTGGTGGTATGGATCAGCTGGTGGTGTTTGCGGGTGGCGTGCTTGAGGGCAGTCATGTTGTCTGTGGTCTGGTCGTGGCGCCAGGCTTTCTCGAGGGTGCAGCAGTTCTTCTTGGAGTTCTTGAGTTAGTCGGTGAACCAGGAGGCTTTCTTGCTGCCGGGTCTGATGGGAGGGTTCTTCAGTGGTGCGAGATCATTTTCGCAGTTGGTGAGCCACTGTGTGAGGTTGCTGGCTGCTTCGTTGGGGTCCGTTGTGCTGGCGGAAGGGTTTTGGCAGAGGGAGGTGGTGAGCTGCTCGGTGGTGATCTTGCTCCAGCTCCTGCGCGGATTCTGGTGCAGGTGGTGGTGGGTCGTGGTTCTTATGAAGCTGAAGTGGATGCAGCTATGGTCAGTCCAGTGGAGTCTGTTGGAGTGGCTGAAGGAGATGTACTTGCTGGAGGTGAAGATGGGGTCAAGCGTGTGGCCGGCATAGTGGGTGGGGGTGTTCACCAGTTGCTTGAGTCCGGGGTTGGCGAGGTTGTCCAGTAGGGTGGTGGTGTTGCTGTCCTTGTTGTTCTCCAGGTGGAAGTTGAGGTCCCCTAGGAGGATGTAGTCAGCGGAGGGAAGGGTGTACGGGCTGATGAAGTCTGCGATGTCTTTGCTGAATTGTGTGCATGGTCCCGGGGGTCTGTAGATGAGGGTACCTCTGAGGGTGGTCTTGGGATCGGTGTGTATCTGGATGTGGAGGTGTTCGGCAGCGGTGAAGGTGTCGTCGGGGTTGGTCGTGATGTGGATGGTGTTTTTGTGTACGATGGCGATGCCTCCTCCAGTCTGGTTGATGCGGTCCTTCCGGGTGATCTTGTATCCGTCTGGGATGGCTATGGCGATGTCAGGCGCTGAGGAGGCGTTCATCCAGGTTTCTGTGAGGAAGGCGACGTCTAGTGATGTTGTGTCGAGCAGGTTCCAGAGTTCGATGGCGTGTCTGTGGACTGAGCGGGTGTTGAGCAGGATGCACTTGAGGTGGTTGTTGCTGGTGCTCGGCTTGTCGGGTGCGGTGCAGGTCCGAATGCAGGTGAACTTGCAGGCTTTGCAGGTGACGGGTCCGTGGGTGTGTTTCGGGGTGGCTTGGTGGCAGGCGGGGTTCCGGCCGGGGTTGAGTGCGTGGAGGGTGGCGGCATTGTAGGTCCGTCGGGGGCCAGGGGTCCTGGCGCTGGGCGCGGTCTAGGCGCGGATGGGCGCAGACGAGCTTGCCTTTGGCACGCCTTCGGCGCACAATCGGCACGCCCGCTGTGTGTGAACGCTGCGCGTACGCGTGGGCTCCATATGAGGCGAAGTGGGGGAGCGGAGCAGCTGGGAGGCAGGAGCGGGGGGCCAATCGGGTACAGAAAGAAGAAAGGGGGCGGGGCCGCGATGGGGCAGCGGTGGGAAGCGGGGAGCGGGTGGGGGCACCCGAGGGACTAGCGAGGCAGGCTAAGTTAAAGCACAAGTAAATAAAAGGCAGAGGTTAAAAACACAAGAGCAGGGTAAAAATACGAAGGCAGAAGTTCAACACACAATAACAGGAAAAAAATACAGTGAGCACGAAATACGGGCCGCGAAGCGGAGCAGGGAGAGTGAGCAGCAGCGAGGGGCACCGCTGGCAAACCGTGCGGCGTGGGGGGTGTTCTGAGGTCAGGTCACACTCACCTGCACCGCACGGGCTCCATATGAGGCCAAGTGGGAGGGCGGAGCAGCTGGGAGGCGGGAGCGGGGGGGCCAATCGGGTACAGAAAGAAGAAAGGGGGCGGGCCGCGATGGGGCAGCGTCGGGAAGCGGGGAGCTGGTGGGGGCACCCAAGGGAAAAGCGAGGCAGGCTAAGTTAAAGCACAAGTAAATAAAAGGCAGAGGTTAAAAACACAAGAGCAGGATAAAAATACAAATGCAGAAGTTCAACACACAATAACTGGAAAAAATTACAGTGAGCACGAAATACGGGCCGCGAAGCGGAGCAGGGAGAGCGAGCAGCAGCGAGGGGCACCGCTGGCGAGTCGTGCGGCGTGGGGGGTGTCCTGAGGAAAAAATATGGCATTACTAAACGTACCCAGAAACCAGTCACTCTGGGAAGAAGTAGTCTGAGTGTCCCAAAGGCAGGAGATCTGACTTCTTACTTGCTAATTACCAATAATGCATGCATTTGGTAGCAATAAAATAGATTTTGCTCTGTTTCTGAGCAAACCTGCTATGTCTGGTGAGTTTCATTTATTTGCTCCTGGGAGGGTGCCAGTATTTCCCCATCAGCGAGGGCCTTCACCATTTTTTTATCCTTTTATTTTTGCCCTTCGCCCCTTATGAGCATATATTGATTTTTCTAGATTATAGGCTGATAGCAATCAAGCCAGTCACTGCTGGAATGAGGGGGGTCTGGATCTAGCCATGCCGATGATATACATAACCTAAAGATAGTCATAGCAATACTCGCACGCCCCCCCTCCTTCCTTAATTGTACCATTCTCTTATATTGCCAATAAAATTAGGGCAGGGGTCTTGACTATTTCCAGCTTCCTTTTGTTTCTTACAAAAAATCATCAATGTGTCCGATTACCAAAGTGAAGGCATTACATGTTGCAAACACATGAACTATATCCGCCTTATATAGGGCACAGCGGGGGCATCGGGTCCCCGTCCCTTCTCCCCACTTTGCGATTCAATCTGGTACATAATATAAAAAGAAACACGTTTTATGAAACTGAACCTGTAGCTTAGCTGACTTTAGGACTACTAAAAAGGCTTGCTGAAATGCACCATCAGTGATATCTAACTTAATTTGCCATTTTTCTGAGAATTGTGTCATATCATCCTTTATGATTACTTAAAAAGTGTTAAACAATGCCAATATGGGGGGAGTTTCCTTCGTTAATTTCTCTATAAGTTCATTGTTAGTAATTCCCCGGACTGTCTCCCCTTTTTCAATAAGAAATCCATTTTTTGAAGGAATCTAAAAAATTCTCTGTAGGTGAGAATAAACTTCGTTTATAGCTCTTCAAAATATGCAAAACCCAACGATGTGTAAAAGCACCCTATATCATCGATCCCACCCCTCCACCAATTAATCATGCATAAATCATCAAACATTTCTGAAAAGGTTCCCATTACCCTGGAGTGGGGTATAACATTTTTTAGCTTATCTAGTCCTAATAACCAACGGATAGGGAACCAGGTTTTGAAGGCTGTCATGAGGGTCTTAAACCTCACCCTTTTGTAGTAGCCTAGCTCCAGGCATCCATCCCGATCAATAATTCAAATGGAGAGGGACACCTCTGCGTCTCACCCCTGAATGTTTTCTAAATAGTATTGTGTAGTGCACTAAGCACGTAGCCCAATAATATAGTCTCGAGTTGGGAAGAGCCAACCCTCTGTGTTGCCTTGAAAGTGTTAAAAATGTAACTCATCTTCATAGTTTAGAGTAGGACCAGATAAATTGCGAAAATACATTTTCAGATTTTTTAAACCAATAATTGGGAAAAATCAGTGGAATGGCTCTCATAAAATATAAGATCTTAGGGAAATAAATCATCTCAATTAAATTACATTGAATGTAGATTATCCAATTTTCGTAGTGCAGTTTTGGTTTTCTCTGCTACTGGACTTAGATTCTCATTCATTATAGCATCCAAATCAGCCCTTATGGTGACCCCCAAATACGTTGCGCTCTCTAAAACTCTATTATTATTTAGGGGCCTATTAGGATGGCGGACGGACCTGCGTCCGTCCGCCACCCAAGAGGAGTAGGGACCGCCCTCCGTGCTAATTAGGATGTGACCGCCACCCTGGCGGTCACATCCTGTAGTTTTAACATTGCGGCGGGTGCTGCTTGAAGCAGCACACGCCGCAATGTTAAAAAAACAAATGTACCTTTGCATGCACGAAGCTGCAGGCACGGCGTGGTGCCTGACTCTTCGTGCACGCAAAGGCAGGGGGGTACCATAGGTACCCCCATGTGCACCACCCACCCCCCTTCACCCCTGGGGGCCCGCAACGGGCCCCCGAAGTCAACACCCTATGCCTTTCCACGGCGCAAATGCCGCTGTGGAAAGGCATAGGACCACCGCCATCCTAATATGGCTTTTGAAAGAACAAGGGAACCCACTTGGTAGGTAAGGACCAAGGACCAAGGGTATCAGTATCAACAATCAACAACGGTCCTTACAGAGGGAATTACGGTGTCAAATAATTATAGGCCACAATATGCAGTTTTCCCTTATTCATAGAATGCCAGGAGAGTGCCCCAAAATTCGCTGCTTCTTCTTCTATAGCTCTCACATCTGCCTCTGGGTTAGAGGTCGGTCACCACAGGCACATCGTATGCATACTGCAACACTTAAGTGCTGTGCCCTTGTGATGTCACTGATGGTATATTTGGATTTAGATTCTGTCTCTTTAAAAATGGGTTGATGTATAACGCAAAAAATAAGGGGGAGCACAGGTACCCATGTCGAGTTCCCCTTGTGATCATCAGTTGTTTAGATAATTCCCCATTTATACATACTCTAGCAGTGGGATTAACATATACAGCTTTAATAGCCCCGATAACATTAGGGCAAATTCTCTTTTTAACCATCACAGCCCAGAGAAAGTGCCAGGAGACCCTATCACAAACTTTTTCCACGTTCAGCAGAATTGCAGTTACAGGGTCTCTTGACACTTTTGTCCTGCATCAAATATTGTTATGATCCTCCAAATGTGATCTTTGGTGCTCCTCTCAGGGATGAATCCATGCTGCTAATCTATTGCCATTTTATCAATTACTAGGGATAATTGGGCTGATAACGTCATTGAATACATTTTTGCATCACAATTCATGAACGTAATTGGGCGGTAAGAGCCTGGTTTTTCTGGTGGCTTACTTATTTTTTTTAGGAAAGTCCACAACTTTTGCTTCTGCCCAAGATTTTGGTTGAGGTTCCCCCTTAAAAGTTGGTCTGAAGCGATTTATAATCCTTCACTTGGTCAGAAAACATTTTGTAAAATTCAAACAGTATTAAATCTAGCCCTGCGGCTTTCCCATCCGACAGACTCAGAAGTGCCACTGACACCTCTACCCATAATAAAGGGGGTTCTAAATGGTCTTGCTCCTCCCTTGTCAGTGGTATTTCAATCAGCAAACTTAAATATTCCTTGACTGAGTATTGTTTTTGGGAATCTCAGCTTCCTAATTCTTCCAGGTACAAAAATTGATAAAACTTCTGGAAAACATCTCGTATCTCGTTTGTGCCAGATACCATGCCCAAAAGTGGATCTCTAATGTGAATTATCTCATTACGCACGTATTCCTGCAGTGCTGATATTACCAATTAATGCCCTATTTGGTCACTATACTCGTATATCTTTTCTTGATTGATAGCTATTTTGCCAATTGATTTCTTTACAAGAAGTTCCCCAATTGCGGCTTTCTCTAATGCTATCTCAACTTGGACATCCTCAACACCTTTCGCAAGCTCTACTGCCATAACACATTTTTCCTCTGCTTGTGCTAATCTCTGGTACAAATCTTGCATCTTGCGCCTCTCAATTTTACCTTTACCCAATGAAAATGTGATTGTTTCCCCCCCGAACAGCTGCTTTAAAAGAGTCCCCCGCACAACCGCTAGGGGTGCAGTCCTTACATTCCACTTCAGGAACTCCGTTATCCACTCTAATGTGCCTCCTACAGCCCTTGTCAAGCAAAAGGTCTCTTTTAAAAGTCCAAACAGTGTTTTTTGTATCCTTCTCGTCATTTCTACTTCCAGTACCCATGGATTATGATCCAATAAAAACGTCGGCAATCTGTTGATTCTACACTCTTGCTGTAGTAATGCTGACACTAAAAAATAATCTAATCTGCAATGCTCAGAGTAGGGAGCGGAACAATATGTAAAACCATGATCGAATGGCCTAACTTTAGCCCAGACATCAATCAACCCGTGTGTGCCACATAGGTTTGTCATTGATTGAAATATGTTGGGTTTCCTCCCCATATTCTTTTGATACGATTCCCAATTATTTAATAGATTGATGGTAAAATCCCGAGGGGATTATGGGTAATTACCAATGAGCTAGTTCATTAGTCACCCAGCTAAAAACCCATGGGTCATCCATTATCGATCGATATACTGAGCAGAGTGTAAAAGAAACTTTCCCCATAAGGCTGCACTTAGTAATCACCCACCTCCCCATTTGGTCAGTATGAGTTTGGGCAAATTGTAGCTTATTATTCTAAACTAGGATGGCAACTCCCCGTGTGCGAGTTCCTTGAGTGGTCCCTGAAATAAATCTGAAACCTAGACTCATTAGGAGATACATTCTTGACTCTTCTATATGGGTTTCTGGCAGATAGATAATATCTGCCTACAATACCCTCAGCCCCTGTGAAACCCTTTGTCTTTTTTCTAATTTTGTTCAGCCCGCATATATTCAAAGTGGCAATTTGAAGTTTCTCTGGTCCCCTCACATAATTAGCCATGAAATGCCATGTCCTCTACACCCCTTATACCGCTGTGAACAAAATTATACTTCTTAAGATTACCAGCAAACCCTAGCTTCCTAACCAATTCAAAAGCACACCCTTATGTACGGGTCCCCCTGCCACCCCCCCACATCCCCTACAACATGAGTAATCAGGCAAAGCCTGAACGACAATGAATGCAAAATCCTCTACCACTCTGCTTTCCTCTCCTGATCTGTGTTAAATAAAGAAGGAACAGAAACAACAACAAAAAAATAACAGGTGGATGAAAAAGCAAATAACCTCTAATATTCTTATGCTTTTCCAATACCATATCATATACCTCGACACTAGTTGCCTACCGAAGGATCATTAAACAATATTGCTACTGGCCCCCTGGCTAATACTCGACAAATATTCCTGGGCCTGGATCTCAGAGGTAAAGCTAGGGGTATGACCCTTGAATACAGTCTTCAACCTAGCTGGGTTCTGAAGGTAGACTCCGCACCAATTCTTTGGAATGAAGTGATTAGCTGTCGAAGGCGCCATCTTCGCACCACAGTGGCATGAGCAAAGTCCAGTCTGGTGAAAAAGGCCACATTCTCGAATCACTTCTGGGGCATTTGGGCGAGCCTTGTCTTATATATATTGCCTTAGTAATAAATTACCAAAGTACACTAGCATCACTCTAGGCCTTTCAGACTCTCTCTGCGGATATTTGTTTGCCATAAGTGGGATCCTATTGCACAGTGGATCTCTAGCTCCCAGTCCCACTTGAATTTATCCGGAAAGGCACCTCCCAACAGCTTCACCAAGTAACCCCTGGGATTATCTCCCTACACCCCTTCAGGGATTCCCCCAAAAAGTAAATTGTTCCGCAGGTGGCGATTTTCTTGATCCTCTATTTTGGACATCACGTCGGCTAGTGCCGCACCCTGGGAAGCATTTTCTGCCTTTAATATTTCCATGAGTGCTTCCAGAGATTCTGTCCGGCCCTCCACCGTTGTCAGCCGCTCAACGATCTCCCCACAAGTTTTATTTGTTTTTCACATCCCCCTTGCAATTTCTTAGATGCAAGCCTAGTCCGGCAGCTTTCACTTCGATTCTCTTCCTACATTTGCTTCAAGGATGAAAATATGGTAGAGAGTAATGGTTCATATCTTTCAATAAGCATTTCTATATCTGTTTTATCAGCATCCCCAGGCTCTTGAAAAGATAATTGGGCATTAGAATTGTCCCATTCAGTTGCTGCCTATTGTTCCCAGATATGTTGCTTCTCCTCTTCCAAATCTTTTTCCTAGAAGTTTTCTTCCTTTGGGTAAACTGGCAATCATTCAAGAGAATACTACGATTTGAGTCCGAGGTGCCCTCGTTACTTAATGAGGAGCTCTCTTGCTTGGAGGAATCTGAATCATCGGTAAGCAAGAAAAATCAGGTAATTCAGGGGATGGGGCCCCCAACTGTCTTTGACTTGTTTTACCAAAATCTGTCCGGGTAATTGTTTTAGCTTTAGTTGTGCCTTTCATGTCTCCCTCATGTACTTTTTTCATTTCTCCTGGTTTAACAGTGGTCTCAATGTCTTCTACAATCAATTTTTGGGTTGCACCACCCAAGTCAACTTCATTGAGGGATGAGGGGATAGAACATTTTTCCAAATAGGGGTCAATTTATTCCCCCCGGTGACAGTGGGTGCAAACAAAGATGCAATTGATGGTTGCGAGAACCCGCCTTCATTTGTCCCAGGCTAGGGAGGATCCTTGATGACTATTTCTTGTTCCCCAGCTCTTGCTTAGGCTTGCCTGGATACTCCTTCTACTTCTGCCAGCACGCCTCCGCGGCAGGCACCTGCGGATCAGACACGGCTCCACCCTCTGCGGTTCCGCAAAGCTCGGGTTGACAGCCCATTTCTTAGGTTTTCCTCCACACCCTGCCACCCTTCCTCCTTTAAACCGGCGGACAAGGGCGGGGCGATAGTCATCTGGCCCCGGCCTATGTACCTGTCAGAGGGTGGGAAGCAAGTCAACAATACCATCTGGTACCGCGCACTAACAGAGGATCCCACAAAGGACATCCAGGGACAAATTGCGAGAGTCTTGGACTCCGGCAAAGAAAGTGGTTTCCTGGGCAATAAGGAGTATGATTACCTCTTAAAGAAGTGCCCTAGGACCCCTGTCCTCTATCTTCTTCCGAAGATACATAAGAGCTTGACAGAGCCCCCCGGACGTCCCATCGTGTCGGGCTGTGACTCCTGTTTAGAGCCGATAGCGCAATATGTGGATTTCTTTCTAAAGCCATTTGTGTGCCAGGTTAAATCTTATTTGCGTGACACAACCGACTTTTTGAACAAAGTCAAAGGTACCATCTTTGATCCGCAATCGCAAATCATGGTTACAATGAACGTCACGTCCTTGTATACCCAAATCCCCCAGGAAGAAGCCCTAGAAGTCATGCAGTTATATCTGTACATGAGAGAAAGACCACATCGGGTTCCGACTGCCTTCATTTTAGAATTGGCAGCAATAGCACTGAAGAGAAATTACTTCACCTTTAACGGTCAGTTCTACATGCAAGTGAAGGGCACCGCCATGGGATGTCCTTATGCCCCAGAAATGGCGGTGCTCTTTATGGCGCAGTATGAAAAAAGGTTTGTGGACATGAATAATCCCTTTAACCATCAAATACTACAGTGGTACAGGTACATAGACGACGTCTGGCTCCTGTGGCAGGGGAGCCAGACCGATTTAATGGCCTTTCATGGATGGCTTAACTCTAGGCACAGAGATATAAAATTCTCGATAGAAAATAGCCCTAGCCGGATGACTTTTTTGGATATTGAAATGAGGTGTGTGGACGGTCGGTTGGTTTCATCATTGTTCAGGAAAGACACCGACAGAAACACGATTTTACACGACAGGAGTGCACATCCCCGCAGTCTAAAAGCTAATTTACCCTATGGGCAATTATTAAGAATAAGACGGAATTGCTCAGAAATACAAGACTATGAGCTGCATGCCCAAGCATTTTGCTGTGATATGCAAGAGCGTGGTTATCCACGGAAGCTCCTTAAACATTCTCTTAAGCGTGCCAAATATACGCCTAGAGAATGTTTATTACAAACCAAACAGCGCGTACCCTTGGAGAAACTCGTGTGCGTCACCACCTTCTGCCCGGACACACACAAACTAAGACAGGCTGTATTAAGGAATTGGCATTTGTTGGAGGGGTTGAGCTGCCCGTTCCCCAAACCCATTTTTGCCTACAGAAAAAATCGCAGCATTGGCCAGGAACTCATCCGAGCTGATGTGGTTATTCCTAAGCCCAAGAGCGACTTATTGGCGCAATGGAATCTCAAGCCTATCGAGGGCCACCACAAGTGTGGTAACTGCGTCGCCTGCTCCAGCACAATAGAAGGCGACGAGTTTGTACATCATGCGATCAAGTGGAAGCACAAAGAATTTTCTAATTGCAGAACAAAGAACGTTGTGTACATGATTCTATGTCCGTGCCAATTAATTTACATTGGAAAAACCAGTCAGCAAGTCAACCAAAGAATAAGCCAGCACCGATCGCGAATTAGGAAAAAGGTGATGTCTGCTCCAATGGTGGAGCATTTCTGTGAGAAGTCCCACAATGAACAAGAATTCAAATGGTCTGTTCTGTACACTATGAATTCCAGGTCAAAATGCCACGACGTCGAGCGCGTTCTGTTACAAAAAGAAGCGTATCTGATTTTAAAATTTAACAGTGCACAGACTGGGTTGAATAACCTGTCTGAGATAGCGCATATCTAATTACATCTGTCCTGATTTGCACCGGTTAGACATCCCTGGTTTGCCCGCTGGTCTTGGTCCTCTATCTCATGAGAATAGGTCCCTGGCCCCGAGAAGCCACCCAAAACGCTAGCACATCCTAGCAGAGTCATTCTTTGCTTTAAAACAAACAATACATCAAATATTTGGGAGTGATGTACCCATTACTTCCAAATTACGATAAGGTGTTGACGATAATATGCCCAGCACCCACTCATGATTTTTGTGACAATAATAAAAAAAATGTAAGTAATTGGGATTCATGGGACTACATGCCCCATAATGCATCAGCACAGTTTCTGCATATAACAAACAGGAAATGGCGGCGGCCATCTTTATTGAGAGAAATTCGAATCCAGCAGCACAGAGCAGCAGTTCCAGCCACAGGTATTTGCCCCCCCCTGCACTAACACACGCTCGCCTAGCGCTGAACTAGCAAGAACATCCCACTAAGATCGCGATTTGTTTTTCCCTTTAGAAAGCTGAAATTAACAACCCTTTTCATGCCAAAAGAGAGATTAAATCAAGGTAGGCAACCTTTCTTTGAATTGTCCAAGCGAGTGTGAAAGACTATTTGCACGCCGCCAAGCCTCTGAATGTCAATCTCTCTCATATCTCAGAATCAAAATTGATGGTTACGCCGCTCCTAATGGATCCTGCCAGCACTCAGCACTACCCAAAGTAAAAGGTACGCTTTCACTTCCCCAAACTGACTCAGCCACTAGCATAATGAATGAATCAATCATGTAATTAAAAAACTTCCTTAAAATCTTTCTAGGCTTCTCTGTTCGGCCACGCTATTCATTTAAACGGACCTCCAAATGACCCCCTCTGAAATTCTACATTGAGCAGCCTTGGTATGTAGCGCACACCGTCATTATAGCTACTTCATGGTAATAAGGAGCCCACACACTAGACTAAGCAAAACATTGCTTTTGTATCCTACAGATACAAGACACATACAGCCCTGATGACAGACCAGTGACTCCAGTCTGGTCTAGAAACGCGTCTGCAGTGTTGTTTGGGAGATACAAAGTATCATTGTTGTACAAAAGCTAGGACCGGCTGGTCCAGCATTAAAATATATATAAGTCATTTAATTACTTATATTTATCCTCCCAACCCCTAGTTTCTCTCATTCAGTGTTTGCAAAAAAATGTTGTTGTTTGTGACAAAAATGTTTGTATTATTTTTTCAATAATTGTTTTATTTAATGTCTGATGTGAGAATACTTTCTAATGTGTGACATAATGGTTTCTAAATGTGTAAATAGTCTTTGCCTTTAATATTTGTTAAAGTTTGTTTAGCCTTGTAAATATTTGCAATCAATGTCTTTTTCTGTCAGCAATTCTTTGAAAATATAAAAAATACAAAATGATTGACACAAAATAATGGTGTCTAGGTAAGCGACAATAAATTGGTTTCTTACCCTGTATCAAAAAAACGTATTGAGTCACTGTGGTTTGGGTACTTTGTGTTGTTCACTATTGATATTAGGTCTAGCCCTCACCACATAAAGGACCTAACCCCTTTTGTTCCCAACCCTTCCTCTGGCAGCACTCCACCGGACGGGTGCGAGAGACCCCGTGGGAATAACCACTCCCAAGAGATCAGCAAAGAACCGGCAAGTGAACCGGCGAGCCAGCTTCCAGCATGCCTGTATCTGGAAGCCCGGTCTCCCACGAGCAAGCTGAACGCTGAAGCACGGACCATGGGAGAGTGAGGCATCGAAGATCAGTTAAGTTAAGCAGTCACCATCTTTACTCCCGCAAACCTGCCTTTAGAAATTCAAATGAGAAACTTGTTAGCATAAGGCTGCTGATGAGTCATTCTTGAGCACAAAACTTTGTTACCTTGTTATGGTGAAGAGTGGGACTGCTTTTTCTGTTGTTCAAGCTAAGGAAGGTTTTAGGCAGGGCCAATGGCTGTCCATTATTACTACTTCTTGGAGGCTGATGACGACCAGGTGTAGAGATTGTACACTTCATTGTGCCCTTGTTTTGAATATTCTTGCTTGAGGCCAGTCCTGCAGCTACCTTCTGTGAGACCCATCACTTTGTGCAAAGGCTTTTCCTGAGGAGAAGCCTGAAAATTACATTTGAAAGAGAACGACATCGAACCTTGGACTGTTGATCCTGATACACTGTATGGAAAATGTGCATAAAAGTGGGATTCAAACCCCTCAACTTTGTTCCCGTTCCAGGGTTTTCTTGACCAATGAAGAGAGCGCTCCAAAGAGTATTCCAAAAGCTGCTGCCTGTCATGGGCTTGGGTTTATATGACAGCCAGTCTCCAAGAAGTAAGGAGACATCAACTAATGTCTGCAGAGCTTGTTGGACAAGCTGATGTCCATGCTTAGAAGCCTACCTGCCTGATCAGTGACTTAAGGATAGTGCCTGGCCCTGCAGGAGGGGAGACTTTCCTGGAGGAGAGATCAGCTGTGTTCTTGTTGTGTGGGACACCCAGAAATTGCTGACTGTTCTTAGAAGGGAAGCATTAGTCAGGAGCTTGCTCCCCGTCGTCCATCACCATTTACGGAAACCAAACCCAAGAAGTACTCACATGCTCTCCCGCACTCGTGAATCACTCAGAGGCCTGGTGTTGCTGCCTGATTTAGGCAAAGTCAATAGAGGAACTGCAGTTGTTGCTGGAGCAGAAGCCTGATTTTGGCCCAGAGGCTGACCCTGCCACATGAGCACCCATTGTGATTCTGACCCGGACACTGCAACTGCCAGCAATGAGCTCCTGTTACATCCTAACCCGGAGCCTGCATCTACCATAACAGGTGCCCACTGGGAAGGCCTGCCATGTTGCTCACTCCCCCATGGAGCCTGAGTCCCAAGTGAAACCACCACCATGATACTGTGTCAGCAAAGAAGCAGCTAAAAAAACCATCTTGGGGAACGTCCACCAGTACATTATGACTGCAGCAAAGTGAGCAGGTAACATGGGTGCACACATGAAAGACTGAGTTAGACATGCACATAATTTACTGTTACTGCAGCAGTCTCATTTTTGGGCACGATTGGTTGAACTGAACTGCAAAATACACCACATGAGCAGAGACCTGTGCCGTATCTATCTATGCCTATGATTACATTTTGGTAGAAGTCCCATAGATACTAGAGAAGGGAAGGTCCTAGGATGGGAAGATATGATGGAGGATGTAAATAAATACTTGGAATCACAGATGGAAACAGAACCCCGTACCACAGCTCTATTGAATTGTGCAGTATTTCCTTTTGCTTTGTTATTAAAATACTCTTAGCTTTACTAAGTTAAGCACTAACAATACATTATTGTGTCTGTGCTTTGATTAAGTACTGAACTCTTGCCCTTCACACTACCTCCTTGAGAAGCCTCTAACTTCTTGCCCTTGCTACCCTGAGAGGCAATAGAAGAAAGGGTGTATTTTGCCCAGTTTACAGGGCCATACTGTTGTATAGCATTTTAGGGCCCTAATGTAATTTTCCCGATTCATGGCCATATATAGGTAAAAATCACCCTATCCTTATATAGGCATAGAAATCATACCCATATTTAGACTTAGCCGATGCAGTCCAAATACGGAATGGCTACCTCCACTAGTTCCGAAAATCCACAAGGATTTCTTGAAAAAACCCGCCTTCAGCAGTCAAGGACTTCCGCTTGCTTGAATATTAATTTATCCAAGAAATCATGGAGTTTTCAAAGAACTGAGTCTTTGATGATGTTATTATGTCCAACCTTACGTCAATCTCGGCACCTTTAAGGTATAAATATGCCCACACTTGCCCAGGCAAAGACTCAGTGGTTTGGAGCAGTTCGACTATCTACTTGCCCGACGCATCCCGCCGTAGCAAGCGCCGAAGGAAGCCGACCTTCCAGCAGACGCATTGAGAGAGACGCTGTCTTTTCTTCTGCCGAGAAATCCAGCTCCAGTGTTTCCAGGCTACCCTTGTGGGTTCCTGGGAAATTGAGTCCTGAGAAAGAAATACAAGACCTCCTTCATTCTAAAACCAAGGTACAGAGCTGATTAGACTCTTAGAGAATTCTTGGATAGATTCTTGGCAAAGAATACTAAACTTAAGCTACACCTCACTTACTTCTCCCCTCGTACTAGACCTAGGTTAGGTACAGCGGGGTAGGCGTATTTTGGAAGCACTAGTTGATTACTTTTAGTCTTTATTTATTAAATGTATGTATTCTATGTATTTTATGGCTTAGAAACCATATCATGCTTTTACAGTATTATTTTATAATATTCATCATACTGTATGCTTTGTACTTTGCAACCAGTATTATGATTGTAGCAGTTCATTTCTTCTGCATGAGAAAGAAGACTGTTCAATAAATACTTTTTATTGAAAACGCCCGTCTCTCTATTTCTTTGCAACTCTGGTGAAACGAAGCATGCACGATTGACTTAGTAAAATAACTATCTATTGTTTCCGCAACTCTAGAGATACATTTCTTATTTTTGGGAAACAAAGTTGTCATGTTTATGCGGGTATCAGAAACTAATACCTTTTTGTATATTCAAGGAAGTATCTAGTGATTTCTGAGCTAGCTGGCTCTCACAATTAAGTTTAATATATTCGATAGAGACCTAGTAGACCTCAGTCCTACGTCAAATCTCTAGGATATATTATTCCAATGCGCAGATCCTATTGGGAATATAGGAACTATACTACATGGCGCCCAACGTTTGGTAAGGCGATAATTTAACGCTAGATACTGGGCATGAGCGGATTTTGCGGATTGGCAATCCGCGAATTTGCGGATTTGTGAATTTGCGGATTGCGAAAATCCGCAAAATCCGCGAATGCGCGCGGATTTTTTTTTTTTATGTTCGCACGGATTTCTGCAAGTTTGCGAGGGTTTTGTACAATTTCGCAAATTGCGAAATTGTACAAAACGCGTGCGAACTTGCAGAAACCCGTGCGAACACAATGTGCCCAGTAGGGTATGTGCCTCTTGTGTGAATAAAAGGTCAGAGAAAGATCAGTTCAGCAGATGAAGAGAAAGAAGCTCCTGGTCACAGGAACAGCACGGGTATTGCGCTCGTGAAAGTCAAGGATGCAAAGCCTATCCAGCGTCACAGCTGATTTTCCACGGTAGATTTGGGAAGAAGGCACACCTGTCCAGCCTCAACGACGCTCACGATTGTTTTTGGGCTAATGAATTTGAGCATCAACTAGTTCGAGCGACCATGTGTGTGTTACTATGCAATCGCCCCGAAGGGCGCAGGGGTCCCTTGAGTGAGCTGCAGACCTGTGCCCAGCCATGCAACTATTTTACAATGGCGCCAGCAAGCTGCCAGCGCCGTTGTAAAATAGTTACAAAGTTAGCATGCACAAGAAGCACTTAGATAAAATAAAGCAGCACCTGCTTCGTTTTATCTAGTGGTTCCTGTGCAAGCTAACTTTGTAACTATTTTACAACGGCGCTGGCAGCTTGCTGGCGCCATTGTAAAATAGTTGCATGAGTGGGGGTTCAACTTTTGAACCCGTTACGTTCGCGGATTTTTTTTTGCGGATTTTGCAGGAAATCTGCAAAATTCGCGGATTGCGGATTTCCCAAAAATCCGCAAAATCCGCGAGCGTAACGGATTTCCCGCTCACCCTTACTAGATACTAGAGTAACTCATTTGTGCTTTTCACACAGACCCCTTTTTCCCGTAAAAATACTCCAATAGACGTCTGGAGTGGGTAAGAGGTTAATATCCACCAAAACTGAGTAGGATGAAAAATCCTATGTATTAGTTTTTGGTGTGTTCAACGTTGAAGGATACAGTGTTCCAAAAATATTGTGCACCTTATCTTTGTTTCCTTGAAACTTGCTCTGCAAACTTACAGGCAACAAAATGTCGGATAGTGAAGAGGAGAGGGAAAGAGCTGCAGCAGCAGCTCGAGCGGTTTTAGACGACACAAGTCTCCAACAAAACGACCAGGGTGCTATAATCATCCCGGCAAATGTAAGAAAAACTATATCTATAAAACTTATAGAAAATGGCCTATCATCCAGAGGTGGTAGAGTTATATTTGTCATAGAGGCATATGAATATCGGCAGACAGAGGTATTCTATTCATGGATTACTTTTCCGCAAGCAAATCCAACAACACATGACTTCCACTACTACAAAGTAGAAGAACATCCAGCGGAGTACGTTCCTTACGAGGACGTTGAAATTCCACTAACTTACCAAGAGCATCAGCTCTGGTTTAAAGGCGCCCTACAACATCAAAATGACATTACCAGGCTCGGTCCACTAGGTAGACCAGGAGCTGCATGGCGGGTACTAGCAAGCTATACACCACATCCTGCCATGGAACGAATGACAGGTGCTGAACTGTTAGCTCGGCTAAAACAGTTAATTAAAATACATAGACAATTGGTTCAATATGTCATGTGGACTTTAACAGTCCAACCTGCTGTAAGGATTCCACAGCACACCCCTCACCAGGGGAACACAAACAAAATTACACCACAGACTATACAATCAGTCATTGGTAAATTGCCTTCGAAAAGGGAACAAATTCCGTTCTGGTTAGCTAAAAGAATTGCTCAAATAGAGGCAGTATTTCCTGATAGTACACCTCATGAGAAACACAGAATTCCGACAATCTGCTTACCAATGGGGATTGCACCACATGTGGAGGACTGTGACACATGGGGTACAGTCTTTGCTTCAATACCAGATACCCTAAGACAGATTCAAAATGAATATGGACCTGAACCTGCCTTAAATCTTGGTATGAAATTACTAAAAGATTTCAAACAGGTCTCGGCTATACTATTAGCTAACATAAAAGGTGAAGCAGCGCCCGTGGCATTCTGCCAAAAACTAAAAGAAACTGATGTAAGAGAGCAACCATATGAACTTGCAAGAATTATTGAAAAATCATATGAAGAACTAGGTAGAGATAGTTTGGGTGGGAAACCAGTAAAGCCCCAACTAACTTAAAATCCTGAAAACGCTTTTATTAAAAATAATCTCACCACTCCTAAAAAGAAGTGGGAGAACATTAAACAGACACTTCTTAAAGAGAAGCGTTCTCAGTCCAGAGAAAGGTCTCCTCCACAGGAGCCCTCTGAAAAGAGGTATAACCTCAGAAATAGGGTTAATTTGAGAAAACCTGATAGATATCAAGATACTGATGCACGTTCCTCTCGTACCTTTCAGACTTCCTCGAGAGGAGGACGATCAGAACAAAAAGAAGAATGCGTTAAGTCCAAAGACGAACAGCACGTTCCCAAAAATAAGAAAACTCAATTCACCAAGAAGAAGGTAGCAAGTGTAAAGATCAGACATGCCGAGGATCTTGAGGACACAACTCAAGAACTGGGAGTGGGCCCAGACAATGCTAGACAGCACAGCAGAAGTCACCATAGCTCGCAAGATCTTGAAGGATCCTCTGGAGACAGTAGACTTGAATTAATGCATTCAAGTTGAAACTGCTGACACCGGGGTTAGTGTACCTCATAGGTTATATGAAGTAACACTCTGGATGGAGGGGGACATAACTAGAAAAATAAAAGCACTCTTTTGGGAGAAGCTATCTAAGGGTTATGACATTCTTCTAGGTGATCATGACTGGCCACCTACATTTGTCAGGGAGTGCCCACATGGCGAAGAGATAATTATGCCAGCCTTCTCAAATCACATTCCAATTCATAAAAAATACACATATGCAAGAAAATGGGCTGTAGCCCAGGCTCCAGCATTATACAAAAATCACATAGGTTGGGATGAGGATTCTCCTCAACATAAAATCCAGTTAAAAGCTCAACCTAGTATCAAAGGCAATATCCTGTTAAACAGGAAGCTAAAAAACAGGTCAGGGTGATTCTAAATCAACTTGAATATCAAGGGGTGATTGAAACATGCACCTCACCTATGAACAATCCTTTGTTTCCTGTCTCCAAGCCAGAAAATACATATTGTCTAGTTTTGGACTACAGACACTTAGGGCCTCATTAGGATGGCGAGCGGACTTTGTCCGCCTGCCATTCTCGTGGTAATAGGGACCGCCCGCCTTAAGGGCGGGGGTCCCGTCTCCAGCATTACGTTGCGCCGCCACTGTGGCGGGCACATCCCGCATTCCTACCATTGTGGCGGGCGGTGAACTCAGCACCGCCCGCCACAATGGCAGGAAAGCATGCTGTGCACTTCTATGCACAGCATGGAACTGCTGAGGGGTACCATAGGTACCCCCCATGCGCACCCCCCACCCCCAGAGTCCCTGGGGGCCCGCAACGGGCCCCCGCAGGGATTCTCTGCATGCCTTTCCGTGGCAGCATTGCCACCACGGAAAGGCATACACAATTGCGAATCCTAATATGGCTGGCGGTGTCTGATAGACACTGCCATCATATTATTCTTTTTCCGCCCCCGCCGCAAGGCGACCAAGGCGGAAAAGTGGCGGACGGTCTTTCCTTCCGCTGAGGTCCCCCCCGTTATACTAATATGGCGGGGGGGAAACGAGTTTGGATGTCGGGCCGATTGCCCCCACCAGGCTGGCGGTGGCTACCGCCAGCCTGGCGGGGGCAACCGCCCGGCATCTTAATGGGCCCCTTAAACTCTTGTTGCAAAACTTTTGCAGTACAAAATACACACAGTATAGCACTGATGATTAACATTGTGCGCAAAAAATATAAAACCGCATTAGATATTTCTAGAGGTTTCTTCTGTCAAAACATTGCACCAGAAAGCAGGTACTTGACCGCTTTTTCAAATATGGGGACACAGCGACAATTTTGCTGTCTCCCCCAGGGGTTCAAGATTATTCCAGGGTTATTTTCAGCCAGAGTAACAGAGTTACTACAAACGTGCGATGATGAGGCATTATCTTATGTCGATGACATCTATCTTACAGACGACGATTTGGACGTGCACTTCGTCTGAAGGGTATACATTCAATTTTAAGAAATCACGAATTGCCCACCTCAACGTTCTATTCTTAGGCTACGAGTTATCAAGTGAAGGCAAAAGCCTGGCAGCGAACTTTCTAGAGAAATGTGCGCTGCTTCAACTTCCAAAGACGCTGAAAAACCTGCAGTCAATTCTAGGTTTCTTGAATTTTGGAAGAACTTACGTTCTGAATTACGCAGAAAGGGTTAAATCTCTCTACGAACTAATCAAACCTGATTTCAAACCAACTAATTGGACTCAAATACACACAGAAATCTTGTGTTCAGTGCAAACAGACATGTTAGCAAAAACACAATTACAAACATGCGACAACGTGCGCAATCTTGTGATCCGAATCAACTCGGGGAGATCCGGATTCATATACCTGACCTTTAATGAAGATGAAGATGAAAAGGTACCCATAGCATACAAATCACACTTGTACACACAAGCTGAAATGAAATTCACTTCTACAGAGAAGATTCTGACAGTGGTTCAAACTGCAGTAGCAAAAGAAAGTGCCCTCGCCCAGGGAAAATGCATAATGATCGTTACACCTGTACCTGCCTTAGAGGCAGTGATGAAAGCGAGCATTCCAAATGCAAAAGCTTTACATCCGAGATGGATACAATGGGTTAATTCTCTTGCTGCAACAGACTTTGAATACGTTTTTGACCCCTACTTAAAAACTCAAGAATTTCTACAATACGAACACGAATGTTCTCTGCCTACCGAGATTCTGCCTCTAGAACATTACGGCTGTATAATCTATACAGACTGATCAGCACAGCCCGCAATTGGGGGTAAATAAGCATATAGTGCTGCGTGCGCAATAGTTAAAGGTCGCTGTCACGAAGGTAAATTTAAACCTATGGTCACTAAAACTCAATCACTCGGAGACTGTATAGCTCAGCGAGCGGAACTCCAAGCTTTCAAGATGGCGCTTGAAAATACCGATCGCGAATTCCCCACACTCATAGTGTGCGATTCATATTACTGCGTCCAGTCTTACAATGAATATCTGCAAAACTGGGTTCAAAACAGTTTCAAAGACGCAAAAGGTGGCACAATTAAGCATAAAATGTTTTGGGAACAAGTAGTTCTTTTGCAAAAAGAACTAAAAAAGACTCACGTGATTTATACACTGAGTCATCAGCGTGATGGCGTTCACGTTGCAGGGAATTCATTGGCTGATGAAGCTGCAAGGGCAGCTGTGCAAAAGGCTTCTGTAGCTGCAATCACTTGTTCAAAAACAAAAATAGACAGCGAAATAATGCAGGCTGTCACCGCTTCAGGAAAGGATAGTGGTAAAACACTCCCGAAAGGCTTCCAGTGAAGTACTCATATATAACTGATACAAATAATGTTCCTTTTGCTCGAATCCCTGGAGTGGGGGATAGGGTAATTCCAAACATGGAACATAGGTTAGGACTAATCTTAGCTGCACATGAAGGGCTTGCCTCCGCACATGCCGGTGTATCAGCCACAGTATCATTGTTAAAACAGAGATATTGGTGGCCGTGCATGAGGAAACGAATCAGAAACTATGTTCTAGAATGTGAAATCTGCCAAAAAATGAAAGTTTCAACAGTGAAACAACCTGCACAGACGCCCCTTCGGATTTTAGATAAACCGTTAGAGTGTGTTTACCTGAACCACTGTGGTCTCTTACAAAGGGATGGCAACTATAAATATATCATGGTCGCAGTGGATTCCTGCACAAGATTCATTTGGATGTGGCCTCAGCGCTCGGCTGATGCCCGAACTGTTATATAAGATTTGCGAGTCTTTATCGGCACATACGCAGTCGGCACGCTACATTCTGACCAGGGTCCTGCGTTTAGCTCTCGAGCTTACAAAGAGGCCATGGCCAGCTTGGGCATTGCATTGCGGTACTCAAGTCCATTCCATCCTGAGGGAAATGCGGTAGTGGAAAGAAAAAAACGTGATTTAAAGCAATCTATAACAGCTAGGGTATTAGGTTTGGGTGACGGGTGGGCCGAACTTCTCATAAGTGTCCAACGTAGTCTTAATAATCTGTCAAGAAATTCTCTGGAGGGAATGACTCCATAGGAATTACTATTTGGTACTAGAATGCTCATCCAGGATCTTGATTGTCAAACTTCAGTGGTGGAACAAAAACCCTGTGATATCAAAGACCGTTTTACAGGACTTAAATGAAACAAGAAGAAGTCTGAGTAACACAACACAAAAGCCAACGACCACTGGAGAAAAACCACCTGTCCCAGCAAGACCTGTCTGGATTCCAAAGATTGGGGATCTAGTCAGGGAAAAGATCGCGGTAAAGAAGGAATTTGGGCATTCTTACAGAAAAGCAGTACCTGTCTTAGCTATCCACGGAACAAGATCAGTGGTACTACCGCCCCTTGCTGGTAAAAAGGAGAACCGAGTTGTATCCATCGACCTGGTAAAACCGCATCATGAGGCCGATAATAAGTAGTAGGCCCAGTGGACTCCCAAGATGTAGCAGACGACCGAATCTGGCTACAATCCAAGAAGTTCAAACTGAAAGACTTATCACCTTTGATAAACCGACAGTGAGAAAAAAAGGACTATGTAACAAAGCCATGAAACTCATACCTCTTGAAACACAAATAACAGTTTGTCAAGAAACACTTGTCTACAATGATATAGACTCTGACTGTACTGATATGACAAAGGAAGAAAAAACCCCAGCGATTCCAAACAATCCTGAAGCTATTCCAACAATTGACAGAACTGCCTCTGGCTATTTCATCATTTTTAATACATTTTCTGAGGATCCCAGTGAACCTAAAACTATGCCAATAAATACAACTTTCAAAGAAAAAAATAACAGAACTCCTTCATCAACTTGAAAATACATATCTGGTTTCACCATGGGTTGAATTTTTTGATTGTGTTAAGTATACTTTTTCTCCTGCTCTGGCTCATTCTTGTTTTTAGTTTGGGAAAGATGATAGATTGAAAATACAGTACAATGGACACAGCAAGTAAGAACATCAACTTGCTCCTGAAACCTCACAAATCATCTCATCGTGAGCGAAGAGACATGTCATCAGTGAACATCACAGCCGTTCCTATACCTGGTGGTATAGCATGGGACACAACTGATTATGACATTTATGGCCCGGTGGAACTGTTGAAGATTCCACACCAGTTTAAGGTTTCTTTGAGTGACTTTGTCTCACCCAGCACATTTTCTGATGATTGGGACTTTGGTTGCACAAATCCGCTAACCCTAGAAATGTTTTTAATTATATTCGATGGGAACAATGTCCAATGCCGCCAAAGTGCAATTCAAAAACATTTTTATGAAAAGTTTCCGTTCTTTAGGTTTTAATGTCACAAATCCAGAAACGTTTTATTTCAAAAATGTAAATAAGACAGGAATGACCCAAGCTTCCTCAATCAGCAAGCTGTTGTGTGGCCAGGAAGAGGAGGGGCGACGCGAGAAACTGCAGCTGAGCGAAGTTACAGAGCGGAGCGGTGCGTTAACCCGAACTCAAACCCGAAAGCCGTGCTGTAGCCGCAGCCGTTGCCGCAGTGCCGTAGCGCCGAGGGGTAGAGAAAGTGGCAGGAGGAAAACGGCGGCGGCAGCAGCAAGCAGCGTGCATCAGGGGGTCGTGTACAGGGGCCGCTCCTGCATTCCCAACACCTGTATTCCCCGCACTTGTGGCAGCCGTTTCTACCACAGCAGAGGTTGAGCGCAGGGGGCCTTTCCTGGGCTCCCCGTGATTGCGCTTGTACCAGCATCTTCACTGCACTGGCACCAGCGGCTGCAATAACGACCGCTTGGCGGGTTGGTGTTGGTGCCCGGAGCCTGAAAACACAGAGGAGTACGACGAGGAGCGCAGTATTTGAGCACTGTTTTGCGAGGGAGAGGGAGACAAGTGGTGTCCCTACCGTGTGGGGGTCTTTCCAGGCGAGTGCAGCTAAGCAAGGGGGGTCTGCCTGCCGCTGCCTTCCCACTGCCTCCCCTATCTCGCCACACCATCTATGCCACAGCAACCCTCTTTGACATCCCCGCCCTCTATACAGAAGTGCAGCAGCAGCAGTAGCACATTCTCCCTGATACCGCTACCCACCCCCCCTTGACTGCAGAGAAACGCGAAGAAAGGTGGAGGGGGAGTAGTGATCAAGGGGCTGTAAGAGACTGTGAGCAGCAAGGAGAGCTGCAACGAGCTGCAACAAGGGACACCAAAAATAGCTTTTCCTCTACTCAATTAAGCCCCCAACTACCTAATTATTTATTTTATATTCTGCCGTTCGCAGCCGTCTTGTGGAAAGACACTTTGCCCAATTGCCGGTTTGAAAGCGGAGAAGCCTTTGAGGACGTGGGCAGGATTGTAATTGCCATACTTTAACGGAGAGACCGGAGCCTGTCTGGTTAGTGGGTGCGGGACAGCGAGTCCCAGCAGGCAGAGCGCTCAAGCCAACAGCGCACCTGCGACTCTTCCCGCCCCACCCCTCCCCTGTATTTAGGTCTGTTCATAACTGCGCACGCGGGACATGCGCGGGACGAAGCACGGGGCGAAGCCCGGGCAAACGGCAGGCCCTCTGAGGCCCTCCGAGGCTGGAGTAGGCTGGGCTGGACATACTCCATAGATCTGTATTCTCAGATATACTACTGTATCTGATATATAAATCAATTCTTTTCCACAGCCCCTCTATAACAGTGACTGACCTGAAGTAACCTGTGTCTATATCTCTCTCAAAGTACTATAGTGGGCTGGGATCACTCAGTCTATATACAGTCATTGTGCTGTTTTAATTTTGTATGATTGTTTTTGTTGAGATTTAGTTGTTCTAAAATGACGACAAAAAAATTAAGATCTGGGCGTGTATTATTGAGCAGAACTTGTTCTAAGACTAAATCAAATCCTCTACGAAACAAAGATACTCCTGCTCTATTACTAAAGGGAAAAAGCCAATTGTATTGTTTATGGGAAAGGATAAGGTTCCGTTTGGGGGTTTGAAACCAGAAGAAACTAACTATAAGGGGGAAGAGGAAGGTCAACCTATAACCAATTGATGTAGTAAGCAGGTTGACACTTTACATTCGGATATATCTGTATGTAAAACTGAGTTGGTTGGCCCTCGCGTTTCCCCAAATTTACAGAGACAATTAAAGTATATTTCAGGTGTTCTAAGTAACAATATTGTATCTCCTCATGAAGCTACCTCCAAACCAATTGAGGTGTTAGTCCATAATCTCCCTCCTTTAGTAGAGGAAGGCTCAATGCTTTCTCTTGGTTTGCCTCCTCCTATGGTTTCTACTGGAAATGATTATACCTTACCTGACATAGATATAGTGCATCATAAGAGACAATCTGACTCTGAATATAAATCAGTCTCGGATCAAACTAATATTCCAAATGTATTAGCAACCCCGGGCCTTCAACTGTTTAGCAGTACCCCCTCTACTGATTCACATTTCTCCCTTCCCCAAGTAAATTTTTCATCAAGTCCTGTTCTTAATATGACAAACTTTCAGCCCAATCGCCCTGCTAGGATGTATAAGCCAATTTCTGACTCTTTGGTTTCTCTAGAACATCTACTATCCTCTATCTTATCATTGCTAGAAAAGTTTGTCGGGGGTTTGGATTGTGTGTTGGAGACGGTAACACAGATACTCAGGGTACTATTAAACAGTAGACAAGAGACTGACTCCAATTCACAATACAAGCTACCTATAATAGTAACGAATTAAAATTTAGAGAACTTATCTGAAAAAGATCTTGGAAGTATTTCTCAAATTTCAGATTTAGCTTCTAATGAACAAAATATTATATGTCCTGTTAGCATCGGAAAGAAAGTAACAGCTATCCCGGGGAATTCCCCGGAAGATAAAAAAATAAAAACAGCTGCAGCTAACTGTATTTCTGAACGGGAACAAGAAATAGAAATACTGTCTGACCCTGAAAAAAAGAGTGATAAGGAATTATTTCCTATGTTCAAACCTCATATAAACGAAGGTAAAAAAGAGGATACTTTGGAATCCTCTAACGATGAAAAAAAGGCAGTAATAGGAAATCAAAAAAAGCATAGAAGGAAAAAGAGGAAACCTATTCGTAGATATGCAAAAAAGAGGCAGAGGAAAATTAATTTTGATGCAAACTTAGACATTCCTATTGAAAAAAATCTTCTACAAGAGTCCTTGCCAAACTTACTTCAAGATAACACTATGCAAACTAAATCTGACCAAATAATTTTGGCCATTGAATCAACAGGGACAGTGAATACCCTAGGATCTGCCGATGAGAGAAATCCCCTTAACATCTTACCTCCGGAACTTAACCCTTTAGCCGAGCCTTTCCCCGATATGATGGAAAATAAAAGGGCAACTAATCGATCAAATATAGTTGTTGAAAAGGAAAGTGTTGATTCTGCTTTCCTAGATTTCATTCCTTTATTTGATAAGGATCTTATCATAAATAGATCTGTCCTCTTGAATTGTTTTCGGGAGATCGAAAGTTTTAAATTGATCCAAACAAATGACATAGATGTAGTCTCTATTTTAAAATCTGAGGTTGGGAAAGTAGCAAGGGTTAAATTTCGCTCCAAAATTATAGTAAATCATATTTTACAATGGTCTGAAGGATTACAATGTAGGGGGATCAATGATATTCCTTTTCTCATCAAATCTGGTAATGACAGTCGTATAAACCTCCCAACGTTCCCTGTTGCAATTACAGGCAACATAGACCGGTCTCTAAAAACTGATGCATTAAAAATTAGTATTTCAAAGAATGAAAGGCATGTAACTTACAAAAACCCTGTCTCTTGTCAATCAAACCTAGTAGAAGAAAGTCATAAATGGAATTGGTTGCCAGGTGTTCTGTCAAGCAAATCTACCTTTATTCCAAAACCGTATTGCTGTCTTTAACACTAATTTAAAAATAATTTCATGGAACACGGCTGGAATAAAAAACAATTTTGAAAAATTAACCCATTTATATGCATTAGAAGCAGACGTGATCTGTCTCCAGGAGACTTGGGTTGATGAAAGATTTCCTATGGTAAAGGACTATTATGTGTTGGATGGCAACGCCATCCCTTCTAGGAGGGGCCATGCTAAGGGGGGAATAGCTTGTCTACTCTCGAATAAAATAAAATGGAATTTTGCTCATTATTTGGACCCTGATAGATTGTTCCAAGTGATAACTCTGTCAAATCTTGTCACTGAAGATCCACAAAAACCATTGGTATTGATAAATACCTATATTCCTCCAGATGCTTGTTTTAATGTTGGTTTAAAAAAGGTTTTTTCTTTCATTCAGAATCTTTTAGACTCTGATTTTCCCCCTCACATACTGTTATTAGGGGATCTCAACTGTAAAGTTTATTTCCAATTACAGCCTAGAGTTGTTTAGGAACAAACTTAAGGAAGAATCACTACATATACCACAAGCTTTATTCCCTAGTAATATCAAGACCAACAAGAGAGGGAAATTATTACTGGAGGAATCACTAGAGGCAGATTGTATCATAATAAATGGAAGGCTCCCCTCTGATAGTCCGGCTCATTATACACATAAATCTAATAATAGTAAATCTGTTAATATTGAATCCATTCTTGATTACGTGATAGTGGTTAGTACTTCCTTCGTTCTTCTAAAAGATCTGTTAGTAATCGATACAGAATTTAGTGACCATAAGGTACTTACAATCTCTGTAAATGTAAATCCACCAGCTGTGGATACGTGGCATTTAAATAGTGATCAGGTAAATTTTGGAGTTAATTCCGGGAGATGTTATTGGAATTTTAAGGTAATAGAGGGTTTGACGAGCATTTTAGAGACTGCTGTTGAGAATTTGGTTCACTGGGATGGTTGTGAATTGAAATGTTTCACTGACTTCTTGAATACAGTAATTTTAACTGCAAAGAAACCCTCACCTGTAAGAAAGCCTAATGCAGCCAATAGCTGGCTTCGTTATCTTAATACTGTAATAAATAAACTGGTAAGGGAGCAATACCTTATATATACCCCCGAAATATATCACAGGATCATCCTATTGAGAAGAAAAAGGAATAGGATGAAGGCTAAATTAAAAAGGGGGAATGAAGATGCACTTCGTGAGGCAGTTTATAAGGGTCAAGTTAGGACATTTTGGTCAATAATTGGGGAGGGCTGTGGACTAAGATCTAGACCTCTGCCAATCCCCATCGAAGAGCTTATTTGGGTTGATTACATCGAGAAGTTATGCGCTAGTAATGGTAGGGCTCACGAAAACAGTAGATTACTAGTGGATAACCTTCTTTACGGACCACCGTCCGAAAAGGACATTGAATCAGCGATTAAGGGCTTGCGATCTTCTGGTGCAATGGCTCCGGATGAGCTCCCTATCTCTGTTATAAAACAACATAGTAAGTTAATTCATGAGTGGGTGTCAAGGGATGAAATCTTGTCCTTTGAGCAGACTGGGTTTAGGCAGAGACATAGAACCTTAGACAATTTGACAGCATTGCAGGTTATAGCAGAGAAATATGTTAAGATTCGTGAAGGGAGAGTTTATGGCGCCTTTATAGATTTCTCCACAGCATTTGATAAAGTAGACCGATCTTTGCTGTGGAGGAAGTTATCAAATCTTGGCATGCCGTCTACTCTCCTGGAGTTAACACGAGCGTTACATTCTGAAACCTGGTGTAGAGTTTTGCTAGGTGGGGAAAGAGGCCTTTCACAAGTAATCAAAACAGCAAATGGGTTAAAACAAGGCTGCTTGTTGGCCCCTTTATTGTTTTCCCTTTATATAACCGATCTTCCCCACGTTTTGTCTGTAAGTGATGGAATAGCTCCAACATTGGGGGGTGTCCCAATCGTTTGTCTAATGTATGCAGACGATATACTGATTTTAGATCTAACACCTAAAGGTCTAAATAACCGTCTGCACGCTCTTCATAAATATGCCGAAGCACATCACTTGAAGATAAACGTTTCAAAAAGCAAAATAATGTGCATGACGGAAGAAAAAATTTGAAATACGCCAATTTCCCATGGTCCGTAGGGGGACAGAGATTGGAAGTGGTACAATCTTATGTCTTCCTCGGAAAAATTGTTACGGGTAATTTAAGTGAGAAGGCTCATATAGCCAATAATACCCGGAAAACATCTATTGAAGGTAAAAGTCTAGTCTCTTTGTATAAAGCTACTGGTAGACGGCATTTTGCTATCTTGTTGGAAGTATATTGTGCAAAAATTTCTGCATCTTTATTATATGGCATGGAAACAATAGATATAAAAACGTGGGGTTTCTTAAACTCTACGGAAGGCAAAATTCTGCGCAGTCTTACCATGGTTAATACTGCGTGCTCCACAGCCGCACTCAGACTGGAATTTGGCCTACGCAGCAGTTGGGTTCAAGGTCTAGCTGGAATAGTGCACTGGGTTTTTAATATTGCACAGGGGGACCCAGGCACCCTAAGACATATCATAAAAACTGAGCTGCTTGGAAACCTCAAAGAATATTCAACAATTGTAAAAATGTTTAGAACTGCAGTTGATCTTCTTGGACTTGACGAATCGGTTTTATTTACCTTATCCACACATCAGCTGAAATCTATCCTGAAATCGGCCTCCTGGGAACTAAGCTTCAGGTTGGACATGGAATCACGTACCTTGAACTTAAGAGCTATTTCATAAATTTAATTTTGTGATTCATTAGGTTAGCAATAATAATTTCATGCTATATATCATATATGTAAACACTTCTCAACTGCGTACAGTTTATGCTCATTTCGTGTACAACCATTTCAAGTGCATTTCATGTATTTTGGGTGGGATTGTAAACACATGCTTTAGATATGTTTAGAAGCTTACAACTTAGTAATATTGAACATATTAAAATGGAGTGGGTGTTGTGTAGCTTTTTAGGACCCAGTGTAATTTTCCCGATTCATGCCCATATATAGGTATAAATCACCCTATCGTTATATGGGCATGGAAAGCATAACCATATTTAGACTTAGCCCATGAAGTCCAAATGCGGCATGGCTACCTCCACTAGTTCCGAAAATCCACAAGGATTTCTTGGAAAACCCCGACTTCAGCAGTCAGGGACTTCCCCTTGCTTGAATATTAATTTATCCAAGAAATCATGGAGTTTTCAAAGAACTGAGTCTTTGATGATGTTATTATGTCCAACTTTACCTCAGTCTCAGCACCTTTAAGGTATAAATATGCCCACACTTGCCCAGGCAAAGACATGGTGGTTTGGAGCAGTTCGACAATCTACTTGCCGGACGCATCTCGCCGTAACAAGTGCCGAAGGAAGCCAACCCTCCAGCAGACGCACTGAAAGAGACGCTGTCTTTTCTCCTGCCGAGAAATCCAGCTCCAGTGTTTCCAGGCTACCCTTGCGGGTTGCTGGGAAATCGAGTCCTGAGAAAGAGATACAAGACCTCCTTCATTCTAAAACCAAGGTACGGAGCTAGTTAGACCCTTAGAGAATTCTTGGATAGATTCTTGGCAAAGAATACTAAACTTAAGCTACACCTCACTTACTTCTCCCCTCGTTCTAGACCTAGGTTAGGTACACCGGGGTATGCGTATTTTAGAAGCACTAGTTGAGTACTTTTAGTCTTTATTTATTAAATCTATGTATTCTATGTATTTTATGGCTTAAAAACCATATCATGCTTTTACAGTATTATTTTATAATACTCGTCATACTGTTCACATTGTACTTTGCAACCAGTATTACGATTGTGGCAGTTCATTTCTTCTGCATGAGAAAGAAGACTGTTCAATAAATACTTTTTATTGAAAACGCCCGTCTCTCGATTTCTCTGCACCTTTGGTGAAGCATGCACGATTGACTTAGTAAAATAACTATCTATTGTTTCCGCGACTCTAGAGATACATTTCTTATTCTTGGGAAACAAAATTGTCATGTTTATGCGGTTATCAGAAACTAATCCCTTCTTGTGTATTCTAGAAAGTTTCTAGTGATCTCTGAGCTAGCTGGCACTCACAATTAAGTTTAATATATTTGCTAGAGACCTAGTAGACCTCAGTCCTACGTCACATCTTTAGGATATATTATTCCAATGCGCAGAGCCTATTGGGAATATAGGAACTACACTACAATACTAAGATGAACCCAGGGCACCAGTGGAACACACCTTCAGCCACCATTTTTGGGGCCCAGTAACTCCTGTCTATCCTGTGGCCCAAATTCAGGGTCTGACAGGTAGATTAACAAGTTTTGGTAAGTCACAAGTAGTATGTCTTGAAAGATGTCGAAATCACAGCTTTCCAGTCATACTGCTGCTAAAGTCAGTAACTTTTTTCATGTTGCAGTTTCACCTATGCAGAATTGTAATCACAGCACAGGGAAGGTTGTCGTCACTGTGTAATAAAAGTTTTTGAAGGTTGGGGTGGATGAGACACCCTTCCCACTCTAGAACAGGACTTACTCCAGCTTTGACTTGTGGGGATGAGATCCCCTTCCCACTCTGGAACAGGACTTGCTCCAGCTTTGACTAATATGGATGAGATCCTCTTCGCACTCTGGAACAGGACCTACTCCTGCTGTGACTGGTATATATGAGATCCACTTCCCACTCGGGAACAGGACTTACTCTGCCTTTTACTGGTGTAAATGTTTTTCCAGGGTAGGAAAGAAACCTGACATATTTGTGAACATTCAAAAATGAGCAAATCAAAACACTCTTTGATCTTCCCACTTCCCTCCCATGGTGTGAGATGTTCTCCCATGTAATACTACATAACATTATGTTATATATAACACATGAGGAAATGGATCTTCGCCTGCAAGGTCACCTTTTCAGAATACCTTGCCGGATAGACCAAGCCATCTTCAATCGTTAAAAGCACTTCTGTGGCCAACAATGTCTCTGAGAATTGGGCTGATGTTGTATACAATTTCACAGAATGAGACCCGTGGTGCAATATGATGGTGTGTTTATAGGTTCTCTCTTTTGTGTAAAAGAGACACATGAGACATGATTCATAAAGCCATCTGCCAGCAGCTATTAAAAAAAAAATAATTTGGCACACACAAATAGTGGAAACGAAACATACACACCCAAACAAGGGGTCAATTAGGATGGCGGACCAAAAAAGTCCGTCCGCCATCCTGTCAGGGGACGGGACCGTCCGTCACAGGGGTGAAGGTCCCGTGCCTCGAATTAGGATGCACCCGCCACAGTGGCGGGTGCATACCGCATTTTTAACATTGCGGCGGGCGGCGCTGAAAGCACCGCCCGCCGCAATGCTAAAAATGCATGTTGTGCATTTCAAAGCACAACATGACAGGCACCACGCGGTGCCTGCCATGTTGTATTTTGAAACGCAGGGAGTACCATAGATACCTCCATGTGCACCACCCACACTGCCCTTCATCCTGGGGGTCCGCATTGGGCCCCCGAAGCAAAGACCGTATGCCTTTTCGTGGCGGCATTGCCGCCACGGAAAGGCATTGCCCACAGCACATCATAATATGGCTGGCGGTGTCTAATAGACACTGCCACCATATTAGACCTTTTCCGCCGCGGTCACAAGGCGACTGCGGTGGAAAAGGTCCCCCCCCGCCATTGTAATATGGCGGGGGGAAATAGGTGGAGGATGGGCACGGATGGCGGACGGATTGCCATCTTAATCGGCCCCCAAGTTTGCAAATCCAGCTGACAATCAGGCACACGAAAATTGCCAGCAAGATGTAAATGTGGTTGGACCCAAACATTTAAATATTTATTTTAGAATGAGAGTGCAGACTGTGTCATCTTAAGACTTTTTTGGAGCCCGGGCAACATATTTTGGGAGCCCCTGGGCAACTATTTTGAATTTTATTACCCATTTCCTGCTTATTCAAACAAGCATAACACCAAGCAAACTTGCATAAACGGAGTCACCCAAAAAAGTTGAAAAACGCAAGGTCTTATGGAAATACTTATTATTCCTTTTGCCTATAAGTTAAAACCAATAAAAAGTATTTGTAAAACTAAAAGGAAATCTGCCTTGCCAAGACCGCTAAAATCCTTAGGGTGATCGTAGCAAATGAGAGACAGGGTTGAATTAGAGGTAGGCAGAGCGGAGAAAGATTGACATGCAGCAAGAGACGGAAGTGTGACAGAGAGAAAGTTAACTTTCCCTGGGGGCGGGGGGTGGGGGGAGCAATTGCTCACCCTTAAAATCTCTCTGAGTGTACAGGGTCTCAGGCATAGTGTGAGAACGTAATGAGCACGACGCCAGTGTCCTTGCTAATATCAACTAGCAACCAGACTGAACCCAACAGATTCCTGCACACAGGTGTTATGCTAATGGATGCTGATACATTAAAAAAAGAGAAATAATCATTTGAGCAGCGTCCCTCTCTTCTTTTGCTCACAGGTTCTTTGAATAGCTTCGTCACATTGAAGTTCGAACATTAGATCACACACAGGAAGATTGGGAGAACTTCCTTGTGCTGTGAAATTTGCCTCAAAGCCCGAATACAGTGAGTGGGCTCTTCTGCTTTGGTGGGAGACTTGTGGCGCTTGTCCGGTGCCCCCAGGCAGGTGAGTGGTGTGTGTGGAAAGTTGGAGGAGACGCTGAGCAGACCCAGAAAGAGGAAGCTCTGGAACAGAGATGTGACGCGGATCAAAGGAGCGTGGCCAATGTAATTAAGGGCATGGCTTAAAAACACATAAGGTAAAAATGTGTGCTTAGCATAGTGTGTCGCCTGACTTGTATTTTGCTGTTTCTGTCATTTCATCCAGATATATGATGCACAAGGCGCAACTAGAGCCAAATATGGGGGCGTAGCTTGGCGTGCAGCAAGATGGCTGTGCTGTAGAGCAGCTCTGCTGCCCGACGCCAAATAACCGACAGTGTCCTGACTCCCGCGTCGCCATCAAACAACAAACTGTGCAGAAGCTGCCCCCCGGAGTCGGGAGGAGTGGGCTGCAAACTCATGGAGGCGGTTTTGCAGAGTATTTGCCGACACCGCGCCGAAAGTCTGACGACCAGCGATGGTGCAAAATGGCAGCAAACAAGGAGAGATCTCGTCCATAGGCCTGCGAGCCTCGTGGGGTCATGCCTTTTCAGAACAATTACAGCAGCTGGAGCAGCATAACAGAGAAGGTACCTGCCTCTGTGGGAGTGCAATAGTGAGACTGTGGATGGCCGATGCGGTGATCTGCCTTCAACAGCGCGAAGAGTGACGTCACGTGGGGAACATCCTTTACTACGCATCTATTACCCCGCACTACGATTACAACGCGGGGATTACAACGAAAGTCGTTACAACGACTTTCGCTGGAGGGCGCTGTTGGATTGGGAATAGTTAAATTTTCTATCCAACACCTTCCCTACTATCCACGGGGACTGGAGTTGGAATAGAAAATTAAACTATTCCACTATCCAGCGCCCCCCAACGCAAGTCGTTGTAACAGCTTGCATTGTAATCCCCGCGTTGTAATGGCATGCAGGGTAAAAGCATGCGTTGTACTGACATACACAAAAAACGGTGATGGATCAAGCCCTGATCTCTTGACTGGGTAGGAGTATTCTGCATCATTCAGAAACTCTGTCCATCACCTTTTCCAAAATTGATTTTATCCACACTATGTGTGGGAGGGTATACTCAGACGTGAGTCCCTAGCTCATTGCACCATCAGGATTCAAGCAAGCCGGGCCGACGAGGCTGAAATGCCAGAAACCGGTCCCCGGTAGCTTGTCTCCTTCCCAGTTAAAGAATTGGCTTGGTAGTTTGGTTTGCCCTGTTCCCATCATGCACTGGGACAGGAACGGACTAATTTGCATATAGCCAGGTTCTGAAGCTGGGATGGTGCAGTGAGCTAAAAAACGGTGATGGATCAAGCCCTGATCTCTTGACTGGGTAGGAGTATTCTGCATCATTCAGAAACTCTGTCCATCACCTTTTCCAAAATTGATTTTATCCACACTATGTGTGGGAGGGTATACTCAGACGTGAGTCCCTAGCTCATTGCACCATCAGGATTCAAGCAAGCCGGGCCGACGAGGCTGAAATGCCAGAAACCGGTCCCCGGTAGCTTGTCTCCTTCCCAGTTAAAGAATTGGCTTGGTAGTTTGGTTTGCCCTGTTCCCATCATGCACTGGGACAGGAACGGACTAATTTGCATATAGCCAGGTTCTGAAGCTGGGATGGTGCAGTGAGCTAAAAAACGGTGATGGATCAAGCCCTGATCTCTTGACTGGGTAGGAGTATTCTGCATCATTCAGAAACTCTGTCCATCACCTTTTCCAAAATTGATTTTATCCACACTATGTGTGGGAGGGTATACTCAGACGTGAGTCCCTAGCTCATTGCACCATCAGGATTCAAGCAAGCCGGGCCGACGAGGCTGAAATGCCAGAAACCGGTCCCCGGTAGCTTGTCTCCTTCCCAGTTAAAGAATTGGCTTGGTAGTTTGGTTTGCCCTGTTCCCATCATGCACTGGGACAGGAACGGACTAATTTGCATATAGCCAGGTTCTGAAGCTGGGATGGTGCAGTGAGCTAAAAAACGGTGATGGATCAAGCCCTGATCTCTTGACTGGGTAGGAGTATTCTGCATCATTCAGAAACTCTGTCCATCACCTTTTCCAAAATTGATTTTATCCACACTATGTGTGGGAGGGTATACTCAGACGTGAGTCCCTAGCTCATTGCACCATCAGGATTCAAGCAAGCCGGGCCGACGAGGCTGAAATGCCAGAAACCGGTCCCCGGTAGCTTGTCTCCTTCCCAGTTAAAGAATTGGCTTGGTAGTTTGGTTTGCCCTGTTCCCATCATGCACTGGGACAGGAACGGACTAATTTGCATATAGCCAGGTTCTGAAGCTGGGATGGTGCAGTGAGCTAAAAAACGGTGATGGATCAAGCCCTGATCTCTTGACTGGGTAGGAGTATTCTGCATCATTCAGAAACTCTGTCCATCACCTTTTCCAAAATTGATTTTATCCACACTATGTGTGGGAGGGTATACTCAGACGTGAGTCCCTAGCTCATTGCACCATCAGGATTCAAGCAAGCCGGGCCGACGAGGCTGAAATGCCAGAAACCGGTCCCCGGTAGCTTGTCTCCTTCCCAGTTAAAGAATTGGCTTGGTAGTTTGGTTTGCCCTGTTCCCATCATGCACTGGGACAGGAACGGACTAATTTGCATATAGCCAGGTTCTGAAGCTGGGATGGTGCAGTGAGCTAAAAAACGGTGATGGATCAAGCCCTGATCTCTTGACTGGGTAGGAGTATTCTGCATCATTCAGAAACTCTGTCCATCACCTTTTCCAAAATTGATTTTATCCACACTATGTGTGGGAGGGTATACTCAGACGTGAGTCCCTAGCTCATTGCACCATCAGGATTCAAGCAAGCCGGGCCGACGAGGCTGAAATGCCAGAAACCGGTCCCCGGTAGCTTGTCTCCTTCCCAGTTAAAGAATTGGCTTGGTAGTTTGGTTTGCCCTGTTCCCATCATGCACTGGGACAGGAACGGACTAATTTGCATATAGCCAGGTTCTGAAGCTGGGATGGTGCAGTGAGCTAAAAAACGGTGATGGATCAAGCCCTGATCTCTTGACTGGGTAGGAGTATTCTGCATCATTCAGAAACTCTGTCCATCACCTTTTCCAAAATTGATTTTATCCACACTATGTGTGGGAGGGTATACTCAGACGTGAGTCCCTAGCTCATTGCACCATCAGGATTCAAGCAAGCCGGGCCGACGAGGCTGAAATGCCAGAAACCGGTCCCCGGTAGCTTGTCTCCTTCCCAGTTAAAGAATTGGCTTGGTAGTTTGGTTTGCCCTGTTCCCATCATGCACTGGGACAGGAACGGACTAATTTGCATATAGCCAGGTTCTGAAGCTGGGATGGTGCAGTGAGCTAAAAAACGGTGATGGATCAAGCCCTGATCTCTTGACTGGGTAGGAGTATTCTGCATCATTCAGAAACTCTGTCCATCACCTTTTCCAAAATTGATTTTATCCACACTATGTGTGGGAGGGTATACTCAGACGTGAGTCCCTAGCTCATTGCACCATCAGGATTCAAGCAAGCCGGGCCGACGAGGCTGAAATGCCAGAAACCGGTCCCCGGTAGCTTGTCTCCTTCCCAGTTAAAGAATTGGCTTGGTAGTTTGGTTTGCCCTGTTCCCATCATGCACTGGGACAGGAACGGACTAATTTGCATATAGCCAGGTTCTGAAGCTGGGATGGTGCAGTGAGCTAAAAAACGGTGATGGATCAAGCCCTGATCTCTTGACTGGGTAGGAGTATTCTGCATCATTCAGAAACTCTGTCCATCACCTTTTCCAAAATTGATTTTATCCACACTATGTGTGGGAGGGTATACTCAGACGTGAGTCCCTAGCTCATTGCACCATCAGGATTCAAGCAAGCCGGGCCGACGAGGCTGAAATGCCAGAAACCGGTCCCCGGTAGCTTGTCTCCTTCCCAGTTAAAGAATTGGCTTGGTAGTTTGGTTTGCCCTGTTCCCATCATGCACTGGGACAGGAACGGACTAATTTGCATATAGCCAGGTTCTGAAGCTGGGATGGTGCAGTGAGCTAAAAAACGGTGATGGATCAAGCCCTGATCTCTTGACTGGGTAGGAGTATTCTGCATCATTCAGAAACTCTGTCCATCACCTTTTCCAAAATTGATTTTATCCACACTATGTGTGGGAGGGTATACTCAGACGTGAGTCCCTAGCTCATTGCACCATCAGGATTCAAGCAAGCCGGGCCGACGAGGCTGAAATGCCAGAAACCGGTCCCCGGTAGCTTGTCTCCTTCCCAGTTAAAGAATTGGCTTGGTAGTTTGGTTTGCCCTGTTCCCATCATGCACTGGGACAGGAACGGACTAATTTGCATATAGCCAGGTTCTGAAGCTGGGATGGTGCAGTGAGCTAAAAAACGGTGATGGATCAAGCCCTGATCTCTTGACTGGGTAGGAGTATTCTGCATCATTCAGAAACTCTGTCCATCACCTTTTCCAAAATTGATTTTATCCACACTATGTGTGGGAGGGTATACTCAGACGTGAGTCCCTAGCTCATTGCACCATCAGGATTCAAGCAAGCCGGGCCGACGAGGCTGAAATGCCAGAAACCGGTCCCCGGTAGCTTGTCTCCTTCCCAGTTAAAGAATTGGCTTGGTAGTTTGGTTTGCCCTGTTCCCATCATGCACTGGGACAGGAACGGACTAATTTGCATATAGCCAGGTTCTGAAGCTGGGATGGTGCAGTGAGCTAAAAAACGGTGATGGATCAAGCCCTGATCTCTTGACTGGGTAGGAGTATTCTGCATCATTCAGAAACTCTGTCCATCACCTTTTCCAAAATTGATTTTATCCACACTATGTGTGGGAGGGTATACTCAGACGTGAGTCCCTAGCTCATTGCACCATCAGGATTCAAGCAAGCCGGGCCGACGAGGCTGAAATGCCAGAAACCGGTCCCCGGTAGCTTGTCTCCTTCCCAGTTAAAGAATTGGCTTGGTAGTTTGGTTTGCCCTGTTCCCATCATGCACTGGGACAGGAACGGACTAATTTGCATATAGCCAGGTTCTGAAGCTGGGATGGTGCAGTGAGCTAAAAAACGGTGATGGATCAAGCCCTGATCTCTTGACTGGGTAGGAGTATTCTGCATCATTCAGAAACTCTGTCCATCACCTTTTCCAAAATTGATTTTATCCACACTATGTGTGGGAGGGTATACTCAGACGTGAGTCCCTAGCTCATTGCACCATCAGGATTCAAGCAAGCCGGGCCGACGAGGCTGAAATGCCAGAAACCGGTCCCCGGTAGCTTGTCTCCTTCCCAGTTAAAGAATTGGCTTGGTAGTTTGGTTTGCCCTGTTCCCATCATGCACTGGGACAGGAACGGACTAATTTGCATATAGCCAGGTTCTGAAGCTGGGATGGTGCAGTGAGCTAAAAAACGGTGATGGATCAAGCCCTGATCTCTTGACTGGGTAGGAGTATTCTGCATCATTCAGAAACTCTGTCCATCACCTTTTCCAAAATTGATTTTATCCACACTATGTGTGGGAGGGTATACTCAGACGTGAGTCCCTAGCTCATTGCACCATCAGGATTCAAGCAAGCCGGGCCGACGAGGCTGAAATGCCAGAAACCGGTCCCCGGTAGCTTGTCTCCTTCCCAGTTAAAGAATTGGCTTGGTAGTTTGGTTTGCCCTGTTCCCATCATGCACTGGGACAGGAACGGACTAATTTGCATATAGCCAGGTTCTGAAGCTGGGATGGTGCAGTGAGCTAAAAAACGGTGATGGATCAAGCCCTGATCTCTTGACTGGGTAGGAGTATTCTGCATCATTCAGAAACTCTGTCCATCACCTTTTCCAAAATTGATTTTATCCACACTATGTGTGGGAGGGTATACTCAGACGTGAGTCCCTAGCTCATTGCACCATCAGGATTCAAGCAAGCCGGGCCGACGAGGCTGAAATGCCAGAAACCGGTCCCCGGTAGCTTGTCTCCTTCCCAGTTAAAGAATTGGCTTGGTAGTTTGGTTTGCCCTGTTCCCATCATGCACTGGGACAGGAACGGACTAATTTGCATATAGCCAGGTTCTGAAGCTGGGATGGTGCAGTGAGCTAAAAAACGGTGATGGATCAAGCCCTGATCTCTTGACTGGGTAGGAGTATTCTGCATCATTCAGAAACTCTGTCCATCACCTTTTCCAAAATTGATTTTATCCACACTATGTGTGGGAGGGTATACTCAGACGTGAGTCCCTAGCTCATTGCACCATCAGGATTCAAGCAAGCCGGGCCGACGAGGCTGAAATGCCAGAAACCGGTCCCCGGTAGCTTGTCTCCTTCCCAGTTAAAGAATTGGCTTGGTAGTTTGGTTTGCCCTGTTCCCATCATGCACTGGGACAGGAACGGACTAATTTGCATATAGCCAGGTTCTGAAGCTGGGATGGTGCAGTGAGCTAAAAAACGGTGATGGATCAAGCCCTGATCTCTTGACTGGGTAGGAGTATTCTGCATCATTCAGAAACTCTGTCCATCACCTTTTCCAAAATTGATTTTATCCACACTATGTGTGGGAGGGTATACTCAGACGTGAGTCCCTAGCTCATTGCACCATCAGGATTCAAGCAAGCCGGGCCGACGAGGCTGAAATGCCAGAAACCGGTCCCCGGTAGCTTGTCTCCTTCCCAGTTAAAGAATTGGCTTGGTAGTTTGGTTTGCCCTGTTCCCATCATGCACTGGGACAGGAACGGACTAATTTGCATATAGCCAGGTTCTGAAGCTGGGATGGTGCAGTGAGCTAAAAAACGGTGATGGATCAAGCCCTGATCTCTTGACTGGGTAGGAGTATTCTGCATCATTCAGAAACTCTGTCCATCACCTTTTCCAAAATTGATTTTATCCACACTATGTGTGGGAGGGTATACTCAGACGTGAGTCCCTAGCTCATTGCACCATCAGGATTCAAGCAAGCCGGGCCGACGAGGCTGAAATGCCAGAAACCGGTCCCCGGTAGCTTGTCTCCTTCCCAGTTAAAGAATTGGCTTGGTAGTTTGGTTTGCCCTGTTCCCATCATGCACTGGGACAGGAACGGACTAATTTGCATATAGCCAGGTTCTGAAGCTGGGATGGTGCAGTGAGCTAAAAAACGGTGATGGATCAAGCCCTGATCTCTTGACTGGGTAGGAGTATTCTGCATCATTCAGAAACTCTGTCCATCACCTTTTCCAAAATTGATTTTATCCACACTATGTGTGGGAGGGTATACTCAGACGTGAGTCCCTAGCTCATTGCACCATCAGGATTCAAGCAAGCCGGGCCGACGAGGCTGAAATGCCAGAAACCGGTCCCCGGTAGCTTGTCTCCTTCCCAGTTAAAGAATTGGCTTGGTAGTTTGGTTTGCCCTGTTCCCATCATGCACTGGGACAGGAACGGACTAATTTGCATATAGCCAGGTTCTGAAGCTGGGATGGTGCAGTGAGCTAAAAAACGGTGATGGATCAAGCCCTGATCTCTTGACTGGGTAGGAGTATTCTGCATCATTCAGAAACTCTGTCCATCACCTTTTCCAAAATTGATTTTATCCACACTATGTGTGGGAGGGTATACTCAGACGTGAGTCCCTAGCTCATTGCACCATCAGGATTCAAGCAAGCCGGGCCGACGAGGCTGAAATGCCAGAAACCGGTCCCCGGTAGCTTGTCTCCTTCCCAGTTAAAGAATTGGCTTGGTAGTTTGGTTTGCCCTGTTCCCATCATGCACTGGGACAGGAACGGACTAATTTGCATATAGCCAGGTTCTGAAGCTGGGATGGTGCAGTGAGCTAAAAAACGGTGATGGATCAAGCCCTGATCTCTTGACTGGGTAGGAGTATTCTGCATCATTCAGAAACTCTGTCCATCACCTTTTCCAAAATTGATTTTATCCACACTATGTGTGGGAGGGTATACTCAGACGTGAGTCCCTAGCTCATTGCACCATCAGGATTCAAGCAAGCCGGGCCGACGAGGCTGAAATGCCAGAAACCGGTCCCCGGTAGCTTGTCTCCTTCCCAGTTAAAGAATTGGCTTGGTAGTTTGGTTTGCCCTGTTCCCATCATGCACTGGGACAGGAACGGACTAATTTGCATATAGCCAGGTTCTGAAGCTGGGATGGTGCAGTGAGCTAAAAAACGGTGATGGATCAAGCCCTGATCTCTTGACTGGGTAGGAGTATTCTGCATCATTCAGAAACTCTGTCCATCACCTTTTCCAAAATTGATTTTATCCACACTATGTGTGGGAGGGTATACTCAGACGTGAGTCCCTAGCTCATTGCACCATCAGGATTCAAGCAAGCCGGGCCGACGAGGCTGAAATGCCAGAAACCGGTCCCCGGTAGCTTGTCTCCTTCCCAGTTAAAGAATTGGCTTGGTAGTTTGGTTTGCCCTGTTCCCATCATGCACTGGGACAGGAACGGACTAATTTGCATATAGCCAGGTTCTGAAGCTGGGATGGTGCAGTGAGCTAAAAAACGGTGATGGATCAAGCCCTGATCTCTTGACTGGGTAGGAGTATTCTGCATCATTCAGAAACTCTGTCCATCACCTTTTCCAAAATTGATTTTATCCACACTATGTGTGGGAGGGTATACTCAGACGTGAGTCCCTAGCTCATTGCACCATCAGGATTCAAGCAAGCCGGGCCGACGAGGCTGAAATGCCAGAAACCGGTCCCCGGTAGCTTGTCTCCTTCCCAGTTAAAGAATTGGCTTGGTAGTTTGGTTTGCCCTGTTCCCATCATGCACTGGGACAGGAACGGACTAATTTGCATATAGCCAGGTTCTGAAGCTGGGATGGTGCAGTGAGCTAAAAAACGGTGATGGATCAAGCCCTGATCTCTTGACTGGGTAGGAGTATTCTGCATCATTCAGAAACTCTGTCCATCACCTTTTCCAAAATTGATTTTATCCACACTATGTGTGGGAGGGTATACTCAGACGTGAGTCCCTAGCTCATTGCACCATCAGGATTCAAGCAAGCCGGGCCGACGAGGCTGAAATGCCAGAAACCGGTCCCCGGTAGCTTGTCTCCTTCCCAGTTAAAGAATTGGCTTGGTAGTTTGGTTTGCCCTGTTCCCATCATGCACTGGGACAGGAACGGACTAATTTGCATATAGCCAGGTTCTGAAGCTGGGATGGTGCAGTGAGCTAAAAAACGGTGATGGATCAAGCCCTGATCTCTTGACTGGGTAGGAGTATTCTGCATCATTCAGAAACTCTGTCCATCACCTTTTCCAAAATTGATTTTATCCACACTATGTGTGGGAGGGTATACT
Organism: Lissotriton vulgaris; assembly: GCF_964263255.1. Classification (NCBI taxonomy): domain Eukaryota; kingdom Metazoa; phylum Chordata; class Amphibia; order Caudata; family Salamandridae; genus Lissotriton; species Lissotriton vulgaris. Next base: position 1,654,764,549 of record NC_141687.1, read on the forward strand.
CAGACGTGAGTCCCTAGCTCATTGCACCATCAGGATTCAAGCAAGCCGGGCCGACGAGGCTGAAATGCCAGAAACCGGTCCCCGGTAGCTTGTCTCCTTCCCAGTTAAAGAATTGGCTTGGTAGTTTGGTTTGCCCTGTTCCCATCATGCACTGGGACAGGAACGGACTAATTTGCATATAGCCAGGTTCTGAAGCTGGGATGGTGCAGTGAGCTAAAAAACGGTGATGGATCAAGCCCTGATCTCTTGACTGGGTAGGAGTATTCTGCATCATTCAGAAACTCTGTCCATCACCTTTTCCAAAATTGATTTTATCCACACTATGTGTGGGAGGGTATACTCAGACGTGAGTCCCTAGCTCATTGCACCATCAGGATTCAAGCAAGCCGGGCCGACGAGGCTGAAATGCCAGAAACCGGTCCCCGGTAGCTTGTCTCCTTCCCAGTTAAAGAATTGGCTTGGTAGTTTGGTTTGCCCTGTTCCCATCATGCACTGGGACAGGAACGGACTAATTTGCATATAGCCAGGTTCTGAAGCTGGGATGGTGCAGTGAGCTAAAAAACGGTGATGGATCAAGCCCTGATCTCTTGACTGGGTAGGAGTATTCTGCATCATTCAGAAACTCTGTCCATCACCTTTTCCAAAATTGATTTTATCCACACTATGTGTGGGAGGGTATACTCAGACGTGAGTCCCTAGCTCATTGCACCATCAGGATTCAAGCAAGCCGGGCCGACGAGGCTGAAATGCCAGAAACCGGTCCCCGGTAGCTTGTCTCCTTCCCAGTTAAAGAATTGGCTTGGTAGTTTGGTTTGCCCTGTTCCCATCATGCACTGGGACAGGAACGGACTAATTTGCATATAGCCAGGTTCTGAAGCTGGGATGGTGCAGTGAGCTAAAAAACGGTGATGGATCAAGCCCTGATCTCTTGACTGGGTAGGAGTATTCTGCATCATTCAGAAACTCTGTCCATCACCTTTTCCAAAATTGATTTTATCCACACTATGTGTGGGAGGGTATACTCAGACGTGAGTCCCTAGCTCATTGCACCATCAGGATTCAAGCAAGCCGGGCCGACGAGGCTGAAATGCCAGAAACCGGTCCCCGGTAGCTTGTCTCCTTCCCAGTTAAAGAATTGGCTTGGTAGTTTGGTTTGCCCTGTTCCCATCATGCACTGGGACAGGAACGGACTAATTTGCATATAGCCAGGTTCTGAAGCTGGGATGGTGCAGTGAGCTAAAAAACGGTGATGGATCAAGCCCTGATCTCTTGACTGGGTAGGAGTATTCTGCATCATTCAGAAACTCTGTCCATCACCTTTTCCAAAATTGATTTTATCCACACTATGTGTGGGAGGGTATACTCAGACGTGAGTCCCTAGCTCATTGCACCATCAGGATTCAAGCAAGCCGGGCCGACGAGGCTGAAATGCCAGAAACCGGTCCCCGGTAGCTTGTCTCCTTCCCAGTTAAAGAATTGGCTTGGTAGTTTGGTTTGCCCTGTTCCCATCATGCACTGGGACAGGAACGGACTAATTTGCATATAGCCAGGTTCTGAAGCTGGGATGGTGCAGTGAGCTAAAAAACGGTGATGGATCAAGCCCTGATCTCTTGACTGGGTAGGAGTATTCTGCATCATTCAGAAACTCTGTCCATCACCTTTTCCAAAATTGATTTTATCCACACTATGTGTGGGAGGGTATACTCAGACGTGAGTCCCTAGCTCATTGCACCATCAGGATTCAAGCAAGCCGGGCCGACGAGGCTGAAATGCCAGAAACCGGTCCCCGGTAGCTTGTCTCCTTCCCAGTTAAAGAATTGGCTTGGTAGTTTGGTTTGCCCTGTTCCCATCATGCACTGGGACAGGAACGGACTAATTTGCATATAGCCAGGTTCTGAAGCTGGGATGGTGCAGTGAGCTAAAAAACGGTGATGGATCAAGCCCTGATCTCTTGACTGGGTAGGAGTATTCTGCATCATTCAGAAACTCTGTCCATCACCTTTTCCAAAATTGATTTTATCCACACTATGTGTGGGAGGGTATACTCAGACGTGAGTCCCTAGCTCATTGCACCATCAGGATTCAAGCAAGCCGGGCCGACGAGGCTGAAATGCCAGAAACCGGTCCCCGGTAGCTTGTCTCCTTCCCAGTTAAAGAATTGGCTTGGTAGTTTGGTTTGCCCTGTTCCCATCATGCACTGGGACAGGAACGGACTAATTTGCATATAGCCAGGTTCTGAAGCTGGGATGGTGCAGTGAGCTAAAAAACGGTGATGGATCAAGCCCTGATCTCTTGACTGGGTAGGAGTATTCTGCATCATTCAGAAACTCTGTCCATCACCTTTTCCAAAATTGATTTTATCCACACTATGTGTGGGAGGGTATACTCAGACGTGAGTCCCTAGCTCATTGCACCATCAGGATTCAAGCAAGCCGGGCCGACGAGGCTGAAATGCCAGAAACCGGTCCCCGGTAGCTTGTCTCCTTCCCAGTTAAAGAATTGGCTTGGTAGTTTGGTTTGCCCTGTTCCCATCATGCACTGGGACAGGAACGGACTAATTTGCATATAGCCAGGTTCTGAAGCTGGGATGGTGCAGTGAGCTAAAAAACGGTGATGGATCAAGCCCTGATCTCTTGACTGGGTAGGAGTATTCTGCATCATTCAGAAACTCTGTCCATCACCTTTTCCAAAATTGATTTTATCCACACTATGTGTGGGAGGGTATACTCAGACGTGAGTCCCTAGCTCATTGCACCATCAGGATTCAAGCAAGCCGGGCCGACGAGGCTGAAATGCCAGAAACCGGTCCCCGGTAGCTTGTCTCCTTCCCAGTTAAAGAATTGGCTTGGTAGTTTGGTTTGCCCTGTTCCCATCATGCACTGGGACAGGAACGGACTAATTTGCATATAGCCAGGTTCTGAAGCTGGGATGGTGCAGTGAGCTAAAAAACGGTGATGGATCAAGCCCTGATCTCTTGACTGGGTAGGAGTATTCTGCATCATTCAGAAACTCTGTCCATCACCTTTTCCAAAATTGATTTTATCCACACTATGTGTGGGAGGGTATACTCAGACGTGAGTCCCTAGCTCATTGCACCATCAGGATTCAAGCAAGCCGGGCCGACGAGGCTGAAATGCCAGAAACCGGTCCCCGGTAGCTTGTCTCCTTCCCAGTTAAAGAATTGGCTTGGTAGTTTGGTTTGCCCTGTTCCCATCATGCACTGGGACAGGAACGGACTAATTTGCATATAGCCAGGTTCTGAAGCTGGGATGGTGCAGTGAGCTAAAAAACGGTGATGGATCAAGCCCTGATCTCTTGACTGGGTAGGAGTATTCTGCATCATTCAGAAACTCTGTCCATCACCTTTTCCAAAATTGATTTTATCCACACTATGTGTGGGAGGGTATACTCAGACGTGAGTCCCTAGCTCATTGCACCATCAGGATTCAAGCAAGCCGGGCCGACGAGGCTGAAATGCCAGAAACCGGTCCCCGGTAGCTTGTCTCCTTCCCAGTTAAAGAATTGGCTTGGTAGTTTGGTTTGCCCTGTTCCCATCATGCACTGGGACAGGAACGGACTAATTTGCATATAGCCAGGTTCTGAAGCTGGGATGGTGCAGTGAGCTAAAAAACGGTGATGGATCAAGCCCTGATCTCTTGACTGGGTAGGAGTATTCTGCATCATTCAGAAACTCTGTCCATCACCTTTTCCAAAATTGATTTTATCCACACTATGTGTGGGAGGGTATACTCAGACGTGAGTCCCTAGCTCATTGCACCATCAGGATTCAAGCAAGCCGGGCCGACGAGGCTGAAATGCCAGAAACCGGTCCCCGGTAGCTTGTCTCCTTCCCAGTTAAAGAATTGGCTTGGTAGTTTGGTTTGCCCTGTTCCCATCATGCACTGGGACAGGAACGGACTAATTTGCATATAGCCAGGTTCTGAAGCTGGGATGGTGCAGTGAGCTAAAAAACGGTGATGGATCAAGCCCTGATCTCTTGACTGGGTAGGAGTATTCTGCATCATTCAGAAACTCTGTCCATCACCTTTTCCAAAATTGTACTGACATACAACCCGTCACGTGTGGTGCCCGGCTCCGGACCGGTGTGGGAGCGGCTGCGGAGGGGGCAGGAACTCTGCTGCATTCCCACAACATGAGTGAACATCCAGAGGAGCTGAGGCGCACCTCGGAGGGGTGTGCTGGCCCAAAGGAATGAGTGACGCTGCTGCCCTTAACCGCTTGTCCTCTGGGGGGTGTGGCAGGCTCCCCCCATCCTCTGAGTGCCTATATAACCAGAGGGCATATGGCCTGCAGGCTGCCCCGTACTTACTTGCATATTATGCCAGTCAAGATATGCCTGTAAGCGATTATAGGGGTTACCCTGTGTTCCTCAGAACCTGGACTCTAAACACTGTACCATACAAAGTGGTTCTGTCGGATTCACATATTATATTGAAGGAATATATTTCAATAACACAATCACGAGTTAAAAGATCATAAATAATTATTCATGCAAACATTGCACCAATCATGTTCGCAATGATTTCTATTTAAGGTGCTATGTGCTAAGTGCAAAAGGTGCTCATGTAGAGCCAAAATTGGTATAAAACGGAGAAAAAAGAAAGCCTTATACACATAAGTAAACTTAGACCAAAAGTCTAAGTTTAGATCAAAAGTCTAAGTTTAGACCAAAAGTCTAACTTTAGTTGTAGTAAAGTTAGACTTTAGGTCTTTGATACAGGCTGAGGTTATCCTTGATGTTTTGACCTGCTAAAGAAGCGTGCCAGTGGTGCATCTAACGGAGGATCTTCTTCAGGGCAGACAATATGAACACTGAAGAAGAAAAAAAAACACTCAAGAAGATTGCTAATGAAAATATAGTCACAATCTTTGTGGCCTATTAATGAAATATTCATCATTGGCATACACTTTTTGGGGTATAAACTTGACACAAACAAAATGGTTAGTAATCAAAAGAGGTCTGAAGGCATTTCCCCTTTCCCTGTCAGGCAATGTGGCACTGATGAAAATGATTGTTTTACTGAGGTAACCATACTTGTTTCAAAGTTGTATGTATGCTAGTAGGCAACTCAATTATGTGCTCTTGACAGTGCTCTGGGGAAGCGAGAGGAGCAGAGTAAAACTGCAGATACAATTGTATGATGAGAGATGACAACAGGTCCCTGACCTAAATCACTATTACTTAGCTGTGAAGTTGCAATTTGTAGAAAGCGAGTTTTCAGAAAATGCACCAGTAGACATGACACTACTCGCAGGACAAACAATTGGAGTAGACCACCAGGCTTTAATGTCTGACCGCTCGTGATCATTTCAAAAGGAACCACATATGACAAGTATGGCAGCCAATCAGTGGGGTAGGGCTGAAAATAGTAAGGCTTTTTTTTACCACTTTTTGTACCACAGGTAGATTTGTTGATAATCACCAGATTCATGAAAATCACAAAAACCGTTAATTTTACCAAATAGGTAGACTGTGAATGGGTAACCATGGGCAATTTGTAAGTAAAAGGAGGAGCTTATAATGTTTCAGGAAGCTCAGAAAATCTACATGGTGCACCAGACATAATAGTAGCAATATACAGCAAATATAAAAAGAAGCCACTGAAAGGGCAAAGCCAAGTCTCTAAGTTATCAGGGTTGTTTAGGCAATAGTGGACATGCAAAAGTCGAAGGGTGCTATCACTTTATTATGTTCAGTAGTTTGAAATGGGATGACCAAAAGATAATTACATGACAAATAAAAATAAGATAATGATTTTTGAGACAATCCACATGTTATACATTGGCCCAATGGAATGGAGTTAGTGAAGAACGCTTCTGGTAATACAAGTTTTCAATTTATTATTTTGAATGTACTATATAGGATTACATCACACTAGAAATACTGAATAAGTTGTACACTTATTAGCGGCTCCTCCATAGGGGGTGCCAGGGTGTTGACCCACTGCCTCTCTCTGCTGTTAATCACTTCAGATGTTGCATTCAATTTTTACATGAAAACAAATGATGTCAGATCGTTTGTTTGCATATAAAAGCTGTAATGTCCACAAGGCAGCAGAAGAGGGCTTCACTAGTTGTACTGCGCATGCATTAGGCCGGGCTGTTACAGCCCGGCCTCACATAGTCACAATGCATATCTGACAGGCTGCACTAGCATTAGTCAGTGCAGGATGTCAGAAAATGGAGCTTCAGGGCTTGTCAATCACCATATCAGAAGTCGAAATGGAGAAAAAGAGTTTACCTCTAACCCTATCCTGGCTTCTGATTAGGTAGAAACCCTTTGACCTAGCTATGATGAGTGACATAGTTTTTTGTTTTTAAACATATTTTATTACATTTTTCAATTTGCAACCCATCATTTACGGCATTTTGCAGTTATACACACTATCATAGTACATTTAAATCATCGTACTGTGTATGTGCATTATCATCTACAGTAAGTGTATGACATATGAGCAGGGCCGGACTGGCAATTCCGGGCACCGGCAATCCCCCGGTAGGCTGGATGGGGTGGGGCCGGTTTCGTGACAGGGGGCCGGTTTTTTGAGAGGGGGCCGGTTTGGACCCTGGTGTGACCGAGCAGCAAACAAGCATACCTGCAACTATTGCATAACATGCAGCTGCTGCCTTGTGGTGCTGCACGCACTTATCCATCCGTGTCCAGCACTGCAGAATATTATTTATTTAAAAAAATCCACTGGGTGGTCTGACGGTCGGCACCATGCGCGGCGTAGTATCCGCCTTCACGCCTGCGTGGGCGTGGCGCATCATTAACTCTTATGGTGGGGGCGTGGGTCTGGAGTCAGTGCTCAGAGGTTATCATGCGCAAGCGCATTGGGGTCGCGCAATCGAAAGTGCGCGTGACTGCGACGTAGAGGAGGCCAGAGAGTGAGCGAGAGGCCCCACAATTAAATTATTTGTAGCCTGCCTCGGCCCCCGGCCCCGGGCCGTGTCTGCCGGCTGCCACCCAGCGCCCACAGGTGAGTGATTACCCTTATCATTTGCAGGCACTGTGACTGTCTAGGGGCGTCGTGTCGTGACCGGGACGGAATTAAAAGCAATTAAAGCCTGGTTAGCTTAGGCCCCGGCCCGGTTCCGCAAACGCAGCGTGGTTTTATTCAACGTGACAAGCAGGCGCTTCCCTCTGTTACCTTAAGTCAGAATGGGTGAGTGAGCAAAGGTCTGACAATGCGATGTATACAGCTGTAAGTGGTAACTGCAAGGCCAGTCTAACATGAGTGATAGTTCTGCTGTTTAAGGTCTGAGCCTGTAAGATCGATGTGATTCTTCATAGTCCCATCCTGCTCCTTAAATGGAGATGCTCATTGATATATTGTAAGAGTCATATCATCCTTGGAAGAGACAGAATTCCAAGTAAATGAAATAAAGTAGAAAGTACAAAAATGAAAAGGGGAAGCTTCATATTTAAAATATATATATAGGAGGCCATGTCAAATGTACTGCTTGTGTACCTCCTTCCTTTTTAACCACATTCTTTGAGAAATTGTACTTTAAACATCAAAGTAGTCTAACACACAAAATAACTTGCTCTTGATTGTTCTGATAAACAATTGTTTTCATAGCAGTGACACAAATGTGTGTTCTGTTCACTCGGGGACTTTAATGCACAGTGATTATAAGCATCCTCTTTGAAAAGTGTTTGCGTGCACCCCCTTGCAAGTATATTGGTAAGTATGTTCTTAAGCTCTTTAGGGGTCGGTGAGAGAAAGGCATGTAACTCTCCGCGGTACTGTGACAATTATCAATACTTAGAGTTGGTAAGGTAAAAGAAAAGCACTTATGAAACTCCCACTACTGTCTTTGTATGTGAAGAGCAATTGTGCCGTGTGGCTAAGTTCTCTAGCGTGTTTTTGTGGTAGATGGCAGGCAATAATTAGCAATGGTGAATTTCGAGTCCAGTGCCACAAAAGCGAAGCAACGGTCTTACACGTATCGAGGGAGCACAGTAGGAGTATTTACAGGCCCATGTCACTCTGCCCAGTTGAGTGCAAAATGCTTTCCATGCTACAGCAGGGCTCAGTGTCCTGCTCAGGTACGGTCGCACCATATTGGCAAATCTTTTCAGATTGCCGATGGAGAATTATATGATAATCAGCAGACCAGATCCCGGGTGCCTTGCTGCTCCAACCTCCACATGCGAGATAGGATAGGTGTACTTATCAATGAAAGTTGCCATGGGCCGGTTAGTCGAGTTCTGCCACATCTAAGTAAAGTTCTAATGTCGGTCACAGACACACACACGCACACACAGTAAGAGACTTTTCAGGACTTGGATATGTAGCGATGAGCTGCCCAGCGCTTTTTGAAATAATTACAGCGCCTGCTGTAGTGCCTCACTCAGTCTGAGGCTTGCCTAATCAATGCCCGGAAGTGCTGCTCTCGAGTCAGCGAGTTTAGTACTGACTGTTGGGTGTTGATTCTGTACTATAAATTAAGCAGCTGAGAGCTAAACTGTGTGCCCCTGGCTGCAGTGCCTGTGGGACTGGGAAGGGAGCGGCGCACCGATTGTGACAGCTTCGGGTCATGATTTGATTTGGCCTGAGAGTAGTAATAGTTTTTAAATAACTACTCTACAGCGCCCAACCCACCTATCTCACTATGTGTGCCGCTGCCTTGCCCAGTGCTAGACCACGGAAGTGTGTGGAGTCAGCTGACTGTTGACTCCTAATTTTAATTACGCAATGCAGCTGAGAAGGCTCTCCATCTTCTCAGCTGCTGACTGTGCGTACTTAAAATTACGAATTTTGCGTTGTTGAGGGCCTCACATCACCAATCCTTTTTTTTTCTCTCCATTCCTTGTATTTTAGTTCTATATTTTACCTTGTGTAAATTCAGAACTAGAAGAACCAAAAAACAAACCTGAACTGGGTGAGCTATGCACAAATTAATGGAATTGAAAACCCTCTTTCAAATAGAAGAGGTGCAACATCTTTAGGTGCCATTTAAGCTTCCTTGCATAAAATAGCGGTATTATGAGCAGTAGGCGCACCAGCTTCCTTGAGGGAAGTATCACAATTTTGTAGCGTGCACTAATAATCCTTGTGCACACAAATAATCTATAGCATGGGAGCAGCTCCATGTTGCTCTATCTCACCTGAGAGCTTCTCTTCCTCTCTCCCACGCTCCGTGTTCTCATTCGTTTGTATGCTCCTTTGGATCCCACAGTATTCCTCTTCCTTTTGTGCTGCTTTTCCCCTCCCCATCTAATTCCTCCCAGAACTGCACCTCCAATTCCCCCACCACTCAGTCCTATGTTTTTTAATTATTTGTTTTTTTATGTTATACTTTACCGATTCCTTTTCTTAATAAAAAAAAGAGGCACTTGCGTCAATTTGGAAGCGTGCATGCATGGTCATGCACAAGGCGCTTGCATAATGACACATATATTACATCACATAAGCGCTATCGCACCTTTTCTTTTCTCTTTGTTGCTGTAAAGAGTACAGCATAATGGATTGGTAGAGCCAATAGTGCTCAAAGACAAGACCTATTGAATTTGATTGAACCCTAGACGGGGATCCTGGGGGCCCAGCGGGCAAAGCTGGCTGAGGTAGGAATAAAGTTGTTTTTCTGCCGCCCACCCTGCAATACTACTAAAGGCTGAGATGAGAATGTTGTTGGGGCCTCGCATCCTGTTTGGGCCGGGTCCCACGTGGGACAGAGAGGCACTGGAGTCCACACTGTGAAGGTCTGCATCTGCGCATCATTAATAGCCAGGGACCTGGGAGGAGTATGAGGGCTCACTCAAAAGCCTGACTATGGCAATCGGTTGTTAATTGGCTTTTCTGTCGATCTGTCAGGCAACACATCAATAAGTCCAACCAGGCTCAGGTAGCGCAGTCCTATGTCTTCCTGCCTCAGCCTGTGCTCCTGTCGAACCCAGGTGTATGTCTATTTTATGTGCACAGAACTTAATAAAGTACTGCCTCTGAAAAACGTGTTTAATATCATGGTTACACATTCGTTTAACAGGATGAACTGGTTACAAGGGCTCAAGTGCTCTTCAATTTCTGGTGCTTTGCAGTAGTTTTAAAACCATGTAAGGGTTTCTTGTTGCTCAAATGGTTGTAATTTCTGATATTTATATGATTCCCATGTGGTCTTTGCTTAATTGTGCTCACAAGAAAGTGTCACAAATGTCACACATAGCAATCTGAAACCTTGGCAGCTATGCATCTTCCCAGCCCCCATGATCCTCTATTTTCCGTCTAAGTAGTGATCATTACCATGTCGTCTACTTCATGGCCTGCAGCATGTGTTCGCTGGTCCAGAGGCCAGCATATCCACTCTTCATCAAATCCCGGGGGCTCCATTACTCTGCCATTCAAAGGCGAGCTGGCTAGATTTTATGGTTAGTGCGAGCCGGGGGGTCGGAGACTCCCTCGGATCAGGGATGTGCACTGTGATGTTTGCAGCACTTGTCTTTATCCAACATATACCCACAAATTGTATACCCACAAACCAACTATCATACTCCAACACGCAAAACCAAATAAACCCAAATGCAAACAAATTGTCTAATACTTGGAAAGCAGCAATGCCACAAACCTTTAAATACATGAAACTTAAAAGTTAAGGCATTCCCTCATTGTGATATTTAAACAGTGGCCCTATCACGTAGCCTTCCCCCCAGAAAGACTGACTTCTGTGCACCCGTTACTGGTCGAGCTATTTTTAAGACCTAATTAGCAGCAACAAAGGAGGAATAATATAAATGTTGTGGAAGCCTCATCCAGTGGAAAAAATATGAAAAAGAAAGAATACTTCTCTTTCTGCGAAAATTGGAGCCAGGCCTATAGCTAGAGCGCGCTGACAGGCCGCCGCCTGCCCTGTAGGAGCCCGCCTCTGCCGACTGCCTTCTTGTCCTGTAGGAGGGCGCCTCTGCCTGTAACTTGTACCCTGTAGGAGGTCACCTCTGCCTGTAACATGCCTGTGTAACGTGCACTGGCAATGCCTGGGAAATCTTGGCTCTATATGAAAATAGACATAGATTTGAGTGAGTCACGCGCATGCGGGAAACTGAAGGGACGGGTTGATATTTATTTCACATTTTATTCTTTATTTTAGGTTTTGTTTTTAAATAAAGGATCTGACCCAAGGGGCACGGACACTGAATATAGCAAGGGGAGGCCAAGAGGAATGGGTTATTATGGCACACAATTGGCGTTTCAACTGCACGGGCCTGTGACCTACTTTTTCAAGTCCCTGCCAGCCTTTTCAAAGTCCAGCCTCTACCACAACAAGCCTGACAGTCAGAGGAACTAGCCTAGCTGACTTAATTTTCATCCCACTGGGTAATATAGTTCCGCATTTAGCGTGTCCCGTTAAAGTTGAAGCATTTAAGTAGTGAGTCCGCCTTTCATCTGTATGAAGTCAACTGACTAACAGTGAGTTCGGAAATATTAACTCCATTTGTTGAAATGTGTTAAAATGATGCCATAATATGTTACCTAGGATTCCAATAGAACATAGTTATCACCAGTGGGGTATCATGGCACTTAAACTCTCTGGATGTGGTAATTGTGTTTCAGAATCGGTTTCTTCGATGGTTTTGCTTGAACAGTGTTTTTCTGTGTTGTAAATCGGAGACAATTTTGTTTATATTCTGTTTGGACCAGCATCAAAATGTGTGCAAATTTATTTGACCCGTGTTTTTTTTTCTTTGTGCAACTTCCTAGATTTTCTGTAATACTGCCTTATGGTGTTTGTTGATTTATCAGAGATTATTTTGCACCCACAGTCACTGTCTATCACAACCATTTTAAAAGTCCTCTAGAACTGAAATGTCATTAACTGCCATGTTCTGTCTCAACTGGCACTCCCAGCTATGGAAGTGCAGTGTAATCCAGCTCCTACCTCCCCTCTCAAAACAACTGGAACGGAAATGTATTTAACTGCTTGCAATACTTGGCCTGTATCTATGTCTATTCTACCAGGACTGAGATGCAACTAAACTGCAAGTAACCTGCCAGAACGGCCCATGTTCTCTGGTCACACTCGCCCCCTCTCTCCCTTTCTCTCTCTCCCTCTCTTGCTCCCTCCCTCTCTCTCTCTCTCTCTCTCTCTCTCCCTCCCTCTCTATTCCTCTATTCCTTGCTCTCACTCCATCACACTCTCTTTTTATCCCTCTCAATCTCTCTATTCCTATCCCCCTCTCAGTCTCTCTCTCCCTCCCACTCTCCCCCTCTCTCCCTCTATCCCCATATCTCTGTCAGTTCCTCTCTCACTCTCTATCCCTTTCTCTCTATCCTTTTCTCTCTCTATCCCTCTCTCTTTTCTATCCCTGCATTTCTCTCCCCCCTCTCTCTCTCCCTCTCTCTCCCCTCCCTCCCCTCTCTATCTCTATTCTCTCCTGTCTCCCTCTGTCCCTCCCACTCTTTCTTTCTCTCGCTCCCTCTCTCTCACTTTCTTGCTCCCTCCCTCTCTCTCTATTTCTCTATCCCTCTCTCTCGCTCCCTCACACGCAGTCTATTTATTCCTCTCACTCTCTCTATATCTATCCCTCTCTCACTCTCCTCCTCCTCTCTCTCCCTCCCTCTATCCCCCTCTCTCCCTCTCTATCCCCACATCTCTCTTGGTTCCTCTCTCACTCTCTATCCCTTTCTCTCTATCCTTTTCTCTCTCTATCCCTCTTTCTATCCCTCCCTCTCTCTCTTTTCTATCCCTGTATTTGTCACCACCTCTCTCTCCCTCTCCTCCCTTTCTCCACTCTCTCTATCTCTATCTCTATCTCTATTGTAGGAGACTAGGGTCTGCTTCCTATGGTCACCCCCACTTTTTGCTCCACTGGTTTTCGACTTTAGTGTGGCTGTGGGCCTGCTAATCAGACCCGCAGCCCAGCTGTGCTCTCTCTAAATTGATACCATGGACTTTAGGTACATGCCACATTGGATATTGGGTCAACCTTGTCAGTCCCTGTACAGTGTACCCTGGGTACCCTGGGCATAGGTGCACCAAGGCCTACCAGGGGCTGCAGCATGTATTATGCCACCCCTGGCTGGCCTTCCTAAATTGACAGAACTGGCTGATCACTCAGCTGGGGCAAGGTGGTGTAATCACCCTTTGCTTAGATATAGTATACCTATATCTGACTTATATATAGACACATAGTAACCTGTAAGTCACTCCTATGGCAGACCTTAACAATCCTGGAGGCAGAGTGCTTGGTTTTGTGTGAGAGGGTGCCCTAGCATGAGCTGAGCCCCTCTGCAGCTTGCGGAACCATGTCCTTATAGGTGTTCTATGATATCGCCATACCATATACTCTTAAGTGCATTATAATCCTCGCGGTTATTGCTAACTTTGGTTTGGCTTTATCGAAACATGTCGTGTAAGGTGTCATACGCTTTGGAATACTACCCCCTCGCCAGTTCTGGCGACGGGGTAGCATTCCACCCTTTTAGAGGGTGAAGACATGTTGTAACTACTGTACCTGGTTAAAGTTAACCAGAGCCTCAGCATCACAAAATGGATGCTGCTGCCACAGACACGAGTCTGACCTCCTGCAGCTGGGAGCCCTTCCAGCAAGGGAGGCCTGGACAATAGGTTTCCTGTCAGGGGAGGTGCTTGCTCCTCCCCAGACAGCCATTAGTGTATTGGGGGAGGGTGGGTTGAATGAAATGAGACATGCATAGCCCGTTTCAAACCAGTTGCTGGGGCACTTTCATGCTCGACATTTCATTTTTAGTGTTCTCTGTAGGAATGTCTGTGATTTATGACTGGGTATCCTGGTGCTCTACAAGGTAATCATTTACTATGCTTTAAAAGTTAATACAATCTAATATGTAATGAGAAATGTGTTGAAAAATGCTTTGTTTTGGCCTGTCTCCCAAATTTTCTTGGGGGGAGAAGTTCAACTCCCCAAACTCCCCCTAGCAGTGGTTGCTCACTGCGCTTGCTCGCTACCCACTGTGTGGGGGCTGGTCTCACTTTGTCCTCTCTGATTCACTACTTGTGTCTATTTTTGGTGCTTTCTGAAAGAATGTCCTATGGGTACATATGACTAGGTGGGTAACCTGATGTTCTTTAAGGTCATCATCTACTATTTTCTGTGCTTTGAAAGTTGATACAATTTGAATATGTAATCAAAAATGTGCTGTAAAATTCACCATTTTGGTCTGTCGTTTTTTCCAAAATTTTCTTGGGGGGAAAACCCCCCAAACCCCCCTTGTGGCGGTCGGGCTCGCTCGCTGCGCTCGCTCGCTGCGCGCCGGACGGGGGCTGGTCTGGGAAAATTTGCCAGGGCTGCTTTCAGTTCCCAGTCCGGCCCTGCATAGGAGTACAACTATCCCATTCCTCCCTCCACCAACTTCGTCTGGCACCAACCAATCATAGCGCATATGGCAAGGTGTTCCCTCGTCTACTCCCGACTGCACATAAAAATTCAAAGTGTATGTATGCACCCTATGGCGCAGGATTCACAAACAATGGAATTCCATAATCATGGAAACTAGAAAACTGGGGCTAGGTGAGAAAACAAATGTTAAGTCCGAGCTACCAGCACTGGTGACGGGGCCAAGGCCCTGAACGCTTCCAGAATACTGTCCCAGTCTAAAGAGATGACTCTTTTGCGCAATCCCCGGGCTTACTCCCGGCGGATGGCAGCACTCTCCGTTCCACCCCATCTCACTACTTCCCCATGCCCGCCGTAAAGCTGTGGGGGTGTGGTCGATTTCCAACGCATCGTAATGGAGCGTTTAGCCAGGAGCAAAGACAGGTCTACAAAGCGAAGTTGCACTTTCTGAGCCTTAGGGCGTCTTATCAGTCCCAAAAGACACAGTGCAGTCATGCCTGGGACGGGGATCCCAGCTGCAGCTGTAAGCAAGGACATTAACTCTGACCAATAAGGGGTAAGCACAGGGCACTGCCATAGCATTTGTAACAAGTCAGCATCCTCTAATTTACATCTTGGACAACGGTGTTGTGTGGTCAGAAAATAAGTTGCAAGCGGTGCGGGGTAAGATACGCTCTGTGTAAAACCATATATTGGATGAATTAGAAGTTGGCATTCCGTGGAATTCTCCTAGGGTATGCCAAAGCTTTGTCCCAGTCCCTATCTGTCAGGTCTGTCCCAAGGTCTGCAGACCATTTATTGCGTAGGTCCATTAGTGAGATGCTGGTGTGAGTGGTAATGCCTTTGTAAAGCCACTTGGTAAGGTGGCGGCCGTCACCCATTAGGTAGGTCATAAAGACCAATTCGTGGCGTGGAGGTTCCTCCCTGTGTGGGGCTCAATGTTTCTTCACATTCACATATTGCACAAGTGCAGCATACAATAGGTATAATGCATCCATGACTCCCTGACGGCGTGCAAAATTACCATGGTCCATAAGCGTGCCGTCATCAAATAGGTCATCCACTGTGGTCACACCACCCTCCGCCCAAGGACGCAATTGTCGTTAAGTAAGCAAGCCAGTGGGGGTAGGGATCCTATGCAGTGGTGTAGTGTCAGAGTAGGGAATGCAGCTACGCATCTAGTGAGTGGCTTTTTTCCCATAGGTAAGCTCCGTGCGCAAGAGCAGCGTTGCATCTGTTGGGAACTTAGCCTGCGGGAGCAGCAGTGTGTGGAGCAGCCCTCAGTCTACATCAGCAGGGGAAAAATCTATTTCCTGTAAGTTGCCCCCTGCCAGCCAATAAGATAGCCATTGAAATTGGCTCGCGTAGCAGTATGCTCGGAATTCTGGGGCACCCAGTCCGCCCTTATTAGTGTCCAATAATAACTTGGTCAGCCCTACCCTGCGGCAGACATTACCCCAGATCAAAGCGGAGAGTGTAGTTTTCAGGGAATTGAGCATAGGGGTCACAACCAGTAAGTTAGTAAAAAAATATAAAAGCCAGGGCAGAACTACCATTTTCGAGATCGCTACTTAGCCCATCACCGAGAGTGGTAGGGAGGACCGGAAAGTGACCTGTGAGCAGAGCGAATGTATAGCCTTGCCCAGGTTACCCTCAATGAGATCTGGCGCAGATCATTAAATCTGTATGCCTAGATATCTAAAAGTGTGTGCGGCGACAGTTAACATTGATTTTAAGGCCCGAAAGCCTTGCAAAAAAAAAAATGCTCGGGACGGATGAGAGGGAGGTGAGGTCATCAGCGTACAGAATAATGTAGTCCGCATATGCAGAAATTACGTGTGTTGTTTGCCCCAAGCAGATCCCCTGTTGCTTTGCCGATAGCCATACCCTAAGGGCTAAAGACTCCAGGTCTAACACAAATAGTTGGGGGGGTTAGGGGGCATCCCTGGCAGGTGCCTATACCAACTGGGTACTCCTTTGAGATTTGCCATCCTGTGCGGGCCTGCGCTGTGGGGTCTGTATATAAAAGCCTCACCCACTTTATATAGTCTGGGGGTATACTAAATCGTTCTATCGCTCGGAACATGTAGTCCCTCTGGAGCGTGTCGAATGCCTGACTCAAATCTAGGGTGACACATCCAGCGTTGGCTCTCTTCTGGGGGGCAGCTGCCATGACATGATACAACCTCCTGATATTAAGCGAGGTGCACCGAACTGGCACAAAGAGGCATTGGTCGGGGTGAATGAGCTTGTGCACATATGGGAGCAGGCGGCTAGCAAGTACCTTACTCAATATTTTATATTCGGTGGTAAGTAGGGACAATGGTCTGTATTCGGGCAGGTCCGTCGACGGGTATCCTGGTTTGGGGAGAGATACTATCAGTGCGTGTCTAGTGGAGTGGGGCAGGGACCCTGAGGACAGTGCGGCACTGTACAAGCTCTCTAGTTGCAGCACCAGAGTGTCTGAAAATTTGTCAAAGAGTTCGGCCGGGATGCCGCCCGAGCCTGGGGCCTTATTCTGAGGTAGGACCCTGATGACCACCTTATTTTTGGTCCTTGTAATAGGGCCAGAGAGAGCGTCCTGCACTGATTTGTCCAAATGTGGGAACTGTACATCAGCTAATAAAGCCTCAAGGGCCTCTTCCATCAATGGGGGGGCACCTGATATAAGGCCTAATAGTAGTCACAGAAGGCCGCATTTATGTCCTGTTGCGTATTTACTGTGTCCTCGCTGCAAGTGATAATCCCATAGATCAGAGAATGTGGGGGGTCATCCCTGAGTATATGTGCTAATAGCAGGCCTGCATTGTCTGCATCAGTGTGTTTCGCATGCGTGTAGGCGGTATAGTCTATGTGCCTGAGTGTGTCTAGCAGCTCTGCATGTTTTATGCGGGCGTCTTGTAAAAGTATTCCATTTGTGGGGTTAGTCGCTGCAGCCTGTTCGAGACTATTTAGAGAGTTTTCTACCTCTTTCAAGTTTATTATGTAGTTCCTGTCGCTCCTCCAGCTCCACTGCCTACACCTTTCAGGCAGACCCACTCCAGTTTTCATAAGCGCCCGGCAGCATATATAGATGGTTTCTCCGGGCTGGAGCCCACTCGGGCCGCAGGGGTCGCTTCTCGGGAGGCTTCGTGTCAGTTAGGAGCCGAAACTGCCAGGATGATGCAGGATTCAGCAGGTCCAGGGGCGGAGCTCGTTTACTGTGCGGCCGCCATGCTCGGCAGTCAGCCACGCCCCTCGATTGACATAGTTACGTCACTCAAATATCATTGGCCCTACTGGAAGAGCATGCCAGCTTGTGCTGAAGAGGGCTGCCCCAGGTATGTTTTTTCTTTAGCAGTTTTACTTTGTCTGAGTGTGAGTGCCCGTGATTGTCTTCATGCCTGTGACTGCGTATGTATGTCAATATAACTGTCATTGTATGCGTGCCTGCAAGTGTGTATGTTTATAAATGTACATATTACTTATGGTTATATTATTCCATGTTTACAATGTATATAGGTGACTGTATAAATAAATACACCTTTTATGATATTATAACTATCTACAATTGCTTCACTATTGAATTACAAAAAGAAAAAAGAAAAAAACAAAAACTGCTTTCTTTTTATTTAAAACAAATAAAATAACTTTACATGCAGCCACACTTGTAAGTCTGAGTTTATTAAGTACAACTCAAATCTACATATATTACCTTCCTTATACATAAATACCTTCCATGGACTTATATATATTTATATTTATCACTTTGCTGCTAATTCAGCATCTCCAATGCACTACCATATATTGCACCCTATACCTCTCACAATGTATTCAATAGGGGCTACTCTTATGTGTAAGATCAGCCTTGCCTCTTGCACATTTTCCAACACCATGCAACGGGAAATAATGCACACGGACCAACACACTAAACTATTACTTAATCCAAGTTCCCCTAGCTGGCCCAGTAGCCATAGGTCAGTCTATGCATTCACACGACCAACCAGTGGTCTCACACTTCCCATGAGACACATGTTTGCCTCATGTATCCCTGGGGTTGGATGCTGTTAAGTCCCAAAAAAATGTGAAGCATAACTAGGCCTGGGCGGAGTTCCGCGTAATTGACAAAAAAACACTGCAGTGCTACACAGAGCTCGACAAGCCGTGGAGTGCATCAAGTTGCTCTGTTCGTGCTGATTTTTAACGCTAGATGATTGTCCCACGTGGAAATTCAGCGCAAACTGCAACATGCGCAGCGCAAGAGGACCCTGTTTCTTTCTGCCGCTCAAGTAGATTTTATACTTGGGCGGTAGCTTCCTCAATGCGAACGGATGGTTTCTCAACGCGAGCAATCGCGACCGCCCTCTTTGAGAAATCTCGTGGGAGGTGGTCTAGCATTGGATTTACTTCGCTGGCGCTTGCCGAATTAATGTTGGCAAGCACAAGCAAGGAAAAAACTCTGCTCAGGGCAGTGTGGAAAACTCAGCAAACTCTGCAAACGGAGCAGAGTTTACCACCCAGGCCTAAATATAACTTCTAACACAAGTTCTTTTCTGAGACAACAGAGTCAGCTTCAAAATCATGCAATGGGATGGTAATGTGAAGACCATAGGTGGATGGTCACAATGTACCTCCTTAAAGACACAGTTGTTTCTACATGTATGACACTTGCCTGACAGGGATGTTTCATATTCTACTTTTCCTATTTAACAACGTTCCGAATCATCAAGTGGATATGACAGATATTGTGTGTTAACACTAGGCCTGGGAGACATTTTAATTATGCTGGAGTAATTTCAGTAGTTCGGTGTTATTCTTATTATGCAATTATGCCAGTTTGAATAACTAAGAGTAATTTGGAGAAAAAATCCTATCACAGGAGCACTGGAACAATGAACTAAGAGACAAGGTCGGCATTGGCACTGGTGACGCCCAGTGTGACAATGTTTTTGGCGCCCCACAATGACCACCTCTACCACGGATTCCCTCCCCACCAGTCTCCATAAACACTATCACACAGATGCATTTAATTCATTTTATAGCATCACTCATAAAAGTGAAGGGTGTCAGAGCACTTTACATAACACTCACATTACACAAAGACTATCAATCATAGGTGTGTAAATCAGTGTATAGGAAATGTTACATAGCACAGAGGACAACAAGGGGTGGATTCACATGTCATCCATACTGGTAGGCAATATAGTTGAAGAGTACTTGGTCTGGAGAAGCACATTCTCTGAATTTAAAATGTAACACATTGGCTTGGGGCTCTCTTTAATAACAAGAACTGATCTGCACCTAAATAAACCCTTTTTTCATTTTAGAATAATGAAAGTCTGGGGACAAAAACCAGTCGGCATGCAGTTCTTTGACAGTTAATAGCTCACTGTTAACTGCCACTAACAAAAGGAAGCCTCTGACAAAAGCAGTAACCCACTGACCTGTTTAAATTACATTCACTTTGTGATCTGCATGGTACATGTTATTTGCAGCAGGCATATTAACTAACCCTGGGCGTAGTTCGCGGAGCCGCACTCCGTGGAGCTACGCGAAGACGCACTTGCACTCCGCGACCTACGCGTAGCTCCGCAGACATGCGTAGTTGCTTGCTAGACCCGTTCGCGCGCCGTTTTTCGTCTTCGTGAGCGCGGTGCGCGTGTTCGGGGCGCTGCCTGCATGCTCGGGATGGCTAGCACGCTAGTTACCCAAGAGGTTTGTCCCGCCCGCTTGCGTTCCCTTATTTCCTGTTCTGGGTCACAAGTAACGTGTTCGGGTTATGCAAGACATGTTCGGGAACTCGAATTTACCAACAAGCATCCTCGCGCATCCTTATGACGCTATCGCGCATCCAAATGACGTTATCGCGTTCGCACAGTCGCACGGGATTGTGCGGGAGGGTTTACAAACATGGTGGCACACGCGACCGGGAAAAAGCGAATGCAGAACCAAGGTAAGCCATTGCTGCGCACGCGATAATGTTATTCAGCGCGCGAGAACTACGCTACGCACCGGATCGCGGAGTAATCGACAGCTACGCGTTCTCCGCGGAACGGGGAGTTGCCGAAACTCCGCAAACTCCGCGAACGGAGCGTAGTTCTTCGCCCAGGGTTAATATTAACTCTCTGCGCTACCTTACCATGAATGAAATCTTCCAGCAGTCAAAACTTCTACTAGACAAAACTCTGATCTCACCTGGAAGAACATTAATCAACTGAGTTTTCTTGACATATTAAATTGCTGGAGGCCAGGAAAGGGGCAGCAGGTGCTTGTAAGCACAATATAAATTAGCAAACAGGCCCCCCATGCGAAGTCAGCACTGGGTGCGGTGGCACCGGTCGCACTGCCCTAGAGCCGGCCCTGCTAAGAGAGAGCAAATGGCTGCTAGCTCCTGCTGTTCGTTTCTTGTATCATTTAGCGCAAAATGCATCCTCAGCCCATTTTGGAGGTAAGGATGCATTTTCTCATAGAATTCTACATAATTGCAAGAAATTTTGCGGTAATTATGTTAGAGAACATTTCACCAGTTACGTCCACCCATAATGAACACATTTGCAAACAGCATCAATCCTGAGCCATTGAAGCTCCAATAATGACATCCCACTCCATCCTGGTGTTCAACTGTTTTGATTTATTCATTTATTCATTCATTGAAAGCATTTTTAAAGCACCCATCATCACCCCATGGGAAGGGGAGCACTGAAATTGCCTTCAGCTTCATCTAAGAAGAAGAGATTGTGGGTCTGACTCCTTCAGAAGTTCTTTTGGCTAGAGGGGAGGGGGAGGCAGAAGCACACGAGAGCATAAAGGCAGCAGACCTGCAGAATTGGCAAGATATTGGCAGCAAGTGCATTTGTTTGGGATTTACATCAGGTGAGACTTAAAAAAACAATGAGGAAGGAATCTACCACTGGTCCAAGATCAAGACCCTGGAACTTCCTGGGAAAGTCCACTCGGCAGCAAATGAAGACCACTTCCCAGTGCACCACCACACTTCAGAGGAGGGTCCTGGGAAAGGGCTGGTTGGCCTTCCTTGTCCAGCTGCAAGAATACCTAATGCTCCGTGCCAGTATGACAATCCCAGTGAGAACAGTCAAATCTGGATGTACTAAAAGTATTTGAAAGTGAATAGCACAATGGGTTAACACCCAAAAGTATTTTTAAAATGCAGGAGCCTGAGCTTGAAAACGTCTGCTTGCAGTCCAGTTTTTATGGAGTCTAGCCAAGGTGGCACCCACTGGGTACAGGAACACTATATTTCGTCTAATTGTGATAACCATTGAATTTGAGGTCACAGAACTATTGTCCAATGCGTCTCATTTTAATGACCATATGATAGAAGGTATCCCTAAGTTATTGCTGTAAAAAGAAAAATCAACACCAGTGCTCGGGAGAGACTTGTGTGAGGGAGAGGGAGATTTATGGTGAGCAATGTGTCAGGAATTATGACTCCTGGGGGGAGATTTACCAAAAAATCATGCGACGCAGCGCAGCCCCCCGCGAGGCTGCCCTGCATTGCACCACAGGGAAGGAGCAGGAGGGCGCAATATCTTCAGAGATGTGGCTCTGTCCTGCCCTTGCACTTGCGCCGGCACTGATTACAGCTGGTGTGTGCCATGCACACACCTTAGTGCCATAGCTCTAGGGTGGCTGCATTAGTCTAGGATAGTTTGTACAGCAAGGGTACCCTTCCTGTTCAAAATATAATGCCCAGACACAATGCAAAGCTTTTCCCACTTTGTATGCGGGCTGCACAGTGCAGCACGCATGCAAATTCGAAAAAGGAAGGAGAATTAAATGCATTTTTCCTTCCGTGCGCCTACTTGACAAGGGCTCCGGTTTCTCACGCTAAACCTAATCTACATTATTTTGTAAATTGGGTTTAGGGTGAGAAACCTTGAGGGGTTGCATGGGAATGCCCATGCTCCACCCTTGGTACGCCCCCATGGCACAAAGTAATAGGAAACAGCGCTATGCACTGCTTAGCATTTCTTTTCCATTATTTCCAGCGCTAAACAAGTTTAGCGCTGGAAAGTAAACAGGGAAAAAAAGATATTGCGCCAGTTAGTGTCCCTTTTGTGATGCAAACATGGCAGAACATTTTAGTAACTCCCCCCCCCCTGGAGTGCTCTGGGAGAGTGTGTCATTTAACAAAACACAACAAAATAGAAAGCAACACAACCATAGTACAACTTAGCTGCAAATATCATGACAGCCCTAAAAGCACATTAACCCCATAACAAAGTTCATAACAACAAACATTGTTTTTTTTTGTTTTACATAGCACGAACTTGACCCGAAGGTATCAGAGCGCTTTACATGAGCACTAGTTGCATTACACAAGGACACATTTATTTTTCTTAGGCACGGGGAGATTAAGTAATTTGCCCAGAATCACAGGATGTTGAGCATCGTTGCCGAGACTCAAACCCAGTTCCGCAGATTTGAGATCTACCGCCTTAGCCATTAGGCCACATCCTCTCCCCAATTCTTGTCACCTATTAACGTCTACACAGATCTGCTTTAATGATGTGGCGGTAAAAAGCGTTTCCCTAAGAACTATCTTACTTAACACCAAGGACATGTAATAATGCCAGTCACATTTTTGGTCCGACTCCTGGGGCCTCATTTATGAGGCTGTGCCTCACTTTTACGCCACCGGTGCGTCACCTTTTGTGACGCACCAGTGGCGTAAAAAATGCGCTTTGTTGCGCCATATTTACAAAGTGACGCATCTTGGTAGATGCGTCACTTTGTAAACCCCTGTGCCACATTATACCTGCGCCAGGTATAATGTATGCAAGGGGGGCGTATTGACGCAAGGAAGGGTCGTAGAAGTGACGCAGTGAAATCTATGAGATTTTACTGCGTCACTTTTAGGACGCCGTTGTGTCAAAATCTTGTGCCTGCCTCACAGCAGGAGTAAGACTGACGCAGGCCCTTTCACATGGGGCTTGCCCCATGTGAGAGGACGCATTGCTGGAGTTGCGTCACTTTTGTGACACACTCCAGCAATGCGTCACTTTTGCGCTTACAGATACGTCAGAAATACTGACGTATCTGTAACTCCTTGCGACATGATGCGCCATACATTAAATATGACGCATCAGGAATGTCGCAAGGAGTGCGCACTGAGAAGTGACGCATCGCTGCTTTCAGGCAGCGATGCGTAATTTCTCATAAATGAGGCCCCTGGTGTTTACTATGTGTGGGGTGGGAATGGTGGCTAGCTGTAGCCCCCACTCCCACTTCTCTATTGTGCAGTTCCCTGCTGTAGGTGTATAATGATTTCTAATTTTGCTTCTGTAGTCCTGGCAGTCTATCTGAAAAGGATCTAACATTGTGAAAATTAAACATTTTCAGAGACAGCAGGCAGCAACGCGAAGGTCAACATTAATTGCAAGCAAAGGCTTTAGCAGATGAAGAGGGATCCCAGGAGAGGCAGGTCTGCATACATCATTAGCAGCGAAATTTACACTCAGCCCTAACAATTTAGCTTAATATAACTGGCTCAGCAGCTCTGCACCTGAGCAATCCTTGCTGGAGACGAGGCGGGGTGGGGGAGGGGGCTATGTACCTTTTTACCAATCCCTCGAGGCTAGAGGTGCCACATTCCATTTCTAATCCTCTGACCCGTACAGGTGACAGGCTTAGTATCCCTGTCACAGCACAAAGTCACAGTAAAATATTTAGTTTTTTTGCAAAGACTATGGTTCTAGTTCTTTTTAGCTGTTGACTATCAGAGAGCTTCTTGCTGTTTGTAGGCAAAAGACCATTATAAAAGACATTGGGGCATATTTACAAGGACGGCGATAAATAAACTCAAAGCGCGCTTAGCGCTTTTCTATTTGTCGCCATCTATAGCTGGATTATATCGCCCTGTTAGCGCGTTATTTACAACGCGTTTTGCCAGGGCGATATAATTACCAGCGATATCGGGTAAATTGCCGTTTTGCAGGGAACATTGCTGGTTTCGGCGAAAACAGTGGTTTTCACCCAAAACTAACGTCTGCTAAAATGCATTGACAGCCTTGTAAATATCGCGATGTGCACAGCAGTAATATTTACATGGTTGTACTGCCCAGTGATGCTCACTTTGCATCTCATTAGAGATGCAAAGGGAGGCGTCGGGTAAAAGGGTGCTAACATGCGCTAATGCAAGTTAGCACCCTCTTGTTAATAGAGCGATAGTTTTATATCCCATTTTTTTGCTTTAAAAGCCAAAAAAGCGGAGATAAAGCCCTTGTAAATATGCCCCATTTTCTCTAATCACGACTCACTGAGGTCTCAGGAGCTCAATATAGTAAATTTCTTGTTTTTTAAGCATGCCACGGCTCGACGTGAAAACCTTGAGCTCTTGAAACCCGCAGTGAGGGGGCATGCTCTGCTAAAATCACTACAGGGTATGGAGAGATATTTCTGTTTCCTTAGTAGTGCTAGTGACAGGTTTTTGGTGGCCCCATTTAGGTTTATTCAGCTTCATCATCTCTTGGCTAAGCTGTCTGGTTATATCAACTCAAACAAGAGAGGGCCCTGTGGCAGCGACTCGAGGGGCCCCATTAGGATGGCGGGCAAACCGCCCCCGCCGGGCCAGCGGTAGCCACCGCCGGCCCGGCCGGGGCGATCCTCCCGCCATCCGTGCAGAAATGACCCCGCCATATTATAATGGCTGAGGGGTCCGGGGTGGACAGAAAGACAGTCTGCCGCTTTTCCGCCCGGTCGACATGTCGACCGGGCGGTAAAGGGTTCTATATGGTGGCGTGTCTAATAGACACCGCCTGCCATATTAGAATGTGTCTCAGAAGTTACCTTTCTGTGGCAGCGAAAGGCATGCAGAGTCTGCTTTGGGGGCCCGTTGCGGGCCCCCAGGGACTCCGGGTGGGTGCACATGGGGGATACCTATGGTACCCCCCCTGCAGTTCCATGCACAACATGCCTCCCTGGCATTGTGGCGGGCGGTGCTGAGTGCACTGCCTGCCACAATGTTAGGGATGAAGGATGCGCCTGCCACTGTGGCGGGCACATCCTAATGGCACATACGGGACCCCCGCCCTTATGGCGGGCGGTCCCTTGTTACGATAGGATGGCGGGCAGACCAAGTCCGCCCGCCATCCTAATGTGCCCCTAGGTCTCCTCCGGACACCCTACATTTTCTACTTCTATGTAAATATTTTAGTCACCCAAGGAGGCAGTTTCTCCGTCCCCTTTAAAATCCTTGAAGTTTACATAAGCCCAAATGGCGATTATGCACCTCCAGATGCCCTGGAAACACATTCTGGAGCTCTCCCTTCCATCTTGTGAGATGGATCCTGTATCGGCAGACACCATGTTCTCTACGTGGATTGAAAACTCTTTGGACATAGTCCTCCCGAAAAAACCTGCACTTAAACCTCGGGGCAGAACCACCTCGCCCTGGTTTACTAAGAAGGTCCGACTCTTAAAAAAACTTTGTAAAAGATCCGAAATGGCTTGGAGGAAGAATTTTGACCCTAGTAGAAAGAAGGATTATAAAATTACTATTCTAAACTACAAGAAAGCACTTAAATCCGCACAAGCCGCTTTCTTTGAAGAAAAAATCAAATCGCCTTCTAATTCATCAAGAGAAACTTTTCAAATTGTGAAAAAGCTTTTAAAAACCCCGGAACCCCCATGTCCCGTGGATCCCTTCGATAGCCGCTGCAACGAGCTAGCTGAGTTTTTTGACCAGAAGATTAAAAAAATTCTGAAAAACCTCCCCTTGCAGTCCATTGACAATCCACTAGAACCGCCACTTCCAGTACCTAAGCAAGTGGAGCCCAGATTAGACATGTTTGCTCCCATTACAATGGACACTCTTACCCCCATCTTTCAATCAATCAAGAGTGGATCCCCGTTAGATTCTGCCCCTCTGAACATCTTAATACTAGTCGAACCCACCATCTTTACCCCTATTGCGAATCTGATCAACACATCCCTATCACAGGGCGTCGTTCCCCCGAACTGGAAGAAGGCCATAGTCAAAGCTCTACTTAAAAAACCCAATCTTGACCCTTTGGAACTGAACAACTTTCGGCCCATCTCCCTTCTTCCAGGTATTAGCAAGATGGCAGAAAAATGTATCAACCGCCAGCTATCTGACTACCTTGAATCAAGAGACCTTCTCAAACCCTCACAGATGGGTTTTCGCCCGGGCCAGGGTACGGAGACCGCCATGATTGCGGTAGTCGAAGAGGCGAGAAATCATAGATTCAGGGGGGTCAGTGGCAGTGATCCTCCTGGATCTGAGTGCAGCCTTTGACACCGTGAACCATGGCACACTGGTCCACCGGCTCAGAGACCTGGGCATTTCTGGACTGGCCCTCTCTTGGCTGACATCCTTTCTACACTGCCGCTCATTTCAGGTGGCCGAGGGCAAGTTCATCTCCAATATCACCCCGGTACACTGCGGAGTCCCGCAGGGCTCATCCTTGAGCCCTACGCTTTTTAATGTGTACATGTCTCCCCTCGTAAAAATCGTCACTTCATATGGCATTAAACTCTTGATCTATACCGATGACACCCAGCTCGTTGTATCCCTAAGTCAGCAGGACCACCCTTCCATCGATCTCTACTCCTGTCTTGGGGATATAGCCGGCTGGATGGACAGGTCCCACCTTAGGCTTAACGGTGACAAGACGGAGATCCTGGTCATAGGTAACCGGTCACATTTTCGCCCTGAGACATTGTGGCCCCCATGCATAGGTCCACCCCCGACCCCGAAGTCTGATATTAAAAGCCTGGGGATCTGGTTGGACCAAGGCCTTACGCTTAACACCCAAGCTAGGAAAACCGCTGGAACTTGTTACAGCCTTCTTCGTACTTCCCGCAAAATTCTACCTCTGCTCCCCAATCAGCCCAGAAAGCTTCTGATCCAGGGCCTCATATTGTCCAGATTGGACTATGGGAATGCCCTATACCTAGGTGTTCCAAAGAAAGTGACGGCTAAGCTTCAGGTTGTACAAAACACAGATGCCCGGCTCCTTACTGGCGCCAACAATCGAAGCTCAGCAAAACTGGCTCTCAGGTCACTTCATTAGCTACCCATTTTGGAAAGAGTTAATTTTAAGGCCCTTTGCACGACTCACAAAATCCTTCATGGCAAGCCCCCCCCTATTCTAAAAGATCTTATCGTCCCCTATAAAACCAACGGAACCCTGCGGTCTACCCATCTTCATCTGACTCTGACACCCAGGATCAAGAGGGCTCGATCAGGAGGCTGCCTTTTTTTGTATAATGCCTCTAAACTGTGGCATTCTCTTCCACTGGACATCCGTGCTCAGCCTAATCTTCTTTCTTTTCGTAAACTTCTGAAGACCTGGCTTTTCCCCTAATCCCCCTCTCTTGGCCTCACAGGCTCTATCACTAGCGCTGGGACGCTCTCGGGCAGCCATGCGCTCTTGAAATCAACAAACATAAACATAAACATAAACCTGCCCAATTAATGCACCCTTTTTGTAGTCACAAACTTTTTGCGGGCCGCCTATAGGTCCTGACAATCAAGAACCGACTGATCGTTGCATGGATTTATTTTTCGGCACTTGTCTCTGGATGCTTCAAGGCGTTTTATTAGTAACTATTTAAGGAAATATATTGAATGTTTTTTGTATCATGATTTTATTTTTAATGGCTGAGATTGCATCAGAATAAAGATTTATTTATTATTATTACTTAGCTTTTCTGCAAAATCTATGGTGTTAGTTCTTTTTAGCTGTTGCATTTCAGAGAGCATTTAGCTGTTTGCAGGGAAAAGCCTTCTGTGGACCATTATAAAAACTTACAGTGGTCTTAGAACCCATACATTGCTTACCATTGGCTGGTTTAACTGTCACTCGCCTTTGCTTGCTCCTTGTTTCATGCATTACCTTCCTCTTCTTGTCCTTGTCCCACCCATGGAGCATATCCACTTTATCATCATTTTGATCAGCTGTTTGTGTTCTGGCACTGTTCATGTTAGGGGAACTATTTTTAATCTTTTTATTTTTGTTATGCACTCCATGAAAGTACATGTGCTTTCTTACTCTCATGAGTGTATTGTTTACCCCCTCAGATTCCCGACCCATCCCTGTTGATTCTCCTTTACCCACACTTCTCCCTCTTCTCAAATGCACTTCTACCTCTCATGATTCTTTAAATACATTGATTTAATTTCCCTTTTTTTCCACAAACTGCCATTTGCAGCAGGGCCCTACAAAATACTTTCACATGTCTCAATGCTCCTTCACTGCCATCCCTCTCCACTTTTACACTCCCCCACCCACTATGATTTTTTTGAGGGCACGGCAACTGTCATTTGCTGCTGTGCACTCTACTAGCTGAAATGAGCTTTTACACGCATCATTTATTTTCTTTACTTCCTGCTCTACGAGGCATTCTCCATTCTAGACTGGTAAATGTAAGAAAGACAAATGGCACCCGCTTCATTCCATAGATGATAGATGCATGTGCATGCAGCACAATACATGTGCACACCTTCAGAATGACATGGCCACAACAGCGGCTGCGTCAGC
Organism: Lissotriton vulgaris; assembly: GCF_964263255.1. Taxonomy (NCBI): domain Eukaryota; kingdom Metazoa; phylum Chordata; class Amphibia; order Caudata; family Salamandridae; genus Lissotriton; species Lissotriton vulgaris. The sequence continues at coordinate 1,654,793,388 of NC_141687.1, forward strand.
ACAACTTTTTCTCTAGCCCTTTTTCTGATGCCGATGTTGCATAGCATCAGCAAAAACATTGACATAGGAACAAGGCAAAACTGATTGACTTTTCCAATGCTTGTTCAATTTTGCATCTGTGGACTGTATGTGTTTGGCGTGGGTTATGGAAGGAAGGTGGCACTTCTCCACCTGTCTTGATCTATTTTTGCCACCAGCTAGTTTGGGCAAAATATGCTCTGTGTTTTAGAAATCATCTCCTGCACTTTGAGGGAACGAGCATTGTGGCTTGGAGTAGGTTTTCCGAGCAAGAGTACATGTCAACAAGTGAATGAAGCATTGTCTGCCATTCTGACAGCTTGGCCATTTTAATTCTGGGCAGTGTAAGCCAATGCAGCAGTAAAACAAGTTCTTGTATTTGCTTTGGTTTTACTATGAAAACCATGTTGGAGACAGGGGAAAAAAACAGAAGGACATGTTTTTAGGGTTTGATAAAGGAATAGTTTGTTGTGGTGCCATGGTAAAACTCACAGCTTGCATCCTTCGCCCCGATTTTGTTGTCAGGTAAAAACAAAGCTTAATGAAATGCAATGTATCCTTTCACATGCCTTTTAAATATATGAGCAGTACCACATTGGCTGTAACATGACCATACCTCTCTCCCAAATTCAATGTCAGAGGTGAAAGGTGAGTACCATGTCTGCAACATGAGGGAATGCTTTCCTTCGGTAGCGAGTCTCTCCTTACGCACCCCCAAGAGGAGCTCGACATATTGGTGGCAGATCATGGACGCCATTCTTCCCTATGTACCTTCCTGTCCATCTCCAACATCCCTGCAGAGAGAGGGACATTTCTTACCCACCACTCAAGGTCCCTTTCTGATAGGAAAGCTGATAGCCTTCCCTGAATGTTCCAGGTGAGGCTTCTATGTGGGGTCCAGACGATTTCCAATAAAACCTCCTTCTTTCAGTCATGATGCCCTCTAGAGAGACATATTCAACTACCAGTGTATGCTGGGATGCTGTGATGTTACTGCCCAGGGTCACTTTGTTTGAAACCCCCTGCGCAATGAGAAAGATGCTTTCATGGGTCAAAAATTCGCTCATGTCCCTCTCTCAGTGAGCATAGGAAGGCCCAACCCCATTCTGGGCTTGTAATCATCAGAAATTTCTGTCTGATCTGCCACTCAGTGCCCTATTCTGCCCTTCACCACCAAGAGGGCAGGCTTGCCCACACATTGAGGGATATTTTAGACACAGTGACTTCCTTCCAGATGAAGTGGATCCTCTAGGGAGAAAAATAATAGAGTAGCTGTCCTTTACTCAAGTTCCCTCAAAAAGGCTAAAACCTTGCATTTGCTATTAATCACTGTTGGAAATGGCCCTTTCTAGGGTGCTTTCCCTTGCCTTGCAGTGTCAAAGCTCTGTGCTCATAATGTACGCACTGGGAAGTGGTGTATATATAATTGGCTGATTTGAGTTAGCTGTAAGTTCCTTGCCATTGGGTGAGACCTATACCACAGTCATGTATCTCGAATGTGCCTCCATGGGCCTGTCGAACTGGTTTTGCCATCCATGGAGGTAGTTCATCAATTGTGCAACAGGTTTGCTTTGGTGGGGCCTGTGTGTGCAGATTACTGTTACTTGACCTGGCATTTACAAAGCTGTGTGCCAAGGTTCTGCATGTCTCCTGCTATATCGGAGTTCTCCCTGGTGACAGGGTGCAGTGTTAGGAAGATGTGTGTATGAGTACCATGTAAGAGTCGTGAGTGACACCGAATTGTGTGTTCGGTATGATGGTGCCTGCTTATCGCATTGGATTGACGTGAGGGACGTAGGGAATGGCTTTCTAGCAAATATTTCCTATGGGCAGAATGGTAACAGTATGATGTTTGATATCAATGAGTTCGTAACAGTGAATCCTTTCCGGTAGTGAGAGTGGATTCGACATTACGGTGATGGAAATGTAACTTTGGGAAAGTTTGCATTTCAATTTGTGTGGTGGCTCTGTGTGCCTGGCGGCTTATCTCCTCATTCACAACTGGGTGCTAGGGTGATAGCCACACCTGTGCATTCCTGATAGAGGGCCATAAACTAGGGTTCACTGGAAGCAGCAAAACTCTGACTCTGAAGGGCCTTTCTGAGATGTTTACATGGGGTGGAATGATCACCTGCATTCTAAGGGGCAGGTCTCGGCCCCACTAAACATTGTGTTCAAATGTCCTGGGGTAGGATGGCAGGCAGGACACAATTTAGAGAGGCCTGGTGCATTTCAAGTGTGATCAAATGTTCAAAGGCCTTGGTGGGTATAACTACTGGGGCTTCGGACTCTGAAAGTAGAAAAATGTTTAGGATATGAAACCATACTATGCTAGTTCGATACTGGGACATTGACACAAGGAATTATTAGGGCAGGATGGTCTGCAACTGGACTATCCATAGAGTTGTGTTGGCTTGGAGCTTGTCATGTTCACAGAAGAGGACTAGCACCTAGAGGATTTTTCCAGACTTTGCCTGCCTGCCGCTAGTGCCAACTGTCATGGTCTGGGTCTCAAAGTACTCTCTGAGGGGTGTGAGCTGGCCTCCTGTCCAAGAGATTCCAGTGAACAAAGGATCTCACTATCTCCAAGGGATCATAAGGACCGTATTGAGTGTGGTGAAGGCAGGTGGAACTAACCGTGGTTGGGACAAGGACCATCCTGACATACACTATCATCTCACTGTGCAGGAGGAGTGTGTGCACAAAGATCAGCAGCTATCTCAGAGTCCAGGATGTAAGAGCTTGAGGAGTGTGAGGGGAAGCTTGCAGAATCTGAGGGACCCATTCTTGCACCCAGGAGGAACTGTGCTCGCTTATGCCCCAGAGCGCTTGGTGTCTTGGTGCGTTGGGGTAACCTGAGGTGGGAGCTGAAACTGTCTTCAGCCTCTAGATCGGGAGCACAACAGTGCTTGACATTGTATGCTCTGTCCAAAGTTTTGGGCTCCCTCTCCTTGGATCCATGTCACATGGTGCTTTGTATTGGAAAACATTGCTCTTAGGCCTGCAGGGATTTCTGTGCCTTGTGGGCACCTGCAGCTGACTGGCGGGGGTCTAACGCAGGTCACACCTTCGCTTGAGGGGAAAACATTCCTCCAGATGGGAGCTCGCCTGCTGCATGGGTCACAGCCTTTTGTCTATGGGGGATAACGACCCCACCCTCGTGCAGGTGCATTCGGGTGCCTGGAGGTCTAATCCAGATGGAAAACCGTTTCTTTCTGCTTTAGGTGGTTCAGAATGTCTAGTCAACAGGGTACCAGCAGGGGCAACATGTATCATTGCCTAGTAGAGTTGAAAGACAGACTGAGGAGCTACGTCATGAGGCACAGTCAAAGACTAGTGACTGTTTGATCTTTCTGCAATGGGAAAGTCTGACAATTGCATATGAGTATAAAAGGGATAAATGATGTGTGACTCGTTTTGATTTTAGTGTGTGTGTGTGTGTGTGTGCAATACAAAGACCAGTGTTTCAATACATAAGGTGTGGTGACTTTTTGTGATGAGCACAGTGTTGCGATGGGGGTGTTGTGCCAAAGCTTTAAACTCGAGCCCTGAGTATAAGCCTGACTGCTCGGTTCCAAGCTACCAAAGGGTGAGCACAGATTATCAGTCGAGTGTATTATACTCATTCTATTTGGAACGGTGGGTTCCGACTGGCTTCAATGTGTTTTAGCCAGCCTGAAACCACTGGGTCTAAAAATCACTGTAAAGCAAGATATGCCAAGTGTACTCTTGCTCGTTCCCAGCTCATGATACTCTGACGCAAACTTGTACCAGCTGCATCTTACTCATTCACTGCTTCCCTTTTTAATTTTTTTTTATTGTTTTATTTCAACAATCAGTCGTACAATGAGCAGTATAAAAGGAACAGGAATAATACATATAATAAAAAAAAACATACAGAGGGAGAAAACACCAAAAATACAGATATCTTAAATCCATTTAGAAATTGGATCCCACATTTTTGATCCTTGCCTTTTTTTCCTTAGCCCCTTAAGACTATACATAGCCATTTCTAGGTGATATATGGAAAGCAGCTTACACTGCCATTGATGAAAAGCTGGGGGTTCGGTATCAATCCAGCGAGAAGTTATACAGAAACAGAAAACGGACATACAGATAAACAGAAAAGCTTCTTCAACAGTAGATCTAATCCCAGACTGATCTGCTTGAAGGCCAAAAATTACCAGTTCAGGAGAAAATTTCACAACAACCCCTAGATTATTATTAATAAAAAATTCGATATCAGTAATGACACGGGAAAGTTTCTCACATTTAAAAAACATATGGATAGAGTCTGCATCCATCTCTTCACAACGATTACATCTCGATTCACCTCCAGCCTTCCACCTCGCTATTTTGACAGGAGAATAATAAAGATCAAAAATCAACATATAATGTTGACTTTGGAGCAATCCATTAAAAAGTATCTTGATGGATAGCTCGATTGATCTTCCCATATCCATATTTATAGAATCTAGCCTCCTTTGCCATTTATTCTCTATAAGAGATAGATCGTCTTCTAGTTGGTTAATGGTAATTTGATAAACCGGACCTATTTTCTTGGCTTTCCTGGTAGTTTCTAGTAACTTATTAGGGTTCATGCAACAGTGAGTAATAAGACCTTTAGATTCTAGAAAGCTCCGGATCTGGAGATACTTAAAAAAGTGATTCTTCGGTACGCCATATTTAATTTGAGGAGCAGAGAATGAAGAGAATTGAGTATCTTTGTATAGGTCACCCAGAACCTGAATTCCTAGAAGGAACCATCTTCTTATGATTGGATCATGAAAAACGGCTGATAGGGCATGATTATTAAACACTGGAGAATAATGGCTAATTTCACCCAGAAAGAGGATTTTTTTTTCTTAATTTGTCGCCAAATTACAAAGCCAGCTAAAATAATTTTAAATTTGTTTTTTTTGTAATAACTGGGTTCAATAATTTTAACTAAATATTGAGGAGCCGCCTTGCCTAGCAATAATTCATAAACTGAGGGATAAACGGATTCTTCTGTAATAATATCCGGAAAATGGAGTATACCCATATATCTTAAAGAAATAAGCCAATAGTACAACCGGAAATTAGGGACTCCCCACCCATCTTTTAAACTGGGCAGGAAACACCATTTCAGGGCTCGGCGGGAGGGATGATACCCCCAAAGGAACCTAGAAACAATTCTATCAATCTTTGTGAAATAATAAGCCGGAAATAGCTGAGGTATGGTTTGGAATATATATAAAAACTTGGGAAAAATTAACATTTTGATTATATTGACACGACCATAAAGGGTAAAATGTAAGTTATCTAATCTCTCTAGGGTTTTGTTAGAAGAGTTTAACACAGGTTCAATATTAAGACGTACAATCTCATCGATCTTGGATGAAATCGTTATCCCAAGATATTGAGCTTCAGGATCAAAAACTAGGTTGTTGGGTCGGCCAAAATCAGAATGAATTAATTGAGTTTTGGCCACGTTTAATTTGTAGCCGGATAGAACGCCAAATGCTTCAGCCAAGAGAATAATTTTTGGTAAAGCACGTCTGATGTCTATGGTGGTTACGGCCACATCATCCGCGTAGGGGAATATTTTAAATGAGTTATTTTCAATTTTTACCGGTATGATATCTGTATCAGAGGATAGCTTACGTAAATATGGTTATAAGTATAGAGCGAACAACAAGGGGGAACAAGGACAGCCTTGTCTTGTCCCCCTTGTTATCGCAAAGCCCTTAGAAAGAGAGTCGGTTATTCTTCTGGCAGCTTTGGGTTGATAATAGAGAGCTTTAACTGCCTTAATATATGTATTAGGAACACCCATCCAGAGCAAAACAGGCCATAAGAATTCCCAGGTGACCCTGTCGAACGCTTTTTCTGCGTCCAACAGGGCCACCGCAACTGGGGATTCAGAGGCCTGTGCCCAATCTAATAATGCTATTACTTTTTTAACGTGGTGTGTAGTGTCTCTTTTCAGTATGAAGCCATGTTGTCTAATGGATACGAGAGTCGGCATCAGTGGATTCAATCTATTAGCAAGGATCTTGGAATAGATTTTAATATCAGTGGTGATTAGTGAGATGACCCTAATTCTTCACTATTTTTGCCTTTCTTTTTAAAAATAACTATGGTGGCATGAGACCATGACTCTGGTGGATTGCCAGCAAAGGCAGAACAAAAAATCTTCATCAGTTCTGGCTTTAGAACTCCTCTGAAAACTCGATAAAATTCTAAAGGAATGGAATCCGGACCCATAGCTTTGCCGAGCGCGAGTCCAGTAATGGCTAATTCGATCTCCTCCCAGGTAACTGGGGCACTAAGAAACTCTGCGTGTTCTGGTAGCACTTCTATAGTATTTATCTTGTCAAGATAGTGCTTAATAGCAGAATCAGGTACGCTATCAGGGTGGTGTTATAATAATTTGTAAAATTCATTGAATGTTGCCAGTATATCTTCTTTAGAAGTTTTAATTGCCCCGTTAGGATCTTGAATTTTAAGAATCTCATTAGCGGTGGTTCTTTGACGTAATCTTTGCGCAAGCACTTTTCCGGTTTGTTCGCTCAATTCATAGCTTTCTGTCCGGTATTGAATAGAATGTGAGGCTACCTGGTCAGCTATATGGGCATAGACTAAACTATGTTTAATTGATAAGTCAAGTTGGGATTCCTCTATGTATCTATTAAGTTTGATACTTTCAGCTAGTTGTTTCTCTGCGTGTAAAACCATGCCACAATCCTTTTTAAATTTGTTCAGTTTATTCATTAATTGAACATTCACTGCTTCCCTTTGCTAAAATTACCTTGTACTATAGAGATCTGGAGACGAGAAGGCCTGTATCCCTGCAATAGTATTTGAATCCCTATCTAGAACGAAATGTGATGCATCTTTTCCAGTATTTTCATCCTAATCGACAGGTAGAAGTGACAGGTGGTGTATCCTTCGAATACATACCTAGAGGTGTATCCCTCCACCAATACCATGCATTACTTTTCCTAGTAGAATTTATGCTATATTTCCAGGTGACAATCGATTTAACCTAGTCTATTCTAGAGACTTGTGTCTCTAGAATGGGTTCGCCATAGCACCCCTGTGCTAGTTCCATGGGTGGACAAACCTTGTAGGTGAAAGTGTGTCCAGCTGATTCTTTTATACCAAGCCCCAATTCCTTTGGATGGCCACATTGTTTCTTGGAGATGGCGGAGATCATTGGTCACACACCATCTGTGGACTGGCTGAGATCACCTCATAACACCCAAGGCAGAAAAAGTTCAGAAAAGGGTGGACAGGAGGCAGAGAGCTTGCATTCCTTCTACTGGAGTGTTTGTGGCTGTTAGCAGGAAACATTAGTGTGCCTTGGAGGGGAAGGTACCATGTAAAAGTTTGCAGGTCATTTCTTCTTTGGGGGCCTATTGCTTTGTTGGGGGTGGTGAGAAGAGAGAAAAACATATTAGTGAATATAATGAAGAAATTAGCTGCTGATGCTTTATCGTTCAAGTTTTCAACAGTGGGTAGGCTAGAAATTTACTGGAGACAGGTTGTACATTGCAGTGGAAGTGACGTTTATTGGCCTAAGTAGGAAGTTGAGAAAATGTGTTCCTTCTTTGATGATGTTAGCATGCTCCTGGAATGTACATGTAGGGGCAGTCTGGGTGATACCGAAGATTACAAATAGTAAAGGCTGAACTGACGAGTAAGACCTTTATGCAAATGAATGTTCCAGGGGCACAGGTTATGGTTAGCTATGTAAATTATAACTAGTACATTTTAGTGTTTTTTAAACGTTTGTTTTTATCTCATTTCAACACCTGCCTATAACTTCCCTTCAATCTTTGTTTTTTCCAACGAATTTCTGTTTTTTTTAGCTTGAGCTAAGATCTTTTTAGCATGTTATCATTTTTTTATCATATTCTAACTTGAGCACATGACCAACCCCCTCCGGCAAGGCCCTGCAACCCCCCAATGCACGCCCTCCATCAGGGGAGACAATCTCCAGCTGAGCATGTTTTTGCGTGTCTTGGGCTTTCATTTGGCAATCTAATGTCTTCTGGGAGCTGTAGTCATGGTTTGAATCCAGAAAATAAGTTGGAGTGATCCTGGTAAGAACTATGATTTGTAACAGGAAAGCACAGGTGTGGAAATAAGGTAACTTGAAGGAATGGGTCCAGGGGGCAACCCTTGTTCTATCCATCTACAGGACCCACCTGTCTGGCCTGACTATGGTTCACAACACACAACACTGGCTGTCATCTAGCTTTTAGAAATTTCATGTTTTTGAGTTTCCTCTTGTGCAAATAATTTGCTTCTGTGGGTCTTCCCCCCACATTCAACTTCAAACTCCCTCTGCAGGTGTTAGCACTGCTCCTTCATTGCTACCTGACCATGCCTCTTTATTATCTCAGGAATGGGGCCTTGAAGCTGCACTCTCTATGTATTTCCCACACACCATTGCCTGACCTGCCCGAAAGTGTGCTTTTTCTGATTTGGTGTAAATCTGTTCAGTTGTTTTTGAAAAATTTAAGGTTCAACATTAATGTGTATATACAGCGATGCGGATCCACAGCAGAGCTACGGCAGAGGTTCCGCGCATCCTCCCGCATTGTGACTGGTTGGCCATGATTAACTATGGTGGATCCATGGATATGCAATGGGAAACATCCATTAAAATGCAGGAATTAGAACAGAGTGCCTTTACAACGCAGTCAATAGAAAGCAAGTTCCATTACAACGCATGCCATTACAATGTATATCCCTCACTGACCAGTCCTTCCCTGAGGTAAGCATCTGGTGGCGTTAAAATAGTAAATTTTGCTGTTATGGATCATGCGTTGTAATGGCATGCTTTGTAATAGTTTGCGTTGTAACATCATACCTCCATTTGCGACGCACCCACTTACTGATGCACTCAGACTCATGCACCCACTCACAGACCCACTCAGACACTTATTCACTCGCTCACAGACCAACTCAGATGCTCACGCACTCACTCACAAACCCACTTTTACACTCATGCATCCACTCACAGACACACTCCGACACTTACTAAGACACTCATGCACTCACTCAGACAATCATGTACTCACTCTAAGACCTAGTTAGACACTCACTCATCCACTCACACATGCAGTGAGACACTTATGCAGGTGCACCCCAGACCCACTCAGACACTAACGCACTCAGTAAAGCACCCATTGAGACACAGTTGCACTCACTCACACACTCATTTTCAAAGGTTGCAGGTTACAGTTAGAAAATAGAATTTAAAGAACCATAGAAATTCACTTAAGAAAAGAAATGTTACAGAGCTGTTATAGTTGGGAAATATAATTTAAAAACCTTAGATATTCACTTAAATAAATAAAGGTTACAGGGGCGTTATAGTTAGGAAATGGAATTTAAAAAACCTGAGAAACTTACTTATCATTTGAGATGTCATCAATGATGTCATCAGTGATGTTACTGGCCATGGCATGAGTGATGTAATATATGAAGTCATAAGCAGTGCATTACAGAGCGTTATAGTTAACTCAGGTAACCATAATTTCTGAAGTTCACTGATTTTGTACAAGTGAAATCTGAGCCTAACTATTACATCCCTGTAACCTTTGGTTATTTCAGTGAATTTCTAAGCTTTTTTTAAATTCTATTTCCTATTCCATGCTGTGCAAACTCTGGCATTAATCCATGAATTAATTTCTTCAGAAAGAGAAAATACTATTTCTGACCATAGCCTCATTGTTAATCTATTGTTTTCCATTTCACAGTTTCTCATTTTGTGAAGGCTCTGTAAAAATGCAATTATAGACCTAGCACAAATCATTCACTCTTGCGTGTAATGGATGGCTTGTCTAAGTTAATAAAGTAGTGGTACTTTTCAAGAAATTAGAAAAAAATAACAATGCTGTTATCCCAGTTCTGCTTATCTGTCATTCTCCATTCATTTTATTTCTTTTTTTTCACAGAATGGAATTTGTTTGCCATATATCATATCTCATTGTGTTAAATCCTCTTCTCAAGTAATGTGCATACAAGCAACAGATTTGAACCTTGCTTTCCTACATTTTGCCTTTGAATGAATTAATGAGTTAATTTGATAACACGCACAAATCACTCACCATCCGGATCCGGGTATTTTGTGAAAAGTCAGTACAAGTCTAAAACCAAATCTAAAACAGAACTGTTTTTTAGTGCTTTTCTTAAGTTTTTATAATCAGGACATGTTCTAACAGAAAATGGCAATTTGTTCCAGGGGGGGGAGGGGGGCAGGGCAATTAAGAGAAATATCTTCCACCACACCTAGATCTTCAAATACTAGGGACTTACAGTAATTTCTTTTCACGGGAACATAAATTCCTAGCCGGGTGATACTGTTTAAGCCTCTGACAAAGATACTCAGGACCCTTCCAAGGGCAATAAGGTGCCAAGAGGCAACAGAATGTGCTGAATGAATACTCACCAGGATTTGTTTGGCTAAGGTGAGAATATAAAATTACATAACATCCCTTTAATCATTATTGTGGGATTCCAAATAAATATGTATATATATACATATAGCCCTAATACACTATCGTTCTTGTGTGTGCTTGCATTTGTATGTCTGTACCTATGAGACCATGTCTGGTGAGGGAAACCATTTTACGTGTTCATCTGCGCTACAGATACAACCTACTGCCTGTATCAATCACTCTGCTGTTTTTCTTCAGTTCCACAAGTTTAAAAGATACATGCTTTACTAAGACCTCCTGTAGAGTTAATTGATGGTAGTACTTTTAGTGTAGCCCTACTCAGAAGGTTCAGAGAGGACTCACCCACTTCTGGCTATTGATGCCTCCCCACAGACATTTATAGCTTTAGTAAGTTCTAGAAAAAGTAATGAGTGTCTAAAACTGAGACTCCTTTTAACTCTGAGACCCTATATCATTACATCGCAACTTCGCTGGTACGTTTTAACTATTTTTCGGTGTGTACACAAGCAGATATATACACAAACCCATACAATGGACAATGAAAAATGCCATACAAATAGGTGTCTAACCTACCAGCACATACACACTTCTGATACAGCTAAGATGCTGCCAACAGGGAAAGATGACAAAGTAAACAAGAGTTTAATGTGTCCCTCAAACAATGTGGTATGTTTGAACATATGTTTAAAATGCCTGAATTGTGTTTTTATGTTGTCAGAACTAGCCAACCACTGTATGAGGGCATGCATCAATACTAGCAGAGCCTCGTGTATATATATATATATAGCCCTAATACACTATCGTTCTTGTGTGTGCTTGCATTTGTATGTCTGTACCTATGAGACCATGTCTGGTGAGGGAAACCATTTTACGTGTTCATCTGCGCTACAGATACAACCTACTGCCTGTATCAATCACTCTGCTGTTTTTCTTCAGTTCCACAAGTTTAAAAGATACATGCTTTACTAAGACCTCCTGTAGAGTTAATTGATGGTAGTACTTTTAGTGTAGCCCTACTCAGAAGGTTCAGAGAGGACTCACCCACTTCTGGCTATTGATGCCTCCCCACAGACATTTATAGCTTTAGTAAGTTCTAGAAAAAGTAATGAGTGTCTAAAACTGAGACTCCTTTTAACTCTGAGACCCTATATCATTACATCGCAACTTCGCTGGTACGTTTTAACTATTTTTCGGTGTGTACACAAGCAGATATATACACAAACCCATACAATGGACAATGAAAAATGCCATACAAATAGGTGTCTAACCTACCAGCACATACACACTTCTGATACAGCTAAGATGCTGCCAACAGGGAAAGATGACAAAGTAAACAAGAGTTTAATGTGTCCCTCAAACAATGTGGTATGTTTGAACATATGTTTAAAATGCCTGAATTGTGTTTTTATGTTGTCAGAACTAGCCAACCACTGTATGAGGGCATGCATCAATACTAGCAGAGCCTCAGGAAAACAGATAAGAAGAGCAGTGTGTGTGAGCAATTTGTTACGACTCAGTCACAGCATCCAAGATCTAAAGACAACAGCACCTAAAGATAATTTCAAGTCAAATATGGAAAAAAGTCTTACGAATATTCAAAACATGCAACTGTTCAATACACTGACAGGTGGATTGAGCAGGTGCCGCAACTTCATGAGTCACCATCCTGGCTGAAAAATCTACACAGCTATCCCTCTACCATCGAAACAAAGAGGTTGTAACATTCTGGCCTGACACCTCAATCCCTTCTCTGAGGCACTCCAGTGACATATGAAAGTGCTTGCCACTGAAGGAAAGCAATGTAGACTCCCCCTTACACATCACAGAGATGCAATTATAAATGTGCATTTGGGAATGTATTCACTGTGGGTCTTAATTTCATTAACGTGTCTGAAGTATTAAAACGTATACATAAAATGTATCGACTGTAGAGCCTAGAAATTGATACATGTGTGTACTAATGTTCAGTTTAAACATGAAAGCACATATTTATTATTCACATTTCACACTTACACTTCAAGTTATATTTACATAGGTAAACATGTACTCTTTTACTCACATTTTACATTAATGTTTCAACTTACACGTGTACATGTATAGCCATGTATTCAAAGTGCACATTAAACGCTTAATTAAAGTTAGCCTGACTACAGGCCTTGGTTGAATTATAGTTTGCTTGCCAGCATGTTTCCTCTTCTTGCGAGTTCAATATTTCATTAGGTAGAGAAAGGTTTATTGTTTGTACTGGATGGCTGATAAAGAGGCCTTGAGAGAAACTTGGCAGTGAACATAAAGAAAACAATGGCCGAAAGAGGCCTTCTGTTCATCGTATAGCAGGTTGGCAAGATGTTCAAGGTTGAGAACCGGTGTCTCAACTTGATGCGCTGGGAAATTAGAGCTATCTTGCAGATGCACTCAAGTAGTGGTTTTATTGGTCCTTGGAGAAAGAAGATAACGACTTTGTGTCTGCTCCTACTGAGGCCCTGATTACAAGTTTGGTGGTGCAGGAGAAGGACTGCAATGCTGGTGTCGTGCCCCTGCACCGACAAACCCATGTGCGCACCACCCACCAGATTATTACTTTTTAGTCACTGGCAGGTGGTTCTTTGGTGTTCCCACAGTGGTGCCTCTGAAATAGGTGTCACAAGGGGAAAGTCAAAGTCAGTACCGGCACGGTATTCCAGTACTGGGGAGCATGCAAACAGGAAGGGGCACAACATATGCCCCCTGCCTGCTCCCCAGAGTCAACAGGGGGCCCTGTAGGGCCTCCTTTGTTTCCTCTCTCCACGGTTTTCACGGAGGAGGAACTTCCATGAAAAACATGGCAGAGAGGAAACTTGTAATATGCTTGACATGACCTCGGCAGTCCCGCCAAGTATATTGCATCCCCAAGTCATAACAGGGTGGTCGGACCGCTGGTGCGACAGTGGCTGGATCACCACTGCCACACGTCCGCGAGTCTGGTGGTCCTCGGACCACCAGATTCATAATTAGACCCATAGTGTGTTTCCTAAAGCTATATGTGCAGCGTCTCCTAAATACCTAAGGAAATTCTTACAGTCGTGCTGCCCAGCTCGCTCTTGTTTCAGGAAACAAGAGCCTCAAAACCACTCCTAGGTTTAACAGAGTGTGAATGTAAGTGTTTATTTTGCTGTGCATGACTCTGTTTTATGTACATCTATCTAGCGTATGTCCACGCTCTAAAATCAATTTGTCAGCTCGGGAAAGCAATAACTACCTCTATGGTTTTGACCCTCCACTCCCCTTTGTCCACACTTTAGATTCTTTGTCTTAGGGTTCTGTATACACTTTTCATACTGCTGATAACGATTCTAACCCATGGCGCCCCTCGACATTTTGTAACAGGTGCAGCATCAAGGCTGGGATTAAAGAGTGCCTAGTAAGCACTCAATCAACATTTCTCTGAAGAAATTGGCCCCTGTGGGCCTGTTTGCAGCAAATGTAGGCCATGGCTGAACTTCTATAAGCAACAACGACCTACTCGGTTATTACTACTTCTCTGGAGGTTAAAAACCTAAACATCAACACAAACTCCAACAATTTGTAAATGTCCCCAAATCTTCATTTTATTCCATTCTCACACGAGTGCCTTAGTTTAAGTCGAAAGCACTGCATATGATTTTCTCTTCGGACCCCCATCAGCAAGGATTCTAAGTCAATGTTGTTTAACTGTGTCAACCTTTTTTTTCACAATAAAAAGGATCAAAAATTATCACCTAACATTTTCACTAGTCAAAAAGAGCATATAACCACAGAGCCACATCCCTGAGTATTTGCATCTGTGTAAGGGAGAGCAAAAAAGTGAAAGTGCTTGTGAGAAACAGGAGGAGAGGAATATGAGCAAGACGAGTCATAGCATGAGGGAGGTTGCAAGAAGGAAGTGAGGTTTGTGAAGAAAAGAAGCATTTGAAAGAGGAAAGCCAATGCATGCATGTTTGTGAGAGGAGTATTTGATTCAGAAATGTGTGCATGCTTGTAATGGGATGTTAGGGGTAATGTGTGGGGAAAAAGGGGATCTTTGAAAGAATGGTTTATGAAGAAGGGTAGACTAGTAGACATGTGAAAGAAATATTTAATAAAGGAATGTATGAGATACAATAGTGAGATGCCTTTCACTAAGATTAGTGTGTCTGTATGTGATGAGCGTGAGAGAAGTGAGAACAGAGCATTATTTTCTTACCAATGAGCCCGAATATGCAATTTGCGGTAATATTTTTTCACAATCCCTATAACTTCAGTGATATAACACTGATATCAGTATCCCCAGTTGGAAAATTATTCCAGCACCACTTGTGCAAAGGTGTTGAACTAAGTCTCTTACAGCCACATGCATCAAAGGAAATTGCATTCGCAAACGGTGCGAATCACATAATTCGGCCGTTTGCGAATGCAATTTCCATTTTTGGGATGCATTAACATTTTAGTAAGTTTTGCAATTTAAGAAATCACAAAATTGAAATTTCTTAAATTGCGATTGCATTTAAGGAATCTCAAATTGAGATTCCTTAAATGCAATGCATCAACCCCCACATGCATCAACCTATTTAGGAAGTGCAAACGGTGCGAATCGGTAAATTCGGCCGTTTGCACTTCCTAAATAAGTTTTTGGGATGCATCATGCATTTTTGTGAAATTCGCTATTTTTAGCGATTTCCAAAAATGCGATTGCTTTTAAGGAATTGCAAATTTGCGATTCCTTAAAAGCAATGCATGATTGTTTTTCTAATTGCGAATTAGCAATTAGGAGGTGCAAATTACCACAAGGTTGAACCTCGTGGTAATTTGCGAAAAGTATTGAAAATGCTCAAAAATGCATTTTTTTAACTTTCATGTTTCAGACACACATGTCCTTAGGACATGTGTGTGTGAAACATGCACTTCAAATTACATTTCAGTGGTGCAGGGTGGGGGTCCTTTGGACCCCCCTCTGCACCCTTGGAATGCATTAACAAATTGCGATTTTCAAACAGAAAATCGCAATTTGTTAAAGCCTTCCCATTGATCCCTATGGGCCTTTTGGCCCATAGGAATCAATGGGAATTGCGAATTCGCACTTTGGAATTCGCATATTATTTGCGATTCGGTAAAAATTGCGATTTTTACCGAATCGCAAACATTTTGCGAAAATATACATGCATCCCATTTTGCGAATTCCAAATTGCGATTCCCTAATTTTCGCTATTTGGAATTCGCAAAATGCCGGGATGATGCATGTGGCTGCAAATTTTTGAAATTTGCGAATTCGCAAATAAGGGGAGCAAATTACCATGAAGTTGACCTTCATGGTAATTTGCGAAAACTTTGAAAAATGCACTAAAGTGCATTTTTCAAAGTTCCATTTTACACACACACATGCCCTTGGGACATGTGAGTGTGCAAAATGTACTCCTAAGCAGATTTCAGGGGTGCAACAGGGTGTCCTTTGGACACCCCTGCACCCTTGAAATTGCATTCTTAATTTGCCAATTTTCAATGGTGAATTGCAAATTAAGAATGTCTTTCCATTCATTCCTATGGGCCTCTAGGCCCATAGGAATGGGGAAGGATGGGGAAGTATGGGAAGTATTCCTTAATCGCGATTCTCAATTAGAGAATCGCAATTAAGGAATTTTGAGAAATCGCTATTTTTATAGCGATTTCTTGATGCATTGCATTTTGCAATTCCTTAATTGCGATTCCTTATTTTTCGCAATCAAGGAATCACATTATGCAATATTGATGCATGTGCCTGTTAGTCCAGTTTTAAAACAAGCCCTTGCAAGCAATACCAAGTAATATACTGGGTGCACTTTTCAGTATTTTTGCAGCTGTTTTTTACTTCACAGAGCCTCTTAACATAGAATGTGCTCACCACACATGATCATACATAATCACCTCACTTGTTTATGACTTTCAAACATAAAGTGAGAAAATGGATGTGGCCGCTTAGAGTGCCACATAGGTTATGTAAACAAGTGAAGCAGGGACCTCTGAGTTGTTTACAAGTTTAGGTGGAGAGCAGCTCCTGTTTGGAGCACCTAAACCACAAACACTCATTTCTGTCTGTTTCTCTAGCAGAGTTTATAGTCATAGGATTAGCACAGTGCCATCTATGCCGTGTTAGAGAGGGACGACGCCTGGTGCCTTTTTTGTAGCAAATTCTTTAAACATAGTACTAGCAACTGTCACCCACGCCACACTGAAAAACACAAAAACCTTTCACCACTGCAGGCACAGTATTACAGCTTTGGACTGATAAAATATAATCTAAACCAACCTGAAGAAAATAAAAGCAACATTTGATGTGTTTCACTCTAGTTAGAGCTCCTCTGAAAAGTATAGCTTTGATGTAGCTTTCATATATATCTTTGTCCAGACACAAGGGAGCACTCGGTAGATATAGTTAGGATTCCCAGGTATAGAAATTCCTCACAATGTTTCTCACTAATAACTTTGGCCCACATGCATCAATCTCGGCTTTTGCGATTTCTAAATTGCGATAAAAAGCGATTCGCAATTTAGAAATCGCAAAAGCCTATGCATGATTATTTTTTAAATATTTATGCAATTCGGTAGAAATCGCTATTTCTACCGAATCGCATAAAAAATGCGATTTTGAAATTGCGAATTCGCAATTCCCATTCATTCCTATGGGCCAAAAGGCCCATAGGAATGAATAGGAATTGCGAATTCGCAATTTCAAAATCGCAAATCCTGATTGCATTTCAAGGGTGGTGAGGGGGGTTCAAATGAACCCCCCCTGCACCCCTGAAATGTATTTTTCGCATCATGTTGCACACACACATGTCCTAAGGACATGTGTGTCCGTAACATGAATGCTTTTAAAATGGGTTTTCTGTGTTAATAACACTTTTTGCAAATTTACCGAGTAGTTCAACTACTCGGTAAATTTGTCCCTCTAATTGCGAATTCGCAATTTCAAAAGTATTCATGCATTGCTTTTAAGAAATCGCAAATTTGCGATTTCTTAAAAGCAATCGCATTTTTGGAAATCGCAAAAATGTTGCGATTTCAAAAAATGCTTGATGCATTCCAAAAAGCATTTTTGGAATCGCAAACGGCCGATTTTAAGGAATCGCCCCGTTTGCGACTCCAAAAATGAATGATGCATGTGGGCCAGAGCCCCTTTTTAACAATTCTCAATGAAACTTTCCAGACCTATAGATTTTTTTCCACATTGGAAGAGGATGAAAAGTTTAGCCGTGATTGGTCAAAGGTGTGCAAATTTAAATTGGGGTTAACGCATTTTTCCACCAACGCATTTTCCATAAGCCTTAGTATTGTGAGTAAAAAAAACAGCAGAACAGATTTACATGAAATTTGGCATGGTGCACAGATAATCCTTTTGAATGCAACAGGTAAGTGATGTAAGTTTTATTTAAGCAATGAGGCATTTAAACTAAGGGATATCTGTTGTCTTGGTAGTTTAGCAATATTTTGCAAAACTACCATGGGACTAAGCGATGGCAAGGAATTATATGATTGGCTAATGAATGCCTTTACAAAAATTAAAGGCAGTCATGTGGTTCAGTACACTTTGGCTTGGGTTCTGGGTAACACCCTAGATATAGTTAAGTATTAAACTTAATACTTTCTCCTTCCTATTCCTTCCTAAATATAGTGCTAATAGGTAGAGAGCTTTATTTATAAGTTTCTATATATTAAGAAAATGTAAGAAGTACCACAATACTGCCTTCGAAGTACCACGGTACTTAAGTAAAATAACATGTTAAAAATCCACTGTACTACACTATAGCTACCAAATATAGTGCACTGCAGTATATTTTCAAATTTTAACATATTTAATTCTTTACCGCAGCAAGACCTACAAATTACAGCGCTAGTTAAAAAGTTTTTTTTTTTTTTTTAATGGTGCTTCTCTGTAAAGTGCTGGAAAAATATTTACAAACATGTAAATACATCTCTCTACCTATTACCACTTTAACAAAGTGGCAAAAGGTAGGTAACAAAAATAAAACCTAAAATGTACCTATATTTAAGGCCCAAACCCAGAATGCAGCAAAAGTGTGCTGAAAGCAACATGGCTGCTTTTTCCGCTTTGTAAAGACAGCTATTAGCCATTCACGTTCTGCCTTCTCATCGCCATGTACCGTGGTATACCGTGAAGCTATTGCACAACATATAAGTGAGTATTTAAACACTTATAAGTTTCACACTTCTAATACTATTAACACCTAGTACCAAAAATTACCATTTACTCCTCATAATCTATATTCTTGCCACATTTCATTTACACTGATTCACCCATTTTCACACTACATCTGTTTCAACTATCATACTTCACTCTAAGCCCCTCCACTGTACTCTAATACACTCTGCACCACTTCACTCTACGTCCTCAACTTTATGCCACTCCACTTTACACTAATCTCTGGAGGCAACTCCACTGTATCCCACTGTACTGTTTGCCATTCCACTTTACACATTACACTGTACGCTGTTACACTTTATGCAACTCTATTCTATGACACTTCAGTGTACGCCACTGCACTGTATACCCCTCACTCTACGCTATTCCAGTCTGCGTAAGTCCATTTTATGAAACTGCACTGTTTGCAATTCTACTTTTTACCACAACAATGTACACTACTCCAGTCTAAAACTCTATACTATATGCTATTCCACTGTACTCCACTCTATGCCACTCTTCTACATGCCCCTCCACTCTACATTGCTCCACTCAATGCTATTCCATTCTATGCAAGTCCACTCTATGACACTACACTATACACTATTCCACACTATACCCCTCCACTTTATGCCGCTCTAGTCTACACCTCTACACTATACACTCTTCCACCCATCATCACTTCACTCTATGCCACTTCACTGTACATAGAGTGAAGTACACTCCAGTGTACGCTATTCCACTGTACGCCGCAACACTGTACCTCACTCCAGTTATGTCTCTCTACTGTACTCCATTCCACTGCACGCCACTCCACTCTGTGCTATTCCATTGTACATCAATACAGTCTACTTCACTTCACCCTACGCTGCTCCACTCAACACCACTCCACACCACTCTACTGTATGATATTCTGTTGTAAGCCACTCCGCGCTATGTCAAATTCATTCTACACCACTCCACAATATGCATTCCACTGTATGCCATACCATTCTACACCACTCCACTCGACACCACTACACCATGCAACTCTCTACAATATGCTTTTCTACTGTACTCATCTCCATTGTACCGCACTCCATTCTACGCTATTCCACTCTGTGCCACTTCACTCTCTGCCACTCCAGTCTTCGTCACTCCACTATATGCTACTCCACTTTAGGCTACACTGTTTAACTGCATGCAACTCCACTCTACCCCACTGCACTTTACATAACTCCACTATGAGCTATTCCACTTTACACCACTCCACTTTACTCTAAACCACTTCACTCTACACTATTGCACTGTATGTCTCTAAATTCAACCTCATTTCTCTGTACACCACTGCACTCTACACCAACTCCACTGTAAGCTACTTCAATGTACGCTATTACACTCTACCTAACTCCACTGTATGCCAGTCCACTCTTCGTCACTCCACTGTACGCTATTCCACTGTATATCACTCCACTCTATGGAACCCAACTCTAGAAAGCTCCACCATATGCTATTCCACTCTATGCCGCTCCACTGCATGGCACTCCTCTATATGCTTTTGCACTGTACACAACTCGACTCTTTGCCACTCAACTTTACTCTATTAGTTTGCGATAGAAGCGCTTCTGTTCCTATCTGTTTTTCAAATTGCTTATTATATGATATCTTAGCAGTGGGTTCATGTACAGGGCAGCACTCTTAAACATATATTGAATATATAGTCACACATACTAGTGCGACCATCCAATAGCCCACACTGCTTTGTTTTTTCTGTTGTTCATTCTACTATATTCGGCTCTATGCCACTCCACTCAACTGCACTGTACACAACTCCACTCTACGCTATTCTACTGTACACTACTCCACTGAATCATTCTCCACTGTACACTACACTCTACGCCACTCAACTCTATGCCACTTCACTATATGCCACTCCACTGTACAGTATTCCAGTCTATGCGACTCCACTGTACACCAAACCAGCTTATGCCACTGTAGTGTAAGCTACTCTAATGTATGGTATTCCACTATAAGCCACTCCACTCAACGCTACTCGCCCCTATGACATACTGCTGTACGTTATTCCACTCACTCTACTCCACTCTACTCAACTGCACAACACTGTATCCCACTCTATGGCATTATACAACAACCCACTCTGAGCTGCTCCATTTTCCCACACTTTACTTCATACAACTCAACTGTACAAGACTCTACTGCACTCTATGTCACTACGCCATGCTATTCTCCACTATATGCCCCTACACTACCTTGTACAATACTGAACTCCACTCTACAAATGTTTCCAACACTCTACAACATACTCTTCACTGTACTGTACAATAAGCCACTCCTGTTTTTATAACAGTTTACTCAACTCTTTGCTACATCTGTCCCCTCGAATGCACTCCACGCCACTGTACCAAACATCATGCCACTGCACTCTATGACACTTTAGTATACTAATGCTACACCACTTCATTCTATGCCACTCCACTCTACACCACTGCACCAGACGCTATTCCACTGTACGGCACTCTATTGTATCACACTCCACTATACTCCACTCTACAGCACGACAATCTATGACAGTACACTGTATGATAATCTCCTCCACTCTACTGTACCACACTCCACTTAATAACAATCCACTCAACAACAGTATACTCTATGGGCCCAATTCACAAAGGTGAAATGAGATGAAAGTCTAACTTTACGACTTTCGGTATTCACAAAAGGCATTTACTACTCGTAAATGCCGTTTGTGAAAAACAAAAGTCATAAAGTTAGACTTTTGTTTCAGTTTACTTTTGTGAATTGGGCTCTATGATTTCAAACATATTTTGATTTTAAAAAACATTGAAATTCTATGAAAAATAAAAGGTTAGTTGTGTATCGTAGGAAGGAGTTCAAGCAGACATGGTTAGGTTACGGATGAATACGTTTATTTTTCTTAGATGTTGTTAGACCTGGCACCACTGCCATGGCTCTCCCTTCCGTTTTTTGCTGTTGCCTCTTATGTTTTTGCTGGTTTTAGGTGCTTTTGGGCACTGTGCCACTGCTATCCAGTGCCACAGTGCAAGTGCTCCCATTCATAAATTGATGTATGGATTAGTGACTCCATGATTGACTTGTTTGTTTTACTTGTCAGACCCTAGTACAGTGCAGTGTGTGTGCCCAGGCTTGTAAATCAAATGCAGCTGCTGGGCTTGCAGCACTTATTGTTTTATCCACCGGAGCAGCTTGTAAAGTTCTCTCAGGCCTGCCATTGCAGAACCTGTGTGCAGTCTGGTACTGCCATGTTGACTTGGCAATTACACCCACTTGCCAGTCCCTATACGTTCCTTTTTCTACATATTAGTCACCCCTAAGGTAGGCCCATTGGCAGGGTGCGTTTTAGGTAAAAGGTAGGACATGCCCTGCTGTGTGTGGCATGTCATAATAGTCAATTACAGCTTTTTTTGTTTTTCACAATTGCAAGGCTACCTGTTCCCCATAGACCAGAATGAGCAGTTTGATTATAACATCTTATAATCCTAACTGACTCAGGGAAGTAGGTAGGAATTTGAGTCTAGTATGCCTGGACTCAGAATGATGAACTGCGTCTTTTAGTGAAGTTGGTTTTGACATTCTGTGTTTGAAAATACCACTTTTAGAAAGTAGGTATTTTCTTGCCTAACTATCCAAGCCTGCCTCTGCTAGGTTGTGTATTCCTTGTCTGGTTTTTGAGAGACAGGGGCTGGGGGCTCGAGGAGACAGGGTGAGTCAGCACAGGGCTGAATAGACCCATATTCATGTAGAGTGGTGGGAGGAGTTGCACCTGGGCCTAAATAGGGCTGTACCTGCCTTCTACAATGATGGCTCTACCTCCTGTCGTGTGTCTGATGACCCTGGCCAACACTTTCAAAGGAAAAAAGGAGCCCTGTAAAAAAAGTGCACCAGGACTACACAGAACTTGTTTGGACTAGGCACAGATACTCTCTGCCTTCAGAGACAAATTATGTTGGTGTATAAAAGAGGGGATCCAGACCCCAGAACTTTAGATCACTTCTGGGAATCAAGACGACCCTTTGCTGAGGAGAAGAACTGTGGAACTGAAGGAGGAGACTGCCCCTAAGCTGCGTGTTGTTGGGGTTGGCCTGCAGTGGTTGCTTCATTGCCAAAGAAAGGAGAAAAGGAATGAGTGTGCTTTCATCATCTTGAGGATGATCTCCAAGGGCTTGAACTTGAGCTTCCCTCCTGCCTGAAGTCTCAGGGATACAAGACGTCACCCCTTCTGATTGGCTGCATCTAGAACCGTGGTTTTAACTGCTGCAGAAGGAAATTGCAACACTGACGCTGGCGAGCTACTCTGTGTTCTGCACTGAAGCCATGAGAGCTACTCCAATTTGCACAGCAGACCCAACGCCGTCAGTACTGCCACATAAACGCCAGCGAGCGATGCCGTAACCTGCCCGAAGCTATGAGCATTGCTCAGACTTGTGCTGTGGTCCCGACGCCTGCTGCTGGGCCGCATCGACTCCGAAACTGACATCGACATCGCAGAGCCGATCCTCGTTGTGGGTGACCGAGAATCCATCGACAGCATGACATCGTAAGGAACCGTAGTTTCAGTGCCATTGTGATGTCACCTCCTAGACGCAGTAGAAACCGTCGTCTCTCCTCCCCTGCCCTGCAGTAAGGAACTGAGTCAACACCTCCCCTGAGGTCGTAAGGAACTGATGCCACGCAGCACCAATGAAGCCGCACCTCCCCGATGCCGTGAGCTGTCTTTGCTTTTCATCGCTTTTCCAAGGTGCTGTTCTTTGGGGGCCTGTTTGACTCCAGGCCCGACGCCGCGCACCTCGCGGTCGGCACCGTACTTTGGCATTTCTCCTGTTACGACATCGTGATAACTCACGTTGAAATTATTGGTTGCTAGAGACTGATTGTAAGTGAACAACCTATTTAAAAGACTATTTTTGAGTACAGTATTGTGGATGTTTGTTGCTTGGTCTTGTGTTAAGTCTACATAAAAATACTTATTTTTATAATACAACCTGTGTGGTGTCCATCTGTAGTGTTGTCTCTGTTTTACTGTATGTGTTCACAAATGCTTTACACACTGCCTCTGAGATAAGCTTGCCAGCTTGTGCCAAGCTAACAAGGGAGTGAGCAGGGGTTATTTTAGGAGTGTAGCCCCTTTATTCTGACTAGACACAAGGGTCCCATTTTGGTCAGTGGTACCTACCTCTGCCAACTAGAGACCCCCAAACCTAACATATGTTAAGTAGGTTTTCCAGTAAAGATGTAAATAAGGCCCCACCAGGAGCAGCCTCTCTACTGCTCAGCCCAGGATCTAACTGACACTCCACCTCACAGCAATCCTCACATTCCAATGATATCACCATTCACACCAACATACTACCCAACACATTCACACTGGCTGAGCAGCAGAGGCAGAGAAACAGGGAAGATGCATAGTATAAAACCTTAGATATAGCACACCTTCCCCCCTTATCTAATACACAAAAACAAAGTAAATTTAAGAAGAAAGATCACAATGATACAAAGGAAACTTGCAGGAGAAAATGTCGCAAAATGCAAGCAGGAATCAGCATTACATAGGAAACGCAAAATACTACAATATAAGCAGAAGATACAGTTACAAAAAAGGAAACTTGCATAAGAAGATATCGCAAATGCAAAAAATGCAAACAGCATTTCGTGAAATACACAAGGCACTTAAGTTTTGACTATGCATAAAATGCAGCTAGATGCAAGGAGGAAAAGGAATATATAAAAGATGAGACACACATCTCCTTCCTTAGCAGAGAAAATTGAAATCAGAAAATTTCAAAAAGAAGGAAACTGTCCAAAAACACAAAAGCACAAAGAGAAAGAGACAAACATAAATAAGAAAGAAGTATACCACGAAAACAAACAAGGAAAGAGAGCTCCAAATTACCACCACAACCACACCAGCTGGCCAGACTGGCGAAGAAAATGAGAAAAACAGAACACAGCAAAAGGAAGAAGAAAGGACAAAGACTTACATCCAAACAAAAGTAAGCAACAGGTGGCTACCACCTAAACAGAAAGCAAGGAATGGTGAATTACACCCAACAGGATGGGAATACACCCAACCAGAAAGCAAGCATGGGGTGTCCGGTATTCAAGCAGAAAGCAATCAGAAGTAAGCGACTGGTGGCTGACACCCAAACTGAAGGCAAGCAAAAGGTGACCGACACCCAACCAAGAGAGCAAGCCAAGGGTGGCTAACACCCAAACAAAAAACAAGCAAACGGGTGACTTACACCCAACCAGAAAGCCATTAAAAGGGTGGATTACACCCAACAGAAAGCAAGCAATGGGTGACTACACCCAGAAAGCAAGCAACAAGAGCTTCACCAAACTAGTGAATGCCCAAACAGCAAAAGAAAATTAAATGCGATCTGGGTGTACTACACCCCACCGAAAATCAAAAGTGCAGTCACACCTCAAGTAAGACCACGCAAAAAAAAAACACAAAGTAGATACACACTCAGAAACTTGCACACCAAAGAAAAAGAGTACACTGTACTTGGAAGTTCTATAAAGTAGCAAAAAATAATTAGAAGAAAACATGACAACCAAAAGTGAGTATTTCACTTCCCAGATACAGACAAGTAAAAACACTTGAAGATGTGTGGCCATGAAATTCACACATACAGCAAAATCACTTGTAATTGCAATATAGTAAAAATAAACAAATAAATAATATGTCTACAACAGGAAAGGAGAGAAACGGCACCTCATTAGATAAAACGGCAGATAAGTACATAGGGTCTTTAGTTCAAACAGCAGTAGGCTGCATAGAGTCTTCAAATCCGGCTCCACGAAAATCATGTCACGCCAACTTGCGAGATATAGCAAGGAAAAACTGCAGACTGGTGCAACGATCGCTCCGACCAAAATGGCGGCACATACGGATGGAGCACTGCAGATGGCTCTAGGCTTGTCAATGTTGAAAATCCTGTACGAGCAGATGGGAATCGGCCGTTCCACATAACCACATTGGTAGCAGAGAGAAGTCAGGATGATCAGGCAGGCCTCTCACGAGATAGAGAGCGGGCAGGCCAGCAGAAGAATTCTCGCAGATGGCACACGTTAGTAACAGTAAGTTCTGTGCGCGCTGAGCCAGTATATTCTAATGCCGCATGTTGATACCAGTCTTGTAAATTCGTCAATAAAGATGTAAAAACATATCCTCCCTGGCCAGAAAATAATAGGAGCACCTCTCTCTCACTCCCAAACCAGTGTCAGCATATTTGTTGGTGCATGAGCGATATTTTTTGATTCACAGTTCCTTCACTAACTCCTCCCGCCTTCCCCCCTTTTTTTGACATGGGTTATAAGGTAATTAACTTTTACCCGGTTTGTATTGCACTTGGTTTTGTCACTCATCTGTTGTTTGAAAAAGCATATTTGAAACCACATCCATGAGAAGTGTGCTGGAGGGAAAAGTTCCTCAAATAAAACAAATGCCAGATCCAGAGCAAGTGCACAGGGTCAAAGCTGCACAAAGCTGAATTCAAAATTTGTGTGCAGCACAAAGTTCAAGTCAAAATTAATGTGAGGTACAAGGCGCACAGCACATAAAATCGGTCTGCCATCCCATAGAATTTGCTGCTGCACTTGCTGCAAAAAGACGGCTGCACTTACTGTAAGAGGTTTGCCTCTTGAGTTGTAGTGGATGTGGAAGTAATAGGAAGCATACGCCATGTCAATGGCAGCAGGTTGTCAATGGCAGCAGGAAACATGTGCCCTGTCAATGGCAGCAAGGTGTCAATGGCAGCAGAAAGCAGATACCAGGAATCAGGCAGCAAGAAACATAGCCCTGTCAAAGGCAGCAGGAAACAGTTAGCAGGAATCAGGCAGCAAGAAACATACGCCCTGTCATTGGCAGAAGAGTATCAATGGCAGCAGTAAACAGGCAGGAGGAATCAGGCAGCAAGAAACATACTCCCTGTTGAGAAGCATGGCTCAATGGTTAGAGCGGCAGACCCTGATGCAGATGTCTGGCCTAGGATCAGGGTTCAATTCCCGCCTCAGCGGCGTCTCTTGAACTCAATCTCCCCGGACATGATAATTCTCGCCTCAGTGCCTAGTCTAATCATGGGTCCCACTCTGTGACTCTGGGCAATAGCTTGCTTAATCTCCACAACGGCCACAGCAGCGCTTGGATGCCTAGCTTCACCTTGGGGGTGCCCAGGAGTGGACATCTCACAGGAAAGCCAGGAAGGGTTCCACAGCGGTATGAATACAGCACTACGAGACCTAAGGGTAGAAGTGCGCTATATAAATACAAATACATTCACATTTACATTCAATGAACTGTCCAGTGAATCTGGACAGTGGTGAGGCGAGAGGGTGTCAAAATCTTTAGGTAGGTTTTTTTTAGGTAAAATCTTGAATAAAAGTTCCTTATGAAGCTTGAAGTAAGTCCTCATGCGTAGTTTTGATCCAACTCGTCGCCAATTTATGCTGTATCGTAGTAAGGAGTTCCAGTAGATGTGGTTAGGTTACAGATAAATAAGTTTATTGTTCTTAGATGTTAAGTAGGTTTTACAGTAAAGATGTAAATAAGGCCCCACAAGGAGCAGCCTCTCTGCTGCTCAGAAAAGGGATCTAACTGACACTCCACAGCACTGCAATCCTCACATTTCAATGACATCACCATTCAAACACCAACATTGTATCCAACACATTCACACTGACTGACCAGCAGAGAAACAGGGAAGATGCATAGTATAAAACCTTAGATTTAACATTAGTCCTTTGTTATAGTTGGGAAACTGTTTTTATTCCCTCTATACAAACCAAACTTAGACTACACAAACGTTATAAATTCTACACTTATAGATATACCTTTAAATTATAGTTTACTCACCACCTTTACATAACTATAACTTTATTTTTTCCTTATCTACATACAAATTTAAACTACACAAAAATGTCAAATTCTAAACCTATATTTATACCTTCAATATATAATTTAAGCAACACCTTCAAATTATTATAACTTAGGCACATCCATACACATTGTATTCAACTTGATAGCCACACTACTTTAACTATAACTCACCACTGTACCATGCACTGTGTTCTCACAAATGATGTAATGTGCGCAATGTCATAAGTGTAAATACTATTATCTTATATGGTATACATGAAATCATATAAAAGGGTATAAGCAGTGAAGGGAGAAGAACAATAAGAAAAATCTTGTAAATCATTTTACCATAAAATACCTGTGATGGAGCGAAGTTTCACAGGTAAAGTGACTTGTTCGTACTCAATCCTCTCAAAAATAATATTAATGTACTAACTAACATGTTTTGTCTTATTAATATTGCATTACACGACATATTAGGCATCCAGGGGAAGCTTGCCAATGTGTTTTTACTAACTATAATCCGCTTGCACTAAAATGGCTGCTGCTATGCAGGATTTTCTACTGCGCATGCGTCTGTCATGCCCACGTGATATGCTTGGTGGGAAAATTTCTGCTTCTGCGCAATAAAACTAAGATGGCCGTTATGTGTCCTAACGTGCAAGAAGCTTGCATCGCTGCTTTGCTAAGCTGTTTGTTTTCGCTTAATATTTAATGCAATAGTATAACATATAATAATGGGAACAGAGTAGAAAGAAGTGGTAAACAGTGCATTCATTTATTCTGTGTCTCTAAAACTGTTTTTTTTCTATTTTTACGTGATATAAAACAGGCTTAAATGCTTTGCTGAACTTCATCTTTGGAGAAACTGCGCCTGCGCGACAAGCCTTGAAGCCACAGAAGCTGTAGCCTTGAATCTGAGCCAAGAAGGGAATGGAAGGCGGAGAAGAGTGAACTCCTTGCCTTGCCAGAGGAAGCTGAATTGATTGAAATGTTTTAAAATGATTATTGATACATTTCACTACCGGGCGGAATAAAGAACATGGGTAGATAAAGTTATAGGAGGGAATGACTTGAATACATGATTGACAAGTTGCTTCAAGAAAAATATGGTGTAATGGCTACTCCTCGTTCTTGTCCAATAAAATTGTGGGATTCACACACTTGCAACATTTGGGGGTGGTACACTGATCTGAAAAATAGTATAACTAGGGTAGGCTTAGCTAGTTAGATTTTCCGACTTTTCTGAATAGCTGACCTGTCACTGACCCAACGCACTCAATAGGTGATCAGGAGCAGAGTTGCTAGCGGAGCACTTTGTCAGAAGATTCGATAACCCAAATCGGGGTTCTTGGAAGGAGATCGATGACCCAATCGGGGTTCGACTGTTAGCTGCAGAGAGGGTTTACAACGCTGGCTTTTTGAACTTTAGCTGTGGTGTAAGTCTTAGCCTGTGGTGGTCCTGTCCTGATCCAATTTGGTCCGTAACCTGTCCTGATTCTGGCTTGCACCTGTTCTATTCTGCTGGCACTTGTATTCTGGGATCCTTATTCTTTGATTCAGCCTGTGACCAAGGTTGGTCATCACATCGTTCTAGGTAACTATAAAGTGTGGGTTTGTCATTGTATTGTTATTCCTTTTCTCTTACCCACCCTCTGTTTTAAATGCATCAACAACATTTTCTCTCCAAATCATTTGCAATGTTTATATTTAAATCTGCATTTAGTCAGAATAAGAAATTAATTTGAGTTCATGTTTTATAACTTTTTCAAAGATTTACTTTTTAAATCTTTCCTGAGTTTGTGGTTATTTATGAAATGCTAAATGTTATTATTGCTACCTATTCTCTCTTTAACTCCCTTGATCTTTTAGGACTATAGGTATCGGTGACTTGGATTGGTAATATCAATGGTATTAAATTCAACTAGGTAAAAAAAAAAACAATTGATAGTGTGTAGGTTTACCTGTTTAATGTATACATAGATAGATGGCCCCAGGTGAGTATGTTGAGCAGGTGAGCCTGCGCTCGATCAGTTAATTTGGTAGCAGAGGCAAGGTTAGGGATTAGTGTAGATAGGTAGTTAGTAAATATTGATTATTGATGATTATTAGTTATTGATTTATTAATTTAATGCATTAACCAAAACAGTTCGTACCTGTTTTTATGTTTTGTCTGAAAGCCCGGGGGCAGAATAACAGGTGGTAAATGGAAACCATTCTGTAGTGAGGTCACTTGTCAGTGAAGTAAGTGCATGGTTAGGTAAAAGCAGAAGCACTGTTTAGGAATTTTTCTGTATAAATTTGTGCATAATTGATAGCAAAGAGTTTGCTAGTAAAACCTTGGTGTAATATTACCTAGAAAGGGTCACACTGTAGGAGTAGCAGGTTCTTCTAAGCTTGATTGACAGCAAAGGGGTTTGTTGGTAAAACTTTGGCCTTACATAACCTAGAAAGGGTAAGCCCGAAGAAGTAACAGGTTCTCCGATGCTTGCGTGAAAGGTAGCCGGAAGGGATCTACTTGTAGTGAATGAAGATAAACGGAAGGGAGTTACTGGCAGTGAATGAAGTAATTTCTTTCCTTTAAATTAGTTACACAGACACAGTGGCAAATATTTTTACATTGTTATTTAATGAAAATGAGCATTTAAAATAAATCTCTCGTATTACCTTGCAAAGGAGGGAGTCCGTTGCGGAGCTGCGTTGACGTCACTCAGAGCAGCGCTGGTATTGGTTAATACAGCGGGTGTGTAGCTGCGGTAATTTTGTAAAGGAAACGTGAGTACAGAAGCGTGAGAACTCGTCTCACGGGGAAAAGCTGCGCAACCATTGGTTGAACTTGTTGTGAATTCTAATCATTGATTGGTCATTGAAAATACGAAACGCTTTGGTGTCATCACGAAATAAAGCGGCATAAAATATATGTGGCATTTAGATCCAGGATTCATAAGAAATAGACCAGATAGAAAATATCTAGGTTTTGCGAAAGAACAGATGATAAGAGGGAGACCCTATATCATGTGATAAAAGAAAAATTTCATTTGTCAAGAAAGTTAAACATTTCTTTAAAAAGGATAAGCCAATAAAAACCAGAGAAGGGATTATTATTCCACCACTGAATACGCCCGCATCATACATGATGGTTGAAAGGGGCTACCATATGGTTAGGAAACTGGATAGAATACACAAAGGATGATAGAATTTTGGCATTTCCAGAAAATGGTACCTTTTATGGTAGAGTTTTATACAATTTAACAGCACACATGAATGACTTAGATCCTAGACCTAGGTTAACTCAATATGAGGCACTGGAGGAACGGGAAACAGAGGCTTTTGAGCGAGACAGATCCGGAAGTGATAAAAGTATAAGTACATTTCATCCTAAATTTCCTAAAGAGACACGAGATAAGCAGATGAAACAATGGAGACAGTCTATGCTAGTGGAAGGATTATATCCTGTCCGAGCATTAGAAGAACAAACAGGGAGTAAACTTACTGAGAAAACAAAAAATTTAATGACAGGTGCTGATCTGGAAGATGATTATTTGGAGGATTTATTAATGAAAAATCCGCCACCTTATAATGAAGAGCAAAATCAGACAAATCCTAGTGCTCCATTTTTAAAGCCACCTTTCGTTCCACAAGTGTAACATGAGGCATCATTAGAAAAGGTGCTGCAGGAAAAGGAACAAGAAGCAATAATTAAGCAAAGGAATGAGTTAATTCAGAAACTTACACAGTTAAATATTAGTCCTGAAGCTTTAACAATTCCAGTGACTATAGGTCCAGTTGTTCCTTTATATGGAGAAAAACAGACCAGTACCAGTCCCAGTCCCAGACCTCCTGTTTTAACTACACTTGTAGTGCAGTCAAGGAAAGATACATTAATAGTGGATGACCAAGCAAGTGAATGTAGGTCAGAAATGTATTTGATGGATTTACCTATAAGAGAAGCAATAAGTAGCTCAGCTAGGAAAACTACACCTGTAAATACTAGAGAAGTGCAAAAAGAAACTTCTTCAGGTACGAGAAGTGCAACTGTAGTTACTCCAGAAGAAATTGAAAGATGGTCTAGAGAAAAAGAAAAACCAAAATCACAGTCAAAGACATTGGATATTTTTAAAATAAGAGTTGAATTAGGAGAAATGATTGCTGGAAATGTGGGATTAGATCGATTGAATGCATTAAATGAAGATGAATTGTTCTTTATATGTCAAAGTATCACCCGAAATACAAAAACATTTCATGAGAAATTAACGAGTTTGGCAAGTGAAATGGGGATTTACATTGGTAAATCAAAAGTGTTACAGAAACCATATTGAGCTGAATTTTCTGATAAAGACTTAGAAAATATGAATGTGTCAGGTCGTAAATTACAAATAAAAGAACTGTTATCATTGTTGCAAAAATGGGGTGACATACAGACAGAAAGCTAGATGGTTAAAGAAAAAGGAAGAAGATCAAGGAAAAGGCACTGTATCAGAATATACGTTGAAATAAACAGAGAAAGTGGAAAGGTTGTGTCCAATGAGAGAAGTGCCAGGTGGTGGTTATGTGCATGTTCCATGGTCCCGACAAGATATATTGTTATTTACAAATGAATTCCCAAAACTCAGAGAGAAACCTGTAGAATGGTACAGGCAGGTCGAAAGATTTGTGAAAGTCTCAAAAGTATTGTTAAAAGATCTAGATGGGTTATTCGACATTGTTGTTCCTGTCGATTTATGGACAGAATGCAAAATTGCAGTTAACCGGCCAAATGATGGGTATCCAAGAGACGCAAAAACAGGAGCACCATCAGACGAGGTGATGAGGAAGTATAATCAGGTTATACTGTACTTGAAAGGGAAAGTACCTCCAAAAGAGACAGACTGGACTAGAATAGACAGAACTACTCAGAATAAAGCTGAATCTGTACATGCATATTATGAATGACTTATACAAGTTTTTAAACAGTATAGTGGTTTTGAAAATATTGACACCAAAGATATGACACATTTTATCTATTGGTTTGTGTCTGGGCTTAAACCAGAAATTTCGCAATGGATTAGAGATCATAAAATCTGTTGGCAGGCCAAACCTGTAGGTGAAATATTGAAATATACAAAATATTGTGCAAAATGAATTGGACAATAAACAAAAGAATTTGGAAGAAAAAGTAATGTGGGCTCAGGTAAAATTAGCAGAGCAACAAGAATTTCAATTGAAAATTATTCAGACTCATGGAGATGGATATGGTAAAACACCTAGAGAAAAATGTAATCGAGAGGAGGCTAAAAAGAAATTTCCTTGTCATGGGTGCGGCAAGTTGGGGCATTGGAAGAATGAGTGTAAGGCTGTATTACATAATAATAATAATTTGCAACCACAGACGCAGAATGAGGTATCGAAAAAGCAGCAAAAACAGGTAATACAAATTCAGTTACCATTAGCGCCTTTGCCAAACCATGAGAGTCAGCCTACATACAGTGTAGATACCACAAGTTGTGAAGGAAGTGGTAAAAAGGACACAGTGACATCCCAACTTCTTTTGAGTGACTCATACTTTGATGAAGATAGTTTCTGACGGTACCTGAGGGGGGAGGACGAGGTGTGCATACTTGGCACATCCTTGCAGGTAGATCAGTCCGGTCCATACATCGAAGGAAAGGTTGAAGGAAATTATGTTACCTTTCTGGTGGATACTGGCGCTACCCGTTCTACTGTGAGAACAACAGACGTTCCAAACCTACACCTCTCGGGAGAAGCGATCCCAGTAGTGGGCAGTTCTAATAAACAAATTAGTACCCCAGTTACAGAACCAATGGAAGTCAAAATAGGCAATTTTAAAGAAATGCACAAATTTGTTGTATGTGACTCCAGTCCAGTAAATCTGTTAGGTAGGGATCTGCTGTGCAAAATGAACTGTAGTATCTTTTTTACACCAAATGGTGTTGAAATTCAAACTCCAGATGAAAATGGAATTTATAAAATTATGTTAGCAAAACAGGAAAAGTTTACCATAGAAGACTTGCCAAAAGAATTTCAACATATGGTAGATCCTAAAGTGTGGGATTTCACAGGAAAAGATGTAGGATTAATGGTAAATGTTGACCCAGTAAAAGTAATAGTAAAGGAAGGTGCAGTTTATCCAAATATTCGACAATACAAAATGAGCCCAGAAATAAAAGCAGGAGTCGCACTAGAAATAAAACGTCTGGTGGAAGCAGGAATTTTGCAGGAAATAATGAGCAGTCCATGTAATTCACCCATAATTGGCATCAAGAAACCAAGTGGAAAATACAGGTTTGTACAGGACCTCCGCAAAATAAATAAAATTGTCGTCCCATGTTGTCCAGTTGTGCCAAACTCTGCTGTGATTCTGTATGAAATATCATGGGCAGCAGGCTGGTTCTCCATAATTGACCTTTGCCACGCATTTTTCTCAATACCACTACACCCGGATAGTAAGTATCTTTTCTCGTTCAAATTTGATGACCATATCTATGTTTGGAATAGCGTCCCTCAAAGGTAAAAAGAAAGTCCATCGATCTTTAATCAGATCTTGAAAAAATGTCTTGAATCTTTGATATTGCCCAGACAATCAGTCCTGCTGCAGTATATAGATGACCTACTGGTGGCATCCAAGAATCGAAAAGACTGTCTTACTGATACTTGCTTTGATGAATCATTTAGGAAAATGTGGACACAAAGTATCACCTGAAAAATTGCAGTATTGTACCACATCAGTGAAATATCTGGGGTACTAGACAGAGAGAGGTGTCAGAAGGGTTACCTCTGAAAGAATCAGAATAATACAAAACGTGAATCTACCTCAAACACAGTAAAAAATCAGAATGTTTCTTGGAGTTGTAGATTACTGCAGGCAATGGATTGTGGGATTTGCAGTCCTAGAAAAACCATTAATACGAATGACAAGGAAAAGAGCAACGGAACCAGTAGAATGGGATGATGAAAGCATATCATCTTTTCTAAAGTTTCGAGACTGGCAGTGTTCAACTCCAGCATTAGGGATGTCTGACTATACAAAAGATTTTGCATTGTTTTGTGACACACGAGACAATTGTGCACTTTCAGTTCTAACGCAGACTCATGGTCTGATGAGACGACCTGTTGCATATTTTTCCTCTACTCTGGATCCAGTGGGAGCAGCATTGCCAGGATGTCTGAAAGCAGTAACAGCCACTTGTGCGAGTCTTGAGCGAAGTGAATCCATTATCATGGCACATCCAGTAACAATGTATGTCCCACATGCAGTTGTGATTTTACTGACCAGGACTAAAACTCAGTATTTTACACCTAGTCGGCTGACTAAGTATGAACGAATTCTTGCAGGTGCAGAGAATGTGACACTTGCTAGATGTAACATTCTAAACCCAGCAACATTGTTACCTGAATCGCAATTTGCAGAAGTCAAAAATGAAATCGAACATAATTGTATTGATCTTACAGAATATTGTACTAAACCACGCCCAGACGTAAGAGAAGAGCCACTAATAAATTCCGAACATGAGCTATTTGTAGATGGTTCATGTGTGCGACATGAGGAAGGACGTTTGAGTGCTGCCTATGCAGTTTGCACTCTATGGGGTCCAACTGAAGCATCATATTTACCTGGAGTAAAATCTGCACAGGTAGCAGAACTAATTGCATTGACAAAAGCTTGTAAATTTGGGAAAAATTCGAAAGTGACTATTTTTACTGATAGCCGATATGGCTATGGAGTCGTGCATGATTTTGGTCAACTCTGGATGCAAAGAGAGTTTTTGACTTCATCAGGTACTCCAATTAAAAATGGTAATTTTGTGAAACATTTATTAAAAGCAAATCAATTACCAGAAACAGTAGCTGTGGTTACGCGTGCTGCTCACCAATCTGGCTATGACAAAGTGATAGCAGGTAACTGATATGCAGACCAACTAGCTCATTAGTGTGCCAAAAATAAAATGGCAAAAAACATGAAAATTGAACCAAAAAAAACCAGCTGCCAACTTGTGTTGCTTGAGAGAGTGAAAACGTGGGAAGAAGTGTAAGATTTGCAAAATGATGCAGAACAGGAAGAATGGGCAAAAATAGGGTGTCAGAGAACGGCTGGAGATGGTGTCATTGTTTACCTTAATGGAAGGCCTGTGTTGTCAAACTGTATGCTTGCTCCTATGGCTAGGATGTATCATGGTGATTCTCAACTAGAGCGAGATGCTATGATAAGAATATTCAATCAATCAATCATTAATCTTTATTCGGATATGCATTATCCATAAAAGTGCAAACATTACTCGTAATCAAATACATAGTCCATCATCATTAAAATATTAAAAATAAAACTCATTAATAAAATTAGTCCATTAAAATATTACTAAGTTATCCATGTCTTCGATATCATCTTCAATATTAAAGTGACAATGTGCAAAGTGCAAATATTTCACAAAGGAGCAACTAGGAATGGGCAAGTCATTAAATTTCTGTAAAGTTACAATTAGCAGCATTGAGTAAAAGTACCAGTGTGCATAGTGCAAAATATAGATAAAAACAATACAAAGTCCCAGGGTACATATGGTACAACCTAATTTAGCAATCATCAGTTCATAGAAGAACGTGAGCGGATGGCCATTTTCAAGAAAGTGCACACTCGATATGTTTTGTCATCATCTTTAAGCTGGAGAATAATTTTATATGCAACCTTAAAATCCGTTGTTCCCTTTGCGCTAAAAAAGGGTATCAATAATTTCATACTATAATTTTGATAAAACGAGCGAAAAAACAAAAAATGTAACAGACTGGTTCCTTAAGTTGCCACATGGACAAACCAAATTCTCATTGTTAGGTTGATAGCTTATAGGGAAGCACAACAGACACTTTATTGAGCCCGATCTAAGACAAAAAAGAAGACTTCGCTCCCAACGAGTAATGTCTCTTAAGAGATAACTAATGGGAGAGCATGAGAGGGATCCCCCCTCACCTGTCATTAAAATATATTGTTTCACAGATGCTTTGACAGATTCCTGGAAAAACAACACTGGGTGTGGGCTTCCCACAGTAAGGCCAAGCCTCTGAAATCCAAAACAACTAAACAAATGCCAATACTGTAACTATTAATTGTCTAGAAACTTTGGTTACAACGCACAAAGAATTAAACTTAGGTGTGAGTTTTGACAGTCTGTCAGTCTGACTCTCTTTTATTTTACATGCAATATTTCCAAAGTTTTTTGTTGGTTATGATTCACCAAAATGCACAAATTAGGACAAAACAAACAGTACAACAATTCATAAAATGACATTTCCATAAAATACACAACAATAGAAAA
Organism: Lissotriton vulgaris; assembly: GCF_964263255.1. Lineage (NCBI taxonomy): Eukaryota > Metazoa > Chordata > Amphibia > Caudata > Salamandridae > Lissotriton > Lissotriton vulgaris. The sequence goes on from NC_141687.1 coordinate 1,654,830,228, forward strand.
AGCAATCAAACATGGTTGATCAACATTATCACTCCAATCTTGCACTCTCATACAAACCATGTATACACACAATAGTATTTACAATTGAATGTCACAAAAAAACAGTTGGAAAACACCAAAGAAACTTATTTGTTCAAATTAGCAATTTTTGCCATGAATGATAGTTTTCTTCAAATTATGCTCTTAAGGTGTGGAGAAAATGGTCTACGCGTTTCGAACCCCTAGTTGGTAGGGGGGTTCTCATTAGCTGTAGAAGAGATAAATGGAATAACTATCACTAAATGATCTGGTGAAAAAACACTAGAAGCCCCTCAGTACTGTGGCCTCTTACCTTGAAAAAGGAGTGAGCCCTATTAAATAGGGAAACCGGATGTTGACAACTAAGGAGGAATCATAAACAAAAACAGCTAGTAAATCCACCGGTAAATGCAAACTCAATGTAATCAGCCTCATAGCACAACACATCCGGTCATACTTACGTGGCTTCTAAATGAATCTTGTTAAGGTTATTCTGTGGGGGAAGAAGCAGGGGGCCGTGTGAGCAAACAAGTGTGTGATTTTATAGAAATCTCAGAGGAAAGCGGGTGGGGGAAGCTTACTTGGTAAACTCGTATCAATGTGAAGATTGTGAAGCACCAGGAGTGGATCAAGACCCTGTGAAGTAAACAAATGAGTTACATGAGCGTTTGCCTAAGGTTGCGAAGTACGCTCTATGAACGAACGTGATGTCCAATGTTCGATAACGCTTACCTTCAAACTCGTATCATAAGCCCAAGACAAGCCGTCCGTTCTGTGTCACCGGTAACCAACACTGAGGAACGCCGATTTCGATTTCCTGTATATTCCCTTTTTGCGCGGCATGCGTCTAGTTCTACGGCTTCTACGGCTTTCAGGTAGGCACCACATGCCGCTGAGTGTGCCTTCGATTTCACACTTGCGGCGTACATTTAGACTGTTGAGACTGACCATACATAATTAGAAGTGAAATCACGAACCCTATACTAGCGCGCATCATTTTTGTCATCCAAAAACTACAATGCCCAGAAGCCCTGGAACCAGACGTTTGCCGCACAAAAAGGGGAATATACAGGAAATCGAAATCGGCGTTCCTCAGTGTTGGCTACCAGTGACAAAACGGACGGCTTCTCTTGGGCTTATGATACGAGTTTGAAGGTAAACGTTATCGAACATTGGACATCACGTTCGTTCGTAGAGCGTACTTCGCAAGCTTAGGCAAACGCTCATGTAACTCGTTTGTTTACTTCACAGGGTCTTGATCCGCTCCTGGCGCTTCACAATCTTCGCATTGATACGAGTTTACCAAGTAAGCTCCCCCCACCCGCTTTCCTCTGCGATTTCTATAAAATCACACACCTGTTTCCTCACATGGCCCCCTGCTTCTTCCCCCACATAATAACCTTAACAAGATTCATTTAGAAGCCACGTAAGTATGACCGGATGTGTTGTGGTATGAGGCTGCTTACATTGAGTTTGCATTTACCGGTGGATTTACTAGCTGTTTTTGTTTGTGGTTCCTCCTTATTTGTCAACGTCCGGTTTCCCTATTTAATAGGGCTCACTCCTTTTTCAAGGTAAGAGGCCACAGTACTGAGGGGCTTCTAGTGTTTTTTCACCAGATCATTTAGTGATAGTTAATTATTCCATTTATCTCTTCTACAGCTTTGAGGTCCTGCTGAGAACCCCCTACCAACTATGGGTTCGAAACGTGTAGACTATTTTCTTCACACCTTAAGAGCATAATTTGAAGAAAACTATCATTCATGGCAAAAATTGCTAATTTGAACAAATAACTGTCTTTGGTGTTTTCCAACAGTTTTTTGTGACATTCAATTGTAAATACTGTTATGTGTATACATGGTTTGTATGAGAGTGCGAGATTGGAGTGATAATGTTGATCAACCATGTTTGATTGCTTTTTCTATTGTTGTGCATTTTATGGAAATGTCATTTTTATGAATTGTTATACTGTTTGTTTTGTCCTAATCTGTGCATTTTGGTGAATCATAACCAACAAAAAACTTGAAAAATATTGCATGTAAAATAAAAGAGAGTCCGACTGACAGACTGTCAAAACTCACACCTAAGTTTAATTCTTTGTGTGTTGTACCCAAAGGTTCTAGACAATTAATAGTTACAGTATTGGCATTTGTTTAGTTGTTTTGGATTTCAGAGGCTTGGCCTTACTGTGGGAAGCCCACACCCAGTGTTGTTTTTCCATTGATTTCGCAGAAGGTTGCCTGTGTGGTTGCCCTAGTCGGGAACTTGTGTTGTATTTTTGTTAATTTGAAACGTGCAGGTTTCAGGTCCTGCTTCGGGTTGTTTGTCGGGACCCTGTTTAAAGTTGTGTAAGTGTGGTTGAGTGGCACTTGTCCAATTTGTGTGTTGGTTCCGTTTGTATACGTGGGTATGTCAGATTTAGAAACCTTCGCCTATAGCGAAGAGCCTATCAAAAATCTATTAGAAGCCCCCCCCTTGTTCGCCTCAGCCACATTAAGTGTCACTGCTCAGAACCAAAACGAAACTGACAATCTAATAAGGTTAAAAAAGAAACAAATACGGACGGACCTACATTGCTAATTTTTTACTTCAGCATCTTTGAGCTGGCACAATTCCAGCAGACCTTCAGATAAAAAACGTCCCCGTAATTTTTACAGAGGACCCCATATACAAAAAATGATACAGCTATATAGAAACTAAGGGGCAGATTTATGTCGGACTTGCACCACGTTTACGCCGCCGTTGCATCACGCAACGGCGCGGAATCGTGGCGCATCCCTGCAACCTATTTACAACGAGACGCATCTAGGCAGGTGCGTCACATTGTAAAGCCCTGCGCCACATGAAACCTGCGTCAGGTTTCATGTGGGTGTTCTGTCGCAGGGTGGGCGTTCCCTCATAGGAAAGCCCCGTAAAACTGACGCAGTGAAATCTACAAGATTTCACTAAGTCAATTTTACGGCGCTGCTGGGTCAAATCCTTACGCCTGCTTGAAGCAGGCGTAAGGAGTGACGCACCACGTTATGTATGGGTGGCCTCTGTACATTGCAGGAGTTGCGTCGCACTTGCGACGCTACTCCAGCATTGCGCCGCCTGTACACCACAAGATGCGTCACGCATCTGCCCTTCCTTGCACCATGGTGCGCCGCATTGTAAATGCGGCGCATCTGTGGTGCCGCAAGGAGGGAATTGCGTTACGCATCTGTTCTGGCGCATCCCTGCTGATTTGCAGAGATGCGCCAGAACTCATAAATCTGCCCCAATGTGCAGCGGCGATTTAATGGTCCTTACAGTTGAAACAGCTCAGAGACTCTCAAAAATACAATTAGAAGAAATTTCGAAATTGGAAAAAGCTATTTCAACTAATCAACAAATTACGGATGCCAAATCGCTTTTGGAAAAAGTAGAGAAAGAAATTGGCGAGTGTAAAGACCATACCATAAACCAGAAAAGCAACCAATTCGAAAAAGACAAGAGAAATTGCAATATAGATAAAGTTTATCTATACTTACAAACGGATTTTTATTCAAGACCTGAGGCACGAAGACATCTGCAAGAATACCAAGGCAGATCATCTAAAATTTACATAACATTTTCGGAAACTTCATCTTCAAGTAATAGCAGTGAGAACGAGACCCCAGAACCCCGGAGGTTCAATAATAGAAGTGGCTCACACCAAAATCATCAAACGCCTTTTTTAGGAAGAGGCCAGACAAAACCCAGGGGCAAAGTACGGTTCAACCATCAACATTTTTAACATCTACATGACCCCTCTGGTGGCATTCGCGGAGGGCTTTGGGGCCCAGATCGTATCGTACGCTGACGACACACAACTCCTGTTCACCTGCGACAAGGGCCACGACTTTGACGGGACTTCTATACGGGACTGCCTTGGGGCGGTGTTTGACTGGTTCAGCCAGCACTGCCTCAAGTGCAACTCCGAAAAGTCGGAAGTACTCTTCTTCGGCTGCCCTGCTGATCCTAGGTGGAAGGAGTGGTGGCCGGCCTCTATGTTCCCACCTGACAATGACTCTGGGTCGGCGAAGAATCTAGGTATCCAGGTCGTCAACTGCCTCTCTTTTAGGGGTCAAGTGTCAGGCCTGGCTGGCAGATGCTTTGCAATCCTGAGGATGCTGAGGAAGTTCCTGCCCCTTCTATCCATCGAGCACAGAAAGACTACGGTGCAGGCCCTGATTGGCTCTCGCCTGGACTACGCTAACGTTCTGTACCTTGGCCTACCGGAATATCTCATATCACGCCTTCAGATGGTACAGAACTCGGCAGCCCGGGCCATATTTGGCCTTAACAGAAGGGCCAGGGCAACGGAGCCCCTCAGAACTCTTCATTGGCTGCCCATTAAGAAGCGGATCGCTTTCAAGGCCCTGACCATCGCCTTTAAAGCCCTGCATGGTTTAGGCGCCCGCTATCTTCAGAAGTGGATCACTTTCTACCTTCCCTCGAGATCCCTTCGCTCTTCGTCACAAGCCAGGGCAGTCACCCCTAGGATACATCGGGCTCGCCTCGGCGGACGCGCCTTTAAACATCTGGCGCCCCTGCTGTGGAACGATCTTCCTCTCGCGCTTAGATCCTGCTCAAATCTTTTGACATTCAGGAAGGAGCTGAAAACCTGGCTGTTTCAGCAATAAGTTCTCTCCACCTTATCCTCTTTTCATGCTGCCTGTACCGCCTGTTTCTTTTGCTTTTCCCCTTGACCTGTGAGGCTCCTGACAGCGCCGGGACACTCCTCGGAGTAGCCGTGCGCTATAGAAGCACCCCTTTTAACATTAACATAACCATGGGAAATATCCACCAGGAGACAGAATTACAAAAATTAACGAGTTCCTCAATTTTCAATCTTTCAAAAAAAATCTTAACTAAGGAGGAAACAAGTATGCTGGAAAAGGGCCTCTCATTTGTACCATCACAATTCACTGATTTCGTAAAACTCAAAACGGAAGCCATTGAATTTTGCAGAAAAGTTCGATTCAAAACATTTTTCGGGGACTCCTTTTGAATTATCTCCTGAAACTACTGGATTAAAAAATAAATCAACATTCGTACCTCCGAATCATAAAATCCCAAAGGAAGTCTTAACCTTCGAACGAACACTCCTTTCAGCGATATCAGAAATGGAAAAAAGTAAGAAATGGACCAAATTCAATACAACTAAAAGTGAGTCTCTAGCCTTAATGGATCTAAAGAATGACAAGTCGGTGATTATAAAACAAGCTGACAAAGCCAGTGCAATTGTGATATGGGACAAGTCACTCTATATAATGGAAGTCAAATGACAGTTAGATGACAAAAGATGGTACAAGAAAATCAATTATGACCCTACTGTGGAACTAAAAAATCTACTCCACTCGATTGTCAATGAAGGAAATGAAAAAGGCTTTTTAGGCAAAAAAGAGACAGAATACCTCAAGGTAAAGCATCCTCGCACTCCACTCTTCTATGTACTGCCTAAAGTACACAAAAGCGAGACACAACCTCCTGGGAGACTAATTGTCTCTGGATGCGAATCCCTCATGGAACCAGCATCCAAATTCGTAGATTATTTTTTGAAACCCTTCATGGTCAATGTAAAATCTTTCCTGAGAGACACAACGGATTTCATTAATAAAATCAGTCAAATCCAATTTGATGAGCACAGCCACTTTTTGGTATCCATGGACGTAGTGTCTTTGTACACTCAAATACCTCAAGAGGAAGGATTGCATGTGCTGGAACACTTCCTAGGGACAAGAGAATGACCTCACCAAGTGCCAACGGAGTTTATTCTCAAACTGGTAAGCTTCGCGTTAAAGAAAAACTATTTCAACTTTGATGGGGATGTTTACTACCAAATAAGCGGAGTAGCGATGGGTTGTCCGTTCACTCCAGAGTTGGCAGTATTATTCATGGCTACATATGAAGACACTTTCATCTAAAAGAACAATCCATACATCAACAACATCGAATATTGGAGCAGATATATCGATGACGTGTTCTTTATTTGGACCGGACAGGAGGAACAACTATAAGAATTCCATCAATGGCTTAACAACCGGACCCAGGAGATTCAGCTCAGTCTCAACTATTTCAAATACAGAATGCCCTTTCTGGATGTGGAAGTCTATCCAGCGGACGGAGGACTTGTCTCGACCTTGCACAAAAAAGAAACAGATCGGAACAAGTCACTCCACTTTACAAGCAACCACCCAAGGAGCTTGAAAGAGAATTTACCCTATGGGCAATATCTTCGCATTCGCCGGAATTGTCATTTTAAAGTTGAGTATTTGAGCAATGCCACTAAACTAACTAACAATCTCCTTAAACGGGGATATCCCAAAAAAACTCCTGAAAAGATCCATGAAACGAGCGTGGTGGACACCACGCAAAAGTCTACTTGAAAGAAAGACAAGAAAAGAAACAGATGGGATTGTTTTCGTTTCAACGTACTGCCCAAACTCCAATCTGCTGAAAAAGGTGGTTGCCAGCAACTGGCATTTAGTAAAAAACCTGCATGCATCATTCATTGCCAAGTCATTGTTTGCGTTTAAAAAAAATGTAGCATTGCCAATCATTTGGTGAGAGCAGCAATGCCACAAAAAGAAGTAATGTCAGTGATAACCTTTGTTGGATTACCCCCCATAGTAGGACACAAAAAATGCGGATCCTGCTCATGCTGTTCCACCACAGAAGAAGGCTCCATTTTCCAATATAAAAACATATTTTGGAAACATAACTCCTTCATGAATTGCAGATCAAGAAACGTCGTATATGGCATCAAGTGCCCATGCGATCTTCTATATATCGGCAAGACAAACCAAGAGGTCCGAACAAGAATCACTCAACATAAGTCGAGAATAAAGATGAGTGTACTCACAGCTCCATTAGTCAACCATTGGCTGGCCATGGCGCACACAGAATCTGATATCAGATGGACAGTGATCATGAAGGTTGAGAGAGATCAACGAGGTGGTGATCTAGACAAAAAGCTGTCAAAAAGAGAAGCGATGCTTATTTTAAAATTCAACACAGCAGTGGAAGGCCTTAACGAAATGGCAGAACTATACAAGCTTAATTAATTCTTAATATGGCCAGGCTTAGGTAGTTATCAGATGAGGATCCACCTCCTCCGTATACTCCTCCCGAATCTAATACTGTGCCTCATGTGAATATTGAGCTTGCAATAGCATCTCTCTGGTTCTATCCTTCTAACTAGCACCAGCACGATCGTCCGTAGAAATATAAACGTGATAACCCAGGAGCGCCATCTACTCCTCGATAGTGCGACTGCTAAACTAAACTATGTATCCCAGAAGCCCCCTTTCAGGTAGGCATCACATGCCGCTTAGTGTGCCGTCGATTTCACACTAGCGGCGTGCATTTAGACTGTTGAGACTGACCATACATAATTAGAAGTGAGATCACGATCCCTATACTAGTGCGCATCATTTTCGTCATCCAAAAACTACAATCCCCGAAACCCTAGAACAAGACGTATGCCGCGCAAAAAGGGAATATACAGGAAATCGAAATTGGCATTCCTCAGTGTTGGTTACCAGTGACACAGAACGGACGGCTTGTCTTGGGCTTATGATACGAGTTTGAAGGTAAGCATTATCGAACATTGGACATCAGGTTCGTTCGTAGAGCATACTTCACAACCTTAGGCAAACGCTCATGTAACTTGTTCATTTACTTCACAGGGTCTTGATCCGCTCCTGGCACTTCACAATCTTCGCATTGATACGAGTTTACCAAGTAAGCTTCCCCCACCCGCTTTCCTCTGAGATTTCTATAAAATCACACACCTGTTTGCTCACACGGACCCCGGCTTCTTCCCCCACAGAATAACCTTAACAAGATTCCTTTAGAAGCCACGTAAGTATGACCGGATGTGTTGTGCTATGAGGCTGCTTACATTGAGTTTGCATTTACCAGTGGATTTATTAGCTGTTTTTGTTTATGATTCCTCCTTAGATGTCAACGTCCGGTTTCCCTATTTAATAGGGCTCACTCCTTTTTCAAGGTAAGAGGCCACAGTACTGAGGGGCTTCTAGTGTTTTTTCACCAGATCATTTAGTGATAGTTATTCCTTTTATCTCTTCTACAGCTTTGAGGTCCTGATGAGAACCCTCCTACCAACTAGGGGTTCGAAACGCGTAGAACATTTTCTCCACACCTTAAGAGCATAATTTGACGAAAACTATCATTCATGGCAAGAATTGCTAATTTGAACAAATAACTTTCTTTGGTGTTTTCCAACTGTTTTTTTGTGACATTCAATTGTAAATACTGTTGTGTGTATACATGGTTTGTATGAGAGGGCGAAATTGGAGTGATAATGTTGATCAACCATGTTTGATTGCTTTTTCTATTGTTGTGTATTTTATGGAAATGTCATTTTTATGAATTGTTGTACTGTTTGTTTTGTCCTAATCTGTGCATTTTGGTGAATCATAACCAACAAAAAACTTTGAAAATATTGCATGTAAAATAAAAGAGACTCGGACTGACAGACTGTCAAAACTCACACCTAAGTTTAATTCTTTGTGTGTTGTAACCAAAGATTCTAGACAATTAATAGTTACAGTATTGGCATTTATTTAGTTGTTTTTGACAGATTCCTGAGCATGTTCAGTGTCCGCAAAATATTTATATACAACTTTACTGATGGTCTTTCCATCAATTCCATCTAGTTTCTCAGGGTTATTAAAAATATGGCCTAGATTGACCGAAGTCAGATTTGCCAATGTTTGGACCAGCCAAGGGATATCACCTCCCTTATCACATTTTAGGCAATCAGCCAGAATCTTCCTAGTTAATACGGCTGCTGGATTTTTCCAAACCTTTAGCCAAAACAAGACGGGGCGGGACCTAATGTAAACCTCCAAATATGGCATTCTTAACTCATTATGGCATACAAAGGTGGACGATGAAATTGTTAGGCCCAAAAGTCTCCTACAAAATCTATTTTCTTCGGCCTGGACGCTTTTCAAATTTATATGGCCCCAAATTTCGGCCCCATAGGTCATGATTGGTACACATTCTGTCCTATAGATTTTAAGTAGGGACAGTACCACCTCAATTCTTTTTGGTTGCGGGAGATTTATTACGGAATTTATGGCCTTCTCCTATTTAGCGGTCAAAACTTGGAATTCTCTCCCCACTCACCTCCGCCTTACACAGAACCACCTCTCCTTCAGAAAACAACTAAAAACCTGGCTATTTGATAAGTAATGCACACTCCCTCCCTCAAGCGCCTTGAGACCCTCAGGGTGAGTAGGGCGCTATACAAATTTCTGAACTTGAACTTGAACTTGCTCTTAATAATGTAGTCCGTCCATAAGCCAAATGTAGTGTCCAAGAACCATTATCAGAGAATTGTAACCCCAAATAGGGGAAAGTGCGAGTGCATATCAAAGAATCAGGGCCCAAGGTGATAGTATTAATAGAACGTGTCTTAGGGCCACAGCACATTAAAAAAGATTTCTTAAAATTTGTGCAAAGATTCAAATTATTCATTAAAACTACAAATCCCCAAACTAAAATCCTCAAAGCATTAGGTGTATGACCCATCAAAACAGCATCATCTGCATATAGTAAGGCGGGCAGACTATTCAGACAAACTTGGTTCAATGCAAAGGTCAGGAACGTTGCAGCGAGTCTTTGCCAAAGGTATTTTTGGTGTGCCAACAAATGAATCCTGGGAAAATAACTGTGGTACTGTCCGGAAAGATTGGAAAGGCAGAAGGTCCTTTTATTCGACTTTAGATTGATTTCATTCAGTTGCCCCCTTGTAGAGGAATGAAGTACGTTTTTGTCATTTTCTGCCTATTTTCAAAATGGGTGGAAGCTTACCCTACACGTAGGAATGATAGCATTACAGTAGCCAAACTATTACTTAGAGAGCTCATGCAACGTTTCGGTTTTCCAGTAACAATTGAATCAATGCGAGGAAGACATTTCAATGGTATAATTAGTCTAATCTGTGAAGCATTTAAAATTGAGCAAAAGCTGCACTGTGCATACCGCCCAGAGGCTTCTGGAGTGGTAGAACAACTGAATGGCACAACCAAATCAAGATATGGAAAGATTTATGAATCAAATCGATTAGAATGGCCAGATGCTTTACCTCTTGTTCTGATGGGACTCAGAAGAATTCCAGACATAAAAACAGGCTTGAGTCCTCATGAAATACTCATGGAAAGAGCAATGAAGGCAGGCATGGGTGCCAGGACGTAAGTTGATAAATATATCTGATGACTTAGTACTAGAGTACTAGAGTACTGCAAAGAACTGGCTGACCAAGTGCGTTCTATCTCTCACCAGGTTGGAGAAGACGCCGTCACAAGGCAAATAACTCCAGCACATGATCTGATTCCAGGTGACTGGGTTGTAATAAAAGAACATACAAGAGAATCTTGCCTAGTTCTAAGGTGGGGAAAACCAAACCAACACAAATGATATTGATTATCACTACAGCAGTAAAATGCAAAGGGATTCCGAACTGGATCCATGCGAGCCATACAAAAAGAGTGGCTGAACCTGACAAAACTGAAGCTGAAGGTTGTGCAGCTGAGGGGTCTCGAGAAGGTGATTCTGAAGTAGTTGATGATGAACAACTGAGCACCAGTCAAAGCCAGGCTTATTTAGACAGACAGAGTGATAGTGAGGATGAGACAGGAATAGAGGAACGTAATCAGATTACAGAAATCAAAGCCAAAAGTAATTCTGAGGAGGAAAATATAAGGAAAGATCAATACATTCCAAATACCTGTTACAGTTCCAGAGTCTGAGAAGGGACAGATAGGTAAAAGGGTGAAGGCTCAGGAAGAAGAAGAGCAAGAGATCGAAATACCTGAGCAGGACCAGATAGATGCGGATAAATGTGTTCAGGAAGAAGAAAACAAACTAAATCAAAATCAATTACAGCATAAAACTGAACAAGGCCAGTTTAGCATCCAGGCAGAAGAAACAGAAGAAAGGCCTGGACCAAGTCAGATAGAGAGGGATACAGATGACGAAGACACACAAATTGTGCCACAAACTGATTGAGAACAAAAGAACAATTGAAGAAAAACAAAGCATAGTGCTAGCTAAAAGACTCAGAAAGGGAGATAATTGGTCTGGTTTTGTTAAGAAACTACAATTGTGTCTTAAATCAATAAATGAAGAACCAGAGCATGTAAACGAAATATCAAGTCAAACTGGACTTTCTGCAGAACAACTAAAAAGAAAAAGTCTGCAAATGAAAAGACTGAATAATAAGTTGAGTGGACTTATGTCATCCATGAAGATCTTGAAAAACTAGAACTGATTGACGAAGAAGAAGATGAATTAATTGATGAACCAACAGAAAAAGAAGTAAGACCAACTTGAAAATGTCACAGGTTGAAATTCTGTGAAAAACGTCTTAAAGAGGGGCTAAGTCTCCCTAATCAAAAAATGGCTGATCATACTGTTAATGGTAAACCGAAAAGAAATTGCTTAAAAACATGCTGTAGAATATGCACATGTAGTGTAGTAATAATATTCATAGTATGGTTAGGATTGACAGTAGCTATTCCTTATGAGTAAAAGTGAAAAGAATGATACTAACATTCATGAGAAGGTGAAAAATTAGATAAACATGGGAATATGGGTAATGTTAGGCAGCAAAGACTAGAAGTATAAGCATCAGATGAGGAAGGATTGCATTATGATAAAGTTAGAAATAGAACACATTTGAATGTATTTGCAAATCTATTAGTACACTATGTAGAGGCAATGGAAATAAGCGATTGCTACGTATGTATGAAGCTACCATTGTCTGTAGTGGAAGGCATCACTTATCATCATTTGCCCCTGACTTATGGTATTTCATGTAGTATTTTAGCTAGTTTATTTTACAAGAAAGGACCTTTACAATATTATTATTCTAATTTAGATGTGATTTTTTCTGAACTTTCTATTCATAGTAACCTGAATCCTGTACATAGTAAAGGTAAAATAGCTTGTTATATGGGAGAATATTTTCTAACAATAGGTACAACAGATATAGCTGAAGCACACAAGAATAATTTAACATGCATTTTACATGAAGAGGAGAAAATAGTTTTGAATTTAGTTGAGAAAAGGAGAAAGGATTTTCAAAGAAAAGCTACAGAACAGAAACAAAAGATTCCTAAAGGGCAGAAAATAAAGAATACACCTTGAATGGCAAAACTCATGCTGGTATGTTGCTGGACTTTGAAAAGAAAGGGAAACTCTGTCTCCACAGGGAGAGAACAAATTATTATAACAATATATTCATTGGTTCTAGTGAATGTGAGTACAATTATAAAGTAATTGGGGGTTGGGGTTTCAAAGATGGAACTGAACCAGTGTTTCCTGGAATGTATTATATTTGTGAAAACAAGGCATAGTATAAATTACCAGATTATTGGTATGGGAGTTGCTATTTTGGAATAGTATTTCCAAAAGTATACCATGTAAATAAAATCACTGGAAGCAATGAAGACACTAATGACCTAATACGTAATAGAAGAGCTAGTTTTGCAGAAATTGTAGGTGATATATTTAGTGCATTGATACCTTCAGTGCGAGTGGTTTTAAATACTCAAAGAATTTGCAAATTGTCAACAGTGGTGGATCGTTTATCAACTGACACTGCTGGAGAATTTTTAATGATCAATACTGAACTAGTTGCGGTAAGGTCAATGGTTTTACAAAGTCGACTTGCTCTTGATACATTGTTGGAAAAAGGCGGCAGAGTCTGCAGAATGCTGAAAGCGCAACATTGTTGCACTTACATACCTGACAAAAGTGTAGTACTGAAAGGGTATGTAAGGAATATTACATATTTAAAAAAGAACTTAAACCACTGGAGGTTGATAGTGCATAGAAGAGACTAACAGATGGTCTCTTCTCTATAGGTAGTTGGTTTTCTAATGTAGGGAAAAGTTTTGTAAGTAAAATACTGATGCCAATGGTGGGAATAGCCTTAATGATTTTAGGGATAATAATTTGTTGCAGATATCATAAGCATAAAAAGTCATATGCAATAAATAAAAAAGGAAAGAAAAGAAATATCAATGAAATAGAATTAGACAAATATAACAGACATTAATATCAAAAAGGTAAAAGACCGCCATATGAACAATGAAAAGAATATTAACAAAAAGTTTGAAGAAATTGAGATGGGTGAAGTGTAAAAGTTGGCATCTGTTTCATTAATTAGTGATGATATAAAATATCATCAAAGAGGGGATTGATGGAGCAAGGTTTCACACGTAAAGTGACTCGTTCGTACTCAACCCTCTCGAAAATAATATTAATGTACTAACTAACATGTTTTGTCTTATTAATATTGCATTACACAACATATTAGGCATCTAGGGGAAGCTTGCCAATGTGTTTTTACTAACTATAATCCGCTTGCACTACAATGGCTGCTGCTACTCGGTATTTTCTACTGCGCATGCATCTGTCATGCCCACGAGATATGCTTGGTGGGAAAACTTCTGCTTATGCGCAATAAAACTAAGATGGCCGTTATGTGTCCTAACGTGCAAGACGCTTGCTTCGCTGCTTTGCTAAGCTGTTTGTTTTTGCTTAATATTTAATCATAATAGTATAAAATATAATAATGGTAATAGAGTGGAAAGAAGTGGTATACAGTGCATTCATTTATTCTGTGTCTCTAAAACTGTTTCTTTTCTATTTTTACATGTTATAAAACGGGCCTAAAGGCTTTGCTGAACTCCATCTTTGGAGAAACTGCGCCTGCGCGACAAGTCTTGAAGCCACAGAAGCTGTAGCCTTGAATCTGAACCAACACGGACATGGAAGGCGGTGAAGAGTGAACTCCTTGCCTTGCCAGAGGAAGCTGAATTGATTAAAATGTTTTAAAGATGATTATTGATACATTTCACTACCGGGTGGAATAAAGAACATGGGTAGATAAAGTTATAGGAGGGAACAACTTGAATACATGATTGACAAGTTGCTTCAAGAAAAATATGGTGTGATGGCTACTCCTCGTCAAATAATTGCTGAGTTAAAGGCTGTGTAGAGAGGAAAGTCAGCCACCAAAAAGATAGGGGAGAAAAGCCCTGTGCAGCAAGACATTTCTCTCTGTGGTGAAAGGGTTTGAGAGGTGCAGGTCAGGGGATGATAACAGAAAGTCTACCGAGATCCAGTCTTGGAGCAATCACAAAGACAGAAAGCCAAGCTAGGAGACAGACCAATTAAATTGTAGGTTGAAAGGCACAACTTTATACGTTGTTTAGAAGGGAAAACACATTGCACAGAGAGAAAGGAATGGTTCCGGGGCAAAGTAGATTTAAACAGCTTTCAGTATTCTTATCCTTAGCAGGGCTAAGAGATGAGATTCTGAGGTAATAATAAGCTAGCCTAGCCTTAACCCCTTAAGTGCTGCCTCGGTGCATTGGCCGACGGCAGCACTACCTCCCCAGTGCTGCGCACGACCATTGGACGTCCATTCAGCACTAGTTCCAATGGACAGCGCAGCACTGGGGAGGAATGTTTAATAGCATCTATGAGGTTAAGTGAAGCAGTCACCGGGACGATAAAGCTGATAAAGAATATGAAGTTCAGTGATATGGCAAACAAGAACCTTGAGAGCTGAGAGTGGCAGAAGATAAACTCACTCAGAACCATGGGGTATATGTATGAAGCCTTTTCCCGTTCGCAAACGGGCCGATTCTCAGAATCAGCCATTTGCGAATGGGAAAAATAATTTTGGACGTATCATCCCAAAAGGGCCTCGCATAATAAGGAATGGCAAAATTTGTGATTCCCTATTCTGCTAATGCATTTAAGGAATCACAAATTGCGATTCCTTAAATGCAATTCTGAAAGCAGCCACAAATTACGATTTTGTCTTTAGAAATCAACTTCAAGTTGGTGGTAATTTGCGATTTCTTTGAAAAATTAACTTTTATACATTTTTCAAAAGTGCCATGTGGCACACATACATGCCCTTAGGGCATGTACTTAGGGCATGTATGTGCGCCACATGTGCACACATGAATATTTCAAGAATGCAACAGGGTTTTCTTTTGACATCCTTGAAATTGCATTCGCAATTTGGAAGTACTTAATGGGTAATTGCAAATTGCGAATGTCTTCCCATTCATTCCCATAGGACTAAATAGGAAGGTATTCCTTAATGGAAAATCGCAATTTGCGATTCGCAATTTGTGATTCGCAATTAAGGAATATATAGGAATCGCAGTTATAATCCTACATATATTGCATTTTGCGAGTCCCGAATAGCAATTAGCTAAAAATCGCTATTAAGGACTAACATAACGTTTGTTTGATACATATGCCCATAAAAGCTCATTTTGAAGACTGTGTGCATACAGGAGTGCAAAGAAGAACAGAAGCTAACTGAACCAGTGGTGACTCCTCCGCTAAGGCAAAGGAACGTCGCCCCACTGCTATTTGAGCGGTGCAAAAATAAAATTAAAATGGTAATAACAAGACGTTATTGTCATTTTATTTTTCTGTGCGGGACTGGAGCCAGGTCAGGGTGATTCTGAGTACAATGAGGAGTGGTTTGCACTCCCTAAGTGCGCATGAATGTCAGCCAAACACTCATGTGCACTTACCATGTTCTCCACCTGGCTGCGTTGCACAGGCCAATGGAGAACATACAGAGGCTCCCAGGCACTGCCTAAGTAGCCCAAAAGGCTGCTCAGACCAATCACGATGCTGCTCATGCAGGGTTGTGATTGACTGGTAGAGTCTGCTTCTGGTACTACCAGTGCAGATGAAGTAGACAGAGGAGAGACTTGCGGCGTTGGCTGCGGCAAAATAAAGGTAATCCATTCCACCCCACTACCCCTGTTCCAAGGCAGCGCCTCTGAACTGCACTGGTGAGAAGATATTTCGGGCAGAGGCTGTGATTCTACGAGCAAGAACATGCCTGTAAGAATTGAAAAAGGGTAGAGATTGTGTACCCAAGAGTTGGTACAGTCTATCAGTAAACAGTGTTATGTAATGAGGGTCCAAACCACAAGGCATATTTACAAGAGGGTATCGCCACCAGAAAGTCACTTTTAGCAGTGTTTCGGTGGCAATATCACCTTCTCCTTATTTACAAAGCAGTGTTAAGCAACTTAAAGTGGCTAAAAACCTTGTACTTAAAGGCCCCTTCTCACGCTTCACTTAGCATGAAAGTGGCATGTAGTTGGTTTTGCTGCAACAACCATTGCTTTTTGATGCTGCCCCATATTTACAAGGTTGTGGCAGTGTCATAAAATAAGACCAGGAAATACCTGGTCTTAGAATGGTGAAATGAGGAGAAATTATTAATTTCTCCTTGTTTCTTGCTCTTTCCGTGTTTACTGCCTTCTGCAGCACACATAGAAGGAGCAAATTGCATTTCAAAATTGTTTATGTGCAGGAAGGTGTCCGTTTCTGTACATAAACAATCGCCCCTGCAGCGCAGACACCCTTGCAACATATCGCACGGGTGCCTGCGCTGGCGCTAAATACCATTATGAGTGCCAGCTCTAGGGTAAACACAGGGGTGTGCCATATTTTTATTAATATGGCGCATCCCTGGGATTTAAAAATGTTAGAGCACATTGTTACCAAATCTGGTGCAACACCCGCTCTAACATTTTGTTGTAAATATCCCCCCACATTATCAGGGTTATAAGCCTGAGGAGGAAGGGATGGCAGTCCATGCAAAAGAAGCCATGGGGTCAGGTTTGCACCAAACTAATTTACACCTCTCCACAGGTCACAGGTAGGAAAATTGATTTTATGGAGGAAACCCCAGGACTGCCACAGTCTACATTTTATAGGCAGAGGCAGTACCATCAGGTGAAGTAGGGTACATAATTTTCCAAGAGTTGCATGCTTTGTCTTATTTATGCTTCAGAGTCCCCTTATAAAGTATATTTTATTGTGTGCTCATCATGGTTTAAGCCTTCATGTATATATATCTTACAAATACATAACTACTGTTTTCCAATTGAAATATGAGCATTTACAATATATTCCTATTTGAATTTAGTATAATAGCGTATTTCTAGTACAAGTGAATTGTGACATTTAGAGAAAGGCATAATAATTTTACATGAATGTGCAGGAGAATACACACACTATCGTTCACACTACATCATAGATCACAAGTTTAGTTTTCTCAAAAAATGTTGAGTAATCCATCCATACTAATATAATAAAGAGAGAGCCCAAACCTTTGAGGCAGGTAATCTCAGGAACCACAGCACCAATCACAACACTCAATACAGCGTTGGAAAGGGCAGTTGCAGCAGAAGGACATAGGCTATGCAGACGCCCACCATATACATTTAAAAGGTAAAAGAACCGTGCCAGCAAAGTAGTTCCTTGTGGGCATGTCTGCGTTGTGCTGTGGGTGTGTGCTGGGGGCGTGACAAACGCTGGGGGCGTGTGGTACGTTCCGCCCTTCATGCCATGTCTCATATCGTGTGCTAATCCCACCCTGCTCCCTTTAAATACCCCTTCACCCCATAATCATAACCCACCCTTACTCCTTAAAATACCCCAACACCCTTAAACACTAACCCATCTTAACCCTATAAATATACCCTGTATCCCAAAACCAAAACCCAAACCTAGCCCTGAACCCTATAAATACCCCTGTACCTCAAAACCCAAACCTACCCCTGAACCCTAAAAATACCCTTGTACCCCAAAATCCAAACCTAGCGCTGAACCCTAAAAATACCACTGTACCCCAAAACCCAAACCTACCCCTGAACCCAAAAATACCCCTGTACCCCCAAACCCAAACCTATCCCTAAACCCTTAAAATACCCCTGTACCCCAAAACCCAAACCTACCCCTGAACCCTAAAAATACCCCTGTGCCCCAAAACCCAAACCTAGCCCTGAACCCTAAAAATAACCCTGTACCCCAAAACCCCAAACCTACCCCTGAACGCTAAAAATACCCCTGTACCCCAAAACCCAAACCTAGCCCTGAACCCTAAAAATACCCTTGTACCCCAAAACCCAAACCTAGCCTTGAACCCTTAAAATACCCCTGTACCCCAAAACCCAAACCTACCCCTGAACCCAAAAATACCCCTGTACCCCCAAACCCAAACCTATCCCTGAACCCTTAAAATATCCCTGTACCCCAAAACCCATACCTACCCCTAAACCCTAAAAATACCCCTGTACCCCAAAACCCAAACCTAGCCCTGAACCCTAAAAATAACCCTGTACCCCAAAACCCAAACCTACCCCTGAACCCTAAAATACCATTGTACCCCAAAACCCAAACCTAGCCCTGAACCCTTAAAATACTCCTGTACCCCAAAACCCAAACCTACCCTTGAACGCTAAAAATATTCCTGTACCCCAAAACCCATACCTATCCCTAAACCCTAAAACTACCCCTGTCCCCCATACCCCAAAACTATATCTGAACCCTTAAAATACCCAAACACCCCAAAACATATACCTCAGTACCCCAAAACATATACCCTCATACCCATACTTACCTTATCCAAACATTAAAAAAAACATGGTTTTACCATTTATGCATTTACAACGAATTCCATTGTAAATGTATGCGCAGTAAAAGCATATAAAATGTAATGCCATGCGTTATAATGGCATTGCAGAGTCATGGTACTTTTGTAATGAAAGTATGGGGAGTGATGGTATGCGGAAAGAAAGTTGCAGAATGATGGGTGCTTACCCTCTCCCGATAAGTACATTGGTGGCATGGCGGACCACATCTCCAGCAACATACTCATATTTTTTCACCACCCATTTGAAAAATGCACAAGTCTCTCTCATTGATGGCCAGCACCGACATACACTTTTAGACACACCTCCCGCCACAAGTTCTAGAATTGCGAACTTTAGAGCTGGGGAACTACGTTGGAATCTCGGCATCAGCTCAATATCCTGTGATTCCAGGCTAATCGCTTTGTCTACCCGTGACTACCACAAATGAATGTGTTCTTCTGTAATGTAAATTGTGCTCATGCCTAAAACTACCCCTGTCCCCCATACCCCAAAACTATATCTGAACCCTTAAAATACCCAAACACCCCAAAACATATACCTCAGTACCCCAAAACATATACCCCTATACCCATACTTGCCTTATCCAAACATTTAAAAAAACATGCTTTTACCATTCATGCATTTACAACGAATTTTGTTGTAAATGTATGTGTGGTAAAAGCATATAAAATGTAATGCCATGCGTTATAATGGCATTGCTGAGTCATGGTACTTTCGTAATGAAAGTATGCAGAGTGATGGTATGCGGAAAGAAAGTTGCGGAATAATGGGTGTTTACCCTCCCCCGGTAAGTACATTGGTGGCACGGTGGCCCACATCTCCAGCAACATACTCATATTTTTTCACCACCCATTTGAAAAATGCACAGGTCTCTCTCATTGATGTCATGAATCAATTAGAGGGGAGGGATCACTTGTCCTGCTAACCTGGGTGTTCAGGTTGGTTGTATGTCCCTTGGTAAAAAACCCTCGTGCATGTGAGCTGATGTTCGTGATAGCGGTATATCTTGGTTCTCCGCTCCTTTACTCACGTGACTGAATAATCATTGGGTTAGTTGGTATGCAGCCTCCACATGGAGGTGGTTTCCCAAGGTTAAAAGCAGTAGTGTCCAGTGATAAGTGATAAGTGGTGATTGTGAGATTTAAAATACCTCGGACACCCAGATGGATGAATTTATTGTCCTGGATCTGAGTTAAAGGTGAAAATATTGCAGATTTGCGTGAGGAGAATGATTAAGATTCTTACGCTATCTATTTTCGTGATCTAAAAGGTCGACATGTTTCAGCCCGTATTGCCTAGGTAGGTCGGTTGGGCTTTCTTCAGGACCATGTGATGTGTGTGTGGTAAAGCAACCTACTAGTCCTTTACTTCATGGAGGTCAACCTTGTGCCTGTAAATATAAACAATGTGGGTAACCAAGTGGAGGGTTGTGGGACATAAATAAAATAAAATAAATTAATTTGATTGTGTACTACATTTAGATTCTAAATGCAACATATACGAATGGCAATACTTTATCGATCACTCCGTCCTGCAGTCAGATACCACATACTTGCACTCCTGGTGATAACACTTGTGTCGTCTAGTTTACAAAAAACATCTCATGTAGTTCTCATTATCATTTCTCATTGGTTTGTTGACAAATTTCCCTGCTCATTATCAAATGTCTTGTACAACTTCCAATGTGGGTGGTCTACAGGTTTAAGAGCCATGTGACCAGTGTAAATTAGAAGTAGAGTTCTCATATACAGAGGCTATCTGCTTGTTCACGGTAGATGTGAACAAAGCACTGGAATAACTTATGTTTAGACATATATAGGGAACAGAGGGGTTGTGCTCTAATTGTATTGGTGAGGACCTTTAATTGACTCAATTGTTAAGAAGTCAGTTTGTCACGAGGTGTGGATGATGAGCTCTGCTTGCGCCGTCAACGCTAATATCGCTATAGCTTAAGTAGTCTGCACATCTAACTCGTATATGGTATTTGTACATTCATACGCGTTTACAACATTCGCCGGGTGCACCCGTATAAGCGTCATTCCACATACCTCTGCGCGCTGTCTGCTTCGCTTCTACGGGTGCCAGGGAGTCTGGGGAGGGGGCGCCTTCTAAGAATAAATGGGTTCAAGTTAGTAAGGGGATGCAATACTTATCCAATACAGAGGCGCCTCCAATTCCGCTCCTACTGCTACCTGTAGCTCGTGGCCTCCCGCACCACTTGTGCTGACTCTGCCGTTTCTGGACCCGTCTCATTGATGGCCAGCACCGACATACACTTTTAGACACACATCCCGCCACAAGTTCTAGAATTGCAAACTATAGAGCTGGGGAGCTACGTTCGAATCTCTGCATCAGCTCAATATCCTGTGATTCCAGGCTAATCGCTTTGTCTACCCGTGACTACCACAAATGAATGTGTTCTTCTGTAATGTAAATTGTGCTCATGCCATGTTGTCGAGTTCGCGCTATATAATATTGCAAGGAAAAATAAAGTAGGGAAGCTCGAGTTCACACACTACTGAACGCGCACTCTTAAGTGCATCACCAGTGCACTGTGAATCGGAGCGTTTCACAGGCCTGTCACAGATAAGAAATGCTAGCAAAACGAAATCCTACAAAACAATATACTACTGGCCGGCAGCAATTCATACCCGGACAACGTCGGGATGGGCTGCTGGTATTATATAAAGTCTGAGCCCGAGTCTCTTAGAGAGATTAGCTTCAGATGTTTCATATGGAGCTTCTACAACAAACAGTCTGCGTCAAGGTTACACCAGTAAAATGCTATTAGACATTGGCAAAATAGGGAAGACTAACCTTCCACATGGGCAAGAAGCAGGCTAGAAAAATAGGAACTCAGCGAGACTTCTCATTTTGGCAAGATTTTGGTGCTAATGGAGAAATTAGCGAGGGAAGGGCCCTCTTTATTGAGGCAGAAACTACAACCATATACCTCGGCATGGCAGCTCAGGTCGAGTCACCGACTGCTTCTATACCCAAAACGCGTCAGAACAATGAGGCACAGAGGCCTTCTCATTCCAGGTCCCCTACCATTGGAATAGGCTACCTTTATCTGTTCGAGCATTTACGGATTTCACTACATTAAAAAAAATCTCTGGAAAACCTGCCTTTTCTCTCAGTAGTCGAATCTTTCTCTACTCCCACATTATAACCGTGCCTAGAGATTGCGGTAAGGATGGTTCATGCACCTAACAAATATAACTAATAAAAGAAAAAAAGAAAAAAGATTAGGGAGCATGGAACTGGGTGAACCGACTATCTCAAATTGCATCAAAGATTGTCATCAATTATGTTGCCAATTTTCATGTTGTTTTCATTTATAGCTTTATTTTCCTCACTATAAATCTTTTCCTATGTATCCTGCACAAAAACAAAGCCTTAATATATGAATAAATAAAGCCATTTTAAGTAATAGTGTGGACTTC
Organism: Lissotriton vulgaris; assembly: GCF_964263255.1. Classification (NCBI taxonomy): domain Eukaryota; kingdom Metazoa; phylum Chordata; class Amphibia; order Caudata; family Salamandridae; genus Lissotriton; species Lissotriton vulgaris. The sequence goes on from NC_141687.1 coordinate 1,654,852,225, forward strand.
TTGTGCGTGTGTATCTTTTCAGGAAAGGTGTTCCACGAACCTACATTAAAATAAAATATATTTCCAGAGGGAGCACCAGAGATCTGGGATTCAGGATGATGGGTTAACAAGAGAGCTCCAATCGCCCGACTGTTTAAAGTTGGTTTCCTTGCCACGTTGGGCCACTAACACTATTTTGACGTTCAAAAGTTGAGGCGAATGCTGGTACCATTTGGCTCCCCACCACGCGGTCTCTCGCTGAGATCTGGGTTCAGGACGGCTATGCGGCCATATGATGCCTCCAAGGGCACCACACTGGGGAGCTGGGTCAGGGTCTTTTAGGGCCTGTGCACCCACCATTACTGGGTGGTCGACCAAATGGGGGGCACTTTGAAATGGAAGGGCCACCCCAGAACCTAAATTTGAGGAGGAGCCAGTGGGGCATCCTCCGGCCAATGGAGCTGAAGTGTGGGTGCCCTGGCCTGCCGTGGGCACGGTGCTGTCCCCTAAGCTGGGAGCCGGGATGCGGCTGTGGAGCGAGTGGGGCCTGTGGGGAGTGGGGGCTTTCAGAAATCTTGTGCCTGCCCCGTGTCTTGAGTCTCCGCACAACTGTGTTCGGAGCTGTTGAATAGTCATGTTGTTGCTCAGTGAGTGCCAACTAGAGACCCCCATTTCTAACCCTCTCCTTGAGAGAACTCACTGTACTGATGCTTGTCCAACTTGATGCAACCAGCCAATATGTTGCAGTGAACTTATTTTGGTGCTCTGAATTTTACATGGAGTAGCTTACTCCCAAACTGCTTCAGCAGCCTACATGGAGCTGTGTCCTGATGTCTGACGTTAGCCGGCGGCTCCTCAAGAACACTTATTACTATATCCCAATGCTGGTGGTACACGCAGCAAGCCGACCCAGCTGATGTTTCCTGACTGACAACTATTACTCAGTCGTCTCCCATTGAGTTGTTCAGGATGGATTTGAAACAATCAGTCTGTGCACTGTTGCTCCCTGTGTCTTTTTGATATTTGTTTTTACCCCTGTCTGCTTACCACAATATCTTCACGCAGAGCCACAACCAACCACCCGCGGTCCCACATGAATCAGTCGATCCGAGCATAAAGTTCTTTAATAACTACATGCTGGCTATTGATGGAAAAACTTTTGCGTCTGAAACAGAATTATTACTCAGTCTGATGAAGACGGAAGGGTGAAATGTTTTTCAGCATTTTACACCGTGCTCGCCTTTAGCTAAGATGGCTGCTGGGGACTACATTGAATTTCTGGAAGTATCACTTTATATAGGAGGAAGGTGTATTGACGGAAAGAAACATATTCTATGCAGGACATCAATACCTTCAAGAGCACATTGAGTCTTCTGCGGCTGCTGGAAGGGCACTCGCATCTGATTACCTTTGGTAACACAGTGGGGCCGCACACTGGAGATCAGATAGTTGTGCGCTGTGTGAGCAAGAGAAAACATGAGCGATAACTTTGCCGCAGGATCCACCCTTTGTTGAAAGACACTATTGACAGCCTAAGAGCGTCGAGGGATCGATACATACGTTAAAATTCTTAGCACAGATAAGCATCCTATAATAGACTTGTGCGGTCAGCCGCACAGCCATTCAATGTTAGCACATCCTATTACAAAGGGAATGCTAAGTCTGTCCTGGGGGCGGCCTAGGAGGCCACAAGCTGTCGGCCTGCACGGCATAAATAGTCTTACTATGGTCAAGGAATGGTTTAAACCTTGTAAAGTTTCCTCTGCAAATCTTTTAATTGTAGATGGGTTGGTTTGGTCCTGGATGTGCACAATGAGATTATTGGTAATTGTGTGCAAGAGACTAATGTGCCAAGATAAGCTAACGAAAGAACATGACTCGAGATTAGTAGGAGAGGCAGGTTCAGTGGAAAGGTCGCCTAGGTTTCTTTGGGATTCTCCTATTCCTGTTTTGTTGATTCCTTCTGCAGCCTTTCTACCAACTTTGTGGCATCTCTTATATGGGGAGATATGTTATAAATATTTATTTATATAATATATATATATATATATTTAATTGTTTAGTGTGAGTCCAACCGGCTTCCGGCACTGTTGATGCACCAAATGCCCATCAATGAAGACCAATTAAAAATACATAAATATTAGACAAAATTGTCAATTACATCAGTTAAAATGAGGGAGAGGCAAACCCTATTGATTAAAACGTCAGAGACTTTAGAATATGACTTGTTACAACACGTCCAATACCACGTGTGCCAATACAATGCGGGTATTACTACTCGTCAATTACAACGACCTACCATTACATTGCATACTTTTACCAAGAATATGCCTTTACCACGCATGCTATTACAATGCAAAGGCATGTGTGATAAACGTATACTCTTGGTAAAAGTATCTAAGGTAAGTTACACTACCCTGCCCTACCCTAAACCCAAATGTAGTACCCCTGCACGACCCTCTCCGACCCCCAGTCCTCTCCCTACACTAAAACACAACCCTGCACGACCCCCTGACCCTACCCTAAACCCTAAAACACTACCCCCTGCATGACCCTCCCATGACCTCCAGTCCTTTCCCTACACTAAAATACTACCCTGCACAACCCCTTCGACACTACCCTAAACTCTAAAACACTACCACCTTCACGACCCTCCCTGACCCCCTATCCTCTCCCTACACTAAAACACTACCCTGCACAAACCGCCCGACACTACCCTAAACCCTAACACACTACCCCTGCACAACCCTCCCCCGAACCGTAGTCCTCTGCCTACACTAAAATACTACCCTGCATGACCCGACACTACCCTAAACCCTACAACACTACCCTGCACTACACACATACTCCAAACAAACACCCCCTTTTACCCTAAAAAAGTAACCCCCACCCCAGGCCCAATCCCCCTTACCTCTCTCTCCTCCTGGTTCCTGCTGCATGTCTGGTCTGAGAGGAGGTGTACGTCGTTGTGAGGAAACAGAAGTTTCCTCACAACGCAGTGGATTGCCATTTTTTTTTTACATCGCATGTATGGTAAAAGCGCGTGCAATGTAAAAAAAATGCATAGGAATGACTATGCGTTGTTACATCGCATGCGTTGTAACGCTTGGGATGTAATGGCATGCGGGGAAACAAATGCTTTGTAATGGTTGTTTCCCCTTGTTTCATCACATAAGGCAAAGAAGAGCAGTTATGAGGACACTAAAAATCCCTGGTCCTGAAAAAGTAGCTGCACTGATTTTAGGTACACAAAGTGTGAACGGATAGGCAGAGCGTAAGGCCTGACCTGGACATGCCAGCTGAACTTGGTAGCCCAGAAGTCATGAATGCTAGAGTAGATTGTCCTATGGATGATAGTCATCACCTTGACGATGGTCCTGGTCTAAAGGGGGAGCTGATGCATAGTAATAATATTAAGTGACATATGTTCATGCCTCTACAAGCCTCAAATCAGTGGAGTTGCTCTGGATGCACTGACAATGATGTAATATGTTATAGGCACAACTAGCCAGAGTGCATTTCCATAGTCAAAACACTATTGGACTGAAGAATTAATTACTGACATATGCCACAGTTGATCAATAAAGGAGCGAACTGCTGTATTCAAAGTTTTCGGTTGAAGATAGCAGATCTGGCTCTAACCTATTAGTGACCTATTAGTGAGTCGCTATTAGGAAGGGGTGTGCCAAGAGAGTCCCTTCCAAATAGCGAGTGCAAATGGCATGTAAGATTGTTTTGTGACCGCATTTACGGTTGCAAAACACTCGCAGTTTACCACCCTTTTCAGAAGGGTGGTAAGCGACTCTCAAACAGGAAGGGGTCTCCAAGGAACCCCTTCCCCTTTGTGAATAGGTTTGCAGGCAGTGGTCCCAGGGACCACTGTGTGTCCTTAAAAGATGTAAACTGAGAAGTTTAATTTATATTTTTTAAATGCATCCTGTTTTCTTTTAAGGAAAAAGGGCTGCATTTAAAAAAATACTGCTTTATTTAAAAAGCCATCATAGACATGGTGGTCTGGTGACTGATGGGTATTTTTCACCATCAATAGTGATGTCATTGCATACCTACGTCTCTGTCTAGTCAGTTTTAGGGTTGTTCTGTGTTTGGTCTGTCCCCTGCCCTTTGTAAACTCTTCCCTATTTAGACCCTCTGGTACTTCTTTGTATTTGACCCCAGCAGGCCACCATCCCTGGGAGTGCTAGCCATTCCCAATGGGGTCGCAAATTGCGACAGACTCATTAATATTCATGAGGCATGCAAGTTGCAACCCCATTGGGAATCGCAAACAATGTCTGAGACACTGTTGTACATTAGGTTTAGCGAGTCGCAAATTGCAAATCGCAATTTTGCACAATTTGCAACTTGTTAACCTTAATGGCCATACATCTGACCCTTGGGTCTTTAGAAACAGGTTCACATCCAAGTGAATACAACATTTTGGACTGCATTGACAAGAATGGAAGAAGGGTCCATGATCTGTGGCCAAGAAACCAACCTTCTCTAAGTGGCGAGAAACAACTCCTTTTTTCTCAACAGTTGTTCTTTATTGAATTTAAAAAATAGAAGGACAGCACAAGCAGTGGTATCACCTCACATCGTGAATGTATCATGAAGGAACATTTAGCCGCTATCGGTCCATATAGTCCAGTGTTTGGCATCCTCTTCAACAGTTAATATGAAATACACTGGGAGTGGGTATTATAAATGGATAACAATAGGGAAAACCAAGACATTTATCAAACTTGCCTGCGTTGTGTAAATGACATATAACATAGATTCAAGAAGCGGCCTGGGAGGGTCGTGCGGTGTGCCTGGTGACTCAAATGAGGGTGAAGGGGGAGGGACGTGAGGCGAAAACATTACGAGAGGGGACCTTGGTTCCATATGTATAGCCAATGTTTACAAGCGCATAATAAGAACCATTCCACCCCTGGTATACAGCATGCCCTGGCCCCATGATTCAGAAAAGGGGGTGGTGATGAACAGAGTGTCTGAATTAAGCAGACCCCATGAGTCGCCTAGTAGTTAAGGCGGTTTGTTATTCGTTTTAGTTTCAACAACTCTCAAAAAAATCGTCCCACTGTACCTGATTCATGTGTGCCCATCCACCTTCCCCCCCCCCCCACCACCCGTTTGCCGCTACAGCTATTTCTGCATACATTCTTCTTTTGAGGTGTCCAAGCCATCGCACTTCTGCGTTTTGGAAGAGTGAAGGCTAGATCTAAGAAACTTTGAGGCATAATTACAAAGAAATGTCAGAGCGCAGTGCTATGCCAAATTTGGCAACGCCATGCTCCAACTTTTTTATAATGCAGGGATACACCTTATTTATAAAATGATGGTACACCCTGTGTTTCCTCTAGCCCTGCCACAAAAAAGCTACCTGGCACACCCATTGCATGCCCCTTTGCTGCAGCGGAGTGCTGTGGAAAGGGGCATATTTACAAGGCGGGTTAAGTTACTTTAAGCGGCTTGGCGCCACCTTGTAAATATGGGGAATGGTGCAACGCCACCGAAGCATCAAAAAAAGTGATGCTTTGGTGGTGAAAGGGGCTTGTAAATATGTCTCTTTGAGTATTCATGGTGGTTTTTGGTGTGCTTCAGAAAGCCCAGCAAGCAATACACTGGATCTGAGGGGATCTGTGTCCTTGTGATGTCTGATATATGTGTTGTCACTGCTCCCCAGTACCGCACAATCTGCGGGCACTGCGACACCGTATGGTAAAAGTCAGCATCTTCGTCCGCACCACTCGGGCAGTGGTGGGTGACCCACGGGTACATTAGTGTTAGGTGTGCTGGGGTAAAACATTTGCAGTGCAAATAATTGAACTGAGTGAATTAGAGCCGGGTATTCTGGGAAACATGTCTAACCATGGAGAGGCACACCTCACATTGGGTATTTGTGAGGTCTTGCCCTATGTCGCCCTCCCAGTGTCACTTCAGCACAGTGAGCGGCAGCCAGTCCCTGGTTTGCAATCCGTCATATAAGCCTCTCACTGCCTTCCTGGCCCTTATGTGTGTTAACAGTGTGCAATACCTGTGATGTCATGGGGGCATCATGTGTTTTCTTCAAATATGTGACGTTGCAACGCGGTCGTTAGACCTTGGTACGTTACGTTGCAGTTATTACAACACGACTCCAGCAATGCGTGACTTTTCCGTCAACAGATACGTCAGAATTTCTGACGCATCTGTCAATCCTTGCGCCATGGTACGCCGTGTTGTAAATACGGCGCATCCATGGTGACGAAAGGGTTTTGCAAGGTGGCACTGGGAAAGTTACGCATCACTACAGATGCGTCACTTTCTTGTAAATCTACCCCTTAGTAGTGAAACGTGGCATAGTCTTTTTTGGTGTAGAAACTAAGGAAACCTTGCTATTAAACTGAATACCAGAGTACAAAAATTCCATTTACGGACCAGGTGTCTACTAGAGTTTTTCGTAATATAAATAATGACTTGTGTTTCCTCCGTGTTTCCACACTCTGCCTCAGAGGACCTGCTCCTGCTTGACTATTTAAGTGCAACTGCTTATAAAATACACTGGAATAAAAACCTGTTACTCCTACAGAGGCCGTGGAAAGAGGGGGGCCTGAGGTGCGATGGCCCCCTCCTGCGAGCTGTTTGTTCTCAAAGCGCCCCTGAGGCCTAAGTTACTGATGATGTTTACACTGGAAATTGCATGCACTCCGCATTGAAATGCAAACAGTTTATCTTCAAAAGTAGGCCAAGTCCCTTCTCGTTTTCAAATGAAAATGTTTGCATTTCAAAATATGAATGTATTACAAGTCATTCTGTTTGAACGTTTCCTCTGCCTGTGACTTTTATTTTGTTGTGCCATCCTGTTAGCTCAGCTCATCGGTGGTAAGTACTGACCGCAGGCAAGGACAAGATCCTTGAAGGGGAGGGGGCACCACAGGCCAGTGGAAGGGTGCAGCAGGGGCATTGCTTCTTGGTTAGGGGCGGGTTGTGTGTGCTTGATCAGTAGTCAGGCAAATAATAAGCGATACTATGCAAATGACATGGCTGGGACGAGAAGGGCGTAGAGTGCAACTGAGAAATTGAAGAGCAGCCATGACTGGAGGTCTGACAGGATCTGGGGTCAGGCCAGAGGAGGTCTGCGGCTACTCTGCTGTTTGCATGATAATCAATAGGAGGGTGGGGTCAATTTTTCAGGCATCCATATTCACAGATCAGCTCCTTGTCCATTCATAATCTCAAAACCTAAATAGCTAGGGGCATATTTACAAATCGTTCACACAGCGCAACGCAGCAAACCACCTTGCTCCGCTGCATGAAAGGGAAAGGGCAGGAATGTGCCCTGTTTAACATCATATGGCACCTTCATGTCCTTTCCCTGCGCTGGTGCACTTTTGCCTGCCTAGTGCCAACGTAGGCACCCTTGCACCTTCCTGCACAAAATCAATCCCGAGAGGCATTTTCTTCTTTTTATGGGTGCTGCAGAATGCAACACATGCAGAAAGAGGAAAAAATGAGGAGAAATAAAGATATTACACTTCACCTGGGGAAGCGTACCATTTTTGCGCATTCATATGTCAACCGCTTACGGTAAATCTGGGAATCCATCAAAATTCATGGGTGGATTCCTGTGAACACCCATGCTCTTCCCATAGAGAGCCTCCCTGGGGCAGTAACGCAAGGCAGCTATTTATGCTGCTTTGCGTTACTCTAGATTTATCAATCCATGTAGGGCCACGCAAGATGGCCTTCCGTGGCTTGATAATTCTCACATGGGTTTTGCGTCACCTTTGCGCTGTTCTTTTACGAGGCGTGAGAGCGACAAAAAACCTCAATAAATCTGGCCCCTAACATTTTCTCTGAGAAAAGTGACAACCCTATTTTTTGGTTGGTCTGTCTACATTTGGATCTGTTAAAGTTGTGGTGTCAGCAAAAAGAGAGGAGGATGCCAGAAGGATTCCTCCTGATTGTGAGAAGAGCTGGCTGCTGAAATACGAGTGCAACAAGCTGGTCACCTATTCAAATCTGAACAGGGCCTACTCGGACTCTCATCCGGAGAAGTGTGGCTCAGGGGTTAGAGGCGGCAGACCCGGAAGCTGAGATCGGCCCTGGACCAGGGTTCAATTCCCCGCCTCGGCGGGTCTTGGGCTCAAAAATTCCACGGACTCGATAATTCTCGCTCCGGTGCCTTCTCGACTCATGAGTTCACACTCTGCAACTCTGGGCAATAGCTTGCTTAATCTCCACAATGGCCCCTCGCGGCGGGATGCCTGGCTTTCACCTTGTGGATACCCGGCCGAGGTTATCTCACAGGGGAATACCAGGACGGGTTCCCTAAGCAAGCGCCGGGAAACCCACTGCGGGTAGCTGTGCGCTATATAAGCTCAAATACATTTACATTTACATCCTTCGGAAATCAAACACTTAGAACCATTATTTAGAGTTAGAGCCTCCTTAGAGGTTTCCTATAGCATCAGACATGTCATTTTGAGGCCATTTCCCTTCATAATACTCAAAAAGTGCATAGTCAAGTCTGTTGTTTACACTAATAACAAATGGCACATCTGTGTTAGTACTCAATACAATGAGGAATTATCTTCAATTCTAGGTCTATTTCTTAAAAAATAAATAGCAGGTCTTGAAACCACACAATAAAGGCAGGCTACAAAATGATTGTGTGCAATATTTCACATTGTCCTAGCAGTTCAGGCTGTACTGTTCCTATAAGGAGCAGGGTCAAGACTGATTTGCAAATGGCTGAATTGAACTGGGGTGGCATGGTGAACTATGGATTCAACCCAGATCTTTTGACTGGGGATGAGTGATTGAAAAATGTCAGTACTCCATCTAGCATCTTGTTGTGTTTGCCAGATTTTCGCATTGCCTGAAATGTACCACTGCTTTAATGTTTCAGGAGATCAATGATCTATTGCAGTTGCAGAGGACACATTTCAAAATCTATTATCAGGGTCAGACTGGGACGAAAATAGGCCCGGACACCAATATAAAAATGCCCTAATTAGCGAACTATATAGCTAAATAAGTGGACCTCATTTACAAATCTGGCTGATTTTTAACTTGTATAGACAGGCCATATGGTTATTTGGAAGGTATGTGAGACTGCACGCATTTGTGTTTGTTGAAGCACATTTTTCTGGTAATGTCAGGGAAATCATCAGTAGAAACTGGCCCAGGGGGCCATAATACAGGCCCACATGGCTAAACAGGGCACCGTCTGCCTAAGTTTAAGTCAGGCCCTAAGTGTCCTAAGGAGGAAAAATGTGCGATTGGCATAAATGCAAGTTTACCACGTAGATTACAAGTAGTCCAATAATCGTGGTCTGCCCTAGATTATTTATTCTCTTGTATTTAAAATTAGAAGAAAGGGCCAGTAGCAAGCACTGTCCCAAACAGAGCAATTCTACGTCCACAAGCCTTTGCACCGCTGAGATGGGGTTCTTGATGGCAGAGATGGTGGCGGTAAGCAGTGAGGAAATCCTCGGACTACCAAATATGGCATTGAATGTGAGAGGTGGGTGGAAGTGACAGCTGAATTTTTTGGTATCCAACCAAATTCACCCAGTTCTAAAAGATGCCCAAAGTCTTGATGTTCCCATTAATTTGACTCAACAGCATAGGTGTGAAACCAGGTGCGTAGCTGGGGGCACTTTTTGGGGGGCGGCGGTGAGGTGAGCAATTTCGGTGAGCGCAAGGAAAGTGGTTTTCTTTTTTTTTATTTTCCCTCTTCATCGTCTGTCGATTACCACCACCCCCAACTCTCACCTGCACCAGCCGTCACTGGACGGCAAAATCACAGCAAATGCTCTAAATGCATCACTGTGTGCAACGAATTTTACCAATGCTTCTTCTTCATCCCCTGTCGTACAACAACTGAATCAAACATGGTTGGAAAGGATAGCATTTTCTCAAGTGTACTCAGAAAGGAAAACACAACAAGTTCTTTTCAACCATATTGAAATATGAAGGATGTAACTACAAAGAGCTGCTGGCTCTAAAAGAGCCCTGTAGTCATTGGCAACAGGATCTGGAAGACACTAAGCAACACTTGAGCATAATTAAGGATCAACAGAATGGAGTGTACTTAAAGACAGCCTTGTGTGAAATACAGACAGGTATGAATGATGCTGATTTTAATTGAGCTTTAACTTCAAGTTTCATTATGGTTTTAGAAGCAGGAATGGGAGTATTTTGTCAGAGTCAGAGGTGACAGCTAATCTGGGTCCTTTAACAAAAAGCTGCTGAGAGGAAATGGGCAGAAGACTGGCTCATGAGATTAGACTTCCACATCCTGAGGAAGGACTGGTGATGTCATTTGAGATGTCATCAGATTCGTCCTAAATGATGTCATGAGCGATGTAATATGTGAAGTGATAAGCAGTGCATTACAGGGACGCCAGACATAGTTAGCTCTGCTAATTATAACTGGTGAATTTCTGTGTTTTATTTAGTTCTAAACATTAATTTAGTCACTGACATACTCAAATAACTATAACGTCACTTTAACCTTTGGTGTTTTAAGTGAATTTCCAAGTTTAAAAAAAAAACAATACCAGATCTTTTTTTTTACGGTAGCTAACTATAATATTACTTTAACCTTTGTTTTTTTCTGTGAATTTCTAGTTTATTAAAAAAAACATAAAGTAATATTATATTACCATACGTAATACAAACCAACACCTCCATGCACAGCATTGGTTGCATTGAAAAACCAAATTGGAGGCAGCCAAAACCCACCCACAACAGTCAACCAACCTCACACAGCGTAACAGGGCCGGACTGGGAACCAGAACCGGCCCTGGCAAAGTGCTCGGCCGGCCCACCCTCCTGAAGGAGAGGGGAGGGGGGAGAGGTGCGACCGTGCTCTGTGACAGGGCCGGTTCTCGGCCGTTTTTGTTACAGGGCCGTTTTTGCAGCATAACGGCCCTGTAACAAAAACGGCCCCCAGGGGCCCAAAACCGGCCCCCAACCATGCGGCCCACCGGGGGTTTGCCCGGTGCCCTCAACGGCCAGTCCGGGCCTGCTGCGTATGACCTTTCATCACGTAAGGAAAGCACAGTGTTGGCTGCAGGGCCTGGATTGGATGTATGACGTTATAACGCATACCATTACAACTACCTACCATTACAACGCGACCATTACAACGCATACCATTACAACGCATAGCGCTTAGAGGTGCTGGATAGTGGTAAGTATAATTTACTATTCCAACTCCAGTCCCCGTGGACACTAGGGAAGGTGTTGGATAGTAAATTAAACTTATTCCCTATCCTAGAGCGCCCCCCAGCGCAATGCGTTGTAATGGTATGCGTTGTAAAAGTTGCGTTGTAATGGTAGGTAGTTGTAAAAGTTGCGTTGTAACAGGTGTATACCCCTGGCTTACAGCCAGGCTTGGCTTCCAACTCCCAGCAGGCAGCAACCAAGCTGTGCATGGCCTTAGGTTGTGTGTGGTGGGGCGTTGGCCACAGGGCTTGGCCTGCTTCCAGGCCCTGTTGCCCTACCCCCAGCAGGCTGACGAACCCAAACTGTGCACAGCTTTTGCACAGCGTAGGGTTGATATTTTGGGCCATGGGGCCAAAAAATATATAGTAAGATGAGGAGGCCAAGCAGCCCCCTCCCTGATGTCCCTTAATTGGGCCTAAGGACCTCATCTTCCAGGCTAGTTCCAATGAAATTGGGAGGGGCCGTGTGACCTCCCACCGCAAGCCTTAAAAGGCCACAGGGACATTATCCTCTGGGGTAAAATGCAATTAAACACAGGAGGAGGGAGTGCAGCCTCTCTTCCTGAGCCTTAATTGGGCCTGGAGATCACATCCCCTGTGGCCAAATACAATAAAAAATGGGAGGCGGCCAAGTAGCTTTCCTCCCCAAGTCTTCTTGTGCCTGGGGATCCCATTCCCCGGGCCAAAATCTAAGAAGAGGGGGGCATGCAGCCCCACTCCTCGAGCCTTGTTAGGCCCCAAGAACCCCATTCCTCAAGGCTAAATATAATATCAATATAATATCTCAGACCTACCTCTCTACAAATATAGCCAGCAAAGGGGGACTCGAGCAAAAATGTACTGCTTTTAACTCTGCCTATATCAGCTGCGGAAAACCCACATAACCATGTTTGTATTATGGATATAAACTAAAAAATAAATAAATAAATAAATAAATAAATTTAAAAAAGGGGGAAGAAGAGGAGCCTGGGATCCTACCCCCTAGGGAGCTGTGTGGCCCTCTCCCCAAGCCTTATCATTCCCCAGGAACCCCTCCTCGAGCCTTACTGGGCCCATTTGACCCTCATCCCTCAAGGGTGAGTAATTAAAAATGGGAGGGGGATCTGCAGCCCCCCTCCCTGAGCCTAATATGGCCCTGGAGACCCCATCTTCTGGGGTGGTACCTCAGTGAAAATGGGAGTGGGGGCTTGCAGCCCCCCTGAGAATATTTTTGCCGCAGGGACCCCATTCTCTGAGGCCTGTATCAGTAATGGGTGAGTGTCCCAGTGCAAAAACCAGAGCACCCACTGACCAACACTTTGGTGCTGTGGGGGGAGCCCCAGGACCCCCATGGCTCCAGTTGGCTCCCTGCATGGTGCAGGATCCGACATTGCTCCCGCCTGGAGCCAGAAGCTGTTTATTCTGCGCCCTCCGGGATGGACAAAATATTGTGTTCAGCTTCCCTTCCCACATCGGTGTGGGCAAGGGAGCCTTTTAAAGTGCACCATGCACACCCTTCCCTCAATCAGTACATTGGGCCCTGAGAGATGAGGTCTCTGGGAATGAAAACATCTCTGCGATAAATGCCACATGCAACCCTCCACTTATAAATATTCGGCCCCAGGGGTGGGGTTCCTATATCCCCAAATGGGCTGGGGAGGGAGGACCTACTGATGCCCCCTCCCCATATATGTATTATATAATTGTGGCCACTGGTGGAAACTGGCTCTATATATATATACTACACCAAAGTGAGGTATAATGTGTATAGAGTCCAGGTGACCCCAGAGGTATGCAGAGGTTAAAGTTAGATAGAACCCTACTATTTGTGATAGAGTGGTTGAGCAGTAAGGCAGTACCAGAGGACAGTGTTAATCATTTGATGTACACACTCAGTCAGCAAATGAATTCAAGAACTGAACTCTAGGCCAATTGCTTTTGTATAAAAAATATACTGTTGTTTTATTTTTACAGCCAAGCAAGCCTCGCACAGGTAAGCATTAAATACTTTACAGTAATACATTGCTGAATGTAGAACAGTTTGAAAATGCATTAGGAATTGTACTTTGTTTGATATACAGGGGGTGCAGTAGGTTGCAGTAGGTTGCAATACTTAACAAAGTAAGTAAATGCATTTTGGTTATTCGTACGATTTTTAACAAATATTTTTAGATTCCAAAACTCCACACTTAGAAACTTTTTGGGAGAAAATTGTCAATGTTATCCTATGGAGAAAAAATAGGTTATCGGTTCAAAGGTAAGTTATCGACTGTGGGAGTTAAGGTTCTGGGGTTAGACTCAGGGGTCCCCCAATGCCACTGATGCTCTCTTGTTACACCCTCTGCGGCACTAGGGCGGCTGAGTGTTGAGGCCCAATGTTATCCAATGGTGGATAGGGGGCCTCCGGTTGGTGCCTGCTAACAAGCAAGCCACTGGGTTGTGGGAGCAAAGTGCTGTTTCGATGTCTTCGCCCTGTGGTTTCCAATGGAGAACCTCCGGTTTGCAAAGGCACTGCAGGCAGCAAGACAAAGGACTTCTGGGTACGACCACCACTTCAAGAGGTAAGTTGGGAAGTTAGGGGTTGGATAGGCGCCGTTGGTTTGGGCACGCAAGGCCGTGGGGCGTCGGTTGCAAGGGTGCCTTTTGGTGTCGAATCTCCTTTCCAGCTCCTGGTCGCAGTTAGGGGGGCCTTCTGGATTTAGGCTGCAGGAATCATCTGGAGGCTTTAGGCAGGTCAGGGGTTAGAGGATCTCAGTTCAGGATCACCGGGGAGACCTACTCCTGTTATTTTTTCACTCGAGCTCCGGACGGGTTCGACGGGGGCAGAGTGGGCTGGATTTATGGTTTCCGGCTGCTGCCAGAGGTTGCAGTTGAACAAATCCGGTGATCACGGGAGAAGCAGTCTTAGAAAGTGAAAGCAGGTAGGTCCTCCGGGGTTTTTGAGGTTGCTGGCTGCAGGAGACACCAGGGTTTCGCAGGTGTAGGTTCGAGGGGAGACAGGCGTGTAGGGATGGGGCCAAGTCACTAGCTTTTTTCTCAGCCCCCCGCTAGATGAATCACCCAGAAACTTTCCATTCCCAAACTAGGCAAAAAAGAGCACATTTTTAGAAAGTTTTGTGGAGATTCAGCAAATGGTGCCAAAATTATGAGGAACAACAAAAATGCATTTTCTATGGATACGCTGAATGAACTATAACTACCCAGTGGTGACCGCTATTAGGTAATATATACCTAATAAACTTTAGCTTGTAATTGTGTGAAAGGATTTACAATGGGGTTATAACGTTTTTGAAGTGATGCTGTTGTGCACTGTGAAGTTACTGAAGTATGCATTATTGTTGGAATATTGGTATGAAACCATATTGGTGCAGGTGTATGTTGATAGATACGTGCATGGATGATGTTGTTTTTTGACTGTATGATGCTACTGTGTGTTCATTTATAATTGTGACTGTGTCACCTCTGTTATTATTTTAGTATACTATAACTTGTTATTACGGTGTAATGTATTTGGCGAATTCTGTATTATGTTTGTAAGGGTGTCAAAGGATGTAGGATTGCATGACTAAGGTCTTGCAGTCACCTTGTATATCATTAATAAATGGTGGCTTTGTGGGTGTATGAAGGTCATTGTATAGGCATTTGTGTGAGTTACTGCTTCATGATTGTGAGTAGGTGTACTGGCATACAATGACTTGTTTGTATGTATAGGTCAGTGGTTGTGTGGCCATTTGATGTTTGTTATATAGAAGTATGTGGATGTGTATGGCCTTAAGAATGCATGTGTTTGGTCATGTGATATTAGGTGTGTGTTTGACTAGGCTCTTTTAGCAGGGTTATCCCCAAATGTTTTGCTTCTTCCTCCTATTTTGCCTGACCAGTTTTTGTTGGCTTTAGGACTCGGGGCACTTTAATACTGCTAAACAGTGCTAAAGGGCATATGCTCTCTGTGTAAATTGTGAACATAATTGGATCTCCCTGATTGACATATTTGATTTACTGGTAAGTCCCTAGTAAGCTGCACTGAGTGTGCCAGGGCCTGTAAATCAAATTCTACTAGTGGGCTTGCTGCACTAGTTTTGCCACCCACATGAGTAGCCCTGTAAAGGTATCTCAGACAGGGGAACATCCATTACCACGCAGTTTTTACACCGCACTACCATTACAACGAGGGCTTTACAATGCAAGTTTTTACCACGACTTGAGCTGGAGGGTGCTCTAGGCTAAGGAATAGTAGATTTACAATTGCAACACCTTCCCTACTGTACGTAGGCTGGTGTTGGAATAGTACATCTTACTATTCCTAAGTCCAGCACCCTACAGCGCAAGTCGTGGTAACGACTTGCGTTGTAAAGCCCGCGTTGTAATGGCACGCGGGGTAAAAGCCCGCGTTGTGTTGACATACAATCCTCAGACCTGCCTCTGCAGTGTCTGCACGCAGTTTTAAATTGACATGTCGACCTGGTAGGTGCACCCACTTGCCAGGCCCTAACATGCTCTTTACTTACTTGTAAGGCACCCCCATGGTGGACCCATGGAAGCTCCATGGGCAGGGTGCAGTGTATGTGAAAGGTAGGACATGTTCTGGTGTGTGTGACATGTCCGGATAGTGAAATACAGTGTATTTAGCTTTCACTATTGAAAGGCTATTGGTCCCATGGGATAACATGGGTTGTACTTTGTTAAATCTTCCCATTGTGACAAGATAGAGAAATAAAATGTAGGCTCTCTGAACCCAGAATTTAATAATTCATCTTTTAGTAAAGATGTTTTTTGTTAGAAATGGGATCTCAGGTTGGCCAAGGCTTGCGTCAAAGCCAGGCAGAAACCACCACTCTAGTCAGGTCAAGGAAGTCACCCGCGGAGATAACCCCTGCTCACCCCCTTGGTAGCTTGGCATGAGCAGTCAGGCTTATCCCGGAGGCGATGTGTAAAGCGTTTGCGCGCGCACCCAGCAACAACACCCAAGGCCCACCACAAAGGAAACTGTACACAAGGTTATATATAAAAATTGCCTTTGTATTATACCAAACACATTAGATAATAAACACACAATTTACACTGTGCCACTGGCACAGGCGGAATTTACAGGGGATTATATACATAGGACAGGGCCACATGGGCCACTGTCAGGAATAAGCACTTGGTAGAACTAGCACTTTGTAGGAATAGCACTTAGAACATAGAATAATTGTAGCACCAAATAGCAAATGTAGAACACAACCAGTAACCACTGGTAAAAGGTAAGTACACACCACGCAATCTTAACCACCTTAGGCATATATCACGCAGGGTACCATGAACTCACTAGCATAACTATACTAGGTATAGGCAAAAAGGATTGCATATTATGCATAAATCACATTAGGGAAGTATCATATTTGCGCAACAGTCACATAACTGACCCCAGGCCAACTTGGCCTCTCAGGGGCTCACAGACCCAATGTCCAGAATGTCTGGGCTGACTGCACAGGCCGCCAAAGAAGAATGCGCAAGGGCCTAAACGATGCAGCTGCTCACTAAGTGCTGGGCAGCTGGGGAACTGAGCCTGGCACCAGCGTGTCTACTGGCTCTCCTCGGGGCTTCCAAATAAACACAGCGCCCAAAAACAACGTGGGAGTCATGTGGGCTCTAATTAAGAAAATGCAGCCACACGTCGGACCCTCGTGGGCTCTAGATACAAAATGCCCCCTGGAGCCTCGTGGGCTCGAAATGAAATATTGCTGCCAACCGGGGGGAGCGGCCCGCTGCCAAGACGTTGGAGCCCGCAGGCTCTAAATCATGCAGCTGCCGTGAGCCTTGTGGGCTCTAACTTAACAAAGAATGCCCCACTATGTTGGACTTCGGCTCGGGGGACTCGTGAGCCCTAAAACAAAATGTGCCCCAAATCACGTTGGAGCCTTTCAAGCCTGGAGTCCTTATACTGCCCCCGGGAGCCTCGTGGGCTTTGATGACAGTACCGGCCCTGGCTCCACTCACAGGTCTCTTGCGGGGGACTCCTCTTTGTGTGGTCCTCAGGAGAGCTCCCGCTCCTCGGGGCTCTCCCTCCGTACTCTTCGGGGGCACTCCGGGGCTCCCCTTCACTCTTGGGAGCCTCGGGGGAGAGGCGCCTGCTTCCTCTTGGCACGTCGGGTGGAGGCGGGGTGGGTTCCCGTCCTCCCTGAGCACTTGTCCTGGGGAAGCCAATAGGAGCACAGCCCTGGGCGTCGAGCCTCCGGCACCGGGACGCCTAGGCCAATGACAGCGCAGCCCTCACCTTGAGCCCCCGGGCCGGCGGCAATGAGGTTTCTCGGGGCAACTGAGGGACAGGCACCCTCAGAAATTGTAATGTCAAGCGGGGTGGGCACCCGTGATGAATAATAATGCGGCAAGGTCCCTGGCGGGGTGGGCACCCGCTCGGGACATAATTAATCGGCAAATATGCGGGGTAGGCTCCTGCTCGGGGGATAAAATGGCAGATAAGCGGGGTAGGCACCCATGCCGTAAATCAGCAAAGGGGGATCACCACACTGGGGAATCCCTCAGGGCCGGGATCACTGCTCCAGCGGCGCAAATGCGCTATTCTCAGAAGGGGGAGGCCAGCGCTTCCCAGGGGCTGGCAGGCAGGAATCCCAAAGTCCAGGAAAGTTCTTGTAGGAGCAGGAGGGCAAAGGCTGGGCCCAGGGTCCAGCTCACAGGGCCCTCCAGGCAGGGAGGCAGTCCCCAGTGGCGGTTTCTTCCTGGCGCCCAGCAGCAGCAGGTCCCCCTCAGGTTAGGATCAGAAAAGAACATTTTCATGGGGTCACAGCCCCTCTTTTATACACATTTTCCTTTGTCTCTGGCTGCAGGGTGGGGGAAAACCAGATGCAGCTGGTACTGGAGCACTCTGTTGTGCTCAGCCCCTCTCCCCATTCACTAGTCAGGCTAGGGACATCAGTCGCACCACAGGGGGCGGAGCCAGCATTGTGTAGGGAAGGCCCAGCCCTATTCAGGTCCCAGGTGCACTCCTCCCACCCATCTGGATGTAAATCTCTCTATTGACCACCGGGGAAGACCCATCCTGACTCCTGGAGCCAGGCTCACCAGCTAGCTCCAGCCAAACACAAGCCAGACAGTCACTTCACATTTATTACACAGAAATGCAAACTTCTAGAAGTGGCACTTCCACAATAGACACATTAACGCCGCACACATCATGGTGTAGCATTCAATCTCACGAGTTCTCACATACCAAACCCAACCCTGCACTCCCCACGCATCAGGAACTTCCATGGACACTCACATTCCCCATGCATTCCTATGGGAGGGCAGGCCAATCTCACCACACACACACTTTACATTGGAATACAGTGTTAAAGTGCGCAGAAGCCAGAAATCACTAACACCAGGTCATAACTCAAAGCACAAAGTTTAGGGGTGAACTTGCCAGAAGGGCCAAGTCCAACAGTTTTTAAATTGTGTGTTTGAAAATGCCACTTTTAGAAAGTAGGCATTTTCTTGTTTACGCATTTTGTGTGCCTCTACCTGTTTGTGGATTGACTGTCTGGTTTTGGAGTGACAGGGGCTAGGGATGTGCATTTACTGTAGACAGCCTCTTGGGGGTTGAGGTGTGCCTAGCCCGTCCTGGATGACTCCGAACTTAGCTGAATAGACCTTGGTTGCATTTAGAGTAGTGGGGGGAGTTTTTCTTGCATCTGACTAGGGCCTGTGTCCCGTGCACTATGCTGTTTTCACCCCCTGTGGTCTTACCGCCCCTGTGAGGACAGAACTGGATTGGACTGGGCTCAGAGACCCTTGCACAAAGAAGAACAGAGACAAAATGGGGTATAAATGGTGGACTTTAAGCCCCAGAACTTTAGATCACTTCTGGATTCAAGAGGAACCTTTGCCAAGGAGAAGAGCTGGAGAGCTGTGAGGAGGAGTATTGCCCCTTTGCTGTGTGCTGTGTGCTATGTGCTCTGTGGGGTTGGCCTGCAGTTGCTGCTTCTTCCAATGAAAGGACAAAGACTAGAACTTTGCTGTGAACCTCCTTGAAAAAGAATCTCCAAGAGCCTGTGTGTGCTGGCCTCCTGGTATCAAGTCTCAGGGATACAAAGACTTCAACCGCAGCTCCCCAGAACTCTCTTGCTGAGAGTTCTGACCTGCTGGGAGGTGTCAGTTTTGGACCTCTGGAAGTTGTTCCTGTTGTTGGGAGATGGAAGCAACTTGAAAGAAGTAATAAAGCCTGTCTCAGAAACCGTCAGCAACGCTGCTGTGATGCCACAACCAGCACCAAGGCCTGGGGCACTGCTTATGAAGGGCACCACACACTGCCCGGCCAGCACTGCAGCTCCGATGCCCTTCAACGCCTGTAGCTATCAGCATTTCCCAACACCAGTACTCGTACTGACTACGTCATCGCCAGCACCTGCATCCTGGTATCGTGGCTCCGATAACTGACGAGCAAGACTCCACAAACTCACCAACTTCACACCTGAACTGATGCCACACCACCGACGCAACTGACTTCCCCTGTCCTGGATTCAACACGTCGCCGCCTCACGGACACAACGCCTCACCTCCCCCGTGGCAGCCAGGGAGCCGGCCTTAACCGCGGCACCGACGCCTCACCTTCATGACGCTTGGCATCATTATAGACTTTATTTCAGAAGTACTGCTGGGTGGGGGTTCATGTGACTCCATATCCGATGCTGCGCACATCGCGGTCGGCGCCTTACTTTGGATTTATTGTTGTCACAACCTCGTATTAGCGTCAGGTGGACCTGTTTGTTTTTTACAAGCATTTTTTAGGAAGTAACTGTTTTTAAGTGCTATTTTACTTCATCTATGTTGGATTTTTGTTGTTTGATCTTGTTTTGTTTAGATAAAGATATTTGATATGTTTGTCCATTTGTGGTGTAATCACTGTATTATTGTGTGTTATGAGTACAAATACTTTACACCTTGCCTTTGGGATAAGCCAGTTTGTTCGTGCCAAGCTACCAAGGGGGGAGCAGGGTTATCTAAAGGGTATATCCGGAATATGACACTTTACAACGCACGCGTTACAATGCTTGTCATTACAACACATTTTTTACATAGCAAAATCCATTACAACGCATGTCGTTACAACGCATGTTGTTACAACGCATAATGCATTTCAACGGAATTACTGTTCTAACTCCGCTGGGGCATTATTTTGGGGAATGTGTTGTAATGGATTATGCAAAGTAATGACATGCACTGCAATGGATTTCGCATTGTAAAACATTTGTTGTAATGACACGTGTTGTAATGCGTGCACTGTAAATGATGTTTCCCGTATATCCCCCTTACCCTGACTAGAAACAAGGGTCCCTATTTGGACAAAGGTACATAGCTCTGCCAACTAGAGACCCCCATTTCTAACAGTGTGTGATTATATACAGGTGTTTGTGACCCCACATAATGGTGCTTTTGAGTTTTATATGATGTTGGGCTGATTGCTGCTTGCTTGGAGTTGTTTTAACAGATGATGTTGGGTGATTGCCGGTTTGAAAGAGGGTTATTTGATTGTGTTAAAAATTCATGGTGATTTTGATGTTGGCTTCTTCTGTACATAATAATATTTTCATATTGTCCCAAGATTTTTATTTATTGTTTGTTTGCTGGGAATGACAGCTAACGAGTGACTTACCATGGTGGTTTTAGGACATGTGATTAGTCTCAGTTGAACTTTTTGTTACACCAGCATACTCTAACAAATTTCAGCAATTCTGTGTTACTCTTGTTACGTGAAATTCCGAAAAGTATGCCATTATCCCATGTGGCATAATTATTTGCCATTAGTGGCAAAGATTTTTCATAAACAAGTAATATGAGTGGTTTTGTCTTTTTGCGTGTTTTCAAAGTGAAAAATACGCCCACACAACGTGGAAGCGAGGACTCATTTCACACTAAAATACAGCAGCAAATGCCAGTTATACTTTTTCTGAAATTCTGCACAACTGTGCAAAGGCACATTACATACATTTTGCACACTATTACTCAAGATAAATGTAGCACCTTAATTTGAACATTTATGTATTTTCTGTTCCAATGTGATTGTTTCGATATACCATGATAGTGGTGCTACATATGATGATGGCTGTGTGATTGCGTATGATGTTGGCTGAGTGGGCATTTTTTGTTGGATGTATGTAAATATGTTGTGGGTATTGGCATATGAAGATGGATCTCTGATAGTGTAATGTGTGTGGGTGCATAACTTTAGTTGCGCATACATATAATAGTGTGTATGTGGCGGTTGGAGGTGATATTGGCATCAGAGTGCATGAAAGAACATTAAAGGGTGTTGGTGTATAACTGTGATTGTGTAATTGTTGGATAGGTGTCTGTGGGCCTAAATGGGTTTTAAGTATGGGTGAATTTTGCGAATCAGCGGTTTGCGAATTCGCGCGAAATCGAAAAAAATCTGCGAATTCGTGGATTTCCCCGCTAAATCGCTGATTTTTTTGTGATTTTGCACCACTGCTAGTGTGTGTGTGGGGGGGGGCAAACGGGGGGACTTCTATGTGAGTTCACATGCCTCTTGTGTGTATAAAAGGACAGGCACCGATCAGAACAGCAGATGAGGAGAAAGAAGCTTGTGGTCACAGGAACTGCACGGGGATAGAGCTCGTGAAAGTCAAGGATGCAAAGGCCTGCATCAAGCATCATAGCTAATTTTTGACTGTAGATATTGGGAGAACACATATTTGCCCAGCCTCGATAAAGTGCACATTTTTTTGGGGCTGATTAACTTTGCCATCGCACTGAAGGGCGCGGGGATTCCTCAAGAGAGCTGTCGATCCTAGTGGCTAAAGGGCGGGAAGACGGTACACACCGCTAGTGTGTGGGGGGCAAAAAGTGGGCTTCTATGTGAGTTCACATGCCTCTTGTGTGTATAAAAGGACAGGCACCGATCAGAGCAGCAGATCCGGGGAGAAAGAAGCTCGTGGTCACAGGAACTGCACAGAGATAGAGCTTTTGAAAGTCAAGGATGCAAAGGCCTCCATCAAGCATCATAGCTAATTTTCGACTGTAGATATGGGGAGAACACACACCTGCCCGGCCTGGACAAAACGCAAATTTTTTGGGGGCTGATTAACTTTACCATCGCGCCAAAGAGTGCCGGGGTCCCTCGAGTGAGCTGTCCATCATAGTGGCTAAAGGGCGGGAAGACGGTGCACACCACTAGTGTATGTGGGGGGGGCAAACGGCAGGCTTCTATGCGAGTTCACATGCCTCTTCTGTGTATAAAAGGACAGGCATCGATCAGAGCAGCAGATGAGGAGAAAGAAGCTTGTGGTCACAGGAACTGCACGGGGATAGACCTCGTGAAAGTCAAGGATGCAAAGGCCTTCATCAAGCATCATAGCTAATTTTCGACGGTAGATATGGGGAGAACACACACCTGCCCAGCCTCGTTAAAGCGCACATTTTTTTGGTGCTGATTAACTTTACCATTGCGCCGAAGGGTGCCGGGGTCCCTCGAGTGAATTGTCCATCATAGTGGCTAAAGGGCGGGAAACGGTGCACACGACTAGTGTGTGTGGGGCGAGGCAAACGGACGGGCTTCTATGCAAGTTCACATGCCTCTTCTGTGTATAAAAGGACAGGCACCGATCAGAGCAGCAGATGAGGAGAAAGAAGCTTGTGGTCACAGGAACTGCACTGGGATAGAGCTCATGAAAGTCAAGGATGCAAAGGCCTCCATCAAGCATCATAGCTAATTTTCGATGGTAGATATGGGGAGAACACACACCTGCCCACCCTCGACAAAGCGCACATTTTTTTGGGCTGATTAACTTTGCCATCGCGCTGAAGGGCGCCGGGGTCCCTCGAGTGAGCTGTCCAATAGTGGCTAAAGGGCGGGAAGACGGTGCACACCGCTAGTGTGGGGGGGGGCAAACAGGGGGGGGGGGCTTCCATGCGAGTTCACATGCCTCTTGTGTGTATAAAAGGACAGGCACCGATCAGAGCAGCAGATGGGAAGAAAGAAGCTCGTGGTCACAGGAACTGCACAGGGATAGAGCTCGTGAAAGTCAAGGATGCAAAGGCCTCCATCAAGCATCATAGCTAATTTTCGACTGTAGATATGGGGAGAACACACACCTGCCCAGCCTCGAAAAAATGCACATTTTTTTGGGGCTGATTAAGGAGTTCCTGAATTTGACCTTCAACTCAGGCACCTGCTTTATCTATATCTGAAAGTACTTCCTGCAGAAACCTCATTGTCTACTTCTAACTATTCTCTGACCCTGCTTCGAGGGTCAGAGCAGGGTCAGAGAATAGTTGCACGTAGGCAAGGAGGCGCCGCTCAGGAAGCACTTACAGGGTTACAGCAGGTGCCCAAGTTGAAGTTAATTTCTTTGTAACCATTTTGTAAATGGTTACAAAGAAATTAGCTTCAACTTGGGCACCTGCTGTAACCCTGTAAGTGCTTCCCGAGCAAAATTCGTCCTGCTCGCGAATTCGCAGATTTTGCCGCGATTTTGCGCGATACGCGGATCACAAAATCGTGGAAAATTCACAAATACGCGAGCGGAACAAATTTTTCACCCATACTTAATTGCTGTACAGTTCTGAAATGATGGGTGTGTAGGCATATAGGATATTGAATTTCTGGCCGTATGATGGTGGGTATGTTGCAGATGACTATGGCTTGACATGCATATGAAGGTGGGCATATTGGCATGGTGAGTTTGTTGGTAAATGAAGTGGTTCAGTGGATGCATGATAGTGAAGTAGTAGTCTATAATTGTGGACTTCTGATGTTGGATGTGTGAATGCATGATAGTGTGTTGGCATTTGATGTTGGTTGTGTGGACATGTGATATGATTTTGGCTGTGAAGATATGTAACAGGTTCCACAAACCTAGAATGTTGATTGCGAAAGGATATGATGACATTTCTATTGGCGTGTGATGTTGCTTCTATGTGGTGTGCAGTTAAAAACAGATTTATGGTTCTAGCTTAAATGCACAAAACCACTGAAATTTGCAAGTTGTGATTTGTGGTGCAAACTATATCTCACGGCACTCTGCACTGTGTATGGCATTACACATCGGCTGGGTGCAGCAGAGGCTTGTGTAACAACTGCTTGCACCAAAGGCAAAGGGCTATCAACCTGGCCTATGCTCACCACAGCGCAAGTAGCAATCCCTTCCAGAGAGGGGGTTGGCCGCAAAGCCCTGCCCTGCCTGACCTTCATCCTTTTGTAGTGAGATTTGGCTGCAGGGCATGGCTATTAAAAATCCATGAAAAAATGTACAATAAAAAGCCCATGCACATTCTGTCCCATACTCACTCCCTCTTCATTTTCTTGGTAGTCTTTCAGATTCTCTAACTTTTCCCACACACTCTCAGGGTCTCTTTGATCTTATGCTTGCACTCGCTATTCAACATATATCTTCTAACTGGAAATCCCTTACAAGTGTTTCCATACTACATTGGTGGAACTCTTTGTGTCATTTTCACACACTGGATGTCTCCTTCGCTTCCTCCTGTAAACCACCTCGTAATGTTGACCTCTATTGGTTACCTCTTACCACATACCTAGATCATTTAGCACAAAATAAACCGATCTCTATCAATTCCGAAAATTTTAAACCCCCTTGAATGATTTTACTCTCTCCTTCTTGTGTATTTCATTACTGTTTTACAGCTTTTCTTTAATACAATGTTTTGCATATATTATAAAATTTTTGATTATTACTTGTATTATATCTTTCTTTGCCGTTACCTTCCATAGCATTGTTTTGTTACAATATATTTCCTCCTACTCCCTCCCTCTTTCCCCTGCATTTCCAGTTAAATACCATAAAATGCTTTTAGTTCCCTAGCTTGACTTTGGCAATGTTGTGACTTTCATTTAATTTGTATGATTTATATTCTCCTTGCTAATGTCAATTGTTATCATTATTATTCTAAATAAAGCTTTTCAAACCCCCCCAAAAAATGCCCATGCACAGCGGTTTGGCCATCTGAAGGCTCTGAATTATGGTAAGTCCCTTATGTGACAATCACAAGATACATAGGGTCAGATCTACAAGAAAGTGCCACAGAGTGGCACCGCAAGCTCTTTGGCTGCGCCACGCTGCAGCACTTTCAGAGCACATGAATGCGACATATTTACAATGATATGTTGCATTCCTGTGCTCTCCCCTGTTGCACAAACAGCTGCCATGTGCAGGCACCCTTGCACCATGGTGCAAGGATGCCTGCGCCATGGGGAGATTGTTTTTTGTGCAGGAAGGAGCACCTTCCTGCACAAAAACAATCACTACAGGCATTTTCCTCTTTCAATGCGTGCTGTAGAATGCAGCACACATTGAAAGAGGAATAAAACGTGGATAAATGAAAACATTTCTCCTTGTTGTGCCTCACTAAGCCACCTCTAGGGTGGCGTAGCATGCTGACGCTTTCAAGTTTACGATTCCTTGTAAATCCGGAAATGCATCTCTATCCATGGGTGTTGGGTGGGAACACCTACAGCAACACCCATGGAACTCCCCTTTCACGCAAAGTGCCACATGTAAAGGGGCCATTTTTACAAGGACAGGAAAAGCCATAAAGGGTGCCTTTTCCTGTCCTTGTAAATATGGGGCAGGGAAATGCGCCGCCAGTGGGTCACAAATAGTGACGTACTGGCAGCCAAGGGGCTTGTAGATCTGCCCCATAGTATACCACTCGAGTACAAATTGCCACCATCAACATCGATTGGACACGTTTTGAGCCCAAACTGACTCCGAACGTGGTATCGTAACCCCTTAGTTCATACAAGTTATTTCATATACATAAAAGTTAATTTCAAAGTTCTCACCTGTTTACGCTCTCACTGCCTTACCTTATGACAACACCTCTCTGACCCTTTACTTTCAACAAATGTCTTTCATCTCTCTGTTTCTAAGCTTGCATGCTAAAAGGCCTTTCACATATTTGTCTTTCTGAAGTGTTTCTGCATTATTTATCATGTTTTGTTTGTAGGATGCAACAGCAGGCATAGGTTTGTATCTGCAATAACATATTTCAGTGCTGAGGTTCATCTGACCTGTTCTTCTCATCCCCCACCGCAGGCTGTCGAGCAAAACAACTTTAGGTAGATTCCTTTAGCGCCAAAAGAAACTGCAAACATTGCAGAGAAAAAGGGTCTGGTATTTCTCACCTCTGCCAATAATTTGCTATCATAAGAGTGATGGGATGTTTAGAATCAAACAAATCCTGTCAGAGGATTTCTTGCTTTTACTGGGGAAATATAGTGGGCACTGCCTTGAACCCCAGAGTCATTCTTCTGCTAATCATGTGAGTAAGAATTATCATCAGAATTATCAATATCTCTGCAATTACCAATATTGTTAGAGTGAATGAAATTGTAGTCTGAAACTCCCTATTTGCCCCGCAGCATTATAAATATTACTATTGAGTGTGTTGCTGAGTCATGAAAAACCCAGCATACCTGTGGACCAGAAAGTATTCAATTCTGTGTCTCAATTGGCATCATACCTCCAAGAACCGTTTTCCCTCACACTTCCGTAGCTTTCACTTCCAGGTATTTTGGTCGAACATGAAGAATCCTATTCACGAAGTACTCTGGGGCTTATTTACAAGCCTAACAAAGGGAGGGGCTTAGAGCGCATCGAGGTCCAGCAAACGTGCTCCAAATAGTCTAATAAATACCCCACATACATTTACTAGTATATTTTGGAGCCCCCTACGCTGCCGGTGCATCAGGTTTAATATGGGAAAAAGTGACACACTGGCGGCGCAAGGGACTTGTACATAAGCCCCTTGGTTTGTTACGTTGGACCCCTTTAACTACAGATGCCCGAGCTTGTTATAATGCTATCCTGCAGAGCTCAGCTGCAGTCACTTCTTATAAACAACAAAAACAAATGGAACAATTCCCTTTAGGTTAAGTCACAGAAGATATGGCAATTTTGCACACATACAAGCATTCCATTCAGCTTGGACAAAATCAAGATCAAAGAACACACTTAGGGTCATATCTACAAGCCCCTAATGCCACTGAAGCATCACTTTTTCTGATACTCCAGTGGTGTTGCGCCATTCCCCATATTTACAAGGTAGCACTAAGTCACATAACGTGGCTTAATTCAACCTTGTAAATATGCCCCTTTCCACCGCAGTCATCTGTGGCAAAGAGGTGTGCATTGGGTGTTGCTATGGTCGTTCCTCCGCAACACCCATTGCTTTTTTATGCTGCCCCAGATTTACAAGGCTGGGACAGCATAAAAAACTAAGCCCTCATAAGACCTGGTCTACGAATGGCGATACGAGGAGAAATTATTAATTTCTCCCCGTTTTTTGCTATTTCTATGTGTGCTGCATTCTGCAGCTGAAATAGAAAGAGCAAATCGCCAATATTGGCCCTGCAGCCCAAGCACCCTTGCAACATCGCCCAGCGTGCCTGGGCTGGTGCAAGGCAGCTTTTTTAGCACCAGCGCTAGGGGAAATGCAAGGGTGCATGGTATTTTTGTAAATATGGGGTATCCCTGCCTGCGTTTTGAAAATGTCGGAATGCGAGATTGCCAAATTTGGCATAACACAGTGCTCCAGAATTTACTTGTAAATATTCCCCTCAAAATGCACCATTCAAAGCACAAACACAGAATATATATAACGTCCTTAAGGGCTTTATGCATATAAAGTAAGCATGGGCGGAAAATCCGTTTCGCTCGCGGATTTTGCGGATTTTCGGTAAATTCGCAATCCGCGAGATTCGCAAATCTCCCGCAAAATCCGCAAATCCGCGAGCAGCGGATTTTGCTCGCACTGCTCGCACTGTTCGCGTGAGTTCGCGGCTTCCCAGTACAACTTCGCGCCCCGCGAATAAGTGCAAAATTGCAGAAATACGATTTTAGCAAAACTGAAACTACTTACCAGGTTCAAAAGTTCAGGCTCATCATTAGTAGCCATTTCCTGTAGTGCTTCCTGAGGGGCCCCTCCAGAGTTCAGTTGCCAGTTGCAACTATTATGTGACCCTGCTCTGAACCTCAGAATAGTTACACATATGCCACAAAGGTCCTGAATTACAGCTAAGGGAGACAAGCAGGAGCCAGGCTGGAAGTTCAAATCCATTAATCAGCCCCTAATTCATTATTGTCAGTTGGGGCAGGGCAGGTGTTGTAACTAATTTTGCAACAATGAAAGCACTTAGCAAGTACAAAAGATCACTAATCAGGAAGCACTAAGGAAGCAGGTGCCAGCTAAAAAAATATTCTGTGACACATTAATCAGCCCCAAATTAATTCAGGTCACTTGAGGCAGGGAAGGTGTGCTTGCGTTGCCACAATAATGTACACTGACTGGACAACCAGAGGGTGCTGTGATGAAACTGAGGGTGGCATGGGTGGGCCAGAGGGTGGCATGAGTAGTCAGAGAGTGGCAGTGGTGACAGAGAGTGGCAGTGATGAAGAAGAGTGTCCCAAACAGGCTGGACACGTAGAAACAACAAGTTCGCGAAACTTGCGACCCGACAGGTAAGTTCGCAATTTGCGAAAGTGTACAAAACCCTCGCGAACTGGCAGAAACCCGCGCAAACACACAAAAAAAAAAATCCGCAAATTTGCGAGAATTCGCGGATTTTGCAGATTGCGAGTTCGCAAATCCACAAAATTCGCGAACGCGAGATTCGCAAAATTCGCCCATGCTTAATATAAAGCATTTTCAATAGATATAAAAGATTACTGCATGTAACACCCCCATTTTATATAACATTGTCTCCTGGAAATTCATAACACCTGTCTGGTATGCAAAAATGTACGTGACATACAAATTTGGTACCATTCTCCCTCTACGTGCTTAGTTTAATGAACTTAAACAAACATTGCAAACACAAGGATATTATCGACAGAGCGCTGAAACTTTTCAGACACTCACCCCCAGTCACAGATCTGGGTTGAATCCATCATCGTTCGTTAGCTCACTTCGCCACCTCAGTTCAGACCCAGATATATGCAAAACAGTCTTGACCCTGTGCCTCATGGGAACAACCCAGATCTGTGACTGGGGGTGAGTGTATGAAAAGTTTTAGCGCTCCGTCCATCATCTCCTTGTGTTTGCTTTGTTCACCCTAAGTTGGCTGGGTATGCTCAGACATGGGTCCCTTGCTCACTTTGCCACTGGATTCAAGCTGGCTTGGCTTATGAAGGCTGTTAGCCTGAAACTGGTGCCAGGAGGCTTGTTTCCGTTCCAGGGAAGACATGGCTTGGCAGTTCAGGCTTGACTGTTCCCATGAGGCACAAAGACTGATTTGCGTATAGCTGTGTCTGAACTGGGGTGGTGAAGTGAGCTAAAGAAAGATGATGGATTCAACACAGATCTGTGACTAGGGGTGAGTGTCTGAAAAGTTTCAGCGCTCCATCCATCATCCCCCTGTGTTTGCTTTGTTTGCCCTAAGTTGGCAGGTATGCCCAGATGTGGGCCCCTTGCTCACTTTGCCACTGGATTTAAGCCAGCCTGGCTGATGAAGGCTGTTAGCCTGAAACCAGTCCCAGGATGCTTGTTTCCTGTCCAGGGAAGACATAGCTTGGCAGTTCAGGCTGGACTGTTCCCATGAGGCAGAGGGTCAAGATGATTTGCATATAGCTGTGTCTGAACTGGGGTGGCGAAGTGAGCTAAAGAACAATTATGGATTCAACCCAGATCTGTGACTGGGGGTGAGTGTCTGAAAAGTTTCCGCCCTCTGTCCATCATCGCCTTTTGTTTGCTTTGTTCACCCTAAGTTGGCAGGGTATGCCCAGACGTGGGTCTCTTGCTCACTTTGCCACTGGATTCAAGCTAGCTTGGCTGAGAAGTGCTGTTAGCCTGAAACCAGTCCCAGGATGCTTGTTTCCGATCCAGGTAAGACATGGCTTGGCAGTTCAGGTTGGACTGTTCCCATGAGGCACAGGGTCAAGACTGATTTCCATGTAGCTGTGTCTGAACTGGGGTGGCAAAGTGAGCTAAAGAACGATGATGGATTCAACCCAGATCAGTGACTGGGGGAGTGTCTGAAAAGTTTCAGCGTTCCGTCAATCATCTGCTTGTGTTTGCTTCCTTCAAACATTAAACAAAAAAGTCGTCAGTAGTAAAGAACACTCCGAACAGAACAAATATGCAGATGGTAGCCAATTCATCCCTCTCACATTTAGTACTAATCTTCAGTTAACTTTACATTAGGTATTCTTAGAGCATCTAGTCAGTGTCACAGGTTGTAAGCATCTTTAAAACGCACATTTCTAAGAAAGCAAATAACTTTCTAGGGCTGTGGAGTGACTGTTATCACAAGCTGCTCTTCTGAATAGCCAACAGCATGAAATGAAACTTTGTGTTTCCAGCAAGAATTACTGTGGCCTTTTTGACTACTGTTCACGGACAGATTAAAACAGTCACATTCTTCATACTTAACCACTGTCATGGTCAACTAAGTATACATATGTTGCTGTAAATTCTGTGGCTGCTATTTTTAAGGAACGGCAACACAAACAAGATCAACCCATATATAAGTAACACTCGAGTCAAGACAGATAAATTGTGGATGTAAACAAGC
Source organism: Lissotriton vulgaris (assembly GCF_964263255.1). NCBI lineage: Eukaryota > Metazoa > Chordata > Amphibia > Caudata > Salamandridae > Lissotriton > Lissotriton vulgaris. The sequence continues at coordinate 1,654,882,933 of NC_141687.1, forward strand.
CAAACAGTGGTGGTTCTACCTCTGAGTCAGCAGACTCCTACCGAGGTCGGATGAAACTTCAGTTTCCTCCAACTCAAACCTAACCTATCCTCCTTCTTCTCTCATACTCTCTTCAGCATGAGAGGAGCATCAGGATTGGATAGAGCAGGCTAACCCAGCGCTCCTTTTGAGACTGGGAGCCTGCCTGTGCCATCCCCCAGCTGTTTAACACAGCTGCTATAGGTGCGGGCAGAAGTTTGCATGTCGAGTTGGCCGGCGCAAGATGGCCGTCTTCTCTGACATGCAACTCCCATGGTTTTTGACACATTCCCAGATTTACAAGACCTTGTAAACCTGGGAAAGCGCCAAAAAGATATGCCTCCCCAGGGGAGGCTTAACGACGAGAAATATCTTTATTTATCGTTATTTCTTCCCCTTTCTATGTGTGTTGCATTCTGCAACACAAATAGAAAGAGGAAAAAGACTTTCAGGATTAATTTAGTTTTGCTGCAAGCGGTTCCTGCGTTGGCAAAGGCTGCCAAAACAGCGTCAGCACCAGCGAAAAGTACAGGAATGCACAATATTGGATAAATGCTGCACATTCTTGCCCTTTCCATGTGACAGAGGGCATCAAAGAAGTGTGACTTGCTGCACTACCCTGTGCCATCAAACTTGTAAGTATGGCCCTTGGCTCCAGGAATAGTGACACAGCATTTTGAGGATACCATGACATGTTTAAAGAGTTCCAAACGGATTATACCGGTCTATTGAACTTAATTACTTAGTTGGGCATATACCAGGCAATTGAAATTTGCACAGATGAACTATAGCAATATTTCCCACTGTATTGTTCCACCCCATGACCATCAACTCTGAGCAACTTGCAGAAACGTCCATGTATATGTTGGAAAGAGTTTCATGACTTACAGATCTCATGAGTGTTTAGCATGCAAAACACCTGTCAGAGAATCTTCTACTCTTACAAGGAAAAGGTAAGGGGGCCTACCCCACACCCTAGAATCAGTGCACACAACCTTTTATTTTATAATAATGTCTATGTTGTATGTTATTGTTCTGAAATCATCTGAGTGATCATTCAATGAATATCTCATCAACGACAAATGCTGTTAGAGTGACTAAACCAAAAAAGATTTGGATGACATGTATATCACCTAGTCACTGCGTCGCCTGCCATTCCGCTAAAAGCACTGATGTGTAAAAACAAGAACTGAATGACACAATTATCACTAAGTCACTGCGCCGCCAGTCATTGTGCTATAAACACTGATATGCACTAACCACGAGATAACTCACCATGAGTTGTGTTTTTGATAATGGCCCGCAAAAGGCACTGATATGCACAAACCACGAGATAACTCACCATGAGATGTTGTTGTTTAAATGGCCTGCAATAGACGCATGGACCCTGCTGCATGGTTTTCTTTTATGTTTAAAAAAACTTTATGATTTCAGGCAGATGCCTTACAGTAATTCTCTATTTTTCTTTCTTTTCCTACCTAACAGGCGTTCGAATTATAAACAGGCAATGATCTAAGACAGTCCTGATGATGATCCCGTTTAATTAGGAGCTATAGGGATCGAAACGTTGATGCTTTTACAACAGTGTTACATGCTTTTTATTGTACATATTCAATTGTTGACACTGTTGAGTGTGATTTGCAGAATTGTTTACCTAAATCGCAAGCCACTCTCTGGCTCCAAAGTATTTCTTACTTGCCTGCAAAACTCTTTTCTTTCCTCCTAAACCCTTTCTATTCTAAGGTTTTTCCTACTTCCTTGGGATAGGTATAGGATTATACCCTATCTAACTGCTAATATTTTGACCCTCCCTGGTCATTTTATTCTTGTGTTATTTTTGAATAAAAAATACTCCTGGCCCGGCTGGGCTTGGAGATAAATATAGTACTGATTGTGGTCTATATTGCTATTTCTCCACCATCTTGTAACTCCTTAGGACCCTTGTTCCCTTCAATAGTTAGAGTGACTAAAAGCACACCTCAAAGATAGTACACCCCACATCTCAACCAACTGGTCTGGAACTCCCTATTTGTCCTTGCTGTGTTACATTATGATTGTTTAGTTTGTACCGAGACATGTAAAATCCGTTCTATGCTTGTGCACAGGAGGGTATTCAATTTAGTGTCCAAAGTGACAGAATCCCTCCCATCAACTGGTATATTTTCCTCCCTTCCCCATTTGGAGAGAATTGGTTATCCTTTCCTTTTGATGTATTTCTGTGGAGCACATAGGGGCCTACAGTGGTTAATTTGCAAAATAAAAAGTGCTGGTGCTCTCCTCAGGAGGCACCACTAACAGGAGAAATATGCTGGTGCAAACTGCCTTCTGACTAGCTCCCCCACACTTATTGTTCCGGAGAGGACTTGGCCTAATGTCTAGAGCCCGCGATTTCGGAGCTGGAGAACGGGGTTCGAGCCTCAGGGTGGCCCAACATCCTGTGATTCTGTGGAAAATCACTTGCCTGCCAAATGAGTGTGTCCTTAACTGGTGCTATAAGCGCCGTTGCTGAGGATTAGGTGATGGTGCTAAGCACTGGAAAGCACCTGCTCAAATTAAGCACTCCGCCTACTCCCTCAGAACTCTATGGGGCAGATTTACAATAACTGGCGCACCCCCAGGGATGCACCAGTTATTGTGCGCCGCAGCTCCGCCACCCATGGTGCGCCGCATTTACAATGCGGCGCACCATGGGGCAAAAACGACACAGATGCGTGACGCATCTGTGCCGTAAAGGTGGCGCATTGCTGGAGTTGCGTCGCAAGCGCGACGCAGCTCCAGCAAGGCTCAGGGGTGCCCTATCTTTCCAATGCTGCGTCAAGCCTTATGCCTGCTTCAAGCAGGCGCAGAGTTTGACGCAGCATTGGCCTAAAAGTGACTGAGTGAAATCTTGTAGATTTCACTCAGACATTTTTGCGAGGCGCACCTGCCCCGGAACGCCCACCCTGCGCCGGAACGCCCACATGTGGCGCAGGGCTTTACAACGTGACGCATCTGCCTAGATGCGTCACGTTGGAAATGGGTCGCAGGGATGCGCCTCGTTTACGCCGCCGTTGCGTGACGCAACGGCGGCTTAAACGTGGTGCAAGTCCGACATAAATCTGCCACTTTGTTTGCAGCACCAAACTGAAAAGAAAACTTTTAGTAGAAGTATCGTGGAAACATTAGTTTGTTATTTTGCACTCTAGTAGCTGTGAAAACCAGAGCATATTGCTAGGTCATCCTGCAGAGCTCAGCTTCAGCCACTGCAGATAATCATTTAAATGCAAAATGTCAATTTAGCTGAATCAGCATAAGATGAGACAGTCTTGCACATGCATTAAACATTCAATCCACCTAGCACAAAATATAGCATAGAAAATGGCAGTTAATATGAAGACTGAATTTTCAGGACTAATGCACTTATGCTAATGGAAACCATATTATACACTATTCAGCGCATACAATGGACTACGTTAGCATACATTAAGGCCTTTAATGCAAAGTTGACATTATCAACACATATGAAAGAGTGCTGCATATTAAAAACATTATTTTCTTCTATAGGCATGCTCATGAAAGAACTGGCTCTCTCTTCAAACTAGCTGCTTTCTCACTCAGAGCCCCTCTAATTATAGAAATATAGGTCTCTCGAAACTCACAGCAAGAACCTTACGAATGTGTTCTCTGTTTCCATCTTTAGAACTATGGGGCACATTCACAAGGGCATTGCGCCACAGGAACATCACTTTTAATGACGTTCCTGTGACAAAATCCCCCGCTCCATATTTACATGGTGGCGATAAGTCATGAATGTGGCTTAACGCCACCTTGTAAATATGCCCCATACCGCAGCAGTCCGCTGCGGCAAAAGGGCGGTAAAAAGGTGGGGCTGTGGGCGTTCCACCGCAACACCCATTGCTTTTTTGATGCTGCCACCTATTTTCAAGAGTGGAGTAAAATGGGGGTAGCGCCAAAAATAAGACCAGGGAAAACCTCGTCTTCTCCTGGCGCAATGAGGAGAAATTATTAATTTCTCTTCGTTTTTGCTGTTTCTGTGTGTGCTGCAGAACATTCTGCGATTCAAAAAGGGGGTGGTGATGAACAGAGTGTTTGAATTAAGCAGACCACTCTTACCCAGTCAAGAGATCAGGGCTTGATCCATCACCGTTATTTAGCTCACTGCATCACCCCAGTTCAGAACCTGGCTATATGCAAATTAGTCTGACCCAGTGCCTCATGGGAACAGGGCAGACCAAACTACCAAGCCAATTCTTCACCGGAAAGGAGATAAGCTTCCGGGGACCGGTTTCTGGCATTTCAGCCGTCGTCGGCCCGGCTTGCTTGAATCCTGGTGGTGCAGTGAGCAAGGGACTCATGTCTGAGTATACCCTGCCACACTTGTGGTGGCCAAAAACGATTCAAAAAGGGGGTGGTGATGAACAGAGTGTCTGAATTAAGCAGACCACTCTTACCCAGTCAAGAGATCAGGGCTTGATCCATCACCGTTATTTAGCTCACTGCATCACCCCAGTTCAGAACCTGGCTATATGCAAATTAGTCTGACCCAGTGCCTCATGGGAACAGGGCAGACCAAACTACCAAGCCAAATCTTCACCGGAAAGGAGACAAGCTTCCGGGGACCGGTTTCTGGCATTTCAGCCGTCGTCGGCCCGGCTTGCTTGAATCCTGGTGTTGCAGTGAGCAAGGGACTCATGTCTGAGTATACCCTGCCACACTTGTGGTGGCCAAAAACGATTCAAAAAGGGGGTGGTGATGAACAGAGTGTCTGAATTAAGCAGACCACTCTTACCCAGTCAAGAGATCAGGGCTTGATCCATCACCATTATTTAGCTCACTGCATCACCCCAGTTCAGAACCTGGCTATATGCAAATTAGTCTGACCCAGTGCCTCATGGGAACAGGGCAGACCAAACTACCAAGCCAATTCTTCACCGGAAAGGAGACAAGCTTCCGGGGACCGGTTTCTGGCATTTCAGCCGTCGTCGGCCCGGCTTGCTTGAATCCTGGTGGTGCAGTGAGCAAGGGACTCATGTCTGAGTTTACCCTGCCACACTTGTGGTGGCCAAAAACGATTCAAAAAGGGGGTGGTGATGAACAGAGTGTCTGAATTAAGCAGACCACTCTTACCCAGTCAAGAGATCAGGGTTTGATCCATCACCGTTATTTAGCTCACTGCATCACCCCAGTTCAGAACCTGGCTATATGCAAATTAGTCTGACCCAGTGCCTCATGGGAACAGGGCAGACCAAACTACCAAGCCAATTCTTCACCGGAAAGGAGACAAGCTTCCGGGGACCGGTTTCTGGCATTTCAGCCGTCGTTGGCCCGGCTTGCTTGAATCCTGGTGTTGCAGTGAGCAAGGGACTCATGTCTGAGTATACCCTGCCACACTTGTGGTGGCCAAAATCGATTCAAAAAGGGGGTGGTGATGAACAGAGTGTCTGAATTAAGCAGACCACTCTTACCCAGTCAAGAGATCAGGGCTTGATCCATCACCGTTATTTAGCTCACTGCATCACCCCAGTTCAGAACCTGGCTATATGCAAATTAGTCTGACCCAGTGCCTCATGGGAACAGGGCAGACCAAACTACCAAGCCAATTCTTCACCGGAAAGGACACAAGCTTCCGGGGACCGGTTTCTGGCATTTCAGCCGTCGTCGGCCCGGCTTGCTTGAATCCTGGTGGTGCAGTGAGCAAGGGACTCATGTCTGAGTATACCCTGCCACACTTGTGGTGGCCAAAAACGATTAAAAAAGGGGGTGGTGATGAACAGAGTGTCTGAATTAAGCAGACCACTCTTACCCAGTCAAGAGATCAGGGCTTGATCCATCACCGTTATTTAGCTCACTGCATCACCCCAGTTCAGAACCTGGCTATATGCAAATTAGTCTGACCCAGTGCCTCATGGGAAAAGGGCAGACCAAACTACTAAGCCAATTCTTCACCGGAAAGGAGACAAGCTTCCGGGGACCGGTTTCTGGCATTTCAGCCGTCGTCGGCCCGGCTTGCTTGAATCCTGGTGGTGCAGTGAGCAAGGGACTCATGTCTGAGTATACCCTGCCACACTTGTGGTGGCCAAAAACGATTCAAAAAGGGGGTGGTGATGAACAGAGTGTCTGAATTAAGCAGACCACTCTTACCCAGTCAAGAGATCAGGGCTTGATCCATCACCGTTATTTAGCTCACTGCATCACCCCAGTTCAGAACCTGGCTATATGCAAATTAGTCTGACCCAGTGCCTCATGGGAACAGGGCAGACCAAACTTCCAAGTCCCTTGATCACTGCACCATCAGGATTCAAGCAAGCCGGGCCGACGATGGCTGAAATGCCAGAAACCGGTCCCCGGAAGCTTGTTTCCTTCCCAGTATAAGAATTGGCTTGGCAGTTTGGTTTGCCCTGTTCCTATCATGCACTGGGACAGGAACAGACTAATTTGCATGTAGCCAGGTTCTGAGCTGGGATGGTACAGTGAGCTAAAAAACGGTGATGGATCAAGCCCTGATCTTTGGACTGGGTAAGAGTGGTCTGCCTAATTCAGACACTCTGTTCATCACCACCCCCTTTTCTGAATCATTTTTGTCCACCATAAGCGTGGAAGGGTATACTCAGATGTGAGTCACTTGCTCATTGCACCATCAGGATTCAAGCAAGCTGGGCCAAAGACGGCTGATATGCCAGAAGCCGGTCCCCGGAAGCTTGTTTCCTTCCCAGTATAAGAATAGCCTTGGTATTTTGGTCTGCCCTGTTCCCATGATGCACTGGGCCAGGGTCAGACTAATTTGCATATAGCCAAGTTCTGAGCTGGGATGGTGCAGTGAGCTAAAAAACGGTGATGAATCAAGCCCTGATCTTTGGACTGGGTAAGAGTGGTCTGCTTAATTCAGACACTCTGTTCATCACCACCCCCTTTTCTGAATCATTTTTGTCCACCATAAGCGTGGAAGGGTATACTCAGATGTGAGTCCCTTGCTCATTGCACCATCAGGATTCAAGCAAGCCGAGCCGAAGACGGCTGATGTGCCAGAAACCGGTCCCCGGAAGCTTGTTTCCTTCCCAGTATAATAATTGGCTTGGTAGTTTGGTCTGCTCTGTTCCCATGATGCACTGGGCCAGGGTCAGACTAATTTGCATATAGCCAAGTTCTGAGCTGGGATGGTGCAGTGAGCTAAAAAACGGTGATGGATCAAGCCCTGATCTTTGGACTGGGTAAGAGTGGTCTGCTTAATTCAGACACTCTGTTCATCACCACCCCCTTTTCCGAAAGCAGAACATTCTGCAGCACACATAAAAAGAGCAAATAGCCAGTAGAGATTGCTCAGGTGCAGGAAGGAGTTCCTTCCTGCACATAAACAATCATTAGAAAATGACGACTTGTAACTTCCATATGTGCTGCATTCTGCAGCACACATCGAAGTTACAAATCGCCGTTATTGATTGTTTATGTGCAGGAAGGAACACCTTCCTGCACATGAACAATCATTCCCCACAACGCAGGTACCCTTGCACATAGAAACTTCAAAAACAAAGAGAAATGAATAATTTTTCCTCATTGCGCCAGGTAAAGGCCAGGGGGCATATTATCAAGGGGGTTTATCTCCGCTTTTTTGGCTTTAAAAGCCAAGAAAGCGGAGATAAAATGATCTCCCTATTACCAGCTGTCGCTAGCACCAGTTAGCGACAGCTAGTAGGAGATAGCGACCATCTTGGGCCCCACTTTGCATGTCAGTGATATTTATCACTAATGACATGCAAAGTGGGCGTGCCAAGATGTTAGCGACTGGAAACAGTCGCTAACATCGCTATCTCCTATTACCAACTTTTGGAGATATTCGCGCTAAGTGCGATAATCTCCAAAAGCTAACACCTGCCCTGAGCAGTTCTTAGCCATGTTATCCAATGGGAGGTGGATAACATGGCTAAGAGCATTAGCTCGGTAATGCATGAATATCGCTGACTTTTCAGCGATATTCATGCATTGCGGACGATTTTTATCGCATTTGCGATAAACCTCGATAATACCAAGGTTTATTTGCGATAAAAATCGCCGCAGCACAGCGGTAAAAATATTGCCACTAAGCCAAGATAGCGATAATTATCGCTAGTTGTTGGTAATATGCCCCTAGGTTTTACCTGGTCTTATTTTTGGAGCTACCCCATTTTACTCCACCCTTGAAAATAGGAGGCAGCATAAAAAAAGCAATGGGTGTTGCGGTGGAACGGCCACATCCACACCTATTGCCCGCCCCTTTGCCACAGCCGAATGCTGCAGTAAGAGGCATATTTTCAACGTGGCGTTAAGCCACATTAAGTGACTTATCGCCACCTTGTAAATATGGAGCGGGCATTTCATCACAGGAACATCATTAGTAGTGACATTCCTGTGGCCAATGCCGTTGTGGCAAGGCAGCTATATTTAGCGCAAGCGCTAGAGGATATGCAGGGGTGCGCCGCGTTCTTGTAAATACAGTGAATCCCTGGTTTTGAAACTGTTGGAGCGCAGTGTTGGCAATTTTGGTTTAACATCGTGCTCGGACTTTTTCTTGTGAATATCCCCCGTTATCTGTGAAAAGGTGGTAACTGAAATGCCAGCCGCAAACCCTCTTTCTCCTATCTCTCAGTTTCTTAAATAAACCATCATCCCAAAATCACTGAGACTCACAGGTTTATGATTCTCTAAATAGGTAATTTCTTTATATATTGGCTAAGGCATAATACATTTAACTTATGAACAATATGGCTTAGAGTGAAAGGTGTATTATCCTAGGCATGCAATTCATTACATCCACATCTGCATTAAAATGTCCTCCTGATATTAATTTTCCTTCTGCAAATCTCTTTATAACAGCCAATGTTTGAGAGACAGAAAATCTGCATGCCTAAAATATGGGTATGTAATTTTTCCAGGCTCACCAGACGGAATACTTTCTTCCTAATAAGACGGGATGCGTTCTTTTCTTGATATTTCTAGAAAGGTTGAATGCAAAATCCTTAGGGCCTCATTTATGAGAAGTGACGCATCGCTGTGTGAAAGCAGCAATGTGTCACTTCTCAGTGCGCCCTCCTTACGACATGATTGATGCATCATATTTACTGCATGTCGCAAGGAGTTACAGATACGTCAGTATTTCTGACGTATCTGTATGGTGCAAAAGTGACGCATTGCTGGAGTGTGTCACAAAAGTGACGCAACTCCAGCAATGTGTCCTTTCACATCGGCAACCCCCATGTGGAAGGACCTACGTCAGTCTTATGCCTGCTGTGAGTCAGGCGTAAGATATTGACGGATTTGGGTCCTGGAAGTGGCGCAGCGAAATCTTATAGATTTCACTGCGTCAATTTTATGGCCATTTCTTGCGACAGAATGCCCCCCTGCATACATTATACCTGGCGCTGAAATAATGTGGCGCAGGGGTTTACAAAGTGACGCATCTACCTAGATTTGTCACTTTGGAAATATGGTGCAACAAGGCACATTTTTTACTCTGCTGGTCCGTCAGAAAAAGTGATGCACCGGTGGCGTAAAAGTGACGCATGGCCTCATAAATAAGGCCCTGTGCCCATTGCTGACAAAGTACCAGTTCCTTTCTCCTTTACCCTCCTGAAACTGTAAACAAAATTGCTGTATTCCAGTTTACCTTTACGAGGGGACTGTAAAGTTGTTATTTTCTTCCAGTGAACGTTTGCTAAATTCCCAACCTATAGGAAGGTTTGCAAGTTTCTCAGCTACCTTCAACAAGCTGTTTTTTTCTGCATTTCAAGATCAATTGTTTCATAATTCAAACCCAGCCAAGCTGGAAAATGTATGTGAAATGTTTGTCTGGAAGTTTACCTTTCTACAGCTTTTCTATGCACTACCACAAATGTTTATAGAATTTTTCTCGGCAAGATTTCCGTTTGCACAGCACAAATAGCATTGTGTTGGAAATAAATCCTAATGGAGCTAGAGGGTGGTGGAGTTGAATAGCCTCTATAAACCAGCAGGTGAGTGTCTTTGTCACACTCTGAGGGGCTTATTCACAAGAAGGTATCGCCAAATTAACTGCACTTTATCGCAGCCAAAGTCGTGATAAATTTACCACACTATTCACAAGCCGGTGCTACCAGCCCACAGCACCAGTTTACCCGCGATAGCAGCCCCCAAAAACATCACCACTGAGGACCTCTGCAACTATCGCTAATGAGATGCAGAGTAGGCATTCCCTACAAAAGCTGTGATCTGCAATAAGAACACAAACCACGCAATAAGGCGAGTTAGCAGCAGGAAATTAACACCTGCTCTGACCTGGTGTAAAGTCCAAACCTGTCCCCTGCTACCCAACGACATTGGTACCGATGAGCTTTATGGGCTCGTGGCAGACTGGCTCACAACAGCCAGTGACATTTTTGCTCCCCTAACTAAGTTCCCCCAATCTCGGCACAGCAATTCCCATAAATGGTTTACCCCCCATCTTAAAACCCTCCACTTGGAACTTCGTCAACTTGAGCGCAAGTGGAGGAGAGACTACTGCCTTCTAAGTAGAGATGCCTATGTGGCCGCCCGCAATAGGTACAAACTTGCCATCCTCGCAGCAAAAAAAGCTTACGCTTCAGGAAAAATCTTATCTGCCCCCTGCCAGTCCAAAGAAATTTTCAAAGTCCTCAATGAATTTACCTCCGACCCTAGGACGCTCCCAACTCAGGCCCCCACACAGGAAGCATGCAATACTCTCAGCACTTTTTTTATCGAAAAAATTGTATTGATTAAGGACACCATTCCAGTCACGTCTCCTGGCGCTGGATCTGTTCCCCCCCCTTACAATACCTCTTCACTCACACAACTCCCTCTCCTAGACTCTACCTCTTTGGCCACTCTCGCTACCCGCATTAAGTCGGGATCCCCAGATGACTGCTGCCCCCCCTCTATACTCCGGGACATCTGCCATTCTCTACCTGACTGCATTCTCCCCCTGCTAAACTCTTCTCTTTCTTCCGGTACGGTGCCTGGCTCCTTCAAGGAGGCCGTGTTGGTGACCCTTTTGAAGAAGCCGGGAGCTGACCCCGCCGTCCCGGCGAACTACCGTCTTATCTCTCTTCTACCTTTCTTTTCTAAAATCCTGGAAGCCCACGTCACCACCTGTCTCTCACAGTTTATCGAGAGCTCCAACTTTCTTGAGGCTAACCAGGCAGGCTTCAGACCCGGCCACTCTACGGAGACAGTGATCTTGGCCGTGCTGGATGCCCTGAGAGACGGTGTCGACAAGGGTGCCCCCCAGGCCTTGGTATTATTAGATCTGTCAGCCGCTTTTGACCCGGTGGATCATAACATCCTTCTCCACCGTGTCGAGCAGGCTGGCATCCAAGGCCTGACGTTGGCCTGGGTCAAATCCTTCCTGACCGGCAGGTCTCAGACCCTTAGCCTGGGCACCTTCAGGGCTCCTAGGGAGCACTCGCTTTGCGGGGTCCCCCAGGGTTCTTCTTTATCCCCTCTTCTATTCAATCTTTATCTTCGCCCCCTTCTTTTTTCTTTGAGGCAGTGGGACGTCACCGTGTTTAACTACGCGGACGACCTGCAACTCATCTTTTCTCTCAATTCCCCCTCTGCTATCCCCAACTTTCAGGCAGTCATGTCCCACATTCTCCAGTGGATGGGCCACAACCAGCTAAAATTGAACCCCGGTAAGACGGAGCTCCTCCTTCCCAGTAGGAGCGCCACCTTCTGGGGGCCACAATTCTGGCCGGCGGAACTTGGCCCCTCTCCCACTCCTGTGGCCTCGGTGAAGAGCCTGGGGGTCACAATTGACTCCGCTCTATCCCTTGGGCCGCAGGTGGGGACGGTGGTCTCGTCCTGTATCTACCAGCTGCGCAGGATCAGGAAAGTGGCATACCTCCTTACACCTGATGCCCTCCTGCAGGTCATCATGGCCCTCGTCCTCTCCCGCTTAGATTTCTCTAACGCGATCTATCACGGTCTGCCTAAAACATCGATGGCCAGACTGCAAGCGGTTCAAAATCAGGCGGCGAGACTGGCCCTAGGGATCCCGAAGTGGCAATCCGCCAGGCCCCTCCTTGCCAAACTCCACTGGCTCCCTGTCATCTCAAGGGCAGCCTTCAAGACCGGCTGCCTCATCTTCAAGTCATTAGCTGGGCCCTGTCCCGCCTTCGTGAAATCTCTCATCAGACCCTACTGCCCATCCCGGAACCTGAGATCCTCTCATCTCCACTTCTTGACTGTCCCCTCTTATAAGCTCTGCAGATCTGGAGGCCGGAGATTTGCATACCTGGCCCCCAAGCTCTGGAACTCTTTTCCTCTTTCTCTTAAAACCTCTAACTCTTTGACCCTCTTTCGTAAGTCCTTAAAAACCTGGCTTTTCCCCCAATCTGGTTAGTCCCTCTGTCCCCTCTACTTCCAACCAGCGCCAAGAAACCCATGGTGTCAGTGCACTCTACAAGCACCCCTTACAATACAATACAATACAATACACCTGCTCTGACCTGGTGTAAAGTCGGACGGCAGCCTGCACCACAAAAGGGAGCCCAGCCCATGTCGTCATCGGAAGGGCAACAGATGCCATGGAGCCACTCATCATGCAGCCCGGACACCCAAGAGGGCCACAACACCCACCCGGCACACTCCCCTGCCCCCGGACCACCACAGAGGCAGCGCAGACAAAGACAGGGCCCCCAGGAAACACACCTGCCTCACAGGCCCGACATCTGACAATGTCAATGTCCACTACAGGCTGAAAGGGACAACCATCCTACGCATCTTGGCCATCATCGCCTAACAGGCCTACGGCACCAACACAGCGGACAACCAATATCCCACCCCACACCAAGTTGCTGGCTGCACCTGTTGGTCACTGGCACACCCCAACCAACACCCACCAGGGTTGGCGGAGTCTCACAGCCAGCCACATCCAAGACCGCCACACCTGTCCTGGACATCATCATCACCCTGGCACCCCAGTCCCCATACGTCCAACACAATACGCAGAAACCACAATTAAGTAAGGACCACACGCACGTTTTGGGGGCAATCCACTGCACACATGTCCCATCTGTGCCTCCTGGTGACACAGCACACAATCAGCGCAAGAGGAAACACACGTTACACATCAATGTGCAGGCAACATTAGAACACCGTGGGACCTTCACCAATGTCGCCTCCAAATAAACAGCCAGTGTGCATGATCCCTTCACCCTCCGACAGTCCATCAGCAACCAGCTTTCCCAGGATGGCACCAATCGAAATGCACAGCCCCTTGGCAAGTGCCAAATTAACACCCCACTCACCTCAACTCCACAACCATGCAATCCACACTCTGGCAATCCACACATCACAAAATCAAAACCAACATGCACAGCAACATGCCCACCCACCAGACACAACAGAATAACTTACAATGGTAACCTAGGCAATCTGTGAACATTAGCAATCAACGGCCTGGAGCCTCAGCCACACAATATCCGAATGTGTGGACAGGTGGCAACCCAGGCATGTGTGAAGGATGCAGTTGTTTTGATAGAGTCCATCCAGCACTCAGGTTTTTAGTGTTCTCTTCAATTTAATCCATTCATTGTTGTGCAACATTAACCCAGTGTTTTAGTCTAAAAACACTTTGTAAGTATATGAAAAATAGTGAGACAGCGGGCAGTCCCGTTGTCTAGGTGGTAATGTTCTGCACACTTTTACTTGAACCAATTGGTTCTCTTCAGGTATATTCATAAACAATAATGATCCAAGAAATAATCCTTATTTCAAACTTTCGTGTTTATTTCATCGTTTTAGTTAATGTAAATCCTTTTATTTCCAGGACATCTCATATTAACATCTCCCATTTACCCAATGCATTTCGGGTCTATGGTGACCCTTCCTCGGGGGTCTCTATTAGAAAAATCAAGAAAAAATTGCAATCAGCCTCATAACCATCTTAGTCTGTACATTTACATTCAGATGTATTTATATCCATTCTGTGATTATATGCAAACAAGCAACAAAAATCATGGCGTGTAGTCATAAAACGATCCCCAAATGACCAGACTATTAGTGTTCATCCTATTACCAAAAGTATGAGCAAAGATGTCCATTTTTTAAAAAATTCGCGCTAAAAACGTGACAAACACAGAATTCCAAATGCATGCTCCATGCCAGTCTCCCGTAACCTACTCTAACAAAAATAATAATCTTTGGATTTACATTAACTAAAACGATGAAATAAACACGAAAGTTTGAAATAAGGATTATTTCTTGGATCATTATTGTTTATGAATATACCTGAAGAGAACCAATTGGTTCAAGTAAAAGTGCGCAGAACATTACCACCTAGACAACGGGACTGCCCGCTGTCTCACTATTTTTCAAGGATGCAGTTGTACCATGATTGGGAAAGTACCTGATGCCAAGAGTGGCGGCAATGTGCTGGACAGACCATAGTATGCAGAACACACCCATATCCACAGCGACATACACCTCTGGTGTATGGAGTATGGTGGACAGTGGACGCAACCATGTCACCCCAGCCAGTGGGAGTCCTGGCAGAAATGTTGCCTGTTAGGCCCCCCGGAAGCATGAGCAGAGTGGGATGACCCAGCATACGCCAGGCCAGCATTGGGGTGTGAATAGAAAGCACGGAGCCCTGGGCGTGGTCCTATTTCGGAAAGCCCAACGTCTCTGCCAGGGTGGCACCTCCCACCCCGCCACGAGGCCGCCGCTGTCCTCATCAGCGGAGTTGCCTGCGATCCTGTGCACCTGCCGTACCCTGGCCGGCTGGACCACGAACCCACCAGGCCTGATTATGCGCAACCAGGTCACACTAATCAGCAGCCGACACTGTGTGTCAAGGAGGACCCACCACATGCCTGTGTAAGCTCCAAGCCCAAGGCCCGTGACCCTGCCAGCCTCTCAGACAATCGCTGGCCCCCCAACGCTGGCCATCGCTGGTCCACATTACTCCTTCCTCATTTACATATTCCACTGGCGTCCTCTACTGCCCAGTGGGTCCCATATGTGAAACTGTCTCCTTGCTCCTGAATGGCAATGACCCCAAATCCGGGCCAGCGGCCACAGCACCAGACCCCCCCCGATCAGTGAGGCATAGTTTCATATGGGCATCTTGCGACACGTGGTGCCACTAACCCCGTTCAATGCCAGCCGCGGCGACACGTGGTGCCACAAACCCTGTTCAACGCCAGCTGGTGGCATGTGGTGCCACGAACCCTGTTCAATGCCAGCTGTCCCCCCGTGCTGCCACAACCCCTGTTCAATGCCAGCCCGCGACATGTGCTGCCACAAACCCTGTTCAACGCCAGCCGGCGACACATGGATGAGGGACAGGGACTACCCTGTGTACCAGTAGGTCTCACATCCAGCACCTATTTGTGAATCACGAATGGCAGACACCATACCAGTTGTCGCACAGAGAGGAGGAAGAGGAAGATGCGGCTCAGTCCGGATGAAAGCTGGGTCACAGTCATAGAGGTGACCGCACATGTAGTGCCACTGAACCTGAACTACGCAGGTCGGTGCGGCCACCAACCTATGCCGGCGACACTCGGTGAATGGCCCGAGTTGACCAATGCCTCTGGTCTACACTGTTTTCGGCCTAGGCTGCGCTCGAGTAGGTCCCAGATTTGGAACTGAACATCGAGTATGCAAAGGCAGATTACATATCTTTGCACGCAAGGAGAGGTGAAAGAGGATGACGCATGGCATCTTGGCAGAGGGAAAAGGATCATTATTACGAAGGTGTTTGTACACTAACGACACCTGCCCTGGTGTCACTAGCATTGTGCATCACTAGCCAACAACACGTGGCTGTGGGCCACTGCTGACCGCTGCCTCCAGCCTACATTGCGGTCCAGTAGGTCACAGAGTCATGATTTAGCAATGGCAGAGTTCATATCCGTGTACTGGCATCATTGCAGGCTGCATGCTCTCTCAGCCCTGGTGCCACTAAGTCTGCTCGCCGACATTCATGGACACTCTCTGGTCAAACTTTGGTGGCGTGTGAGTCTATGGACTAGGGGGTAGTTTTCATCGTCATGTAACTGATACCAAATTGCTGGTTGCAACAGGCTGTCACATTCCACTCCTCCATTTGCTGTTTCCGAATAAAATAAAATCTTTCAGCGTCATGACCTGGAGGACACCTTCCCCTGTCCCCTGCAACCCTCCGCAACATACACCCCAGACATTGATGGTGACTAGCTTAGGTCGCATGGCCCATTGACTGCACGGCAGGTCACTGTCCCCTGGCTGGATGCCTGTGCTGGCCGCAGTGCATCTGGGGCCACTAACTCTGTGCTAGTCAGGTCTGGGACCCCTTCTTCAGAGACCTTGGATGGCCCATGAAGCATAGGACATGAGCTCATCAACGCCATTTCTCTGTGGCCTTGCGCTGTACGCAGCCTCCAGGCCCAAATGCGTCCCATGAGCTCACACACCAAAGCGAGTCCAGACCGGCCCGGACGTCGCATCACCGCAGGAGGCACCCGCCACTACTGCAAGGACCACCTTCAACCAACATCTGCCAGAGTTGAAATGGTGGTCCTGACAGACTTACGGAGTTACTCAGACCTGTTGTGAATGCCATCATTGGCCTGATACCTTGCTCCGCACTCCAGGTGCCAGTGACTCAGTGCACCGCAGGCCATTGTCCGTTGCTGAATGTGTTTTGTTCTGTGGAGCGGTTGCGCAGCTATGTCGCCTCAAACAGTGTGGGGGCCCTGAGACGTTGATGGGGAAGTTGATGCAGGTCTAACATACCCCACTGCATCTGTATCAGGGTTATATCGAGGGGACATAATCCAAGACTTTTTCTTCACATGAGCGCACTGATCTCTAGTGTCCCAACCCCAGTGCACTGCAACTCACAGACACTTCGTTTTGCATGTTGGCTGTCCTCTGGACTTTCAACGGCTCACTCCATGTTGCTCAGCAGTTGACTCTGTTATGAATGTGTTTTCTGTTTCTGTTGCACTGGTGTCAAATGTTCAAGTGGTTGTCAGCACATACATTCCTGCTGTGTGGTCTGTTGCAGGCTCGGTGTTCTCCTCTGAGTAGCTTGGCTGGCCGGGTCCTGGTGAAGGGTTGCATGGGATATCCATGGGCTGTTGTAGGGCGTCGGTGCTGACGGTGTGGTGGTCCTCTCCGGCATCACTGATGTGTTGTATTCTGTGCTCTTCTGAAGGTGTTGTGTGCCCCCCTGCGATGTGAAAGGGAGGTGCGTGTTTACTTTGTGTTGACATATATGATGGTGCATTGTGCTTGTTTGTCATGCAGACTAGATGGCAAAATACGTTATGATTGTTTGGGGGTGCTGCATTCTTCTGCGGGACTGTGCACATTAGAACTACATGACGGATGTGAGGTCGTAAGCGTACATTTACACCTCACAGTTTCCAGCTCTGTCATATGTAGTAGGCATGTTTCTGTGCATGTGGGGAGCCAGCTGCGTCCTCTGTTCTGCAGTGTCGGCTATGCGCATTGTTCCACGTTGTCTATGTGGGTGTGCTGTTCATGCTTTGTGTGTGGACTGCATTGTGCCAAGGGAATGTGGGACATGATCCTGTGTAATTGTGGGTGTGCTGTCTACTACACCTCGTTCTGCATGTATGCCATTGTGCCCACCTCCCCCCGTCCCCCCAGTCCCTGTTTATTGCACTCCCTGTTGTGTCAGGTTCTCTCGAGCTGGGTCCGTAATCCCGACTCCTTGCACCATCTCCATACTGATGACTGTGACCTGGGTTTCCTCCAGCTCATCCAGTGGCGCTGGACTGCCACCTCCTGTCGCCGTTACTGCCTTCCTGTTGGAAGCTGGTTCGTGCCTTGTTTAGGTTGTCACGTCATGCGGGTGCCTATTGGCCTCCTCGGCACTCCGACTGCAATCCAGGTTGTCTGCTAGTGGGTCAGTTGCTGGTAATGTCCTGTCACCTTCGTGATGCTGGTTTTGTTTTCCTGTGGTCTGCACCCCGCCTTCCTCTCTCTCTTCTCCTTGGCCTTCCCCTACCCCGTTGTTCCTTGCTGGTAGTCTTTGGGGGTTGTGGGGTTCGAGTTGGCCTCCTCTCTGGGTCAGGGTGCATCCATGTTGCTACGTGCTTTGGCTTGTTTCTGGTGTATTTTTTCTGTAGTTTTTATTGTGCATTGTCCCGTCAGACGCGTGGGATGCGCAGGCCTGTGGCTGGATGTTGCTACTTTTTGTAACCCAGTTGGCCTCATCGCATGTGTTTTTGTGTTTGCGTATCACATTTTTGCGGCATGGCATTGATTTTCGCGCAGACATTTGACGAGTTATCCAGTGTCTATCTCATGCCGCCGCTGCATTGGGAATTCCACGTTGTCACAGAGTTGTTTTCTCGTGATAGGCTGCAATGTTGAAAGTTACGTTACGCTAATCTTGCGCTAGTTATCACGCTCTCTTGTGAATATACCCCTCAGTGCGCCTGCCTCATTAAGCCAAGAGTAAACTTCCGGGTTTCTGATGGAAGAGTCCAAGCTAGCTCCACAATGGGTAATCTCTCACATGTGGATAATTCACTACAGAAATACTGGCTTGTTAGTGTCAGAAGGAGGACGCTGTCTAGGGCTTATTGTAATCTTAATTTTACCTCTGAAGAACTGAAGTGAGAGGCAAGGCAATCCCAAACAGAAATATAGTAATACAAATTTGCCTGAGCATTGATGACATTGCTAGTTTTTTTTTTATAAACAACTAGGCGCTTTGAGAGATGGTTTCTATAAGATAAAACACTGCTATGTGGGCAGATATAGATGGCAAAGTGAAAATATGTTTTTGTTAAATGCACTGCAGAAGCCATGGGGCCGATATCTTGCTCACAGTGGTAGGGTTTCTGCCATGCAAGATGTGCAAATCTTCTTCTGCTAAGATATAAATGACCCCCTACCTGTTTTTAGTTAAGTACATTTTATGCTGAACCTAATTGGTTGTCCATAATTGGTATGTTTGCCACTAGGTGGTACTAGGTGTGCCAGGGCTGGTAATGCAAATGCTACTAGTGTGCCTGCAGCACTAATTGTGCCACCCACACAAGTAGCCTAAGAAGAGATCTCAGGCCTGCCACTGCAGTGCCTGCGTGCAGTTTATTAACTACCCGTTTCTCCTCACAGGTGCAGCCATTTTTCCCGGCCTTACCTTTCTTTTTTATGCCCATCAGACAACCCTCTAGTAGGTCCAAGGTACCCTCCTGGGCAGGGTGCAGTATATGTGAAAGGTCAGACATGTACTGAGGTGTGTGCCTTGTCCTAACAGTGAAATACTACCAAATTCGTTTTTCAGTGTTGCAAGGCCATCTTATTCGTAGGACAGAATAGGGAATGCTGTGTCCAATATTTCCAGCATATCTTCCCCTAGGCATAAGATGGAGAGATGGAGTTTAGTGTGCCTGAACTCAGAATTTAATAGCACATCTTTTTGTGAAGATGGTTTTGAAATGTGTGTTTAGAAACCACGCTTTTAAAAGTGGTTGGTTTCTTGTCTTAAACTATCCTGTGTGCCTCTGCCTAGTTGTATATTGCCTGCCTGGGTTTGGATGTGACAGGGTCAGGGAATTGTCCTGACCCCAGAGAGGAGTAGGTGAGACAGCAACAGGCTGGCCTGCTATGATGTGGGGGAAGAGGTAGCCCCCTGGATGTGAAGAGGGCTGTGTTGTTGCCACCAGAGGATGGCTCCAACTCCTGCTGAGTGTCTGGGTCCCAGACCCTGACTATCAATGGAGGAGGATGTGCACTTGCAGGATGACACCCAGGGCTGGTTTGGACCGAGGTCAGAGCCCCTTGAACACAAAGACTTCAAAGTCATTTAGGGGTATAAGTATAAGAAACCCCTGAACTCAGGACTGAAATCCCTACGGAAAAAGGATTGAACCTACTTTGTGCTCAAGAGGAACCTCTGCCAAAGAAGAACAGCTGAAGAGAAGGACTGCCCTTGCTGTGTGCTCTGGAGATAGCCTGCAGATTTCTGATTTGACTAAGGAGAGGACTTTGCTGTATGCTGTGTCCCCCTGCTTGTGTGGAGTTTGCTATGTGCTGTGTCCTGAAGTAGCGTGCCTCCAAGGGCCCAAGGAGAGCTGGTCCCCTGTTGTGGAAACTCAGGAACATAAAAGTTTGTGACCGTGGCTCAGCGATTCTTGGTGCTTTTGCACGCTTGAGACTGCCGTGTGGACCGTGGTAGTTTACGAGGTGCCCGTAATTGCATTGCCCCGTAGCGTGAAATGTTGCCCACGCTGCTGTATTGCTGATTGTAGCTCGAGTCTGTGAGTAAGAATCCCAGCTGCCAGCGCGAGTCACAATGTGCTGCAGGATTTCTGGAAGACTGCTATGTTGTCCGTGGTACTGTTTACAAGGTGCCACATGATCGCATTGCCCCCACAGCATGAAACATCATCCACGCTGCTGTATTGCTGTTTGTGGCCCGGACCATCATTGTAACTGTAGCTGTGAGTAAGAATCACCGTAGATGGCCCGAGCCGCAATGTGCTACAGGATTTCTGGAAGACTGCCGTGTGGTCCGTGGTACTGTTTACGAGGTGCCCCATGATCGCATTGGCCCCGCTACGTTAAACATCGTCCACGCTGCTGTATTGCTGTTTTTGGCCGGAGCCGTCATCATAACTGAGACTGCGAGTGAGAATCACTGCCCCCGGCCTCAGACACAATGTGCTAAAGGATTTCTTGAAGCTAAGAAAGCTGTAAGCTGAAAGGGATTGTGATCGTGTTCACCGAGAGGAATCTGGCCAAGATCGTCAACGAAGGAGAAGGCAGCGCCATAACCCATCCAGCTACAGCGTCGCCTGGCAACAGAGGAGCAACGTGATCGGGATCGCCCAGCAGGACGGAGAGTAGAGAGAGACTCCAGTCGGGAGCATCAAACGTGTGTAGTCTGGGGAGGCGTGCAGGAGGAGTACAGGAGTGCTCCGAGCTTTCTCCTTCTGCGACGTGCTAGATGCGCGCCTGAGTCCCCGAGCCGCCCCTTTGAGCTTATATCCATTGTCTCTGGCGATGGGGCCTAGTGGGGTCCGTAATTGACCGTGCAGATTACGAACTGCATTATTATTGCATTATGAACCGCATTATTATTGCATTACGAACCACATTATTATTGCATTACGAACTGCCTGATTCTTGCAATATGAACCGCATTGTTATTGCATTACGAACTGCCTGATTCTTGCATTATGAACCTCATTATTATTGCATTATGAACTGCCTGATTCTTGCATTATGAACCGCATTGTTTTTGCATTACGAACTGCCTGAATCTTGCATTAGGACTGCCTTATTACCACATTACGAACTGCATTACGAACTGCATAGCATTGCATTAGGACTGCATGATCGTGAATTGCTCAGTAATACCACAAGAACCTACAAGTGATTGCTGGCCTAATAGCTTTAGGGAAGGCTGCAAAAATGTGCACCTTGGTGTACTTGAAGAAATCATCACCTGTAGACCAAGTGTTGCAGAGGCAACTAGAACAACACTACAGTCAAAATATATAAAGAACTACAAGATCCAAACTAAATCCATACTAATATAATAAAGAGAGAGCCCAAACCTTTGAGGCGGGTAATCTCAGGAACCACAGCACCAATCACAACACCCAATACAGCGTTGGAAAGGGTAGTTGCAGCAGAAGGACATAGGCTATGAAGACGCCCACCAAATACATTTAAAAGGTAAAAGAACCGTGCCAGCAAAGTAGTCCTTTGTGGGCGTGTCTGTGTTCTGCTGTGGGCGTGTGCTGGGGGAGTGACAAATGCTGGGGGCATGTGGTACGTTCCGTCCTTCATGCAATGTCTCATATCGTGTGCTAATCGCACCCTGCTCCCTTTAAATACCCCTTAAACCCATAATCATAACCCACCCTTACTCCTTAAAATACCCCAACACCCTTAAACACTAACCCATCTTGACCCTGTACCCCAAAACCCAAACCTATCCCTAAACCCTAAAAATACCCCTGTACCCAAAAACCCAAACCTAGCCCTGAACCCTATAAATACCCCTGTATCTCAAAACCCAAACCTACCCCTGAACCCTAAAAATACCCCTGTACCCCAAAACCCAAACCTAGCCCTGAACCCTAAAAATACCACTGTACCCCAAAACCCAAACCTATCTCTGAACCCTAAAATACCCCTGTACCCCAAAACCCAAACCTAGCCCTGAACCCTTAAAATACCCCTGTACCCCAAAACCCAAACCTAACCCTAAACCCTAAAAATACCTCTGTACCCCAAAACCCAAACCTAGCCCTGAACCCTAAAAATAACCCTGTACCCCAAAACCCAAACCTACCCCTGAACCCTAAAATACCCCTGTCCCCCAGAACCCAAAACTATAGCTGAACCCTTAAAATACCCAAACACCCCAAAACATATACCTCAGTACCCCAAAACATATACCCCTTTACCCATACTTACCTTATCCAAACATTTAAAAAAACATGCTTTTACCATTCATGCATTTACTACGAATTTTGTTGTAAATGTATGCTTGGTAAAAGCATATAAAATGTAATGCCATGCGTTATAAAGGCATTGTGGAGTCATGGTACTTTCGTAATGAAAATATGCAGAGTGATGGTATGCGGAAAGAAAGTTGCGGAATAATCGGTGTTTACCCTCCCCCGGTAAGTACATTGGTGGCACGGCGGCCCACATCTCCAGCAACATACACATATTTTTTCACCACCCATTTGAAAAATGCACTGGTCTCTCTCATTGATGGCCAGCACTGACATACACTTTTAGACACAACTCTCGCCGCAAGTTCTAGAATTGAGAACTTTAGAACTGGGGAGCTACGTTCGAATCTCGGCATCAGCTCGACATCCTGTGTTTCCAGGCAAATCGCTTTGTCTCCCCATGCCTACCACAAATGAAAGTGTTCTTCTGTAATGTAAATTGTGCTCATGCCATGTTGTCGAGTTTGCGCTATATAATATTGCAAGGAAAAATAAAGTAGGGAAACTCGAGTTCACACACTACTGAACGCGCACTCTTAAGTGCATCAGCAGTGCACTGTGAATCGGAGCGTTTCACAGGCCTGTCACAGATAAGAAATGCTATTAAAACGAAATCCTACAAAACTATATACTACTGGCCGGCAGCAATTCATACCCGGGACGGGCTGCTAGTATAATTATAAAGATGTTTTTTAAAAATGTCTATGTATCTACATGGGATAAGAGTTAGTAATCATCGAAATGTATCCACGTAATATTAATGGGTGCAGAGGGAATGTGTTCAATTAAAAGAGGTTTGGGTAAAACAATAAAAAAACAAAAAGAGCCACCTCTTGTCATTATTAAATGCTATTGAAATTGGCATTATTACCCAGTGAGCAATGCTCTAGTGGGGCCATAATAAATCAAGTCTGTGGTGGTAAGTAGAGAGAGAACATAATGTGAAATGTGTGATCAAACGAGTCACATGACTAATTGAGTGTGATTCCAAAGTTCATGTTGGCAGTTTGAGTCGGAAGCTTGTAGCCATTAGGGCAGGTCAAGCAGGTTTTGAAGATTTAAAATTGCAGGGTGTTGAGTGTGGTCCCCAACAAAGCAGTGGCAGAACTTAAAGAAAGATTTGTATGACGTTTTCAAGGTCTTCCAAAGCACTGCCCACTTGGTAAATATTTGAAAGGCCTCGCCAGAACATTTAGTCTGCTAGTCTCTCTCCATCATTCTTGGGGCTGCAGGAAATTAACCTCAAAGAACAGGTCAGTTTCCACCTAAAACTCAGGCCTGGGCAGAATTTGAGGACTTCCGCTATGAGGAACTCTGCAAAGTGATCAAAAAACTCTGCAGCGCTATGCAGAGTTCCGCAAGCAGCAGAGAGCATTGCGTTGTACCGTTCACACTGATTTTGAGCACCAGGTGTTTGCCTGCTGTGTAAAACCAGCACTCGACGCCGTCTTCTCATCCAGCACAGACATCGACTTCAGCCACGCCACAGAGCTTCAATGGATGGACCACAGCTGCGTCCACTTCACCTTCAAGAGAACAACGACCCACCAACACCAGCAACACACCGCCCGCAGAAGCTGGAACAAGATCACAGCAGACCAGCTCGCCACCTCCCTGAGCCAACACCCTCCTGCCAGCTCAGCGAACCCCAGCCAGGCCGCCGATAACATCACGAAGTGGATCAGCAACCGCGCGGACAAACTCGCCCCGCTGAGGACCCCGCCTAGCAGACCCGGCAGCAAGAAGGCCCCATGGTTCACCGACGAACTCAAGAGCTCCAAGAAGAACTGCCGAGCCCTCGAGAAAGTCTGGAAAAGGGATCCGACACCGGACAACAGGACCTCCTACAAACTTGCCACCCGGAAACACCACCAGCTGATCCGCGCCGCCAAGAGAACAGCATTCAAGGACCGGTTGGACAACAACGCACACAACAGCAAGGAACTCTTCAACATCGTGAAAGAGCTTTCCAACCCCAACGCGGGAAACAACGACATCACCCCATCGCAAGACCTCTGCAACTCCCTGGCTTCATACTTCCACAACAAGATCGCGGACATACACAGCAGTTTCAACAACCAACCAACGCACACCACGACCGACCAGCCAGCCCCCCCCACCACCACCCTCCACGCCTGGACCCCGATCAGCACAGAAGACACCATCCGCACGATGAACTCAATCCACTCCGGATCACCAACCGACCCCTGCCCCCACCACATCTTCAACAAGGCCGACGCTGTCATCGCACCCCACCTGCGAGACATCATCAACACATCCTTCGACACCGCCATCTTCCCCGAGAGCTGGAAACACGCCGAACTCAGCGCTCTACTCAAGAAACCAACAGCGGACCCCACCGACCTCAAGAATTACCGCCCCATCTCGCTTCTCCCGTTTCCAGCCAAAGTCATCGAGAAGACCGTCAACAAGCAGATGGCCGCCTTCCTCGAGACGAACGGATCCCTCGACCCCTCACAGTCCGGCTTCCGAGCCAAACACAGCACCGAGACCGCCCTCATCGCCGCCACCGATGACATCCGAGCCCTGATGGACAATGGAGAAACAGCGGCCCTCATCCTCCTAGACCTCTCCGCGGCATTCGACACGGTCTGCCACCGCACCCTAATACGGCGCCTCAGCAACATCGGAATCCAGGACAAGGCGCTGGAATGGATCATCTCCTTCCTCGACGGAAGAACACAGCGAGTCCGCCTACCACCGTACAAGTCAGAGGCCTCCGAAGTCATCTGCGGCGTCCCCCAAGGATCATCCCTGAGCCCCACCCTCTTCAACGTCTACATGAGCCCCCTCGCGGCCATCGTACGCAAACACCACCTCAGCATCATCTCCTACGCCGACAACACCCAGCTGATCCTCTCCCTGACCAACAACCCCGCCGCCGCCAGAGCCAACCTACACGAAGGGATGAAAGAGGTAGCCGAGTGGATGACGACCAGCCGCCTGAAACTGAACTCGGACAAGACGGAGGTCCTCATCCTGGGCTCCTCTCCCTCCGCCTGGGACGACTCCTGGTGGCCTCCCGCCCTGGGCACCGCACCCAAACCGACAGACCATGCACGTAACCTGGGCTTCATCCTGGACTCCTCCCTCTCCATGACCAGGCAAGTCAACAGCGTCTCCTCGGCGTGCTTCAACATCCTACGCATGCTACGGAAGATCTTCTGGTGGATCCCCACAGAGACCAGGAAGACCGTCACCCAGGCCCTCGTCACCAGCCGACTGGACTACGGCAACGCCCTCTACGCCGGGACCACCGCCAAGCTCCAGAAGAGACTCCAGCGGATCCAAAACGCCTCAGCCAGACTCATCCTCGACATCCCACGATCCAGCCACATCTCCGGACATCTGAGAGACCTTCACTGGCTCCCCATCAACAAGAGAATCACCTTCCGCCTCCTCACCCACGCACACAAAGCCCTACACGACCAAGGCCCGAGCTACCTCAACAGCCGAGTCAACTTCTACGCTCCCAAACGCCACCTCCGATCAGCCAACCACGCCCTCGCCGCCGTCCCCCGCATCCGAAGAGCAACTACAGGAGGAAGGTCCTTCTCCTACCTGGCCGCCAAGACCTGGAACTCCCTCCCGTCCGACCTGCGCCTGACCCAAGACCACCTCTCCTTCAGGAAGAAGCTGAAGACCTGGCTGTTCGAGCAGTAGCGGCACCCCCCCCCCCCCCCCCAGCGCCTTGAGACCCTACGGGTATGTAGCGCGCTTTACAAGTGTCACTGATTGATTGATTGATTGATAGGTACTGGTTTTCTGTAAGAAGGCCCAAATTCCTTCTTGTCCACTATTTTCTCCCTGACCAGATCCCCAATCTTTGGAATCCAGACAGGTCTTGCTGGGACAGGTGGTTTTTCTTCAGTGGTCGTTGGCTTTTCACTGGTGTTGTTTAGACTTCTTCTTGTTTCATTTAAGTCCTGAAAAACAACCAATCGATCTTTGATATCAAATGGTTTTTGTTCCACCACTGAAGTGTGACGATCGAGGTCTTCAACCAACATTCTAGTACCAAAAAGGAGTTCATATGGGGTGATTCCACCCAGAGAATTTCTTGGCAGGTTATTAAGAGTATGTTGGACATTTATTAGATGTTTGACCCACCCATCACCCGAACCTAATACCCTAGCTGTTATAGATTGCTTTATGTCACGGTTTTTCTCCGTCCACAACCGAATTTCCCTCAGGATGGAATGGACTCGAAAATCACAATGCAACGCCCAAGCTGGCCATTGCCTCCTTGTAAGCCCTAGAGCTAAATGCAGGACCCTGGTCAGAATTTAGAGTGCTGATTGCGTATGTGCCGATAAAGACTCGCAAATCTTTAATAACAGTTTGGGCGTCAGCCGAGCGCTGAGGCCATATCCAAATGAATTTTGTCCTAGTATTTGTGGGACCGCTTTTGTCCATCGGGACGTTTGAGCGTGGATAGTCTAATGCTATCTAACAATGGTGTCTGTTACTTGGCTGGCTACACTGTAGTCAGGAATCTGGTGGTGTTCAAAGCTGTGGTATTTGTAACAGTCATCGCAATTAATTCCGAATTCGTATACGTGAGCTTTCATCCCAGGCCACCAGTACATCTTTTCTAATTCTAATAGAGATTTAGAGATCCCTTCTTCTATCAGACCCTCTCTCATATGTGCTTCATGAATCAGAGCACCTCTTCGGTTCCTGTTTGGAATTACCCTATCCCCCACTCGAGGGATTCGAGCAAAAGGAACAGAGTTTGCATCAATGATGTATGTATATTTGAGTGGATATTTTAGAGGTAACGCGGCTCCACTGCCTTTGCTCGTGGCATGGTTTCACCGTCTATTGTTGCTTTCGAACGATTGATTGTAGCTACGGAAGCCGTTTGCACAGCTGCCTTCACGGCTTCATCAGCCAATGAATTCCCTTCAACGTGAACGCCATCCCGGTGATGACTCAGTGTATGGACCACGTGAGACTTTTGTAGTTCTTTCTGCAAAAGAACTACTTGTTCCCAAAGCAGTTTATGCTTGATTGTGCCACCTTCTGAGTTTTTAAAAACATTTTGAACCCAGTTCTGCAGATATTCATTGTAAGACTAGACGCAGTAATACGAATCGCACACTATAAGTGTGGGGAATTCGCAATTGATATTTTCAAGCGCCATCTTGAAAGCCTGTAGTTCAGCTCGCTGAGCTGTACAGTCTCCTAGAGATTGAGTTTTTGTGACCAAAGGTCAGTATTTTCCATCATGCCAGCGACCTTTAACCCTTTCTCTGCGGCGGCTATTCCGCCGCAGTGCTGAGGGGCGGTGGGGGGGGGGCACGCGGCGCTTCCGCGCTGGTGACGGAACCGCTCACAAGCATGGGAGGGGTTAACAATTGCGCATGCTGCACTATAAGCTTGTTTACCCCCAATTGTGGGTTGTGCTGATCTCTCTGCATATATTATAGAGCCGTAATGTTCTAGAGGTAGAATTTCAGTAGGCAGAGGACATTCTTGTTGGTATTGGAGAAATTCTTGTGTTTTCAAGTAAGAGTCAAAAACATATTCAACGTCTGTTGCAGCAAGACAATTAACCCATTGTATCCATCTTGAATCTAGAGCTTTTGCATTTGGAATGCTTGCCTTCGTAACTGCCTCTAAGGCAGGTACAGGTGTAATGACTTTAATGCGGTGTGAGGGCTCTCTCCTTTGCTACCGCAATTTGAACCGCTGTCAGAATTTTTTCTGTTGAACTGAATTTTATACCAGCTTGTGTGTACAAGTGTGACTTGTAAGCTATTGGTACCTTTTCACCTTCATTAAAGGTTAGGTATGTAAATCTGTGTTTTTACGAAGTTTAGGAATCCTAGAATTGACTGTATAATTTTCAGCGTTTTTGGAGGTTGGAGCAGCGCACATTTTTCTAAAAAGTTGGCTGCTAGGCTTTTGGTTTCACTTGAAAGTTCGTATCCCAAGAATAGGACGTTGAGGTGGGCTTTCTTGATTTTTTAAAGTTGAATTTATACCCTTCAGAGGCGAATCCAAGTATTATGGTGTTCACACTGTTCAAGTGCCTATCCAAACCATTATCTGTAAGATAGATGTCATCAACATATGATAATGCCTCATCATCATACGCTTGTAGTAACTCTGTTACTCTGGCTGAAAATTTTCCTGGTCTATTTTTTAATCCTTGGGGGAGACAGCAAAATTGACGCTGTGTCCCCATTATTGAGAAAGCGGTCAAATACCTGCTTTCTGGTGTGATATTTTGTCAGAAGAGACATTTTGAAATGTCTAATGTCGTTTTGTATTTTTTGCGAACGATGTTATTCATCAGTGCTGCACTGTGTGCATTTTGTACTGTAAAAGTTTTGCAACAAGAGTTTAAATGTCTGTAATCCAAAACTAGACGATATGATTCGTCTGGTTTGGAGACAGGAAACACAGGATTGGTCATGAATGAGGTGCATGTTTCAATCACCCCCTGGTATTCAAGATCTCTCTGACTTGTTTTTTAGCTTCCTGCTTTACTGGGTACTGCCTCTGAGCAGTAGGTTGATTTTTTAACTGGATTTTATGGTGAGGAGAGTCTTCATTCCATCCCATGTGATTTTTATATAATGCTGGAGCCTGGGCCACAGCCAATTTTCTGGCATAGATGTATTTTTTATGAATAGGAATATGGTTTGAGAAGGCTGGCAAAATGAGTTCATCGCCATGTGGGCACTCCCTGACAAATTCAGGTGCCAGTCTTTTTCAGCCAGAAGGATGTCATAACACTTAGATAGTTTTTTCCAAAAGAGTGTTTTTATTTTTCTAGTTATGTCCCCCTCTATCCGGAGTGTTACTTCGTATAACTTATAGGGTACACTAACCCTGGTGTCGGCAGTTTCAACCTGAATGCATTCATTCAGATCCACTGTCTCCAGATCATCTTTCAGGATCCTGCGAGCTATGGTGACCTCTGCTGCGCTGTCCAGCATTGTCTGGGCCCACTCCCCGTTCTTGAGTTGTGTCCTCAAGATCATCGGCATGTCTGATTTTAATACTTTCTACCTTCTTTATGAAGAATTGAGTTTTCTTATTTTTTGGAACGTGTTGATCATGTTTGGACTTCGCGCGTTCTTCTTTGTGTTCTGATTGTCCTCTTTTTTCGGATTTCTGCGAGAAGGTATGAAAAATACGAGAGGACCGTATATCTGTATCTTGATATCTATCAGGTTTTTTAAAATTATCCCTAGTTCTAAGGTGCTGCAGGATTTCTGTAAGACTGTCCTGATTACGAGTTGCCACGTGATCGGATTGCCCCCACAGCGTGAGACATCATCCACGCTGCTGTATTGCTGTTTGTGGCCCGAACCATCATTGTAACTGTGGCTGTGAGTAAGAACCACCGTAGACGGCCCGAGCCGCAACGTGCTACAGGATTTCTGGAAGACTGCCGTGTGGTCTGTGGTACTGTTTACGAGGTGCCCCATGATCTCATTGGCCCCGCTGCGTGAAACATCGTCCATGCTGCTGTATTGCTGTTTGTGGCCATAGCCATCATCATAACTGAGCCTGCGAGTGTGCCACCGCACCAAAAGGCTCCGAGGTCCCTTGAGTAAGATGTCCATCATAGAGGGGAAAGGGCAGGAGTACATTTTATAGCGCTAGTGTGTGTGGTGGAGACAAACAGACAGGGCTTCAATGCGAGTTCACATGCCTCTTGTTTATAAAGGGTCAGAGACCGAGCAGGGCAGCAGATAAGGAGAAAGCAGGCTCCTGGTCACAGGAACTACACGGGGATGGCGCTCGGGAAACTCATGGATGCAGAGACCTCCTCAAGGCTACAGCTCATTTTTGGCAGCAAATATGGGGATAAAGGACACTTGCCCAGCCTCGACTTTGCTCACAATTTTTTTTTAGGGCTGATTAATCACAGCACCCTCTGGTTCATCACAGCACCCTCTGGTTCACCACTGCGACCCTCTGGTTCACCCCTGCCACCCTCTGTTTCATCGCTGCCACCATCTGGTTCATCACTGCCACCCTCTGGTTCATCACAGCACCCTCTGGTTCACCACTGCCACCCTCTGGTTCACCCCTGCCACCATCTGGTTCATCACTGCCACCCTCTGGTTCATCACTGTCACCCTCTAGTTGACCACTGCCTCCCTCTGGTTCATCACTGCCACCCACTGGTTCACCACTGCTACCCTCTGGTTCACCACTGCCACCCTCTGGTTCATCACTTTCAACCTCTGGTTCAGCACTGCCACCCTCTGGTTCACCACTGCCACCCTCTGGTTCATCACTGCCACCCTCTGGTTTACCACTGCCACCCTCTGGTTCACCGCTGTCACCCTCTGGTTCATCAATGCCACCCTCTGGTTCACCACTGCCACCCTCTGGATCACCACTGTCACCCTCTGGTTCATCACAGCACCCTCTGGTTCACCACTGCCACCCTCTGGTTCACCACTGCCACCCTCTGGTTCATCACAGCACCCTCTGGTTCACCACTGTCACCCTCTGGTTCACCACTGTCACCCTCTGGTTCATCACTGCCACCCTCTGGTTCCCCACTGCCACCCTCTGGTTCACCACTGCCACCCTCTGGTTCATCAAAGCACCCTCTGGTCCACCACTGTCACCCTCTGGTTCACCACTGTCACCCTCTGGTTCATAACAGCACCCTCTGGTTCACCACTGTCACCCTCTGGTTCACCTCTGTCACCCTCTGGTTCACCACTGTCACCCTCTGGTTCATCACTGCCTCCCTCTGTTTCACCACTGCCACCCTCCGGTTCATCACAGCACCCTCTGGTTCACCACAGCCACCCTCTGGTTCAACCCTGCCACCATCTGGTTCATCACTGCCACCCTCTGGTTCATCACTGCCACCCTCTGGTTCACCACTGCCACCCTCTTGTTCACCACTGCCACCCTCTGGTTCATCACTACCACCCTCTGGTTCTCCACTGCCACCTTCTGGTTCATCACTGTCACCCTCTGGATCATCACTGCCACCCTCTGGTTCATCACTGCCACCCTCTGGTTCATCACATCACCCTCTGGTTCACCACTGTCACCCCCTGGTTCATCACTGCCACCCTCTGGTTCACCATTGCCACCCTCTGGTTCACCACTGTCACTCTCTGGTTTACCACTGTCACCCTCTCACTGCCACCCTCTGTTTCATCACTGCCACCATCTGGTTCATCACTGCCACCCTCTGGTTCATCACAGCACCCTCTGGTTCACCACTGCCACCCTCTGGTTCACCCTTGCCACCATCTGGTTCATCACTGCCACCCTCTGGTTCATCACTGTCACCCTCTAGTTGACCACTGCCACCCTCTGGTTTATCACTGCCACCCTCTGGTTCACCACTGCTACCCTCTGGTTCACCACTGCCACCCTCTGTTTCATCACTTTCATCCTCTGGTTCAGCACTGCCACCCTCTGGTTCACCACTGCCACCCTCTGGTTCACCACTGCCACCCTCTGGTTTACCACTGCCACCCTCTGGTTCACCACTGTCAACCTCTGGTTCATCACTGCCACCCTCTGGTTCACCAGTGCCACCCTCTGGTTCACCACTGCCATCTCTGGTTCATCGCAGCACCCTCTGGTTCACCACTGTCACCCTCTGGTTCATCACAGCACCCTCTGGGTCACCACTGTCACCCTCTGGTTCAGCACTGTCACCCTCTGGTTCACCACTGTCACCCTCTGGTTCACCACTGCCACCCTCTGGTTCATCACTGCCACCCTCTGGTTTACCACTGCCACCCTCTGATTCACCCCTGCCACCGTCTGTTTCATCACTGCCAGCCTCTGGTTCATCACTGCCACCCTCTGGTTCACAACTACACCCTCCGGTTCACCACTGTAGATTATGGGGAGAAAGCACACCTGCCCAGCCTCTACCGGGGGCTGGTTAATGTGTTACTGAATTTGAGCTTCAAGTCCGGCACCTGCTTCCTTATCTGTAAGTGCTTCCTGTTGTGGTTTAAATTTTGTGACAGACTGGAGCATTGTGCCATACTTGTAACTATTCTCTGACCCTGCTTCGAGGGTCAGAGCAGGGTCAGAGAATAGTTGCAAGTAGGCAACGAACTCTGAAGGCGCCACTCAGGAAGCACTTACAGGGTTACAGCAGGTGCCCAAGTTGAAGTTAATTTCTTTGTAACAATCTTGTAAATGGTTACAAAGAAATTAGCTTCAACTTGGGCACCTGCTGTAACCCTATAAGTGCTTCATGTATTTCAGTTTTTGAAAATCCATGCCCCTCCAAATTTTGCAGATTTTTCTGCTATTTCGCGAGATTTGCGGACCTCAAAATTGCAGAAAATCTGCAAATTACACGAACGGAACGGATTTTCCCCCCATACTTAGAAATAACATCAGCAACCCGTGGGAGCCATCTAGGCTCGGGAAACAAACTATGCAAAAGGTTGGAGCCCTCTAGGCTCGTGGAAGTACTGAGTCAACGTGGGGCCGCTCGTGGGGCCGCTCTGGGAAACAAAATATGCCCCCCAATACTTATGCCTCCAACGGTGGAATGAATGCGGGGGAAAGATCCTGGGCTTCCCTCGAGGCTCTCTACATCACTAATGCTCCTCTTCGTGGGAGCCGCCCGTTGCAGGACGGGCCGCTCGAAAAGCGTTAATGGGGTACTGTGCCTTTATCAAGCACCATTGACAGTCCCTCACTGAGCCCCCCCCAGCCCATTCCTACCCACCGGGCTGCTCGCGGGGGACTCCTCTCCATGGACACGGCAGGGGCAGGCTGCGGTGCTTGCGGGGCTCTCTCCATTAACGGGAGCCCTGCCTCACCAGGTGCTGTGCTTCACCCTGTCCCCCGTCTCCGGACCGGAACTTAGAAAAGGGAGCCCGCAAGGCTCTGCACAGCTTCTCCCGGTCAGGGAGAAGCGTAAGTGGAGTCCGCAAGGTGCTGGCTTGCATTTCTGGCCCTGCCCACAATCAGGCAGTGGGCCGGACTTCGGCTTCCGGTGCTCCTCCCATCCTGCGGCAGTGCAATGTGGGCCAAAACAAGGGGTAGGCTTCCTCGTGAGTAATAATAAACAGCGGGGTGGGCACCCGCTATAATTTAAATATAAATACAGGCAAAGTCGTGGGGTAGGCACCCGCGCAAGTAAAACAATTAAAGGAGCAGGGTGGCAACCGTATGAATAACGAAAGAAGCGGGGTGGGCACCCGCAATTTAAATACCACATCAAGCGGGCATTATGCAGGGTGGGCACCTGCCTTCAAATATTAAAATAAGCGGGGTGGGCACCTGCGCTGCCATTATAAATGCAGCAATGAGGGGTAGGCTAAGCTCCCTCAAGTAAATTAAGATAAAGCGCTCCCAGGCGCTAAGGGTAAAGACTCTCAGTTCAAAAGAGCAGCTAGAGCAGAAATAGTCCTAGGGCAAGGAAAAGTCCCCCAGTCATCCCAGAACAGGCATCCAGGGGCTGGGCAGAGCATAGGGAGGCAAGCCTTCCCCTGAGCACCAGCAGCAGCACGCCCCTGGCAGATTCCAGTCCAAGACAAGAACATTTACTTGGGGTCACGGCCCCTCTTTTATACACACAAATCCTTTGTTGTAGCAGTGTAGGCAAGGGGAGACCCAGATGCAACCGGTCCTGGAGCACTTTGTTTTGCTCAGCCCCTCTGCCTATTCACAAGACAGGCCAAAAACATCAGACGCACCACAGGGGGTGGAGCCAGCATTGTCGAGGGAAGGTACAGCCCTATGTAGGTCCCAGGTGCACTCCTCCCTCTCATCAACATGCAGATCTCTACATTCACCACCGGGGCAGACCCATCCTGACTCCTGGAGCCAGGCACACCAGCCAGCTCCAGCCAATCACAAGCCAGAGAGTCAATTCACATTCACTGCACAGACATGCCAACTTCTAGAAGTGGCACTTCTCCACTAGACACAATAAATCCACGCACATCATTGTGCACCATTTAATCTCACGAGTTCGCACATACCAAACACGCCCCTGCACTCCCCATACATCAGGGATTACCATGGACACTCATATTCCCCATGCATTCCTACGGGAGGGCAGGCCACTCTCAGCACACACACTCAGAGTGCACACACACTTTATACTGGGCCACAGTGCTAAAGTGTTCAGAGGCCTAAATTCACTACCACCATGTCAGAGGCTAAAGGCAAAAAGTTTAGGGGTGAACCTGCCAAAAAGGCCCAAGTCCAACATGCTCCAAACCACTGTGTGTTTGCTAAGGCAAGTGTGGGCATATTTATACCTGCAAGTTGCCGAGTTTGACGTAAAGGTGGACATAATAACGTCATTAAAGACTCTCAGTTCTTTGAAAACTCCATGAGTTCTTGGTCAAGTTAGTTCCTGAGCAAGGGAAAGTCCCTAGCTGCTGAAGTCGAGTTTTCCAAGAAATCATTGTAGATTTTCGAAACTAGTGGAAGTAGCTCTGCCGTATTTGGACTGCATTAGCTATGACTATATATGGTTATGATTATCATGCCTATATAAGGACATAGTGATTTATACCTATATAAGGGCATGAATCGGGAAATTTACAATAGTGTCCTAAAATGGTTCACAACACCCACTCCACGTTCTCATATTCATCTAAGATTAAGTACTAAACATAAAGGCTAGAGCATGTGTTTTTACAATCCCACGCTAAAAAATACATGAAATGTATTTAAAAAGATGGTTGTACACAAAATGAGCATCTAAGGGCAATGATTTCATTGTAAGCATATGATATGATATTAGCAATACTACTAAATGAATCACAAAATTTACATTTATGAAATGGCTCTAGATACAGAAAAAAGATCGAGACCATCCCATAGCAGAATATACAAGCTAGTTCGATTTTTGCATTAGGTCAATATTGTTTCTAGGCAGTAGTCAAAGAATTCTTGTTCTCAAAGAATAGTTCTACTTTAAGCAGATTGTTTTGTGCCAAAGTTTAGTCTGTTTTGGAAATAAGTCAAGTTGAATTGTAGTGAAATAGAGTTCCAAACTTGGAAGCTTTTGTTTTGAAAAAAGTGAAGGTCGAATTTCAGAGTTCGAAAGAACGCTGTCTGCTAATTTCAAAAGTTATTCTCTGTGTCAGGAGAAACCATTAAATCATCCAATCTGGCAAAGAAATCGTCCACCACAGTAGATGAAAGTTCAACTACTTCATTAAGAAGGTCAATTGTACACAGATGTGAAGCATTGCGTCAGCGTCAGCTGCATTAGCAATGTTCAAAGCAGATGGTACCTGTGTGCCTGTCGGTCCGCGTATCTCACCCTCAGCTAGAATTGCCGTCGAGAGCTCAATGAATGCTGTCATCAGGATTGGTAGCCGTTGGGGGCAACCCAACACATGAGCCGTTACCGGACCCAGTAATGCTTCAACATCTGTTGGCATAGCCAATGGTAGTGTTAGACAGATATCTAACAAGCATTCTTCTCCACAAAGCAGGAATCGTAGAACAGGTAAGATGCAATCTCTCCAGATTGATCTGAATGATAGGAACCATGTGGTATTCAGATCTCTCAAACAAACCAAGCCAAGCCTAACAGTCCCGATAAAAATCGTCCTAAATACATGTACAATACCACTGGTATCAGACATGTTTAAGATTCAACCTAACATTTCTGCAAAATGTATTGGGCAGTTTGTTGATAATAATGCATGTATCTTCGCAGAGGACCTTGCAACTTGAAGATCAAACGTCTCTCTGGACGAGGTCAGTGGCACGTTTTTTTGTAAGAGAATAGCTTTCATTCTGCTTAAAGTATCAATTGATATAGAAGAGATGTTCAGTGAAGGCCATAGCGGCAGCTCCCCGTCTGTCTTAGTTTTAGGAAACAATACTTGCATACAACAAGTGACCCCGGCTGACACAGTAACGAGATAGGCTATTCCTGGCATCATTCCACAACAGCTGTGATCATTCAACAGTATGTAGCTCCCATTGGAAAGCTGCCTAAAAATTGGATCTATCACTGCTGCCGGGGAACCCTGAAGGTGGCATGATAAGTTGTTTGAAGAACCATCACAGGCCCCATGCAAATTAATGCCCTTAAATAGAAGAGTTCCGCTTAGTGCGTTGTTACAATTTTTACCACTTAGAAGCACCTCCTTTCCCCACTCCAACAATTGTGTGTGTATGGTAAATCCCAGGATTACTTTTTTGTATTATTTACCCAACCTTTCATACAGGCCTGCTGGTATGTGTTTTAAGCAATACTGAAACTGGAAAATCGTCACTGGTATTGTGATGGTGCCATGCATTATTCATTCAACGGCTGGTTTCTCAGAAACAGTTAATGGTAATCTTTCCAGTTTTTCTATGCTCAGCACCGTATAGTCTGCTCCCCTCTGTGCCAAAGAGATTTGTTTATCTATAAGGTTAAATCCAGTAAACAATGACGTGGTGTTGATTAGATGCCAAGGCACATAGCTTGAATGAAGATTTTGTAATGTCCAGCCTAACAGCATTATAGAACACAATTGAGACTGGCCATGTTGTAACATTAGCAAGTCCTGTTCCATTATGTCTATGGCAGAGGATACAATGCTGTCCAACAAATAAATTCTGGATGATAGAGTTGTTAATCCATTGTCAACTACAGAGTGCTTTCTCTAAATTATTACAATCAATTTCTCGTATTCGTTCTGCAGAAACAGCCAAACGATCTTTGATATCAAAGGGTTTTTGTTCTACCACTGAGGTATGACAATCGAGGTCTTCGACTATCCTTCTAGTACCAAAAAGAATTTCATATGGAGTGATTCCACCCAGAGAATTTCCTGGCAGGTTATTAAGACTACGTTGGACACTTATTAGTAGTTTGACCCACCCGTCACCCGAGCCTAATACCTTAGCTGTTATAGATTGCTTTATGTCACGTTTTTTTTTCTTTCCACTACAGAATTTCCCTCAGGATGGAATGGACTCAAAAATCGCAATGCAACGCCCAAGCTGGGATGTATGCTGTTACAAAGCGATGTTTTACATTGCAGCACTTTACGACGCATGTTTTACAAAGCAAGTCGTTACCACGACTTGCGTTGTTGGGTGCTGGATAGTGAATAGTTTCATTTACTATTCCAACTCCAGTCCCCGTGGATAGTAGGGAAGGAGTTGGATAGTAAATTAAACTATTTACTATCCTGGAGCGCCCCCCAGCGCAATTCGTTGTTACAACTTGCGTTGTAAAAGTTGCGTCGTAAGGGAACTGCAAGCTGGCCATGGCCTCCTTGTAAGCCAGATAGCTAAAAGCAGGACCCTGGTCAGAAAGTAGCGTACCGATTGCGTATGTGCCGATAAAGACTCGCAAATCTTTTATAACAGTTCGGGCATCAGCCGAGCGCTGAGGCCACATCCAAATGAATCTTGAGCATGAATCCACTGCGACCATGATATATTTATAGTTGCCATGCCCTTGCAAGGGACCACAGTGGTCCAGGTAAACACAAGCAAGTGGTTTAACTGAAATAAAAAGGGACGTCTGCGCCGGGTGTTTCACTGTTGAAACTTTCATTTTCTGGCAGATTTCACATTCCAAAACATAGTTTCTGGTCTGTTTCCTCATGCGCAGCCACCAGTATTGTTGTTTTAATAATGAAACTGTGGCTGAAACGCCTGCATGTGCAGAAGCAAGTCCTTCATGTGCTGCTAAGATTAGTCCCAATCTGTGTTCCATGTTTGGAATTACTCTATCCCCCACTCAAGGGATTCAAGAAAAAGGAACATTATTTGCATCAGTTATATATGAGTACTTGAGTGGAAAGCCTTTTGGAAGTGTTTTACCACTGTCTTTCATTGAAGCAGTAACAGCTTGCATAATTTTGCTGTCTATTTTTGATTTAGAACGAGTGATTGCAGCTACGGAAGGCGTTTGCACAGCTGCCTTCGCGGCTTCATCAGCCAATGAATTCCCTGCAACGTGAACGCCATCATGCTGATGACTCAGTGTATGGATCACTTGAGTCTTTTGTAGTTCTTTCTGAAACAGAACTATTTGTTCCCAAAGCAATTTATGCTTGATTGTGCCACCTTTTGCGTCTTTGAAACCATTTTGAACCCAGTTCTGCAAGTATTCATTGTAAGACTGGATGCAGTAATACGAATCGCACACTATGAGTGTGGGGAATTCGCAATCGGTATTTTCCATCGCCATCTTGAAAGCCTGTAGTTCAGCTCTCTGAGCTGTACAGTCTCCGAGAGATTGAGTTTTTGTGACCAAAGGTCTGACTTTACCATTGCGCCAGCGACCTTTACAAATCGCGCATGCCTGCACTATAAGCTTGTTTACCCCCAATTGGGGGCTGTGCTGATCAGTCTGTATCGATAGATTATGCATCCGTAATGTTCTAGAGGCAGAATCTCAGTGGGCAGAGGACATTCTTGTTCGTATTGGAGAAATTCTTGTGTTTTGAAGTAGGGGTCAAAAACGTATTCAAAGTCTGTTGCAGCAAGAGAATTTACCCATTGTATCCATCTCGGATGTAAAGCCTTTGCATTTGGAATGCTTGCTTTTTTCACTGCCTCTAAGGCAGGTACAGGAGAAACGACCTTTATGCGTTTTCCCTGTGCGAGGGCTCTCTCTTTTGCTACTTCAGTTTGAACAGCTGTCAGAATTTTTTCTGTTGAAGTGAATTTCCTTTCAGCTTGTGTGTACAAGTGTGATTTGTAAGCTATTGGTACCTTTTCACCTTCATTAAAGGTTAGGTATGTGAATCCCCATCTCCCTGGGATGATTCGGATTACAATGTTGCCTACGTTGTCCCGTGTCTGTAAATGTGTTGTTGCTAACATGTCTGTTTGCATTGAACGCAAAAATTCTGTGTGTTTTTGAGTCCAATTAGTAGGTTTGAAATCAGGTTTGATTAGTTCGTAGAGAGGTTTAACAATATCTGCGTAATTTAGAATGTAAATTCTTCCGAAATTCAGGAATCCCAGAACTGACTGTAAATTTTTCAGCGCTTTTGGAGGTTGGAGCAGCGCATATTTTTCTAAAAAGTTTGCTGCCAGGCTTTTCGCTTCACTTGAAAGTTTGTATCCCAACAATAGGACGTTGAGGTGGGCAATTCTTGATTTTTTAAAATTGAATTTGTACCCTTCAGAGGCGAATCCAAGTATTATGGTGTTCACCCTGTTCAAGTGCCTGTCCAAATCATCGTCTGTAAGGTAGATGTCATCGACATAAGATAATGCCTCATCATCATACGTTTGTAGTAACTCTGTTACTCTGTCTGAAAATAACCCTGGACTGTTCTTGAATCCCTGGGGGAGACGACAGAAGTGTCGTTCTGTCCCCTTTATTGAGCAAGCGGTCAAATACCTGCTTTCAGGTGTAATGTTTTGACAGAAGAAACCGTTTGAAATATCTAATGTTGTTTTATATTTTTTGCGCACTATGTTATTCATCAGTGCTGCACTGTGTGCATTTTGTACTGCAAAAGTTTTGCAAAAAGAGTTTAAATGTCTGTAGTCCAAAACTAGACGAAATGTATTGTCTGGTTTGGAGACAGGAAACAAAGGATTGTTCATTGATGAGGTGCATGTTTCAATCACCTCTTGGTATTCAAGTTGATCTAAGATCGCCCTGACCTGTTTTTTAGCTTCTTGCTTAACTGGATACTGCCTCTGAGTAGTAGGTTGATTTTTTAACTGGATC
The DNA here is from genome assembly GCF_964263255.1 of Lissotriton vulgaris. Taxonomy (NCBI): domain Eukaryota; kingdom Metazoa; phylum Chordata; class Amphibia; order Caudata; family Salamandridae; genus Lissotriton; species Lissotriton vulgaris. Next base: position 1,654,923,076 of record NC_141687.1, read on the forward strand.
TTATGGTGAGGAGAATCCTCATCCCAACCCACATGATTTTTATATAATGCTGGAGCCTGGGCCACAGCCCATTTTCTGGCATAGGTATATTTTTTATGAATAGGAACATGATTGGAGAAGGCTGGCATAATTATGTCTTCGCCATGTGGGCACTCCCTGACAAATTCAGGTGGCCAGTCTTTTTCAGCTAGAAGAATGCCATAGCCCTTAGAGAGCTTCTCCAAAAAGAGTGCTCTTATTTTTCTAGTTATGTCCCCCTGTATCCGGAGTGTTATTTCATATATCTTATGGGATACGCTAACCCTGACATCGGCAGTTTCAACTTGAATGTACTCATTCAAGTCCACTGTGTCCAGATGATCCTTCAGGATCCTGCGAGCTATGGTAACTTCTGCTGTGCTGTCCAGCATTGTCTGGGCCCACTCCCTGTTCTTGAGTTGTGTCCTCAAGATCCTCCGCATGTCTGATTTTTAAACTTGCCACCTTCTTTTTGGAGAATTGAGTTTTCTTATTTTTTGGAACGTGTTGATCGTCTTTGGACTTCATGCGTTCTTCCTTGTGTTCTGATCGTCCTCTTCTTTCGAATTTCTGCGAGGAAGTCTGAAAGGCACGAGGGGAATGTGTATCAGTATCTTGCTATCTATCAGGTTTTCTCAAATTATCCCTATTTCTTTTTCAGAGCGCTCCTTTTGAGGAGACCTACCTCTGGATTGGGAACGCTTCTCTTTAGGAAGTGTCTGTCTAGTATTTTCCCATTTCTTTTTAGGAGTAGTGAGTGTATTTTTGATAAAAACTTTTTCAGGACTTTCTGTTAGCTGGGGCTTTACTGGTTTCCCTCCCAAACTATCTCTACCTAGCTCTTCATAGGATTTTTCTATTATTCTGGCAAGTTCATATGGTTGCTCAGTTACATCAAGTTCTTTTAGTTTTTGGCGGATTGCCACTGATGCTGCTTCACCTTTAATATTAGCTAATATTATAGCTGAGACCTGTTTGAAATCTTTCAGTAATTTCATACCAAGATTTAAAGCAGGCTCTGCCCCGTATTTGCTTTGAATCTGTTTCAGGAAATCTGGTATCACTGCCATGGACGGAACACCATGTGTTTTTGTGTAGATTGCAGCAAAGACTGTACCCCAAGTGTCACAGTCCTCCAGGTGTGGTGCGATACCCATTGGTAAACAGATTGTTAGAATCCTGTGTTTCTCATGAGGTGTACTATCGGGAAATACTGCCTCGATCTGAGTAATATTTTGGGCTAACCAGAATGGAATTTGTTCCCTTTTTTCTGGATAATATACCAATGACTGATTGTATAGTCTGTGGTGTAATTTTGTTTGTGTTCCCCTGATGAGGGGTGTGCTGTGGAATCCTTATAGCAGGTTGGACTGTTAGAGTCCGCATGAGCTATTGTACTAATTGTCTATGTATTTTAATTATTTGTTTTAGCTGAGCTAACAGTTCTGGACCTGTCATTCTTTCAATTTCAGGATGTGGTGTATAGTTGGCTGGTACCGGCCATGTTGCTCCTGGTCTACCTAGTGGACCGAGCCTGGTAATGTGATGTTTATGTTGTAGGGTGCCTTTAAACCAGAGCTGATGCTCTTGGTAAGTTAGTGGAATTTCAACGTCCTCGAAGGGAACGTATTCCACTGGATGTTCCTCTATCTTATAGAAGTGGAAGAACATGTGTTGTTGGATTTGCTTGTGGAAAGATAATCCATGAATCGAATACCTCTGTCTGCCGATATTCATGTGCCTCTATGACAAATATTAACCTACCACCTCTCTGTGATAGGCCATTTTCTATAAGCTTTGTAGCTATAGTTTTCCTTAAGTTTTCCGGGATGATTATAGCATCCGGGTCATCTTTTTGGAGACCTGTATCGTCTAAACCCGGTCGGGTATTATTTCCTGCGGGTACACCGTTCTCTTCGTCGATATCCGACATTATGTTGAAAGTCTTGCAGTGCAAGTTTCAAGGAAACAAAGATAAGGTGCAGAATATTTTGGAGCACTGTATCCTTCAACGTTGAATAAAAACAAAAACGAATACATAAGATTTTTCGTCCGACTTAGTTATGGCGGATATTTTATCCTTTAACCCACTCCAGACGTCTATTCAGTGGCGTAGCTAGAGGTTCTGGCGCCCGGGGCTATACCTCAGATTGCCGCCCATGGCCATTAACGGGGAGGGGATTTCAGGGGGAAAAGGATGGCGAGCAGCGCGGGTGGATTGACAGGGTTTAAGTTACGACGCCACTCTCAACTCCAATGCAGGAGAAAGCAAAGTCAGAGCAGAGGTGCTGCGTGCCCAACACTAACCTCTCCCTGCGAACACGCGTTGCCAAGGCGCACATACTCAACTGAGTAACAACCCTTTTAATGGAGTGGCCTGGAACCTCATACTTCAGTGTAAATGCAATGGTGGTACGCAAATCACACAGCTTGTTATCTTTTCTCAGGTACTTAAGAGAAGCATGCTTTTGACGTACTTAGGTCCCTTTATGTAAGTGCATGAACTGTAACAATGTCAGATGTGTCGGTCTGTCCCAGTTTTCAAACACGATTTAAATAGCACTATTTTATTTCTTTTATGGAGCTACGCATCCCAATGCAGGGTGTCAGACCGATTTTCGTAACATACAGATTGACAATAAATCATGCAAGTGTGCAAATCAGTGTACAAGATATGTTGCATGAGTCAGTGAAGGTTAAAAGGTGTAGCAGTCACATATCCTGCATAGCTCACTGTTCTTTATTAAAAGGCTTACTATTTATGAACTGTAAGTAACAAAAAGATCTATGTTCAAAGCAGTAACCCACTTACCCTAGCTACGTAAAATAAATATATATATATATATATTCTGTCACCTGCATATTACATGCTTTGCAGGCACATTAACCTTCTATTCTACCTATTCTACTTTGAGTCAGATCTGGGACTACACCAAACAGAAATCTCTACAAGAAATACTTTAACCTCCTGGGCTATCTCACCGATTATTATTCTCTGTTTTTTACTGGGCACGTCTGCAGCAGATGTCTAACCCCATAAAAATATTAGAAAACAGAGACTTTGTAACCAATTAAGCATAACAGATCTACCAACATGCTCCTCCATGTTGCCAATTTTTGTGTGGCAGGGTTTAAACAAATGTGGAAAATTAGTTGAGGCCCTGATTTTACATTGGAATTGCGCCACTTTTTTAGCACAACCCCAAAGCAAAATCTAATTTGTAAAATCTCATAATGTGCTTAAATGCACTTATGATATGTGATGTCGCTTATTGCGATGCTACGTGGGGTGTCATGCTTTGTGAAATCACAGGCTGTGATGGCACACACCATAATGTCACTTGCATACTGACTAACTAGGATAGTCACCTGCCCACCCCACGTGCTGGAGCTGCAAGAATTAAATGCACACTAAACAAACTTCCAAGAGACATGCAACTGGAAGTTTATTTGAGGTGTGTTCACTTTATTAAAATCTGCATCCTGCAAACGAATTTCACATCCTGAACATTTAGTTCTGTGCCTGTGGTAAGGTAAATTGACAATTCGTGGAAATGGAGAGGGTATTGTCATTATACCTACATTTTCCCATGCACAAATCTACTGCACAGGACAATCATATCTCTGAAATACAGGAGTGAAAAAGTCTAAGGGGAGCTGTAATGGTGGGGATGTTTGAAAGGTCTTTTACAAATAATTATGTTTCTCTCTGCTTTGAAACGGGGAGGAAGAAAAAGAGAAATTGTGTCTGGGCTTTATCTTTTTATTTAGTGTATGTCTGAGAGTTACTTTTATGACTTCTAAGCATCAGTATTCACAACCACCGTCATCATCAATGGTGAACAGACATTTTCGTTGTACAAGGCGTGTTTGGCTGAACATCACAGGTGCTTTGGGAAAGTAGCCAGTTACAGATAAAGCGCTTACTTTGAATTCTAGAGAGGAATCGGAGTTTACCACTCAGTAGATTCAAGAACTATAGACGTTCTAGCCACAGCAATATGAAATGAGCACAGTCTCTTTCACATAAACCCTTCCTGAGTCAGTTTTAAAAATTGCGTGCCACAACACTTAACGCAATAAATCTAGACTAGACAAGCCAAGCTTTCTATGCTATCATTTAATATATTTCTCCACTCCTTTTCTAAAACATTCCTAAGTAGCGTAAAAAAAAAAATTAATTCATTTTCAATTACCTTGATTAGGCGGGGGAGGGGCGTGCTTTTAACTCGGTGGATGAGGTGGAGACCGGGAACAAGTCCCCTTTTCTGACTGACATAAACCACAGTCTCACTGAAACAATGTCCATTGACTGAAACTAATAATGGCAAAGAGTATGATGAACAGCTGATATTTCTAAACAAATTGAGGAATGTTAATTTCCAATAGAGATAAACCTCCCTTATGCAAAAGAAATTCCAAGTTAGCATCCTCCTCCCCGGGGAGCTGGCATCCAACCTAGCTACCATGAGCACCTCTAGATGGAGAGGAAACCCTCTGGCGAAGGAAGCAGGAGTCATCTAGCACTGCAGCTGAAAGACATCAAGATCACTGGTTTGAAGTCCTATGTTGGTAGCTCCAAATGATAGTGGAGATGCTCCAGAGGGGGTGAAGAGAGACGCAGGGCTGCTCAAGGGACAGTGAAAATGGATAACGCCACATAGCCACAGAGGAGCAGGAGACTGTCTGCACCAAATCTGAAATGTTAAGGTTAGCACGAGAGTCCTCCACTCATGCGCGTGGTGGTGAAGTCACTTGCCTGAAAGTGCGCAGCTTGCGCGTCACTGCTGGAGCGCGGGGCTTGCTAAAAATGATTCCCAGGGCCGTTTTTGGGAGTGCTTAAGCGCGCTACAAGATTGACGGCCCTGGGACCCACATTCTACATCTGTTCCCTCTTCTCTCCCACCTTGCTATTTGTCTCTGCTTCTCTCCCTCCCCCACATGCTTTCTTGTGGTTTTCTTTACCTCACCTTTTATATGCCCCTTCTCTCTTTTTTTCTCTTTTCAACCTTTTTGCCTGTCACCCTTAGCATCTTTCTGTATCTGCTTTGTATTCCTTTCTCTGCCCAATTTTCTTCTGTGGTCCCATTTTCTCCATCAGCTGGCAGATCCTTACTTGCTTTCCTCTTCTCTAACTATTCACTTGCAATATTTCAACCTTCAGTCTCTCACTCTTTTTATTTATTCCTCTCTCTTCCTTTCTCACCATCATTTCTTTCTCTATTTCATATTCCTCTGAATAAGTGCATGAGTGTGTGCTCTGTGGCCCATGCTTAAATTGTGGCAGGCAGAACTCGGGACTCATTCTTGTGGACTAGAAGAAATGTTTTATTTTTAACAGACTGTGACCCATAGCAAGATAGGAGGGAAAGACAGATGGGGGGTGGGAGGGTGGTTTTCGGAATGAAGGGGAAGATGTAAAAAGAGTGACAGAATGGATAAAAAACTGCAGGGATGCGCTTAAAAAAACCTATGTAAGGTGGTAGAAGAAAGAGGCATGAAGTGGAATCCACTCTAGGCAGTTGTGGTTTAGGCAGACCCAGCGGCGGAGCCTAACAAAAGCTTATATATATTTTTTAAAATAAAGCACTGTGCCAGTCTGTGTGTGGTTGCAGGGTATCTGCGCACATGCACTGTACAAAAGTCACACCTATTGGCTTCGTCAGTACTTTGTCTTTTTGTGTCACGATTTGAGAAGTCGCATCCTTTGCAGACTTGTCATCTTGCAGGTGGTGTTGCTATTGTGTGTACAGCAGCAGCTTTAAATCACAGCTAGCAACTGAACTACCCCACATGCATTTTAAAAAGGCCCCTTTCTCGTGACGTCCGAGCGCCCCGGTGCTCCCAGCTCTTAACAGTTGTAAACAGAGTAAAACTGAATGAGGCCTGACAGACGAGGATTTCCTGAGGCCCAGGGGATGCTTCCCTTCGAGAACTGAGATGCGTATGGCCGGGAGTCACCAGGAGCACACGTCCTCCACCAGCAAATGCGTATTTTGTAATCTGAAGACAGAGCGCGTAGAATAGAGACTTCTGATTCCATTTACTTAAAATATTCAACCCAATAAAGGACAAACTCTCCATGGAGGCCGGAAATGCGCAGCAAAGAGTCCTCCTCGCCGGAGACATTTCCCAGATCCCGTTGGAGGAGTTCAAGAAATGCATCCGGGTCTTCCTGTGCGCGGAACCCAGAGGTGAGCGGTCATTGGACAGGTTATGCAACACAGGCCTCCCACTTTCCAGGGAGGCATGATGCGCCGCGCTGCGCGCCGCACCACCACTATGGTAGGTGGTGCAGCATGCATTTAAGAAGGTGCGCTTGCACTTACGTGCACGTGTGGTTTGATGCTACTCAGCAACAGCAACCGGCCACCCTAAAATAGTGCCGCCCGGGGCGGACCGTCCCACCGCACCCCCTAGCTACGCCCCTGCGTCTATTGGAGTATTTTACTGGAAAAATGGGTCTCTGTGAAAAGTACGACTGAGTTTCTCTAGTATCTAGCGTTAAATTAGTCCCTTACCAAACGTTGGGCGCCATGTAGTGTAGTTCCTATATTCCCAATAGGCTCTGCACATTGGAATAATATATCCTATAGATGTGACGTAGGACTTGGGTCTGCTAGGTCTCTATCGAATATATTAGACTTAATTGTGAGTGCCAGCTAGCGCAGAGGTCTGACAACCGCATAAACATGACAACTTTGTTTCCCCAAGATAGAACGTATCTTCAGAGTCGTGGAAACAATAGATAGATATTTTACCCAGTCAATCGTGCATGCTTCGTTTCACCAGAGGTGCAGAGAAATAGAGAGACGGGCGTTTTCAATAAAAGTATTTATTGAACAGTCTTCTTTCTCATGCAGAAGAAATAAACTGCCACAATCGTAATACTGGCTGCAAAGTATAATGCGTACAGCAGGAAGAGTATTATAAAATAATACCGTAAAAGCATGGTATGGTTTCTAAGCCATAAAATACAGACATGAATAAATAAAAACGAAAAGTACTCAACTGGTGCTTCTAAAATACGGCTACTCCGATGTACCTAACCTAAGTCTAGTACGAGGGAAGAAGTAAGTGTGGTGTAGCATAAGTTTAGTATTCTTTTTTGCCAAGAATCTATCCAAGATTTCTCTTAGGGTCTAATCAGCTCCGTACTAAGCATGGGCGAATTTTGCGAATTGGCAATTCGCGAATTTGCGGATTTGCGAATTGGCAATCCGCAAAATTCGCGAATTCGCGCAAATTTGCTGATTTTTTAATTTTTGCGTGTTCGCGGGTGTTCGCGAGGCGCTTTGCGTGTTCGCGGGTGTTCGCGAGGCGCTTTGCAATTTCGCAGGGTTTTTTTTTTGCCTGCTCAATCACTGCCACCCTCTTGTTTTTTATGCCCAGGTGCCCTCTGTACCACTTGTTTCTGTGCCCTTCTGCCCTCTGCCCCTCTCATTTTTTGTCCCCTTCTGCCCTCTGTCCCACTTTTGTGCCCTTCTGCCCTCAGCCCCACTTAGAATGGCGCCGGCAAGCTGCCAGCGCCATTCTAAAATAGCTTCAACAGGAAGCACTAATAGATAAAGTAAAGCAGGTGCTCCAGTTGAAGGTCAAATTAAGTTACACAATCATTAATCACCCCAAGTTTGGGGTGATTAATGATTGTATAACTGAATTTGAGCAGCACCTGCTTTACTTTATCTATTGGAGCTTCCTGTTGAAGCTGACTATTGTAACTATTTTAGAATGGCTCTGGCAGCTTGCTGGCGCCATTCTAAAAGAGTTACAAAAGTCAGCTTGACCTTTTGACCCAATCCGTTCCATTCGTGCATTTTCGTTCGCTGATTTTTGCGGGAAATACGCAAATCTAGCGGATTGCAAATTTACCGAAAATCCGCGAAATCCACGAGCGGAATGGATTTTCCGCTCATGCTTACTCCGTACCTTGGTTTAGAATGAAGGAGGTCTGGTATCTCACTGTCTCCGGACTCAATTTCCCAACAACCCGCAAGGGTAGCTTGGAAACACTGGAGCTGGATTTCTCGGCAAGAGAAAAAACAGCGTCTCTCTCAGTGCTTCTCCTGGAGGGTCCGCTTCCTTCGGCACTTGCTGTAGCAGGATGCGCCGGGCAAGTAGATAGTCAAACTGCTCCAAACCACTGTGTGTTTGCTATGGCAAGTGTGGGCATATTTATAGCTTGAAGGTGCCGAGTTTGACGTAAAGTAGGACATAACCACGTCATCGAAGATTCTCAGTTCTTTGAAAACTCTATGAGTTCTTGGACAAATCAATCTTCAAGCAAGGGGAAGTCCCTAACTGCTGAAGCCGAGTTTTCCAAGAAATCGCTGTGGATTTTCGGAACTAGTGGAAGTAGCCATGCCGTATTTGGACTGCATGAGCTATGTCTAAATATGTTTGTGATTTCAATGCCCATTTAAGGATATGGTGATTTATATCTATATAAGGACATGAATCGGGAAAATTACAGTAGGGTCCTAAAATGCTATACAACAGGCCGATTCTGAGAATCAGCCCGTTTGCGAACGGGAAAGGGTTTGATACATATGCCCCTTAGTACTCCTACTAATCTGCATTCCTCTCCCTTTCCACTGTCCCTTATGCCCCTGTGCCTTGCTTGTTGCATAATGTATTTTAACTTTAAATGCCAGCGTGGTTGTTGGGAAATATGAAGCACACACACCCCCAATCTTACTGGCCAAATTACAACTCTGCCTCTAGACACCTTAAGCAAGTCACAGTTGTTACAGCAGACACATATGACCATGAGAGTATAGTTTTATCTTTCCTATTGTTGTATCGAAGGAGATTTAAGAAACAGTAGTCCTAGAATGGGCATTTTAAGAGTGTGAGCCTATACCATTGGTGGAAATCTGCACTCTATTCCCGCACCAGGACATATCCTCTTTTACTTCACAATGATGCTTTTCCCCCCTTAGATTGTATCATGTGGCTAAAAACTCCCAGAGCTCTTTGCACTGAGCAAACTGAAAATAACAGAGAAAATGCTCCCCAGAACAGAGCACCTCTCAAGACTCAGGTCTGCCATCTTTGTTGTGGAGATGGAAACTCAAAGGGCCGTATGTATCAAGCTCCCCTTTTGCGATTCTGAATTAGCGATTTTTAGCGAATCGTAATTTCAGAATCGTAAAACGGTATGTATGTAAAAAATCGCAAAAATTGTGATTCTGTAAAAATCGCTATTTTCATTGCAACACCCCCAAATAGAGATTCCTTAACGGAAAAAATCACAATATTGCGAATTTCACAAATCTGAGAATCGGAAACTCAGGTGCAGCTTGATGACATCACAACCAGGAAGTGTGACTACCCATGCTGCACCTGAGTTTCTGACGCACAGTCAGCGAGAAGGAGTGGTGGAGAGGGAACTCGGCAGTGGTGAATACAATGGCAGACACTGGAGACATGGCCAGCCAGGACACACAGCAGAAGCAGCAGGGGGAAACCCAGAGGAAAAGGAAGCAAAGGTTTTCTGAAGCTGAGTTGGAGGTGCTCATACAGGAAATGGTGACAAGCCATGAGCTTTTATTTGGGAAGAAATCACTCCGGGTGCCTGAGACACGCAAGCGGCGCATATGGGCAGAAATCCAGCAGAAACTGAATGCTGTTGGTGTCACACTCAGGAGTGTGGAAGACTTAAGAAAGCGTTGGTATGATATGTGCCAGTGCTCGAAGGAGAAGGTGGCTGCCACGTTGGAGCAGTCCAGGTAGACTGGTGGAGGGACCTCTACTGCCGCTGACTCCACACCTCTAGATGAACTGGTGGAGGGGACCCTGCTTCCAGAAAGTGTAATGGGCATGGCCGACCTTGACAGCTCCGACCCCCCGGTACCAGGACAAGGTAAGAAGCATGCCATCACACCCCTGACACCCCCCAACTACCGCCACACACCCAGCAGTGACCCAGGGGCAGGACAAAGCTAGAGGTCCAGTGCAGGTTCACAAGCACACACTGCAGTGCATCATGGGAGATGTAGTCACATGCACATTACAGTGATGCATTAACACCCAGTCAGTCCCCAATAGCATGTGCACATCAGGAAAGGCAAATACAAGACACATGTAATCCCAAACAGTGATATTTAATAATTGACAAGTGCAAGTCAGAACAGTAAATAAATGTGGGCTTTTACGTCCACAGCACCATCTGGAACACAGGCACCAGGCAGTGGAAGACCGGGCGATTCCCCTAACAGAGAAGCAGCAGGGCAAGAGGAGGAAACAGAAGAGGAAGACAGCCCTGTGCACCCTCCAAAGAGCCGCAGGAGACATGTAGTGCCACCACTACCCCCATTGGAGGACGAGGGCCAGGACACCGATGGCGATGTCCAAACTGACGCAACACAGCCAGAGCCACAACACTGGGCACATGCTGATCCCATCCCAACAGTCCAAACCAGGCGCAGGTCTCGTGCATCCAGCAGTGCTGCAGACCCAGAGGATGACACAGTGTTCGGCGGACTGGAGATGCACATGTTGCAAGTACAGCGCCTGCAGGCCAAAAATATAAAAGCATCACAGAGGGAAATCAGGGCAGGCTTCAGGGGCATGACTGGTGCCCTGGAGGCACTCTGTGCCGAACTTAAGGCCGACCGTGCTGCTAGGCGCAGAGAGATGCAGCGCCTAGACCTGTACACACGTGCGGTGAACCGCCTGTCCTCTGCTACCAATGTACTATCAAGGCGCAGCATCTGCATGCAGCGCGAGGTGGCACACAACAGCCAGAATGCTGAATATTTCCCTCATGGACCTACGTACTTTTATCCATTGACTTAGTTCATATGCCTTACAATAAACTAATGAACATGAAGAAGGCAATAGTGACAATTCAAATCTTCTCATTACTTTTTTTATATTTCATATTCATTTTTTCATTTATTTTTTTATATCTAGCAAATTTTTTCAAAAAACTTCATTTTTTTAATAAATTGTTCATCTTCATATCAATACAGTTATTTTTGCAATCATAAACATACACAATTTCTGAATAAATTACAGTAAAGAATATTTCCTAAAAGAAAATTATCTACAAATGACCCCTGGAAGAAAGTAAATACACAGATACACACACTCTCACCACTACTACATTCATACACTATCTGTACATAGTTGAGTAACTCTTGGCAAGACAATGCTCCTGCCAGTATACGAGTCCCGGAAAAACCAAGAGACTCCGCACCAGGTCGACGCAAGTTTCGCCGGACAACGGTTGTATAAGCCACCTTCCTCTGGACCTATCCAGATATCACGCAATCAGTTCCCAGGGGACATCAATATCAGGAGGACTAAATATCTGCACCTTCGTGCTGCAATTCCAAAATGTGTGAATCCGTATAATTGGAAGTTGCTAAGTTCTCCCACGGTAAATTTTCAAAAACGTCCACATGGGCCTCGTAATTAATATATAGATGTCTCCACTTCAAATATTGCAGCAAGTCAACTGATAAACTGATATTATTGGTTCACAGATACACCTCCTTAACAGGCCAAATTGTTTTTAATTTTCTCCATTTTAGTCCAACATATTATGGGATGGTACTTTTTCAATTTTCATGATGCACTTCCACAATCCCGTCTTGCGTCACAGTAGAAGATCGAGCTCACAACAGCCATGACGTTGCAAGGGCACGTGTCCAAATACCATCTGCTGTCGATGAGCTGCGGGCCATTCGCACTACTGGGCCAGGAGTCCTAACTCCCACAGATGAGGACGCACAATCAGGAAGGAGCAGCATCACCCCCCCGCCCACCATGGATAGACGCCGTAGTGGCCGTACCAGTAGGCCTAGTGGGCCAAGTGAGGAGGGCACTGTGCAACCATGAACAGGGGCTTCCTCCCGACAGCGCCACATATGAGTTGCACTAAATGGGAACACTGGATGGGTGCAGCTACCCTCATTACATGGACACTTGCTCCTGATGAAAGACTTGCACTGTGACTGTAACATGTGCTGGACATTAGTAGAGACAGTGTGTGTCACTCAGGTTGTGTGACGTCATTCAACCTGATATTAAGGAATAAAACACAGTCTCACAAATGATATCTAGCATTGTGTCATACTTTCTTACCTAGAAATAGTTGCGTGTAATCTCTTCTCACCTCTGCCGGGCAGCAGCTGCACCAACTACACCGGCTGGCATGCGTCCTGGAGCTGGCCCCTCCACATCTGATGAATCCGATTCACTGAGCTCCACCGGTGTGCCTTTCCTGGTGGCGATGTTGTGCAGCATGGCACATGCTACCACTATGCTACCACTATCTTGCAACAGGTCTGGGGGTTGTATTGTAGTGCCCCTCCACTCTTATTTAGGAATATGAATCTGCTCTTGAGTATCCCGAATGTCCCCTCAATGGTGCCTCTGGTTGATATGTGGGAGCTGTTGAACCGCCGCTCCCGAGCATTGGCTACATTCAGGTAGGGTGTCAGTATGAAGTCACGGACCGCATACGCACTGTCACCTGTGGGGTGGGAGGAATATGGTTAAATACTGTCCTGCACATGCTATCCTTAACAAGTGTGGCCTCTGTTAAAATGCATTTACCTAGTAGATATCCCTCACCAAACTCCCCACTTGTGAGTCGATGGTGTATCCCACTGTGAAAGAAGGTGAAAGCGTTGTGCGTACTGCCTGGGTATTTAGCAAGAATGTCCGTGATGATGTGTTTGGCATCACACACCACCTGTATGTTCAGGGAATGGTAGGATTTGCAATTCCTGAACACGTACTCATTCTGGGAGGGGGGGATATTGCAACGTGTGTCCCATCTATGCATCCGATGATGTGGGGAAATTGGGCTATTTGATACAAGTCCTGCTTGGTCTGGTCTAGTGCCTGTGGGGTGCTTGGGAAGTGAATGTGGTGATGCAGCCTCTGTACAAGCACGACAGTGCACTCTGTGACACCCCTCCTGCTGAGACTATTACCCCCTGGAAACTACTTGATGTCAAGAGGTGCAGTGAGCACAGGACCTGGATGTGGGTGGGGATGGAGTGTGTCCTGCGTGTGGGGTGTTCAAGGAAGGGTTTGAGTTCCTCAATTAAATCAAGGATGCTCTCTTCATCCAGTCTGTAGTGTGTATAGATGTCCTCCTCAGTCTGCTGGAACATGGTAATGCACCCATGAAATATCCTCTCCTGGCGTCTCCCCCTCAGTGCAGCAGCTCTGAGTCACAGCCTCCTGGCTATCACGTACAGCCCAGCCATTGTGGAAAGAGTCTGTTGCATTGTGGGACTCCTTAAATAGTTTGCAGCTGGTTACCACCTGCTCCTACTTGGTGGTAATTGCGATTCTCTAAATTGCGAATTTCGTGAATTTGCTAATTGTGATTTTTTTTCATACATTCCATAGCGATTTCTTATTTTGCTATTTTCCGTTTGTGATTTTCGTTAACTGATAAATCGCAAAATAAGGAATTGCTGGCAAATTCGCAGAATTCTGGGTCTCACAACGTAAGGAATCGCTATTTTTGCAATTTCTCATTTTGCGATGCGATTGTGCATCATACAAAGGAAATAGCGGATTTTTAATCGCAAACACTGTTTTTTGCGATTCGCAGCATTTGCGACTAAAAATTAGCTTGATACATATGGCCCTTAGTCTGGTGTACGCATCCAATCTGGACAGAAAGGTCTGGTAGGGAGGCGTGTGGCATAAGTCAGGTAGGGTGGCGTGTGGCATAAGTCGGGTAGGGTGGCGTGTGGCATAAGTCAGGTAGGGTGGCGTGTGGCATACGTCAGGTAGGGAGGCGTGTGGCATAAGTCGGGTAGGGTGGCGTGTGGCATAAGTCAGGTAGGGTGGCGTGTGGCATAAGTCAGATAGGGTGGCGTGTGGCATAAGTCAGGTCGGGTGGTGTGTGGCATACGTCTGGTAAGGCGGCGTGTGGTATGTCAGGTAGGTGGCATGTGGCATGAGTCAGGTAAGGAGGCGTGTGGCATGAGTCAGGTAGGGGGCTTGTGGCATAGGCCAGGTAGGGTGGTGTGTGGTATAAGTCAGGTAGGAGGCGTGTGCAATATGCTGTTCAAAATACAGAACTTTTTGACTCATTCTCTTTTTCCCTGCCTGGTCTTCACATTTAGCAGGCCTTCTTGAGAGAGGCGAAATGCTCTACTTGGGTATTTGCATTTCGCAATTAAGTCATCTCACCTAGATAGCTATGTGAATTTGCGTTAGTCCATCTCGGGTTGTCAAATAAATTAATTTGAATTTCACTCATAACTCTTGATTGGAAAAAGGTATTAAAATCTGAATATAAATTCAGACTGTTGCTGCAGAAATGCCTTCTTGGACGTGGGGTGAATGCCAACAACCCCCAGCCAGCACCACAGAAATCATTGTTCTGTGACTATGACTGAGCTGCAGCCTCGCCACAGGGAAGCACAACATCTCTACATGAAGGAGACAACTGGCCTTTCTCCTTCTTGTATTAATTGGTAACCAAGCTGCCTGCCATTCTCTTATTGCAATGTGTCACGTGTTTGCTAAACTTCAGCGCCACCAGCCTGACTTACCAAACCTTACAACCAAGTTCCAAGTAACAGGCTGCTGTGAAACGTAGACGGGCCACAGTTTTAAAATAATGTGCACATCTGCAAGGCTTGTTTGGCAGTTCACAAAGACGACAGTGTCATCAAAAGGATGCTGAAAACTGACGACATCACAAAAAAACAGGGGTAGGTTCCTCACAACTTCTCGTTTTCTGAACTTCCCCGTTATTTTTGTTTTTAAGTATATGAGTAGTGCTATCACTACTCAAGATTTTCCAAAGAGCACCTGTGTAGACTGTGTCCAGATCAACCTGCATTCTCTTTTTGCTTAAACTAGGTCCATAGTGACATTACAAACGCTCTCCACCCAACTCTCCTTGGTGCAGGTGGTCTGCTCCAGTGCCACCTCTTCCCCTTTCCACTTCATGGCCTTAGGTCCACATGTGATCTTTCCCCATCCACGCACAGTCTTCACCTGCAGACAAGCCCCTGCGGATCTCCCATTGGTGACACACTCTATGTCAGCAGGATCAGTGGATCAACTGAAGGTTCTGGCGTGGCCTCACCACCAATCCCCTCGGTAGTGGATTGCACATGGTGCACGTGCTCCTTCCTCAGGGTATTAGTCTTTCCCCCTTCAGGCCTCTACTTTCAGCAGAATGCCACAAACAAGGTGATACTAAACATGCTTCAAGGTGTGTTGATGGACCCTATTCCCCCCAGTAGTAGCCGATTAGGTGCTCTTGTACTTCAGCTCCTCCAGTCTGACCTGTGGTCCATCTCTGGGTTCACATCAGTGATGTAAATATGTTTAGGGAAAGATTGATCCCTGCTGCTGTCCTTTTAGTGGACTGTCTTAGCGTACACCCTCCCTCCAGCCTATTTCCACATTTTAAGTTACTTAGACACACTGTACTGTACGTCTAGATTTTATTACTCGCCTCCTCGAAGAACACATTTTTAATGTTAGCAGGCCTATTTTGTAAAATGTCACACTTCATTGTTTAGCCTGTGATTCAGTGCACTCTGGTGTTGATGTGGGTCTTCATATGGAAATATATCGTCTGCATTTGGTTCAGTATGTATGAGTGAATGACTGTGAATTGCACTCAAATATTTTTTTCAGACAGCAGTGAAGATTTATTGAAGACTGGGTCCTATTTTGCTATAGCATTTCATCCTCAGTTGCAGTGAGAAATGGAATAAATAACACCTTTCAACAGCATATGATTCTTCATTGATGCACATCAAAATAATGTAAAAGTAATGCATTACCTCTGGCAAAAAATGCACTAAAATACGTCCCATTGTTCCACTACAGTTTTGCCACTCTTCTGCTTGCAAGAATTCTTGTTATAATCACTGCCTCGCGGATGTTACACGTCCTTGTGCAGTCTCTGCAACAAAGACAGAAAATAAATCATACGTGAGCATTGGCTTGCTAACATTTTTTGTTTGTTTGTAGGTTTATACAACGCAAACTCAACCCAAAGTTTTCAGACCGCTTTGTATGATAACCAGTTACATTACAGACGGACACATTTAATTTTTATTTTTTTTAAGGTGCTGGAGATTAGGGGCCCGATGTAGGTAAATCTACATTTACCACTTCATAAATACCGAATCATACCGAATCGGTATTTATGAAGTGGTAAATTAGAGGGGGGGGGGGAGATGTAGGTATTTCAGATTCGGTAAATACCGAATCTGTAAGATTCGGTATTTACCGATTCTGTAAATACCGATTCGGTATCCCCCATTGCTTCCTATGGGCCTTGAAGCCCATAGGAATCAATGGGCATTACCGAATCAGTAATTACCGATTCGGTAATTACCGATTTGTGCAAGGGTGCAGGGGGTGTCACTTTGACACCCTCCAGCACCCCAAAAAAAGGAATGTGAGCCATGTGGCACACAGACATGCCCTAAGGGCATGTCTGTCTGTCACATGGCATAGGTGTGCATGCACACATGTGCATGCACACCTGGATTCGGTATTTTAACACCCAATTGGATTGGGTGTTAAAATACCGAATCTGAAGGGCCTGTGGGACTGAAAGTAGTCCCACATACATCCCAAATTTAAAAAATCGGTAAAATTACCAATTCGGTATTTTTGCGATTCGGTAATTTTACCGAATCGGTAAAATACCGAATCGGACAAAAAAAGGTCCCCTACATCTCAGTAGGCCAAACACCGGTCGGAAACGGCCGAAATCGGCCGTTTCCGACCGGTATTTGGTACCTACATCGGGCCCCTATTGTCTCCAACTTCTGGATACCCTTAGGGGTGATAAGCTCGCGCTTTATAAAATTGTGGCCTTAGGTAGTTCGCTTCACTTGGACTAATCGGAGATCACTATTTTTATTAGCTGTTCTTCACTGTGTTTTAATGTATTGCCAAAGGCCTGGGGTGCCCATCCAAGGCACTGCAATCAATAAAGAAGGCATGAATCGCATTCTTGACAAATCACCTCAACAGTATATAGGGTTACAGCGTGACAACGAAACGTATACAGTAGGACTGAAATTCAACCTAAGGATGGAAGACAGAGTATCTACAATATAGAAACTGTTACATCTGGAGGCAAAGGTTAAACAGCAGGAGATTTAATTTCAGCTCAAAGCAGGAGAAAGTGCTGTCTTGCCTTGGGGTCGATGGGAAGATTGTTCCAGAGCATTCTTAATGTAATTTCTGATGAAATATAAACCAAAGCCAGCCCCCTGGTGACACACAGTTTTGATGCATCACAGGAGAAGATGGATGTGAATGTTGGTGGAGGTGAAACATATCTGACAGGTACTTTGGCCCGTTCTATTGATTGCTTTCTGATTTGGTGCTCAATGGATAGCAAAAGCCGTTGAGATATTGCGGCAGAGACAGGATTACTTTTCTTTGGACCATGTTTGATGTGGATGGCCCTGTTACGAACATGCTGCAGTTTCTCACTATGGCCCTTATTTATAATTTTTTCATGCAACTCATTAAGACAACTTGCTGTGCTGTGCTGTGCAGTGCTGCATGAAAGGGAGAGGGCAGCAATGCACCATATTTACGATTACGATTTACGTGGAGAAGTGTGGCTCACTGGTTAGAGCAGGCAGACCCTAAGCAGAGGTCAGACCCGGGACCAGGGTTCAATTCCAGACGCGGCAGGGTCTTGAGCTCAAATGTCCACGGACTCGATAATTCTCGCTTCGGTGCCTGACCTAATCATGGGTTCACACTCTGCAACTCTGGGCATTAAGCTTGCTTAATCTCCACAACGGCCCCCCTGCAGCGGGATGCCTGGCTTTCACCTTGGGGATGCCCTGTAGGGGCTATCTCACAGGGAAAAGCCAGGACGGGTTCCCAAGGCAAGCGCTTAGAGACCCCTGGGTGATAAGTGCTATATAAATCCAATATACAATACAATTATATTGTGCATTCCTCTCCTCTCCTGGTGCATAATGTGCTGCCGTGAGCCAATGTAGGTGGTGCAAAAGTGCCTGTGTTACATTCAGGGTTGGTTTTGTTCGGTAAGGGGCACCTTCCTGCACAAAACAATCCTCAGAGGCAGTTTCCTCTTTCTACACGCCCTGCAGAAAGCAGCACTCTTAAAAAGAGGAAACAACGAGGAGATATAAAGATATTTATCCTCATTGCGCATCACCTGGGAAGGGGTCGCATTTTAATCCGTTCCCAGGTTTACTTGTCTAGGTAAATCTGGGAAAACGCCAAAATCCATGGGTGGACGCGTGGGAACACCCACACTCCACCCATGGAACGCCTTCCCTGGGCAGAGTAACGCAAGGCAGTGACTTGCAATTCTTTGTGTTACTCCAGATTTACCGAGCCACACAGGGCCGCGTAAGGAGGTCTTGCATGGCTTGGCAAATCTCATTCTAGGTTTTTCATCACTCTGTGTCCCCTTGCGTGGTGCAAGGGCAAATCAATAGCTTTCATAAATCTGGCCCTAGATTTTTGTGAGCAGACTTAATTATGCTGCCATGCAGGAATGTTGTCAGTATTTTGTGGGGTGGACAGCTACTAAGGGGTCGATTTTTGAAATAATATAAAGGTGAACAGAAGCAAATTTCACACTGACCTGGAATTGTGGGTCAAAAGATAGTTGTGAATCAGAAAGAATACCCAATTACTGTGCTCCTATGAGTGGCCCTGTCGTTCACCTAGCTGTGAGGGCCAGCACAGTGAAATTATGGGAACTGTTGCCAATGAATAAGGTTTCAGTTGCATCACTCTTAAGGCAAAGCCTAATCACTCTCACATTTTGTGTCTAATAGGGACAGCCCATCTTATGTTATGTCATGTTATGCTGATTTGTATTGCGTGCTAATCACCTGTGATGGTATCCAGGCGCTGAGCAGGTGTGTAACTTGTGGAACTCAAGAAGTGATGAGGAGTTTCTGATATGATGTGGGTGGTCTGTCCAAGCTATGGGGGGTGTACATAAAAGCGCAGCCTCCAGCTCTGTCTTTGTGTTTGTTGGGTATATGTGCAATGACCGGTCTGGCTGAGCTTAGGTGCCTGGGAGGTGGATGGAAGTATACGCAGATGTTGCGGTGGGAGGTCCATGCTATGTATAGCTTTGTAGGCGTCTGAGGAGTTTGAACTGAGTGTGTTTGCTTATGGAGAGCCAGTGAAGTGGCTTGAGGTGTGGGCTGATGTGGGTGTGGTGAGGTAGGTTGAGAATAAGTCTTGCTGTGGCAGTTGGAATGGTTTAGAGCCTGTTCAAGAGCTGTTTGGTGATTCCTGCGCAGCATAGATTGTGTTGCCATGGTCAAGTATTACTCGTTATCCGGGCATGTGCAACCATTTCCCTAGTATTCTCCGGTAGCGTGTGAAGATCTTTTCGCAGCATCTTCAGGATGTGGAAACAAGTGGAGGTCACAGCGTTAACTTGGCCTGTCATGTTGAGTTTGTCGTCTAGGATGATTCCTAAGTTCCTGGTGTGGGCTGTGGGGGTGGGTGAGGAGCATTCAGCCGCACACATAGAAAGAGGAAAAAACCTAGTGTGATTGTTTTTGTGCATGAAGGTTTTTCTTCCTGCACAAAAATATTCATCCCCGCAAAGCAGGCACCCTGGTGCAAAGGTAGCTGCGTTGGCTCATGGCAGCTTATTGTATGCTAGCGCAGGGGAAAAGGACAGGAATGAACCGTATCTGATAGATACTGCACAATCCTGCCCTTTTCTATTGCCATAGGGCAGTGCTGCAGGAAGTCCTGCAGCGCTGTCCTACAGCAAAAACTCATAAATGAGGCCCTTTAGTGTTTTTGGGGATGGGTGCTGAGGGCAAGTGTTTGTCACAAAACCGCATCCCTTCTCCATGGCCCCACTCTCCTTACCATGTGAAGTTAATGGGTTCAAGGGACCCCATGGCCCAGACCTCGCCTCTTTAAGCCTCCTCCTCTCATACAGTGAGATTTATCTCAGAGTTGGCAGGCCTGTTTCTCTCTTGGTAAAAAAAAGGTGAATTTTCATTCTGTAATGGAGTCTGGGAGTTTGGTGTGATGAGTATGTGTAGGTCCACTGTTAAACAGTATGTCAAGGGGGCTTTAGAATGTGTGTGTGTGTCCTTTTAGAAGTGAGTTGGGTAAGTTCTAAACTGGATCAAAGT
Source organism: Lissotriton vulgaris (assembly GCF_964263255.1). Classification (NCBI taxonomy): domain Eukaryota; kingdom Metazoa; phylum Chordata; class Amphibia; order Caudata; family Salamandridae; genus Lissotriton; species Lissotriton vulgaris. The sequence continues at coordinate 1,654,943,223 of NC_141687.1, forward strand.
CTAGTGTGGAAAATATAGTTACTTTAGCGCATAAACTGAAAGTCGAACAGGCATTGGGATTTAACATTATTATAATGCACGACTATGCTGTTTAGAATTCCTACTAGTATTTAGTTAAACTTTTGTGTCATTTGAAAGCACTTCCACCTCAAAGGAGAACGGGAGGGAAGGTGGGTGGGGTGGGGGGAACGGGGATAAAGATGGTACCAAAGGACGTCATGCCTGTAGTAAGAGAAACTGGATAAAGAAAATAGTACTCACAGTTTTAATAACACATACCGTTTCACAACCGAAGTAAAAGGGCCAGTCGCCATGGGAGGTGACAAATGAAGAGGAGGCGTTACCAAGGAGTGACTAACAAGCCTATTTACGAATCAAAAGTCAGCATTTAGGACGGACAATAACACAAGCCAATGGCAAATATGGGCGGAGAGTGGGCGGGGCTTCTATTACCTACTCCACTACAGCAGATTGGCAGATCAGCGCATGCGCGACCTTAAAACAAGTATCGAAACAGGGCCCCAACAGGTCACCATTTCTATCCTTCAAAGGCTAAACAAATGAATATGTAGCTGCCTGACTGTCATATGCAGGAGTTGCAATGCACCAGCACCAAAAGTACCCTATGTGGCACATCCGCAGTGGACACTACTGTTTACTATTGGTGTCCCAGGGCCTAAGATAATATAGCATTCCAAATGAATAGTTAAATGTCTTGTTTCCTGTTCATTTTGGCTACTCTTTGCTCAGTAAGACTCTCCTTATGAATTCTTTAAGCACGGAATTCTATTTCACATATATTACGCCGCACCCTTAGTTTAACAGGCAAGATTTTTATAGCGGTTTGTTAGACACCCTTCTTAGGCCATATCCCTTTTAGAACCCTCTGCCTTTTTATCCCACATAGAGCACTGGGTACTGTAGCATATCCTATGAGATGGCTGTGTTCTGTGTGCAAAAACCTTGATATTTCCCATCTTGTGTCACGAGTTAGGCAGAGATGGTGGGAATATGGACCACCCCATCCCATGCATCAGGAAGGTTTACAAAGTAGAACCTGTTGTACTTATAGGCACCCTTTGGAAGTAATTCTAAATCTGCAAACAGCAGCCAAGGAGGAAGTCCTTAGCAACATGGTGATTACAGAACATTTTAGGAAAGAAAGATCACAGCATAATTACAGCTGCAATATAAATGCAGACCCGAGAGTCGTTTCGCTGCGTGTAACAAACATTTGACTTTTAAAAGTCAGCATTAAAGACAACATAATTTACGAGAGCAGATATAATGGAGAAGGCAATTGCCGGCCAATATTTATATGGACAGTGCTATAAATCTAATATTAGTTTAGAAAAAATATGATCATTATACAGCTGCCAAGAGAAGAAACAACGGTGAATTATTTACTCCTGTTTGGCTTTAATGGGCCCTTCTGCAGCAATGCCTTGGACGACTAGGGCGCTCAAATTGCTTCTCTTACATGAAAAGAGGAAAGCACTGGTCCAGTACCATGACTGCCATGAAAAAGGTGCATGGACTATCCAGCGAGCTTGGATAATTAACGAGGAAAAGAGAGACAAGGACAGCAACATTAATCCTAAAAGAGTTCCTTATGTTCATAATTAACAAAAAGACGAGCATGTAAACAGCTGCACAGTAACAGATTGGGTTTGGAAAAATATATTAAATCAGAGAGAAAAAGTAGAAATTGTAGTTTTTCTCTTATCAGCACCATAAGCTGTTATTCATCCAATTGTGGTGTTTTTTTATGTGCTGCTGCTGCAGCAAGGATTCATTATTTCCTTTAGCATTTTGCAGGGTTTTTAAAAGGATGATCTTTAAAGTAAATATGTACTGCATATTGCTTCCTGATAGAAAGGTAAAGAAGCTTCTTCATGTAGTCAACAGATTTAAAGTGCTTGAGCCTGGTGTGACCTACTCAAGATGTCTTAAGATGCTGGGTTGTCAGGGTTCAGCTCACAGGGCAGGAGATTGATCTTAGGACACCCCTCACATCAGCTAGTGGGACAAGCTGGTATAGTGCACTAGGGAACTTTGGGGTCCAGAACTTCTTGTGCGTTACATACATAGGAACAGATTCACAATAAACTAAGGAATCACTCCAATTAATTAACACCTACCTGTGAGGTAACGCTTAGTTGGGTGTTCTGGCCAATCCCGCGCCTGCTCTGCGAGTAAGTAGTGCATACGTGAAAGGCAGATCGACTGTTTCAAGCCTTTGTGTAAGCAGCCAGCCGCCTGGCCTGAATTTGAAAGGGAGGCAAAGATCCCCCTGCAGGTGGGTGCAGTGAGTGACAGAGGAAGGCCTCGATTGATTCCTAAAGACTTCATATCACACTTTAAAAGCGGTACCCTGTGGGTATGGGATGCTCTGAGCCCTGACACCTCGTTTGCCTCTGCTTCAGCATCTATAGTACAATGAGGGCACAGAGGCAAAGTACTTCCGCCTTTGCATGGGCCACACACTCAATGCAAATGAGGGAACACCCCCTTGAGACTACATGTAACGGGGCAGTCAGTTTTTATAAGAGGGGCTGCGCACATGTGTGTGACCCCCTAATGTAATATGAAAGAACCTAGTGGGCACAACAAGCAGGCATGCATGTCCCATGTATGTCCCATGTGCCCCCAGGGTATTTAGATCCTGATTTAGAGCTTGGTGAACAGTGTACCCTGCTCACAAACATGTCAAAGTGCCCTGTCCACCAAACCCTCTTAGAGGCAGGCTTTCAGTCGATGCACCCCTGTTGGCTCCATCGATGGAAAGCTTCCTCTGATGACTTGACAAAGTAGGAACCATCGAAGAAAGAGCCCCGCCTGCGCTATTTAGGGTGAAGGGTGTAAAGACCTCTTTTCTGTCCATTTTGCCTGGCGGTGAGGGACAGATAAAACAGTAATACCCCCACACCCTGGGAAAAAAAACTCCCAGGGTGTGGCTGTGAATTTGTTTTTGTTTTTTTCAGAAGCAAATCCCCACCTTGGGACTTTGTTTTTGAGAAACAAAAAAAGTTTAAACGTTTGGTGGATAACTGTCAAAACCAATGGGCCATTCATCAAACTTTTTGTGCTTGGTTCCTTTTAAGGTACAAAGAGGATCGTAGGGCCATAATCTCTAAATATGACGACAGAGAACCATCCACCAAACCCTACATCAAGCCTATAGTCTAATTCGGCCCCATGAATCTAAGTGCTGCATTTATAATACTATCAATACTGTTCTATTAAGAAGGATAGTTTTTACTTAATTGTAGTTAACATACGAAGAGAATCATTTATACATGCTTTTTACAAAATAACTATAAATCTGTCTGAAACGAGTGATCACTGTAGTAAGCCCCTTTCACAGCTCCTTTACTTCCCCCCACTTCTAGGCAGCATCTTCTTTGTGTAAGGACACTCCCAATGGCTATCTTGATCCCACCTTCGAGGAAGGCCTAATGCAGCTACTCCTGTCAGACTATGTAACTTAAGTGTATGGTCCCAAACCTGGTAAGAGGGGGTTGGTGGTCAGTTTACAAACCCTGGAGCACAAACGAGTTCATCAGTAGCCACTGATCTCTGACCCCAGATTGTGGTGCATAAATCTTAGCAGACTGGCTGAAAGTTTCTATGCCATCCTTATACTAAATATTGCGTGGTCCAACAATCAGCTCTGGGGCTAGTTTTGGGCAGTTGCTGCCTTTTTGCTTAGTCCACCCAGCCATAGTATTTCGGGTCAAGATGGGAGTTACCCTATGAAACGAGACCCATAATAAGGGTACAAAAGACAAAGAGGCTGTCCCACTGGAAAATCCTGTTAATCGATGTGAGATATTCCTTCCAAAGAACAATGTTCGGGAAAGTGCATGGAAAATATCCTGAGTTTCCAAGGGACACTGTTTCCTCTTCTCCAAATCCCCCAATCTGACCCATTGCACAGGATATCAGAAATGTTGTGGAGGAACCCTGAACGTTTTTTGCTATCTAGGCTCTCTTCACCCACCATCATCGGTACCACTTGGATTTAGAGAATCAAAATGGATATGTGTGCAGCCACATGCACCAAACACCCTCTGTGCACAGGCGCTGCATACAAAAATAACAGACATTTCAACTTTAGTATCCCACACGTTTAGAGCAAATGGCCTGGTTACAGGAGACTGGCAGACTAGTTAAAAAATATATGAGAGGGCATTAGGGGACCCTCTCTGACAGGTAAAGAGAAGCCAAAATAGCATGTAAAAAACTAGAACGTATTTGGAGAGCCAATTACTCCGAGCTTGATAAAGAGAGACTGAAAGCCTGTCAAAGGGCCTATAAAGACAATATCAGGAAAGCTAAGAGTGTCTATTTTACGGACCGTATTGAGAAGGCCAAGAACTCAGCAAAAGAACTTTTCGATGCAGTGGCCAGCTTGGCCTCTCCCAAATCGGTGATTGTCCCACCTAATATAGAACTTTGTGAGTCTTTAGCAAAGTTTTTTCTGAATAAAGTTCAATTGATTTTTACCTCTCTCGAACCTTTGGTGGTCCAGAGTCTCTTGGAAACGCCCCACGGGAATACTCCGGCTGGACCCCCGGGGGCTACACTCTCGACCTTTGAGCCAGTCAAGGCAGGTGATGTGTTAAAACTTTTGTTGGCCACCAAATCAGGCTCACCCCATGATCCTTGCCCAACATCTACTGCAAAGTTGGCGGCCGCTCCTATTGCGGACCATTTGGCCTGCATTTTTAATTTAATGTTTGAGAAGGGGAACTTCCCTAAACTCTGGAAGCGGGCCTCAATCTGCCCACTCCTTAAAAAACCTTCCCTTGATATTGCGGACCCCAACAGCTATAGGCCAATATCCAGGTTGCCACTGCCGGCGAAGTTGGTCGAGAAAATCATGAACTCCCAGCTCTGTTCCTTCCTGCGTAATTCAAAGGGCCTAGACCCAGCCCAACATGGGTTTAGAGAGGGTCACAGCACTGAGACCGCTCTTATTAAATCTATAGAGGAGGTCCGGAAGGTGCTTGATGAAGGGGGCCAGGCAGTGCTGATCCTTTTGGACCTGTCAGCGGCCTTCGATACAGTCCACCATGCTTTGCTGGTGGATCGGCTGGAGGGCTGCGGGGTCCATGGTCAAGCACTAAACATCTTGAAAGCCTTCATAACAGACGGGGTACAAGTGGTGGCGATGGGGGAGTTCGAATCAAGACCTTTCGAACTCCCAGGGGGGGTCAAGCAGGGGTCCTCCCTAAGCCCCACTCTATTCAATATCTACGTATCCTCTCTTGCCCCAGTGATTAGATCCTTCGGGTTTGAGCTAACATCCTACGCTGATGACACCCAGATTGTGGTCTCGGTGTTCCCGGGGACAGAGGGGGGGTGGCAGGTAAGTTCCAGGACTGCATGTCCGCAGTTAGCTCCTGGATGGCAAAAAGCTGTTTAAAATTGAACTCCTCCAAGACTGAGGTGGTTATCTTTGGCTCGAACACTAATCTTTGGAGCCCCAACTGGTGGCCTACTGACATGGGACCTCCGCCCTCCCCGGTTCTGAAGGTGAAGAATCTTGGTGTCATTATTGACAACCAACTCACCTTCAAACCCCAAGTCAAGGCGTTGAGTTCCTCTATACATTGGACCCTGAGAATTATTAGGAAGGTTCTTCCCTTCCTACCGGAGGGAAGTAGAAAGACGGTGGTGACAGCTCTTGTACTTTCACGCATCGATTATTGCAACAGCCTTTTTCTCGAGGCGCAACAGGGGGTGCTCAACAAGCTTCAAGTTCTACAAAATGCGGCCGCCCGCCTTATTGGGGGATTGCCCAAGTTTTCCTCAGTCTCCAAGGAGCTGGAGAAGTTGCACTGGCTTCCGGTGCGGAAGCGGATTATGTTCAAGGCCCTCTGCATTGTCTTTAAGGCACTACATGGTCTTGGCCCTTTGTTCCTTCAGGATCATTTTCAATGGTACAGACCAGGCAGACAACTTAGGTCGGCCAGTTTAGGGCTGGTTAAAACGGCTCGGATCAGGAAGGCGCGCTGGGGCGGAAGGAGTTTTGTTAGGGGAGCTGCGATGGCGTGGAACTCCCTCCCTCTCTCCCTTAAACATAACAAGAATCTGATGACATTCAGAAAAGATCTGAAAACATGGCTCTTTTCCCTCTAAGTACCCGAAAAATCCATTCCCCAGGAATTATCACTTCAGCCCCAGGACACCGACTGGTAATAGCGCGCTTTATAAGTGTTATAAATAAAAATAAATATAAATAAGTAAAAAGGCTTGTCCTGCTACTATAATCGTGACACTGCAATCACTTTCAGCCCTCAGAAGCCCGGTGAGCTCACAGTAGTCATGGTCAGTAAAGAGGAAGGTACATGTGTTGTGCTCCCCGAGGCTGCAGAGCCAGTCAGTGGCATAAGGAATCCCTCGGTGTAAATATATAATCGTCATGTGGGCTGAAGCAAAAGCCTAAAAGTCCAAAAGTCCACACTTGCCAGGGTGAGCTTGAGGCATGCAGAGGACCTTTCCCATCCCCTTTAATGTAGATATGTGGAAAATGGCATTAGATTATTATGTGCTTTCAGTGGTAATTTGTCATGCTGGAATGACCAAAAAAAGATATACTTTTCATTAGCAATGTACTAGCTGTAATGATAATTATTGACTTACGGAGCCAATGTGGAAATACACAATATGACAACATATACTTAAATGATGCAATGGTGAAATTAGCATATCAATGGGTGTAATGGTGGAGCAAAATGGAAACTGACACTGCACTCTAATGTTATGTTCAAAAATACTTATTTAGCATGCTGAAATCAATGTCTCTTTGTGTAATTAAAAAGGCAGGGGAAATAAATGTCATAAACACAATCATTAAAATAGTCATGCCCTAAAGCATTGCTAGATTTTGATTCAGTTTAGTTCAATTCATGTTCAATTCACAGAGACTAGGGGACAGCATTTTGGAGCTATGCAGTCAGGACCGTAAAACTGCTACCTTGAAATCTCACAATCTTGAAGCTGAAATTTGAAATTTGGAATTAACTGGCTTTGTGGTTGGTATAGCTGGAACACTGGCCTTGAGTGGTAAATAGTACTGGGGGTATAGGATCATGAGCAATCAGTGGACTATTTACGTTGTCTTTCCTGTCTCAAACTGGCATCATGTGAATGTCTGCACATTTAGCTATACATTTTCAGAAAGAGGACTAAGCTAGGCTGACCTGGGGAACAGCTCTGCTTTGTAATCCTCGGTCCTCTGAAATCTAGGTATTTACAGTGCCTAATGCCTGAGTTTATCAAATCTGTACATACTAGTGTATAGAGAAGCAATTTACAAGGCTAAGGCTGTAAAAATAATTCACATTGGTAGGCTAATCAATTTCTATCACTCTTTCACCACAAAGTCATGGAGGGGAGTGGAAGGGGGTTATAGAGCAATCCATTCAGAGCCCACTTTTGATTGGTGGCCACAGGGGTGTAGGAGACACTAAGGGGTATATTCACAAGGAAAGTGACATAGCGTGGCGTTAGCCTTCTTGGTTTAACACCACTCTCCACCACTTTACAACACAAGATGGTGCAGCCCTGCATTCCCCCCTGCACTGGTACTATTTACAGCTTCCTAGCACCAACGCAGGCACCCTTGCACCATGGTGCAAGGGTGCCTGCATTGTGGGAATGATTGTTTATGTGCTGGAAGGTGTCTCATTATGCACATAAGCAATCTTAAATGGCGAGTTGTAACTTCCAGGTGTGCTGCTTTGTGAAGCACACACAGAAGTTGCAACTCGTCATTTTTGAAAATGATTGTTTATGTGCAGGAAAGTACACCTTCGTGCACATTCTCCTTGTTTCACCATGTTAAGTGCAGGTTTGTTTTGGTCTTAATTTTGGAGCTGTCCCATATTTACGCCACACTTGTAAATATGGGGCAGCGGTAAAATCAATGGGTGTTGCAGCAGAATACCCATCTCAACACCCATTGCCCTCCCCTTTCAAGCTAAGTATAGTGTGAAAGGGTGCCTTTTTTACAAGGCAGCATTAAGCCATGTTAAGTGACTTAACACAAGGTTTTTTAAAAAAGGTGAAGCCCGTATCGCCATAGAAACGTTGAAAAAAGTGACATTCCTGGCTATAGGGGCTTGTAAATTTGCCCCTAAATTTCTAGAGAAGAGGGGGACAGGGACCACCTTTGGACTTCCCAGTGAGTCTATACAAATCGCCCATTGTCTGAGAGCCATACCCTCCGTTATGCTTCATTACACTCCGTTAAATGAACTCCACCGCCCTCCTGGACAACCTAGCCAGCATCGAACTGAAACAGTTCATCACCACCCCTACCCACAAGGCAGGACGCACTATCAACCCCATCTTCGCAGGTGGGAACAATGTCCATTTCAGCCACACCACACAGCCCCTCTGGACGGACCACCACTGCGTACACTTCTCTTTCAACACCACCACCGCTCTCAAACCCACTCCTCACCCTCCGTAAAGGAACAGGATCACTGAGGAGTACCTCAACTCCAACCTCAGCCACGACCCCCCAGCCTCAAACTACACCAATTCTGCAGCCAAGGAGCTACACCACTGGATCACCAACTACTCAGACAAGCTTGCACTCCTCCACACCCCTGGTTCACAATCGACCTCCAAGAAGCCAGATGCTCCTGTAGATGTCTCAAAAAGAATGGAGAAACAGCAAAACCAAGGAAGATCAGACCACCTACAAGAATTTCATGACAGACTACCACCAATGCATAAGATCCACAAAGAAAACCTTCATTTGAAACAAAATCCTCATCAACTCCAGAAACTCAAAGGAACTCTTCAACATCATCCAGCAATTCACCAAGCCCCACAGTGAAGCCACAGATGTCACTCCCTGCCAAGACCTCTGCAACAATCTGGGCTCCTACTTCCACCTGAAAATCAAAGCCTTCTATGACAACTTCAGCAAGCAGACTCCAGAATTCACCCTTCCCTCCAGCAACAACAGCTGGCCCACCATCACTGCCTGAACCCGATCGCCACCGAAGATGCCACTACTACCATGAAGAGCACCCCCTCAGGAGCCCCCAAGGACCCCTGCCCTCTGCACATCTTCCACAGAGCCGCCGCCGTCATTGCACCCCAGCTACGATGCACCATCAACGCGCCTTTCAAATCCGGCACTTTCCCAGATGACTGGAAACGCGCAGAAGTCAAGCCCCTCCTCAAGAAACCCTCCACCAACTGACAGACCTGAAGAATACCGACCCATCTCTCTTCTTCGTTTCACAGCCAAAGTCACAGAGAAGACCATCAATGCCCAGATGACTAACTTCAACGAAGAGAACTCCATCCTTGAGCTCTCTCATTTTGGATTCCGCAGCAACCACAGCACCGAAAGGGCCCTCCTCGCCGCCACTGGTGACATCCGCATGCTCCTTGACCAAGGCCTCACTGCAGCCCTCATCCTACTCGACCTTTCCGCAACCTTCAATACGGTCTCCTATCGCACCCTCGCAGCCAGACTCCACGACGCCGGAATACAGGGAACCACCCTCAACTGGTTTCGCTCCTTCCTCACCTGCAGAACCCAAAGGATAAGACTCCTACCTTTCCTCTCTGAACCCACAGATATTAACTGCAGAGTACCACAAGGATCTTCTCTCAGTCCCACACTGCATGGCCCCCATCGCAGCCATCATCAGACAGCATGGACTCAGCATTGTATCCTACGCCGACGACACCCAGCTCATCCTCTCCCTCATGAAGGACCCCAAAACCACCAGACTCAGCTTCCAAGAAGCAATGAAAGATGTTGCAGCTTGGATGAGCAGCAGCTGTCTGAAACTCAACTCGGAGAAGACAGAAGTCCTAGTCCTCTGACCCGCCCCCTCTGCGTGGGACAACTCCTAGTGGCCCTCGGCACCCCGCTCACACCCACGGACCACGCCCAAAACGTCGGCATCATACTCTACTTGTACATCACCATGAACCGACAGATCAACACTGTCACCTCCTCCTGCTTCTACACCCTTCGCATCCGCTGCAAGACCTTTAAGTGAATCCCCCAAAAGCCAGAAAGACCGTCACCCATGCACTCATAATAAGCAGACTGGACTACAGAAATGCCCTCTAAGCTGGAATCAACAAATCCCTGCTGCGCAAACTCCAGACCATCCACAACACTGCGGCCAGACTCGTCCTCAGCATCCCTCGGCATAAGCCCATAACCCAACACCTGCAAGACCTCCACTGGCTCCCCGTTGAGAAGAGAGTTACCTTCAAGCTACTCACCCATGCCTAAAAATCCCTCCACAACAGCGGACCCAAATACCTCAACAAAAGAGTCTCCTTCCACGTACCCAAAAAGAACCTCCCCTCTGCCGACCTCGCAGAAACCCCACACATCCGCAGAATGAGAGCGGGTGGAAGAGCCTTTTCCTACAACACAGGCAAAGCCTGAAATGAGCTCCCAGTCAAAATCAGGCGCTCCCCTAATCTGCGCACCTTCGGGAAGAGCCTCAAAACCTGGCAATTTGGCTGGACCAGGGCTGCACCCGCCCTCCCTCCCTCACCTCCCCAAGCGGGGGTGGGCGTAGTTTGCGAAGTAGCGCTACGCGAAGTGCACTTCGCACTTCGCAAACTTCACGTAGCACTACGCGAGCTGCGTAGTAGCATGTTCGCACTGTGCAAGATCCATTTTCAATGATTGCACAGTGCGAACAAGCATCCGGCACTGTGCAATCATTGAAAACGGCATCTTGCACAGTGCGAGCTGTAGTTTTCTGCTGCTCGAGTAGATTTGTACTCGAGCGGCAGCTTTCTCAACGCGAACTGGTAGTTTCTCATTGCGAGCGGTCGCGAGCATGCACTACCACACGCAATGAGAAACCTGACCTCCCCGCGTTGAGAGTCTTGCCGGGATGTCATTTTGCTTGCTTGCGGTCGCGAACATGACGTTGAGGACCGCAAACAAGCAAAAAATGACCGCTAAACTACGCTACGCTGCGCTACGCGTGTTCACACTGTGCTACGTGCAGCTCGCGTAGTGCGAAGTTGCCAAACTTCGCAAACTACGCGAGCGTAGCGTAGTGCTTCGCCCAGGATTATTTGAGACCCTCACAGGTGAGTAGCTAGCTTTAAACCCCCTGATTTATTGATTGAATACAATTATTGCATAGATACATTGATAAAGACAGGCATGTAGTCACAGTATGCAAGTGTGCTTTATTGTTATGTACATTCACCTAGAATTTATACCAAATGTCAAAATAACATGTTTCAGAATCTTTCGTCTTCTTGCTCCAAGCAAACAAAGGTGGGGCGAAAAAAGGAAGAATACTCTGAATGCTCTCAGTGGCATTCCTAAACCTCAAAATGTACTTGGACTAATATTGGAGTGAATAGCTATATTGGATTCCCATCAATATCATGTATGATCAATATTCTCATGTGGTCCTCCGTCCTAGGTCCAGTGTCTCTAGATCATTGAGACAGTGTAGTACCATATACGGACTTGTAGTTTTTCACATGCCAACACTTAGACAACCATAAGAATCTGATAAGACGGGTTTAGTGCAGTGCAAAAAGAAAAGTGTGTGAAATATTAAAATAGGATAGAGAATCTCATTCCAAATTTTATTCTACCAAGACCTCTTCCTGACTAAAAACAAGGAACAGCGCAAAACAAAACTCCTGCAGTTTAACAAATATCTGCATAGGGGCCGACATGTTTCAGCCTAAGCGGGAAATTGACCCTAGGCTTTCATCAGGGCCTCTGTTCTCATCATGATGCGACTGCGAAAATAGTGTTGGTGCAAAACTCAACTGAAAAAATTCCTGTGATACAATTTAAACAGTAAAGGATATGAGTCTCCAAATACTGTAGCTTCACTCCTCCATGACACCTGGTAATTGTATTTAATCTGTAGAGGAAGAAACAAAAATATAACACAAGGTTAACCATCTTCTGGATGACGCCTTGAGCTAGTACTCTTACCAATCTGAGGTTGAGACTTTAGCTCTTTTTCTGACAAATGACTCAGATGTTAGACCCATAGGTTTTCTAAGTTGCTTGGATTCAGGTATACGGGGGATGAAACCTATGCAGGTCTTTAAATGTCCCTCAGGCCCTCCCCAATTAAGTGTGTTATATATAATATTGGAGTGCACATGAGACAGGCAGTAGGCGCACAGAGCTGTAAGACCAGAGAAATGTCCACTTTCTAAACGTGGCATTTCTAAAATAGTAATGCTAAATCCAACTAACCATCAAGTACAATTTACAAATTTATTAAGGAATTTCCAATGTTAACCTAGGAAAGGGGTAGCCCCCACAGTAGCAAAAAATTAAATTAGGTGTTTTTCACTTCCAGGACATGCAAAACTTAAAAGTACATGTCCTACTTTTTAGTTACACAACTGCGGGTCTTATGGGCTACTCAGGGCCTACCTTATGGGCAATTTATGCACAATAAAAGGGGAGTTTAAGGCTTGGCAAGGGGTTTTAAATGCCAAGTTGAAGTGGAAATAAACTGCGCACAGGCCCTCCAATGGCAGGCCTCAGACAGGTTTGAAAGGCTACTTATGTGGAAGGCACAACCAGTGCTGCAGGCCCACTAGCAGCATTTAGATTACAGGCCCTGGGTATATGGTATACCAGTTTAGAAGGGACTTATAGATGAACTAAATATACCAGTTAGGTATACACCAAATATCACAATGTTTTAGGGGAGAAGCACATGCACTTTAGCACTGGCCAGCATTGGTAAAGTGCTCAGAGTTCTAAGGCCAACAAAAAGAATCAGCAAAAACAGAAGGTAAGCAGGCAAAAGGTCTAGGGAAATACCACCCTAAGGCTGACAGATCTAACAGTATGGTATAGGATTCTGTGTGTGTGAGTATTGAAGTCAGTCCGATCCCTTTTTGAAGCCCCTGGTTTAGCAAGCCACAAGATAGAGAGAGAAAATAGTTTCTCAAATACTGGATTACTGGAGCTGGAGGGTGGAGAATCCCTTAATGCATCGCAAAGTATGCAAATCAATGCACAAACTTTTGTTGCCTAATCTATGGGAAGAAATATTGCAAATGTATTATATGAGAGTAAAGTGCACTCAAACCGCATTAACTTGTGGAAAAAAAGAAAAAGCCAGATTACATAAATTTACAATAAGAATAAGCCTCGTTTGGGATGCTCACAAAAATTAGATGTACCATGTTTGTGTGGAAGAGAGATGCTTACCAAAGTGAAAAAGCCTACTGTGTGAGACACATATGAGATGCTGATAGAAGATACGAATAGGGAAATATGCATAATGAGGTGTGTGGGCAAAGCTCAAATATGAGGTGTTAGTGATGAACAACAGAAAACATAGTGTTTGTGAATAAAGCTTACAAATTAATGTAACGGGTGGAAGGATGCTCTAAAGCACAGTAACTTTGTTATATGGGAGGCTCACAAAAACGAACCGCATGTTATATAAAATGCTCAAAGCTTGCAAATATTCCTAAGCATTTACTTGAAACAAGGATTGCAGGCATGAAGGCCTTGATCAAGACTATTATGATGATTTATTTACAAGTGACATTTGTAGAGTTGCATATTAACAGTGGAGTAATTTGTGGGGAATAGTTATAGCTACAAAGAAAAGGAGTGATCTAGTTTGGTAGCTCCGATATGGACATCACTTTCTTGAGCATATGTATGGTTGGTCGATTTGCTTTTTATGTTAAGAAGCTCAGAGGAAAAACATGCCCTTTGTCAATAAATCAATCAGGGATTTATAGAGGCCACTACTCACCCATAAGGGTCTCAAGGTGCTGGGGGAGGGGGTTCAGGCAGCTCTGAGGTTATCTGAAGAGCTAGGATTTAAGGTCTGTTCTGAAGGCTTGCAGTGTAGGGCTTTGTTTGATGCTGAGGGGAAGTTTGTTCCAGGTCTTGACCACGATATAGGAGAAGAATCTGCCCCCCGTTCTGGCTTTGTGGATGCAGGTGATTTCAGCAAGGGCTAAGTCGGAGGAGACTTCTCTTGGGGCATTTAAGGAGATTCTTTCATTGAGGCATTGGGGTCCGGTGTTCTGGAGAACTTTGTAGGTGTGAGTGAGCAGCTTGAAGGTAACTCTCTTTTAGATGGGGAGCCAGTGGAGGTTGTGAAGGTGTTGGGTGATGTGGTCGTGTCGTGGGATGCTTAGGACGAGCCTGGCTGCGGCACTCTGGATGGTCTGGAGCTTGTGAAGGAGAGATGTGTTGATTCCGGCTTAGAGAGCATTTCCGTAGTCCAGCCTGCTGGTGATGAGTGCATGGGTGACAGTCTTCCTGTTTGTCAGTGCACGACGAAAAGAGATCAGGTGCAGACCTCACATTCACCGTCCGCGCTCGCAGCAATCAGAGCACAAAGATATAAATTCTCAGATAGGTAGCAGAGTGATACATTTACTTGCAAACAAATAAAAGGACTGATGTCCATCCAAGATGCGTTTCGCTCCACAAGGGAGCTTGGTCACAATATATATATATATATATATATATATATATATATATATATATATATATATATATATATATATATATATATATATATATATATATATATATAGCTGCAACTTTTGGGAAGTGTGAAGAGGGAGATCCAACAGCAGGAACAGAGAGAATTGCCTTTGCCTTTTGGCCAGCTTTGCAGTAGAGAAAACATTCTTGTAGGTGGCGCTGGAATAAGAAGACATTGACAATCAGAACTTGGGCCATACTCCAGGGAACAAAAAAACATGGAGATGAAGTGAACCCAAAATGTAACAGAAGGGGGGAGAGAGAGGGTCAGTGGATTCGATCTCCCTGTACGTATAAATAAACAAAGTGGAATCCACTCAAGGTAGTGATCCCAAAAGTGATGGGGAGACACACAGTATTGTTTAAATGCCCCTCACACACCAACAGGCCCCTTGGTGTCATGCTTCATCATCGGGGCCTTCGCACCCCTCTACGGGATGCGGCGTGCTACGACTAGCGAATGCGCAGGAGCACTTGGAAGTGAACTATGTGTGGGGGTGTGTGTGTATATATAACCAAAGTGTGAGTGAGGTGAGGTGAAAAAAGTGAAAAAGTTAAAAAATACCTGGCACGTGGGAGAAAAACAGAATTTTATTAGTCCCCGGCTGGTATTATTAAAAAAGTGCAGAGCGTGGTTGGGTAGATACGAGTTAAGGTATCTGGAACCACTGTGAAAGTGTCAACATGTTTCGGAGGGCACAGCCTCCTTCTTCAGGACGAGGGTTATGCACTTTCCCTCACCTTACTCACATGTAAAATGTAAAAGTGTTTAATTAAAAATTACCACAATGTGTAATGTTCCTAACAATGTTATTTAGTGTTAGTGAATGTCGTTGCGCCCAGTTGGCGAGAGAACCTGTAAAGAGAAATGCATACTTGAATACATACCATCAGATTCATTGAAAAAGAAGGAACAAGCCTTCTCAAAATCACGTGGTCAAGCCTAAAAATACTGGGACCTTTGTGATGAAAAAGACACACTAAAGTACATCACTGTACTGACACACACAAATACATACAAAACACAAAAATACTCTCAACTCTGATGGAAAAAGAGAGCAGCTGGTCAATAAGAGAAAGTCTTACTTAGAGTCCTAATATGTGAGACCTCATGAGCCTAAGCGTATATTGGGGATCCCTCCTTCCTGCTCAGAAAGACCTAAAAACAACATTGGTAATCCGGGTTCAGTTGGAAAAAGGGGAAGGTATAAAGTTTACCATAACTATGGAGAAAGAAACATCTGTCTGCTATCACCCATTAACTCACGGTTACTGCATGTGCCATTCGCCTGCCTTCCCTCAACGCGGCTCCGATGAAGTGAGCCTCTCTAGGGAAAACGCCCTTTAAATATACCATCCCTCGTGATAATTAGTATTGGCTGATTGATTAATGAGAGTCGGTATATGCCCAAATATAGCGGACGCCATCGCCGATGATCCGGTACTGCGCTCCCGCGGTACACTATCTGCACGCATGCGCAGAAAGGCTGTCTTCTGCGCATGCGCGGTCAGGGAAGTGATCGCGCATGCCTCGAGAAGGAAACGCCACGCTTGCTGGGAGGCGATGTCTCCGCTGCAATAGAATGCCTGTCTTCTGCGCATGCGCGGTCAGAGAAGCGATCGCGCATGCCTCAAAAAGGAAACACCACGCTCGCTGGGAGGCGATGTCTCCACTGTTGTTAACTAGCTCTAACATGGAAAAACGGGGCCATGGGTCTTAATATTAAATGTATATTATGCAATAAGATGGAACATTTGCCAGGCTTATATTTATCCTTCAGTTTTAGAAAAACGAAGTGAGTTGGCTATACAGCACTGATGGATCAGGAGTGCTATGCTGGGTGGTCACAATACAAAACACATAGCTGGTGACAATTGGAAGGCTAAGGAACCAACGAGATGTTATTATGAACAGTTCATAGGCCTAAAAAACGCCTAGGTGGTTATGTTCAAACACAGTTTATCTCAAGAGGTTCCACGGGATTGAATCATTCAGCCCCGTGACGTCAGTACCCAACCTGAACACCCACCGCTGTTCCTTTTCCAAAAGGCCCACCTCTGAAGGTAATTGTTCAATGACTGTCCACTGCAGTTCATTCACGCAGTGTTGATGTTCAATGAAATGGGTAGACATTTTGGTGGTGAGTTTCTTACACCTAATGTTACTTTTGTGTTCGTTGATTCTTGTTTTGACAGGTCTTGTTGTCATACCAACGTATTCTTTTCCACAGGGGCACGAGATTAAATATACAACATTCTTGCTGTTGCAATTTGTAAACTTACGTTGCTCCCACTGTGTCCCATTTGAGAAAGTTAAGTTTAGGCTTTTTTTAGTGAGGTGGCAGTTGTTACAGTTACCACATGGGTAGTGACCATGTAGGCCCTGGAGTCTCGTTTGATCATTTTTCGTAGGGGGCGGTCTTGTATGAACAAGCATGTCCCTCAAGTTCCTACCCCTCCTGTGTGCAAACAAAGGTTTCTCCAATGATAGACCACTACTTGTTAGAGTGCGCCAGTGTTTGTTTACCAACTTGGTCACCTGGTTGGTTACCGGGCTGTATGTGGTAACACATACTGTTCTTTTTTCTGCCTCCTCCCTACGGGGATTATCCTCAAGGAGTGCTTCACGATTATTGTTCCTGGCCCTTTTTGAAGCTTTTCTGATCACAGGTTCTGGATACTTCCTCTGTTTTAGTTTCACACTCAGGTCCTTGGCCTGAGATTTATATTTTTCAATATCACTGCAGTTCCGCCGCAGGCGCAGGAACTGTCCATAAGGTAGATTCTCCCTCAGATGACGTGGATGAAAACTGTCAAATCTGAGGAGGCAGTTCCTGGCTGTTGACTTGAAATGTGTTTCAGTTTTTAGGGTCCCTGCTTCATGATAAATGTTTAAATCCAGGAATACCATGCTCTGGTTGGATGCCTGGTGGGTAAATTTCAAGAAAGCATTCTGGTTGTTGAGCCACACAGTAAAGTCTGTTGCCGTGGCCATGTCTCCCTCCCAGATAACCAAGATGTCATCTATATATCTCCGCCAGGTACGTATCCTCGTCCTGTGTGGGTTATCTGGGTGTAGAATTCTGGTAGACTCAAGATGATGGACATATAGTCCCGCCAGGCTCGGGGCAAAAGTACTGCCCATACTGGTCCCATGTTTTTGCCAGAAGAGGGTGCCCTCGTACTCAAAGAAATTCTTAGTCAGGGCCAATGAAATACATTCCAGCACCACATTCCGTGGGGTATGGTATTCCCAGTAGAGGGGTGCGAAGGCCCCGATGATGAAGCATGACACCAAGGGGCCTGTTGGTGTGTGAGGGGCATTTAAACAATACTGTGTGTCTCCCCATCACTTTTGGGATCACTACCTTGAGTGGATTCCACTTTGTTTATTTATACGTACAGGGAGATCGAATCCACTGACCCTCTCTCTCCCCCCTTCTGTTACATTTTGTGTATTGACAGCGCACAGCTGTGGGAGCCCCTTTCCCATTTACATATTTTTCTACACCTAGACACACACATATACACATACAAAACACTCTAGTCTTATAACCCTCCTGCTCTCCTCATCTAATATCATGGAGGATGAACATGGATTGACCTTTAGCGAGGACGATATCGACCGTATCCTGGCTGATGACAAACCCTTCGAAGGCCTTAGTAATAGTGACCCCGGCCCAGCTGTAGCAGACTGGGATGAACTAATGAACGTCCGCAAAACCCAAATCAGGACAGCCCTCCATGGCTTACTAATGAGAGAGTATTTACGAAGCAAGATGGCTCCTCAAGGCCTACTAGTCAAAACTGAACCTTTTATTTTCCAGGATGATCTCGTTTTCAAAAAAGCGTGGTCACTTATCTCGTGGCATTGTACCAGGGATTGGCTGGTACTCATAGTGCAAACTGCCGCAAGAAAGTCAGTAGAATTAAAAGTGGAGATTCAAAGACTAGAAGTACAGCTCAAATCTTTCATTTCCCCCGCAGACCTAAAGAAAGGCCTGGAAGAGCTAAATCAACAAATGAAGGATTTTGAGGCGACCTTGAAACAAAGCAAGTTTAACAAATTCAAAAAAGATAAAGATCGCTTTACTCCAGAGAGAGCCTACCCCTACACCCGAGCTGACTATGTCATGAAAGACAACTCAAGTGACACTGACAGCGTCAACTCG
Source organism: Lissotriton vulgaris (assembly GCF_964263255.1). Taxonomy (NCBI): domain Eukaryota; kingdom Metazoa; phylum Chordata; class Amphibia; order Caudata; family Salamandridae; genus Lissotriton; species Lissotriton vulgaris. The sequence goes on from NC_141687.1 coordinate 1,654,961,922, forward strand.
GATAGCAGTAATTCAAGCAACAAATCAGGTGGTTTTCAACAAAGAAAACAAAGGGGAGGATTCCGTCAACAAAGGGCTCAATTTCCACGCCAACGTGGTTGGCGAGGTTTTCAAGGTCCTCAATTTAATCCTTACCAACCAGCGTTCCAATTCCCACAATATCAATTTGTACCACCACAGATGGGACAAATGTACCCACAATGGGTTCCGGATCAAACCAATGCTCCCCAGAACCAACAGCCTTTTTTATCCTGGGGCCAAGGATCACGCAGAGGGCGGAACAAGAAGGGCAACAACGTCAATTGGCAACCCACAGAGGAGGCAGACCCACGGGTAGTGACGAAAAGCATGGCAGCGAACCAGGCGTCATCGAGCAGCAGGGGGACCTAGTTATTAACATAACTCCCTGGCCCCTCACTGATTTACAGAGGGAGGTACTAAATAAAGGTCTAGGATATGTCCCGACGAACAAACCAGACATTTTCTTATTGCATAAAGAAATGCAGGAGTTCATCAGAACTATAAAACTGCGGGCTTTTTTCAAAGACAAGGAACCACCAACAGAGACCTCAGACACCGGTTTAAGGCCAAGATCAACTTTCACCCCTTTAGATAACCAACTTCCGGTAGAGGTGTTGGCTTTTGAAAAGGCCATAATGCAAGACTTAAAGAGTCTAGAAAATAAACAGACCTTTCAGAACATGTCAAGGATGGAAAATGAGGCCATCAAGGAGTTGAGGATGAAAAAAGACTTGATTATAAAACCCGCGGACAAGGGTGGGGCAATAGTTATCCAAACCACCATAGCCTATGATAAGGAATGCAGGAGGCTCTTGTCTGACAATAGAAATTATCAGATCCTCACTGAAGATCCTACTGAATCATTGAGAGTTCAGATAGGAGGAATGGTGGAAGAGGCCCTTGCCCATGACTGGATCACCAGAAGGGAGTCGGAGTTCCTGATACAAAAGAACCCACAAACTCCTTATTTTTACACTATACCCAAGGTGCACAAAAACCTTGATAACCCTCCCGGTCGCCCCATTGTCTCAGGCATCTCGTCCATTCTGGAACCTCTGTCCAAATTTGCGGATGCTTTTCTTAGACCAATTGTGCAGGCCACTGACACATATCTGAAAGATACTAAGGCAGTACTCCAATTGCTGAAAGACCAGACATTTGACCCCAGCTCCCAGATGCTCCTTAGTCTCGATGTGGAGAGCCTTTATACCAGCCTCCCACACGAGGAGACCTTACAAATCATCGAGGAGGTCCTACATTAAAAAAACTGGGAATACCATACCCCACGGAATGTGGTGCTGGAATGTATTTCATTGGCCCTGACTAAGAATTTCTTTGAGTACGAGGGCACCCTCTTCTGGCAAAAACATGGGACCAGTATGGGCAGTACTTTTGCCCCGAGCCTGGCGGGACTATATGTCCATCATCTTGAGTCTACCAGAATTCTACACCCAGATAACCCACACAGGACGAGGATACGTACCTGGCGGAGATATATAGATGACATCTTGGTTATCTGGGAGGGAGACATGGCCACGGTAACAGACTTTACTGTGTGGCTCAACAACCAGAATGCTTTCTTGAAATTTACCCACCAGGCATCCAACCAGAGCATGGTATTCCTGGATTTAAACATTTATCATGAAGCAGGGACCCTAAAAACTGAAACACATTTCAAGTCAACAGCCAGGAACTGCCTCCTCAGATTTGACAGTTTTCATCCACGTCATCTGAGGGAGAATCTACCTTATGGACAGTTCCTGCGCCTGCGGCGGAACTGCAGTGATATTGAAAAATATAAATCTCAGGCCAAGGACCTGAGTGTGAAACTAAAACAGAGGAAGTATCCAGAACCTGTGATCAGAAAAGCTTCAAAAAGGGCCAGGAACAATAATCGTGAAGCACTCCTTGAGGATAATCCCCGTAGGGAGGAGGCAGAAAAAAGAACAGTATGTGTTACCACATACAGCCCGGTAACCAACCAGGTGACCAAGTTGGTAAACAAACACTGGCGCACTCTAACAAGTAGTGGTCTATCATTGGAGAAACCTTTGTTTGCACACAGGAGGGGTAGGAACTTGAGGGACATGCTTGTTCATACAAGACCGCCCCCTACGAAAAATGATCAAACGAGACTCCAGGGCCTACATGGTCACTACCCATGTGGTAACTGTAACAACTGCCACCTCACTAAAAAAAGCCTAAACTTAACTTTCTCAAATGGGACACAGTGGGAGCAACGTAAGTTTACAAATTGCAACAGCAAGAATGTTGTATATTTAATCTCGTGCCCCTGTGGAAAAGAATACGTTGGTATGACAACAAGACCTGTCAAAACAAGAATCAACGAACACAAAAGTAACATTAGGTGTAAGAAACTCACCACCAAAATGTCTACCCATTTCATTGAACATCAACACTGCGTGAATGAACTGCAGTGGACAGTCATTGAACAATTACCTTCAGAGGTGGGCCTTTTGGAAAAGGAACAGCGGTGGGTGTTCAGGTTGGGTACTGACGTCACGGGGCTGAATGATTCAATCCCGTGGAACCTCTTGAGATAAACTGTGTTTGAACATAACCACCTAGGCGTTTTTTAGGCCTATGAACTGTTCATAATAACATCTCGTTGGTTCCTTAGCCTTCCAATTGTCACCAGCTATGTGTTTTGTATTGTGACCACCCAGCATAGCACTCCTGATCCATCAGTGCTGTATAGCCAACTCACTTCATTTTTCTAAAACTGAAGGATAAATATAAGCCTGGCAAATGTTCCATCTTATTGCATAATATACATTTAATATTAAGACCCATGGCCCCGTTTTTCCATGTTAGAGCTAGTTAACAACAGTGGAGACATCGCCTCCCAGCGAGCGTGGTGTTTCCTTTTTGAGGCATGCGCGATCGCTTCTCTGACCGCGCATGCGCAGAAGACAGGCATTCTATTGCAGCGGAGACATCGCCTCCCAGCAAGCGTGGCGTTTCCTTCTCGAGGCATGCGCGATCGCTTCCCTGACCGCGCATGCGCAGAAGACAGCCTTTCTGCGCATGCGTGCAGATAGTGTACCGCGGGAGCGCAGTACCGGATCATCGGCGATGGCGTCCGCTATATTTGGGCATATACCGACTCTCATTAATCAATCAGCCAATACTAATTATCACGAGGGATGGTATATTTAAAGGGCGTTTTCCCTAGAGAGGCTCACTTCATCGGAGCCGCGTTGAGGGAAGGCAGGCGAATGGCACATGCAGTAACCGTGAGTTAATGGGTGATAGCAGACAGATGTTTCTTTCTCCATAGTTATGGTAAACTTTATACCTTCCCCTTTTTCCAACTGAACCCGGATTACCAATGTTGTTTTTAGGTCTTTCTGAGCAGGAAGGAGGGATCCCCAATATACGCTTAGGCTCATGAGGTCTCACATATTAGGACTCTAAGTAAGACTTTCTCTTATTGACCAGCTGCTCTCTTTTTCCATCAGAGTTGAGAGTATTTTTGTGTTTTGTATGTATTTGTGTGTGTCAGTACAGTGATGTACTTTAGTGTGTCTTTTTCATCACAAAGGTCCCAGTATTTTTAGGCTTGACCACGTGATTTTGAGAAGGCTTGTTCCTTCTTTTTCAATGAATCTGATGGTATGTATTCAAGTATGCATTTCTCTTTACAGGTTCTCTCGCCAACTGGGCGCAACGACATTCACTAACACTAAATAACATTGTTAGGAACATTACACATTGTGGTAATTTTTAATTAAACACTTTTACATTTTACATGTGAGTAAGGTGAGGGAAAGTGCATAACCCTCGTCCTGAAGAAGGAGGCTGTGCCCTCCGAAACATGTTGACACTTTCACAGTGGTTCCAGATACCTTAACTCGTATCTACCCAACCACGCTCTGCACTTTTTTAATAATACCAGCCGGGGACTAATAAAATTCTGTTTTTCTCCCACGTGCCAGGTATTTTTTAACTTTTTCACTTTTTTCACCTCACCTCACTCACACTTTGGTTATATATACACACACACCCCCACACATAGTTCACTTCCAAGTGCTCCTGCGCATTCGCTAGTCGTAGCACGCCGCATCCCGTAGAGGGGTGCGAAGGCCCCGATGATGAAGCATGACACCAAGGGGCCTGTTGGTGTGTGAGGGGCATTTAAACAATACTGTGTGTCTCCCCATCACTTTTGGGATCACTACCTTGAGTGGATTCCACTTTGTTTAATGATGAAGTGAACCCGCCATGCTTAGAGATGCGCTCACTAATGCAAAGGATGAAAAAAAAGGTAACAATGAAGCCAACTAATGTTAGATTTGGGGGTCTCTAGTTGGCACAGGTAGGTACTTGTGACAAATAGAGACCCTTGCCTCTAGTCAGGATAAGGGGATTAAACTCCTAAATAACCCCTGCTAACCCCCTTGGTAGCTTGGCACGAGCAGACAGGCTTATCTCAGAGGCAGTGTGTAAAGCATTTGTCACCACATATAGTAACCCAGTGACAACACTACAGATGGACACCAACACAAGGTTTTATATAAAAAATAAATATATATATATATATATATATTTTTTTTTTGTGTTCAAAACTGCTTTATTGTATAGGAAAAAAAAGTACACAGCTTCTTGCGCCTACAACCCGGAGGCTGGCAGCGGGACAATCAAATATAACACAGCCTTATGACCGGCATCCCGGAGGCCCGGCAGCATAGCATAGGATCAGGCAATAGTAGCAGCACAGCCGGCATTGTCAAGCATTTGAGGATGTATTGCAGCAGATCAGTGTTTTCAGTTATTAGTTTTTAGGTTGAAAAAACTTTCCAACATTCAACAAACTAAGAGGCGTTATAGACACGCTCGGATATGAAGGCCCGAGCCAATAGGGTAATATAGATAGGCAAGATCGTACTCATCTTAACAGTTAAAGAACAAGAGTCCTGGCGGCATATAATCAACGCTATAGTAAGCAACATGCATGGTGTTGCGGAGTGTCAGTGAATATGTGAGGGGCGAGTATATGTCATGGGTGGCATGGAAGGACCCCAGATAGAGCAAGGGGGACAGGCGTCACCAATAGGTAGGTCTGTGGTTGTAAGCAACATATGGGGTGCACTGGTCAGGGCGGGACCTCACGGTTTGGAAACAGGGAGATATCCCCCAGCAGCACGGAGGGGAAATGTATTGACGGGCATTGTGGCCACACTTGGAATCTCCGCAGTGTCGCTAATTACTAGTATGGTTTCCTTCAGGCGCATCGTCGCCATCTGGTTGTGCGAGTATATAGTTCACTAGGGGGCCCCAGATATCCTTAGGCCGACTCATAACTGGCAACAATTCAGCGAAGGTAGTATACTGCTCTTGACAATAAGTCAAGTCTGCTAGCCAATCCTTAAATTTAGGCGCTCTGCCTCGGCCCCATTGGCACGCCACCCGTCTCTTAGCCAAGAGCAATGCAGTATCGACAAATTTCCGACAAGATTTAGGAATATGCGGAGTATGCCCAAGGAGTGCCATCAGGGGGTCCATAGGCACGGTGCCCTTCGTCATTGCCGTGAGGGCGTCCGTTACCTGTTGCCAGTAATGCAGTACTTGAGGACATCCCCACGCCAGGTGCAGAAAGTCTGCGTGTTCGGCGTGGCAGCGCCCACATCGATCATCGTCCGCTAGTCCAAATCTGTGTTTCCGCACAGGTGTATAATATATCCGTTGTAGAAATTTGTAATGTATGATTTTCAGTCTACTGCTCGCGGAGATACGAGACGTGAGAGTACAGCAGTACTGCCATTGCTCATCGGTGAGTTCAGCAGTCAGCTCAGCACACCAATGTTCCCGGGCACCAGCTGCAGGCATTGGAGCCGCAACCCTGAGCTGACAGTATAGGCCAGACACCAGATGTGTCCCATCCTGCGAGCTGAGTAGGAAATGGAGTGGGAGTAGGATTTCGGGTTCATCGGGGAAATCAGGCAATATGTTCCTCATCCCCGCGCGCAGACGTACATAATAGAAAACTTCAAGTGGGGTGCGACTATGAGATGCAAAAAACAACTCTGCAGATTTAAAGTGACCGTTCGAGAATAGGTCATCCCAGCAAGCAATCCGTACCTTCGCACAAAGGGTGCGAAAACCCTGTTCCTGTAGCAGGGCGAGATCAGGATGAAAAGTCAGCGGTAGCTTGGGTGAATACGGCAGGCGGCAGGACAGGCTCTTGGCAGTACGACGCCACGCGTCAAGTGTACACGATACCGAGGTGTTCGATGTAGGTATGGACGACTCCGTGCAGTGAAGCAGCCCACTGAGCGGAATAGGATGCACAATCCAATCATCCACCGCGATGTGAGGCATGAAAGGGGTAGGGGCCAGCCAGTGGTAGGCAAATTGTGCCTGTGCACATTGATAGTACGCTTCAAAGTCAGGGATGTCAAAGCCTCCCTTGTCATATGGAACGGTGAGCGTGGACCATTTCAACCGTGGGTTCTTACCCCCCCAGAACAGCCGACGCAGTTCCGACTTCAGGGTGTTGAAGAAGAAAGCCCCAGGATAGTAGGGGATATTAAGGAAGAGATATAGGAAGCGGGGGAGAATCACCATTTTTATAAGGGATGCCCTTCCGGCCATGGAGAGCGGCAGGGCTATCCCACGATCAACTGTGGCAGCTAATTTAGTGATTGCTACTCCGTAATTGGATCGTAGAGTTTCGCTCCTATCTCGGGAAATTTGTATCCCCAGGTATCGAAGTTCGGTCCGACACCACTCCAGCGGATAGTCAAGGGGAAAAACTGTAACCGCCTCCGTTAAAGGGAAATATTGCGACTTGGACCAATTAATGTGTACACCTGACATCCTGCCGAACACAGCGAATTCTCGGAGTAGGGGGTTAAGGTGTACCTCAGGGTGTTTAACATAAAGCGTGATGTCATCCGCGTAAAGGGACACATCGATTTGTCGCTGCAAGCATTGTATCGCCCCCTCCCGGTGCAGTTGACGTAGGCGACAGGCAAGAGGTTCAACGGCAATAGCAAACAAGAGGGGAGATAGGGGGCATCCCTGGCGCATGTCTCTAGTAATGTCAATTGGCTGCGAAAGACGGCCATTGATAAGTATTCTTGCCGTGGGTCGAGTATAGAGCAGGCGGACCCAGGATATGAAGAGTTTCGGGAACCCCATACTAGCTAATACAGAGAATAAATAAGGCCATTCGACCGAGTCGAATGCTTTCGAAGCATCGAGGAAGATGGCTGCGACCGGCATGTCGGGGTGCACAGTGCGGAGTAGGGAGAATAAAGTGCGGAGGTTATGTGAGGTGGAACGGCCAGCCAGTGAACCCAGATTGATCGGGCAGTACGATCCGGGACATGAGTAGTGAGAGATGGGTAGCCAGGACCTTAGCGAGCATCTTGACATCGCAATTTAGGAGAGAAAGCGGGCGATAAGAATTGCAGGAGCTGGGATCCTTGTTGGGCTTCAAGAGGGAAGTAATAACCACCTCTTGCATAGAGCCAGGGAGAACGCCATCGCGCAGCGACTCCTCATAATCCTCTCGGAGGACAGGGGCCATAATATCTATGTATGCCTTATAGAATTCAGCAGGGATGCCATCGAGGCCAGGGGCCTTGCCATTCTTGAGGGACATAATGGCCTCGCGAATCTCGTCCCGCTCAAAGGGAGCCGCCAGGAACGCCCTGTCTCCATCGCTTAGCCAGCAGAGCGCCACATCCCTCAGATAGGCAGCATAAGATGTATTGGGCACAGTGTCAGAATAGGTATAAAGTGTGTGGTAGTGAGATGTAAAGGCAGTAAGCAGCTCGTCCGAATCCCTGACCGTGGTCCCGTGTGTGTCAGTAAGTTCAAGTATGGTGTTGCGTTCCCGTGAGGCCCGCGTGAGTGTAGCAAGGACCCTTCCAGGCCTATCTCCCTCACAGTATTTTCTGGTCTGCCAGTGTTTCCTACGGAACTTAGCCTCCCTAGCAGCCTCTTCCTCATACTGTGATAATGTTTCCCTAAAAGCAGCGTGTAAATCAGGGCTACTGTCCGTCACCATGCGGAGTTCCAATGTCCGCAGTTCCCTCTCTAGTGTGTGAATTGTGTTTTTAATATCTCTCAGGACCCCAAAGCTTTTGGAGATGCAGTACCCTCTAATGGTCACCTTAAAGGCTTCCCAGAGGTGTTCGACCGAATCCACTGATCCCTTATTCCTGGGGAAAAAGGCAGTTATCTCTTCGCCCAACTCAGTTCGGAACAGACTATCCAACAGGATCTCAGGCCGGAGTCTCAATTGTGTCTGGGGCTATCCCACCCAGGAACGTGGAGGTGTAGCAGAACGGGACTGTGATCAGAGTATGTTCTTGGCAAGTGTGTCGCCCGTAACACTTCTGTGGTAATCCCTCTGGTAAGGAGAAAGAAATCCAGTCGCGCCCATGTTCCCATGTGTGAGGTAAAGTGTGTGCCTTCCCTCCCATGGGGATATAAGTGCCGCCATATGTCCAACAGTTCGCCCTCCGTGATCACTCCCTCCAGCGCCTCTCGCGCCTTGGGCTTATAGCTGCTCACTCCATCCGCCCTATCTAGATGTGGTATCAACGCTAGATTGAAATCGCCACCCCAGATAACGTGGCGCGAGCCTACATCCATGATCCTTCCCCATAATGTGGTAAAGAAAGCAGGTGTATCTACGTTAGGGGCATAGCTGACAACAAATGTGAATGTGTCCCGACCCAGTCTGCCCCACAATAAAGCATACCGCCCCTCACCATCCACCAGATCACCGTATTTATGGAACGGCATGCTAGGTGCTATAAGGATGGTGACTCCTCTCGCATAGGTGGAGTATGAGGAGAAGGTGCGGACTCCAGCCCACTTGCTCACAAATGTGTTTTTCCCCTGTGGTCACAGATGGGTTTCCTGCAACATGGCCACCTGGACACGGTGTCTATTGAGATAAGCGATGACATTGCGACATTTTTTAGCATCATTGAGACCTCTAACATTCCATGACATACAGGTCAATTGCGCGTCAGCATTCAAAGCAGCCATAGGTAGAAGAATAACAAGTTTACCAGTTCCAGCCTGTGCGAAGAGACAGAGCCCACTCTAAGTAGCCGATATAGATACTCATGCCAATGCATAATTCGAACAAACATTCCAAGCGATTCTTTCGGAACCAGCCCAACCCCCCTCCCACCCCAGCATCCCAATCATGCCAGTAGCCACCGTTCCCCACCCATTGCTCCTCCCTCCTCCCCCTACCCCCCAACCTCTGCAACAACATCAACAACATAAAGATTTGCATGGGGAACACCCTGTAGGGATACAACATAAAGTACGCACAGCCACTTCATCCGCCCACGGCCTCCGAGTCTGTACCGCCCTTGGTGGAGGTTGGGGTCAGGAGAGTGGTCCTTGGATTACGTTATCACAGGAGTGATGAGGCAGCATTGGTCCATCGTGTATGGTCGTATCTTTTTCCGTGCACTCGAAGCAAGAGTCAGTGTATGACAGCGCAGGTGAAACAAAGAGTTCAGTAGATACAAGCGATCAGTGTCTGTCCGCTGCCGAAGATGGGTCTTCGTCCTCCCTGCATTCCTCCCTACGTGCTTTACGGATCGACTTTAGGAAATCTTCCACTTTTTGAGGGTTCGTAAAGAAACGCTGCTTCCCCTGATGTGTGATCCGCAGCTTTGCCGGGTAAAGTAGGGCATAGTCCAGTTGAGCTTCTCGCAGCTTCTTTTTCACAGGGATGAACTTACGTCGCTCCTCCTGCACCATGGGGGTGAAGTCCGGATATATGGAGAAGCTAACGCCAATATATTGCAGGGTCTGCTTAGACCGGGCCGCCCTCAGCGCGACATCGCGATCCCGATAATTTAACAATTTAGCGATAATTGGCCTAGGCAGCAGTCCAAGCTTAGGAACAGGTGCCAATGATCGGTGTGCTCTCTCGATGATAAATTGAGGAGAGAAAGCGTCCTCTCCAATCGAGCCTTTGAGCAGTTTTTCAACATAAAGCTCCATCCTGCCCGTGTCCGTGGATTCTGGAATGCCCGTGACGCGTATGTTGTTGCGTCGGCTGCAGGCTTCCAAATCCTCGTTCTTGGCCGCTATGACTCTGAGCAGGTTGTCCATCCTGGCCAATTGTGTGGTGTGAGTCGAAGTGATATCGTCGTTATCGGATATGCGTTGCTCCGTAGCTGACAGCCACTCCTCGTGACGATCCACTTTATGAACCAGGGCATCTAGCCTGGCGGTGACACCGTCAACCTTTTCCACCACAGTGGCAAACCCCTGTCTCATCTCCTGAAACAGGCTATGTAAGTCAAGATCTTTAGTAGGAGTAGCAGCGGCCCTCGAAGACGTACCGCTGGGCCCGGGATCGGCAGGCACCGATTTTGCTCCTTTTTTGGCGCCATCAAAGCTCAGTTTCGTTTGGCGATTTTCTGGTCGCACCATGTTGGTGGCTGGACGTGGCCTCTCCACCGCCGTGCGCCCGAACGCTGCTGTGCGCCAAGATGTCCGCTGAGGGGGTGGCGATACAGTCTCAGAAAGAAGGCGCGCAAATGTGCAGATATAATGCCGCGCGGAATGTGTCGGACGAGGCACCTCTATTGCACGGTGAGCACAGCCTGGGGGGGTTATAGGCCGTCCGACATTCTTCGCGCCTGTTGCCCCATAGTTGCGAGGCCCAGTGACAGCAGTGGTATAGAGACAGTCACCTTGTGGGAAAAGTAGGCCCCAGAGTCAGCCCCAGTTAGTGGGGGTAGGTGCACAGGCCATCAGCTCGTGGCAAGTGTGAAAGGCAGCGTCCACCGTAATTAGAACAGAGTCATAGACCTCCCTGCGGTCCAAACGCGCGACACAGCCAGGCTCTGCAATCCGCCAGCAAAGGATGAAGCAGAACACGAGGCCCCCGGGGGTCTGCGCCACTTCCAGCGCAATGCAGGGAGCGCGCAAAAGAACGGGTCATCAGGAGGCCCTGCCGTAGTTCGGAGGGCTGGTAAGCGCGGCCGTCCTCGGCTCCCCCGCCTCCCGCAGGGAACGCAGAGGCGGCCGCCTCCTCCCGGCTCTGGCACCTCCCAGCCCGTGCTGCTCCGTAGACGGCGCCGCTCGAGTCCGGCTCCCCGCCGTAGCCTCAGGGGCTGCCACACCGCCCCGCCCGAGCTCCCCGCTCTGTGCAGCGTCTCACCTCTAGTCAGGAAGCCCCGAGTCAGTCCTCCATCCGGGGGCGAGGCGCATGGAAGGATAATATCGCCGCACTATGGCCTCAAGGTCCCACGCCGAGGCCGTCCGGGCTCTGAGTATTCACCCGCGAGTCTGGCCTATCCCCTCGTGGCCAGGCGCGGGGTCGCGTTGTCTTCCACAGAAGGGCACCTCTGCTCGCGGTCTCCGCGCAGGCCTGCGGTGAAATTTCAATCGGCGCCACCGCCGGTTCCGGATCACACAGCGGCCCCAAAGTCAGGACGAGTGTAGAGGGCACCCCCCTGCAGCTGTTGGGGGGTGAAATCGATGGTTTCTCAGCCTGAGGATATTTAACGGATAAATTACCAAGGAGCGGGAGCTACTCGACTAAGCAGCCATTCCGCTCTCTAGCGCCCCCCCCCCAAAATAAAAAATAAATAAATAAGTATACTTTATATAGATTTACCACAAGACCATAAACGACAAAAATACACAATACTATTACTTTAAGATGGTAGATTTAGCTTAGTTAAGTTCAGTTCTTAAGATATGACACTTTGCGTCAATGTACCTTACGATGCGTTGCGCTTCCATGACGAGCAATGTCGCAGCGAGGGAAATGGGCAAAGTTTAGGTGCAAAGAAATAAAGACGGGAAGATCTTCAAGATGCGGCATGCTTCTCCAGGGATGCGAGAAGTTCTCGGTTCGATGCGTGGACTGCAGCGGCAACACCCTTGTTCAGAAGTGTGACGGCAACAGCTCCAACTGCGACACTCTTCTCCCACGATGCGTGAAGCTTCCGCGCAATGCAACAACTCCAGCGGCGACATCCTTGTTCAGAAATGCGACTGCAGCAGCTCCGACGGTGGCGCGCTTCTCGGGGATGCAAAGCGATTTCCTCGATGCGGTGCAATGCGACAGTTCCAGCGGTGACGCCCTTGGTCAGAATTGCAACGGCAGGCCCAGCGACAGGCTTCTACCTCGTTGCGAGACTCTTCTCTCGATGTGGTGCAGTGAGACAACTCCAGCGGCGACACCCTTGTTCAGAAGTGCGACGGCAGGCAGCAGCGACGGCGACATGCTTCCTCTTCGTTGCGAGACGCTTCTCTCGATGCAGTGCGGTGTGACAGCTCCAACGGCGACACCCTTGTTCAGAAGTGCGACGGCATCAGTAGCGACACGCTTCCTCTTCGTTGCGTCGCGCTTCCAGCTCCTTGTGACACGCAGTTCCTCAGAAGGCCCAAAACAGCAGCAGGCACTTCCACAAGAACTCTTGAGAGCTGGGAGGTTAAAGTCTGTTGTCCCTGAGAATTCAGCAGGAGGCAAGCTCTTTTCCAAGTCCTTGGAGATCCTTCACAAGTTGAAAGCAAAGTACACAAAGTTCCTTTCTCCTCTCTTTGGCAGTAATGCAACCACTGCAGGCCAATCCCCTAAGCAGCACTTCAGCTTAGGAATAGTCTCTCCTCAGTTTCTTCAGGTTTGTCTCCTCAGCAGAGGTTTCTTCTTGTTTGTCCAAAAGTGATCCTATTTCTTGGGATCAGGGTCCCAATATTTATTCCCCAGAATCCTTTGTTCTCTGTGAGAAGAGGTGCCTTTGCCCAGTCCAAACCAGTTCTGAAGCACTCTGTTTATCAGACTTCTCCTTTCCTTTCACAATGCAGGGCAGAAACATTAGACGCCCCACAGGAGGTGGGGCCAGCATTGTGGAAGGCAAGTGCAGTCCTGGAGCACTTTGTTGACAGGACTCCTTCTCTTTTTTCAGTGTGAAGGGCAGAGACATCAGCCGCACCCCAGGAGGTGGAGCCAGCATTGTGGAAAACAGGCACAGGCCTATTCAAGGTTGAGGTGCAACTCCTCCCTCCCATCTAAAAGCAGATCTCTCTATTCACCACTGAGCTGACTCATCCTATCTCTTGGAATCCCCCAGCCCTGTCACTCACAAACTCCAGACAAGGAATACACAACCCAGTAGAGGCAGGCTTGAAAGGTTAGGTAAGAAAATACCTACTTTCTAAAAGTGGTATTTTCAAACACAGAATGTTAAAACCAACTTCACTAAAAGATGTATTTTATCATTCTGAGTTCAGGCATATTAAACTCAAATTTCTACCATATTCTCAGAGTCAGTTAGGATTATAAAATGTAATAATTCTAACAGCCCATTCTGGCCTATGGAGAAAGGTTAGCCTTGCAATAGTGAAAAACGAAAATAGCTGTAATTCACTATTAGGACATGCCACACACACCAGGGCATGTCCTACCTTATACTTACAATGCACCCTGCCCTTGGGCCTACTATAGGGGTGACTGATATGAAGAAAAGGGAAGGTTTAGGGACTGGCAAGTGGGTGCACTTGCCCAGTCAGTATGACAGTACCAGACTGCATGCAGGCTTTGCAATGGCCGACCTTAGACACATTTTACAAGGCTGCTTCTGTGGGTGGCACAACCAGTGCTGCAAGCCCACCAGCAGCATATGGATTTACACGCCCTGGGCACACTCAGTGCAGTGTACTAGGGTCTGACAAGTAAACCAAATAGCCAAACATGGAAATACTGATTAATACATCAATTCAAAATAGGGAGCACTTGCACTGTGGCACTGGACAGCAGTGGCACAGTGCCCAAAGCATCTAACAACAGCTAAAATACATGAGGCAACAGCAAAAATGGAAGGGAGACCCACGCCTATGGTGCTAGGTCAAACAGTAAGTAAGGAGGGGCTAAAAGACACATTATATGTGCCTCTTATTCACCACTTTCTAAGAGTTTAGCAGTGCCTGAAACTAGTTAGATTGAACAAAGTGTCCAGGATCACACTACGTTGAGTGGAGAAGGAGAGGGATCGAGAATTAAATTATATAGTTTCACCTTCACACTGGCTGTAGTGAAGACCTTGTCTTCTTCTCTCATTTAAACACAGCATTATTCAGACATAAATATCAATGAGTAAGGGAAAGTCGCAGAAATGTCAAGGGAAGCAAGCATGTAAAATATTAATTTGTCTGAGGAATAGCTGTTGCACGACACAACATCTTGTTTATAAGCAAACATTTCACATCTAAACTGTGCAGATAACTGAATGCTGATAAAAAATGAGCAGCTTCACCTACACAAAGAAAACGCAATGGAGAAGTCCTCAAAAGGTGAACTGGCAATAGAAAATGTGAACTTCACAGTTTCACTGTGAAAAATGAGAACATATGAGCAATACAGCGTCACTGTCAAAACTGGGCACAAAGGTATCTTACTACTCGCCTTTGAAAAGTGTAAACCTAGACAGACATGCATTCATATAGGATTCTGGAAACATGGCACATGTGTGCTATGGTGGGGTACTATGTTGGAACTGTGTACAGAACCGGAAATTATGTTTTGATAATGGCACTTGTGTTTATTATGATTTGGGCTAACTTGAGCCATCATAAGCACTAATAGCAAAGACAATATGATGTGCTGAATGTGACATCTATTCTATTTCATCTTAAGGAAAGGCATGTCATTGCGTTCACTTCCTGTGACAGACAGACTTGTGTGGAAAATTCAGAGGAAGGATACAGAGTAGCAAGGTTCGCTGAGGATTTGGAGCAGCTATGTGTTGGAGTGGGATCTAATTTTATGATTTTGCATTAGGGCCCATGGCTACTAAGTTATATAACTGGTGGAAACAGATGTCTCCAGCCAACAATACCTAGGTGACAGCCTGATCTACATTAATACCTCCTATTACTTAGTCCTATTTCAGAAAAATCAGAAGATCAAAAGCTACCTTTTTTAGGTACCAGTTAGACCAATCCAAAAATAGACCTAAAAAGCTATTTGAACTAATTAAAACACAAACTAAAGGCTTACCTCATCCCAGCTCTCAACCCAGCTGCGAAAACTTTGCTTCCTTCTTTACTGAGAAGTCAGAAAACGTAAACACGGACCTGCTTAAGATCCTAGAAACTCTAAAAGGTACTCACAAGAACACCCCTCCTCCCCTTCTAACCTCCTCCAGTCCAATCCCTCCAACGTTTGCCCTCAAAAATAATGCAAAATGGACCTCCTTCCACCTCTACACAGAAGATCTAATACTAAAAATAATCACATCACTCAAACCCTCTAACTATTTCATCGACCCTCTTCCTGCCAATTATCTAACTGAGTTCATAATGCTGATTCTGCCTCTATGGACCAAGATTATCAACACCTCTCTGCTTCAAGGAGTCATTCCTGAAAGCCTTAAATCTGGGCAGGTATCACCCATCCTAAAGAAACCAACGGCAGACCACACTGACCTGAATAACTACCGCCAGATCTCTAACATTCCAACTCTAGCCAAACTCCTCACATAATAGATGATGCACTAAAAATACTTGACCAAAACAAAGCATGTCTACTAATCCTTCTTGAGTTCTCCTCGGCATTCAACACCGTCAAAAATGATAATCTCCTAGACCTTTCTAGATTTAGAATGGGCCTATCAGGATCACTCCTAAATTGGTTCACCTCTTTCCTCCAAAATAGATCCCAAAGATTTAAGGTTAATCAATCCCTATCTACGGCTGTACCATTCACTCTAGGAGTTCCACAGGGATCATCCCTCTCGCCTACACTCTTCAACCTTTTCATGGACCCTGACTGAAATTCTCAGCTCCTCAAACATCCATTATCACCTCACGGTCTATCTCTTACTCTCGCGAGGAGCTATGGGGATGGAAACCCGAGCACGAACACCTGGGCTGTTCCAGAATTGATCCTTTGCTGGAACCTCGTAAGTGTCCTCACTGTGATCGCAGTTTCGTTTTCTCGCAGTCACTGTCTATGAAATTAAAAACACAGCAAAAGCCTAGTAAACAGTTCAGCTGCCCTGAACAGCCGCTCCTTAGTCAAACACAATCTGGAGATGGCCGAGCTGATTGAAAGTCTTAAATTAGACCTAGCTTTTGTTACAGAAACATGGGCCAATGTATCTTCTGATCCCGACCTAATAGCAGCCCTTCCCCCAAACTTTTACATCACTAGAGCGGACAGACCACATAAACGTGGTGGGGGGATTAGCTATCATCGCAAAAAGCGATATTGTAGTGAAAGTATCCTCCTTGGATACCTCATTGGACTGTGAGCTGCTTCAGTTTCAGGTCCTGTTGAACCACAACAATTCTCTCAATGGCCTCCTAATTTATCGCACTCCTAAAGCTAGAATCTAGCATAAATTATGCCAGCTACACTATCTTGGGAGATTTTAACCATCATCTTGAGAGACTTGTATGTACTAGCAGTAGGGACCTTGTAGAGGAACTGGCCTGGCTAAGCCTGGAACAACTTGTTAAAGAATGTACACATGATGCAGGACACATCCTGGATGGCATTTTTACGTCTAATCCTTTGATTAGTATTGACAAAGTCCTTCCGGTGGTATGGTCTGATCATAAAGCAATTATTTTTTCAATTAAAGCCTCTGTTCAAGTACATAGTGAATCTGCGCCGCCATCATCTTTCTCCTATCGAAACTGGGACAAAATGGATCCGGGCTTTTCCACATTGCACTGCTAAAGAATGTACCTAACCCAGGGCCAGACACTGACCTAGCAGTAACAATCTTAGCGACTGGATAACTCAGGCGGCCAATAAAGCCGCACCTCTTCTTACCTCTTCGACAAAAAGGAAAATACCTTCGGAACCCTGGTTCTCAGAGGCTTTAAGGCTTCACAAGCAATTGTGCCGAAGGACAGAAAAACAATGGAGATCAAGCTATAGCATAGAACAAAAAAAGAAATATGCACAGTCCCTGTCATCATATAAAAAATTAATCAAAAAGATAATTCTCGAACAAGATTGCAGTAGCTAACAACTCATGTAAAGAACTATTTAAGACGGTCAAAAAATTAGCAAAAATCCCAGAGAAAGGGATTCCGAGTCATAATGCTGATTTCTGCAATATTCTAGGTCAGGCACTTGTTGATAAAATGCAAGTAATCTATGACACTTTTGGCAACATTCCCACCAAGCCCAATATCAATACCTACCCCATAACAGAAATTCAGACCTTCTCCTTTACCCCACCCAGCAGGGATCAAATCTGGCAAACCATTAAAGAAATTAAATCAGGAGCTCCCTCTGATCCCTGCCCCCCTAAGGTCTATCATATGTGTGCTGAAGAGCTCAGCATTCAGCTGATGGATATATTTGGGGGAATTATACAGTGCGGAAAGTTTCCTGTGGCATGGAAAGGAGCATCGGTGCTTCCGCTGTTAAAAAAAACCCCCATCTGAGCACTGATGATGCCAATAACTATCGCCCGATTTCTAGAATTCCATTCTGCGCAAAGGTCCTGTAGAAAATACTTACCACTCAACTCTCCACCTTCATCTCCTCAAACAGTTTGCTGTACCACTCCCAGAATGGATTCAGAGAAGGGCATGGGACGGAATCAGCTCTGGTAATGGCCTGCGATTAGCTAAGGCATTCTTTGGACGGAGGCGGGAAGGCCGCCTTGATATTGTTAGATCTATCGGCGGCCTTCGACATGGTCAACCATAACATCCTTATCTCTAGACTGTCTGGACTGGGCGTACAAAATCTATCACTGGAGCTACTTCTATCCTATCTGACAGAAAGATCGTTCAGAGTAGAAGTAGGCGGTACCAGTTCACATGTTTTTAATTTACCTTGCGGAGTGCCTCAGGGATCATCTTTGAGCCCTACGCTCTTCAACGTATATGTGGCTCCTCTAGCGACCTTAATCAGACAGTATGGCTTCTCTGTAATCAGCTATGCCGATGACACACAAATTGTGGTGTCAATCGCCGACAACGAAAACGAGGTGGCAGACCACTTTAACACCTGTATGTCAAAGGTATTTAGCTGGATGCAAGCAAACTGTTTAAAATTGAACGGCAGCAAGACAGAGGTCCTACTCTTGGGAACTAACCCTCTAGGCTGGTCGCCGGCATGGTGGCCCCCTGAGTTGGGTCAATGTCCCCAACCAGTTTCCAATGTCAGAAACCTTGGGGTGATTTTTGATGATCGGCTAACTTTTAACAGTCAGTTAAATGCCCTTACAGCAAAATTCTGGGCCACCCCTAAGCTGATCAGGAAGATCCGAGCGTTCATTCCCCCAGAGTCATTAAAATCAGTGGTAATTGCCCTTGCAATATCCAAATTGGATTATGGCAATGCACTGTACCTTGCAATCCAACAGCAATGTGAACACCTATGGAGACAAACGAAAGACATTGAAGCAAGAGCAAACTATGTCACCAAACGAAAACAATACATCTTAGCCATTAAAGACGCAAAAAAGGCGTACTTCACTCAACGAATTCATGAGAACCACAACTCCGCAAAAGAACTGTTCAAAATAGTGAAGGAGTTTAGCAAACCATCCAGCACCTCACAAACCCTTATCCCCTCAACGGAGGCTTGTGAACGCATCAGCACCTTCTTTTCCGATAAAATCAACAAAATCTACTCCACCTTCACTCCCCTAAACACTCATATCTTGCCAGACAATTCTGACAAGCATACTTTAACATCAGACAGATGCAATGTCCAATCAGACTCAGGCAATACACCGCGTCTAACTAGTTTTCAACTATTCTCTGAATAAGAGGTATTAGCGGTACTGAACACAGTCAAATCTGGTTTTCCCTCGGACCCCTGTCCCCACTTCGTGTTCTCCAAAATCGCACCCACGCTCTGTCCCCTCGTCACCCAACTCTTCAATAAATCGCTTACCACCGCGTCTTTCCCGGAAGCCTGGAAACACGCATCCGTGACCCCCCCCTTTTGAAGAAAGCAGGATCCGACATCTCCAATCCGGAGAATTACAGACCGATCTCCCAGCTCCCCTATCTCTCCAAAGCCTTGGAGAAACTGGTCAACACACAACTGACCCGGTATCTGGAAAATAACTCCCGCCTGGATCCCTCCCAGACTGGCTTTAGAGCCAACAATAGCACCGAGGCAACGTTGCTGGCAGTGTCGGACAGTATCAGATGCACCACAGATCAAGGGGGATCGGTGGCTCTGATACTGCTTGACCTGTCAGCGGCGTTTGACACAGTATCACACGATTGCCTACTAAACACACTCCTGAGTAAAGGAGTGCAATCTACAGCACTAAATTGGATTAGATCTTTCCTCAGCAATCGTACCCAGGCAGTGCATATGGGTCAGTTCTACTCAAAACCCTACCCCATCGGCTGTGGGGTCCCACAGGGGGCCTCGCTGAGCCCCACTCTTTTCAATGTCTATATTTCATCTCTTGCTGACATTGGAAGGAAGTGGGGCATTGGTATATGCTCTTATGCCGATGACACACAGCTGATGGTGACAATGGATGAAGGGCCTGAGACAACAAAAAAAAAGCTACACAACTGTCTCTCTGAGATGGCCCAATGGATGCACAACCACTGCTTAAAACTAAATGCCGGCAAATCGGAGATTCTCCTGTTCGGGGGAGCAAAACTTATATGGAACGCCACACGGTGGCCACCCTCATTGGGATTATCCCCCACCCCGAAACAACACGCCAGAAACCTAGGCATCATCATGGACGACGCCCTGTCCATGAAGGACCACATACGATCACTCTGGGGCAAGGGCTTTGCAATACTCAAACTTCTTGCAAAGATTTTCCCTTGGATACCCCTGGACTGCCGACGCTCAGTCACTCAAGCTCTACTGGTTAGCCGCCTAGACTATGGCAACGCATTATTTGAAGGGATGAACAAACAACTCTTCTCCCGCCTACAGGTCTTGCAAAATCAGGCAGCCAAACTGGTCTGCAACAAAGGCAAGCGAGACTCAGCATCAGAATGCCTCAAGAAACTTCACTGGTTACTGATGCGCCAGAGGGCTACCTTCAAACTACTCTGTCATGCGCACAGAGCTCTTCATAAAACTGGCCCCACAATTCTCCAAGGGAAGATTGACTTCTACGTTCCCAATAGGAACCTAAGATCGAGTCAATCAGCTCTGGCCAAACCCAAGCGCATCCACAAAGTAAGAACAGGCGGACGCGCCTTCTCATACCTGGCAGCCAAAAGGTGGAATGATCTACCTTCTGACCTAAGACACACCATAAAGTATCTTCAGTTTCGCCAAAAACGAAAAACTCACCTCTTCCCTAAAACATAACCCCCCAGCAATGCCCTCAGTGGTCTCTCTCGATTTACAGCGCCGTGATATCCCATGGGATGAGTTTTGCGCTTTACAAATACCGGAAATAAATAAATAAATAAATATCTAGGCAAACTTCAGCGCTTGCAGAATGCGGCAGCGAGGTTAATCCTGAATATTCCTAGAAATGAATCAGTGGCTCAGCGATTAGTGTCACTTCACTGGCTTCCTGTCAAAAAAAGAATAGCTTTCAAGGCACTATGCATTGCATTTAACGCACTTCATGGCAGAGGTCCACTTGATCTGACTTCGAGAGTAAAATACTATGCCCCCACGAGGAATCTTAGATCTGTTAGTCGCAAGCTGCTGCAAGCCCCTAGATTCAAACAAGTTCGATGGGGCGGCAGATGCTTCTTGGTAAGAGTGACCAAACTCTGGAACAGCCTACCCATTTCGATTAAAAACAGTTCAAGCATCACTATGTTCAGAAAATCCTTAAAAACTTGGCTTTTTGAAACTAACATTTAAAACATACATATACTTCCTCTGATATCGATTTTACTAGTGTCAGCGCCAAGACGCCTCCGGGCATTCGTTGGGCTATATACATTTTTAAATCAAATCAAATTATCATATGTACGCTGACGACACCCAACTATACTTAAAGGTCACCTCTCTGGACGATATCACAGCCCTCAATTCAACTCTCAAAAAACCCAGACCTGGCTGGCGAACAACCACTTGAAACTAAACACCCTAAAGACTGAATTCCTCCTAATCTCCCCTCCCAACAAAACTACCAGTATCGAAGAATGGATTAAACAACTCACAGCGCTCAATTGCCAATCGCATATTTTTGACTCAGCAAAATCGCTAGGTCTAATACTGGATAGAAATCTTAACATGCAGAAACATATCAGTGCTGCAACAAACGGCGCAAATATCCAGATCAACAGCATGAGAAAACTAAAACCATTACTTCCTGCAAATGACTTTAAACTGGCTGTTCAAGCATTAGTAATCCCAAGACTGGACTATGGGAGTGCAACACTAAGCGGTATACCCAGAGCATCAACGGCCCCTCTAAGAGCTTTGCTCAACTCAGCGGCTAGGCTAATCATGGGCTCAAAAAGAAATTCTCATATTACCCCTAACTTCAAAACTCTTAACAGGCTTCCTTTCGAAACCAGAATTCAACTGAAAATTGCGTGCATGACATTCAAAGACATACATCACAATACCCTGAGATACCTGGCCCAAAAACTGGTGCTATCTTGTGGAAACACATTCTCCAGAAGTACCAACAATCTTCTTCTGAAACCACAACACTTTACCAAAAAGAAAACTTACAACCGTGCCTTCTCTGGAATTGATCCTAGGATTTGGAATGCA
This sequence comes from Lissotriton vulgaris, assembly GCF_964263255.1. Taxonomy (NCBI): domain Eukaryota; kingdom Metazoa; phylum Chordata; class Amphibia; order Caudata; family Salamandridae; genus Lissotriton; species Lissotriton vulgaris. Next base: position 1,654,983,613 of record NC_141687.1, read on the forward strand.
CTGCCCCCTGAAACTAAATGGAACCATGCTCTCATCTCTTTTAAAAAAGAAGTAAAATCCCTAATTTTAAAGAAATTCTCATGAATCTTGGTACATCTGAATCTACGCAAATGAGATCCGTATGTCACGTCTTGTACACTTGTATCTAAGCAGCTGAGATCTGTATCTCAATTTTTTAACTATATATTCATACGTTCCTTTTGTTCCTAAGTTAGACCTATGTCAAGTCTTGTACATTTGCATCCACGCAACTAAGACCTGTATTTCAATTGTTACCTATGATTTCATATGTTCCTTTTGTTCCCTACGCACAACTCTTGTAAAGCGCTATGATACCCGTAAGGGTCATGTTTACGCTATATAAAACCTTCAAAATAAATAAATAAATAGGTCTTCAGCGCTGGACATACTCACTCTGTACTTGCAATATTTACAACATTTAAAGAACTTCTTTATTCAAATCCACAAAAAATAATACATCCTGTTCTTCTCCAAGGTCAACAAATCTTAAAACCCTAACCTGCTAAAGCAATCAAACATTGCTGACTTCATATCAATCTCACCCACTGTTTCATCGCTCATCATCATATTTGACCCCTCTGTATAAACAAAATCTTTAAAGTGGCAAATCTGAAAAGATTAAGCCATTCTTGTTTCTTTTCTACTAAAAATGGCAGCTCAGGCCCTAATACTGTCATGACTGGACTTTGACCACACAGTCATTGTGGACGTCACACAAGCCTGCATACTGCCACTGAAAACTGTCCTAAATGCAAAACTAGACGTTTGTCTTTATCTCTGAAAATCGATCACATTACTCGAATTCTCGTTGAGTAACATTGGCCTCTTATTAAGGAAAGGATAACATTTAAGTTGTGATGACTAGCCTACAAAGCCATCAACACCAATTCTCCATTATACTGCTCCAAATTTTCTAAAACTTTTTTGGAGTCCCCTAGCTTCAACACCTCACACACACCAATCCCTTCATCAGATGCCCTGCTGTTATTGAACTCTGACTCTTTCAATGCTGATCTGAAGACCAAATCCAGTCTTTTACAACTGAGCAGCAGAGCAGACCCTATAAAAACACAACTTAATGCTACGTATGCTATGTCTGATACTAATTGCTCCTATGTTTGGGGGTGATGTTCTACAGCTCAAAATAAATCTTTCTACAAAACATTAGCCTTTGAGTGGATGAAACAGTCAAATCAGGAAAGAGTCTCAGCTTCCCTGTTTCACCGACCGTGTGATCCTACGCAAATACTGTATCTTCCCAAGCCTCCTTAACTTGCTCCTTCAAATCTTCCTGCAGACTTCAGGTCCCGGTCTTTAAAGCTTCAGGCAGGGTAGGGCTGAGGAAGGGCAGGATGCATGCATCAATCAACAAAGGACCTCTCTCTCTTTGTCCTGGAAGTGCAGACTGCAGACAGCTGTTGCAGCGAGGTGAACAATAGATCCTGGAGGGTTGCAGCACAACAAAAGGGCAAGGAGTGGCCTCTGTGATGTTACCTTTATGCTGGGACTATGAAATTGGTCACAGGTAAAGTGCAGGGCCATTATAGGTAGTGCTTTCACGCACAAATGGCCCTGCAAATCACAGAAGAGCGAGGGGAAATTATTTTGACCCCTCGTCACCCCCTTCCTTGTCTCCGATGTCCCACCACTACAAAATCTGGTGGGGATATATCCCCCGCGTCCCTCACACTTTCTACGCCCATGGGTAGACATTTACTATGGTGAGTATCACCATATTCACAACCACACTCTGTATCAGGACACCCTACATACTAGACAGAACTCCTAACATACATCCAACATGTCTAAAATGCTATTGACTGATTATTACTGCTCCAGCAGCACTTGCTGATCTAGACACAAACTTGCACACATACTTCTGCTGAGTAATGGAGAGGATCACAGACCTGGAAGATGCATAACTAATTTGTCAATACAGCCCTCTAGCCTCAAACATCAAGCACCAAGAACAATTAACCATCCCTGATTGAAGCTGACACATTTACCTAAAGGAGGAGAATAACAATTCACACTGCTGATAACACAGCTACATAAAGTAGAACTATTTATCAAGTCACCCATAGACTACCGATAACCATGAGATGCTTAATGCAGCAGTTGCAGATAGTGTCCTTTACAAAGGCCAACATCATATAGTATTTTAAGATTTAAAAAAGGTTAAGCGGCCTGTGGTGACCTGACAAGTAGAGGACAGGACACTAGGACCCTGTGGGTCATGAGGGAGGTGACCAGGTCACCGGACACCACATCCGGTCAGGGGACAGAAAGAGGACAGATCTGACTAGGGTGACCACGAGAGCGGACGTGTGTACAGCCAGCTGCATACCAAAAGCAATAAAGATACGTGAGTGCACCAACCTGTGTCCTGTGGGTCATTGTACTGTGTGGTGCCCACTGCGTGGACACGACAACTGGCGACGAAGGCGGGATCGACGTGTGCCCATCGGATAAATATTCGCAACTTCAACTCAGGAGCCCACCCTGGATCGCGTAGTGCAGAAAAGAAGAGGAAAAGTGCCTTGAAGAATCGCATCGACGCGGGAACTCACCCCGACTGATGCGGAGAAGAAGACTGCCAGCTCCGGTAAGCGCCGTGTAGAAAGCGCAAAGTGAAAGGAAATTGGCGCGAGCTCTCGCGAGAGTCTCGGCGGCCATTTTCAAGTCAGGCGCGAGAACCAATCACCGCGAAGAAAAAGACGGCGGCCATTTTGGAGTCAGGCATCACGTTGATTGGACGCAAAGTCCCGCGAGAACACCGGCGGCCATTTTAAGAACAGGCGCAGGAGCCAATCAAATCAAAGGAAACATCGGCGGCCATTTTAAAGAGTCAGGCACAGCGCAAAGATCGTAGAAAGAAGGGAAATAAAGGTGGAAAATAGACGAAACAAAGCACATACAAGTATAAAGGGCACGAAAAAAAAGAGAAAAACAAAGGCAAGAATGCAAAGAAAGTAAAAAGAAAGAAGAAATAAGTGCCAGAAAGACGTATATATAAGAAAGAAAAAAAAAAAGAAATTAAGAAAAAGAGAAGACAAAGAAATAATACAAAGAGACAAAGAAATAATACAAGGAAAAAGAAGAGAATAAAAGGAAAAAGGACCAAGAAAGCCCAGAAGAGCCCAAATAAAGTAAAACAAAGGAAGGAAAAGGGACAAAAGATCACAAGAGAAAAGACAGAAAAGACAAGGAAAAGACAAGGAAAGCCAAGAAAAGGCTGGAATAAAATAAAGAACAGTAGAAGAAGAAGAAAAGGAAATAAAAGAAGAAAGAGCAGACAAAAGGAAGAAGGAAAGGATGGCAGATCCAAAGCCCAGCGCACAATACAGGAGACCACTACCGTTCAACTTATCGGAGCCACAAACAGGAATAAGGTGGGAGAAATGGATCAGACGGTTTGAAAGATATGTAGAAGATACAGATGTAGCAGATGGAAATAAACTAGGTTTACTGTTGAACTTAGCAGGGGATGACGTTGAAGAACTCCTGGTGACACTGCCTACCGAAGAAACAAAAACATATGAACAACTAAAGAAATGTCTAACAGCCAAATTCGACCCACAGCGCAACATTGATTTCGAACGATATACTTTTACCATTGCATGTGATCAAGTCGGCGAAACACTAGACGACTTTGCAACAAGGCTGAGAAAGTTGGTAACACATTGTGAGTTTGACAAATTTGATAACGAACAAGCAATAAGACTACGGATCATAGAAGGCTGTCGCAACAACGGATTCAGAGCAAGAATACTAAAGGAACCGACCTCATTGGAGAACATCCTGTCACTAGCAAGAGCAGAGGCGAGAGCAACGGAACATGCCAAAGAAATGGAAAGAGGGAAGAGCGTTGAAATGGAAAACTCACACTTTACGACAAGCAGATATCGCACAGACCGATGGAAGAATGACTGGAGGGAACAAAAAGAGAGGAGGCGACCTGAAGGAACATGCTACAAGTGTGGAATGGAATTTCCACACAGAGGTCCATGCCCAGCATTTGGCCAGACGTGCAGATGTGGTGGAAGAAATCACTACGCCAGTATGTGCCAAGGTGCACAATTCAGAGGAGACGACAAGGGGAGAAAAGGAAGACAACAGGAATCGACAACAAGACATGTCAGGTATGTCGACAACGAAAGGAGAAGTTCATCACGAGGATCAGGCGAAGAAGAGGAAGAAGTGAAAGTGGAAAGACTATACCACATGTCGGAGGTGCACACCGAGCGGAGCGAGGAAGGAGAAGCAGGAGAAACAACACAGCCAGCAGACAGAAGCACCAGGGGAAAGACGGACCAGGCAAAGATAAGAGTAGGAGCGCATGAAACAGACTTTGTACTGGACAGTGGTGCAACATGCAACGTCATGTGTATATCGGAATACGAGAGAATGGAAATAAAGCCGGCACTAAGAGCGTCCCAGGCAAAGGTTTTTACCTGGGGGGCAAGGAAACAAATAACCAACTTGGGAAAATGCACAGAGGAACTGAGATACAAAGGCACAATAAAAAGGGAGGACATTCATGTTCTACAAGGCGATGTCCCAGGGCCATGCCTGATGAGCAACAGCACAGCCCAAACGATGGGCCTTATAACGATGACATATAACAAAGACAACAGACATGCTGAGAGAAAGCAAAGAGAAGACTCAGGGAACAAAGAAAGAGGAAGAGAACAAAAAAGAATCATTGAGGGAACAAATACAACAAAGGGCAGCTGCAGAAAGAAAGGAACACGAAGCACGGCAGAGGGCAGAGAGCAACGGTCAAGACGACGAGAGACTGGCAAAAAGGGAGCAGAAGGAGGACAACGAAAGAACAGAAACAAGGCCAAAAGGAGAGAGCAACGACAAAGAGAAAGAGCGGCTGGCAAGCTGAGAGCAGACGGAGGACAACTGAAAAGCAGAAACAAAGATGATGACAGAAAACGACGACCAAAGAAGGAGGGCAAGGGGACAAAGAAACTACGTAGAAAAAAGTAGGAAGCAGAGACTGGGGAGAAGGGTCGACAAGACTGACAGAACATCTCTCTCTCTCTCTCTCTCTCTCTCTCCTCTCTCTCTCTCTCTCTCTCTCTCTCTCTCTCTCTCTCTCTCTCTCTCTCTCTCTCTCTCTCTCTCTCTCTCTCTCTCTCTCTCTCTCCCTCTCTCCCTCTCCCTTTTCTTTACTCACTACAACATCATGCAAATGCAGTCAAGGGCTGAAGGGGGGGAACTGGCCAAGAAAACAGCATCGTGAATATTTTGTTTACAACAAAGAGGGAGATGTGGTGACCTGACAAGTAGAGGACAGGACACTAGGACCCTGTGGGTCATGAGGGAGGTGACCAGGTCACCGGACACCACATCCGGTCAGGGGACAGGAAGAGGACAGATCTGACTAGGGTGACCACGAGGGCGGACGTGTGTACAGCCAGCTGCATACCAAAAGCAATAAAGATACGTGAGTGCACCAACCTGTGTCCTGTGGGTCATTGTACTGTGTGGTGCCCACTGCGTGGACACGACACGGCCTTAAGGCCAAAGCTGCCGACTTTGCAACAGAGTAACAAGGTTTGAGTCTCAGGGTCGGTTCGAACATCTTGTGATTTTGGGCAAATCACGTAATCTTCCTGTGCTTAAAAAATCTGACCTTGCTTGATGTAATGTGCTGCTCATGTAAAACGCGCGGATGCCTTTGGACCATGTTTTAGCTGCATTCAACTGCAAAAAAGGAAAAACAAAATACGATGAACTAACCTAACATGACAAACCAAAGCTTACCTCAAGAGGTACATGGAAGACATTTTTCTTGTATTTTTTTCTCTGAACGCGGAGAGGCGTTTCTCTGCCCTCAGACACAATGGAGAAATGTTTACTTTCCCTGATTGAACTGTCTGAGACTTGCAGACGTGTTTCAGAAAGTGCGACATTACCTCGACCTAAATGCTGATACAATTATCTTTCCGGGTGCATTGTCTGAGGTGAAGGATGGCTGCGGCCGTCGCTGCTGATAGAGTGTGTTCACACACTCAGGAGTACATGATCTGCTGTCAGTACCTCCTGCGCGGTCAGGAAGCACTGTACAAGCAGACAGTCTCTGAAAATAGCTACATTATCTGGTTTCCAAAATATGTGTAACTGTCTGGTGAAATCTAAATGCGATCATCCAAAACTGAATGAGAGAACTCTGCACCATTAATAGAGTGGTTGGAGGGAGGCGTCAGGCAGTTTCATCCTTTTCAATTGAAAAGGAGAGGATTTAGCCTTATGGCTAGAGCTGCCGACTTTGGAGCATGGGACCCAGGTTCCAATCTCGGCGTTGGCTCAACATCCTGTGATTCTGGGCAAACCACTTAATCTGCCCGTGCCTACCAAAAATTAAGGTTTCCTTGTGTAAGGTAACTGTCTCTGATGTAAAGCACTCCAATACCTTTTGGTCGAGTTCATGCTATATAAATCCGTAGCGAAAAAAAGCTATCTACCTGCAGGGGTATCAATAGAGTACTGCAAAAGGAATGTGATGGGCCCCTGAGTCTTCCACCTCATAGATATTTATAGGCCTTAGGCTTAAAGGGTTGTGAATGCACAGAGCTGCAGGGGTCTATCTTTAGGCCCAGACAATATTGTAATTCCGCCCATGGAATTGGTGGAATATGGTAACTCCATGTTACATTTGTAACACAGAGTTCCTACCAAATTCTGCCAGTCGGTGCACTGCAGAATTCTTGTGCCGTTTGCGCCTCTCAATGTTTACAGAACAAGGCAAGGCTCATGCTTGCAAGTGACATTTGCCGGCCCCAGTGCGATTTCCGGTCTCCACTTAGCCTTTTGGTGCCATTTTGTAACACCGGCGTATGAGCTTGGTCCATCAATGGGTGAACGCAAGCCTGCAAGCGTGATTTACTGGCCCCTGGCGCAATTCCCCCCGCCACTGAGAACTCCAGCACCATTTTTGCGAGTGGTTGCGGCTACTTCTTTAGTAGATTTTCCACTCGAGAGGCAGCTAGAGCAACTCGAAAATACCTTTTTTGAGTGACTATTCTACTGAAACTGAAGGTTCAGATAGTTTTTTAGTGTGAAAAGTTTATTTTTTAATTTAACCTTTTTTTTCAGTAGGAAGGAAGAGACTCCAACTTCCTTTTGTTGTCCAGAAGGCTTCTACCAGTGCTGTGTCCATCTCCTGGTCACTTTTCATTTAGATTTTGGGGTGAAAGAATCACTCTCTTTTTGTGTAATTCCTGCTGCCATTGTATCTTAGGACTTTGTGATATCGCAACAAGTAGGATAAAAAAATGTTTGGAAAAGGGTGTTAGATTACTGGAGGCAAGATGGCGGCGGTGTGCTAGACCGCTGTGAGACACCTTCCAAGCCAGCGTTTGGAACACGGCGAAGAAACGGAGATGTCTTGTTCACCTAAGTAATTAATGGGTGTAAAAGGACTTACCCTTCTTCTTGTTGCTACTTCTTTCTCCCAATGATGATATCGAAGAGATTGCTGGGAATCAAGTAGAGAATCGACTCTTGATGACTACACCGGATCCGACTGCCCTACAGCTCCGCTTTTCATTTTGCACTTTGTTGATTGGGATACTTGTGCTGAGACTGATTGCTCGTATCCAGACTGGAGAGGGGGCCACACAAAAGAAGCAAGTTAGCCCCCCAGGGCTAGCCCAACCGACTTGGTGTTCTGACGTGGCTCCTCCTTCACGGAGTAACTCTTGCGATATGGCTCCGAAAAACGCCGCAACGATAGCTGCCGCCGCAGCCAAGACTAGAGCAGCAAAGCAGGCTCTCCGCGATAGAGAACTGATGGCAAAACGAGGCGGCGCACGACTGGAAGGGAGCGGTGATTTTGCCGACTCCGACATTACAGCTGGCAAACCGGCAAGAGGATCCAAACAGCAGCCTAATACGCCCGTAGCTGGTCCCTCAGTAATCGAGCTGCTCCGGAAGACTCCCGCTCCTGCTCCGGTTCCGGCTCCGGCTCCTTCAATCCAGGGGCCGGCAGATCAACCATCAACCCTGAATGCTCAGAATCTTTTTCCTGGGTCTACAGTGACATCAAGTGGGCAAATCAGGAATGGCAAAGCCGGGGATGTGGGAAAAGTGGACATTAGTGCAATTACCTCAGTGAGTGCAGAAAATACTTCTATGATACTCCAGGAATCGGCAGTTGCAGTGGCAGGAACAGCAGTGGCAGGAACAGCAGACCCTAACGCTGGAGCAGACCCTAACGCTGGAGCACAAGGTACGGAGAGCCATTCTTCATGTGATACTCTTGCTTTCCCTACTGCCTCGATAGCCCTATCAACACCAGTAACACATATAACTCCGGTAGCCCTACCAGTGCTAGTACCAGTAACAGTACTCGATGCTGATCCAATGGTCCCTAATACCCCTGAGATTGTGGCTGAGCAGGATGGTCAAACTCCGCAGTGTGAGCTGAATCAAGCTATATGTAATGCTCCAAAGAGCGATATGCGGACACTAGAGGCAAGAGATATCTCAAAAAATTTGGAGAATTTGTTGGGGGTTCCTGATGGCATTGAGAAACCCGATGGAGATGAGATAACCCCTGACCCTACTGATACTGATAGGGATCCCTCTGATTTTTACTCAATCTCAGAAGGGATCGAAGACGCAAGATGGTCAGATGACTCTGAGCTCGATATCGAGACTAACACTGGGTCTGAGACGGAAAGTGACCATGAGGTGAGAACTGCCGAATCCAGGGAAAATAAGAGAACTGCCTTACGGAAGAAAAGGGCCCTGGGATTAACATGGGAATATTCCCCCTCTATGGCACTGGGTTCTCAAGAACATGCCACTGGCTCACGCCCTATACAACGGGGCTCTCCACATCAGCAAGACGCTACGCTCTCCATGGTGATGGACACAGTCCTCCAGGCTATCGCTTCCCATCGAGAGGAAACATCAAGGGATGGACGTAAGGCGCAACTAGCTCTACAAAAGGTACAAGGCGTAGTACGTAAATTATCAAAATCTGTCAATACCTTCAACACTCGAATGACAGAAATGGAAGATCGTATCGTCATCAATGAGGCTGAGGCTACAGCCACACAGGAACAGGTCGAATTACATGAAGCAGAGCTAAGTGATGTCAGATGGAAGCTCGAGGACATGGAAAATCGCCTTCGACGTAATAACCTACGCGTCCTTGGAATACCTGAAAATATCGAAGGTACTGATATCCGAGCCTTCGTCATCCAACTCTTTAAAGACACACTTCCTGAACTCTCTTCATGGAATTGGGAGCTAGAGGTGCAACGTGCGCATAGAACCCCATTTACCCTAAAATCCACCAAGAAACAGGGGAGTTATCCACGAGCAGTCCTGGTATTTTTTGGAAACTTTCTTCTCCGACAAGCCATTTCAGATAGAGTCAGGCCAGAAGCTCGACGGACTAGAGACTCCATCTCCTATTTCGTGAGACCGGATTTCTGCCACACTACGGTGGAAAGGAGGTGGCGCCTTCGACAGCTTATCAAACCCTTATGGAGAAGAAAGCACAAGTCTACCTTAATAATCCAGCCAAACTGAAAGTTTTGTACAATGGTCAGATCAAATTTTTCACCTCCGAGATAAAAGCCAAAGAATTTCTAGACAGTCTGACCTAATGGCTTAATAATGATAACATCTGGTATAAATGATTTTTGCTGGCTACTGGCTGAGAAATGGAGAAGTCAAGGAGGTTGGAAACTCGGATATTGGAATGGAGAGTGGAGAGAGGAGAAAAGAGAGCGCATTTAGACATTATTTAGACCTTATCTAGATATGTTAGGATAATTCGCTTTCTTCTCCCTCCTTCTTTTTTTTTTTCTTCAATCTTGTATTCTTTTTTTCTTCTTGGTTGTTTTTCTTTGTGTATTTATTGCCTAGGTCTGGTTTGGGAGTGTCTCTCCATCACTAAAGACTCTTATAGAGTCTAATTGCCTCACTGTGCGGGTGGGGGAGGGTGGGGGGTGGGTTGCAGGGGTTTGAAGGGAGGAGGAGGGGGAGGGTGAGACGGGGAAAAAACTATAAAAATGAGCTTGATCAATAGTACAAGAAATGTTAAAAATCTACTGTTTTCTTCAATTTTTTTAATTATCAGGAACTACATGTCATTTATTTTGATTAATTGGAAATTGGATTGGAATATTAACATTAATATCGAGTGTAAAAGTTGTTGGTGCATACTATACTGTTTAGATGGTGCCGGTTTGTCAGGGAACAGCTTTGAATGGGGAGAGTAAAACTGCGTTGTTGGAATGTTGCCGGTCTTAATGACGGGAAAAAAAGGGCTCATCTTTTTCAATCATTACATCAGGATCCTGTCGACATCCTATGTATTCAGGAGACCCATATAGCTGAAAGTGAGAAAAATTTGCTAAAAATTCCTGGATATAATCTGATTGCATCAACATCTCAAACATCTAAAACACGGGGGGTTGCTATTTTGGTAAAACCCGGTTTGGGGGGCCCCAGACGCCGACTTGTTGATAAACATGGTAGGTGGGTTGTGGTTCAACTAGAGTCGGGCATCACCATCTGCTCACTCTATGGTTCTAATCTAGACGATCCACAACTGTTCATCGATTTTGAATTAGAACTGGCCTCCTGGCCTGGTCCACTCATTCTGTGCGGGGATTTTAATGTGAATATAGGGAAGTTAGTAAATAACAAATTGCCCCAGAATTATAACGGCCGTAAACCTAAAGTTTATAGGGCAGTATCCCATCTGATGGACAGTCATGACTTATTTGATGTATGGGATATGCTGAGGCAGAACGATAACGGCTTCACGTACTATTCTTATCCCCATAATAAGTATGTCCGATTAGACTACATCATGACATCATTGCAGAAGATGGTCCTAATAGACATAATTAAATCCCCTAAAACCATTTCTGACCATAACGCGCTTACTCTGATCTTTGATTTGGATAGTTTTAAAAGACCTAATATCCAATGGTCATTTGACCGCAAGCTCCTTGATAACCCAGAATATATAGGCCATATAACATCATGGGCCCAATCCTTTTTTGACTGTAATCAATATAGCGCACCTAGATTCACTGTCTGGGACTGCTTCAAGGCAGCAATGAGGGGGGAGACTATAGCGTTTGTAGCTAACCGTAAAAAAACTCAGGATAGTATTGATAAACAGCTTAACACAGAACTCACTAACCTGGAAATACTACACGATAGTCAGATACAGCAAGGAATATCAACTTCTGATACACTGCAAAAGCTATTGATTTTAAAAACAGAAATTAACAGCTCGTTAACTCAAAAAGCGGCGGAAATATATCAAGCCAACAAAAACAAAATCTATGAAGCAGGAGAAAATGTAGGCAGACAATTAGCCCTTAAAACTAGACAAAAGCAAACATACAATAAAATAAAGTATATTGAATATGAGGTACAACAATCCTCTTCCACTCAAGATATCGTAGGTGTGTTTCAAAAATACTACCAAAAACTTTACCAAAATGAAAATGAACATATACCTACCAGAGACACGAAAATCTTTCTCAATGAGTGGCTGCCTGAATTAGAGTTAACTAGAAAAATTGATCAAGCAATTAAGGAAGACCTGGAAAAAGAAATCACAATTGCAGAGTTAGAGATTGCACTTTCGGACCTCGCTAACGGGAAGGCGGCTGGTCCCGTCAAGATCCCTTTAGATTTATACAAGGTGTTGGGCAAGCAGATACTACCCTACTTATTAGACCTGTTTCTGGGGGTACAATATCACTCAACTTCTCCAGACTCTTGGAAACACACTAACATAGCAATATTCCCTAAAAAGGGGAAACCCCCTCAGTTTCCATCTTCATACAGGCATATCTCCCTCATAAACTCTGACTCAAAGCTATACGTCAAGATCCTTGCAAATCAGTTGAGGGGGGTCGTCGAACATCTTGTATCCCCGTGGCAGCATGGCTTTATTCCTGGGCGGGGCACGACTGATCATACCGTAGAGTCATCTCCCTATTTGACATCATCATGGGCGCCACGGTGGGAGAAATGTCGATGATCCTACTCGATGCCGAAAAGGCATTCGATCGAGTATCTTGGCTGTTTTTATGGGACATTATGGAATTTAACAACTTTGGACCAGGCTTTATTAAAGCCATAAAAGCTCTCTATATCAATCCTAGGGCTAAACTCTCCATTGGTGGCTTGGAGTCAGAGTTTGTTGAGGTACAAAGAGGCACTAGGCAGGGCTGCCCTTGCTCCCCGATATTATTTGCCCTAGTAATTAATCCTTTAATTTTAAAGCTTCTTATCTCCCCTCAAATTCAACCAGTTAAGGTGGGCCCCTACTCAACTAAACTTCTGACATACGCTGACGATATTGCCGTGCTTACAACCAATCCGGCTGATGCAGTAGTAGAAATAGAGCAAATAGCCCAGGTTTTTGGTTCCTACTCTGGCTATTCCCTTAACAGGGATAAAACCATGGTTCTTTGTACAAATAACATCATATATGACAGCCCCTATAAAGTTAAAAATGCAACCTATCTCGGTGTAAATATATCTCCCGAGGTGAAGGAGATTAATCGGCTCAACTATGATCCTCTGATCAATTTAGTAAAAACTGACCATAAGAGGGTAGACAATCTACATCTCTCAATAATAGGGAGGGCAAATTATATTAAAATGAGCATATTCCCGAGAATACTCTATTTCTTCCGGGCTATTCCATTGATGGCCGACGGTAGTACTATTAAAATCTTGGACTCCACTATATCTAAATTCCTATGGAACTATGGTAAAATTAGGAGAGCGCTACCATTACTAACTCTCCCTCTACATAGAGGTGGCCTTGGCATCCCGAATTTGACACTCTATCTTTGGGCGACACTACTCCAGCAAATGGAACCGCTTTTTAACGTTAAACCTTCCAATCCATCTAATATAGATTCTCGTATCCCCTCTATTTTTGAACTCGGAATAGGTGTTAGATGTCAAGGGCTATTTTTGAAACAACTTGAAGCATCATATTATAAAAAAATCAAATTTAAGGTGATTAGTGATTCGTGGAAAATATGGAAACTTGCCTCTAAACAACTAGGAATACCTAAAATCACTAAATACACCTCTCTATGGTATAGTAAGATCATACCATCCTGTTTAAATGATAATGTCTCTAGGAATTGGGAGAACCTCGGCATTCATACACTAGGCGACTTTTTTGGACAGAATGTTATTCCATCTTTTGAAGGGTTACAGCAGAGATTCGATATTCCATCCACAGACTATTTAAAATACTTCCAAGTGTTTACCAGTATCCGCAATTCTAAATTTAATATTAATTTAGATAGCTTTCATTTTTTTTCTATTATTGGGAGACGGGCTACCAGGATAGGTACCTTATATGACATACTTTCTGAATCTTCTACTGATGATCTAGATCGTGTTGAGCGGTCTTGGGCGCTAAAACTCGGAAATCCAGATGTGGACATTGACTATTCCCTAACCCTTTCTACAACACTATTTCTAGCTCCCAATCTTAAAGCACAATACTATAAAACTATTTACAATCTTTATTTTACCCCGTTTAAACTTTTCACGTGGGGATTGCGGGCAGATGGTTGTTGCCCAAGATGTAGACAGGGGCAAGCAAATTTAATCCACATGTTTGCCGATTGTCCTAAGCTCGATATTCTACAGACAATGATTGGAGGATTTTGGGCTCAAGTTTTTGGGCGGAACCTTAGATCCTCCGCTACTCTATATCTTCTAGGTCATGATGAATCCTTAGGCTACAGTATGGAGGAACGCAGGATTGTCTTCTTGGGCACCGCCGTCTTTCGTATTATTCTGGTGGCCCGATGGAAAGACCCTAATGTACCTATTTTTCAGATGTGGCTTAGTCGATTTCTTGCCACATACAAACAGGAGATAGCTATATATAGTACAATAGGTAGAAAAGCTAGAGCTCGCGGTGCCCAGATTTGGGCCCCAATTTCTGATTGGTACTCCAATGTAAGACCTCCCCACTGATATGAGAGGGACTGACATGATGCTATAAACCTATATAATTTCTCTTTTTATATTTTTCTATATTTTCTTTGTTAGCTGTGCACCTGTATTGAGTATTAATGTTTTTCTGTTTATTTGTCTATTTGTTACTGATATATACATTTTCTCTTTATTTAATTCTCTGATGTATTATTGTTACATTATGCTGTTATTCTTTTGTAAAGAACATTTTTGATTGATTACTACAGATCATGCTCAATAAAAATAAAAATAAAAAAATAAATTTTAAAAAAAGGAAAAGGGTGTGGTTTGATAGATGGCATGCACCAGTATATATTTGTAATTTTTATACAATTTTTAAATTTGAGTGTGGTGGTAGTCCTGGATTTACAGTAGGGGCCTATTTTTTGTATTCTATTTTTTAGTTTTTTTAAGGGAAAAAGGTTATACAGATAAGTACATTTTTCTTCATGTTGTTAAATTTGTACTATTCATTTATTTTACCGTGTGGCCTAGTTTGCCCACAGGCCATCCTTCTAGTACTAGGCATTGGGTACATAAACAGCTGTTTCTGTGGTATATGTTGTTTTAAAACATCTATGATTACGCCAGGGATGGCACTGGATTAAATGCAAAATGTGTTTTTCTTGTATTCAAATGTTTTCATTTTATGCAAAAAGTGTATTTTGGTGGGTTAATAATATTTTGATTCCTTGGGAGGATGTGTTTTGTTGGAATTTTACTATACCTGACTTAATATTCTTTTTTGGTATTGCTGAATTAATGGTAGTGATTTTTTTCTTTGTGAACAATACCTCATTTGTCTGTATAGTGTTTGTGTGTATGTGTGTTTTTGCCATATGTCACCATTTTATCTTTTTTCTTCATGCCATGTGGCCAGCGGCCATTTTGTGTAGCGAGCATCCATAGGCCTGAACGTGTTCTTTGTTGTCCATGCCTCCTTGTGTTTTGTTGTTTGAACTTATGGCCAGAGGCCATTTTTTGTAGCATTCAGTGTGTTTTGCCATAGGCCTGCATGTGTTGTTTGTTGTCCATGCCTACTTGCTTGTTGTTGTTTGAACCGTTGACCTGTGGCCATCTTGTGTAGCTTGCCGGAGTGCTTTGCCTTAGGTCTGCATATGTTCTTTGTTGTCCATGCCTTCTTTTATGTTGTTGTTTGAACATGTGGCTGGCGCCATTTTGTGTTTCCAGCCAGTGTGTTTTTGCTATAACCTGCATGCGTTTGTTTTTGTCCAAGCCTTTTTGCTTGTTGTTGTTTGAACATGTGGATGGTGGCCGTTTTGAGTAGGCAGCCACTGTGTTAAATTCCTTTTTAGGTCTCGACTATTCTATCACGTAAGTGATAAATAGACGAGAGTATTGAGGGCAAACCAAGCTCTGAAACCACCAGGCGGATTACGTCGAGTGCATGTGCCCGTGCCAGCGCTTCCCGTTTGCTCCCTCGAGCCCCCTCGCATCATCGCATTAATCAGCCCTCCTCCAAAGACTTGTTTACAGTGCTACCAGCCTATCGCGTGCCAGCCGCATCAGACTTCAAAGAAAGGCTGCCGCCCCCCCCCCCCCGCCGCATCAGTCGTCAAAGGAAGGCTCCCCGCCCCCGTGACAGCAATGCTTTTTTTACTGTCGGTTTCACTGCCCCTCACTCACACCCCATCCCCATATGCTCCTTTCCTCCATCCCTCCCACTCGCTGGCTCCCCCGCCCCCCCACCAGGCTCTCAATGCTTGTGTTGGCCATCTCAACGCCTCGCAGCTTGCCCTCCTGCTGGGAAAACGCTTTCCTGTCAGCATTCAAATCATCACTCTTTCAATAACTGCGCTGACCGTGCTTCTGCTTTTAAGGTGAGCCATTTAAAACATCTCCTCACGCTCCCTATTGTGCGTTAAACAAACATTGCCGTCCTATGATAGCACCACTTTCTTGCTTCCAGTTCTATTTCTTGTTTTTTTATGTAGGTGGAATTTTGCTTGGTTTTTCCTCACGTCATCGGTTTGTTCGGTTCTCTGTCATGTGAAGTAACTAACGTTTGCCTGATTTTTCCTGAAACAAACCCAAAACCAGATATCCGGCAAATAGTTACTCACTTTCCTTTAAATAGATGCATTAAAACGATGCTGGCCGTCCTCGTCTTTCCTTTTGCTATGTTGAATTAACGCAGCATCACACATGACATTTGCTGCTGTGTAAGGTTTAGGAAATAGATTTCTTATACCTGTCCCCTGCTATATTTCCCATTTAAGTTCCCGATGTTAAACTCGGGCTGTCTGAACCTTTCCTCCCCTCGTGGTTAAAACATGAGATTAGTCCCATGTTTGTCAGCTGCTCAACTCGTGCCATTTATTTTCCCAAAGAGTTCACAGATTTGCTTCTGTTGCCGCCTAGTGGATGATCCAAGGACACACTTTAAAAAGGCTTACATATCTGAAGTAACTCGTTCGCAAAAATGGTGATCTTTCTGAAAGCCAGATCTTCAAATATCAAAACGATGAAACTCGCCTTAAAATTTCCCTGCACTTTTGTATGCCATAAGGCATTCCCCACGTACTTACTGTTGCCGTGATTTTTTTTAAACTTGTACTCTCCACCTGTGATTCTCCACTCCAGTGCCTCACGCCACAGGGTCTCACGTTTACGTAGACTAGGAGGGTTTTCTCTACCTTCCAGACATCACATCGCCTATTGGAATCCTTTTAATATGTAGATTCAGAATCTGCATAATATTCGATAATTGCTATTTAAAAGGAACAGCAGACATTTCAACGCATGCCTTTACCACTTTTACACGGGTTGCATTACATCGTGGGAGGTTACCACACATTTTTAGGGTTTTATATATACACACATATATAATATTTATATATCTGAGTTTTTCATTTTTGTGGGAAACCCCTTTATTTTTTACCCCTAACCTCCCTTTAACCCCTCCTGAACCGTATCTCTACCCACACCTCCTTTTACTGCTACCCATCCCATAATACTACATTTACCCTTACTGCTACCCTCCCCTTAAGTCTAAAAAAGTCTCTTACCTCTCTTTACCCCAACCCATCCCTAAAGCCTAAACTCTCTCACACACACACTCTCTCTCACACACACTCTCTCTCTCACACACTCTCTCTCTCACACACACACACTCTCTCTCACACACACACTCTCTCGCACACACATACTCTCTCACACACACTCTCTCTCACACACACACTCTCTCACACACAGTACAGCCTTCTACCGCCACCACTCTACCACTCTCTCCACCAACACTCTACCACTCTATGCGCCACCACTCTATGTGCCACCACCCTATCGGCCACCACCCCATCCGCCACCACCCTATCCACCACCACCCTATCCACCACCAACCTATCCACCACCCTATTCACCACCACTCTAGCGCCCACACTCTAGCGCTCACACTCTGGCACCCACCACTCTACCCGCCCACCACTCTACCCACCCACTCACCACTCTACCCGCCCACCACTCTACCCTCCAACTTCACCCTCAAAATCCACCATCCAAATCCACTATCCAAGTACTACTACACCCTCCAAATCCACCCTCCGACTACACCCTCTAACGCCACCATTCAACTAAACCCTCCAACTCAACACTCCAAATCCACCCTCCAACTCCACCATCCAACTACACCCTCCAACTCAACACTCCAAATCCACCCTCCAACACCACCATCCAACTACACCCTCCAACTCAATACTCCAAATCCACCCTCCAACTCCACCATCCAAATACACCCTCCAACTCAACACTCCAAATCCACCCTTCAACTCCACCCTCCAACTACAAATCCACCCTCCAACACCACCCTCCAAAAACACCATACAACTCCACCCTCTAACTCCAACATCCAAATACACCCTACATATCCACCCTCCAACTACAACTCCAGCCTCGAAATCCACCCTCCAAATCCACCCGCAAACTACAACTACAGACTCCAACTCCACCCTCAAAATCCAACTCCACCCTCCAACTCCACCATCTATCTTTCCTCTACCTCGAGCTATCTATCGCTCTCACTCTATCGCACAACAACAGCATCACTCAGGGGCACCACAGCATCACTCAGGGGCACCACAACATCACTATGCGCTACCACAGCTTCACTGAACGCCACAGCATCACTTGTCGCTACCACAACATCACTCAGCGCTACCACAATATCAATCTGCACAAACATCAACAACAACTGGTTCAAATATGTTCTCTCAATGTTTCAAGCTTTATTACAAATGTCACAATTTTTGGGGGGATATTTCCCTTCTGTTCTTATATTTTAGTCACAATAAAATACACTGAACATATTCTTCCCAAAAGTTAAATACAAAAGTTTATGCTATTGCCATTATAAATTACAATAACTTTTATTTAAGTATTAATTATTTTAAAAAAAACATTGTTATTTGTAAAATCAATACTTCTGAGTCACGTAAATACAAAACATGTTGCATTGAAAATGCTATAGGTGTCACATTGTCAAACAATAAAAGTATTAGCATTGTAAATGACAAAGCTATTAATTTCACAATTTTCAAAAATAACTCATAAATAACAAATTTGTCATGTACAAGACAAATAACTCAAACTTTCCTAATGTGAGACCTATTGCATTGCAAATGCTTGTTTAAACAATTTTCAAAGCCATTTGCTAGGAACATTAAAGAAGAGGGTTATGCCTTTTTGTTTTGTGCTAATTTTGTAACTTTTTTTCCATAATCTTAGTTTAATGTCCTTGAAGATCAATTAGTATGTATGTCCAGTGTTTATAAATTATTATAAATTGTTTTCATGTTTCCCTGCACCTCCTACCTGTCCAAAGGATTTCTCATAGTCCCTAGTAAGACAACAGCAAATACTTAAAAAAACAAAATTCAACAGAAGGAGCGCCGTTTTTCTCACAAATTTTCAGGTTCAAGTGTTGATTTCCACAGTTTTTTATTGTAGCAAAGTTCATCCAATATTAGCGGCAGTGATTCCGTATCCTCAATACAAATAGTTCACAATCAATTCCAGAGTCATGAAATATACAGAGCTCAATACAGCCAACGCGTTTCGTCCGGAATGGACATCATCAGAGCTGCAAAAATAAATATTTAAAAAAAAAAAGAAATCAGTCTAACATTTATAACAAAAAAAATCAGATAATACATCATAATAACTTGATAATTCAGAGACATTGTTATTACAACCACTCCCACCTGCCTATTTGCCATTCTAATCGACACATACGAAACATACATCGTTATTAAGGAAACACATCTTACCAATGGTTTAAAATAAAACAAAATGTCCACAGAGCTCACATTTCGCCCCAAGTAAATGAAGAAATAATTGAAATGGCCTACCTCAAAAAAGAAGAACTGTATGTGAGCAAGAGAAACTGCTGATCTGTCTGTTTGTGTTAGGATCCAATAACCAATCCTAACACTTAATCAGGCTGATTGGTTACGAAAACCACCTGTTGGCTTCTTTGTCTGTGGATCCTGCAGCATTTGTAGTCTTGGATTGAACAGAACCAAAGATTTCAAATACAACACTAACCAGAGATTTGTCATTAAAGAATTCATCAATTGTAAAAGCTTAGGAGCGGCATATGCGGTGATTTGTGACTGTAATAAGGTCTACATAGGCAGCACTAAATGAATGTTAAAACTTTGAATTCAGGAACACAATAGATCTATCATTAATCAGGATGAGAGGTCACCCTTGTACCAACATATTAAAGAACAACATCAGCCACAAACCATGATCACATTTCATGGTATTCAGAAAATCATGCCACGCAAAAGGGGTGGTGACTGGGAATTAGATCTCAGACAACAGGAAGCCAAATGGATAAGCAGATGCAGAACTGTCCATTTTGGATTAAATACCGATAATGAGTTACACTATTTTCTCTGAAAGGTACATTTTTGATTAGGACAGTCCGGTTTAGTCTCGCTCCACATGTGTTTGCACACAGGTCTCACTTTACTGATCAATAGATGGTTTACTGTCCTTTATTGCTTTTTGATGATATATTTGGAGCAAGATATTATCTGATATTGTGCTAATATCACTATTGTGTTGTTGCAAGTTGGTGTAATGGGAATGAAATATCATTTAATACTGCGTAGATTACACTATTGTGGTGTTTGGAAGATAGAAGGTGAGGGCCTACTCATATGACATTCTGAAGTCTAATGGGACTTAGCCGTAACTTTAGGGAAGGTGAGTGGAATGTCAATTGACATGGTCGGGGGCTACTGTGTACAGAGAGTGATTTGAGGTGATAGCGGGGAACGAACTCAGAGTGAGCAATCATGTACGTTTTTTGTGAGTATCAAGCTTGGATACTAATGTTTTCCTATTTAGTGTGTGATCGCATTTAGTTCTTATGTTGGTCAAAAAAGATATATGTTAGAATCAATTTGATGGGTAAATTTATTTTTTCTACCTGCCCCCATGATTTGGGGATTTGGTGGGTTTAGTAATTATACTTAGCCCGATTGTTTTGAACAATAATTCAAGGAATGGAACTGGTGCAGGGAACCGTATTACGCTCCATGTGAGTGGTATATATATAATAATTTTGTCGAGTGAACCGCATCATGTCTCACGTGAGTATAGTTCAATGTCCGGAGAGATTACGCTTTTTATTCGTGATTCTTTTGCACATATATGCCCTTTCGCTGACTTCAGCAAGTGTTTGGTCGAGTCGAATATGGTGGCAACCGCAGAGGAGCATATTTTAACACTTTCTTGGATTTTGAGCAAATTGTTATTGGCACGGTTATTTATGGAATACTTTATTGCGATAACTCATTAAGAACAAGGGCTTTTCCCTTTTTTGTGTTGTCCCACGAACAAAAACAGCGCATAGAACTATGCGTAATCATTGTGATATAGTGTAATGTTTGTACACGTGACATGCGTCGTAGGCTATTAAGAGGGGTTTTCAAGAATAGGGATTGATGCGCATTGCAGCACTTCCGCCGTTCACATATAAGGCGATATTTTTTGGAGGACCAGAAAGGGAACTGCGGTGTTTCCAAACAAGTGCACGCTGATTGGTTAATACAGTACAGGAAGTACATTCGTATAACTTGTCATTGGATATTTACGGATGCGGGTCCCTGCACGGTTCTGATTGGAGAATTTCATTTGCAGACCGAAAAGAACACTGGTGAGGCAGTAATTGATGGTACCGGTGATTGGTTGGTTTTCAGTTTAAAAAGAACTTGCGTGTTACAGACCGTCGCGCACTGGATGTTGACATACCCAGTGTCGCCGTCCTGGATCACGCACATAAGAATATTTCTGCTGGAATTGAGGTAAATGATAGTGAGGGCTAAAATAGGTTATAGCTGCCCAGGAGTATTGGGCTTATATAATTTACTGATTGACCTTATTGTTTTTGTTTCTTCAGGGGATCTTTATGGATTGTGAGTGAAAATTCCCTTGGGCGTTATACTTTATACTGTCTATTGAGAGGTAAGCCAGGCACTCCAGATAGATTGGGTGTTGAGGGTTGGCTGCAAGGCCATGACCTGATTGAAGGGTATAATTGTTTAGTAATGCTCTCATTGTTTATAGATTGAATACGGGACAGAGGGAACTCGCGTTTGTATCCAGTGTGCATCCATGGTTCGAGGGTCCGTGGTACGGAGATTCTGAACCCGTTCAATAAAGGTCGTCGGATATAGACGATTTTGGTATCAGCGGACCGCAAATCACAAGTGCGGTATGTACGAGTGTTTTCGTCATAACCGATCAATGAGAACACTACGTATTCATGGATTTCGTTTGAACCCTCGGGTTCCATTTTGTGTGCGGTAGCCATTTAGTGTGGTTGCCCTCACATAGGCTGATGACTATGGCCGAACGAGTCCTTGGGACACGTACACCTTAGTTGACTCTTGTGTGACCTGGCCAAACTGACTCCCTTGCCCGAGGCTGACCTCGCTGAGCCAGTTCCTTGTTAAGCAGCTGGTCAGATAGAGATCAAAGAGCAGGACATTGCTGAGTTTATGGTACACTGCACCCACCCTTCTATCTTGCTTCTAATCTGTTTCTGTTCCTTCCTTTATGTCTTAATCACTGACTTGGGTTGAGGTTTTATGATGGGTTTGTCGGGTCTGATCGAATAGGATATTGGAATTTGCTTGGTCATTTCTGGTGGGCTGGACAACGGATAGTGGGATTGTCGTCATGCGCTACTTTTGAAATGTCGTTTCTCCATTGGCCAGTTTGTACGTAATTGATGCTAGCCTGGAATGTGATTTTTGGCATAAAAGACGATGCTCCGCTCAATGAATTTGTGCAGTCTCTAGCGAACCACCCGTGTTGTGCTTCGTAGACCTCTGTTCCTGGTTGCAGCCAATAAATTTGGTCTTTGACGTCATCAAGAAGTGTCCCGTGTCTCTGTTTGCCGAGGCAGGGGAATCCGAAGACATCGGGCGTTATCCCTGGTGCCGCTGGGTTCTAAAACCCGGTTCTTCAGTTGGCGCCCAACGTGGGGCGACTTCAGCGGTACCGGTCCAAGCCTGAAGATCGTGAGGACTTCGTGTGGAAATTCTGGAGGAAGGCCTGCCACTTCATCGACCCCTGTATGTCGTCGTGGTCTGAAAGTCTTTGCTGCGAGGCTCCCCGCTTTCCGACGGCTACGAAGGACTGCTGCCCTGACTGTCGCCCTGTCTTGGAGCCATTAGATGATTTGCAGAGCGAGACAATAGACGGGTCTTCTGGTGACGCCATCAACATTTCAGTAAAGTATGAGTGGAGCGTCTCCCAGTCCTTAGTTTTGTTTGGGTATCCTTCGGGATCGCTTTGATTTGGTACCTGCAGGCCCCAAAGCCGAGGGACTCTTGTTTTCACGAGGCTATCGTTTTGAGATTTCCCTTGAAGTTTGAAGCTAGACTAGTGAGCGAAGATGCCTGGTCTTAGCAGACTTGGAAAGATATTTGGTTTTGGTTGTACTAGGGATTCCCGATTGGAGGATTCGTGTCCGGTTCCTCCGATTGGAACTCCGACCTATGAGCTCTACGTAAAACATGGAGTGGGCCCCATCGCGTATAATGAAATATGGGTTAAATATACCAGGAAAGATGGTCTCCTGCAGTGGCCCCATTATGGTAGCTTTGAAACTGAGATCCTAGATAATCTCAAAGTTAAATTGTTCAAGAAGAAAGCCCGGCCGGCAATGTTTGACTCTTTCCGCATATGGCGAAAAGAAGCCAAACAGAAAGAAATTAAGTTAGCAAAGAAAAATAAATGAGAACGAGGTATGTCAATGGTGCAAGCTGCTATACAGTTTAGGGATAATGAAGAAGAACAAGAGAGCAAACAGATGCGTAGAATCCATAAATTAGCGGTAGATAAGTGCTACCCAGCTTTGCCACCTCAACAGCAAGACGAGAAGAAAGATCTTGTGAAAGATCCTTTAATGTCACATCTATTGAGTTCGCCACCCCCTTATGCGCAGGATGCTACGGCACCTCCGCCACCAGTTGTAGTTGCGCAACCGCCGGTTGCTTTGCCACCTGCGATTCCTCAACAGCCAGCTCCTTTTCCATTGGCTACTATTCCTTTTGTGCAGCCTTCTCAAGGGCCGCCACCTTTGCTACCTCCTTCGTCTGCTACTCCTACGCCTGTCTTGTATACTCCTCCTGTTTCGTCTCTGGTTTCCTCTTATTCTGCTCCTTCTCCTCTTCTTTTGTCACCTTCTCCTTCTGCTCGACAGAGAATGACTGATGCAGTTGCTAGTATCTTTTCTCCTCTGTTGGGTTCATTGTTGTTTATTGTTGTTCATTGTTGTCGAGCGTAGGCAATCGCGTAGTCACTTGCCTAATGTTGATGAAAGGACAGTGTTAGATCACATGGCGCGTAAATGGATTACATATCCTACGCAGTATGATCTTGAAGGTGTTATGGATGTTTTCCAGCAATGGGAAGCACCGAAACAACG
Organism: Lissotriton vulgaris; assembly: GCF_964263255.1. NCBI lineage: Eukaryota > Metazoa > Chordata > Amphibia > Caudata > Salamandridae > Lissotriton > Lissotriton vulgaris. The sequence goes on from NC_141687.1 coordinate 1,655,007,611, forward strand.
GTACGTTTTCGATATGATGTGTTTGTTCCTTCGTGAACAATGGGAAGATAGTGAGATAGGTCAAACTCCTCCTGAGTTGTACCGTATACGTTCTGAGTTTGCGAAAGGGACTGTTGTGGGTCTCGAGGTTGAGAAGGCAGTTGCGACGTTGTTGTCGTTTAGGAGTGAGTCTCCTTCTGAGCGATTGTTTGAGCCTGATTCGTTAGTTAGGAGAAAGGTGCGTCAATATCCGATGCGTGAGGTTCCTCCAGTTTGGAGACCTGCTGATGCAACTGTTAATCGACCTATTCCTGCACACTTTCAGCGTGTCTGGGTACATGTTCCTTGGAAGCGTGTTGAAGTTTTAGCTATTAAGCAGTCTTTGCCTGATCCGCGCAAAAATCCAGCAGGGTACTATAAGAAACTAACTCAGACTGTGAGTTCATGTATCATGAATCTGGCAGATATAGAGATGTTGTTTGGGAATGTTGTTCCACAGCCTATTTGGGGTAAGATTTGTCATACGGATCATGCGCAAGAACTAGGTGATACTTGGAACAATCTTAGAGATGCCGATAATAGACAAGTAGGTGGTGCTAAGCCTGAGGATTTGATTACTGACCTTCCTGGTAGAATTATTAATTATATGACGACTCTAATGCCTGAAGTGCGTGTTAATTGGGACAAGTTGTCTGCGTGCAAGCAGAAGAAAGACGAAACTGTGTCCGACTTTTTCACACGGTTCGAAGAGACCTTTGTAGACCACAGTGGTCAGGATATGGCTACTGAAGGTGGTCAGAGATTGTTCATTGATAAATTTGTTAATAATTTGCTTCCCGAATTGTGCAATAGGTTAAAGGATTCTGAGAGTGCTTCGGCCGTTTCTACGTCAGCGCAGATTTTAGCTACTGCCCAGTATTATGAGAATAGGAATAAGGATGAGATAGAGAAAGCGGATAAGAAGACTAAGGAATTGAAGACTAAAGTTCTTCTACAGCAAGCTTATCCGCCCAGTAATAATCAGCGTGATTATCAGCAACATCAGCAATATTCGAGAAACTCGCAAAGGTTCGAGTCTTCTCAACAGCGTTTTCCCGTAGGTCCTAATCAGTGTGCGTATTGTAAAGAAGAGGGCCATTTCAAGAGTACTTGTCTGGTTCTGTTGCAGCGAGCGAATGGTGCTTCTGGTGCGAGAGGTCGAGGTGCTCAACAAGCACCTAAAGGTAGAGGTTGTGGTCAGAATACACATTCTTTGCCTCTACAGAATTCTATGAATAGCTTTGATCAGCAGAATGGTGCGTCTGGTAGGATGCCACAGTACTATGCAGGTTATTACTACGTCGAAGGTGAGGAAGTGAATGGTAATGATTGTTAGGACAGCCATAGACAAAGAGAGGGAGTTGTTTCAGTTCCTGTAGATCAGAGGGGATCCTATGTTGAAGTGATTGAATCAGGAGTGTCAGAGCCTTTTCTGTTGGATACTGGTGCTGCGAAGAGTTCTATTATGCACTCTAAACTCCCTGGCGCACCTTTGTCTGGCTTAAAGAATGTTTCGCTAGGTTTTTCTGGCGCCCCGGTTACGAATCCGATTTCTGCTCCGTTGTCTATTTCTGTTGGACCTTGTGAATTCGAAGCACCCCTCATTCTGACGACCGGTTGCGGTGAGAACTTGTTGGAATTGGACTTGTTAAAGAGATTGTATGCGACGCTATATTGTTCTCCTTCAGTAGTACATCTTACATTGGGTAAGAGAGTGATCTCTCCGATGTACTTGTCTAAAGATCGACTTCCACCTGAATTGTCTTCTCTCCCTGATTGTCTTTGGGCTACTGGTCCGAGCGATGTAGGTCTTTTAGAGATTCCGCCATATGTTGTGACGTTGAAAGTGAATGCTAGGTTACCACGCATTCCACAGTACCGAATATCGAGCGATGGTGAAAGAGCACTTTTGGCGATCACCTATGATCTGATTGAGAAAGGTGTGATTGAGGAAACGAGAGGTAATGTGTGCAATAGTCCGGTTTTGCCTGTTCTGAAGAGAACTGATTCTTCACAACCTCCTGTATATAGGTTCGTGATTGATCTCCGCGAGGTGAATAAGATTGTTGTTCCACAATTTCCTGTTGTGCCTGATATCACCGCTTTGTTGACTTTGATCCCGGCTATAGCCACGTGGTTTTCGGCGATTGACTTGAAGAATGCTTTCTTCAGCATCCCGATTGCCGTGGAGAGCAGAGATATCTTTGGATTCTCTTTAGGAGGACGAAGTTTCCGCTTTAAGCGCGCTCCTCAAGGCTATTGTGAGAGTCCATCGATCTGTAGTCAAGCTTGGAAGACGCAACTTGATTTGTTGGTTTTACCTGATGGTGCTGCTCTTATACAGTTCGTTGACGATTTGTTAGTAGCTGCCGATAATGAAGAGATTTGTAGAGAGGCTACTTTGTCGTTGTTTCGTCACTTGTCTGATTTCCATCATAAGGTTTCTCTTTCGAAGTTGCAATATTGTCAACAAGAAGTTACCTATTTAGGTCACCTCTTATCGAAGGAGGGAAGGAAACTGACCCCAGAAAGAATTCAAGCGATTGCGAAAATGAGTGTGCCTACCACACAGAGAGAAGTACGTGCTTTCTTAGGTATTACGTCGTACTGTAGACAGTGGATTCCTAATTTCTCGTTGTTAGCGAAGCCTTTGATAGCTCTTACTGTCAAGGATACTCCTAATCCTATTCCTTGGACTGATAAATGTCAGAAGAGCTTTTCAGAATTACGCAATGCGTTGTGTTCGGCTCCTGTGTTGGGTACTCCCGACTACAGTAAGCCTTTCACATTGTATGTCCACGAGAGAGAGGGCTGTGCATTGTCAGCCTTGACTCAACAGTTTGGTGATAAGCAGCGTCCATGTGCTTATTTTTCGTCGACTTTCGATCCGGTAGCTAGAGTGTTGCTGAGTTGTCTGAAAGCTACAGCAGCAGCAGCTGTTTCGATTCGACAGTCTGCTGGTTTGGTTATGGACAATACACTGATTGTGATGGTTCCACATGCAGTGGATACCTTGTTGAATTGTACCAAGACACAGCACTTAACTAGTGCTCGGTTGTCAGGTTACGAATTGACCTTGTTAGCGAGTCATGTGCATATAAAGAGATGCAACACCTTGAATCCAGCAACGTTGTTGCCGATTTCAGCGGAGACAGATAATGACACAGAACAGCATGATTGTTTCCTTAGAACTGAGGAAGAAACGAAAGGGAGGATAGACCTTAGGGATACTCCTCTTTCAGAGTGTGATGGTACTTTGTGGTTTGATAGGTCGTTCTTCAAGCTTCCAAATGGTGATACGACTGCGGTATATGCTGTTACGACTTTGCATACGATTGTTGAAGCTGCACGTATCCCACATAATTCAGCGCAAGCAGCAGAGTTGATTGCATTAACGAGAGCATGTGTGTTGGCGAAAGGTAAACGAGTGACTGTGTATACTGACAGCCAGTACGCGTTTGGTGTGGCTCATAGTTTTGGACGTTTGTGGAGAGAGCGTGGGTTCCTGACTTCGCATGGGACAACAATCCAGCATGGACAGTTGGTGAATGAACTCCTTTGGCAGAATGCTGGAATTCCTAAATGTGCAGAGAATCTGGTTAAGAACTGTATGGTGTGTTTGATGTACAATTCTGGTAAGGGAATTCCAACTCCAGATGGTCATTTTGCTCCTCCAATGTATCCGTTTGAGGCTTTGCAGCTGGATTTCATCCACATGGAGAGGTAATACAACCTAAAGTATGTGTTAGTGGTTGTTTGCTCTTTTTCTAGATGGGTGGAAGCTTACCCTTTGAAGGACAATACTGCCTTGTCCACAGCGAAAGCCCTTATCAAAGAGTTCTTCCCTAGGTTTGGATTGCCGAGAATGATCTGGAGTGATAATGGGAGTGAATTTGTCAGAAGTTTCACGCTGCAAATCACCTCCAATCAGCTGGTCTAGTCGAGTGCTATAACGGCACTCTAAAACTGAAGTTAGCCAAAATTCAAGCGAGCTCTGGTTTACAATGGCCAGATGCCTTGCCCTTAGCCCTTTTGTCCACTAGAATGACTGTGCATTCACGAATGGGTTTGAGTCCGTATGAAGTTGTCTTTGGCCGCCCGGCGAACATTTGGGGTGTGCCAAGGCCAACGAAATTTAGTGAGATTGAACATCCTGTGTTGCTTGACTACTTGTATGAATTGACGGCTAAATTGGTTGTGTTTTGCATCAACAGGTTCATGACATTCTGCCACAGCCTTCTGAAGATCCAGGTCACGCCATTGAACCTGGGAGCTGGGTCCATATCAAGAATTTTCAGCAGAGCAAGAACGAGCAGCCCCGCTGTACAGGACCCTTCCTCGTTTTGTTGTCGACACTTTCCGCAGTACGGGTGCACGGTAAAAAGAATTGGATCCACGGCGTACACTGCAAAAGGGCTCCTTTGCCCCTGCCGTACGACCGGTGGGTCCAGAAGGAACTTCCAGACTCTGAGACTGAGACCGTGCCTCGTTTTCTGCCATTCAGCGATGCCCGTTTGATTGGAACAAACACTGAGAAAGTAAGTGACAATCTTCTTCAAGAAGCTGTGCCTCCAGTGAACCGTTTGAACACTACTGAACCTGAACTTTTGTTCCGTGAAAAAACATTGCCTGGCAAAGACCGTTATAATTTGCGACCGAGAGTCGCTGGACTAATAAAATTATAAAGTATTTCTTTTTATGATTTTTCTGTTTGCAGGTTAACTCTCCTCCGAGGAACTACTTTGATTTTTGTTTTTTGAACCACCATCCGGGTTCAGCTGTAGGGTCGCGGTTGCCGAAGTCTTTGGAGTGCAAGCCTGAGACACTAGGTCGACGGTTCTGGTTGGCCTAATGAAGTTGCCCTGGGCTGACAAAAGCATTCCTTAGCATAGAACACCCTACCACCGCGAGCAGCAAATTAGTGAGGATGGAGTTTTTCGAGATGGAGAGACCTGTTGAGACAATAAGCTTTAAGAGCAAAATTTGCAAACTGAGGACTCGAAAACGATTTTTAATGTTGCTGAGCTTAATGATATTTTTAATTGGTTGTGTGACATTCTCTTTTAAAGTGAAGTTCATGCCCACTACGCAACCTATACCTCCTCCTACTATTTCTTCTCATTCTTTTCACCCTCTGTCCGAACATGAAATCGTTAGAAGATTGGAATTTGCCAACAATTCCTTTATTCAACTTCTGCACCAACACCAGCTAGTTATGAACCTAATGCCCCACACAACCGATAAAGGTATTTCGTACTTGGTTTTGCCTTTCAGCCTTAATGGTTCTATTTGGGCATATAGAACGATGTTCATTTATGCTCATAGTGTCTACCCCCAACGTTCAGCGAAAGATATCCGCAGAATAGTGCTCTGGCCAAGGGTATAGTCGACATGATCAAAGGAACTAGTTCGTATGAGACTATTCCGAGAGATGAGAGGCAACCATACATTGGTTGGAACGTTACTGGATATGGAGTTAGTCTGAGTATTAACCAGCACGCGAAAAGTTCTCCACCGATTTGGATAGTGCCCCATCAAGGTCGCTATTGTCTGCAGGGTAATGGCAAGAATCCGAAAGCTCAGTTAGGGAAGAGTGTCTGCACTGAGACTTATGTATTTGCGTCTCAGACTTCCCCAGTGTTTCTGGCAGCTAGGGGTACCTATTTCATCTGCTACGACAAAGCGTACACATGGTTGCCCCCTGACTTCTCGGGCACATGTTTTGTTTCTTTCCTGTTGCCTCCCACTTTTTCAGCTGTGGCAGATTACCATGAGATGAGAGTTGCTAGAGATGTCTTCAGTAAGGAAGATACCACAGGGCAAGAGTTGGAAGATTTCTTTAAGGGTTTTCTGCCATTCTGGGGACCGATGGCTAACAGCAGGAACATTCGCCAGTTGACGAGAGTGGTTGAGTCCACCATAGTCGAAACTGCCGGTGCCCTTAGTAACTTGACTGCTGAGCTCCAGTCGGATCGACTTATGACACTTCAGAATAGAGTTGCTCTTGATGTCATACTTGCAGATAGAGGTGGAGTATGTAAACTGATTCAATCGAGCTGCTGTGTTTTCATTCCAGACAACGCTCCAACAGTCTTCCAGGCCATTTCCAAGCTACATAAGATCTCCGAGTCTGTACATATAGACAAGGGAGATTGGTCGTTGATGGGATGGTTTTGGGGATTGATATCCACGTGGGGATGGAAGATTCTGATGGTCATTGGGATGATCTTAGCTATCCTTTTCCTGTTCTGTCTCTGTGTACAGTGTGCTCCTGCTATTTATGGCCTTTGTGCTACTTTGTGTGCTAGGAGACCTGTCCAGAGAGAGTTGCTAAGTACTAGGATGATGCTACAGCAACATCTTGATGATCTGATGAATATAGACCAAGATTCAGACTGACATGGGTTTGGGTTTGTTGCCTATGTAAGGGCAAAAGGAGGGTCTGTGGTTCCGTGGTTCGAGGGTCCCTGGTTCGGAGATTCTAAACCCGTTCAATAAAGGTCGTCGGATATAGACGATTTTGGTATCAGCGGACCGCAAATCACGAGTGCGGTATGTACAAGTGTTTTCGTCATAACCGATCAATGAGAACACTACGTATTCATGGATTTCGTTTGAACCCTCGGGTTCCATTTTGTGTGAGGCAGCCATTTTGTGTGGTTGCCCTCACATAGGCCGATGACTATGGCCGAAGGAGTCCTTGGGACACGTACACCTTAGTTGACTCTTGTGTGACTTTGGCGAACTGACTCCCTTGCCCGAGGCTGACCTCGCTGAGCCAGTTCCTTGTTAAGCAGCTGGTCAGATAGAGATCAAAGAGCAGAACATTGCTGAGTTTATGGTACACTGCACCCACCCTTCTATCTTGCTTCTCATCTGTTTCTGTTCCTTCCTTTATGGCTTAATCACTGACTTGGGTTGAGGTTTTATGATGGGTTTGTCCTGCCTGATCGAACAGGATATTGGAATTTTCTTGGTCATTTCTGGTGGGCTGGACAACGGAAAGTGGGATTGTCGTCATGCGCTACTTTTGAAATGTCGTTTCTCCATTGGCCAGTTTGTACGTAATTGATGCTAGCCTGGAATGTGATTTTTGGCATAAAAGACGATGCTCCGCTCAATGAATTTGTGCAGTCTCTAGCGAACCACCTGTGTTGTGCGTCGTAGACCTCTGTTCCTGGTTACAGCCAATAAATTTGGTCTTTGACGTCATCAAGAAGTGTCCCGTGTCTCTGTTTGCCGAGGCAGGGGAATCCGAAGACATTGGGCGTTATGCCTGGCTCTGCTGGGTTCTAAAACCCGGTTCTTCACCAGGCCTGATTAGTATCGCATTTGGGAGATTACAGGTGAGGCTTGTGTTTATCTGGTATCAATTACTAGTGATTGCAGGGGTCTATATGAGTGAGTCAGTGTGGGGAATTAAAGACATGGAATCTTGGGATTATCAACATTTTATTCATCATTGGTGGAGACCAGGTCACGCTGTGTTTAGTGAGTGTTGGTGAACATAGTTATGGGACAGATGGAACTTGTGTTTAATAATATCAGAATAGTTGAAACCAGGACTTGGATTCTGATTCATATATGTCACCCTTTTCTTCCTCTTTTTTCATTCTTCCTTAGAACCTACACCTCAGTGGTGAGGATTGAATGCATTGAATTTTGGAACGGAGTACTGGCCTCCATATTACTTTGTCACTTATTATCTATTTGAGGTAGGCACACGAGAAAAGATAGGCTTGGTGAAAATATACTTTCCAGGAGTACACACGCATGACTTGGCAGTCGTGATATTAGAGATGGGGACAGGAATATGTGGATATGTAATTATGGAAAGGAATCGGACCTAAATCCATCGTTTTGGATGGATTTTGGCCCAGATCTCTGTACTGGGGTGAATGTATGACATTGTTCTGCATGCTGTCCATCAACTGTGGTTTTTGCATTTGTCACCCCGAGTGGGATGGGTATGCTCAGACGTGAGTCCCATGCTCTCCACACCACTGGATTCAAGCAAGCCGGGCTGAAGACGCCTGGAATGCCAGAAACCGGTCCTCGGAAGCTTGTTTCCGGTCCAGGGAAGCAATGGCTTGGCAGTTCGGGCTGGACTGTTCCCATGAGGCACAGGGTCAAACTGATTTGCATATGGCCATGTCTGAACAGGGGTGGTGTGGAGTGCAAAAAAACGATGGATTTGGGCCCAGATCTCTGTACTGGGGTGAATGTATGACATTGTTCTGCATTCTGTCCATCAACTGTGGTGTTTGCATTTGTCACCCCGAGTGGGATGGGTATGCTCAGATGTGAGTCCCATGCTCTCCACACCACTGGATTCAAGCAAGCCGGGCTGAAGACGTCTGGAATGCCAGAAACCGGTCCTCAGAAGCTTGTTTCCGGTCCAGGGAAGGCATGGCTTGGCAATTCGGGCTGGACTATTCCCATGAGGCACAGGGTCAGACTGATTTGCATATGACCATGTCTGAACTTGGGTGGTGTGGAGTGCCAAAAGACAATAGATTTGGGCCCAGATCTCTTTACTGGGGTGAATGTATGACATTGTTCTGCATTCTGTCCATCAACTGTGGTTTTTGCATTTGTCATCCCGAGTGGGATGGGTATGCTCAGATGTGAGTCCCATGCTCTCCACACCACTGGATTCAAGCAAGCCGGGCTGAAGATGGCTGGAATGCCAGACACCGGTCCTCGGAAGCTTGTTTCCGGTCCAGGGAAGGCATGGCTTGACAGTTCGGGCTGGACTGTTCCCATGAGGCACAAGGTCAGACTGATTTGCATATGGCCATGTCTGAACTGGGGTGGTGTGGAGTGCAAAAAAACTATGGATTTGGGCCCAGATCTCTGTACTGGGGTGAATGTATGACATAGTTCTGCATTCTGTCCATCAACTGTGGTTTTTGCATTTGTCACCCTGAGTGGGATGGGTATGCTCAGACGTGAGTCCCATGCTCTCCACACCACTGGATTCAAGCAAGCTGGGCTGAAGACGGCTGGAATACCAGAAACCGTTCCTCGGAAGCTTGTTTCCGGTCCAGGGAAGGCATGGCTTGGCAGTTCGGCTGGACTGTTCCCATGAGGCACAGGGTCAGACTGATTTGCATATGGCCATGTCTGAACTGGGGTGGTGTGGAGTGCAAAAAAACGATGGATTTGGGCCCAGATCTCTGTACTAGGGTGAATGTATGACATTGTTCTGCATTCTGTCCATCAACTGTGGTTTTTGCATTTGTCACCCCGAGTGGGATGGGTATGCTCAGACGTGAGTCCCATGCTCTCCACACCACTGGATTCAAGCAAGCCGGGCTGAAGGCGGCTGGAATGCCAGAAACCGGTCCTCGGAAGCTTGTTTCCAGTCCAGGGAAGGCATGGCTTGTCAGTTCGGGCTGGACTGTTCCCATGAGGCACAGGGTCGGACTGATTTGCATATGGCCATGTCTGAACTGGGGTGGTGTGGAGTGCAAAAAACTGATGGATTTGGGCCCAGATCTCTGTACTGGGGTGAATGTATGACATTGTTCTGCATTCTGTCCATCAACTGTGGGTTTTGCATTTGCCCCCCTCCTGTGGCCACTTATGGCCCCATGAACACCATCCCTCGGGCCAGTTCTTTTTATAATAACCCTGGGGACTCCATCCCCAGGGATGGTCCACTCCGTTGTGGACCGTGGGGGGTCCCCAATCCCCCCACGGTCCCACCGGCTTGCTGCGTCCTGCGGGAGCCGGCATTGCTTTTCCACATGGGAAGCCGCTAACATGCTGCTCCCCATGTGGAAAAGCAATCTGCTTTGCTATTTGGAAGAGAGAGCAGGTTTCCTACTATCTGATCAACACATGCAGCAGCTTACACAACAACAGACATAATGATGCACACATTCAGACAGTTTAGTCACTAACCCATGCATTCAGTAAGACACATTTAATCACTCACTCATACAGTCAGTCACGCACCTACTAAATCCTTCATCCACACACTCATACATACACTCATTCTTCAATATGTAAAACATATTTTAACTTTACAGAAACACACATTCACTGGATGATGTCCTCAGTGATGTCATTTGAGATGTCATGAATGATGTAATATGTGACATCATCAGCAGTGGATTGCGGGCGCGCAAGTTATAGTGAGTCCAACTAACTATAACGTGGGAATTTCAATGGTTTTGTATGAGTAAAATGTTTAGCTAACTATAACTGGTGTGAAACCTATGGTTTTTTCATTGAATTTCAAAGGTTTTATAAATGCTAATTCCTAACTATAACGATTGTGAAAACTATGGTTTTTTCAGTGAATTTCAAAGGTTTTTTAAATGCTAATTCCTAACTATAACGATTGTGAAACCTATGGTTTTTTCAGTAAATTTCAAAGGTTTTTTAAAAGTTAATTCCTTTGTATATCGAGTTTGTAACCTACGATTTTTAAACTGAATTTTTTTTTAATTACCTGTTTTTTATAACTATTAATCAAAAAATTTTTTTTCACAAATCTAATTTTTTTATGTATTTTTCATGTAGGTTTTTTTCACCATATTGTCTTGGGGCGCTCAGGGTACGCGCACCGGTAAGCTCTCCCGAGAGCGCAGCAAGAGCGCTATTACCGCGTGCCGAAAAAAAACGCATGTATTTAACTAAATAATAATGCAAGACATTCAGTAGCATACTTATAAAAGTAGTATTTTTGATTGTAAATACCAGTATTATAACTTTAAATGTATTTCTGTAATGCTAGCAAAACGTAATTTAGATGCGCCGCATCAGCGCCCGCGTAAGCATTCCCGGAAGCGCCTACGTACGTGCCGCGTAAGCGCCCCCGGAAGCGCCTACGTTCGTGCCACATAAGCGACCCCGGAAGCGCTCCGGTGCCCGCAGCGTGAGCGCGTCAAGTCATGTGACCTTAAAATAACTCTTTTCATCGGTTGTTAACAGTTTTTTTTACAACTAATGAAAACCCCACCCATTTCCTTCACTTCTTCTTTCACTTTGGAGGCAGCAAGACCTGTTCCTTTCTGTTCTTCTATTTAGTGAAAAGAATGGCTTCCAGACCACCCAGCAGCAGTGAGGACTCAGATGACTTCATTGAAGAGGAGCCTCCTCAGCCCAAGGTGAAGGAGCACTTTATTTGGAAATTTTTTACCATACCACCAGGTGAAAAAAAGGTTAATGCTCCAAAGGTGGAGTGTAAAATTTGCAAAACAGTTCTTTCACGGGGTGACCCTACAAGAAAGTATAGTTTTGGCAACTCCACAATGATTCGGCATGTCCAACGGAGGCACCCACAGAACTATGCCCGGGAGAGTGTCAGGGACCTGGCACGTAATCCCCCAAGAGATGGCGCCTCAACATCCACGGAGGAGCAACAACATCATCCGTGAGAGGAAGACCTAAGCAGCTGATTCCCAATATTCAGCCTGTTTTCAATGATATCACTATCAAGTGTAAGCAGTGTGATGAACTGCTTTGCTACGGAGAACAAAGTATAATAAACATTGTACGCACAAGGGAAAACCACCGCTGCCGTTCCCAGCCCTAATTTTTCCCCCTTTTTTTGTTCCTGTTGAGCACTTTGTCATTCCCTGTTTTTGTTTAGAAAAAAAACCTAAAAAGAAGAAAAAAAACGGTTCTTTTTAGAACTACCTCCAATTCTCCAAAAAGAGCTATATTCTTGACAAATTCAAAAGGAGTGAGTCAAGTGGAGTGCAGTCAGAGAGCAGAGGAAAATGAGTGAGGGAGCAAAGAAAGGAACGAGAGGGGAAGGGAAGTGAACTAGGGGGACTGAAAGAAGGTGAGTGTGGGAGGTAAGTGAGGAGAATGGGAGTGAACAAAGGGAATGAGGATAAGTGAAGAAAACGGAGTAAGAGAACAGGGGTGTGGAAGGGGAAGAGAAGAGTAGTGATGTTGAGGAAAGACTGGTGATAGAGAATGGATAAAGGCAAGTGAGCATGGGACAAGGGGAGTAAGGGAGTGAGGAGACAGAGGAAATGAAGGAAAAAGTGACAGTAGAGGACTGAGTGAGGGAGGGAGGAAAGAAAGAAAAGTGAGGGAGTTTGGCTGAGTTATAGGGAGTGAGCGTGACAGAAGAGGACTGAGAAACAAAGAGGACGGAGAGAATAGGGGTAACAGAGAGAGAATGAGGGAAGGGGAGTGTAGAAGTAAGAGGACAGCGGGAGTAAGAGAAGGAGTTAGTGAAGTGGAGTAAGGAGAGTAAGGGAAGGGAAAAGAGTGAATGAATGAAGGAAGGGAAGAGAGAGAAAGGAAAGTAAAGGAGAAGGTCTGAAAGAAGATGAGTGAGGAAGTATGGCTGAGTTATAGGGTGTGAGCGTGACAGAACAGGAGTGAGAGACTAAGGGGACGGAGAGAATAAGGCTAACAGGGAGAGAATGAGGGAAGGGGAGTGTAGAAGTAAGAGGACAGAGGGAGTAAGAAAATGAGTTAGTGAAGTGGAGTAAGGAGAGTAAGGGAAAGGAAAAGAGTAAAGGAGCGAAGGAAGGGAAGAGAGAGGAAGGAAAGTAAAAGAGAAGGCCTGAAAGAAGGTGAGTGTGGGAGTGTTGCTGAGTTATAGGGAGTGAGCGTGACAGAAGGAGAGTGAGAGACTAAGAGGACGGAGAGAATTAGGCTAACAGAGAAAGAATGAGGGAAGGGAAGTGAGTAAGTTAGAGGACAGAGGTATTGAGAGAAGGATTTACTAAAGTGGAGTAAGGAGAGTAAGGAAAGGGAAAAGAGTGAAGGAACAAAGGAAGGGAAGAGTGAGGAAGGAAAGTAAAGGAGAAGGTCTGAAAGAAGATGAGAGTGGGAGTATGACTGAGTTATAGGGAGTGAGCGTGACAGAAGAGGAGTGAGAGACTAAAGGGAAGGAAAGAATGAGGCTAACAGAGAGAGAACGAGGGAAGGGAAGTGTAGAACTAAGAGGACAGAGGGAGTAAGAGAAGGAGTTAGTGAAGTGGAGTAAGGAGAGTAAGGGAAGGGAAAAGAGTAAAGGAGCGAAGGAAGGGAAGAGAGAGGAAGGAAAGTAAAGGAGAAGGTCTGAAAGAAGGTGAGTGTGGGAGTATGGCTGAGTTATAGGGAGTGAGCGTGACAGAAGAGGAGTGAGAAACTAAGGGGATGGAGAGAATGAGGCTAACAGAGAGAGAATGAGGGAAGGAGACTGTAGAAGTAAGAGGACAGAGGGAGTAAGAGAAGGAGTTAGTGAAGTGGAGTAAGGAGAGTAAGGGAAGGGGAAAGAGTAAAGGAATGAAGGAAGGGAAGAGAGAGGAAGGAAAGTAAAGGTGAATGTCTGAAAGAAGATGAGTGAGGGGGTATGGCTGAGTTATAGGGTGTGAGCGTGACAGAACAGAAGTGAGAGACTAAGAGGACGGAGAGAATGAGGCTAACAGAGAAAGAATGAGGGAAGGGAAGTGAGTAAGTTAGAGGACAGAGGAATTGAGAGAAGGAGTTACTAAAGTGGAGTAGGGAGAGTAAGGAAACGGAAAAGAGTGAAGGAACAAAGGAAGGGAAGAGAGAGGAAGGAAAGTAAAGGAGAAGGTCTGAAAGAAGGTGAGTGTGGGAGTATGGCTAAGTTATAGGGAGTGAGCGTGACAGAAGAGGAGTGAGAAACTAAGGGGATGGAGAGAATGAGGCTAACAGAGAGAGAATGAGGGAAGGGGACTGTAGAAGTAAGAGGACAGAGGGAGTAAGAGAAGGAGTTAGTGAAGTGGAGTAAGGAAAGTAAGGGAAGGGGAAAGAGTAAAGGAATGAAGGAAGGGAAGAGAGAGGAAGGAAAGTAAAGGTGAATGTCTGAAAGAAGATGAGTGAGGGGTATGGCTGAGTTATAGGGTGTGAGCGTGACAGAACAGAAGTGAGAGACTAAGAGGACGGGGAGAATGAGGCTAACAGAGAAAGAATGAGGGAAGGGAAGTGAGTAAGTTAGAGGACAGAGGTATTGAGAGAAGGAGTTACTAAAGTGGAGTAAGGAGAGTAAGGAAACGGAAAAGAGTGAAGGAACAAAGGAAGGGAAGAGAGAGGAAGGAAAGTAAAGGAGAAGGTCTGAAAGAAGGTGAGTGTGGGAGTATGGCTAAGTTATAGGGAGTGAGCGTGACAGAAGAGGAGTGAGAAACTAAGGGGATGGAGAGAATGAGGCTAACAGAGAGAGAATGAGGGAAGGGGACTGTAGAAGTAAGAGGACAGAGGGAGTAAGAGAAGGAGTTAGTGAAGTGGAGTAAGGAAAGTAAGGGAAGGGGAAAGAGTAAAGGAATGAAGGAAGGGAAGAGAGAGGAAGGAAAGTAAAGGTGAATGTCTGAAAGAAGATGAGTGAGGGGTATGGCTGAGTTATAGGGTGTGAGCGTGACAGAACAGAAGTGAGAGACTAAGAGGACGGGGAGAATGAGGCTAACAGAGAAAGAATGGGGGAAGGGAAGTGAGTAAGTTAGAGGACAGAGGTATTGAGAGAAGGAGTTACTAAAGTGGAGTAAGGAGAGTAAGGAAACGGAAAAGAGTGAAGGAACAAAGGAAGGGAAGAGAGAGGAAGGAAAGTAAAGGAGAAGGTCTGAAAGAAGGTGAGTGTGGGAGTATGGCTGAGTTATAGGGAGTGAGCGTGACAGAAGAGGAGTGAGAAACTAAGGGGATGGGGAGAATGAGGCTAACAGAGAGAGAATGAGGGAAGGGGACTGTAGAAGTAAGAGGACAGAGGGAGTAAGAGAAGGAGTTAGTGAAGTGGAGTAAGGAGAGTAAGGGAAGGGAAAAGAGTAAAGGAATGAAGGAAGGGAAGAGAGAGGAAGGAAAGTAAAGGAGAAGGTCTGAAAGAAGATGAGTGAGGAGGTATGGCTGAGTTATAGGGTGTGAGCGTGACAGAACAGAAGTGAGAGACTAAGGGGACAGAGAGAATAAAGCTAACAGAGAGAGAATGATGGAAGGGGAGTGTAGAAGTAAGAGGACAGAGGGAGTAAGAGAAGGAGTTAGTGAAGTGGAGTAAGGAGAGTAAGGGAAGGAAAAAGAATGAAGGAGCGAAGGAAGGGAAGAGGGAGGAAGGAAAGTAAAGGAGACGGTCTGAAAGAAGGTGAGTGTGGGAGTATGGCTGAGTTATAGGGTGTGAGCGTGACAGAAGAGGAGTGAGAGACTAAGGGGACGGAGAGAATGAGGCTAACAGAGAAAGAATGAGGGAAGGGGAGTGAGTAAGTTAGAGGACAGAGGGAGTAAGACAAGGAGTTAGTGAAGTGGAGTAAGGAGAGTAAGGGAAGGGAAAAGAGTAAAGGAGTGAAGGAAGGGAAGAGAGAGGAAGGAAAGTAAAGGAGAAGGTCTGAAAGAAGGTGAGTGTGGGAGTATGGCTGAGTTATAGGGAGTGAGCGTGACAGAAGAGGAGTGAGAAACTAAGGGGATGGAGAGAATGAGGCTAACAGAGAGAAAATGAGGGAAGGGGACTGTAGAAGTAAGAGGACAGAGGGAGTAAGAGAAGGAGTTAGTGAAGTGGAGTAGGGAGAGTAAGGGAAGGGAAAAGAGTAAAGGAATGAAGGAAGGGAAGAGAGAGGAAGGAAAGTAAAGGAGAAGGTCTGAAAGAAGATGAGTGAGGGGGTATGGCTGAGTTATAGGGTGTGAGCGTGACAGAACAGAAGTGAGAGACTAAGGGGACAGAGAGAATAAAGCTAACAGAGAGAGAATGAGGGAAGGGGAGTGTAGAAGTAAGAGGACAGAGGGAGTAAGAAAAGGAGTTAGTGAAGTGGAGTAAGGAGAGTAAGGGAAGGAAAAAGAATGAAGGAGCGAAGGAAGGGAAGAGAGAGGAAGGAAAGTAAAGGAGAAGGTCTGAAAGAAGGTGAGTGTGGGAGTGTGGCTGAGTTATAGGGTGTGAGCGTGACAGAACAGGAGTGAGAGACTAAGGGGACAGAGAGAATGAGGCTAACAGAGAAAGAATGAGGGAAGGAGAGTGAGCAAGTTAGAGGACAGAGGTAGTAAGAGAAGGAGTTAGTGAAGTGGAGTAAGGAGAGTAAGGGAAGGGAAAAGAGTGAAGGAATGAAGGAAGGGAAGAGAGAGGAAGGAAAGTAAAGGAGAAGTTCTGAAAGAAGGTGAGTGTGGGAGTGTGGCTGAGTTATAGGGTGTGAGCGTGACAGAACAGGAGTGAGAGACTAAGGGGATGGAGAGAATAAAGCTAACAGAGAGAGATTAAGGGAAGGGGAGTATAGAAGTAAGAGGATAGAGGGAGTAAGAGAAGGAGTTAGTGAAGTGCAGTAAGCAGAGTAAGGGAAGGGAAAAGAGTGAAGGAATAAAGGAAGGGAAGAGAGAGGAAGGAAAGTAAAGGAGAAGGTCTGAAAGAAGGTGAGTGTGGGAGCATGGCTGAGTTATAGGGTGTGAGCATGACAGAACAGGAGTGAGAGACTAAGGGGATGGGAGAGAATGAGGCTAACAGAGAGAGAATGAGGGAAGGGGAGTGTAGAAGTAAGAGGACAGAGAGAGTAAGAGAAGGAGTTAGTGAAGTGGAGTAAGGACAGTAAGAGTAGAGAAAAGAGTGAAGGAATGAAGGAAGGGAAGAGAGGAAGGAAAGTAAAGGAGAAGTTCTGAAAGAAGATGAGTGTGGGAGTATGGCTGTGTTATAGGGTGTGAGCGTGACAGAACAGGAGTGAGAGACTAAGAGGACGGAGAGAATGAGGCTAACAGAGAAAGAATGATGGAAGGGGAGTGTAGACGTAAGAGGACAGAGGGAGTAAGAGAAGGAGTTAGTGAAGTGGAGTAAGGAGAGTCAGGGAAAAGAGTGAAGGAGTGAAGAAAGGGAAGAGAGAGGAAGAAAAGTAAAGGAGAAGGTCTGAAAGAAGGTGAGTGTGAGAGAGGAGTGAGGAAAAGGGGAGTAAACGTGGGGATTCAGAATAAGTGAGGGAAGCACAGAAAGGAAACAGGGGTGTTGGAGAATGAGAGAAGAGTAGTGAGGTTAAGGAAAAGAGTGTTGAGAAAGTACTTAAATCACCCACATAACACAACAGCTCTTTTTAGAGCTACCCTACTTCTAAGCAATCCAAATTCTTATTTAAAACTATTTTCTTTCCAAAATTTTGGAAAATTACACGCAAATTCCTCAACCGGCGCCAAAGTTATTCCCAATAGAATGTTGCGGATTTCCTATGGTAGCTAGGTCCTAACTATAACTACCTACTGGCGACCGTCAGTAGGTAATATATATATATCTATATATATCTATATCTATATCTATATATATATATATATATATATATATATATATATATATATATATATATATATATATTCACTGAAAAAACCATAGGTTTCACACCAGTTATAGTTAGGAATTAGCATTTAAAAAACCTATGAAATTCACTGAAAAAACCATAGGTTTCACACCGGTTATAGTTAGGAATTAGCATTTAAAAAACCTATTAAATTCAATGAAAAAACCATAGGTTTCACACCAGTTATAGTTAGCTGGAAATTTTACTGATATAAAACCATTGAAATTCCCACGTTATAGTTAGTCGGACTCACTATAACTTGCGCGTGCAATGCACTGCTGATGACATCACATATTACATCACTCATGACATGGTCAGTGACATCACTCATGACATCACTGATGACACCATCCAGTGAATATGTGTCTTTCTGAAAAATAAATATTAGTGAGTTATGTTTAAAAATTTAAATACATATATTAGTGTTTCACTTTGTGTATAAGTGGCTACATGTGTTGATAAGTAGCAACATGCGTATGTATATGGGTTATTTGATATTATTATTAGTATCAGTATGAGTGTCTATATGGTTTGGTGGGGGTATTACTTAGCACATAGATGCATGAGTGACTGACTCTTTGTTTGTATGTGTTTTGAAGACAGCATATGTACAGGACTGTATGGGTGGATGAGTGTCTATATGTGTTTGTTAGTGAGTGAATGACTGTCTCACTAGTGTCTTTATCAGTAACTACATATGTTTTAATCTAGTATATATGAATATTGATGTATATAAGTGAGTATATGTGAGAGTAAGAGATTGTAAGATTTCCTTTTTAAATAAGTATGTGTTTCTATAAGTGATTGTTTAAGAGAATAAATATGTGTAATTTTCAATAGAAGTAAGGTGGAAGTGTGTGTATAACTCTATATTCAAATAAATGGTTGTTCAATAGTTTATTTGCACGTGTGAATATGTCTGTGAGTAACTTTTGGATGAATGTCGGTGTGTAACAGGATGTATAGGTGTATCTCTTCATATGATGAGTGAGTATATGTATGAGTGACTATATAGAACTGTTGGTGAATGAGTGGATGTGTATATAGATAGTGGAAGTACAGAATTGCTTGTTGTAACTGATATAGGTATGTCCATTTTTTAAAAATTTCAGTTTCTATTTTTGAATATGTGTCTCAAGGGTTACTTTACACTGAGAGGAGGTCTGTGACTGTGTCACAAGGATGGTGTCATCAGTGATGTCATGAGTGATGTCACTGACCATGTCATGAGTGATGTAATATGTGATGTCATCAGCAGTGCATTGCACGCGCAAGTTATAGTGAGTCCGACTAACTATAACGTGGGAATTTCAATGGTTTTATATCAGTAAAATTTCCAGCTAACTATAACTGGTGTGAAACCTATGGTTTTTTCATTGAATTTAATAGGTTTTTTAAATGCTAATTCCTAACTATAACCGGTGTGAAACCTATGGTTTTTTCAGTGAATTTCATAGGTTTTTTAAATGCTAATTCCTAACTATAACTGGTGTGAAACCTATGGTTTTTTCAGTGAATTTCATAGGTTTTTTAAATGCTAATTCCTAACTATAAGTTTCACTTTATAAATAAGACTGTTAGCACTCTAGTTGTTCTTTTTAACACTCTGGTACATTCTGTCATTGGGCTACAGTTGGGCTACATCTAGTTGAAATTTGGGCTACATTTACAATTTTTGGTCTCTGGTGGCCATCTTTGGGCTACATTGGGCTACTTTGGGCTACATTTGGGCTACATTTTGGCTCTAACATATATTAAGCCCAATGTAGCACAATACATATTTTTATAAAGTTAATTTTTTTACAAACCACTTCAGAATAGGGCTACCTGTCCCTACAATTTTCCCATTTTTTTTTTTTAATTTTTGGGGGGAGCGCTCCCAGAGCGCGCCCCGGAGTGCGCCCCGAAAAGCGTATTTCTGAAAAGCGCCCCCGGGCGCGCTCCGAGGAGCGTCTCGTGAGCGCCAATATCGCAAACGAAAACATGATTGTGACGTTCGCGTAGCCGCGACCGCGTGATACGCACGGCGTAAGCGCACCCGGAAGTACTCGCGCGAATACGATCGTGCAACGTAGGCGTCTGACACGCTTACGCGGCGCGCCTCTGGCCGCGCCCCGCGGCGCGTCGCGTAAGCGCGTCGGGTCATGTGACCAGAAAATAACACTTTTCATTGGTTCATAACAGTTTTGGTTTCATAATGATGAAGCCCATGGTCATGTGACCTGTAAATAACACTTTTCATTGGTTCAATAATTATTTTTTTCTAAATTTAGAGAAACCCACCCATTTCTCTCACTATTGATTTTCACTTGGAGAGAGCAAGAGGTGTTTTGTGAATTCTCTACTCATTAATTTTCCTGATCTACAGCAATGGCTGCAAGGGAGTCCTCCAGCAGTGATTCAGATGGATTTGTGCAAGAGGACCCTCCTCACCAGAAAACAAAGAACCACTTCATCTGGAAATTTTATGACATCCCTGAAGGACAAAAAAAAGTTAATGCAAGTAAAGTAACTTGTAAAATATGTGGAAGTATTTTATCCAGAGGCAATCCTCTAAAAAAATACAGCTTTGGAAATGCCAATTTAATTAGGCATGTCAAAAGAAGACACCCCAACAATTACTCAAGGGAGAGTGTCAGGGAGCTGGCAGAGAAGGCACGAAGAGATGGCAGCAGCACCTCCACTGGTGGAGCAACACCTTCAGGTACAACACGTGCAAGAATGGTCCCTAACATCCAGCCGGTATTTGCAGGAATAAAATGTTTATGCACAAACTGTGACGAACTACTCTGTTACGGGGAGCAGAGCGTTGAACTCATTGCAATAAAGAAACAGGAACACCAATGCTCTCCCCGTCCCTAAATT
The DNA here is from genome assembly GCF_964263255.1 of Lissotriton vulgaris. Lineage (NCBI taxonomy): Eukaryota > Metazoa > Chordata > Amphibia > Caudata > Salamandridae > Lissotriton > Lissotriton vulgaris. The sequence continues at coordinate 1,655,027,713 of NC_141687.1, forward strand.
TTCTCATTTTTTTGCTCCTGTTGAGCATTTTCTGAATCCCTGTTTTTGTTTTTCCCCTGAAAAAAAACCAAAAAAAATATAAAATCGTTTCAAAAAGTATAAAAAAAATATAAAACAACAAAAACATAAAAAAAGTTCTTTTCAGAACTACCTCCAATTTATAAAAAAATGCTATTTTTTTTTAAAAAAAAAGTGCCATTCTTTTTCTCAATCGTACGCTCACCGGTGCGCGTACCAGGCGCTCCCTCGGCGCAAATTTAAAAAAAAAAATTTTGGGGGGCCCCGTACGGCTTTTTTATGACCCCCACATCAAACCTAGGGGGTCAGGGGGGGTGTACCCTGCCCCCTTTTGCTCATTTCCCCCTTTGATTTTTACCACCTCAATCCTACCGAGGTACAAGATGGCGGCCGCTGCGGACTGTTTCGAATGTTTACAGACACCCGAGAGCCAATCAGCTTTCCATGCGCACCTCGCGTGTCGCGCCTGGAGCGCACTCCGGTGCGCGCACCTGTGCGCTGCTATAGATATATATATTTTTTGGGACCTAAATTACTCAAAATCCACTGGAGCACATATCTTGAGACATAGCAAAGGCACATCGGGCTACCAGTCCCTACAATTTTGCCAAATTTGGTGGAAATACATTCAGCCGTTCGGGCTAAAAGTGACATCGACCGCCCTATGGAAATTAACATGGGGAAAACGCGTTTTGGGACCCCCCTTTTATCTTGGCCCCCGCTTAACGTATCCCCCCCAAACTTTCAGGGAAGGACCGGACCGCCATGAGACCATTTTCCTGAAAATTTCAGGCAGATTCGTCAACCGGCGCCAAAGTTATTCAAAATAGAATGTTGAGATTTAACATTGAAAATTATCCTAACTATAACTACCTACTGGCGACCGCCAGTAGGTAATATATATATATATATATATATATATATATATATATATATTACCTACTGGCTATCGCCAGTAGGTATATATAGTTAGAATTTTTTCCCTATGGGACTTTTGAAAATTCTATGTCTAATAACTTTGGCGTTTGTGGACGGAATCGGCTGAAATTTTCAGGAAAATGGCACATTTTGTTTCTGAGCAGCCCCTGAAAATTTGGTGGGGTTTCGTCAAGGGGGGGCTGAGAAAAAAGGGGGGTCCCAAAACGCGTTTTTCCCATTCATTTTTCCATAGGGCGGTTGGACTCACTTTTAGCTCGAACGGCTGAATGGATTTGCACGAAACTTGGCAAAATTGTAGGGACTGTTAGCCCGATGTGCCTTTGCTAGGTCTCAATATATGTGCTCCAGTAGTTTTTGAGAAATTAACGTTCAAACCAAGATATATATCTGTAACAGCGCTCTGGGCAGCGATCCGGTCCGCTTACTTTTCGCTTATCGGAACTTTGCGCGCAGAAAGCTGATTGGCTCTCCGGTGTCTGTCAACATTCTAAACAGTCCGGAGCGGACGCCATCTTGTCTCTCGGTAGGATCGAGAGAGAAGAAGAGGTGGAAAACGAAGGGGGAATCTAATGAAAGGGGGCAAGGTATCCCCCTCTTGACCCCCTAGGAATGTTGTTGGGGTTATTAAAGGGTCCCGTGGGGAAAATAAAAAAAAAATGATTTTTCACGGTAGAAGCGCGGCCGCGAACTGGTAGCGAAACGGGAATTCGCCATTTTGTGCTTCGTAAATTAAATTACTAGTTATAAGTGGGTGCGGGAGACGTATCCTAATCCCCTATGTTTCCTGAGGGTGGGTGAGGAGGCTGATATATGTTGATACATCTCTTCCAGCGGCTGTGCGTGAGCTTTTTTTTTTTTTTTGCTGCGTGACAGTCCGGAGCGGCCGCCATCTTGTCTCTCGGTAGGATCGAGAGAGAAGAAAAGGTGAAAAACTAAGGGGGAATTTAATGAAAGGGGGCAAGGTATCCCCCTCTTGACCCCCTAGGAATGTTGTTGGGGTTATTAAAGGGTCCCGTGGGGAAAATAAAAAAAAAATGATTTTTCACGGTAGAAGCGCTTCACGGGCCGCGAACTGGGCCGCAAACTGGTAGCGAAACGGGAATTCGCCATTTTGTGCTTCGTTAATTAAAGTACTAGGTATAAGGGGGTGCGGGAGACATATCCTAATCCCCTATGTTTCCTGAGGGTGGCTGAGGAGGCTGATATATGTTGATATATCTCTTCCAGCGGCTGCGCCATCTTGCCTTTTTTCGAATGCCACAATTTTGTCGTGCACGGCAGCCATTTTAGATGCCAGGCTGGTCCCAGGCTATCACCTACCCCTGCGGATGTAGTTTATGGCCCCAGCTGTAGAGAATTCAGACATGCCAATCCTCCTGATTCAGGCGTGTGAGTACTGATTTCAGTGCTAGTCTCCCGCCTCCCGATTTCTGCAAGCAAAAACCCGGGGGCATATTACGAACAACTAGCGATAATTTTTGTCTATAACTTGTTTAGAGACAAAAATTATCGCCGCACATCGGCGATTTTTATCGCAGATAAACCTTGCTATTATCGCAGAAAAGTCAGCGATATTCATGTATTATCGACCTAATGCTCTTAGCCATGTTATCCACCTCCCATTGGATAACATGGCTAAGAACTGCTCAGGGCAGGTGTTAGATTTTGGAGATATTCGCGCTTAGCGCGAATATCTCCAAAAGTTGGTAATAGAAGGTAGCGATGTTAGGGACTGTTTCCAGTCGCTAACATCTTGGCACGCCACTTTGCATGTCATTAGTGATAAGTATCACTGACATGCAAAGCCGGGCCCAAGATGGTCGCTATCTCCTTTTAGGTGTCACTAACTGGTGTTAGCGACAGCTTGATAATAGGGAAATAATTTTATCTCCGCTTTCATGGTTTTTAAAGCCAAAAAAGCGGAGATAAACCCCCTTGATAATATGCCCCACGATTCCTTGGGGGTTTCAGCTGACAGGGCTTGGTATTGTGTTACATGGTAATTTTTCCATGAAACGTCAGAGGGTCGATGTAGGGGTTCTAGAAGAGGTGATAAACCATTTAAGCCTCATGAACAAGCGCATGGTCTTTTAAAGATTTGTGAAGTACTCGGGGCGGCGGTGTGTGTGTGCCCTCTTTCAGGAGCGGGCGGGGGGGCACTGCCAGCAACTTGCCAGGTCAGGTAGTGTTCAACACGTGCATCACCCTTTCTCTGCCTGCTATTGCGCTCCATGCTTCGGAAAGGTAAGAAAAAGAACGTGCATTTGAGTTTGAAATGTCCGATCCTGCAGCAGCACACTTCCAAAGCCCACACATGACAATAACCCGATTCAAGGCCCCATTCACCCGTTTTTCAAAAAATAGATAACACTCCAACAAATTAAGGTTATAAAACTTTATTAACTTTTAACGATAATGAACAGAACAAAAACTAAAAACATTTAAACATTTATTAACACAAAAAGCAACAATGGTTAGAAGCTGTCTTTTGTGCGAATAGTCCCAAGGCAGCACAACGTGCAGAGTTCTGGACGGCACCCAGGTGATGTCGCCTGGGTGCCGCACTGGTTTAGGGATCCTACAATGCTGCTCCGAAAATTGGCGTGGGGCGTCCCGGGTGGGGCGGGGGGAGGCCTCGTCAGTAGCGGTCTGTTGTGCGAATAGTCCCAAGGCAGCACAACGTGCAGAGTTCTGGACGGCACCCAGGTGATGTCGCCTGGGTGCCGCACTGGTTTAGGGATCCTACAATGCAGCACAGAAAAACAGCGTGGGGCGTCCCGGGTGGTGCGGGGGGAGGCCTCGTCAGTAGCGGTCTGTGTCCAGTGTCACATGGCTGACACAACATGTACGACAGGCACCCAGGTGATGTCCAGTAAACTGCCGCACTGGTTTTGGTATCCTACAATGCTGCTCCGAAAATTGGCGTGCGGCGGCCCGGGGGGGGGGGGGGGGGGGAGGCGACGTGAACGGGCCTCCCCAGGTGGCGGCCATCTAGCTGAGTTGCGCTCGCTCTTGCGGCCACAGCGTCTCGCTCACCATGTTGTGGAGTTGCTCCCACTCTTGCAGTGCAGCGATAGGCGGCTGCCACATGGCTGTCAAAATGGCGGACGGCTCTTCGGTTTTGGGCCTGGTCCACTGAAATGGCCCTGGGACACCTTGGAAGTCGGACGCTTGCCTGCTAGGGCTTGGGCTCCATTCTCGAAAAGCGTCCCCTCAGCCGTGAAGATTGTATAAAAGTCTTGGGGGCCCCCGACTCCCGCAGGCTTCCGGTGGGGAGCGGCTGACATGATTGCTCGCGGAATGACCACGACGGAGCCAAGAGATGGTGGTGCTCTCATGCTGACGCCAGGTTCAGTCTGAATGATCCAGAAACAAGGTGGGGCTTTCATCGTTTGGGAAAAAAAAATGTTCTAAACCAATGAAAAGTGTTATTTTTAGGTCATATGACCAAGCCTTCCATCTTTAGCAAACCAAAAGTAAAATGAACCAATGAAAAGTTTTATAAACAAGTCACATGACCTGTTATGCGACATAGGGCTACAAAAAGCGTAGAAAATCCGTTGGCACGTGAGGCGGCGTCAGTAGCGGACCGATGTGCGAATAGGCCGAAGGCAGCACAACGCGCCGAGATCCGGATGGCACCGAGGTGGTGTCCAGCAAATTGCCGCACTGGTGTGGCCATCCTACAATGCTGCGCCGAAAGACGGCGTGTCCAGCTGAATTGCGGTCACTGTTGCGGTACAGTGACTCGAACGCGCCGAGATCCGGATGGCGCCGAGGTGGTGTCCAGCAAATTGCCGTACTGGTGTGGCCATCCTACAATGCTGCGCCGAAAGACGGCGTGTTCAGCTGAGTTCCGGTCACTCTTCCGGCACAGTGACTCGAACGCGCTGAGATCCGGATGGCACCGAGGTGGTGTCCAGCAAGTGGCTGCACTGGTGAGGCCATCCTACAATGCTGCGCCGGAAGTCGGCGTGGGGTGCCCCGTTGGCTTATGAGGTGATGTCAGTAGTGGACTGATGTGTGAATAGGTCGGAACCAGCACAAGGCGCCAAGATCCGAATGGCAAGTCCTGGATGTTGAGTGCCTCAGTTGAGATTTCTGAGCAGTGCTTGTAGAACTGTCTGAAGCTTATTTGCACCTGCTGCAGCTTCACTAGGTCCGGCGGAACTTGTTGCCTTTTCCTTTCTGCTTCTTTTCCTACAATGCGTTTCTTCTGAAGACACGACCAGGTCCCTGAATGTGTGCAGGGGGACGCTATTGAATGAATGAACGCGCCGAGATCTGGATGGCACCGAGGTGGTGTCCAGCAAATTGCTGCACTGGTGTGGCCATCCTACAATGCTGCGCCGAAAGTCGGCGTGGGGTGCCCCGTTGGTTTATGAGGTGATGTCAGTAGCGGACCGATGTGTGAATAGGTCGGAACCAGCACAAGGCGCCCTGCACTGTTGAGCCTTTTTCAATGTCTGTTTTTTGTTCTTTCCCCTCCATCAAAAACAAAACAAAAATACAAGGCGCCAAGATCCGAATGGCAAGTCCTGGATGTTGAGTGCCTCAGTTGAGAGTTCTGAGCAGTGCTTGTAAGACTGTCTGAAGCTTATTTGCACCTGCTGCAGCTTCACTAGGTCCGGCGGAACTTTTTTCCTTTTCCTTTCTGCTTCTTTTCCTACAATGCGTTTCATCTGAAGACACGAACAGGTCCCTGAATGTGTGCAGGGGGACGCTATTGATTGAATGAAAATGGCGGCTTGACACAAAGCTGACTCAAGCGTTACTGATGGTGCTATACAGACAAAAATTGGTTTTCAGTTTGTACATTCTTCAGGTTTTTTTTTTCCATCCAAGTCTGATTGAGAGTTTGTAGAAAAATGGCTTCAGATTTTCCACATACTACTCTTCAACATTCTTCCTAAATGTAACAATGTGAAACTCACTAGGAGAACGGCTGTTTCTGTTTCCTTTCAAAATGCTGCCACCAATATTTTCTGAATGGAAGACACCATCTTGTAACATAAAGGGCCGAAAGGGGTTCTGGTCTGGCCGATGGTTGGTGGAGACATTTTGACTATATCTTGGACCTGCCCGGCCTCGCCCAAAATGGCGCCGGTATAAATGGGACTCGTAACTCTTTGCCCGCAAATGTATATCTAGAAAATGTTATTGTAAGTGGCCCTGTCGTATTTTAATTACAAAATGTACGTCCACCGATTCCGCAACTGTTAGACACCTTTGTTCTTGTCACCTAATGGCCCGCTCGTTACGTTCTTCTACAGTGTAAATGTCTCCTCATCATATACGATTTGAGTTTGCTCCGTGGCCGGCCCACGTGGTTATAGGCCCGTATTTGTATACTGACATTTTCACAATAAAGGTTTTTAAAACAAAACACGGTAGTAGTATTTTCATTTGTAAAGTTTTTACTTTTAGTGACTGTTTTCGAATCAGTAAAAGGCAAGTGAAATAAAGCAGTCCAATTACATGACGGATAAAAGGTATAATATGTAGGAACGCAGTAAAGATAAATGGTCAAGGGCAGTTGTGTTTTTCATGTCTGCAACATAAAGTGATCGATAAGAATCTGATAATCAGGCGTATCGGCGACTAAGACAGCAGGCCGAATCTCTTTTACTCAACGGCTCCGTCATGGAAGGAAGAAACGCCCTTTTTCTCGAAAAAGGAATATATTTTACTTGCAAGACAGTTGTAAATTTTCCGGGAAAGTACATTAGCCTGGAATATTATAACATATGTTTGAAAAAAAAATATTGTTCGAAAATAATAAAAAGCGTAATTTTTAGGTCATATGACCAAGCTTTTCATCATTAAATTAACAAAAGTAAAATGAACCAATGAAAAGTTTTATTAACAAGTCACATGACCTGTTATGCTTACGTTACGCGCTGCGCGCCGCGCCTCGGATTACTTCCGGGTGCGCTAACGCGGCGTGTCATAAAACGCATTACGCGACAACGTAGGTCAAGAATATAGTCTAAATGTCTCCACCAACCAGCGTTCAGAACACAACCCCTTTCAGCAGTCCAAAAAGTTCTGTTAAATGACAACAGAGGGGACAGGCAACAAGAACCATCAGTCAAAGAGGGGAGGGCAAGTTCTTCTCTTCCGGGTCATGTTGGGGCGCTACCGGAACTGATCGAATTGGTAGTCTACAGTGTTTCTGGATGTTTCAGACTAAAGCTGGCGTCAGCATGAGACCACTACCATCTCGTAGCTCCGTCGTGGCCATTCCACGAGCAATCATGGCAGCCGCTCCCCACCAGAAGCCTGCGGGAGTCGGAGGCCCCCAAGACTTTTGTAGAATCTTCACGGCTGAGGGGACGCTTTTCGAGAATGGGACCCAAGCCCTAGCAGACAAGCGTCCGAGTTCCAAGGTGTCCCAGGGCCATTTTAGTGGACCAGGCCCAAAACCGAAGAGCCGGCCGCCATTTTGAGAGTCCTGTGGCAGCCGCCTATCGCTGCACCGCAAGAGCGGGCGCATCTCAACTACATGGTGAGCGAGACGCTGTAGTCGCAAGAGCGGGCGGAAAACAGCTGAATGGCGGAAGAGGCACAGTGTAGCAAAAGCGGGCGGAATGGCAACTAAAACGATAAAGGGGCGCCTCACTACAGCTTGTCTTCAGGTCAAACGGATTGTGGGACAAGGTCCAGAATTGAAGAGTCATCAAAAGGCAAAAAGTACCGCCGGACCCCGGGAGCCGGCCGCCTATGTCGGGGGCGATCTCAGGCTACACCAGTGCTATAAGACTTGGGGAGGGTGTCGGAGCCAAGCGTCTTCTCCGAGTCCATGGCCATCACAGCGCCCCTCAGGGGCCTCCGTCAAGCTGTTTAGGAAGGTAACATATCACATTGTTTTCTAATGCAGTCAGGTCCACAAACGACACTCACTTACTTTGAGAATAGTGAAGCTGCAGTAGGTGGAAATAAGCTTCAGACAGTGTTACAAGCGCTGCTCAGAACTCTTAACTATGGCACCCAACATCTAGAACTTATGCTATTTGAGAATGGTAGTGACATCGAAGCATCTCAGGGACCAAAACCATTAACGTACTTTCACGTATGAAAATCTTACTTGGGGAGGGGGCAGGAGCGAAGCGCCCCCTCCCAGTCAGCGCCACCACACCGTATGTTGAAAATCTGAAGCCATCGTTCTACAAAGTCAACCAAACTTGGATTGAAAAATCTAGAAAAATGTACAAACTGAAAACCAGTTTTGGTCTGCATAGCATCAGTAACAACGCTTGAGTCAGCTTTGTGTCAAGCCGCCATTTTGATTCAACAAAGCACAGGCATTGAAAAAGGCTGAAATTCAGAACTCTAAACTATGGCACCCAACATCCAGGAGCTTGCTATCCGGATCTTGGAGCCTTGTGCTGTTTTCGATCTATTCACACATCGGTCCACTACTGACATCATCTTATAAACCAACGTTATGTAAATAGTTTTTTAATAAAATGTTTTACCCTGTTTCTTTGCTGGTGTGTTGTCTATATTTTTAATATTTGCATAGGGTTTGTCATTATTTTGTGCGGGATGGGTGATGGAGCCGAGCTGTCTTGCAGCCCTCATGGTGTGGAGCTCAGTTCATCTCACTATTTTCGTATTTCTCAAGAAGGGTTGTTCCTAATATTTCTATTTTAGCGAGGTCAAAAAGAGATCCAATTAGTGGCCTACTGATTTTGCTCGATTACTTTTATTTTTTTACACGATTTTTCACTATCTGCAAAGACTAAACAGAGTATTGCGACTTTGTGCTTGTTTGTAAATAGAGAATGATCCAAAGAGAACCAATTCTAAAACAGTAAATGCTTGGACAACAATCAATCAAATGGAGAGACAAGGAGGTACGACGGATTACAACGGGGGTAAAGGCCTGCGTTAACTACCCTTCTGTATCTGCAAAGAGAGAGTACTACTAAGGCAAAAGAGGGGAGGGGGGGGGGGGCAGCGTTCAAAGCACATCAGCGTGCATAAATACGAAAATGTTTTTATCTATCACGTACTTGACATTTTAAAGCTTTTCATATTTGCTATTAAAAAACCAATGAAATTCACAGAAAAAACCATAGGTTATAGTGGATATATAGTTAGGAATTTGCATTTACAAAACCTTGAAAATTCAATGAAAAAACCATAGGTTATAGGCCATATATAGTTAGGAATTAGCATTTACAAAACCTTATTTTACTCGCATAAAACCATTGAAATTCCATATATAGTTAGCTAACTATAAGCGCTAACTATATATCGCGCACCCGCAATCCACTGCTGATGATGTCACATATTACATCATTCATGACATGGTCAGTGACATCACTGATGACATCACTGATGACATCTCAAATGACATCACTGATGACAACTCAAATGATATCAATGATGACATCTCAAATGACATCACTGATGACATCACTGATGACAACTCAAATGACATCACTGATGACATCTCATTTGTCATCACTGATCACATCACTCATGTGATAATACAATGAACCTCTTCAGACTCTAATATAACCTTACATACACTCAGTATAAACAGACACTCACAGACTGTCACTCATCCATGGAGTTACTCACACACCTAGTCAGTCATGCAAAGAATCAATCACACCTCCATTTCCTCAACTATACAGTTATACACATCTTACTTATTCAAACATATAATAACACATATTTACTCTCTTATATAATCCCTGATACAAGCTCACAGTGATCGATACAGCCACTCACACATTCACTGGGTCTTATGTTCAGTTATTTATATATCTCAACTCTCACATGTATTGTGTTTTACATACGTACTTACTTGCACATGTAGCAATGAGAAATCCATTCACTCACCAACACACCCATGCACAGTCAACCGCCCATATAGCTGTTTCCACATGCACTCTTGAACTCATACTCCTAGTGAATCAACTGCTTACACATCTATGCACAGAGTCACGCACCTCCCAGCCACCCACACACACACTCAGCCTCCCATTCAAATATTTGGGCAACCAATCCATAACCCATATGGCCACTCTTATAGCTACTGATCAACACATGCAGCAGCTTACACAACAACAAACATACTGATGCACGAATTAAGACAGTTTAGTCACTAACCCATGTACTCAGTGAGACACATTTAATCACTCACTCATACAGTCAGTCATGCACCTACTAAATTCTTCATCCAGACACTTATACATCCACTCATTCTTCAATATGTGAAACATATTTAAACTTTACAGACACATACAATCACTGGTTGTTTTGATCAGTGATGTCATCAGTGATGTCACTGACCATGTCATGAATGATGTAATATGTGACATCATCAGCAGTGGATTGCGGGTGCGCGATATATAGTTAGCGCTTATAGTTAGCTAACTATATATGGAATTTCAATGGTTTTATGCGAGTAAAATAAGGTTTTGTAAATGCTAATTCCTAACTATATATGGCCTATAACCTATGGTTTTTTCATTGAATTTTCAAGGTTTTGTAAATGCAAATTCCTAACTATATATCCACTATAACCTATGGTTTTTTCTGTGAATATATATATATATATATATATATCCAAACTGCGTTTCCCCCAGGGATCCCAGATCACCCGGTCCAAAACAAAAGAAGCCGCCACTCCAGTCACTCAATTTTTATGAGGCAAGTTGATTTATTTCCAGATCCTCTGCAGCTTTATTCACAGCGCAAAACCAACGCGTTTCGTTAGCTCCCCACTAACTTGATCACGGTTGTTACAAACACTGTTTGCTGAATGTATTTTTAAAAAAGGGAGTCCCTCCCACCTCGGTCACATGATTACAACCATTTGTCTAACTTTCACAATGGCTTTCTGGGAATTGTAGTTCTCAATTCTCATAGTACACTTACACATCAATTTGGTATCTTGAATTCCAGTACCCTCTACCTGCTTTGAATAATTTTTGCTCACTATGACTTTAGCTGAGGTATTACCTCCAAAATTTTTTAAATCAAATGACTTTCAAAAAATTATTAACGTAAAGCATTAGGTAAAAAGCAGGGTTACTTTTCTAAGTCTTATTTCATCAGACATGTTAAGTGCCCTCTAGTGGGCTGACTCAGTCACATAATACAACCATTTGTTTTTCACAATGGCTTTCTGGGAATTGTAGTTCTCAATTCCAATTTATGTAAACATAATGCATTTTCACTTCAATTTAGTATCTTAAAATACAGTACCCTTTACCTGCTTTTGACGATTTGGTTCACTATGACTTTACATGAGGTATTGCCCACTATAACTTTAGATGAGGTATTATCTTCAAAATTATAAACATAAAGCATTCGGTAACAAGCAGGATTGCTTATCCAAGTCTTATTTCATCAGACATGTTCGGTGCCCTCTAGTGGGCTGACATTATTGAGGGTTAAAAATAATTTTTGGGAAAAGGTCTTTATAAGTCTGTGTGTTTTGGTGTTGTCCCCGATCCTCACATGTTTGCATTCTGTGCCGTGGATTTATGGAAGGAAAAAGTTATTATGGAGTTCATATAGAGAAGCTTTCTGTGTTTTTCAGATATGTACATAAAGTTCTTCAGACTGATTCAGTCCGTAAGGGGTCATTGTTCGAAAGTTCAAAATATGGCGTGACTCTTTTTGGCGTAGAAGTTTTTCCCGATGTCCTCCTCTTTCTGATGGGGCCAATGTTTCCAAGCCCAGGAATTTTAGCAGTCGCCAGTTTCCGTCATGATGTGTCTCCATGTGTTTGGCCACTGCATTCCCTCTGTCCTTGTTTGTGGTGGCTCTTGTATGTTCCAGAATTCGCTTTTTCAGCTCACAAATTGTGCTTCCTATATAGCGTAATTGACAAGGACATTCGATCATATAAACCGTATACTGGCTTTTACAGGTGATTAGTTCTTTTACCTTCCAGATTTTTCGATTGGCCATCTTAATTTGTTTCGTGGGTTTAGCTATCTCGCAGACTTTGCAGTTATAACATTTGTTAAACCCTACAGTTTTGAGCCATGGTGTTTTCTTACGGTTCATGAAATGACTGTGGATCAGTTGATCTTTCAAGTTTTTTGATCTTCTATATGTGACCACCGGGTGATCCCCCATCTTTTGACCAATCGTTGGATCTAGTTTTAACAATTTCCAATTTTTTTTGAGAATTTGGATTACTTGTTTTGATTCCTTGCTGTAATCCAATATAAGTCTTATTGGTTCATCCATTGTATTCTCTTTGATTTGTGGTTTGAGACAATCTGCCCTTGATTTCTCATTTGCTCTTTCCCAACATTTTTTGGTCAAATTTTTTCCATACTTTCTCTTTCGGAATCTGTCCATTGTTATTGCACTGTGCTTTTCCCATTCTGTTTTTTCACTGCAAATCCGTTTGATGCGGAGAAATTCTCCGTAAGGTATACTAGAAATCAAGGCAGATTGATGAAAGCTTGTGGCTTCCAAGGTCGAGTTTGTAGCTGTTGTTTTCCTGTGTAAAGGTGTCTCCACTTTGTTATTACTTACATATACTTCTGTATCTAGGAAAGATATGGATTCCCTACTTTTTGTGTAAGTAAATTTCAATCCTCTTGTACTGTTGTTCAGAAGTTCAAAGTATTCTTCAAACTCACTCTCGCTTCCGTCCCACACTATAAACAAGTCATCAATGAATCTTTTCCATTGTATAATGTGTCGGGTAAATTTAGAGTTTTGGGGGTTCCAGGCTATCTCCTCCTCCCACCATCCCATGGCTATGCACGCATAGCTTGGGCTGAATGAGAAGCCCATTGCAGCGCCATTACGCTGCCGATAGAGTTGTTCCCCAAAGAAAAAGATGTTGTTAGTTAGCAACAGAGTGATCATTTCATACAACATATCATTATGTTCCTTATAATGTATGTTGCGTTTTTGAAGAAAGTATTTACAAGCCTCCAAGCCCAAGTCATTATCAATGTTTGTGTACAATGCGATGACGTCCATGGATATTAAAAGATAATTGTCCTGCCATATCAAATCAGATAATGTACACAAAAAATCAGTCGTGTCTTTGAGGTATGATTTCAAATCCTCTACATAGGGTCTCAGAAAGAAATCAATAAAATTGCCCATTGGTTCCATCAACGAACTGTTTGCCGATACAATCGGTCTTCCTGGTGGTCTAGTGGAGTCTTTATGGATATTTGGTAAAAAATACATGGTAGCCATACGAGGGAAATCAACTGTTAGATATTTCCTTTCTTCATAATCAATTAGATTTCTGTTTTCCCACGTTGTGAGTTTTTGGTCTAACTCTCTTTTTATTTGATCCATTGGATTTTTTGATAATTGTTCATAATACTCGGGGTTGGCTAATTGATTCATCGCTTCCTCCGTGTATAAGTCCTTATCCCAAATCACCACATTACCCCCTTTATCTGCCATTTTTCATTTCCACATTTTTGTCATTGATGAGGGTTGTCAATGCTTCTCGTTCTGGTTGGGTTAAGTTGTCTTTGAATTTAATTTTTGGAATGTTGTATAATTCCTGTATAACCGCCTCTTGGAAGATATCAATTTTGTTGCCCGGAGTGAGTTGTGGATAGAATTTGGACTTAGCCTTCATTTTGCTGATCCCAGCTCCTAGTTGTGGTATTGCTGTTTCTAAAGTTATCTCATTTTCTTCCTCTGCATCCAAATTCAGGAGAGTCAAGTACCCATCTGCGTCTTTTACACTCAGATCTGAGAATGGGTTCTCGGGAGTTCTGTTGATTTGGGGTTTGTTTTTTCTCTCTAGGAAGTGTTTAGCCAACTTTATTTTCCGAATGTATAAATACAGATCTATCCTCGTTTGAGCCAAAGCCATTTTTCTTGTGGGACAAAAGTTGATGCCTCTTTTGAGCAAAGCAGTTTCGGCTGGTGTTATTACCCTTTTGGATAAGTTAACCACTTGCAGTTCTTCACTCATTTGCCCCTCTTCTGTTTCATGCCCCTCGTTTCCGGTCCACTTTGTTGATTTTGTGCACTTTCTCCTCCTGCCTCTTCTGGTTTTTTTTGTTGTTGCTGTTGTTGATTTCTTTGTCTGGGTTGCCATGATCTTCCACGACCTCTTCCTCTTCCTTGCATTTGTCTGGCCGCCCCCTGCTCCTGTTCCCACTGTCGCTGTTGGAGCACAAGGCGCATATCCCCTAAAAAACGCCTCTGTTCCTCATCCAAGTTTAAATCTTCTTCTGTTTGTTCATGGGATGTGATTGAGGAAAGGCTGGAGGATGAAATGGTTTTAGTATGTAGTTGTTTTTTAAAAGGATCATATTTTCGGGCAAATGTGAAAATTCTTCCTTCCGCATAATCATTTGCGTCCCTTACAAATTTGTTATGCTTCCTCAGTCTCACAGTTTCCTCATGTTGCTCTATTTGTTTTTCCAAGTCCTCTTTGAATTTGGTCATTTCTTGATTTAATTTTAATGATTCCAATTCTTTTTCCACTTCCTTGAGTTGTTCCTTTATTTTATCCAAGGCAATTTCAATGTGCTTAACTAATATCTTGAGGGAGCCGTTGAACAAAAGAGGCTCGACCTGCTGTCTTAGTCGCTGATAGGCATGAATATCGGATTCTTATCGATCACTTTATGTTGCAGGAGTGGAAAACACAACAGCCCTTGACCATTTATCTTTACTGCTTTCCTGCATATTATACCTTTCAAACGTCATTTAATCGTGCTGCTTTATTTCACTTGCCTTTTACTGATTCGAAAACAGTGGCTATTATTCAAAACTTTACCAATCTAGGTACTACTACCATGTTTTGTTTTAAAAACCTTTATTGTGAAAATGTCAGTATACAAATACAGGCCTATAACCACGTGGGCCGGCCACGGAGCAAACTGTAATCGTATATGATGAGGGGACATTTACACTGTAGAAGAACGTAACGGGCGGGCCATTAGGTTGCAAGAACTAAGGTGTCTAACAGTTGCGGAATCGGTGGACGTACATTTTATCATTAAAGTACGACAGGGCCAGTTACAATAAAATTATCTAGATATACATTTGCGGGCAAGTACCATGGGTGACGTTAATTCGAACTTTCAATAGTACAGTAATCAATAACACATCAGAACTTAATCTCAATAGGGATGTCCAAATGTTCAATCAGTACTCGTCCCCGCCCGCCATGTGCTTCAAAACTGCATACGTATCTTGTGATATCAAGGCTGGGCAACCAGTACACAACAAGGAGTTACGAGTCCCATTTATACCGGCGCCATTTTGGGCGAGGCCGGGCAGGTCCAGGATATAGTCAAAATGTCTCCACCAACCAGCCGTTGGACCAGAACCCCTTTCGGCAGTCCAAAAATGTTCCGTTAAATGACAACAGAAGAGATAGGCAACAAGAACAATCAGTCAAAAGAGGGGACGCTTTCGGGAATGGGGCCCATGCCCTAGCAGGCAAGAGTCCGAGTTCCAAGGTGTCCCAGGGCCATTTTAGTGGACCAGGCCCAAATCCAAAGAGCCGGCCACCCTTTTGAGAGTCCTGTTGCAGCCGCCTATCGCTGCACCGCAAGAGTGGGCGCAATTCAGCTGGATGGTGGGCGAGACCCTGTAGCCGCAAGAGCGGGCGCAACTCAGCTGGATGGCGGGTGAGGCACTGTGCCGCAAGAGCAGGCGCAATGCAGCTGGATGGCGGGTGAGGCACTGTGCCGCAAGAGCGGGCGGAACTCAGCTGGATGGAGGGTGAGGCACTGTGCTGCAAGAGCGGGCGGAACTCAGCTGGATGGAGGGTGAGGCACTGTGCCGCAAGAGCGGGCACAATTCAGCTGGATGCTGGGTGAGGCACTGTGCCGCAAGAGCGGGCGGAACTCAGCTGGATGGAGGGTGAGGCACTGTGCCGCAAGAGCGGGCGGAACTCAGCTGATTGGCGGGTGAGGCACTGTGCCGCAAGAGCGGGCGAAACTCAGCTGGATGGCGGGTGAGGCACTGTAGCCGCAAGTGCGGGCGCAACTCAGCTGGATAGCGAGTGAAACGCCAAGGGGCGCCCCACTGCAGCTGAGGAGCCTCCACCTGGGGAGGCGGGAGAGGCCCGTTCGCGCCGCCTCCCCCCCCCCACCCCCGGGGCACCCCATGCCGTCTTTTGGCGCAGCATTGTAGGATGGCCACACCAGTGCAACTTGCTGGACACCACCTCGGTGCCATCCGGATCTGGGCGCGTTGTGCTGCCTTCAGCCTATTCGCACATCGGTCCGCTACTGACGCCGCCTCACAGGCCAACGGATTTTGTAGGCTTTTTATAGCCCAAAGCCGCATAACAGGTCATGTGACTTGTTTATAAAACTTTTCATTGGTTCATTTTACTTTTGGTTTCCTAATGATGGAAGGCTTGATCATATGACCTAAAAATAACACTTTTCATTGGATAAGAATTTTTTTTTTTCCCAAATGATGAAAGCCCCACCTTTTTTTTGCTCACTCGGCAGTCCAAAAAGGTTCCGTTAGATGACAACAGAGGGGACAGGCAACAAGAACCATCAGTCAAAAGAGGGGAGGGCAAATTCTTCCCTACCGGGTCACGTTGGGGCTCCACCGGAAGTCATCGAATTGGTAGTCTACAGTGTTTCTGGATGTTTCAGACTGAAGCTGGCGTCAGCATGAGAGCACCACCATCTCGTAGCTCCGTCGTGGCCATTCCGCAAGCAATCATGGCAGCCGCTCCCCACCGGAAGCCTGCGGGAGTCGGGGGCCCCGATGACTTTTGTAGAATCTTCAAGGCTGAGGGGACGCTTTCGGGAATGGGGCCCATGCCCTAGCAGGCAAATGTCCGAGTTCAAATGTGTCCCAGGGCCATTTTAGTGGACCAGGCCCAAATCCGAAGAGCCGTCCGCCATTTTGAGAGTCCTGTGGCAGCCGCCTATCGCTGCACCGCAAGAGTGGGCGTAACTCAGCTGGATGGCGGGTGAGGCGCTATAATAGCAAGAGCAGGCGCAATTCAGCTGGCCGAGCGAGGCACTGTGTCGCAAGAGCGGGCGCAACTCAGTTGGATGCCAAGGGGCGCCCCACTGCAGCTGAGGAGCCTCCACCTGGGGAGGCGGGGGAGGCCCGTTCGCGCCGCCTCCCCCCCCGGGGCGCCCCACGCCATTTTTCGGTGCAGCATTGTAGGATGGCGAGACCAGTGCGGCAACTTGCTGGACACCACATCGGTGCCGTCCTGATCTCGGCGCGTTGTGCTTTCTTCGGCCTATTCGCACAACGGTTCGCTACTGACGCCACCTCACAGGCCGACAGATTTTGCCGACTAAAAGACAGACCAAAGCAGCCCATTGTTGCTTTGAGATGGATGTTGCAGCAGGCTGCCATGTAAATAGTTGTTTAAAATGTTTTTTTTTACGTGTTTACTTTGTTGGAGCGTTGTATATATTTATAAGTTATTAAAGTGTTATAATCCTACTACTTTGTTGGAGTGCTATATATTTTTAATGTGACACATAATTGTGAAGACTTTGATGTACAAAAAGGCATCCCTGGAATCTTCCGCTTCAGGCTCGGTCCCACACACCCTTACAGTGAGAATCCCCTCCCCAATCACAATACAGGATTGTTATCAGATAGTAGGAACGCGTGTGGTGTGACGGATCTCATGGGGTGGGGGCCTTGATCTACTGTAACTCCTTTGAAGAGGGGTGATTCTTTACAGTTGGGGCCATAAACTACATCCGCAGGGCTAGGTGATAGCCTGGGACCGGCCTGGACAATCGGACACAGAGGAAGAGGAGTGTCAGAGGGTGTGGTAGTGAATAGGGTGAAAGGGAGGTGTTGGGCGAGCACAGGGTGTGATTCTCAGGGAAGAGCAGCGCAGATGGGGGGAGGTTTATGGCCCATGCATGAGAGAGAGAGAGCGTGGGTGACCAGTGCGTGGGGGAGATGCTTGCGAGGGTGGGGAGCCATGCTGAGGATCGGCGGCGTGCAGAGAGTGGGTCTGGTCAAGGCATCTAAAATGGCTGCCGTGCACGACAAAAGTGTGGCATTTGAAAAAAGGCAAGATGGCGCAGACAATGTTTTTCAATACGGATTAATTTATAACAATTATTTTTAACAATATATTTACTCGCAGTGACAAAATGGCAGTCAACACTTCCTGATTTCCTTCGAATCGAACATTAACAGACGTCACGCAGCAAAAAAAAAAAATCCGCTCACGCGCAGCCGCTGGAAGACATGTATCAACATATATGAGCATCCTCAGCCACCCTCAGAAAACATAGGGGGTCAGGATACGTCTCCCGTACCCCCTTATACCCATTTCCCACATTGTTTTTCCTCCATCTTGTAATTTAATTAAAACGAAACACAAAATGGCGAATTCCCGTTTCGCTACGGTTCGCGACCCAGTTCGCGAACCGGGAAGCGCTTCTACCGCGAAAAATCAAATTTTTTTATTTGCCCCACGGGACCCTTTAATAACCCCAACATCATTCCTAGGGGGTCAAGAGGGGTCTACCTTGCCCCCTTTCATTAAATTCCCCCTTCGTTTTTCTCCTCCTCTTGTCTCTCGATCCTACCAAGAGACAAGATGGCGGCCGTTCCGGACTGTTTAGAATGTTGACAGACACCGGAGAGCCAATCAGCTTCGCTTCGCAAAGTTCCGTTACGCAAAAAGTACGCGAACCGGAGCGCTACCCGGGACGCTGTCACAGATATATCTGTTTTTTAAAATGTTAATTTCTCAAAATCCACTGGAGCACATATATTGAGACCTAGCAAAGGCACATCGGGCTAACAGTCCCTACAATTTTGCCAAGTTTCGTGCAAATCCATTCAGCCGTTCGAGCTAAAAGTGAGGCCAACCGCCCTATGGAAAAATGAATGGGAAAAACGTGTTTTGGGACCCCCCTTTTTTTGTTTACCCTGGAGCGCTCCCGGGGTGCGCCCCGGTGAGCGCCCCAGAAAGCGTAGTCTTTTGAAGCGCCCCAGGGCGCGCTCCGGAGAGCATTCCGTTAGCGCTATTGCCGCGAACGAAAACATCATCGTGACGTATCGCGTAGCCGCGTCCACGTGATACGCACGGCGTAAGCGCACCCGGAAGCACTCAAGCGAATACGATCGCGCAACGTAAACATGTGACGCGCTTACGCGACGCGCCCGGGGGCGCGCCGCGTAAGCGCGTCGGTCATGTGACCTGAAAATAACACTTTTTATTGGTGCAGAACAGTTTTGGTTTCATAATGATGAAATCCCTGGTCTTGTGACCTGAAAATAACACTTCTCATTGGTTCAGGCCTTTTTTTTTTCCAAATGATGAAAGACCCCACCTTTTGTCCTTATTCTAACTTTTTCCTTTGACTTAGGAAGACCTGTTTTGCAATCTTTGAGGTATATTTTGTACTTTGAAATGGCTTCAATAGCAGCAGCAGCTGGAGCATCTGCACCACCACCACCACCACAACCACCAAGAGGACCACCACAAGATTACATTGGTGGTCAACAAGAGGAGGAGGAGGAGGAGGAGGAGGGGAGGAGAAGATAGCTGCCAGAACACAATACCCCATACCAGCCAAAACCACACATTGTATGGGAGTTTTTTTCGATCCCAGAGGGCAAGAAAAAAGTCAATGCGGCCAAGGTGACTTGCCTAATCTGTGGCATGGAACTTTCCAGGGGAAACCCTAATAAGAAATACTCTTTTGGAAACAACACCATGATTCGCCACATGCAGCGCAGGCATCCAATCAACTATTCTGCTGCAGAGATGAGAGAACTGGCCAGTAACCTTCCCCAATCTTCAAGCTCCACCTCCCAAAGAAATCAACCCACTCCAACAGGACCAGAGGGAAGGGAGACGATCCCTTGCATTCAGCCACGGTTTGGGGATTTCCGTATAACATGTATACATTGTGGTAAGACCATCTCCTATGGTGAACTGAGCATAAAGCTCATCGTCCTTGCTGGGGACAACCACAAATGCCCCAAAAAACCCTAATTTTTTCTAAATTTTTTTTATGCTCTAGTTGAGCCATTTTCAATTCCCTGTTTTTTCGTTTATCCCCATAAAAATACCAAAAAAATATATAAAATAGTTCATAAAAGCCAAAAAAAGTACACTAAAAAAATATAAAACAACAAAAAGAAGAAAAAAAACAGTTCTTTTTAGAACTACCTCCAATTTATAAAAAAAAGGCTACATTTTTTAAAAACTCTGTCATTCTTCTTTCCCAATGGGCCGCTCCCCGGTCCGCTCCCCGGTGCGCTTACCGGACGCTCCCCCTGCGCAAAGCAAAAAAATATATATATATATTTTGCACTGCGGGGCCCTTTTATAGCCCCCACATCAAACCTAGGGGGTCAGGGGGGGTCTACTCTGCCCCCTTATGGTCATTTCCCCCTTTTTTTTCCACCTCTTGTGTCTCTATTCTACTGAGACACAAGATGGCGGCCGGTCCGGACTGTTTCGAATGTTTACAGACACCCGAGAGCCAATCAGCTTTCCGTGCGCACCTCGCGTGTCGCGCCCGCTGAGCTCCCCGGTGCGCGTACCGGGGCGCGGCCATAGATATATATATTTTTTTGAACATAAATTACTCAAAATCCACTGGAGCACATATCTTGAGACATAGCAAAGGCACATCGGGCTACCAGTCCCTACAATTTTGCCAAGTTTGGTGGAAATCCATTCAGCCGTTCGGGCTAAAAGTGAGTTCGACCGCCCTATGGAAATTAACATTGAGAAAACACATTTTGGGACCCCCCTTTTATCTCGGCCACCGCTTGACAAATCCCCCCCAAACTTCCAAGGAAGGACCGGAGCTCCGCGAGGCAAATTTGAGGAAATTTTCAGGCAGATTCATCAACCGGTGCCAAAGTTATTCACAATAGAATTTTGAGATTTTGCATTGAAAAAAATCCTAACTATAACTACCTACTGGCGACTGCAGTAGGTAATATATATATATATATATATATATATATATATATATATATATATATATATATATATATATATATATATATATATATATATATATACATATACACATCTATATATATATATATATTCGTCACAACTGTTCCCGTCGCAGAGGGAACACTTCCTGTTGGTGCCCGCGTTCGAGACCGGAAGCGTGTCTCCTGTGAATTCGGAAACAAGAAACCACGCGGCACACTTCTTGGCAGTAAATTATTTTCATTTATTTCAGGTCTAGCGCAAAACTCCTACGCGTTTCGAACAAACGTTCTTGATCACGGCAGTGTTCTACATTAGTCCCTTTTCAATTTCCACATTTTATACTCTCACTCTTTACGTTTACAGAGTAGTGCATTCTGGGCCATGTAGTTATATCAACCTTTTCTTTACATTGCATTTGTTATTTGAATTCATTTTCGAAGGGTAGCTGTGGGGTAGCTTATCATGAAGTGATGCACTTTTACACGTATTTTCTATAGTAGAATATTTGTTACGTGTTTCACGGAAGGACATGAAGAATTTCCGTGAATGATACTTTTTGCATCCTAGTGCATTTCACTGAATGATATCGCTTTTGTTCCTCGGGCTGAGTGCCCTTGACCCCACATCTTACCCTTGTGCTCACTCAAATGCAAAAGAAAATTTAACAAAAAAAGAACAAGCAGCTATTCAATCGCTGAAAAATAACACCATGATTGAAATTAAACCTGCGGATAAGGGTGGAAACATCATTATAATGGATAAACAGCATTACATAGATGAAGCCCTCCGCCAACTGAGTGAAAAAAAGAATTATGAACCATTAACAAAGAATCCTATTCCAGAACTTACTACGGAGCTGGAAATACAATTACACTGCTGGCTACAAAAAGGTTTAATTACGGAAAATGAAAAGAAATATCTCATGGTGGAAAATCCTGTCATACCGACCATGTACTTTTTACCAAAATTGCACAAAACACTAAATAGACCTCCTGGAAGGCCCATAATTTCAAGTTGTGGCGGATTATACGAAAACATTGCAAATTATGTAGACCATTTTATTGCTCCCAACGTTAACATCCTACATAAAGGACACAGGGGACTTTTTGAAAACATTGATGAACACAGATTGGCATCCATCATATCTTTTAGTAACGATAGATGTGGTGTCTCTTTACACCTCCATAAGCCATGAAAAGGGAATTAGTGCCATCGAATTTTTCTTAAAACAGAGACCAATCACAGAAAGAGATCATTCAAAAATGATAATTGACATGATCAGGATGTGTTTGTACAACAATGTATTTCTGTTTAACCAAAAAATGTACCAGCAAAAGTGTGGAACCGCCATGGGAGTTTCCTTCTCTCCAAGCTATGCGAATCTCATGATGGGGTGGTGGGAGAGGAGTATAGCTTGGAGAGGAGAAAACGACCAATACATGGCCAAAGTAGCGCTATGGGTGCGCTTCATAGATGATTTATTTCTACTATGGAAAGGCACATCAACAGAATTTGAGACCTTTTTCAACGTCCTGAATAACAATGGAAAAGGATTAAAATTTACATACATCAGTCCTAAAGAAATTGAGTTTTTGGACATTAAGGTCTTTATACAAAACAACAAAATAGAAACAACCACACATAGAAAACAGACTGCAACAAACAGCATCCTCCATGGATCAAGTTTTCACCCCCAGAAACTGAAAAAGAGCATACCGTACGGAGAATTTCTCCGTATGAGAAGGAACTGCTCGACAAATGAAGAAATGGAAAAGAAATTCAGAGACACGAAAGATCTCTTTGCAGAGCGTGGATATAAATACACTGAAATCATTCAGGGGGAACAAAAAGCAAGATTGAAATCAAGAATAGAAACACTGAATAAGGGAATTGAAGATGACGGAACATCGAAATCACAAAGTAAAGAAATGCACATACAGACTGAACATGGAAAAGAAGAACAACCACGAATTATTGCAACCTATACAAAAGAAAGTTACAAAGTTCAGAAAATACTATCAAAATATTGGCATGTACTAATGAAAGACACGTATATAGGAACAAAAATTGGAACAGGACCGCTGATCTCATATCGAAGAGCGCCGAATCTTTCAGAACATCTGGTGCGAAGCCATTTCTCATCAAAAAAATCTGCAGATTGGCTTAAAAAAAGAAGCAATGGGTTCACAAAATGCATGACATGCAAAGCATGTAAAATTAGACAGAACACAACAACTCTAAAAGATCCTTCAGGTAAAGACTTTGTCATCAAGACCAAAATAACTTGTGAAACAGCATTCGTAGTCTACATGTTGAAATGTTACTGTGGAAAAGAATACATAGGCAGTACAAAGTGTCCACTGAAAAAGAGGATACTAGAACACATCCGGGCAATTCAAAACATTGACAATGCATATGCCATGGCGAAACATATTAGAACTCATGCTGGAAAAACGTGGCAAGATATAAGGTATTTAGGCCTGGCAACTATCCCAAAACAAGAACGAGGGGGAGATAGACTACTTAAATTAAGAAGACTGGAGTCTAAATTGATAATTAAGTTCAAAACAACGCATCCATTGGGACTGAATGCAGATGAGGAGATGCATGTCCATCTGTAGAAATGACAAAATGAAAAACTTTGAGAACAATGTGATGTGTACTGTTTGGGTTGGGCAGAAACTCTTGCAAAGATTGCAGCGAAATGTATAAAATGATACAATGGCCAAGAACAATTGACAGCACAAGGGTAAGAAGTGGGGTCAAGGGCACTCAGCCCGAGGAACAAAAGCAATATCATTCAGTGAAATGCACTAGGATGCAAAAAGTATCATTCACGGAAATTCTTCATGTCCTTCCGTGAAACACGTAGCAAATATTCTACTATACAAAATACGTGTAAAAGTGCATCACTTCATGATAAGCTACCCCACAACTACCCTTCGAAAATGAATTAAAATAACAAATGCAATGTAAAGAAAAGGTTGATATAACTACATGGCCCAGAATGCACTACTCTGTAAACGTAAAGAGTGAGAGTATAAAATGTGGAAATTGAAAAGGGACTAATGTAGAACACTGCCGTGATCAAGAACGTTTGTTCGAAATGCGTAGGAGTTTTGCGTTAGACCTAAAATAAACGAAAATAATTTACTGCCAAGAAGTGTGCCGCGTGGTTTCTTGTTTCCGAATATATATACACACATATATGCATATATATATATATATATATATATATATATATATTCTATGATATATTTCATGGTAAATATTTCTTTTACATTATACTAATTTTAATACTAACTTCATTTTTAATACTACTCCAATCTAAGCAATTGTAGGGAAAGTGTTTAACTTCAAAAGCATTACATAAATAAACAGTCTTAAGATTGTGTTAAAATTGGTAAACACTTAATATAAAACATTATCAAATTGCACTATATTAAATATATATTACATATATATATATATATATATATATATATATATATATATATATATATATATATATATATATATATATATATATATATATATATATATATATATGTGTGTATGTTTAAAATATACAATTATATATATTAACAAAGAAAGAAGGAAAAAATGAAATTACATGTATTATCAACTTTCCTAACTACCCAAAAAAATAATAATTATGAAATCAATAATAATTTATTTAATTTCGATTACTATATAAAAACAAATAGAATTTACATAAACAATATCATTGCACAAACACAATTTTACAAGTGATTACCATTAAATCAATTAAGCATTTTAACAAAATAATAAATGCAAAAAATTATACTTTTATAATTATTGACCAATTACTAGATTACATATAAATAACAGTTATTATAACAAATATTGCATTTACCCCCCAACCAATTCACCCAATAAAATACACCATTAACAGTAAAGGTGTAATAAACATAGAAAAACAAAAATACATATGAAAATAAATCAAACAGTACAATAATTATAAAATCATGAAAGAAATCAGTAATTTATATAATGAGTGATTGAATAAATATTGATTTTAAAAAAGTTTGCATTAACGCAAATTACAATCTATTTTATTGAACGCCGCAGCTGGAGCAGCCGTGCGCAATACAAATAGCACTAACATAACATAACATAACATAACTTGGGAGATGGAGAAGGTACATGTAGGATACTAATGAGTGTTAGGCCGATATTGCTAAAATCCTTGTATAAGATGGAGACAATTGGATGGGTATATATTAGATTGCATGTCTTTGTGGCGGCTTACAGATGCTTTTGAGCTCACATATTTATGTATGACTATTCTGATGTTGAGAACCTCTTGAACCTGAAAAGAAGTTTAACTATGTGTTTCTTTCATTACGAAACTAACGTGACCAAATGTTGAATATTTGTACTACTATATGACTTCTGCCTGCACCATGACTCAGGATAGATGTAACAACAAACTGGCTTGTTGTGTTGTTGAAATCTTTTGTAATTAATCAAAATGCTAATAAATAAAAATATTTTTTAAAGTTTTTATTAAACTTGGGGATGTGGTCTGACAAGATGGCCACTAGGATGTAACTTTTTTCAGATCCCTACAGACATACCCTGGGGACAACTGTCCTGTTAATCCTCGCTTTTGTACTTTATCACTACTGAATTTCTTCCACCCTATGAGTATGCAGACCACTTGCATTCATTAACTAATTATAAGAGGAGATACATAGATATGATCTCAACCATTTTGAAAACCTATTTTTGGCCCCTTTAATGTTATTTTTACTCTTAGGATGGTTTTATCAACCTTTTCAGTGGGCTAAACACTCTGATTTCTAATTGTGTGGTTTCGCCCTATTGCGCAAATCCAGGGTGTACTCCACCCTTTCTCAATATACTTTCACGTTCAAACCCATTTAGTGTCCACTCCGGGTGAACGTTTCACTTACTGCCGAGCACACCGATCGGCTTTTCATTCAACGCATGCGCACATACGAGCAATTTCTTGGCTAACATGCAAAACCTTTCTCATTTCTAACGCATGCGCACCTGTGGCCGGTTCACACTGATCCCTTGGAAGTCGGAGATAATAGCGCATGTGCTATTCGAAAACACTATTATGTTCCTACCGCAATCGACGCACGTTTCGTGCACTTACTCAGGTGTTCGTAATTAACACAATAACCGGAACAACCTTACAAGGCTTGTTTCCGGTTCCGCAGTACTCAAAGGTAATTGAAGACCATATTTAAAGGCGCCTTTTGGCCTGCTCTCATTATCGATGGAGCCGTGGTCAAGGGTGCACACAGGCAGGGATTCTCCTGCCTGTTGTAAATACGAACCAGATCAAAAGGTTGCTTTTAATTACTGGACCAAGGGCCAGATGTAGGTAAATTAGATTTACCGATTTTTAATTACCGAATTTTACCGATTCAGTAATTAAAAATCGGTAAATCTAAAGGGTGGATATGTAGGTATTTCCAGATGTGGAAATACCGAATCTGTAACAATCGGTATTTACCGATTCTGTAAATACAGAATCGGTATTTCCCATTGATTCCTATGGGCTTTGAAGCCCATAGGAATCAATGGGAAATACCGATTCTGTATTTACAGAATC
This sequence comes from Lissotriton vulgaris, assembly GCF_964263255.1. Classification (NCBI taxonomy): domain Eukaryota; kingdom Metazoa; phylum Chordata; class Amphibia; order Caudata; family Salamandridae; genus Lissotriton; species Lissotriton vulgaris. The sequence continues at coordinate 1,655,054,184 of NC_141687.1, forward strand.
GGTAAATACCGAATTTTGCAAGGGTGCAGGGGGTGTCACTTTGACACCCTCTGGCACCCCACAAATAGGCATGTGTGCCATGTGGCACACAGACATGCCCTAAGGGCATGTCTGTCTGTCACATGGCTAGGTGTGCATGCACACATGTGCATGCACATCTGAATTCGGTATTTTACCACACAATAGGATTGTGTGGTAAAATACCGATTTTGTAGGGCCTTTGGGACTCAGAAGAGTCCCACCTACATCTGAGATTTACCGAATCGGAAAAAATACTGCTTTGGTATTTTACAGAATCGGTAAATTTACCGAATCGGTAAATTTACAGATTCTGTAAAATTGTGCCCCTACATGCCAATTCTTGAATACCGGTCGGTAACGGCCAAAAATACTGATTTTCGGCCGTTACCGACCAACCTACATCTGGCCCCAAGTAAGTCAAACAAAGACCATCTGATCTTGACTTTTTCTGCCTTGTGTCTTTTGCTCCCTTTAACTTCAGGTGGCTATTTAGCACAGCACCCCACCGTTTCTAAAGGCTCATGGTGCTAACAATTCATTTGGCAGCAAGTATGCATTAATTTCAATTTCTGCTTTCTTTTTTACCATAAGAACAAAGTCCTGAGACATCTTAAAAATCACAATGGACATTTACATAGAGCGTGTGTTTTGTGTTTTGTATGTTGTTCGTCTTGTGTTTGTTTTTCTTCCTTTTCAGGGCACCTCACAGGAATAGCATGACATATTTTGTCTATACAGTGTTGCCCTCACTTTTTTCAGGTCACTGAACCAGCATTTGGATATTCCATTAATATAATACCACTAGTCTATGTTTGTGTTCTTCCCTTTTTTCAACTACAGGTATACATTGAAGATATCTACTGACTAAATATTTAGGCACACAATAGACTCGGAAAGCCTAACTTAACTTATTAAGTTTAATAATTTGCTGTCCTTAGACATATAGATGTGAGTAAGGTGGGGATTGTGCAACCCCGTCCTGAAGAAGATTCAATGCATCAAAACATGTTGACGCACTAAAGAGGTGCTGTACATTATCATACATATACACCTCAACACTAACCCCTTTTTAATAGTGCCAACACGGAAGCCAATTAAAATTTATTAGACTGCATGTGCCAGGCCCTTTTAAATTAATTTTTTCACTTATCTTCACTACAAGCCCACCACTCACTTACAATTATAAAAACATAACCCCTTCACACACCACACATATCGCCCGATTCATCAAAGAAAATAGCGCTCGCAAAGGGCCAGATTCTGAGAATCTGGCCCTTTGCGAGAGCGATTTTTGCATTTGGGATTCAGCATCCCAAATGTAAAAATCGCTAATTGCGATCTCGCAATTTTGCGAGGAATTACATTTAAGGAATCTATATTTGAGATTCCTTAAATGCAATTCAACATCCAATTTCATTTTGCGAATTCGCAATTTCTTGCCGCAATTTACCGCAAGGTCAGACCTCGTGGTAAATTGCGAAAACTCAGAAAAATGCATTTAAATGCATTTTTCTGAGTAGCATGTTACACACACACATGTCCTTAGGACATGTGTGTGTGCAACACCTGTGTAAAGTTTCATTTGAGGGGTGCTACAGGGTGTCCTTTGGACACCCCTGACACCCTTCAAATCGCTATCTTATTTGCGATTAGCAAATTGCTAATCGCAAATAAGGAATACTCCCCATTCATTCCTATGGGCCTTTTGGCCCATAGGAATGAATGGCGAGTTATTCCTTATTTGCGATTAGCAATTTGCTAATCGCAAATAAGGAATATGTAGGAATCGCATTTCTTCATGCAATTTCTACATGAATCCCGTTTTGCGAATCCTTAATAGCGATTCGCTATGAATCGCTATTAGGGCCTCGCAAAACGAGAGTATGATGAATCAGGCTGATAGTCATCAACCAAAGTGCTCCCACGTATTCTGTCGGTTAGTAGCACGCCATATCCCGTAGAGGGGTGCGAAGACTCCGATGATGAAGCATGATACCAAGGGCCATTTTGGTGTGCGAGGGGTATTGAAAGAACACTGAGTGCTCCCCACCACCATGGGGTCCATTCTAGAAACATTCTTGTGTGGATTCCTTTTTTGTTTTTTGAACTATACTTGGGGAGACTGAATCCACCTAATTTAATCTTCCCTCTCCCTCTCTTGTTGTATTTGTTGTTGAGACAGCGCACAGCTGTGGGAGATTTACATATATCTTTAAAACTTGAAGAACATAAGCACAGGTACAATTCTCACACATTTTTGTGGAACACACACTCCCAATACTTGCCAATTTGCTAAAAAAGCTACAAAGATGGCTGACGAGAACAGCCTCACATTCGGTGAGGATGAGATCGACAAAATCCTGGTGGCAATCAACCCCTTTTGAAGGCTTGACCAGCACTGACCAAAGTCCCAGTATAGCGGTCTGGGATGAGCTCACAAACCTAAGGAGAACCAAGATAAAGGCTGCATTACACGGATTATTGATGACTGAGTACCTGAGGGCTAAAGTGGTCCCGCAGGGCCTAATCGTGAAGAACGAACCGTTCATCTTCCAGAATGACCTGTTTTTTAAAAGGATTGGTCACTGATCTCGTGGCACTGTATCAGGGACTGGTTAGTCCTTATTATAAAAACTGCCACCAGAATAGCCCAGGAACTTAAAATAGATATTCAGAAGCTAGAGGTCTAACTTAAAACTTACCAGTCCCACACTGTTCTCAAAAAACGACTGGATAAACTAAACCAACAAAGGACGGAATTTGAGCTCACATTAAAACAGAGCAAATTCAACAAATTTTAAAAAGATAAAGATCGCTTCACACATGAAAAAGCATATCCATATATTAGAGACGATTATCTCACAAGGGATTACAACAGTGAACAGGACAGAGATACCTCAGAAGGCAGCTCAAATGGGTCCAACTCGAGTGGACACCAACCCAACAGATATCAGAGAGGGGGATTGAGGCAACAAAAAGCATTCTATCCTATACCGAGGGGATGGAGAGGTTACCAAGGACCACCACTGTACCAATCATACCTAGGTCCACCACAATTCCAACCATACCAGTTTGGACCACATCCACCAGGACCTCATTTTCAACAGTGGGCTCCAGAATATGATGAAAGTTTCTATGGCCAGCTACCTTTTTTAGGGGCACGCCCAGTACCGCGAAGAAGCAGGAACAGGAGGGGCAACAACGTAACCTGGCAAACGGGGAACTAAGAGGACCCTCGAGTTGCAACAAGGAGCATGACCGGCGCCCTACAGAACCAAGCGTCGACCAACAAGAGGGGGAACTAGTGGTAAACGTCACCCCCTTTATACTGTCTGACACACAGAGATCGGTTCTCAACAGAGGTCTAGGATTCGTCCCTACTAATAGGTTGGATACCTTCAAAATCCACACTGAATTGCAAGTTTTCCTGCACAAATTAAAATTACAAGCATTTTTCAAAGACAAGGAGGATACCTCCACTCCGACCGACACAGGGTTAAAACCCAAATCAACCTTTACCCCACCTGACGCCGTCCTGCCGGTGGAATTACTGGCCTTTGAGAAGGCGGTAATGACAGATTTAGGTAGTCTGACCAAAATGGACAAGAATGTGTTTCACAACACAAGCAGAGTGGAACAGGAGGCTATGAAGCAACTCACAGCTAATAAAGACATCATCATAAAACCTGCCGACAAAGGGGGAGCAATCGTGATCCAAACGGCTGAGGCCTACGACCAGGAGTGTCTAAGACTCCTAACAGACAGGAGAAACTACACTATCCTGCATGAAGACCCCACAGAAATGCTACAGATTATGATCCAGGGAATGGTGGAGGAGGCGCTGGCTCACGAGTGGCTATCCAAAAAAGAGGCAGAGTTCTTAGTACAGAAGTCACCTAGAACCCCTTATTTTTACACCATACCGAAAATACACAAGGATCTAAACAAACCCCCAGGTAGACCGATCGTCTCTGGTATTGGTTCCATCCTGGAACCCCTGTCTAGATTTTCAGGTGCCTGTCTGCATCCGTTGGTACAGGCGACAAATACATACCTGAAGGATACTAAGGCTGTACTTCAGCTTTTACAAGACCTGCCTTTCGGCCCCACTACACAATTACTACTAAGCCTGGACGTAGAGAGCCTATACACCAGCTTACCACATGACGAAACCCTCAACATCATTGAGGAGTTCCTTTTTTCAACAACTTGGAAATACCAAACACCTAGGGATGTGGTGATGGAGTGCATCTCTTTAGCCCTTACCAATAAATGTTTCCAGTATGAGAAAACACTGTACTTGCAGAGCCACGGGACCAGCATGTGGAGCACCTTCGCCCCTCGTCTGGCCAGGCTCTACGTACATCACCTGCAGATGCACAAAATCGTTCATCAGAGCAACCCTTTCAGGCGTAACATAACTACCCGGAAGCGTTATATAGACGATGTCCTGGTCATCTGGGAAGGCGATCCACAATCAGTGGATGAATTCATGAAGTGGCTCAATAGACAAAACAATTTCCTGAAGTTTACAAGCTCTTCATCAAACAAAATGATGTTTATTTTGGATTTAAACATCTACCCAGAGGCAGGATATCTGAACACAAGAACTCATTTCAAACCTACCGCTAGAAACTGCCTCTTGAGGTATGACAGTTTTCATCCGCGACACCTGCGTGATAACCTCCCGTATGGTCAGTTCCTCCGTTTAAGATGGAACTGTTCCAACGTGAAGGGTTATAAAACACAGGCCACAGACCTCAAGAATAAACTTCTGAACCGAAAATACCCCACACCCGTGTATAACAGAGCCATGAAACTGGCCCGTAATAATCACAGAGAGGCACTACTTGAGGAGAGGGCTACAAAGGAACAAATGGAGCCAAACAAAAGACCGATCTGCGTGACAACATATAACACAAACTCCAATGAGGTCTCAAAAGTTGTCAACAAACACTGGCGAAACCTGGTATGCGGCAACTTAAATTTTGAGAAACCACTCTTTGCCCACAAACGCAGTCGGAATGTCAAAGATATCCTGGTCCATACTCGCCCTCGAGAGAATGGACCGGAGCAAACAACACTCCAGTGTGTGCAAGGCCACCACCTGTGAGGCAATTGCAGCAGCTGCCATCTAACTAGAAAGAGCAGACACCTAACCTTCAGGAATGGCAGTACTTGGGAACAAAGAAGGTTCACGAATTGTAATAGCAAACACATGATTTACATGATCACATGTCCCTGCGGGCTCGAATACATAGGAATGACGACCAGATCGGCCAAAATCAGAATAAATGAACACAAAAGCAACGTCAGGTGCAAAAAAAGCACAACCAAAATGGCATCGCATTTTTCGAGTGAGTCACGCTGTGTAAATGATCTTCAATGGACAATTATTGAACATCTCAATCCAGAACAAAACCTTTTTGAGAAATAAAAATGTTGGGTGTTTCGGCTGGGCACTCAAACAAATGGGCTTAACGACGACATACCCTGGGGACAACTGCCCTGTTAATCCTTGCTTATGTACTTTATTACTACTGAATTTCTTCCACCCTATCAGTATGCAGACCACTCGCATTCATTAACGAATTATAAGAGGAGATACATAGATATGATCTCAACCATTTTGAAAACCTATTTTTTGGCCCCTTTAATGTTATTTTTATCAACCTTTTGAGTGGGCTAAACACTCTGATTTCTAATTGTGTGGTTTCGCCCCATTGCGCAAATCCAGGGTGTACTCCACCCTTTCTCAATACACTTGATGGAGCAAGGATTCGCATATGAAGTGACTTGCTCGTATTCATGAACCTCGAATAACGTTAACGAATGAACCAATATGTTTGTCTTATTAATTTGCCCCTTTTTTTCTTCATTATTGGGTATCCGAGTGAAGCTTGCTTATGTGTTTTCTAATCCTAATACGCTTGCAAATAAAATGGCTGCTGCTACGCGGGAATTTCTACTGCGCATGCCTCTGTCATACCCACGTGACATGACGTACTCACAGCTTTGGAGGGAATCTGTTGCTGCTGCGCACTAGAGCTAATATGGCTGTTCTGTGTTCTTACATGCAAGAAGCTTGCACTGCTGCTTTTGCTAAGCTGTTCGTTCTGCCTAATCCTAATGCTATAGTTTATTATAAAGTAATGGGTATAGTGTAGAAATTCATGGTATACAGTGTATTCATTTATTCTGTGTTCTAAAACTGTTTCTTTTCCATTTCATGTTACACTTCGAAAACTGGCCTGTCTCATAACGCTGTACTCCATATTTGTTGAAACTGCGACTGCGCGAGATTCGCAAGTCTCCAGAACAGTGACCTTTGGACTTTAGCCAAGGAGCTGACTGACTGAAAAGATGCTTCTGGGATCCTTCCCCAATGAACTCTAGAGAAATACAATGTATTTGTAAATAGGGCATCCATTGTTAGGAGAAATGAAGACGTCGTGTGAACCTGAATTTGATGGGCGTGAACAAAAATTTGAATAAGGAGACGGCAAAAGTCTAAAATTTAGGTGGTGTGATGACCTTTCCTCTTCCTTTGTCCAGTCCAAATTGGGGATGCTTACACTTGCAACATTTGGGGGTGGTACACTGCCCTGGAAAATGGTATAACTAGCGTAGGTTTAGCTAGTGAAATTGTCCGACTTGTCCGAATAGCTGACCTGTCACTGACCCAATGCACTCAATAGGTGACTAAGAGCAGAGGGTTGCCGAGCACTCTGTTGGAAAGACTCGCTGGCCCAATCGGGGTTCTGGGAAGGTGAAGTGCTGGCGAAGCACTTTGCTGGTATATGCTGTAACCCAGTCGGGGTTTTGGCTGATTCCTTGCAGAGAGAGAGAAGCACAGGCATTGCAACTGAACTGCGGGTGCTGGTCTTAACCTTTGGTGGTCCTGTCCTGATCCAAATCTGGTTTAACCTGTCCTGATTCTTATACTGCACCTGCTGGCCTCCTGGTGACTGCATTCTTTGGGTTTCTTCTGTCCTTTCAACTGACCCGTGGCCAGGGTTGGTCTTCACACCATTCTAGGTAAATATAAATCTGTGTGGGTAATTTTCATTATAATTTACGTCCTTTTCTTTACCCTCCCTAAATTTGCAAAAGCTTTTGATTGCATATGTTCCTTTTCTTACCCTTCCCTTGGTTAAAGATAATTCATGTTTTCCTGTTTATTAGCGTGTTCCAATTTTTCTTACCCTTCCTTTAGCTAAAATGCTGTCTAACGATTGAATTGCGTCCTTTCTCTCTACCCTCCCTTGAAAGTGACTACGTTTGATTATTCGATTTATTAGTGTGCTCCTTTTCTTACCTCCCCTTAGTTATGTGCTAAAACTGAGTTTCGATACTGCGTATTAGGTTCTCTTTTCCAAACTGTCAATAATTGCGAAATTTGTTGGTTTAGTATGTTCCTTTTCTTTACCCTCCCTTTCATTAAGTCTTTATTTCGAAGTAAAATTCATAAAAGACGACATACAGTACATAAAAATATATAAAAACTGCTGCAGACATGTCCCCAAATATCTAAAAAAGTGTTGCAAGCATACAACATATAATCATATCATGGAAATTACTTTAAAAAAGTGTGTTCAATTTCTTAGTACGGATCAGCCACGCCCAACCCAGAAATTTAGCCACACAAATCACAGACATTTCAGATCTGATATCACAAAATTTCTGTAGGGCTTCAAGATATCCCCCACAATCCAAAGTTCTGCATAAGGGTTTCAGCCATTTGACTCGAGGGGCTCGGTATGCTGGACAGGCAAAAAACATATGGCCAATGCTTTCTGCCTGGCCGGGACACCAGAAACATTTGTTGCTTACATTCTTCGCCCACTTTGTAGTGAAAGAGTTAATGGGTAATGAACCTACACGAAACTGGTGGTACAGTTTACGGTCCAGGGTTTTACAAATCAAGTCCCAATAGGGCTCGAGGGACGGAGTTACCTTATGTGTTAAGAAAAGCCCCGTTAGGTTATTGTCTGAAGAATGGGTGACCAGAATAGATTTTTTCGAGGCCCAAAAAAGATCCTTAAAATCTTGTTTTGGAGGAAAACTGGATCGCCCAGGGTTTATCCACAGCTCGGGGAGGCCCATTGAGTACAGTATGTGTTTGACTTCCCTGAGCCATGGGATGCTGTGAGCACCCCACTATGATTTAACCCCATCCAGTTCATGGGCGAAGAGGCTGAGCTCTGGGGTCGTCCAAAGCTGACGCCAGAGTGCCACTAGTCGAAACTGTGCCATCTCGTCTGAAGGTCTGCAACCTAGGTCTAATAGCAATGGGTGAGGATTGTGGGAGCCCTACCAAGTTCCGTAGGTACCTATTCTGAGCTGTGGCCAAAACTGACAAATCCTTGTAGCCCCATATGTCGGCTCCGTACAGGGTTGCTGCATTGACCTTGGCTTCATAGATTTTTAATGCTGGAGTGATACGTTTAGTCAAGGATTTTTTCTGTTCATGCAATAAGCAACCCGTGAGACGGACAAATTTGAGATTTAATGCCTCCAACTGGGGGTTCCAGCTAAGTTGGTGATCGAGGGTCACACCCAGATATGGCATGACCTTGACCTGTTCAATTGAGGCACCGTTCAAACTAACTGAACTTTTAATTGGGGTTCTCTTGCTAAAAACCATAAATTTGGTTTTATCTACGTTGATTTGCAAGTCATTATTCTTACAGAACTCTGCAAACCTGTTCAGGGCTGACTGTAACCCGCTCCGGGTTTTAGAAAGGAGCAGGGTGTCGTCGGCAAAGATTAGCATCGGATATTTTGATCCGCCCAGGGAAGGTGCATCAGTCTGTGTTTTGTTAAAAAATTGGACTACCTGGTTGATGAACAGGAGAAACAGGGTGGGAGCCAACACGCAGCCCTGGCGCACCCCTCGTTGGACTGGGAAGCTGTTGGTCACCTGACCCTGCCTCCCCCACCTTACTTGGGCGAAATTATCCTCATGCAAACGCATGACTAATTCCAGGAGTTCTACAGGAAAGCCCATATGTCTGAGAGCTTCCCATAGTTTCACCCTTGGAACTAAGTCGAAAGCCGACTTAAGATCAACGAATGCGGCATAGATAACCCCTCCACCCAAGAAGACCACCTTCCAATAGAGCATGGTGAGTCGGAACACCTGGTCTATGGTACTGGTGCCTAATCTAAACCCTGCCTGCATAGGGGAAAGTATGTTATTCTGTTCAATCCACCCCTGAATTCTTGCTAGGGCCATTCTTGCTACTATTTTTTGGATTGAATCGATCAAGCTTATGGGGCGATAGTTGTTTGGCAATGATCGATCTCCTTTTTTATATACTGGCAGTATCTCAGCCCCTTTCCAGGATTGAGGAATCCTTGCCCCTGCTGCGATAGTGTTTGCCAATAGGGGGATGTATGGGACCCATAAATCAAGGTTTAGTTTAAAAAGGTCCGCTGGAATAGCATCTAGACCCGGGGCTTTACCTGACTGGACAGAACCTAGGGCATGCACAGTATCTGAAGCGGAAAAAATGAGCCGGTCCACAGGGTTTATGGATATTGCCCCCACTGCAGGCTCGGTTACCAGTTCTCGCTCGGCACTCATATCTTTAAATTGGGCTGAAAAAAATTCCACCCAGTCCAGAGCAGAAACGTGGTTAACCGGAGTTTGGGAGTCAGGGTCCCTACCCCATCTAACAGTCTCCCAAAATTTCACTTGATTAGATGACTCACAGGCTTTAAGGAGGTCTAACCAGTAAGAATCATCCCAATCCCTCTTAGCTGTCCAAAGGACTTGTTTATAAGACTGCCTAGCTTTCCTATTGTCATGCGAGATCCTAGATTTAACAGCTGTTAATAATTTACTGTGGGCTTCCCTGCAGCTCTTATTATACCATCTTTTGTGTGCTTTAACTATCTTATTTTTTGATGGCTTAGTGAGGAGACTTTTAAGATCCCTAAAACACTTCTCATGGAGATTAATAGTTAAGGAATCGGCCCTGCCGGAAGGGGATAAAGCTGTCATCCTACCCCTTGTGTCTAAGACCAACTCCTCTATTTTGTGGATAAGCTCTGGGTCGGCTATGACCCTAGACCATTTAACTCGTCTTCTGTTATTACACAGTACTATGTCGGACGTTAGGCAGGTTGTTTCCAATTGACAGTCACCCAGTCTGGGAACCCTAAGCCCCAGAGAGAGGAAGTTATGGTCACTCTCTGGCCTAGTCTCTACCACCATATCTATTACATGTGACCAGAATTCTACATTGACCAATATGTAGTCAATACGACTTACCCTGGTCCCATTATCAAAAGTTGGTTTCCCGAGATTATCAGACGGAGTGCGGCCATTCACTACCCGAAGCCCCCACTCCAGGCAGAATCCCAGCCAGTGGAGGGCCGCCTCTGTGCCCCTGACACCCTTGCTTATGGTTAGCGGGGGAATATTCCAGGCAGTATCTTCATCAATTCCCACATCTTCTGCCAGACTAAGGATGGGTTTGAAAGAGAAATTCAGGTCACCTGCTACTAGGACAAAATGATCACCACTGTGCTTCTTCAGAAGACATTCTAGATCGTTCAGGACCGGTTGCTTCCTACCACCCTGACAGCCTCGGGCGTAAATATTAATTAGGAGAATGTCCTTGCTGTTATCCTTATTAAGGCTGATACATTGGAGGTCGGCATTCCCTACCAAGATTTCCTTAGCTCGGAAACCCAGGGTGTTTCTGATCCACACCGTGAGTCCTCCAGAGGCCCTACCCATAAGGCCCTTTATGGCGGGTTTGTAATAGTTCAGGTATCCTACTCTAAATAGAGGGACTGTTGCCCAGGTTTCCTGGAAGACGACGATGTCATACGTGTCGATAAAATCGACCCAATCGTCGTTATCCAGGCGACCCCTTAGCCATGCAATATTCCAGGAAGCCACCCTGATTGTTCCTACTGGGCTACTAGATGGAATAGTCTGCGATAAGCCCAAGTCCCCTGCCCTGGTCTCAATGGGAGTAGTAACATGACCAGGGTCTGGGCTGGAGCCTTTGGGGAGAGTTGAACAATCCATACAAGCTACTGGGGGGGGGGGTTGTGGGAGCAGCCACCTGAAGAGGGATAGGTTCTGTGGAGTGTATTAAGGCGTCAACCCCCCCAAGTCAATCAACCTCATCCAAACAGCCGAACATATTGGAAGTGGGAGCCCCTTCCCACCAGTTGATTTGACTTTGCCAACCATCCCTTCGTCCTTTCCGTCTAATGTTTTAGACTGTTGACCAGGTCCCCTCTATCTCAACTTGCTGCCGTGGTGGGTAGAAAAACATAAGAGGTCTGACGACAATGGAAGAGTCGTCTTCTCGTGAGGCCCATGAACAAAGATGCTGAGCTGTGTGGGGATCCGCGAAGGACACTACTATGCAATCGCCAGCAATGGACTTACGTGTGGGGCCTACCCAGGGTACTCTACGTACCATTAGTACTCTACTTCTTTGATGGTTAGGAAGTTGTCTATTTACGTTGAGCCAGTAAATGACCTTATTTTTTAGGGACCAATGGTTCTCTTGGGTTTGTGGATCCAGGGCAGGCACGCCAGCTAACACGATAACATAGGGCCCAGCTTCTGGTGGCAAGTCAATAAAACCCCCACGAAAATTCGGGCGACTGGGTTGTTGTGGAAATGTATACGTGGTTGCTGGCTGATTAGGCTGGTGTGGAGCAGCTTGTGGCCTCGGTTTAGATGGTGCTATGCTTTGAGGGGGACGGGTGTTTGGGGCTGTAGGTCTTGGGATAGTAGCAGTGGGGTTACAGACTTTTGTACGGGGTTTAGGTATGGGTTTGGGTTTTGGGGGGGGCAAGGCCGGAGGTTCTAATACCGGAGCCTGAGGGGTACAATCATCACCCTGGGAAAACTTGGCTTCCATTTGTTTTAGACTAAGGCTAGCCAAGGTAACTATAGTCTTATCCATTTCTAATAGGTTGTTTTCTATATGAGAAAGTCTAAGTTCCAGGGGAGTAAGTAGCTGTTTCAAAGTAGCCCAAACGATTTTAAGAAATTCTTCATCACCCCCCCTATCCTTCCCTGGCTCACTCAACCTACCCTCAGTTGGCCTCTCATCGATCTTAACAGGAGAGGCCCCCATTGTTAGGTCTAATACAGCACTGCGTGAACCAGAGTCATTTTCCTCTCCCAGTGTGCAAGTATTAGTTTTTGAGACCCCTTCATCAACCCCATGTGTGACCAACGGTCGTCTACTATTAAAGAACTGGGACCTCGCAATTTTGGCCTTTTTGCATGCATAGGTGGATCTGGCAAGACATTTCCTTTTGTGGGTGGCAACTTTCTTAGCACTTGCTGCTAGTTTAGACATCTCAGGTTTGCTGGGAAAGCCTATACCTGCCTCAGGGACATATGGCGCAGACACCTCAGTGGACTTTAGAGGTGGTGGTGTTGAAATAAGAAGAGGCTCAGGTAAAGATGTGATTGGGACATGAAGAATATCCACCTGCGTTAACAATGATCGAGGGCCTGATGTACACTCTGGGGTTAAAACAGAGGCAATTTTCCCTAAGGATGATTTTTTGGAAGATGCTAGGTTCAGGGAAAGCCTTCGTGCTGCTTCTAATTCCAAGGATACCCTGTGTTGCATTTTGTTGATTTCCACATCAATGGCCAAATTGGTCTTGGTGAGGAAATCATCTAGGGTCCCGTTGGGCTTGTTCACTCCCTTAGCGGTTTTACTGCGACTACCCCGTGTGCACATTATGGGTATAAAGGATAAACAAAATAGCGGGAATGGAATATGTCAGCAACGAGCCAGGGGGGGTGGCCCAGACCAGGCCTCTCAGACCTCGAACGGCCTCAAACCGCCCACTCTTAGCTCGGTCTTCGCCCCGAGCTGCGTCCCGCGCTGCGGGAGGACAGTTCCTAGATGTAGTGAACGTTATGGGCGGTGGGCGGGCCAACAGGGAGAGTGGACCGGAAGCTCTCACTCGGTCACGCAGGGACTCCTGGGTAATGGAGTCCCTGCAACGCTCGCAGCCCTGCTGCAGCCCTCAGCCCAAGTCCTGCGCTGTTCCTCTCCCTGCAGTGTACAGAGTCCTTCCCCTCTCAAATGGCGGCGAGGTCCTTCAGCAGTCAAGGTGTGGACACAGAGAAGTAAGCGCCTCCAGGCAAATGCGCTTAATTAGGAATTGGCGTACCCTCCTTTAGTTAAGTGGTTAAGGTTTGTTCTCAAAATAGCATGTCCCTTGTTTTCCTTTCCTTTATTTCAACTTGCTAAATGGTTGTCATAATATATCTTTTGCATAGTTATACACTGTTTCTAATATTGGTTATTGGCAGTCTAATTACTTTCAATTTATGGCTTATGACTTTTGATGATGATTAGATAAAGAGTTTTAACCTTCCCTGAGTCTGTGGTTATTATATGAAGTGCTAATAGCTTTGTATTTTGACTGCCTGTTTTACAAATAACTCCCTGATCCATGTGATCATAGGTACCAGTGATAAGGATTGGTAAGTCAATGGTATAGGAATTAGTGGTAAATAAAATAGACTGGTAGTAGAGTGTGGGTTACCTGATTGAGTAAATATGGAGAATTGAATTATGGGCCCAGGTGAGTATTGGTAAAACTGTAGTTGGGTGACCTGCGCGCTCCATCAGTATATTTCCTTGGTAGCAGAAGTATGGTTAGGGATTAGTTAAGATAGGTAGTTAGTTAGTTGACTATGGTTCATATTTTGTTGATTGATCAAATATAGTACATTTTGGAATGTTTTGAAATTTTATTTCATTGCTGCTATACTGATTCTATGTATTAACCAAAATTTTTCGTACCTGTTATATGTTTGTCTGGAATCCCCGGGGGCAGAATAGCGAGTGGTAAATAGAAGCCACATCACAGGAAGGTCGCTTACCCGCAGGAAGTTAGTGCATGGTTGGACAGAACCGGAAGCACTATTTAGGGTTTTCTGTATAAATGTGTGAATAAATGTTAGAAAGAGTTAGCTGGCAAAACGTTTGTTGTGATATCACCTAGTAAGGGTCACACGGAAGGAGTAGCAGGTTTGTCTGAGCTTGATTGATAGCAAAGGGGTTCGTTGGTGAAACTTTGGCCTTAGTATATATCCTGGAGTGGATTAGTCACGAGGAGTAGCAGGTTCTCTAATGCTTGTGTGAAGGGTAGGCAGAAGTTATCTACCCATAGTATATGAAAACTAAACGGAAGGGACTTACTTGCAGTGAGAGATTTCTTTCATATCTAGTCACTCAGGTACAGTGGCGAATGTTTTCACGTTGTTGATTAAAAGAGAAACACACTTTAAAATTAAAGAATTGAGATTTTTCATTACCTTGTGAAGGAGGGAGTCACTTGTGGAGCTGCGCTGACATCACTCAGAGCCGCGCTGGTTTTGGTCGAGACAGCGGGCGTCTACCTGAGATAGCATTGTAAAGGGGGGTGAGCGCAGGAGTGTGAGAACTCATCTCACGGGGAAAGCCGCACAACTATTGGTTGAGGCTATTTGAAACCGCATACTTGATTGGTTGAAGAAAATAATAAACGCACTAATATTGGAAGTGATTTGTAAACAAAGTTGAGTGATCTTGAATTTTGAGAAAGTATATGTGGCAATTAAATAGTCCAGAAACTCAACCTGACCCAAGATATTTAGGGTTTGCTAGAGAACAGATGATAAGAGGCAGACCTTGTGAAATGTATGGAAGCAAAAGAAAATTGTTGTTCTTAGACAGAGTTAAGAATTACTTTAAAAAAGATAAGCAAATTAAAACTAGAGAAGGAGTCATTATTCCACCACCGAATACTCCTGCATCATTCATGATGTTCGACAGGGGTTACCACACTTGTGTATGGTTAGAGAATTGGGTGGAATTTTAGCATTTCCCTTAGACGGCACATTTAATGGAAGAATTTCGTTCAATTTAAAGACTCGAAAGAATGATTTACATCCTAGACCTAGACTAACGCAATATGAGGCACTACAAGAATGGGAAATTGAGGCTTTTGAGCGAGACAGACCTGGAACTGACAAAGGGTTGAGTAAATTCTACCCTAAAGTTAAAGGAGTATCCAGAGATAAACAAATGCAAAAATTGGAGACAGAACATGTTAGTGGAAGGGCTATATCCTGTACTAAACTTAGAAGAGCCCACTGGAGGTAAAAGGACTGAGAAAACCAAACATTTAATGACTAGTGGTGATTCAGACAATGATTATATGGAGGATTTATTAATGAAGAATCCACCACCTTATAATGAGGGCCCAAGTACAGTAAATCCAAGTGCCCCGTTTTTAAAACCACTTTTGATTCCGCAAGTGGTAAAAGAGACCTCCATTGAAAACGTACTGCAGAACAGAGAAAGAGAGGCTTTAAATAAACAGAGAAGTGAATTAATTCAGAAAATCTCTCAATTAAACACAAGTCCTGAAGCTCTGACAATCCCAGTAACTATTGGACCAATTGTTCCTTTGTACGGGGATAAGCAAGCTAGTCCAAAAGCTCCAGTTATAACTACATCATTAGTACAGCCAAGAAAAGAATCATTGATAATAGAGGATCAGGCCAGTGAGTGTGAGTCAGTATACTTCTTAATGGATTTACCAATAAGAGAACCAGAAGGTAGTTCAATGAGAAAGACCACTCCTTTAAATTCAAGAGAAGTTCAGATAGAGACATCCTCAGGTACGAGAAGTGCCACTGTAGAGACTCCTGAAGAAATAGACAGATGGGCATGAGAAATAGAGATACCGAAAACCCAGCCAAAGCCATTAGATATATATAAATTAAAAATTGAATTGGAGGAATTGATGGCTGGGAATGTGGGATTGGACAGGCTAAATACCCTTAGTGAAGATGAATTATTATTCAGTTTGTAAAAGTATTACTCGAAATACAAGGGTGTACCATGAAAAATTAATGGACACCGCAGCCAGCATGGGAATTGACATTGGTAAGTCTAAAGTATTACAAAAACCTTATTGAGCAGAATTCTCTGACACAGATTTAGAAAACATGAATGTGTCAGGAAGAAAAGTGCAAATCAGAGAGCTACTAGCCTTATTACAGAAGTGTGGAGAGTTAGACAAATGGAGAGCCCGATGGGCAAAGGAAGAGGTTCGATCAAAACAAATGACTTCGGAATATGTTTTAAAGGAAGCAGAGAAGGTGGAAAAATTATGTCCCATGCGAGAGGTACCAGTTGGAGGCTATGTGCATATTCCATGGTCCCGACAGGATATTTTGTCATTTACGAATGAGTTTCCAAAACTTCGTGAAAAACCTGTAGAATGGTACAGACAAGTCGAGAGATTTGTAAAGGTTTCAAAGTGTCTCTTGAAAGACTTAGATGGATTATTTGACATTGTAGTTCCCGTAGATCTGTGGACAGAATGCAAAATTGCTGTTGATTGGCCTAGTGATGAGTACCCAAGACACCCAAAGACATGGGCACCTTCCGAAGACGTAATGAAAAAATATAATCAGGTAATACTTTACCTTAAAGGAAAGGTGCCTGCAAAAGAGACAGACTGTATGAAAATTGATAGAATCACTCAGAATAAAGACAAATCAGTGCATTCATATTATGAACGGTTATTACAAACATTCAAACAGTATGGTGGACTATACAGTATTGATATGAAGGATATGACACATTTTATTTATCGATTTGTGTTAGGATTAAGACCAGAAATTTCTCAATGGATTAAAGACAATAAAATTTGTTGGCAGGCTAAACCCATAGATGAGGTCCTCAAATATGCAAAGTATTGTGAAGATGAGCTAGAAAATAAATGGAAAGAGTTAAAAGAAAAAGTCATGTGGGCATATGTAAAATTAGCAGAACAGCAAGAACAACAGTTAAACCAGACGAATAGCAACTAGAATAAAGGTGATGGAAGTGGAGGAAGACCAAGGGGAAAATTCAATAGGGAAGATGCCAAAAAGAAATTCCCCTGTCACGGATGTGGCAAGTTGGGGCACTGGAAAGACGAGTGTAAGGCTGTGCAGAATGGTAATGTGCAAATTAATGATTTAAATCCAGAGACGCAGAATGAGGTGCCACGGAAGACCCAGCAGCAGGTAATACAGAATCAGTTGCCCCCACCACCTATGCCAAAATACAGGAGCAAAGTACAACAGAGTGTAGATAACACAGAGTGGGAAGGAAGGGAAAGAAGGGATACAGCAACTTCACAATTTCTTCTGAATGATACATTCTTTTGTGATGAGCCCTACTGACGGTGCCTGAGGGGGGAGGATGAGGAGTGCGTGCTTGGTGCCTCCTTGCCGGTAGACCAGTCAGGTCCATACATAGAAGGAAAGGTTTAAGGAAATGATGTCACCTTTCTGTTGGACACTGGTGCTACCCGTTCTACAGTGAGAACAGCAGACGCTCCAAACCTACCCCTCTCGGGAGAAGCAATCCAAGTAGTGGGCGTTTCTAATAAACAAACTAGTACCCCAGTTACAGAACCAATGGAAGTTAGAATAGGTAATTTTAAAGAAATTAATAGATTTATTGCCAGTGATTCAAGTCCTGTTAACCTGCTAGGACGAAATGTGTTGTGCAAAATGAATTGCACCATCTTTAGCACTCCCAATGGTGTTGAAATTCATACCCCAGACGAAGACGGAATTTACAAATTAATGTTAGTAAGACCAGAGACAGAAATTAAAAGACTGACAATACAAGACTTACCAGAAGAACTGCAACAGACGGTAAAACCAGAGGTATGGAATTTTACTGGAAAGGATATAGGACTAATGGCAAATGTTGACCCAATCAAAGTGACTATAAAAGAAGATGCAGTTTACCCAAATACTCGTCAGTACAAAATGAGTGCAGAGATTAAAGCAGGTGTTGCAGTAGAAATAATGCGTTTGGTTGAAACAGGCATTTTGCAAGAAGTACTGAGCAGTCCATGTAACTCACCCATAATTGGTATAAAGAAACCGAGTGGTAAGTACAGAGTAGTACAGGACCTGAGAAAGGTTAATAAGATTGTTGTTCCTTGCTGTCCAGTCATGCCAAATCCTGCAGTGATTCTGTATCAGATATCGTGGGAGGCTGGATGGTTTACTGTCATTGACCTATGTCACGCATTTTTCTCGATTCCATTGCACCCAGACAACAAATTTCTTTTCTCATTTGAATTCGACAGTCATGTCTATGTTTGGAATCGTGTCCCTTAGGGGTACACAGAAAGTCCCTCGATTTTTAATCAGATTTTGAAAAGGTGCCTTGAGTCATTAGTTCTACCTAGACAGTCCGTCCTGGTTCAGTACATAGACGACCTCTTGGTGGCATCTAAAACACGAAAAGACTGTGATGTTGATACCATTGATTTACTGAATCATTTAGGCGAAGGAGGACATAAAGTGTCCCAATAGAAATTGCAATTTTGTGCTACATCAGTGAAATATCTGGGGCACCAGATAGAGAGAGGTGTTAGAAAAGTTACCTCCAAAAGAATCAGGATAATTAAAAACATGAATTTTCCACAAACGCAAAAAAGAGATTAGAATGTTTCTTGGAGTTGTAGGATATTGCAGGCAATGGATTGTGGGATTTGCAGTACTTGCAAAACCCCTGATACAAATGACCAAGAAGAGAGCCAAATACCCAGTGGAGTGGGATGACGAAAGCAAGACTGCTTTTGTAAAACTCCAAGACTGTCTGTGTACAGCTCCAGAATTGGGAATGCCTGACTATTCAAAAGATTTTGCACTGTTCTGTGACACATGAGATAATTGTGCACTTTCAGTCTTGACTCAGATTCATGGACTAGTGCGACGTCCTGTGGCATATTTTTCGTCCACATTAGACCCAGTGGCAGCTACATTGCCTGGATGTCCGAAAGCAGTAGCTGCAACGTGCATGAGCCTTGAGCAGAGTGAATCCATTGTTATGGGACATCCTGTAACTGTGTATGTTCCACATGCAGTTGTAATTTTGCTAACCATGACTAAAACCCAGTATCTCACACATAGTCGGCTGACTAAGTATGAGAGAATCCTTGTAGGTGCAGGAAATGTAACCATTGCCAGGTGTAATATTCTGAACCCAGCAACCCTGCTGCCTAACTCACATACTGCAGAAATGAAGGGAGAAGTTGAACATGACTGCATTGACCTGACTGAATACAGCACAAAACCACGACCAGACATAAGAGAAGAGCCATTAATTGATTCAGATTAGGAGCTATTTGTGGATGGCTTATGCATGAGACATGAGGAAGGAGGTCTAAGCGCTGCTTATGCAGTGTGTACATTGGGAGGTCCAGTCGTAGCATCCTATTTACATGGAGTCAAGTCTGCACAGGTAGCTTAATTGGTTGCCCTGGCAAAGGCCTGTAAATTTGGGAAAAATTGGAAAGTAACCATATACACTGACAGCCAATATGGTTATGGGGTTGTGCATGACTATGGCCAATTATGGATGCAAAGGGAGTTTCTGACTTCTTCAGGCACTCCAATCAGAAATAGTCAATATGTGAAAGATTTACTGGAAGCAATCCAGTTGCCAAAAGAGGTGGCTGTTCTCTAGTGTGCTGCTCACAAATCTGGCAATGACAAAGTGACAGCTGGTAACTGATATGCTGACCAGTTAGCCCAATATTGTGCAAAATATAAGATGGCTGTTAATAAAAAGATTGAGGTGAGCAGAAACAGCTGCCAACTTATGGTACTGGAAGCAGCCACGGCCCGTGGAGGGAGTTTCAGTGGGGCGGAGAGGCGGGGTGGGGGAGGAGCAGGGTGGGGGGTGCAAAAAACTGGTGTATGGATAATTGAAAGTAAGTAAACAATTTAATAAATAAAATGAATTTCGTAGCGCACCCTGCATCGCATTTTGCGATGCAGGGTGTGCTACTAAATTCATTTTATTAATTAAATTGTTTACTTACCTTCAATTATCCATACTCCAGTTTTTCGCACCCCCCTCCTCCGCCCCACCGAAACTCCCTCCACAGGCCGTGGCTGACTGGAAGGTGTGAATATGTGGGAAGACGTGAGAGATTTGCAGGATTCAGCAGAACCAAAGGAACAAGAAGAATGGAGGAAGTTAGGGTGTCAGAGAAGGGCTGAAGATGGTATCATTGTTTACCTTGATGAAACCGTAGTGTTACCCAACTGTCTGCTTGCTCCTATGGCTAGGTTGATTCATGGAGATTCACATCTGGGAAGAGATGCTATGATACGTCTGTTCAGACTAACATGGTTTAAAGCAAAGTTCAGGAACATAGCAGAGGCACTCTGCCAGAGGTGTTTAATTTGCCAACAAATGAACCCAGGGAAGAAAACAGTAGTATTACCAGGAAAGATTGGGAAGGCAGAAGGTCATCTTATCCGATTGCAGATTGATTTCATTCAGTTACCTCCTTGTCGAGGGCTAAAATATGTACTTGTCATTGTCTGCCTGTTTTCAAAATGAGTGGAAGCTTACCCCACACGCAGGAACGATAGCATCACTGTGGCTAAGCTTTTACTTAGAGAGCTTATCCCACGTTTCAGTTTTCCAGTAACAATTGAATCAGATAGAGGAAAACATTTTAACAGTGAAATAATGAGTCTAATTTGTGAAGCATTCAAAATTAAGCAAAAACTACACTGTGCATATCGCCCAGAGGCTTCTGGAGTGGTAGAACAATTGAATGGCACTATCAAGTCAAGATTGGGAAAGATGTATGAGTCAAATCGATTGAAGTGGCCAGATGCTTTGCCACTTGTTCTGATGGGACTTAGAAGTATTCCAGATCAGAACACAGGCTTGAGTCCCCATGAAATACTGATGGGAAGAGAAATGCGGCAAACATTGGTGCCAGGACATAAACTGCTAAGCATATCTGATGATTTAGTGCTGGAATACTGCAAAGAACTGGCTGACCAGGTGCGTTCTATCTCTCAGCAGGTTGGGGAAGACGCTGTCGCCAGACCAGCAACTCCAGCACATGACCTGAACCCAGGTGATTGGGTAGTGTTAAAGAAACATTCTCGAAAATCTTGCCTTGCACCAAGGTGGGGTAAACCACGACAAGTAATTCTTGTTACCACCACAGCTGTAAAGTGTGCAGGAGTTCCACACTGGATTCATGCCAGTCATACGAAGAAGGTGACTGAACCTGATGAAACTGAGGCTGAAAGTTGTGCAGCTGAGGGGTCCCAAGATATCGATCCTGAAGTAGCTGAAGAGGAACAACCGAGCACCAGTCAAGATGATTGGATTCCAGTAATCGACATACTTGAAGAATATGTGAGGACAAGAAGCCAAACATATCTAGATAGACAGAGTGATAGTGAGGACGAGACAGGTGTAGAAGAAGGTACTCAGATCATAGAAATCCAAGTCAAACACAATTCTGAGGAGGACCAGATAGGGAAAGATCAAATAATCGACCCTCCACCAAGAACTCCTGAACCTGAAAAGGGACGGATAAAAATTAGGGCGGAGGCTCAAGCAGAAGAAAATCAAGGGTTCGAAGAGCTTGAGCAGGACCAGACAGCAATAGAAAACTGTGTTCAGGACGAAGAAGGTGAATCAAGTAAAAGTCAAAATCAGCAAATACCTGAACAAGGCCAGATTAGTGACCAGGCAGAAGAAACAGAAATAAGACCTTGATCTAGTCAGATAGAGAGGGAAACAGAAGACAGCATTGAAAGTGATGTGCCGCAATTGAATTAAAATAAAAGAACATTCGGAGAAAGCCCTAGCACAGTGCCAGTTAAAAGACTCAGAAAAGGAGACAAATGGCCTAGGTATGTTAAAAGACTGAGACTGCGTTTAAAGAGAATTAATGAAGAACCTGAACAGGTAGATGAAATAACAAGTCAAACTGATCAACCTGCGATACAACCAAAAATAAGAAGTCCACGACTAAAGAGACTGAATAATAAATACAAGGACCCTGAGTGGACCTACATCGTTTTGGAAGATTTTGAAAATCTAGACATAAGTGACGAAAATGATGAAGAATTGATTACTGATCAAACTGAAGAAGTGAGACCAACCTGAAATTCGCACAGGTTAAATCTGTATAGAAGTTACAAAGAGGGGTTGAATCTCTTTTAGACAGAAATGGCTGATCATACTGTTAATGGAAGACCGAAAAGAAATTGTTTAAAGACATGCTGCAAAGTATGTTTATGTAGTGTAGCAATAGTACTTATACTTTGGATAGGGCTAACAATAGCTATTCCTTACATGATGAGTAAAGAAATACACAAACATGTACCTTACTAATCAATAGCCAAAAGACACAGAAGTGCTACAAACCAGAGATACACCACAAAGAGTATATATACCAGAGAGAGCACTTAGCCTTATACAAACAAAGATAGACTTAGAAGCACCAGACGAGGATGGACTGCATTATAATAGAATCAAAAACAGAACTCATTTAAATGTATTTGCAAACCTGTTAGTACACTATGTACACTATGTAGAATCAATGGAAATAGAAGACTGCTATGTCTGTATGAAGCTGCCTACTTCGGTAGCTGATGGTGTGACGTATCACCACTTACCGCTAACATATGGAATTTCCTGTAGTGTTTTAACTAGTTTATTTTACAAGAAAGGACCTTTACAGTATTATTACTCCAACTTAGATGTGATATTTTCTGAACTTCCTGTACGTAGAAACCTAAACCCTGTCCATACCACTAGAGATGTAGCACGGTATATGAGTGAATATTTTCTAACTGTAGGTAAAATAGATATAGATGACGCACACAAGAATAACTTAACATGTCTGTTACAAGAAAAAGAGAAAATATTTTTGAACATGGTAGAGAAAAGAAGAGAGAGTTTAAAGAGAAAAGCGAATGACAAAAATCAGAAAATTCCTAAATGGTCTGAAAGCATAGGGAGCACCTCAAATGGTGGGGCTAATGCTGCTATGCTGCTGGATTTCGAAAAGAAAGGGAAACTTTGTCTTCATCGAGAAAGAACCAGTTATTATAACAATATATTCGTTGGTTCCAGTGAATGCGAACACAATTACAAGGTAATTGGGGTTTGGGGTTTTAAAGATGGGTCCGAACCTGTGTTTCCCGGAATTTATTATATATGTGGGAAAAAGGCTCATTTTGAATTGCCAGATCATTGGTATGGGAGCTGTTATTTTGGTATTGTCTTCCCAAAGATATACCATGTGGGTAAAATCACTGGAAGCAATGAAGAAACGAATGAATTAGTACGTAGTAAAACAGCTAGTGTTGGTGAAATAGTAGGTGATATATTTAGTGCATTGATACCTACAGTAGGAGTGGCTCTGAATAAACACAGAATCTGCAAATTGTCAATGGTAGTGGATCGGTTATCAACTGACACTGCTGGAGAGTTCTTAATGTTCAATACTGAATACTTTGCGATCAGATCTATGGTTTTACAAAATCGACTTGCTCTTGACACGCTATTGGCAAAAGAGGGTGGAGTCTGTAGAATGTTGAAAGCGCAACATCGTTGCACTTACATACCAGACAAAAGTGCCGAAATTAAAAGGTATGTGAGAAATATTACTAATTTGGAAAGAGAGCTTAAACCACTGGAGGTTGATAGTGCATGGAAGGGGCTTACTGATGGTCTCTCCGCAGTAGGTAGTTGGTTTTCTAATCTAGGTAAAAGTCTTATGAGTAAAATACTGATTCCAATAGCGGGAAATGGCTTACTAGTTTTAGGAATAATGATTTGTTGTAAATGTAGAAATCATCAAAAGATAAACTCCATGCATAGGCGAGGAGTAAAGAGAAACATTGATGAGCTTGAATTAGAAGAGATGAATAGCAAAATTTACAAGAAAATGAAAAATTCTCATGATAATAAAGAGAAAAAGCAAAACAGAAACTTTGAAGAAATTGAGTTGGGTGAAATGTGACAAGTTGGCATCTGTTTCCATTAATTGTGATGATATATAATATCATCAAAGAGGGGATTGATGGAGCAAGGATTCGCATATGAAGCAACTTGCTTGTATTCATAAACCTCGAATAACGTTAAGGAATTAACCAATATGTTTGTCTTACTAATTTGCCCCTTTTTCTTCATTATTGGGTATCCGAGTGAAGCTTGCTTATGTGTTTTCTAATCCTAATACGCTTGCAAATAAAATGGCTGCTGCTATGCGGGAATTTCTACTGCGCATGCATCTGTCATACCCACGTGACATGACGTACTCGCAACTTTGGAGGGAATCTGTTGCTTCTGCGCACTAGATCTAATATGGCTGTTCTGTGTTCTCACATGCGAGATGCTTGCACTGCTGCTTTTGCTAAGCTGTTCGTTCTGCCTAATCCTAATGCTAAAGTAATGGGTATAGTGTAGAAATTCATGGTATACAGTGTATTCATTTATTCTGTGTTCTAAAACCGTTTCTTTTCCATTTCATGTTACACTTCGAAAACTGTCCTGTCTCATAACGCTGTACTCCATATTTGTTGAAACTGCGACTGCGCAAGATTCGCAAGTCTCCAGAACCGTGACTTTTGGACTTTAGCCAAGGAGCTGACTGACTGAGAAGATGCTCCTAGGAACCTGCCCCAATGAACTCTACAGAAATACAATGTATTTGTAAATAGAACATCCATTGTTAGGAGAAATGAAGACGTCGTGTGAACCTGAATTTGATGGGCATGAACAAAAATTTGAATAAGGAGACGGCCAAAGTCTAAAATTTAGGTGGTGTGATGACCTCTCCTCTTCCTTTGTCCAATCCAAATTGGGGATCCTTACACTTGCAACATTTGGGGCTGGTACACTGCCCTGGAAAATGGTATAACTAGCGTAGGTTTAGCTAGAGAAATTGTCCGACTTGTCCGAATAGCTGACCTGTCACTGACCCAACGCACTCAATAGGTGACTAAGAGCAGAGGGCTTCGGAGCACTCTGTTAGAAAGACTCGCTGACCCAATCGGGGTTCTGGGAAGGTAAAGTGCTGGCGAAGCACTTTGCTGGTATATGCTGTAACCCAGTCGGGGTTTTGGCTGATTCCTTGCAGAGAGGGAGAAGTGCAGGTGTTGCAACTGAACTGCGGGTGCTGGTCTTAACCTTTGGTGGTCCTGTCCTGATCCAAATCTGGTTTAACCTGTCCTGATTCCTATACTGCACCTGCTGGCCTACTGGCGACTGCATTCTTTGGGGTTCTTCTCCATTCAACTGACCCATGGCCAGGGTTGGTCTTCACACCAATTTAGGTAAATATAAATCTGTGTGGGTAATATTCATTATAATTTACGTCCTTTTCTTTATCCTCCCTAAATTTGCAAAAGCTTTTGATTGCATATGTTCCTTTTCTTACCCTTCCCTTGGTTAAAGATAATTCGTGTTTTCCTGTTTATTAGCGTGTTCCAATTTTTCTTACCCTCCCTTTAGCTAAAATGCTAAATGTCTAACGATTGCATGAATTGCGTCCTTTCCCTCTACCCTCTCTTGAAAGGGATAAGTTTGATTATTCGATTTATTAGTGTGCTCCTTTTCTTACCTCCCCTTAGTTATGGGTTAAAACTGAGTTTCGATACTGCGTATTAGGTTCTCTTTTTCAAACTGTCAATAATTGTGAAACTTGTTGGTTTAGTATGTTTCTTTTCTTTACCCTCCTTTAGTTAAGTGGTTAAGGTTTGTTCTCAAAATAGCATGTCCCTTGTTTTCCTTCCCTTTATTTCAACTTGCTAAATGGTTGTCATAATATATATTTTGCATAGTTATACACTGTTTCTAATATTGGTTATTGACAGTCTAATTACTTTCAATGTATGGCTTATGACTTTAGATGATGATTAGATAAAGAGCCTAAACCTTCCCTGAGTCTGTGGTTATTATATGAAGAGCTAATAGCTTTGTATTTTGACTGCCTGTTTTACAAATAACTCCCTGATCCATGTGGTCATAGATACCAGTGATAAGGATTGGTAAGTCAATGGTATAGGAATTAGTGGTAAATAAAATAGACTGGTAGTAGAGTGTGGGTTACCTGATTGAGTAAATATGGAGAATTTAATTATGGGCCCAGGTGAGTATTGGTAAAACTGTAGTCGGGTGACCTGCGCGCTCTATCACACTTTCACGTTCAAACCCATTTAGTGTCCACTCTGGGTGAACGTTTCCCTTACTGCTGAGCACACCGATCGGCTTTTCAATCAAAGCTCGCGCACTTGCGAGCAATTTCTTGGCTAACATGCAAAACCTTTCGCATTTCTAACGCATGCGCACCTGTGGCTGGTTCTCACTGTTCCCTTGGAAGCCGGAGATAATAGCGCATGTGCAATGCGAAAACACTATTATGCGCCTACCGCAATCGACGCACGTTTCGTGCACTGATTCAGGTGTTCGTAATTAACACAATACCCGGAACAACCTTACAAGGCTTGTTTCCGGTTCCGCAGTGCTCGAAGTAAATTGAAGGCCATATTAAAATGCGCCTTTTGGCCAGCTCTCATTATCGACGGAGCTGCGGTCAGGGTTGGACACGGACAGGGATTCTCCTGCATGTTGTGAGTACGAACCAGATCAAAAGGTTGCTTTTAATTACTGGACCAAGTAAGTCAAACAAAGACCATCTGATCTTGACTTTTTTTCTGCCTTGTGGCTTTTGCTACCTTTGCCTTCAGGTGGCTGTTTAGCACAGAACCCCACCGTTTCTTAAGGCTCATGGTGCTAACAATTCATTTGGCAGCAAGTATGCATTAATTTCAATTTCTGCTTTCTTTTTTACCATAAGAACAAAGTCCTGAGACATCTTAAAAATCACAATGGATATTTACATAGAGCGTGTGTTTTGTGTTATGTGTGTTGTTCGTCTTGTGTTTGTTTTTCTTCCTTTTCAGGGCACCTCACAGGAATAGCATGACATATTTTGTCTAGACACTGTTGCCCACACTTTTTTCAGGTCACTGAACCAGCATTTGGATATTCCATTAATATAATACCACTTATCTATTTTTGTGTTCTTCCCTTTTTTCAACTATAGGTATACATTGAAGATATCTACTGATTAAATATTTAGGCACACAATAGACTTGGAAAGCCAAACTAAACTTATTAAGTTTAATAATTTGATGTCCTTAGACATATAGATGTGAGTAAGGTGGGGATTGTGCAACCCCGTCCTGAAGAAGATGCTATGCATCGAAACGTGTTGACGCACTAAAGAGGTGTTGTACATTATCATACATATACACCTCGACACTAACCCCTTTTTAATAGTGCCAGCACAGAAGCCCATTAAAATTTATTAGACTTCATTTGCCAGGCCCTTTTTTAAATATTTTTTTCTCTTCTCTTCACTACAAGCCCACCACTCAATTAAAAACATAAAAACATAACGCCTTCGCACACCACACATAGTCATCAACCAAAGTGCTCCCACGTATTCCGTACGTTAGTAGCACGCCGCATCCCGTAGAGGGGTGCGAAGACCCTGATGATGAAGCATGACACCAAGGGCCTTTTTGGTGTGTGAGGGGTATTGAAAGATCACTGAGTGTTCCACACGACCATGGGGTCCATTCTAGAAACATTCTTGTGTGGATTCCTTTTTTTTTTTAACTATACTTGGGGAGACTGAATCCTCCTCATATAATCTCTCCTCTCCCTCTCTTGTTGTATTTATTGCTGGTGGGCTTTAGGCAGATCCGTCTGGCTGTGCCTGTGGAGGTACAGAGGGTCTCTAGATGCTGAGCGCCAGGGGCAAAGAATGGTGAGAGGAGGAGTGCTGGGTCCCCTGCATGGGGACACAGGAGCACAGAGCATAAATGGTACACCTGAGGAGCACAGATTGAAGTGGAAATGGGCTAACAAAGAGGTGCTGTAGGTAAGTGAGACCTCAGGTGGTGTTGTGCTGCTGGGGACTAGACTGCATGGATTCAGCGCTAGTGAGCTGGGGAGGCCCTCCTCAGCATCCCCTTCAGGAAAGGGCCTGAGGGTGGTGGAGGGTCTGGTGGGTCTTGCCATGGTGCCATTGCTGCCTGCAGATGCCTGTAGTTTGACTTTCTGCTGAGGATCCCCCCTGGAGGTGCCTGGGGAGCCCTGGTTTGAGTGCCTGACAATCCCTGAGGTGTCTTTCTGACTGTGGTGTCTGGAGAAGTGGCCTGGCTAAACCGAGCAGTGAGAAGTTCTTGCATATATGGACATTGGGTGGCAGGAGTGGGGCACCCAAGGGGCCTCAGCCGAGGGATGGTGCTTATGTCAGTTGCTGAGGCTGTTGGGGTTGGTTGCCTCAACATCTCTGGACTTTGGGGCTAGCTCCCCTGCTCTTCTGAAAGGGCTGTGGGCTTTTGGACCCGGCCTGGACGAGAGGCCTGAGGAATGATTGCTGCTTCAAGGAAGCCAAGTGCTGGAGGGGTTAAGTGTCAGGCATCATATTGCCAGGCTGATTACAGTTACCCGTTAGTTACAAAACAGAATGGAGGATGCGGAGGGCTGCGCTCATCACAGCAACATTCAAGTGCTGGGGTTCCCGGAGAGAATTGAGGGGAAGTTGGCTGAGGCCTTCTTGGAGGACTGAGTGAGAAAGCAGTCCCAGCCAGGGGGTCTTTTGAATTGATTTATTGTTGTACAGGTACATAGGAACTTGGTGCCTTTCCCACCACTTGGTGCACCTCGGAGGGGCATTATTGCCATAAGTTTGACCTATCAGGACAGAGATTGTATATTGCGCACTGCTAGGGAGCCAACAGTCCCACTATTTGAGAACAACAAGATTGACATTTAAATGAACAACACAAGAAAGTTGCAGGATCAGCGGAAATCATTCCTGGCTCTTAAACAGAAACAGTGTGCACTGCAGCTGAAATACATTCTTTTGTACCATTCAAAGCTTAAGGTAATCTTGCCGTGAAAAGAGCACTTTTTTAGCAACTGAAGGAGGCCTGGGAATCACTGACAATATGGGAGAAAACTCGGCCCTCTGACTGGGGTGCTATGTAGGTACTGATTTGGAGACTGCACCTGTCCGCGGATCTTGGCGGGGACCAATGGATTCTGTGCCATCGGGCCCACCTCGGATCACGATCCAAGCAGACGGCACCATGCAGGTGTTGATGAGGATAACTTTGCAGGTGCACAGGGGGAGAAATCAACTCTTTGCTCGGATGGCCCAGAGCCTGAAGTCCCCAGTGTCATGCAGGACTGCATGTCAGACACGCTGCTAATTGACCCGATGCAGATCTAAGCCTACTGTCAATGTAATTTTTTATTTCCCTTTCAGTGAGATGCAGCTGGTGAGAAGGGGGAGTAAATGCTTTGGGGTTACAGCTGCTTGTGAATGTCCTCTTGGCACCCCAAGGCATTTGTGCTGCATTCCGGCTGTCTGGGCTCTTATGGACTGCAACCCTTGGTCTGTGGAGGGCATTGTGGGCTGCCATTATGAAACCGGAGTGTACCATGATGCTTGAAGCATGGTGGAGCATGGAATCCACCCCACCCCCCGCCCGAGGCGTGTGTGTGTTTTTTACTGTCATGAGCATTTGAGGGTCTTGTATTTGGGGTCCTGTCTCTGTTGGACAGGGTAGGGAAACATCTGTTGGTCCTGGCACAAACACTGAGTAGGCTTATATAGGCTTAATGTTTCACTATATTTGTCCATGGGCGGAGGGGCATTGTTTGTTTTTCTTTTATTGTTGATGATTGATATGAGGCAGCTTGGGGGACTGCTCCCAGCTATAATAAGGGTAGGGAGGTTTTCCATTCTGGAGCAAGCATCACAGATATGGGGGATGACTACAGATTCCTGGTGTGGCTGGGATCCTACACTATGTGATACAGGGTGCTCTCGTTTCTGAAGCATCAGGCAATCAGCATATCCTGCTTGCAGGAGACACACTTCGATGATGCACAAACAGCACAGCTGACTAAGAAGTGGAGAGGTCAGATATTCCTTGCCTCCAACTACCTGCGCCAGGGGGTGCTGGTGGGGTGCTGGTTTGGATGTTACCAGGCACACTGTTTTCCCTTACTTACACAGAGGCCAATGTGAAGGGCAGATATGTGCTGCTGCAGGGTACGCTCAGTGAGAAGGCTTTGTCTTTGCTCAATACATATGCTCTGATCCACACTTCTCCTACAGGGTGCTGGAGTTGATCAGTCAAGAAGCAAATGTGCCCCTCTTGCAGTTGGGTGACTTTAATTGTTTAATCGATGGGGACCTTGATAAAGTGCTGTCAAGGGCAGGAGGCAAACTTCTCATGACAATAGACCTGGGGGAGGTGGTGGATAATTTGGGATTGGCCAATGCCTAGCATACACTTCACACATTGTTCAAGAAATTCATGGGACACTCCCTTATACACAATACATCCAGTAGATTGGACAGGGTACTGCTTGCTTAAGGCTTTCCCTCTGGCTTAGCATGTGGCTGCCACACACTTAGCTAGATTCTTTTCTGATCAATCCCCTGTGTGCTGTACACTGAAGTGGGGGTGGGCCCCAGCGCAGAGGGGCAGTGTGGAGATTCCAAGTGGAGGTGGGCAGGGAGTCCCTATCTCATGCACTGACTGAATCCATGGAGCACAACTGGGGCTCGACTGCAAACAAGGCGATCAAGTGGGAGGCAATGTAGGCAGGATTGCGAGGGCAGTGCCTGGGGTTTACATATGGGGTAAGGCACCAGTTCCAGAAGGAGCTTCATGCTTTGGAGACTAGACTGGCAAACATACAGGTGTGGGATTCACCAGATCCAATGCTATTTAAGGATGATTGTGAGGTACACCGCCAGATAGCCAATACTTGGGATGTACTGGACAGGTTCACACTGACGCAGCATCGACAGAATTTGCATCATAAGGGGGACATGTCAGGCAGGCAGGACTCTCTGTCCCTGGACCTATGGTTCCTTCACAGAAATATGTGAATGACGAACACCCGGTGGCCTTCTTCTTGAACTTTGAATGTGCGGCAAGAGCCCACAGATTGCTAGCCTTTTTATCTGGCCCGTTAGTGATGGGCGAAGCTCAAGCTTCCCATCAGTTTGCCAATAGCGATGGAACCACTAAGTATGTTGAGACTAAGAAGATTGTAATAGACCGATTGAGCGTTGATGACGAAACCTATAGGATCAGGTTTTGTAAAGAGCGAGGACTACCGGGTGATACCCCGAAGACATTATTCTACAAAATGGGGGATGTTGCAGACAGATTGTTGAAACCCCTGGAATCAATAAAGAAGAAATAATGGAAAAGATTTACCTTGAACAATATCTCATTGCTCTACCATCTTGTACTCTTGGTTTAAGGAATCAGGCCCTCTTGTACGCACATTCACACTTGTTGGCAGGTCACTGTGGTCTGGAAAAGACCAGGCAAGCAATATTAAAGCATTTCTATTGGCCCAGTATTTACTCAGAAATCAAAATAAATTGTCAAAGTTGTGAGATTTGCCAAAGAAAAAATCCCAACCAACCTCCATGCGTTCTCTTACAATCAATGCAAATTATAGGGAAACTATTTAAAAGAATAAGAATGGATCTCATTGGACCATTAGCCCACTCAACAAAAGGGTTTCAATATGTGTTGGTGTTAGTTGACTATGCCACGCATTACCCCAAAGCCATACCATTGAGGACCACTATCACCAAAATATTTGCCCAATATCTGATAGAAGTTCTCTCACAAATGGAATTTCCCAGAAAAATACTCACAGACCATGGTATGCCTTTGTTTTGAAATTGACAAAACAAGCTGGCACCTACCATTACAAACTCCGTTTATCAACCCCAGACAGACAGACTTGTAGAGAGATATAACGGCAGTCTTAAATTGACCATGACAAATTGTTGTCTGGGGATAGCAGTAATTGGGAACATTTGTTAGCCTTGGCACTCTTTTTCCTTCAAAGCCAAATGCAAAACAATTTAGGGGTTTCGCCATTTGAGCTTCTTTTTAGTAGGTGGCCCCATAGCCTTCTAGACATCACAAAAGAAACCTGGGAGAAAGATACCACAAACAAAACAGATACCCTATTAGAATATACTAATCAGCTCAAAGCCAGAATCGGCAAACTGAGGACCTTGGCCCACACCAACCTACAGATTAGCCAAAGATAGCAAAAACACTTTTATGATGAAAGAAAGAAATGGAGGGAATAGAATACATTGCGGGTGAATTGGTTCTTGTCCTAATACCTACCTCTCATATCAAAATGGGAGCCTAGTGTCAAGGTCCTTATAAAATCATTCAAAGAATTGGACGTGTTACTTATCAGTTACCAATATTCTCGAACAAAACTCAGACATTTCACATAAAATGCCTGAAGAAATAGCTAAGTCTACCACCTTGAGATGTTTAAGTGATGGTACCCAGCGGACAAACCAAACACACAATAAGGAAATTGGGATTAAAGAAGCTCTTACTGAGGCGGAGCAAAACAAAATATTGAACATCCTAAACCCATTTTCTGAGGTCTTTTTGGACCTACCATGTAGAACCAATTTGGCTGTACATTCTATCCATACCCAAGAGGGGGGTTGTTGTAAAACAATGTGCTCATAGTGTTCCTGCAGCCTGGCGACAAGCCCTAGAGGCCAAGATAGAACAGATGTTGAGAATGGCTGTCATAGTACCCTCGACCAGTAACTGGTTCTCCCCAAAAGTGCTAGTTCCAAAGCAAGATGAAAGCATCTGCTTCTGTATAGACTTTAGGGCCATTAATAACATTCTCCAACCTACACAATTACCCATTACCCAAGGTTGATGAGCTGATCGAACATTTGGGAGAAGCACATTATATCACAACAATAGACTTGACAAAATGGTATTGGCAAGTTCCCTTAAATCTCAGCAACCAAGAAAAAACAGCCTTTGTCACCGCTGATAGTCTCTACCAGTTCACCGATTTACTCTTTGGACTCCATGGTACTCCAGCTACTTTTCAAAGGCTCATAAACACCCTATTACAGTATCATCTGGGTAATTCTTCTATCTGCTTAGCTGATATAGTCATCTCAGAAACAAATGACAAGTACATCTACACCATCTAAAATTAATCCTCACAGAATTAGAGAGAGCTCAAATATAAATTAACACCAACAAGTACAACTTCACACATAGTTAAGTGAAATATTTAGGCTACCTCCTGGGTGAGGGAGTTATAGCCCCACAGCAGGAGAAAATCAAGGCCATCACTGAAACCCTCTTCCCTACATCAAAAAGAGACAAAAGGGGTTTCTAAGGTTTGAGTGGATATTATAGGTGATTCATTCCACAGTTTTCAGAACTGTTTGCCCCCTAAATGATCTCTTAAAGAAATTGTCACCAATAGGGCCTTCAAACAACCACCTGCCCCGGCCCTTTCCAAAGGTTAAAAACAGCTATAACCATCAGCCCTGCGTTAGTGTCTACTGATTTTAATAAGACTTTATTATATGGACTGACACATTTGATATGGGTATGGGTGCTGTTTTATCCCCAAACAGATGAGGAAGGTAATGAGAGGCAGACAGTCTATTTCAGTAGAAATGTATTCCCTCTGGAACATGTATTCCCTACCACAGAAAACGTGTCTCACGCTTAAGTAGGTCATTGAGAAACGTTGTTATTATTCAGAAGGAAGACCCTTTCTCATGTATACGGAACATGATCCCCGTACATGGTTTTTTCTGGATAAAGGGAACAGCAACAAAGTACTGAGATGGTTCTTGTCCCTACAACCTTTCTGTTTTGAAATTAAACATAGTAAAGGCAGAGATTAAGGTAATGAAGACTTTCGTTCACATTTTCCCCTTTCCCCCAATTGGGAAAATCATAGGGAGAGGATATGTGAAGTGAAGGACAATTTGTTGTGGTCCTCTTCTAAAATAATCACATCACAAGTAGAGGTGGACGGAGTTTGCGGATATGCACTACGCGGAATTACGCAGAGTTGCATAAAAACTCCAGCAATTCTGCTCCACCCTAAATTCAGCTCTAAAACATGTCTTGAGCTGCACACTACAAATGTGACTTCTTCCAGCCATCCTACATCTGCTGCACTCACACCCGTACATACCAGAACACTCCTCAGGATTCTCCTCAGTGTGACTGTTCGCCAGCATGATTTCTCTGCCTTGGGCGGAGTGGCTTCTGATGGGACCAGCTTCCACTGACCTTTGCAGGAAGAACAGAGAGCAGCCAGGGAGGCAGGTATGGGGTCTGTTGGGGACTGGGGCAGGCACATTTCGGGTTGGAGCGAGCCACCAAAGCTGGGCTCAAGTTGCCTTAGCCGAGCCTCAGGGTTTTCTTGCTTACCATGCAGCGATAGGCAAGAGCATGCCACAGATGCACGCCCACTGTGTGCCTGGGCAAGGGGCTGGAGACTCTCTGCTGTGGTTGTTCGGTGCTTGAAGATGCTGCCTTGCACCACCAGCGCCCCCATGGGGAGGCCACATGGAGGACCTGCATGGACCGAAAGAAGTCCATGCTGACAACAGAGAGTGTAAAGAAGATCTGAGCATTTCATGTGATTCTCGTGGTAGCTAGGGACATCAAATGGTTATTCCACTATTGTCAACTAGACGCTACCCTATTGAAAAGGTAGTGTTAATTTCTCCACCGTGTCTTGATTGGTTCCAGCATGCCATACAATGCAACGCTGCTCTAGCTGGAATGTGGCTGGCTCGTAGACTTCTCCAGCAGAGGCTGAAATGGAGGCACTTCCCAGGGAAGAGATGCCCGCGGGCAGCAGCGGCTTGTAACACCCCCAGGACAGCCTGTAGGTTATGTGTGGCAGCCTTGCACAGGGCTTCAGGAAGATTTTTCTAGAAGCAGAGTTTGTTTTGTACATCCACTATTTTTGTGGAGTTGAAGCTTGAAGGCTGCACCTAGGTGGGCAGCTGAGGTGAGGGAGCATCATTTATGATGGGGATTCTCCAAGCCTTCTTAAAGGATCTGAAAGAACACAATGCAGTACTCAGAACAGTCACACCCTCCTGCCCAGAGATATAATCAAAAGCATTTCTGGTGCAAAAGTAGGCTGGAGGGGAGCAAGTGCTCCAAAAGGAGCTGTCAGTAAAGTGCTCGGAAGGCACATGCTCCAAACAAGCCCTGACTTTCCCAGGCCTCGTATAGGCTTTCAGCCTATCCTGGAGTCTTCTTTTTGTGGGGTTGTGGTATCGGGGGCAGACATAAATAGGGGTGGGGCAGGGGCAAACTCTACCAAGCAGTGGGATTGGAGTTTTTGCCAAACTCTGCACTCCTAGAGAAGCTCGGAGTTAGCAAATCTGCACAAACTTTGCTGGCAGAGCAGAGTTCACCGCCCACCCCTAAATTCACAAGATGGACCTCTCGCTATCCCACAGGCCAACATTGTGTCCTGTGGCTTTACTATTCATTTCCTGGAGGCAGCAAGGGCAGGACCAGGCCCATCAACCTTGACAACAGGCTACTCTCCAGGAGATAAAACGCCAGAAAACGCTGTCAGAAGAGAACATCAGGAAGACACAGCTTTCGAGGACCTCGCCGAAGACGCCTTTACACCAAGACCCGAAGGAGAATGTACCGTTTGCTATGAGAATATAGAAGGAAAGAGGCCTTCCAGAAAGGGAACAGAGGGAACCTGCTACGACGAAAGAGGATCCATCCAGCCCACACGAGGAGCCAAAGAAGCCTGCCCAAATGCAGAGCGAACCACCCACTTGTCTGCTGATTTTTACAGCCATGCTCCTGGAAGAGAATGACTATCACAGGTGTGTATCACAGGTGTGTGAGAGGATTCGGGGGTGGGGTGGGAGCAGAAAACCTTACACTGGGTAATAATAAGAGCACACGGTTACTCTAAAGGAAAAAGTGCTTCTTGCTGACAGGCTGATACACTTGGTTGAGGGCAATGGTGTATGTATACATATGTTCATTGAGTATTGTGTACTGCATCTCTTTTTTGGGTTTTCTAGGTTTGGATTGACTATATTCTTCTCTTCTGGGACTCTATACTGCAAGAGTTTGTGACAGGTTTAGAGCAAATCCATCTCAAGCATTTTTCTTCAGTACAGCTCACCCGGGTATTTACATCAGTCGGTATAAGAGAGACAAGAGAGCAGGGCACAAGTCCTGGGGGATTTCTCCAAGTTAGGAAGTATAAAAAGAAGTGACATCACTATGCACAATATTACAGGAAGTGACATCATGGCATGTGGCATAAAGGAAGTGACATCACATGTGCAGCAGGTCTATCATTTGAGCGTATTGCAAGATTTAACAATTGAAGCTGCTCAGTACTTTAAGCCTGAGTCTTAAGCCCAAATGTGGATGAAGTTTGGTGTACAACTACATTAGTCATGCCTCTAAGTGCTGCAAGCTAAGTATACTAAACCTGGCACCATGAACAAAAGCATAGTTTATGCACTGTAAAAAAACATTGCTAGAAACTGCAATTGTGAATATCAAAACTGTACCATGCATAATGCTACCTAGAACACCACCTTTAAATATATTGACAATTTTAATACCCTTTGACCATGATAAAAAAAATGCAAGTTGCCCACTGTACAGTTTCAACCAGATACTCTGCACATGTGTTAATGCAGACATTATGGGGCATTCTATATTGCCCAGCATGTTTGACCATGGAAAATTAGTGTGCCCGCTTATATAATTGAAAGCCATCAATTAAAAAATGCCCATGCATCTGCATATCTTTTATTGTACTGGGCTGTAGCATCTGCCTTTCTAGACTGAGTATCATCCGCATGGCGATGAGCAATCAACCACCTGTTAACATATGGCATTGGATTCCAAAGTGGCAGAGGAGGGCCCATGACGTTTATAAACATTAATGAGGAAAGCTGTCTGATACCAAGGCAGTTTGATTTGGGTGACGTTCTCAAGTTCATGGTGCTGAAACTCCTTTCGCAATCACTTGACGTTACAGGAAGTATGTTTATAGCCCTCAAAAGAGGTAGCAGTTGCTCTGGAATCTCATTATCACCATTGTCAAAATAGTCTCTGAAGCCATCAGATAAGAGTTTATAATTGAGAGAGAATCTCCTGCATAGGTTTTGCAGATTCTCCTCACCTTCATACCATGGGCTTTCAATGGCACTTGGCCACTTGTGTGGGTTGACAACATCTATCTCTGATGTAGGCACTACAAACTCACCTGTCCGTGATGACGTGGCAGACCTATTGCATGCAGACTGTCATACAACCTAGAGCGCAAGTTATCAGTCAGATTGTGGTAAAACTGGGGAAAGTTTATTTTTACCTGGCCACGTACGCCTCCCAGCTGATTGGCACTCCTGTAAATAAGCCACTCTCGATAGCTTATTCGGCCTCCTTCCTGTGTGTTCCTGGGAACAACTTAAGCTTTTCAATTGCCCTCACTGAACAATTTATGAGCTGGTAAGCTTGTGGCAGAGTTACTTCATCCCTTTGAGGTGCTTCTGACAGTGTTCCAATTTCATGAACAGCATCTGCAACACCAGCTACATTCAGCGAAAAATCAGAAGCTGTCAGGATTTTATTCAGTCCACTGACCGATGTATGGCATCACAAGATGTGCTTAAGCTGGACTGAAAAAAATGCTAGTGATGGGCTGACTATGACTCCCACCCATCTAGCTGAAAATACTCGCCCAATTTTCTGAATTGCAATTTCTAACTGTTTAACACATGCAGAGTTACTGCTGATTTTTAAGATACTGGTGGTACACAGCATACAGTTTTTCAAAAAATGACGGGTGGTGTTCAGGGACAGGCACAGTATCAATCAGGTGGCATAGATAGTGCCATTTTACAAGGCAAGGATATTTTCAGCATAGCCTCTCCAAAGCACCAGAGTTTTTCCTAAGCATTACACTGGCACCATCACTGCGCACTCCTATCCAATTGCCTGCAAGGAACTTGTAGCAAAATCCATAGCAATACAATTGGTTATCTATGCTGCAGAATATTCACTGTGTAGAATTGAGCCCATATCTGCCTTATTATCAACTTGTAAGGTTACTAGACCTGGAAAATCTGAAAAGGGGCGATTATTTTTTGCACAAAAGTAAGAGTGCAAACAATCTTAACTGTTGAAGCATGGAAAGGCCTCTGCTGCTCCAGGATAATTGACCGCAGTACCTCCTTCTTGGATGCAGCTAGATATCACATGCTTTAGAATGTTCTTCAGAAAGTTTATGCTTACGATTTTTTTTCCACAGTGAGGTTAACTGGCTAGCTTTTGTTGAACCAGATGTATAAATGCTGCCAGTTATCCATTCACTAGACATACTCACACCCTGTGATGCTGGTACTCCAAGGAGCTTAACCTCACTGCATTTGTAGCACCCAAGGCGACCATTTTCACTGCTTAGCCTTTTCTTTAAATTGAGCCCACTGATTGTAGTCCCAGCACTCTGGCAAGCTGGTATCCTTTTCAAAACTGGCACCTGCATCTTGGGTATTAGTTGTAAAGTCTTCCAGTGGAGCAGGTTGAATGGATCCTTGCCTTGACATCATCCTTTTGTCATCCTTTTGTAATCTTGTGCAGTTACATCTTGCAAGCACGCACTGGGCTGTACTAGGCTATTTTCAGAATTGAACTATGATCTCTTGCTCGCATTTGCAAAGAAATCCATGATGCTGGATTTGAATTTGCATATTTCTGTAGAAATCAGAAAGCCTATGATCAGCTATATATTGTTACATTTTTCTCTCTCATACTCACAGATGGTTAGTGAGTTTAAAAAAATGCAAAGTTGCATGACAAAAATAATTTCTGCATTACTCGGCATAGGTGACTTACTTTGCACTTAGAAACATTTTTTGTGGCTTAGAAAGATATTGGTTAATCTGCCCAATTGGCAACCCATCCAGGTTCTTGGTGGTATTACTATTAAAAAAAGAGTAAGTCACAAAATTACTTTAAAAAAAGAAAATTGCCCTCAATAAGCGATTACTGACCTTCAAATGTACCCTTGTCATATTGCTCATTTAGTTTTCTGTGTAATTTATGAACATTAAATTACAAGGATTTGTGGTCATAAATGAACCAAACATTTTCTAGCTAGGGGAACCTCTTCGCTACCACTGATTCAGCCTCCTCGAAGGGGATAAAAGGCAAAGTTTCCTGTCTGGCAGCAGCTGGCTATGTGGCTTTCTGGTGATCTGTGTTGTCTCCCGAATGTGCATGGTAGGACCATGGTAGGTGTGAGCAGGACATGGTAATGCAGCTTCAGGTGTGCACGTAAGGCAGGGGTCTCTGTTGAATAGAATGGTTCCCAAGATACCATTTGTAAGCTGTGGCACAAACAAAATACTACACATTAGGCTTTTGTAAGCATTTTCATAGGCGAAGGAAAGGTGGAATCCTGCTGTCATGGTCATTCATTCCTTAGAAATGATTCCGAGGTGTTCCATAGATATCCATGAATCTTAAGCACTCACATATTAATAATTGAGGAGACTGAAGTGATTTTGGTAGTTGAATGTCACTCATAAGTACACAGAATCCATGGATATGTCACACATAAGCATCCCGAAAACTTGCCAGCTATTTACATGTATTTGAGTCATCCCCTCACTTTGCAACATGGAAGACCGTCCTAACTGTCCTAATATTCAGTAGTACAATTGGCTCAGCTGTTTGTACATTGCTGAGAGGGGTATAACTGCAAGTTTTAACACTCGACTTTCATCTTTACTCTTCTACTCTCCTCTCAAAAGTAGTGGCTAGCTATGCCCACATATTTAAAGCCACTTGTAGATTAATTTTGTTCAGTGAGAGTTACTGTTGAACGTGGCCTATTTTCCTCTTTCTCCTTGTAAAGCTGTCTTTGTCCAGTTGTGTGTCCATTCTCAGAGTTGGAATAATCTGTGTGTATTATTGATGATAACCTCCTGGAAGGAGGGCATTGCTCCCTACTACTCAAATCCCCTTAAATAAGTTTGAGTCTGTTAATGCAAAGTTCCCTTCTGGCCATTGATGGTATAAGTCTGACTATGGGCTACAATAAATTCTGCTAAGATGCTCTCTAAAAGACTGTTGTTGTCCTTGACTAGCTCTGAAAGAGGCCAGAACAGTGTTTAATTTGAGCTGTGGTTTCCTGTACTCAGCACTGGCACCTAATTGTCAACACAGAGGCTGGTGACTACCTGCCACATAGTGGCAGTCTCTGACTAATTTAGAGATGACCACAACAGCAGTTATTTATTAATTCAATATAGATAAAAAATTACTATTACCTGTTGCTCAAGCCATTGTTATAGCTTTTGGGGCCTGAAATAGACTGAATGTTTACACTTGTAGTAGTGTAACGGTTAGTAGTTGTGTTATTACTTTCAATGGCAGCATGGCAGGGGCAATATGTGGTGCAAGCTGTAGTGGCCTCCGGACCAGAGCCTAGACACTTATTATTTTTTCAAATTTAGCACTGGGCCAAAGCCACCATTTAGAGCGGCATTCATTTTCTTAACCATTAAATGCTGTATCTCTTGAAAGTTGCAGCCCTTGTGATGAAGAATCCACAGTGCATTTTCATAATTTTGGTTGTGGTGTATAGAAATACAAAGGCCTGAGGTGAAGTTAATATATATGGTCTGAGCAAAAGGGATGGGTCCGGCACCATTACTGTGCTCTACAAAGGAAAACCTCGAGCATCCATCCTTCCAACACCAGTTTGCTTGAAGAACTTCTGGATTTCAGAAGTCTTTGCCACATAAAGAACTTCTTTGGCTCTTTATGACCAGCAAGGAACCCCTGCAGAATCATACTAAT
Organism: Lissotriton vulgaris; assembly: GCF_964263255.1. Lineage (NCBI taxonomy): Eukaryota > Metazoa > Chordata > Amphibia > Caudata > Salamandridae > Lissotriton > Lissotriton vulgaris. Next base: position 1,655,094,856 of record NC_141687.1, read on the forward strand.
GAGTTGAGGTGGCCACATTAGCTTTTACACTGACCCATCACCCATGTGTGATATCCATAGAAAAGAATCCAAAATAGTGTGGAGGATGCTAATGTTAACTTTCTTTATACTTTTTTGTGTGGAATACCTTTTAGCCCAAATCTTGCAATTGATTAGAATGTACAAAATTAGACTAGTTAGTGGAATGTAGTGGTCTTAAATTATTGGAAATACTGCTGTTTGTTTTTAAAGTTTGTGTACCTACTAATTGCACTGGTATAATTTCTACAAATGTTATCGCGCATATGCTAAATAAATAATTATTAACGTTTTGTGCCATGGGGTAACGTTACACGATTACTGCCTGCACTGAAGCTTTTTGTGTGAGAGGGCCACTGCCACTGGTGCTGCACTACTGCCACCTGGTCTGTGGATTGGTGAAAGCTCCATTGTCTGTGCCTGCATTGCGCATGCGCAGTAGAGAAGGCTGCTTGAACTTCGGTTTCACTGCTGCTGCTTGTGTGGAACCTGCAGGGGCACCTGGGAAAGGCCCAGTACTGATGCTACACGCGCTTACGTAGTACGTTCTCTCCCAGATGAGAGGGAAGCTCGCTCCGCGGCTGGCGCGCTAAACCTACATGCGTCGTTCGTGGGTCCTCGGTTGCCATGGCTTTCAATCCGTCACCTTCCTTGAGCACTCAATTGACACAGAAATACAATTAAAAACTCATAAAAGTAATGAAAGGATCTGTAAAGAAAGCTATTATCAGCCAGATGGAAACTGAGCCCACAGTGGTGCGCGCGCGCTTCCTTGCAGCGGGCAGCAGCTGTGCGCTCGGAGTAATTCAATCATTCTGGGCGCGTGGGCACAGATCTGGTAACTCAGGGTCATCATTTTGTGTTATATGACAGCCGCCCTCATGTCTAGGGACCCGAGAGCACTCCCCCCGGTCCGCGGACGTGTGCCTTATTGAGTTATCAATGAGGCCCGACACATCGACAAAGCAAGTTTTGTAGAGAACTCAGAGCTTTTCCTTTAACGGCAAATGTCGGAGGATTACTTACAGGCTGAGCTGTAGCGATGCTGGTACAGTCATTTGTCTTTCCAAGATCAATACAACGAGTTGCAATTAATTGGGTAATAATCTATGAATTCGATCTGTCGGGCAGTGCCCGCCGCTTACGCTTTCAGCCTCTTGGTGCTAACATATTGGTCAAACTGAGACCACACAAATCCATCCGCTTGTAAAGTGAGGAAATGGATGGTTTTAAGGGCTTGATTGGCTGAGTAGAATATGAAAGCTTGGATCAAGAGTCTCTCGTCCACTATTGAATAAATGAGTGAATTTGTAGAAGTAATATTGTTCGGTGTGGGGAGAGAACGTTTTTGATTAACCTAAGTTTGTGTTTCAGTTTTTAATTTGAAAAAGGGAAGGACAGCTCTGTAAGAAGCAGAAATGAGTTCTGCAGCTGGACACAAGTTTAATATTGTGAGAAACTGCCACCACGAGTAGGTACTGCAGCGAGGCGGGATCTGATCATGATACTTCACCTGCAGAGTCCCATAGGGTTCCATACTGTATCCAGTTATGGGGTGCTACTCAGATACCACCATCAATATTCCCACATATGCAGAAAAAAAACAACTGTACCTGAAAGTTTCCTCTACTGCAGACATTCAACACCTTAACCCCTTGCATGCTCATGACGGAACCATTCCGTCACGAGCCACGGTGGTGCTGTGATGGTGACGGAATGGTTCCGTCACGGCCCGGCCGCCGCGCCTGCGCGGTGCTGATTTCGCGCCTGCGCTGAGGGTTCTATAAGGCGGGCGGGGCCGTGACGGAACCATTCCGTCACAAGCACAGCGCCACCTCACTCGTGACGGAGTGGTTCCGTCACGAGCATGGTGGTGCCGTACGGTCGCCCCTTCCACCCTAGCGCCGCAGCGGAATTACCGTCGCGGCCAAGGGGTTAAACACTGCCTTAACCTTATCCAGATCTGGATGCCCAGCACAGTCGTGAAGCTCATCTCAATCAAGCCAGAATGTTTGTATTTGCCAAGAGCCACAAGTGAGAAATAATACAAACCTATCTCAATGGCATGAACCTTGATGGCTTCTAACCCCAAACTTTCACTAAATAACGAATCACCTGGATTCCTTCAGAATGCTAACCTCCCCCTCAAGTATCGAATTGCCAAATAAACGAAGACAGCCTGGTAATGCCTATCTTTTGTAAGAAAATATTTATTCCAGAAAGCAACTTCAGAACTGATGGTCAAGCTCTCATACTCTTGCATCTCGATGATAGCAACACCAGTGTCCATGGGCTCTCCAAATCCAACATTGGCATCCCTCATGGTCATCCTACATTCCAGGGCATGTCCCTTCCGGGGCCTGAAGATATATGATCACATCACCCCCATCCTGATGGAACTCCATTGAATACCCTTACTGGTCCTCACCATCTTCAAAACAAGCTCCATCATTTCCAAGCCATCATGACCTAGCACCCCCTCTTACCATGCGAACAAGCTCACCATCTTTTGTGCTCTTAGCATGCACTCAGTTAGACTACTATCAGATTGGTGACTAAGAACTGTTAAAAAAATTAAAAAAAAGAAGACAGCAGGCCTTTTTCATCTGTGCAGGAACTGGAAGAACATCTCTGTATATACAAGGACTGCCCCAACGCTGTTAAAATTTAGGAAGGAGTTAAAGACTAACCTCTTTAACCTCTTGCATGCTCGTGACGGAACCACTCCATCACGAGCCACAGACGCGCTGTGCTGGTGACGGAGTGGTTCCGTCACGGCGCGGCCACCCCGCTCATGCTGCAGGAATTCCGCGCCTGCACGGGTGTTCTATTGAGCGGGTGGGGCCGTGACAGAACCACTCCGTCACAAGCACAGCGCGCCCGTGGCTTGTGACGGAGTACTTCCTTCACGAGCATGGCGGCGCCACGCAGACCCACCTCCCCCAGTACCATAGCGGAATTACCGCTGCGGCCAAGGGGTTAAAGCAAATGACATCACAATGCAGTAATAAACCCAATATTAAGCTACCGGTCTTATCACTTGTTGACTGCATTCCTAACTTTGGCACTGATAGGGTTCTACTGCCTCTTAGGCTGAGTTTTTGCCATACAACATATATAAATATATATATATATATATGCCCTCGCAATTTTCAACCCTTGCAATAAATATCTGTGTATCCTGACTGTGGTCCGTCTCCTACTTGCCTGGTGGGTTCTGAGTGGCACTAGAACCTGAAGCGGCGTTCTTGGGAGTTTGCGCAGATATATATATATATATATATATATATATATATATATATATATTTTTTTTTTTACTTTTATTTTATTATTTTTCCAGGTATACAAAAATTAATATCAGCATCATGACAAACAGGCTTAAGCACAGTTCAGGTCCATCCATGAAATAAAATAATCACTTTGAACTCCTTAGGGCGTCTCAGCAAAAATAGTGCAGGGCACCTGGGCGTTATGTATCATAGCATTAATCAGTTACATAGTCGTTCAACTTTTCCATCTTTACCTTCCCACTTCACTACACATATGTATGTCAAGTTAGTCTTTTCTGTGACAGTATATTGTTCTTTCCTTTGTGGGCGTCCCGTTTCTTATTGTATCTATATACCTTGTAGGTTTTGTTGTTCCTTTCTCCCGGGTGGAGTGGCCCCTAATTGGGCAATTATATCTGGCAGGTCCAAATGAAGGTGGCACCCCATCATCTTTTAGCCACTGAAACGCGTCGACCACTGCCCTGAAAACATCCTGCTATTTGCAGTTCTCATCTCAAAATATAAAGAAATAATAATGAAAAAAGTTTTGATAAAAGAAATGAAATAAAAGAATCATATTTTTATAAATGTTGCAATTTTCTGTCTAGTGGGCTTAACAATTCAGGGTGGGTGCTCATTGCATGTTCTTTGATTGATTTCGCTTCAGAAGTATTTAGGTCATGAGGGAGTCCCTTGTTATATTATGCTATTTCTTTCCCTCTTCTCCCTGACCACTATTTTTTCCATTAGAGGGGGTCCCCTCCTTACTGCATTGTCAATTTAACTCCCTCTCAAGGGATGCATAGGGGGTAAATCAAAGCATCAATACTGTCATTCCCATTATATTTCGTTCTCCTCCACCTTCCAGCAAGTCATTCGGTCAACTGACTGCCCACCGCACAGCTCCGGTTTTGCCGAGTTATTGCGATTCTCTTGGGTGTGCAAGCAGATAACACGTCAAAGGGGCCCATATATCCCTAGGTCTGGAGGCCGTCGGTAGCAGTTCGACATAAGTCTATGAGATGCTCCTGACAAGTTACCAGGTTGTCAATCCAGCTCTTAAATTTAGGTGCCCCCCCCTACCCCACCGGCAAGCCACCCTCCTCTTTGCCATTAGTAGCGCCAATGCAACAAATTTAAGATGCTCTGCTCGCAGAGGCTTGACATATCCCAACAGGGCCATCAATGGGGCAGGTTCCACTTGTGTATCAATCATCAATTGTAGAGCATGGAAGACCTGATTCCAGAAGTCCTTCACCCCTGAGCACTCCCACGCCAAATGCATAAAGTCTGCACCCTCAGCACAACATCTATCACACTTTGTCAGATTCTCTCAGTTTATATTTGCACAACTTGGCCGGGGTGTAGTACAGTCTGTGTAGAAATTAGTAATGTATGATACGGAGTCTGCTGCTGGCTGATACCCACTCAGGTTGCAGGCAGCAGAACTCCCAGTGATCATCTGTTAGGGCACACCGAGCTCCTCCCCCATCTCGTGCGAGATACTGTGGCTGGCATTTGCCACGCCGCTATTGTGCATGTGAGGGCAGTTGGCCTTCCATCTCTAGCTGCAACCGGTTCATATAAGGCACCATCTATTGGAATGGTGTGCGCGAGCCAATGTTCCGCCGCAACTTGTGGCATGTACCTGGTTGTGGAGAAGTGTGGCTCAATGCTTAGAGCGGCAGACCTTGATGCAGAACGCTGGCCAGGGACCGATTCCCGCCTCGGCGGGTTCGGGCTTAAATTCCTCTGACCGGATATTCCCGCCTCAGTGCCGATTCTAAGCATGGGCCCCACGCTGCAACTCTGGGCAATAGCTTGCTTAGTCTCCACAAAGGCCCCCTGATACACAAGGGATGCCTGGTTTCACCATGGGATGCCCAGGAGTGAACACCCCACAAGGAAAAGCCAGGAGGGGTTCCCTTGTGGTAGGAGTACAAGCGCCGGGATGCCTCCGGGTCACTGTTCGCGCTATACAAATACGCCACATTTACATTTACATCTGTGCAAGTGTACTGTTCTATATATCAGTGAGACAAGGCATTTCGCGGAGGCATTCCTCAATATTAGCTGTAACAGGGCTAGTGCTTGCGGTTCCGCTTGGAAATCCGGGGTAAGTGATCGCATCCCCTGTCTAAGCTTGATAAGCAAAAAGACATCAGGTGGTGTCTGCCGAGTGCCTTGAAACATATGCTCAGCAGTATGGAATAGGCCATTATGACATAGGTCCCCCCAGGTTTTGATGTGAGTCTGCTTTTTAGAATTGTGAAATATGGCCTCGTGTAGTAGTGGCATGCTCGGGTGGTAAGTAAGAGGGCACAGTGGCGAGTATAACATGGGAACATTCAGCATGCGCCCTATGCGTTGCCACGCCGCTATTGTGCATGTGAGGGCAGTTGGCCTTCCATCTCTAGCTGCAACCGGTTCATATAAGGCACCATCTATTGGAATGGTGTGCGCGAGCCAATGTTCCGCCGCAACTTGTGGCATGTATCTGGTTGCTTCACCAAAAACCAGGCGTAGTGAGCTTGTGCGCTCGTAAAATATAGCTCAAAATTTGGTATACCAAACCCTCCCTGTGAATACGGTCGAGTCATTACATTCCATTGCAATCTCGGTTGTTTGCCTCACCATACCAGGCGTGTCAACTCCGAGTTCAAAGTCTTAAAGAAGTAAGCCCCCGGGTAATATGGAATGTTTAAAAAGAGGAAAAGCACTTGGGGGAGCACCACCATTTTTATTAATGATGCCCGGCCCGCCATGGAGACGGGCAGAGCTATCCAGCGTGTGACACAGTCCGCTAACCGGGTTATAGCCGTCCCATAGTTTAACCTCATAATTAGGGGTGGGTGGAATTTGCCGAATGGACTATTGCGGAGAGGCGCGGAGATTGAACAAATCTCCGTGCCTCTCCGCGATATTTCGGTTTCGCAGAGCCCGCCCGGCCGCCTCCCGCTTCTCACCCGCCTTCCCACCCGCCCTATTAATTATATATAAAGCTGGAAATAAAGTTAAATAAAACTTACCTTATTATTGAACTGCAAACTTCCAGATCGCGGCTTCTTCTTTGAAACTGCGCATGCGCAGGAGCCTGCGCATGCCATTCCTGGCGAGGAAAGCGCATGCGCAGGCTCCAGCGCATCCGCAGTTTCAAAGAAGAAGACGCGATCGGGAAGTTTGCAGTTCAATAATAAGGAAAGTTTTATTTACCTTTATTTCCAGCTTTAAATAGAATTAATAAGGCGGGCGGGAGGCAGGCGGGCGTACAACTTCCGTTTCGCCTGAGATTGTGCGGAAATTTGCACAGTTTTTCAGCCTTCTTTGCAGAAGGCGGAAAGTGCAAATTATCGCACATTCCGTGGGCGGAACGGAAATGTCCTCCCACCCCTACTCATGAGTTCCTCTCTATCTCTAGTGATTCGTATCCCAAGATACTTCAGTTCCTCCTCACACCACTCCAAGGGATAGTCAAGTGGGAAGCATATTGTTGCAACTGTCAGTGGGAAAATACTCGATTTCCCGAAGTTAATTTGGATCCCCGACAATTTCCCAAACACTATAAATTCTCGAAGGATCGGGTTCAAATTTTGCTGTGTGCCCAAGATGTAAAGGGTAATTTTGTCTGCATATAGGGATATAAGTATTTGGTGCAAATTACACCGTAAAGCCTTGTCATTATGGTGGTGGTGCAGTTTCGGTGCCAGCGGCTCTACCACAATAGTAAAAAGTAATGGGGAAAGAGGGCACCCCTGACGGGTTCCCCATGTATTTTAAACGACTGCGATGTGTGCCCATTGACAAGTATCTTGGCAATGGGTAAGCAATATAATAATTTGATCCACAAGAGAAAAAGGGGTGGAAAGCCCATGCGCAATATTACACCAAAAATATAATCTCACTCTATGGAATCGAATGCCTTGGTGGCATCTAAAAAAATTGCAGCTAGAGGTAGATCCAGCAAGACATTATTCAAAATAGCAAATAGCGTTCTCAAATTATGGGAGGTGGCCTTCCCGGGCACAAAGGCTGACTGGTCGGGGATGTGAGAAGTTGACCTGGTATATGATGCTCACTAGTTCTAGTAATCACCTTGTACAATGCCAAGCAACCCTTATGAAGATTGGTTGTAAGTCAACCTTATAGACCAGCTATCCTAGAGGTAGCGTGGACAAAGCAGTCTTAGGCTAAACTCTGTAAGGCATGTGAAGCAAGCTGGTTTACCATACACAATCCCCTTGAATACCAAATGAAAGGACACCACACAGATATATATTGAAAATATATATATATATATATATATATATATATATATATATTTATTTACTACAAGTATCCCCTATACTCTTTATGAGCACAGAAGCAAATGCGATAAAACAAAACACTGTTTAAATATACAAAAGTTGCACAATATGGATAGGCCCTAGGGGCCACTCGAACCATATACTAAAATAGTGGTATAAATATCACTAATCCAAAAGGAAGAAGGCCTAGGGCCTGGGGAATCGCTGGAGCTGATCGGGACTATCAGTGATGAAGTCGGGAAAGGCCCGCGGGACTCGGGCGCAGCGCTTAAAGCACACGCATGCACCAATGCAAAGTCAATGGTGCGTAAAAAGTACAAAGTTACTGAAAAGGGAACCTTCCGGATGACCTAGAACATAGCAACTTGGAACATAGACACTGGAGGTATATTGCTACACAGGAGCACCGTAGTGCCAGGGTTACCTCACTGTAACACCTGGGGGTCTCGGGGTCGCCACAGACACCACAAAACAGGACACGACACGGTTCTATGTTTGGTGATTTATTGTATAGCAACACAATATACAAGAAATCAATATAGTAACTAGTCACTGGTCACCTCCAGCCGGTATACGTTACCCCGTTCTCTGCAAATACGCCGGTCCCGGCGTATGCCAACAGAGGGCAGAAATACAGTAGCCGGCAATGCCACTCGATGTGTTTTGAGGGAATCGTGGAAACAGCCGTTTCTCACCGTGGAGTCAGGGAGACACCCGGCCGGGGTCTCGACCTGAAGGGAGCAGCCGCTCAACCTTATTCCACAGAGGAGTCAGGGAGACACCCGGCCGGGGTCTCGACCTGAAGGGAGCAGCCGCTCGACCTCTTCCTCTTCTACAACGGGACGCTGCTTCACCTCCGGGTGATGCGTCACCGTTGTCCCAATAATGCCAAAAGCTGGTGACGAGAGCAGCCGTTCGATCGTCTTCGGAAACTCTACAGCCGAATACGCGGCAAACACCTCCTGGTGTGCGTAACAGCTGGAGTCTCCCGTGGATATGGGACAGGCTGGGAGCTACGGCTCACACCAGCGAATGTCCCGGTGTGGGACTCCCGACTCCTCCGAGTCGGCGGCGGCAATGTTTTCCACGTCCGCTAACAAAGACAGGCTTCTCGACTCGTCCGAGTCAGAAGTGGCAAGGAAGCTTTCCTGGCGGCTCACCGAGAAGAAACAGGGCGGACTAACAAAGAGCGGCCCGGGGAGACTCTCTCGACCCACATACGTCTTTGTCCTAAGATCCTGCTGGAATTCTTCTCACTGCTGGTGCACAGGAACAACTTGGTGGAAGGCCGTGTGGATACTAGAATATCCGACACCCTTCTTCGTTCAGGTACCGCCTTTATAGGCGTGTGGTAATTGCGTTATGTAACCATTACCTTGAGTTGCGTAACGCTCCTCCCGCTTGGCCTTCTGGGAGTTGTAGTCCGTTGAAGTCGCGGATGTCTTTTCCCTGTCGGTGCAGGGATTTCCTGACAGTACATCCTCCCTCCCTCAGCATCTCCCCACGGGGCCTGCGCTGGAAGGGAAGCGACGGTGAAACAGCGAAACCAGGCGCGGTGCGTGCACCCCTGCAGCCGGTTCCCACGATTGTTCCTCAGGTCCATACCCTTTCCAGGCGATTAGGTACCACAACTTTCGCCTTAGCCACTTGGAAGCAAGGATACCTGCAACCTCATACTCCACCTCCGATTCCACCACTATCGGTCTGGGCTTCGTGTTCTTTTTGTTTGAGGCTGGTTTGAGCAGCGACACATGGAACACAGGATGGATTCTCAATGTCTGGGGTAGGCATACCCTCACATTCACTGGACCCATACACTTGGTGATCCTGTACGGCCCCATGTATTTAGGATGGAAGACGCTGTTCTTGCGGAACCTCATGTTCCTTGTAGATATCCAAACATGGTCTCCAGGCCGGTATATCGGTCCAGGTCTCCTTCTTCTGTCCGCTGTAGCCTTATACCTTTGTTTAGCTTCAATCAAGAATGCCCTGGAGCGTAACAAGACGTCCTTGATGTGTGCCACTCTTTCCGCTGTGGCAGGTATCTTGCTCTCTCGAAGTGGATGGACAAAGGGCAAGAACCTCGGATGATGACCATAGTTGCTGTAGAACGGGGAAGATTTAGTCGAACTGTGAGTGGCATTGTTGTACGCTATCTCCGCGATCCAGAGCAGATCGACCCATTCTTCCTTCCCCTGCTCCACAAAACAGCGCAGATACTGTTTTAGAGTTTGGTTTAGGCGTTCCGTCTGGCCGTCCGTCTGGGGGTGGTAGCTGGTGGACATCGCGGTCTGGACGTGCAGCGCAGAGCACCACGTCTTCCAGAATTGTGCCGTAAACTGCGACCCCCTATCCGACACAATCACCTCGGGCAGCCCATGTAAACGTACCACGTTAGTTAGCAGTACTGTTGCTAGTCCTCCTGCCGTAGGTACCTGTTTGCATGCGATGAAGTGCCCCATTTTAGTCAAGTAGTCCACGACCACTAATATCGCCGTCATTCCTTGATCCTTTGGCAAACCCACCACGAAGTCCAACAAAATATTCTCCCATGGTCTATTCGGGGTAGGAAGGGGACGAAGGAGCCCTTGGGTTTTGCTGTGGTCCGTCTTCATGGTAGCACATGTGGTGCAGGCCTGCCCCCATGCTTTGACATCCGCTCTCATGGATGGCCACCAAAAATGGCGTCCCAGGCTGGCCACCGTCTTCTCGTACCCCAAATGACCCGCACTGGGGGAATCATGACACCATTCAAATGCTTGTTTTCTCAGTCTAGGCGTGGGTATCAGTAGGCATCTGCCTTTTACCGGTATACCGTCTCTCACTTGCCATTCCTTGTGGCTAGGTAGCCACCTCCTCCAAGCGAACGAACAGATCCCTCTCCGGATTCCCGTAATGAAAGTGTCCGGTTGTATCACCCCCAGCACCATCTGTGGGGGAATGATCGAATGCACCATCGCTTGTGGAGGTTCCTTGACAGCAGACTGTCGTGACAGCGCATCGGCCTTTCGGTTTTCTGACCCAGGACGATAGGTAATGTGGAAGTTGAAACCAGCAAAGAATATCATCCATCGTAACTGCCGAGGAGAGAGATGTCTTGTAGCTGTCATGAACTGCAGGTTCCGGTGGTCGGTGTACACCGTCACTACGTGTCTGGCCCCCATCAGCCAATGTCTCCACTCAGCGAAAGCGTCCTTGATGGCGAGAAGCTCTTTTTCGGCTGTATGGTAATTGTGCTCAGCGTCGTTCAGTTTGCGAGACATAAATGCCACGGGATGAAGCAATCCAGACTCCGGATTGCGCTGTGACAATATAGCTCCAATGGCCACGTCTGATGCGTCTGCTTCTACTACATAGGGAAGGGACGGATCCGGGTGTGCCAACATCGGCGCTTTGCCAAAGGCGTCTTTCAAGGCTTCGAAGGCCTTCTGTGCATCTTGAGACCACACAAACTCAGCAGACTTCCTTAGCAGTTGTGTGATCGGTGCCACCAGCCCCGAGAATCCATCGATAAATCGTCTGTAGAAGTTGGCGAAGCCAATAAAGCTTTGGACATCCTTGACTCCTTGGGGGGTTGGCCACTCTCTTACTGCCTTGATCTTGCGTTCCGCCATCTCTTGTCCGTTCGGACTCAGCATCACTCCCAGGAACTCCACCGATGTGACATGGAAATCACATTTGCTGAGCTTGCAGAACAGCATATTCTCCCTCAGCTTCTGGAGTACCGCCGAGACGTGTCTTACATGATCCTCCTCATTGTCTGAATAAATGAGGATATCGTCGATGTAGACCATCTCTATCCATCTCCTCCCGAAACACCTCATTCAGGAAATATTGAAAGGCGGCCGGTGCGTTGCACAAACCGAACGGCATGACGAGGTACTCAAATAGGCCAAACCGTGTCTTAAATGCGGTTTTCCACTCGTCACCGTCCCTCATGCGCACCAGATGGTAAGCCCCTTTCAAATCCAACTTGGTGTAAATCCTCGCCTTCTTGACCTGCTCCAGGAGAACACTTATGAGTGGTAAGGGGTAGCGGTTCTTTATGGTGATGGCATTCAACTCCCTGAAGTCCACACAGGCCCTCAGCTCCCTGTTAGCCTTCGGTATGAAGAAGAGCGGCAAGGCGGCGGGGGATTTGGACGGTCTTATGAAACCCAGCCCCAAGAGTTTATCCAGATAACCTCTGAGATGCACGTTCTCCGGTTCTGTCAATGCATACAATCTGCCGCTGGGCACGTTGGCTCCTGGGACCAGATCGATCTGACAGTCGTATATTCGATGTGGAGGGAGCACCTCCGCCTTCATTTCATCGAACACATCTTCGTATCTGTGATAAGTTCTGGGGAGCATAACATCCTTTTCAGCTGCCGTGGCTACCGTCTGACTTACGTTCGGATCTGTGAGGAGTTGTTCCTGTTTCTTCTCGCAGTGTATCCGGCAGAACGGGGATTTCATCTCAATGGTATGCGTAGGCCAATCCACGGAAGGGTTATGCTTCTGTAACCATGGAAGTCCCAATATGACCCCGTATTGAGGTGCCCTGATTATGTTGAAGTCTATCTCTTCCAGAGGGCTCCGTCCATACTTCATCAGTAGACCCCCTGTGTGCTGCCCTATGGGCCCGGTCACCAATCGTCTTCCGTCCACGGCGTATACGTCTTCTGGAACAGCTTTGGGAATAAGCACCAGCCCCAGCCTGTTCGCTTCGTTAATGTCCATGAACATGCCTGTCGCCCCCGAATCCACCATGGCCACCACCGGTACCCACTGGTCCTGCACTCCCACGTGCACTGTGATGAACAAGTGCCTTTGTCCCTTGGACACAGATTTAGACAGTGAAGGGATGTAACCGTGACTCCTAGATGCCCCTTCGTTGGTCTGGGAGTCCTCTAGTTTTCCGCCGGGACAGCCAACACCGCTGTCACCGACCAGTTGTTCTTATAGCTTGTATTTGTTGGCTTGGCCGGATACTCCCGGACATAGTGTCCCTTCTTGCCGCAGTACAGTCACAGCCCCTGTTTACGGCGGGATTCCTTCTCCGATGCCGGGAGACTCGCTCTGATGGCACCGATGTCCATGGGTTCCCCCTTGGTTGGGGTCGTGGGTTCCGGACTTCCCACCATTGTATAAGATGGAAGAGCTTTTCCTTTTCTTCTAGTGTCGCCTCTTCTGTCACTCATCCGGTGATCCAACCTCAACACCAGGTTGATAAGCCCCTAACACGTCTTGGGTTGTGGGTCGATTTGAGCAACCACATCCTTTAGCTCATCACACAACCCTTGGTGAAACAGCGCAGTTTGTTTCGCTACTGGCCACTTGGTTTCAGCCACCAGTCTGCGAAACGCATTGGAGGTATTGCACTAGATCGTTAGACCCTTGTCTTAATTCCAACATCTCGCGGTCTGCGGTGTATGAGTCTGCCCTTCTGTCAAACACCTTGAGGAATTCCTCGCGAAAAGCCCCCCAGTCACAGAGGATGGGGTCGTCACGGCTCACCAATGGTACAGCCCACTGTGCAGCGTTCCCAACCAAGTAGGATATTAGAAAAGCCACCCTGGCTTGGCTCGTCGGGAATGCCTTAGGCTTGCAAGACAAATGCAGGGCTACCTGCGTAAGGAACACTTGCACGGTGTTGGGGTCTCAGCTGTATCTCTCCGGGGTTGCCAAGGGAATAGCAACCGGCATTTCCACCACTACCGATGGACTCTGTGTCGTGAGGGAAACGCTGGGCGTTAATGGGTCTGTTTGTATGGCATCCAGCCTAGCCCGCACATCTGCGGTTTCCTGTCTTGAGGCCGCGAGCTCTACTTGCATTGCGGCCAATGCGGCCAGGACGTCGTCCAGGGTTGCCATGTCTGTAAACGACCAGGAGACTGTTAAGGTTTAAAGGTCGGATATTTTGTAACACCTGGGGTTCTCGGGGTCGCCACAGACACCACAAAACAGGACACGACACGGTTCTATGTTTGGTGATTTATTGTATAGCAACACAATATACAAGAAATCAATATAGTAACTAGTCACTGGTCACCTCCAGCCGGTATACGTTACCCCGTCCTCTGCAAATACGCCGGTCCCGGCGTATGCCAACAGAGGGCAGAAACACAGTGGGCCCGATTCACAGAATGAACTTAAGACTCAATCCTAAACTTACTACTATTTTGGTATTCACAGAATGCACTTACTACTTTTGGCATTCACAGAATGAACTTACTACTTTTGGTATTCACAGAAGTTAGGATTTTGTCTTAAGTCTGTCTTAAGTCTGTCTTAAGTCTGTCTTAAGTTTGTCTTAAGACAAACTTAAGACAAAATCCTAACTTCTGTGAATACCAAAAGTAGTAAGTTCATTCTGTGAATGCCAAAAGTAGTAAGTGCATTCTGTGAATACCAAAATAGTAGTAAATTTAGGATTGAGTCCTAAGTGCATTCTGTGAATCGGGCCCAGTATATATATATAAATTCTTTATTCGGCTTGTTTCACAGTGGAAAAAAAACCATAAAAGAGCAGAAAATCATACAGTGCAAAAATGCATGTGTTACATAAAATTTCATATAAAATTTGTTCCGCAGTATAAAAATTAATCAGGGGATGCAAGGGGCCGCTCAAAGTTAAAACTTACGGAGATTTTAAAGGTTCTTTCTATGTCTCATAATACATTATAGAAAACTACTAACAAAATAACAGACATTTTCCGTTTCCAACATTTGCAGTCTTAAGAGGGCGGGTCTGCACTGTCTTAGCCCCCACGTTCTTAATATCGGTAAGAGCCAGGTCTTTCTGTGGGCTTGATGGTATTTACAGAGCAGGATCACATGCAAGTTAGACTGCGTTGACAGACCGTCACATGGGCAAGGGGAAAGAATGTCACTCCAGCAGTTTTGGGTTGGAAAGGTAACCATTCTGAAGAAGGTATTAAGCCTAAATCTTGTGATTAACATTCTCTCGTAGGTTGTTATTTGAAGTGCCAAGTACGGGTGGATGTCGGGGGCTAATTGGATCATATTTGCATGGATGACTGCCGTTTTTGAGGAAATGGATGCGAGTCTTAAAGTTTCCAGGTGTCTTAGTGCTTTCTGTTTAAGATCTTTTTTCGAGATGTCTGTTACTGACACCGGGTCCAAATAGTAGTTCTCAACGCCTAAGTCGTTAAAAAAGTTTCTCACGTAAGAAAGCCATTTTACTTTTGTGGAGTAGTCCAAGTTCATTGTGTCTGAAATGATGGCTTGTGTCAGGGCGTTTTTGTCTGACTTCCAAATGCGTTGCCACAGCATCAACGGTTCAATTTTAATTAGGTCCTCTATATAGGGTATGGCTAATTCGAGATGAATTGCATAGGTAGAGGTACCTTTGGGGGTGGCTAGCAAAAATCTTAAAAAGGCGTTTTCAGCTTTCTGGATGGGGCTAGTGTTTGTGTAACCCCAGACTCCCGCGCCATATGTTGCGATTGCCTGGCATTTGGCGTTATAGATCTTGAGGAGCTCTCCTGGTGGTCTTTTACCTAGTCTCTGTGAAAAAGTTGTTAGGGCAGCAATTGCCCTCTTAAATAAGTGTGCCCTAGTGTTCACTGCTGGCTTCCAGCTAAGTTGGTCATCTATCATGACCCCTAGATAGGGGTACTGAGGGGTAGCTTCGAGCTTTTGGTTGTTGAGGAGAATGGGGTTTGTTCTTTTTTGGCCTCTACCGACTGTCATGACGAACGTTTTTTTTACGTTCACCTTTAAGTCGAGATTGCCCATGAATGAAGTATACTTGATTACTGCTTTCTGAAGTTCTCGGGGCGTTCGAGCAAGGATGACAGCGTCATCCGCGTAGAGCAGGGCTGGAATCAGGCGGCGGTTTATGCGTGGGAGGTCCTGGGCCCCCCTCAACATCTCCTCCTCCAAACCATTGGTATAGAGTGAGAAGAGGAAGGGGGCCAGGACGCATCCCTGCCTGACCCCACGCCCTACGCTAAACGGTGACGTCAGCTCTCCGTTTACCCCGAAGCGAACTCTAGCTGTTGCCCCGGTGTAAAGCTCTCTTAGAAGGTCTAAAATGGGTTGATCTACTCCCATCTGAGCTAAGACCTTCCACAGCTTTGCGTGCGAAACGCAGTCGAAAGCTGCGGATAGGTCGACAAAGACCATGTATATCTTGGAAGGAATAGCCTGGGTGTATTTGCCCATTACTAAGTAGAGATTGAGGGCCTGCTCTAATGTACCAAAGCCCTTGCGGAAGCCAAATTGGATATCGGAAATTATGCCCCGGTCCTCACTCCACTGCTGGAGACGCTCTAGGATTACTCTCCCCACCACTTTCCCGAGCGAGTCCAGCAGTGATATGGGCCGGTAGCATTTTGGGTCTTGGCGGTCCCCCTTTTTGAAGATGGGGACCATTATTGATTTGGTCCAGGAGGTAAGGATTCCCTCATTCGCTGCCGCTGTGCAGGCTCTAGTTAGGATGGGTGCCCAGAGGTCTAGGTTGTTTTTGAAAAAGTCCACTGGGACCCCATCCGGTCCTGGAGCCTTGCCTGATTTACTGCTCTGGAGTGCCTCTATAAGGTCTGAAATATCGAAAGGAACCAAAATGGGGTAGTATGGCTTTGAGGGCATGGGTTCTGTTGGTGAGGTGTTTTTAAAAATCTCTTCAAAGTGAGAGACCCATGTATTTTCATCAATGGCGACTTCTATTTTTGGGGTGCCATTATCAGTAAGGTAAGGGGTTCTTACTGTGCGTCAGAAAAGCTCGCTATTTTTTGAGACTGCACCTTTATGAAGATCGTCCCATAATTTTTGCTTGAGTTGGGCAGTTCTCAGCTTTCTTTCCCCTGTATATTGGCGCCTTAGGAGTTGGATCTGGGCTGCGTCTCGCGGTTTACTTTGAAGTGCAGATTTTAATTTTTTTAGGGCAGCAGTGCAGTTATGGTTGAACCATTTTGGTTTTGTGGAGCAGTTTGGATTGGGTTTTGAAGTAAGTAGGTCCTTTATAAAGTCCAAGATTTGTTTAAAATTTATCAGGACCTCCTTATGGCTCGATGCAAGGTCCAGGCATTTCACAATGTTTGGGTAGGCCCGAGTTATTAATTTTTTCAATATGTCAGATGGATTAATTTTTGCCCACTTGATTGTAAAACCATTGTGTTTGCCAACCTGGATCTTGTTCTGTGTAAGAGTAATCGCCATCTCCAGTTTATGAGAGGAGTTGGGTGGCATAAATAACTTTATTACTAAGGCGGAGTGGTCACTGAGGGGGGTGGCAATAACCCTGAAGTCTTTGAGTTTATTCATAAGGCTTGGTGTAAGAAGTATGAAGTCTACTGTGGTTTGGTGACCTCTGCCCACATAAGTCGGAGCAAATTCATTTGGGTCTGCATCTAGGTGGTTTACGATGTAGAGATCCAGGTCCGATAGGACGGTGTTAATAAAGTTTCCTAATTTATTGTGGGCAAAGTGCGCCATTGGGACGTTAAGTTCGTCCGTTATCCCACAGCGCAGTGGGTTGGAGGCTGTACAGGGGTGGAGATTAAAATCTCCGCCCCAGATTAGATGGATTGCCTTATTTAAGGATCTCCGGTGGTGAATCTGTTTTAATTTATCATGAAGAGTGGTGAGAAGAATTATAAAATTTTCTTCCGATAAGTTATTATAACTATTGGTCAAGATTATTATTTCTTTGTTTACAAGGGTTAGTGAAAGAATTTGGTGGTTGGCGTCCTGAGAAAGAATAGCCACTTTATTAAGCGGTAAGGTGTTTGAAATGTAGGTTATTAAGCCACCCTTTGGTCTGCCCATTGGGCTAGGTAATGCTGGGACAGAAAAGGTTTTATAGCCTTGTAGATGTAGTTCCTCTACAGACCATGTCTCTTGCAGACAGATTAGTTGATATGAATTTAGGAACTCCTGCGCGGAACCATCCTCGATTTTATTTCGGAGGCCTGCGGTGTTCCAGGAGAGTACTGTGATTAGTGAGGGATCAACAATACATTCATCTATTGAAACTGCAAGTTCATTGTTTTTGGGGGGTAGAGAAGTTATAGGAGACTGAAGGGAGGGAGATACCTGAAGCTCATTTGAGGGGATTTCTGTTGATGGTCAATCGACCATTTCTAGGCCATTGTATCTATTATGTAGCGTGATGTTATGCCATGGGTCCCACCGGGATTGTTCTCTGTGAGGGATCCATTGAGTATAAGGCCTTCTGTCATCCCAACGTCCACCCTGGTGGCGTTGTCTTACCGTATGCCAGGAGTAATCTGGCTCGTGTAAGTTAGGGGGACCGTGGTATCTGGGGATTAATAGTTCATCCTGTCTGGGGAACGGGGCAGACCAGGGAGGCTCCTGCTCCTGTGTGTAGCCCCCTGCCTGCCTAAATGGATAGAAGAAAGAGAGTGGTTTGATCTTGATTCCTCCATTTGGGGTGATGTCTTCCCATGCACAGACATAGTCTGTTATTTTCGGGTCCTCAAATGTGATTGTTATACAATCACCGGGAATGGTTTTTCTAGTACTGCCCACCCACGATACCCTGGCAACAGATCTAATTCTTCCGCGCCAGGAAGATGGAATCGGGCGGTTGGTCTGGAGCCAGTGCTGGGCTTTATTTTTTAAGGACCAGATAGGTTCTGGGGTAGAATCTGTTAATTCGGGTACTCCAGCCATCACCGCCACGTACGGTGAGGCCTCAGGAGGGAAATCTGCTTGGAGTCTTGGAGGACCAGGATTCCTTGCAGCATTTCTCTTGGGCCTGTCCGCTGGGGTTTTTGGTGGAGGGGGTGGAGGGGCAGGAGTTTTTGATACTGGTTTGATTACGTTCTTAGCAGGGGTTTTGTTAGTAGAGATACTAGGTGCTGCCGGGGTAACGGGAACTGTAGATGCCGCACCTGGGGAGGTTGGACTAATTATCTGCTGCGAGTTATTAGTGGAGGACGCGGCTGTTGCAGTGTTTGCTATTTTAGATGGATTTGATGTGTTTTTGTTAACGGGAATGTTTGGTGTAGTTATCCGGAGAGTTTTTTGTTGTGGGTTGAGGAGAGATGGGTTTGCAGTAGTGATTGGTTTTTTGATGTTGTTTCCTCCTGTTTTCTGTGGGCACAATGGGTAAGCTGACTGTTGAATTTTTAGGAGTTTGGAGATTTGTGACTCTATAGTTATTAACCGATGTTCTAGTGGTTGTAATGCCTGTTTAACTATATTAGCTATTCCGGTGAGGGTTAGCTCCTTAGCCCCCGTAACCTTTAAGTCCACTTGGGCTTGTTTGTTAGAGTGGAGATCCGAGGCTATCGGGGGGGCTCTTTCCTTCTCTGTCTGTTGGACTGACGCTAAAATCTCTATTTGTATTGGTCTATCATCATGAATTTGTGGGGTGCTAGATGGTAGTGGGAGGCTTTCTAGCGTGATGGAGTTTCTAGGTGCCCTTTTCTTACTAATGGCTCCCTCCCTCCTACCCCTTTCTATTCTTTTGTCTGTGGAGGAAATTTGAGTGGGTGTTGTCGGAACCAGTTCTGGGGTTTTTTCTAAGTCAGAGCTGAGCTGGGAATCCGCCAGCTGGGATACTGACAGATCTACTGTGTTTGGCAAGCTACGCCTCTCAGGTGTCTGTGCTCTCTCGGCGTTTGAGGCTCCCAGTGCTGGAGATCTGGCTTCCGCCAAGATACCTAGTGAAGATCTTTTAGCGAATGCCAGATCTAGAGAGACCCTTTCTTCCATTAATGATATACTTTCATCTATGAGGGTGTTAGCCTTCGCTAGAAAGTCGTCCATGGGGCCAAGTAGTTTACCTGCAGAGGTGGGGGCTTTGGTTTTAGATTTCGAACCCCTCGTGTTCACCATTATTATCCTTATTAGGTTCAAAGGAGTGACAGGTATACGAATAGGGATGTCAGGGAGGTGGCCCAGTCCAGTCTCTACCAGCCTCTAACGGCCTAAAACGGCCCGGTCTTTGCCCGGTCTTCGCCCCGGGCTGCGACCCGCGACGCGTTAGAGACTGGCTGATGTTAAAGGAGGAGATGAGGGCGTAGCCTCCGGGGGAAGAGGCGCCTGCTGCAGAGAGCGGTGGTTTCTGGGCCTCGCAGTCCCCCGGTAGGCTTTTCCAGGGCACAGCCTATGCACTACAACCTGGGCGGGTCGCGCTGAGAGCGAGGTGGAATACCGCCGATTGCAGTAACGCTCCCACCAGCCGACCTCAGCCACAGGGAATGCAATGAAGTTCGTGAGCAGGGAAGCAGTTCCTCAAGCCAGGAGCAAGAAGCAGGTCAGTGAGCGGCACCCGCGCAGCGGGTGTCGCGAAAGGTTTTAAGAGAGCCAGTCAGATCAATGGGCGTGGCCTCCGGGGGAAGAGGCGCCTGCTGCAGAGAGCGGTGGTTTCTGGGCCTCGCAGTCCCCCGGTAGGCTTTTCCAGGGCACAGCCTATGCACTACAACCTGGGCGGGTCGCGCTGAGAGCGAGGTGGAATACCGCCGATTGCAGTAACGCTCCCACCAGCCGACCTCAGCCACAGGGAATGCAATGAAGTTCGTGAGCAGGGAAGCAGTTCCTCAAGCCAGGAGCAAGAAGCAGGTCAGTGAGCGGCACCCGCGCAGCGGGTGTCGCGAAAGGTTTTAAGAGAGCCGGTCAGATCAATGGGCGTGGCCTCCGGGGGAAGAGGCGCCTGCTGCAGAGAGCGGTGGTTTCTGGGCCTCGCAGTCCCCCGGTAGGCTTTTCCAGGGCACAGCCTATGCACTACAACCTGGGCGGGTCGCGCTGAGAGCGAGGTGGAATACCGCCGATTGCAGTAACGCTCCCACCAGCCGACCTCAGCCACAGGGAATGCAATGAAGTTCGTGAGCAGGGAAGCAGTTCCTCAAGCCAGGAGCAAGAAGCAGGTCAGTGAGCGGCACCCGCGCAGCGGGTGTCGCGAAAGGTTTTAAGAGAGCCAGTCAGATCAATGGGCGTGGCCTCCGGGGGAAGAGGCGCCTGCTGCAGAGAGCAGTGGTTTCTGGGCCTCGCAGTCCCCCGGTAGGCTTTTCCAGGGCACAGCCTATGCACTACAACCTGGGCGGGTCGCGCTGAGAGCGAGGTGGAATACCGCCGATTGCAGTAACGCTCCCACCAGCCGACCTCAGCCACAGGGAATGCAATGAAGTTCGTGAGCAGGGAAGCAGTTCCTCAAGCCAGGAGCAAGAAGCAGGTCAGTGAGCGGCACCCGCGCAGCGGGTGTCGCGAAAGGTTTTAAGAGAGCCAGTCAGATCAATGGGCGTGGCCTCCGGGGGAAGAGGCGCCTGCTGCAGAGAGCGGTGGTTTCTGGGCCTCGCAGTCCCCCGGTAGGCTTTTCCAGGGCACAGCCTATGCACTACAACCTGGGCGGGTCGCGCTGAGAGCGAGGTGGAATACCGCCGATTGCAGTAACGCTCCCACCAGCCGACCTCAGCCACAGGGAATGCAATGAAGTTCGTGAGCAGGGAAGCAGTTCCTCAAGCCAGGAGCAAGAAGCAGGTCAGTGAGCGGCACCCGCGCAGCGGGTGTCGCAAAAGGTTTTAAGAGAGCCAGTCAGATCAATGGGCGTGGCCTCCGGGGGAAGAGGCGCCTGCTGCAGAGAGCGGTGGTTTCTGGGCCTCGCAGTCCCCCGGTAGGCTTTTCCAGGGCACAGCCTATGCACTACAACCTGGGCGGGTCGCGCTGAGAGCGAGGTGGAATACCGCCGATTGCAGTAACGCTCCCACCAGCCGACCTCAGCCACAGGGAATGCAATGAAGTTCGTGAGCAGGGAAGCAGTTCCTCAAGCCAGGAGCAAGAAGCAGGTCAGTGAGCGGCACCCGCGCAGCGGGTGTCGCGAAAGGTTTTAAGAGAGCCGGTCAGATCAATGGGCGTGGCCTCCGGGGGAAGAGGCGCCTGCTGCAGAGAGCGGTGGTTTCTGGGCCTCGCAGTCCCCCGGTAGGCTTTTCCAGGGCACAGCCTATGCACTACAACCTGGGCGGGTCGCGCTGAGAGCGAGGTGGAATACCGCCGATTGCAGTAACGCTCCCACCAGCCGACCTCAGCCACAGGGAATGCAATGAAGTTCGTGAGCAGGGAAGCAGTTCCTCAAGCCAGGAGCAAGAAGCAGGTCAGTGAGCGGCACCCCAGAAACACAGTAGCCGGCAATGCCACTCGATGTGTTTTGAGGAAATCGTGGAAACAGCCGTTTCTCACCGTGGAGTCAGGGAGACACCCGGCCGGGGTCTCGACCTGAAGGGAGCAGCCGCTCGACCTTATTCCACAGAGGAGTCAGGGAGACACCCGGCCGGGGTCTCGACCTGAAGGGAGCAGCCGCTCGACTTCTTCCTCTTCTACAACGGGATGCTGCTTCACCTCCGGGTGATGCGTCACCGTTGTCGCAATAATGCCAAAAGCTGGTGACGAGAGCAGCCGCTCGATCGTCTTCGGAAACTCTACAGCCGAATATGCGGCAAACACCTCCTGGTGTGCGTAACAGCTGGAGTCTCCCGTGGATATGGGACAGGCTGGGAGCTACGGCTCACACCAGCGAATGTCCCGGTGTGGGACTCCCGACTCCTCCGAGTCGGCGGCGGCAATGTTTTCCGCGTCCGCTAACAAAGACAGGCTTCTCGACTCGTCCGAGTCAGAAGCGGCAAGGAAGCTTTCCTGGCGGCTCACCGAGAAGAAACAGGGCGGACTAACAAAGAGCGGCCCGGGGAGACTCTCTTGACCCACATCCGTCTTTGTCCTAGGATCCTGCTGGAATTCTTCTCACTGCTGGTGCACAGGAACAACTTGGTGGAAGGCCGTGTGGATACTAGAATATCCGACACCCTTCTTCGTTCAGGTACCGCCTTTATAGGCGTGTGGTAATTGCGTTATGTAACCATTACCTTGAGTTGCGTAACGCTCCTCCCGCTTGGCCTTCTGGGAGTTGTAGTCCGTTGAAGTCGCGGATGTCTTTTCCCTGTCGGTGCAGGGATTTCCTGACACTCACCCACAGGAAGCGGGTGCATATCTCTCAAAGTGTGTCGGGTTTCGTCGTGCTGGTCTATGGAGCCTGTAGATGAAGATGCTGCAGGCGGTTCGTCGAGGAGAGTTCCGGTGGATCCAAGGGTGGATCTGAAGAGGTGAAGACCTGAAAGCAGAGGGGACAATGTTCAAAGCCACTAGCCAGTGACTACCGTGGAACCAGGAGGGAACCAGGCGATGTCGGGTGCAAACAGGCGAAGAGGTGAAGATTGTCTCTGCAGCCACGTGGACACGAAGTGGTCAAGGACATCCAGGAGTTGGTCACAAGCTGTCCCATGAATGCTCTAGCTGATGGCGGTGTCGGCTTCTTGATCAAAAAAACAGGCCTTGGCTAATGCAAGCCACGCAGGAAACAATGCAAGCTTCTCACTCGGACCAGCAAGGTCAGAGGGGCTGCTCCTTTTTACAGGAGCGAGGGCCAGTCTGAAACAACCAGACCAGTGGTGTTGATTTTGGATTTTGTCACCAAAATGTCCACTAGCCAACGGGCCAGTAACCGGGATGACGTGTCAAGTGGCAAAATGCAAAAGGGCCCCACGCAGATCGTGGAGATGCTGGGGGGCTGATCTTCGGTAGAGATGCTGCTCGGTGGTGGGGCTTCTCAAACCCCAAAGCACAGCATCGAGGGTGCCTCACGTGCTGCGCAGTCAGCTCCTCATGAGTCTTTCAAGATGGCCGGTCCCATGTCTCTCTGTGCCTCCACGGATCTCTTCTTTTCAGGGACTGTGGATCGGGCTCTGAGATGTCTGGCATTCCAGGTCTTGTTGGGCTCTGGGCTCGGGCTCCGGCAGGAGGCGGCGGCAAAGCAGACATTGAGTTGCTGGATGGTGCCTGTATTCACAGGGTGGTCACTCCTTGGCCACAAGGGAGATGCTCTCCAGTCTTCTGTGCAGCAGAATGTCGAAGTCCAGTTTTCTTCTTAGTTTCAAGTCGAGATCAGGATGATCTGAAGTGTTGGGACACAGCTCCTACTCTTATTCCAAATCTAGGGGCCGGATCACCTGCTAGGTCCCTCCTCTGGGTGGGACCAGGAAGGTGGGTGGTTACACCCCTTTCCTTTGTCCAGTTCCGCGCAAGGACTGGGACTGGAAAGCCCCAGCACCGGTTTGGACTGGCTTATGCACAGGGACACCTTGTGTGCCCCAGGCATGTCTCATTCTATTCAGCCCTGTCCTACCCAATACACAAAATCCTGTCTGGGGTGGTGCTAGCACCTCCCAAGGCAGGAAACCATTTTTCCAAGCCTCCCTCACTGGAAGGACTCCCAGCAGCAGGAGGTCAGACATGTGCCGGTGGTGGCAGCATCAACTTTGTGATGCTGAGGCTCGAGTTTAACTTTAACCGGGGTTCAGGTTATGTACATGTCGTGTCCCTCTAGAAGGGTGGAATGCTACCCCCGTCGCCAGAATTGGTGAGGGGGTAGTATTCCAATTCGTATGACACCTTACTCGACATGTTTTGATAAAGCCAAACCAAAGTTAGCAAGTAACCGCGAGGATTATAATGCACTTAAGAGTATATGGTATGGCAATATCCCGAACAGCTAAGGGAGTTGTTCCCGACAGCTGGAGACCGGCTCAGCTCGTGCCAGAGCACAATCTCACATGAAACCAAGCACTCTGCCTCCAGGATTGTCGAGGCCTTCCATAGGAGTGGCTTATAGGTTAACATGTGTCCAGATATGTTAGGTATAGATATACTATACCTAAGTAAGAGGTGATTACACCAACTTACCCCAGCTGATTGATCAGCCAGTTGTGTCAAATATGAAGGCCAGGGGTGGCATAATACATGATGCAGCCCCTGGTAGGCCTTGGATACACCTATGCCCTGGGTACCTGGGGTATACTGTTACAGGGGCCTATAAGGTGAACCAGTTCCAATTGTGTATGTACCTAAGGTTAAGCATGGGCGAATTTTGTGAATCTGGCGTTCGCAAATTTGCGTATTTGCAAACTTGCAATCCGCAGAATTTGCGAATTCTTGCAAATTTGCGGATTTTTTTTCTTTTTTGTGTTCGCAAGGGGTTTCTGCCAGTTCGCGAGGGTTTTGTACCAGTTCGCAATTGCGAACTTACTTGTCGGCTCGCAACGGTCGCGACTATGTTGTTTCTACGTCTGGTTCATCATCACAGGTTCCCAGCACCCTCTGTTTCACCACTGCCACCCTCTGTTTCACCCATGCCACCCTCTGGTACATCAATGCCACCCTCTGGTTCATCATCACTGTAGATTATGGGGGGGGAAAGCAAGCACACCTGCCCTGCTTCAACTGACATGAATTAATTTGGGGTTGGTTTATTAATGTGTCACTGTTTTAAAATTCCAGTCTGGCACCTGCTTCCTTATCTGTAATTTGCTTTCTGTTGCAGTGCAATTTTTTTTCCCAGGACCTTTGTGGCCTACTTGTAGCTATTCTATGAGCCTGCTGTGAGGGTCAGAGCAGGGTCATACAATTGTTGCAAATAGCAACTAAACTTTGGAGGGGCCCCAGTCAGGAAGCACTACAGGGAATGGTTACTAATGATGAGTTTGAACTTTTGCACCTGCTGATTGCTTTCAGTTTTGCAAAACTCGTTTTTCTGCAATTTCGCGGGATTCGCGGGGCGCGAACGTGCGCGAGATCGAATTCGGAAGCTGCGAATTCGTGCGAATATGCGATTTGTTTTTTTGCGGCGTGTTAGTTTGCAAGGTTTTGTGCGTTTTAGCAGGCCGCTTGTAGAGCAACGGCGCGAAGTTACCCTTGCGGTCGTTCACGGGCGCGGCCATCTTGTTTGCATGACGTATTTCCATTTCCGGGCGCGATGTGTAATCTCGCAAAGTGTGCGGCTCGCTAGTACAATTTTGCGTGTTATCGCGAGGGAAATCTCGCGCGAACTTACCCATGCGTTCGTGAACGGGCGCGGCCATCTTGTTTCTCATTCATTGCTATGGTTCTGGGCATGCTTTTTGTATCCTCTCTAAATCTCTGCCATCCTTTGCTTGTTTGAAGTTTTTTTTGATCTATTTTACTTATTATCTATCCATCTATTTTTCTAGCCCTATATTTTTGTGTTTTCTGCTACTTTTGGTTAATTTTAAACTACTTTTTTAAACTCTTTTCTTTTCTTCTCTTCTCTTCCCTATTCTATTTTCTTTATTATTTAGCTTCCTTTCTGCCCAGACCATGGTAAAGGGAGCCGGCAAGCATCCTGAGAAGGGGAAGGGTCCCGCACCCCGTGCCCGGCTCCCGTGCGGCCGTTTGAGGGGGGAGCAGGTTGCACCCCGGGAGATCTTCAGCCCGGAGGAGGTGGCCGCACTAATTTTTTATGTTCAGTGCCGCCTCCCCAGGACCATCATGGCAGGCGGCAAGATCAGTAGCGGGTACTGGATCCGGGAGCGCCGGAAGCGGTGGGAGAAGGTGTGCCGGGCCATGTACCACCACTCTCGGGTCCGGCGCACCTACAACCAGGCCACCCACCGCTGGACGGATGTCCTGGACCGTGGACGCGATCTGCTCGACCTGCTTGGCCTTGAGATCCCCGGGCTTGGTGAGTAGTAGTAGCTATTTCTTTACTACTCTGTTTTCTCCTGCTCTGTGTTTTATTATATTGCAAATTTTTGTTTTTTACCAAGAGCAATAATGCTGCTGATTACATTGTAGGTAAATTATATTTCAAAATCTTCTGTGCATTTCAGGTGCACTGCTCTCCTTCTCAGTAGTGTTGCTACTATGCTTATTTGTTTTCGATTTTGTGTTCATTTCATTGGCCTGTGAAATTATGTATGAGTGTAGTTTAAAGAACTGCGTAATGCTAGACACTAAGGTTCAGATTTTTAATTACCGGCGCATCCATGCAAAGTAGCAGGGATGCGCCAGTAATTGTGCGCCACGCCACCACCACCCATGGTGCGCCGTATTTACAATGCGGCGCACCATGGGCCCAAAACGTCACCAAAGCATTACGCATCTGTGCCATAAAGGCGGCGCATTGCTGGAGTAGCGTCACAACGATGGCGCAGCTCAATCAATGCTCTGGGGTGCCCTATCTCCCCAAAGCTGCGTCAAGCCGTACGTCTGCTTCAAGCAGGTGCAGGGTTTGAGTCACGCATCATTGTCCTCAAAGTGACTGATTGAAATCTTGTAGATTTCCCTCAGCCACTTTTAGGATGCGTTCCTGCGCAGGAACGCCCTCCCTTGCGCCGGAACGCCCCCTGATGGCGCAGGGCTTTACAACGTGATGCATCTCCCATATGCGTCAGGTTGTTAATATACGCCGCACCATTGCGCCTCTTTTGTTCTGCCGCTGCGTCACAAAAGTCACGCAACAATGGAGCAAAAGAGCCGCAAGGGGCTTCTAAATCAGCCCCTACAGACTCAAGTCCAGTCCTTCCTTTGTACACATGGCGATAAGAAGAAATAGTGGTGGTGGATTGATAGTTTGAGTATTTTAATGACTGGTTAATGTAGTAGGAAACTTTAGTGTTGTCGCTGATCTGCAATCACGATGGACTTTGTCTGTCACTTCACGTGCTGCGGACTGCTGCCTGCCAGTCCTAGGCAAACCTTTTTATTACTTTGTTTAGTGAGTTACATAAGAACTTTAGTAATACTAATAACGTAGTAGACCACATGAGATCGGTCAATATATCCCGTGGAATAGTTGTCTATTTGCTATTTCGCCAAAATATTTTGTTATTGTTCTTTTGAAATGTTTGATTTGGTTGACAAATATCATCCATGTTTTCTGGTCTTTCTTTCTTTCATGTTGTACATCAGCTCCCCCCAGGGGCAAGAGGACACAGGAGGAGGAGGGTGCTGTTCAACAGGATGCAGGCCAGGATCGGGCAGGCGTGGGCTCCTTTGCTGGCCCCAGTAAGTTTTAATTTTAATATAGAGTACCTATTTTTTCCTAGCGTTCCTCATTCGATTTTTTCTAAATCGTCTTTGATCTTCTTGTAGACTGTATCTAAATTCTTATCATGCCTCGACTATGACTCCCTGTGGTATTACTAGATTATTCTTATTAGTCTGTGTAGCTAACTAAGATTGCACATTTGGCAATTCCATTGGACTCCCATTCTAGTCAGCAATAGCTCTATGCACTGAGTGCAGTCCTCTGGGATTGTCCATAATGTCTTTTCAAGTCTTCTAAATGTTTATGCTTTGACAATTGCCAACAATAAAAAGGTGACTGACCACCAAGAAAGAATAAGATACTACTTTACTTTTGGTTTGGATAGTAGGACAATCCATTCTACTACTGTTGCAGGGACAAATCTGCATAAACAGAACTATGGAGACTAAATAATGCATTGCTTAGCTTATCAATTATAATAGGCGCTGTTAGACTTTCCACATACCTCAGTGATAACAGACTTTGTAGTTGAACCCCAATCGCCTTACTGACTATATAGTGTGGCAGAGTCATTTAGCTCCCAAAGTCACCGATGATTGAACCCCAATGATAATTAGATTATCCAACGCAGGACAAGAGTACGGAGTCAGAGTCAAGAAGTGTCAGAGGCACGGACTCATGCTTGCAAAAATTCCAAAACCTTTAGCTCAGCCACTCTAGTCTGGAGGACCAAAAACCACAGAGTCTATTTAAGTTTAAAAGCTTTATTAAAAGTAAACACATTTATTAAAATCAAGTTTGTCATAAAACTAAACGTTTAACTGAAAATGGAAAAGTGCTTAGTGCTGACGATTAATTGGACACATTTCTTGTGGTCGAGCCGAGCTCTCACCTGGTTTGAACTTGATCCTGCTCGTGTTCTTAGAAGTAAGCATGGGCGAATTTTGCGAATCTGGCATTCGCGAATTTAGCGAATTTGCGAACTCGCAAACCGGAAAATCCGCGAATTCCCGCGAATTTGCGGATTTTTTTTTTTGTGTTCGCAAGTGTTTCTGCCAGTTCGCGAGGATTTGGTACTAGTTCGCATTTGCGAACTTACTTGTCGGCTCGCAACGGTCGCAACTATGTTGTTTCTACGTCTGGTTCATCATCACAGCCTCCCAGCACCCTCTGTTTCACCACTGCCACCCTCTCTTTGACCCATGCCACCCTCTGTTACATCAATGCCACCCTCTGGTTCATCATCACTGTAAAAGATGGGGGGGAAAAGCAAGCACACCTGCCCTGCTTCAACTGACATGAATTAATTTGGGGTTAGTTTATTAACAACACCTGTCCTGCCCCAACTGACAATAATGAATTAGGGGCTAATTAATGTGTCACTGAATTTGAAGTTCCAGCCTGGCACCTGCTTGTCTGCTCCCTTAGCTGTAAATCAGGACCTTTGTGGCATACAGTTAAGGTCAGAGCAGGGTCACACAATAGTTGCAAGCAGGCAACCGAATTCTGGAGGGCCCCCTCAGGAAGCACAACAGGGAATCGTTACAAATCATGAGATTGACCTTTTGCACCTGCTCATTTGTTTTGCTTTTGCAAAAATCGTTTTTCGGTAATTTAGCGCTATTTGCGAGGCTCAGCGTCGTGCGAAACCGACCGCGGAAGCCGCCAATTCGTGCGAATGAGCTTTATTTTTTTGGCGGCGTGTTATTTCGTGAGTTTTTTTGCAGTATTCGCGAGCCGCTTGCAGCGCAACACGCGAATTTACCCCAAGGTCAAGTACGGGCGCGGCCATTTTGGTTGCGTGATGTATTTCCGTTTCCGCCCGCTATGTATAATCTCGCGAAGTAAGCGCATTGCGAGTACAAGTTCGCACGTGATCGCGAGGAAAATCGCGTGCGAACTTACTTTCGCGCTCGTGTACGGGCGGCCATCTTGTTTTTCATTCATTTCCTGTGTCTGGGCATGCTGTTTATCCTCTTGCTATCTTTGCCATCCTTTGCTTGTTTTCAGTTTTTTTTCAAACGATTTTGCTTCTTATCTATCCCTCTCTTTTCCTAGCTGTATATTTTTGTCTTTTCTGCTATTTTTGTTTACTTTTAAACTACTTTTTTAAACTCTTTTCTTTTCTTCTTCCCTATCCTATTCCTTCTTAATTTTCTACTTCCTACCTTACCTGCCCAGACCATGGTGAAGCCAGGCGCCGTGAAGCTGCCCAGGCACTTGAGGGACGCAGCGGCGGCGGGGAGGAGGAGTCCTGGACCCCGTGCCAGGACAGCATGCGGGCGATTGAGGGGGGAGCAGGTGACGCGACGGGAGATCTTCAGCCCGGAGGAAGTGGGCGCGCTGGTCTACTTCGTCCAGCGCCGCCTGCCCAGGACCATCGCGGGAGGCGGCAGGATCGCGGCCGGCGGCTACAACATCCGGGAGCGCCGGAAGCGGTGGCAGAAGGTGTGCTGGGCCATGTCCCAACTCTCTGGGGTCCAGCGCACCTACAGCCAGGTCACCCACCGCTGGACGGACGTCCTGGACCAGGAGCGCGACCTGCTGGACCAGCTCGGCTTGGAGATCCCCGGGCTTGGTGAGTAGTAGTAGCTATTTCATCACTCACTACTATGTTTTCTCCTGCTCTGTGTTGTTGTATTGCAAATATTTGTTTTTTACATGGAGCAAGCCAATAATGCTGCTGATGATTACATTGTAGTTAAATTATATTTCAAAATCTTCTGTGCATTTCAGGTGCACTGCTCTCCTTCTCAGTGGCGTTGCTACTATGCTTATTTGTTTTCTATTTTGTGGTCTCATTGGCCTGAGTAACTATTATGTATGAGTGTACTTTACAGAACTGCGTAATGCTAGACACTAGGGGGGCAGATTACATTTACAAGCCCCTTGCTCCACGTTTACGTTGCCTTGCGTGACGCAACAGCAGCGTAAACGTGGCGCATCCCTGCGAGTCATTTACAGCGTGACGCATCTAGGGAGATGCGTCACGTTATAAAGCCATGGGCCTGCGCCACAAAGGGTGCGTTCCTAGTACGCAGGGTGGGCGGTCCTGCGGCTTTGCGCCTCGCAAAAGTGCCTTCGTGAAATCTACAAGATTTAACGCAGGCACTTCTGCGACGCTGCTACGTCAATTCAATTCCTAAAGCCTGCTTGAAGCAGGCGTAAGGACTGACACAGCATGTTAAGTATTGGGCGGCCCTG
Source organism: Lissotriton vulgaris (assembly GCF_964263255.1). Lineage (NCBI taxonomy): Eukaryota > Metazoa > Chordata > Amphibia > Caudata > Salamandridae > Lissotriton > Lissotriton vulgaris. The sequence continues at coordinate 1,655,125,458 of NC_141687.1, forward strand.
AGCATTACTGGAGTTGCATTGCGTTGGCGACGTGATTCCAGCGATGCGCCGCTCTTACGTGACGAGATGCGTCATGCAAGTGCCTACCCTTGCGCCAGGGCGCGCCGCATTGTAAATGAGGCGCATCCGCCGTGTCGCAAGGGTATTTTTGCGTGACGCATTTGATCTGGCGCATCTCTGGAGATGCGCCAGAACGCGTAAGTAAGTATGCCCCTAAGGGGCAGAATTGCAATTACCGTCGCATCCCTGCAAAGTAGCAGGGATGCGCCAGTAATTGTGCGGCCAGCTACCACCACCAAACATGGTGCGCCGTATTTGCAATGTGGCGCACCATGGGCCCAAAACGTCACCGAAGCTTTACTGCTGGAGTTGCGTCGCAACGATGGCGCAGCTCCAGCAATGCTCTGGGGTACCCTATCTCCCCAATGCTGGGTCAAGCCGTACGTCTGCTTCAAGCAGGTGCAGGGTTTGTGTGACGCATCATTGTCCTAAAGGTGACTGATTGAAATTTTGTAGATTTCCCTCAGCCACTTTTAGGATGTGTTCCAGCGCAGGAATGCCCTCCCTTGCGCCGGAATGCCCCCTGATGGCGCAGGGCTTTATAACGAGATGCATCTCCCAAATGCGTCACGTTGTTATAATATTATACGCCGCACCATGGCGCCTCTTTTGTTTAGCTGCTGCGTCACAAAAGTCACGCAAGAATGGAGCAAAAGAGCCGCAAGGGGCTTAAATCTGCCCCTTCCTTTGTACCCCTGACAATAAGAAAAATAGTGGCGGTGGATTGATAGTTTGACTATTTAAATGACTGGTTATGTAGCAGGCAACTGTTAGTGTTGTCACTGATCTGACTGAAATCACAATGGAGTTTGTCTGTCACTTTGCGTCTTGCCTGCGGACTGTTGCCTGCCAGTCCTAGGTGAACCTTTCAGTACTTTGTTTAGTGAGTTACGTGACTTTCGAAGTCGCAGGTCCGCAAATCAATGAAAACTAACCCTAATCAATATAATTTCGCGGAAATATTTTGTTATTGTTGTTTTGAAATGTTTGATTTGGTTGACATTGACAAGCAACAATCATCCATGTTTTCTGTTCTTTCTTTCATGTTGTACGTCAGCTCCCCCCAGGGGCGAGGGGACACAGGAGCAGCAGGCGGCGGATGCTGTTGAACAGGGCCAGGATCGGGCAGGCGAGGGCTCCTTTGCTGGCCCCAGTAAGTTTTCATTTTAGACTAGTACCTATTTTTCCTAGCGTTCCTCATTTAATTTTTTCAAAATCGTCTTTGATCTTCTTGTAGACTGTATCTAAATTCTTATCCTGCCTCTACTATGACTCCCTGTGGTATTACTAGATTATTCTTATTAGTCTGTCTGTGTAGCTAACTAAGATTGCACGGTTGGCGAAACTCCCATTCTAGTCAGCAATAGCTCTATCAACTTAGTGCAGTGCAGTCCTCTGGGATTGTCCATAATGTCTTTTGAAGTGTTCTATCTGCTTTGAAAATTCCCAACTATAAAATGTGAATGACCACCAAGAAAGAATAAGATACTACCTTTTGGTTTGGATAGGAGGACAATCCATACCACTACTGTTGCGGGGACAATTCTTCTGCAGAAACAGAACTATGGACAGTAAATAGTGCATTGCTTATCAATTATAATAGGCGCTGTTAGAGTTTCCACATACCTCTGTGATAACAGACTTTGAACCCCCAATGTCCTTACTGACTGACTACATAGTATAGCACAGTCATTTACCTCCCGAATTCATCGATGATTGATCCCCAATCATGATTATCCAACGTAGCTCAAGAGTACGGACTCGGAGTCAGAGTCAAGAAGTGTCAGAGGCACGGACTCATGCTTGCAAAAATTGCAAAACCTTTTGCTCAGTCACTCTAGTCTGGACCAAAAAACACAGAGTCTATTTAAGTTTAAAAGCTTTATTAAAAGTAAACACATTTATTAAAATGAAGTCATAATAAAAAAACTAAACGTTTAACTGAGAATGGAAATGGTTAGTGCTGACGATTAATTGGAGACATTTCTTGTGGTCGGGCCGAGCTCTCACCTGGTTTCAACTTGATCTTGTTGTTAGAAGTCCATCTTCTGTCTGTGTGGAGAAAAATGGTGCGTGTTAAAAAGCCAGCCTTCATCAGTTGTGCCAAAAAGTGCAGCAAGACAACACCCTTCCCAGGAAAAAGGGACATTTTTTTTTACTTTCGAGTAGACAGTCACAAATTACATTGTTTTCACATGTCTTCATTCCTAGACCAAATACTAGTGAGTGGTTTATTCTAACATTCTTAAATGTACTTTGTAGGTGGAACATCTGGTGGCGGGGCCAGCGTGGAGGTGGTGGTGCTCGACGCGGAGGGCAATTCTTCAGGGGAGGAGGCGGCGGCTCCAGTGCCGGCTGTGAGAGTTGAGACGGTGGTGGTGGCGGGCAGAGGTAAGCTCTTATATATTCCTTACTTATTGAGATTGAAGACGTGGCTGGGAAGGAAAGAATATGAGATGCATGGCTGGGTGAATGATGAAGCAATGATTGGTGGAAGGACAACAGCCTGGGTGGGTGACACAGAAACTGTATGTGTCCATAATATACCTGGATCATGCTACTATCTGACTCTTAGATAGCATATGTGTATCTAGAGCAGGGGTACTCATAGTATGGCCCGCGGGCCGGTGGCGGCCTGGCAAGCCTTCCTTGGCGGTGCGCAGACCTTGCAGACAATCACTGCTCCCCCGGCCCCCACAGAGCAGAGGCTTTGTTGTATTTCACCTGTTAGCGCCCCTGCATCTCCACTCTGACAATCACTGCTCCCCCGGCCCCCACAGAGCAGAGTGGAGATGCAGGGCCACAAAGAGGTGAAATAGAACAAAGCCTCTGCTCTGTGGGGCCGGGCAAGCAGTGATTGTCAGGGTGGAGATGCAGGGGCGCTACAACAAACAAAGCCTCAATAATATGTTAATGTTCTTTTAAAGACCTGTTAAGTACTTTGGTGGGGCTGTCTGTGTGTGCGCGTTGAGGAAGCTGTCTCAGCCCGGGCTGAAGGCTGACACAGACAGACACACACACAGTGAGATGACAGAGGGGAAGGGAGAGGGAGGGCAGGAGGGAGAGAGAGATGGAGAGGGAGGGCAGGAGGGAGAGGAGGAGGGATAGCGATGTATGTAAATGCTGGGTCTGGTGGCTCAGTGGATGAAGGCATCTGCTGCAGGGGCCTGTGTGCAACCTCATGGTCACAAGTTTTCGTTTTGCTTTAGCCCCGCCCCTTCTGACTCCGCCCCCACCAGTGCGGCCCTCGGCCACAAACTACACTGTGGGCCTCATTTATGAAAAGTGACGCATCGCTGCGTGAAAACAGCGATGCGTCACTTTTCACTGCGCACTCCTTGCGACACCAATGATGCGTCATATTTAATGTATGACGCATCATGTCGCAAGGACTTACAGATACGTCAGTATTTCTGACGGATCTGAAAGCGCAAAAGTGACGCATTGTTGGAGTGTATCACAAAAGTGACGCAACTCCAGCAATGCGTCCTTTCACATGGGGAAAGCCCCATGTGAAAGGGCTTGCTTCAGTCTTGCGCCTGCTGTGAGGCAGGCGCAAGATTTTGACGCAACAGCATCCTAAAAGTGACGCAGTGAAATCTCATAGATTTCACTGCGTCTCTATTACGAGGCTTTTTGCGGGGGAACGCCCCCTCTGCATACATTATACCTGACGCAGGTATAATGTGGCGCAGGGGTTTAAAAAGTGACGCATCTACCTAGATGCATCACTTTTTAAATTTGGCGCAACAAGGCGCATATTTTACGCCGCTGGTGCGTCACAAAAAGTGACGCACCAGCGGCGCAAAACTGACGCAAGGCCTCATAAATAAGGGCCTGTAAATTTAGCCCCTGAGAGAAAGTTTGTGAGTACCCATGATCTAGAGAGAGTAGACGGTCAGTAGATGAACTAAGTGTAACTTTGAAGAGCATGTAACACTGCACCCGCACGTCCGTTCCAGTGTAGGAAAGGCAAGGAAAAGAAGTTGTAATTTTGTCCAAATACTACCATCAATAGTAGCAGTAGTTTGTATTGCAAGCACAGCATAGATCCGGTTATTACAGTGGCCACTCCCTACCTCTCTTAATAAGTTTAGTAGTACTCAGTCATTCATGTGTGGATGTATCACTGGTCACTCAATAAAAAGCAAAGCACCTAAAGTCATCCCATATGTAAGCAAAAACATCCCATGTGAAGTGATAGATAATCAGATTATTTATCTTCTTCATTTTCCATTTCTAGTACTCATTTGCACTGTAGGGTGAAAGTTAAATTAATTAAGCAGTAGCCCTTGTAACAGAGTATTCTCAGTGCCACCCGTAATAGAAAAGTAAGAGCTTCACCACCTGCATGTACTGGACCGGTACAGTAACGCAAGTCTAGGTCACTCATCATGGCGTGCGTCTCTTTTTCTCGGGTGCAAGTTTACTGCGCTGGCATTATGCCGGCTTGCAGAAGATAACGTACCAATTTTCCTAAACAAGAGACAAGAAGAAGAATAAGACTGGTGTACTTTCATAGTCGACTCCAATGGAAGTCCATAGTGCTCGTAGAATTTGTTCCTTAAACTCCCACTAATGTTAGAGCAAGGATAAAGAAGTGGGAGGTTAGATAGATACTGGCCTCAATAGTTATGTAATGCGCTTGCAAGTTGCTAGTTGTACTGCAACACAAATTTCTGCTGAATGATTGAGTTAATCTTAAAGAGCATTGGTTACAGACTATGTCTTTCTTTCTTCATATAGATGCTCCTTCCAAACGAACAAGGAGGAAGGAGCTGGCTAGAGCGGCCCGGCAACGGAGGATCGATGCCACTGTTGCAGAATATCGGCGGCTGGTGGCCCTGGAGGACGACGAAAGTGTGCAGTCGACCACGACAACAACGTCGGCTGCATCGTCCTCCGTGCCCCCACGGGCTGCCACCCAGCACAGTGCTCCAGCCAGACTGAGCCGGGCTGCCAAAGCCAAACGCCGAGCAGCAAGGACAACAGCTGCCTCTCACAGCCACTGCAAGGCACGCCAGCGCCGCAGTACCCTGAGGGTGTCCCGCCTTCAGCAGGAGCTCCACCACGTTACCAACGTGTTGGAGGGGCTCCGCTTAGAGCACGCCTTGCTCTGCGAGGAGCATGATGCCCTGGCCCAAAAAGTAAACAGCATCCACCCATAGTGTCCTTTGCCCCTTTTTTAGAGACTTTTGGGGGGTGGGAATCGGGAGTTGGGTTTGGGACTTTTAAAGGACAACCGTTGGGGTTAGGGAGGGTCTTGCGGGAGATTATTTTGTTAGGGCTATAAAAATATACTTTTTGAAACTTTATCTGACCATACCTGTTTTTACTGCTTGCCTGGTGGGTGGGGGTTTAACAGTAACTTTGTTTTCCTGAAAGTTTAGTTCCATTTTCTTCCTTTAAGTGTAAATGCCCAAACAAGAGTCCTAGGACTTTAGTAGTACTACCGTCAGTCTCTCGTCTCTCCTAATACTCCATTATACTCCCTCCCACCAAACGCTTATCTTACCTGTAATTTGTGTTTCAAAGTAGGGCTAGGCACAGGGCTGGCTCCACGGGAAATGGCGATTAAGGTTGGCAATCCTGGGCGGATGAAATTTCCTCATAGCGGTGGTACTAGTGGTGTGACACAGTGGCAGTTGCATGCCTATGAAAAAAAAGAAAATGAAATCTGGTTTGTCCTCCTGAGCAATACAACAGTACAATAGAGAATATAGCAGGTGACAATACACTAGAACAGTGCCACATTGTAGCCTAACAAATGGTAAAGTATAACTACTAATTCGGTTGAAGTTCTTTGACATTAGCCATGGGTCTTTGTCAAGCAGAGTAAGAATATATCCTCAGATTTCTTCACCAGCCTGTTGCTATCACCTTATCCTCCCCAGCAAGTGTGTGGATGTATTGCTGTAATTTAGTCACACATCAATCAAAACCACACAGCCCGGGGGGTTAGGGTTTGAAAAATGGATGGGTACGGGGGTTTTTGGAAAAGGTTTTGGGAGACAAGAAAAAATAGAACAGCATGGACAAACAATTGTGAACATAAACAAATCTTTGGGTACAAACCTATCCATCAATCTTTGAAAGTGCATGCACTACTGCATGCATGTCAGTGAAAAGTAAGTAGTCTGTGGAAGAAAGAATGCGACAGTACAGGGCGTGTGTGGAATTATTGATAACTATATTCAACATAAGGTCTCTGTTGCCAGATACCTGAGAGCCTTGCTGGTCACTATAAATCCATCCACAACACTCATTGGGGTTGGTCTGGAAGGTATAGTAGATAGAAACGGAGAAATTGCTCTTTTTCTAGGTGTCCCCTCACTCACCAGGGTTGCACCTTGGTGACATGCTTCATCATTGGGGCCATCCCAGTCCTCTACGGGCTGGGGCATGCTGCGACTTGCGAATTACGTAGGAGCACTTACAAATGACTATGTGTGGTGCAGATGTGATAGTGGAGTGGACTAAGTGATGTGTTAAGGGATCAATTTAGAAGCAGAGAGAGATCCAAGAAATGCAGTCACAGTCATAGAAAAACACAATGGATACTGTATCTGTATGTTGTTGTAGTTGTCCTGTTGAATTTGGTAAGTAAGTTGCATGCAGAAAAAAATTCCTCTTATTAGCGGCACTCCTCCATTCCATCTGACGCTTCGTCCATCAATGTTGGTGACCAGAAGACACCCTGTTCACTGTCTGCCTGGCGGATGCTGAATTACGGCTCGCTAATGTGAAGCCTGACTCCATCCTTTTTTCCCCATTGCACAGACTGAAACCCGGCCTGTAATTATTCAACGAAAAACAGGAAGTGATATAATATTACAACACCACTGATAAATAAATATAAGGTATGTAGGCTGTGGAGTGCAAAAAGTCACACTTTGATTTTCCTAGTAGACAGTACAATATTTTTGAAAGTGCGTACTCTGTCTGAGTCACCTTTTGAAGGATAAATAAGTATGGGCAAATTAATGTAGCGGATCTTTCCCCTCAAGCTAGGTGTACTGTAAACTGTGTTTTAGAACAAAATTAGATCTTCCCAGCAGTGCTCCCACCCAGACCCTTACTAAAGCCAGTTGCAAAAATGTAGAAGACCCCCAATCAAATCTAAAAAAACGAGGCCTAGCAGAAAACTGGTGACAAAACGTACATTGAAAGTAAAAGTAGGCCCAAATACCCCCTTACCCACCGTGGATTACATTCAAACCACTTGCAAGCAACCAAGCAAAAGTATCCATAGCCAGCATCGCTCCAAGACTCAAAAACCCCCCCACCCAAACACATGCAATAGAAATACTGCTAACACTAACGAACACTAAGTTAAGAATAGTGGCAAAGGCTTTCTTTAACTATGCCAAATCCCCCCTTTCCCACCATGGATTTTCTTTAAATGACTTGCAACCAAAATTACACATTCTCACGAGTGCTCTAAGACCACAGAACTCAGTTGCAAAAATCTAGAACACCCCGAAACACATGCAATCCTGCTGCTAGTGCTAACCCTAACGAACCCTAAGTTACAAAAAGTGCCAAAAGGTTTTTCCGCGTGGATTTTGTCCCAACCACTTCTACCCGGTATTAGACCTTCCCAGGAATGCCCCAAGACCCGCCAACCCACCCGCCAAAAAGCATAACACCCCCAAACAGGCCAAAAGCAAACTCTCATACTTACAATATTTCTCGGCCTTCGGTCCAAACGCGCTGTGTAGCTAGGCCATAAGTCCGGTTTACCACCACGGATTTCCTGAAAAGCAAATGCAATCAAGATTAGAGTGTCCCAGCAGTGCTCCCAGACCCCGAAACCCACCCACAAACACCAGGAAGCCCCCCAAACAGGCCCCCGAAAATGCTACATTGAGCAAAATGTCAGAAATAGCAACAACAAAAAATCAGCGTGGATTTTGTCCAAACCACTTTTATCCGGTATTAGAGCTTCCCAGCAATGGCCCCAGAGCCGTCAACCCAGGAGAAAACGAGTAGAAGACCCCCAAACAGCCAAAGAGCAATAGTACAAAAATGGGGACAGTCATTTTTTTGCAAATTTCCCAATTCACTCCGCGCGCGCTCTGCAGCTAGGCCCTAACTCCCCTCTGCCACCATGGATTTGATTCAAACCTCTTGCAAAGTAAAGTATCCATAGCCAGCAGTGCTCCCAGACCCCGAAACCCACCCACAAACACCAGGAAGCCCCCCAAACAGGCCCCCGAAAACGCTACATTGAGCAAAATGTCAGAAATAGCCAAAAAAAATCAGCGTGGATTTTGTCCCAACCACTTCTATCCGGTATTAGACCTTCCCAGGAATGCCCCAAGACCCGCCAACCCACCCGCCAAAAAGCATAACACCCGCAAACAGGCCAAAAGCAAACTCTCATACTTACAATATTTCTCGGCCTTCGGTCCAAACGCGCTGTGTAGCTAGGCCATAACTCCGGTTTACCACCACGGATTTCCTGAAAAGCAAATGCAATCAAGATTAGAGTGTCCCAGCAGTGCTCACAGACCCCGAAACTCACCCACAAACAGACGGAACCCCCCCTAAGAGCACCTCAAAGGCAAGCAAGTCAGCAAAAACACAAAAAAAATTCCGCCTCGGATTTGGTCCAAACAACTTTTATCCAGTATTAGAGCTTCCCAGCAATGGCCCCAGAGCCGTCAACTCACCCGCAAAGAGGTAGAACAACACCCCCACAAGTTCTGAGTCTTTCCTCAATGGGCGTAAAGTAAACCAGCCCTCTGCTTTGATGGAAATAGGAGTCTGGAGGAGGAGGATAGAGGAGCATGTTCTTCTGAACTTGTGAACTTGAGGAATGCAGACTGCGGCACCTTCAAATCAATAAGCAAACAAGTGAAGACAGTTCTGCTGATGGGCTTGTTTTTGAGATTAGGTGATTAAAGTTTGAATTATATTAACTGTGCACAACAAAGAAAGACAGACACACAGGAATAAAAGTGAATAAGGACGAAAAAGAAAGTTATTGATTCATTGTCTCATGTTCAGGGCTCGGTGTCACGGTCCACGAATAAGAATAAGGCTTCGTCATCATACTCTGCGAATTCAGGCAGGGTGAGCTCAGTGTCACCTGACAGAGAAGAAATTCCCTCATCTATGTTGCTGTCCACCTCGTCTTCATCCGGCGTGCTTTCTCGTACTCTGTAATCTGGTGGTATGAGGTGCTGATTCATCTTGATCATTGTTAACCTCTCCACATTTTTGGGCGAGAGGCGGCTCCGTTTGGAAGTTACAATGCCACCAGCAGCACTGAAAACACGTTCAGAAGACACGCTTGCGAGTGGGCAAGACAAGTAGTTTAAAGCCAGGTTGGAGAGCTGTGGCCACAATTCTTTTTTCCCATGCCAATACGCCAATGGGTCAGCATTAACATAGACCTCTGTTGAGTCATTCAGATACTCCTTCACCATCGACTCAAGGTTCTCCTCCAAGGTTCCTCCACTTTGCTTAGCTGTTGCTGTGACCTTTTGAGAACCAAACCCAAGCCGAGCTAGCCAATCCTCTTCAGCCTCCAATGTGACTGTTGTGTCTGGTGGTGCAGATGATCCGGTTGCCGGTCTCTTTAATGGCTGAGAGGTCACTTGTGCCGCAGCCACAGGTGCGGAAGTGGATTGTTGTGACTGGGGATGGCCTGCTGATGCTGATGTACTGCCTTTTCCTTCAATTTGCTGCCGTTCTCTTTCAAACCTCTTGGCTGAGGAGGCTAGCCACTGTTTGTACTTTGTAACATCTTCATCAGCAAAAATAAAGAATGCTTGGCCTGCCAGCGCCTTTTTGTAGCGTGGATCCAGAATAGTAGCACAAATGTAATGTTGGTTTGAGTGGATCATTTTAAGACGTTCATCACCTAGTAGGTGCTCTAATAATTTCTCCGCCAGAGCAAAAGGGTCTTGGTTTTCTTCATCTTTTTGAAACACAGAACACACCTCCTTCAGTTGGTGCTCCAGCATGTACAACAATGGGATAGCTTTTCCCAAATTACAGTCCTCCTTGCTGACTGCACGCGTGAAGAACTCAAAAGGACGAAGCATGCGTGTCAGGCTTTTAACTATGTCCCATTGCGCCGCACCCATCCTCAGGTCCTCCTTCTGAGCTGTACCCTGTGTTAAGAAATAGTGATCGAGTACCGTATACTGCTCATACAGACGCTCAAGCATGTAGAAGGTTGAGTTCCAACGTGTTGCCACCTCCTGGATGAGTGCTTTCACTGGCATTTGACGTTCATATAGCAGGCTCCTCAGATGCTTCCGGGCCTTAAAAGAATGGCTGAAATGTTTGCACATTTTTCAGCAGGTGTCCACTACCCTGTACGCTGCACTGCCTTTATCACTCAAGAATTTTTTGACAACCAGGTTTATACAGTGCGCCAAACACGGCACTCCGAAATAGTCACCCAGCTGCATGGCCTTAACTACATTGGCGCCATTATCCGTGGAAACATAACCAACCTGCCGTTTTTTGGGGGATAGCCAGTCAAGGACCTTTGTGTTAAACACATCCAAAAAAATTTCTGCTGTGTGACGTTTCTCCAAACCAAACATGGCTAGTGTTGCATGTTTCCGAGCACCTTTAAAAACTTTGTCCGGGTCAACACCTGCGTTTAGCTTTGCTTTAACCCCTGAAAAAGAGACCCAGTGTGCAGTGATGCACATGTAATCAGCGCCTGCGCCACTGGTCCACATGTCTGTTGTCAGATGTATAGTGTGAACAGCACTCTTCTGCAAAGCTGCCCCAATCACCTCCAGAACATCTTCATGTAGTGCTGGAACCGCAACTCGGGCAAAATAGAACCGGCTAGGAACCTTCCATTTAGGGCAGAGCGCTGCCACTAATTCTAGAAAACCAACCCCTTCTACAAAAGAAAAAGGGAGAAGGTCCAGAGCTAGCATTTTAGCCAGCTTAGTGTTATACAGACGCGTCAGTGGGTGGTTGCGTTCATATTGCGCTTCTGTAAACAACATCTTTTTAATGTTGCCCTGGACCAAGGATTTACGGGATGATGATGATGATATCTTCGACCCAGTTACGCTCGCTGATGAACTTTTTCGCATTGGTGTCTCACTCTCTCCCACACTCTTAGTGTGGCTCACATGGGGTGTGCTGTTGACAGGGGTACTGGATGTAAGTGAAGTGTTTGACATGTCTTCTTCCTCCTCGTCATCATCAGATGAAACATTAACGTTTTCATTACGTGCAATTCGGGCTTCCTTGATCGCCTCTAGGTGCGCAAACCATTGGACAGCGTGCGTTCTCCTAAGATGACCTCTCTGGCCTCCGGCACCATAGTTGGTACCATACTTACCACGACTAACTCGAAGCTTACAAATGCTACAAATAGCTACGTTTTCCTTTTTTGGGCAAACACTAAAGAAGTCCCAAACTGCAGACTTGAAATGTCTTTGGGGGCCGGAGGAGGCGGCGATACTGGTGGTGGTGGTCCTGCTGCTAATGCCAGATGAAGTGGAGGATGTGGATTGCCGAACTTCAGTACGTTTTGCACTTTCACCACCACTAATTGAGGTCGAGGTGGATGGAGGTCCCTTCTTGCGAGGAAGAAATATGGAAGCGGTAGGTGTTGGTGTACTAGTTAACTCCAAATCCAATGATTGTTGTGTTTCCATTGCCTCCTCGTCGACATCATCATCACGCTCAGCAGCTTCTCGGGATAGGGTCAAAATGTCTCTTTGCTGCATGCCCGCTGGGGCTGCAGTGACCTTTATGATGACTGGCTCGTCGTCGTGAGAGGCTTCATCAGCAGCAGTATCCGTCACTTCTTGTTGAGCCTCATCACACTCCATAGCTATGAGTTTTTCGACGACCTTCCTTTTACGCTTATGTATCTTTGTCAGATCATGGTGTGCCTCACTCTCAGACTGCCGGGATGATGGTTCCCAATCTTCATCCAGAATGGGATCATCAGAAGGAGGTGGGCTTGAAGAAGATGTAGACACCCCCCTTGATCTTTTCCTTGCTAGGGATGTGGAAGACAATGAATGATCATCAGGAGGAGTGGCTACCTCAAATGATACCTCGGTTTGATTGTCAATTTCCTGATGTGCCCCTACTTCGGGAGGAACAACTATTGTGGGCACTTGTGACCCTTCATGCACCTCTGCTTGCGCATCTCCTTGCGCTGCCTCTCCTTCCACATGTACTTGGGCTTGTACTTGCACATGTTGTTGTTGTTGCGGCTGTGGTTGTTCAACACTTGTCAGATGAGTTACAACAACCTGTGTTGATTCAGGGACATTGCTGCTACTTTCTTGCGATGAGCCAACATCACTGGTCGATGGTGATTGAAGAAGTACACTGACTGCCTCTGAAGCACTCAAGGGCTTTGACTTAAGTTGGCGTGGTGGTGGAGGCACTGAGCCCAATGGAGCGGGGGTGCTGCTCCCAGCTTGGTCCCCAGCAGATCCCGCTGCTGCTGCAGGTGTACTTTTTTTTTTACTCCCAAAAAACGCGGTGGCCGGCACACCAGCCTCCTTGGTAACTTGCTTCTTCTGCTCCTTACTAGCAACTTTCTTGCTAGAGGAGCTACGGAGACCTTTTTTTGGGGCCATCTTCTTCAGAGCAGGTCAGAACAGCAGGCCGCAGTTGCACGAGTTGCAGAGTTGTCTGAGGCCTGACGTGACGTTGCGTGACGTTATGCTGCACACACACCGCTGCAGGACTTCTTCCTGGCACTGGTGGTTCTCTTGAGTCTTGTGCACCTAAAAGCAATGGAAGACAGAGGAACATCAGTTCAGTTACACACCCCAAAAAAAATCGAAAAAAAACAGAAAAATCAGCACAATCCCATGCCCTCCATGATGCTTACATTCAAGACACCCCACAGAAAGACTAGGCCCATGCAACACTCACTAGTCACTACCCCTGGTGAAAAGGCCACAACAGCAGGCCAAAAAAAAGAAAATCACAGAAAAATCAGCACAATCCCAAGCCATCCAGCCCCTCCATGATGTTTAAATTCAAGACACCCCACAGAATGACTAGGCCCATGCAAGACTCACTACCCCTGGTGAAAAGGCCTCAAGTACAGCCCAAAAAAACGAAAATCACTGAAAAATCAGCACAATCCCATTCCATCCATGCCCTCCATGATGTTTAAATTCAAGACACCCCACAAAAAGACTAGGCCCATGCAAGACTCACTACCCCTGGGCATAAAGGTTGAAAACTAGGCAAAATGGTTGCAGGCCTAACAACACTGCCTGCATTCAAAATGGCCACTTGCCTCCCAGCACATGGCCAGGGCCTGTAGCAGCACTCAAAATGGCCTCCAGCCACATGGCCTGTCCCTCCCCATGAACACCCCCAAAAATCGAAAAACACAGAAAAATCAGCACAATCCCATGCCATCCATGCCCTCCATGATGTTTAAGTTCAAGACACCCCACAGAAAGACTAGGCCCATGCAAGACTCACTACCCCTGGGCATAAAGGTTGAAAACTAGGCAAAATGGTTGCAGGCCTAACAACACTGCCTGCATTCAAAATGGCCACTTGCCTCCCAGCACATGGCCAGGGCCTGTAACAGCACTCAAAATGGCCCCCAGCCACATGGCCTGTCCCTCCCCATGAACACCCCCAACAATCGAAAAACACAGAAAAATCAGCACAATCCCATGCCATCCAAGCCCTCCATGATGTTTAATTTCAAGACACCCCACAGAAAGACTAGGCCCATGCAAGACTCACTACCCCTGGTGAAAAGGCCACAAGTACAGCCCAAAAAAACGAAAATCACTGAAAAATCAGCACAATCCCATTCCATCCATGCCCTCCATGATGTTTAAGTTCAAGACACCCCACAGAAAGACTCAGTCCACCCACCACTGAGTACCCCTGGGCAAAAGGCCCCAAAACAGCCCAAAAATCGAAAATTCCAAAATTGTAGTTGCAGCAACTGTAATGCCGCAAACAAACTTACTTGTGAAATTTCTAATCCAAAAGTGATCCAAAGAAAGTCAAAAAGGCCTCAAATCCAAATATCCAGCAGCATCCACAAAAAGTAATCCTTCCAGCTCCAGATCCAAATGAAAAGTGACCAGGAGATGGACAAAGCACTGGGAGGAGCCTGCTGGACAGGAACAGGAAGTTGAAGACTGTGGGGCACTTCCTTCCTCCCACCCCCCCCCCCTCCCCAAAATGGACTCCTCGCAAAAAAAGTGCAGGCAAATGTCAATCTGAGGAGTTATTCAGATAAAAATCATCATTTCCAGAAGGTTTATGCTGCTTGCTGGTGGATTTCTTGTGCAGAATTGCAAATTTTGTATTTTCGCGAGTGCGAGATTATTGCTGCTCGCCGCATCTCCAAGCTCGCAATTGCGAAGTACCGCGATACGTGATCACGGCGTACTCGCGTTGACAAACTCTCGCTGTACAAGTTGGCAATCCGCGATTACGTAATCGCGCTTACCAAATTCCCGCGGGATCCCGCAGCAAGATCCAAAATGGCGCAGCACTTGCAAAATATCAAGAAAAATAACTCGGCAAACGATGAATGACGGTAAGTAAACGCTGCGCGCCGCAAAATTGTATCACCAAGAAAAAAAAAATCCGCTGCGTGCGAATTTGCGGATTTTGCGGGAAATTCGCAAATCTTGCGGATTGCGAATTTACCGAAAATCCACAAAATCCGCGAGCGGAACGGATTTTACGCCCATGCTTACTTAGAAGTCAAGCTTCTGTCTGTTAGGAGAAAAAGTGGTGCGTGTTAAAAATAAAAAGCAAGCATTCATCAGTTGTGCCAAAAAGTGCAGCAAGACAACAGCCTTCCCTAGAAAAAGGGACATTTTTACTTCAGAGTAGACAGTCACAAATTGTTACATTGTTTTCTGTTTTTTTTCACATTTCTTTATTCCTCCTAGACCAAATATTATATAGTAGTGAGTGGTGTATTCTAACATTCTTAAATGTACTTTGTAGGTGGAACATCTGGTGGCGGGGCCAGCGCGGAGGTGGTGGTATTGGACGAAGGGAACAATTCTGGGGAGGAGGCGGTGCAAGTGCCGGACGACACCAATGTGCCTGTGAGGGTTCACACAGTGGTGGCGGGCAGAGGTAAGCTATATATTCCTTACTTATTGAGATTGAAGACTGCAGAGTGTGCTTTCTGCACAGGTGTATTATAAATCAACCAGGTAGTAGCCTCCTCTAAATGTACTTCGACTTAGCTGTGAAGATTTTGGCGAGAAGAATCCCAATTAGATCTGAGATGAACTTGATGGATGGGATGAACGAAAAGCGAAAGAAGGGTGTAAGTAAGTGTGGAAGGACGAGAAATGTAATGATGACTGGCAAAGAAGAATGATATGTGTTTGCTTGGTCCCCGAGGTGGCTGGGAAGGAAAGAATATAGTATGGTGCATGGCTGGGTGAATGATGAAGCAAGGATGGGTGGAAGGAGAACAGCCTGGGTGGGTGAAACAGAAACTGTATGTGTGCATATACTTTGAATGGATGGATGCCTGGATCATGGTACTATCTGATTCTTAGATAGCATATGTGTATCTAGAGAGAGTAGACGGTCACTGGATGAACTAAGTGTTACTTTGAAGAGCATGTAACACTGCACCCGCACGTCCGTTCCAGTGTAGGAAAGGCAAGGAAAAGAAGTTGTAATTTTGTCCAAATACTACCATGAATAGTAGCAGTAGTTTGTATTGCAACTGCAAGCACAGCATATATCCGGTTCTTACGGTGGACACTCCCTACCTCTCTTAATAACTTTAGTTTAGTAGTAGTAAGTCATTCATGTGTGGGTGTATCACTGTTCACTCAATAATAAGCAAAGCACCTAAAGTCATCCCATATGTAATCAAATACATCCCATGTGAAGTGATAGATAATCCGATTATTTAGCTTCTTCATTTTCCTTTTCTAGTACTCATTTGCACTGTAGGGTGAAAGCTAAATTAATTAAGCAGTAGCCCTTTTAACAGAGTATTCTCAGTGCCACCTGTAATAGAAAAGTAAGAGCTTCACCACCTGCATGTACTGGACCGGTACAGTAACGCAAGTCTGTCTCACTCATCATGGTGTGCGTCTGTTTTTCTCGGGTGCAAGTTCACTGCGCTGGCATTATGCCGGCTTGCATAAGATAACGTACCAATTTTCCTAAACAAGAGAGAAGAAGAAGAATAGGACTGGTGTACTGTCATAATCGACTTTAATGGAAGTCCATAGTGCTCGTAGAATTTGTTCCTTAAACTCCCACTAATGTTAGAGCAAGGATGAAGAAGTGGGAGGTTAGATAGATACTGTCCTCAATAGTTATCTACTGTGCTTTCAATTTGCTACTTGTACTGTGACACAACTTTCTGCTCAATCATTTTGTGTTAATCTTAAGGAGCATTGGTTACAGACTATGTCTTTCTTTCTTCATATAGTTGCTCCTTCCAAATCAAACAGACCATCAAGGAGGGAGCTGGCTCGAATGGCCCTGCAACGGAGGCTGGATGCCACTGTCGCCGAATATCGGCGGCTGGTGGCCCTGGAGGAGGAGGACACGCAGTCTACCGGTACAAAATCCACTGGGACAGCTGCATCCTCCTCCGTGCCCCCACGGGCTGCCAGCCAGCGCAGTGCTCCAGCGGTACGGAGCCGGGCTACCAAAGCCAACCGCCACCGCTGAGCAGCAAAGACAGCAGCTGCCCCCCACAGGAGTTGCAAGGCACGCCAGCGCCGCTTATGCCTCAGAGTGTCCTACCTGGAGCAGGAGGTCCTAACCTATAAGAACTTGGTGGAGGGCCTCCGCTTCGACCATGCCACCCTCCGCAAGGAGTATGATGCCCTGGCCGCTAAAGTCAACAGCACCCTGCCGTAGTGTCCGTTGCCCCTTTTTTAGAGACTTTTGGGGGGTGGGAATTGGGAGTTGGGATTTTTTGGGGACTTTTGAAGGACAATCGTTGGGGTTAGGGAGGGTCTTGAAGGAGATTATTTTGTTAGGGCTACAAAAATATACTTTTTGAAACTTTATCTGACCATACCTGTTTTTTACTGCTTTTGAGTCTGGTGGGTGGGGGTTTAACAGTAAGTTTGTTTTCCTGAAGAGTCCTAGGACTTTAGTAGTACCACCCTCAATCTCTCGTCTCTCCTAATACTCCATTATACTACCTCCCACCAAACGCTTATCTTACCTGTAATTTGTGTTTGAAAGTAGGGCTAGGCCTGGCTCCACTGGAATTGGCGATTAAGGTTGGCAATCCTGGGCGGATGAAATGTCCTCATTGCGGTGGTCTAGAATATATCCTCGGATTCCTTCACCAGCCTGTTGCTATGACCTTATCCTCCCCAGCAAGTGTGTGGAATTATTGATGTCAGTTAGTCACACATCAATCAAAACCACACAGCCCGGGGGAAGAGGGTTAGGGTTTGTAAAATGGATGGGAATGGGGGTTTCTTTTTGGGTAGGTTTTGTAGAGAGAAGAAAAAAAAAGCACAGCATGGGCAAACAATAATTGAAGATAAAGAAATCTTTGGGTACACAGCTAACCATAAATCTTTTAAGTGACATAAAGGAAGTGCATGCACTACTGCAAGCATTGTTACTGAAAAGTAAGTAGTACTTTCGACAACCGTGAATGACAGAATGCGACAGTACAGGGCTGAAGCGTTTTCACTTGCCTATCTCTGCACTCAGAGAAACACTTCTTACATTAAATTAGGTTAAAAAAATAGCCGAAGTAAAACCTATAGAATGGCTGTAGGGATCAATTTAGAAGCAGAGAGAGATCCAAGAAATGCAGTCACACTCATAGAAGAAAACAATGGATACTGTATCTGTATGTTGTTGTAGTTGTCCCGTTGAATTTGGTAAGTAAGTTCCACGCATCAAACAATTCCTCTTATTAACGGCACTCCTCCATTCCAGCTGACGCTTCGTCCATCAATGTTGGTGACCAGAAGACACCCTGTCCACTGCCTGCCTGACGGATGCTGAATTGCAGCTCGCTAATGTGAAGCCGGAAAAACAGGAAGTGATATTAGAACAGCACTGATAAATAAATATAAGGTATGTACGCTGTGTAGTGCAAAAAGTCACACTTTGAGTTTCCTAATAGACAGTACAATATTTTTGAAAGTGCGTACTCTGAGTCTCCTTTTGAAGGATAAATAAGTATGGGCAAATTAATTTAGCAGATCTTTCCCCTTAAGCTAGGTGTACTGTAAATTGTGTTTTAGAACAAAGTTAGACTAGGTGTGGGCGGAAAATCCGTTTCGCTCGCGGATTTTGCGGATTTTCGGGAAATTCGCAATCCGCGAGATTCGCGAATCTCCCGCAAAATCCGCGAGCAGCGGATTTTGCTCGCACTGCTCGCACTGTTCGCGTGAGTTCGCGGCTTCCCAGTACAACTTCGCGCCCCGCGAATAAGTGCAAAATTGCAGAAATACGATCTAATCAAAACTGAAACTACTTACCAGGTTCAAAAGTTCAGGCTCATCATTAGTAGCCATTTCCTGTAGTGCTTGCTGAGGGGCCCCTCCAGAGTTCAGTTGCCAGTTGCAACTATTATGTGACCCTGCTCTGAACCTCAGAATAGTTACACATATGCCACAAAGGTCCTGAATTACAGCTAAGGGAGACAAGCAGGAGCCAGGCTGGCAGTTCAAATCCATTAATCAGCCCCTAATTCATTATTGTCAGTTGGGGCAGGGCAGGTGTTGTAACTAATTTTGCAACAGTGAAAGCACTTAGCAAGTGCAAAAGTTCACTAATCAGGAAGCACTAAGGAAGCAGGTGCCAGCTAAAAAAATATTCTGTGACACATTAATCAGCCCCAAATTAATTCAGGTCACTTGAGGCAGGGAAGGTGTGCTTGCGTTGCCACAATAATGTACACTGACTGGACAACCAGAGGGTGCTGTGATGAAACAGAGGGTGGCATGGGTGGGCCAGAGGGTGGCATGAGTAGTCAGAGAGTGGCAGTGGTGACAGAGAGTGGCAGTGATGAAGAAGAGTGTCCCAAACAGGCTGGACACGTAGAAACAACAAGTTCGCGAAACTTGCGACCCGACAGGTAAGTTCGCAATTTGCGACATTGTACAAAACCCTCGCGAACTGGCAGAAACCCGCGCAAACATAAAAAAAAATCCGCAAATTCGCGAACGCGAGATTCGCAAAATTCACCCATGCTTAAGTTAGACCTTCCCAGCCGTGGTCCCACCCAGACCCTTACTAAAGCCAGTCGCAAAAATGTAGAAGACCCCCAATCAGATCTCAAAAAACGAGGCCTAGTAGAAAACTGGTGACAAAACGTACTTTGAAAGTAAAAGTAGGCCCAAATACCCCCTTACCCACCGTGGATTGTAATAAAACCACTTGCAAGCAAGCAAAAGTATCCATGCCCAGCATCGCTCCAAGACTCGCAAACCCCCCCACCCAAACACATGCAATACAAATACTGCTAACCCTAACGAGCCCTAAGTTAAGAATAGTGGCAAAGGCGTTCTTTAACTATGCCAAATTCCCCCTTTCCCACCATGGATTTTCTTCAAATCACTTGCAACCAAAATTACACATTCTCACGAGGGCTCTAAGACCCCAGAACTCAGTTGCAAAAATCTAGAACACCCCGAAACACATGCATCGTGCTGCTAGGGCTAACCCTAACAAACCCTAAGTTACAAAAAGTGCCAAAAGGCTTTTCCTTATGGATTTTGTCTAAACCACTTCTATCCGGTATTAGACCTTCCCAGCAATGCCCCCAGATCCGCCAACCCACTCGCAAAAAAGCACAACACCCCCAAACAGCCAAAAAGGAAAATCTCATACTTACAATGTTTCTCGGCCTTCGGTCCAAACGCGCTGTGCAGCTAGGTCATAACTCCCGTTTTCCACCACGGATTTCCTGAAAAGCAAATGCAATCAAAATTAGACTGTCCCAGCAGTGCTCCCAGACCCCAAAACTCACGCACAAACACCCGGAACCCCCCCAAAGAGCACCTGAAAGGCAAGCAAGTCAGCAAAAACGCAAAAAAAAATTTGCCTCCGATTTGGCCCAAACCACTTTTATCCGGTATTAGAGCTTCCCAGCAATGGCCCCAGAGCCGTCAACCCAGGCGAAAACTAGTAGAAGACCCCACAACAGCCAAAAAGCAAAAGTTCAAAAGTGGGGACTTAGTCATTTTCTTGGCAATTTCCAAAATCACTCCGCGCGCGCTCTGCAGCTAGGCCCTAACACCCCTCTGCCACCATGGATTTGCTTCAAACCTCTTGCAATCTAAAGTATCCATAGCCAGCAGTGCTCCCAGACCCTGAAACCCACCCACAAACACCAGGAAGCCCCCCAAACAGGCCCCCGAAAACGCTACATTGAGCAAAATGTCAGAAATAGCAAAAAAATTCTGCACGGATTTTGTACAAACCACTTCTATCCGGTATTAGACCTTCCCAGCAATGCCCCAAGACCCGCCAACCCACCCGCAAAAAAGCACAACACCCCCAAACAGCCAAAAAGGAAAATCTCATACTTACAATATTTCTCGGCCTTCGGTCCAAACGCGCTGTGCAGCTAGGTCATAACTCCCGTTTTCCACCACGGATTTCCTAAAAAGCAAATGCAATCAAAATTAGACTGTCCCAGCAGTGCTCCCAGACCCCAAAACTCACCCACAAACACCCGGAACCCCCCCAAAGAGCACCTGAAAGGCAAGCAACTCAGCAAAAACGCAAAAAAAAGTTTGCCTCCGATTTGGTCCAAACCACTTGTATCCAGTATTAGAGCTTCCCAGCAATGGCCCCAGAGCCATCAACTCACCCGCAAAGAAGTAGAACACCCCCACAAGTGCAGAGTCTTTCTTCATTGGGCGTAATCCAGCCCTCTGCTTTGAGGGAAATAGGAGTCTGGAGGAGGAGGATAGAGGAGCATGTTCTTGTGAACTTGTGAACCTGAGGAATGCAGACTGCGGCTCCTTCAAATCAATAAGCAAACAAGTGAAGACAGTTCTGCTGATGGGCTTGTTTTTGTGATTAGGTGATTAAAGTTTGAATTATATTAACTGTGCACAACAAAGAAAGACAAACACACAGGAATAAAAGTGAATAAGGACGAAAAAGAAAGTTATTGATTCATTGTCTCATTTTCAGGGCTCGGTGTCAGTGAATAAGAATAAGGCTTTGTCATCATACTCTGCGAATTCAGGCAGGGTGAGGTCAGTGTCACCTAACAGAGAAGAAATTCCCTCATCTACGTTGCTGTCCACCTAGTCTTCATCCCGCGTGCTTTCTCGTACTTTGTAATCTGGTGGTATGAGTTGCTGATTCATCTTGATCATTGTTAACCTCTCCACATTTTTGGGCGAGAGGCGGCTCCGTTTGGAAGTTACAATGCCACCAGCAGCACTGAAAACACGTTCAGAAGACACGCTTGCGAGTGGGCAAGAAAAGTAGTTTATAGCCAGGTTGGAGAGCTGTGCCCACAATTCTTTTTTCCCATGCCAATACGCCAATGGGTCAGCATTAACATAGACCTCGGTTGAGTCATTCAGATAGTCCTGCACCATCGACTCAAGGTCCTCCAAGGTTCCTCCACTTTGCTTACTTTTTGCTGTGACCTTTTGAGAACCAAACCCAAGCCAAGTTAGCCAATCCTCTTCTGCATCCAATGTTACTGTTGTGTCTGGTGCAGATGATCCGGTTGCAGGTGTCTTTAACGGCTGAGAGGTCACTTGTGCCAGAGCCACAGGTACACAAGTGGATTCTTTTGACTTGGGATGGCCTGCTGAAGCTGATGTACTGCCTTTTCCTTCAATTTGCTTCCGGTCTCTTTCAAACCTCTTGGCTGACAAGACTAGCCAATGTTTGTACTTTGTAACATCTTGATCACCAAAAGGAAAGAATGCTTGGCCTGCCAGCACCTTTTTGTGGCGTGGATCCAGAATAGTAGCACAAATGTAATGCTGTTCTGAGTGGATCATTTTAAGACGTTCATCACCAAGTAGGCGCTCTAATAATTTCTCCGCCAAAAGAAAAGCGTCTTTCTTTTCTTCATCTTTTTCAAACATAGAAGACACCGCCTTCAGTTGGTGCTCCAGCATGCGCAACAATGGGATAGCTTTTCCCAAATTACAGTCCTCCTTGCTGACTGCACGCGTGAAGACCTCAAAAGGACGAAGCATGTCTGTCAGGCTTTTAACTAGGTTCCATTGCGCCGCATCTAGCCTCAGGTCCTTCTGAGCTGTACCCACTGTTAAGAAATAGTGATCGAGTACCGTATACTGCTCATACAGACGCTCAAGCATGTAGAAGGTTGAGTTCCAACGTGTTGCCACCTCCTGGATGAGTGCTTTCACTGGCATTCGACGTTCATGTAGCAGGCTCCTCAGATGCTTCCGGGCCTTAAAAGAATGGCTGAAATGGTTGCACATTTTTCGGCAGGTGGCCACTAACTCGCACGCTGGACTGTCTTCATCACTCAAGAATTTTTTAACAACCATGTTTATACAGTGCGCCAAACACGGCACTCTGAAATACTCACCCAGCTCCATGGCCTTAACTACATTGGCGCCATTATCCGTGGAAACATAACCAATCTGGTGTTTTTTGGGGGACAGCCAGTGAAAGACCTTTGTGTTAAACTCATCCAAATGTTTTCTGCTGTGTGACGTTTCTCCAAGTCAAACATGGCTAGTGTTGCATGTTTCCGAGCAGCTTTAAAAACTTGGTCCGGGTCAACACCTGCGTTTAGCTTTGCTTTAACCCCTGAAAAAGAGACCCAGTGTGCAGTGATGCACATGTAATCAGCACCTGCGCCACTGGTCCACATGTCTGTTGTCAGATGTATAGTGTGAACAGCACTCTTCTGCTAAGCTGCCCCAATCACCTCCAGCACATCTTCCAGCACATCTTCATGTAGTGCTGGAACCGCAACTCTGGCAAAATAGAACCGGCTAGGAACCTTCCATTTAGGGCAGAGCGCTGCCACTAATTCTAGAAAACCAACCCCTTCTACAAAAGAAAAAGGGAGAAGGTCCAGAGCTAGCATTTTAGCCAGCTTAGTGTTATACAGACGCGTCAGTGGGTGGTTGCGTTCATATGGCGCGTCTGAACAAAACATGGTTCTAATGTTGCCCTGGACCAAGCATTTACGGGATGATGATAATGATGACTTCTTTGACCCAGTTACGCTCGCTGATGAACTTCTTCGCATTGGTGTCTCACTCTCTCCCACACTCTTAGTGTGGCTCACATGGGGTGTGCTGCTGACAGGGGTACTGGGTGTAAGTGAAGTGTTTGACACGTCTTCTTCCTCCTCGTCATCATCAGATGAAACATCAACGTTTTCTTGACTTGCAATTCGGGCTTCCTTGATCTCCTTTAGGTGCTCAAACCATTGGACAGCGTGCTGTCTCCTAGGATGACCTCTCTGGCCTCCGGTACCATAGTTGGTACCAAACTTACCACGACTAACTGCAAGCTTACAAATGCTACAAATGGCGAAGTTTTCCTTTTTTGGGCAAACACTAAAGAAGTCCCAAACTGGGGACTTGAATTGTCTGTGGGGGCCGGAGGAGGCAGCGATACTGGTGGTGGTGGTCATGCTGCTAATGCCAGATGAAGTGGAGGATGTGGATTGCCGAACTTTAGTACGTTGTGCACTTTCACCACCACTAATTGAGGTTGAGGTGGATGGAGGTCCCTTCTGGCGAGAAAGAAATATGGAAGCGGTACGTGTTGGTGTACTAGTTAACTCCAATGATTGTGATGTTTCCACTGCCTCCTCGTCGACAACATCATCATCACGCTCAGCAGCTTCTCGGGCTAGGGTCAAAATGTCTGTTTGCTGCATGCCCGCTGGGGCTGCAGTGACCTTTATGATGACTGGGTCGTCGTTGTGAGAGTCTTCATCAGCAGCAGTATCCGCCACTTCTTGTTGAGCCTCATCACACTCCATAACTATGAGACTTTCGACGACCTTCCTTTTACGCTTAGCTACCTTTGTCAGATCATGGTGTGCCTCACTCTCAGACGGCCGTGTTGGTTCCCAATTTTCATCCATATCATCAGAAGGAGGTGGGCTTGAAGAAGATGTAGACACCATCCTTGATCTTTTCCTTGCTAGGGATGAGGAAGACAATGAATGATCATCAGGAGGAGTGGCTTCCTCAAATGATACCCCAGCTTGATTGTCGATTTCCTGATGTGCCCCTACTTCGGGAGGAACAACAATTGTGGGCACTTGTGACCCTCCATGCACCTCTGCTTGCGCATCTCCTTGCGCTGCCTCTCCTTCCACAAGTACTTGGGCTTGTACTTGCACATGTGGTTGTTGTTGCGGCTGTGGTTGTTCAACACTCGTCAGATGAGTTACAACAACCTGTGTTGATTGAGGGACATTGCTGCTACTTTCTTGCGATGAGCCAACATCACTGGTCGATGGTGATTGAACAACTAGACTAAGTGCCTCTGCAGCACTCAAGGGCTTGGACTTAAGTTGGCGTGGGGTGGTGGTGGCACTGAGCCCAATGGAGCGGGGATACTGCTTCCAGCTTGGTCCCCAGCAGATCCCGCTGCTGCTGCAGGCGTACTTTTTTTTTTACTCCCAAAAAATTTGGCGGGCGGCACACCAGTCTCCTTGGTAACTTGCTTCTTCTGCTCCTTACTGGCAACTTTCTTGCTAGAGGAGCTACGGGGGACTTTTTTCGGGGCCATCTTCTTCAGAGCAGGTCAGAACAGCAGGCCACAGTTGCACGAGTTGCAGAGTTGTCTGTGGCCAGACGTGACGTCGCGTGACGTTATGCTGAACACAAACACCGCTGCAGGACTTCTTCCTGGCACTGGTGGTTCTCTTGAGTCTTGTGCACCTAAAAGCAATGGAAGACAGAGGAACATAAGTTCAGTTATACACCCCAAAAAATCGAAAAACACGGAAAAATCAGCACAATCCCATGCCATCCAGGCCCTCCATGATGTTTAAATTCAAGACACCCCACAGAAAGACTAGGCCCATGCACCACTCACTACCCCTGGTGAAAAGGCCACAACAACAGCCCAAAAAAACGAATATCACAGAAAAATCAGCACAATCCCAAGCCCTCCATGATGTTTAAATTCAAGACACCCCACAGAAAGACTAGGCCCATGCACCACACTCACTACCCCTGGGCATAAAGGTTGAAAGCTAGGCAAAATGGTTGCAGACCTAAGAACACTGCCTGCATTCAAAATGGCCCCCTCCTCCCAGCACATGGCCAGGGCCTGTAGCAGCACTCAAAATGTCCCCCACCCACATGGCCTGTCCCCATGAACACCCCAAAAAATCGAAAAACACAGAAAAATCAGCACAATCCCATGCCATCCAGGCCCTCCATGATGTTTAAATTCAAGACACCCCACAGAAAGACTAGGCCCATGCACCACTCACTACCCCTGGTGAAAAGGCCACAACAACAGCCCAAAAAAACGAAACTCACAGAAAAATCAGCACAATCCCAAGCCCTCCATGATGTTTAAATTCAAGACACCCCACAGAAAGACTAGGCCCATGCACCACACTCACTACCCCTGGGAATAAAGGATGAAAGCTAGGCAAAATGGTTGCAGACCTAAGAACACTGCTGCATTCAAAATGGCCCCCTGACTCCCACCACATGGCCAGGGCCCGTAGCAGCACTCAAAATGGCCCCCACCCACATGGCCTGTCCCCATGAACACCCCAAAAAACCGAAAAACACAGAAAAATCAGCACAATCCCATGCCATCCAGGCCCTCCATGATGTTTAAATTCAAGACACCCCAAAGAAAGACTAGGCCCATGCACCAATCACTACCCCTGGTGAAAAGGCCACAACAACAGCCCCAAAAAACGAAAATCACAGAAAAATCCGCACAATCCCAAGCCCTCCATGATGTTTAAATTCAAGACACCCCACAGAAAGACTAGGCCCATGCAAGACTCACTACCCCTGGGCATAAAGGTTGAAAACTAGGCAAAATGGTTGCAGGCCTAACAACACTGCCTGCATTCAAAATGGCCACTTGCCTCCCAGCACATGGCCAGGGCCTGTAGCAGCACTCAAAATGGCCCCCAGCCACATGGCCTGTCCCTCCCCATGAACACCCCCAAAAATCGAAAAACACTGCAAAATCAGCACAATCCCATTCCATCCATGATGTTTAAATTCAAGACACCCCAAAGAAAGACTAGGCCCATGCACCACTCACTACCCCTGGTGAAAAGGCCACAACAACAGCCCAAAAAAACAAAAATCACAGAAACATCAGCACAATCCCAAGCCATCCAGGCCCTCCATGATGTTTTTATTAAAGAGACCCCACAGAAAGACTCAGTCCACCCACCACTGAGTACCCCTGGGCAAAAGGCCCCAACAACAGCCCAAAAATCGAAAATTCCAAAATTGTAGTTGCAGCAACTGTAATGCCGCAAACAAACTTACTTGTGAAATTTCTAATCCAAAAGTGATCCAAAGAAAGTCAAAAAGGCCTCAAATCCAAATATCCAGCAGCATCCACAAAAAATAATCCTTCCGGGTGAAGAATCCGAATGAAAGTGACCAGCACATGAAGAAAGCACTGGTAGGAGCCTGCTGGACAGGAACAGGAAGTTGGAGACTGTGGGGCACTTCCTTCCTCCCCCCCCCCCCAAAATGGACTCCTTGCAAAAAAAAGTGCAGGCAAATGTCAACCTGAGGAGTTATTCTGATAAAAATCATCATTTTCAGAAGGTTTATGCTGCTTGCTGGTGGATTTCTTGTGCAGAATTTCAAATGTTTTACTTTCGCGAGTGCGAGATTGTTGCTGCTCGCCGCATCTACGGGTTCGCAATTGCGAACTCCCGCGATACGTGATCACTGCGTACTCGTGTTGACAAACTCTCGCTGTGCAAGGTGGCGGGCGCGATGACGTAATCGTGGTCGCCAAACTCCCGCGGGATCTCGCAGCAAGATCCAAAATGGCGCAGCACTCGCAAAATATCGAGAAAAACAACTCGGCAAACGCTGAATGACAGTAAGTGAACGCCGCAAAATTGTATCACCAAGAAAAAAAAAATCAGCTGCGTGCGGATTTGCGGATTTTGCGGGAAATTCGCGAATTGCGAATTTACCCAAAATCCGCAAAATCCGCAGTAGAACGGATTTTACGCCCATGCTTACCTAAGGTACATGGAGTCCATTTTAAGGAGGGAGCAATTAGCCTGGGCCCTGAATAGTAGGATCCCAGGCCAACTAAGTAAAAAACCAGCTAAACACCAGGCAAAAAGTTTGGGGGTAACCATAGTCAGATATCCACCTTCCTACAGGGGAGAATCAAGTTCTCCATCAACAAGCTCAGTTGAGTCACAATCAGTTTGGCTGACATTTTAGCATCACAGTCAAGTCGGGAGAGCGGCCTCTAGGAATCACAATGTTTGGGCGATTTCCCTTGTTTCAACATAGAAGCAGGAAGGCAACCAACTTCTAGTGATTCCATGTACACTTCTCGAAGTATAGGGGCCTCAAGTCTATGTACTTTTTATACAATTCAATAGGAATTCCGTCAGTTCCTGTGGCTTTCCCGGATTGCATACTCATTATGGCTTCCCTTACCTCATCCAGCTCAAACGGAGCACATAAAAAGGTTCTTTGCACGTCAGTCAGCCAGCCCAATGCCACATCCCCAAGAAAACCCTCTAGGTCTAGGTCATCTCTTCTGTTTGTAGTATAGAGTTGTTTGTAATGACTCAGAAAAGCATTAAGTATGTTGGTTGTGTCTCGGCAAATGATCCCTTCTAGGTCCTCAATTTACAATATATAATTAGAGCAACGAGGCTGCCGTATCTTGTGCGCCAGAGTCTTACCTGGCCTATCCCCTTCTCCGTAGTTTCTGGACACCCAGAATTTTCTCCTAAATCGTGTTTCCCTCTGCGCCTCATCCATGTACTCCGTGAGTGTGTCCCTAAACATAGCTTGAGTAGAGGTATTTGGACCCACATCAAGCTCCGCTTCCAGTGCCTTAAGTTCTGTCTCTAATTTCCGCAGAGTATGAAGTATATCCTCAAGGACTCCGGCCTCTTTTGATATACAGTATCCACGGACAGTGACCTTGAATGCCTCCCAAATAATTTCAACACTGTTTACCAAATCTTTGTTATGTGCAAAAAAATCTTGTATCTCTACCCGCAATTCTTCCTGAAATACCATGTCTAGTAGGATAGGGGCGTGGAGCCGCCATTGGCTTCGCGGTGTGTCAAAGTCGGAAGAAGAGAGTACTAGCAGTACTGGGGCGTGATCCGAGTACGTTCTAGCTAGGTGTTGTATGCAGGATATTGCTGGGGCCATCCTGCGGGACACCAAATAGTAATCTAGTCTCGCCCATGACGCTGCTTGTGCCGTATAGTGCGTACCTTCCTGTGTATGTGGATGGGCATGCCTCCAAGCATTGATCAGCTGATAGGCAGTTATTGTGTCTTGTATAACTGAGCACGTTTTGGTGTAGTGGTGAGGGGCGGAATGTGATCTGTCCAAACTAGGATTATATGTAACATTGAAATAGCCCTCCCCAGATGATATTAGTAGAGTTCACCTAAAAAATCTTGGCCCACAAAGCAATAAAGAAATCCGGGTCATCCGTATTCCGCCCATCGCAGCAAGCCAATGTAACTGATAGTGACCCCATTCGCCCCCACTCCAGACAGTATCGTCCCTGCGAGTCCCATGTAGCTCCCACCAGTTGAAATGGCACCTGCTTTTTTATTAAAATCACCGTACCCCTTGCATATGTAGAATAAGAGGAAAAGATTCTATGTTCCGCCCACTTACTTGCGAAGTTGTTTGGTTTTTGAGGTGCAAAGTGAGTTTCCGGTATCATAGCTATATGCACTTGATGTCTGTCCAAGTATGACAGTATATGCCTTTTCTTTCTGGGATTCCCCAAGCCCCTAACATTCCATGTGATAACATTCAGTGCCCCATATCCTACCCCAGCCATGCCCCGTGAGTTCCAGCATCTTCCTGTATGCTGTCCATGCGATGTGACCCAATCCTGTTGTATTGACATAACCAGTGAGAAAGGAAAAAATCCCTTTGGGTAAATAGTATTACAGGGGCTGTAAGATTGTTTTCAAAACAGTTGGAATTTGGGGAGGGTGTCTTTTTCTGGCATGTTGGAGTTGCTTCAGTGGGTGGAGGGGGGAGAGGGAGAGGGAGAGGGTTGGTTTGTTTTTCATCTTGAAATTAGGACCAGATAATGCTAACCATGACTCCTGCCACATTAAATTGGAAGTTTTATTGCAGGGGCATCCCCATAAAGCCTTGGATTTTATTGATTCCCACAACGCACAGATGATGAAAGGGTGCAAACAGGGGAGTCTCGCTTATTGAAGAAGGTGACTGCATGAAAATGTTTAACCAAAGACAGAGTGTATATAATGCGAGTCTTGATAAAGATGGAGTTATAAGGCAATTCCCATCGAAACGCATCAATGCTACATTTGGATACACAATCCGTCCACGGGGCATTGGTGAAAGAAAGCCAAACACAAATTGCATATTTCCATGCCTGTGATATGATGTTATGACCAAGGTGTAAACTGTTAAGACCAAATTTTTATGTCTAGCTTCTGGTTGTTTCACTCTTCACGTGTTTTCATGCTTACTGTGATTAAATCTTTTTAATGCATTGTGTTTTTATTTATAAATTTCTGTGTTTTCAAATGTCTGAATTATGGGCTTTTTTAACGTGAAATTTTGTATGCAAAGAAACAATAAACACGTGATATAATATTTTATAGAAAGTGTTGAAGTTGGTTTTCCCTATTATGTATGGTCCAATCTTGGTATGGGTGGGCAATGAGAAAGACGACATAGGTATGTGTGACATATGAGAATAGATTATACTCTGTAATACTATTTACCCAAAGCGATTTTTTTCCTTTCTCACTGAGTAAGTGCCCTATTCCGTTTTGGTGTTAAGGGGCCCCTCTTTTTCCTAAAACGTATTGACATAACCACCTGATGAAGTGCATTTTTGATGCTTTCCAATGACCTCACCTGCCAACCACCCATGTTCCTGCAGGCAGACACCCTGATACAGAGTCATCATTCAACAAAACAAACCAACCGTCTCCCTCTCCCCCTCCACCCACTGAAGCAACTCCAACATGCCAGAAAAAGACAGCCTCCCCAAATTCCAACAGTTTTGAAAACAATCTTACAGCTCCTGTAAGCAGCGTGCTGTGGTCAACCATTGGGGGATACCCATTGGGGGTCATTTCTAGGTGGCAACACAGACACCCCAACCCCCTCGAGCTCTCTGCAACTGAGACACCCGGGCTCCTATGGGAGGGAGTGGGGCCCAGAGTGCGTTGTAACTAGCACAAATGGCATCATCATATGCCGGCACTTGTAATTCCTGCCTCAGAGGTAATATTAATTAACAGTCCAGCTGAGGCCATGTCCGAAACGTCTGGTTGTGGCATGCGTCGTTTACTGCGAATCTTCTTCTGCTCCTGTGGATGAGGATTGTTGTGAAGCCCACAGGTCTCCACCACTTCGATTCATGTGTTTCACATGCCGAAGGAAGTCTTCCACTTGTTGCGGAATAGTGAAAAAACGTTGCTTCCCCTGATGCCTGACCCTCAGGCGCGCCGGGTACAACAGAGCATAATCAATTTGTGCTGCACGTAGCTTCTTCTTGATGTCTATGAACTTTCGCTTCTCCTCTTGAACAATGGGTGTGAAATCCGGGTAGATGGAGAACGTGTTTCATCGTATGAAAGGGTCTGCTTACTTCTTGCCACTCGAAGGGCCACATCATGATCTCTGTAGTTCAGCAGTCTCGCTAGTATGGGACGCGGAGTGCTACCAGGCGGCGGACACGGCCCAAGGGTTCTGTGGGCACGTTCAACAATAAACTGGGTGAAGAAGGATTCAACTCCAATGGTCGCTATCAGGAGTTTCTCAACATGTTTTTCCATTCTCCCAGTGTTGCTTGATTCTGGAATTCCTATTATGCGGATATTATTTTGTCTGCTGCGAGCTTCCAAGTCATCATTCTTGGCTGCGATTATTTTCAAAAGTTTATCCATGCGAGTGAGCTGCGCCGCGTTCTTGGTGGCAGCGTCTTCAGTATCGGATATGCGCCTCTCAGTTTCTAACTTATGGGCTATGGCATCCATCCGTGATGACATTCTGTCCACTTTGTCCTTTATTGTGACAAATCCCTGTTGAACTACCTGCAGAATGCTCTGCACATCAGTGGCCTGAGCGGTAGTACTTCCTTGGCTTCATCTCTCCTCTCAGAGTTCTGGTCATCTTGTGTGCCTCAGATCCCCCTCTTCGCTGCCTCAAAATTCAACTTTGGCTGTCTGGTATCCGTTTTCCCCATGTTGCCACCAGTGTAGTGCCACAATGCATATGCTCCTCTTCCACACGTAGTCGCCTGCTCTGCTCGTCAGCCGTTCCGGCCCAGATAGCAAAATTCAGGAGTGTTGCAGTACAGGGCCCCCCAGCCCCACGTACTCAGTATTCACGTTTCACTGGGTACAACACAGCGTACACTGCTCTAAAGGGTCACCAGCAATCGTCTTCAGGGCAAAGTTCTCGTCACTCGCAGGCACACCCAAAATCGTTCTGAGGCATCACTGTTTAGTTCTAAAAGCATCGGCCACCTCCACAGTCTTCAGCGCGAGTACACGGCGCGGGGCAGTCTCCGCGTCTGTCCGCCAGGTGCCCCGTAGCAGGGTGGGGGGGTGGACTTACAGCTGAATATATTGGACCATGATAGTCTGCGTGTCCAACCAATGACCCAGATGTTGCTATGTCTTCCTAAGGCAGCCACAGCAAATCTCAGAAATGGCCACCACCATCCTGTACTCCATAAAATGGGGGGCGAATCCCCTTCTCCACAATATGGTGCCGAGCAATGCGTCGCAAAGTGGCGATGTGGCTCCCAAAGCAGCATGCCGCACTTAAGCAATGAAGGTTGTCCCTCAGATCCCCACCTGGGGTCCTCCGTGAGCGGTACGTTCAGGCGCGGATCCCGGGTGCCGCAGCCAGGCCAGCCGGTGGCAGTACAGTCGCCAGGGGCCCCCGGTAGGTTCCAATATCACAAGCAGTGCGGCGGGGGTCCAACTGCATCCAGGTCCTCAGCACCGAGCCCCGCAGGAGATCAGGGGCTAAGCAGTCGTCTCTAAGGCCCTCCAGCAGCCACGTTTCTCTTTTGGCCATGGCGGCAGGATTGCCCTTCCCCACCGCCACTTATCACAGTGGCGCCGGCTCTTCAGCTGCTCTCCCCCCTCTCACCTCACAATCGGGCCGCTATTTCCAGCATCAGCAGCCGCTCCGATCACCACCCCCAGTCTCCGGCCTCTTCCTAGCACTGCCACGCCTCGCTCCACCAGTCAGGCACCAGGGCTGAAGCTCTCTCCTCACCACTCGCGGTGAAGTCGAGGCCCAGTCGCCTCGCCCGCCACTGCAGTCTTTCCTAGTCACCACTGCCGCTCCACAGTACCGTCCAGCCTCAGCAGCACCCTTGGTCGAATCTACTCTGGCTCAAAACAGGAAAAGCCTCAGACCAAACTTACAGATTTTCACAACAAGGTAGGAGGCCGCGTATTCCTCTCAGATGGCAGGTTTGCAGAAGATTATCAGTCCATTTGGCAGGATAAATGCAGGATAATGACACCGGCTGCAGGAGCCTCACGCATGTCCGGCCATCTTGCGTGCGCGCCATCTAGCGCCCCCCCATACAAGATATATATATTCAGTTGGAGGTGAAGTACTTCCACTGCATTCTTTAAAAAATATTGATAGTATGGTAAATTAAGTGAGAAGACAAGTAAGACACTATCAGCACACTCTCAATAATGATTGACAATAACTCAGTTAATGACTCGAAAGGATAGAAAACATCATCTTAGTCTAAAATTGGATAGCTACAGCTGGAGCAACAGCCACAATATTTGGGGCTAATGCATAGCTTGATGAGGAGCCTTGGGTTTGTCTTCCTAACTATAATGTTGGATGCAATGTTCATAGGAAAATGACTAATAGATTATCATTAATATGAAAAAAGCAAAAGTATGAAACTTCTGGCAAGGAGGGAGGGCCAGTTGAGTCAATGGGTAAAGACACCTTCAATATCCACCCACAAGTCATGCTCATTTCTGAGAAGTTGGGCTGCTAATAGGACACACGTCACCATCCGCAGGCACGGACTCTCTCTCTTGAGCAGCATTTCTCAGATGTCAGAGCAGTACCCTGCTTGTGAAGATGCAGTAAATTGTGTTTGCTCAGTGGGGAGTTGGGGTGGGGGGTTGGGAGGAAGGGGATGATGAATCCTTTATTCAACTCCCGACTGATGCCAGCGAGTGTGCAACATCATCCACAGTATCCCTGGAAGTCCTCAGTGGTGAGTCGGAGTCAGTTACCTCATGGTGTGGGTTCAACACTCGGATCGTAGCCTTAGTCTCTCCTTCAGGCAGCGACCCAAATCCATTGGAAATGTTGGTACTGGCAGCCCCTTCTGACATGTGGGATTGCCACAGCATGTGGGTATTCAGGTGCAAGCTCTTCCAACACAAGCACCCCGGCCCTTATGGTCAAAAGTCAGGGCACTCCTTGAAGTGGTAATGTTACCAGTGGCCCCCTCTGGAATATGGAATCACAGCAGCGTGACAGTACGGTCATCCTACGGCTGGTGCTCAACATATGGCTCAGCCTATGGCAGGCCACTCCTGGCATAAAAGGGTCGCCATAAACAGCTCTGCAACCAGCCTGCAATCCAGCATGATTGGTGCACAGCTCAATCCTCACACCTTGCACAGGGAGTCCTCATGGTAGGACTCCCCACTGGACACTGCTCCCTCCAAAGCTCTCCTCTTTCTCACAGGGCACACTGGTCCTGGCAAGCAGGCAGATGCTGGTACTCCAGGCTCCAGGGCAGGTAGTCTTGGTTTTCCAGTCTGATGTTGCCTCACCCAACAGGGAGACTAGTAGGCCTTGGTCCCCATTCCTGGTCACAGGCAGAAGCCTTACTGAGCCTCACACAGACCATCTGGATGCTTGGAAGTTGACAGACCTTTGGGTACTCAACTTCCCCTTCTTATCTTTGTATTTCAGACTAAGCATGGGCGGAGAGGTCCGCTCTGCCCATGGAGTGTGTGAAGTGTTGCCTACTCTGCGCAAATAGGCAGAGTAGGCAGCACCCTACACACTCCTTGGTGGAGCAGAGTTGACACCAGCCCCCGCCTCCCACATTCCCTATTACCAATAGTTATAGAAGCTTAAAACACAATTTAAAGTATAAAAAATGTCTGTTTCAAGCTTCTGGCTGGGTGGGAGGCGGATGGCGCGTAGCGGAGTGTGTGGAGATTGTTTTAACCTACGTGGCGCTCCGTGTAGCCTCGCTACACCCACTATGTCCAGGGTTATTCCAGACACCAAATATGATTTAGGGTCTGGGTCTTTTTGAAGTTTTATGTTGGGGTTTTGCTTCTTTTAGAGTGGACACTTCTACTTTTCTTCTTTCTTTACGAAAGATGTCTGTCATAGTAGAAACGACTCTTAAGCTGATTGTCCACCACCCAATTCATGGGTGTGATCAGAGTTCACACCTTAATGTCAGCCACAGTGATATGTGTATCAAAGGGATAATCTCAGACCTGCAGCCCTACTATTTATGATTCCCTTATCACCCTCATTTCTCTTCCTGAGATGTGTCTTGGTCCCTTCCTTGTGATGTATCACTAAATCAAGAGTAGTCTTTTGAAGTGTAAAGAGAGTCTCTTCCTTTTCCCTCTCGTGTGTTACCACCCTCTCACAGCAATGCAGAAATGCAGCAATACGCAAATCTGTCTGGAGAATTCCTCTCAACCTTATATCTTCATCATTCAGACCTGGGCTTCCCAAAATGGAAACCCTGGAACTCCATGTAACGTACCATTGCATGCACGCTTACTCAGTGCACATCCACAGCACACTCTCTGTCCAGCACTGTTCTTCCATAAATTGTACCCTTACATGTACACATGCATTCAGCACACACACTGTCTACGCATTCTGCTCAACACTGAAACTTTTCTATATTTAACAGATAAACACACTGCAAGCATTGCACCCACACTCACAGTCACAATGTGCATGTTACACATACACTCAGCACACACTTTCCCCTACACATGCAGTGTACAGCACTACAACTTTCAGGCAATGTATTCCTCTCTCGCAATTAAACCAATGCAGAGTCAATACTCCTGCGTAATGTGCAGCACTCCACTCTACCTGATGTAGGCCAAGGGTGAGTGAAGCACACAGCAGCAGAACTTTAAAAATTGAATGAGCCTGTAGGCCGCACTCCAGTGATACAGGATACCAAGATCCTGTTTACTACTACTGATCACTACATGTTATAATGCCACCGTGCGCTTGTGCTGCTTAACTCCCGGTGAAGGCAGTAGGCTTCCACCACTATGTGAGTAGCGCTTTGGGTGCCCCGTTCAACAAGACTGGAATCTGTGTGGCAGGCCTATGTCATGGCTCACACGCGTGATCAGTGTTCACTTATGGCAAAAAAAATCTGCATTAAGGAGCCAGACAACAGTACAGCTGGGTACTCAAGGCTGGGGTACACATCTTTAACATGCAGAGGACGTTCCCATCTCAATGCAGTCACATATAAGTAGTATTTGATTAACATCCATTTTTTCTGTATTTTGTTTACAAATGTGGAACATTATAAGGACTGTAACAAATTCATGATTTTGCTATTTCATTAAACTATAAACATTTGAAATACTTTTCCTTTGCATTCGGTGAATTTAGTATTTCTATGGAACATTTTCTTCCAGAAAGTAATTTAGCCACAATGGAAAAGTTCAAAAAGATGATAAAAATGACAACTGTACACAT
This sequence comes from Lissotriton vulgaris, assembly GCF_964263255.1. Lineage (NCBI taxonomy): Eukaryota > Metazoa > Chordata > Amphibia > Caudata > Salamandridae > Lissotriton > Lissotriton vulgaris. The sequence goes on from NC_141687.1 coordinate 1,655,161,394, forward strand.
TTAGTAAGTTTAACAAGAACATTTCTTTTTATCACTAAGATATCAAGCAGGTCCTCTGAGAAATGGTGACTAGTGTGTTTGATAGAAAAAAAGGTGTGACTTAACTACTTGTGGCTCCTGTGAGTTGGGGAAAATGGTTGGGGATAATATTCTCTATACGTCTTTATAGAAGGTAGACATTTCTGGGATCAATCATTTTAGAAAACAGGGGACTCTGAAGACAAAGTTACTTGTAAGAGCAGGGAAAAGATGAAGTATATTAAAAACAAACTTATGCAAGAAAGAAATATTAAGACAGATGTAGGCGGACAACAAAACACTTGGCAAATGATCAATTCAGTATCATCAAAACATGTGATAATCAAAAACCACACCTGTTTATATCACAAAATATATTTGTAATTTTATTTTTGAAACAAGTTATTTGAAATGCAATATATAAAATTGTAGAAAACTGGTCATCATAATATCTTATTTGCTGGTATAGTGTCCTAGACAGTAGTCATTCCTTAGTATAAATCATGAGAACATTTAGTAAAAAGATGTTCATTTTTCAATCTACAGAGAATGGATACAGCCATGTTGTGAGTCCTTTTCTGAATTCCAGCAGAAATTGTGAGGTCTGTAAGTGAAGTGGGAGTTTGTTCCAGGACTTCGCAGTGAGGTAGGAGAAGGAGTGTCCTCCACTGTTATTGCATTGGATGCGGAGTTGTGGGCGAGGCAGAGTGAGACACAGTGCTGGTGTCTGGAGGGAAGGTAGAAGTTAAGTGGTTAATGTAAGCTGGTCCCTGGTTCTGGAGGGCTTTTTATGTGTGGCTCAACATATTGAACTGGCAGCTCTTCTAAATGGAGAGGCAGTGGAGTTTCTTGGGATGTGGGGTCCAATGGGTCCATTTAGGTAGGTCTAGGATGAGTCTGTATTGTTTGTACTCTCTTGAGGATGTGCAAGGTGATTTCTTTGTAGTGTGCGTTGTTGTAGTTCAGTAGGCTTGTGACCAGGGCTTGTGTGACGGGCCATCTGGTGTCGAAGGGGAGCCACTTGAAGATCGTATGGAGCATGATCAGGGCTAGGAAGCACGCGGATGAACTCCATTGATCTGTCTTTTCAAGGTGAACTTATTATCCAAGATGATGCCTATGTTGGCGACGTGGTCGGTCGGAGTGGGTGAGGGCCCTAGTTCAGGAGGCCACCAGGATTCGTTCCATGGGGAGGTGGTGCTACCAAAGATCAGCCCTTATGTCGTGTCTGTGTTGAGGCTTAGGCAATTGTCTCTCATACAGTTGGAGATTACCGTCATGCACCTGGGAAATTGGTCAGTGTGGCGGAGTGGGTCTTCTGATAGCAAGAGGATGAGCTGGGTATCATTGAAATAGGATATGACGTTCAGTACATGCAATCTGATGACTTTGGCCAAGGTAGTCATGTGGGCGTTGAACAGGGTGGGGCTCAGGGACGAATCTTGAGGAACGCCCCAGATGGTGTTCTTGGAATCCGAGGTGAAGGGAAGAAGGCGTATTCTCTGGGTTCTTCCAGTGAGGAAGGAGGCGATTCACTTGAGGGTGTCTCCTTGGATTGCAATGTTGTGAAGCATTTTAATCAGGATGTGGTGCGATACTGTGTAAAATGCTGCTGAGAGGTTGAGGAGGATCAGGTATGCTGTTTTTCCTTGTTGAAGGAGGTATCTGATGTCGTATGTGGCTGCAATCAGGGCAGTTTTGCTGCTGTGTTTGGTGTGGAATCTGTATTGGGAAGTATCCTGATGATTGTAGTTCTCCAGATGTTCTGTGAGTTGTCAGTTGATGGCTTCACAAGGACGTTGGTGGAGAGGGGCAGCAGATAGATGGGGCGGTAGTTTTTGAGTTTGTTGGGGTCGGCAGATGATTTCTTGAGTAGTGGGTTGACTTTTGTGTTTTCTATTCTTCGGGGAAGGTGGCTGTAGTGATGGAAGTATTGAAGATGTGGACGAGTTCGCTGCTGATCCTCTTAATCCCGAGGTTGAAGATGTGGTGGATGGGGGTGGCATGGCCAAGTCGCCAACCAAAATGGCCACTTGGAGTTGAAGCGCTGGTGGACTCAGTCCTATTCCTCCATTTTGACTGGGCTACATGATACCATCCATCCTCTTATGACCCCTGTGGGTCCCTTGCACATTGTGGGGCATACATTTGTCCCCAAAGGGGGCTAACTTGGTGGAGTGGAGGGGGATGATTACCGACCGCATGTTTCACTAGGTCTTGGCCCGAGGCCTGCTCCTGCACCGTGCGAACAGGTCTCTGGCCACCTCACTCTACTCTACAGAACTGCAAGCCACCTCAACAAAGCTCCTTTCTCGGGCAGGACAGCTCTTCCGTGGGCACACAACAGTTGAGCTCCAACGGCCGCATACTTGCAGAGGTGCCGGACGTCTTAGGTGCATAGACAGGGAGCTTCCTACTGTTGATGCCTGGCTGCCGGAGGCCTCTGTGGAGTAGGGAGGCCCCTCACTTTGGTCCCAGGCAGAGGAGTGACTGAAGCTTGAGTCACCCATCAGGATAATGTCTGAATTGACTCCAGGACTTGCCTCTGAGAGATTGGGATTGATTTTAACTAAGAGGTAAGGGTGGCTAGAGTCTCCTCTGAAGCCCTACGATGACAGGGGATGCGAGTGAGTGCGGGGAGCCAGCAAACGGCCGTGTCTGGCCGGCCCACTGCCTCTGGCACCCCACTTTCCCTGCATCTGTCTCCCGTCCACCTGTTTTATGAGAGACTGGGTGCGCGGCATTACCGGATTAGGACTGAAGGTCACATAACTATCGAGCATCGTGCCAGTTTACAGGCGCTAATGGTTGCTACACCTTAGCTGGCGTTATGGCCTGAGCCTCACTTCATGGCTGACAGGGCCACATCTATGAACAGCATTGCAATGTGTGCATCATAATAGTATGCCATTACTCTCTGAACCTGACTCCTGGGTGATTGTGGCACGCCAAATGGCCTATGACTTGGACTGCCAAGACTTTGTTGCAACCTCTCCGTTTCTGAATGTTGCCATCAATTTGAATAATTGCAATTTATGTTGTTGTCCTGTCCTTTCCAGGTGCCTACATCTCTGACTGGCCTCTGTTCCTGGTCTGACACTTTTGCTCGGTGGCTTCTTGTTGCTGGGGCACCACATTTCAACCCACATGCTGCTCCACGATAGCTGCCTGGGCTTCATGCTGCCCTCAGCTGCTGTTCACTCCTATGTGGGCATTTAGTGCTGCTAGTGGCCTGCATTGTGCCCTGAGGTGGTGTGTGTGTGTGAGCACCACCTGCTGCAGCCAGCGCTGTACCTGGCCCCTCGCTTGCTTACCACAGTGGTCTAGCTGGTGATGTCACACCCAGGTCACATATTCTCTGTTCTCCATCGTGTGATTGGTTCTCCAGTAACTACTTAACTGTCATCACTTTGAGCCCCACGCTGCCTCGCTACCTGGTGGGGTGCCTCTTTTGCTTACTGCATTCACCTTAGCTCTGCCCTCCAACAGCTTCCTGGACTCGCCTCCTTCCTCTGTCCTCCTATAAGCTATGGTTTGTGGCATCTCAACTTTGAGAAGCAGAAGGCCTCGGACACCACACAACCCGTACTAATGGCGGAGGGAGGTGGCACACGCAGGTAGGCCTGGCCTAACTCACCGGCCTGGAAGCAATAATGGTGGAACTCAGAGCAGGTTTCAGGGCCATTGATGGCTGGTTTGACACTTTGGCCGGAAGGTTAGACACTATGGTTGTGCACCTCGAACTCCATGAAAATAGACTGTAGGCCACTGAGGGGAGAGTGTCAGAGAAGGCTGGCATTGCACAAACCATGAAGAAGCTGTAACTAAAGGAAACACTCCAAATGAAGGTGGCAATGAAACATTAAGATTTAGAGGCTAGGGGCATGCACAATAACTTTCTCATACTGGGAGTACCAGAATGCACCAATACAGGCCACCTTTGACTTATTCGTTGAACGGCTGTTGATGGATTTGTTTGGTAAGGAACACTTTATCCCCACTTTCGTTGTGGACGAGCGTATCATTCGTTGGGCACAAGCCCCAATCTCCGAGACCCATGATTGCTTGTCTAATGAACTTCAGGGACTGCAACACTGCCTTGCGCCTGGATAGGGAACAAGGTCCTTTACAATGGCAGGGCTCTACCATGTCATTGTATCCTGATTTCACTATCCAGGAGTTGACAGGTGTCAAATCTACGCTTCGCAAACTGGGACTCCAATACGGCATGTTATACCCGGCACTCCTGCGAGTCGAGGTTAATGGCAAATATCATATCTTTGACACCTCAGCAGATGCGCAGGCCTTCTGCCAGCAACATTCGAGCGCAAGTGCTCATCTCTTCCTCACAGGTTGACAGTCCGTGTTTCATCCACATTCAGGGCCTCATTTACAAAAAAATGGCATAGTCCAGAGCTGAAAGCCATTTTGCTCTATCGAGCTGCATCATTTTAAAAGCACTGGGATGCGTATTATTAACAACAGTACAACACGTCCGTGTGATTTTCCCTTGGCTGGCGCACAATTGGCTGCTATGCGCCAGTGCAGACACCTTTGCGTCATGTTTCAAGTGTGCCTCCATTGTGGGGTTGATTGTTTTTGTGTAAGAAGGGAAACCTTCTTGCATAAAAACAATTATTGATGGCATAACCATCTTTCTATGCGTGTTGCAAAATACAGCATGCATAGCAAAAGAAAAAAAACGCATTACCAGCTTTACAAAGATTTGTAAATCTGGAAATGTGTCAGCTTCTGTGGATGTGGCATGGGAATACCCACAGCAACCACGCAGAGCAAAGCCTGAAAGGGGCCCATATTTACAAGGCAATGAAAAGTCAAGCAGGTGGGCTTTACGTGGCTTTGTAAATATGGGCAGGCACACTGCAAGGCCGGTGCGTCAAAAAAAGTGATACACCGGGAGCACAGTGGCCTTAAAAATTAGGGGCCTGATTCACAGAATGAACTTAAGACTAAATCCTAAACTCACTACTATTTGGTATTCACAGAATGCACTTACTACTTTCGGGATTCAGAAAGTGAACTTACTACTTTCGGGATTCACAGAATGTGCTTACTACTTTCGGTATTCACAGAATAGATTTAAGACTACTAACTTTACGTCCGCACTCGGGCTGTAAATTCCAGCCCAGAGGCGGAGATTACGGCTTGGGGGTGGAGCTTATGGCCCGGGGGTGGAGCTTCCGGCCCAAAGGCGGGGCTTGTGGCTTGGAGGGGGAGCTTCCGGCTCAGAGGTGGGTATTTAGCCATGGCTGAAATCTCCACCTCTGGGCAGCATGCGCCGCCTCTGGGCCGTAAGCTCCGCCTCTGTGCCGGAGTTTACGGCCCGAGTGCGGACGTAAAGTTAGTAGTCTTAAATCTATTCTGTGAATACCGAAAGTAGTACGTTCATTCTGTGAATCCCGAAAGTAGTAAGTTCACTCTGTGAATCCCGAAAGTAGTAAGTGCATTCTGTGAATACCAAATAGTAGTAAGTTTAGGATTTAGTCTTAAGTTCATTCTGTGAATCGGGCCCTAGGCCCTTAGTTTCTATCGACATGAATGAGTGTAGTGCTGTGTTTTGGAGCATTGTCCAGATGTTGCAATGCTGCTACTCATATCCCAGTAACTCTATGTAAACTGATCCTATTGTGCTTGGGTGTCCGCTGTAGCGTTGCCAGCCCCCAGTGGTATACACATGCATGTTTGTCATAAAGCTGTGTTTGATTTGTGGGGATGCTGTTAAGGGCGGTACTGGCTATTTCATGCCCCGTATGGGTGGGGGCGGTACAGGGCTTTTGGGTATGCTTGTTTTAATGCTTGTTGTTTTCCTCCTCCCTATTCGATGGTTGCTTTCTCCCCATATTTTGCAGTCACTCATGTCACATCTCATGGCCGGTGTGCAAGCTTCTGAATCCAACTTCTTACCTCTTATGCACCTGTCTTGGAATATTAGGGGCCAAATGATCTATGCAAGGACAAACAGGCCCTGCAATACATTATCCATCTAGGCACCCACATAGCTTTCCCTCAGGAGACACATCTGCCCCTGTGGAGGGTGACCCCATATGCAGCATCTTGGGGTTCACACTGTTTCTTCTCCAACTGTAGTTCCTTTTTTATTTTATGGGGGATGCACTCTCATTCACAAAAATGTACCTTTCAGGCACATTAACACCGTCACAGATAATGGCAGCCACTATGTCCTTGTTGCTGGTGTTCTGGCAAGCCACTCAGTCCCACTGACCAACATCAACACACCCAAAGTAGACTCACCAGAGTTCTTCCTGTCCCTCTCTACTCACATAGGCTGGCTGGAGTTCTACCGTCTTATAGTAGCCATAGTTTTAAATCTCCTCATGAACCCTGCCTCTGACACCAAAGCACCGTCACCTACCACTGAAGCAAGGTCACTCCATGTACTCTGCGACATCTGTTATACACACCAATTGCATGACGCCTGGCACCAAAAAAGCACCTCCAACCAGGGATTCACTCACTACTTGGCCCTACATTACACGTGGTCACTCATTGATTACTGCCTTCTCGCCACTACCCTGTGGCCATGGTTGGTTTCCGCTCAACACCTCGCTTACACACTGTCTGAGCACTCTCCAATCCTTGTTCTTTTTAATATTATTTTTGGTGGTGGTCAAGAGCGACAGTGATGCTTTCCCACTTTGGCATTACAAGGTGAACTGTTGTGTTCCGACTTGTGTGCAGCAATTTTGGAATTCTTATAGCTTTACAAGGGTACGTTGGCCTTTCATTCCACCCTATGGGAAGCGTTCATAGCCTACATCAGGACCATATGCATCTCAAAGGATTCCAGGATCCCCAGAGACTTACACAGGAGCCATACATGACTTGAAGGGGAACTAGCTGACCTGGATCTCGGAACGCATTGTGGCACCACACCGCCCAATGTTCGGGCCAAAACGGCCTTCTTGATTAATACTGAGACCTGGTTGAAAGGGAAGTTCTTTTTTGAGTATAGATGCTGGGGAGGGTGAGCGTCTAGGGCATACACTGGCCCACCTACTTCGTCCCCTAGGGACAACTCATACACTGTCAAGCAGAGCATTGAAGGGACCTGCGGATCACCTCAAATGAGGGTGTATTGGATACTCTGCTCCAGTATTACATTCGTCTTTAAATCTCCCTCCTTACAGGTGACACTACGGCTCATGTCATATGCCTGGAGGAGTTGGCCACGGTATGGCTCTCTAATCCTCAATGTCAATTCCTTGGTGAACCTCTATTTTGCAAGGAAATAATACAAGCCATAGTTTCCATTGATGGCTCCAAGGCTCCCGGTCTTGATGACTTCACGAGGGAGACCAAGAAACATTTCAAACATATACTGTCACCAAAACTACTTGCGGTTCATTAAGAATTCCTCCACATGGGAACTCTACCCCCTACTATGAGCAAGGCTGTCAGAACCCTGCTCCCCAAACCTGGCAAAGACCCCATACACTGTGGCTCTTACAGACCATTGTCACTCTTCAAGTTAGACAATAACATTTTGTCGAAGGTTCTGGCCAATTGGGAAACAGCCTTTGCAGCGCAGTCTAAACCACAATATACCTTTCCCAGGTAGTCTTAACTATGCATTAGTCTTTACCACACAGGTTTTAACAACTACTGTGGGCATGATTCTGATGCGGTTTGGAAAGCATCCCCACCAAATGGGTTTGGGAATGGTTTCCAACCGAATCGGGTCTGGAGAGCCCAACCGACCGAGTACAATGCAACCGTATGCTTCCAGATACGATTTTGTTGGAGTCCCATTGACTTTAATGGGAGCCAATGTTCCTAACCGCATCGTACTCGGCCCCAAGGTAGGAATGCTTTCCTAACTGCATCGTAATCGGACCCTCAGTTGTAAAGACACATTCGCGATCTGATTTGGTTGGAGCAAATGCCGTTAGGAGGCCTTCCTAACAACATAAGAATCAGGCCCATAGTCTTTAACACTAATGACATTACCATGAATTACTTTACAACTATTTTTGGAATTAGATACTTAGCACGCTTTGTCATTACTACAATTTTTTTTACCACTTGTGTTATTGCTTCTTATGTGTTTTACAACTAGTGTCATTACCACACATTTTGTTACTACTGGTGTAAGAAGAACGCATGTGTTTTATCACTAGTGTTATTACCACAAATATGTAAGTATGTGGATAAGTATATAAGTAAGTATATGTAATAGGTATTTGGTAAATATACATTTTATAATTGGTTTATGTATTTTATATGCCATTATTTTTTTTAATGATAACAAGTTTTAGGGATGCAATGTAAGGAACACAGGGGTATTGGGTGGGGAAGTGTAGTATTACCCAGGTATTCATTTTAATTCTTTAGTTTTGAGAGTCATGAATTGTAATTGTTTTAAATTAATACAAATTTTAATGTTATAAATTTAATAAAAATGCTAAAGTAGTATTTCTGGGACAAGATGCTAAGGATATATGGTGGGTGAGTGGATTAATAATCAGGCATTCTTTTTATTAATTTATTATTACTATTCATTAATTGACATGTTGTAAATTATTGATACCTTAAAATTATTAAAATAGTTAACAATATTTAAAAAATTAGTAGTTAGGGATGGGATTGAAGAGATAGAGGGGTATTGGGCACGAGAGTGTATCAATCCTCAGGTATTACATGTAATACTTGAGTATTAATAGGTATGAATTTTAATTATTTTAAAGTAATGAAAATGTACATTTTATAAATATTTAATAAAAATGCTAAGTTAGTTTTTAGGGATTGAATGCTTGGGATCTAGATGTGTTGGGTTGGTATCACTATTAATACTCAGGTATTATTTGTCAATACTTTAGTATTAATATTTATATGAATTGTGATTGTTTTAAATGAATGATCATTTTAATTATTAAAATATGTAATAATATTTTAACATTAGTGTTTAGCGATAGGAAGTAAGGAATATAGGGGTATTGGGTGGGGATGTGAATTAATTTTAAAAACTAATATTGATATTTATTCATTGTAATTGCTATAAATTATTTTATGTTGAACTGTTTTTTTATGAAATTGTAAAATAATTTGGGCTTGCGATAGATATAGGTGTTTAGGTGGGGAAGTGTATTAATACTCGAGTATTAATTTTAACATATTAGTATTATTATGTAAGATTTAGAATTTAGTAATAATAATATTAATATTAAAATAAATGACACATGTAAAATAAGTATTTAGTGATGGGATGTAAGGGATAGAGGGTTTTTGTTGGGGAGGTTTATTAATACTTCGGTGCTAATTTTAGTAGTGGAATATTAATAATTAAAAGTAATTTATTTAAGTAAAACATTAATGTTAATTAAATATTTGTGTTATTTAAAATATACATAATTGAATTTGCAAGATATTATTTAGTAATTTACAAACAATTATTTGTCAAAATTATATTTAAATACTTTACCCGAAAAAATTTAAATGTAAAACAGATTAAATAATATAACATATTTTAGAAAAATATAAATAAATGTATTGTTACATGTAACATACTTTTAAAACATTGTATGAGTTATTTTCCCACAGTCTGCCATTAACTTCAATGGCAAATATTCTACTATTCTGTTTAACGCTTGTGGTTGTACGCATGTTTCTACCGTCAGTGGAGCGGCACGGTCCAGATCATAAGAAAGGAAGAGCTGCGGCTAGGTAAGAACAATTTACTTTACATTACTAAGGGTCTGATTCTGATGCGGTTAGGAAGGCCTCCTAACAGCATTTGCTCTCTACAAATTGGATCAGAAATGTGTCTTTCCAACTGACTCGGAAAGGTTTCCAACCGACCGACTACGAGGCGAGTTAGGCGTTGGGAATATCCGAATTCAAACCTGACGGCATTTTGAATGACTGAGCCATACGGAGCAGAATTGAACATCTCTATGGACCGTATTTCCAAACGGCTGAGTATGAAGTTGAATTTGGACAGCCTTTCCAAATCGTACCATCTGACTCGAATCAGCTGTCAGAGTCATACTCTGGGGACCCGTAGTGGGCTCCCCTGCGCCTGGAGCCTTCCCAATCAGGCCCGTGGGGATACCCATGGGTCTTCCCTTACCAGCCATGCACAGTATGGCAGGCACCAGGGGGTGCCCGCCACAGGGTGCCTGATTTTCCCCAGCCACTCCTTTCTTCAATGGGAGCCCATGCATTCGTTTGGAACAAAGGCTCCCATTGAAGTCAATGGGAGGCCAACCAAATCGTATCTGTAAGCATCCGGATGTATCATACTCGGTCTGTTGGACTCTCCTGTTGTTTGGAAACCATTTCTAAACCCATTTGGTCGGGAAGCTTTCCAAACCGCATCAGAATCCGGCCTTTTATGCATTTTTCTAAGTTTGCACATGTTTACCATCAACTTGAAATTGATTTTAATAGCGTTTCGTAAGTGTAAAGTTCACATTTAGGAAAAAGGCTTCTTACGTGTGCATTAAAGATTCAAAAATAATGATTCCCGATTTGCACTAGTAATTTAGGTAATTTCGTGAAAAATTGCGATTACCTAAATTGCGAATACCAAAGCCTTTCATATATAAGGAAAGGCCATTTTGCATTCACAAATGGCCACATTTTGCGATTCACACAGTTTGCAAATGCAAAATAATTTCATATATCTGGCCTTATGTTCCTTCTTCAAAATTCCCCCAAATGATCTAGGTTTGGGTCAAATTTGTCAATTGATTTGCTAAAGGAATTGTGCCATCCCTCAATGGCATTGCCAGTCTCTCTTCCTCCCTCTAAGCAGGTTGTGTAACAGTTCCACCATTCAGCAGGAACTCTTGGTCTCCTCCTGTGACGCGACCTTCTGAGATGGCTAATCCATGTATCTTCAAAATAATTAAGCTGGGGGTGCAGATTTATCTTCATTTTGGGTAAAATATGGTGATTCAGAAATTGCTCTGTAGTACTAGTCTACAGTATCAGTAGGTACAAAGCATATGGAATGTTGTTTTTTGTAATTCAAAATTAAATACACTGTTTAATAAGTAATACTCAACTAAGAAGGATTTTGACATTTAACACCAATATACCTGAGAAAAGTGAAAAAAAGACCTTGAATTTTCGTTAGTAGGGTACGTTTTTGTAATTGTATTAATCATTGATAATTCAAAGTCAATTATTACTTTTCCAGGACTTTTATTCATTATTTTGGATTTTATAACTGTTATAAATTCAGTGTAAGTTGAGGATTGCTTATTAGGGATTAAACTATATACTAATGAAACAGTTATTTTATTTATTTTAGAGTGAATAGTGTAAACTTGGGCGAATGAATGTGGTGTTGATTTAAAAGTACCCTCCATCATCCAAATGTCAATATTTTCAAGTGTTAAAAGATTATGGTATGTGCTAAATATTAGTAGTCTTTTTTGACAGTTTTTGTTGTCATGCAGTAAAAATGGGTTCTTTGGAGAAAGTGATTTTTAAATCAGGGGTGCTGTCAATGTCAGAATAAGTTTGTGGTGTTATTCTTTGGGGAGTACTTGCCTGTTTTTGTCTTTATACCTTTCTTCTCATTTTGAGAATTGTGGGCATGCTACTGGCTATGTGCATGGGCAAGGTTTCAGATACCATAGGGCTCATTGGAGGTGGATGCCAGGCCTTTCAATTTTTGCATGTTTGCACATACTTCTATCTCCATTGCAGAGGCAGATTGGTTATGCTCAGTTGCCCTAACATCAGTGTCTTCCAGAGTAACAGCTCTGCCTGTGCAATTGGATGAGGAGTACTGCACACACCTCCAATGACATCTGGGTTCACTGAATCTGTTCTTTCAATAAAGGTAGCCAGCATACTTTAGTAGTCTGTTGCCTCTCCAGGATTTGACGTAGTTAGCATCATTAGCTGGGGATGCCATTGATGTTTGTTCTGTTAAAAAGAGAAATGGAAAAAAAGTTTATGTTTTTGCTATTGTATTATATTTTTGCTTTTGTTTGTTTGCCTGTTCTAAAATTAAAATAAAAAAATCATTAATTTTGTGATTTTTCTCTCTGAGAGAAAAGCAAAGGCTATATTCTCTGTTGAAATTAAATATTTATTGTTCGTTACTAGTTTTTTACCTGTGAAAAAAAGTATTGTTTTTGTTAAAAAATTATTATTTATTTGCCGTGAAATTGGTGAGTTATTTGTTTCTGATGATGCTATAGATAGCTGTTGTATCTTTTTTTAAGTGTTCTGTAGGGTAATTTTTATTTGCTCAATTTTGTTGATATCTGTTGTGAAAAGAACAATGCAATTATTGGTTTTTCAGAAATGTTTGTGTTTATGGTGCTTTTCTTATTATTTACTGTTGACATTTACAATATGTGAATATTTTTGTCTTTGTTGTTTCAGATAGGTCCAGTAGTTGGGTTTATTTTTAGTTGTTGTGTAGATATGTGAATCTGTTTAAGTAAAAATAAAATACATGGTATTACTTTTTTGAAAAGTATGTATTGTACGAATTTGAGCATTTTGTTTTAGTTCAATATTTTGTGCTTTTAAACTATTACATTTGTACTTTAGTGACTGTCTAGCAGCAGTTACGAGATAAGAACTTGATGAAGTTTTATTAGTAGTTCTGTTCTCTAGTCACTGTCCAGCACCTGTTCTGAGGTAAGTACTGGGTGGAGTTAGAATAGTAATTTTGACCCTTAGTCACTGTCCAGTACCTGACCTGAGATAAGTACTTCTGGAGTTAGAATAGCATTTTTTTCCCTAGTTAGTGTTCATCACCTGGCCTGAGTTAATTACTTGGTGGAGTTGGAATAGTAATTTTGCCAGTTAATCACTGTCCAGCACCTGCCCAGAGGTAATTAGTTGGTGGAGTTGGAATAGTAATTTTGCCCCTTAGTCAATGTCCAGTATCTGCCCTGACGAAAGTACTTGTGGAGTTAGAATAGAAATGTTTCCCCTAGTTAGTGTCCAGCACCTGCCCAGAGGTAATTACTGGCTGGAGTTGGAATACTAATTTTGCCCCTTAGTCTCTGTCCAGAACCTGCCGAGAGGCAAGTAGTTGATGGAGTTAGAATAGTTTGTTTTCCCTTTGTTGGTGTCCAGCATCTGCCCTGAGGTAAGTAGTTGGTGCAGTTTGAATAATTTCTTTTCCCTTAGTTAGTGTCCAGCACCTGCACTGCAGAAATTACTTGGTGGAGCTGGAATATTAATGTTGTCCCTTTGTTACTGTCCAGAAAGTGTCCTGAGTTTAGTATTTAGTTGAGCTAGAAAGACAATATTTTATCCAGCTGAAAAGTATTGTATGACCAATGTAGGAAGTGGATGGATTACAACTACCCCAAACTAAATTCCACCAAAACTGAGCTCATCCTCTTTGGTAACAACCGCTCACTCTGGACGCCAGAATGGTGGCCACCCGAACTGGACTCACTCCCTGAACCAGTAAAGAAAGTAAACAATCTGGGCCTGTTGATAGATAAAGAACTAAAGTTCAGGGATCAAGTCAACAAAATCACATCAGTCTCCTTCTTCTCGCTAAAGCCTATAAAAAAGATTGAATGATTTATGCCCCCAGAACGTCTGAGAACGGCCGTCTGCGCACTGGTTCTCACATAGATAGACTATTGCAATAGCCTCTACCTCACTCTCGCCGCTGGCCTTAAAAAGAAGCTCCAGACCGTACAAAATGCTGCTGCTCGTTTCCTTCTCAAAATTCCCAAATATGAAACAGCAAGAGGACCCATCAGGAAACTGCACGGGCTGCCGGTTAAACAACGCTGTCAATTTAAGGCTCTTAGCCTGGCCTACGAGGCGCTACATTCGACTGGGGCTGGATCATTTTAGAGAGAGACTCAAATGGTACATCCCAGCCAGGACACTACGCTCTGGCTCCGCAATGAATTTGATTTTTCCCCCCTTTAGTAGAACCAACTGGGGAGGAAAGAGCTTCTTCACGGCCACAGCAGTGCTCTGGAACAGTCTCCCAATGGCACTGAAAGTTGCGCCCTCTCTACTCACTTTCAGAAAGGCCCCAACGACCTGGTTGTTCCCCCAGGAGACTTAAGACAACCCGGCCAAAGCTAAACATGATGAGGTCATCTAATACAGCAATTAGATCCTGTAGCACCAAGACGCCTAACAGCATGAGTTGTGCTTTACAAATTATATAAATAAATAAATAAAAGAATTTTAAATATACGAACCAAGAATTGTTATGTTCAGTGAACTTTTGAAACGATTGCGGTCAAAATCTGTAAATTTAGCAAAATAAAAATTAACTGATGTGTTGAATAAGTAGGCAGTGCAAATATAAGCATTTCATTGTGAAAGTTTTACTTGCTTGAATAGGTAGATGGTGTCGTTTGTGGGAGTCGTGTCTCTGTTCTTTATTATTTTCTGTGTGTTCTCAAACATAATTATTATAGTAATGGAGGTGAAATAGAGGAAAATGGAATGCCCGTTTTTGACTGTTTTTTATTGTGTATTTGCTGATTATTTTCTATATATGTATAGTATTCATTTGATCTTTCAAAAGTAGATGATAAAAGATTAACAGATAAAAACAAGCAATTGAATAAATTGTACATAAAACATTAAAATATCCTCAATAAGATTCACTAAAAGGCATCCACCTAGAGGGATTAAACATGTTCATTGCCACTATATTTAAAACAACATATTCCTCCCTGATAAAATGTATTCCAAAACATCCACTCCAAGTAATTATAAGCGCATAGATCGAGTTTTAAACTGCATGCTCTTCCTTTGGGTTAGACTGTTCTTCAGGAAACAATCAACTGAAATACACGTGTCATAGTCATGAAGTTGCGGTAATGAAAATACTTGAAGAATTTGTGCCTATGCAACAGCGGTAATAAAAAATCTCCTTGTAAATGGCAAATAATAATCACAAAAGAAAACAAAATGCAATAAAGATTGGCTTGATTGCTCATCGCGTGGGCAAATACATAGATCTGCATTGGAGTATTGTCAAAATGGGAAACATACCGGCCATCGGTTAGAGCATTACCTGAATCTAGCCAATATTGTTCTCTCATATATGTTTGCTAGTAAATAAGGAGCAATTGCAGGTGACATTTGGATTATACAGTAATCTCTAACCAGAGGTTTAGCCAATTTCACAAACTCCCTAGT
This sequence comes from Lissotriton vulgaris, assembly GCF_964263255.1. Lineage (NCBI taxonomy): Eukaryota > Metazoa > Chordata > Amphibia > Caudata > Salamandridae > Lissotriton > Lissotriton vulgaris. The sequence continues at coordinate 1,655,176,553 of NC_141687.1, forward strand.
AGCCTGCCTATGCTTGATAAAGCTATCCTGAACCCAATATTTGTACTTTTTCACAATGGCTCAGTATGCTCAAACCGATTTACATAGCCCAAGGCTAAAAAAGAATCTTTAAAATATTTTAACCAATGGATGGTTAAGCCTCAGCTGCAAAGCAGGCAGCCTCTAATGATGGCCCGATTAAGCTCAGCTTCCTTGTTTGCCCAAATTGAGCACCAGAAGGTCAGAGGAGCAGCATTAATAGTTTCTTGTTCGTGCTCTATGCCTAACTCCTGATGCAAAGAAAAATGTAGAGTGTTGAACGGGCAGCTCCAAGAAAGCCGGCGGCTATTCTCCTCTGCATGTATTGCCCCAACATCTTTACAGTCCCAAATACCCACACCATATGTTAAAGTTGGCAGGCATCTCCGTTCTCATATCTCTAGAATCAGGGCAGCCATTTGTTTGCTACTGGACATGGTGAGCCGGAAGATAGTGCCCAGCGCTCGAGTATAATAGGATATCCTGGTTTTGATACATGGTGACCAGGAGCACACTCATCAAACTGCAGGCCAAGGTATTGAAAGGAGCTTACCCTATCCAGTTTTCTGCCACCTATATTTAAGGTGCACGTTTTTGTATTTCTAGGGCCATATACCATTGTAAAAGTTTTAGTGAAATCAGACTCCAGTTCCAGATCCCTCATAAATGACACAAAGCTAGAAATTAAAATCTTAAATACATTGGCCATGCTCACAAGAATGACCGCTTCATTCACATATAACAGTGCAGGCACAGCCTCCTGCTCAACATAAAGGACATTGGCCTCAACAGAAGCTAGTGCTCTCTTGATCTCAGTAATATAGAGTAGGAAAAGTATAGGGTAATGAAGACAACACTGGAACACCCCTCAGTTGACTTTAGAGGGTTGAATGCATTCGCCAATGTTGCCAAATCTTACAGACATCGTAAGGTCTTGATATAGAAGTCTTAGAAAAGAGACCAAGTCCATGTTGATGCCCCTGTTCTTTAAAATAGCCCACAACTTTGATCTACTGATGCAATCAAAGTTGTTTTATAGATCCATAAATGCCAAATGGGTGGAAGAACCCTTAAGTGTATTTATATTTGCCCACTGTAAGAAGAGGATTAGGGCATTGTTCAATTGTCCTGAGTCTCTTTCTGAACCCATACTGTGCTTCGGAGAGGGTATTATTTTCATTTAACCAGACTAGGAGACGATCCAATACAACTCTCCCAATGATTTTAGCAGTATAGTCAAGAAGGGATATTGGGCATTAACAACTTGGATCATAAGCATTACCTTATATAAAGAGAGGGGCAATTGTTGATGTATGCCAGGACTGAGGAACATCAGCACGACAGACAGAATTAAATACGCAGGTATGCACAGGGGCCCAAAACCCCAGAGCTTCCCTTTATAAATCAGGGGGGGACCCCATCCTGGCCCGGTGCCATCTTACAGTGGCTATCAAGAATGGCTTTAAGTACCTCTTCCTGCCTGAAACAAAGTTTAGCTGAGGGGGAGCTAACCATCTGTGCTTCAACTGCTGGCCCACTACCAGGTGAGTACATTGCTGAAATCTGTGCTATCTAGGCCCCTGCCATAATTTGGACAGTAACTTTGTCAGGGGATGTTGAAGGAGATACAACTGACCTCACTGCCTTCCAAAGGCTTGGGAATCTTTAAGCTTACAGGCACCAAGTACTGTCCCCCATTTCTCCTCCTTGATTGCCAGTATCCTTTTCTTTAGAGCCAGGGAGTAAGCCTTTCCGCTGGCTGCTATTGTATGCTGATTTGTGGGAGACTGTTTTAGCGCCCAACACAAGGATTCATTTTCCTCTCTACAATCTTTATCAAAGCAGTATTTAGAATGAGTAGAAGTCTGCACAATGGGGCTAAGAAACAACCCTTTAATATTGGTTAAAACGGCGGTAAAGTGATTTACTATGGAACTGGGCTGATGCGTTTCCAGATTAAAAGTATTCTCCATTGCCTTACTACAATAGACAACCTAGGGGCATATTATCAAGAAAGTCAAAAAAAATTATCACTGCTTTAGCGGCAGGAAACTGCCGCTAAGGCAGCAATAATGGGCTTGATAATATGCTCTTGTGAATTCCCATAGCAGCCCAGGTTCTGGTGTTAACCTGGGCTGCTATGGGAATTCACAAGGGCATATTGTCAAGCCCATTATCGCCGCTTTAGCTGCAGTTTCCTGCTGCTAAAGCAGCGATAATTTTACCACAGTTCTTGATAATATACCCCCTAGTGCCATAGCAAGCTTCATATTTGTGGTACACCATACCACCCTGCACCGTGCCTTGTTAACAGTTAGTACTTGTTTAGTCATGGGCTTTGGATTTTGACGCTTTCAAGGAGCCATGAACTGCACAGCAAAGGGATTATCGTCACTAAACATCTGAGCAGGAACCTCACTACCTATAATAGGGGGATACAGACTTCCAGAAGTAAAAACATAATCTATTTTAGTCCCAGAGCCCCTCCCAATAAAAGTTGGAATAACTGAACTAGAAGGATTTGGGGCCTTATTTACTACATCACGATCTACCAACAGAGAAAACAAAGCACGACTCCTAGTATCCATAGCATTAAAGTCAACTTCACAGACAAATGGGTCGAAAATTGCTGGGGCTAAGGACCTAAAGTCGCTTGCCAAGAAAACATTAAAAGGGTTTTCAGTCCATGCCTCCTTTTCAGCAAAAAAATGAATTACAGAAAACAAACCCTGAAAATTAGAATCACCCTTCTAGCGAAATTGTTTTATAAAAATTCAGATGTAAACCCTCTATTTCCCACCCCAACAAAGGCTAAACGCCTGAACATCAATCTGGCCTGAGGGAATGGGTGAGAATAAACAGATAACATTCATTTTAACCCTTTCGCTGCGGCGGCTATTCCGCCGCAGCGCTAACAGGGCGGGGCGGCCGCGCGGGGACCGCATGCTGGTGACAGAACCGCTCCGTCACCAGCCGCGGTTGAGCTGTGCTCGTGACGGAGCGGTTCCGTCATGGCCCGCCCCGCTCAATAGAATGCGTCGCGCAGGCGCGAAATCAGCGCCGCGCAGGCGCGGCGGCCGGGCCATGACGGAACCGCTCCGTCATCAGCACAGCGCCACCGCAGCTGATGACGGAGCGGTTCCGTCATCAGCAGGGGAGGGGTTAAAGCAGGCTGTCAACCCCCTTTTGGCTCACCCAGTGGGCGAGGGTAGGGTTGGAAGACTAAAACACATATAACCATCAGATACCACCTCATTCACTTCCCACATTTCCAGTATGATTACTAGATCATAATCTAAAATAAAAGATTGGCAACCTTCAATTACTACTTTTGAAGCCAGGCCTTCCACGTTGCAACTTAAAAAGTTAGTAGATGGACAACACTCAGCTCCTGCATTACCGGGAACACCCACCTCTAACCCTTCCTGGGACTTTAAAGAATAATTTAAGGCTAAATCCCTAGCCATATTATCAAAACTTATTGGTAATGGGAGAGTGGTCAGATGTCGGGGATGTCTGCACTAGTAGCACCAGCATTCCCTTGGTCTCCAGCACAGCCACTCTCCCTACTACTCTGCCAATCGTTGTCTTCCAGCCCTGCAAGAATCGCAAACCTAATATGCAGAGGAAGTAATGGGTGCAGGGCGGATCTAAGAGGTTCTTGATGAGACTCCATTAACCCACCAACGTTGTATTATTTATTTATTTTCAGACTCTTATATAGCGCATGGCTACTCAGGAGCATCCCAGCGCTTGTACGGAGCCCAGAGAGTACAAGCGCTGGGTAAATGGGGGGTGCCAAATGCCTATTAAAAAAAACCAGTGTCAACATTTTTACCGGTTGGCTTTAACTTTTACCGCCCCGGCTAAACCCAGAATTTCATTGACAACCATGAGATTTCGAAAATGTATGACTATAACTGCTCCATTGTGTTGTTTAACCATGCCACCAATGCCCTCCACCCATCTTGCAAGAAGGCACTTTAGAGAAGTCCCAATTGCCACACACATTATTGTTCAGCCAATATATAACTTTGTTCATAAGACTCCTCGTAAGTTCTATACTGCCAACAGGAAAACAAGGTAAATTTGAAATTGCAATTACATAAGGACATGAAGCAGGAGAGAGATCAATCAAGGGGAGAAGGAAAACGTGTTCCTCGTCTTTCTGTGGTTTCATGTTCAAAGCTTTTTTAGTAGTAATAGCCGAAAGTTGGCTTTTAACGGACACCACCCCACTGGAATTTGTAATCCTGAAGCATCATGGTTGATAGTACGGAGTTAGAGGAGGGGGCAAATAGAGTACACTGGGTTTCCTGGGGGCAAACAAGGGTTTTATTCACGAGCCGCTTTACCAATTGTATGAACAAGTACAAGGTGCCAGCAAGGGATTTTGTTAAAAAAAGAATGGATATTGAGAATAATCTCAATCTTATTGTATAAATAACTTGAGACAATGATCAAATGAATTAAACCATATATACAGTTAATGAATGCACAACTAATGCAAAGGAAAAGAACAAGGAGTAAGGCACAGGAATATCTTATCAAAGTTTATGAATGAATCTGATAGGGTACATACAGACAAAAACGTGTCATTTAATTAAATGCAAGAAAAACATGAATAAGGTACAGGAAACTCTGACCTATATCTCATGAATAAAAATGCCAGTTCCTCAGAGAATCAGGTCTTGACAAATGTCATACTTGAACAGATAGCCAAAGAAATCAAACAAATATGCAGGAAAACAGGCAATGACACAGTAATGCCAGCATCCTGGTCTACAGCCACAATCGTCCCTATCTTTAAAAAGGGCAACAAGGACGACCCACAGATTTCCCTCATAGATGTATCAGCAAAGGTACTAGGGCGGGTGGTTTTAAGTAGGGTAATGGACTGGGCTGATGAGCACAAGGTCATAACTGATGTTCAATTTGGCTTCAGGCCAGGAAAATCTACTACTGACCTATATCTCAATCTGTACCTTATTTCGGCCAAATACACAGTGGTAAGTCCAGGGACAATGTATTTAGCATTTATGGACTTAACCGCCGCCTTCGACAGAGTCAATAGAGGGAAACTGTGGGCATTAATGGGTGGGCTTGGTGTGGACCCTGGGCTCATTAATATTTTAAAAACTCTGCACTTGAACACTACTGCTACTGTTAGATATTGCCAGGCTGGAAATAAAACAGAACCCTTTACGTGCTCCAGTGGTGTTAGACAGGGTTGCATATTAGCTCCCTTTCTGTTTATGTTATATATAAATGGTCTTCATCACGCACTAAGTACTCTCCACGCTGATACCCCAAGGATAGGTACCTGTGGAATTCCAGTTCTGCTTTATGCAGACGACGCTGTACTTCTCGCACGCACTCCCAAAGGTCTGCAGATCTTAATAGATGGGTTTGTTTCCTTTATGGAGAATCTGGACCTGTCTCCCAATTTGGCAAAATCTTATGTCATGGAAGTGGGCAAAAAGGCAGGTAAATCATACAAATATACAATTGGATCTCATTGTCTAGGCAAGGTGCAGTCCTTCTCGTATCTGGGGATTTTATTTGATGGGCGTCTAAATTTTAAACATTTACTAGAGAAGAAGTGCTGCACCATGGCCAAATGCAAAGGATCAATAATGAATTTTGCCCAAAGTTTAGGACTGTGGTCCCCAGAGCAGATTCTGAAACTGTAAAACTCAGAGGGCCTGATTCCGATCCTGGATTTTTTTTTCCATACAATTAGGATTTGTAGTTTTTTTCCATACAAATTGTACAAGTCCCTTCCAAACCGTATAGTACGATTCGTACGGGAAAAATACATACAGATCGGCCCAATCCTTACAAATCAGATCGGGAAAAGCTGTACGACACGGACTTGTAAAAAAGACCATACAAATTGTAAAAAGGCTGTCCAACCCGTCAAGTACGATTCGTACCAGTTTGTCAGCATACGATTTGTATGGAAAATGGCCTATATACGGGGAATGACTCGTACCGGGCAACGAAGCGAACCCCTATACGCCTCATACCCTGGTATGACTCGTTCTGGGGGTACGACTCATACCGGGGTACGGGTCGTATAGAGGTATGAGGCGTAGAGGGGTCCCCCCACATGCGAGGCATGTGTATGGTGCGTACCCCAAAATCGCATATGTGCGCACCGTACCCCAAAATTGCCCATGTACGCACCATACCCCAAAATCGCGTATGTACGCACCGTACCCCAAAATCGCGTATGTATGCACCGTACCCCAAAATCGCCCGTGTACGCACCATACCCCAAAAATCGCATATGTACACACCGTACCCCAAAATTGCCTGTGTACGCACTGTACCCCAACATCGCGCATGTACACACCGTACATACGCGATTTTGGGGTACGGTTCGTACACGGCCGATTTTGGGGTACGGTGCGTACATACGCGATTTTGGGGTACGGTTCGTACGCGGGCGATTTTGGGGTACGGTTCGTACACAGGTGATTTTGGGGTACGGTGCTTGTACGGTGCGTACACGACCAGTACCCCTTCATCGCGTATGTACGCACCGTACCCCACTTTCCGTGTCATCCATACGCACTGTGCATACGCACCGTACCCCTGTATTCATGGGGTGTACGACGCGTACATGGGGGGTCTGTCTCGTACTGTTTTACGGGCGTACAAGGCTTTTCCCGCACTTTTTGGCTCTTGTAAAAAAAGAGCCGTACCGCATGCCGTTTGTACGAATCGTACTTGCCGGGTTGTAAACTGCTGCCGGGAATACATGGGAACGTCGCGTACAGAGCAATCCGAATCGGAATCGCTTGTATATACGAGTTGTATGGTCTTTTTTACAATTTGTATGGAGTGCGTCTATTTGTACGGATCGTACTTCCTAGGTTGTAGGGGCCTCCTTACAAGTACGAGTTGTATGGAGAAACTGCTCCATACCACTGTTTGTACAGTGTTTTTCCAGGATCGGAATCAGCCCCCAAGTGTTGTGCTAAAGTGCTGTATGGCAGTGATGTGTGGGGATTTATTGAGGCGAACCAATTACAAATAGAGGAGAACAAGTATCTGAGACGCCTGTTAAAAGTTCCTCAGAGCACTCCTGCCCACATCGTACATGAAGAACTGGGTATCAGTTATACCATGGATAGGTGGGCTGTCAACCCCCTAGTTTATTGGGTAAAGATCTGGTCAAATGAGGAGGCTGTACTAAGTAGGCAGCTTATAGAAGATTGCCTCTCCCTGGACCATGGCCTCCAAATTCCCTGGCTAAAATATGTGAAGGAGTCCCTTGTGAAAGTTGGTTATGCAGATCTATTTGCTAACCTCGCGGAAATAAGTACAAAGGATAGGGCACTGGTAAAGGACCGGTTCTTTAAGTATGTAACATCGCACCCGGAAGACAGAGAGTTACTTAAACCGTCGGTGAGAAAACATTAGGTTGCCAGATCCACCGAGGCCATTGAACCATATCTGTCCTGTATAAGTAGTGCCCATGATAGACTTTTAATGACTCAGTTCAGGCTAAACCTTCTGCATCACATTTTAGCAGAACCAGCAGGGTTTATACCGCATCCAGAGTTGAAGGGAAAAAGCCAGATTTAAACAAGCACAGGTGGCACTTTTATTTCTGAAATTGGCCACAAGCACCTTTACACTCTTCTGTATCACAATTGTTTTAAGGATTACAAGGGGTACTTGAACTAGACCTGCAGATGGGGCTGCTTTATGAGAGATATGTTACATGTGAGGTTTATTTTTAGCTAGATATATTTAATCTGTACCATGTAGATTTTAAACTGTTGTATTGTTCCTTTAAAAAAAATGACATTGGTAATGTAACCTATGGATACATTGATACTTTTATGGTAATTTGATATGCCAAATAAAGGAATTTAAAAGAAAGAGTCCTGAGTCACAAGACAGCTGCTAACAGTTCCTGGTGTAAGTGTTTGCAGCTAATCAGATCTCACCATGAGATCTGTAGGATCCGTGGACCCTCTGCATGCCTATCTATCAGGAAATCTTTTTTCTTTAATAACTGCAAAACTACACCACTGAAGGGAATTACACCAAATTACAAAAAAGTGTCTTTTCCGGAGTAAGAGCTACCTTCCGGCCAATTTTGGTGTAATTCCGTCCAGCGGTTCGCGCTGTAGTCATGTTCAAAATCCCTATGGGAAATTGCATGGGGAAAATGAGTTTTGGAACCCTCCATTTTCTTGGCCCCCGCTTGACGAATCATCCCAAAACTTTCAAAACAGCAACTGAAGTGAGTAGCAAACTAGCTTTGAAAATGTTGTGAACATTCATCAAACTGCGTCAAAGCTATTAGCAAAACAAAAAGCCCTTTGTCTATGGAAACTAGGTCCTACCTATAACTACCTACCCTACTGGTGACAGCCAGCAGGTAATAAAAAATGATAGATAGATAGATAGATAGATAGATAGATAGATAGATAGATAGATAGATAGATAGATAGATAGATAGATAGATAGATAGATAGATAGGATATTTTTGCTTCCTCTTTTCGCCAGGTCGCGCACTCTAGCACGGGTGCTTTGTTGCGAGGGGCGAACCTCGCTCGTATTACTGCTCCTTTTCCTCCGTAATTTCAAAGAAAACAAGCACTCACGGGAGGAGGATCAATCCGTTTTTATTGCTGACCCTCTGAGCACCAGACGCGTTTCGGCTACTGCCTTTGTCAGTGGTACACTGACGCGCCATTTTTTCTGTTTTAAATATCCCCCGTGTGATACTGACATGTAAAGATGGAAATGGGACTACTTGCCCAACTTTCTCCGCCATCTTGGAACTGTTATTTACATAGTAATGCATACACTTTCATTACGCCCTGGATGGGCTTACACTTTATCCACAATTTTATGTAATGATTTTCAATTCCATTGTGCTATTCGGCCCTGGATGGGCTTTTCTGTAAATAACAGTTTGTTATAACAGTTAGTTCTTTCCATCTTTGATGAACTCTGTGCAAATCATATTTGTTAACACCCACACCCAAATTAAGAAAACAAGAAAGTTGAACATATACACAATAACATATAAACCACTTATACATTCTCATAATCTGTTTCTTATCATGCTTCTCTTCGGGTCAACTGCAACTGTACTCTACTGTACAACACTTCCCTGGGAGTTCTAACCTAAGTGTACTGTCATTTCCTCATGACTGTTCAGTCTTCCCGGGTTCTTCGTCCCAATATCTATTATGTATCTGGATTCCAGCCTCCTATGTTTTTGCAGCCTGTCTCCACGTCTAGGATTGTTGGAGACTTGATCTAATATAAAGTATTCCAGTAGTTCGCTATTACTTTTATGATGTTGTTTGTAATGTCTGGCTACTGGATATGATGGATCGCAGTTTGTTATGGCTCTGAGGTGTTCCAGAATGCGCATTTTTGTGGGATTTACCGTGCTGCCTATATAGCGTAGTCGCAGGGACACACTAGGCAATACACTGTGTAGGGTGTTGTGCAGGTCAAAAAGGATTTGATTTTTCGTACTTCTCCTCTCACTTGGTAAGTCATGACTTTTTTACTACGTTTGCACGCCTTACAACGACCATAGGGGTGGAAACCCATTATTGGTTTCCCAAATGGATCTTTCACAGGACGTGCAAGGTAACTACTCATTAGCGTATTTCTTAATGCCCTTGCTCTTCTGTAGGTCACCATTGGTTGCTTAGGTATGTCTGTGCCTATTACTGGATCTGTAGTTAACAGATTCCAGTTTCTCCTTAGTGCTGTTCTTAGCTGCCCGCTCCTTCTGAATACGTTGTAACCAATCTGAATTTTCCATCTTTGTCATTGTCCTTCAGTTTTGGTTTCAACGTTTGGGCTCGTGAGATGTTATTCACTTTCTTTAGGGCCTCATTCAGACATCTCTCTCCATACCCTCGCTGTTTAAATCTTTCTATACTTTCTTGTGCATTCTTTTGGTAGTCCTCTTCTGTTGTACAGTTTCGTTTAATCCGCAGCAATTCCCCGTACGGGATGCTGTGGATTAATTTAGGGGGATGGCTACTCATAGAATGCAAAATCGAGTTGCCCGCAGTGGGTTTCCTAAACAACTGCGCCGTGATTTTCCTTGTGCTATTTGTATTTCTAAGTCGAGAAAATTTACTTTACTGTCACTTATTTCACTTGTGAAACGCAAATTGTATGAGTTTACATTTAGTCTCTCTATATATTCCTCAGCCTTCTTGTCTGGGCCGCGAGACATAGACATAGATATGTCTATATAACATTTATAATTTTATTATTATTGTTAAAAGTGTTTGTTGTAATATAAATGAGATCTGGAAACAGAGGTGTAAGTTCTGTAACATTGTTCATTGTCTGGTTGTAGGTAAGCAATAAGTTCCAATAGAAAGCTTCAAGAATAAATCCCACCAGGAGCAACCTCCCTGCTGTTCAGCCCATATTCCAACTGACACTCACAGGCACTCTAACATTCCAATGCATCACCATGCACCAACATTCCACATTTCACGCAGCACACTCATACTGTCTGAAAAGCAGGTATAATACATCTCCCCTTTTTACAGAATACAATAACAACATTATGACTCCCAGATGAACATTTCACAATTGCATAAAGAGACAAAGGAAACATGTATGAAAGTAAATTAAATGGGATGTGGGTAGGGAAGGGATGTGGGTAGGGAAAACATGGCGGCCGGTTAGGTAGCAGGTTGCGGATGCCAGGAACAGCGGCGGTGCCGGGCTGGGGTGTTTATCGGTATCTGAGCTAGGGTTTAGCGTTCGAGGAGACGTTTACCTGTCTGTGGAAGTTACAGGCTGCATGTATGTGTAGCAAGTTACTTCGGAGGTCACCTTTTCTTGTTGTTTGGCGGCGGATGGCGGAGACCTCCGAGCAGGTGAGAGCGGAGAGTGAGGAGGCGGAGTCGCGTCGTTCAGCGGGGCCGCGTAGCGGGAGCTGGGGAAGGGCGGCCCAGGAAATCGGTAGAGGACGCTGGATGATTGCAAGAATTGGAATCCAACCCAGCGGAGGCCGGCGGAGAGGAGAAGAGTCTTTAGTGAAGGCTGCCCCTGGGTCTTTGAAGGTAAAAGGCGCAGAGGGTGTGTTGGATGCGCAGGGATTGTGCTTAGTAGTTACCGACTCAGAGAAACTCAGGGGAGGTTCAGATGTGGCATTGGGGCGTCCCAGATATCTATTAAGAAGCACGAAGCCTGAAAGTAACGAACCTGTCTTGGGAAAGTCCAAATTATCGCAAAGAAGCATTAAAAAGGGCCCAACTAAAGAGATTAAAACCAGTAAACTAGGAGAGTGTTCCCTAAAAAAAGATACGAGAAAAGGGAAGCAAAAGGGGCCTGAACATAAGTTAGTTACGACCCCATCGCTCAATTCTTATTTTAAGCCAGTTCCCAAGGTATTACTTCTGAAACCTGCACAATCAGCTCAGAACCCCACCCCCATCGTTGTTAAGGGTGGAAAGCTGGTGGAGCCCCTGCTCGGGGATATTGAGGACTTAGATTGGTCTGCGCATTTAACTCCAAACCCCTTTCAGGCTCTGGCAATTGAGATGGAGTCTGAGAAAGAAGAAACGTTGTTATTAATTACAGAATTGCCAGATACAGAGACCCCTCAACAGCTTAATATAGCATCAAAAGCTGATGGAGTAGTTGTAGTAGGAGCAGTAGGAGGAAAAGTTGAAGAAGTAATAGATGGAGGGATGGAGGTGGGGAAATTCGATGGAGTTTTAATGTCTCAGGATGGGCTGGACACGAGGCAGGTTGATTTTCAGCAGAATAGCTTAGATATACCAGATATGTCGGTACTGACATTACTAAGAAAGCTGGAAAGAGACATCCACATAGGTTTTGAAGCCTCAAAAAAAATCAGGAGCATATAAGTGCTTCATGTAGTCTGTTAGAAGACAAGTTAGATAAACTAAGTACTCACACAGAAGTGATTGAGACAGAGATGAAAGTGATGCAGGGGAGAATTGTGGATAATCGCAAGGAAATTGAGGCTATGAAATTCAAACAACAAGAGACTGATGAGAGAGTTGAGAAATTGGAAAATAAGCAAAGGCGTAACAATCTGAAGATCTTAAAATTACCAGAAGGAAAGGAGGGGTCAGACTTAAAAAGTTTTGTAGTTCAATTGTTAAAAATGGAGTTACAGTTAGAAGAATCAGAAGAAATGTTGTTACGAGACATTCAGAGAGTTCACCGGGACCCCTTCCGGTTGATTCCAAATCGTTCTAAACCAAGGAAAATATTAATCAATTTCCAAACGTATAACTTAAAAGAGAAGATTTTGACAGCGGCCCTCAAGAAAAATAATATAATTGTGGATGGAATTTCAGTAGACATTAGGTCAGTTTTATCGCCAACCCCAGCAAACAGGCAATGGGAATTAGGAAAGCGAATGGCGCCACTTAGAGAAATGGGGGCACCTGTCCAATTGAAATTCCCTGCTTTTCATAGGGATCCATGCATGTAAAACAATAAATAAAAGCTGGAACCCACATCCCCCCCCTTTTCAAAACATAAGGGAAAAAAACAAGTACTCCCCACATCTCATAACAAACCCTACATGCCACAAAACACACCAGTTGGACATGACTAGCTTGAAAGGCAGCACACAGAGAAAACCAACACATAATGACGCGGCAGACAATGGTAAAGAACTCTAACAACCACCAAATAAAAAAAAACTCTCAGACTAATACATAAAACCCCTTGTGGCTTGCACCCTCACAGAGAACCCAACATAACAACATAACAAAAACAGCATGCACTGGGTGACTTATGCCATCACAGTCATCCCACACAAAACCACCGAAGTACAGCTAACAGCGGGAGACTCAACCCCTCACAGTCATTCCCTCACAAAACATATGGAGCAGAAACTGGTGATTTAGGCGCGTACAGTCCTCCCAACAAAACATCCAGTGTACAACAGCAAAGAATGGGTGAAATCCAACTCACATTTCTTCCCTAACAGAAAGGGCAACTAGTATATGGTAAACAACAGGTGGCTTAACCTCTCGCAGTCATCCCACACCAAACATATGAATCAGAAATGAGTGACAACCTTTTGCAGTCATCCCACACCAAACATCTGAAGCAAAACCGGTGACTTCACCTCTCACAGTCATCCCACACAAAACATCTGGTTCAGAAGTGGGTGACTTAACCTTTAGCAATCATCCCACACCAAAAATCGGAATCCGAAATGGGTGACTAAGCCTCACAGTCATACCACAAGTCACTGGCAAAATGAACCTCGCCAAAATACATCCACACACACATAACCATGAGAACCTGCTGTAGAGCTCACATGACATATCACCCTAAAAAATATATATATATATTTAGTCAGCTACCAGAAAGACAACTAAATAAAGGTAACTGCCAGACTAAAATGCAGCTATCCAAAAGCAAAGTGCAAGGACACCAATGCACAGAAAACACTTGCACGAAGATACCCACATTCAAGAATATCCTTTACAACCTAATCTTTTCACACACGCACTTGCATAACATGCAGCACTATGTCCGTCTGTTGCTGGACTTGACCCACTAAACTTGAAACATGGAAGTCTGTCCTCTGCACTGTGGCAGTTCACTCCACTTCAGAGAGACCGCCCAGGCCACCGAGACCAGTCCACAGGCATCTGGGACCATTTGGGGCCGCCCCCGGCTGAACATCAAGCTGCTGTGAGAGTCCCTCGGGCTGTGCAAAAGACAAAGGGGGCGATTAGTATGGCGGACGGATTGCCTCTGCTAGGCCGGCGGTAGCCACCGCCGGCCCGGCGGAGGCAATCCGTCCACCATCCTCACAGAAAAGACCCCCGCCACATTAGGATGGCTGGGGGGTCCGCAGCGGATGGCAAGACTGTCCGCCGCTTTTCCGCCGGTCACCTTTGCGACCGGCGGAAAAAGTGCATACATATGGTGGCGGTGTCTGCGAGACACCGCCAGCCATATTATGATGCCGGCGGTCCTATACTTTTCAACGGCAGCATTGCCGCCGTGAAAAGGCATACGGTCTTTGCTTTGGGGGCCCGTTGCGGGCTCCCAGGGTGAAGGGGGGTGGGTGGTGCACATGGGGGGTACCTATGGTATCCCCCTGCATTTACATGCAGAAAGCGGCAGGCAAGGCGCGGTGCCTGCCACTTTGTGCATGTAAATGTAGAACATGCTTTTTTAACCTTGCGGCGGGTGCTGCTTTAAGCAGCACCCGCCGCAAGGTTAAAGATTCAGGATGTGACCGCCAGGGTGGCGGTCACATCCTAATTGCACCGGAGGGACCGCCGCTGCCCCTGCGGACGGTCCCTCCACCTCAGGGGTGGCGGACGGACGCAGGTCTGTCCGCGATCCTAATGAGGCCCAAAGTTAGGTTGCAGCCGACATGTATACACAGCACCAAACAAACCAGACAAGAAAGCGGTTTATGGATCCCAAACTGAAAAACGCTGTGAGGGAAAATAGGAGGTCCCCGTTCCTCCTCCCAAACGGAGGAGCAGAAAAGAAGCAGATCAGGTGTGTGAAGATGAACACTGCCACAGCTGCTCCTGGGAGTGACTCTCCTACCTGAGACTGTGTTCCTCGGGCTCAAGTACCAAGATTCCTCCCTGCACCCCGGGCCGCACTGCAGCCCTGCAAAGAAGAATATTAACCTGGTTTCCGCCCTCCTTGTGTTAATGCAAAAATATGTGCCTTACATTAAGTGACATTTTCACTGATGCATCGATTGGGAGGATAAACTTCAATGAACCCGAAGGTCACCATAATTCAGTGGTTCTGTTGACCCTCCACAACCCAGAACAGGAGTTTGCAACGCTGTAAAAACAAAGATGGTAGCACATAAGAATGAACAGTGCCGGCTGGCTCCAGGCACCTATGTCATTGCGCAGCTTGTGTTTCCCTGGACCTCTCCGCAGCACTTTCACGTGACCCCGTGGACATGGTAAGGAGTGTGCGAGGGGTGCACAAGCCACCCATAACACATCTTGTGGCCCATTTAAGTGCTGTGCACCAGTAAATGCACAGCCACTTGGCCCATTTCAATGCCGCACAACGGTGCTGGCATGGGCCTACTCAGAGACAAATTCGAAGGCACTCCTAACAGGTAGCTTACCAGCAGTGCATATTTTCCTCAACTTCTGCCAATATAACAGTGTCAATCCTTCAACATTAAGACAGCAGCCATATCTTGTCTTACCTGCTGCGCTCCTCTGTCTCCTTGAAATTAAAAATTGTTGGTTTCCGTCAGTAAAGACACATTTCTTGTGAGCCCTGTAAGGTCCCATAAACAAAACAGCACGCTGCTGGCCCTGCTCCTTTCTTAGCAAATTGACTGCATTTGCATCAATAATAATGTATGTAAATCAAACACACCCTGGTTAGGGCCGACCGATGTTGAAGTCACTGGTGGGGCTGCCGGGCGGTCTGCATACTCAAGTCTTTTTACTTCAAGTTCATGAGTTCTGTACTTTTAGTTTCCTCTTTTAGTTTCTTCCTCTTTAGTTGCCAATAGCCACAGCAGTTAATTTCACAGCAGTTTCTCTTGAAGCTTCAATTTCTTCTAATCTTAGTTTCTCAGTCTCTCTCTGTAAAATATCTTCTTTCATTCAGCTTACACAAGTAGGTTCTTCTTTAAAATCGTCGCCAAATGTTGTTATATAAATGAGGTCTGAAAGCCGAGGTTTAAATTCTGTACGATGGTTTATTGTCTTGGCTGCAGGTAAGTGATAAATTCCAATAGTAAGATTCAAGGATAAGCCCCACAAGGAGCAGTCTCCCTGCTGCTCAGCCCATACTCCAAGTGACACTCACAGGCACCCTAACATTCCATGCATCTCCATGCAGCAACATGTCACACAGGACACTCATAGTGACTGAGCAGCAGGTATAACAGTGATCTCTATGCAGAACATGCTTGGCTGCATATTTAAAGTTGTGCTGTATCTAAAATGAGCCCACACACCCTCTCTAGAGTTCAACCTTAGAATGCTCGCTAATTTCCACTTATGGACTCATAAGTGACTATAGCTCTCAGTGGTGGACTGTGTACTAGCTTCCCCTTCTTTAGCAGCTCATTGACCCCTGTAATTATCCACCGCTGGTGATTTGTTATACTACCGATCTCTGGAATGATCAATAAGCTTCATAAGTATGCATTTTTAGCAATACACTTAAACGCTTCTTATAAGTTCTTTTCATAATATTATGTTCTTTCCTGGTGGTGGAAATGAAAACGGATTTATGCATCTTTGGACCCATTTTTAAAACCTGTAACAAGTTGATGAGACACCACTCTCGTTGCTTTTTTGGTGTGTTCCAGATCAGGTTGCCTTGGTCTGTCTGAATATTGTCAAATGATAGTTCTGATGCATGCGGCAGTAAAGAATAAAAACGCGTGCTTGATAGGAGGATAGGAGTGGGTTTCATTTTTCTGTACTATTTAATAGCTGCGTTTTTCTCTATAATAGAAAATTAATTAGCTTATTTGCATAGGAAGCAGGAGTTTCAGGATCCCAGCTGTAGAATAACCATATATTATGTGTCACTTCCGATAAACATCTTGAAATAGCCCATGAAATGAAACTGCTTCATGTAGTATTTTTGGAGTGGAAGAGAAACAAAAGCCACTGTCCTTTTAGACTGATTAATGAATTAATTCTCTGTTATGAAGAAACATTCAGTCATTTAATGGGGGATTGCTGTGACCTTCAATCATGTGACTTTTGAAAAATTGCATTGGTAGGCAGTGTGGGTGAAATTGAACAACTCTTTTTCCTGAAAATTCATGGTATTTGTTTTTAACACTCTAAGGGAGCCATTTTAAGAATGTCAAGTGGCCCTCCAATCTGAGTAGTCAGCCTGTGCTTGCCTGTCACAGGACCTTGCTCCATGGTCACAGACTATCGTCTGCTAGGGGCATCGCTAAATCTTTCAGTGCTGCTACCAAGGCAGTATTTTTCCTCTCTCAATATAAACTGCCAAAGTGGGAGCTTGTTATTGAAAACCAAAAGATCAATGGTCCGAAGCGCAGGTTTTTCCAGGGCATGAGGGTATATTCTGTTCTTTCTTGTTTGGTACTACTCAGCGTTTCTAGGCGGTCCAGGACAAGAAACATTTTCATCAGAAGAACTTTCCGATCTAACCTGAATGATGCTGCCCCTATTGCATATGATTGTTGATCAAAGGTTTAAACGGAGACTCAGCTGGGCTCCAGCACTGGAAACCTGGGTCTTTGCCCATCTCTAAAAGGGGTGGGCAAACCACATTTGCATAACGTTACATCTCCACGCTAAGCTTTTAATAAAGTCAATGAAAAATACTAATGATAGGTATTTTGGGAGAAAAAAAACTATGCAAACACCTAGGGGCAGATTTATGTTAACTGGCGCATCCCCAGGGATGCGCCAGTTAACATGCGCCACAGTGCGCCACAGCTCCGCCAGCACCATGGTGCAAAAACGGCACAGATGCGTGACGCATCTGTGCCGGAAATCTGGCGCATTGCTGGAGTTGCGTCGCAAGCGCGACACAGCTCCAGCAAGGCTCGGGGGTGCCCCATTTTAACAATGCTGCGTCAAGACCTACGCCTGCTTTAAGCAGGCGCAGGCTTTTGACGCAGCATTGGCTTAAAAGTGACTGAGTGAAATATCACAGATTTCACTCAGCCACTTTTGTGAGGCGCACCTGCCCCGGAACGCCCACCCTGCGCCGGAACGCCCACAAGCGGCGCAGGGCTTTACAACATGACGCATCTGCCTATATGCGTCACGTTGTAAATCGTTCGTAGGGATGCGCCACGTTTACGCCGCCTTGCGTGACGCAACAGCGGCATAAACGTGGCGCAAGGGCCTCATAAATCTGCCCCCTAGTATTTTAAATTATCTTTCAAAATGCTTTCAGCAAGATACTTTACCTGCAGAAGAAGTTCGCAAATTTCACAACATCTCCAAGTGCAAAAGTGATCAACTTGGCGCAACTTCAGCAACACATTTTTAATTCACCACATTCAAGAACGCAGCACAAATTGGGAAAGGAACAGGCCTAGGTAGAGTTTGCGGAGTTCTGCGCCATGGAACAACGCCACGCTCCGCAAAGTTCCAAGAGCTGCAGAATGTGGTAAGTCACGCTGCTTGCACTGATGTTAACGCCGGAAGTTTGTTCTGCGCTGTAAAATCAGTGCAAACAGCACTATGCTTCAGACCAGAGAGTGCTGCTTCTTTTTGCCGCTGGAGTAGATATTCTACTCGAGTGGCAGCTTCCTTAACACGAGCAGCAGATTTCTCATTTCAAGCAGTCACTACCTGCCGCAACTGCCCAGGTTGAGACATCTTGCCAGGATGAGCTCTAGTAGGAACCTAATGTTGATGAGCTGCATGAGAGAAAAAACTCCACTCTGCACCAATTCGCGGAGTTTTGTGGAACTCTGTGCGGAGCAGTATTCATCACCCACCCCTAGAAAGGAGACCTCTCTATTCTTCTAAACAGAAAGCAACTTGTTGATGCAGGAATCAAGTGCTGTGGTACACGACTTTATGCTCTAATAAGTACAAATGAGGCAGAGACAAACACATGGCTCAACAGTAGCCTGAATCTTTTAAACGTATTATAATGTTGGCTACATAAATGAACATATTGGCCATGATTATGGTTGGGTCGATGTTTACTGACTCCTGCAAAGACCCCTTTTTACACAAGGGTCAGAATTTTGAGTAAGCTGATATATATCGAATCTGGTTAATATAAGATGCGTTAAATAGCTCGCCCTTTGTTAAAATTTGGCAGGTCAAACCTTGCAATTTTTTACAACGGAAAACTGGGCAGTATTTGCAGTACCAAGAATTATTTGGTATAGTAAGCTCCAAAATCTGCATGTGATTTCCCAGAAATGTATATTATTCATTGCACCCTAAGGGATCCTTATTTATCTGATGCGATAAAAGCACTTGGATTCTGACAAACTCTGAATCAAGGCCACCGAGTCTTTTTTTCCATGCTTCTGAAAGTTCTACAGAGGCATTTCACGCACCCTTTTTATAGGAGATGTATGGAGTCATTGGCAGAGGGTAGCTTGTGTACTGGCAGCCATGAGTGACAGCTACAAAAATAAGTCCCTAATCACGCGCCCTGCAGAACATTAGGCTGGTCAGTGGAAATGTGAATTTTTGCTTCTGGTAAAGTCAGGATGAATCGCTAATCTTGGTGAAGCGTAAAGATTCCTCACCTTGTCAGGAAACTTCAGCAAAATTGTCAATTCACATTTTATCTGTTGCACGAATAAACCAGCAAGCTGCCCGTTTTGGCCAGATTAAAACCTGCTATGCCAGAAGACTCTTTAAAACCTGAGAGTATTTGGCTTAGGCAAAGAGGAAAGGAGATTTTGGGTACGATTTTGAATTTGGTGACAACTTAAAATCGCCCAGTTTCTGGAATTTACTCCATTATGGTAGCAGTGTCCCGGTGAACCGAAGGCAGTCGATTAGTCTTTGCATGTCCCATTTCCTCTATAATTTGAAGGATTTTCATGTACCCCCAACCTCTACATCAGACTCTGTGTACGGCTTCAGCTACAGCAAAGCCTGAAAGCTGCAGGCAAAGCTGATGCAAGGATTCTTGTCTATGATGAAGTAATATTTTGAAGCCCCTTCTCCTTGACATCGACTATTAATTGACACCTGTGAAGGCTATTTGGAGCCCCTGTATGTGGTGCCTTAAATGATCACCTACAATCAGGGGCGGCTGGTGTTAATGGTCAAAAGGGCCACCGCCCTACCTCCCTGAGGGTAAAGGCAAGAAGAGAATTAAAAAAGGCCAAACAGCTGAAAAGAAATTACTACTTTTTGCTCTCTTATTATTAACTAGCAGCCCGTCCCGACGTTGTCAGGGTATGAATTGCTGCCGGCCAGTAGTATATTGTTTTGTAGGATTTCGTTTTGATAGCATTTCTTATCTGTGACAGGCCTGTGAAACGCTCCGCTTCACAGTGCACTACTGGTGCACTTAAGAATGCGCATTCAGTAGTGTGTGAACTCGAATTTCCCTACTTTATTTCTCCTTGCAATATTATATAGCGCGAACTCGACAACATGGCATGAGCACAATTTACATTACAAAAGAACACATTCATTTGTGGTAGGCACAGGGAGACAAAGCAATTTGCCTGGAATCACAGGATGTTGAGCTGATGCTGAGATTCGAAGGTAGCTCCCCAGCTCTAAAGTTCGCAATTCTAGAACTTGTGGCGGGAGGTGTGTCTAAAAGTGGATGTCGGTGCTGGCCATCAATGAGAGAGACCTGTGCATTTTTCAAATGGGTGGTGAAAAAATATGAGAATGTTGCTGGAGATGTGGGCCGCCGTGCCACCAATGTACTTACCGGGGGAGGGTAAACACCCATTATTCCGCAACTTTCTTTCCGCATACCATCACTCCGCATACTTTCATTACAAAAGTACCATGACTCCGCGATGCCATTATAACACATGGCATTACATTTCATATGCTTTTACCACGCATACATTTACAACTAAATTCGTTGTAAATGCATGAATGGTAAAAGCATGTTTTTTTTTAATGTTTGGATAAGGTAAGTATGGGTATTGGGGTATATGTTTTGGGGTACTGAGGTATATGTTTTGGGGTGTTTGGGTATTTTAAGGGTTCAGATATAGTTTTGGGTTATGGGGTACAGGGGTAGTTTTAGGGTTTAGGGATAGTTATGGGTTTTGGGGTACAGGGGTATTTTTAGTGTTCAGGGCTAGGTTTGGGTTTTGGGGTATAGGGGTATTTTTAGGGTTCAGGGGTAGGTTTGGGTTTTGATGTACAGGGGTATTTTAAGGGTTCAGGGCTAGGTTTGGGTTTTGGGGTACAGGGGTATTTTTAGGGTTCAGGGCTAGGTTTGGGTTGTGGGGTACAGGGGAATTTTAGGGTTCAGGGGTAGGTTTGGGTTTTGGGGTACAGGGTTATTTTTAGGGTTCAGGGCTAGGTTTGGGTTTTGGGGTACTGAGGTAATTTTAGGGTTCAGGGGTAGGTTTGGGTTTTGGGGTACAGGGGTATTTTAGGGTTCAGGGGTAGTTTGGTTTTTGGGGTACAGTGGTATTTTTAGGGTTCAGGGCTAGGTTTCGGTTTTGGGGTACTGGGGTATTTTTAGGGTTTAGGGGTAGGTTTGGGGTTTGAGGTACAGGGGTATTTATAGGGTTCAGGGCTAGGTTTGGGTTTTGGGGTACAGGGGTATTTTTAGGGTTTAGGGATAGGTTTGGGTTTTGGGGTACAGAGTATATTTATAGGGTTAAGATGGGTTAGTGTTTAAGGGTGTTGGGGTATTTTAAAGAGTAAGGGTGGGTTATGATTATGGGGTGCAGGGGTATTTAAAGGGAGCAGGGTGGGATTAGCACACAACATGAGACATGGCATGAAGGGCGGAATGTATCACACGCCCCCAGCGTTTGTCACGCCCCCCAGCACACGCCCAGAGCACAACGCAGACACGCCCACAAGGGACTACTTTGCTGGCACAGTTCTTTTACCTTTTAAATGTATATGGTGGGCGTCTGCATAGCCTATGTCCTTCTGCTGCAACTGCCCTTTCCAACGCTGTATTGGGTGTTGTGATTGGTGCTGTGGTTCCTGAGATTACCCGCCTCAAAGGTTTGGGCTCTCTCTTTATATATTAGTATGGATTGGGTAGCTGTGATCAACTTTGAAGACATCCTGCTGCGCATGTGCTTGCTGGGTGATGTCTTCTTCAACCTGTTGGCACAAGCAACAGCAGTGACATCATGGCAGAGGGTGTGCCGAATTGCATTGCCATGGAGTTGGTTGCTTTTCGGGCGCTTACACAATGACCCGGGTAGGAGTTAACAGAGCTCCATTCATTTCAATGGCAGGGGCGGGGTAGGCTGATATGGAGAATGAAGTAATGGGTGTGTTGCCCAAATATGAATTTAACTTGAAAAAAAAAAAAGAGTTGTTTAGAAAAACAGGAACAGTTGGTTAAATCAAACACTAAGGGTGGGAGTGCAGCATACTGAAACGGATCTGAGGACAGACTCAAACTACAATTGTTTTGAATTTTTTTTTATACATATCTTGAAGTATCATAAAACTATTCATAAATCTTGTTTCAGGAGTGAAATGTGGGCCTTGTTTTAAGGCCATAAATTACTCCCACCTGATGTCAAATGAAGGTGGGTCTTGACCTTGCTTGGACACAATGAGGGCCAGTGGGTAACGTGTCCAGATGTCTGGCTTGGAAGTGCGTGATCACTGCATGTGTAGTGTGTGCTGTGACCTGATTGGCTGAATGTTCCTAACTTTGTGTGGCATCTTACTTTATGGTGCTTTGGGAACACACCCCTTCCACCCATGTACGTTTTATTCAGGCCAATCTCCCAGTACTATTGTGATGTTGCTGCCTATCTGTGGGACTAATCTAGGTTTTTCCTGTTCATGCTTTTGTCCTGCTATTTACGTGCCGCTCCATCTGTATCTGTCAATCAGTAGCTTCAGGCCTAGGGCAAAGGCCTGCCTGACCATGTATTTCTGACACAGTGTTGATGGAGAGGTTATATCGGTGGATTTCAACAACAGTGGTTCAATTTCAGTTGTGTACCTACGCATACTATTGCATACATCAACATCAATATTATCATTCCCCCCTCTAGTTGAATTTTCAACTGCATCATTTACTCCATACTTCATGACAGTCACATTGGTGGGGGCTTGTCGTGTTTCAGGTTTACCTTTTCCTACTTCCCAAGCTACTTTTCAACCACCCGGAGTACAAGCCCTGCTCAAAGGCACCGGCCCTCCTTATGCATGTAAATGAAACAGTTATTGGATGGAAAGAGTCAGAGTCCCATTATTCATGTCATTGCCTGGGACGAATATGCAATAGGACACACCTATCTTGGCACACACCTCTCCCTCCATTGTGGTCATCAAGTCCAACACTTACTGATGATGCATCACCATGAGTCGGATGGCTCCTAGTTCTTCTTTGATTGCATTAAGGCCGAGCTCAGTACTTTTCATCATTTTCATCATCTCCCATCAGATTATTTGCACCCAGCGGGTGTGTGCTTTCATCTGCACTGTGAAGAAGGGCATGGACACTCCCACATTGACTTGTGTGTCAGAAAATAGTCTGAATTCTTCTAGCTTGTTCTTGAACTGAGCCCAGCCAAAATAATCAGCAGTTCTTTTTTCTCAAGCCTAATTCTAATTTAAATTTAATTCTAATTTAAAACACTTGTAAAGCGCGACGTACACCTTGCGGTTTCTTGGCGCTGGGGGTTCATCAACTGAGGGAGAAAGACCAGGGAAAGGGTGAGGTAAGTTTAAGCGGGGAAAGCCTGGCAGAAGAGGAAAGTTTTCAGGTCTCTACGGAAGGAGAGGTACTGAGTTGCAGAACGAAGATTGTCTGGAAGTGAGTTCCAGAAAGTAGGGGCCAGAGTTGAGAAGTTGGACCCGCCCCACTTTTTGCGTGAGAAGCGGGGGATCTGGAGAAGGGACTTGGAGGAAGACCGGAGATCTCTTGCAGGGACATAAGGTTTAATAAGTGAAGTGATGAAAGCAGGGGCAGTGCCCTGACGGGCCTGAAAAACCATGCATCCGATCTTGAATAGGGAGCGCTGTTTCACGGGGAGCCAGTGGAGCTCTTTCAGTAGGGGGGTGGAGTGGTGATAGCGGGGAAGGCCGTATACCAGCCGGGCCGCCTGGTTCTGGATAGTTTGGAGTCTACGCAGGCTGTACGCTGGAATACCATGATAAAGGGCGTTGGCGTAGTCCAAACGCGAAATTACCAGGGCGGCTATGATCATCTTTAGTGCCTGGGGGGAAAAGAAGCGGGAGACAGAGCGGATAGTTCGGAGAGTGAGGAAACAGGAAGAGACCACGGAGCTGATTTGAGAGTGAAGAGTGAGCTGATTATTCATTTTGACACCCAGTGTTTTGACCGAAGTGGAGGGGGATGGTGCAGGGCCGAGAGAGGGGGGCCAGAAAAGAGAGTTCCAGGGGCTGGATGAACCACCAGTGAGAACCAGCTCGGTTTTATCCGGGTTCAGTTTAAGATGGTTGTGGTTCATCCAGTCCCTGATGAATGACATAGTTGACTGGAAATTAGAAGCCGAGAGAGAAGAGGGAGACAGATCAAAGATGAGCTGGAGGTCATCCGCATAGTTATAGACGGTGACCTCCAGCTGCTGGAGTGCATAGATAAGAGGAAAGATGTAGAGATTAAAGAGTAAGGGAGAAAGAGAAGAGCCCTGGGGAACACCGCAGGTGACAGGGAGAGGGGTGGAGGTGAAATCGCCTAGTCGGACCGCCTGGGTGCGGTCCCTCAGAAAGGAGGAGAGCCAGACCAGAGCTGATCCCCCGATGCCAGCCGCCTTGACACGGGCAAGTAGGATAGTATGGTCCACCGTGTCAAAGGCGGCGGAAAGATCAAGGAGGACCAGTGCCTGGTGATTGTTTTCATCCATACCCTTTCTGAGGTTGTTGAAGACTGAGACTATGACCGATTCGGTTGAATGCCTAGGGCGAAAACCTGCCTGGCGAGGAGCCAGCCCCCCATTCGCCTCGATGTAAGCGCTCAATACCACGGTGACATGGCGTTCCATCACCTTGCCCAAAAAGGGCAGCAGGGAGATGGGGCGATACAATTGAGTTGTTTTCATCTGCAGTGGATGGTGGTACACTCTGACAGATCTTCTCCAGGAATGACCATGGTAAGCGTGGTGTATGGTGACCAGAGGGGAAAAGGCCTTGCCATCCAGGGACAAGTGGGTGTAAGCAAATTCACCACACTGCCAGTATATATCCATCAGCATGGGGGTGTCCCTTTGCCTGTTCAGTCCATTAAATATTGCTCCACAGTTCTCAATAGTGCAGAGCAGAATTGTTGCTTTACCTCTGAAACACAAGGAATACAGTGTAAGTTTCCATGCAATTAGGGGTTGCTCCTTCCCTTCCAACCTATGCTGGTATTCAGCTATCCCCTAGGAGACTTATTTCCCTTCATGTCATCAAGGTTGGTGGCCCTACACTGTAATTTCATGTTTGCCGTCCATTTGTTATTAAAGAGACTGCACCAGACATGCTAAAGGCAAGCCTGGGACCACAGACGAAAGCGAGAGCAGACGTATTTGTGCACCGGCTTGGCTACTTCCAAGAATCTCTTTTCTGGAAAGTCTTGGAGCAAACAATATCCTCCCCATGTGGTGTTTTTCTGATATGGCCCTTTGCCATTTTCCCTATGTTAGCCTAATTGTGCACACTGTAGGCTTCTTATATTTTGCACACATTACTAAATATCATGCATGCCTTTGTGCCACATTTTATTGTCACACAGAACCAGCACATATTTTCGTATTCTACTCTTTTCCTGGGATTCAGTCAGAACACCCCAGACAAGCTCAAATAACATTGCCCCTTGTTATTCTCTCTGGTCAGACATTAGCATCCAGACATAATAAAATAACGCAACTGCTACTTTGAATACACATATCTTGTCATATAAATGATGACAGGGGTTCTGAAGAAACAGAAACAGACTGAATGCCTTGAGACAAGAGTGTTGCGTCAGCTGAGATATAGAACATCCACCTATGTGTCCTAAGGTATGGGGTCTGCCACTAAACCCAGAGATCTATAATATATAACTGCTTAGCTTCAGTAGTACGGGAGGGTCTAGGCAGACCTATCATACAACATGACAGGGATTTTTTTGGTATATAGTGTATTAACCATGCTGATAATATTATTGACATGTATTTCTTTTCGAATTGTGGCACAATTATTGCATCTTAGAATGCAATATTTTAAATAAACATTGTAAACTTCCTTCATGTTTCTTTTTTCATCTTATTGTGGCAAGTACTAGTCAGAGTGCGAAAGGGTGTGTCCTGTTACCGCGATCCCTGAGAGGGTCGAGAGTGTTGTGTTACCGGGTGCCAAATCATTAGGTTCTCTGGAACGGTTAAGAGGGCAAATGAGGCACTATAACTAGTCGTACGTGGACTCACTAAGGTGGTATGGTGACTCATTCCCTACATACTGATGTTTTGTGGCCCCAAGCATAGTTCTGTTCCTGTACAACAGCCAGTCAAGCGCACACAACAGTTGTGATGGCGTAGTTGTTTATAGTAAAGCGATCAAGGATAAGATCAAAGACACGATGTTCTTTCCGTCTTAGTTTTTTAATTGGTGAGTGGTTGGGCCTCCTGTCCAGGAGAGACCAACGGACAAAAAGAAGAACCAGCCGACACGTGTTTCGTCAATCAGGGCAGTTAACCCAATGACTCTTCAGGGCTGGAGATAATACAAAAGGAGGGGGTTTGTGATGCATAACAATAAGATTGCGAAAGAACAATCAAAAATATGGAACTAAAGAGGAGAGGGGAAACTAGTGTGAGTGGAAACCTGGAGAAGGAGGTGTGCGGAAAAACATACTTGAAGTGATTTATAAGGTTGGCGGATAGAAAACACCTAAAGTGCAAACAGAACGATTTAGTGCCCTCATGGTGAGTGGTGACTTGATATGTGAACACACGGTTAAAAACAATGTGCTGAAGCACTTGCAAATTGGAGGACAAGGCGCAACACTGTAGGGAAGAAACAGAAGAAGCTGAGGCGTACATAACTATTGTGTCGTCATTTTATATGTATGCGGATTATCTTAAGGAACAAAAGAAATGCTGAATTACAACGTGGGTGAAGTGAAGTGACAAACCAGTGATAATAAATAGTTGCTGATGTACTCTTATGACATGTCCTGGAATATCAAGTATGGGACTGTAGTTATTGAGAACAATCATCCTGGCCTGTACCTAAGAGGAAAATCGAGGGCAGAAAATGCAATTCTATAATATCCAAATACAAAACATGTAGAAGTCAGTATTTCTGCCTGTAAGGGTGTCCACGTATGAGGATGAGAAAAACGAAGAATAAGACATAATAGTTACAGAAACGGTAGTGGATCAGCAAATTATAAACGGTGATATAAAATAACTCGTTTAGTTGTAAATAAATGTAAAAAACATAGCAATTTTGGTAGAGAATCAACTCGTTGAACAAGGTCCTGTGTGCACACACTTTGATTCTACGTGAATAAACACAACATGACAATTTCATAATTACCCTTGCATTTTCAGCCGCAAAATCGTAACTAGTATGGTGGTGCTAGTCATACATTAGAGCATTCCTAACATTGTGAGCCGTGTGTTTAAAAGACAGCCATTGATAGAGTAGTTAAAGTGGTAGCAAAACGAATGTAGGAAAAAGGGTAGAAAAAGGGTACCTGTCGGGGAGTGAATGATCGTAGTATCTGTGGCGAAAAAAAGAGAAAAATAGGATGCTATCAGAGCACTGCAAACTGTTGATGCAAAGTGCTCTGAAAAGGAATTTAACAATGAGAGGTAACTAAATGTGAAGTAACTCACCGGGGGACCGGTGATACTTCCAACCCGGTCCTGGTCGGGTTTCAGGTGGGAGAAAATAAGTCCACACCAGAGGTGGCACAATCGATAATGCCCAAATAATATCAGTCCATAAGGCGGGTGATGCCTCGAGTATGGATCACGAATGGCTCTGAAAAAGAGAATTGACAGATGGGAGGGGTAAGGAAGAGCCGAGAATTAAAACAACAGGTGTGGGAGGCGCCTTACCGTAGTGCCGGGTGATCAGGAGACGCGGAGTTGCCGGATGCGGGAAACACAATGTGCATGTAGTGGAGCTAGGTTTATACTCCAGAATGCACTGCGTCATGGTTAAAAAACTAGAGAGCAAACTTGCAGCAGTGAGCGCTAGTGGTGGCTATCTTTAGAAGAAAGACTGGGGATTGGGGAAGGGATGTGTAAAGAAAGGAAAGACTCATAATGGATCGACAAAGCGAGTCCGGTGATTAAGATAAAAGGTGCCACAGGTTAAATAACATGTGGATGATAGTAAGAAATGGAGAGAATTTAGTAAAAATATTAATTTATAGAAAAGGTACCAGCATGTTTGGATGATTGTTCATAAAACTCTAAATGGCAACGGGTGATAGGTAGCACCCTTTGAAACAAGTAGGAAAGTATGAGATAGCAAAACCAAGTTAAGAGAGAAACAAGAAAAATGGAAAAGGAAAAGTGTTAGTGACATAGAATCCTTTAGGGTTAAGTAGTTTCATCATTGATAAATACAGTATAACTGAGAGTCTTGCATTAGAGGAATTGCAGAGTTCAAAGTATATTGTCTTTCAAGAACATAGAAAGTAATGTAGTTCATCATCAGTATTCTGTCCGTGTTTAACTGATTAAAGGCGCATGATCCAGGTGGCCTCTTGGCGTCTTAGTTTTAGTTCTCGATTGCCACCTCTCACGCTGGCGTCTGTCACATCAATCCCAAAAAAGGTGAAGTTTTTTGTGGTGCTTTGTGACGGACAGGAGGCCATGTGTATGGCCATGGGATACCGGGCATCCTGTTGTAAGATAGCCCGAGCATGTTCTCTGATCCATTCCTTCAAGGGTCGAATGGTGCTGCCTACATATATACTGAGACACATACATTGGATGACGTAAACCACATATCTGGAATTGCAATTTATGTTTCTGTTGATAGTAAATTCTTGGTTTTTGAAACCACTGAAGGTTTTGACCCCATGTTTGGCCCATCTACAAACTCCACAGTTACCGCATTTGTAGAAACCGTTGGATCTTTCAGTTAGCCAACACATGTTTTTGGTGCCATACGGAACTGTAGGGCAAAGTCTGTTTCTCAAGTTTCTGCCACGACGGTAGGTGATCTGTGGTTTGATAGAGATAGCTTCCTTCAATGACCTGTCTGCTAGTAAGATGCCCCAGTGTTTTTGGAAACTTTTTTTCACTGTAGCACTTATTTGGTTATAGTCCATTATTAGTCTCACCGGTTGTTGTGAATCTACTTCTGTTCTTTGGTTGCTTAGAGTGGCTTCTCTGGTGAGTCGTTTGATTCTGTTTTTGGCTTTGTGTAGGACTTGCGGTTTATATCCTCGTTTGAAGAAGCGGTTGGTCATGTCTTGCATACATGCGTCAAAGTCCTTATCATTGCTGCAATTTCTCCTAGCCCGAATGAACTCTCCATATGGTATTGAATTGATTTGATGGGCTGGATGAGAGCTACCTGAATGTAATAAGGCATTACAAGATGTTTCCTTGCGGAATAAACGACTTTGAAGGGTATTGTTACTGACATAGAGTTCCACGTCAAGAAATGTGACATTAGTGGTGCTGATATGGCTGGTGAATCTCATGTCCATGTTGTTGTCATTGAGATATTCACAGAAGTCCTCAAGTTTTTCTTTAGTGCCACACCAGATGAGTAGGCAGTCGTCAATATACCTGCCCCAGTATACTATGCAATCTACCCAGGGCAGACCCTTAGTGCCCCAGATGTATTCTGCTTCTAAGGCTCCCATGTAAAGGTTGGCAAATGACGGGGAAAATCTCGAGCCCATGGCTACTCCCTTGGTTTGTTTGTACCATTGTTTATCATAAAGAAAGTAGTTGTTGGTAAGTATGATGTTCATCATGGACATGAGCATTTTTGTATGTTCCCATAGAGTGATCGGTCTGTTGGCAAGAAATTTGTTTATCTTGCTTAGACCAATGGTGGGGTTAATCGAGGTGTAGGGAGAGACCACATCGAGGGTGGCCAAGATTAGATCTGGTTGCCATTCCATGTCTGTGAGGATGCCCAAGATGTGTTTAGTGTCTTGTATGAACGAGGGCAAATTGCTGACAATCGGGTTTAGGAAAACATCGACGTATTGTGATATTCTCTCTGTTGGACCTCCGATGCCCGATACAATGGGCCTACCAGGAGGGAAAGCACCTTGTTTGTGTATTTTAGGCAGGGTGTACAGCCAGGGGTACGTGGGTCTAATTACTTTCAGGTACAAGAGTTCATCGTCATTGAGTAGTCCTTGCATATTCCATTCACCAAGGTGTTTATTGATGAGAATTGTGAGAGGACCCATGGGATTGTGGTCTAATTTAGAGTAACAATCGGTGTCAGCAAGTTGTGTTAGAATCTCGTTGTGGTAGTCAACTTTATTCATGACAACCACATTGCCACCTTTGTCCGCTTCCCTGATGATGAGGTCTCTGTTGTTACTAAGAGATCTCAATGCGAGTCTTTCAGTTGTCATTGTGTCTAGATTTAGTGGTACTGAGTTTGTTCTCATATTTCTCAATGTCATTGAGGACTAGATTATAAAATATGTCCACTGAGTTACCACCTGGTAGTGTTGGGGTCCATTTAGATTTCTGCTTGAGGCCACTAGCAATTGCTTGGTCGGTTTCCAATTCAAGATCGTTCAGTAGATTTTCGAATGAGTTTGGCGGATCATCAAAGTCTGTTAAGGAGAGTAGTAGGTGAGTGGCTTGCACGTCGTTAATGCTGAGGGCATGAGGGAGGTCGGTGAGGGGTGTGCTCAAGGGCCTCTCGAGTCTGTTTTGTAGTCCAAAAAAATGTTTTTTGAGTTTCAGACCTCGTATGAATTTAAAGAGATCTATTTTGACCCTACACGGGTCTCCTGGTTCCTGGGGGTTGAAGCTTAATCCTTTGCTCAAAAGTGAGATCATGTTGGCGTCAAGGGGTTCAGAGGACAGGTTAACCACTTGTACCTCTTTGTTGTTTGCTCTCATTACTTCTTGTTCACCGAGCGTAGCTTCTCCCTGTAGTTGTCTCTTGCCTGCTCTGTTGCCTCTCCGGGTTTTTTGACCATGGTATTTGGCCTTGTGCGGGTTTCTCGTCTGATTGTCTGTATTTCCCGAAAAAAATTATTGTTGGAATTGCCGGATGGGGTGCTTGTACCTGCGGCATTAGTGGGTGTTGTTTGATTTTCATTTTCGCTGTCGCTATTGGGAATACTGTTGAGAGAGGTAGAGCTTGAGGAGATGGAAGAGACTTCGGCTCTAGCGCCTTGGTTGGAACTTGGTGTTTTTTTGATTAGTGGGTCATATTTTTTGGCAAATGTTCTGTTCCTGAGCAGAATCCATGCAACATGGGGCCACCAACGTTTGGTCCGGTCCATACCTGCAGGTGCCCTGTCTGGTGCTTGTGCTTGTCTACAATACCCTCGCACTTTTTACTGGACATGTCGGTGAGGTTGGGGAATATCCTTAACAGTATTTTGGATCACCTAAATTTGTTAGTTTTTCAAGCGTGAATATTAAGACGGTAGAATCCAGTTTGCATTCCACTTTGAATCCATCTTTGTTTTTTTAATGGCACAACCTGTAAATATTGAGGCCAACTGCTGACCTGCAGTCTATGAACATTTAGCACAGCATGCAGTCATAATGTGGGTACTCCTGTAATCTTTATACTCTTGGGGGGGAGCGCACCAGACACGCCCCAACGTAATTACCTCTTGCATGATGGTTCATGTAGTTCACCAGGTCTCGCTCAATTCAATTCAAAGTGTTCATAGCCAGTGCTGTATTATTAGTTTCAGTTCGTATCCCTAGACACGTGTTTCATGATTCCTCAATCGTCAGTAGGGAAAAAAAGCGAAGTTCATAGGTTGCACGGCATGCTGTCTCATCTCTCAGGACCAGTTCCACTCACAGCATGAAGATGCAGGCTCCCGAGCTCGTCAGCTCACAAACTTTATACTCTTGGGGGGGGGGCCGCACCAGACACGCCCCAACGTAATTACCTCTTGCATGATGGTTCATGTAGTTCACCAGGTCTCGCTCAATTCAATTCAGTGTTCATAGCCAGTGCTGTATTATTAGTTTCAATTCGTATCCCTAGACACGTGTTTCATGATTCCTCAATCGTCAGTAGGGAAAAAAAGCGAAGTTCATAGGTTGCACGGCATGCTGCCTCATCTCTCAGGACCAGGTCCACTCACAGAATGAAGATGCAGGCTCCCGAGCTCGTCAGCTCACAAACTTTATACTCTTGGGGGGGGGGAGCGCACCAGACACGCCCCAACATAATTACCTCTTGCATGATGGTTCATGTAGTTCACCAGGTCCCGCTCAATTCAATTCAAAGTGTTCATAGCCAGTGCTGTATTATTAGTTTCAATTCGTATCCCTAGACACGTGTTTCATGATTCCTCAATCGCCAGTAGGGAAAAAAAGCGAAGTTCATAGGTTGCTTGGCGTGCTGCCTCATCTCTCAGGACCAGTTCCACTCACAGCATGAAGATGCAGGCTCCCGAGCTCGTCAGCTCACAAACTTTATACTCTTGGAGGGGGGGAGCGCACCAGACACGCCCCAACGTAATTACCTCTTGCATGATGGTTCATGTAGTGCACCAGGTCTCGCTCAATTCAATTCAAAGTGTTCATAGCCAGTGCTGTATTATTACTTTCAATTCGTATCCCTAGACACGTGTTTCATGATTCTTCAATCGTCAGTAGGGAAAAAAAGCGAAGTTCATAGGTTGCACGGCATGCTGCCTCATCTCTCAGGACCATTCCACTCACAGCATGAAGATGCAGGCTCCCAAGTTCGTCAGCTCACAAACTTTATACTCTTGGGGGGGGAGCGCACCAGACACGCCCCAATGTAATTACCTCTTGCATGATGGTTCATGTAGTTCACCAGGTCTCGCTCAATTCAATTCAAAGTGTTCATAGCCAGTGCTGTATTATTTGTTTCAATTCGTATCCCTAAACACGTGTTTCATGATTCCTCAATCGTCAGTAGGGAAAAAAAGTGAAGTTCATAGGTTGCACGGCGTGCTGCCTCATCTCTCAGGACCAGTTCCACTCAAAGCATGAAGATGCAGGCTCCCGAGCTCGTCAGCTCACAAACTTTATACTCTAGTGGGGGGAGCGCATCAGACACGCCCCAACGTAATTACCTCTTGCATGATGGTTCATGTAGTTCACCAGGTCTCGCTCAATTCAATTCAAAGTGTTCATAGCCAGTGCTGTATTATTAGTTTCAATTCGTATCCCTAGACACGTGTTTCATGATTCCTCAGTCGTCAGTAGGGAAAAAAAGTGAAGTTCATAGGTTGCACAGCGTGCTGCCTCATCTCTCAGGACCAGTTCCACTCAAAGCATGAAGATGCAGGCTCCCGAGCTCGTCAGCTCACAAACTTTATACTCTTGGGGGGGGGGGGGAACGCACCAGACACGCCCCAACGTAATTACCTCTTGCATGATGGTTCATGTAGTTCACCAGGTCTCGCTCAATTCAATTCAAAGTGTTCATAGCCAGTGCTGTATTATTAGTTTAAATTTGTATCCCTAGACACGTGTTTCATGATTCCTCAATCGTCAGTAGGGAAAAAAAGCGAAGTTCATAGGTTGCACGGCATGCTGCCACATCTCTCAGGACCAGTTCCACTCACAGCATGAAGATGCAGGCTCCCAAGTTCGTCAGCTCACAAACTTTATACTCTTGGGGGGGGAGCGCACCAGACACGCCCCAATGCAATTACCTCTTGTATGATGGTTCATGTAGTTCACCAGGTCTCGCTCAATTCAATTCAAAGTGTTCATAGGCAGTGCTGTATTATTAGTTTCAATTCGTATCCCTAGACACGTGTTTCATGATTCCTCAATCGTCAGTAAGGAAAAAAAGCGAAGTTCATAGGTTGCACAGCGTGCTGCCTCATCTCTCAGGACCAGTTCCACTCACAGCATGAAGATGCAGGCTCCCGAACTCGTCAGCTCACAAACTTTATACTTCTGGGGGGGGGGAGCGCACCAGACACGCCCCAACGTAATTACCTCTTGCATGATGGTTCATGTAGTTCACCAGGTCTCGCTCAATTCAATTCAAAGTGTTCATAGCCAGTGCTGTATTATTAGTTTCAATTCGTATCCCTAGACACGTGTTTCATGATTCCTCAATCGTCAGTAGGGAAATTTAAGCGAAGTTCATAGGTTGCTTGGCGTGCTGCCTCATCTCTCAGGACCAGTTCCACTCACAGCATGAAGATGCAGGCTCCCGAGCTCGTCAGCTCATAAACTTTATACTCTTGGGGGGGGGGGGGCGCACCAGACACGCCCCAACGTAATTACCTCTTGCATGATGGTTCATGTAGTTCACCAGGTCTCGCTCAATTCAATTCAAAGTTTTCATAGCCAGTGCTGTATTATTAGTTTCAATTCGTATCCCTAGACACGTGTTTCATGATTCCTCAATCGTCAGTAGGGAAAAAAAGCGAAGTTCATAGGTTGCACGGCGTGCTGCCTCATCTCTCAGGACCAGTTCCACTCACAGCATGAAGATGCAGGCTCCCGAGATCGTCAGCTCACAAACTTTATACTCTTGGGGGGGGAGCGCACCAGACACGCCCCAACGTAATTACCTCTTGCATGATGGTTCATGTAATTCACCAGGTCTCGCTCAATTCAATTCAAAGTGTTCATAGCCAGTGCTGTATTATTAGTTTCAATTCGTATCCCTAGACACGTGTTTCATGATTCCTCAATCGTCAGTGGGGAAAAAAGCGAAGTTCATAGGTTGCACGGCGTGCTGCCTCATCTCTCAGGACCAGTTCCACTCACAGCATGAAGATGCAGGCTCCCGAGCTCGTCAGCTCCTGTAATCTTTGCAGTAGAAGCAGGTGCTGCATATCGCTTTGAAGTTTTGTATTCTTGCGTCGCATTTACACCTGCGGATGCTAACACTAACACTTTTCATGAATACTCAGTCCCACAGGCACCTTATGCTCCTGCAGAAATTACTCTTACAGTCTGGGAGCACCAGACTTGGTTTAATGGTGCCTTTCACCATATGCCTCTGCCAGTTTGATCAGACACCCTCAGTAATGAGGGGGCAACTTGGCCAGCATTAAACTAATATACACCATACCCTGATATAGGCAATTTAAATCTTGTGCTAACCTGTGGTTTGTATAATGTTCTTCACGTCTTATATAGGTGCCTATCTCAATTTATTTTGGGACATTTTTAAGTGGTCCAGCTAGATTTGGCCTGCAAGCGGAAGCCCAGTTGACTTGAGTGCCTGTTATTAGTATTGTAATTGTTAATTCAGTTATGGGCAAAAGACCACTAATCGTGAGGAAATTCCATTTTGGATTGTCCAAAAAAATCAATCAACTTGAAACTGTTTTTCCCCTTACTGGACTTCAAGACAAGCACAAAATTTAAACTATGTGCTTACCCACTGGGATAGTTCCCACTCTTGTAACATATAGGGGACAATTGTTTGCCACAGTCTATACTATCTGTCATGGCACTCCCTCGATGGCCATTTTACCAAAAGTTCTCAAACATATACAGAATGAACATGGAGTAGGTCCTACCCAAAATTTGGGGATGAAGCTAATGGGTAATTAATTTTCCCATAGTCTCCAAAATTATTCTTTATAATGTTAAAGGTGAAGTAGTATCTCTGGCTTCATGCCAGCGGCTTACAGTGGTGGTGGTAGCCAACCGTAAACATATGTTGCCTACAATTATTGCCAATGTATATACATCTTTGGGGCACAAAATTTAGGAATCAGACCTTTAGCACCACCACCAGGGAATCCTAACTCTGACAAGGATGCAAGACCAGTCTGTATGTTTGTTAAAAAAAACATCGGATAAATCTAAACAACAACAAAAAGGCAAACCTAGCAGGGGTTCTCCACTCCTCGAGTTCCCTGAGAGGCAGTACAATTTTCGTGATCACACTAAAATCAAGACTCCAGGCAGATACACGTTCTCCTCGTTCCTTTCAGGAATCGTTTGATCAGCTGTACAACAGAGAAGAACGATCTGAATGCAGATAGGAAGAGTAGGTGAAACCCAAAAGGGGGACACAACACTCGTAGGACATAAAGATAAGGAAGTCGGACAAGATTCCTCAATATAAAGTCCCATGTCAGAAAAAGAAAGCAGTGACTTTGACTGCTAAATATGCCACAGACAACGCGAACTCTACTTCTGAATAATAGTGGGTGGTGAATCTCCTCGACAGTGCGTCAGAAGTCAGCATAGTATACTGGAATCTCCAGGAGTTTCTGGTAGCAAAAGCAACTGATACCTTTGTCACAGTTGAAACTGCGGATACACATGTATCCCCTCTAGACAGATTATGTCACTTAGATATTCAAATTGAAGGTGCTTTTAAACACACCATTAAAGCAATATTCTGGGTAAATTTAACTTTATCCTACCACATCCTCTTGGCAGAGGTTGATTGGCCACCAACATATGTACTCACATCCCCCCAAGGAGAGGATGTGATTCTTCCTTCCTTTTCTGCCCCTGTCCCAGACAAAGTCAAACAAGCTATAGTAAACACCTTGGCACTTGCATCGAACCCTGCACTTTATCGCTATCATGTATGCTGGGTCAAGGATTCCCCTTATCATGTTATGCCTATAAGATCCACCCTTCAAGGACAGCCCCAATATCCCATCAAATGGGATACTAAGGCACCTGTTAAAGAAGTTCTCTCCCAATTGGAGTACCAGGGACTAATTGCACCCTATGTCTCTCAGATGAATAATCCTCTTTTTCCTGTTTTAAAACTGGATCATTCCTATGTCTTAGACTATTGACATTTAAATAGTCATACATGCACATTTGCAATGCAAAACCTGCACAGTAAGGCATTCATTAACAATGTAGTCCGTAAAAAATACAAAACCACATTTGATATTTTCAATGGGTTTTCAGTCACAATTTGGCTGCTGACAGTCAATACTTGACCTTGGATTACAAATCTGCTACGCATGAATTCCTATGGGATATAAGAATAGTCAGCAATTTTTTCAGCACGTTTTATGTCAATTCTACATGATATTCACCCTGATGCACTGTCCTACATAGATGACATCTACTTAATGTACGATGAATTAAATCCCTATTTGGCCACATTAAATCGCAAAATATTGGGATTTGCTGAACTTGACTACAAGTTCAACTTATAATATAGAGCTTTTCTAAGTGTCCTTTTTCTAGGATATGAACTTACCCATGAGGGAAAGAGTCCTGTCCCTCATTTTTTAGAGAAATGTGCACAACTAAAAACATACTCCAAAAATTGCAATCAGGGCTAGGATTTCTGAATTATTTCAGAACATACATAGCTGAATATGTCCAACGCATTAAACCGCTTTCTGAATTAATACACCCTGATTTTTCCACAGCATGCTGGACATCAGAATACACAGATACACTCAGAACTTTACAATCTGATTTTCTTGTATTTTACCAGGTGAGTTGGATTTACATACATCACCTTTAAAGAAGGTGAAACATTGTCTATAGCATGTAAATCACGTTTATATTCCAGAGAGGAAATACGGTTTGCTTCTGCTGAAAAAATACTTACTGCCGTGCATATGACTATCCTTAAAAAAGGCCTCTTGCCTAAGGGAAACTCATTATTGTCGCTACAGTTGTGCCAGCCTTAGAAGCTGTCACAAAAGCTAGTTTTCCTAACACTAAAGCCCTCCATCCTAGGAGGATACAATGGGCTACAAATACTTACTGCCGTGCATATGACTATCCTTAAAAAAGGCCTCTTGCCTAAGGGAAACTCATTATTGTCGCTACAGTTGTGCCAGCCTTAGAAGCTGTCACAAAAGCTAGTTTTCCTAACACTAAAGCCCTCCATCCTAGGAGGATACAATGGGCTACATCCTTGATAGTCGTTGATGTGGACTTTGCCTTTGACCCTTCTTTGCAGACACACAAATTTCTACAGTATCAGAATGTTTACCCTTTGTCATTCTACTGTTCTGCCTCTTGATCGGTATAAATTTATTATTTACATTAATGGTTCAGCTCAACCTGCTATAGGTTCTAAGCAATGATACTCTGCATCATGCACCATTGTTATTGTTGTTATGTTGGATGGCTAATTCCAACCTCAAACAACTCGCACACAGCCTTTAGGAGACTTCAGTTGGCTGAACTGAACATTTTGCTTCTTGCACTTGAAAGTACAGATCCTGAATTCCCCACTATTATTGTGTGTACAGTCCTTTAATGATAATCTTCATTATCAGCAACAAAATGGATCCAGAGATTCAAAGGGTGGCACAATTAATCATAAACTGGTTTGGGTCAAAGTGGCAGACCATAAGGTTAAGTTGCCTTGAACTCATGTAATACATACACCGAGTCATCAGCGTGTTGGAGCACATGTTGTAGGAAATTTTCTGGCTGATGAAGCAGCCAAATCTGCAATCGCCCCGTTCCAATATCACAGTTACACTCTCTAAAACTCGTATAGATAACAATATCTTGACTGCTGTGAATGCAAATAAAACCGGCTTCCCTTTCTAAATTCTCTTATCATTTAAATAACCAAAATGTTCCTTTATTGACAATTCCTGGAGTTGGCAAACGCTTGATTCCCTACCAAGCCCGCAGACTCCCTTTGACTGTAGAGGAACATGAAGGTGTTGCTTTAGCGCATGCTGGGGTGGCATCCATAATTTCGCTGCTACAGCAACATTATTGGTGGCAAGGCTTATATCAGCAGGCCAAAAAATATGCCCTGTGTTGTGACATTTGCCAACAGATTAAAAGCTCCACCGTGGCTCGTCCACCACAAACACACCTATTAATTTCCAAAAAGCCTTTCGCTGTATCTACTTGGTTATTGTGGTCCACGGATTTTGGATACTTCATTCAAATTTATTTTGGTTGCAATTGATTTTTGCACTACATTCCTCTGGGTTTGGCCACAGCACTCGGCTGATGCTTGAACTGTTATTAAAGACTTGCAAGTCTTTATCGGTATTAAGAGTGCTGTGCATTCCACTCGTACCATGGGCCGGCTGTCGCTTCTAAAGTGTACCGGGATTCAATGACGTCCGTGTATGTAGAGGTGGATTATTCTTCTTCATATAGGCTTGAGGGCCATTCTGTTGTGGAAATAATTAACCATGAATTAAAGCAGTTTCTAACAGCTAGAATATCGGGTACCTAACAGCTATAATATCAGGTACTGAGCATAGTTGGTTCAACAAGCTCTCAATAACTTCCCTAAAAGATCTCTGGATCGGTGGAGCACGTACAAAGTACTTTTTGGCATCAACATGTATGTTCTAGACCTTGATGTTCCAGACATTGTGGTGGCTGCCACAGCCTTTGACGTAGATAAACATTGTGCTGTTTTACACAGCTTACAAAGGTACTGTGATGCTCAATCAAGCAAACACTTCCTCACATCTCTCTCTCCAAGTGCAGATATAAAGACTGAAGTTTCCAGCTGGATTGGAAAGGTCAGGGATATCATTTGAGAGAAGGTGACAGTTAAAAAGGATTTTGGCCCTTTTTACCATGCTCTGGTGCCAATCCTTGGTGTCCAGAGTTCAAGAACTGTAACCTTGCCACCACTTCCAGGTTCTAAAGACATACTTTTTGTCTCATTGAGTATATCAAACTACACCATGTGGCGGATTCTAAATAGTAAGCCAAGGGTTTTTTGTGCTCCTCCACGGGACAGTCCTTTGCAACCTTTGAGCACCACCGATGCTGATACTCCCCGGCTGGGTAGAATGAGTCCTCAACCGAGAACACAACCGAAGTGAGTGTAGTCGCTCTTACTTCATCTTCTACCACTGGCGTCATTTATATTGATTCACCATTGGTGGAGCCACCTCTGTTGGACTTTTTGAGTCCTGCTATTGAACCCAGACCTCCTTCTTTTCAACTAAGTACCTCAGGGTATTACATGGATAAATAAATCAAGATGATTTCCAACACGGATTTACGTTTTTATTTCATGTTTGAAACACACTTGTCTAGTCCCACTTAGGATATATATTTTTTTCAAAATACGCTTTATTCGATTTTTGTTAAAATCATAAAAGGCAATGCATACAGCACAGTATAAAAATCACATTGCAATTTACATACAGAATTCAGTTCATAGACAATTTATGTTAAAATTTAATTTACTTGAAACCCTCTAGGCCAGCATTTAAAATAAGACGTTCCCTGGGGCTTGTTTCTTTCTTAATCGAAATGCAGCTGTTAGGTAAGATGCCACGTGAAAGATGATGTGCATGTTGCCCAACATTTGAAGGAAAATTAATGCTGGCCTAACCTGAAGAAAGCCTGCATCCTTCAGAATAGGTATTAGATATTTTTCCCTAGCGGTGGCATAAAACCTACAAAAAAACATAAAATGTAGGGTATCTTGGGTAGAAAAATTGTCGCATTTGCAAGGTAAAGCGTCCTCGGGTTTTGCCCAAGTAGGAAAACAACCAAGTGTATAGGGGATCAGATTCATCCTAAATTTAATAAGCAAGGCTCTGTGAAGGGGATTAGTGACAATTTTTAAATAGGGTTCCAGAGAGGGAGTGGTACTTAGAATCAGGTAAGCTCTTACTGACGGTTTCATTACTTCCCTCTCTTCTCTCTCTAACCGTACCCTTTCAAGGAAATGGTGTTTAATCTACCCAATATCCTGTTTTCTAAGACTTGATGGGTCTGAATAGATCTCCGGTCTCCCCAGCGCTGCAAATGAGGTTTTAAGGTATCTCAACCAGGGTATTCTCAAGGCGTGGTCCCTTGATACCACATCCAGCAGAATATCATGGTTCAGCGTCAGCTCAGAGTTCAGCCATGTTTTAATCCAAAAGAGTAGGGGTGCCAACTTCAATCTGTCAGTAATATATGGTAGGCCCAGTTCCTCATAAATGGATAACGTGGTAGTAGAATTTGGGACACATAGAAATTGGCGAATGAGCCCGTTTTCGACTCTCTGAATGCGATCCTGGTTGACGTAACCCCACAGAGCAGACCCATACATAGCAATGGGAACACACTTACTATTGTAAACTTTAACCAGGGCTTCCATTGGTTTGGCCCCCAGTTTTTTCGAAAAGCCCATCAGAGCAGCTGTTGAGCGAGCCAGAGAGACACTCTTTGCCTTTATCTGGGGCCCAAGAGCCCCTCTCATCGAAACGGACCCCCAAGTAAGGGAAGACAGGAACCCTCGAAACCACATCCCCCCCACAAGTGAAAGTTAACCGTATGGTCTTGCTTCTCTGGCGACCTATGATCATAGTGTGCGATTTTGTTGCATTTACTTTTAGGTCAAGGCTCTCCATAAATGAACCAAAACGGTCCAATAGGATTTGTAAACTATTGCCAGTACGCGCAATTAGTACCGCGTCGTCCGCGTATAAGAGGGCCGGTACCTGGGCTCCTCCTACACTTAGGATATATATCTTTTGACTATTTTTTTCCTGTTGATTAACGGCCACTACCTCCCAGAACATTTTTCTATGTGACTGGTTGGCAGGGTGTTGGCCCTACATTTTGTGTCACATAAACTGAAAAGAGACTTGTCCCTTGTCAACATTTAAGCCATCCCAGTGGCTGGTGGTGTTGTTTGGGATAAAGTTGCTTTCAATTCATTAATTCCTTCAGAGATCCTGCAGATACCATATGTGTATAAGGTTTCTATGGGAGATGTAATAGTACCTGAGTTACATTTGGATGATTGGGATATTGAAACCGTAAATTCTATGCTTTCAGAGCTGGAATAATGTACTGTTATTAAATCAGAAGACCTATACCTTAATTCTGCTAACTATGCTGATAAGTTCTGTTATCTCCATGATGGGCATCATTTTCTACACAAGCCAGTGATCAACCTGAATACCTGACAATTCCCTCCAATGCTCACTTTGATAATTGGCAAAGTTTGACAAATTACACCGAAGAGCAACGCAGTATGGTACATTTAATTCCACACTTACAGGTCCTAACTGGTGGTTATTGTGGCCAGTAAGTAGACACTAATGATTGTCATGCTAATTTTCTCCGTTTCTCACCTGTATTGAAATCAAGCATACCCCAATCCTGATGCTCTCACTCACAACATTCTGGTGTTGCTACCACCTATTCGATGGGAAAAATATGTCAGAAATGGCTGGAACATTCCACACTGTCTGCAGTGAAACAACATCTTTTTCTCCTTTCCGAAGACATGGATTTGTCAGATTTTCTTTTGGGTTCCAAAGCTCCACGTTGTGAAAGATTTATTTATGCTACCTATAATAAAAATGCACTTTAATGGTCTATTGACCAAATAAAGTTTCTTGCATTGAATTGAATTGAAATTTGGAAATTGACCCAAATGGAAGCTTTAACCAAATTGACCAAGAACATTTGGATAAAGTGCTTACTGGTGTCGATAATAATAATAATGCACTGTCTTCTCATAATTATAATTTATATACCATTGTGCTGTCTGTTATTGATATTATGAAAAGTGGCACGTCAACATTCTATAATGGGCAAAGATAGCTTAGATCTCTTATGCAACCTAGCTGGACGCTTCAATCCCTTAAAAACAGGTGCATGTGATGGCCCCATATGAATTGTAATAATTATTCAACCTACACAATGCTGCATTTATAGAAGTTAGAACTACTTCTGTTCACTATAGCTGAAACACCTTTGGCTGTGTGTTAATACACAGCGTTATTTCTTTCCCTATCTCGACATTTCAGTTCACAGCTTGCATGAAACAATTTTCTGTCAGTAGATATGAACCCCTCGAAGGAAGTTTCATTTTTGAGTTATGGTCACTTCCCCCAGGCCATTGTCTTACTTGTGTAAGGA
Organism: Lissotriton vulgaris; assembly: GCF_964263255.1. Taxonomy (NCBI): domain Eukaryota; kingdom Metazoa; phylum Chordata; class Amphibia; order Caudata; family Salamandridae; genus Lissotriton; species Lissotriton vulgaris. The sequence continues at coordinate 1,655,219,124 of NC_141687.1, forward strand.
GTGATGTTCCCTCACTACTGTCTGGCATGTGATGGTGGACCTATTCATGTGACATGGCATACAGTGCACTTTCTATGCAGAGCCTGGTCAACACTTTGCGTTGGTAAGTTTTGCTTCAATAGTGACATGAGTATAGAGACATCACAGGTGCCATCAGCTTTAGTGCCTACATGTTGCCCAGTGTATGTTTCTCTGTTGTTAGTTCATCTGCAATAGTGTTTCAAAAATCATTCACTGACTGGTGACATGTATAGGAGAGTAGGGCTTGCTTCCTATGGGTACCCCCATTTTTTGCTGTGATTCTCTGGTTTTGGGAGTTTAGTGTGGCTGTGGCCCTGCTAATCAGGCCCACAGCCCAGCTGTTCTCTCTCTAAATTGATACCAGGTACTTTAGGTACATACCAGATTGGTTACTGGGTCACCTTTGTGAGCCCTTGTATAGTGTACCATAGGTACCCAGGGCATAGCTGCACCCTAGGCCTACCAGGGGCTGCAGCATGTATTGTGCCACCCCTGGTTAGCCTTCCAAACTGACACCACAGGTCTATTCTTATAGCCTGGGTAAGGTGGTGTAATCACCCCTTACTTAGATATAGTATACTTATATCTATGTACCTATATCGACACATATTAACCTATGAGCCACTCCTATGACAGACCTCAACAATCCTGGAGGTAGAGTGCTTGGTTTGATGTGAGAGGGGGCCCTAGCATGAGCTGAGCCCCTCTGCAGCTTCCGGAACCATCTCCTTATAGCTGTTCTATGATATAGCCATACCATATACTCGTAAGTGCTTTATAATCCTTGTGGTTAATGCTAACTTTGGTTTGGGTTTATCAAAACATGTTGTGTAAGGGGTCAAACACTTTGGAATACTACCCCCCCCCCGCCAGTCCTGGCGGCGGGAGTAGCATTCCACCCTTCTAGAGGGAGAAGACATGTAGTTACTGGTTTACCCAGTTAAAGTTAAACAGAGCCTCAGCATCACAAAATGGATGCTGCTACCACAGACACGAGTCTGCCCTCCTGCTGCTGGACGAAACTCCGGCAGGGGGGACCTGGACAATAGGTTTCCTGTCCAGGGAGGTCTGGCACCTCCCCAGATAGGCTCTTAGTGTATTGGGACAGGGAGGGCTGCATTCAGTGAATGCTTTCCAGACACTGCCTGGGGCACACAAGGTGCTCCATGCATTTCCCCGTTCAAACCGGTTGCTGGGACACTCAGCCCCAGCTCTGTCGCAAAACTGGACAAAGGGGAAGTGGTGTAACCACCCCCTCCCCGGGTCCACCCATAGGAGGGACCTTAGTGTTCGTCCAACCCCTAAGCTTACTATAAGTATAGAACCCCAGTCCCTAGGACTTTAGATTACCCTGGACGAAACTCTGCAGCATATATCCTGGACCTTCGACATTCCATTTTGATTGGAAGATGGAAGAAATCTCCCTTGTGGTCAAGGAGTGACCACCCTGTCCAAACAGGCACCAACAACATCTTTGCCAGTCTGCATTTTTGAGGCTCCTGCTAGATCCCGAAGAATCTGCAACACAGGATATAGACTTCCAGACATCTCTGATACTGACCTGCGCTCCGAGCAAAGTTGAGACTTGTGGCGGTCGTGAGAGACGTGGGACTGGAACTCCTGGACATCCTACATTTTGCTACCTGCATCAACTTTCCGAGGTATCCCGAAGTTGTGCATTGTGATGCTTGAAGCCCCAGCCCAGAGCACATTTTGCACCGAAGCTCAGAGGCCCACACACCACGAGTGTCCCGTGGGCCCGCTTTGTGCATTTCAGCTCAACGTGTTTTTGCAGTTCCTGGTCTGTTGGCTAGTGAGCTCCCAAGAAGACCAATCTTTGATTTAACTTGCTTTCCTGATTGTTCCAGGTTTGCTCCAACTTTCCTGCAAAGTGGAAGTTCCTCAGACCTTGCTGGTCTGCATCGAAGCCAATCTTGATATCCTGCGTGGGTTGCGTTTGCCAAGGCTTGTTGGGTCCAATCGGGATACTGACACTGCAGTCAACTAGATCCTTTGTGGGACAGCTCGAATCCAGCTCCTGGTTGTCGTCGACGCCTCCTGGACCTCGTGGATGAAGAGACAATCTTCCCCTTTTCAGCTGAAATCACCCGACATCTGGTGGCATCTTTCTATTGCCGCCCTGGTCACTGGCTAGTAGCCCAGACTCTGTCTCCTCTGATTTCAGGTTCTTCACATCTCCGATCCACCCTTGGATCCACCCGGACACTTTTCCCCTGGTCGCCTGGAGCACTTCTTCGCAGCTCTCCATTGGAATCGACAACGAAACCCGGCACGAAAAGACACGTATGCACCCTGCTTCCCTGGGTGAGGTAACACGAGTACTCCGGTGCTCCCATGGGTCTTGACTCTCGAAGTGTCCTAGTCCAAAAGGGTTCCATCGTAGTTCACCTAGAAGTGTCCTTAAATTGTAAATTTGTAACTTGTTTGTTTCTCATGGAAAGTCAATGGTAACCTTCGGCTGTGTTTAGACACTGCACGCGTCTCCCGTGGGCCTCCTACATCCTAACCTTTGGTTGTTCTGAGTAGCCCCAGTGATTCCACAGGCCCCAGGCCTGCTTTCTAACTCTCACGTGGTCCTTATACCACTATTTTAGTATATGGTTTGTGAAGCCCCTAGGGCAAAACGTATACTGTGCAACTTACTGTATGCTAATTAAGTTCCTTGTATTGTACTTTTACCTCTGACCTCATAAAGAGTGCAGAGGGGTTGTGTTTAGAATAAATACATATATATTTGATATATACCTTGTGTGGTGTGCTTTCATTTGGTACTCAAGAGATTATAAGTGGTAAAACAACTTCCTTAACTCATCTCCAAGTCTTAGCCTGAAGGCTGCTCTCCACAGCTACCACTAGGATAGCTTTCTATAAGGTTGACTTTATAACCTACCATCAATAAGGGTCGATTAGATTGGTGCAATGTGCACACTAGAATAGTGGACATCATATACCAGGCTAACTTCTCACATTGGTGTGCAGCGGATGGGATAAGAGCTTGCACTTGTTTTACCAAATAATCTTGAGAATATAATTTGAAAAATCACATTAAGGTACATATAAATCAAGACTTATAATACATAAGTTCTACTGAACTTAGCAGTTGTAGGTGGTAAGGGCTTATCACACCCTGACTACAACTTCTAGAGAGGTTCTAGTAGGTAACAAGAAGTGTAGGTAGGTGCACACACCACACCTCACTAGTCATGGCTTTAAGGGCAGGAGCTAGTGCCTCTCTGCCAGATGTCAGCAAGGAGCAGACATCTAAATTTGACACATTCACTTTCCAAGAATTGAGAGGACTGTGTGCCATAAGAAACTTAAAGCAAGGACAGAGTCCAACCACCCAACGCCTCATAGATATCCTGGTGGCAGATGACTTAGTAAAAGCATCATATCCAGATACCCTAGGTAGTGGGGAGGGGGGCCACCCCTCATCTGAGGAGGATCCTAGTGGGGCAACCCACCAGGGCTCTGAGGATGAAGAGGGTGCAGACCAGGAAGTGGTTGATGAACCAGACCTGGGAGACACAGGACTACCTGGAGATAGAGATGGTCATAGTGGACCTTCCTACATTCCCCCAAGTAGGTCTACTGGTATACCTAGCAGACAGAGATCTCTCTCATGAGAATCTCACCATTCTAGTTCATCAATAGGGTCCTCTGCCTCATCTCACAGGAGGAGAACCTCCCCTGAGAGAAGAGAGCATGAAGCTAGAATGAGAGAAGTCGAGCTTAGGATGAAGAGGCAAGACGTTGCCCTTGAGAAAGAGACCATAGCACTTTAGAGAGAGAGTGAATTAGCAGGGCTAGAGCCCTCTGGTGGCAGCATAACCCCTAGTGGTAGGGAAAGGTCTTATGACCATAAAAACCTAAGCAAGATTATCCCTCCCTATCAAAGTGGGGATGGCATCCACAAATGTATAACTGCTCTGGAAAGGGCCTGCAAAGTACAGCAGGTACCTCCTAAGCAGTGGGCAGCAATCATGTGGCTCTCCTTTCCAGACAAAGGTAGAGATAAGTTCCTCGCTTTCAGAGAAGAGGATGCTGATAATTATTATGTCCTGAAGAGTGCTCTAATAAATGGGGTTGGCTTAACCACTGAACAGTATAGGTTAATGTTCAGAGATACCCAGAAGGCACAGACTCAGGACTGGACAGACTTTGTAGATTGTGCTACTAAGGCTCTGGAAGGCTGGTTACTGGGCAGTAAAGTAAGTGACTATACAGGATTGTATAACCTTATAATGAGAGAACAGATTCTTAATAATTATCGGAACAAGTTATTGCATCAAGACCTGGTTGACACTGATTTGACCTCTCCACATGAATTGGGTAAGAGGGCAGACAAATGGGTCAGAACCAGGGTGAAGCAGAAGGTACAGAACCAAGGTGGTGACCAGAAGAAGCAAGACCAAAAGGGTGGGGAGAAAGCAAAAGACCAGAAGTCTTCTCAAGGTCTCCAAAAACCTTCTAATGGTGGGGGTCCCCAACAATCCAAAATGAAAGAAGGTCCAAAGAAACCATGGTGCAAAGTTTGTAAAAGTAACTCTCACTGGACCAGTGATTGCACCAAAAAGGAAACAGCTCCAGCCACCATTGCCCCTAGGGCAAATGTCCCCCCTAGTTCACCACCAAGTGGTGGTTCTCAACAGAAGATTGTAGTAGGGTTAACCCTGGGAACCGAGGTGGGTTCTGGCCTAGTCAGAGCACCAACTCAAGCTGTTTTGATCTGTGATGGAGGCATGAATATGTCCTCCTCTGTGAGTCCCAGTAACTTGGGCAAGTACGGACACATTTCTTTAGGCAATGAGAAAAAGGCTCAGGCCTACAGGGATACAGGTGCCAGTGTCACAATGGTGATACCTTATTCTGTGGACGCTGGACAGATCATACTTGGTGAAACCTACCAAGTGACCAATGCTAGCAATGTCACTACCACACATAGTATGGCAGTTGTTAATTTCTCCTGGGGAGGGATAACTAGCCTTAAAAAGGTTGTTGTTAGTTCAGACCTCCCTGTAGAATGTTTGCTTGGCAATGATCTAGAGACTTCAGCCTGATCTGAAGTGGAGTTTAGGACACATGCAGAAATGTTAGGCATCTAAGCACATGTTCTTGCTGTGACTAGGTCACAGGTCAAAAATTGCAACACTGAACAGACACTGGATTCTGGAATAATGGACCAGTTGCCTACCAGGAAAAGGAGCAGTAGGGTTAAGGCTGTGCCTTCCCCCCTGCCTCAGAGTGAGGATCAGCCTTCTGAGGAAGCTGATTGTGAGCCTGAAGAAGGAACTGCCCTAGAAGAGCTTGAACCTGATCAGGTTGAGTTTCTTGGGACAGGGGGACCTTCCAGGGCAGATCTGAGGCAGGTCTTTTACTTGCCCCACATGTCAGAAGACTCCATTTACATGCAACATGATTCCTGTGCAACACATATTGAGGGTACATCGGTCTTTAACTTGCCCTTCATAGCATCTGGACATGTTATGAGGTGAAAGAAGATCTGTTGAAATCTGGGCCTTGTGAAAAGATTGTGTAAATGTAAAACTTGCCTCCATCCAATTTGGTAACATCCTTTTACTAGGGTATACTACAAGTCCCAAAGAATGCAAGGTGAACAAATAGTGTAGTATGTAAATAAGGATGGAGTGTAGACAAGTCAATCAATGAATTTGTAGCTGTCTGGAGATTTGACATAAGTGGAATCAACTTACTGCAGGTTATGTAGCATGCATGCACGTTCTCATGCTAAATTTGAAGCCTTTAGAATAAACCATTAATCTGGTATGATATGTGCACTTAATACATGTTTTCTGTTAATTTGTGATGGTCAGGTGTGGAAAAGCAGTTGCAGTTAACCCATTTTCATGTCATTTCATATTCATCCAGGGCAGGTGAAGGAGAAGGGGCCAGCGTTCCTGGAGACTCAGCTGGTCACAGTGGGTCCGGACGTGACACCTCGGACACAGAGGGACCCAGTGACCAGGAGGGTGTGGGGAGTCTACAGAAGACAGCAGCTCATCATCATCTTCATCAGAGTCATCCTCCGGGGAACACTCCAGAGTGATGGCAGACTCTGCAGGATTAGTACTACCTTTATCCTTGTCCGGCAGCCCCAGCACCATTGCTACCCTCCAAGTTGTCCCCCAACCAGTTGTACAGGCCCATACCCCTAAGAGGGGAGCTGTCTCCTTTGCCTCAAGAACCTCAGGCTCTGCCCATGTTAACCCTGCTGCCCTCAGTGAGGTGGCTAGTGGGATAGACTGCACTCCTGAGTGCCATCCAGGGACAAGGCAATCAGCTGACACAGAAGGCCTTCACAAGTGTAATGTCTGGTCTACATATGTCTTTTCAGGCTCTGGCCTCCTCTCTCATGGCAGCCCTCTACCCATCCTAACCTTCCACCCTACCTCCTGCCACTTCCCCATCCTAATTCCCTATTCCCTATTCCCATGCCTGATCCAAGCACACACACAAATATGCACATGCATACTTCAACAGACCCAAGCACCACATACAAGCAAAAATACACACAAAAGACAGGCATGCAACCACTCATCAGAAATATCCCCCCTCATCACCCCACCACACCCATACCCCCAGACACCACCCAACACCCACAGACCCATCCACACCAATACCCACAGACACCACACCAACACCCACAGGCCCCTCCACAACCACACTCATACCCGCAGAGACCACACCAATACCCACAGATCAGTCCACAACCACACCCATACCCATACCCACAGACACCACACCAATACCCCCAGACCCCTCCACAACCACACCCATACCCTCAGAGACCATATCAATTCCAACGGACCCCTCCACAGCCACACCCATACCCCAGACACTGCACCAATACCCAAATACCCCTCCAGAACCACAACCACGTGCACAGATACCACACAAACACCCACAGATCCCTCCGGAACCACATCCATACACCCTGACACTGCACCAACACCCACAGACCCCAGCACATCCACATCACACACAACAAAGAAACACAAATGCTCACAGTCACCCACACAACAGAGCCAACACCATACACAGTTGATACAGCACATATACCTCTCACTTCTACTCCTCCTACCTCCAAACCCAAACCCAACTTCATCCTGAACATCCTATACTTTTTCCCTGTGTAGATCTCGTGTTTGCCCTTGTCCTTGCCCCTGTGAAAACAGCCCCCTCCCAAAGTCCCCCAAAATTCTCCCAAAGCACATCCCATCACTTCTACATCCCAATCTACCTCTGAGAAACCTGATCCCCATCCCGCTAAGCCTAGTCCTTCCACCAAAAAGCCCAAGAAAACCCCTCCCAAAACCAAACCCACCACTCCATAAATCGCAGCTCATTCCCCTCCCAAGTACCATCTGCGAGGTGCCTGCTATGCCCAATGGATGACTCTTTGTGAGGAGGTTCCCTGGCAGTGTCCGTAAGGGCAAGTTTGGTGGCAGAGCATTGTGTTGTGGCACATGAATACACAATGGACTGGCCATTGGCCTTTGTTGGACATTATGGTTATCCTACATTCATTAACTACTTCGCTGCCAGGCCTTTCCCCTTTTGCCACACCTTTTTCTGGCTATTTGGGGTAGTTTACGCTTATGCCCCCATAACTTTTTGTCCACATAAGGTATCAATGACAAATTTGCGTCCTTTTCTTCCAACATCCTGAGGATTCTAAAGGTACCCAGGGTTTGTGGATTCCCTTGGAAGCGACTAAGAAATTAGACAAAATACAGCTAAAATTGGGTTTTTTGGGGGAAAATGGGAAAAGATGCTGCAGAAGAAAGCATCTTTTCTCCTGCAAATGGTATCATCAAAGGGGTTGTGGTGCTGGGATTGGGTGAGCTTTTCCTGCCTGTCATTTGGCAAGTTTCAATCTCTGGGTGACTAGATTATACACTGCATCTCTACCCCCAATTGTGCCATGCAATTTTATCCCCATACAGAGACTTTCTTGCAATCCTCCCACTGCATCTCTATACTCATTTGCACCATGCACTGCTGCTATATCAGTACAAAGACTTCATCAGAGCTCCCACAGTGCAACTCTAGCCCAGCTTGCAACATGCACTGCTATCCCAGTCACAGTACCCAATATTAAGACTGCTGCAGAGCTCATACTGCATCTCAATCCTTGTTTATATCAAGCATCGCTATTCCAGTATTATGACTGAAACTGCACTCTGACAATGCATCTGTATCCTCACTTGAACCATGTCTTGATATCCTACTACTTAGGGGTCTTATTACAAGATGCCTGTAATTAAAGGTTGACCGTACCAGGGCCAAAGTACTGATTCTAATGGTATCTTCACCCCTAATGCTTTCCATCACAAGTTAAAGTTCCGAAAATGGGGAATAATGTATGAATTCGGGAATAACGAGGGGCATATTACCAACAAGTAGCGATAATTATCGCTAAATAGACTTAGCGATGATTTTTTTATTGCTGCCTATCGCTAGATATGTTATCGGAGAAAACATGCTATTAGCAACGTTTTTCTCCATTGTGCTAAAATATCCAGCGATAGTGGCGAAGTGTGTGAATATCGCTGAGAATACAGCGATATTCACGCATTAGCGACAAAATGCTCTTAGCCATGCTATCCACCTCCCATTGGATAACATGGCTAAGAACTGGTCTGAGCAGGCGTTGGTTTTTGGCGATAGCGGGAATATTTCCATCGCTACGCCTGCCTTGCTAATAGGCGATAGCGACGTTAGCGACTGCTTTAAGTCGCTAACAGGTTGGGTACGCCCACTTTGCATGTCATTAGCGATAAATGTCGCTAACATGCAAAGCGGGCCCCAAACCGCTCGCTATCGCCTAAAAGCTGTGGCTAACATCAGTTAGCGACAGCTTGCTAATAGAGCAATAGAATTATCGCCGCTTAGCGGCCGAAAACAGCCGCTAAACCGGCGATAATTGCCTATCGTCACCCATTGTAATATGCCCCAAAGTCCTTTACTGCATACGGATTCCTGATTCTGGGGACTTTATAGCTTGTATTTCGCATACTCTGTGAGCTTGTGTAAAATGAAAGCGGGCACACGTGGTGTTAGCGGGTGTGGAAAGGCACTGAGGAAAATTGGGCCTTACACCTTGTAATTTAAGATAGAGGAGCACCGGGTCACTGAGAATCAGCCAGTGCAGAATCCCCCTGTTGATACTGCTCCAGCAGAGTAGACATAAGGAACTAAAATTTCTATAGAGCTCTCATAATGCATCTATATTCTCACATGCACCAGGCATCACTATCCTAGTACTAAGATATTCATGGAACTCTCACAATGCACCTCTAGCCTGTCTTGCATTATGCACTACTCTACTAGCTATGAGCTAACTTCAAAGCCTTCACATTGCACCTCCGTAAGTAGTATTTACAGTGTCTGATCTGCAACATTCACTAATATCCTTCCACACAGACATATGCAGAGCATTCACATTGCACTAACATCCCAGTTTGGGAATATCAGTTCATCCTCACAAACTGAACCTCTTCTCACTTGTTTCACTGATATCTCAATATTGAGAGAGGAACAACACTGCTAAAATCAATTAGGCTCAGCATCTTCCAATACAAGGTAGCTGGGACAGCAGGCAACATTGCTCTAGTATCAGTATCTATGTAACCGACAAGTTCACAGATTCTAATAGCCGATAAATACTTGTGAGCCATAAGAACACCCCTAACCCAACTCAATGTAATTCAAGGCTATTGAAACTTTTCATTTTCGCTGCATACTCGAGGGACCTGGTTGTAGAGCACTTGCTAGCGGGGGATGTGCTGGCCGAATAACCTATACTAGAGGCAAAACATATGGCTGGCCTCATTGTTTCTTATATAATGTTAGAAGGGGTGTAGTATGGTCCTCCTTGATGGCCCTACTATTCCAAGCCATATGAAAAAAACTTTTAAAACTAATCTAGATTATTATCTTGGTGGTGAGAAAATGGTCAATAGACACACAAAATCTCCTCAAATTAGTCTATCTTTAAGCCCCTTTATAATCATTTCTAAAAACAGACCACCTCACAAAACATAATGAGGATGAAATCTACAAAAAATAATAGAAGACGCCAACAAACACATGATTCACACCTGTTGGAAATTGGGTTATTGTTTGAGGGGGTGAAACACTAATCAAACAGCAACCACAATTCTTTTCAGGGTGAAACACAAGCAAATCCCAATTTAAATTGTGCTCCACCCTCTGGTAGCTGGCACAAAATCAGTCAGGCTTAACTTAGAGGCAATGTGTTAAATATTTATGCAGCACTTCAAACAGTAATAAAGTAAAAACACATGAATAATTCCACACTAATAAATTTTTTTGGACTAAAATGTAATACAATATTTGAGAACAAAACAAAAGAAATTCTTCCCGTAGAACTAGTGATATACAATCTCAAAGTTTTACGGTAAGTATAGTGCCTGATAGCACAAAGTATCACTTGCGAATATCTGGTTGTGGGAGGCCAGATGAAAGTCACAAGTTCAGACTGACTGACTGCGACGGAGCACAGGTCGGATAGAGGGAACATGCTTGTCCTGCAAACACAGTTACATTCGAAAATCCAGCATGAAAAGTTCTGTTCAAGGTGGAGAGGACTGCAAAGCGAAAGTAGAACATCGTTCATGGTTGTATTGGTAGCGCGAAGAGCAAGCAGGGCATCATGGACTGTCATCGCTGTAGCTCGAAGATCATCTCGGGCATTTTAGATGATCCTTGCTGGGAGTTTGTGCTAATGGTCACCACGGCTGGCAATGCTGTAGCAAGAAATTAGTGCAGATCTCATGTTGCCAGTGATTGCTGGTGGCCACTGTGGCGCAAGAAGTTGGGTTAAGCAGAACTTTACATTGCCGGCAGCTCTCTTGGAAAGATCTTGGCATGAACAGACCTGCTCACAGTTGCAAAGAGCCTCAAACTTCTAGATTTCTCATTTTCTTGAGAAGGGAGTTCCACTGATGCTGCACCAAGGGTTCAAAAGCTGAGAGACACCCCTTAAGGATCAAGAACTCACTCTAATAGAGGCCAGCACGGCTCAGGCTGGTCCAGTTGCAGGTCAGCTGAGCAGATGCAGAGAGGCCCCTGGAGCTTGTTATGTCACTGTAGCTAAGAACAGGAGGTCGATCAGCTGCCCATTGAAGTGTTTTATGCCTGGGATGAAGGATACATAGCTAGTCACCCTTCTCAGAAAGTAAGCAGCATGGCAGCAGAGCAGCAGTCCTTCTGGCAGCAGAGCACCACAGCAGTCCTTCTTCTATAGCATCCACAGGTGCAGAGGTTTAGTGAAGAGTTGGGTCTAGGGGTCAAATATTTATACTTGGTGCCAGATTTGAAGTAGGAAATGGTTCTAGAGGTTTCAGCTCCCAGAGGTGTTTGGAATGACTTTCCTCCCTGCCCTGGCCTCAACTTCACTAGGGGTGTGAAGAAATGGGTGAACTATATGGTGTGGTTGTGCAGCCTCAGTGTGTAAGACACTTATCAGCCCCTTTACAACCAGTAGGTTTAATTTGTCTAACCCTCAGTTCTACCCTGGGTAACTGTGATATCAAGATGTAGGATGTACAGCAAGGCACAAGGGTAAAGCATTTAAACTGCACCAAAACAATTGAAGAGGAAATCGAAAAGACACCAATTTATTTTTTTTTATTTTTTTTTTGCAATTTTTAAAGCGCACAAATACCCGTACGGGTGTCTCGGCGCTGGTGATCTCAGAGCTCACTAAAGTATGACGGGGGAGTTAGGAGGAGGAGAAGAGCCATGTTTTGAGGCTTTTTCGGAATTTAAGAAGCGTGGGAGCGGATTTGATATGGAGTGGGAGGGTGTTCCACAATTTAGCTGTGGCTGTAGTGAAGCATCTGTTTCCCCAGGTGGCCTTTCTTGTCCGAGGGACGTTCAGCAAGAAGGCTGCGGAGGATCGTAGAGTCCTGCGTTGCTCCACTGGGCGAAGAGCTTCTTTTAGAAACTGTGGTCCTGTGTTATTCAGGGTCTTATAGGCTATACACAGAGCCTTAAATTTAATTCGACTCCTGATTGGGAGCCAATGAAGCTTTTTGATGTGCTGGGAGATGGGTGTGAATTTAGGAATGGAAAGTAAGGTTCTAGCCGCCGCGTTTTGCACGGTCTGTAGTTTGTTGAGAACCCCTTCCTGAGCATTCAGAAGAAGTGAGTTGCAGTAGTCCGTTCTTGAAAAGACTAAGGTGCTGATGAGTGTTTTGCCGGCTGACTGTGGTAGGTAAGGAAGAAGTTTCTTGATTTTTTTGAGGGTGTAAAAGGCGGATGATACGACGGCATTGGCGTGATGGTGGAAAGTCAGCTTATTATCAAAGGTGACTCCTAGGTTGCGGACCTTTACCACTGGTTAGGGGGGAGAGCCCAACTCAGGTGGCCACCACTGCGGGGACCATGCTGGCCGTAAGCTCCCGAACGTCATCACCTCCGTTTTATCGGAGTTAAGTTTGAGGCAATTTGATGACATCCAGGAGCTTATCGCCTTCATTCCCTCCTGAAAGTTGGCTGCAACGCTAGCTCCGTTATTGTGCACCGATAGTACTAATTGTGTGTCATCGGCGTACGTGGTAAGGGCAATTCCATATGATTTTATCACCCAAGAAAATCTGATGCCAATTTGCAAAAATAGACTGTATGTTTATGTATATTTAGACACCACAATGAATAAGGTTCACTGGAGGGTTCTGGGGATATATAAATTACAAGGTATAGTAAATCAAAACATTACACTCAACCATGAACAAGCATTGGTAAATTCAATTAATTTGACACTTGGAAGCTTTTTCATAATAAAGTTGGGCTATTTGCAATGCAGTCAATTAGTGTCACTTAAGGCAACCAACTCCAGTAGGGAATCAGTCAGGGGGACTAGCAAGGTCCTTAGAAACAAATACCTAAAGGGTAGAAGCAATCATCGGTCAGTGCCAGGCAATTTTATCCATTGCAGTGGTTTCCTATTGAAGTGGTCCTGATGAAAGGGATTAAGGATGCTGAAGACAATTAAGGATGCTGTGGATGTGATGCGGTTGATACAGTCTGGGGCACATTTTCAGTCCATAAAGTGGGTGAGGCGGTCCTGGTCACAGGGTTGATGTTATTTGATGTACTCTTAGTGATTGTAGAAGTCCTCTCACCGCTAGGCTACCAGCCTCCCAGCATCGCAGTCACAGCCAAAGATGGACACTGGATGACAGAGCCTCTAAGTGGCTCCTGGCTTGAGATCACTCCTTTTATGAGTATCCCTGCATTTGCCAGCCATCGACACCCCCTGTTAGAAAAAGTTGATCGCTTACCCTCCATCTACAAAACACATTTTCTTGACATCGCATTGACCCCTAGATACAGTTGGCTTCCTCGCATCATCAGAGGCTTTGTATATAATTCACTGAAAAAACTGACATTCGACTCCACCCTCCTTGCTCCTCCTCTACAGAAATAAAAAAGGGACTACCCAGTCTAGTGCCTTTATTTATAATCTACTTCAGAAACTGACATGGGACACTCCTCACCCTATTCCTTTAAAGAATTGAAAAAGGGTCTCCCCAGCCTTCTCCTGACGCAATAGCCTTCCCTGCCTTAAAAAGCCAGCCCTTTTGAAAGAGGTCTTCTCAAACCTACCTTTCCTTTTACTTTCCCCTGCCTACACCACCCAATATGGATCCATCCCAGATCAGCAACCTGAAGGCCCCTGCAGGAAATAATGCTTATGAAATAAACTACCCTCCTTATCTATCCAAAAACACCCCAAAAAAACTCGAACAAAACTTCTCAATCTCAATAAAGAAACCCTTATCATGGACTCCTACTTCTGCATTAACAATTGCATTTTAATGAACAATCTCATCTTCTCGACAAACCTTCCATGCTCAATGGAGAAAAATGCTCTCCTTCTTACTGAATACCACCACCTCCAAAAGAATACCACACTGCCATAAACTCACTGTAACTTCTTCAACTCTGTACAAGGCGGACATTACCATCTCCACCTATAACAATGGCAACTTCCTTGTACAATCCTCAGACTACATCCTGGATCTCTTTGTCAATCGGTTCCCCTATTTTAAACACATCCTAGACAAGGTCATCACCTGCCTGCCTCCTCACAATCCCTAACTGATCCCCCTTTTCATAACTCCCTCATCATCCCTTATGACTTCCTCATCATTCCCACCCCTGTGCACTCTTCTGCCCAGCTCTCTCCCACTGCAATGATCCTTTCTCCCTTGGCAAAAATTGCAGATCATCATTCCCCTACGTTAGTTATGATTCTGACATTGCCCGACAGCATCTGTGACACGTCCTCATACCTTCACTAGAGTCAGAACATTCACTGCACCTTATCAAATAGACTATCGCATGACTTCCACTGTGCCCCCCCAATTGCTCTGACCCGACTAGCTCTCTTCACCAGAGTTCTCACACCTATCAGGACCCCAGTAGGAACAGTCACATCCACTCTACATTTGACACCATAACATTGGAGCTGAAGATGATTAGGTCGGACATCTGTAAACTTGTTCATATTACCTATAACCTTGAGCATAACTGCTCCCTTATTACACACCTGTCTCAGAACAATATCATACTGAATCCCAAATCCCACTCTGTTGCTAGCCCAGCGTATACCTGGGCCCGTCATTCCAACTGACGTTACAAACCCAATCATGACCACTCTACACAATCCAATAGGCTAATCAGATGCTATCTCTCCTCACTACTTACAACAATGTTTCCGACCAATTTTGTTAACCCTTCTGAAAATAAAATTCGGTCCATTCTCACTCATCATCTCAAGGAACCCAACCCTAGCTCTAGACACATCAATAAAGCAAATCTAAAGAAAGTTTTCAGCTCCCATACCTCTACCAATACCATCAAATCTTCCCTTAAATGCTCTCTACTTAAGGATCAACATCACCACTAACGACAACTCTCCATGCTCCCTTCACACGTTCTACCACACTCCAGTGACAACTATATATTTATTGAGCGGATCATGGACATTATCTCATCCAAAAACGATGAGCATAAAGCACAGATTTTCCTCGGTGCCTTCAATAACCATTGTAACATAACTAATGTGAACAGCTTCAAATCCTTCCTCTATGACCTCAAAATTTTCCAAGCCTGCAAAAGCCTAACAAGGAAGCTACCTTATATTTTATCATTCTAAAGAGAACACCGTACAAATTGAATCTATCCTTCCCTCTGACTGGACTGACCACCACTGCTTCACCTTCCTCATAACTATAAAGGACAACCTAGGAAGACCAAACACTGTATCAAAGACACTTGTAATATCAACCCACTCTCGTTGATGATATTGATAACCATAACTTGCTTCCTCCCCCACCCATGGTCAACGCTCAGGACCTCTATGATCACTACATCAACTCCATGTTTCATCTAAAAGATCATATCCATGGTTTAACTATAACCTCAATGAAGAGGGACGATGCCTTAGACTTGCTGAAAGATCATGGCGACACACTCCCTCTTTATCAAACCTTGAACTCCTATGACTCAATAGGAATGCCTACAGTAGACATATCCGAATGCCCAAACCATAATTTTTTGGTAATTAACTCAATTCAACAACTAATCGACCACAAAAACTACTTGAAATCGTCAAAAATCAAATGTGTCAGAAACTTAATGCTCCATCAGCAGAATGCATATCACCTGCCAAATGCAAAGCTTTTGCCTCCTTCTTTGCTGAGAAAATGAGGCTAATCATAATCACCACTGATATCCAGATAGCCTTGAAGCTCTTACCATGTGAATCCTCATTACACCCCTCCTTAACTGGCACTGACTTATTAATAAGACGCCCTTCCTACACACCCAAAAGCAATGCCACCTGGTCTTGTTTCCAATCCTTCAAAGAAAATGACAGCTCCAAACTTCTATCCTCTCTGAAATACTCCAACCACTTCAACGACTCCCTTCCCTTCAAACTCCTAAATGACTTCTCTCACCTCCACCTGCTGGTCTGCACTGTGCAATCATTGCGAACAGCAGCATGCACAGCGCAAGCTTACCTTTTCTGCCACTAGAGTAGATTTTTACTCGAGCAGCAGCTTTCTCAATGCAAACGGGAAGTTTCTCAACGCGAGCAGTAGCGAGCATACGTGACCACTCTAAACAAGAAACCTGACCCCCTGCGTTGAGAAATCTTGCGGGGAGGTTTTTTTTCGACGCTCGTGCTCGCCAACTTGATGTTGGCAATTGCAAACTAGGAAAAATCTCACAGGGAGGTGGGTTTTCCTCTTTCGCAATCGCCAACTTGACGTTGGTGAACGCAAGCAAGGAAAAAAACTCTGCTCCACTGGGCGAAGTGGAGTTTTTCGGAACTCCGCGAGCTCCATGTAACGTCGAGTGCGGGAAACTCCACAAACTCCGTGAGCAGAGCGGAGTTCACCGCCAAGGGTTACTTAGACGTCACACTGATCATTTCTAACTCCTCGACCAATATCATTCAGGAATCTCACTGGGCCATTGCACCGAAACTGCATTGATTCATATTGTTAATGATGCTCTACACTGCCTCGAACAGAATGAATCATGCTTACTGATCTTACTTGATCTATCCGCTTCATTCAGCACAGTCAATCACAAAACCTTGTTGAACCTTTTAGATCTCAGGATGGGTTTCTCTGGGACAGTACTAAAATGGTCCTCCTCATTCCTTCAAAATAGCTCTCAATGTGCTTTAATCAACAGCACTCTATAGGATCAATGATCAGTGACACATGGCGTCCCCCAAGGCTGTACTCTCACCCACTCAATTTAACCTTCACATAGAGCCCCAACTGAAACTCTCCCACACTTCCTACCCCATGTATGCGAACAACACCCAACTATATATGAAAATTACATCTCCAGATGACATCAGCACCCTGAATAACACCTTGACAAAAATGCAACAATGACTGACCCATTACCATCTCAAACTCAATGCCACAAAAACATAATCTTTACTGATCTCACCGCCCAGTATCGCTCCATGTATCAAAGAATGGACATCACATCTTACAGCTCTGATTTGTACTCGATACATCATTGATTCAGCAAAATCTCTTTGAATATCCCTGGACAATACTCTCCCCATGGAAAATCACATCAGCGCCACAACTAGAGGAGCTAATCACCAATTTCATGCTCTTAGGAACTAAAACCTTTGCTCCCTGCAGCTGATTTCAAAACAGCGATTGAATCTCTTGTGACTGTGAAATTAGACTATGGCAGTGCTACTCTTGTGGGCCTTCCAAACATCAATCTTGCTCCACTGCGGGCCACCTTGAATGCCACAGCAAGGTTAATCATGGGTTAAAAAAAGGGACCATATCACCCCTGACCCCCGTTCTCTGAAATGGCTACCCTATGAGGTTAGGATAAAACTCAAAATTGCCTGTATAACCAATACAGCGTTCCGCCGCAACATCCCATCCTACCTGACACAGAAACTGATCCTATGTTGTGAAACACAATCATCTTGAAGCACCAGCTCCTTACTACTCAAGCCACAAAAATTTAACAAACAGAAAACCTACAAAAGATCCTTCTTTGTTATAGCCCCAGAAATCTGGAAATCTCTTCCTCCGGCAATTAGATGCAACCCGTCCTCATCCACTTTCAGGAAGGAAGTAAAAAATCTACTACATGAGAGATTCCTCCCACACCAAGGCCCACATTGCTCAGCTGCCCAACATTTTTATACTATGATATCTTCCATATACCACTGAGAAAATAACTCAGTCCACTGAGACCGATGCCCTTTCTGCTGCTGTCTGACCCACTATGCATTACTTAAACTCACTCCTGGACTGTATTTTTTGTATTGTCTTCATGTCTTTTGTCTTATACTATGCAGATATATAACTCTTATAATGTGTATTTGTGACCACCTTTGTTCTTCCTGGAAAGCGCTCTGTCACCCTCCCGGGTCATGTTTGCACTATATAAAACTCTAAATAAAGAAATGAATAACTTGGCTTCTGGGTGGCCATGCTGCACTTCAAAGACTCTCCTGGGATTCAGCCAACTATGGTGCAACTTTGAGCATCAAGTCATGATCCGCTGTTGCTGCACAGCTTCAGTTGGCAGCATTCTGAAGATTTTGGCCATCAACTTGCTCCAGCAGACTTCTCAGCTGTTGTGGCCCTGTGTTGTGAACAGTAGGTCAGCCAACTGACCGTTGGAGTCACTTAACTTAGGCTGAGCTCTGGAGATTACTTCTCCACAAGGAAAACACAGCAGACACATTCCTTCTCTTTGCTAGCCAACAGGTTCCTCAGGTGCAGTTCACGCCAGTGCAGCCTCTCTTTGCCGGTTCCACAGTGTAGCAGGGCAGTCCTTCTTTGGTCCTTCTTCCAGTCCAGACAAGATCTGAGTTCTGGGTGCCGGGGTGTCCTATTTATGCTCTGAAAGTACCCTCAGGGCAGATGCGTTCAGTAGCCAATAATAAAGCCACCCTACATATAAAGGAATTCCATCAAGAGCCCCTTGATAGGATACACATGCATTCCAAATGCAGTCCATAACATTCAGCCCACAAACCTTACCTATGGGGCCAAGTGTGAAGACAGCCACACACCCCAGTGGCATAACACAGGCCCCCGCATCCCCCATGGTGTTGAGGCCCCTAGCTCCAGTGGGCCTCCCCTGCACAGTACTCTGGCCAGAGAGGTCCTGATTGAGTCCGGAGGGAGCACCTCCATGTACCTTGCAGGGGGCCCTCCTCAAGTTCCGTTAGGCCAGTGACACGCCTGCGTCCGCACCGGGGTCTGGAAGAAATAGCTTGCAACACAATGCTATGTCGTGCGTTATCAGACCTTTAGGCTGCAAACCCTGCAGGTGACAGCTTACGAGATGGGAAGAAATGAAACTGGCTAATAGTAACTGATTGCCCACGTGCCAAGTAGGCACAGTTTTATTAAAATGGTACCCTCGGGAGAGAATCATGTAAGAAGCATCAATAGATCATATAAAACCTCCCACATGTCAAGATTGCCCCTCAAAGCAATTCAGGCAACAAAGCAAGAAACCTTTCCCTCGTTATAAGCGTGGAGGGAGAGAAGCCCATAAAAGACTAGAACAAGTCATACCAGAGCCATATTGAAAGTATCCTGTGGCCAAGTTCCTTGATGTGCTGTACAAGATGGGTCGTTGGTTTGTCCAATTTCAGAGTACTAATATGTTCCTGCAAAATTATCTCCAGTTTTCAAGTTATGAGTCCAGTGTAATGCAAATTACATCGGCACGTAAGTCTGTACATAACAAAGCTGGTATTACAATTGCAGAACTTTTTCTGCAACCAGGTGTGGCCATTGCTTAATATAATCACTGAGATGAAAGTGTAAGTTCACACACATTGCCCCCTCCACATGGGAAATGACCTGAAGGCAGTTTGACAGTGCTTGTTCCGTCATTGGAGGTTAACTTGATTGATTTTTATCTTCTTTCTGATCACAATCAGAATATGTATCACCAGCAAGTGCTCCCTTCATACGAGGGGTAGAGCCCACCTGGCTATAATTAGCTAACTGGATGCGGACTCAGTGATGCAGCATGCCACACAACTGTGGGGGGTGAGAGTCCTTTTAATTAAATCAAGGTTTATCCCTGACTTTTAATTGGGAATAGGACAGGATCTTTGTTTAAAGTTGATGGGTAGCATCCATCTCTGTTTAATTAGCTGCTGAATTTTGTCCGGGTGTCAGAAAATGATGCCAGGACAAATTCAACAGTTTCCCCTTGTTGGCGGGTTCCAGATCCAGCCAAGAAACAACTGCTGGAACTGAGATCAGGGAGAATCTCCCTACTTTCAAGCACTGCTCGTTACCCCCACATGACAGTGCAATGACAATGGCATCAGCCAAGGAAAATGAACAGTCCTGTGCTTGTGTCTCCTTGATGGTCTCATGAACGCTTTAAATGTACTGATAGGTTTTGCACAATTATAATTTTAATTGAGGGATCAAACTTCTTTTACGCCTCTTCAGACTTCTTGTCTTCTTCCACTGCTTCTTCAAACATCTTGTAGTCATGTGTTCACTTACAGAACCGGCTTTAACACTAGGGGCAGCTGGTGCAACAATCTTTCTTTGGAGCCCTCCAATGACCTCCTTCTCCGTGGATCCCCTTGCTACCACCCTCCGACAGTGTCCCTCATCTCTCCATTACCCCGCTCTCACATGCATTTCATTTTTTATCATAGCACTACTCATTCCAGTGTAGGGTGTCAGAGCACTTTACATCACACAAACTTTATACAGAGACAATCAGTCATACATGTGTAAATCAGTATATAGGAGAATGTTACATAATACATTGAGCATTGCAAGGTGTAGGAATCATATGTATCCATACTAGTAGGCATTATATGTTGTTAAGAAGGTTGGTCCGTGGAAGCACAAACTCAGGATTTAAAACGTGCCACAGTGGCTAGGGTTAGCTTTACTAGTAACAATGTATCTCTACCAAACAAAACATTTTTAGCAACACTAGGATAATGAAAAACTGGAGGAAAAAACATAATGTTCTAACCTATACCATGCTGTTTGTATGCCGCTCTTTGATTATAGTTCATAAGTCACTGTGCTGTAGTCAGACCCCCTAGGATTTTGTGGTATGGCTTGCCAAATGTTGAAGCCTCAACATAAAAAACTTTGGCCAAAAGAAGCAAAATTTGCTGTCTTTTTATGACAGCCACTAAATGTGCCTGTCACAAAAATACTGTGGACTGATGTGGGACCAGTATTGCACACTGTTCCAGAGCTGGGAGGCAACTGTTTGGTGAGAGAGAGTGCAGATTTCAATATTAAAGCGGCGCTCCCAGTCACCACTCTGCTGTCATGCTTCCCCGTATCAAATACATGGTGCTGGAGGGAGCTGTTTCTTTGGGGCACATGCATCATTGTTTCATTTTGCACTTCCTAATTTGCGATTTTTAGGGAATCGCAAATTAGGAAATGCAAAATGGGATGCATGTACATTTTCTCAAAATATTTGAGAATCGGTAAAAATCGCAATTTTTACCGATTCTCAAATATTAAGCGATTAGCAAAGTGCGAATTCGCAATTCCCATTCATTCCTATGGGCTAAAATGCCCATAGGAATGAATTGGAATTGCGAATTCGCACTTTGCTAATCGCAAATCCTGATTGCATTTCAAGGGTGGAGAGGGGGGTTCAAATGACCCCCCCCTGCACCCATGAAATGTTGTTTTCGCATCATGTTGCACACACACATGTCCTAAGGACATGTGTGTCCGTAACATGAATGTGTAAAAAATGCTTTTGCAGCGTTTTTAACACTTTTTGCAAATTTACCGAGTGGTTCAACCACTCGGTAAATTTGACACCCTAATTGCGAATTCGCAATTATAAAAGTAATCATGCATTGCTTTTAAGAAATCGCAAATTTGCGATTTCTTAAAAGCAATCGCATTTTTAGAAATCGCAAAAATGTGCGATTTCTAAAAATGCTTGATGCATTCCAAAAAGCATTTTTGGAATCGCAAACGGCCGATTTTAAGGAATCGCACCGTTTGCGACTCCAAAAATGCTTGATGCATGTGCCCCTTTATCCCCCTCCGCACTCCTCACATCTTAAATTAAGGTGTGCAGAGGGCAGAGAAGGCAAAGTAACAGATCCTCATTAGCACAATGTATTTCATGCTACTTGTATGTGGATGAAATGAGCATGAATTTAGAAAAACAACTTACCTTTTAGAATTGCACTTAACATGCTTAAAATGTTGTAAAAACATTTGTGTTAGGAAATGACTGGTAGGAAAAAGAGTAAATGCTTTGGCCCACATGCATCATTGTTACATTTTGCACTTCCTAATTTGCGAAAAATAAGGAATCGCAAATTAAGAAGTGCAAAATGCTATGCATCATTGTTTTCGGTATTCATTTGGGATTCGGTAAAAATCGCAATTTTTACCGAATCCCAAATGAATACCGAATTCTTAAGTGCATTTTCGCAATTCCTATTGATTCCTATGGGCCAAAAGGCCCATAGGAGTCAATGGGAAGGCATCAGCAAATTGCGAGTGGCACTTTGAAAATTTCATGGGTGCAGGGGGGGGGTCCAAAGGACCCCCCCATGCACCCCTGAAATGTATTTTTCGCATCATGTTTCACACACACATGTCCTAAGGACATGTGTGTGTGAAACATGAATGTAGAAAAAAAAACATTTGCAGCATTTTAAACACTTTTTCCAAATTTACCGAGTGGTTCAACCACTCGGTAAATTTGGCACCCTAATTGCGACTTTGCACTTGTGAAAGTAATGATGCATTGCTTTTAAGAAATCGCACATCTGCGACTTCTTAAAAGCACCCGCAATTTTAGAACTCGCAACAATGTTACGAATTCTAAAATTGCTTCATGCATCCCAAAAAGCACTTTTGCATTCGCAAACGGCCGATTTTAAGTAATCGCACCGTTTGCGACTACAAAAATGCTTGATGCATGTGGGCCATAATGTTTAGAACCCTAGTAAATAAACTGCGAAAATACATTAGCTAAACACATGTAAATTAATGCATGCTTCCAAATAATTTTTTGCACCAGGCACCGGTTTCTTAACATATGTGTTAACAAGCCCGAAGGTAATTTACTTGATTCTTGCTTGCCAGCACATGAATCAGTTAGTCAGGAAAACTGCTTAGCATTAGTGACATATTTTAAAAATGTGCGGACTATAACATTGTGTTTCTCCAGCTCCTCAGCCCATGTTAGATTATGTGTTAGAATACAAAGAGCTAATTAAAACTGTTCATACTAAATGATGACTTAGAAACTTTATGAATGATGTTTCCGAATAATATTGATAGATGCTTTCATACTGACTAGCTATTGTTCAGCATTGTGCTGATAGAGCATCCTTTAGCTTAGGCAAGAGATTCTCATGAGAACCTTCTCTCATGTAAAAAATATTGAATCAATTGTATCGACTAATGGCAACGAGGGTACAGACTGTGGGAATCGGAAGAAGCATATCATATGACTTTCTACACCCCCTAGAGAACTCTTCTTATTGATCATCGACAGAGAACGCATACCGAATTGTTAAGAAAGTTTGAATCTATTTTAATGAGTGTTCCTAGGTAGTTAGCACCACTTCATTTAAATAATTATCTGAGATTTAGCCTTATCCATTAATCCATTCCTGTGGTCCTGCCACTTGACTTTTCCTTGTCCTGAGACTCTTCTTTATGGAGAGTGATTTCTTTAGCTCTTACCCTGAGGTGACAACTATTTGATTTTAGTGATCAATGCTACTGCAAGGTTCGCACTCTTAAATTGCAGTTGTTACTACAACTGTAGAGAACTTGGCTGAGTTTCCAGGACTATTCTTTAGGAGAAGTCCATTTCTTACTCGCTCTTCTCCAGAGGAACTCGTCATGGGTTCTATTTAGAATAGATCATCTAATGAGCTTACAGGGTTTCTTTATGGAGCATGGTGTATTTTTTTATGCTGAATTCTAATGAAATTTATTTTATATTTCTGGAAACCTACCAATCTGAATACAGAGATTTAGAGATTCTAGTCCTAGGATAAATAACGTTTTGGAACTTTTACCAACCTCTCATCATTGCCTGATTGCAAATTCTAAATGTCATGGATGTTTTGAAATGATATGGGAAAGATCCATCAACCTCTCCGGGGCCACAAGGACTCACAACGGTGAGATTTGTAAGTGGGTGTATACTGAGATTGATCCATCCTGGTGAGTCCTTCAGCTCCTGCATATGTGATGGGTGCTTGGGGGTGTGCAGGGTGGGGGGGAGGCGGCGTTGAGGCATCAGACTGGAGAGGTTAGATGTTATCAAGGGTGAGGGTGACAGCAGAGAAGTGCTAGGATGGGGTCAGGGTGTGCAGGCACCAAAGACTGCCAAAGGAGGCCGGGACATTAACATTCCTGTTTAGACCCGGTCTCCTTTAGACTTTTGTTCTGCTCCTTACTGTGGAAGCAGAGAGAGTAGGAAAACACCTCTCTCCTGTCAATCCTTCTTTTATTGGCCCAGTGCTGCAATGCAGGGTCAATAAAAGTATGGTTACATTAAGGGTTTAATTAAGCTTTTGCTGAGGTTATTTTCCTAAAATTGCTGCATTTTTGCAAAATCCTGGGGGGGTCTGTGTATTGGGATTGTAACTTATGAACTGGTAGTTACAAAAGAATCTCTGGGACAAAAGAAGCAACCCACTGAGCTATCCACATGAAATACAGTTCTGTGATCTGCATGTCACACATTCTATGCAGTAGACATATTAACCGTTTGCGCTACTTAATGATGAGTCAAAACTGTCACTACAAAAATCTCTGATATTGCTCCAGCAGGAACTTTAATCACCAGAGTTACCCTAACATTTTTATTGCTGCCTGAAAACTGCAGGACACCCAATGAACTCTGCAGCAGGCGCGTTTCAACTCATAACTTGTGTCTAAACACAGTGCCCCTTGAGGTCAGCGCCAGGTGCAATTGCCCCAGTGGCACTGCCCAAAGGTCGGCCCCGTTTGCTTATTACCAGCCGTTCTTGCTGCTCATAACGTCAATATATTTCTCTCCTTCTCACGAGTGTTACAAAAAGGCGTGAAACTGTCGGGCTGATATCTTGAAACGCATGTTTATTATATATAAAGGTCACATGAGAAACTACTGCCAGTCTCCTCCCCAGATAATTCTCCAACAGTCTCCGAAAACTTTTCCCTCCCTCTCTTTATATCTCCTGCCAGGTTGTATGTCCCAAATTTTCAGACTGATCACTAGTATAATACGAGAGCAATCTGCGCTTCAAGTGGAAGTTATTCGATTCTCATACACCCAGTGCCTGTCTTTGCACTGAGGTAACAACACTGTAGTGGCACTGCTCGTGTTGTCTAGCCCCACAGGCAGCTGCACGCATCACAGTGTGGCTGGCACTAGTTGCTGCCGCTGCTGCATAGGTGCTAACTTACCTGCTCTGCTACACACCCACTGTGTGATCTTGTTATTATACTCTATAGGAAGGAACCTGGCAGATGGGATTTAATGATTCTTCAGGCTGCCTTCGAACCCATTATATCAAGGGTTGGAGTTCTGGACTTTTTGGTTCCGTCCAGAGGTGTCAGGGAACAACACCCGAAGACCCCGGAGTTCCACCTGTCTTGGTGCACAAATGAACAGAAACACGGGCTTCTTGATGGTGGCGTCAAAGACCAAAGGTTTATTACTGCAGGGACACAGAAGTCACAGAAACCACACATGAGCAGTGTCTAGGAGCCTGTTCAAATTGTACAAAAAGGGTTGCTCCTTATATACAAAAATTTGAGCTTGAGGCAAATTCTTTACATGTAATACATTCCCAAACCTTTGTGTCCTAAACAATAAATATTTGGCGTTGCACAGGAATCGTTGACAATATCTGATGTCAAAACATTACGAACGAGGGGTTCCCACTTTTCCATCATAATCTCATGTCAACTTTTCGTTCAAGACCCGGACCGCCTCATCGTAAATTTCGTTACCTCCCCCTAATAAAGGCCCAGAAGGAAAGGAGCAGAGCCAGGTGCAGAAGATAGAAAAGCAGGATAAGAGATGTTTGTGGGTCGTAAATGGGCAAGGCTACCAGCTTCGGCCGCCTAATCGTGATCAGGCCAACGGACACGAGAACCAGTATAGCAGGACTGGCCTCGGGCAGAGGAGGCAGCCTTTGTCGAGTCATGCAGCTACAGCGTGTTCTGTACTAAGGTGCACGTGTCTTTAGAGAGGTGAATCTCCGGCTAAGGCTACGTGTCCTTAATCGAAATGCAATGATCAGAGGTTATTGCTTATGTGAGGGCAAGAAACACAAAATGGCTGCCATGATCTAAGATGGATGCCATAGGTAGATCAGAAATGTGTCTGTTACGGGAGCACTCTTGCTCGTAGCGCAGCGAAAACACCAGGATATGCTAAATGGATCATTTGCGGTTCGCTGATTTCAATATTATGTATTTCCGACAATATTGAAAACACGGGTTCAAATCGTCACGGAACCTCAGACCCTCCTTTTGCCCTTACATAGGCAATTACTCAGTCTATCTCAGAATCTAGTTCTATGCTCATCAGGTCAGTGACATGCTGTTGTATCATCATCCTTTCTCGTGCCTTTTCTCCAAACGCAGGTGGTTTCCTAAAACAGGTTGCAGCACAAAGACTACACAGAGCAGGACCACACTGGATAATCAGGCAGCATGAGAAGAGGAATACTAAGATGACACCAATGACCATTAGAACCTTCCATCCCCACGCTGATATCAGAGTCCAAAACCACTCCATGAAGGACCAGTTTCCCTTGTCTACATGAATAGAGTCGGAAATCTTGTGTAACTTCGAGATCGCCTCATAGACTGTTGGAGCATTATTGGGAATAAAGACACAGCAGCTCGATTGGATCATTCTGCATACCCCACCTCGATCTGCAAGTATTACGTCTAGAACCATACGGTTCTGCAACGTCATGAGTCTATCCGCCTGAAGCTCAGCTGTCAGATTGCTAAGGGCACCAGCAGTTTCAGTAATAGTAGATTCAACTACCTGTGTTAGCTGACGTATGTTTCTACTATTGGCCATAGGCCCTCAGAACGGAAGGAAGCCTTTGAAGAAGTCTCCAGCTTCCTGACCAGCGGTATCTTCCTTGCTGAAAACACCTCTTGCTACTCTGGTCTTGTGGTAATCAGATGAAGCAGTGTATGTTGGAGGCAACAATCGAGCAATATAGCATGATCCTGAAAAGTCGGCAGGCAACCATGTATAAGCTCTGTCTCGACAGATGAAGTAGGTACCCCTAGCAGTAAGAAAAGCAGGGGAAGAGTTAGCCGGAAACACATAAGTCTCTACGCACTCACTCCTCCCTAGCTGAGCTCTCGGATTTCTCCCATTTCCTTGCAAACAGACCTGACCTCGGTGAGGTACGACCCAGATTGGAGTTGAGCTTTTACGCTTGCTTTCTCCCAGACTAAGGCGATACTCTGAAGAATTCCAACTTAAATATACTCACAATTCGTCCCTAGGGTAAGATGGAGTATTATTGACGTCCTTGATCATGTCAATAATTCCCTGGACTAAAGCTTTGTTGGCAGAGTTATATTTAGTGGAACGTGGTGGACGTGGAGGATAGGTTTCAAGGGCATAAGCAAAGATGGTTTGAAGGGCCTGAAATGATCCATTGTAGCTGAAAGGCAAAACCAGATAGGGAATACCTTTATCCATAGTGTGGGGTATCAAGCCACACACCCAGCAGTCTGTAGTGTTAACTACCAGTTGGTGTTGATGCAAGAGCTGTACAAAAGTGTTATTAATGAATTCTGAGCGTCGAGCTTGCTCATGTTCAGGAAACGAATGAAAAGAGTGTATAGAGGAAACAGTAGAAGTAACAGGATCAAGGGGAGGTACTGTAGTTACTGGCACAAAAATCAAACTCATACCGAAGACGATTCCACCCACCAACGTTATCAAAACAACCAAAAACGTAATGGCACATTGTATTAAAAAGCATTTGTTGTGAAGAATTCTGTAAAGTCTGTTTCTGCGAACATAAATCACATTATCTCGTTGCAGCGCAGGAAGCTCCATCTTCTACAATCCGCTCGCGACCACTGATGATGTGTACGTAGATGAAAATGCCTCTATCAGCCCTGGGAGTTCCCAGAACCAACAGAAAGATCGACCTTGTGTCAGACCCCCGCAGATTCAACTAGGCACACAGCCACGACCCTACGGCTACCCAGACGGCAAGGCAATTTAAAAAAAAAAACAATAAAACAATAGCAAACTTCCTGGCTGAAGGCAAAAGTTCAAAATTTCAAAATATCACAATAGGCAGTTGCCTGCTTTATTTGTCCATATTACGAGGTCGTAAATTGTATCTTTGCTTTGCAGGAACTGTTTGATCGGTAAATAGCATATCACTAGCGGCTGTTGTAGTGTTCAGGTTCGCAGATGACAGAGTTCTTTCTGATGCAGGGGACAAATGTTCAGAGTTCAAAGGAGTCTTTTCAGGAGGAGAGTCAGATTTTGGAGTGTCGGTAATCAATTCGGCATCGCTGAAAGGGATGAGCTTTGGCGTTTTTTCAAATTCGGAGGCACCAATTCCTTTCTTCACCCAGTCGTCGTAAGGAAGCGGCAGAGGTACACGCTTGACATGAGATGCGTGCACCCAGTGCTTGCGACCAGCTACACGAACTGCTGTTCTCGTTGCAAGCAGAACTTGGAAGGGGCCGACGTATCTGGGCTGAAGATTCTTCGTCCTCGCGAAGTTTCTGATCACAACTTGATCGCCGGGTTTCAGCTGATGCCCTGGACTCTCCGGAGGCTTTGGCAATGCATCGAAAACCTGTTGGTGAATAAGACTCAATTTAGCAGTCAAGTCGTAAAGGTAGTCTATCAACATAGGATATTCTAGAGAACAAAACTTCTTAGGCCTCGGCACACCCCAAATATTTGCCGGGCGGCCAAAGACAATTTCGTAGGGGCTAAGCCCCACTCTAGAATGCACAGTTGCTCTCGTTGATAACAAAGCCAAAGGAAGTGCGTCTGGCCAGGACAAACCCGTGGATGCTTGAATTTTGGCTAGTTTTAGTTTGAGGGTGCCATTGTAACCCTCCACTAAACCAGCAGACTGGGGATGGTTCGCACTGTGGAACTTTTGTTTTATGCCTAGGCCGACACACACACTCTGCATAACTTTCCCTATAAACTCACTTCCGTTATCTGACCATACAATCCGTGGCATTCCAAATCTAGGGAAATACTCTTTGAGAAGAATTTTGGCAGTTGATAGGGCAGTATTGTCCTTTAGTGGGTATGCTTCTATCCATCTGGAAAAAGCACAGACTACCACCAGGACGTATTTCAGATTATTACACCGGTCCATGTGAATGAAATCTAACTGAATCACTTCAAAGGGGCAGGAAGGAGGAGCGAAGTGACCAGCAGGAGTTGGAAACGAAGCTAAGTCGCCAATATCCAATGAGGGAGGTTCCTCCAATTTGGCGCGATGCTGTGCAAGCTGATAATGTCCGTGGTATTGTAGCCGCTCCGGCCCAATTCCAGAGAGTGTGGATACACATTCCATGGAAGCGAGCTGAAGTGTTAGCAGTAAAGCAGGCCTTGCCAGACCCGCATAAGAATCCTGCTGGATACTATAAGGAATTAACACAGACAGTTGAGGCTTGTATAATGAACTTAGCAGACATCGATATGTTATTTGGTAATGTAGTTCCGCAACCAATTTGGGCTAAAATTCGCAAAGAGAATCATCCAGTTGCCCTAGGTGGTGATTGGGCAGCTATCATTGCAGCGGATGGTCAGCAAGTAGGTGGTGCAAAACCCGAACCCCTAATTGCAGACCTTCCAGGTAGGATAATTGACTTAATGAAGACTCTGATGCCCGCATTGCGTGTTAATTGGGACAAGTTGTCCGCATGCAGACAGAAGAAAGACGAAAGTGTCTCCGACTTCTTCCTGAGGTTCGAAGAGACTTTTGTAGATAATAGTGGTCAGGATATGAGCACAGAAGGAGGACAGAGATTGTTTGTCGATAAATTCGTACATAATTTGTTACCTGAGTTATGCAATAAATTAAAAGATTCCGAGAGTGCGTGGGCTGTTTCTACAACTGCGCAAATTCTTGCAACTGCACAGTATTATGAAAATAGGGATAAAGAGGAAAAAGAGAAATCAGACAAGAAAACGAAAGATTTAAAGACTAAAGTTCTTTTGCAGCAGGCGTATCCGCCTCGCACGAATAAGACTAATACGCAACAGGGTTCGTATCAAAGAACAGATTATAGCTCACCTAGACCTCAATATCAGTGGAACCAGTGTGCGTACTGTAAGAAAGAGGGTCACTACAAGAATGAGTGTCCAGTCTTAGCGCAAAATAATGCAGCAGCAGCTCAGAGAGGTCGTGGTGGTTTTATGCAAAATTCTAGAGGTCGAGGGCGAGGTGCTATGCCTCCACAGACGAATGATCGTCCTTCCAATCACTTTGATCAACGAAATGGACAGTCTGCTCAGCAAAATAGATCTCAACAGTATCTAGTTGAAGACTATTGTGAAGTGGATGAGGGATTTCAGCAAAATGGGTACTAGGACAGCCATGGACAGAGAGAGGGAGTAGTATCAGTTCCAGTGGATCAGAGTGGGCCTTATGTCGCAGTAGCAACATCAGGTGTAGTCGAACCGTTTCTGTTGGATACTGGTGCAGCAAAAAGTTAAGTTCTATCATTCATGCGAAACTCCCTGGCGCACCTTTGTCCGGCTCAACAAATGTTTCTGTAGGTTTTTCAGGCGCCCCTGTTTACAACCCCATATCTGGTCCTTTGTCTATTTCTGTTGGACCGTGTCAATTGAAAGCACCCTTGATTTTGACGACAGGTTGTAATGAAAATCTGCTTGGTTTAGATTTGTTAAAACGACTATATGCGACATTGTATTGTTCTCCGGAAGGAGTACAGCTTACATTGGGTAAAAGAATCACCTCTCCGATGTACTTGTCTATGGATGCACTCCCGCCAGAGCTGCGTTCTCTCCCTGATTCTCTTTGGGCGACTGGTCCTAACGATGTAGGCCTTTTAGAAATACCACCATATGTAGTCACTTTGAAAGCAAATGTGAAATTTCCACGAATTCCTCAATATAAAATATCTAGTGAAGGTGAACGAGCACTTTTATTGATTATACAAGATTTGATTAAGAAAGATGTGGTTGAAGAAACTAGAGGAAATGTCTGTAACAGCCCTGTATTACCGATCTTGAAACGAACCGATCCTACAAAGCCTCCAGTGTATAGGTTTGTCATCGACCTCAGAGAAGTTAATAAGATTGTGGTCCCGCAGTTTCCTGTGGTTCCAGACATTACTGCCTTGTTAACATTGATTCCTGCTACAGCTACTTGGTTTTCAGTCATCGACTTGAAGAATGCCTTTTTCAGCATTCCAATAGCCGAAGAAAGCAGAGATATTTTCGGCTTCTGTCTAGGAGGTCGAAGTTTCAGATTTAAACGCGCTCCACAAGGCTATTGTGAGAGCCCATCTATTTACAGTCAAGCATTAAAAAGTCAGTTAGATACCTTTGTCCTTCCTCCAGGCTCTGCTCTAGTACAGTATGTAGATGATCTTCTAGTGGCTGCCGATGACAAAGAAACTTGCAAAGCAGCTACGATTTCGTTATTGCATCATTTGTTTAAATTGAATCATAAGGTGTCACCTTCGAAAATGCAATACTGCTGCCAAGAAGTGACCTACCTAGGTCATCTCTTGTCAAAGGAGGGAAGAAAGTTGACCCCAGAGAGAATAAAAGCAATTACGCAGATGAGTGTTCCTCGCACGCAGAGAGAAGTGCGTGCCTTTCTAGGTATTACCTCTTACTGTAGGCAGTGGATCCCAAATTTTTCTCTTTTAGCGAAACCATTGGTAGCTTTGACTGGGAAAAATGTTCCGAGTCCGGTGCCATGGTCTGATGAATGTCAGGAGAGTTTTACTGAGTTACGAAAAGCATTGTGTTCAGCTCCTGTATTAGGTACACCTGATTACAGCAAGCCATTCACGCTCTATGTTCACGAGAGAGAAGGTTGCGCGTTGAGTGTTCTGACACAGACATTTGGTGATAAACAACGCCCTTGTGCGTATTTTTCATCAACATTGGATCCGGTAGCAAGAGCGTTACCTAGTTGTTTGAGAGCTACAGCGGCAGCTGCGGCTTCCATTCGGCAATCTGCTGGTTTGGTGATGAACAACATGCTAGTGGTCATGGTTCCTCATGCTGTGGACACACTCATGAATCGAACTAAGACACAACACCTTACCAGTGCGAGACTATCTGGTTACGAGCTGACATTACTAGCAAGTCATATTCAGATCAAAAGATGCAATGTATTGAATCCAGCAACGCTGTTGCCGGCTAATCAAGAGTCGAGTGATTCCGAGCCACATGACTGTTGTTTTAGAACGGAGGAAGAGACAAAAGGACGCATTGACTTGAAAGACACTCCATTATCAGATCCAGATGGTACGCTGTATGTGGATGGATCGTGTTTTAAATTGGAGAATGGTGATGTAACTGCTGCTTATGCGGTAACGACTTTGAAGACGATTGTGGAGACTGCGAGAGTGAGTCAGAATTCTGCCCAAGCTGCAGAATTAATAGCTCTAACAAGAGCGTGTGTTTTAGCTAAGGGAAAGAGAGTGAATGTGTTCACAGATAGTCAGTACGCGTTCGGTGTGGCCCATAGTTTTGGCCGTTTGTGGAAAGAAAGAGGTTTCATTACGTCCCATGGGACTAAGATTCAACATGGTCAGCTAGTTAACGACTTGTTGGAATCTCTAACCTTGGCGACTGAAGTTGCGATTGTAAAGTGCAGTGCTCATAAAGCAATCACGGATGATGTTGGTCGTGGGAATGCTTTTGCTGATGAAACTGCTAAACAGACAGCTAGAGACATGATGAGTAGAATGTATGTTGCTACGTCTGCAAGGTGGATTGCTGAGTCTGGAATGTGTGAGGGTACAATGGAAAGTGTGAAAGAGATTCAGAAAGAGGCAACTGAGGAGGAAAAACGTGTATGGAGAGAAAGTACGGGCAAGTTGGATTCGAATGGGTGTTGGATTGATTTGACAGAACAGCAACGCTGGATGTTGCCTGACGCGTATGTGCTTGCAGTGGTGACAATGGCGCATGGAGTAGCGCATATAAGTTCTAAAGGAATCTGTAAGATGTTGGCTCCAGTCTGGAAGAATGATGGGATCAGTAAATGTGCAGAGAGAGTGGTGAAAAATTGTATGGTATGCCTGATGCATAATCCTGGCAAGGGAACTCCAACTCCTGCTGGTCACTTCGCTCCTCCTTCCTGCCCCTTTGAAGTGATTCAGTTAGATTTCATTCACATGGACCGGTGTAATAATCTGAAATACGTCCTGGTGGTAGTCTGTGCTTTTTCCAGATGGATAGAAGCATACCCACTAAAGGACAATACTGCCCTATCAACTGCCAAAATTCTTCTCAAAGAGTATTTCCCTAGATTTGGAATGCCACGGATTGTATGGTCAGATAACGGAAGTGAGTTTATAGGGAAAGTTATGCAGAGTGTGTGTGTCGGCCTAGGCATAAAACAAAAGTTCCACAGTGCGAACCATCCCCAGTCTGCTGGTTTAGTGGAGGGTTACAATGGCACCCTCAAACTAAAACTAGCCAAAATTCAAGCATCCACGGGTTTGTCCTGGCCAGACGCACTTCCTTTGGCTTTGTTATCAACGAGAGCAACTGTGCATTCTAGAGTGGGGCTTAGCCCCTACAAAATTGTCTTTGGCCGCCCGGCAAATATTTGGGGTGTGCCGAGGCCTAAGAAGTTTTGTTCTCTAGAATATCCTATGTTGATAGACTACCTTTACGACTTGACTGCTAAATTGAGTCTTATTCACCAACAGGTTTTCGATGCATTGCCAAAGCCTCCGGAGAGTCCAGGGCATCAGCTGAAACCCGGCGATCAAGTTGTGATCAGAAACTTCGCGAGGACGAAGAATCTTCAGCCCAGATACGTCGGCCCCTTCCAAGTTCTGCTTGCAACGAGAACAGCAGTTCGTGTAGCTGGTCGCAAGCACTGGGTGCACGCATCTCATGTCAAGCGTGTACCTCTGCCGCTTCCTTACGACGACTGGGTGAAGAAAGGAATTGGTGCCTCCGAATTTGAAAAAACGCCAAAGCTCATCCCTTTCAGCGATGCCGAATTGATTACCGACACTCCAAAATCTGACTCTCCTCCTGAAAAGACTCCTTTGAACTCTGAACATTTGTTCCCTGCATCAGAAAGAACTCTGTCATCTGCAAACCTGAACACTACAACAGCCGCTAGTGATATGCTATTTACCGATCAAACAGTTCCTGCAAAGCAAAGATACAACGGACCGCCTCATCGTAAATTTCGTTACCTCCCCCTAATAAAGGCCCAGAAGGAAAGGAGCAGAGCCAGGTGCAGAAGATAGAAAAGCAGGATAAGAGATGTTTGTGGGTCGTAAATGGGCAAGGCTACCAGCTTCGGCCGCCTAATCGTGATCAGGCCAACGGACACGAGAACCAGTATAGCAGGACTGGCCTCGGGCAGAGGAGGCAGCCTTTGTCGAGTCATGCAGCTACAGCGTGTTCTGTACTAAGGTGCACGTGTCTTTAGAGAGGTGAATCTCCGGCTAAGGCTACGTGTCCTTAATCGAAATGCAATGATCAGAGGTTATTGCTTATGTGAGGGCAAGAAACACAAAATGGCTGCCATGATCTAAGATGGATGCCATAGGTAGATCAGAAATGTGTCTGTTACGGGAGCACTCTTGCTCGTAGCGCAGCGAAAACACCAGGATATGCTAAATGGATCATTTGCGGTTCGCTGATTTCAATATTATGTATTTCCGACAATATTGAAAACACGGGTTCAAATCGTCACGGAACCTCAGACCCTCCTTTTGCCCTTACATAGGCAATTACTCAGTCTATCTCAGAATCTAGTTCTATGCTCATCAGGTCAGTGACATGCTGTTGTATCATCATCCTTTCTCGTGCCTTTTCTCCAAACGCAGGTGGTTTCCTAAAACAGGTTGCAGCACAAAGACTACACAGAGCAGGACCACACTGGATAATCAGGCAGCATGAGAAGAGGAATACTAAGATGACACCAATGACCATTAGAACCTTCCATCCCCACGCTGATATCAGAGTCCAAAACCACTCCATGAAGGACCAGTTTCCCTTGTCTACATGAATAGAGTCGGAAATCTTGTGTAACTTCGAGATCGCCTCATAGACTGTTGGAGCATTATTGGGAATAAAGACACAGCAGCTCGATTGGATCATTCTGCATACCCCACCTCGATCTGCAAGTATTACGTCTAGAACCATACGGTTCTGCAACGTCATGAGTCTATCCGCCTGAAGCTCAGCTGTCAGATTGCTAAGGGCACCAGCAGTTTCAGTAATAGTAGATTCAACTACCCGTGTTAGCTGACGTATGTTTCTACTATTGGCCATAGGCCCCCAGAACGGAAGGAAGCCTTTGAAGAAGTCTCCAGCTTCCTGACCAGCGGTATCTTCCTTGCTGAAAACACCTCTTGCTACTCTGGTCTTGTGGTAATCAGATGAAGCAGTGTATGTTGGAGGCAACAATCGAGCAATATAGCATGATCCTGAAAAGTCGGCAGGCAACCATGTATAAGCTCTGTCTCGACAGATGAAGTAGGTACCCCTAGCAGTAAGAAAAGCAGGGGAAGAGTTAGCCGGAAACACATAAGTCTCTACGCACTCACTCCTCCCTAGCTGAGCTCTCGGATTTCTCCCATTTCCTTGCAAACAGACCTGACCTCGGTGAGGTACGACCCAGATTGGAGTTGAGCTTTTACGCTTGCTTTCTCCCAGACTAAGGCGATACTCTGAAGAATTCCAACTTAAATATACTCGCAATTCGTCCCTAGGGTAAGATGGAGTATTATTGACGTCCTTGATCATGTCAATAATTCCCTGGACTAAAGCTTTGTTGGCAGAGTTATATTTAGTGGAACGTGGTGGACGTGGAGGATAGGTTTCAAGGGCATAAGCAAAGATGGTTTGAAGGGCCTGAAATGATCCATTGTAGCTGAAAGGCAAAACCAGATAGGGAATACCTTTATCCATAGTGTGGGGTATCAAGCCACACACCCAGCAGTCTGTAGTGTTAACTACCAGTTGGTGTTGATGCAAGAGCTGTACAAAAGTGTTATTAATGAATTCTGAGCGTCGAGCTTGCTCATGTTCAGGAAACGAATGAAAAGAGTGTATAGAGGAAACAGTAGAAGTAACAGGATCAAGGGGAGGTACTGTAGTTACTGGCACAAAAATCAAACTCATACCGAAGACGATTCCACCCACCAACGTTATCAAAACAACCAAAAACGTAATGGCACATTGTATTAAAAAGCATTTGTTGTGAAGAATTCTGTAAAGTCTGTTTCTGCGAACATAAATCACATTATCTCGTTGCAGCGCAGGAAGCTCCATCTTCTACAATCCGCTCGCGACCACTGATGATGTGTACGTAGATGAAAATGCCTCTATCAGCCCTGGGAGTTCCCAGAACCAACAGAAAGATCGACCTTGTGTCAGACCCCCGCAGATTCAACTAGGCACACAGCCACGACCCTACGGCTACCCAGACGGCAAGGCAATTTTAAAAAAAAAACAATAAAACAATAGCAAACTTCCTGGCTGAAGGCAAAAGTTCAAAATTTCAAAATATCACAATAGGCAGTTGCCTGCTTTATTTGTCCATATTACGAGGTCGTAAATTGTATCTTTGCTTTGCAGGAACTGTTTGATCGGTAAATAGCATATCACTAGCGGCTGTTGTAGTGTTCAGGTTCGCAGATGACAGAGTTCTTTCTGATGCAGGGGACAAATGTTCAGAGTTCAAAGGAGTCTTTTCAGGAGGAGAGTCAGATTTTGGAGTGTCGGTAATCAATTCGGCATCGCTGAAAGGGATGAGCTTTGGCGTTTTTTCAAATTCGGAGGCACCAATTCCTTTCTTCACCCAGTCGTCGTAAGGAAGCGGCAGAGGTACACGCTTGACATGAGATGCGTGCACCCAGTGCTTGCGACCAGCTACACGAACTGCTGTTCTCGTTGCAAGCAGAACTTGGAAGGGGCCGACGTATCTGGGCTGAAGATTCTTCGTCCTCGCGAAGTTTCTGATCACAACTTGATCGCCGGGTTTCAGCTGATGCCCTGGACTCTCCGGAGGCTTTGGCAATGCATCGAAAACCTGTTGGTGAATAAGACTCAATTTAGCAGTCAAGTCGTAAAGGTAGTCTATCAACATAGGATATTCTAGAGAACAAAACTTCTTAGGCCTCGGCACACCCCAAATATTTGCCGGGCGGCCAAAGACAATTTCATAGGGGCTAAGCCCCACTCTAGAATGCACAGTTGCTCTCGTTGATAACAAAGCCAAAGGAAGTGCGTCTGGCCAGGACAAACCCGTGGATGCTTGAATTTTGGCTAGTTTTAGTTTGAGGGTGCCATTGCAACCCTCCACTAAACCAGCAGACTGGGGATGGTTCGCACTGTGGAACTTTTGTTTTATGCCTAGGCCGACACACACACTCTGCATAACTTTCCCTATAAACTCACTTCCGTTATCTGACCATACAATCCGTGGCATTCCAAATCTAGGGAAATACTCTTTGAGAAGAATTTTGGCAGTTGATAGGGCAGTATTGTCCTTTAGTGGGTATGCTTCTATCCATCTGGAAAAAGCACAGACTACCACCAGGACGTATTTCAGATTATTACACCGGTCCATGTGAATGAAATCTAACTGAATCACTTCAAAGGGGCAGGAAGGAGGAGCGAAGTGACCAGCAGGAGTTGGAGTTCCCTTGCCAGGATTATGCATCAGGCATACCATACAATTTTTCACCACTCTCTCTGCACATTTACTGATCCCATCATTCTTCCAGACTGGAGCCAACATCTTACAGATTCCTTTAGAACTTATATGCGCTACTCCATGCGCCATTGTCACCACTGCAAGCACATACGCGTCAGGCAACATCCAGCGTTGCTGTTCTGTCAAATCAATCCAACACCCATTCGAATCCAACTTGCCCGTACTTTCTCTCCATACACGTTTTTCCTCCTCAGTTGCCTCTTTCTGAATCTCTTTCACACTTTCCATTGTATCCTCACACATTCCAGACTCAGCAATCCACCTTGCAGACGTAGCAACATACATTCTACTCATCATGTCTCTAGCTGTCTGTTTAGCAGTTTCATCAGCAAAAGCATTCCCACGACCAACATCATCCGTGATTGCTTTATGAGCACTGCACTTTACAATCGCAACTTCAGTCGGCAAGGTTAGAGATTCCAACAAGTCGTTAACTAGCTGACCATGTTGAATCTTAGTCCCATGGGACGTAATGAAACCTCTTTCTTTCCACAAACGACCAAAACTATGGGCCACACCGAACGCGTACTGACTATCTGTGAACACATTCACTCTCTTTCCCTTAGCTAAAACACACGCTCTTGTTAGAGCTATTAATTCTGCAGCTTGGGCAGAATTCTGACTCACTCTCGCAGTCTCCACAATCGTCTTCAAAGTCGTTACCGCATAAGCAGCAGTTACATCACCATTCTCCAATTTAAAACACGATCCATCCACATACAGCGTACCATCTGGATCTGATAATGGAGTGTCTTTCAAGTCAATGCGTCCTTTTGTCTCTTCCTCCGTTCTAAAACAACAGTCATGTGGCTCGGAATCACTCGACTCTTGATTAGCCGGCAACAGCGTTGCTGGATTCAATACATTGCATCTTTTGATCTGAATATGACTTGCTAGTAATGTCAGCTCGTAACCAGATAGTCTCGCACTGGTAAGGTGTTGTGTCTTAGTTCGATTCATGAGTGTGTCCACAGCATGAGGAACCATGACCACTAGCATGTTGTTCATCACCAAACCAGCAGATTGCCGAATGGAAGCCGCAGCTGCCGCTGTAGCTCTCAAACAACTAGGTAACGCTCTTGCTACCGGATCCAATGTTGATGAAAAATACGCACAAGGGCGTTGTTTATCACCAAATGTCTGTGTCAGAACACTCAACGCGCAACCTTCTCTCTCGTGAACAT
This sequence comes from Lissotriton vulgaris, assembly GCF_964263255.1. Taxonomy (NCBI): domain Eukaryota; kingdom Metazoa; phylum Chordata; class Amphibia; order Caudata; family Salamandridae; genus Lissotriton; species Lissotriton vulgaris. The sequence goes on from NC_141687.1 coordinate 1,655,257,896, forward strand.
AGAGCGTGAATGGCTTGCTGTAATCAGGTGTACCTAATACAGGAGCTGAACACAATGCTTTTCGTAACTCACTAAAACTCTCCTGACATTCATCAGACCATGGCACCGGACTCGGAACATTTTTCCCAGTCAAAGCTACCAATGGTTTCGCTAAAAGAGAAAAATTTGGGATCCACTGCCTACAGTAAGAGGTAATACCTAGAAAGGCACGCACTTCTCTCTGCGTGCGAGGAACACTCATCTGCGTAATTGCTTTTATTCTCTCTGGGGTCAACTTTCTTCCCTCCTTTGACAAGAGATGACCTAGGTAGGTCACTTCTTGGCAGCAGTATTGCATTTTCGAAGGTGACACCTTATGATTCAATTTAAACAAATGATGCAATAACGAAATCGTAGCTGCTTTGCAAGTTTCTTTGTCATCGGCAGCCACTAGAAGATCATCTACATACTGTACTAGAGCAGAGCCTGGAGGAAGGACAAAGGTATCTAACTGACTTTTTAATGCTTGACTGTAAATAGATGGGCTCTCACAATAGCCTTGTGGAGCGCGTTTAAATCTGAAACTTCGACCTCCTAGACAGAAGCCGAAAATATCTCTGCTTTCTTCGGCTATTGGAATGCTGAAAAAGGCATTCTTCAAGTCGATGACTGAAAACCAAGTAGCTGTAGCAGGAATCAATGTTAACAAGGCAGTAATGTCTGGAACCACAGGAAACTGTGGGACCACAATCTTATTAACTTCTCTGAGGTCGATGACAAACCTATACACTGGAGGCTTTGTAGGATCGGTTCGTTTCAAGATCGGTAATACAGGGCTGTTACAGACATTTCCTCTAGTTTCTTCAACCACATCTTTCTTAATCAAATCTTGTATAATCAATAAAAGTGCTCGTTCACCTTCACTAGATATTTTATATTGAGGAATTCGTGGAAATTTCACATTTGCTTTCAAAGTGACTACATATGGTGGTATTTCTAAAAGGCCTACATCGTTAGGACCAGTCGCCCAAAGAGAATCAGGGAGAGAACGCAGCTCTGGCGGGAGTGCATCCATAGACAAGTACATCGGAGAGGTGATTCTTTTACCCAATGTAAGCTGTACTCCTTCCGGAGAACAATACAATGTCGCATATAGTCGTTTTAACAAATCTAAACCAAGCAGATTTTCATTACAACCTGTCGTCAAAATCAAGGGTGCTTTCAATTGACACGGTCCAACAGAAATAGACAAAGGACCAGATATGGGGTTGTAAACAGGGGCGCCTGAAAAACCTACAGAAACATTTGTTGAGCCGGACAAAGGTGCGCCAGGGAGTTTCGCATGAATGATAGAACTTTTTGCTGCACCAGTATCCAACAGAAACGGTTCGACTACACCTGATGTTGCTACTGCGACATAAGGCCCACTCTGATCCACTGGAACTGATACTACTCCCTCTCTCTGTCCATGGCTGTCCTAGTACCCATTTTGCTGAAATCCCTCATCCACTTCACAATAGTCTTCAACAAGATACTGTTGAGATCTATTTTGCTGAGCAGACTGTCCATTTCGTTGATCAAAGTGATTGGAAGGACGATCATTCGTCTGTGGAGGCATAGCACCTCGCCCTCGACCTCTAGAATTTTGCATAAAACCACCACGACCTCTCTGAGCTGCTGCTGCATTATTTTGCGCTAAGACTGGACACTCATTCTTGTAGTGACCCTCTTTCTTACAGTACGCACACTGGTTCCACTGATATTGAGGTCTAGGTGAGCTATAATCTGTTCTTTGATACGAACCCTGTTGCGTATTAGTCTGATTCGTGCGAGGCGGATACGCCTGCTGCAAAAGAACTTTAGTCTTTAAATCTTTCGTTTTCTTGTCTGATTTCTCTTTTTCCTCTTTATCCCTATTTTCATAATACTGTGCAGTTGCAAGAATTTGCGCAGTTGTAGAAACAGCCCACGCACTCTCGGAATCTTTTAATTTATTGCATAACTCAGGTAACAAATTATGTACGAATTTATCGACAAACAATCTCTGTCCTCCTTCTGTGCTCATATCCTGACCACTATGATCTACAAAAGTCTCTTCGAACCTCGTGAAGAAGTCGGAGACACTTTCGTCTTTCTTCTGTCTGCATGCGGACAACTTGTCCCAATTAACACGCAATGCGGGCATCAGAGTCTTCATTAAGTCAATTATCCTACCTGGAAGGTCTGCAATTAGGGGTTCGGGTTTTGCACCACCTACTTGCTGACCATCCGCTGCAATGATAGCTGCCCAATCACCACCTAGGGCAACTGGATGATTCTCTTTGCGAATTTTAGCCCAAATTGGTTGCGGAACTACATTACCAAATAACATATCGATGTCTGCTAAGTTCATTATACAAGCCTCAACTGTCTGTGTTAATTCCTTATAGTATCCAGCAGGATTCTTACGCGGGTCTGGCAAGGCCTGCTTTACTGCTAACACTTCAGCTCGCTTCCATGGAATGTGTATCCACACTCTCTGGAATTGGGCCGGAGCGGCTACAATACCACGGACATTATCAGCTTGCACAGCATCGCGCCAAATTGGAGGAACCTCCCTCATTGGATATTGGCGACTTAGCTTCGTTTTATTTTTCTCTAAATCTCTCGGTGAACGAAGTGATGGGTCATTCCTATAACTTAAAATCAGTTCCATCGCTTCTTCTATATTTTCACCTACTATCATTCCTGCAGCAAACTCTTTCTGAACCTTAATTAAGTCTTCTAGATTCGATTCAACATCATCTTCTTCTATTTCCTCACGTAACAGCGAGCACATCTCCTCAAAGACATATCGTTGCGTTGGTTCCTTCCACTGCATAAATGTATCTAGCACATCTTTCGTACTATATCTCCTACTCTTCGAAATCCATCTGAGAGCCGTGGAATCTAAAATTCCCCGTTCCTCAGTACTCGGAAGCTGACTACGTCTCTGAACAGAGTCAGAAGTAGGAGTCTTAATTAAAGATTTATAGAGGGGAGACAGAATGTTAGAGACAGAATCAGTGATTCTTCGACGAACAGAAAGTGGAGTCAACATACTGGCAGATGCAGAGAACACAGTAGAGGTAGGAACAGATAGCGGGACCGTAGAAGTATCAAGGAAGACAGCTTGTGGAACAGTAGGTGTAAGAGATATAGGTATAGGTAAAGAAGTCGGCAACCCAGGAAGAGGAGGTGCCGTAGGAACATGCACATTGACCACAGGAGGTACAGGAGCTTGATTCTGAGGGGCAGGAGCAGGAATACCAGGCTGTCCAGCAACCGGTAATTGAACATTCGGTAAAGGCGGAGCCGTAGCACCTTGTGCATACGGTGGAGGTGACCGTAACAAATAAGACAACAGAGGATCGTTTTCGGAATCCTCTAGTATCTTAGCTGTTTTCGATGGCAAGGCAGGATAGCACTTGTCCATCGCTAAATTATGCTCTCTAATGGCCACCTCTATGGCCTTCTCAGATTCGTTAACTTGCAGCTGCTTAGCCGCTTGTTCTAGAGTCAACTCTTCTTGTTCCTTCTGTTCTTTCTTCAATCTTTTAATTTCTCTCTGTTTGGATTCTTTTCGCCAGTAACGGAAAGAATCAAACATTGCCGGCCGGGCTTTCTTCCTAAACAATTTCGCTTCTAAATTATCAAGGATTTCGGGTTCAAAACTACCATGCAGTGGCCAACTAAGGACACCATCTTTCTCAGTGTATCGGACCCACACCTCATTATAAGATATAGGACCCACACCATGTTTACAGTACAAGTCATATAGGGGAGTCCCAATCGGAGGAACCAGACATGAGTCCTCCAATCGTGAATCACTGTTGCAACCAAAACAAGACAACATACAATTTCTCCGACTTACCATTTTGCAATCCGGAACACAGAACGAACAAACAAGAAACAAATATGTGCACCTGAACCAAGAACTTAGGCCTACCAAAAGCGAACTGATGTATCGATACCCAAACTAAACCAAATAGATTATCGTAACCAGAACAACCAGTGATAATCTTACGAAACCAAACCAAACCAAGAACCAAAAAGGATTTTAACAACCCTTACGAAGTAACCAGCTAGCTATCACTAAATACTTAACTGAGGCACTGAAGACGTCACCAAGGAGAAACCCGTCACGTTTCGCCGTACTAAGGACTGCACCTCGGGTCCAAGACAGGGCGACGGTCAAGGCAACGGCCCACTGCAGCCGTCCTGAACGGGAACCCTCGTGGAAGAGAACTTCGGGCCACTTTTGCGATATGCCGGGATCGATGAAGTGGGGCGCCTCCCTCAGGAATCTTCACACGAAGCTTCTCGAACTCTTCAGGCTTTTGGACCGGTACCGAATGACGTCGCCCCACGTTGGGCGCCAATTGGAGTTCTGGACTTTTTGGTTCCGTCCAGAGGTGTCAGGGAACAACACCCGAAGACCCCGGAGTTCCACCTGTCTTGGTGCACAAATGAACAGAAACACAGGCTTCTCGATGGTGGCGTCAAAGACCAAAGGTTTATTACTGCAGGGACACAGAAGTCACAGAAACCACACATGGGCAGTGTCTAGGAGCCTGTTCAAATTGTACAAAAAGGGTTGCTCCTTATATACTAAAATTTGAGCTTGAGGCAAATTCTTTACATGTAATACATTCCCAAACCTTTGTGTCCTAAACAATAAATATTTGGCGTTGCACAGGAATCGTTGACAATATCTGATGTCAAAACATTACGAACGAGGGGTTCCCACTTTTCCATCATAATCTCATGTCAACTTTTCGTTCAAGACCCGGACCGCCTCATCGTAAATTTCGTTACCTCCCCCTAATAAAGGCCCAGAAGGAAAGGAGCAGAGCCAGGTGCAGAAGATAGAAAAGCAGGATAAGAGATGTTTGTGGGTCGTAAATGGGCAAGGCTACCAGCTTCGGCCGCCTAATCGTGATCAGGCCAACGGACACGAGAACCAGTATAGCAGGACTGGCCTCGGGCAGAGGAGGCAGCCTTTGTCGAGTCATGCAGCTACAGCGTGTTCTGTACTAAGGTGCACGTGTCTTTAGAGAGGTGAATCTCCGGCTAAGGCTACGTGTCCTTAATCGAAATGCAATGATCAGAGGTTATTGCTTATGTGAGGGCAAGAAACACAAAATGGCTGCCATGATCTAAGATGGATGCCATAGGTAGATCAGAAATGTGTCTGTTACGGGAGCACTCTTGCTCGTAGCGCAGCGAAAACACCAGGATATGCTAAATGGATCATTTGCGGTTCGCTGATTTCAATATTATGTATTTCCGACAATATTGAAAACACGGGTTCAAATCGTCACGGAACCTCAGGGTGAACTGGGCATTATTATGCATACATATGTTAGCCGTCTTGGGACAAGAGAGAGGAAGAGAAAGTGAGGAAGAGGAATGGATGTTAGGAGATAGCAAAAATGTGATAGGAGGAGGGAAAGAGAAAAACGGGGAGATGAAAGATAGCAAGCAACAACAGGAGGGAGGTAAAGGAGGATAATAGCCGTAAAAGGAGAGCTGGAGAAGAGAGGTAGGAAGAAGAGAAAGCAAAAGCAATAGAAAATGGAGAAATGGAACACTAAAAGATGAAGAGGGTGGCAAAAAGAAATTTGAAAAAGAGAGTGAAGTGAGGTTGGTGAGAATCGAAAGGGGAGAGGAGGACAATTGCAAAGGGAGCGAGAAGAGTGCACGATAAAGCGATTGATGAAATGAGGGTGTACAGAGTTTTCCAGTTTGTGAGAAGAGAACGGTCGGTAGTGTCTCATCTGCACCTGATTCCCTGTTACTCCACCTGTCTAGGATTAGATATGGGTGTTAATGCAGAACTCTTCAATTTCTTGTGAAGTTCTAGCCACTGGGTGGAATTCGCTCTACTATACTGATACTAGGGTGAAGAAAATACACCAGTGGGTTATCCTGCGGCTATTGTACGTCCTCCTTATTTTAATACAGGTCTTGGACACCACGGACAGAAGCCCTTGGTTCACTGAGGAAGCCTGCTCAAGGCACTCACAGTCACCCGATGAAGGTTCATGGGGATGGATGTTCAGCATCAACAAACCGGAAGTCACTCTCTGCTGCTATGTCTGCTTGTTTTTGATAGGGCACGAAAGTCACTCATCCTGATCCAAAAGATACACATTGGGAATAACATTTAGGCCCCTCAGGTGGCCGAGTATGTTACAAAAAGCATAACCGACACATTGGGAATAACATTTAGGCTCCTCGGGTGGCCGAGCTATGTTAGAAAAAGCATAGCCGACTGACCTTGCCATTGCATTTCAAGAGCAAGGGCAGTAGTGCTAAGGCATTTTTTTTTAAATAAAAACATTAGAAACCTTACAATGAAGAAGAGGGGTATTTCCGGAGATCTGACTCATGACATAACTGTTTTGCTGTACTCGCTATAAAGTGTCATTCAAAGTGTCACATGTAAATGTAATATATTGAAATGTCACACATAATCATGCTGAAAACATTAAAATGTCACACATAAGCAAACTGAGAACTTGGCTGCTATGGTGGTGCGAGGCACGGGCACACGAGCCATGAGTTATCCAGGCTCGTCGCAAGTGAAGCCACGCAGGTGGCAGTGCCACCTTGGCACGACACGGGGGCACTGTTTAGGCCGGAAGACCCTCGCCACGGACATTCGGCGTGTTTTAACTACCCACGTCATAGCACAAACCAAGATCCGGGTCCGATACTTGAAATAAAACTTGTCTTTAGCCATGCCTCAGCAGAACCCTTCTTGGAAACGCACACGACGTGAAATCTGCTCAGTCAGAAAGACTGAACACTTCTCCTTCAGCTGACCCTGAGAACACTGTGTGACCCTGCACAATAAAAACTCTAAATCCGTGACGGACTCTTGAAAATGTAAACATTGCCCTCTCTCTCAGCAGGTGTCTTGAAGGTGGACAGAGGGTAAAATATTTGGTAACTGAAGGCGGGCCTGGCCCACAATTCCCGATCTTCTATCTGCATCAGTGCCCGGCTCTTTCACTCTTGCGCGGATCTTCCATCCCCAGGGAATACAAGTGTAGCGAGCGCACCGCTATGAGACATTTATACAATTCTGATAGGAAGTGGGGTGAGGGGCTACGGCAGAGACGGGGGAGCTGTCACTTCTCTAGAAAGCACCATGTTCCACTCTGCCGGTAACTTAGCAACTGAGCACCTCTCGGCAGAAAAACTGGAGTGCTACTGGACCCTCCTGGGAGCAGGAGAGACCGAGGAGGAGGTAGCGGCCACACAGGTGGAGGCCCGAGCCCCGCACACTTTCCAGCAGCTGCCCCCTCGCAATCTTCTTGACAGACGCGGGCCGCGTGGGGTGAGTTGACCGCTGCCACGCTACCTGACTGGCTGCTTGGATGAAGCCTGGTGACTCCGTCGCCTCCCTGGCACTGTGAGGGTTAAGCACGATTGAAAGGACGTAGAGAGGTCGAAGGCGTGTCCACAACTGTTCGATTTAAATTGATTTTAGTGAATGCGCATCTATTACCACATAATTGCACTTTCAAGGCACTAAGAAAAATAGCACAATTAATCCGCCCCTGCGTCATTTGTTTAGAATAAGTGCAGCGGCCCAAGGTTTCTATCAGGAGCCCATCACCATTGCTCAGAATGCCATGGTTGTCGAATCTCAAGGACGCCAAGTCTCGTTTCCATGGCAATGCTTCTTTCGACCCTACACCTGCTCTCCCTTTAGTCACTCTTGCACAGGTATTTTCATCCCTGCTTTCTTCCCTCGTCACTATTTTCTTATTTTATCTCCCCTTTCTTTCTCGTGGTCAAAATGTGATGAAAAACAAACCCCAGTCCCCCAAAAATTAGTACTGGTGCCCTCCACTTGCAACTGATAGGAGAGCAATGCAGTGCCACATTTAAATAATAGGACACTAGCTGTAGTCCTATATCATGCAATGTAATCCCCCTCATTTGCGGCTGTTTTCTCACTGAGTAAGATACTGCCCATTACTGTTCTAGATTTCCATCCCACTCACTAATGGTGGGCAAAATAATTTGCTAAAAAGAGATATAGATGAAATCTGCATGTTCCTATCAGTCTGTTTGGCTGTTGATATTCAGTCAGAACAGCTATTGCACGTATTTTGCAAACTGCCCATGGGCCAGTCATATTGCAGCATATTTGAAACTTACCACATGCAGTCCTCTTCTTTTGCACTCTCTGATTTATAGGCAGGTGCAATGCAGACATTTTTGGAATTTGCAACAGTATTCATATTTGCATACACATTATATATATATATATATATATATAAATACTAGCAGCCCGCCCCGGCGTTGCCCGGGGCAGAAGGGGGCTGGTGGCAGCACTTTAAGGCTTTGTGCACTCCCGCCCGCCCCGACATTGCCCAGACCGCTTCCCTCCCGCCTCCCCCGGCGCCTTCCTCGACGTTGCCCAGCCCACCTCCCGCCCGGCTCGCGCCTCGATCCTCCCGCCTGCCGCCCGCCGCCTGCCTCCCGCCTGCCTTTGCCTTACCTGGGCCGGCGCAACGGACTTCACCGCCACTCCTCGCCGCTCTTTGCCTTACCTGAGCCGCCCGCTCCGGACTTCACCGCCACTCCTCGCCGCACGTCACCGCTCCTCCCCGCATGTCGTCATCACGTGTAGGTCGCGGTCAGCGCTACGTCGCGGCCGGCGCTAGTTTTAGGGGACTACTTTGTTTTGAAATTTTAATTTTTTAATTTACGTTTTATTTTTATTTTATGTCGCCTATGTCCATCTACACTCCCTGAGGATTCCAACAATGTATTGGTTGTGTGGATTGGCGCTGTGGTTCCCGTGTTTACCTTGCCAAAAGGTTTCTGTTCCCTCTTTATACTAGTAGTATAGATATATATATATATATATGTATACATTCATATATATATATTCACAGAAAAAAACATAGGTTGCAGGGGTGTTATAGTTAGATGGACATTTCACTCGTACAAAACCATTGAAATTCCACTGTTATATTTAGTTTAGCTAACTATAACTTGCGCGCCCGCAATGCACTGCTGATGACGTCACATATTACATCACTCATTACATGGTCAGTCACGTCACTCATGACATCACTGATGACATCTCAAACTACAGTGTCCCTGGGTGGGCACCCCGGGACCCTGCAGGAGCCGGCCCTGGTGGTTGGCGGTCCCCAGGGCTATGACAAAGCCCAGCGGGCCCCCCTCCCACAATTTACAAAGCCGTGGTCTCCGGGGCTGGGGGGTCCGTCATGTACCCCCAAATTTAAATATTTAGAGCCCCCGGGAGGTGGCAGTCCCGGGGCCCAACAGAGGGTATTTTTTAAACAAAGAGAAATCCCAGGGGGGTGGTGGTCCCCGGGGCTGTTGGGGGGGGGGGGGGCAGTGAGCCCCCGCAATAACAATTAAGTTGAGCCCCAGGAGGTGGTGGTCGCCAGGGCTTGGGGGGCCTTAGAGGCCTCCCCAACATTACATTAACAACCCCCTGGGGGTGGCAGTCCCCAAGGCTGCGGGGGTGCCATGTGCCCTACAAATATTAATTCTTTACCCCGGGGGTTGGCAGCCCTGGGGCAGTGTGGGGGGATTGGGCCTCCAATAGTAATAACAATGAAGGAGTGCCCCCTAATTGAAAGGAAAACAGCAATTAGCTCTCTCCTATTAGGTATGGCTAGGTAAGCACAAAGTGCCCCAAACCCGTTAACTGGACAGTAGTAGTCCTTTAAGAAGACCCCTCACTCACCAACCTGGTTGGTGACATGCTTCATCATTGGGGTCCCACCCCATAGGCCGAGTGCCTATAGGGTGTGCTACGACACCTGACTACAGTGGAGCGGGATATTGTTTTTTGTTATATGTGCTAAATATAAATGAGTGAAGATATATTAAAAAGGGCCAGTACTAGTCCGATCAAGACTTTATTCCTGAGCGTCTGAACCCTAAATAAAACAAATGTGGCACCTATGCCCAATTAGGAAGGCTTTGGTGTCAAAAGAAGTGTGATATATTAAAATAATTTAAAAATAGCTAAGTGTGCTATGTGAAAGAAATTATAAAGTAAACTAGGTCTACATGTTTCAACCAATATATAACAATTCTTTGGTTTTCGTCAGGACCGTGTGATTTACGAGGGGAGGTACGCACACGCTAAGGCGCGCCCTGCCCACATGTAATTTGCAGACCACAAATAAGGGTCTGAATGAAAAAGTGTGTTCAATCCTGGATTCAGAAAAAACCTGTGGAAAGGAAAGAAAAAAGGGGAAACGGGATTGGGATTACGTACTTGGGGAGACTTAACAGGGATACACAAAACATTTATAGTGCTTTCTGTGATCACCCCATCGGGTAGCCGTCTATGGTGCTTGGCCACATAGGCAGTAATAATTCACAGTGGGTTTAAGTTAAAAGTTGCGCATCAATTGGTACCTAGTATGGGAGACATTGTCTATGAGGTACCAATCAATTTGAAGTTAGTGGGAAAAGTGAGTGAACTTTACTAGATAGAAAGACATGGTGAACTACTAGTGAACTCAGCGGTCATGCATCATATTTGTGCTGGGAGCATAGACGTTGGGTTTCTTAAGATTAACTGGCAAGCTGGTCATTAATCGGTCAGTTATCTAAGTGAGTGAAAACATAATGCTTATTTTCACATTGCTTACACTTAAAGCGGTTACTGTCGCTTCCTGGGCTGCGGATGAACCAAGACGGCGATTCTCCATCACCTAAGTAATTTAGAAACTGAGCATGAGTTGAATGAGATCCCATAGGCAATAAGCGTGCTTGTCCAAGTCCAAAGAACTCGGAATCGGTGTATTAACACAGCGTTATGCCCATAGACTACGGATCCGTACTTACTTTTTGAAAGCGGTCATCTGTCGGTAAAACCTACTTGGTTCCCGTTCGCGAAGCCCTGATGTAATGATCGGTGCCTCGACAATGCCGGTAAAGTACGCTGTTCGGCACTTCCTGGTCGGGGCGGGACTACATGCGTCATCGCTTCCCGAACCAGTCAGCGCGCTCGTTTTAGGTGTGTTTGTTATTGATCCAATCAAAAGTCTACAATGGTGTGACTCATGTTGGAATGGTTACCAAGGAAACCAGCTTGCGTTTGGCAGGGCGGGAAGGTCAGTATTTCCTGGTTAGGGCGGGACCGTGTGTGTCATCGCCTTCTAAACCAGTCAGAGCCTTAGTAAGGTGTGCTTTAGTTGATTGTACCAATCTGAAGTTAGCAACGGTGTGACTCATGTTTAGATGGTTCCCAGGGGAACCTGATCACATTTTGCACGTTCAGGGTCAAAAATTCAAGGTTGTTGTTACATTACAGTATGCCACGGGATATTATCATTTAAACCAGTTTTGTGTGTTGACAGTCTGTACACCCATCTCTGCTCCTTTTCAAAGAGGCGTTGGTTCAGATTGGCGCCTGGTTTGATTTGTTCGATGACAGTCCATTGTATGTCATCCGCCGTGTGTCCTTTTGATAAAAAATGTTCAGTGAGTTTAGTGTTAAATTTTTTGCAACGGATGTTACTCCTGTGTTCTCCGATGCGTATCTTTACTTTTCTGCTCGTCATACCCACGTAGTGTAGGTTACAAGGACAGGTCACTCTATACACTACGTTCTCACTGTTGCAGTTGGTAAGACCCCTGATTGTCCAAATTTTGTTAGGTTCCAGTTGTAAGGTTTTGGTGTTATTGGTAAAGGGGCATACACTCAGGAATAAAGTCTTGATCGGAGTAGCACTGGCCCTTTTTAATATATCTTCACTCATTTATATTTAGCACATATAACAAAAAACAATATCCCGCTCCACTGTAGTCAGGTGTCATAGCACACCCTATAGGCACTCGGCCTATGGGGTGGGACCCCAATGATGAAGCATGTCACCAACCAGGTTGGTGAGTGAGGGGTCTTCTTAAAGGACTACTACTGTCCAGTTAACGGGTTTGGGGCACTTTGTGCTTACCTAGCCATACCTAATAGGAGAGAGCTAATTGCTGTTTTCCTTTCAATTAGGGGGCACTCCTTCATTGTTATTACTATTAGTTCCGGGGACCAGGAGTTCCCACCCCACATTTGTACATGTAAATTCCCTTACTCTCCCTTCTGTTATAAACATATTAGGCAGCGTGCAGCTGTGAGAGTTTACATACACCAGGTACACGAGTACTTTACCATTAACAACCATGGCCGAAAACCAGGGCCTATCATATTCTGGGCAAGAAGTTGAGGAGGTCATGAGTGATCTTTCTATATTTGCGGATGCAAACATCGCTCAAAGCATCTCAGCAACAAAAGACTGGGAGAAACTAACTGAACTTAAAAGAAATAGAATCAGAACGATTCTACACAGGACAATTTTGAAACAATATTTGGGCAACAATATGGCTCCAAAGGGACTACTTGTCACGAATGCCCCTCGCATCTTCCTGGAAGATGAAATTTTCAGAAAAGATTGGGCGGCAATAGCGTGGCACTGTACCCACGACTGGATAGTCCTAATTCTAAAAACTGCCCTTAGACTTTCTGAGAAAATCCAGGTGGATATCCAAATGGCAGAGGGCCAGATGAAAACGACCATTACCGGGTTAAAAAAGAAACTCGACGAGCTCAACAAAGAGATGACGGAATACAAAGACATCCAAAAAGGGGACACTGTTCCTAGTGCAGGGTGCAAAAGTCACCAATGCATGAAGGTGCAAAAAGTCACCTAAAAATAAAACAAAAACATACAAAAGAGAGAAACAGAATCCCTAGGTAAGGAGACTCACAGAAAACAGGGAAACCATTTTGTGTCCTCTGTTGCCCTCACACACCTCGAAAGGTGTCATGCTTCATCATCGGGCAGTTGCTCCTCGTAGGGCCGGCGCTGCAATTCCCTACGGATCCCCCGAAGGGTCTCTTTGTCGGAGATCTTTTATAGGACTGCCGGATGGTGCATGTGGGTGTGTAGGGTGGTGGGTCAATAAAGGGTAAAAAGTGCGTGCAAGTGTAGTGTGAAATTCATAATGGGTAACCATGCAGCGAATATTTTAGATAGTCTACCCTGAGCAGATTTATCTGCTAGATAAAATCTAGCCCCAGTGGCATACTATGCCCGGGTCTAGAAAGACATAGGTCAACATGTTTCGCGCCTGCGTCGCCATAAGGGTCGTTGGCGCTTCGTCAGGACCAGAATTATAAAATGTAAAGTGCACGTGAAAGACAAATTTAAAATACCCTCATAATCAATCAGGGCGGGCAGTAACCTGTATACCCAACATCTGGCTACAGCTGCATGTTGTATCCGCTCCTGATTAGTACCTAGAGAAGAAAACAAAGCATAATAGGATATAAGTTTTAAGTTTTTGCACCAGGAACACCTTGATGCCACATGGTGTGCCACCGCTGTGTGCACATCCAACACATGTAAAGGTTAAGACTAGCAGGCGCATGAGACACAGGTTCATACCAGATAATCAAAGGTACCCAGCAAAACATGGGTTATAGCATGAGGGTGGGCCCCTACAAAAGCAATGTAAGCCCCTCGCCTGTATTTAATTAATTAAATGCGGTCGATAACCGGAGACCCAATTGCACCCATATATACTAAGTGGATAGGGGGGCTCTCAACCACTGTATAACAAGATACTCGAAAGGCCTCGTCAGAGGTCAATGCCCAAATGAATGTTATCTCTTGATACGTGCTCACCTCGCTATACTGAGGAAAAACATCCGCTGGCGACAGGCAATGGACTCAAAGACAACCTGACACAACAAAAAGTGTCGAAATTTCAAAAAGATCTGAAAAGATTCTCAATGGTGAAAGCATATCCCTATTCAGACCCTGATTTTACACCACCAGCGAAAAATGATGACAATTCCGATGCATCTAGCAACGCATCAAGCAATACTTCCAACTCAAGTGTAAACTCAAATGGAGGAAACAGTAAACAGAGAGGCCGGGGACGAGGTAGAGGGAGAGGAAATTGGGCTACCTTCAACCATACACCCATGCAGCCTTTCTCAGACCCATACAACCATCCACGAAATTTTCCCATGTATGGCTGGCAACCGCCTTTCCAGCAACCTTTTTTTCACCCAAACCCCTACCAACCGCCATTTTTAAACCGGGGCGGTAGAGGACGGGGAAAAAAAAAAATACCAGCCAAGGCAACCAAGTGCATTGGGCACAAGAGGACCAGAGCATGAACCAAACCCGGAACAAACCACAACAACCGGGACCAAGCAATCGGAAAACTTAGTCACAAACTTATCAGCCAGACCCCTCAGCACTTACGAGATATCGGTATTGAATAAAGGCCTAGGGTTCGTGCCTACAGCGAACCTTGATAAATTCAAACTACAATGTGAATTAGCTTCTTTTTTCAGAAAATTACGACTGAAAGCATTTTTCGAGAAACAAGCTAACAGTGAAAATAATCAGGAAACAAATGAGACTGGCCTATGGATAAAATCAAACTTCATGCCTCCTCCAAACATGATCCCTGTAGAGATCTCGACGTTCGAACAAGCGGTCTTCAACGACGTGGAAATGACCACCCCGAAGAAACCATTCATGAACCTGACACACCAAGAAAGAATTGCCCTCAATGAGCTACAAAATGATGATTCCATTGTCAGAAAGCCGGCAGACAAAGGCAGAGGGATGGTAGTGTTGGACAAATCTGCTTACCAGACGGAGAGTCTAAGACTGCTAGCGGACCCTAACAATTATCGTAAACTACCGGTTGACCCTACTGAAGACCTGAGAAGAGAGATAATATCCTTGATGGAACATGGAGAAGCTAATGGTTACATATCCAAACAAGAGGCTGACTTTCTATGTAAAAGTGAAGGGCGGGTACCCTACTTTTATACCATTCTGAAAATGCATAAAAACAAAGTACCCCCGCCAGGCAGACCTATTGTTTCCGGTCTTGGCTCCTTGTTGGAACCATTGTCAAAATTTTGCGACGTATTTTTCAAGGCTCTAGTGCAGAAAACAAGAACCTACCTACAAGACACCAAAAGTGTTTTGCAACTCCTGGATACCCTGACCATAAATGAAGACACAATACTGGTCAGTTTCGACATCGAGAGCTTGTATACAAGCATCCCACAGGACGCTACACTCAATGTCCTTAAACAAGCCTTGGATAAAGAGGTCTGGACTTCGAAAACACCAAAAGAATTCATTTTAGAATGTGCCAGACTGGCCCTTAAAAGGAATTATTTTGAATATGAGAACCAGATATACCTACAAATTGGGGGCACATCGATGGGCAGCACATTCGCGCCAAGTGTGGCGGGTCTATATGTCCACGAGTTTGAAGAAAAGTACCTCCTCAGTGACACCAACCCATACAGTTCCAACATTCTGCTATGGAGGCGGTACATTGATGATGTGTTGACAATCTGGAAAGGCACTGAGGAAACACTGATGTTGTTTTTCAACTGGATACACACATGAGACGACCATCTGAAGTTCACATGTGTGAAAGACCCTAAAACTCTGGTCTTCTTAGACTTAACAATAACCAAAGAAAATGGGAAATTAACAACCGTAACTCACCACAAGCCGACTGCTAAAAACAATTTATTACAGTTTGAAAGCTTTCATCCCAGACCACTACGGGAAAATCTGCCTTATTATGGGCAATATCTACGCATTCGCAGGAATTGCAGTGAGCTGGACGATTACAAAAGACAAGCTCAAGACTTAACCACTAAGCTACGGGAACGTGGTTACCCTGAAAAGATACTGAGTAAAAGCCAAAAACGTGCTCGAAACCAGCCAAGAGCAGCCCTCCTGGAGAATCAAAACAGAGAAACGGAAGAAGTCCCTCTAACATGTGTTACGACATATAACACTATCTCCAATAATGTCAGCAGGATAATAGACAAACATTGGGGCATACTAAACACAGGAAATCTAAGATGGGAAAAACCTTTATTCTCATACAAGAGAGCACGCAGTATCAAGGATACAGTAGTCAATACTAGACCCAGAATGATAATTAAGGAGCAAGAAACAGTTCTCAACACGTGGGGCTTGCCCAAAGTCACAGGCCACTACAAATGTGGCAGTTGCAGCGTATGCCCCTTTACCAATAACACCAAAACCTTACAACTGGAACCTAACAAAATTTGGACAATCAGGGGTCTTACCAACTGCAACAGTGAGAACGTAGTGTATAGAGTGACCTGTCCTTGTAACCTACACTACGTGGGTATGATGAGCAGAAAAGTAAAGATACGCATCGGAGAACACAGGAGTAACATCCATTGCAAAAAATTAACACTAAACTCACTGAACATTTTTTATCAAAAGGACACACGGCGGATGACATACAATGGACTTTCATCGAACAAATCAAACCAGGCGCCAATCTGAACCAACGCCTCTTTGAAAAGGAGCAGAGATGGGTGTACAGACTGTCAACACACAAAACTGGTTTAAATGATAATATCCCATGGTATACTGTAATGTAACAACAACCTTGAATTTTTGACCCTGAACGTGCAAAATGTGATCAGGTTCCCCTGGGAACCATCTAAACATGAGTCACACCGTTGCTAACTTCAGATTGGTACAATCAACTAAAACACACCTTACTAAGGCTCTGACTGGTTTAGAAGGCGATGACACACATGGTCCCGCCCTAACCAGGAAATACTGACCTTCCCACCCTGCCAAACGCAAGCTGGTTTCCTTGGTAACCATTCCAACATGAGTCACACCATTGTAGACTTTTGATTGGAACAATAACAAACACACCCTCTACGAGCGCGCTGACTGGTTCGGGAAGCGATGACACACGTAGTCCCGCCCCGACCAGGAAGTGCCGAACAGCGTACTTTACCGGCATTGTCGAGGCACCGATCATTACATCGGTGCTTCGCGAACGGGAACCAAGTAGGTTTTACCGATACATGACCGCATCCGTAGTCTATGGGCATAGCGCTGTGTTAATACACCGATTCCGAGTTCTTTGGACTTAGACAAGCATGCTTATTGCCTATGGGATCTCATTCAACTCATGCTCAGTTTCTAAATTACTTAGGTGACGGAGAATCGCCGTATTGGTTCATCCGCAGCCCAGGAAGCGACAGTAACCGCTTTAAGTGTAAGCAATGTGAAAATAAGCATTATGTTTTCACTCACTTAGATAACTGACCGATTAATGACCAGCTTGCCAGTTAATCTTAAGAAACCCAGGGGCATATTACCAACAACTAGCGATAATTTTTGTCTCTAACTTGTTTAGAGACAAAAATTATCGCCGCACATCGGCGATTTTTATCGCAGATAAACCTTGCTATTAACAAGGTTTATCGCAAATGCGATAAAAAACGGCCGAAATGCATGAATATCGCTGAAAAGTCAGCGATATTTATGCATTATCGAGCAAATGCTCTTAGCCATGTTATCCACCTCCCATTGGATAACATGGCTAAGAACTGCTCAGGGCAGGTGTTAGCTTTTGGAGATATTCCCGCTTAGCGCGAATATCTCCAAAAGTTGGTAATAGGAGATAGCGATGTTAGCGACTGTTTTCAGTCTCTAACATCTTGGCACGCCCACTTTGCATCTCATTAGTGATAAATATCACTGACATGCAAAGTGGGGCCCAAGATGGTCGCTATCTCCTACTAGCTGTCGCTAACTGGTGTTAGCGACAGCTTGGTAATAGGGAGATAATTTTATCTCAGCTTTCTTGGCTTTTAAAGCCAAAAAAGCGGAGATAAACCCCCTTGATAATATGCCCCCCAACGTCTATGATCCCAGCACAAATATGATGCATGACCGCTGAGTTCACTAGTAGTTCACCATGTCTTTCTATCTAGTAAAGTTCACTCACTTTTCCCACTAACTTCAAATTGATTGGTACCTCATAGACAATGTCTCCCATACTAGGTACCAATTGATGCGCAACTTTTAACTTAAACCCACTGTGAATTATTACTGCCTATGTGACCAAGCACTATAGACGGATACCCGATGGGGTGATCACAGAAAGCACTATAAATGTTTTGTGTATCCCTGTTAAGTCTCCCCAAGTACGTAATCCCAATCCCGTTTCCCCTTTTTTCTTTCCTTTCCACAGGTTTTTTCTGAATCCAGGATTGAACACACTTTTTCATTCAGACCCTTATTTGTGGTCTGCAAATTACATGTGGGCAGGGCGCGCCTTAGCGTGTGCGTACCTCCCCTTGTAAATCACACGGTCCTGACGAAAACCAAAGAATTGTTATATATTGGTTGAAACATGTAGACCTAGTTTACTTTATAATTTCTTTCACATAGCACACTTAGCTATTTTTAAATTATTTTAATATATCACACTTCTTTTGACACCAAAGCCTTCCTAATTGGGCATAGGTGCCACATTTGTTTTATTTAGGGTTCAGACGCTCAGGAATAAAGTCTTGATCGGACTAGTACTGGCCCTTTTTAATATATCTTCACTCATTTATATTTAGCACATATAACAAAAAACAATATCCCGCTCCACTGTAGTCAGGTGTCGTAGCACACCCTATAGGCACTCGGCCTATGGGGTGGGACCCCAATGATGAAGCATGTCACCAACCAGGTTGGTGAGTGAGGGGTCTTCTTAAAGGACTACTACTGTCCAGTTAACGGGTTTGGGGCACTTTGTGCTTACCTAGCCATACCTAATAGGAGAGAGCTAATTGCTGTTTTCCTTTCAATTAGGGGGCACTCCTTCATTGTTATTACTATTAGTTCCGGGGACCAGGAGCTCCCACCCCACATTTGTACATGTAAATTCCCTTACTCTCCCTTCTGTTTTAAACAAGGGATTGGGCCTCCCCCACACTTTTTTTTACTATGCCCCGGGACTTGGCCCCCCAGGGGCTAATTATCTTCGAAGCGCGGTAGCCTGCGCTTTTTTTTTTTATTGGCAGGATCCACGCACCCAGCACAGACTTTGCCGATTTAAAAAAAAACAAAAACAATTTGGGGCCCTGGGGGTCCTTGTGGGATCCCCCAGGCAGGCCTAGGGGGTCAGGGTGTTTCTACCCTGCCCCCTTTTTGTGCTTTTTGCATTTTTTTCTCGGCTGATGGCTGTCAACACTTCCTGGTTTGGAAAGTTGACAGCCAATTAGCATTGAGCTTGTCATCGGGAGGGTGCCCAGATCCTGCGTGGCCATAGATATATATGTGATTTTACTTTTGATTTTCTCAGCAACTACCGAATGGATTTGATCCATTTAATAAAAAGGCAAAACTCTGAACCAAGGGCTCCCTTTTTGCCAAATTTGGTGTATATCCGTTCAGCAGTTCGGGTTGTAGCTGTGGCCAAAGTTTCCTATGAGAAATTGCATGGGGAAAAAACACGTTTTAGGACCCCCTTTTTTTCTCGCTCCCGCTTGACAAATCACCGTGAAACTTTCCGGATAGGAGCGGACCGGAGTGGGACATACGTTTTGAAAATTTCGCGAAGATTCGTCAATGGGAATAGAATGTTGCGGATTTCCTATGGAAAATAAGTCCTAACTATAACTATCTACTGGCGACCCCCAGTAGGTAATATATATATATTTATATGACTCCTGATGACAAGGACGCCCAGCACAACAGGTCGGTGCTTGATTGGCGATGTCACCACCCAATAATTGCAATCAAAAACTCTTGCATTTGGCTTGCATGAGAGTCAATCCCTCCACTCGAGAGTAGTTTCAAACCTCTTTATTCAAGCAGGTACACCAGCAGCATCACAGCCTGCATAACACATTTCAGTCTCAACAGACCTTAGTCATATGTAAATTCAAGGGGCAGGTGCTTGGGGAGTTTAAATACTTTACAAAGTCAGACAGAGAGGAAGGACATAGTATGAGTGCTTTTTTCTCCCTTCTCATTTCGTGAAATACACTTGTAATCAATACATGCTATTCACTTTTTTCTCATTAAGGACGTCGCATGACATTTGGAAAAGTACATACTCGAATTCTTTTTCAGCAATAATGCTTTTTTTAAAAAAGTTCTCGAGTCGGAAAAAGTCCATGTCCTCAGTTTCGAATTTGTCAGGACTGCATTGCCCATAATGCACTGTACCTGTGATTTGCAATCACTGCATTCTTCCCCCGAGTCCAGAGTACTTATTTACATAGTTAATAATTTGGATTGAACACTACCTTTGTGTGCCTCATGTGGAGTGATTTCCATGTAGGACGCAATGGCAACGTTGAATTCCGATCCATTCCGATCATTTCCCAAGCAATCATCCGTGTGCGTTTTTTTCTTGTGATGAAGTGTTTGTGCCTGGTTGGTTTCCAGCTGCACAAGGATGCATGCCTGGGAAATGATCGGAATTCAACGTAAGTAAAACCGAAAAGATCACATTTGATTAAATGCTGTAATTATGGCGCTGTTTAAAACTAGGTTATGGTATGAATTAAAAGTAAGTTTATATGTGATTGGCTTCGTGGGATTTGTTTCCAATTGCATACGGTCAACTACATCTGCTGTCTTGGGTTTAGGAATTGGTATGCTTCTGTAGAGACTGTTGTGAACTTGTGACCAACTGCTAGCAGAGAATGTTACAGTTTTGGTCACCATGCAAACAGATCTACATGAGTATGGGAGAAGGTAACAAAAAATATCTAGAAGGCCAATGTGAGGAGAAATTGTTTATGAAAAAAATAATGAACAAAGATTGTTTGGGTCTAAATTCAGAGATGTGAAGGAAGTGGTTTGTAAGTGGTAGCGTTTAGGAATAGTGTTGAAAAAGATTTCAGTGGCGGCTGGTGAAATTTGAAAGTGGTGAGGCGTAAAGGGTTGTCATGAGTGACGTGTGGTGAGCAACCTTAGTTGGCGAGCTCTACTGTCATAAGGAGGTTCGGGGGGTTCTCCCCCGAGAACATTTTGAGAAAAGAGTGGGCAAATGGAGCATTTTCAAGCAAATTTGAGAAAGAAAGAACGTTAATAAGGATGTTGTGAAAGTTATGACAGCAATAAAGATATTCCATATGATAATGATGTAGGGAGCTGCTCATTCAGAATATCCAAAGAATTACATCACTTTTCTCTAGGATATACCCTCAATTAATTTTGGCAAATACTACTTTATTTTTAATAAGCAACTGCCTGCATCAATGCTGATCATTGTTTTCATATATTAACGTGCGCCATCACTCACCAGTCAATGTCATAATGTGCACAGACACATTGCACCACTGTGGGCAACAGTAGCACTGGAATTAGAATCACAGGGGGGGTGACCTTAAACACAATCAATGCATAGACCACTGGGGACTACAACCAAAAGAACTGCTGTGGACAACACCAGAACTAACATTATCTGGGAATTCTACATCTCTCAAGGCCACATTGGGCAAAAGTAGCACTTAGATCACTGGGAACAACCAGCCGCTGTCTGCTGATACCATCAGCCCTTGTACACCATGGACAACATTAGAGCAGAGACCACCATCAGACACCCAACTATAGAACAACTGTGGACAGCACTAGTACTGACATAACCTGTGAATCCCCCAAACTCCCACAGGGCACAAGCAGCAATCAGATCACCAGGGACAACCACCCACTGCTAACACCAGCCCTTGTACCACCGTGGACAACCAGCAGCACTGACATCATTCAAGACGACAACCCTAAATCACCACTGTGGATACCACTGACACAAATGTGGTCAGCTCTAAGCATGGGCTGAAAATTCGTTCCGCTCGCGGAATTTGCGGATTTTCTGCGATTTCGCGATCCACGAATCTCAGCGAATCAGCGGGGACGAATTTTCAGCGAAGCACTTACAGGGTTACAGCAGCAGGTGCAAAAGTTGAAGCTAATTTTTTGTAACCTTTTACAAAAGGGTTACAAAGAAATTAACTTCAACTTGGGCACCTGCTGCTGTAAGCCTGTAAGTGCTTCCTGGCGCCTCGTTGCCTACTTGCAACTATTCTCTGACCCTGCTCTGACCCTTGAAGCAGGGTCAGAGAATAGTTATAAGTAGGCAATGAGGCGCCTGTCACGAAAATTAAACCTCAACAGGAAGCACTGACAGATATAAAAACAAGCACTTGCAATGCAATAGGTGTCGCATTAGGAAAGTTTGAGCTGTTGGTCTTGTAAATGACAATTTTTTTAATTTATGTGTTGGTTTTGAAAATAGCTAAATTAATAGCTTTGTCATTTACAATGTCAGTAGGTATAACTTTCGCAAATGTGACACCTATAGCATTTGTAATGCAACATGTTTTGTATTTACGTGACTTAGATGTATTGATATTAAAAATTACAATGGCTTTTAATTTTTTTAAATAATTAATACTTAAATAAAAGGGATTTTAATTTATAATAGCAATAGCTTAAACTTTTGTAAATAACTTTTGTGAAGATTATGTTCAGTGTATTTTATTGTGAAGAAAATCCAAGAAGAGAAGTGAAATATTAACATCTTTTTGTGACATTTGTAATAAAGCTTGAAACATTGAGAGAACATATTTGAACCCGTTGTTGTTGAATGGTTGCACAGATTGATGCAGGGGTGGCACTGAGTGGTGCTGTGGTGGTGCTGAGTGGTGCTGTGGTGATGCTGTGGTGATGCTGAGTGGTGCTGTGGTGGTGCTGAGTGGTGCTGTGGTGGTGCTGAGTGATGCTGTTGTGGTGCTGAGTGATAATGTGGTGGTGCTGAGTGATGCTGTGGTGGCGTTGATTGATGCTGTGGTGGTGCTTAGTGATGATGTGGTGGCGCTGAGTGGTGCTGTGGTGGTGCTAAGTGGTGCTGTGGTGGTGCTGAGTGATGCTGTGGTGGTGCTGAGTGATGCTGTGGTGGTGCTGAGTGGTGCTGTGGTGGTGCTGAGTGATAATGTGGTGGTGCTGAGTGATAATGTGGTGGTGCTGAGTGATGATGTGGTGATGCAGAGGGCAGAAAGGCACAAAAAGCAGTCTAACAAAGGGCAGAAGGGCAGAAAAACAAGGGAAAACAAGTCTAACAGACGGCAGAAGGGCACAAAAACCAGCCTAACAGAGGACAGAAGGGCAGAAAAACAAGTGAAAAACGAGTCTAACAGAGGGCAGAAGGGCACAAAAACGAGTCTTACAAGGGGCAGAAAGGCACAAAAACGAGTCTAACAGAGGGCAGAAGGGCACAAAAAACGAGTCTAACAGAGGGCAGAAGGGCACAAAAACAAGGGAATAACAGAGGGCAGAAGGGCACAAAAAATGAATCTAACAGAATGCAGAAGGGCAGAAAAACAAAGGAAAAATGTATCTAAAAGAAGGGCACAAAAACGAGTCGAACAGGAGGTAGAAGGGCAGAAAAACAAGGGAAAAACGAGTCTAACAGAGGGCAGAAGGGCACAAAAACAAGGGAAAAACGAGTCTAACAGAGGGCAGAAGGGCACAAAAAACGAGTCTAACAGGGGGCAGAATGAATCACGCCCTGCGTGTTTGTCCACAAAGATGCCACCTTTTTGTGCAATACCTCTACTCAACTGGAGTACTTTCTACTGTCTAATCAGTAAGTGCTCCCTCGTTGGGTAAATGTATAGGGGCAGATTTACAATAACTGGCGCATCCCCAGGGATGCACCAGTTATTGTGCGCCTCAGCTCCGCCACCCATGGTGCGCCTCATTTACAATGCGGCGCACCATGTGGCAAAAACGGCACAGATGCGTCACACATCTGTGCCGTAAAAGCAGCGCATTGCTGGAGCTGTGTCGCAAGCACGACTCAGCTCCAGCAATGCTCTGGGGGGCCCTATCTCCCCAATGCTGCGTCAAGCCTTGCGCAGGGTTTTGACGCAGCATTGGCCTAAAAGTGACTGAGTGAAATCTTGTAGATTTCACTCAGCCACTTTAAGGAGGCAAACCTGCGCAGGAACGCCCTCCCCTGCGCCGGAACGCTTCCTGATGGCGCAGGGCTTTACAAAGTGACGCATCTCTCAGATGAGTCACGTTTTTAATACCCAGCACCATGGCGCATCTTTTGTGCTGCCGCTGCGTCACAAAAGTGACGCAACTGCGGCGCAAAAGAGGCGCAAGCGGCTTGTAAATCTGCCCCATAGTGCTTTTACTACACTGTAGCTGCGTAAAGGGCCAGAAGATGTGTCTCCAGTGACCATGTGTGCCTGTGCCTGTGCCTGTGTTACAGGCACACATGGTCACTGGAGACACATCTTCTGGCCCTTTACGCAGCTGCAGTGTAGTAAAAGCACTATACATTTACCCAATGAGGGAGCACTTACTGAATTAGCCAGTAGAAAGTACTCCAGGGCAAATCGCAAAAAAATCCACAATTTCGCGGGAAAATTCGCGAATTCACAGATTTTTTTGCGATTTCGCGAGGAAATCCGTGAATTCGCAGAACGCGAATTTGCAAATTTCGCCCATGCTTAGTCAGCTCTCAACAGCACTACAGTGATATCACTAGACCCAAGAACACTGGTAATACTCTAATAAAATGACCCCACACCCCTCCAACCACCCTCCTTGCACTAGACCATCAGCTGCTGTGGATGTAGGGTCCAGTGCTCCAACATTCCAAATGCAGCAGTGGCCAGTTGGGAATGGAGCAGTGTGCAAATGGTAGCCCTGCATCCCCCTGGCCACTTAATTAAGTGGTCCACTTTACAGTAGAGTAGGTGGCATGCCACAAGTCACTCACTGCATTGGAAATGTGTGCACTGCAGTGCAATGGAGGGAGCAGTCAAGCTGTGAACAGTGAAGCAGTCCATGGAAGGTGCAGTCTATGGTGCAGTCTATAGTAGGGTGCCTCAGGGGAGTAAGGGGGCAGGCCAGGGGAAGAGTAGTGGGTAGTGGAGAAGTGTGTAGTGCAGCAGCATGAAGTGTAACTGTGTGCAGCGAGATGCAGTAGTGTTTGTTGGCAGTCCTGGCTAGCAATACTCGTGGGGGGTCGCGCGGGGGTGGAGGCTGGGGGTAGTTTTAAAATAAATAAGCTTACCGTGTCCGAGCTGCATCTGCTCCTGGATCCCATTGGTGCCTACAGGAACAGACGCATCACTGCTGGCAACCCCTCTCAGCCAATACTGGCGCTGCTCCAGCAGCGCCAGGATTGGCTAAGTGGGGATACTTGCCCCCGCCTGCCCATTAGGAGACCGAGGTTTGAGCCTATGATCAACCCTCGGTCTCCTAATGCACAGCCGACAGCCTGAGCAGACACGTGTGCGCATGATTGGGCTGGTCAGAAAAATTTGCCGACCTTCACCAGTCATGTGCACTTGTGCTGCTGCCCGCCCATGGTCTTCTTCACTCTGACAATGCATGTCAGTCAACATGACGCCAGACAGCACACCCTCTTCAGACTCTGAAGGGGTTTGGTGGTCTGATGTCATGCTGACTGACATGATTGTCAGTTCTCCCTCGACGTCTCTGAACTTAAGTAAACTGAGAGTTTACTTAAGTTCAGACAGAGCTGCAGGCACTGGCGTCTTGTGGGGCAATACCCCAGCACCCTAATGGATGCACCGCCACTATTCGATTTGTTGCGTGGATCTGCGGATCCAACGCAAGGTTACACAGGCAGCGCTAAGTGCCACGGTGGATCCACAGATCTCACCCCAAATCCCTACCCAATTGGGCTTTCTTTAGAGAAGTCAAACAAAGGGTTAAGAAATGTGACCATTCAGAAGAGCTGCATGATTAGAAAGAACATGAAAGCAGTGCTTCTATTTGTTTTCAGGCTATGTAACCTTGAAAGCAACCTTGAAAAGGGTGCCATTAATGGTTGCCTTATATGAGAGTGGTCTACCATTCTTCTGCTCGGTTTGTGTGTGCTTTCTTGAGACAAGTTTGACAACCTGATACTGAGAAAGAAAAATACACACCGACAATCATATTTAACAGGTATGTGAATTAAGCTGTAATATAAAAAAATTGTTTATAGAGAAGGTGATGAATGTGAGCAGGATCCTTAAGAGAAAACTAAAAGGAATGTTAAAAGAGAGTAGAAAATGAATACAAAGTAAAGTCTACTGATCAGGAAAGATGAGGAACAAAATGCAGATATACACCAATACAGGGAGTGATAAAAGGATTGAAATGCAAATGTATGCAGTGAGATATAAAGGTATTTTATAATGTATACAGTTATGCAATGACATATACACAGATATATAGATTAAGATGACCTGGTTCACATTGATATTTTTAGTAAGAGAGTTTAGTTCAATATATTTACTTTTCACACATAATGATATAGCTATGCATACAGTAACAGAGGAAAGGATACATTGATGCATACACGTTCAGATTCAGAAGGAAGCTATTAAAGTACAGAATTATATATAGAGTAACACACTTATAGCCAGAGGCACAAAATAAGGGTACAGTAATACAGATATGACATATAGATAAGAACTGGGAGACACTAAGAGGACATTGTAATGCAGGGACAAGCACTATGAAGTAGATAGTACATTTTGTAGAAAGGTAGCCAGCCAACTAAAAGAAGTGGTAGTTAAAGGAGCAGATATACAGTAAGACAAACAATAATAGACTAAGTGAAACAGTAATGTTTGTAGTTATAGACATGTGCATAAATGAATACCTAGAACAAAACATTCAGTGTATCTACAATACCAATCTATAAGAGAGGTAGATGGAAAGATAGTTAAAATGTGTGTACTGTACAAAGCAGAGGAAAGTACAAAATGACAGTATGTTTTGCACAACTAGTTAGAAACTGTGGAGTACAACTATAGAAGCTATGAACACAGTGGGGCATTCACTAACACACTCACTTATCCATACAGTTAGATACCTCAGAGACATTGCTGCATACAGTTACACATACACGGACACATTGATACACTCAGTGACTGACAGACTCTTACATATATAGACACTCAAAGACCCGGGGATGCATTAATAAATACACTGAGACACCCATGTACACAGTAATGCTCTCACTGAGTTATTTATACACTAACATATATATACAATTGCACACTCTGGGACACATTGATACATACACTGGCACAGCCATGTACACAGTGATGCTTTCACTGATGCACTCACACAGTCGCTTATACACACAGTTAAATACCCTGGGTATTTTGATATACACACTAAGACACTCATGCATACCCTGATGCACTTACTGAGTTACTCATGTACTCACTAATATATACACTCAGACACTATTGTAGAGACTAGTACATACACTGATACACTCATAAACACAGTGATGCCTTGAGTGATATAGTGACACACTCACTTATACACCCATTTAGATACCTTGAGTGATAGATACAGTGAGACCCTGGCACACTCACTTATACAGACAATGATATGCTCTTGACACACTGATTTGTTTGTTTAAATTTCTTTATTAATTTATTTGGTTTAAACAATGGAGGTGTGAGGGAGCTCCACGCATGCTTACATTTCCACAGGCTATATAGTTCAGTCACTCTTTGCACAATTAAATGGACAGTCAGAAAGAAGAAAACAAAAGTAACTGTTCTCTTGTGGTATTTGTGACATTTGGTCACACAGTATGTGTGTTTCAATAAATGTTATCATATCCATTGTGTTTGACATAACTTTTGGGTGCTGACAGTGTTACAGTTGCACTTGTCGTGTGCCGCACGATCGGGGGCGGGTGAGCGGATAAACTTTATTAACTTTTGCCTAACATTGTTATTTTGTCGCATCCCAGCACCTGATAGGGGGGGGTGTTCCATCTCAGTACCACTTACACTATGCCCACAATGTGTATGTGGGTGATGCCCCGGTGTTGTATTCAGTGGCTGTCTATATATTGGAACAAAACAAACACAAAGTAGTAGGGGGTCTAAGGGAACGTTTAGAAACCAAGCATGGATATATTCCTCAAATAACAACTCTCAATACAACAAAATATCCACAGGTCTAATGAACCTGAACAGACCCTACACATAAGCAGAGACATTTTAACTTGTAATCTTTAAAAAAGAAAATCCTTAAAAAAGGATGGATTCCCATCACTCACCAAAGTGACATGCTTCATCATCTGGGATCTCCTCCTGCTTGCAACCTGGTGCAATTAAGGGCTACAACCCCCTCACTAAGAGGGGAGACCTCAAGGATGTTTTCAAAAGAATCTAGTTTTCCTAGGATTTCCTAAGATCCATCAGATGTGAGAATGTGTGATAAATGTGAGTGATGGGCGCAGTGCATACGTGTGTAAAGGGAAATTAAAATTGGGTAGCAAGAGATCAAAAGTTTATTAGTTATCTCTTGATAACCAAATTAAAAACAGGGCAAATGCAGTTTTGACATAATAACTGCATGGGTCTAAAAAAAAGGTCTACATGTTTCAGCCATGTGGATTATATGCAATCCAGGCCTTCCTCAGGACCTTAATATGATGCTGCTACTGCATAGTGAATAAATAAATGTGGCAAAACTAACAACTCAAGGTTGGAACAAATACAACCATATGACCTGATATATAGGTCCTCCGTGGATTTACAGAATGCTGATGGCACCTGCAAGGAGAAAAATAATCTTTTTTTTAGAAAGTGATATTTACAAAAAACAGGAAAAAAGGTCAAAGGCTCATGTTTATATATCAATGCAAAGTGTGGTACAACCGTGACCAGCATTGCAAGTATCTGCATAGAGCCAAGCGTGTAGCTGATACCATCCTCATTGAGATACAGATACTTGAGTCTCAAATAAAGAGTACTATCTCTGCCACTCTATTAAAAAAGATTGTAGATGAATCGAATAAAATGAAAAAGGATTTTAAAGATTCTATCCTGTTGACCAAAATTGAGAAATTTATAAAAGATCTGACACGTTTCTCACATGAAAAAGTGTACCCATACACAAGTAGCAAATAGACTCCGCCTGAATTTAACAGAAAGGGACGACGTTACTGTTCTAACTACTTGTCCTCAGGCTCTGAAGAATGGTCGAGAAACTCGGACTTGTCAACCACTAGTGGACAATCTAGTCGAAATAACAGGTCGAATCAGAGGTATGGTCCACCAGCTCCACAGTATCACCACTCCCTGGGGATACCCAACACCTCAGTTTCAGCCTCAAGTAGGAACTTTTCAGCCCCATCCTCAGTTTTTTACCAACCAGCCTTTTTTAGGGTTTGGCCGTTGGCGCTCCAGAGGAAGACGGAGAAAAATGCAGGCCCAGGTACACTGTAGCCCAGCACCATCCCTCAGGAGCACCCGCAGCAAGAAGAAGGCCCCCCTACAACCAGGGACCAGTGCAGAGGCGATTTAGTAGTAAATCTGAGTAGTCGTACTCTGACACCAGATGAACAATTGATACTCAACTGAGGTCTCAGTGCGAGTTGGCAAAGTTCTTTCAAAAATACCTCTACACTTCTTCTTTAAAGATATTGGAAGCACCTTTAGAAACTGAATACGTCAACACTGGGTTAAAAAAACGCTCTACTTTCAGTCCACCTCTCCATACCATGCCGGCTCAAGTCCTAACTTTGGAGAAGGCAATGACTGACGACCTAACTGCACTTTGTGCCACTGAGAATAGACATTTTAACAATCTTCCTGGAAAAGAACAACAGGCTCTCCATACTCTGACAATGGACAACAAAATAACTATCAAGCCGGCAGATAAAGGGTGGGGACATTTTCATCTTGGATATCACAACATACCGCACTGAATGTCTTCGCCAACTAGAGGAAAGAAGGTTTTACCGCCCACTCAAAACAGATCCTACAGAGAGGATTAGATACAAGATCTCCAATATGATTGAAGACGTGACTAATGAAGGATGAATTACTACCCAGGAGGCTACTTTTTTGACAACTCCACACCCAGTGATGCCATACTTTTATGGACTGCCTAAAGTGCATAAACAACAGAGACCACCACCCTCAGATACTTGCAATGCTGGTCATGGTTGTACCACACTTTGGATTGATATATAAACATGCCCCTTTGACTTTTTGTCCTGCATTTGTAAACATGACTTAAAAAAAAATATATATTTTTTTTCTCCTTGCAGGAGCAAGTCCTGGTTGTCCATGATCATTTCTGAAACTGCAGTAAAATCAGACATTTATTTAGTCCCACCCTGTACATATCAAGTACCTACTCTTTTGAAAGAACTCTACGTTTGAATATTTCACACAATTATCAGTGACTCATCACATAGTTTAATGTTGGTAACATCTTTTTATTACATAATGTTTATACTATATCTTTGATGTATATATTTTGGATCAGTGAGACATACTTTGGGTAGAGGCTTGTACATTTACTTTATAGACCCGAAAGTTGGCATTATTAGTCCCATGAGTGTGAATTTATTTCCGGCAATCGCCCGTATTTGTGAACAGACTTGATATGCGCAATGCGCAATTAAGAACAAAATAAGAAATGTGCTCCGCGCATTAAACTAGTAGTCCCACGAGATTGGATTCATTTATTTTAAATAGTTTGTTATGACACGGGCAGTACGCTATGCCTAAACTACACTTCCTGTAAACAAGAATGAAACACGCAATGTACATACACACAAACTACACTTCCCATGATTCAATGGGTTATTGTGTAGTTTGCTATGGTTGACGTCA
Source organism: Lissotriton vulgaris (assembly GCF_964263255.1). Classification (NCBI taxonomy): domain Eukaryota; kingdom Metazoa; phylum Chordata; class Amphibia; order Caudata; family Salamandridae; genus Lissotriton; species Lissotriton vulgaris. Next base: position 1,655,288,434 of record NC_141687.1, read on the forward strand.
TCAAACGGCACTGTATCGCGCGTAATCAGTCTCATCTGCACAGGATTTTACCATATAAATACTCGGTTCCTCTGCCGTTGGTTACCTCTGTAAGTGGCTCAGAAGCAGCCCGGGGTAACCACGGAGAGGTGAGAACTTTTGCGATGCAATTTTAGAACTATGCAGATAATCGATCTTACAATGCGGATGGTATTGCCGAGTCCTTGGAAGACTTCTGCCTCGCTTTCTATCGCACTGGTTTTCTTTAAATGCAGTGCAAGGAGTTTATTATGTTGGTAAAACTTTCATGATGTTCAACCCGCTAAGTCTGTTTTTGCACTGTTTTAACTATGATAGTTCACAGTATATAGGTTCCTTTGGCATTACAATCATCACATGAAAGAGGAACTAGCGGGGACCTACAAACAAAATATACAGGCATATTTTGTAGTCGTGTCCACTCTGTGGATATATCCATATTAGTTCTTGCAATTTATATGCTTCTGCTAACTACATTTTATTGGAGACATTGTGACCACATTGTGCATACATAGGTATGTGATTTAAGAAAACTATACTTTCTTTATGTTAGCGTCTGTCTGCATCACACTGAAATTGCCCTGTGGCTCTGTCCAGAGATGCACAAAATCTGGGTTTTGATTTTTAATGTGGAGGGAAACAGCATTACAGACTATAAGATGGGTTCTATGTCTGTTTACTATTTTCGCCCTTTTCTTCTTATTCATAGAGTGGGGCCGCATTTCCTGAGCCGACACCAGGTGAGGTGAGGTTGTTTCCTCGTGGTTTATGGGTAAGCACATTTGAGTATATATTATGTAATTGTATACTATGAATGCTGGTCATGGTTGTACCACACTTTGCATTGATATATAAACATGACCCTTTGAACTTTTTTCCTGTTTTTTGTAAATATCACTTAAAAAAATATACATATTATTTTTCTCCTTGCAGGTGCTAATGCCATCAGCATTCTGTAAATCCACAGAGGACCTATATATATATATATATATATATATATATATATATATATATATATATATATATATATATATAATGCTGCTACTGTGTAGTGAATAAATGAATGTGACAAAACTAACAACTCAAGGTTGGAACAAACACAACCATATGACCTGATATATATATATATATATATATATATATATATATATATATATATATATATATATATATATATATATATATATATATATATATATATATATATATATATATATATATATATATATATATATCAGGTCATATGGTTGTGTTTGTTCCAACCTTGAGTTGTTAGTTTTGTCACATTCATTTATTCACTACACAGTAGCAGCATCATATTGAGGTCATGGGGAAGGCCTGGATGATATATAATCCATATGCCTGAAACATGTAGACCTTGTTTATAGACCTATGCAGTTATTAGGTCAAAACTGCATTTACACTGTTTTTAATTTGGTTATCAAGAGATAACAAATAAACGTTTACTCTCTTGCTACCCAATTTTAATTTCACCTTAAACATTTATGCACTGCACCCATCATTCATATTGATCACAAATTCTCACATCTGATGGATCTTAGGAAATCCTAGGAAAACTAGATTCTTTTGAAAACATCTGTGAGCCCCCCTCTTAGTGAGGGGGTTGTAGCCCTTGATTGCACCAGGTTGCAACCAGGAGGAGATCCCAGATGATGAAGCATGTCACATCGGTGAATGATGGGAATCCGTCCTTTTTTAAGGATGTTCTCTTTTAAAGATTACAGATTAAAAGGTCTCTGCTTATGTGTAGGGTCTGTTCAGGCCCATTAGACCAGTGGATATTTTATTGTATTGAGGTCTATGTATTGGGTCACATATCTTCTTCCTGATTCTCACTAGTTGATGTATCAGCATTGCTTGTGGGGGATGCCTGTGTGCTCTTGACACACTGATACATACACCTAGACATCAGTAGATACACTGATGCAGTCATTGCCTTAGTCACATACTCTCTAATAAATACATTGAGACATTGTGGGATATAGTAATGCATTCAGGGACACACCCAAGGACATATTAATGCAGTTACTGACACACTCAGATATACTTTGTAAATCTATATTACATATAATCAAGAGAGGTAGATAGAGAGTTATATTTGTGTACTGTTGAAAGTAGAGCAAAAAATTAAATACAAGTATGTCTTGTATAACTTATTATAAACGTGTGTCAAAAGAATAGCCAGTTAGTCAGTACATTCATACTAAAATTATTTGTTGTAGATCTTAATTTAATGTTTATTTTATGACAGATACATAGTTTTATTTGAGAAACAAGGTTTTCAATGCCTGACAAGAGAGAAATACGAACAAAACATGGGAAATAATATTATAAACTGCAAACTGAGAAAGACAAACAAAATATGGAGGAGGAGGAGTTCCTCAGAAAAAATTGTCATAATATGAAAAATGTGAGTACAGTCTTATCTAAAAATGGAATTGCCCATCAAGTGAAAAAATGGGAGTACAAGTTTCTGGAAGTAGGAAATGCTCTACGAAAGCAGGGGCTTGGTCATGGAGGCAGAAACAGTTTAAGGAGTTAAGAGCTAAAATGTTTTGGACTGGAGAAATACATTTGGTGAAAGGAATGAAGCAGTATTGAAGGAGAAGTACTGCATTCAAGCAAAGTGTTGTTCAAAACGCATTTGCTCTGAAGAGGAAAGTATTTGTATTAATGTGAAAAGAATAAGGACACTATTTGAAACAGTGTTGTGTATGAAGAAAAGAAGTGTTAGAAAATGGCTTAGTGATAGAACTATTATTTTCAAAATGGTTAAAGTGAATGAAAGCATACCTCTTGTACAGAACCTTATTTTAATAAGCAGGCAATTTGCAAGAGAACACACTAGTACATGCAGTTGATTTAACTGGTCATTGTTATGAAGCAAAAGATGGTACTCCTGTTGCAAAAGAGGAGATGGTTCCTAGGAATGTAGAGTTAGTGGCAGCTGAAGAGGTGCAAGGAAGGGTACATAGGCCCCAGTATACACATTGAGTTGTAGTACTATTTGCAGTATTCATCATGGATCAATTTAATTATTAAAAACTTTTATACATGTCTTTCCATGCAGAAGTATCAAATAGAAACTTGCAATTTTCAAGAATTAAATCCATGCAAATTGAGACAATATAGTAATTTAGAAGGAAATTAATTGGCATATCTTTCAAGGAAAGTTTGTAGAAGCACCTTTTATCATTTCAGGATGTTAGCTGTTCACCACTCCAAAAATACGAACTTTGACTATAAGACTTTACTATGTAAAAATGTCTGCCTTATGTTTAGGAGAGATGAATAGATTTTTATTGTATGGTACACTGGGAGAGGTAGAAAAAGAGTGTAAAGATATTTCTTTTCGGTTGTTTGGTCCAGAACACCAGCTTAGGGAAAATGTAGAGTTAGTTACTGGAGGTGTGGAAGAACAAGATACAGAAATTACTACTGAAAACTTTGCAAAACATAGATTCAAAGTTTAACTCAGTTTGCTCTGAGAAACCCAACTGTGTTTGCATTTGTTGTCGACACAATCACTGCAAAATGCAAACTTGCAATGTTGTTGTGTACTCTATAGCCAAAAGAGATAACAATGGTAAGTGGGAAGAATTTTCTGCATATTTATTTGATGAGGAAAGATATGATGTGCCCACACAGCAGATTATATGTAAGTACTGCTTTGATAAGTTGTAGAATAATAAAATGTCAGCTAGAACCACATGTGATAAGTTAGAGTTGGTGTCTGTTCCAGAAGAGCTTAAAGTATTACATGTTTATGAATTAATTCTAATACAGTTTATACATCCATTCCAAGCCATAGTTTGTATTGAGCCAAATACAGGAACAGTTCCTCCAACTGAGCTCCAGAAAGGAATAAAAGGAAAAGATGTGTATTTACATTTAGATTTTAAACAGAATATTGAAACTATGGGGGCAAATAAAGATATTGACAAATTGCGTATTATTATAGTAAATGGTGTTCCAACAAAGAGTAGGAAAATATGGCAAGTATTAGTAAATGTTAACAAAGTTAAAAAGGCAACATTATAAGTAGCAAAAAATAATTTTTCCTATACAAATGTTGAGGTTGCTGAAAATTTAATGTGTGTAGAGGATGAGACATTAGCATCAAGCGGTCAGATTTAAAAAGTGGATCAATCCAGATCAGAACAAATTTAGGAACACTACAGTTTCCATCCCCTGCATTCTAAAGAAATCATTGGTGATGCTATTGGGCTCTTTCAAATTAAACAAGCAAAAGAAGCTCCCTTGAGTGTATGGAAAAAAGTTTAGTGGCTCAGATTGTATGTCTACCTTGCAGATGCAGAGAATTGGAAAATACATTATATTGATACTACAACAATGTAGAGATGATGGATCAAAATTAGAAACTGAAATTACAAACTTCAAAGCAGGACAAATTTGAATTTCTCGAAGTATATACACAACACTGGGTAGTATCTTTCATGAAGGACGTCATATAACTTCAGGACACCAAACTGTGCAGTTAAAAAATTCAATAATGCAACAACAACAAGCTCAGTTTCAAACAAATACAATCTTTCAAACTTCCAAATTCATATCTCTTCTTACTTTAACCTAGAATAATTTATTAAGTGTTCGTAGTGAGTGTGATGTATGTTATGGTACACAGTCAACATATCGAGTTGTAAATTTCGACCTACCAAAATATCGTGTTCAAAATTTTGAAGGTGAAGAATATCGATGTCAAGAATATCGTTGGACAGAATATCGACCCTAAGGTAAGTAATATCGAAATTCTTTATATCTATGTAAGTATTATCGAAGTTAGTAATATCGATAGCATATATATCGATGTAACTAATTTCGATGACACTAATATCGATATTTGTATTATATTTTTGTTTTTTATTATGTATGTGTTATATGTTTTACTTAAGTATTTAAAAGAATTAATATTATATGTGTATTAATTTTATACATTATTACATTTATTTATAAGTAATTTATATGTTTTAGTACCGGAGCGGGTTGTGGGTATATAGGGGAATAGGGTGGGAAGTAATTTAATTGTAATTAATAAAATATTTTTTTATGTATAATTTATTTAGTAATTAATTATTAATTGGCAAATTAATTATTTTAGTTGATAAATTAATTATATAATTGGTAATTAATGGTAATTTTAATTAAATGTTATGTTTTAGTACTGGAGCGGGTTGTGGGTTTATAGGGGAATAGTGTGGGAAGTAATGTAATAGTAATTAATTAAATATTTATTTAGGTATAATTTATTTTGTTATTAATTATTAATTGGCAAATAATTCTTTTAATTGATGAATTAATTATTAAATTGGTAATTAATGTTAATTTTAATTAAATGTTATGTTTTAATACCTGAGCGTGTAGTGGGTTTATAGGAGTATTGGGTGGAAAGTAATTATATAGTAAATATTTAATTATTTATACAGTTTTAGTTATGGATAATTAATTTATTAAATAATTATTATGTGGTAAATAATTATTTTAATAGATAATTATATTTCCAATTGTCAATTAATATTTGTAAAATGTAAATATGTTTAAATAATTAGAAACATTAATTAATTAATTGTTAAACATTTTTTTTAAAAAAATATTAATTTGTATAATGTATTTAATTTTTTAATATTGATTTAAATTTAAATATTATTTTATTGTTATGATAAATAATGTATTCTTTAATATTTATTATTTGGTGAGTAATATTCAAATAGTATTATTTTTTGGTGTTTGTTAATTTATTGTTAAATAATGATTCAACTGTTATTGGTTGTATTTATTATTAATTGTTTTTTATTGATGTTGATGTATTTGAAAAAATAATTATACATTATTTTAAATATAAACATTATTTAGAAGTATGTTAAAATAAAAATCTATGTTATTAAACGCTTTCCCTACTGTTGCACCCTTTGGAGTTGGAATAGTAATTTTTACCCTTACGCTATCCAACGTTTCCCTACTGTTGCACTCACTGGAGTTGGAATAGTAATTTATACTTCTACGCTATCCAAAGCTTTCCCTACTCTTGCACTCACTGGAGTGGGAATAGTAATTTTTACCCATCCGCTATCCAACACTTTCCCTACTGTTGCACTCTGTGGAGTGGGAATAGTATTTTTACCCCTTACACTATCCAACACTTTTCTTACTGTTGCACCCACTGGAGTAGGAATAGTAATTTTTACCCGTACGCTATCCAACGCTTTCCCTACTGTTGCACTCACTGGAGTGGGAATAGAAATTTTTACCCACCCTCTATCCAACGCTTACCCTACTGTTGCACTCTCTGGAGTGTGAATAGTAATATTTACCCCTACGCTATCCAACGCTTTCCAAACTGTTGCACTCTCTGGAGTGGGAATAGTAATTTTTACTCCTACGCTATCCAACGCTTTCCCTACTGTTGCACTCTGTGGAGTGGGTATAGTAAATTTTACTCCTACGCCATCCAACGCTTTCCCTACTGTTGCACTCTCTGGAGTTGGAAAAGTAAATTATACTCCTACGCTATCCAACGCTTTCCCTACTGTTGCACTCACTGGAGTGGGAATAGTAATTTTTACCCACTCGCTATCCAACGCTTTCCCTACTGTTACACTCTCTGGAGTGGGAATAGTAATTTTACTCCCTACACTATCCAACGCTTTCCCTACTGTTGCACCCTTTGGAGTTGGAATAGTAATTTGTACCCTTACGCTATCCAACGCTTTCCCTACTGTTGCACTCACTGGAGTTGGAATAGTAATTTATTCTCTTACGCTATCCAACGCTTTCCCTACTGTTGCACTCACTGGAGTGGGAATAGTAATTTTTAACCCATCCGCTATCCAACGCTTTCCCTACTGTTGCACTCTCTGGAGTGGGAATAGTAATTTTACCCCTTACACTATCCAACACTTTTCCTACTGTTGCACCCACTGGAGTGGGAATAGTAATTTTTACCCGTACGCTATCCAACGCTTTCCCTACTGTTACACTCACTCGAGTGGGAATAGAAATTTTTACCCACCCGCTATCCAATGCTTTCCCTACTGTTGCACTCTCTGGAGTTGGAATAGTAATTTTCACCCCTACGCTATCCAACGCTTTCCCTACTGTTGCACTCCCTGGAGTGGGAATAGTAATTTTTACTCCTATGCTATCTAACGCTTTCCCTACTGTTGCACTCACTGGAGTGGGAATAGTAAATTTTAGTCCTAATCTATCCAACACTTTCCCTACTGTTGCACTCTCTGGAGTGGGAATAGTAAATTATACTCCTACGCTATCCAACGCTTTCCCTACTGTTGCACTCTCTGGCATGGGAATAGTAATTTTTACCCCTACGCTATCCAACGCTTTCCCTACTGTTGCACTCTCTGGAGTGGGAATAGTAATTTTTACTCCTATGCTATCCAACGCTTTCCCTACTGTTGCACTCTCTGGAGTGGGAATTGTAATTTTTACCCCTACGCTATCCAATGCTTTCCCTACTGTTGCACTCTCTGGAGTGGGAATAGTAATTTTTAGTCCTACGCGATCCAACGCTTTGCCTACTGTTGCACTCTCTGGAGTGGGAATAGTAATTTTTACTCTTACGCTATCCAACGTTTTCCCGACTGTTGCACTCTCTGGAGTGGGAATAGTAATTTATACTCCTACGCTATCCAATGCTTTCCTTATGTTGCATTCTCTGGAGTGGGAATAGTAATTTTTACTCTTACGCTATCCAACGTTTTACATAATTAATTTTAAAAATATTAAAAGTATATTTACTTTTTTATATTTAGTACATGTTATTTATGTTATTGTTTTATGTTTGTAAATGTATTTGTAATTTAGAATATATATTAAAAATGTATAAATTAGTAAAATAATTTTTACAACTTATTGTTCAGTACATACATATTATATATTTACAGTATATATTTAATTAATGTATTATTATTATATATGTATTATTTATTAATTTTAAACATTATTAGATACTTTTAACTATGTAGATTTTATTTATTAGTGTTATTTACTTAATTTAACATTTATATTTTAAAAGAAAAAAAACAACATTTTTAACATCGATATTTTAAACATCTATATTATTTTTTCGATATTTTTGTACTTACCATGTTGTAGATAGGATGTCGATATTCTTGCCCTCAATATTTTTTACTCGATATTCCTGTAGGTCGATATTTTGTAGGTCGATATTTTGTCAGTGATCCGCATGGTATGTCTTATATGTAGCGTAATAGTGTGCAGTTCTGTTTTTTTCTACAATCTACATGATTATCTTTTCCCCCACTGTTCAAAGATGATTATTTATACAATATATTGTGTACGATGTACAAGCATAAAAGCTGAGAACAGTAAAAAACTGAAAATTATATGTTTAAACAAATATATGTGTTTTACAGGGTTACAGTTGTGTACTGTTTTTATATTAACATAAATATCAATTTCTCAGAAATGTTAACTTTACTCTGAGCCTATTAAATCCGTCACAATAACATGCATTTCTGTTTTCTTTCTTTTATAACAGTTAAATGGATTCCATTTTGGGAAATATTTTGGTAATTAATTCTGTATATACTTGTCATAAAATATATAAACAGATAGAGTAACAGACACTCCAGGACTCACTGATACATACAATAACATAGCCTTGGAAACACTAATGCATTCACTGACATACTTACCCACTCACTTATACACCCACTGACACAATCTGGGTCTCAATAATATATACACTGACACACCCATGGACACACTGATGCATTCTCTGACAAAACACAGACTCACTTATATACACACTGAAGCACTCTGGTACTAACTGGTACATACACTGACACAGCCATGGACACACCATCTATTCACTAGCACATTCAAACCTGTTACTTATACACACCTTGACACACTCCAGACATAATAGATACATGCACTGACACAACGATGGATTCACTAAGGCATCCACTAACACATTCTCTCACATACCTCTACACACCCTAGGACAACCTAGGACTCCCTAATACATACACTGATAGAGTCATGAACACACTAATGCATTAACTAATATACTCACTCACTCAGGCATACACACACTGACACACTGTACAACCCACAAATGCATACACGGACACCCATGGAAACACTGATACATTAACTGATATACTCATTCACTCAGTCCTAAACTCTCTGACACACCCTATGCCTCACTAATGCATACACTAAGACACCCATGGAAACACTGACGCATTCTCTGACAAAATCACTGACTCACTCATATACACACTGAGACACTCTGGGGCTATCTAATTCATAGACTGACTCACCCATGGTCTCACCAATCCATTCACTAACACATTCTAACAGTTACTCATACACACCCTGACACACTCTAGGACTAACTTTTACATACACTGGCACACCCATTAATTTGCTAATTCATTCACAAATATACTCCTACACGTACTTCTACACACCCTGAGACAACCTACCACTCCCTAATAAGTGCTTCGACAAACCCATGAATGCATTAATACATTAACTAACATACCCACATACTTCTACACTCTCTGACACATCATAGGACACACTCAGACACATCCTAGGACAAACTGATATATGCACTGACACACCAATTCATTCACTAATGTATTCACTCACACTCACACTTGCATACTTCTACACACCCTGAGACAACCTAGGACTCCCTAATATACAGGCACACCCATGAACACACTAATGCATTACATGATATTCACTCACACAGTCATACACACACTGACATACTCTACAACTCACTAAATATACACTGACACACACAAACACAGTGATGTATTAAGTAACATAATCACAGTCTCAGACATGCACACTATGACAAACCCTAGGTCTCACTAATACATACACTGACACACCCATGGGCACAGTGATTCCTTAACTGACATACTCACTCACTCAGTCATACACACAGCGACGCTATCTATGGCTCACTAATGCATATTTTGACATGCCCATGGACATACTGATGTATTATTTGACATGCTCACTCAGTCCAGCACACTCTGACACACCCTAGGTCTCACTAATATGTACATTAACACACCCATAGACACACTGATGCAGGTTCTCACAGAATCATCGACTCATTCATATACACACCGAGACACTAACTGATGCATACACTGACACACCCATGGATTCACTAATGCATTCAATAATACATTCTCATACTTACTTCTGAACACCCTGAGACAACATAGGAATCCCTAACACATACACTGACTCAATGAGGAATACACTGTTGCATTAACTGACATACTCACTCACTCAGTCATACAATCTCTGAAACACTCTACAGCTCACTTCTATGTACACTGACACACACATAAACACACTGATCTATCAAGTAGCAAACTCACTGACTCAGTCATACAAACTCTGACACACCCTAGGTCTCACTCATCAATATACTGACACACTCATTGACACACTAACACATTTACTGAGACAGTCACACAATTACTTATACACACCCCCAGACACCCTAGGACTAACTGATACATACACTGACACACCCATTAATACACTGATGGATTCACTAGCATATTCACACACTCCATCATGCACACTCTGAGACACTCTAAGACTCACTAATACATACATTGACGCACCCATGGACACACTAATACATTAACTGATACACACAAACACAGTCCTACACACTCAGAGACACCCTAGGATGCATTGTTATATATGCTAACACACGAATGGATACACTCATACATTCACTGACGAAATCACCCACTCACTCATACACATACTGAGACACTCTGGTACTCGCTGATACTTACACTGACACGCCCATGAACAAATGAATACACGCACTAACACATTCCCACAGTTACTGATACATACCCACAGACACTCTAGAACTAACTGATACATACACTGATACACACCCATGGACAGAGCAATCCATTTACTAAATCGCTTACACCCGTACTCATACACACAATGATGAGACACCCTAGGACCAATTAATATATACACAGACATGCTCATGGACATTTTCATGCATTCACTGAGATACTCCTACACTTACTCATACATACCCTGATACATAATAGTAATCACTCATACACTAACACACTCATAGACACACTCAAGCATTCACCGAGATAGTCACCCACTCACTCATACACCCACTAAGACACTGTGGGACTCACTCACACCTACACTGACACACCCATGAACACACTGATGAATTCACTGATACTCACTTACTCACACACTGAGACTTTTTAACACTTTCTCATACATACACTAACACACCCTGGCACACATTGATACATACAGTAACACACTCATGCACACACTATGTACGAGAAATGAATTAAGTAGAAACACAGCTCTTTTTGGATGTACGATTCTTAATTGAACCAGTTTTTCTTATACTGTTATTTATATTCTTTCAACTTATAAAGCTAAAGAACTGATAAGAACATAGTAAAAAACTCTAGTAAAAGTACTAGAAATAATTGTTATTTTCTAGCTTAAAAATGACACCCAAAAATCTGGATAATGTAATTCCCCCAAAAAACAAATTAACAGGGATGAGGGGTCAGTGTCTGCAAATAGTCAGGGACAGACATGGTGTTCAAACCAACTGGCATGTGGCAATGCAAACAGTGGTGGCCATGTGACCCAAATTGGGACAGCCAGCTGGTACTGTGATTGTAGCTGAAGTTGAAGCTCCATTTAAAGTTGATGTAGAAGTGGAACCACGAGCAGTAGCTTCCTTTTCACACATCATTCACTAGTATGCCTTCTCATAAATTGTCTTCAAATGCTTCCACATAGAAGGCATGCCATGACAGTATTTCTTTGATGTTCCACGGGACAGTTACTTCCAGCAAATAGTACACCTTACTATCTTCGCACACACTTTCTTCTTAGCTGAAGGGCTAGTAAAACATCTCCAAACATCACTCTGCTTTTTAGCTACTCGTGCTTCAACCTCTTCATCTTCGTCCAAAAGATCAGGATTTTCTGCCTCTGCAGATGGTGTTGTTGCAGCCATGGGAACAGATCTCCAAATAATAAAATGGAAAAAGTCCAAAAGCAGTAGTTAGCAATCTGTATGTCCTTCTCCTGCACTCTTCTAATACAAAGGAAACCTACTGGGTGGAGTTCCACTCACAATAAAGTTGTGGTCTGTAATTGACCAATGAAACAAGCATGTTTTTGTACATTATACCTCTCTAATATGTCTAACCTATTGACTGAATCGAAAATAGTGTTGTGTATAGGAAAGATTTAATTTTATAAACTTTCGACAAATCCATGTTTGCGGCACCACAGTTTTGTTGCAATCACATTATCGTATTAGAAAACCATAGAGTTGTTGTGGACTAGCATGTCTCGTGGAAACCAAGAAAGTACTGTGGAGCTAAAAAAACAAGTAAAATAAAAGAGGCCAACATATTTTCAATAACAAAAAAAAATACCAATACTTTTTAAAAAAAACTTAGAAATGTATTATAAAATATTTAAAACATCTTTTAATTAAAAAAATATATTTACAAATAATAATACAAGAAAAAAGTAGTTTACATTTATTAAAAAAACGATGAAATGATATTTTATAAATGACCCATAAAATACAAGTATTAATAAAAAAGATGTTTGTAAAATTAAAAACACCTTTAAAAACATTCAATTGTTCTAGAAAAAACTATTACTGAAATAGTACTTAAAATAAAAAATAAAACTTCACACAAAAAATGTGAACACATTTGCAAAGGAAAAAAGTTACAGTGACAAAATTAAAAATTAAAAATAAGTAGAAAGTCACTGAAAAAACAAAGGTTACAGGGATTTTACAGTCAGTAAATAAAATTTAAAAAACCTTAGAAAGTCACTGAACAAACAAAGTTTACAGGGACTTTACTGTTAGGAAATAGAATTTTAAAAACACTTAAAAATTTACTGAAACTAAAGGTTAGATAGGAGGGTGGCAGCTCCATGGAATATGGTGGGCAGAAAGGAGGGAGCAGGGGTATGCACACAGACATAGGAGGGCAAGGGGAAGGAAAGTAGGGACAGCAAACTAAACACAGATGCTAAGCAGGAGGATAATGATGCTGCATAGGATTGGGGAATGGAGGGCAGGAGGAGTGGGCAGGGACATCGAGCAAAATGGAAGACAGAGGCAGCACATCAGACCATGAAAATATGGAGGTCTGGTGCATGGACTCAGAATACAGAGGGTAGGGAGCAGGTGGATGGGGCAGCAAGCTAATTCTTTAGGGCAGACAGGAAGGGCAGTGGCAGAACGACAGCCACAGACAGTTGTAATGGGGAATCAGGGTCATTGATATGCACAATGGATGGCAAGGAGGAGGGAGGCAGGCGCAGTAAGCATGGGTGGTGGCAAACCAAGAAAGTACAGTGGAGCTAAAAAAACAAGTAAAATAAAAGAGGCCAACATATTTTCAATAACAAAAAAATACCAATACTTTTAAAAAAAACACCTTAGAAATGTATTATAAAATATTTTAAAAAATCTTTTAATTAAAAAATATATTTACAAATAATAATACAAGAAAAAAGTAGTTTACATTTATTAAAAAACGATGAAATTATATTTTATAAATGAGCCATAAATATACAAGTATTAATAAAAAAGATGTTTGTAAAATTAAAACACCTTTAAAAACATTCAATTATTCTTGAAAAAAACTATTACTGAAATAGTACTTAAAATAAAAAATAAAACTTCACACAAAAAATGTGAACACATTTGCAAAGGAAAAAAGTTACAGTGAGAAAATTAAAAATTAAAAATACGTAGAAAGTCACTGAAAAAACAAAGGTTACAGGGATTTTACAGTCAGTAAATAAAATTTTAAAAACCTTAGAAAGTCACTGAACGAACAAAGTTTACAGGGACTTTAGAGTTCGGAAATAGAATTTAAAAAAAAGTAAAAATTTACTGAAACTAAAGGTTAGATAGGAGGGTGGCAGCTCCATGGAATATGGTGGGCAGAAAGGAGGGAGCAGGGGTATGCACACAGACATAGGAGGGCAAGGGGAAGGAAAGTAGGGACAGCAAACTAAACACAGATGCTAAGCAGGAGGATAATGATGCTGCATAGGATTGGGGAATGGAGGGCAGGAGGAGTGGGCAGGGACATCGAGCAAAATGGAAGACAGAGGCAGCACATCGGACCATGAAAATATGGAGGTCTAGTGCATGGACTCAGAATACAGAGGGTAGGGAGGAGGTGGATGGGGTAGCAAGCTAATTCTTTAGGGCAGATAGGAAGGGCAGTGGCAGAACGACAGCCACAGACAGTTGTAATGGGGAAGCAGGGTCATTGATATGCACAATGGATGGCAAGGAGGAGGGAGGCAGGCGCAGTAAGCATGGGTGGTGGCAGCACAATGCCAGGCCCTGCGTTCAAACCCTAATCCCTACTGCGCATTGCGATGGGCATCTTACTTCACGTTAAAATAAACCTAAGAAAATAATTAGGAAACTGAATTAAAAAAAACCTTAGATAAATACTGAAAAAAACACAGGTTACAGGGACATTATAGTCAAGCTCAGATTGTACTCATACAAACCCAGTTGAAATATATACGCATATATATATGGAGGAGGGGCCCACTAAAACATCATGAAAAGGAAAGCACGCATTTTGGAGGGGGCATCTGATGAAGGCAAGAGCCGAAACCGGTCGTGCAAGACTCCAATAAAAGCACACCTCTGTTAAAATTCTGCTGTGTCCTTTGAACTCCTTTGCCGTGAGGGAAAGTGATGGTGATTTGCATATAGAGTGCCCTGCCTGTGGGCGCACAAAGGACCCCTTCGAAAAAGCGGACACGGTAATATGGGCAAATTCTGAAGGTAGCCAAGGTGTTGGACTTTAACCGTGACCCGCCTCGATCACTTACCAGGCGTCCCGAAGCTGCGGTGGTACTGCGGACCCAGATTGCTGGGAGAGACGTTTTCACAAACATTTCGTCTCCAATTTGGTGTGCCTGAAAGGTTCGATTCAGAAAAGGGGGTGGTGATGAACAGAGTGTCTGAATTAAGCAGACCACTCTTACCCAGTCCAAAGATCAGGGCTTGATCCATCACCGTTATTTAGCTCACTGCACCATCCCAGCTCAGAACCTGGCTATATGCAAATTAGTCTGTCCCTGGCCCAGTGCATCATGGGAACAGGGCAGACCAAACTACCAAGCCAATTCTTCACCGGAAAGGAGACAAGCTTCCGGGGACCGGTTTCTGGCATTTCAGCCGTCGTCGGCCCGGCTTGCTTGAATCCTGATGGTGCAGTGTTCATCACCACCCCCTTTTCTGAATCATTTTGTCCACCATAAGCGTGGAAGGGTATACTCAGATGTGAGTCCCTCGCTCATTGCACCATCAGGATTCAAGCAAGCCGGGCCGACGACGGCTGAAATGCCAGAAACCGGTCCCCGGTAGCTTGTTTCCTTCCCAGTATAAGAATTGGCTTGGTAGTTTGGTTTGCCCTGTTCCCATCATGCACTGGGACAGGAACAGACTAATTTGCATGTAGCCAGGTTCTGAGCTGGGATGGTGCAGTGAGCTAAAAAACGGTGATGGATCAAGCCCAGATCTTTGGACTGGGTAAGAGTGGTCTGCTTAATTCAGACACTCTGTTCATCACCACCCCCTTTTCTGAAAGGTTCGAGGAAGAAAGGAATGGGATCAGAGGAGGATACTGTTATTACAACGCTGCGGTTTCCCTGAGCACCAAACTGCCTGAATGATGCACTGTGGGACTGGTAGTCCCCGAGAAATGGCGCAACAGTCAGAATTGGAAGCAGGTGAGGCTCCTATACCACATGGACGAGGGGCCCACTAAAACATCATGAAAAGGTAAGCATGCATTTTGGAGGGGGCATCTGATGAAGGCAAGCGCCGAAACCGGTCGTGCAAGACTCCAATAAAAGCACAACTCTGTTAAAATTCTGCTGTGTCCTTTGAACTCCTTTGCCATGAGGGAAAGTGATGGTGATTTGCATATATATATATATATATATTTCAAACCAAGTTTTTCCGGTGCGCCGCAGCTCGCCACAGCATGCCCCAGCAACACCAGGAACACAAATGCACGGACCAAAGGTTTGCGGTGCTCAAATGTTTATTCGCTGCCGGCTTCATAACGTTTCGGCACACAGGTGCCTTGCTCACATGATATATATGTGTGTGTGTGTGTGTGCGTGTGTGGGTGTGAGTGTGTGTGTGTGTGTGTGTGTATGTTGCAACCAAACTGTGTATTTACAAATATTATATAGAAACCCCCTGATCCCCTAGGCATGCTCAGGGGGGTTTGCAAATAAAAAATTTTCAATTGGATTCCAGTGTTCTCGCCTTTTTCTACTTGGATAAGTGGAAAGTGTTGTGAAATTTATATATATATATATATATATATATATATATATATATATATATATATATATATATATATATATATATATATATATATATATATATATATATATATATATATATATATATATATATGATTCCACACACCTCCGTGATTCTCCAGAGGTCAAAAAAGGACGGCACTCCAAGTCAGTGTGTTAACCAAGATGGTTTATTGGCAGACCCCCCTACCCCCTTGACAGACGCATTTCACCTATTTGGCTTCCTCAGTGTCAGCCATTACCTGTGTGCTTTGTCATTATATCCCCAACCACTTTACACAACATAGACAGTGGACTATTGCTCACCAAGCTGTTTGCGGCGGCCATGTTTAAACATGCAATTCAGCAAGTTACAAATAATCACTCATTTGCAGTGTATACAAGGGGACATATGCCGTTTTTCGAAAAACCAGTTCTAGTGCGAGAACGTGGATAAAAGTAAAAAATTCCTTAAAACAAAGGGCAAGTACCAGGGTATATGTCTAGTCATGTCCATTAGATGTGTACATGTTTTGTGTCAACAATTCGCAATATAATCTCCTTCATCAATTTACAAAAAGAATTAAAAGTGATTGTAAATTCATCCATTGTGTACAACATATTGATTATAAATTCATACATTATGTACAAAATTGTGCCCTGGATGGGCATAGTGGACAGTTGTTCTTTCAACCCTGTTAACTTGCACACGTTATGCTGCCCTGTATGGGCAAAAATCCTTGTCATTATCAAACATTGATACCAGATTAGTTGCTGCCGACTGGAGAGTTACCCGTGTTAGTTTTCAGCCTTGGGTATTCTTTTATGCAATATAAGCATCCTTTCCTGAACCAGCTTGGGAGTGAATGTTGTCTATTCTAAGTGGACCCAAAGTTCTTCATCGTTGTTAAGCCCTTTCGGGTGCATGCTCTGAAGGTCAATGATATACCTGGATTCCATCGCTCTTAGTGATATTATCCTATCCCCACCTCGTTCCCTTCTCTCCAGCTGATCTATTAGGTAGAAGGATAATAGGTCCCTGTTACTTCCATGGTGGGTCTCAAAATGGCGTGCCACCGGGTAGTTCTTGTCCTTATTGGCGATGGCACGCATGTGTTCTAGGATGCGTTTCTTGGCTTGGTTGATGGTACTCCCAATGTACCTTTTGGCACATGGACATACCAGGCAGTAAATTACGAACTCAGAGTTGCAATTCAGAAATTTCTTTATTTCTCTCACTGGCCGTGGGTCATTGCTTCTCCCTTCGTATTTGGTTCTCTTTTTGCTGTATTTGCATGCTTTGCATTGCATGCAAGGGAAAAAGCCATTGATGGGTTTAGTTTTTGGAATTCTGGGTGGATCTACATAGTGGCTTTTTACCAGATGGTCATTGAGGGACTGGCAGCGTCTATAAGTAATGGACGGTCTTGTCGTTATTATTCTCTTCATTACTGGGTCTGTACCTAGGATGTGCCAATTTCGATTGAATATCTGCACCAGCTCATTTGATCGCATGTTGAAACTGGTGATCATCCTTGTTGTACTATCTTCTGTTTTATCTCTCGTGATAGTCTGTATGAGGTCTTTCCTGTCAATGAGGTCTACTCGCTTGGTTGCTTCTGTAAGTAGCGACCTTGAGTACCCTCTCTCTCTGAACCTAGCTATCGCCCCTTCCCGTGCCTGCCTGTAATCGTTGGAGTCTGAGCAGTTTCTTTTTAAGCGCAGTAGCTCTCCAAACGGGATGTTCTTAATCATACTTTTTGGGTGGTGGCTCGCCGCGTGTAGCACGGTATTGCCAGCCGTAGGCTTGCGATAAAGCCTGGTTTGTAAGGAACTCTCCTTGACAAAGACCTCAAGGTCGAGATAGTGTACAGATGTTTTACTTATTGTGCTAGTAAATCTGAGGTTCAACTCGTTGTCGTTCAGCACCGCCACATATTCCTCCGCAGAGGAGACGTCGCCGCGCCAAACGACAAACAGGTCGTCTATATATCTCGACCAAATCATGATGTTGTCCAGCCACTTCTCATTGGGGCCCCCCAGGCCACGTGCTTCTCCCACCAGCCCACGAAAAGGTTTGCGTAGCTGGGGGCGAAGCACGTGCCCATCGCAGTCCCTCTCAGTTGGTGATGCATATTTCCTGCAAAAAGAAAAATATTATTGTTGAGGCAGAATTCAGTCATTTTCACTATCATTTTGTTGTGCTGATGGTAATGCATACTCTTTTTTCCCAGAAACCATTTGATAGCAGAGATTCCATCACAATGTTCTATACAAGTGTATAGACTTGTGGCATCTAGAGTGATAAGAAGCATATCTTCCTCCCACCCGATGCCCTCAATCTGCCTTATGAAGTCCTGGGTGTCCCTTACATAGGATGGTAAGTCTCTCACAAACGGGGACAAGTAACCATCTATGAATCTTGATGTATTTTCAAGTAGGCTCCCTATGGAGGAGACAATTGGTCTGCCTGGGGGATTTTTGATGTCCTTATGCACCTTGGGGAGGTGATAAAATGTCGGAATGATAGGGTGCTCACAAAACAGATAGTCATACTCATGTTTATTAAGCATACCCTCCTCCTTCCAGTCCAAAAGTAGTGCATGATATTCCGTGATACATTTCAAGAAGTCCCTTTTCTCCATGGTTCGATAGCAATCACTGTCTTTTAGTTGCCTCAAAGCCTCTTGTTTATAATGTTTTTTGCTGAAGATGACGATATTTCCCCCTTTATCGGAGGGCTTCACTTCAATGGTATTGTCCTCCTTGAGAGATTTAATTGCTTCCCATTCTGCTCTTGATATATTGGAAGTTTTGGTGGATAGTTCCGAGTTCTTAGCTGTCATTTTCTCCATGTCCTGGAGGGTAGCGTCATTGAAGATGTCTATAGCATCATGTGTTGCATGAGGTAAGAATCTGGATTTGCGTTTGCAATTGCTAGGATCTCTTACTTGTGTTATTTCCTCCCTCCTTAGCACCTCCGCGGATCCTGGTATGTCATCAGAGTCAACGAGTTCATGTGCTACAGTCAGGGTTGGGAGATCATTGTCTATGAGATTGGCTCCGGATGTTGTTATTTCCTCCGTAGTCACTGATTTTTCGGAGATGTTCTTTATGGCAAAGATTTTTTGTAATTTAAGTTTGCGGACGAACTTGAAAATGTCAATTCTAGTCTGAACCGGGTCAAACTTAGCAGTGGGACAGAATGTTAATCCGTTCTTTAGGACATTTTCCTCATGTGTTGTGAGTATCCTCTCTGAAAGGTTGACAATGGTATGTTCTTCCTCTACTGCCATCTCCCCCTTCTTCCTCTGCTGCGAGTCACCATTGGTGGTGCCCCCTGAGCGTCCTCTCCTGCCGCGCCTTGTTTTCCTCTTCCTTTTTTGGGGGGAGCTTTTTGTGATGTCTGTGGTGGTGCTCGATATCTTGTCTCCTGCATCACCTGGTACTCGTCTAAAAAGGGGCAGATACTACATTTTCACTTCCATTTGTCTTCTTCTTGCTTTTGCTACTTTTGGTAGATTCATCCTCCGATTGTGACGCCTCTGATTCTGATGTGACCGCCCCTGATCGAGTTGGTCCTCCCTGGGCTAATCTTTTCCTCGTTGCGTCAAACTTCTTTACGAAGGTTAGAATTCTACCTGTTAAGTAGTCTTGTTCGTCCCTCAAAAATTTCGTTTGCTTTCTTTTCTTAATGCCAGTCTCATAGTCTTTTAATCGTTTCAACATTGCATTCCGCAGATCCTCAGCCGACTTCGTGTCTTTGTCGTTGCTGATTGAGTCCTCCAGTTTTTGGATTTCGGCAAGAGCTTTGTCCCTGTCACTCCAGGCATATTTGATTAACATTAATAGCATGCCTTTGCTGCTTTCAGCCGTGTATAATGCCCAATCTTTCAGTAGTTGCTGGTCCGGGTTCTCATAGGAGGGGATAGTGAAGATTCTTAACCCCCTCGGGACTCGATTGCAATCCACATAGCTCTGGAGTGAAGTTGCCTCCCACCATTTTCGGACTTCCCTTTCGGTCATTCTCTCTAGTTGTTGGAACAAAGTCTGTAAATTAGTTATTGGTGTTACAGAGGTTGAGGAACCCTCCGCACAGATAGTGATGGCATTAGTGCTTTTAAATATGCTTTCTGCCTCCCGTTCCCTCTCCGCTGTTAGTGACATGTTGGGCAGCGTTCTGGCAGAGCACTATTTTTCCGCGTTAAATGAGCACAGTCTTTTAGGGGGCACCGCAGTAGTTAGCGGGGGTCCGCTACAGGTGACTTGCTGTTGCGGGACAGAGACACGAATATACAAATGCTCCAAGGATAGTAATATCTAGGGTACTGGTCCACCGCTTACCCTCCGCCGGAACTCCCCAGCCGCCGCTCGTATTCCAAGCAGTTACCGCGTCAGTCTCGATGTCGGTGCAGCGTGTGCAGCTTCCCCTCGTTGGCTGTTGTAACGGCAAGACACCCTTCCGTGTTGCCTGGGATAATCCTCGTGTCTCGGGTCGACGGCCAAATTAACTTATCGAACAGCTCCCTTCACCGCCGTCGCTCCTCCTCCTCCCGGGTGCTCTGTCCCGCATTGGTGAGACGCGTATCAACGATTCCACACACCTCCGTGATTCTCCAGAGGTCAAAAAAGGACGGCACTCCAAGTCAGTGTGTTAACCGAGATGGTTTATTGGCAGACCCCCCTGCCCCCTTGACAGACGCGTTTCACCTATTTGGCTTCCTCAGTGTCAGCCATTACCTGTGTGCTTTGTCATTATATCCCCAACCACTTTACACGACATAGACAGTGGACAAGTGCTCACCAAGCTGTTTGCAGCGGCCATATTTAAACATGCAATTCAGCAAGTTACAAATAATCACTCATTTGCAGTGTATACAAGGGGACATATGACGTTTTTCGAAAAACCAGTTCTAGTGCGAGAACGTGAATAAAAGTAAAAAATTCCTTAAAACAAAGGGCAAGTACCAGGGTATATGTCTAGTCATGTCCATTAGATGTGTACATGTTTTGTGTCCACAATTCGCAATATAATCTCCTTCATCAATTTACAAAAAGAATTAAAAGTGATTGTAAATTCATCCATTGAAAAAAATATATATATATATATATATATTTCTGCTTCCTTGTGCCGCCAAGTCGCGCACTCAAACACGGGTGCCTGTATGCGGGGGGCACCACCCCGCTACTATCAGAGCTTTCCTCTCCCTCACCTTCGAAGAAGACACGGCACTCACGGGAGGAGGGTTTAGATTCTTTACTTTACCCCCTGAGAACCAGACGCGTTTCGGCTACTGCCTTTGTCGATGGTACATTGGCGCGCCATTTTTTTGTTTTTTAAATACCCATCACGTGATCGTCTTAGAGGTAAACAAAGGACTGTTACATGGTTGCCATCTTGTAATGGTTTTTTCGTGACAATGTATCTATCGCGCCCTGAATGGGCATTGCTGACTAATTGCATACAATTACATACACATATGCTTAAGAAACAATTATCTTGGAAGTGTATTCGTCTCGTTGTATATCAGCATGGATAACATTTTTGTTATTTCACCCGTTAATTAAACACATACGTTGTGAGCTGATGGAACAACATTATTTTGCCCTGGATGGGCTTGTAAACAATTCCAATATCAGAAGGCAACTTTGTCACATTTCGCCCTGGGTGGGCTTCACACTCTTGTATACCTATATAAGACATTATATATTCCAAAATCCACTGTGCAAAATCATAATAATAATATCCCCAGCCAACTTAAATTATAAACACATTAAAATACGAGGTCTGTTTGTCAGTTTCATACTTAAGGATCTCTTCTGTCACAACTTTTCTCTCCTCTCAAGGTAGGGAGCCCCCTATCCCAGATGTACTGTCATCTCCTCATGGCTATTCAGACCCCATGGTACCTTTGTTCCCACATCTATTATGTGTCTAGATTCCAGCCTTCTTAGTTTCTGTAATCTATCCCCTCCTCTGGGACTCGCTTGTACATGATCCAACCCAAAGTAGAATATTAGGTCACTGTTGCTCCTGTGGTGTTGCTTAAAATGCCTGGCTACAGGGTAGGAGGGATCACAGTTTGTGATTGCCCTGAGGTGCTCTAAGATGCGCATTTTCATGGGGTTGACAGTACTGCCAATATATCGTAGTCCGCATGGACACACAAGACAGTATACTGTGAAGGGGGTTGTGCAGGTCAAGAATGCTTTGATTTTCCGCTTTCGTCCTCTGACTTCATATGATAACACTTTTTTGCTATGCCTACATGCCTTGCATCGGCCACATGGGTAAAATCCTGGTTTATGTTCCCCAAAAGGTCGATCTACAGGGCAAGGCAAGTAGCTTTTAGTCAGAGTGTTCCGTAGTGCTCTAGCCCTCCTAAATGTTATCATAGGTTGATTGGGAATGTCCATCCCCATCACAGGGTCTGTCGTTAGCAAATTCCAGTTTTTTCTCAATATTCACCTAAGCCCTCCTGCCCCTTCTGAAAAGGTGGTGATAAATCTGAACTTCCCTTCCTTTTCTGTATCTTTAGTTTTTTCTTTTAGCATCTCTATACGTGGTATATTTTTAACTTTCTTTTGTGCTTCTTCTAAACACCTAGAGCCATATCCAAGGACCTTAAATCTTTCTACACTTTCTCTGGCATTCCTGTTATAATCATCTTCCGATGTACAGTTTCTTTTTATCCGAAGTAGTTCTCCGTAGGGAATGCTAAAGATTAACTTTGGAGGGTGGCTACTGCTGGATTGTAGTATTGAGTTCCCTGCTGTGGGTTTCCTGAATAGCTGTGTATGTATATTTCCCTGTTCTATTCTGATTTCAAGATCAAGGAAGTTTACTTTCTTCTCACTCAATTCCGCTGTGAAGTGTAAATTATGTGTGTTGGTGTTCAGTTCTTCAATGTATTCATCAGCCTTGCTCTTAGGTCCCCGCCATACAATCAGCAAATCATCTATATAACGGTACCAGACTAATATATGTTGGGTCTATTCTGCTTATCTTACATTCCATGCCACATTTTCTTCCCACCACCCCAAAAATATATTAGCGAAGCTGGGAGAATAACTTGTGCCCATGGCCACTCCGACTAGCTGTCGATAGTACTGGTCCTCATATAGAAAAATGTAATTTTTAAGGCTGAAATTTAGGAATTCCAAGAGCATTACATTATGATCTGCAAAACTTGCTTCTCTTGTTGCCAAAATGTTATTCACCGCATGTATGCCATCCTCGTGGCCTATACTCATGTAAAGGCTGGCAATGTCCATTACTATAAGGAGATCTCCCTCTCTTAATGCAAGATGTTCTAGTTTTCCCAACAAGTCTTTAGTGTCTTTTAAATAACTTCGCAAGTTTTTCACATGATCAATCAAAAAATAGTCAATGTACATTGATAAATGTTCTAACAGGCTACCCTGTGCACTTACGATTGGTCGTCCTGGTAGTTTTACTATGTCCTTGTGCACCTTAGGTAGGTGGGAGAAACAAGGTATGGTAGGGTTTAGAGTTCGCAGAAAAAGGTATTCATCTGTTTCAATTGTCCCTTTCCCATACCATTTTTTCAGCATTTCATGACATTCCATGATACTATTTTGGTATTCCTTTCTTCCCACCTTCTGGTGGCACTTCACGTCTTGCAGTTGCCTCATGGTCTCCACATTATAATCTTCATAATTTTGTAGGACTATATTCCCGCCTTTATCCGAAGGCTTCAGGACCAGTTTTTTATCCTCTTGTAAGTTTTTTATAGCCTGCCAGTGTCCGGGTGTTACGTTCTTTTGTTTGTTCGTGTTCCCTCTTTTCTCCAAATTCCGTAATTCTTTGGAGACTGATTCCATGAAGAGATCTATGTTGTCATTAGGCATCTGTGGTACGAATGTTGATGCTGCTTTGAAGTTAGTTTCTCTGCGTCTTTGTATTATATCCAATTGGGATATATTTTCGGGTTGACTTGCCCCTTCCAGTCTTAATTCCTGCATCACTTCCAGGGTAGGTAAATCCTTCACTCTGACGAATTGTGTGCCTTGGTTTTCTGTTGTTTTCATCATTTTCTTTGGTCGAAGTTTATAGAATTTGTGCAATTTTAATTTTCTAGAGAACTTATATAAGTCTATCTTAGTTTGCGTATATTCCAATTGTTTTGAGGGGCAAAAGGAGAGTCCCAGTTTTAAAACGTGTTCCTCATCTTTCGTTAGAGAATGTTGACTCAAGTTCATGACAGTCAAATTGTTTTCTTGACTTATATCCTCTATTGACGTTTCTTGTTGTACTTGTTGCTGCGTGTCGTTGGAGGCGAGTAGTTGCTTTTTCCTCCTCCACTCGCCCCCCCCTCCGCGTGGGGCGTTTCTTTGTTGGTCTGGGGGTTTTCCCCTGCCTCCTTGATGTCGCGATTCCCTTATTATTTGAAACTCGTCGCGAAAAGGGAGTTTGTGTGTTTCTGCACTGCCCCCAGCTTCTTGGTCTCTCCTTGCCTCTTCATTTTCAGATACTTCCGACTCTGTTGTGTCACCCGACTCATCCACTCTTACTGTGGTCACTTTCTTGGCTTTTGATGTAAGGGCTTTGACTTGTGCATCGTAACATTTGGCGAATGTCAGTACACGCCCTGCCTAATAGTCTCTTTCATCACGTTCAAACTTTTCTTGTTTACTTTTCCTTATTTTGTCCTCATATGATTTCAATCTCTTCATCATATTACTTTTCAATTCCTCCAGCTTTTTTTTGTCTTCACCCATGCTTTCTATCTCCTTTTCCAATTCCATTATTTCGTTTCGTGCTTTTCCATGGTCACTCCATGCGAATTTGATCAACAATTTCAGGAGCCCCTGACAGAAATCCGCTGTGTACTCTGACCATTCTTCTAGTAACTGTGGGTCTGGGTTTTCGTAAGCTGGGACCGTGTAGATCCGTAATCCCCTTGGCACCCTTTTTACTTCCACATAATTTTGTAAGGAAGTGGCTTCCCACCACTTCCTAACTTCACGTTCGAATAATCTTTCTAATTTCAATAGTTGCGATGTCACTGTCGATCCTTTCGTTTCATCTTGTTTTCTCTTATTTCCCTCGTTCGTTTGTGGGCGTTTTTTGAAAGCATTTTCTGCCGCCTCTTGGCGGTCTGTATCACTGTACATGGCGCCACTGTAGTTGTTATTAAGATTTTCTTCTGGAGTACGGCGTTTCGTTCTCGCCTTTCCTCCTTCTCTCTACTCCCTCGTGTGCCTCTAGCGTTTTCTGATTCCGGATACCGGGCTTTGAACAAGTCCGTTGATACCTTTTCTCCACGCAAGTAATGGTGGTGCACGGCGTTTTAAATTTCTGCTTCCTTGTGCCGCCAAGTCGCGCACTCAAACACGGGTGCCTGTATGCGGGGGGCGCCACCCCGCTACTATCAGAGCTTTCCTCTCCCTCACCTTCGAAGAAGACACAGCACTCAGGGGAGGAGGGTTTAGATTCTTTATTTTCCCTCTGAGAACCAGACGCGTTTTGGCTACTGCCTTTGTCGATGGTACATTGGCGCGCCATTTTTTTGTTTTTTAAATACCCATCACGTGATCGTCTTAGAGGTAAACAAAGGACTGTTACATGGTTGCCATCTTCTAATGGTTTTTTCGTGACAATGGGCATTGCTGACTAATTGCATACAATTACATACACATATGCTTAAGAAACAGTTATCTTGGAAGTGTATTCCTCTCGTTGTATATCAGCATGGATAACATTTTTGTTATTTCACCCGTTAATTAAACACATACGTTGTGAGCTGATGGAACAACATTATTTTGCCCTGGATGGGCTTGTAAACAATTCCAATATCAGAAGGCAACTTTGATTATGATTTTGCACAGTGGGTTTTGGAATATATAATGACTTATATAGGTATACAAGAGTGTGAAGCCCATCCAGGGCGAAATGTGACAAAGTTGCCTTCTGATATTGGAATTGTTTACAAGCCCATCCAGGGCAAAATAATGTTGTTCCATCAGATGGCAACCATGTAACAGTCCTTTGTTTACCTCTAAGACGATCACGTGATGGGTATTTAAAAAACAACAAAATGGCGCGCCAATGTACCATCGACAAAGGCAGTAGGCGAAACGCGTCTGGTTCTCAGAGGGTAAAATAAAGAATCTAAACCCTCCTCCCGTGAGTGCTGTGTCTTCTTCGAAGGTGAGGGAGAGGAAAGCTCTGATATATATATATATATATATATATATATATATATATATATATATATATATATATATATATATATATATATATATATATATATATATATATTCACTGAAAAAACCATAGGTTTTAGCCCATATATAGTTAGGGATTAGCATTTACAAAACCTTAATTTACTCACACAAAACCATAGAAATTCGCATATATAGTTAGATGCAATAACTATATATCGCGCACCCGCAACCCACTGCTGATGATGTCACATATTACATCATTCATGACATGGTCAGTGACATCACTGATGACATCACTGATGACATCTCAAATGACAACATCCAGTGACTGTATGTTTCTGTAAAGTTAAAATATGTCTTACATATTCAAGAATGAGTGGATGTATAAGTGTTTGGATGAAGGATTTAGTAGGTGCATGACTGACTGTATGAGAGAATGATTAAATGTGTCTCACTGAGTGCATGGGTTAGTGACTAAACTGTCTTAATTTGTGCATCATTCTGTTGTTCTGTAAACTGCTGCATGTGTTGATCAGTAGCTATATGAGTAACTAAATGGGTTATTGATTGGTTGCCCAAGTATTTGTATGGGAGACTGAGTGTGTGTGTATGGGTGGCTGGGAGGTGTGTGACTGTGTGCATAGATGTGTGAGCAGTTGATTCAGTAGATGTATGGGTTCAAAAGTGCATGTGAAAACAGCTGCATGGGCGGTTGACTGTCTGCATGAGTGTATTGGTGAGTGAATGGATATCTCAGTGCTACATGTCAAAGTAAGTACATATGTAAAACACAGTACATGTAAGAGTTGACATATATAAATAACTGTGCATAAGAGCCAGTGAATGTGTGAGTGGCTGTATGGATCATTGTGAACTTGTATCAGGGATTGTATAAGAGAGTAAATATGTGTTAGTATATGTTTGATTAAGTAAGGTGTGTATAACTGTATAGTTGAGGAAATGGAGGTGTGATTGATTCTTTGCATGACTGACTAGGTGTGTGAGTAACTCCATGGATGAGTGACAGTCTGTGAGAGTCTGTTTACACTGATTGTATCTAAGGTTATATTAGAGTCTGAAGAGGTTGATCGTATTATCACATGAATGATATCATCAGTGATGTGATCAGTAATGACAAATGAGATGGTATTAATGATTTTATCAGTGATGTCATTTGAGATGTCATCAGTGATGTCATCAGTGATGTCACTGACCATGTCATGAATGATGTCTTTTGAGATGTCATCAGTGATGTCATCAGTGATGCCACTGACCATGTCATGAATGATGTAATATGTGACATCATCAGCAGTGGGTTGCGGGTGCGCGATATATAGTTATTGCATCTAACTATATTTGCGAATTTCTATGGTTTTGTGCGAGTAAATTAAGGTTTTGTAAATGCTAATCCCTAACTATATATGGGCTAAAACCTATGGTTTTTTCAGTGAATTTCAATGGTTTTTTAATAGCAAATATCAAAAGCTGTCAAATGTCAAGTACGTGATAGGTAAAAACTTTTTCGTGTTTATGCACGCTGATGTGCTTTGAACGCTGCCCCCCCCCCTCTTTTCTCTTAGTAGTACTCTCTCTTTGCAGATAGTGAAGGGTAGTTAACGCAGGCCTTTACCCCCGTTGTAATCCGTCGTGCCTGCTTGTCTCTCCATTTGATTGATTGTTATCCAAGCATTTACTGTTTTAGAATTGATTCTCTTTGGTTCATTCTCTATTTACAAACAAGCACAAAGTTGCAATACTCTGTTTAGTCTTTGCAGATAGTGAAAAATCGTGTAAAAAAACAAAAGTAATCGAGCAAAATCAGTAGGCCACTAATGGGATCTCTTTTTGACCTCGCTAAAATAGAAACATTAAGAACAACCCCTCATGAGAAATACGAAACTAGTGAGATGAACTGAGCTCCACACCATGATGGCTGCAAGACAGCTCGGCTCCGCCACCCACCCCGCCCAAAATAACGATAAACTCTATGAAATTATTATAAATATATACAACACACCAGCAAAGTAACAGGGTAAAACATTTTATTAAATAACTATTTACATAACTATTTTATACTTTTTGTTGCCTGATCCGGCTAGCTCAATCGATCGAGCATGAAACTCATGCACTCTGATAGCAAGCGTTGCTGCTGATGCTATGCAGACAAAAACTGGTTTTCAGTTTGTACATTCTTCAAGATTTTTCCATCCAAGGCTGGTTGAGAGTTTGTAGAACGATGGCTTCAGATTTTCAACATATGGTGTGGTGACGCGGACTGGGAGGGGGCGCTTGGCTCCTGCCCCCTCCCCAAGTCGTGTTGCCCTGGTGTGGCCTAAGATCGCCCCCGACATAGGCGGCCGGCTCCCGGGGTCCAGCGGAACTTTTTGCCTTTTGATGACTCTTCCATTCTGGACCTTGCCCCACAATCCGTTTGACCTGAAGACACGCTGTAGTGGGGCGCCCCTTTACCGTTTCAGTTGCCATTCCGCCCGCTTTTGCTACACTGTGCCTCTTCCGCCATTCACCTGTTTACCGCCCGCTCTTGCGACTACAGCGTCTCGCTCACCATGTAGTTGAGTTGCTCCCGCTCTTGCGATGCAGCGATAGGCGGCTGCCACAGGACTCTCAAAATGGCGGCCGGCTCTTCAGATTTAGGCGTGGTCCACTAAAATGGCCCTGGGGCACATTTGAACTCGGACATTTGCCTGCTAGGGCTTGGGCCCCAGTCTCGAAAGCGTCCCCTCAGCCTTGAAGATTCTACCAAAGTCATCGGGGCCCCCGACTCCCGCAGGCTTCTGGTGGGGAGCGGCTTCCATGATTGCTCGTGGAATGGCCACGACTGAGCTACGAGAGGGTGGTGCTCTCATGCTGACGCCAGCTTCAGTCTGAAACATCCAGAAACACTGTAGACTACCAATTCGATCAGTTCCGGTAGCGCCCCAACGTGACCCGGTAGGGAAGAACTTGCCCTCCCCTCTTTGACTGATGGTTCTTGTTGCCTGTCCCTTCTGTTGTCATTTAACAGAACTTTTTAGACTGCTGAAAGGGGTTGTGTTCCGACCGCTGGTTGGTGGAGACATTTTGACTATATTCTGGACCTACGTTGTCGCGTAATGAGTTATATGACAAGCCGCGTTAGCGCACCCAGAAGTGCTCCGGTGCGCGAAGCGCAGCTTCCCGGAAGCGATCCGGGGCGCGGCGCGCAGCGCGTAACGTAAGCATAACAGGTCATGTGACTTGTTTATAAAACTTTTCATTGGTTCATTTTACTTTTGTTATTCTAATGATGAAAGGCTTGGTCATATGACCTAAAAATTACGCTTTTTATTGCTTTCGAACATTATTTTTTCTTAAACATATATGTTATAATGTTCCAGGCTAATGTACTTTCCCGGAAAATTTACAACTGTCCCATGACGGAGCCGTTGAGCAAAAGATGCTCAGCCTGCTGTCTTAGTCGCCGATACGCCTGAATATCAGATTCTTATCGATCACTTTATGTTGCAGGAGTAGAAAACACAACAGCCCTTGACCATTTATCTTTACTGCGTTCCTGCGTATTATACCTTTTATCCGTCATGTAATTGGACTGCTTTATTTCACTTGCCTTTTACTGATTCGAAAACAGTGACTAAAATTAAAAACTTTACCAATGTAAATACTACTACCATGTTTTGTTTTAAAAACCTTTATTGTGAAAATGTCAGTATACAAATACGGGCCTATAACCACGTGGGCCGGCCACGAAGCAAACTGGAATCGTATATGATGAGGAGACATTTACACTGTAGAGGAATGTAACAAGCGGGCCATTAGGTTGCAAGAACTAAGGTGTCTAACAATTGCGGAATCGGTGGACGTACATTTTGTAATTAAAATACGACAGGGCCACTTACAATAAAATTATCTAGATTTACATTTGCGGGCAAGTACCATGGGTGACATTAATTCGAACTTTCAATAGTACAGTAATCAATAACACATCAGAACTTAATATCAATAGGGATGTCGAAATATTCAATCAATTCTCGTCCCCGCCCGCCATGTGCTTCAAAACTGCATACGTATCTCGTGATATCAAGGTTGTGCATCCAGTACACAACAAGGAGTTACGAGTCCCATTTATACCGGCGCCATTTTGGGCGAGGCCGGGCAGGTCCAGGATATAGTCAAAATGTCTCCACCAACCAGCGGTCGGACCAGAACCCCTTTCGGCAGTCAAAAAAGGTTCAGTTAAATGACAACAGAAGAGATAGGCAACAAGAACCAACAGTCAAAAGAGGGGAGGGCAAGATCTGAAGCCATTGTTCTACAAACTCTCAACCAGCCTTGGATGGAAAAATCCTGAAGAATGTACAAACTGAAAACCAATTTTTGTCTGTATAGCATCAGCAGCAACGCTTGAGTCAGCTTTGTGTGAAGCCGCCATTTTGATTCAATCAATAGCGTCCCCCTGCACACATTCAGGGACCTGGTCGTGTCTTCAGGTCAAACGGATTGTGGGACAAGATGCAGAAAGGAAAAGGAAAAAAGTTCCGCCGGACCTCGGGAGCCGGCCGCCTATGTCATGGGCGATCTTTGGCCACACCAGGGCAATAGTGAAGCTGCAGCAGGTGCAAATAAGCTTCAGACAGTGTTACAAGCGCTGCTCAGAACTCTCAACTATGACACTACCTCCGTGCCATCCGGATCTTGGCGCCTTGTGCTGGTTCCGACCTATTCACACATCGGTCCGCTACTGACACCACCTCATAGGCCAACGGGGCACCCCACGCCGACTTTCGGCGCAGCATTGTAGGATGGCCACACCAGTGCAGCAACTTGCTAGACACCACCTCGGTGCCATCCAGATCTCGGCGCGTTGTGCTGCCTTCGGCCTACTGTAGCCGCAAGTGCGGACGCAACTCAGCTGGATAGCGAGTGAAACACCAAGGGGTGCCCCACTGCAGCCGAGGAGCCTCCATCTTGGGGGCGACGCACAGCATCCCATTGCTTTCCATTGCAGTCAGATCCTCAAACAGCCCCCACTGACTGACGCGACCTCACAGGCCAACGGGGCACCCCACGCCGACTTTCGGCGCAGCATTGTAGGATGGCCACACCAGTGCGGCAACTTGCTGGACACCACCTCGGTGCCATCCGGATCTTAGCGCGTTGTGCTGCCTTCGGCCTATTCGCACATCGGTCCGCTACTGACGCCGCCTCACGTGTCAACGGATTTTCTACGCTTTTTATAGCAGCGCGTAACGTAAGCATAACAGGTCATGTGACTTCTTTATAAAACTTTTCATTGGTTCATTTTGCTTTTGGTTTCCGAATGATGGAAGGCTTGATCATATGACCTAAAAATAACACTTTTCATTGGATTAAAACATTTTTTTTTCCCAAACGATGAAAGCCCCACCTTGTTTCTGGATGTTTCAGATTGAAGCTGGCGTCAGCATGAGAGCACACCATCTCGTGGCTCCGTCGTGATCATTCCGCGAACAATCATGGCAGCCGCTCCCCACCGGAAGCCTGCTGGAGTCGGGGGCCCCCAAGACTTTTGTACAATCTTCAAGGTTCAGGGGACGCTTTCGAGAACGGGGTCCAAGACCGAGCAGACAAGCGTCCGAGTTCCAAGGTGTCCCAGGGCCATTTTAGTGGACCAGGCCCAAAAAGGAAAGAGCCTGCCGCCATTTTGAGAGTCCTGTAGCAGCCGCCTATC
This sequence comes from Lissotriton vulgaris, assembly GCF_964263255.1. NCBI lineage: Eukaryota > Metazoa > Chordata > Amphibia > Caudata > Salamandridae > Lissotriton > Lissotriton vulgaris. Next base: position 1,655,320,814 of record NC_141687.1, read on the forward strand.
GCTGAACCGCAAGAGTGGGCGCAACTCAGCTGAATGGCGGATTTTGGCACAGTGTACCAAAAGCGAGCGGAATGGCAACTGAAACGGTAAAGGGGCGCCCCACTACAGCAGACGAGCCTCCACCTGGGGAGGCCCGTTCACGCCGCCTCCCCCCCCCCCCCCCGGGGCGCCCCACGCCGTTTTTCGGAGCAGCATTGTAGGATACCAAAACCAGTGCGGCAACTTAATGGACATCACCTGGGTGCCATCCACATCTCAGCGCGTTCTGCTGCCTTGGGACTATTCGCACAACGAACCGCTACTGACGAGGCCTCCCCCCGCACCCCCCGGGACGCCCCACGCCGTTTTTCGGAGCAGCATTGTAGGATACCAAAAACCAGTGCGGCACCCAGGTAACATCACCTGGGTGCCGTCCAGAACTCAGCACGTTGTGCTGCCTTGGGACTATTCGCACAAAAGACAGCTACTGACCATTGTTGCTTCTTTTTTCAAAAAAATGTTTAAATGTATTTACTGTTTTTGTTGCGTTGTATATATTTATAAGTTAATAAAGTTTTATAATCCTACTACTTTGTTGGAGTGCTATATATTTTAATGTGACACATAATTGTAAAAACTTTGATGCACAAAGAGGCATCCCTGGAATCTTCCGCTTCAGGCTCGGACCCACACACCCTCACAGTGAGAATCCCCTCCCCAAGCACAATACAGGATGGTTATCAGATAGTAGGAACGCGTGTGGTGTGACGGATCTCATCGGGTGGGGGCCTTGATCTACTGTAACTCCTTTGAAGAGGGGTGATTCTCTACAGCTGGGGCCATAAACTACATCTGCAGGGCTAGGTGATAGCCTGGGACCGGCCTGGACAATCGGACACAGAGGAAGAAGAGTGTCAGAGGGTGCGGTAGTGAATAGGGTGAAAGGGAGGTGTCGGGCGGGCACAGGGTGTGATTCTCAGAGAAGAACAGCGCAGATGGGAGGAGGTTTCTGGCCCATGCATGAGAGAGAGAGAGCGGGGGTGACCACTGCGTGGGGGAGATGCTTGCGAGGGTGGGGAGCCATGCTGAGGATCGGCGGCGTGCAGAGTGTGGGTCTGGTCAAGGCATCTAAAATGGCTGCCGTGCTCAACAAAAGTGTGGCATTGCAAAAAAGGCAAGATGGCGCAAACAATGTTTATCAATAAGGATTAATTTATAACAATTATTTTTAACAAAATATTTACTCGCAGTGACAAAATGGCGGTCAACAGTTCCTGATTTCCATCAAATCGAACGTTAACAGACGTCACGCAGCAAAAAAAAAAAACGCTCACGCACAGCCGCTGGAAGACATGTATCAACATATATGAGCCTCCTCAGCCACCCTCAGAAAACATAAGGGATCAGGATACGTCTCCCGTACCCCCTTATACCTAGTAATTTAATTAAATCAAAACACAAAATGGCGAATTCACGTTTTGCTAACAGTTTGCGACCCGGTTCGCGAACCGAGAAGCGCTTCTACCGCGAAAAATCTAATTTTTATTATTTGCCCCACGAGACCCTTTAATAACCCCAACATCATTCCTAGGGGGTCAAGAGGGGTCTACCTTGCCTCCTTTCATTAAATTCCCCCTTCGTTTTTCTCCTCCTCTTGTCTCTCGATCCTACCGAGAGACAAGATGGCGGCCGCACCGGACTGTTTAGAATGTTGACAGACACCGGAGAGCCAATCAGCTTCGCTACGCAAAGCTCCGTTACGCGAAAAGTTTGTGATCTGGAGCGCTATCTAGGACGCTGTCACAGATATATCTGTTTTTTTAAACGTTAATTTCTCAAAATCCACTGGAGCACATATATTGAGAGCCAGCAAAGGCACATTGGGCTAACAGTCCCTATAATTTTGCCAAGTTTCGTGTAAATCCATTCAGCCGTTCGAGCTAAAAGTGAGGCCAAAGGCCCTTTGGAAAAATGACCCTTTAATAACCCCAACATCATTCCTAGGGGGTCATGAGGGGTCTACCTTGCCCCCTTTCATTAAATTCCCCCTTTGTTTTTCTCCTCCTCTTGTCTCTCGATCCTACCGAGAGACAAGATGGCGGCCGCACCGGACTGTTCAGAATGTTGACAGACACCGGAGAGCCAATCAGCTTCGCTACGCAAAGCTCCGTTACGCGAAAAGTACGCGATCTGGAGCGCTATCTGGGACGCTGTCACAGATATATCTGTTTTTTTAAACGTTAATTTCTCAAAATCCACTGGAGCACATATATTGAGACCCAGCAAAGGTACATCAGGCTAACAGTCCCTATAATTTTGCCAAGTTTCGTGTAAATCTATTCAGCCTTTCGAGCTAAAAGTGAGGCCAAAGGCCCTATGGAAAAATGAATGGGAAAAATGCGTTTTGGGACCCCCCTTTTTTCTCGGCCCCCCCTTGACGAAACCCCCCCAAATTTTCAGGGGCTGCTCAGAACCGAAATGTGCCATTGTCCTGAAAATTTCAGCCGATTCCGTCCACAAACGCTAAAGTTATTAGACATAGAATTTTCAAAAGTTCCATAGAGAAAAAATCTTAACTAGGTAATATATATATATATATATATATATATATATATATATATATATATATATATATATATATATATATATATATAAATCCGTAACTGATCAGAATCACATCGCCCTCTCAGTTGCAGTTTGAACAGCAAAACTTTATTCCAACGTTACGCGTTTCGAGAGAACAACTCTCTTGATCACACTTTGGATACAAGTGAATTGGTGCTTTACATAAATGCCGATACTCGCATAGAAAGAGGACTCATGTGAAAGCAGTCTGTAATACATTGCAACTGGCAGCCATGTTTGAATATATACAACATGAATTACGTCAATGTTTACTGCACATGACCTTGCGCTGCCAAACAATTCATGGTAATAACATAATATGACCCTGAAAAAATAGAGACATAGTAGTGGACAGTAACTCCTAATAATATGGTCACGTGTCCCATTATTTGCCAAGTTGCAATTCTCAGACATTTGCACACACCTGACATACCGGGATGTGTTACCCCAGTACTCCCCTGGCCAAGTTGTACACAACTCAACTAACCATCAAGTACCTTGCTGTAGTGACCGATATTTTTGGTAGATAATCGGTCCGATTATGACTGTTGCCCACCACCATCTCAGCATATTTGGTTTTTTTTAATGATTTACTGTTGAAGATGTTTACTTAAGGAAATACGTAATTTCTGGTACTAAACCTTAGTTAGCAACTACAGATAGCCCACTGTATCGAAAAAAATGAAAGTTAAAATAAGAGCTGGTTTTTGCACTTTATCACATTAATTGCAAAAATGATCAATGACTATAATTGATTTTATCTTTTCACGAATTTTCATCAAAGAAACTAGGATTATTAATAATAATATTACTGAAATTTATAAAGCGCGAACAGCTACCTCGCGAGGAGATGTCCCGGTGCTGAATGAGCAGTTTTGGGCGGAGCGAAGGAGGGGGAGTGCTTAGGTTTTCTGGATGAAGATCCAGGTCTTTAGTTGCTTCTTGAAGCTAGATTCTGTCGTGGCAGATTGGATGGAGGGCGTTCCATAGTTTTGCCGTGCCAGAGGAAAAGGACCTGCCACCTAGTCTGGCTTTTCTGGCTCGTGGGACGAGTAGCTGAAGCAGAGAATTGGATCGCAGGCACCTCTCCTGATGGTATCGGGGGAGTCTGAGTTTTAAGTAGTTGGGGCAAGTCCCCTTTTGTGCTCTAAACGCCAGAGTTAGAGCTTTGAATTTTATTCTGCTGGCCACAGGGAGCCAGTGCAGCTCGCGCAGATGCGGAGAGACATGCTGTCTGAAAGGGATGTGTTTTATCAGTCTCGCAGCCGCATTCTGCACGATCTGCAGGCGTTGAATCAGATATTTAGGTAGGCCAAAATAAAGGCCGTTCGCATAGTCCAATCTGGAAGTAACTGTTGCATGGACTACCATTTTGCGGCAGTCTTTTGGCATAAGAGAGAGAAATTTGCGGAGGTTCCTGAGTTTGTAAAGGCACCCCATAGTGACCTGTTGTATATGCGAGGAGAAGGAGAGGTTCTCGTCCCATCTTACTCCCAGATTCTTTGCATGGGAGCTGGGTGAAGGAGGTGGACCCATTTCCGGAGTCCACCACAGGTTCGAGGGAGGGTGAGTGTGTTTGCCAAAGAAGACGACCTCCATTTTGCCTGTATTTAGCTTTAATTTGTTGGTATTCATCCAACTGGCCACATCTCTGAGGCAGCCTCTCATTGTACTGAAAGCTGAGTCCAATACGTCAGAAAAGGGGAAGACTAGTTGCATATTGTCTAAATACGAGATCGCTTTGACCCCCCATTTTGCAATCAGGGTAAAGAGTGGGGCTAAATAGACATTAAAAAGCAAAGGGCTGAGTGCCGACCCTTGAGGGACACCGCACCAGAGGCATTTTGGTTTAGAGGAGAAGGTGCCCAAGGCTACTTTCTGGGAGCGGTCTGTAAGATAGGAGTGGAGCCAACTCAGTGCTTTGTCTTCCAAACCTATGTCCTCCAGCCGTCGCAACAGTCTGCCGTGATCCACCGTGTGAAAAGCGGCAGATAGATCCAGGAGCACCAGCATAGCTGATGCTCCTGAATCTAAGGACCACCTAATCGACTCAGCCACCTCAATGAGGGCGGTCTCAGTGCTGAAGCCTGATCTAAAACCCGACTGAGTTTCATGCAAAATCTTTTTATCCTCAATAAATCTGTTCAGTTGGCGTTGTATCAGCTTTTCAAGCATTTTGCCTGGAGCAGCTAGTAGGGAAATTGGGCGGAGATTATTTAGGTCATCCGGGGCGCCGTTGGGCTTCTTTTTCAGAGGAAGAAGTGTGGCGTGTTTCCAACACTCAGGGAATGTACCTGTTGTAATGGACGTATTCCAAATGTGTAAGAGTGGTGGAACAATAGAGTCCGACATCATTTTCTAGAGCTTGGGCGGCCAGGGGTCATCAGGGGCCCCTGATTTACATTTTTGTATTTCCTTCAGGGCCTCAGGAAGGGAAATGGGATGGAATTGGGCTAAGGAAAGGGGAGGCAACACATTATCCGCCACGTCCATCATGATTGTATGCTTGGGCCTAGTGAAAGCATCGTAGACTTTCAAAATTTTATTATCAAAGAAGTCCGAGATGTCCTCACAAAGTGTCTCTGACGGAGTGACTTTAGTCTCGATAGCTCTGGGTTTGAAAAAGGATTGAACAATCTTAAAAACTTCTTTGCTTGATTGCTCCGCTTGCTGAATGGAAGTCACAATGAATAGTTTTTTTGCTTTTTTTATAGATTGGTGGAGACCACGGAGGGCTTCCTTGTACCACATTTTTGCTGAGTCACAATAGTTTGCCCGCCATAGTCGCTCTAACCTTTTGCAGTTGCTTTTTTCAGCCATCAGCTTAGTAGAGAACCATGGTGCGGAGGGGGATTTTCTGCGTGACGTGGCGACTTTTGCAGGAGCAATAGTGTCCACTGTGTTTCTTATCCAGCGGTTCAGCGCCACCGCATCGGTGTTCACGTCTGTAGTCAGAGCTGGGGGGAACCACTGCAAGAGCAGGGCACAGAGTGTCTGCTGATATATTATCCCATTTTCTACGTACGTATGAACGTCTCCCCTTAGATATGTAAAGGGACGGGAGAGAAAGGTGAATTAAAAAGTGATCCGTCCAGAGCAGTGGCTGCGGGGGTTTAGCAGTTGTATCCAATATGTTGGAAAAGATTAGATCAAGCAAATGACCTGCCTTGTGCGTCGGTCTCGAAATAATTTGGGTTAGGTTAGCAGCTTTCAGTGTAGTGATAAGTTGAGTGGCCAGGGGACAGTCCGGCCTATCTACATGGATGTTAAAATCACCTACTACAATATAATATAAGTGAGCTAGAGAGCTTTGGACTATAAAGTCCATAAGTTCGCAAGTGTTTGTTGAGGAACAATCCGGAGGTCTGTAAATGATCAGACCGGCTAAGGACAGTTGGGGGTTGATTGGGAGGCAAAAATGCAGCCCCTCTATGCCAGGAATAGTGGTGGGGCGCCAGTGTGTATTTATTCTTAAAAATAATAGCTACCCCACCACCCCTTCTGTCTTTTTCTCTATTCGAGAAGCTCATTTTTGAAGCCCGGCGGGACAGCCAATGAAATGGAGGCCATATTTTCCTCAGTCAGCCAAGTTTCTGTGAGAAATAAGGCGTCCCACTCAGAGTCCATCAATAGCAGCCAGATGTCATCAGCATGCCTGGGGAGGGATCTACAGTTTAGTAGGCCGGCCCTGATAATAGCATCAGAGGAATGAGCTAAAGGCTTGATTTTTGATTTTAAGTAGGAAATTGTTGAAGAAGGGCCATCACAAAGTGTCTTGCTACACCGCGAGCATGATAGCGGTAGATCTTCATTGGCCAAATCAGATCTAGTCGCCTGTGTTCAATTCCAATATTTGTGACCTAGACCACACAATCCTCTTCGTATCCCTACACTCACCGGCAGCGTGGCTGGCGCTGGCCGCAGTCCAGTCACGGACGGGCGCAGACGGGCTTGCCTTAGGCGCGCCTTCGTCGCTCCCGCTGCGCTTCCGTAGGAAGCACATGTTTTATAATTGCGGATGACGTAAATGGAGAGGGGGTGTGGCCTCGAGAGGGGGCGTGGCCTGAAGAAGGGGGCGTGGCCTCCGTGAACGTCGGGAATGGCGGCAGCGCTAAACTCCGCTGCACCGCCACACGAAGATGATGTTTGTGTCCTGAGCTAAAGTGCCAATAGGGGGAGTGAGGAGGTAGGTAGTACACAACAAGTAAACAAGTGACTCTCAAATATTAAAAACAGAGTAGATTAAAAGCACACTCCCGGCTTCCGCCTCAGGAGAACTAATAGCATCAACCGGCGCTTGTAATCAGCGTCCTTAACCTACACCACGCATATTCTTGTTTGTGTCATGGAACAATAAAGCACAAAATGATGAAAAAAATGTGGATACACCTTTAAAAGGTGGTGTGAGAGGAACGCGGGTCATGTGACCAAGAACAACCAAGGTTCTTCGAAACGCGTTATCCTCGATCGCTTGCTGTGCCGAAATAAATATCTAAAAGGATTACGGGCTCGTCTGAATTCTGTTGGACTTACTGGAATTCCGTTGTTTCGTGTAAAGACGGCGGCGTCCGTCTGACGAAGCCCTCACTCGCTGGCTGGGTGTCTTTTCCGTCACTCCAGATGATTACCGATTGTCTTGCCCTTCGAGACACCCGCTGACACACAGAAGGGATTTCCAAAGAAAACGTCTCTCACACAGATTGAGACGAATGAGGAAGAAAGGTACGTGAAGGCTCGACTGTCGACAGACGTTGGTAGAGAGGACCCGGTAACGGCTGCCTCTCCCTCGGAAGTCGAAGCACCAGGACCCACGAACCAACATTGCATGAACTGACTGACTTCCGGGTCAGTATTCCATGACAACACTGGATTTTCCTCCCGAGAGTCAGAGTGCGCGTGAGTTAACTAACTAACGTTAACACGCGAATCCTTTAGGAACAAGGCATTAGGAGTTTTCCCACCAAAGAATTTGGTAGACGGCACTACCAAGATGACGAGCGAGTTGATGAAAGAACGGGAAAAATCGGTCCAAGTCATCTTTCAGTCTACGAAGCCCGGAGGAGCACTGGGAGCCGCGGTGACAGCCGCAGCACAATCTGACACACCACAGGGCTGGAAAAGCAAAATAAATCAATTGGAGAGACTGAAAAGGAAAGAAATCAATCGATGGTGGGAGGCTACCTCACTAGGCAAGTACCTGGAAGTTAACTGCATTCCAAGGGGCTTACGGATATTTATCATCCCAACGCTGTCAATACCCAAACCCCATATCCTGCAAAAATGGACTGAGAATACGAACAACTGTTCCAGAGGGATGATTGAAATCCTGATCGAGAGCGCATGGGAGGAACACACGGAGATGACCAAAAAATAGATGACATCATGGCAGAATTGGGAAAGGAATCAGAACAGACAGAGATTGAATCCATATTGAAAAACATGGATGAGAGATTAAAAAGGTATGAGAAATAAATAATCCAAAGAAAACAACGGAAATTTGTGCGGGACGAAAGGGATTATGCGGCTGGCAGGATTTTAACATTCGCTAGAAAATATGACACACCCCGCACGGATGTCCAAAAGCAGCAAACATTGAGTACCTTTGATAGACAACAAAGTGGATCTCAATCAGGACTAACAGACCTAAGCTCTGACACTGACTCCATGGCAAGCGGCTCCTCAACGACCACCCCACAACAGGTTTTTTCCAAGGAACTGTTAACTCTACAGAAAGAGAGAGAACACACGAGCAGGGGTCGACTACAAACAAAGAAACAAGGAGACGGAGACTCAATCAAAAAAGGAATATCCGGAGAAAAGCCAGCAGAGAAGGCCGGCATGGGAACGAGAGGCCAATCCAACAAGAAACAACAATGATGGAGAACCACAAAGAACTCCGGTAATTAATCTCACTGATAAAATATTGACTGTAAATGAGACTAAAGTATTGCAATTAGGACTGTCTTTTTGCCCAGACTCAAACTTTGATTATGCTGATGTACGAGCTGATCTGTACAAATTTGAGAGGAAACTAAAGCTATGTAAGATACAAGCGTGTAAAAACAAACCACAGCAAACCAGAGAGAGCAGAGATTTGGACATAGGAGGCCCCACAATAGGGGACATCCCGATACTTACAACACTGACTACACTAGGAAGCCAACACAGACAAACAAGTGGGTCGATCATAGTAGATCCCTTTGATACAACAATTGAAATGCAGGTGACTAACCTCACAGATAGAGCCACGAATGTCCCAGCCAGCACCACCTTCCGGAGAAAGAGCAAATTTGTACCGATTACACCAAGAGACAATGTAGATTTATTTAGCGATTTGGTGAAAGGGGGTTTGGACAAACTAATCACGCTACGCTCCCCAAGCAAAAATTTTAACAAGGAGAAATGGAAGGTGATCCGAAACCTGAAACAAGATACAAACACTATAATCAAACCCTCCGACAAGGGTGGGAATATTGTGCCTATGCCCAGGTAGATGTATATGGACGAGGCAAAAAGACAATTATTGGACACAACATGCTATTGTAGAGGGAATAAAAAATATTTGACCAATCTACAAGAGACATATTACAAGAAACTAGAGCACTGGCAAGGGAGTGGACTATTAACATGGAATGAAGAACGATATCTGCACAAAGATAACCCAGTAACTCCCACATTTTATTTGTTGCCAAATGTGCATAAAAGCATGATCAGACCACCAGGGAGACCAATAGTCTCGTCCATAAACAGTCTCTTTGAGCACCCTAGCATCTACATTGACTATTTTCTCTTCCCTTATGTACAAGAATAATCATACACAGAATCTCCAAATTAGAAGTAGATGATCAATGTTGGCTGGTATGCCTTGATGTCGAGTCTTTGTATACTAGTATAAGACATGGGGACAGCATCAAGGCATGCCAGTTCTTCCTGAAGCAACGCAGGATGGAATATTGGTAACATACATGTATGTTACTGGAAATGATCCAATTGTGTCTGAATGAAAATATTTTTCTATTTGACAAAGTCTACTACAGACAACAACAGGGTACTTCCATGGGCACCTGCTTCGCCTCCAGCTACGCCAACTTGTTGGTTGGCTGGTGGGAGAAGCAGGTGCTCTGGAATGACCTTACGGAACAGTGGGCTCTAAATGTGAGAAAGTGGACGCGATATATAGATGACGTCTTTTTTGTGTGGAGGGGGTCAGAAGAAGATCTGAACTGCTTCATTGATTGTCTGAATATAAATGAAGTTAACCTAAAATTCACAAGACATTATAGCCAACTCGCAGTTGACTTTTTAGACGTCAAAATCACAAACGTACACAACCACTTGACCACAACCCTATTCAGGAAAGACACAGCAGGAAACTCACAACTTCACTCTTCCAGCGCACATTCTCCTAGTTTTAGATGGGGAATCCCATTTAGTGAGTTCCTGAGGGCAAAACAGAACTGTTTAATAGACTCTCAGTTCCAACAAACGAAACAAGATATGAAAGAGAGATTTGCGGCCCGAGGATACTCCAAGAAATGATTGAAAGAGGCTGAAGAAAGAGTAGACAAAGTAACTAGAGAAGAAGCATTAACATCTAAGAAAGATATCCCCAAGACAAATACAAAAACACCTGAGATCAGATTCATAACCAAATACTGTGGCCAATCCTATCAAATAAGAAAAATCTTGAAGAATAGATGGGATATCTTAAGACAAGATCCTATCTTAAGAAATTCTATCGGAACTACCCCAGGCATTTCCTACAGACGCGGACAATCTTTGAAAGATTGTCTAGTACAGAGCCACCTAGTACCAAAAGAAACAAACTGGTGGCAAACAAGCAAAGGATTTAGGAAATGTGGGAACTGTAAGGCCTACAGGGATAGTGTAAATTGCAATGAGATCCTTCGCCCTAAAACTAAGAAGAAATGGGAAATCAAACCCCGCATAACTTGTTCCACCGAGTATGTGGTATACCTCATACGCTGCCCGTGTGACCTATGGTACATAGGGTCAACAATGGCACCAGTGAAGAAACCAATCCTTGAACACTGGCGCCCGATTACCAACAAAGACCTCTCATACAGTACCGCAAGGCATTTTAACCAGTTCCACCAGAGTAAAACATCAGCAGCAAAATATATAGGGATTGCCACGATCAAGAGTAACATCACAAAGTGTCTTGCTACACCGCGAGCATGATAACGGTAGATCTTCATTGGCCAAATCAGATCTAGTCGCCTGTGTTCAATTCCAATAGTTGCGACCTAGACCACACAATCCTCTTCGTATCCCTACACTCACCGGCAGCGTGGCTGGCGCTGGCCGCAGTCCAGTCGCGGACGGGCGCAGACGGGCTTGCCTTAGGCGCGCCTTCGTCGCTCCCGCTGCGCTTCCGTAGGAAGCACATGTTTTATAATTGCGGATGACGTAAATGGAGAGGGGGCATGGCCTCGAGAGGGGCGTGGCCTGAAGAAGGGGGCGTGGCCTCCGTGAACGTCGGGAATGGCGGCAGCGCTAAACTCCGCTGCACCGCCACACGAAGGTGATGTTTGTGTCCTGAGCTAAAGTGCCAATAGGGGGAGTGAGGAGGTAGGTAGTACACAACAAGTAAACAAGTGACTCTCAAATATTAAAAACAGAGTAGATTAAAAGCACACTCCCGGCTTCCGCCTCAGGAGAACTAATAGCATCAACCGGCGCTTGTAATCAGCGTCCTTAACCTACACCACGCATATTCTTGTTTGTGTCATGGAACAATAAAGCACAAAATGATGAAAAAAATGTGGATACACCTTTAAAAGGTGGTGTGAGAGGAACGCGGGTCATGTGACCAAGAACAACCAAGGTTCTTCGAAACGCGTTATCCTCGATCGCTTGCTGTGCCGAAATAAATATCTAAAAGGATTACGGGCTCGTCTGAATTCTGTTGGACTTACTGGAATTCCGTTGTTTCGTGTAAAGACGGCGGCGTCCGTCTGACGAAGCCCTCACTCGCTGGCTGGGTGTCTTTTCCGTCACTCCAGATGATTACCGGTTGTCTTGCCCTTCGAGACACCCGCTGACACACAGAAGGGATTTCCAAAGGAAACGTCTCTCACACAGATTGAGACGAATGAGGAAGAAAGGTACGTGAAGGCTCGACTGTCGACAGACGTTGGTAGAGAGGACCCGGTAACGGCTGCCTCTCCCTCGGAAGTCGAAGCACCAGGACCCACGAACCAACATTGCATGAACTGACTGACTTCTGGGTCAGTATTCCATGACAACACTGGATTTTCCTCCCGAGAGTCAGAGTGCGCGTGAGTTAACTAACTAACGTTAACACGCGAATCCTTTAGGAACAAGGCATTAGGACTTTTCCCACCAAAGAATTTGGTAGACGGCACTACCAAGATGACGAGCGAGTTGATGAAAGAACGGGAAAAATCGGTCCAAGTCATCTTTCAGTCTACGAAGCCCGGAGGAGCACTGGGAGCCGCGGTGACAGCCGCAGCACAATCTGACACACCACAGGGCTGGAAAAGCAAAATAAATCAATTGGAGAGACTGAAAAGGAAAGAAATCAATCGATGGTGGGAGGCTACCTCACTAGGCAAGTACCTGGAAGTTAACCGCATTCCAAGGGGCTTACGGATATTTATCATCCCAACGCTGTCAATACCCAAACCCCATATCCTGCAAAAATGGACTGAGAATACGAACAACTGTTCCAGAGGGATGATTGAAATCCTGATCGAGAGCGCATGGGAGGAACACACGGAGATGACCAAAAAATAGATGACATCATGGCAGAATTGGGAAAGGAATCAGAACAGACAGAGATTGAATCCATATTGAAAAACATGGATGAGAGATTAAAAAGGTATGAGAAATAAATAATCCAAAGAAAACAACGGAAATTTGTGCGGGACGAAAGGGATTATGCGGCTGGCAGGATTTTAACATTCGCTAGAAAATATGACACACCCCGCACGGATGTCCAAAAGCAGCAAACATTGAGTACCTTTGATAGACAACAAAGTGGATCTCAATCAGGACTAACAGACCTAAGCTCTGACACTGACTCCATGGCAAGCGGCTCCTCAACGACCACCCCACAACAGGTTTTTTCCAAGGAACTGTTAACTCTACAGAAAGAGAGAGAACACACGAGCAGGGGTCGACTACAAACAAAGAAACAAGGAGACGGAGACTCAATCAAAAAAGGAATATCCGGAGAAAAGCCAGCAGAGAAGGCCGGCATGGGAACGAGAGGCCAATCCAACAAGAAACAACAATGATGGAGAACCACAAAGAACTCCGGTAATTAATCTCACTGATAAAATATTGACTGTAAATGAGACTAAAGTATTGCAATTAGGACTGTCTTTTTGCCCAGACTCAAACTTTGATTATGCTGATGTACGAGCTGATCTGTACAAATTTGAGAGGAAACTAAAGCTATGTAAGATACAAGCTGGTAAAAACAAACCACAGCAAACCAGAGAGAGCAGAGATTTGGACATAGGAGGCCCCACAATAGGGGACATCCCGATACTTACAACACTGACTACACTAGGAAGCCAACACAGACAAACAAGTGGGTCGATCATAGTAGATCCCTTTGATACAACAATTGAAATGCAGGTGACTAACCTCACAGATAGAGCCACGAATGTCCCAGCCAGCACCACCTTCCGGAGAAAGAGCAAATTTGTACCGATTACACCAAGAGACAATGTAGATTTATTTAGCGATTTGGTGAAAGGGGGTTTGGACAAACTAATCACGCTACGCTCCCCAAGCAAAAATTTTAACAAGGAGCAATGGAAGGTGATCCGAAACCTGAAACAAGATACAAACACTATAATCAAACCCTCCGACAAGGGTGGGAATATTGTGCCTATGCCCAGGTAGATGTATATGGACGAGGCAAAAAGACAATTATTGGACACAACATGCTATTGTAGAGGGAATAAAAAATATTTGACCAATCTACAAGAGACATATTACAAGAAACTAGAGCACTGGCAAGGGAGTGGACTATTAACATGGAATGAAGAACGATATCTGCACAAAGATAACCCAGTAACTCCCACATTTTATTTGTTGCCAAATGTGCATAAAAGCATGATCAGACCACCAGGGAGACCAATAGTCTCGTCCATAAACAGTCTCTTTGAGCACCCTAGCATCTACATTGACTATTTTCTCTTCCCTTATGTACAAGAATAATCATACACAGAATCTCCAAATTAGAAGTAGATGATCAATGTTGGCTGGTATGCCTTGATGTCGAGTCTTTGTATACTAGTATAAGACATGGGGACAGCATCAAGGCATGCCAGTTCTTCCTGAAGCAACGCAGGATGGAATATTGGTAACATACATGTATGTTACTGGAAATGATCCAATTGTGTCTGAATGAAAATAGTTTTCTATTTGACAAAGTCTACTACAGACAACAACAGGGTACTTCCATGGGCACCTGCTTCGCCCCCAGCTACGCCAACTTGTTGGTTGGCTGGTGGGAGAAGCAGGTGCTCTGGAATGACCTTACGGAACAGTGGGCTCTAAATGTGAGAAAGTGGACGCGATATATAGATGACGTCTTTTTTGTGTGGAGGGGGTCAGAAGAAGATCTGAACTGCTTCATTGATTGTCTGAATATAAATGAAGTTAACCTAAAATTCACAAGACATTATAGCCAACTCGCAGTTGACTTTTTAGACGTCAAAATCACAAACGTACACAACCACTTGACCACAACCCTATTCAGGAAAGACACAGCAGGAAACTCACAACTTCACTCTTCCAGCGCACATTCTCCTAGTTTTAGATGGGGAATCCCATTTAGTGAGTTCCTGAGGGCAAAACAGAACTGTTTAATAGACTCTCAGTTCCAACAAACGAAACAAGATATGAAAGAGAGATTTGCAGCCCGAGGATACTCCAAGAAATGATTGAAAGAGGCTGAAGAAAGAGTAGACAAAGTAACTAGAGAAGAAGCATTAACATCTAAGAAAGATATCCCCAAGACAAATACAAAAACACCTGAGATCAGATTCATAACCAAATACTGTGGCCAATCCTATCAAATAAGAAAAATCTTGAAGAATAGATGGGATATCTTAAGACAAGATCCTATCTTAAGAAATTCTATCGGAACTACCCCAGGCATTTCCTACAGACGCGGACAATCTTTGAAAGATTGTCTAGTACAGAGCCACCTAGTACCAAAAGAAACAAACTGGTGGCAAACAAGCAAAGGATTTAGGAAATGTGGGAACTGTAAGGCCTACAGGGATAGTGTAAATTGCAATGAGATCCTTCTCCCTAAAACTAAGAAGAAATGGGAAATCAAACCCCGCATAACTTGTTCCACCGAGTATGTGGTATACCTCATACGCTGCCCGTGTGACCTATGGTACATAGGGTCAACAATGGCGCCAGTGAAGAAACCAATCCTTGAACACTGGCGCCCGATTACCAACAAAGACCTCTCATACAGTACCGCAAGGCATTTTAACCAGTTCCACCAGAGTAAAACATCAGCAGCAAAATATATAGGGATTGCCACGATCAAGAGTAACATCAGGGGTGGAGATAGGTTATCTGCATTACGCAAACTGGAGTCAAGATTGATTTTATTGGCAGGAACCCGATTCCCAGGGGGTATGAATATGGTTGAAGAACTACACTCTCACCTATAGGAGAAACAAAAGTGATACCCCGTTAAGAACAATATGACCAAAAAGATGCTAGACTGATTACCCATTAGACATTCAAACATCTTTGTTTTTAATTTCCCACCCCGCACACCCTCACACCTTCACAATATATACCAGCTAATCAATGTAGGGCTATTGACTGTAGATTATGTAATAAGATCAAATGTTATACCTCCTCCTTAAACAATAATGTACAACTGTGAATTTTGTAGCATATCAAGACCTTTTCTTCTCCTGTCTGTTATAGGTGGAGTGGGAAGTAATCCCAGATGACAGGTTATGGACCTTGTATTTGAAAATCATGAACTTTTTATGTAAAATACTCGCATACACGATCAGATATGACCCAAGGAGTTAAGAAAAGGGAGGGAAAATACAAGGGTGCTATACCGATATTTTTTTTTTATGATTTACTGTTTGAAGATGTTTACTTAAGGAAATATGTAATTTCTGGTACTAAACCTTAATTAGCAACTACAGATAGCCCACTGTATCGAGAAAAATGAAAGTTAAAGTAAGAGCTGGTTTTTGCACTTTATCACATTAATTGCACAAATGATCAATGACTATAATTGATTTTATCTTTTCACAAATTTTCGTCAAAGAAACTAGGATTATTAACCTACACCATGTATATTCTTGTTTGTGTCATGGAACAATAAAGCACAAAATGATGAAAAAAATGGGGATACACCTTTAAAAGGTGGTGTGAGAGGGTTGTTCGAAACGCGTTATCCTCGATCGCTTGCTGTGCCAAAATAAATATCTAAAAGGATTACGGGCTTGTCTGAATTCTGTTGGACTTACTGGAATTCCGTTGTTTCATATATATATATATATATATATATATATATATATAAATATATGTATCTGTAACTGATCAGAATCGCATCGCCCTCTCAGTTGCAGTTTGAACAGCAAAACTTTATTCCAACGTTATGAGTTTCGAGAGAACAACTCTCTTGATCACACATTGGATACAAGTAGTGGTGCTTTACATAGATGCCGATACTCGCATAGAAAGAGGACTCATGTGAAAGCAGTCTGTAATACATTGCAACTGGCAGCCATGTTTGAATATATACAACATGCATTACATCAATGTTTACTTCACATGACCTTGCGCTGCCAAACAATTCACGGTAATAACATAATATGACCCTGAAAAAATAGAGACATAGTAGTGGACAGTAACTCCTAATAATATGGTCGCGTGTCCCATTATTTGCCAAGTTGCAATTCTCAGACATTCACACACACCTGACATACCGGGATGTGTTACCCCAGTACTCTCCTGGCCAAGTTGTTCACAACTCAACTAACCGTCAAGTACCTTGCTGTAGTGCCCGATATTTTTGGTAGTTAATTGGTCCGATTATGACTGTTGCCCACCACCATCTCAGCATATTTTAGCCTAATATAGTGATGTGTAGGCCTGAAGTTACAAAGTAGGGTTTGATTATATCTCTTTCTGTTTCTGACTTTATCTTGCTTAATGGCAGGGCTTGCCTATTGACTTTGGCATGATCTTATGCCTTCTTGCATACTAATTTTGCTCGTTTGCAGGAATAGAGGCATATGCTTGAGCAACTCCACATTCTAAGCTGTCGCCATCTTCTTAGCCTCTCTAGGTGAGAGGTTCTACTTGTTATTCGCTCTTCCTGAACCAGAGAGGACCGGTTCTTGTCAGAGGAGTGTGCTCACTCTATGCCGGAGTCATAACAAAGGCCTGATCAACCAGAGGTGTGTCCTTGGTACGACGTGGTACAGTCTCTGATGAGAAAAGAAGGCGAGGCTTGCTAGAAGCTTCGACAAGCGTTTCCACTGGTTACTAAAGGAGGTGTCTGAGCTCTGATCTCTGAGAGAGAGTCAATCTGGTGATACATCGCATTGCAGATGTGCAGCTGTGATTGTGGAACAGAGAATCCTGATTGAACCAGAGAGATGGGCTTCTCTGAAAGCCAGATGTGTAGAAACATGGTGAGGTGTTCCACTAACTCTTATATTCTGTCTATGCCTAACTACCTTTTTATTTTCAGGTTATGTATACATGTATATGCCAGCCATTGCGTATGATTGTGATGCTTAGTTATTTCTTTCTTTTGTCATTCAATCATTGTGTAATAAAGAGTCCCCCAAAGTGTATTATTATTTGTTTGTGTTCTTTGTGAGGGAAGGTCGGGCCCCTTTTTACCAAGTGCCTACAGAAGGATGGGTGGGTTCCCTTCTAATGGGTAGTTGTTGATAAATCCAAATTGTTCTATCCAATACATTGCTAGGAGGAGCATGTGCTGCGTACCCTCTCGGATGGGGAGGTGTTGTAATTTACAGTGTACCCTCTCGGATGGGGAGGTGTTGTAATTTTCTGTGTACCCTCTCGGATGGGGAGGTGTTGTGATTTGCTGTGTACCCTTTTGGATGGGGAGGTGTTGTGATTTGCTGCGTACCCTCTCAAATGGGGAGGTGTTGTGACTTGTTATTTGAGAGCTCCTCTGCAATGTTCTTATATCTTTAGATTGTTGTTGTTAGCGTTTATTCCTTTCTTAGGTAAGTTTTGTGAAATATGGTGTCTTTCTGGATCCTGAGAAAGGATGTTATGTTATGTTATGTTATGTTATAACAGATTTCTTAAGCGCTCTGTCACCAGAGGTTTCCTGGCGCTGATTGGATTGGGAAAGAAGGGGAGGAAGCAGGGGAACAAAGGAATTTAGTGGGGGAAGAGTGTTATTTTTAGGGATTTCCTGAAAGAGAGGAGGGAACAAGATGACTTAAGTGCAAGAGGGAGGGAGTTCCACAGCCTAGGAGCTAAACAAGAAAAGCTGCGGCCACCTGATCTTGAGAGTTTGAAACGGGGGACAGCAAGGAGAGAGAGGTGAGTAGACCTAGGGTGCGAGGGGGGCGATAAGGAGTGATAAGGGCCTTGAGGAAAGCAGGGGCGGGACCAGTGAGAGCTTTAAAGATCAGACAGTGAACCTTGAAAGTGATTCTTTTGTTCACTGGTAACCAATGAAGATGGCGTAGTAAAGGTTGGGCCGACTGCCATTTGGGGGTTTTAAAGACCAGCCGGGCGGCCTGGTTTTGGACGATCTGCAGCCTCGATAACAAAGATTTAGGGAGACCGTAGTAGATTGAGTTCGAGAAGTCCAGCCGGGACATCACCAGGGCTATTAGGACTTGCAACAAGGCTTCAGGTGAAAGGAGGTGAGCGACTTTCCGAATCCTGTAAAGTTGGAACATGCAGGAAGATGTTACTGAGCTCACCTGTGCCTTGAGGGTGAGCCCGGAGTCAATCAAGACTCCGAGGCTCTTGACACATCCAGCAGGAGAAGGTGGTGTTCCGAGCTCAATCGGCCAGTACTGAGGGCCCCAAAAATGGGCACTTCTCCCCGGAAGGAGAAGCCCAGTCTTGCCCGGATTGAGCTTGAGTTGGTTTTGCTTCATCCAAAGCTGGATGTGTGTCATGGCAGTCTGGAAATTAGTGACAGCATCGGGGGAAGTGAGGGGAAAAATAATTTGTAAATCATCCGCGTAATTAAACATGGTGATATCCCATTTACCCAGGGAGTGAAGAAGGGGTTGAAGGTACAAATTAAAAAGAAGGGGAGACAAAGGTGATCCTTGAGGGACTCCGCAGGACGAGGGAACACTGGTGGCGCAGAAGGGACCCATGCTTACTGCCTGGGACCTCTCCTCGAGGAAGGATTTAATCCAAGACAGAGCAGCCCCACCGATTCCGGCGGATTCGACACGGTGGATTAAGATGTTATGGTCCACCGTGTCGAAAGCCGCCGATAGATCGAGTAAAACTAATGCCTGAGGTTGTCCTCTATCCTCGCTGCGTCTGAGATTATCCAGCACAGCGAGGATCACGGCCTCAGTGGAGTGAGCTGGTCTGAACCCGGCCTGGTTAGGTGCCAGGTAGTTGGATTCCTCGATAAAGTGCGAGAGGCAGGTCGTGACATGAGCCTCAAGGATTTTGGAGAGGAAAGGTAGGAGGGAGATGGGGCGATAATTGGCCAGGGCTGCTGGATCGGCGCCGGGCTTTTTTAAAAGGGGCACCAGTGTGGCCTCTTTGAATGAGCTGGGAACTGTGCCTGAATTGAGAGAAGAGTTGAGCAAGGGGAGGATACAGTGGGGAAAGGTATGGCAAATGTCACAGAGCACGAAAGGAGGGCAGCAGTCCTTGGGGGATCCAGATTTCACACGAGTGGACAGTCTAGCAAGTGATTCCGGGTCAAGCGCAGGAAACTGAGAGAAGGTGGGTGTGTTGGCAGGGAAGGGGACTGATGTAGCAGGAGGGAGTGAATGGGGAATGGAATTCTTAATGGCAGTGATTTTATCGGTAAAAAAAGAGTTTAAAGCAGTGCAGGATTCCAAGGAAGGAGGTGGATTCGGGAGTGTCCTGGCGTCCGATGTCAGTTCGCCAAGGACTTTGAATATCTCCTTAGATCTATTGGGAGCTGTTAAGATCCTGTTGGAGATGAAGGAGGTTTTGGTGGTGATGATTGCAACTTTGTAGGCTTTGCGCGCAGACACATAGGCTTCCCTGTCGGGCCGAGGTAATGGCGCCGCCATCTGCGCTCCAATCGGCGCAGCTCCAGGTGTTGTTGCTTTAAGATGGAATTATACCATTTATGGAATTTATTAGGATGAGTGCGGGAGAAACAGGTGAGGGGAGCAAAAGTGTCGCTGGCCGTCGTTAACCAGTGTGAAATGTTGGCATCCATAGTATTGATGTCCAGGGACTAGGGGAGTAGAGGCTGGGTTTTAGCAAGTAGGGAAAGAAAGGCAGGCGAGTCGAGAGTTTTCCAGTTCCGAGCGGACCCTCCAAGCCGGGAGGGAGGCCTGACCAGGCCCTTTATGAGAATGGATGACTCGATCAGTGAATGGTCTGACCAGACACAGGGGGAGATAATCGGGCCGAGAAGTGATATACCTTGAGTCCAAATGTGATCTAAGATGTTGCCCCCAGTGTGGGTGGGGGAGGTGACATGCTGCGTCAGGTTAAGACTAGAGAGTGCCTCAAACAGTTCGGTGGCATGGGAAAGTAATGGCCTGGTGACTGACAGAAGCACCAAAATATACAGAAAAGCAGGTCATTACACTTGCTAAAATGCCAGGAATACTGCTCTTTAAGTGACATTCTGTACCTGCGCCAAGTGGCATATAGGACTCTACGTCCTAACAATACGTGCGCTAAGGGGCAACAAAATCTATTTGTCTGAGCAATGTACATTTAAGTGTGCATTTAGATCAGTGTGGCTAAAGCCCAAATCAGTCTTCTATTGCATCCTCCCATATGACAATATAGATACGTTTCAAGATGTGGTTACTAAATCTTTGCTAGATTGCAAACATCAATATGCCAAAGGAAGATGTAAGGGATTCAATCTGACCTTAACGCAAAAAAACACAATTTTGTCCCTTATTAGTGACAAAAACATAATAATCTGTCCAGCAGACAAAGGGGGGAACTTTGTGTTTCAGGACAAAGAAATGTATATTGAAGAAGCCATGAGACAACTTAACAACGAGTTATTCTGTGCAAGTGTAACACCAAGACTTACAATGACAGCATTGTGACAACCTGGGGAAAATTTTGGAGTGGCAACAACATGGCATAATCTCATGGGAGGAATATCTTTTTCTTAAAAGGGATTATCCAAAACTCCCTATGATATACTTTATCCGTAAAGTACATACAAATCCACTTCCCCACTCCCCACCCCCCCCGGGTAGGCTGATTGTATCATCTATTGGAAGTGTTTTCGAAAACATATCACACTATGTTGACCATTTTTTACAGGAATATGTACTTAGGTTTCCATCGTATGTAAAAGATACCAAAGTCTTTTTGTGCAAAATTAACAACATTGTATTGGAAGAAAGTTATATGTTTGTAACTTTAGATGTGTGTTCATTATATACTATCATAGAATACAACCAGGGTTTTAAAGCTTGTAATCACTGCCTAGGTGAGAAACACATAATGTACCTAGAACACGCTAAAATGTTAACCGCCATGATGGATATGTGCCTACAGAATAACATCTTTTTTTTTTTTTTTTTTTTTTGGAAGACCTTTATTATACTTAGTACAAGAACACAGCAGTTAGCCTACAACCTAACAGGCGGGCCGGCCGCAAAGAAAAAAAGGAGAAAACAGTGCACATGCATTCGGCATCTTCTGGAAAGTCTTTGCGGTCAAAACCGAAGGCAAGTGATAAAGATTGTCCCATGTGAATGCGTGTATCTTGAATTATCATCATGCATATGATAAGCAGTCTCATTTTTTAGTTTATAATAACAACAACTCAAATAAAGCACAACATCCCCCCTCCCCAACATCCAGAAATCAGATTATGACATTGTCAAGGTGCATAGATAAGCAGAAGGCAATCAAGGTGTACAATACATGTAATTGGCTAAATTGTCGGCCAAATCCCGCAGCCCGCAGTAGACCATCCCAGTGTAGAAGATCATGCCACAGGCATATGGAGGGGAAACCGATGAGTGTATGCCAATCATCGAAAGGAGGCAATCAGTCGCTAATGGAACCAACCACAGCGCTGTAGGCAGGACTGTATAATGGGTGTTACATAGCTAAATCCCACAATGACTACCCGCATCCGCCGGCGAGTCCCTATTGCCACCTTCTGCACCATCATCATCAGAACATGTATGCTGTGTATGGGGCCCAGATATCTCGCGGCAGTGATGTGACAGGTAGCTCCTCATAATAGCAGGTCAGTTGATCTCGGCAATATGCCATGTCTTTCAACCACATTTGGACATCTGGCGCTCGTCTCCCCCCCCAAGTCATAGCCACCCTGCGCTTAGCAATCTGCAGTGCCAGCACCACCATTCGTCTCACACCAGCCGGTACTCCCGAGGCCAAACCCAGCAGGCACAAGCGTGGGTCTAGCGCAACGTCAACCGACGTCATCACAGAAAGCGCCTCAGTCACAGCAACCCAAAACTCATACACACGCGCACATCCCCAGGCCAAGTGAATAAAGTCAGCACTCTCCATACCACAACGGACACATGTAGACTTATCACGGAGACCATACCTAACCTACTGAGCGGGTGTATAATACCACTCGTGTAGGAATTTGTAATGAATGAGGCGAAAATTGCCATTACCGGCAAATCCACCAGTCATGGAACAGCATTCAGACCACTCATCATCGGACAGCGTTTCCGGCAGTCATGCATCCCATCTAGCTTTAGCCAACACACTCCCCCCACCCTAATCCTCCTGCGAGGCCCGGTAAAGTCTGGAGATTAATTTCACTCTACTCGTCGTAGTATATAGCAACTGTAAAGCACCCAACACCGGCGGTTCTTCTAGATATGTAGGGTATAAAGCATGTATAGTAGCCCGGAGCCTAACATATATGAACGTGGTCATAGTGGCGTTAGTGGTCTGTTCCAACAAGGTCTGTAATGAGAGGAATGTCGCACCTGGGAACACATCTCCAATAGTATTAATCCCGACCCAGTGTAGCAACTGCAAAGCTCCAATTTCGCTCGATACCGAAATCTCAGCATGATACAGCAATGGCATGTTCGGGGCATACAACGGAAGCCTGTCCGCTCGTTTACCCAACTCCCGCCAAGCCTTGGAGGTAGATTGCACTGTGTTAACTTCCCCTTTGTCAAATACCGAGTGTGGGTTCACTATCATCGCCTTTAGAGGAAGCGGCAGGACAGCACTAGTCTCAAGTGCCACATGTGGCGTATATGGCGGGGCTGATAGCCAGTAGGTGGCAAAGTGTGCCTGAGCACAGAGATAGTACAGTTTCATGTCCGGTACAGCGAAGCCCCCCAACTCGTAAGGCTTGGTTAACACCTCCCACTTCACTCGTGGTTTCTTCCCGGCCCAGGCCAATGTAATCAACAAGGATTGCAGTCGTGCAAAAAAATGTGATGTTAGGTCAAGTGGTATGTTAACAAAATAATACAAAAATTTTGGAAGAACCACCATTTTGATCAGGGAGACCCGATCAGCGAATGTGAGGGGGAGCCGAGTCCAGCGCGCAACCTGGTCTTCTAATTTCGATATGGCCACTCCATAGTTAGCCCATATTATTTCTTGGCTATCCCGGTGCATCCATACGCCTAGGTATCTCACCGGTTCCGTTGCCCATTCCAACGGAAATTCCAAGGGGAAAGGCAATGTGATATCCGTGAGGGGCAACAGAATAGATTCCTCCCAGTTGATGGAGAGGCCCGAAAAACGCCCAAAGCAAATGAATTCTCGGAGTATTGTCTCCAAATGTAGAGCGGGTTCCCTCACATACAGGACCATATCATCGGCATACATGGATACCGCCAAAGACCTGAGAGGGAATCTCAAAGCTGCATCCGCATACCGTTGCCGTAGAATACACGCCAGGGGTTCCAATACGATAGCAAATAGCAAAGGTGAAAGGGGACAGCCCTGCCTGGTCCCCCTCTGCACAGGGAATGGCGGCGATACATGACCGTTAACTCATACACGTGCCACCGGATTCGTGTACAGTAGAGTGATTAGGGACATTAAAAAAAACGGCACTCCCATGCGGTGCAGCACTGCTATCATGTACCGCCACGCAACGGAGTCGAATGCTTTCCCTGCATCTAAAAGTACAGCCACCGCTGCCAGGTCTGGTTTAAGGAGATGCAGTACTGCAAACAGAGCTCTCAAGTTGTGTGTGGTGGACCGGAGGGGAATAAAACCGGACTGATCCGGCAACACCATAACCGGTAGTAGCAGCCGCAACCGTGTCGCAAGCACCTTGGCGATGATCTTAACGTCCGTATTCATAAGGGACAGGGGTCGATATGACTCACACATATTACGCGGTTTGCCCGGTTTTGGCAGAGCCACCAGTAATGCTTCCCTCATTGTAGCCGGTAACTGACCCTGTTCCAATGCTTCCTCCAGCACCATCGCCAAATGTGGCAGCAGTAGATCTACGTATTCTTTGTAGAATTCTGATGGCAAACCATCAGTACCGGCTGCCTTGCCATTCGGCAGAGCCGTAATCGCATCTCGAAACTCCCCCTCCGTTATATGATGCATTAGAAAATCTTGTTGCCCCTTCGACAGCCAGACCAAGGCTATATCATCGAAATACTGCGCAATTTCGTCCTCCCCCGCCGTTTCTTTATATTCATACATCTGCTCATAGTAACGCACAAAGCAGTCAAGGACACCAGCCGCACTAGTCACAGCAATATCTCCGTCCACAATCTCCTGCACTCCGCAGTGCCTAGCCCACGGCTCTCTTATGCGGTCCCCCAGGCCACGTCCCGGTCGACCCCCTTCGCCATAATATCGCGCCCTGGTGCGTTTGGATAAGAATTGGACCTCCTGATCTGCCAGATCATTATATTCGGTAACTTTCTATCGTATAGTGGCTAATAAGGACTCCTCCGATAGAATCTCATGTTGAGCTCAAGAGATAACAATTCCCCTTCTAATTTATCCATAGAGTCCCTCAGCGACTTAAGCACTCCCGATCCCAGTCCTATACATGCCCCCCTTATCGTCACCTTAAAGGCTTCCCAGACTGTGCCCATATTTTCCACAGAGCGAACGTTTTTATCAAAAAATTCCTCAATAATGGTTCTAAGTTTTTCGCGCAGCACTAGGTCAGTCAGGGTTTCTGGAGGTAGTCGCCAGGTGAACGGAGCTGGAGCATGCGATTGCAACCACACCTCCATGAGCATGATCGGAGAGGGTGCGAGGCATGTGTCTCACATTCATAACCCAACCACTAACAACCCGCGTCACAAACCAGTAATCCAGTCTTGACCATGTGTCATGTGCTGACGTGTAGCAAGTACCCTCTCTCACCTCAGGATGTCCCAGCCGCCATACATCCACCAACCCAAGTCCGCTCATTCCATCACGCACCGCATTGGCCGCCCTCCTGTGTACATAGGGTCTATCATCTTTCCTGTCCAACGCACCGTCCAAAGTCACATTCAGATCCCCACCACAGATAATGGCCGATGGAGGCAGCTTATAGATCTTATTCCACAGAGCAATATAAAATTCAGGATCATCAATATTCGGACCATATACATTGACCAGCGTCACCGGTGTACCGCACAGTTTCCCATGCAGTATAATATATCTACCATTCTGGTCTATTATCTCATGCAGTGGGGTAAACGGTACATTTTTCTTAATTAGGATCATAACTCCCCGCGCACATGAGGAATAAGTTGATGCCAATCGGACACCGGCCCATTGCTTACCCACAGTTTCAGCCGCCTTCCCTTTAAGATGTGTCTCCTGAAGGAAGGCTACCTGCACACCATGCCTATTCAAATACGCTAACATCTGTCTCGTCTTCTGTGGCCGATTCAGCCCCCTTACATTCCACGTGATAGAGGTAATTTTACCTCCCCCATCCAGATGACCGGGCATGTAGTATATCCGGAAGACTATAGAGTGAGCTCAGTACACAACACAGCTTGCAGAGCACAAGGCAAAGGACCAAGCAATTATCTGCAGGAATCATCTCAAAAGATAGGCGAGATACCAACGAACAGAACCCCACCCCATTTCTTGCCCCCCTCAACCCTTCACCAATGACAATGTAACAGACCACCCAAACCTGAAATCTCTGGTAATCCCCACCCCTCCCTCCACCCACTTCAGCACCCCCAACCTGCCAAAGCCTTCCCCAACCCCCCCGAACCCAAACTCCCAAAACTGCTCCAAACATTTTGTGGGGAACTCCCATGTGTGGGGGCATAGAGGCGCACAGCTCCTGTTAGTGAACCAACCAGGAGCGGACCGAGTGAGCTATATGAACATCCTACACCCTTCACCCCAGCTCCATAGCTTACAGCACAGTAATTTCTCACATACATAGTAAACGGCATATTTCACATTAGCGTCCCGTGCAGCACCATCATGTAACCATCAGCACATCGTGAACTCTATAGTAAGTGCCATTCCCACCCGGTAGCCAACCACCAGATCCTATTCGCCATCAGAGCTATTAACAGTCTCAAAAGCATTGCCAGACGGCCAGCGACCTGAATTCTGCAATTGTCAAACCACCCAGCGCTCGAGCCATGCTCAAGTAGCAGGAGTACATGCTGCAGCGCTCCTGGGCGAAGAGGCATAGTTCCATCGCCCTCTAGATCAAAGTATATCATACCAGGCCTTCAAGAGTGTGAGCGAGATGACACTGAGCAGCAGTACCTCTGTCATGATATGTGAATCAGCACTGAGGTCCAGAGTCAAGCTGGAAGGCACATGCCACCGCGTCTCAAAGTTCTTCCTCCCCTTCCTGCGCCACGTTCGAGTCTCTCTTTCTCTTTTTCTGCTTTTTCGCGTAGTCCATGGCCGCCTTAGGAGAGGTAAAGATTTTGTTATCCGATGATGCTCCAATCCTAAGACGAGCTGGGTACTGCATGGCATACTGTATATTTTCTGCTCGAAGAAGTTGTTTCACCGTGTTAAATTCTTTTGTCGCTGTTTGCACTGCCTTCGTGAAATCAGGGTAAAATTCAAGTTTAGTGCCCTGATATTCTATTGTACCCTTCTCTCGTGCCAGTCGCAAGATCACGTCTCTGTCCTTATAGTTAAGTATGCGGGCAATAATGGGTCGGGGCTGCGCCCCGGGCACCGGCCTCTTCGCCAAAGATCGATGCGCCCTCTCCACTACAAACACTGGGGACAGTTGTTCAGAGCCGAATATGTCCAACAACAATCGCTCCATGAAGTCCTCCATTTTGCCAACATTCGTGGATTCCGGCAGCCCCGTAACGTGGATGTTGTTGCGTCGGGACCGCCCTTCCAACTCCTCATTTTTGGCCTGGATAACCGCCAAAACCCGCTCCATGATGAAGACTTTGTTAGTCACCGTGGCAAGCCCATCCTCCGTGGCAGATACCCTCTGCTCGACCTCCCCCATCCTTTCATTCTGCCTGTCGAATTGTGTAGCCATGTGATCGAGCCTGTGATTTACTGCTTCCATAGTGCCTTTGATAGATTGCAGTGTTTTTTGCATTGCCACTAGTGTTGCTTCTAAAGTTGGAGACCCGCCAGTAGCCCCCATCGCTTCATTGTCTTGGGGTGCCTGTGAGGAGGACACTGCAGTTTTTTTGGCTTCAAAGTTTATCTTGGGCTGATTCCTCTCAGGCCTACCCATACTGTATTCGGACTGTAGCAGCCAATATTACCAAGAGCAATGTGCAGTCCAATGGCGGGTCAGCCGTGCCCACTGGACAAACCAGTGTTGAATACCAATAGTCTCAATTAATCACTACCGGCACCGAGAGAAGGAAAGCCCAGGCGCCGCCCAAACACTACCGCCGTTAAATCAGCAGCTCCAGGGGCATGCCCAGGTCCCACTATCTCAAAAGACCAGCCTCCCCCTTTCACTCCGCCACGGAGTCCAGCAAAGCCTCCGGCTTCAGTCAGCTGCCCTCGTCGTCTCCAACGGGCCGATGTCACTCCCCAGCTGCCCGGGATCCGCACCCCGCCCTCCCCCCGCCGGCCGCAGCTCGCACGGCGTGGCTCAGTAGGGCCCAGCGCCACCTCCGCAGCCCCGGACTGTCCTACGCCACTACCCCACTCACCGCCTCCAGCAGGGTCGGGCGCCCGCTCCAGGGCTGGCCGAGCGTCGCTGCTTCTGGTCAGGATCTCCACGCCCGCTCCTCCAGATACCTCCGGTCGCCCCCTTTGCTCTCCCGCACGATATCAGGTGCTGCAGGCTCTCCTCACAGCCGCCAGTCCTTGCAGTCGGGACCGCGCGCCACGAGGCCAGGCCCGGGGGAGACAATCTACTGCCGGTAAGCAGCGCAGGCGAAGAGCTCGATGTTCGGAAATGGCCACAATCTAAGCAGTATCGCCTCAGATACGTTTAGCCATCAAGCTGATAAGTTATAGAGGCAGGACGTACAGGATAATGAAAGGATGTTTTCCCCGGTCTAGCGGAGCCTCACAGAGGTGCGGCCATCTTGTCCGGCGCCCACTAGCGCCCCCCGAATAACATCTTTATATTTCACGGGAACCTATATAAACAGACCACTTTTACTTCCATGGGGACAAGCTTTGCGCCGAGTTTCGCAAACTTGTCCCTGGGACTGTGGGAGGAGGAAATACAGAAGGATGCCAAGTATGATGCCCATTTCACAAATGTAGTTAGATGGCTACGTTACATCGCCAACCTCTTTATAATATTGGGGCAGCCAACATGAAGCTGAAGAGTTTGTATAGCTTTTGAATGAGAACAACTACAATATTGTACTGACCCACATTATAAGTAAGGAAGAAATAGAATTCCTTGACGTTGAAGTAAAGGCTACTGCTAACACCTTACATACTAAGCTCTTCAGAAAGGATACAGCAGGCAACAGTCTTCTTCATGCTCTCAGCCCCTACTCAAATGGAGTGTTCCATATGGGGAGCTGCTGAGAGCAACAAGGAACTGTAGTGACACTAGCAGGTACCTAGAACAAGAAGAAACCATGATACAAAGATTCAGGGAAAGGGGCTTTCCTGAATGGGTCCTAGACAGAGCGAGATGCAAAATGAAAGATAGTACCTGTGAGAAAACTTTGGAAGTTAGAACGAAGGATAATACCAAGGAGACCCCTAACACCAGGGTAATCCTTACATATAACAGAGACCCAAAAAAAGTACAGAAGATTATGAATGACAACTGGAATATTTTAAAAAGCGATCCAGTAATAGGACCCCAGATCAGCGACAGACCTAAAATCATATATCGAAAGAGCAGAAGTTTCAGAGACATTCTCATGCATGGCGACATAACAGAAGGCACTGATTGTAGTCCCCATAACCTTAAAGGGTTCTATCCGTCCGGCCATTGCAAGGCATGTAGGAACAGTAGGATGGTACTAGAATTCAGTATACCCTACAATAGGAATAAAAGAAAAATAACCCAGTTCCTTACACATAGACCTACCTACGTTATTTACATCTTGAAGTGCCCCTGTAAGAAAAGATATCTGGGGAGCACGACTCCAAATGGCAAAAAAGAGGGTTATGGAACACCTTACAGACATTACGAACAAAGACCCTCAGTACCCGGTGGCGCACCACTTTGCTGAATTCCATCTCTCAAACAGTAGTCTGTTGAGGCTGACGTAGGTAGGTCTGCTAGTGTCACTACAGTTCCTTCTTGCTCTCAGCAGCTCCCGATATGAAACACTCAAAGGATGATGTTTGATTATGACTTAGCGATGCTATTCTCTATTTACCAGAATACATCACTTATGCGGTCAGGCTGTTTAGGCTGCTCTGATTGGAGTTATAATATATTATGTTCATTCTAATGACAGGTTTGACATAAGCATTGTTAGGATACACAGAAGTAATGTCATTTAACATGTTTTATGACATTTTCAGAAATTTTCGGCATGTTGCTTGTCTAAACACTGTAAGATGGCGACTATATTCACAGTCGTCTTTTCATGTCCATTATTGTGACAGAAGTGAAATGCTTTTAAACACGAACTTTATGTGTATTTGTTGTGTGAACAAGCGCTCTGTGGAACGCGAAACACGTCACGACTTGGTTAATGAATTTAATAAACCTCACAGCTTTGGAATAAGGACCTTGACCCTGTGATATTTTTGATCAGAGTGCTTGGAGGTTACCCGTTCGAAATTGATATTGTTTGCCGGTTGCTCCACCGGCAGCGAGCCACCCCCGGTCAAGATGAGGGATCTTCGGAAGGAGCACAGTGCTTTTTTTGATATATATATATATATATATATATATATATATATATATATATATATATATATATATATATATATATATATATATATATATATATATGTATTACCTATGTAGTTATAGTTAGGACCATGTTTCCATAGGAAAAACAGTTTTTTGATGTGCTTATAACTTTGGCGTTGTTTGACGAATCTTTACAAAATGTTCCAAAATAGTTTATCTTTCTAGATAAGCTCCTATCTTGAAAGTTTGGGGGTGACTCTTAAAGGGGGGGGCTGAGAAAAAATGGGTCCCAAAACATGTTTTCTCCATGCAATTTCCATAGGACAACTTTAGACAAGGCTACAGGTCAAACTGCTGTACGGAATTACGCCAAATTTGGCGGGGAGAAAGGTCTTGGTCTAGAAAGCACGCTTTTGTTTAAATATGGTAAATCCATTCAGTAGTTTTGGCAAAATATCAAATTTTACAGATATCAATATTTGAGAATTCTGACATCTGATTGGCTGAGGCGTTACGAGCTTGCACCTCATTGGCTGCGAACTGTTGAAACTAGTAAGTATTGGCAGCCATTTTGTGATTCAGTCCATCAGTTCGCATCTCTTCCTCACAAGCCATTGGTTCCGTAGTTCTACCTTTGTGAGGCAGCACTAAACATATACTGCAGCTCTGTCTGTGCGAGATATCCCTTTCACGGTCACTCTCCCTCAATCACCAGCTTGCTGTTATTCTTTTAGAACCCAGTGCATTGGCTTGCAGCTCTGCGTCTTCGAGCTGTCAGAAATTTTGTGACTCCATCCTTCAGCTCGCATCTCTCCCTCTACAAGCCATCGGATCACTGGTTGTACCTCTGCGAGGCAGCACTGAAAATATACCGCAGCTCTGTCTGTGCGAGATACCCCTTTCATGCTGCCTATTGGGTACATAGTTCTACCTCTGAGAGGCGGCACTATAAATATACTGCAGCTCTGTCTGTGTGAGATACCCCTTTCCTGCTGCCTCTCCCCACATCACCAGGTCACGGCTATGCCTTTAGAAGCCAGTCCATCAGCTCACAGCTCTGTGAATTGGCATGACCCCGTACACTATACAAACACCACTGCACTACCCTACACCCTAAACCCTAAAACACTACTCCCAGCATGACCCCTACACTACACAAACACCACTGCACTACCCTAAACACCAGTGCGGTACCCTAAACCCTAGAACACTACCCACAGTACAACCCCCTATACTACATAAACACCACTGCACTACCCTAACCCTTAAACACTACCCGCTGCACTACCCCCTACACTACCCAAACACCACTGCACTGCCGTAAACTCTAAAACACTAACCCCAGCACGACCTCCTACACTAACCAAACACCACTGTACTACCCTAAACCCTAAAACACTACCCCAGCATGACCTCCTACAGTACACAAACACCACTGCACTGCCCTAAACCCTAAAACACTACCCCCAGCATGACCCCCTACACTACACAAACACCACTACAATACCCTAAACCCTAAATCTATCCAAAGCAGAACCCTCTAGAGTACCCAAAGACCACTGCATTACCCTAAAGCCTAAAATACTGCAGCCAACACAACCCCCTACACTACACAAACACCACTGCACTACCGTAAATTGTAAAACACTACCCCAGCACAACCCCTACACTACCCAAACACCCCTGTGCTACCCTAAACCCTAAAACACTACCGTCAGCACGACCCCCTACACTACACAAACACCACTGCACTACCCTAAACTGTAAAATACTACCCCCAGCACGACCCCCTATACTACCCAAAGACCACTGCACTGCCCTTAAGCCAAAAACACTACCCCCAGCACGAACCCCTACCCCTACTACTACTCTAGTTGATTGTTTTTTTCCCCAGGTGTTTATGATGATACTACACTAACATCATTGTGAAAAGTGAAGTTAAGTAGAATCCGATAACAGCAGAAAAAGGGAGAAAAATATGTTTTCAAAATGTTAAATTATGTTGTATTATTTGATAAGTAACACTGTAATTTGTGAAATATATTACATTACACACAGTATTTCAATTTCTTTTCTTTTATGTAGTGGAAAAGTTAGAAAAAACAGTACTAATGACAAATAGCAGAATAGTAATATTTAATAAACCTTTGAAATTCACTGAAAAAACATAGGTTTTACAGACGTTATAGTTAGAAATTAGCAATTAAAAATCCTTTGAAATTCAATGAAAAAACCATAGATTTCAGGGACGTTATAGTTAGAAATTAGCCTTTAAGAAACCTTTGAAATTGACTGAAAAAACCATAGGATTCAGGGACGTTATAAATAGAAATTAGCATTTAAAAAACCTTTGAAATATACTGAAAAAAACATAGGTTTTAGGGACGTTATAGTTAGAAATAAGCATTTAAAAAAACCTTTGAAATTGACTGAAAAAAACATAGGTTTCAGGAACGTTATAGTTAGTTGGACATTTTACATGTACAAAACCACAGAAATTTCTCTTTTATAGTTAGTTCAGCTAACTATAACTCGCGCCCCCGCAATGCACTGCTGATGACCTCACATATTATATCATTCATGACTTGGTCAGTGACATCACTGATAACATCACTGATGATATCTCAAATGACATCACTGATGACATCATTCACTTGAAAATCTGATGCACCTCCTCATACTCTAATGTAAACTTTCATACACCTGCTATAAATACAGACTACCATTTTTGAAACACACACCAATACGAGTTACTACATATGCACTCAGTGATTCCTAGGTCTACACATACATCTACTCATTCGCCCATACAATTACTCATACATGCAGTCACTCTTCAATGCAACACTATCATATGCACTCATACACCTATACAGACAGTCATACACCACCACTCATCCATGAAGTTACTCACACACCTAGTTAGTCCTGCCAAGCATCAATCACACCCCCATGTACTCACCCACACAGGTATACACACACCACCTCCCTTATTCATACAGATACTAACGTATACTTACTCTATATAATCAGTGATACAAGTACACACTCATCTATACAGCTACTTTCACAATCACTGGCTCTCACGTATCGTCATTTATAGACTCCAAATCTCACATACACTGCCTTTTACAAATGTACTTACTAACACATGTACCAGTGAGACATGAATTCACTCACCAATACACCCAATATACTCACTCATCCATCCTTATAGCCGTTTTCACATGCACTCTTGAACTCAAACACCCAGTATATCAACTACTCACACATGTATGCACAGAGTCACACACCTCTCACTCACCCACACACACACTCAGTCTCCCATACACATACTCAGGCAACCAATCAATAACCCATATAGACACTCATGTGCCTACTGGCCAACCCATGCAGCAGCTTATACAACAACAGTCATACTGATACAGACATTGACACAGTTAATCACTAACCCATGCATTCAGTAAGATACATGTAATCACTCACTTGAACAGTGCCATGCACCAACTAAATCCTCAATCCAGACATGTATACACTCACTCAGTCTTCAATACACCTTGGAATATACATACTACGTATTTAAACTTTATAGAAACACAAAGTGCCTGGATGAAGTAATCAGTGATGTTATCAGTGATGTCATCAGTGATGTCACTGACCATGTCATGAATGATGTAATATGTGACGTCATCAGCTGTGCATTGCGGGGGCGCAAGTTATAGTTAGATGAACTAACTATAAGGCCGGAATTTCTGTGGTTTTGTTTCAGTGTGTATATATGTATATATATTACTGCTGCCACAATCCTTTCACATTTTAGTGCGAACCAGAAACAGCACTCTCAGGGGGGTTATCAAAGCCAACAATTCTTTATTTAGCAAACCAGCATGGACAAGACGCGTTTCGGCGCTGAGCCTTAGTCATTGACAAAGGCTCAGCGCCGAAACGCGTCTTGTCCTTGCTGGTTTGCCAAATAAAGAATTGTTGGCTTTGATAACCCCCCTGAGAGTGCTGTTTCTGGTTCACACTAAAATGTGAAAGGATTGTGGCAGCAGTAATTTGTCGGGCGGGCACACCCCCGCCTGGAAGAGCACCCGCTCGAGAGTGCAGCAGGCTGGTGTGTGTTTGGAGTAAGTGTGAGCGGGAAATCCGTTACGCTCGCGGATTTTGCGGATTTTTGGGAAATCCGCTATCCGCGAATTTTGCGGATTTTCCGCAAAATCCGCAAAAAAAAATCCGCGAACTTAACGGGTTCAAAAGTTGAACCCCCACTCATGCTACTTTTTTACAATGGCGCCAGCAAGCTGCCAGCGCCGTTGTAAAATAGTTACAAAGTTAGCTTGCACAGGAACCACTAGATAAAACGAAGCAGGTGCTGCTTTATTTTATCTAAGTGCTTCCTGTGCAAGCTAACTTTGTAACTATTTTACAACGGCGCTGGCAGCTTGCTGGCGCCATTGTAAAATAGTTGCATGGCTGGGCACAGGTCTACAGCTCACTCAAGGGACCCCTGCGCCCTTCGGGGCGATTGCATAGTAACACACACATGGTCGCTCGTAATAGTTGATGCTCAAATTCAGTGACTCATTTATTAGCCCAAAAACAATCGTGAGCGTCGTCGAGGCTGGACAGGTGTGCCTTCTTCCCAAATCTACCGTGGAAAATCAGCTGTGATGCTGGATAGGCTTTGCATCCTTGACTTTCACGAGCGCAATACCCGTGCTGTTCCTGTGACCAGGAGCTTCTTTCTCTTCATCTGCTGAACTGATCTTTCTCTGACCTTTTATTCACACAAGAGGCACATACCCTACTGGGCACATTGTGTTCGCACGGGTTTCTGCAAGTTCGCACGCGTTTTGTACAATTTTGCAATTTGCGAAATTGTACAAAATCCTCGCGAACTTGCAGAAACCCGTGCGAACATAAAAAAAAAAAATCCGCAAATTCGCGGATTTTGCGGATTGCGAGTTCGCAAATCCGCAAAATTCGCGAACGCGAGATTCGCAAAATTCGCCCATACCTAGTTTGGAGCAATAAAAAAACAAAAAAAATATATGTATATATATATTCACTGAAAAAACCATAGGTTTGACACCAGTTATAGTTAGCTGGAAATTTTACTGATATAAAACCAATGAAATTCCACGTTATAGTTAGTTGGACTCACTATAACTTGCGCGTGTAATGCACTGCTGATGACATTACATATTACATCACTCATGACATGGTCAGTGACATCACTCATGACATCACTGATGACAGACCTCCTTTAAGTGTAATGTAACCCTTAAAACACATATTGGAAAATAGAAATTAACATTTTCCAAAAAATGGAGATACCCATACCAGTTACAACAACCAATTCAGTAATTCCACCATCTATATACACATTCTCTCATTCACCAACAGTTCTATATAGTCACACATACATATACTCACTCATCATATGTAGTGATACACCTATACATCCTGTTACACACCGACAGTCATCCAAAAGTTACTCACACACATACTCACACATGCAAATAAACTATTGAACATCCATTTATTTGCATATACAACTATACACACACTACCACGTTACTTCTAAGGAAACTTATACATACTTACTCTCTTAAACAATCACTTATAGAAACACATACTTATTTAAACAGGAACTCTTTCAATCTCTCACTCTCACATATACTCACTTATATACATCAATAATCACATATACTAGATTAAAACATATGTAGTTACTGATAAAGACAATAGTAAGACAGTCATTCACTTACTAACACAAACATACACACACTCATCCACCCATACAGTCCTGCACATATGCTGTCTTCAAAAAACATAGAAACAGTGAGTCAGTCATTGATGGATCTATATCATAAGTAACACCCCCACCAAACCATAGAGACACTCATACTGATACTAAAAAAACATCTAATAACCCATATACACACACATGTAGGTACTCATCAACCCATGCAGTCACTTATTCACAAAGTGAAACACTGATACATATATTGAAATATTTAAACATTACTCGCTAATATATGTATTCACTAAGATACACTTAATAAGCCAGTTATCCAATCATTTCTTTTAAAAAAAAACATTCATTAAGACAATAATTTAAACATTTATTCTTCCTTCGACCTTTACATATACATATATAAAACATATTTATTTTTTAGAAAGACACACATTCACTGGATGGTGTCATTAGTGATGTCACTGACCATGTCATGAGTGATGTAATATGTAATGTCATCAGCAGTGCATTACACGCGCAAGTTATAGTGAGTCCAACTAACTATAACGTGGAATTTCATTGGTTTTATATCAGTAAAATTTCCAGCTAACTATAACTGGTGTCAAACCTATGGTTTTTTCAGTGAATTTCATAGGTTTTTTAAATGCTACTTCCTAACTATAACGTGTGTAAAACCTATGGTTTTTTCAGTGAATTTCTTAGGTTTTTTGAATGCTAGTTCCTAAGTATGAAATTACGTTCGTAACTAGATAGTGTCACCGCCTACACGTCCTAAGAAGCGCATGTAAAGTCATGTGACTTGAAAACAACACTTGCAATTGGTTCTTAGTAGTTTCTGTTTTGGAATTTACACGAAGCACTCCACCCACTTTCCTCACAATCTTTTCTACTCTCAAGAGACAACAACGTCGAGCATCTTCCGGAAAACTTTGCTGAAATGGCTGCCCTTCCGCATACATCTTTCGAATCTGAAGGAAATGAGCGACCACCGTTAAGAATAAAAAAGGAATCTTTCATTTGGCAATTTTTTACTTATCCTGAAGATCAAAAGAAAGTGAATGCGCCAAAAGTAACCTGCACGATATGCAATTCGGAGCTCTCAAGGGGAAATCCAGATAGAAAATATTCCTTTTCTATACACACCATGCAGCGGCATGTTAAACAAAGGCACCCTGAGCATTATGCAAAAGCATCGACAAGAGCCCTGGCCACGCTATTACCATCAGAGGTGGCCAGCACATCTTCTGGTGGACGACCTGTATCTCCATCGAGTGCTGAAATGGACTTGAGACCATATCTTGCGAAGGTGCATATGAAATGCAACGAGTGTGGAGAAATTCTTTTGTATGGAGAGCAGAGCCTCGTTCTTATTAAACTCAAAATTGAAAGTCACAAATTCCCCAAGAAAAGATAAATTTCTTGACTTCATTTTCACAGTATTACATACTGAAAAATGTAGTAGCAACTTTAAGAAATCGAAAGCATCATAACACTGGTTTCCAAAAAAAAAAAAGTTCTTTTCAGAACTAACTCTTTCTACCAAAACGTGCTCCAAGAGCATATTATGAGATGTTTTTTCGCCGCTTTATTTTAGTGCAAGACCGGGTGCGCGCACCCTCCTATCGCGTACAGGACCTGACACTTGCATGTGAAGTCATGTGACTTCAAAACAACACTTCTAATTGGTTCTTGGTAGTTTCTATTCTGGAATTTACACGCAGCACTCCACCCACTTCCATCACTTTCTTTTCTACTCTCAAGAGAGAACAACGTCGAACATCTTCCCGAAGACTTCGCTGCAATGGCTACCGTTCCGCATTCATCTTCCGAATCTGAAGGAAATGAGCGACCACCTTTGAGAAGAAAAACGGAGGCCACGCTATTACCATCAGAAGTAATCAGCACATCTTCCGGTGGACGACCTGTATCTCCATCGAGTGCTGAAATGGACTTGAAACCATATCTGGCGAACGTGCACATGAAATGCACGAACTGTGGAAAACTTCTTGTATACGGAGAGCAAAGCTTTACTCTAATTAAACACAAAATTGAGAGTCATAAATGCTCCAAGAAAAGTTAAATTTCTTCACTTTATTCGGATAGTATGACATACTGAAAAATGTCGTAGCAACTTTAAGAAATCAAAAGCATCATAACACTTGTTTCCAAAAAAAAAAAAAAAAGTTCTTTTCAGAACTAACTCTTTCTACCAAAACGAGCTCCAAGAGCGTATTATGAGATGTTTTTTCGCCGCTTTCATTTAGTGCGCGACCGGGTGCGCGCACCCACATATCGCGTACAGGCTTTGAGACACGCATGTGCAGTCATGTGACTATGAAACAACACTTCCAATTGGTTCTTACTAGTTTCTATTCTGCAATTTACACGGAACACTCCACCCACTTCCCTGGAAAACCAGTTTATCGAAAAACTTTTAAAGCCTCCTCTTATGAAATATTCGACATCGTTCACATAGCAGAGTACTAAATAGCACTATATACACTCCGTCCCTTAATTA
Source organism: Lissotriton vulgaris (assembly GCF_964263255.1). Taxonomy (NCBI): domain Eukaryota; kingdom Metazoa; phylum Chordata; class Amphibia; order Caudata; family Salamandridae; genus Lissotriton; species Lissotriton vulgaris. Next base: position 1,655,359,139 of record NC_141687.1, read on the forward strand.
TAAGAGACTTATTGCTATGTAAGAGCAACTTTTGTTTTCACGCGATAATGTGAAATGCTGAGCCTGTTACAGAATTTGCTTTCACATATATGTTACTATTCTCCTTCGAGCACTAACACCGTAGAAAATACCACCAATAGCGGTGATATTTTTTACACCGAGAACGGGCGATTTGTATCGCTTAGAGCCCTTACAATTATAAAGTTTTATTTCCTAAGTCTCTGATCTCCAACTGTGCAACGTGGCTCCCCTGTGTGTCGTAATAAGGTCCATAAACAAAAACTACAGGGCCAGCATTATAAACATGCACAGAACCACAAAACGACAAGAGCCACCATGTTGATATATATCCTTAATATAATAAACCTCTGAGAATAAATACATATTTCCGTGGCACCCCATAACAGAAATGTGGCGTCCTCTGACTCTGCTCCATTACCAAACACCCTAACCCCCCGCCCCCCTCACTCTTCACTAAACTCCGCACTCCACCCCACCCGGACCCCCTATTACAAACCCCCAACCTACCCTCCCTGCCCAAACCCACCATGAACCTCAAACCGCCCCTGGAAAACTTATAAGACACAGGATTACTAAAACTCAAAGAATAGGCAACAGGCAGATAATATAAATAGTACATAAAGGCACATATTTTTTCCATAATACTATTTAAAAACATGTTCTATTTTTTATAAATCTATCATGCATCTGACCCTCTAGAACTGCTTTCAAAACGTGAACTATAAACCTCTACTTTTCATTTTCAAACCATACACTTTCAATTACATTATTTTTTTTTCACAATTCATGTAATGTTACACACCTTTTCTAAAATACACCAGTCCCTGTTATTTATAAGGATTTATTTTCAGTCTTCATCAGTGACACTTTCTTAACATATAATGGAAATCACTGTAACTTTTTAAACGACAATGCTAACGCAGTAAAAATAACCCTTAATTTGCTTTCCTTTAAGAATGCAGACTATCTACCCCACGCATGCGTTTCTTGATCTTTGTATTTGGCAGCGAATACCGACCTTGAATCGGAAGACATGAACAAGAGCGCCATTGTCGCATTTAAAACTGAACGTTGCATCTGCTCACACACATATCTTACACTTAGCTAACATTCACAGAAAACAGCATTGATGTAAAAAAAAATTGACCTTGCTTTACAACTCCCTCAAATCACTCCCTTATTTTTTAACGCATCCTCCAGTTCAAGAAAAGCTACTTTTTTGATAACTACTAAGCAATATATAAGTGACTAGACTCCTAGAAAATTTATCAAGTCATTCTGCTCCTCTCCACTGCATAGCCGGCGACCTAATTCAGTGGAGTTGCTATACAACCGGCAGTGCTGCGCCGTTTCCTTTACCATCTTGGGAAATTCAAAATGGATGTCCCTCCTGCCTTCGCAAACGAGCCGGGCCACTTAGAACTATTTCGACAGAGAATGGTTCTGTACTACGGCACCTTACCACTCTCAACTTTGAATACTTCATATCGATTATCATTTCGATATTCGTATTTCACCTGTGTGCAGCCTGTATTTCATTGCCTGAGCTGTGATTTCACGTGGGCCCTGGATTTATGTCTCTGCAATTTGGTACCTCCTGAACCGAATTACAATCACCTCATGAATCCATTACTTTATCATGAACAGCTTTGTTACAACGGAGGGTTTATGGCCTTTGCAGCGATACAAGGAGTTCTGGGTCATTGGAATATATTCGCAGCAGCGCAAGATTTCCTAATAGAGAGCTACATCGAAAACCCACCGAGCTGCCCTATGATGGTAAAAGACGCTCCAATAATGACAGATCATGAATGCTCCTTTCATCTTCTCAATTGGATGGCTGACATGTTTTCAGATGATAACAGTGATTTCATGTTAGAAGCACTTGCTGCATACTTTGCCTACACAATGGACGGTTAACTCTTTCCTAACAGAGAACTATATCGAAAACCCACCGAGCTGCCCTCTGATAATAAAAGAGGCTCCGATTTTAACAGATCATGAGTACTGCTTTACTCTTTTCCATTGGATAGCTGACATACTTTCAAATGATAAAACTGATTTCCTGTTACAAGCAGAAGCTACCTATTTTGCCTAAACAATGCTTCAATAACTCTTATACAAGCCATTGACGTCCTCATTTCCTTTTGGTTCCCTATATTCTTCACGTTCTTTTCCATATTTTCTTTTGAAGAACAGACCTATTGGCTTTACTAACAGTGGACATTATGATTTCGTGTTGTTTAAATTTTGGTCTTTTATGTGGACTACATTTGTTTCTTCAGCTACTCGATTTTCAACTTTATTTTTTTACAGTCTAATCTCAACAATTCTATTGCATATCTTATCTAAGGTTATTTCAAACGTACTCGATGCAAAACTCGCTAATATATGCTACATGTACCATAATTAATGTGTAAATTTTAAACGAGTTTTTTATAACTGTAAACGCCATTTCGCATCTCAACTGCTTATTTCCGCCTCACACGCCTCTGCTCCTTTAATTTTCTATAAAATTATTTTTTTAAAATACTTTTCAGAAAAATATGTTCTTTCAACAATATTTCCATTGTTACTTGTGCTGTATTTCAAATGCAATACTGCAACCTTCAAAAGATATCTCAATACAGTAGTTCTCCTCAATACTGATTTGCGCAGCATCCAACAGATTACATACATGCACCTCTCGCCATTTTGTCGCTTTTGCCGCCTTTTTTTCCCCGTACACAGTAACATAACACAAACTTGATAGTGCTTCGAATGTAGACAGCTGATTGATAAAGTAATGAGGTATAACCACTTGCATTTTCATATATCGTTCCTAAACTGAAAGGCCAGAGACCTTCTTCCATTTATTAAAATATAATATACTTCCTTATAAGAGTGTACAATGTTTTTTTCCAACTATATTCATTTTTCTTCAACTATAGCGTTTGTATTCCATGTACTACTGACAATATCAATTACTGTGTTTTTTGCAATTTCTGTACTCATATTACATAATGATTTGCCTTTAAAACAGTACATTTCTAAATAAACATTTCAAATATTCACGGTTTCTCTTTTAATCCATAATCTCAACTGAAATGATTTCATATTGAAAAACTATTCATGGGTTCCACATAACCTTAACTGTAGACACTGAGGACCTTATTTATAAAGACCTTCCGCTGCCAGTGCCTCATTTTTTAAAATGGGAAAAAGTGACGCACCGGTGGCGCAAGGCCTTCATAAATAAAGTCCTGAATGTTTTCTTTTCTCGACCTCACTTACTGATACTAGAACCTGCAAGCCAATTATGGCCCGTGAACTCTTTCTTAGTAGGTCGCGCACCGTAAAGACAGTTATACCACTGTTAACATTTTTTTTTTACTGTTACCAAGCACCGACACAGTTCCGCTTCACTCAGAGGTAATCACTGCTCCCACGCATCTACAGGCCAGACGCTATGTCGTATTTCTCTCCTTATCACCCTTTCATCTCCACAATAACAAACAGTTCTCCGCCTGCCACCACAGAACAGAGTCAGATGCAGAGGCACCAAAGAGTGAACCCATCACCAACTGCCATCTCCGGCTGTTTCCATGGTTACACCTCATTCTGCACCTTGCTGAAGGCACAGGTCAAAATTTCATGTCTCAACGTTCTACAACAAACTAAGAAGACTATTTTCCCTCCAGAAACACCTGCCAATACACAGCTCTGTTACATGTCTTGTTTTTTCACACCCAATAGTACTTTTCGTTTAACATACACATTAACATGCAACGTACTGTTCAATCTCCACTTCTTACATTCAACCAATCATTTTTATTTTTTAAACCACACCCAGCCTCTTCCTTTTTCTTTATTTAGAATTTCAACTTCTAACTACCATTCCACTTCCAGAACCGATCGGAGGACAACTACAAATCCCTTGAAAATGAAGGTCTGGCTAATAGGACACAGTTATATTCACTGGAGTGAAAAATATGCAGTAAGCAGACGAATTTGCAACCTCGACTTACCAAATGTACACATAACATGGATTGCCAAAAGAGGATTGAAATGTCACCAATTGATTCCATTGGTGAAAACTTTTATGCATCTCCCAGAACCAGACCTTATAATTTTGCACTGTGGTGGGAACGATCTAGGCACAATCACTGGGGTAGGTCTGGAAATGCTTCTAAAAGACACCTTTCGACAATTGATGACACTTTTTCCTCGATCTGCCTTGGTATATTCCAATATATGCCAAAGACAGAAATGGAATTGGTCCAATCAACATTGTGCACAATTTGAGAAAGCAAGGAGACATGTAAATAAATCTGTTTCTGCGTTCCTCAGAGATTATAGCATGGGTTCTATTTACCACAACAACTTGCGATACCACATGCTAGACGTCTATAGGAGAGACGGTGTTCATTTCACGAATGAGGGAAACAGAATCTTCCTCTGCAACATCAGGCTCTGCATCGGTACTTACTTATAAATGCAGAAAACACTCAATTAACACAATGGCTCTTTTCAGAGCCACCTTATATCTAAGCACTCAAACTTCTGATTTATCTCCATTTTCACACTCTTGTAAATAGGTGTGCGCGACCGGGTGCGCGCACCCCGTATTTTTTTCGGGGAAAAATTATATCTTTTTGCGTTTAAGGGCCTTACTGCACACCCCGAGAAAAGCTACGCAGCAAAACAATCTCTACCTTCTCCCCTTTCCATGTTTCAACGCTTTGAAATGAACAATATATTTACTCGCAGTGACAAAATGGCGAACAAAACTTCCTGATTTCCTTCGAATCGAACATTAACAGACGTCACGCAGCAAAAAAAAATTCCGCTCACGCGCAGCCGCATGAGTGCGCGCACACGTGCGCGCCTATACATATATAATTGACTTTAACTTTAATTTTCTCAACAACTACTGAACGGATTTACACCATTCCAAAAAAAGCGTAATCTGCGAACCGAACTCTACAGTTTTGGCAAATTTCTTATAAATCCATTCAACCGTTCGACCTGTAGCCGAGTCTAAAGGTCCTATGGAAAATAACATGGAGAAAACACGTTTTGGGACCCCCCTTATATCTCAGCCCCCACTTGACCAATCCCCCCCCAAACTTTCAGGGAAGGAGCGCAGCGGACCGAGCCATCTTCTTTGAGAAATTCGCAAAGACTCATCCACCAGGGCCAAAGTTATTCCCAATAGAATGTTGAGGATTTCCTATGGAAACTAGGTCCTAACTATAACTACCTACTGGCGACCGCCAGTAGGTAATATAGATATATATCTATATAACTATATTACCTACTGGCGGTCGCCAGTAGGTAGTTATAGTTAGGACCTAGTTTCCATAGGAAATCCGCAACATTCTATTGGGAATAACTTTGGCGCTGGTTGATGAATCTCTGTGAATTTCTCAAAAAAGATGGCCCGCTCCACTCTTTCCCTGAAAGTCTCGGGAAGATTACTCATGCGGGGGCCGAGAAAAAAGGGGGGACCCAAAACGTGTTTTCCCCATGTTAATTTCCATAGGACGATTAGACACGGCTACAGCCTGAACCGCTGAACGGAATTACACCAAATTTGGGAAAATGGTAGGGTCTGGTACGCAGATCACGCTTTTGTTTAAATGGTGTAAATCCCTCCAGTAGTTGCTGAGAAAATTAAAGTTGAAATCAATTATATATCTACAAGCGTGCACCGTGCGCGCACCTTGCCGTGCACGAGCTTCATGCTGATTGGCTGCCACTGTCTGTCAACACTCCAAAACAGAAATTGATGCCAGCCATCTTGTGCCTCAGTAGACTGAGGCACAAAAAGCAGAAAAACAAACGTGTAAAACTCAAAAAGGGGGTAGGGTAGAAGCACCCTGACCCCCTAGGCCTGCTCTTGGGGTCCCACAAGGACCCTCAAGGCCAAAAATGTTTTTTTTTAAAAACCCGGTATGTTTATTTAAAAATTACCCACCAGGGGGACCCAATTGTGGGGGCATAGTAATAAAGAAGTGTGGGGGGTGCCCAATCCCCCACACACTGCCCCGGGGACCGCCTCCCTTAGGGGCAAAGCAACGCAGCCCCCTGGCACATACTGAAGGCTCCTGGAGGGCTAGTTGCCTCCCGGGGACCTCCAGTATGCAAGGGGAATTAGTTCCCCCTCTGCATACATGCCCGGGGGCTGCGTTGCAGAGAGGTGTAAAAAGGGGCATAGCCTCATTACACCTCTCTGCAATGCAGCCCCCTGGCGCATATTGGAGGTACCAGGTGGGCTAGTTGGTCCCCAGGGACCCCCAGTATGCAAGGGGAATTAGTTCCCTCTCTGCAAACGCGCCCGTGGGCTGCGCTGCAGAGAGGTGTAAAAAAGGGTCTGGCCTTATTACACCTCTCTGCAATGCAGCCCCCTGGGGAATACTGGAGGTTCCTGGTGGGCTAGTTGGCCCCCAGGGACCCCCAGTATGCAAGGGGAATTAGTTCTATAACTTGTGCGCCCGCAATGCACTGCTGATGACGTCACATATTACATCACTCATGACATGGTCAGTGACATCACTCATGACATCACTGTTGACATCTCAAATGACATCCCTGATGACAACACTGATGACATCATCCTTGTGGCAGACCTCCTCTCCTTTGATACACACGATCAAAAATAGAAAGTAACATTTTCAAAAAAATGGAGATACCAATTCCAGTTAGAACAACCTATTCAGTATTTCAAAAATCTACATACATATCCAGTCATTCACTAACAATTCTATATAGGCACTCATACATGTACTTACTCATCATATGTACTCATAGACCTATACATCTTATTACACACCGACACTCATCTATAGAGTTACTCACACATGCAAATAAACTATCAAACATCCATTTACTTGCATATACAGCTATACACCCACCACTACACTAATTTCTACAGAATCGTACACATACTTACTCTCTAAAACAATCACTTATAGAAACACATACTTATTTATACAGGAACTCTTACAATCTCTCGCTCTCACATATACTCATTTATATGCATCAATACTCACCTATACTAGTTTAAAACATATGTAGTTACTCATAAAGATACTTTTGAGACAGTCATTCACTCACTAACACAATCACTAACACACCCATACACACACTCATCCACCTATTAAGTCCTGCACACATGCTGTCTTCAAAACACATACGAACAGTGAGTCAGTCATTCATGCATCTGTGCGCTAAGTAATACTCCCCACCGAATTATACAGACACTCATTCTGATACTTAAAAAAACAACTAATAACCTATATACACACTTAAGTAGCTACTCACCACCCCATGCAGCCACTTATATACAAAGTGAGACACTGATTCAGATATTTAAATATTTAAAGATTACTCGCTAATACACCTATTCACTAAGATATACTTAATAAGTCAGTTATAATAAGTCAGTTATACAATCAATTTTACAAAAAAAACATCCATTTAGAGACTTATTTAGCCATTCAATCTTCCATCGACATTTAGATATACATATATAAAAAATATTTATTTATTTTTCAGAAAGAGACATTCACTGGATGATGTCATCAGGGATGTCATTTGAGATGTCATCAGTGATGTCATGAGTGATGTCACTGACCATGTCATGAGTGATGTAATATGTGACGTCATCAGCAGTGCATTGCGGGCGCGCGAGTTATAGTTAGCTTAACTAACTATAACAGGGGAATTTCATAGGTTTTGTATGAGTAAAATGACCAGTAACTATAACTGGTGTGAAACCTATGGTTTTTTCAGTGAATTTCAAAGGTTTTTAAAATGCTAATTCCTAACTATAAAGAGTGTGAAACCTATGGTTTTTTCAGTGGATTTGCAAGGTTTTTTAAATGCTAATTCCTAACTATAACGTGGCTGTAACCTATAGTTTTTTAAGTGAATTTCAAAGGTTTTTTAAATGGTAATTCCTAACTATAACATGGCTGAAACCTATGTTTTTTCAGTGAATATATATATATATATATATATATATATACATATATATATCAAAGCTCCGAGTTCCCCACAGGTTCGGGAAGCACTCCAGCCACGGTGTACATCCATACACCCACAACCACGTCTCATACATATATATATATATACACACACACATACACAGACTGCCATCTCTCCATCTAGAAAAGGCCTGCACTCGAACTCTGGAGTAATCATTTTATTTCAAAGACAGCACTTGTAAAAACTGGAACGCGCTTTGGCTGTTAACTCAGCCTTTTTCAACCATAATGTGTATTGAGTGTTAGTTTCATTTAAATCATCTCCACGGGTGTTGCTAATTACATAAACATGAAAGAGTTACTGTTGTGCTCCATTATCTTTCATGTTTTAAAAAATCCCTCAATATTGTCATTTGGCTATCGCCTGTAGACAAATGTACCTAAAACATATTCACTTTGGCTCTATCAGAATATAAAATTCATGTGCTTTAATTTCATGTTGGCATCGTGTGCGCTGCATATTCTTCATGAAATCTTTAAAGCATCAATGTCTTCAATTAAGATGTTCATTTCAAATGTGCTGGCCATCTATATATATATATGTGTGTATGTGGTACTGTTTGACAAATCTCCATTCTCCTTGAGACTTTCCAGAAGAAAAGTTCATCCACCTCAGCATGACCTGAAAAGTTTTGGGGTGATCTGTTAAGCGGGGGCCAAGAATAAAGTGGGTCCCAAGGCATAAAATCTCCATGCATTTCACATAGATTACTTTAGACACGCCTAAAGCAAAAACTACTGAACAGAAATAGACCAAATTTTGTAGGAAGCTAGATCCTGGTATGCAGATTGTGCTTTTTGCTTTTTGGTGTAAATCCATTCATAAGTTGTTGAGATATTAAAGTTAAAAAATACAGCTATGATGCACGGTTCAGTTAAGTGGGGGCCAAGAAAAAAGTGGGTCCCAAGACATATAATGTCCATGCATTTCACATAGATTACTTTAGACAGGTCTAAAGAAAAAACTACTGAACGGAATTAGACCAAATTTTGCAGGAAGCTAGATACTGGTATGCAGATTGTGCTTCTTGCTATTTGGTGTAAATCCATTCATAAGTTTTTGAGATATTAAAGTAAAAAAATACAGCTATCATGCACAGTTCAGTTTGAGGGACTCTTGCGAGAGTCCCTCGAACGTCATTTTAAAAATAGAACATTCTGATTGAGCAGGGAGCTTTTTTTACCTTGGGTCAATTCACTCCCTTGGGAGTCAGATTCCTGCGGGAGCAAATGGTCTGATAAGCTGACAGCAACATGAGAACATTGTTGCTGGCAGCCTTTACAGAACTAGTAGACTTAGTCCCCTGTCCTGAACATGTAAAAATAAAATATACATATATAAGGGAGTAGGGTTGGGATACTCTGACCCCCTAGGCCCCATGAGGAGGACCTAGAGGGGCCTTCCCTGGGACAAAAACATTAGGCTAAAATTGCACAATTCACCAAGATTCCTGCTGGACTGTAAAAGAAATAGCAGCCAGGCCACTTTGTTTTATTAGTGGTATGGGGAACCCAGCTTCCCTTCCCTAGCCTTTAAAGGCCCTGGGCAGCCCACCCCAAGGAAGAACTTTTTGTATATGAGGAGGCGGTAAAATTCTCTCCCCTCCTGAGCCATCACAGGCCCTGGGGAGCCCAGCCTCGGGTCCAAATTTATACAAACTAGGGTGGGGGGCTGTCTGGTGCCCCTCCCCAAGCCCCAGGGCCAAAATCACTAAAATTGACGAGGGTCAAGCGACCCCCCTCCCTGAGCCATTAATGACCCCAGAGACCCCATTCTCCAGGGCCGGCTCACACTATGTCCAGTGAAGGCCACCCCCGGGACATAGCAGTTTCCCTGCTCGCACCGGAGCAGGCATGAAAACTTGTGTTTTCTCCCAGTTGGTGGGAGCATTTTATTAAATCTCCCATCAATCAGAAGCAAAGACACAAAGTCTACCTGGTAAGAGCTTTAAAATGGCTCCCGCCAACTGGGAGCAGACTTGTATTCTGTTTCTCTGCCCACACTGATGCCAGCAAGAAAACACATCAAAATATTGCACCACCCGAATAGAGCACCATAAGTATATGCTCCCCCGGGTGGGAGCAATGCTGGTTCCCACTTCATGCAGGGTGATGGCTGGGCCTGTGCGGCCTGGGGGCCATATACATGCCCCTTCCCCTTTAATACAAAAGGAGACTAAGCCCTATGGTCCTACTCCCCTTTAAAAAAGGTCCCAGGGCAATGGGTCCCCAGTGCATTTTAAAGGTTTGGGAAGGGGGTGCCCAAACCCCCTCCTCTTAAATCAGAAAAACAGCCCTGTGAAATGGGGTCCCCAGGCCCTAATAAGGCTCTGGATGTGGGGCACTTGGTTCCCCTCCCCTTTATGAAACATTAGACCCTGGTGGATGGGGTCCCCAGGGCCTAATTAGGCTCAGGAAGGGGAGCCACTTGGCCCCCTCCCCTTTGAAAAAAAGTACCTGGGGGATGGAATCCCCATGGCCTAATTAGGCTCAGGGAGGGGGGCCACATGGCTCCCTGCCCCTTTAAAAAGCAAAAGGCCCTTTGACCAGCTGCACACTGTAGAAGGCCATGCATGGCGGTGGGGTTAGCTTTACGTATGGTAGTAAAAAAATACTTTAAGTTAAAAAAAACTAAAAGTTCACTGAAAAAAACCAATCGTTCAAGTAACTTTATAGGTAGGTGTGATAAAAAGATCTGAATTTTGATTAAAAAAAGAAAACCTTCCAAACTCGCTGAAAAAACAAAGGTTAAAGTAGTGTTATAGTTAGGTGGATATATCCGTGACAACATTAATGTTTTATACTAAAAAAAAACATAGAAATTCACCAGTTAGCACAGCTAACTATAACTTTAACTTACTCCCCCGCAATGCACTGCTTATGTCCTCATATATTACATCACTCATGACATGCTCTTTGACATTATTTATGGCATCATTAGCTGCAGGGTAAAGGTGACATGGATCCCAGGACCAAACCACGAAAGTCAGTTAAATTTTACCTGGCCCGTGGAGCCCGGTACCAGAATTGTCCTGGCTGTACCTGGTGCTGAACAGGAGTTGCAGGAGAGCTGCTGTTACAGCTGAAACAGTGCTGTGGGAGAAGAAGATGCAAAAATACCACAACGGGCCACTGCTGATGTTGGATTGACATCAAACGGAGAACCCTCTTGGTGGAATATTGAATGCATAGGTCGGGTGCCGAACTGGAGAGCAACAAGCCTTGGCAGCAATACGTGAAACAGAAAGTAACTTCGACGTAAAGTGTTCCTGGGGAATGCAGTAGCTGCCTGTAACTTTGTTGAAGTCAGGACTACTCTTCTCACAGTGCACTAGACCACCTGGATATGGGCAATCCCTCGGAGGGCCCAATGGCCAGAGATTCTTTGGATTCAAAACGTTGTTTTACCTACAGTGTGCAGGGACAGTGCCACTAGTCTAAGGGAGTCTCAGGATGCTTCAGGATTCCACAATGGCCCCTCTTTATGGGGGAACTGAGAGATAGCCTAGAACAAATCTCAATCAGGCAGTTCCAGGAGTGTTGTCACAGGTGCGGATATCTCTCTTTTGGTTAGTGCAAGTCCTGTTGTCACTGACAAGGATCTCTTCATCTGTCCTCTTTGATGCAGTTGTTCAAAACTGAGATTCTGGTGTCAGAATCTTAGATTTAGGGGAATTAGGGGTGTGAAAGAAAGCAGACAATGGGCTACTAATCCCTCAAACAAATGCACCACTGGGGTGACCTCATCCAGAGATATAGGTCACCTTTTCTATCCAGAATCCACTCTTCTGCCACTCCTAATTATTGCAGAAATCTAATTTTAGTGTTCAGAGCAGGCTGCTCATTCTGGAGGTGTGGCTAGCCTTCTGGGGGTATACACCTCATTGCCTAACTAATTTATCACTTGTTCTGCTGCAAAGGTACCTGGGGCAGAGGGAGAGATGTATCCTCCAATGGGAGTCAGCTCTGATGCATATCAGAGGCGGCGCAGTATTTGAAGCTCACTGCTGTTATGAGTCACTTCACTAGCTTGCTTGAGAGGAGGAAGGTGTGACCTCCATCCTGCCCAAGCCTTTGTTTGTGACTCCTGGGAGTGATGATACAGTTTGGCAGGAGGTCAAAATTCTATCTTGGGGGCAGCAAATGCAGGAAATGTGGACTTGCCAGCCAGAGTACAGAGAAGCCGGGGAAACAAGGTGGGCAACCCCTAAAATATGACGATGCGACACCTAATTAGGCATCGACCCCCTGGGCACAGCATATGAGTACACAAATGTAGTGTATTAAATAATTGTTCCAAACTGATTCACCAGTTCGCCAAAAGTTAATCAAGGCAAATCAAAAGTATTTATTCATATTTTTCAATCAAGAATGTTCCAAATCATAATCCAATATTCCAAGAGATCGCGGTGTGGTAATCACAGCATCTTGCTAATCATTTACAAACCCTATGGATTTCGGGCGGGTGGTACTTCGTCAGGGGAGCGATCTGTAAACAATAAAATGCATGAGATGCCAAACAGTGTGCACACACCTAAAAACTAACTATGTGGGGTTTAGTCTGTGAATAAAGAGATGAACGCATCTGTACCAACACACAAGATTCCTAGTAAGAGGAAACCATGTGAATCATAAATATACTAGGTCAGTGTAAATGACCGTCAGCGACAGAGTGAAGGCGGTGAGAAGATCCCTTAAGGCGTGAACGTTAAAGGTGCTAAGAAACACATATGCGTGAACGGTATACGTATTGTGGATAATAATGGCAGAATGACCAGCTACGGTCCGTATAACTAAAAGGAAAAGGTGAAATGAACCAAATATAAAAAGTGCACTGTTATAGACTCTAATCAGAATGTGATCACAAATATAGGGCGCGTGGTGGGCCAGCGGGCTGTTTAAATCGGCGAACGCCAAGATTTCGAACTTACTGGATGCCGCGGAGAAACCGTCTCTGTGATCTCGCAGTGCAATGTGGTTCGCGGGCGGGTGACGCGGTGTCCAAATAAGGGTGTGTGTGAAGTGAAAACACAAAGGACAGACTGTGTAAACTCAAGTATATAGCGTTCAAAGTGTGAGCGCCATGTTGAAACAATGCAACCTGCCTCTGCTAGGTTGTGTATTCCTTGTCTGGGTTTTGAGTGACAGAGGCTGGGGTGATCCAGGAGACAGGGCAAGTCAGCACAGGGCTGAATAGACTTATTTGCATGTAGAGTGGTGGGAGGAGTTGCACCAGGGCCTGGATAGGGCTGTGCCTGCCTTCCACAATGCTGGCTCCACCTCCTGTGGTGTGTCTGATGACCCTGGCCCACCCTGTCAAGGGAAGGAAGGAGTCCTGTAAACAAAGTGCTCCAGGACTGCACAGAACTGGTATGTACTAGGTACAGACATTCTCTGCCTTCAGAGATAAAGGACTTTGTTGTACAAAAGAGGGGACCCAGTCCCCAAGATTTTGATTCACTTCTGGGAATCAAGACGAACCTTGGCTGAGGGGAAGTACCAAGAAGCTGAAGGAGGAGACTACCCCTGAGCTGTGTGTTTGGGGGTTGGCCTCCAGTGGTTGCTTCATTGCCAAAGAAAGGAGAAGAGGACTGAGTGTGCTTTTCATCAACTTGAAGTAATATCTCCAAGGGCTTGAACTTAAACTTTCCTCCTGCCTGAAGTCTCAGGGATCCAAGATTTTACCAACCAGCTCCCCCCTGAATTACCTTTCTGGGAATTGAAGTGCCTGCTGTTGTGCTGGACCTTCTGAGAGACTGCGTGTCGCTGGGAGCTGGAAGCGTGACTCAATGACGAGAAGCGTGTCGCCGCCGCAGTAGTTGCTGTCGCATCACTGAGATGCGTTGCATCACTAAAGAAGCGTGTCGCAGGGCCTGTCATGGCTCAGAAGATCATCGAGTTGCTGAACGGCCATCGGGCTTGCATGCATTGCATCAGCGTTGTTGCATAGTAACCAAGGTGCCATTTTGTCGTATCACACCGGGGAAGAGTATCACATCGAGGCGCCATCCTGTCGCATCATACCCGAGGGCAGTAAGAAACCAACGCATCACCTCCCCACACAGTAAGGAACTGAGCATCAACTCCCCTGCGCATCAGTAAGGAACCTAGACATCCACTCCCCTCAGTGTAAGAGACCAATGCATCTCCTTCCCTGCGACCCTTTTGTTTGTTCTGCGTTAGGCATCCAAGGAACATTGAGGTACATTGAGAGTAAAGTGTCGCATTTACAACCTCAGATAACTGAGCTATTTCCTACCATTTTAAAGTATATTTTTGAGTATAGTATTGTGGATTTTTGTTGTTTGGTCTTGTGTTAAAGTAAAAATACTTATTTTTATAATACAACCTGTGTGATTTCCATCTGTAGTGTTGTCACTGTATTACTGTATGTGTTCACAAATGCTTAACACACTGCCTCCGAGATAAGCCTGCCTGCTCATGCCAAGCTACCAAGGGGGTGAGCAGGGGTTATTGTAGGAGTGTAGCCCCTTACCCTGACTAGACGCAAGGGTCCCTATTTGGTCAAAGGTACCTACCTCTGCCAACTAGAGACCCCCAAATCTAACAGTCGTCAACTGTCACTTGCACACAGAGTTACTCTGCAATACAAAGCTTTATAACGTATTCAATACCTCCACACACCTATGGTGCATTAGAAACACATGTATGTTTGTATCAAAGAAACCATATACATCAACCAGGACCTGCGGCTAGTTATTTACTTGCTCCTTGAATTTACTACTGATACTGATTGGTTTTGGTTGCCTCGCTATGTGTTTGGTCAATGAGCAGCTGACCATTGAGGTGGGCAATGTGCAATCGTAGAATATTACATGTGACGTTTCCAGGTAGTGCGGCTGTCATATCCCTGGCTGCTTCCCGATCTTGTTCAGACCATTCTAAATAACAGAATTGGTATCTGGTCACAATCTAATTTTAGGCAGGGCCGGACTGGCCATAGTTGGCACCCGGCATTTTCCTGGTTGTCCGGAAGGGTGATGGCGTTTTTCTTGCAGTGGTGGCAAATTTTGTTACAGGGGGCGGTTTTGCAGCAGTGCTGCAATATCGGCCCTGTGTAATAAAACCGGCAGCAGTGCTAAAGAGGAAGCAGTGCTGTTTCTTGTTAGCACCCCGCAACTCCCCCCCCCACCAGAAGGGCCACAGCTAGTTTGTGTTCCCAGTCCGGCCCTGATTTTAGGAGTCGGTAAAACTTTACCCACTTCTTAAACGGGATTGGTATAATATATTTAAAAAATGTATATTTTGCAGTTGCAAACTCAAATTCAGAGTTTGTAACTGTAAAATGTTTTATATAAAAGGCCCTAAATCCCCAACCTTACCGTATCAAATTGAAAGACTGTTAATTCCACCATATTAATGTACCATGTACTAAAATAAAAATGCCTTTTATGAAATAGATCAGCTCAAATTGTATAGGTAGCAATCCCCACAATTCTCTGCATTAAATTGCATTTGGCCTTTTCTGAAAACTTTAGGTTCCAACTTGGCAACTGGTCCGTCTGTTTAAGCCTGTTTCCAGGACCGGAATGATTACAGGGCAACCAGGCAGGCAGTGTCTAAATGCCGTCTCTAACATGTCAGGAAGCAAGCCTTTTGCTTGGTTCTTTGTGTGTTTGTTTTATAGTTAGTTGGGCTGGTTTTTACTGTTGATACAAGGCGTCTTTATAAGTTCAAAAGTGTATTGTTTGCAAACACGGGCGAGTTTTTTTCAAATTCAGTAATAGAGGCCACTTTTTTTCGTGCCCTGGCTTATGTTCTCTCTGAGTCTGACTCTGCTGTTGTGAAACCAGGGGCCTAAATATATGCAGGTAGAAATATTTTCAGGCTTAGAATGATTGGCCTGGATGGCCGGTACTGTAATGTGGTGGGGCCCTAGGCCCCCATGCATACGCAAGGATGACACAGACACTGGAATGTAGATAGAGGAACTGGCCCAGGGCACGTGAAACTGGCCCCTTTTATTGCCAGGGTCACATGTCCTGTGACGCTTGTGTTGGATGGGTGTGGGGTGGAGTGTAAGCCAGCCCTCTGCGAGTGGCTGGCACAGCAAACACTAGACCAGTGACTAGCAGTTTACCACATCCCTCCCAAACTTTATTAAAACTGGGACAACAAAGTCCAACCTGGGGAGAGAATAAAACAACAAACAGAAAACTTCCGCTGAGTCTATTCAGCTGATTTCAGAACAGGACGATGGTACAACTGCAGTTAGGAACACCAGTTCTATTTGGCACAGTTCATTGGTGCAATGTGGGTCCGGTCCTCACTGGACTCAAGGCGTGGAAGTTGACACCCAAAGTCTCTCTCTATATATATACAGTTCTCTGTGACGGTACAAGTGGAGTGATCATAAATCTAGCAGGTTACATTTTCACGAAATACGGCCTGGGTCCATGAACATCAAGCCTCCGGTGACGAATGACATCTTGGTTGTTGATGTTATTTAATCAACACCGAGGCTACAGTATTGGTAAAGGTTGATGGAAGAATAAATGGTTAAATAAGTGTGTAAATGGATGTTTTTTTAAAAAAAATGATTGGTTAACTGCCTTATTAAGTGTATTTTATTGAATACATATATTAGCGAGTAACTTTTAAATATTTAAATATATGTATCAGTGTTTCACTTTGTGTATAAGTAGCTGCATGGGTTGGTGACTGACTCACTGTTTGTATGTGTTTTGAAGACAGTATATGTGCAGGACTGTATGGGTGGATGAGTGTGTATGTGTGTGTTAGTGTGTGAATGACTGTCTCACTATTGTCTTTATTAGTAACAACATATATTTTAATCTAGTGTATGTGAGTTTTGATGTATATAAGTGAGTATATGTGAGAGTAAGAGATTGTAAGAGTTCCTGTTTAAATAAGTATGTGTTTCTATAAGTGATTGTTTAAGAGAGTAAGTATGTGTAAGTTTCCTTAGAAGTAAGGAGGTAGTGTGTGTATAGTTGTATATGCAAATAAATGGATGTTCAATAGTTTATTTGCATGTGTGAGTATGTGTGTGAGTAACTTTTGGATGACTGTCGGTGTATAACAGGATGTATAGATGTATCACCACATATGATGAGTGAGTATATGTATGAGTGACTATATAGAACTGTTGGTGAATGAGTGGATGTGTATATAGATGGTGGAATTACTGAATTGGTTGTTGTAACTGGTATGGGTATCTCTATTTTTTTGAAAAGGTTAGTTTCTATTTTTGAATATGTGTTTCAAGGGTTACATTACACTAAAAGGAGATCTGTCACTCTGTTACAAGGATTGTGTCATAAGTGATGTCATGAGTGATGTCACTGACGATGTCATGAGTGATGTAATATGTGACGTCATCAGCAGTGCATTGCAGGCGCGCTTGTTATAGTGAGTCCAACTAACTATAACGTTGGAATTTCAATGGCTTTATGTCAGTAAAATTTCCAGCTAACTATAACTGGTGTGAAACTTATGTTTTTTTCAGTGAATTTAATAGTTTTTTTAAATGCTAATTCCTAACTATAACTGGTGTGGAACCTATGGTTTTTTCAGTGAATTTCATAGTTTTTTTTAAATGCTAATTCCTAACTATAACTTGTGTGAAACCTATGGTTTTTTCAGTGAATTTCATAGGTTTTTTAAATGCTAATTCCTAACTATATATAGGGCCTCAAACCTATGAAATGTAATATTTCTTATAAAGAATCATATATTGTATATTTATATAATACTATTTTTTATTTATTTATTTTTTTGCCCTGGAGCGATCTCGGTGCGCGCCCCAGTGAGCGCACCGGAAAGCGCAGTTTTCTGGCGCGCCCCGGGGCGCGCACCGGTGAGCGTCCCGTTAGCGCTATTGTCACGAACGAAAACATCATTGTGACGTATTGCGTAGCTGCCCCCGCGTGATACGCACCGCATAAGCGTACCCGGAAGCACTAGAGTAAATACGATCGCGCAACGTAAGCATCTGACGCACTTACGTGACGTGCCCCAGGGCGCGTAGCGTAAGCGCGTCGGGTCATTTGACCTGAAGAAAACGCTTTTTATTGGTGCAGAACAGTTTTGGTTTCCAAATGATGAAAGCCCGGGTTATGTGACCTGAAAATAACACTTTTCATAGGTTCAGGACAGTTTTTTTCCAAATAATGAAAGCCCCCACCTTTTTTCCTTATTCTGACTTTGTCCTTTGACTGAGGAAGACCTGTTTGGAGATCTTTGAGTAATATTTTGTACTTTAAAATGGCTACAGTAGCAGCAGCAGCTGGAGCATCTGCACCACCACCACCACCACCACCACCAAGAGGACCACCACAACACCACAGTGGTGGAGATGAAAAAGAGGAGGAGTAGGAGGAGGAGGAGGAGGGAAGGAGGAGCTGGCTGCCAGAAGATAACACCCCATATAGGCCAAAGCAGCACATTGTATGGGAGTTTTTTTCCATCCCAGAGGGCAAGAAGAAAGTGAATGCGCCAAAGGTGACTTGCCAAATCTGTGGCATTGAACTTTCAAGGGGGAACCCTAATAAGAAATATTCAATTCCCTGTTTTTTGTTTCTCCCCATAAAAATAACAAAAAAAATATAAAATAGTTCATAAAAGCCAAAAAAAGTACAAAATGTTCAAAAAAACATTAAAAAAATATAAAACAACAAAAACAAGAAAAAAACAGTTCTTTTTAGAACTACCTCCAATTTATAAAAAAAGGCTACATTTTTTAAAAACTCTGTCATTCGTTTTTTCCCCATGGTACGCTCCCCGGTCCGCTCCACGGTGCGCGTATCAGGCGCTCCCCCCGAGCAAATAAAAAAAAAAGAAACTGTATTTTTGGCCCGCAGAGCCCTTTTATAGCCCCCACATCAAACCTAGGGGGTCAGGGGGGGTCTAATCTGCCCCCTTATGGTTATTTCCCCCTTTGTTTTTGCCACCTCTTGTGTCTCGATCCTACCGAGACACAAGATGGCGGCCGCTCCGGACTGTTTGGAATGTTGACAGACACCCGAGAGCCAATCAGCTTTCCGTGCACGAACTCGCGTAGCGCGCTGGTTAGCGCCCCGGTCCGCGTACCGGGGCGCGCTTATAGATATATATATTTTTTGAACCTAAATTACTCAAAATCCACAGGAGCACATATTTTGAGACATAGCAAAGGCACATCGGGCTACCAGTCCCTACAATTTTGCCAAGTTTGGTAGAAATCCATTCAGCCGTTCGGGCTAAAAGTGAGGTCGACCGCCCTAGGGAAATTAGCATGGGGAAAACACATTTTGGGACCCCTTTTTATCTCGGCCCCCGATTGACGAATCCCCCCCAAACTTTCAGGGAATGACCGGAGCGCCGCAAGGCAAATTTGAGGAATTTTTCAGGCATATTCCTCAACGGGCGCCAAAGTTATTCCCAATAGAATGTTGCGAAATCCGCAACATTCTATTGGGAATAACTTTGGCGCCAGTTGAGGAATCTGCCTGTAATTTTCCTTAAATTTACCTTGCTGCGCTCCGCTCCTTCCGTAAAAGTTTGGGTGGGATTCGTGAAGCGGGGGCCAAGATAAAAGTGGGTTTCCAAAACGTGTTTTCCCATATTAATTTCCATAGGGAGGTTGGACTCACTTTTAGCCCGAACGGCTGAATGGATTTCCACCAAACTTGGCAAAATTGTAGGCACTGGTAGCCCGATGTGCCTTTGCTATGTCTCAAGATATGTGCTCCAGTGGATTTTGAGTAATTTAGGTTAAAAAAAATATATATATCTATAAGCGCACCCCGGTACGCGCACCGGGGCGCGCTCCAGCGCGCTACGCGAGTTTGCGTGCGGAAAGCTGATTGGCTCTCGGGTGTCTGCCTCATTCCAAACAGTACGGAGCGGCCACCATCTTGTGTCTCGGTAGGATCGAGACTCAAGAGGTGGCAAAAACAAAGGGTGAAATGACCAAAAGGGGGCAGGATAGATCCCCCCTGACCCCCTAGGTTTGATGTGGGGGCCATAAAAGGGCCCCGCGGGGCAATTTTTTTTTTTTCGATTTTCGCGGGGGGAGCGCCTGGTACGCACACCGGGGAGCGTACCAGGGAGCATACCATGGGGAAAACCCAGTGAAACAGTAAAATAATAATTTAAAGTGCTTAAAGGTAGGGTAGCTCTGAATAGAGTTGTTGTGTTGTGTGGGTGATTTAAGTACCAACATGTAGGTACCAATGCAGAGTCTTAAATTCAATGTACACCGTCTCCTCTGTAGATATCTTGCATGTTGTTACAGAAGTTATTGTGGTATATGGAATCCATACCATAGTCTGTCAGGAAAGCAGAAACAGATCCTTTAAGCACTCCATGAGAAGGCCTAGGTGATCATGGGTAGTCTACCCTGCTCCCTTATGATGTTTTCAAGTATTACATTTTACTCTCTTCTGAATCTACACAAAATTGGCAGTGATATGGTGCATTAGAGACAGACAGTGAGAGAAAGGAGGCAGGAGATGAAAAGGAGATGTCAAATACACATTGGAGATAATATAGTTTTTATGTAAATTAACTTCCAAAATTTTTGGGGAGCGCTTACCGGTGCGCGCTCCGGTACGCGCACTGGTAGCGCTACGGGAGTCCGCCATTTTGTGTTTCCGTAGAATTGAGACACAAGATGGAGGACAAACAACGTTGGGAATGGGTAAAAGGGGGCATGGTAGACACCCCCTGACCCTCTAGGTTTTCTGAGGGGGGTTTAGGAAGTCCATATAGGCCCAAAAAAATTTTTTTTTTAGAAAGAAATCGCGGGTGGAGCGCCCGGTACGCGCCCCGGGGAGCGTACCGGGGAGCGTACTTTGGTGAAAAATAGTGAAAAAAGTTAGAGTTAGATAATCGTTTTGAGTGATCAGAGGTAGGGTAGCCCTGAAAAGAGCGTTTGGGTTCTGTGGCTCATTTAGGTACCTACAAGTAGGTTCCAATGCACAGTTTTAAATTCAGGAGGAATATTCTATTCCCCTCATCTGAGAAGTGCACACCATCTCCTCTGTAGATATCTTGCATGTTGTAACGCAAGTTATTGTTGTATATTGAGCCCATTCCATAGTCTCTCATGTACGCAGAAACAGATTTATTCACATGTTTCCGTGCTTTCTCAAATTGTGGACAAAATTGGTTGGACCACTTCCCTTTCTGTCTTTGACATATATTGGAATATACCAAGGCAGTTTGTGGAAAAAGTGCCATCAATTGACCAAAGGTGTCCTTTAAAAGCATTTCCAGACCTACCCCAGTCAAAGTGCCCAAGTCATTTCCATCACAGTGCACAATTAAGAGGTCAGGGTGTGGCAGATGCAAAAAGGTTTTCACCAATGGTATCAATTGGTGACATCTCAAACCTCTCTGGCCAATCCACTTGATGTCCACATTTGGTAAATCAAGGTTGTGAAAATTTCTGATAGCTGCATACCTTTGAGCCCAGTGGATGTAGCTATGTCCAATAATCCAGACAGAATACATGGTGAGAGAAGGTTCTGGTGCAGTCAGATGAAGTGTAGGAATGAAATGGCAGTTGGAACAGTAGGAGTTTACAATAAAATAACTGTGGAGTTTCACTGCTCTTTAAGCACAAGCAATGATTGGTGGATTCAGATAGTTGAAAACTGAAAGTTAGGGTGCGTGGTTCTGTTCTGTGAAAGAAGTAATTTGAATGGTTAAGAAAAAGTCATTTAAAGAAACATTGCACCTGATAATCTGGTGTATTGAGAGGTCAAACATTCTTGCTGAGTTGATTTGCAACATGTAGAATACACTTTTAAACCTGAGAGTTCAGTGAGGAGGGAGCTGCTATGCTAACAGGTAGAAAGGGCTGAGGGGGGAAGGGTGTTGGTTTGAAAATAGTGAGGGAAGAGTTTTAATTGGTTGACATGAGGCATATGTGTGTAGAATTAGAGGTGTTCTGTGCCAGTCATGGTTGCAGTGTCTGGAGTGCATACCTTTTGCTCTGCTAAAGAAAAATTGGTGTGTGTGTCTGACACTGTTCTCAATCTCCCAAAGCATTTGTAAAGGTAAGTAATGATTCATTTAATATAGATAGAGACTTGTATGCTCTATAGAGAAGATAGGAAGCAGATTGTGGTTTTTTAATGTTGCTTTGTGTCATGTTTTTTGATAATGCTTGGTAAAAAGATTTTGCTGCATAGAGGAATTGTATTTTGTAAAATTGAGAAGTTTCAGTAGTGACATGGAATGCTTGTACATAGGACATGCGCTGTGTTTCTAAAATGTTATTTAAAAAAACGATTTTGGGGTAAATGAATGGCTTTTACATTTTTGAGAAGGAATAAATAGTGTCTGCATGATTAAATAAATATATTTGAACCTTTCACAATGATGTCACCTGTGTTACCTTAGATTAGGAAGCAGATTGAGCTTCTTTCTTGTTGGTTTGTGTCATGTTTTTTGATAATGCTTGATATCAACATATGCAAGATAGAGGAATTGTATTTTGTGAAATAGTGAGGTTTCAGTTGTGAAATTAAATGCTTGTACATAGGACCTGCGCTCTGTTTCTAAAATGTTATTTAAAAAATGATTTTGGGGTAAATGAGTGGCTTTTATATTTTTGAGAAGGAATAAATAGTGTCTGCATGATTAAATAAATATATTTGAACCTTTCGCAATGATGTCATCTGCGTTACCTCAGATTAGGAAGCAGATTGAGCTTCTTTCTTGTTGGTTTGTGTCATGTTTTTTGATAATGCTTGATATCAACATATGCAAGATAGGGGAATTGTATTTTGTGAAATAGAGAGGTTTCAGTAGTGAAATTAAATGCTTGTACATAGGACCTGCGCTCTGTTTCTAAAATGTTATTTAACTCCATGGCTGCTAAGGCAATTCCCCTCCTGTGCTGGGAATTGCTTATTTTCATTGTTTTTTGACGAGCTGGGCTCGTCATCAGTGTATGAGGAGGCTACACCATGACGAGCCCAGCTCGTCATGAGTGTCGAAGGGGTTAAAAAACAATTTTGGGGTAAATGAGTGGCTTTTACATTTTTGAGAAGGAATAAATAGTGTCTGCATGAGTAAATAAATATATTTGAACCTTTCACAATGATGTCACCTGTGTTACCTCAGATTTGGAAGCAGATTGAGCTTCTTTCTTGTTGGTTTGTGTCATGTTTTTTGATATTGCTTGGTATCAATGTTTGCAAGAGAGAGGAATTGTATTTTGTGAAATAGTGAGGTTTCAGTAGTGAAATTGAATGCTTGTACATTTGACCTGCGCACTGTTTCTTAAATGTTATTTAAAAAACGATTTTGGGGCAAATGAATGGCTTTTACAATTTTGAGAAGGAATAAATAGTGTCTGCAAGATTAAATAAATATATTTGAACCTTTTACAATCATGTCACCTGTGTTTCGTCAGAATAGGAAGTAGATTGAGCAGATGAGGTGAGGCCTGTCCAGGGGTGTAGATGAAGTGAGGCCTGTCCTGGGGTGCAGATGAGGTGAGGTCTGTTCAGGGTTGCAGATGAGGTGAGGCTTGTACTGGGGTGCAGAGGAGGTGAGGCCTGTGTTCAAGAGTGTAGTGGGAGAGAGGCCTGTCCAGGGGTGCAAAGGAGGTGAGGCCTGTGTCTAAGAGTGCAGTGGGGGAGAGGCTTCATGAAGTTCAGTCCACTTATTTATTATTATTTAGAGAATTTGTAAAGCGCGAACTGACACCTTGCAGGCTTCCTGGCGCTGGAAAATACTCTGTTAACGGTAGACCGGAAGAACAGTCAGGCTGGCAGTTTATTTGGGGAAGAGCCATGTCTTAATGCGTCTCCTGAACGGAAGAAGCTGTGGAATCTGACGTATGTCAGTGGGCAGGGTGTTCCACAGCTTGGCCGCGGCAACACTGAACGATCTACCCCCTGTTCTAGTTCTATTAAATCTGGGTACTTTTACCAAACAAGCAGAAGAAGAACGTAGGTTTCTAGCAGGTATGTACCACTGGAACAGGGCTTGTAGAGGTTTAGGTCCAAGTCCATGCAGAGCCTTAAAGACAATGCAGAGGGACTTGAATGCCACTCTATGTTTTAGTGGTAGCCAGTGAAGCTCAGCCAGAGCAGCTGTGGCTGAGGCCCTTCTCGTCCAGCCAAGAGCCAGCTTGGCAGCGGCAGATTGAATTCGCTGAAGTCTGTCCAGCATCGTGACTGGAGATTCCAGGAGCAGGGCGTTACAATAATCAAGGCGACTGAGTATTGTACACCTGACTATCGACGCCCTGGCTTGGGACGGAAGAAGAGGCATGATTTTCCGCAGTGATCGGAGTAGGGCAGTGCAGATCCCCACTGTTTTTGTCACCTGGGTTTCCATACTCAATTTGTTATTCAGCATGGCTCCCAGGTTGCGCACGGAAGGAACTGGCAGAGGTTTGACACTAAACTCCGGGGGCCAGAATTCATGTGGGAACTGACGGGGTATCTTAGTGCCGGAGCAGAACAAGACCTCTGTTTTCGCGGCGTTGAACTGGAGGGAGTTACTGTGTAGCCATCCAGCCGTCTCTCTTAAACAGTCGTGGAAAGTTGAGAACGAAATGGCATCTTCACCTTCCCACGAGAGAATAAGCTGTGTGTCATCCGCGTAGTTAACTGTTTTGACCCCAAATGATTGGATCAGTTTAATTAGCGGTATAAGATACACATTGAAGAGGATGGGGCTGATGGAGGAGCCCTGGGGGACTCCCTGGGGAACTGCTGCAAAGGCAGACCGAAACGGGGGGAGAGAGACAGCCTGTCTTCTGTCCCGAAGATAAGAGTGAAACCAAAGTAGTGCAGTGCCTTCCACTCCCACTTCCATGAGTCTCTGCAGCAGCCTAGCATGGTTGACCGTGTCGAATGCGGCAGACAGATCCAGCAGTATCAGTGCCACAGGCTGGTTCCTGTCCGCACGCATTCGAAGATCTTCCATGGCAGTCAAAACTGCTGTTTCTGTGCCGTGGGCAGGACGGAAACCAAACTGGTAATGGTCGAGAAGGTTATTTTGTTCCAGGTGGGTGGACAGACATGAGCTGACCCAACGCTCAGCGACCTTCGCTGGAAAAGGCAGCAGGGAGATTGGTCGGTAGTTGGAGAGACAGTCTGGGCTCAGGGAGGGTTTTTTTAAAAGAGGAGTGATTAGTGCCTGTTTCCAAGGGGTGGGGACAAAGCCACTCTGCAGGGACTGATTGCAAATTAGGCGCATGGTGTCGAAAAGTTCCATACCAAAGTTTTTCCATATTTTTGGAGGTAGGGGGTCAAGTGGGGAGCCCGATGTGATACCAAACACCAGTCTTTCAAACTCGGCAGCCGGGATCGGAGGGAATTCCTTCAGTCTAGCCAGAGGGACTGCACTCTTAAACACAGGTCTCACCACCCCTGCTCCCCAGGACAGGCCTCACCTCATCTGCACCTCTGGTCATGTCTCACCTCATCTGCATCCTGTTATGATCTATTATATCTAATACATTGAGGCTTGTCCAGGGGGCACGGAGGAGGCGAGGCTTGTCTAGGGGTCAGAGGAGGTGAGTCCTGTCCATTGCACTATTGGACACAGGCCTCACCTCCTCTGCACCCCTGGACAGGCCTTACCTCATCTGCACAATCTGCTTACTAATCTGAGAAAACACAGGTGACATGATTGTGAAATGTGCTAATATATTTTTTAAATCATGCAGATACTATCTAATCCTTGTCCATAATGTAAAATCAATTCAGGTGCCCAAAATCTTTTTTTAAATAACATTTAAAAAACAGAGCACAGGTCATATGTACAAGCATTTCATTACAGTACTGAAACCTCACTCATTTACAAAATACAATTCCTTTATGCACCAACATTTCTTTACCAAGCATTATCAAAAATGTATTAGTCTCTCTTATATTCTCTTCCTGACTTACTCTATTTTTCCACCTGCCCCTTCTAACACCCTCTCTCTGACTTATTCATTTTTACATCCTGACTCTGTGTTACACTGTCTTACACTCTCCCTTTGACTTACTTTCTCTTACACCCTGTCTGTGATTTATTTCCTCTCTCTCTTTTTTACAGCAATTTCTAAGTCATACTCTCTCTAACATCCTCTTCCTCATTTACTCCATCTTACAACCTTTCTGTTTTTAACATTCTCTCCCTGGCTTACTCCCTATTACACCTTTTGTCTGTTTTACACCCTCTCTCCCTCTTTCTGACTTTTTTATTCTCTTTCTCTCTTCCTGTTACACCCTCTGTCTGACTTACTCCTTGTTACATCCTCTCTCTGATTTACTTCCTCTTACACCCTCTCTCAAACTTACTCTTTCTCTCTTTCCCTTTTACAGGCTCTCTCTGTTTTAGTCTCTTTTACATCCTCTCCCCTTCTAACACCCTCTCTCTGTCTTACATCCTCTTACACCCTCTCTCTGTCTTACACCCTGTTACACCCTTTTTCTGACTTACTCCCTTTCTCCCTTTCTTTGACTTACTCCCTCTCCCTATTACATCCTTTCTCTGTCTTACAACATATTATACACTCTCTCTGTCTTACTCGTTCTCTATCTTTTACTCCCTCTACCTGTTACTTTGTCTGACTCTCTCTGTCTCTTTGTATTACTCCCTCTAGCTCTTTTTCTCTGTCTTACTCCTAGTTACATAGTTGCTGTGGTATAAACTTAGATATGTTGTAAACTAGTGTTTATATCGGTTGCTTATTGTCATTGCTTTGTTGTTTGGTAATAGTGGTCTATAATGTGTTATTTTTTTCTTTACCACAGATTAAAATCAAGATTTTAATATAAAGGAAATATGCCCTCAAGGCGGAGGAGAAGGAAAGATGCCAAGCGGAAAAAATCAAAAACAGCAATGGAATTAAAGCACTCCCCTACAACAAATACTTCAAAAAACACAAAAAAAGCTCCTGGTAAGACAACTAAGTCTTTTTTTCGGAACATATGTAGATCAAAAAAAAATGTTAATGGAAATGTGAATATACAGAAGGAGAGAGTAAATTTGAAAAGGAAGGAGAGGCCCCCCAAAAATGTTACTACTGGAGCAGGAGAGAACAGTATGTATAGGAATAGAAGGCAAAACCAATTTAGGGACATTCGTAGACGAATGTTTCGCAATAGGGTAGTTTTAAATTTGTTAAAAAATGTTAAGAAAGGTAAACAGAGAGCTGCTTTTTACAAGAAAAAGAAAAGTGTAGAGAAGATTGTTGATCAGGCTGTTGAAGTTAAGAAAAAATTATGTATTTTAGTAATCAATAGAACTAGGATACTTAACAAGGCAATTGATGTTTTCAAATCAAACAGTAGATGGAAAAGAATAATTAATCGGACTGATTTTTGTGAAGTTTTTTCTGGAGAATGGATGCATAGTTCAAGTTGTAAGCCATTTTTTAATGAGGAGAGTTACTTCCAGGAGAATGTTTTGGTGTATGCAGTTAACACCAGTGGTCGAGCATATGAGGTGAAAGACGGTTGTCCGATAGAAAAAGAGAAACTTGTGTCTATAGATGCAGAAGAGGTTTTAGCTGATGAAGTTTTAGGGAGATGTACTAAGGGTCCAGTGTACATTTGGAAGTGTAGTAGTATTTGTAGTGTGTGACAGGATTCAATCTATTTGCTTTGTAATTTCTTACGTACATATAGTAAGAAAAGTCTAAAACAGAAAATGAAGATGTTGCAAGACTTAGATCCTTGTAGAGTGAGAGAAAACACAGGTTTGCATAGGCATTCACTGGCTTGTCTTTCTAGAAAATTATGTCAGAGTGTTTTTCATCATTTTAGGATGTTAGCAGTGCATCATAATAAAATGAGGAAATTAGTGAGAAGGTTGTATTATGCAAAAAGTCCAGCACTTAAGCTTGAACAGTTAAACAGTGCTCGTTTGCATGGATCTCAATTAGATGTGAAGAACATTTGTGAAGAAATTGAGTTTTGTTATTTTGGTGAAAAAGAGGACAGTGTAGAAATTGACACAGTAATAGAAGGTAATGTGTAAGACAATGTACAGATTTCAAGTACAGAAATGTTTGACCAGGAAATTACCAAGTTTAAGGGGAAATCAAGTGAAAGGCCTAATTTTACTTGTGTGTGTTGTTGACGGACTCATTATAAGATTTAGACTAGGTTAGTTGATTTATATGCAAAAAGTGAAATGGAAAATAATAGTGAATGGAAGGATTTTGCAACTTATTTGTTGGTGGAGAATTCTTTTGATTTGAGTTCTGATCAGCGTATTTGTAATTATTGTTTTAAAAAATTAAATGAAAACAGAATGCCTGCTAGAGCTGTTCATAATGATTTTGAGTTGGTAGACATTCCTTCTGAATTGATGGATTTAAATACCTATGAATCTATTTTGATTCAATGTGTCCATCCTTTTCAGGCTATTGTTTGCATGGAGCCTAAGATAGGGAAATTGCCTCCTTCAGATTTACAGAGAGGATTAAAGGGAAGAGTTGTTTATTTGCCTCTAGATTTCAAGAAAAATATTGATACAATTGGTGTAGAAAAAGTGGAAGAGGAACCTCTGGTTATTCTAGTTAATGGGGTTCCGACAAAGAGTAAGAAAATCTGGCAAGATTTAGTGGATGTTAGGAAAGTCAAAAAGGCAACGTTGTATTTGGTCAAAAACAATGAGTACTACAAATATGTATGTGTTGGAGCAGAGGAAACAGCTACAGAAGAAGACAGTGATTGTTCAGCCGGCCAAATTGAATAAGTTGATGTGTCTAGAAGTGAAGAAATATATGAACATTATACTGTTCATCCTTTGCATTCCAAAGAAGAAATGGGGAATGCAATTGACTTGTTTCAAATGAAAGCAGCAAAAGGAAGTCCCATTAGTGTATGGGAAGAAAGTTTGGAAGCTCGTTGTTTTCCACAGTTATTTCCAACAGGTCGAGGTGGACGATATGACGATCGACCAGTTCAAATTCCTGCAGCTGAATACCGGACTTTAAGATTATATGCTGAAGATCCAAGGTTTCATCAATGCATTCCGTATTTGTTTCATCTACTGTATGAAAGTGACTTGTCTGGGCTTTCTTATGCAGTGAACCATATACTGAAAAGTGGAGCACATCTGTAAAATGTTTCAGCGAGGGACTTTATGGAGAAAGTCAATCTGCAAGACAGTATTTTGGAATCTCAGCTAATCAATCTCATGGCATGTCAACGTGGTACAAACGAGTATTGGTCATGGGGAATTGAAATGTATGCTAAGAAACTTAGGAACTCCTACATGGTTTCTCACTCTTAGCTGTGCTGAGTATGCATGTTATGTTATGTTATTTATATTTTTATAGCACGCAGCTGCCCCAGCAAAGGGGCGTCCTGGCGCGTTGACAGGCACTATAACATAACACACAATAAAAGAAAGGGACAACTATTCGGAGATGGGAAACAAGAAGGTTTTAATCGCCTGCCTAAAGGCGAGCAAGTCATCAAGAGCTCGGATGCGCACCGGAAGCGAGTTCCATAACCCTGCCGCGAGCACCTGAAAGGAACGGCCACCCATTCTGCTCAATTTAAAACGGGGGCAAACTGCCAGGTGGAGCGCCTCAGATCTCAGAGATCTCAGAGGAACATAAGGAGTGAGTAGATTGGCAAGTGCCGGCGGCGAGGAAGATTTCAAAATTTTAAAGGCCAGACACAGCGCTTTGAACTTAATTCGCTGTCTGACCGGGAGCCAGTCAGTGTAGGGCCACGATGGTACCAGACACTGAGCAATGTCTGGGGAGGCCCACAATGGCCTGTGCCGTGGCGTTTTGCACCCTTTGGAGCCTAGAGGCCTCCGCCTGTTTCATCCCTAACATCAGCGAGCTGCCGTAGTCCAGCCGAGATAAAATTGATGCCTGGACCACAAGCTGTCTGGTAGGGGGATCAAAATACTTTAAGACCGGCCTTATGCCCCGCAGGATGCCATAACACGTGGCAGCCACCTTCTTGGTATGATCCATAAAAGTGAGCGCAGGGTCCAGCCAAATGCCTAGATTTTTCACTCCAGAGGCTGGAATCGGAGTGACGCCCAACTCTGGTGGCCACCACTGGTTTCCCCACAGCTCAGCGTGCTTCCCTAATACCAACACCTCAGTTTTGGTGGCATTCAGCTGAAGGCAGTTGGTGCGAAGCCAGCTTGCTACTGCTACAAGACCCGCTCGAAATCTGGGGGCCTCCACCTCGGGGTCTCCACTGAGTGTCACCGCCAGCTGTGTGTCGTCAGCATATGAGGTCATCGTCAAACCCCACTGTTTGACGACTGCAGCTAATGGTTTCACATAGAGGTTGAACATTGTGGGGCTCAGCGAGGAGCCCTGTGGGACTCCCAGCTCCAAGGAATGGGTGGTGGATTGGCCTGGTGGTATTGCCACTTTAAAGGTTCGATCCGATAAAAATGATCGAAACCACTGGAGAGCGATGTCAGTAACTCCAGCTTCCTGTAAGCGTTGGATCAGTATATGGTGGGACACAGTATCGAAAGCAGCGCTTAGGTCTAATAACAAAAGCGCTGCTGTACGTCCAGAGTCAAGTACCTGGCGAAGATGTTCCGTGATGTAAAGTAATGCCGTCTCGGTACTGTGTCCTGGCCGGAAGCCATTCTGACTGGGATCCAATATCTGGCTGCGAGCCAGATGCTCAGACAGAACAGAGTTGACGTGGGCTTCCGTTACTTTAGCTATCCAATGCAATAGGGATATAGGTCGGTAATTTTCTGGCAGCCGAGGGTCAGAGTTGGCCTTTTTTAAGATAGGAGTAACCACTGCCTGTTTCCAGGCCGTGGGTACCGTTCCGTTGGACAATGACATATTGATAAGGTTCAATATGGGAGCTCGGCACAGCGGGGAAAGTGTGCTGATAAAGGCTGGCTTCAGCGGGTCTAGAGGAGAACCTGATTTAACCCTAAGGCTAAGCCTGTGAAAAGGTCTCAATGGACAAGTCTGGTAGAATAGCCAGGGTCTCATATCCCACCGCGTCGGGGTCAGTTACCTCTGGATTCGGGCGGCATGTATCAAATCCTTGGTAAATTTTTTCCACTTTCTCCAAGAAAAAAGTGGCCAGATTTTCACAGTTGGAGTCTGTGCAGATCACCTCCGAGGTGGCTCTTTTTTTCATAAGGTCCTTCAGGACCTTAAAGATCAGTTTAGATGGATTGGAACTGGTTGCAAATTCCTGAGCATAAAATGCGGCCCGTGCTCTGCAGATAGCCCTGTGATAGAGCTTCAGATCAGCGAAATACCGAATTTTCAGAGCAGGATCATAAGATCTTCTCCATTCCCTCTCTGTTTTTCGGCAAGATTTATTCAGCTCTGCAAGGGACTCATTATACCAAGGGCTAGGTGTTTTTGCCCGGCCTTTCGACCACCGCAGAGGTATAAGAGAGTCAAGAGCGTCGGTGATCCAAGTGCAGAACTGTTGGTAGCCTTGGTCCACATTAACAAAGGCGCTCAAAGGTTTCTGTTCCAGTAAACTGTAAAACTCTTCAAGTTTGAGCTTATGCCAAAGCCTTTTTAAAATAGGTCTGTCCACCGATATGAAAGGCTTATCGTGGACCGGACAAAAGGCTTCCACTAGCAAATGATCCGTCCATCCCATCTGCATCGGGTCTGACATCTTCACCCCCTCAAGCGTGGAAAAAAAGGGGTCCAAAATATGGCCCCCTGAGTGGGTAGGAAGGGTGACAAGCTGGATGAGTTGAAGAGCTTCAAGATCCGCCAGCAGAGTGTTCACGGTTGTGGATGACCCATTATCAAAATGGATATTAAGGTCCCCCATGATGTTAAAATTCGCACAACCGAGCGCTATAGGGCTAACCATATCGGCCAGCGCGGACTTGAAGACAGACTCATTGCCGGGAGGGCGGTAGATGAGCATACCGCTGAACGTAAAATGATGGCTGAAAGCAACTTTGAAGATAGCACTTTCACATGCGGGCAGTCCCGAAAGTTTCCATTCAGCCGGAAAACAGGATTTAACTGCCATGGCGATACCACCTCCTCTTGTGGCCCTGTTGGACGTAAAGACCGTGTAGTTCTGAGGAAAGGCTAGATTCAGAATAGCAGAATCTGAGTCCTGAAGCCAGGTTTCGGTCAGTAAGAAGAGATCAGGATCGTATTTCTCAATCAGTTCATGAATGGACTGGTGGTGTTTGACCAGAGACCTGACATTTAAGCACCAGATCCGAAGATCCCGAGACGCAGCACACTTGCGTATGATGGGAGTAGCGTCTTCCAGGGAGCGGATCTTAGTAGGGCTCATGAGTGACCAGCCCTTACAGGCACAGCTATATGGGCCTGCTAATGGGTCAACAGGCTTGTATAAACATACCCTGGACCTTTGCCCTATAGCCAACAGCTCTGACCGTGTATAAAAAAACATACCGCCAAGGACTGCAGAGATCCACGACGAAGGGGACCAGGACCTGCCCCGCCTCGCGCTACCTCGACGCGGACGAGCGCAGACAGGCAGGACTCTGGCATGACTCCGGCTAAGCGACGGCGTCCCGACCTGCGCGTCCCGCTGCACGGGAGAGGGAAGCTTTAAGTAGGGCCACCAATCCCAGCGCGAGCGCGAGGACGCTCCAAGATGGCGCCCGATTCTCTAACCTTAGCCCAACACAAAATGGCGCCCACAGTGGACCACCCCCGGGACCCAGGCCCGCCAAACGGCGGTGAAGTCGCATGGGACGACTTACTTCAATTTCTATGAGAGGCAAATGGAAACATACAAAATATAGAATTCAAAACACCTGGAGAACTGTGTTCTTTGGATCCAGTGAATGTATGCAGATATTTCAATCATAG
Source organism: Lissotriton vulgaris (assembly GCF_964263255.1). Classification (NCBI taxonomy): domain Eukaryota; kingdom Metazoa; phylum Chordata; class Amphibia; order Caudata; family Salamandridae; genus Lissotriton; species Lissotriton vulgaris. The sequence continues at coordinate 1,655,391,959 of NC_141687.1, forward strand.
ATTTGAAGCTATCATGTCTTTTATTGCCAACAAAAAAAATCCTCCCCTTGGAGAGGTTTTGGATTTCTTTTGGAGAAAGGAGTATCAAGCGAGAGGTGCTCTTCACATACATATGTTGTTATGGATGAAAGATGCACCCAAATTTGGAACTGATTCGGATGACACAGTGATAAGTTTCATTGAAGAATATTCAACATGTGCTGTTCCGAAAACTACCTAAGAAAACAGTTTAAGGCAACAAGTTTTACGCTTTCAATCCCATCGTTGTGGAAAGTACTGTCGTCGAAAATTCAGAAACAAGGACAAGTTCTACACAAAATGTCGTATCGTGTTTCCACGACCAGTGATTTCTAAAGGAAGAGTAAATAATTTGATGTCTTCTCTGCGACATACTGTGACGAGGAAATCACCCAAAAATACATACAATTTAAAAAGAAACAAAGAGTCCAAGTACATCAACGACTACAACCCAGTGATTTTGTCCATGTGGAATGCTAACATGGATATTCAGTTTGTTGCTGACAACTCTATTGCTGTGGCTCGATATGTGATGTCTTACATCACAAAAAAAGAAAAGACAGAACTGAAGGAAATGTGGGAGGACATTTCACATGAAAAAAGTATAAGTAAAAAAGTATACAGTTTCAGTCTGAAGATGTTGTCGCATCGAGAAATTGGAGCATATGAATGTTCTGATCGGTTATCATCAGCAAGTCTCTATGGCAAGTCTAGAACAATCATTTGGGTGAGTCTAGGTCTTGCTGCGACACGAAACTGACTTTTGAAATCTGTACAAGAAATTGAGTATTTGGCGGAGAAAGAACCAAACAGTACAGATATTTTGAAGACAAACATGTTGGATACATACTATCCAAATAGAAGTAGTCATCTTGAGAACACTTGTTTGCATGAAGTTCTGCAAAACTATAGTTATAAGAGGAACATCACAGAAGATATCAATAATGGAAAATATGCTGTCATTGGGTGTGAAGGATGTCTAGTGAAGCAGAAAAAAGGCCATTTGATCAATCATCGAAAATTGAGTTGCGAATCTCCAGACAATAGGGAATGTTACTATTTAGCTCTTTTGCAACTCTTTAAGCCATGGCGTACAGAAGAGGAACTACTTGGAGATTTTCTCTGTTACGAAGATTCTTTTAATGGAACCAAGGATACCATAGAATGTCCTGTTTTTCCAAATTATCTGTAAATGTTGAACGAAAAAATAGAGCAAGAAGCCATAATTGCTGCAGAGATTGCTAGAGACAGTTCTCAAGACAGTCAGAGTTCTACTTCATTGAGTCAGGATCCACTAGGAGGACCAATTATCCAAAATGAAGCTGCCACTGCCATGGATGAGGTGGAAAGAGCTATGGAACAAGCTCAAGAGGATGTAGTTAACTTAGAAGATTTGGTAAAACAACTAAACGTTGAGCAGAAACAGATATATGACAAAGTCACAGAACAGATTGAACATGGATTCAGTCATGAGAAAAAAGAGTGCTCATGTACATCATTTAAGCCTGTCCGACTGTACGTGAGTGGAGAAGCGGGAACTGGAAAAAGTTTTCTGATTAAAGCAATTGCAACTTATCTGCAGAAAAGGACTGAATCACCGCTGTCTTTTGGTTGTAACCGCTCCAACTGGGCTAGCAGCACATAACATTAAAGGGATTACTCTACTTCGTTTACTGATGCTACCAGTTGAGCATGATAATAAATTGCAATACAACAAGCTATCTGTAGATGCGTGTTCTGAAGTTTCCAGAGTCCTGAAGAAAATGAAACTTCTTATCATTGATGAAGTAAGCATGGTCTCAAATCTAATGCTTGCTTTTGTGCATTTGAGAATGCAAGAAATTCTTAGAACAGAGTATGATATGTTATTTGGAGGGAAACACATTATTGTTTTTGGAGATCTACTGCAGTTGACTCCAGTGAAAGGACAACCAGTGTTTAAAATGCTCACGCATGAAGATACCAGGAAGTCCCTAGGAAGAATTGGAAACGTTAATATATGGTTATATTTCAAATATGCAGAACTGCTTCAAAATATGCGACAGGCAAAGGATGAAGAATATAAAAAAATTCTACAAGATGTAAGAATCGGAAAACTAAGTGAGCATGGGAAAGAAGCTTTACATGCACGATTAATTTCAAATTTGTATCCAAATGAAAACATTCTTTCAGAGAATATTTTAAAGAAAATTACTGAGAACAAATCTGGGATATGTTTGATGCCAACTCTGCAAGAATGTTCCATTTTCAACAACAAAATGTTAAAATTAGAAAATGAAGAGATTGTGAAACTGGAAGCTATAGATAAAATAGAGCATATGGGAGCAACAATTATTTTGTCGGAAAATTTGAAATCAAAATTGGATTCATTAGAGAAGAGTATATCTAAAACTGCTGGTTTTGAAAAGACTCTGAATGTGTGTTTAAATTGGCGTATCATTTTGAGAAGGAATTTAAATGTTGAAAGAGGTCTGGTAAATGGAGCAATGGGTCATGTTGTTGATTTTGTGAATTATAGAAATAATATTGGAATTGAATTTTTAAAAATTAAATTTGATGGCATTGAGCAAGTACAACAAATCAGTTGTTGTTCTGCTAGATTTTTGCTTGTAAAAGACTTATATGTTCGCCGAAAACAGTTTCATGTTTGCTTGGCATATGCGGTGACAATTCATAAATCTCAAGGTTTAAGTGTAGATAGTGCTTTGGTGAACATTGGAAGTTCTGTGTTTAAAGAGGGTATGGCATATGTGGCATTATCACGAGTCAGAACTTTATCAGGATTGTACTTGATTAAGTGTGATGAGACAAAGATTTGTGCAGATCTAGATTGTGTTGAAGAATACAATAGGTTAAGAAGAGAGTATGCTCCACATTTGCCTCAATATCCTCTGTTTGAAAAACGTATGTTAGGCCGAAAAAGAAGAAATGAGAATAATTGCAGTGAGGTAGTAGCAAAAAGACAAAAAGTAGATGAAACTATAATTGTAAGCAGAAAGAAAAACGGATTCTGTTGAAGATGTTGTTGGATTTTAGTTTGAAAACAGTTCTGGTGTCAACTGCTATGCTAATGTAGTGGTTAATGTTTTTTTTTTTCTTCAAACTTTACAAGAACAGATTGTTGAAAATCGGGATCAAAGATTCTGCGGTTTATTGAATTCTGTGTTTGAAAAATGTAGCAGTGATAGAGCAAAAATAGAAAGTGTTTCAGAAATTCGAAATCTTTTAGACATATGTTCTGGTCCAAAAAAAATTTCACAGAATATTCAGCAGGATTGTCAGGAATTCTGAATGTATATGTTTGGTGTATTGGATGATGAAGGTGTAGATGTAGAAAATCTTTTTAGCCTTTCTTATCAATGGCAGCATGACTGCGACAATTGTAGTTTATCAAGTAGTACTACAATAGCCACTGAAAGATTTATATATTTGACTTTACCAGACTGCAAATCAGTGTCTTTTAATAATCTAGTTAAAGCAGCTGATCATAATATGGTGTGTACCCAATATAAGTGTCCAATGCTGTCCACATTATTTATACAAACTTATGGTCAGTATGTCATTTTAATGTTCCAACGATGTAGACCTGATGGAACTAAATTGACAACTTCTATTAAAAATTTCGTGGCTTCTCAGTTATCAATTTCAAGAAGAACCTTTGCAACTGTAGCTATTATTTATCATGACTGTCCTTCGACAACATCAGGGCATTATACAGCTTATTTAAAATTTCGAAAAGGCTGGACTTACTGTAATGATACTCATTTGACTTTCAAACAACGTTTGGCTTTTGACTTAAAAAATTCTTACCTAGTGTTTTTAGAACCAAAATTTAAGTAAAGGTAATTGGCCTATGAAGACGGGAGCAGTTAATAAAAGTTAGCCTAGTCAAGTCAAGTCAAGTCAAAAGATTTATATAGCGCGCTACATACCCAGAGGGTCTCAAGACGCTTGAAGAAGGGTGGGGAATTACTTCTCGAATATCCACGTTTTAAGTTGCTTTCTGAATGCTAGGTGGTTCTGAGTAAGGCGAAGGTGAGTGGGAAGTGAGTTCCAGGTTTTAGCTGCCAGGTAGGAGAAGGATCTCCCTCCCATGGTGGTTTTGTTGATGCGAGGTACAGTGGCAAGGGCTTGGTTAGAGGATCGTAGCTGGCGGGAGGGGGTGTAGAAGGACAGTCATGTGTTGAGGCATTCGGGTCCAATTTCGTAAAGTGCTTTGTGTGCGTGGGTTAGGAGACGGAAAGTAATCCTCTTATTGACGGGGAGCCAGTGGAGGTTTTTCAGGTGACCAGAGATGTGTTCTTTACGGGGGATGTCTAATATGAGCCTGGCTGAAGCGTTCTGGATGCGTTGGAGTTTTTTCTGGAGTTTTGCGGTGGTACCGGCGTATAGGGTGTTTCCGTAGTCCAGGCGGCTCGTGACCAGTGCGTGGGTGACTGTTTTTCTAGTTTCGGTGGGGATCCAACGAAATGTTTTTTTGAGCATGCGAAGAATGTTGAAGCAAGATGAAGAAACGGCGTTGACTTGTCTGTTCATCGAGAGTGAGGAATCTAGGATGACTCCCAGGTTCCGTGCGTGGTCCGTCGGGATGGGTGCTTTTCCAAGGGCCTCTGGCCACCAAGAGTCATCCCAGGTGGAGGGGGAGGTGCCTAGGATGAGGACTTCTGTTTTGTCTGAGTTCAGTTTCAGACGGCTGTTTTTCATCCATTCGGCTACTTCTTTCATTCCTTCATGCAGGTTGGTTTTGGCAGTGTTAGGGTCTCTGGTGAGAGATAGGATCAGTTGAGTGTCATCGGCGTAGGAGATGATGTTGAGGTTGTGTTGGCGTGCGATGACCGCGAGGGGGCTCATGTATACGTTGAAGAGGGTGGGGCTGAGTGAAGATCCTTGTGGTACGCCGCAGATGACTTCAGTGGCCTCTGACTTGAATGGTGGAAGGCGGACTCTCTGGGTTCCTCCGGTGAGGAACGAGGTGATCCATTCCAGTGCTTTTCCTTGGATTCCGACGTTTCTGAGGCGCTGTAGAAGGGTGCTATGACAGACTGTGTCGAAGGCTGCGGAGAGGTCAAGGAGGATGAGGGCGACTGTGTCTCCATTGTCCAGTAGAGTTCGAATGTCGTCTGTTGCTGCGATGAGGGCGGTTTCAGTGCTGTGTTTGGCTCGGAAGCCGGACTGTGAGGAGTCGAGGGATTTGTTGGTTTCGAGGAAGGCAGCGAGCTGGTTGTTGACCACTTTCTCGATGACTTTGGCCGGGAATGGAAGGAGCGAGATAGGACGGTAGTTTTTGAGTTCGGTGGGGTCAGCTGTGGGTTTCTTCAGAAGGGCGCTGAGTTCGGCGTGTTTCCAACTTTCCGGGAAGGTTGCGGAGTTGAGGGAGCAATTGATGACGTCTCGGAGGTGTGGTGCTATAATGGAGTCTGCTTTGTTAAAGATGTGGTGAGGGCATGGGTCTGTGGGGGATCCTGAGTGGATAGAGTTCATCAAACGGATGGTGTCTTCAGTGGAGATTGGGTTCCAGTCATTGAGGGTGTTCAAGGGGGGTGGGGGTCCTGCAGAGGGTTGGGTGGGTTGGTCTTCGGGTCGGTTGTCGAAGCTGTTGTGGATGTCTGCAATTTTGTTGTGGAAGAATGAGGCTAGGGAGTCGCAGAGGGCTTGAGAGGGGGTGATGTCGTTGGAGTTGGCTGAGGGGTTGGTAAATTCCTTGACGATGTTGAATAATTCCTTGCTGTTGTGGGCGTTGCTATCTAGTCGGTCCTTGAAAGCGGCTTTCTTGGCATTCCGGATCAGTTGGTGGTGTATGCGGGTGGCGTTTTTGAAGGCGTCCTTGGTGCTGGTGTTTGGGTCTTTTTTCCAGGCCTTCTCAAGGGAGCGACAGAGTTTCTTGGAATTCTTAAGATCATCGTTGAACCAGGAGGCCTTCTTGCTGCCTAGTTTGATTTGTCGTTTTTTCAGTGGTGCTAGGATGTCGGCACTGTTGGATAACCATTGGGTGAAGTTAGTGGCTGCTTGGTCGGGGTTTGAGGAGTGGGTGGGGGGGTTTTGAAGAAGCGATGAGGAGATCTGGTTGATGGTGACTTTGTTCCAGTTTCTTCGCAGAGTGGGTTGGGGATGGTTGGGAAAACGGTAATTTCAGAGTTTGTTTTGAGTAATTTGAAAACATACTGATACATCTGACACTATTTGGCCTTAAGGAAAGGTGAAGGAATGAGCAAAGAGTCATGACTTAACAGAAGGAGGAAATGAAAACATTGAGACATATTTCAGATGTTCTTGGAGCTTTTCTTATAGAAAGTCGATGAAATGGAGGTTTTAGAGAACAACAGAGTATTTTCCAACAAAAAGGACCTTCATGATGTACTATTTGGCATAAAGGAAAAGTAAGTGAATCAAAGATTAGTGTACATATGTGATTTTTATGTTTATATGTTTTTTTTAAACACAATCTTTTAGATTGTGTTTTTTTCCCGCTGTCATATGATGAATAGTTTGAACTCACTGTTTTTAGTGAAATTCAATATATTCTGAGAACAGCAAAAATAAACTATCTAACATGGTGTACAATTTATTCTATAGTTCACTCCTTTTCCCTCAATCCTTCTATATTATCCTCACTCCCTTCATCCCTTCACTCTGTGACTCCCCTTCACTCACTCTCAGTCATCTTCCATTCCTCATTCTTGTAAATGCATCCTCAATCAGACTCCTTTCTCTCTCACTCATTCCCCTTTTATTTACTCCTCTTTCCTGATTTAGTTTTGCTAACTCACATTCTTTTAGTATCTTACTTACTTTCAGTTCATTTCTCTCTTCTTCTCTTCCTCTCTGTCACTGAATGTATCTGCCTTACTCTTAGTAATTTGCTCTCCTTCTATTTATTTTTCCCTCTTTTTGTCCTTCTACATTACTTTAATTCCCTTTCTGTGTCCTTCACTCTTACTTTATTTCTTAGTACACTTTTATGATTTTTAACTTCTTGACCTGTCTCTTCTATTTTAAAATATATATTTTACTAATTATAACTTATTTTTTCTTCTCTCTTTCACAGATATAAAGTGTAGTAAAAACATGTAATTAAGTTTACATTAATTATATGGTAAGTGTGACTAAAAAATGTAGTTTGTCATCACCCTTTGCTTTAACCTCTCTACTATTCTCTCACCCTACCTCACCCCTGCTTCTTTACTCTTCTTCCCTCACTTATTCTTATCCTCCATGTTTACTTCTGTTTTCCTTACTTTCCTACCACATTCAACTTCTTTCAGTCCCCCTGCTTTACTTCCCTTACCCTCTGTTCCCTTCGTTCACTCCCTCACTCATTCCCTTTCCCTTACTCACTTACTCCACTCCTCTCACTTCTTCTTTCAGTCCCTCTGTCCTCACAGTTCCTCACTCCCGTTCCCTCACTCCGTCTCTCTTACCCTCACTGTCTCTGTCCTCTCACTCTGTCACTACTCTTTCGTCATGCTCACTCCCTATAACTCACCCACACTCCCTCACTTACCTTTCTTTTCTGCTTCACTCAGTCCCTTTCTGTCACTCCTTCCTTTACTCTCTCTGTCACTCCCCATGTCTTACCCTTATTCACTTTTATCCACCCTCTTTCACCCCTCTTTACTTACACTCACTGCTCTTTTCTTACCCTCCCTCACTGCTGTTCCTTTACTCCGGTTCCGTCACTACCCCTCATTCCCTATCCTTTACTCTCCTTCCCTTTACTTTCAACACCTACTCACATTCTCCAAGTACCTCTGCTTTAGTCTTTTTCCTCTCTCTTCTCTTCTTTCGCTCCCTTATTCATTTTCCTTTTCTCAGTTACACCCTCTTACACCTTTTCTCTGTCTTAGTATCTATTACACAGTCCCTCTGTGTTCTTCCCTCTTTCTCTTAACATCACCCTCTCTGTCCCCATATATATATATATATATGGAGAAGGAAGGAAAAGGAGGGGTTCATTTGGGCAGTTTCTGTGGGACACGCAGATTGAAGGAAAAGAGCTGAGGGAGGGCAGACGGATTTAAAAAAAATATATATATATATTCACCATTCCGTCGCTTCCACCTCGCTCTGGAGTTACAGCCAGCCAGGGTAAACAGCACTCGGACACGACACAGACTCGGACACGGACCAGTCAATTTTCGTTTTCGTTTATTTAGTGCAGGTAAAGTCCATGACGTTTCGGCTCCACGAGCCTTGTTCACATGTATATATATATATATATTTTTTTTTTAATCCGTCTGCCTTCCCTCAGCTCTTTTCCTTCAATCTGCGTGTCCCACAGAAACTGCCCAAATGAACCCCTCCTTTTCCTTCTGCAGAAAAGGCTGTGTATTTCTGCATGCGTCCCTTTCATCAAAAGACAGAACAGAAACTGCCAGAGAACTTCCATTCTTATCTCAAATCCAAGGACAGTGAGCCTTCCAAAGCAAGCTAAATCACTGACTGTGTATTTCATCTTGCCTACTAGATGTTCAAAGCACTTTTTCCAAATTAAATGTACATTCTATAGTAAGGTCAGATCTAAATTAAACACATTCAAGTCAATCATTAATTAATTAATTGAGCACTGCACCAAATTTCTGCATGCCATTTTCAAAATGCAGTTTATGTCTGAAACTCGCAAGCTCTAAGTGAAATCTGGGTGCCACCTACCCACTGCCCCCCTTTTTATTACATTATACGCTATAATTTTCTTATTATGCACTCTTACTATGTCAAAAGAAATGTATATTCTTACTATTATTTTTGATCAAAAGTGCCCCTCAACTGCCTTTTCAGTAGTGTTCCTGGGATATTTGTGCCAAGTGTACTAAACATAATAGAGCCAAGACCATTATAAGCACGCATCAATATTAACAGTGCCTTCTGGAGGCACCGGCTGATCTTCTTATAATGGGTATCTGCAAAGCACCAATGACAACAGTAGAACAAATTGAGCTCATTCCAGGCATTTTCAAGAAAGGACCAAATTTATTATTTTGCCTAGCAAAACAATTGACAGTACTTTTTCCCAAAAGACAGACCACAGATCATACCAAAAACAAACTAATGGTGTACCATGTTCACAAAGAACCCAAACAATTCAAGCATTTGTTCCAAAAATGGTTCTTAAACCAAGACAGTCTTCAGACTGCACCAAAATAAGACAGTCCGGAGACTGCACCAAGACAAGACAATTCGGAGACTGCACCAAGACAAGATAGTCCGGAGACTGTACCAAGACAAGACAGTTCAGAGACTGCACCAAGACAAGACAGTTTGGAGTCTGCACCAGGACAAGACAGACCGGCGACTGCACCAAAACAAGACAGGGCGGAGACTGCACAAAGTCAAGATAGTCTGGAGACTGTACCAGACAGTCCGAAGACTGTACCAAGACAAGACAGCCCGAAAACTGTACTAGACAGTCCGAAGACTGTACTGAGACAAGACAGCCCGAAGGCTGTACCAGACAGTCCGAAGACTGTACCAAGATAAGAAGATAGGCTCCAGCCCCAGGCCTTTTCAATAGTAAACCAAATTCAGCAAGTGGCCTTGCAGAGCGTTCACAAACACTCTGTATCTCAAGGATCCACAGAACCAACAAGTTCAAACAAGCCAAGAATGGTCCTCAGACCATATTGAAGATACCAAGAGACAAGACAAACTCACCTGGTGCACACAGGTCAAAGAAGGGTATTCTCCATTGCCGACTCTTCGGACCAAACAGTCAAATCCAAGGATTTCGCCTTTTCAGGGCCCCAGCCAGGATGACCGCTGGACGAGGCGCCGCTTGATCAGACAGGCAGGGCAGCTGCGAGAACTAAGCTGGGTCGTGTGGGGATCCCCAATCTGCCCATCCCACTGGACGCTGCCCCGACCTCTATACCCGGTTGCAGGCGAGGATGGGTCACCTGGTGGAGTCCCTTTTCAGGTGACAACTGAAGGAAGTGACCCTAATCAGGTGCCCGGGTCACCCGTGACCTCCTCTTAGCCTTCCAAGAAATGAAGAGTGGGTGCAAGCGGAAGAGAATACATACCAAGTCAGTTTATTGTAGATGTGCTGCAGCGGAGTCCAGTCTGACCAGACACATGGGATAGCTGCCGAGGCACTGCCATTCACCAGCATAAAGAGAATAATTATACATTTGAGCATCAGCACAAAACACACCCATCCAGTAACTTTCCACAGAGAGCAGCGGAGAACAAATGGGCACACAGAGATGAGCTAAGAGTCTGAGATCAGGCACACACTATCTCTCTGGCAAGGTTATACAGTCCGTGCCTGCATCTGGAACAGTGCAGGCAAACTTCTATCTGCAGGGAAAGGTATGCGCTAACAAGCAACTTTCTCATACTTCATTGAGGCCTAACCTTGGAGATGCAAATGCATCCCAGCAGCTTTCTGCTGAAACAAGCAACATGAGACAGACTTTAGTTTCAATCATAGAGCAAAATGGTGGCTGCATGGCAGAAAATGGCGGGACAAATGCAAACTTTAGCTCATACAATATTTGCAGTGATAGATTACACACGTATGTAATAGTGATTAATACAACATAGCTACATGAATGCTAACATAATACAATGTAAAACATAAGTGATGTAGCGATAACACATTCAATTCTAACATGCCTGGGGCTGTCGTACCACACCTGCCTTCCAAGTGCAGTACTCACTAGTGTCCTTGCTGCTGCAGTGACAACCCATGGCCACTAGGTGTCTCTGCATTCCTCCACACAAGCTTCAGCAGCATTTTCCCTCAAGTTTCCCTTCTTGCCAGCGTCCAACTCAATTCTACTGGGGTGGACGCAGCAGCTTTTCCTGTGCTGCAGTCCATGTCTCTATACTCTGTGTTCCATTGCTGTTGGTCCTCAGCTGCCATCCCACTTAATGTTCACTTCAGGGCTCACTTGCTGACCGAGGATGTAGACCTTCCTCCCCACCTAGCACAACAGTCTTGGGGGGTCTGCCACGTCAGTTTAGGCAGTTGCACTTACCCCATCAACGTTAAACCACAGCAACTGTCCCTGGGCAGCTGTGCTCTTCCCTTGCACTGTCCCTTGCAAACATTGTTTTTTTTTGTTTTGTTGGACAGGCCGCAGGGCCTTCCATAATTTGTAGGTGGCGCTGCCACCACTACTCAGACTCTTCCCCATGTCTGCAGTTTCTCCACATCCGCAGGCTGCGCAGAGTAGCTTGTGTGGGAAATTTTCCTGCTGTTGCTCCTTGTTGGGCCTTTGCTCTTCCGGACAGGGAGCCAGGTCCGCTGCTCCTAAACATAACAACATAACAACATAACATAACATAACATTGCAGCAAAGGCACCCCCATGCTTCTTCTTCACCTGCCACATCTGCCTTACTGACTGAGTAACAGGCTCATCCAGGTCTGCCCCTGAATCTTGCCGGCCACGTGCTCTCCACTCCCATAGGCGGGGCATCCTCTCACCGAACAAACACTGCGGGAGACCTACCAGGCAGCAGCACCTCCTCTCACTCTTAGGTTTGTCTTTCTTTTGAGAAGCTGGGCAGTCCTATCATGCCACTACTCACCCACAGCATTTTCTTCTTCTCTGTGTGGCAGCTTCGGTGGGCCTCTAGGTGGCACTGCCACTGCTCCACATTCTAGGCCACGACCTCTGCCCAGCTTTGCCGCTATTGCACCACCCCTCCCCAGCAGCACTCTTTCCACCTTCGCTGGTCACATGGGGGGGCCACACCAGGCCTCAGCAGTGTCTCGGGGAGGGCAACCATGAAGGAATCGAAATTTTACAAGGCCGGGCTATACTTACCAATAGCCCATATATAACATAAGGGAATAATAAGGCAGTCGGCAATGGAGAAGGTCGAATCGTTTATTCAATCAAATACAAGCCCAGTCAGGGGAGCCTCGGTCTACATGACCCATGGAGGTGCGCAGAGGAGACTGACGAAATACAAGTGATACAAAGCATATATACACTTTCACACATTCAGGTTAACACCCTACAAGGGAAAACACAAGTTGTCAGTAAGCCAGCAGGAAGACCCATATAAGGCACCATTAATTGCTAGTAGCTAAGCCGGAGCTATTCCGGGGGCAGGTCGGTGAGGTGCCTTCTTGTCTATCTAAAGCCTGGGGAGTACAGGAACGGGCTCTGCTAGAATGCACGCATCCCACAAGAGGGGCAGGTGCGACTTTGGGTTTCCCTGAGCTACACACAAAAGATCAGAGAAGCAGGCTGAGTGATTCAACATGGTTTCGTACCAAGAGCTAACCCATGTGACTTCTGGGAAACAGTACATGAACAAGGGGAAACGAAACAAGGTGGCCCTAGTTATATCAATAGGTCTAAATGGGCCTACATGAATCTTTCGTAAAGCTTACATATATAGCATGATACTATCTAGTTATTTATATGCATATACAGTTATATGGTACATAGTGGGCCAATCATGAATATATTTAATTTTATATCCCAACAGACGGCCCTTTTGGCCTACTATGGCCAATATAACTACTTAATTCCACAAATACCCCTTCATCAATCTGCATGAGGTCTATTACCTCCTTCTGAATCATTTGTTTCTCTATCTTTTCCTGCTGGGAAAGGGTCAGAGCTGACGTTATCCTATTTGCACAAAAAGTACAATATGCGGGGCCGCATTGGAGGCATAAACAACACGTGAAAATAACCCCAAATGCTCCTGATAAGATCATGAATATCTTCCAACCCCAAGTAGCCAGGAGGTCCCAGAACCATCCACTGAGGGACCAAGTGCCGTTCTCTTCATGAATCTTGCTAGCTAATCGATGTAATTTCTTAATCGCGAGGTGTATGGTAGGGGCCGAGTCAGGAATAAATATGCAACAAGAGCTGCCGATCACGCAGCAAGCTCCACCCCTATCTGCCAGGATGACGTCTAACACCATCCGATTTTGAAGAGAAACAAGCTTTGTAGCCTGAAGTTCAGCGGTAAGGTTGGTCAAGATCTCGGTCGTGGTTTGAACCACATTTTCCACTATTCTAGACCAGCGTCTTATGTTCCGACTATTAAAGATTGGACCCCAGAATGGAACCAGGCCCTTTGAAATATCTTCAAACTGCTGCAGTGAGGTATCTGTCTGATCAGTACTATCGGTATCATAGCTCCTAATAGTCTGATTAGATTCTACCTCTCTTTTTAGTAGCCAATGGGTCCTATGGTAATCAGAAGGGGCAATATATACAGGGGGATAAAGAAAGGACAGATAACACCGTCCTGCTCATCCTCGAGGGAGCCAAGTATAAGCATTTTCCCCGCATACAAAATATACATTAGGGGGAATGATCATCGGGGGAGTACTGTCGGTCTGCAATGTCTAGGTGTAATTACAGGTGCTACTCTCCACCTTAACGTGACCTCGCCCCCTAATACAGAATAGGGGGGTGGCATTGATTATGGGGATCGGCAGGGCTTTATCATTTGTAACATTGCGTTCCTTAAAATGCTGGAAATACAGAGTAGAATTAAAAAGTTCAAAATCCTGCATTTCTTCCTGCAACCAGGTATCATTTTTGGAATCAGTATATACATTCTTACAAGCATTTGGATCTAAGGAACCCTGACCTTCATCCCCTTCAGCATCGAATCCTTGGTGTCGCTCTATATACTTCAAAATGGCTTCATAGTCCTATTCAGAATATATTTTGGGATTTGCAACATAGTGCGAATACATTACCGATAACAGTTGCCACCATGCTTCACAGCTAGCTAAATAGGACAAAGGGAGGGAAATGAATAACTCATGTTGATGCATGACTGACGGTAACAAGCCACAAACCCAGCAGTTCATTTTGTTTGTGGTACTGTGGGTCTGATGCAACATTTCGATAAAAACATTCTTTGAATAAGTTTCCCTATGCCTAGCCTTATGCAGAGGCAAAGAATAAAAGAGATTTTCTTCTGGGGCAGGTGTAGTTTTGAACAATTTCTGCACGGGATGCCGAAATTCCAAGTATACAAACACACACATCATTATTACAGTAATTATAACAATAAAAGCAACGAATGCCACCTTCACTCTGGTGGGCCATCCGGAAAACAGTTGCATATTATGAATATGACGCCGAGGGGCAAGTGGTCGTTCATCTTCCATCATAAATCGATCAAAAGGAAACATGCTCTCTAAAAGTCCAAATCTATCTCGGTCCCTTGCTAAAAGTCCAAAACTAATCTCTGTATCCATAAAGCACGCACACCACCAGAGGGTTTCTTCTTCCCACCAAGGGATCTTCTCCCTGTGTCCGTTTTTTAGAGCCTCACAGGCAGACCCTTATCGCTCATCCAAGGAAAAGCAAACTTTCAGATTCCAAAGGTACAATGGCGGCCCTTAACTCAGTCTTTGCTTCTGAACAGAGCCTTATAACACAATGTTCCAAGCTCTCTGCGAGTTCAGTCCAGTGTCCCGCTCAGTACCCCAATCACTCTACTCAAGGTTTTTCAACACAAAGTATTGGTCTAATTTCTTCCATCAGAGAGTGGGGTACCGCGCTGTTTTCGGGGCCGCAGATCGTATCGACAATGGCCAGGTTGCTCCTGGTCAGAAAACAATTCGGTAGCATGGGTAACAGACTCGGTCACCCCTTGTGGCACCTCAGGACTGGTGGTTGCTTCTGACTGAGCTGTCACACCTTCCCCTTCAGGCAACACTTCACTTGATTGCCCTATTTCTTGAGCATCCGAAAAGGGCACAAAACTTTTGATCAACTGACTCGGCACTCCGTCTTTGTTCTGCCGATCAGGAGGTAGGGGCAGCGGCAGGCGCTTCACGTGCTTACGCGGATCCAGTGCTTTCGGCCATGCACCTTCACCGCCGTCCTAGTGACCAAGATGATCTGGTAGGGCTCGGACTACCTGGGCTTCAAACTCGATGTCCATTGATAATTCTTCACCAGTACCCACTGGCTGGGCTCCAAACGATGTCCAGGACCCTCCGGTAGTAGCTGCAATGTGTCCTATACCTGCTGATGAATAGAACGCAGATCTTTAGTCAACGCATAAAGGTAATCTGTCATCAACGGATAATCGATGTCCCTAAAAGATCTGGGTCTGGGGACTCCCCACACATTTGCAGGATGGCCAAATATCACCTCATACGGAGACAGACCGGTTCTAGTATGAGGAGTTGTTCTAACGGACAATAAGGCCAATGGGAGGGCATCAGGCCACTTTAATCTAGTGTCTGCACAGATTTTGGCCATTTTGAGCTTCAGGATACCATTATATTTTTCTACCAAGCCCGCTGACTGTGGATGTCTAGCAGCATGGAACTTTTGCCTTATTTTTAATCCATCACAAACACTTTGTACAAGTAAGGCATTAAAGTGGTGCCCGTTGTTCGACCAGATAATTCGGGGCAAACAGTATCTAGGGAAATATTCCTTGATTAGGACTTTAGCAGTGGCAATTGCAGTGGCATTTTTATTGGGGTAGGCCTCGACCCATTTACTAAAAGCACATACCACCACCAATACATACTTCAAATTATTCACACGTTCCATTTGTATGTAATCTATCTGTATGACTTCAAAAGGCAAGGATGGCGGAGCAAAATTGCCAGTCAAAACAGATTCTCTACCTCCAGGATTATGCTGTAAACACACCGGGCAATATTTAACAATGTGGGCTGCTGTTTTGGAAATGTTCGGATTATTCCATACTGGGTCTAATACTGCACTAATTCCTTTTGCACTTATGTGAGCCGGGCCATGCTCCATGGTGACCACTGCATATGCCAATGCATTAGGGAGCAACCATCGCTGCTTCTCAGATCGGTCTATCCAACATTCATTCTCATCTAGTTTCCCAATCTCCCGTTCCCACCTCTGCATCTCTTCCATAGTCGCTTCCTTCTGTAACTCTTTCACACTTTCAATGGTATTATCAAAAAGGGATGTTTCGGTGCTCCATCGGGCAGATGTACTAGGAAACATGGGACTTCCTTTAGCCTGAGCCGTTTCCTTTGCTACTGAATCGGCAAAGGCCTTCCCCTTTCCAGTAGAATCTACAACTTTCTTGTGAGCACTGCCTTTAATAATGGCCAACTTCTTTGGTAATGTCAAAGCAAATAATAATCGATCTATCAAGGGACCATGTTGAATTTTCTGGCCATGCGTAGTAAAGAAACCCCTCTCCCTCCACAGCCTCCCAAAACTATGGGCAACGCCGAAGGCGTACTGTCTGTCTGTAAAAATATTCAACCTCAGACCTTCACTCAATTCACAGGCTCTTAACAAAGCTGTTAGTTCAGCTGTTTGGGCTGAGTGGTGTGCAATCCGTACGGTTTCCACTACTATCTTCAAAGTTGTAATGGCATATGCAGCTGTTGCAGTGCCATCTGGTAACTTAAAACAAGAGCCATCCACATACAATTCCCCGTCTGGTTCAAGTAAAGGGGTGTCAGTTAAATCTACACGCCCCTTTGTTTCTTCTTCCGTTCTAAATACACAATCATGGACATCAACTCTTTTATCTTTCTCCGCGAGAGGCAATAGTGTGGCGGGGTTCAAAGTAGTACATCTTTTAATAGTAATGTGAGGGGCAAATAATGTCAATTCATATCCTGTCAATCTGGCACTCGTCAGGTGCTGGGTCTTAGTTCTATTTAAAAGGATATCCACAGCAGGTACTATTACTGTGAGGTCAGTGTTCAGGACTATTCCCTCTGATTGTCGGATGGCCAGTGCCACTGCAGCAGTAGCCCTCAGACAACTTGGGAGGGCTCGAGCAACAATGTCTAAAACTGAAGAGAAAAATGCAAAAGGTCTCTGTTTTCCACCAAAAATCTGAGTTAACACTGATAATGACCAACCGTCCACCTCATGCACATAAAGTAAAAAAGGTTTTCGGTAACCTGGAGTTCCCAACACAGGTGCAGAACAAAGAGCAGACTTTAAAGATTCAAAGGCTTCTTGACATTCATCCGTCCAGGGCAGGGGTTCATGCACATCTTTGGTTGTCAAATGCAACAAGGGTTTAGAGAGAAGTGAATAGTTAGGAATCCATTGACGACAATAAGAGGTTATTCCAAGAAAAGCACGAACATCACGTTGAGTACGAGGTATAGACATGTTAGTTATAACAGATATTCGTCCAGGAGTTAATTGCCTCCCCGCTTTCGACAGGAAATGGCCTAAGTAGGTCACTTCCTGTCGACAATATTGGAATTTAGAAAGGGACACCTTATTTCCTTTCTCAGCCAAATGGTGTAACAATTTCACCGTAGCCTCTTTGCATCCCTCCTTAGTATCAGAGGCCATCAATATATCATTCACGTACTGAATATTTGTATTCCTGGCTGGCAAAATTAATTCATCAAGAACTGCCTTTAAGGCTTGGCTATAAATACTAGGACTTTCAGTATAGCCTTGAGGGGCGCGTGTAAATCTAAAACTTCGGCCAGCAAATGAGAATCCGAAGATATGCCTGCTATCATGATGAATCGGGATGCTAAAGAAGGCATTCTTCAGATCTATTACAGAGAAGTACTGAGCTGTGGGAGGAATCATAGTCAAAATAGCAGTTATATCGGGTACCATTGGATACTGTGGAACCACTATTTTATTAACCTCTCGAAGGTCAATCACAAAACGATATGTGTCCTTATAATCTGGGGCACCATCAACTGGGGTTTTCTTCAAAATCGGTAAAATCGGACTATTACAAGTATTCGCCGCTGTTTCTCCCACTACCCCCTTTTGAGTAAGGTTGCGAATAATGTGTAACATAGCCCGTTCACCTTCTGGTGAAATTTCATACTGTGGAATGCGAGGCCGGAAGCATTAGGTTTCAGGGTAATGGACACGGGGCTATCTTTAACAGCCCAACATCAGTGTCACCTGTAGCCCACAGTGTCTGAGGAATTGTAGAGAACTCAGGGGGAAGATGTTCACCTTTTGCAAAATATTGAGCGTCCATCAAAGAAGGTTTCTGCATCGTCAAATATACACCATCCGGTGAACAATAAATTCGAGCATGTAATTTCTTTAAGATATCCAAACCAAAAAGATTCTTACCACAATTTGATGTCAACAGAAAGGGTGACTGTATAGAAATAGGACCTACAGTGAAAGGCAAAGGCTTAGAAACGGGGCTTACCACAGGTATTCCAGAGAAACCTACTGATACATTATTCTGGCCAGACAGAGCAGCCCCTGGGACCATTGTATTAGCAACTGAACTATTCATTGCTCTAGTATCCAATAGGAATTTTCCCGATGCGCCCAACAGTTCACCTTGTACATAAGGTCCCTCTTGGTCAACTGGTACTGTAATGTGGCATCCTCTCTGTCCTTGGCTGTCTCATGTATAGTCTTGCCCGTCGTACCCGTCCTCCCTATAATTCTCGTCATAGTACTGCCTATTTTGTGGGCTATCAAAATAGTTTTTCAGAGAATCCTCCTCCTCTCTTCGCATACTATTTCGATCCATATTTCCCCGGCCCCGGCCTTGTCCCCTACTGGGGCTGTTTCTTGCCAACAACAAAGGACAGTCCGCTCTCCATTGCCCCTCCTGTTTACAATATCAGCACTGATTAATACCTATATTCGGGGGACCTCCTCTTCCTCTGCCAACAGCTACACCCCTTTGGGAGGAACCACGCCCACCTCGTCCTGCACTCTGTCCTCTACTAACTTGCTGCAACAAAACTCTGGTCTTTAAATCTTTCGTCTTCTTTTCAGTTTTTTCCTTGCTTTCATTTTCTCGATGCTCATAATATTGAGCCCTACTGAGGATCACGGACGGGGTGGCCGTGGTCCACGTACTCTCAGCTGCCTGGAGGCGAGATATAATCTCTGGTAGCAAATTTGTCACAAACCTGTTTACAAACAGTCGTATCCCCCCATCTGTAGACAGATCCTGCCGACTAAAATCTATGAATGTTTTCTCAAACCTGGTGAAGAAATCCGACACACTCTCATCTTTCTTTTGTTTACAAGCCGTTAATTTATCCCAATCTATTTTCTTAGGAGGGAGGAGGGTCTGCATAAATGTAATAATTTTATCTGGTACTGCTAAAATTTCATCTCGGGGTTTCTC
This sequence comes from Lissotriton vulgaris, assembly GCF_964263255.1. Classification (NCBI taxonomy): domain Eukaryota; kingdom Metazoa; phylum Chordata; class Amphibia; order Caudata; family Salamandridae; genus Lissotriton; species Lissotriton vulgaris. The sequence continues at coordinate 1,655,411,017 of NC_141687.1, forward strand.
TCCAGGTTTTCGTTCCTTATCCCAAGTCTTCAGTTGATCCCATGTTCCCCCTAGCTCGGGGACATGATCCGTATCATGTATCTGCCTCCAGATATCAACCGGGATCAAAAGGCCAAAAAATAACTCAATGTCAGCTATAGTCATAATAGCGGAATTGGCAGCCTCGGCCAATTCCTTATAATAAGCTGTGGGATTCTTACGAGGGTCAGGGAGCTGGGCTTTTAATGTAAGAACCTCACTTCGTTTCAAAGGGGTATAAACCCATTGTTCCTGAAGCCTTGCGTCCACCCTTGCTCTGGTAACATTGCCCCCGGCGTCCTTTATTTCAGGTAATTCCGGAAAGAAGAGAGGATGTACCTCTCTCATAGGGTGCTGGGCTCCCCAATCGGCACATTTCCGATGCATTCGCTCTCGATACTGTAAGAGAGTCGCTACATTCTGATATACTTCATCAGACTGTAATTGGAACTTATGGGCTTGATCTCTTATATCCCTCAGTATTTGAGGAGCGAACCCTTCCTCAAAACACTGTTCCCATAGCGAAATTAATCGGATCGCCATATTTTCTAAAGCCAGTTGCTGAGCAACGGGTTTAAAATCTTTCGTGGTGCTCCAAATGTCCTCCATCATATAAATGGCATTCCTCATCCATTGGGACGCCTGATTTACTATAGTCCTTCTTTCCTCCATACCTAACGTGGATCTAGTAAAAATCCGTTGTTCACTCAAATCAGACCCAAGACGCTTAGGCATGGTATCTAAGGTAGCCAAAGCTTGAGGATCTATAGCGCTTCGAGCCGGGGGAGAGAGAAATACTGAATGTAAAGGGGAAGAAACAACCGTGTCCGGTTGTAACGAAATCAAGGGTGAGGTAGTTGGTCGGAGTGAGGGAGGGGGAAGTAGTGCACTCCGTACAGACCAATCAGACGGGGCCGTAGCCACTGCTCCCGTAGGGTCCTTAATGACTAACGCAGCCACGGGGTGATCTATTCGAGCCAAAGGCACTGCTGGATATAAACCCTGCGGAGCATAAGGAGGAGGCGGACAAGCTTCTAATAATTCCTCCAGCTCATCTCCGGTATCGGGTCGGGCCACGTAACTTTTATCAGTTTCCAAATGGAACTGTCTGTCCATTTGGGCAATATTTTCCTCTAACTTTTTTTATCGTTAGCTACGGCTTTCTGTGTTACAGTCTGCCCAGATTTAATCTTTCCCAATTTCTCCTCCCTTATCCATCGCCGTTTAGCCTCCTTTAACCATAGGTTCAAGGAGTCAAACATCGACTGGCGGCTTTTATTCATAAACATTTTATTTTGGAGGTAATTAATCTTTTTCTCATCGAATGACCCTGTTAGAGGCCATTGCAAATCAGTATTATCATTCGTGTATTTATGCCATAAGGTATTAAACAAAATTGGTGTAAGACCATGTTTAACATACATATCAAAACTGGGGCTTCCCTCGGGAGGGGCAGGCTGTCTTTCTTCCAGGTGAGGACCTCTCCGACAGCAGCACCCGAAACATATTTTGCTGAAACAAGGCATAACAATAATAATATCACAATTCTTATTTACAATTTTCAATCATTCCTTTCATGCGGGCGCGCCCTCTGCACCATTCACTCTCTCATACTCCTCCTATTTTCCTACCATGTAAAGTGCTGTAAAGCGCGTCAGGGTAACAATGAGCTCAATACAAATTCAATGCAAATGACACGTCTTCTGAAACGAACAGAGCCCGTCGACTCTTGTTTGGGGAATCAATTCAAAAAGAATTCCAGACCAATCCGAAATTCAACCACAAATGAACTGAGGCCACTTGGTAAGAAAACCACAAACCCACTCCCTGGTTATCCACTGGTCGCATTCTGGTTGGGCCAGATTTCGGGGCACGAAGCTCCAGAACCCTAGCGTACCCAGTTGCTCCCAGGGCTTCCCCGGAGTGAGTTTGGCCGAGCGAGCCCTCCATGCTCCACGAGGCACCAAGTATTATCTCCAATATTTACCAAACAAATCCGTGAGGGGTCTACCCGTGCAGCCCCTGCGCCGCAACGTCAGACCCCTCTGATTCCCTTGTGGACCGGCTTTCCCGACCACCAACAAAAAGCAGACTGCTATTACCAAGCAAACACCTTTTCCAAGCGTCCGTTTCCTAATATAATCAAAAGGCTCACTCACCTGGTGCACTCAGGCCGATCCCGACTACTCCACTGCCGATTTCTAGACAAACTGACACAGCCTGTTCTTCTCTCGGGTTAAGCCCGTAGGACTCCGGTGTAGGGTCTTCAGCAGCTGGGAGGGATACTGGGCTCGAGGGCGGAATCTCTAATTGTCTTACCACAAGCGGGTGTTTCGGATCAAAATACTGCTTGTCCACCCACTCGGCCAGAACTCCTCCCTGTCCCTTCTGCTCCTGTTTACAGGAGGGGACGACCCTATCGCGGAGTCCCGGCGGAGTCGCCAACTGAAGGAATCGAAATTTTACAAGGCCGGGCTACACTTACCAATAGCCCACATATAACATAAGGGAATAATAAGGCAATCGGCAATGCATAAGGTCGAATCGTTTATTCAATCAAATACAAGCCCTGTCAGGGGAGCCTCGGTCTACACGACCCATGGAGGTGCGTAGAGGAGACTGACGAAATACAAGTGATACAAAGCATATATACGTTTTCACACATTAAGGTTAACACCCAACAAGGAAAAACACAAGTTGTCAGTAAGCCAGCAGGAAGACCCATATAAGGCACCATTAATTGCTAGTAGCTAATCCGGAGCTATTCCGGGGGCAGGTCGGTAAGGTGCCCTCTTGTCTATCTAAAGCCCGGGGAGTACAGGAACGGGCTCTGCTAGAATGCACACATCCCACAAGAGGGGTAGGTGTTATGTTATGTTATGTTAGGAGGTTCTTTTAGAGCGCACTATCACCGTAGGTTTCCTGGCGCTGATTGGGGTTCTGGAGATGGCAGATTAGAGATTAACCAGATTGGGGGAAAAGCCAAGTTTTGAAAGACTTACGGAAGAGGATGAGTGATTTAGCAGATTTGAGAGAGAGAGGGAGAGAGTTCCAAAGTGTAGGGGCAAGATGTGAGAAACTTCGACCTCCAACCCTCGCGAGTTTGAAGGAGGGGATAACCAGGAGGTGGAGATGAGAAGATCTAAGAGTGCGGGGGGGGCAGTACGGAGTGATGAGGGATTTCAGAAACCTTGGGGAGGGACCAGTGAGGGACTTGAATACTAGGCAGCCAATCTTAAAGGCTGCCCTAAGATTGATTGGGAGCCAGTGCAATTTGGCAAGAAGAGGCTTGGCCGACTGCCATTTAGGGATCCTGAATACCTGTCGCGCCGCTTGGTTCTGGACGATCTGCAGCCTGTAGAGCAAGGTTTTTGGCAGGCCATGGTATATGGAATTCGAGAAGTCCAAGCGGGAGAGGACTAAGGCCAGAGTGACTTGGAGCAGTACTTCGGGGGACAGAAGGTAAGCGACCTTTCTGATCCTGCAGAGCTGGTGCATGCAGGAGGAGACCACTGCCCCCACCTGGGCCTTGAGAGAGAGTTCGGAGTCAATAATGACACCCAAGCTCTTCACGGATGCCACAGGGGCAGGGGGAGGGCCAAGTCCACTGGGCCAAAAGTGTGGACCCCAGTGGGTGGAGCTCCTGCCTGGAAGAAGGAGCTCCGTCTTTCCAGGGTTCAGCTTGAGCTGATTTTGGCTCATCCAGAGGAGAATATGAGACATGACAGAGTGAAAATTGGAGACAGCAGAAGGGGTGGAGAGAGGAAAGATGAGTTGTAGGTCGTCAGCGTAGTTGAAGACGGTGACGTCCCACTGCCTCAGAGAAAGAAGAAGGGGGCGAAGATAGAGATTGAAAAGAAGGAGGGACAGAGAGGAACCCTGGGGGACACCACAAGTGGAAGGTACTTTAGGTCCACGGAAGGTACCCAGACTGACCGACTGAGACCTGCCAGACAGAAAGGAGTGGATCCAGGCCAGCGCAGGGCCCTGGAGGCAGGCTTGTTCGACACGGCGGATAAGGATGTCATGATCCACCGTGTCGAACGCGGCCGACAGATCTAACAAGACCAGGGCCTGGGGGATGCCCTTGTCGGCATTGCCTCTCAAAGTGTCGAGCACGGCCAAGATGACTGCCTCCGTAGAGTGGCCGGGTCGGAATCCGGCCTGGTTGGCCTCCAGGAAGTTCGAACTTTCGACAAACTGTGAGAGGCTAGCAGTAACATGGGCTTCCAGAATTTTGGAAAGGTAGGGAAGGAGGGAGATGGGTCGGTAATTAGCTGGGACCGAAGGGTCGGCCCCCGGCTTCTTCAAGAGAGGGACTAAAACGGCCTCCTTAAAAGAGCCAGGCACCGTGCCCGAGGAAAGAGACGAGTTCAACAGAGGTAGAATGCATTCGGGAAGGGAGAGGCAGATAACTCGTAGTATAGACGGGGGGCAACAGTCATCCGGGGAACCAGACTTAACCCGGGTGACTAGTTTCGCTAGGATAGCTGAATCAAGGGTAGGGAAGTGCGAAAGTGAGGAAGAATTATGAGGAACCAAAGTAGTAACAGCGTCAGGAAAGGAGGCGGTGATGGAGTCCTTAATCATAACGATTTTATCCACAAAAAAGGAACTGAGGGCATTGCAAGATTCCTGGGTGGGGGCCTGGGTGGGAAGGGTCCTGGTGTCAGTGGTAAGTTCCCCAATGACTTTAAAAATTTCCTTAGATTTAATGGGTGCAGAAAGGATTCTTTCAGCGATGTGTGCAGATTTGGCCGCGATGATGGCTTTCTTATATTTATTACGCGCGACCAAGTAAGTCTCCCTACTTGTGGTGCAATAATCCCTTCTCCACCTGCGCTCCAATTGGCGAAGTTCAAGGTGTTGCTGTTTGAGATCAGAGTTGTACCACTTGTGAGAGTGATTGTGCCGGGACCGAGGGAATTTAGTGAGGGGGGCTAAAATATCGCTGGCCGAGGCAAGCCAACGAAAGATGTCGTTGGCTAGCTCGCCAGTACTGAGGTCGGGCGTGAGGGAGGGGCGTGATTTCGAGAGGAGGTCAAGAAAATCCTGAGTGTCTACAGCCCTCCATTTTCGTGCCATGCCGCCCTCTGAGGGAGGGACCCTGATATGGCCAGTGATGGTAAGGGTGGCCTCGACCAAAAAATGGTCGGACCAAATGCAGGGAGTGATCACCGGGTGAGAAAGCTTGACCCCATGGGTCCAGATGTGATTGAGAATATGGCCTCCAGTGTGTGTGGGGACGTCTATATGTTGTTTTAGGTTGAGGGACGATAGGGCCTCGAAAAGCTCAATGGCCTGAGGACCGGCATCCTTATGTTGGAACCAATAGTTAAAGTCCCCGAAAATGGCCACACGGGGGGAAGAAGTGGTAAGATTGGCCAACTGTTCGACAAAGGAGGAGGGAAAAAGAGGCATAGGGTAAGGGGGACGGTATAGCACCACGAACGTGACAGCGCCCTCTTTCGTGCCCAGGTTGATCACAAGATTATCAACTGCTGGGAGAGTGAGCGAGGAGGTAGAGATGATTTGTAGGTTTTTCCGAATTACTGCTGCAACACCCCCTCCATGACGACCACCTGATCGATTGGCGTTCAGCATGTAATAATCGGGAGGTAACGCCGCCAGGATGTCTGGGAGCGAGTCTTCCGATAGCCATGTCTCCGAGAGTAGGAGTATGTCAGGGCTCTCGGTAGTCAGTAGGAGGAAGATGTCAATCTGATGCCTGATAAAAGAACGAGTATTGAGATAGAGTATGCGAAGGCGTGACTCATGGGTGGCAGGTGTATCATCCCCTAAAAGAGGGGGGGAGCTTCCCATGATTTCCAGAGAGGAGATGCGGGCCCAGGTGATGGGATGAAGGGAACAGGAGGGGAACTGCAATGCTTTAAGTGCCGCAGCACTGTAAGTTATGGGAGCAACAGCGTCCCTGGACCCTGCGCCCGTCTGGGCACGGACGGGCACAGACGGGCGGGTGTGACCTTGGGTTTCCCTGAGCTACACACAAAAGATCAGAGAAGCAGGCTGAGTGATTCAAATGGTTTCGTACCAAGAGCTAACCCATGTGACTTCTGGGAAACAGTACATGAACACGGGGAAACAAAACAAGGTGGCCCTAGTTATATCAATAGGTCTAAATGGGCCTACATGAATCTTTCGTAAAGCTTACATATATAGCATGATACTATGTAGTTATTTATATGCATATACAGTTATATGGTACATAGTGGGCCAATCATGAATATATTTAATTTTATATCCCAACAACCACTCCGACAGCCGGCTTCCTCCATGTTTATTTCTGTGCGGCCACTGGCCGCACACTGTTTCTCTAATTGCTGCCTTCCTTGACATGCAGCCCTGCCCTTGTAACCCTGCACGTCGAGGCAAACTCCACTCTCGTCATGGGCTCTTGTGACGGCCCAGGCTGGTACTTGTCATGGTCCCAGGTTCACCTGATACCTGCCAGTTGACCGGGCACTCCTCCTTTTCGTGCCACAAATCCTGCAGCTGGCCAGCACCTCCGCAGTCCGGCACAACTCTTGCTCCTATTGGGGTCCATGCCGGCCGTCGGAAGGGCCACTTCCACTGGTTCCCGCACTCGTTACGCGAGCCTCTCTTCTGCCGGGTGGGGTCACACACTTGCGGGCCCTTTGGATGCGGGCTGAGCGCCCGGTCTTCTTCGCCCAAGGGGTCCAGGCACCAACTTGGCGCAGCACTCCACCCCTTAGTTCACGGGGTAATCCCACACCTCCGTTGCACCTCTTCCACCCTGCAGGCTCACCTTCGGCCTCAGTGTTGGCAGGGTTGCCCTTGACATGTGCAGTGCTTTCCCCCTTATCCACCCACAAGCCGGCAGCACAAGTGGGTCCAACTCGCTCATCGCCAATATACTGTTATGAGGCCCTAGGCCCCCATGCACATGCAAGGATGACACGGACACTGGAATGTAGTTAGTGGAACTGGCCCAGGACACGTACGCCTGGCCTCTTTGACTGTCACATGTCTTGTGATGCATGTGTTGGATGGGTGTGGGGTGGGGTGTAAGCAAGCCTTGGGGATTGGTTGGCACAGCAAACACCAGACCAATGATCAGCCGGTCACTACAAGTAACACCTCATTGCATTAAGTCACGCCTGCAAAATACAGAATGAATAACAAAGACGCAATAAAGTACCATTGGGTTACCTTTTGTTTTGGAAATATTGCCATTTATTTCGTACAAACTGCCACCCTCTTTGAAATCTAGCTGTTTGCACAATTTTTTTTCCGGTTTGGCCCACAGTCTACTGCACATATACAGAACTTTGCACAGGAAAGGAGGACCTCAGTGAATAGGTGGTGTACCAACCTACCACATTCGTACCCAAAATCCCAAACCGACTAGCTATAGTGTCTCTTTCGTTCTCCGTCTACAGCGGAGCTACCAATGATTAGACAACCCAGAGCATGCACTCTATCTTGGGATTCGCGGGAGCCAGAAACTTTTTCGCTTACTCAATCATGCCTGTCCACAATGTGAGTAATCAGAGATGCTGTATAGTTTAAAATGTTTATTTCAACTAACGCGCTCTATGGTGCAGTACACGAGCCAATACTAGCAGCAAAATGCATAAACCCAATATAGGGAGCATTGTTACACTACCATAAAATACAAACAGGGATAAAATGTTATAAAACAGTGGAAAAGGACTACATGACCTCACCACCCTCCTCGTGACAAGAGATAGTTTACTATAAAAAGAAAGACCTCTGGGCTTTGTCAGCAGCAGACCCCAAAACCTCAAGGCCTAGATGCAACGTTCACATCGCAGGACAAGCACAGCTTTTCTTGCTGGAAAGGGGTCTCCAATAACCCTGGGCTTAGTTCACGTAGTAGCGCTACGCGTAGCTACGCGAAGTGCACTTCGCACTACGCGAACTACGTAGTGCAGTAGGAAATGCTGTTCGCAATGATTGCACAGTGCTGGATGCTTGTCCATGGATCACTGACAAAATATCGACAACGAAAATATAGAATAGAAAAAATATTGTCATCAAAATATCGACTACAATAATATCGACTGTCAATACTTATTTAAATAAATACAAAAACATCGAGTTCACAATATCATCAAAAAACATATCGTATCCCACAATATCGAATTAAGAAATACTGTTACCAAAAATATTGTTAAACCTAAAAACAAATCTAAACTAACAAAAATATCGAAACCAAAAATATAGACAACTAAAATATTGACATTTTTACAATATAGACTATCTAAAAAGAGGTCAATAAAATATATCTTTAGCACAAAAGATACGTTTGCATTATAATACATGACACAACACTTAAATAACATACAAACATGATTTACTAATGCATGTACATATAAAAATTAAACTGTCATACATAATAAAAATTATATTAGTAATCATAAAAGCTTTGCAAATTATAATACTTGCATTATATAACAATCAAAACAATGTTTAACCCCTTCCAAGCTGCCGGGATTCTGCGCCTGTGCGGCAGAATCGCGAGTGGGCGGGTTTATGACGGCCCCCAGCACACGATCACCGTAGTGCATGATGGCTGGGGGCCGTCATCAGCATGGAAGGGGTTAATACATTTTAATACCCACCTACAACTATTTTTGAAACTAAAATCTCTAATATATATTTTATTTCCTATTTCTTGAGACTAAAGAACTTCAGAAAATAAAAAAGTAAGTATAAAATTTTCAATCAACAAACGCCCTAAAATACCCACCCAAAAATCCCTTTTCGTCTAAAAACCCTATCAGATAGAAATAAAGTGATCCAATTATTAACTATTTTTTCTCTTACCAACGGAAAATACATCCTTAAAATTGAAGAGAAAGCTTAAAATCATCTCCTAGACATTTTTTAACATCAAAGTAAACATTGTAAGTATATTCACTAAAATGTAAATGTATTTAAAAGATATGTATCATTTGTATATTTAAAAAAATGTTCATTCTCCCCTAGCATAACCAAGAACAACATGACTGAAGGTGCTGAATTTGTGATGTCTCAAAAAAATAAAATGTTATTATGTTATATGGGGTAGATACACAGGAGAAACAAAGTGGTCTCAAAGTTGCTTGGAAAGTGTAAAAAACACTACTCAAACAAATGCTATGGTAGAGCTAATATTGATGAAACTACTGCTCTTTCTGTAAAAGAACATAATCACCCCCCAATATAACATAGATTGAGGTTAGAGATGCTCTAGAAAGTATTAAACAAGCAAGTACTAATACTGATAAACCTACCACCATCAATACTGAAAGAACAATTATTAAAGGTACCTCAACATGCATCAGGACAATTACCCTCAATAGATTCTTTAAAAATAACTATTGCCAGACAAAAAAAGCAACTACTTTACTATACCTACCCCTAAAACCTTTGAAGAAGTAGTTATTCCCCCAGAATTAAGCATAACTCACACTAAAGAACCATTTATTTCTTTTGATAACAAATACCCTGATAAAAGAATAATTATGTATGCTACTGCAAACAATTTAGTGAAATTACAGCAATGTCGCATCTGGATTATCGATGGGACTTTCAAAATCTTTTCAAAACCATTCTACCAGCTGCACACAGTGCATGGATTGCACCAACATTCTAACATACCATTCATCTATGCCCTATTTAAGCATGGGCGAATTTTGCGAATCTGGCGTTCGTGAATTTGCGTATTTGCGAACTTGCAATCCGCAAAATCCACGAATTCTCGCGAATTTGCGGATTTTTTTTTGGGTGTTCGCAAGGGTTTCTACCAGTTCGCGAGGGTTTTGTACCAGTTCGCAATTGCGAACTTACTTGTCGGCTCGCAACGGTCGCGACTATGTTGTTTCTACGTCTGGTTCATCATCACAGGTTCCCAGCACCCTCTGTTTCACCACTGCCACCCTCAGTTTCACCCATGTCACCCTCTGGTACATTAATGCCACCCTCTGGTTCATCATCACTGTAGATTATGGGGGGGGAAAGCAAGCACACCTGCCCTGCTTCAACTGACATGAATTAATTTGGGGTTGATTTATTAATGTGTCACTGTTTTAAAATTCCTGTCTGGCACCTGCTTCCTTATCTGTAATTTGCTTTCTGTTGCAGTGCAATTTTTTTTTCCAGGACCTTTGTGGCCTACTTGTAGCTATTTTATGAGCCTGCTGTGAGGGTCAGAGCAGGGTCATACAATTGTTGCAACTAGCAACTGAACTCTGGAGGGGCCCCAGTCAGGAATCACTACAGGGAATGGTTACTATTACTAATGATGAGTTTGAACTTTTGCACCTGCTGAGTGCTTTCAGTTTTGCAAAACTCATTTTTCTGCAGAACAGCAACTTTAATGCCCCAAACAAACATAGGCAACTGAACTCTGGAGGTGCCCCTCAGGAAGTACTACAGGGATTGGTTACTAATGATGAGTGAACTTTTGCACCTGCTGAGTGCTTTCAGTTTTGCAAAACTCGTTTTTCTGCAGAACAGCAACTGTAATGCCCCAAACAAACTTACTTGTGAAAGTTGATTTCTAATCCAAAAGTGATCCAAAGAAAGTCAAAAGGCCTCAAATCAAAAAAAGTGCAGGCAAATGTCAACCTGAGGAGTTAATCTGATAAAAATCATCATTTTCAGAAGGTCTATGCTGCTTGCTAGTGGACTTCTTGTGCAGAATTTCAAATTTTGTAATTTCGCGAGTGCGAGATTGTTGCTGCTCGCCGCACCTACATGTTCGCAATTGCGAACTCTCGCGATGCGTCGCCAAACTCCCACGGGATCCCGCAGCAAGATCCAAAATGGCGCAGCACTCGCAAAATATCGAGAAAAGCAACTCGGCAAACGCTGAATGACAGTAAGTGAATGCCGCACGCCGCAAAATTGTATCACCAAGAAAAAAAAATCCGCTGTGTGCGAATTTGCGGATTTTTGGTAAATTCGCGAGCGTTCGCGGATTGCGAATTTACCGAAAATCCGCAAAATCCGCGAGCGGAACGGATTTTCCACCCATGCTTAGCCCTATTACAAAATAAACAGCAAACTACCTACATAGATATACTAACTAAAATAAAACAAGAAACCAATAATTATTTTCCACAAAAAATATTTATCGATTTAGAATTAGCCATGATGAATGCTATACTAAAAGATTATCCACACACAACAATCCAGGGTTGCTATTATCATTTTAGCCAGAGTCTGTGGAGACATCTACAAAAATCAACCCTAAGGGGGTCATTTGGATTGCAGATGGATCGCCACCGCCCGTATGGTGGTGGCGATCCTCCTGCTAAAAACCACCTCTCCCCCCTGCATTTCCCCTGCCATATTACCATGGCAGGGGGACCGCGGCGGACGGAAAGACAATCTGTCTGTTTTCTGCCGTGTCGCAGAGTCGACCGGGCGGAAAAGCAGCTATCATGGTGGCGGTGTCTGGGAGACACCACCATCCATATTAGTATTAGTGCGGGGTTGTGTCTTTCTGTGGCAGCAACGCATTGTGGCATTGTGGCCGGCAGTACTGAGTTCACTGCCCGCCGCAATGTCAGGGAAGCTGGATCCTAATGGACCCCACGGAACCCCCGCCCTTAAGGCGGGCGGTCCCATTTCACGATAGGATGGCGGGCGGACAAAGTTTGCCCGTCATCCTAATGACCCCCCAGGGTGGGAAGACTACACCGATCAAGGCATAGAAGGCAACCAAAGTTCCACATTCCTTGGTGGAATGTGTCCCTAAGTACCTTAAGCAAAGAAGTCAAAACAAATAATAGTGTTGAAGGACGTCATAATGCCCTTAAACCTACCCTACAAAAACTACTGGAATCTATACAAAAGAACCAAAGGTATCAAGAATTACAGATGGAACAATGTGTAACTCAAATTTGTCTTAAATGAACTAAGCAAACTAAACAAATGTTTCATCTACTACAAAGTCAGGTTACCCTATACCCATTAACAAGAGGCCTGGACTACCTATCCCTAATAGCCAAAAGCCTCTTATAAAATACGTATCCACAGATAATAAAATGAATTCGTTTACAAAACAAACATTTTACACACATAAATTAATGATATTTTCACAAATAATCTGTAATAGTCATATTTGTTTTCATATACTACATATATGTACAATTAAATATTATTTATCAAAATATAATATATATCACAACTAATTATAATAACATCTCCCACCCAAAATAATTAGAAAGAAAGAAACGTACGATTCATGTAGCAGTAGAGGATGTAGTCCAACAAGTAATAATCCTTTCATTTGTCTGGTAATGAATAGTAATTCTAAAAAATGCCCAAAAAGAAAATGCAAAAATTTAACAGGTCCAATATAAACCCATCCACGATAAATCCTTGAACTCAAAACACTCAAAAACCCGAAAAAGATGTAAAAATGTAAAAGAACGCTCCAGGAAATCCCAAAAAAAGAAAGAAAGTGTGCTAACTTTATTAGTTGAATCAACATACACACACTTTTTTCTTTAAACGTGTCTTCCTCTCCAACGTAACATCAAAACCTTCAAAAACCCGAAAAAGATTTTAAAACAATTTAAAAGTAAAAACTGCTCCAGGAAATCATGAAGAAAGAAAGTGTGATAACAATATTAGGTAAATCAAGTAATACACATGTTTTCTCTCTAACGTAACAGCGATTAACATTAACCTGAAAAAAATGTCGGAAACATACCCACCCACACAAATACACCCAAAAACATGAATAAAATACAATAACATCAGTTTAAAACAACACAATAACACATATTTACTCACATAATCAGCTATATACACTAGGCCTCAAATACTAACTCACAACACCTCAGTAAAACATTACTAACACCTACAACACACCAAAAACACGACAACCTAACAAGACATACACTACAGACATCCTAACTACACTTAAACATAACTATTTAGTAAGATATAAGACTTAAAATTCCCCTTACCTTGCTCAACGCGACGCAGCTTCCAACCGCGAGCTTCTCCAGTCTTGAATAAGCCAAAATAACATTACACAGCTACAAAATAGTCCCAGTGAAATAAAAATGGCTGCTTAAATATATTTAAAAAAAATTGTAAAATGAAAAACATGAATTGTACTAAACTGTAAATGTTACAAATATGTTTCTGTATCTTTAGAACAACTTTGTAAATAATTATGCTTTGCAAAGTTATAATATTAATTAATATAAATACATATTGATTATTATGTTATTTTTATTAATTCTAAACATTATTACAAATACATATGAATCATTTAAAAACGTGCAATAAAACTTACCTATTAAAAAATGTTTTTTTATACAATGCAAAAATGTATTAATTAATAATATTAATATTTTATATATTAATATCATTAATTAAATTCATGAATACTTGCCATAATATTCTTTTTTTCTCAAAATGTAAATTATTCTCAACAACAGCATTATAATCTTGCAATATTATTCTCATGTGAAATATACACTAATTTATTTTATGTATATATTTAATAAAACAATGTTTAGATTAATACTGTAAATATAATATATTTTTTCAAAAACTGTTAAAAACTGATTAATAATATGTGTTGTTTTTTATAAGTATCAATACTTATGTTATTAAATGTGATTATATCATCAAATATTATTTTCCTTAAAATGTAACATGAATAAATGAATATATTCATATTTTCTGTATTTTTACTAATGTATACTCCATGCTAAAAATATATTTCTTTCTACTTACTTCTACAAAATAAAGCTTGTTTAAAAATGTAAATGTGTCATTATTGTTCTATATATATTTATTAGTATAATATTTCACTTACATGTATTTGTTTTATAATTGTATTTTGTTTTAAATATGTTCAATAAGCAATTTTTTTATTGGTAAATTATAAAATATACTTCATTAACACAAAACAAATACATAATTACTGCACAGAATATACATTTCTTATATTCATTACATTGTAATTACAACTATTATTAAATTATTTGTATAATTAATAATATGAATGTATAAAATACAAAAGAAATAGAATGTACATAATATTAAAATATTAATAAATTTACTAATAATTTGTAAAATATACTGTACATAAACATATATAATTTTCTATTCCCAATTCTCTTTAATAATAGTCAGAGAAGGTGCTGGACACTAACCATACATAGGGGCATATTATCAAGACAGGTGATAAAAGTATCGCTGTTTTAGCAGCAGAAAACTGCCGCTAAAACGGCGATAATGGGCTTGATAATATGCTCTATGCAATTCCAATTGAAGACCATGTTAAATGTCCTTCACATTTAACATGGGCTTCAATTGGAATTCCATAAAGCATATTATCAAGCTCATTATCGCCGTTTTAGCTGCAGTTGTCTGCCGCTAAAACGGCGATAATTTTATCGCCTGTCTTGATAATATGCCCCAAAGTTCTCTATTCCCACTCCAGTTAGGTGAAAGTCAGGGAAGGTGCTGGACAATAACCAACATATATATTTAAAATTAAATTAAAAGATTACATTTTAAACTATTTAAATTTATTAATATTTAAAAATAATGTGTAATTTTATACTATTCATTTTAAAACACTCCCCACCCTTATCCCCTAATAACCCAACATCTCACTCCAGAAAAAAAATTTGATTTAGAAATTAAAAAAAAGTGTAATTATATAATTTCAAAACTAGAATAAAATTTCAAAATTTTAAATAATTTAAAAAGATGAAATTTTAATTTATCGTGTGATTAAATAGAAATATTTTTAAAACACTCCCCACCCTTATCCCCTAATAACCCAACATCCCAGTCCTAAAACAAAAATATAAATTCAAAATTAAAATAACATTTGTAATTATATAATTTTGAAATTAGAATGAAATTTCTCAATTTTAAAGAATTTGAAATTATAAAATTTAAATGTTATGTGTGATTAAAAACTAATATTTTTAAAACACCCCCCACCCTTATTCCCTAATACCCCAACATCCCACTCCTAAAACAGAAATATAAATTCAAAATTAAAATAAAATTTGTAATTATATAAATTTGAAATTACAATAACATTTCTAAATTTTAAAGAATTAGAAATTATAAAATAAAAATTTAATATTTGATTAAATACTAATATTTTTAAAACACTCCCCACCCTTATACTGTAATAACCCAACATCCCGCTCCTAAAACACCTATCTTACAATATTTTTTTTTGAATAATACAAATATCAATACAATTAAAGTAATAATAAATAAAAAAACAAAAATTACGAATTCTATATTTACAATATTGATATTTTACACATTCTATATATTATGTTTTGATATTTTTAACAACACTAATAAATCAATATTATCTACAAACGATATTACTAAATCGATATTTTATGCTTCAATATTTTAAATATAAAAAAACTATATTATTACATCAATATACTATACTTCGATATTATGGTAATATCGATATTTTGACTTCGATATTACTTTTATTTGATATTTCAAAATCAATGTTATGTATATACCTTTGGCCTAACTATGACTCAAATAGCGGCCGTTAGATAAGGGGTTAAAACCTCATTTTTATGATTTATTATTTTATAACTTCTAGCACTTACCCTTACATATAAATTTTGTGGTTTATTTGCACTAAGCCTCTCTTGTAATCAGTTGTAGCAACATACGATGTCTTTACGATCAGGAATATTTAGGGGCCGATTCCGATTCGGTAAAATTCCCTACGATTCGCCGTACGGAGCGTTTTTCCTGTACGATTCATACAGCTTCAACGTCCCCGTACGTACGATCAAGTACGATCCAAACCCAAAGGAGATGTCCGTATGAATTGTATCAAACACTGTACGATCAAAAAATACATACAATTTGTATCCAGTTCACGCAGTATGCAAGGTCCCTACATAAACAAGCAGCAGTGTCCGGCCCAGCAAGTACGATTCGTCTCTGCGACACTCCGTACGACCCTTTTTGTACGGGAGCTGAAAACAGCCGTAAAAGCAGAGTCTGGCTCGAACCGCACCCCGGTACGTGACATACAAGCCATGAACCTCATCGTCTGTGTCATCCCAGTCCTGTACGCCTATGACCATGTGCATAGAAACCGACGATGGCGCAGTCGGTGAGTACTACGTACCGCAACAACGGAAGTCTACTTGTACGTTGCATCTTACACATTCGACTATACCACCATTGTAATAGGGATACGAGCCGCACATACGCCATCAATGTTGGGGTACGGTGCATTTGACGCTCGTGTATGGCACCATTGTAATAGTGATACGACCCGCACACATGCCATGAATGTTGGGGTAAGGTGCATTTCACGATCGTGTATGGCACCAGTCTAATAGTGATACGACCCGCACACACGCCATGAATGTTGGGGTACAGTGCGTGACATCTGAGGGGTGGGTGGATATGACTCCCAGCAGTGTCCAGACAGATGAGGGGTGGGTGGATAGGACTCCCAGCAGTGTCCAGACAGATAAGGGGTGGGTGGATATGACTACCAGCTGTGTCCAGACAGATGAGGGGTGGGTGCAGAGGACTCCCAGCAGTGTCCACACAGATGAGGGGTGGGTGGATATGACTCCAATCCGTGTCCAGACAGATGAGGGGTGGTTGCAGAGGACTCCCAGCAGTGTCCAGACAGATGAGGGTGGATGGCTATGACTCCCAGCATAGGCCAACAGTATGGGGGTGGGTGGATATGACTCCCAGAAGTGTCCAGAGAGATGAGGGGTGGGTGCAGAGGACTCCCAGCAGTGTCCACACAGATGAGGGGTTGGGTGGATATAACTCCCTGCAGTGTCCGGGCAGATGAGGGGTGGGTGCAGAGGGCTCCCAGCAGTGTCCACACAGATAAGGGGTGGGTGGATATGACTCCCAGCAGTGTCCAGACAGATGAGGTGTGGGAGCAGAGGACTCCCAGCAGTGTCCAGACAGATGAGGGGTTGGTGGATATGACTCCCAGCAGTGTCTAGACAGATGAGGGGTGGGTGGATATGACTCCCAGCATAGGCCAACAGTAAACAGTATGGGGGTGGGTGGATATGACTCCCAGCAGTGTCCAGACAGATGAGGGGTGGGTGCAGAGGACTCCCAGCAGTGTCCAGACATATGAGGGGTGAGTGCAGAGGACTCCCAGCAGTGTCCACACAGATGAGGGGTGGGTGCACAGAACTCCCAGCATAGGCCAACAGTATGGGGGTGGGTGGATATGACTCCCAGCAGTGTCCAGACAGATGAGGGGTGGGTGCAGAGGACTCCCAGCACTGCTCAGATATAGGGTGTGTACATCATCATCAGCATACCACAACTACATGGGGGTATGTGCACATCCCTAACTTGTGACTTTCATGACAGTGCCATAGCAACACATCACTTACAGCAGTGTCCCACTCCCTGGAGGATGGATTACTGTCACACACTGCGTGACACACCACTGGTGGGTGTGATGTCAAATTCCACATGCATACCCACCCATGGAGTTTGCTGGCTAAATACACACCTGACCATCATGACACTATAGTGTCTAGTGATGTAATAGCCCACCGAACAAAGAGAGCGAAATGGAACACACACTGTCACGTACATTCCTGGGCTGATATGAATGTCCTGTTAAGGGGGAACATGCAGCCATTACCATGGTTTGATTACACCTTGTTATCATGGTTCACACCTTGTCATTATAGAAGACTTTGTATTAGTTTGATTATTGATGCTATGCCTTTATGCTTAGTAATATAGCTGCAATGCCTGTATGCTTATTAATGTTGCTACAAGCCTGATTAGGCCTCTTGCCTTTGCTTATGCTTATTGTTTGTGGCATTTTGGGCTTGGGCGTTAAGAATCACATTATTCTCTTCCCGCACGTGTTTACCGGTATTCGGCTTCCACGTGCGGGTCACGAATGTTCTGGGAGCAGCACAAGTATAAAAGGCTGCTTGGAAAACGCGGTGACGCTTTGCTTCATTAGAGCGTCTCCGTAAGTGCATCTGTGTCTCCTGAAGCCCCCGACCTCTGCCCTTCTCCAAGCCGTGTATACAGTTCCTCCCGAAGGTTCCGATCATCGCTCTGACAACCCGCATGTATCCTTTTAAGAATCCTTCCTGTTACCTTCAAGATCAACATACCTCCCGGCTTACCTGCACATGGGACCTTCTTGGCAGCGCGCCATCTCCGGTAGAGTTTGTAGTAAGACAATCTTTAACCCCGTCCTCTCTGCTAATGTTAGACTCGTGCACACCTTCCTGTAAGATGAAAGAGAGTTTCTATTGACCTTTTAATTTGGTAAAAGACATTGATAAAGCCACGTATATTTTCCGGTTGAATCCTTTACCGCTGTGGACAAAGAAAAAAAAACATTGGTCAAGACAAGAAGCTGAATGTTTTCTTGTGATGTTAAGAACAAGAAAACAAACATTGATTTAGGCAACATTGTTGATTTTGGACACATATGTTTAAAGCTTAATATTACCTATGCTGTGAACTAGATAACAAGCATTGGTACAGATAAAAGTGATCCGAGTTGTAAAAAACTATTGAAGCACATATAGAGCTCAGTACTTAACTATTTAGGTACTTGGTGTTTTCTTGTTTTTTCTCTTATTCCTTTCAGAACAGAACCCCTAATCCTCAACCTTGACAACAATTATCAGGTATGCTTTTGGGTTACCACCTACAAATTAACCCACAAACTAACAACATTAACCAGTTATAATTTTGCATGTAATACTGTTGGTATTTCATGATATATAACTTTTGTAGAAGGTATTCACGAGTTGCAAAGAGTCTCCTATTATCTGATAATTGTAGAAGTGTCGGCAAGGGCCTGAAGACTTTAGGTATGTCCATTTAAATACATGTTCTCAGTGTGTATTGATCTATGTTCCTGCATATTGGACAGAACCAGACAAGTCGACATCAGAAGGCCCGGCACACTTCAGCAAGAGAAATATCATTGGGACCCCGCAAGGACCAGAGCACAAAAACAGTAGGTCACACTGCAAATCATGGCATGTATCATGAGTAACAGCCAGGTAGCCCTGCACATATTTGAGACTTGTACTGCCCAGTTGGTATGGACACAATGCCACTTGGACACAAGGATCCAAAGAACACACCAGGCCACAACTTGAATGAGAATTACACATAGAGGCTACTGTTTCTTTACACGAGAGCTGATCAATAAAATGAAGTGATGCCACCTCAAATACACTAAAAAAGTAACAGTAGTGGTGACCTCAGGGAACAATAATCCACCTCACTCCCCAATGTGATACAACACTCAGAGCCCTGTAAGTACATTGTTTAAAATATCAATTTTAAGAAATGTTAGCATCTTGGGACTCACCACACTTTACATAATCGACATGTATTGAATGTGGTAAATCACCATCTTGTGAAGGCAACACGTATGTGCCTGCATGACAGATGTCTCACAATGAAAAGCACACAAAAAAGATTTACACCTTCTTTGAAACAGCTGGCCCCTTTAAGATAAAACACTGTTAGAAACAAATGGCATTGCAGATTTGCCACATACATGGTCCAACGGAGTTTTGGATGTCTTGACACTCATTACTTTGTACAATTGACAAAAAACGAGTGTCAAGACCTCAAGACGCCTGTTGGGACATGTATATGGAGATCAAGACACACCATTAATCACTAACACTGGACTCTTTGAAAAGCTGCCTGCTTCTTTGACGAAAGTGGAAATGTCGTTTTGTGTGCACTACCTTGTGAGACAACTATCATGCAGGCACATAAATGTCATTTACACAATTCATCATATTAACACATCCAAAACATGAACAACTTTTTACAAGTCTTGTGAGTGCCAAGCTACAATCATGTATGTGACACTACTCGAAATATGACAGTCCTCACATGGGCATCCATTCCCTGATGACACAGTTGCTTGCACATAAGACCTGCTGGTTGTCATGTGAAGTGGCACACATGTCCCAACTCAGGACAATGCTTCATCTAATGGGTCTGCAATTGTGATGAACAAAATCATTGCTGCATTGTGGACACACCGTTATCCCCAGGAAAAATGTCAACGCATAAGTGTGCACAGTAACACAATACACCGTAGCATCTAAACTACATACATTTGGCAAAATTGTATGAGGCACGATTATGTCTGGAACCAAATGACATCGGCTGCCAAGCCCCAAATGAAATCACTGACCAACATCACTGGGGCAGTGCAGGGTGAAACATTGATCAGCCAATTCACACCCACAGGTCAGACCTGACAAGGCTAAATCAGGCAGGCCCATGTAGACCTCTCCTGCAAAACACCCCCATACCTCAGTCAATGTGACTGCTACAGCCAAAGAAGTGAGACCTCATAATCAGGCCAACAAAAACTATGCAGCAACAATCCAAAAAGTAACAGCAGCTCACCTCGTGGGGCTGGCAATACATTTTACTCACAAACAACCAACAACAGATTGTTGTAAATAGGCACACAGGCACTGCCCAGTGTGAGTATGCACAATCCAAATCTTGTATCCATGTCCAGTGGACACATGTAGCAGACACAGGAAAAATACTAACTATGCCAGGGATCAATACCACTGAGGCAGACCCATGCTGAAGCCACATAGAATGGGCACAGTGTTGGATGACACACATGATTAGGAGGCCAGGGTGTCTCAGGGGACTGTAGTGGGCACACTGATCCTTGGGTCTGGAATGAGCTGACTGTACCATGAGTAACCGTCATGGCACTATGCATATCTCACACTGATGCACATCATGTCTGAGAACCCAACATGGGTCTTGCATGCTGCAAGGGTGTGCAGTAGAAACCTCACACACCTATGTTGAGACTCATCACCAGTGCAAACAAATATGAAGCCAAAACACAGTGCACAGGTCATGGCACAGGCAAGGTCCCAATCCATGTCACAGACCACCCTCCCACATGATACGTAGATCAATGTGCAGTCTTATTTCCTTGCACTATAGATGAGCATGATGCAAATGTGATTACACACAGACCAGGGGACACATGTGATGGAGGGGAAGGGATGAAAATGAGTACCAGGTGACTATGGTGAACTGAAAAAACACTGCACATATAACCTGTCTGACCAGACACCACAACTGTGGGAGTGTAGCCAGGCTTCAGAGCACTTCAAAAAGCATGTGACACACTACACAACAAACAGCCATGTACCTACCCCATCCTTGCTGCTGTCTCTCATGTAACTGCCTATCGAGGTCTGGAAAGATGACTGCCAGGACCCGGAGCATGCGGGGGTGAGGTGACCGCTTCCACCATGCCGGCGTGGGGTCTCCAGGTCCAGCTGGACCCGGGCGATGTGCCGGGTCTAGCACCGGATGTCCTGCCACCGCTTCTGAATGTTGTGCAGCTGCCGGCGATGGCACCCCGCAGACCTGATGGCCCTGACTATCTTCAACCATATTTCCCCCTTCTCGTAGGCAGTTACCTGTCAGGAAGACAAAGTGAAACAACATCACTACACCTACTCCATTTGAGACAGCCACCTTCCCAGGATACCAGACGTCCATTCTTGGGTTTGTGCTTCCAGTAGCATGGGACATAGCATGGCCTTGGTTTGTCAATGGGGCATACACATGTTAGTGGCATTAGCATAATTTTGGCCTGTAGTTATGGGCGGCGGGTGCTTGCCACTTGTTGCAGGCATTTTTTGTACTTGGAGTGTGAATGCCATTACTCCCATGTTACTTGAGTTGTTTGTATACTCACCAGGCTCCAGGATTCCTTCAATGCCATGTACTCCCACCGGTGGTAGCTGGGCCATGACCTTCTCCTCCCAGGGCTGGTACTGTACTGGTCTGCGGGGACCACCACCTCCAGTGTGCTGGCTATTGGTGTAGTCCTCGTCCATCTTCCGCTTCACCATCCTCTGCAGATCGTACCACCTGGCCTAGTAATCCTTCCTGGTGCGCCCGATGGGTGCAACAGCATTGACCCTATTGACGATCCTCACCCACAGGCATGTTTTGTCAGCTGGTCTGTCTGACAAATGCGCCAAACAGCTGTGGCTCGACTCTGATGACTTCATCTACAAGGATTGCCATCTCCTCCTTTGTGAACTTTGGATTCTTTTGTGCGGACATGGTGTGGGGTGAATGTGATTGGGGTGACGGTGTGTATGGATGTGGGTGTGTGGGTCTGAATGTGAATGGGGGGTGTGTAGGTCTGAATGTGATAGGGTGGGTATGTGTGAAGGTGGATGTGTGCAGATGTTGGTGTGTGTCTGTAGCTAAATGGCTATGTTGCAAAGGATGATGGTTTGTGTGTGTGGGCCATTTTTATTGATCCATTTGTGGGTGGGGCTTAGTTCGAAAATGTTGGTGGGTGTGTTATAAGGGGTGGGTCTGAGTTGGGACCTCTGTTTGCCTGTTTGGATCAAGCCAGGACATTGATTTCCAATGGTTTGTACACAGGAGACATTTTTTTGGACGTTTGCACCCTCCTTGTGCTGTTTTTAAGGGTTTGCGTGTGCTTCATTAAGGGCGGGTTCATTTCGTATTTGTTTGTGGGGCTCGCTCATGCGCGACGTTTTTACAGAGTTCGCGCGCGCTTCGTTCAGGGGAGGTTTGTATCGTATTTGATTGTGCGGCTCGCTCATTCACGATGTTTTCCGTACAAATCGCTGTTCATACACGACTTCGCGGTTCACTTTCCGAGTCCGTATGGTACAGATTTTCACTTGTTTTTCGTACGGTTCGCAAACATTTGGACGTATTCTTTGGCAACGGATCATACTAAGCGATTCGGACGGATTTGTACGATTCGTACGGAAACGGCTGCAAACACGAATCGTCGGACGGTTTTCTTTCCCGAATCGGAATCGACTCCTTAAAACACTGTGGTGATGTTGTATACTATGGGGCCGATTACGATCCGGGTCGTAAAGCTCCCTGACCGAGCAGGATCCGGAGTGTTTTCCGACCGAGACGGAGTCATGCAGTCTGATCGAGCGAGTACGATGCAGCCGTATGCTGCCGGACTCGGTTCGGTCGGACTCACATAGAAGTCAATGGGAGTCGGTCGTACGACGCGTACATCTGCTCCCATTGACTGAATGGGTACGTCTCGCACAAGGGCGCCCCCTACAGTGGGTACGCACCTTCAGCTTACGGACGAGTCGTACGGAGCGGTTTGGACCTGGAAAGGACTCGATCGGTGAATTTCGCTTTGCTCACATTGTACTTGCTTGGGCGTACAGGTGTACGAGTCAGTCAGAAAAAAATGAGTACAGCTCAAACTTTTTCCAACCGGATCGCATTCGGTGACCCAGATAGGAATTGGCCCCTATGTGTATAATTTCTACATGACTTTAGATTGTATTCTCTGGTAAGTGAATCAGTATTTCTTTTACCTGCAAATGAATATGTTTTTTTCTGATTTTAGTAGTTTGATGTTTAGCTTTATTGTGTGTTGCCATTGGCTAAGCAGGAAAGAGGGTACCTTGTCAGACTACTAAAAGAAAAAATGGGTCCTAGCGTATCATGTGATCAAGGTCGTGGCAACACGGCCGTAACGAGTCATGCCGATCTTCACAGAATAAATTTGCACTGAAATTTGAACCAGCAGTACGTTGTGGTCTGTACATGTGTTTTCCATTAATTCGGAGGTTGGGACTATGCTTCTTCAAATATATATATATATAAATTTGGCAGGGAGAAGGGTCTTGGTCTAGAAAGCATGCTTTTGTTTATTTGGTGTAAATCCATTCAGTAGTTTTTGAGAAATATTGAAATTTACAGATATCGATATTTGGGAATTCTGCCATCTGATTGACTGAGGTGTTATGAGCACGAGCTTGCTGCTGATTGGATGCGAGCGGGGCAAGCGGTTGCAACTATTAAGTGTTGGCCGCCATTTTGTGATTTTTTGAAGCGAGTAAGGGGAAAAAGGGCGAAAAAAGTAGAAAAGAGGAGGGTAGGACCACTGTAACCTCTGTGGGGTGTTTAGGGTGTGCTATACAGGGGATGCGAAGTGAACTACTCATACCTACCATTATTTTTTTATGTGAGAAGGAAATCACCATGGCTGGTATAGGGTCCAGTAGCAGTGGAGCCTCCAGTGGAGTGAACCTCAGCAATTGATTCCCCTTTGGCATATGGCAACATACAGCATGTCACAACTACAAGTGTCTGAATTGTTCCGTTGCCCACATTTCGTATTCCTTTTGCAGGTCTTCAAAGGTCAGTAGCTTACCCCCTTTCCAAATGTCACTGAGGTAGTCTATCCCTATCAATCTCCATTTATGGAAGCCTTTCAGGTTCTCCCCTTCCTGTAGTAACTCACTGCCTCATTGGGGGGTCTTATCTGTTAGCCTGCCTTCAAATCCCAGGTATTTATTTGCCTCTCTCCACACCTTAACTACTGTCTGAGTATGCGGTGTCAGCAATTTCCCTTATTTTTTATTATACAAGATTGATCAGTAGCTTCTGGTATCCATGGCAGTACAGTCTACCTGGTAGGCCAGGTCCTCTGTGTCCCTGAACACCCAGTCATTGACTGCCGCCAGCTGATCCACCCAGTATTATGCTTGAATGTCTGGGATTGCCAGCACCCCTCAAACACTCCCTGTTGTAGCTTACTGAGGGGGATCAGTGAGCTGCCCCCATTACACAGGAAGTTGCATAATTCACTGTTTATCCTGTAGACGAAGTCAGATGGCACCCTGTATGGGCTGTTCCGGAGGACATATAGCAGGCCGGGGAGGGCCATCATCTTAAAGAGCATAGCCCCTCCCATCAGGGACAGCAGAAGCACCCTATAGTGTGCCATGTTTTCCCTAAGACACTCCAGTTGAGGAAACAGGTTTCTTTACATAAAGTCCTCAGCATCTCTGGCCACATAGATGCCTAAATACTGAAAACCCTGTGTTCCCACCAGGGCCACTTAAGTGGACGGCAGAAATTAGACTTGTCCAAGTTGATCTTTTAGCCATAGTAAATCTCAAATAGTTGCAAAATATGTAGAATTCTGCCTACAATAAGATGCGGTCATGTTGTGTACAACAGAATTTCATTAGAGTACAGGGAGATCCGCTCCTCCCATGAGCAGTTCCCCCAGATTGACCACACAAGAGGATCTTGACAGATCCAGGCCGCCAATGGCTCAAGTGCCACGGCAAAGATCATCGGGGATAAGGGGTAGCTCTGCCTAGTACCTTTATGAAGGACAAAAGAGCAAGGCAGTACTCCGTTGACTGGCACTCTTGGTAGAGGAGCACGATACAGTATAGTACAGTACAGCAGGAACAAAACCTGGGTCTTTATCCGATTCTGGACAAGGCTGCAAACAAGTATGGCCATTCTATACAATCAAAAGCCATTTGTGCATCTAATGAGAGCAGAACAGCATTCTGAACTTGAGAGCCCACTTTAATGTACAACACCCCATAAAGGTGCCTCAATTTCAGTCTAGTGCCCCTGTGTGGCATAAATCCAGATTATTCCCGATGGACCATGGTGGTTATCACCATCATGAGTCTGTTGGCCAAGACCTCACCAGGACCTAGCCTCCAGATTCAGGAGAAATACCGACCTATAGGAATTGCAGGCCGGCAACGGGCAGTTTACCTTTTGTGGGGAGGACCATGGTTGTGACCAGTCTCTGATCCACTGGAAGGGTACCCTTCTGCCAAGCTGATTGGAACATTGTTAGAATGGGGATCTCTGGTTGGCTAAGGCTTGCGCCACAGCCAGGCAGAGACCACCATTCTAGTCAGGGCTTGGGAGTTACACGCCAAAGATAACCCCTGCTCACCGGCTTGGTAGCTTGGCATGAGCAGACAGGCTTATCTCGGTGGCGATGTGTAAAGCATTTGCACAACACACAGTAACAACACACTAGGCACACCACAAAAGGAAGTCCACACAAGGTTATATATAAAAAGAACCTTTGTATTATAATAAAACACATCAGATAGTAATCACACAATATACATTGTGCTAACTGGCACGGGCAATAATTACAGGGGATTATTTACACATGACCGGGCCACGTAGGCCACTGTCAGAATTAGCACTTGGTAAAGAATAGTAAAAGTAAGAATATATATGAATTTAGAACACAGACAGTAATCACTGGCAGACACTATACTCAGCGTCACCCTGTAACATAAATCATAACAGGCACAGTATCACACAAGGCGAGAACTCTATCCTGCCCCAACCTCATAAGTCCAAATATAGTAGACCACAACTCCTAAACAGAGCTTGCATTAGAAAATGAACTTAGTAACATAACCTGCAGTAGGGAATAAACCAAACCTAGACATCAGTAGAAAACATAAGACACTAGGTAAAACCTAGTAATCATAAAAGCACATCTACACGCATAAATCAAGGGGCATAAAACATACTGCAAACATTACATTCCTAGCACCGATAACAAGCATTTGCAATGCAATAGGTCTTGCATTAGGAAAGTTTGATCTATTGGTATTGTAAATGACAAGTTTTTTATTTATGTGTTGGTTTTCAGAATAGCGAAATTAATAGCTTTGTTAATTACAATGCCAATACTTTTAACTTTTGCAAATGTGACACCTATAGCATTTGTAATGCAAAATGTGTTGTATTTACGTGACTTAGATGTATTGATATCGCAAATAACAATTGCTTTTATTTTTTTTAAATAATTAATACTTAAATAAAAGTTATTGTAATTTATAATGGCAATAGCTTAAATTTTTGTAAATAACTTTTGTGAAGTTTATGTTCAGTGTTCTTTATTGTGACGAATATCCAAGAACAGAAATGAAATATTAACATCTTTTTGTGACATTTGTAATAATGCTTGAAACATTGAGAGAACATATTTGAACCAGTTGTTGTTGAATGGTTGCACAGATTGATGCTGTGGTGGCGCTGAGTGATGTTGTGGTTGCGACGAGTGATGCTGTGGCGTTGAGTGATGCTGTGGTAGTGCATAGTGATGTTGTATGCCCCTGAGTGATGCTGTGGTGTTGCTGAGTGATGCTGTGATGATGCGATAGATAGAGTGTAATTATGTGGCGTGTAACTATGTGGCACTGAGTGGTATTTGGAGTGTATGTTGCATTGAACGCAGCGTAATTTTGTAGCATATAATTATGTGGCACTGAGTGGTATTGTTTGGAGTGTATGTTGCATTGTAATTATGTAGCATATAATTATGTGGCACTGAGTGGTATTGTGTGGAGTGTGTGTTGCATTCAGTACAGTGTAATTATGTTGTGTGTAATAATGTGGCACTGAGTGGTATTTGAAGTGTATGGCGCGTTGAGCGCAGTGTAATTATGTAACATATAATTATGTGGCACTGAGTGGTATTGTGTGGAGTGTATGTTGTATTCAGTAGAGTATAATTGTGTGGCATGTAATTATGTGGCACTGAGTGGTATTGTTTGGAGTGTATGTTGTTTGTGGCTGGCGATGTGCACGCGCCTGGCTCACATTAACTGTACCCGATCCACAGCTTGGAGAGACTTTTCAAAGCCTTACTATAATCTCTAAGCATGGGCGAATTTTGCGAATTTGTGATTCGTGGATTTGCGCATTTGCGAATTTGCGATCCACAAAATTCGCGAATTTTTGCGAATTTGCGGATTTTTTAATTTGTGCGTGTTCGCGGGGCGCTTTGCGTGTTCGCGGGGCGCTGTGCGTGTTCGCGGGGCGCTGTGCGTGTTCGCGGGGCGCTGTGCGTGTTCGCGGGTTTTTTTTTTCTCGTTTTTACTTTTTGTTCCATTCTGCCCTCTGCCCTTATGCCCTCTGCCCCACTCCTGTTTTATTTTAGGATGGCGCCGTCAAGCTGCCAGCGCCATCCTAAAACAGTTACTAAGTTATCAGGAAGCATTAATAGATAAAATAAAGCTGGTGCACCTGCTTAATTTTATCTATTAGTGCTTCCTGATAACTGTTTTAGGATGGCGCTGGCAGCTTGCTGGCGCCATCCTAAAATAAAACAGGAGTGGGGCAGAGGGCAGAAGGGCAGAGGGCAGAAGGTTAGCTTCAACAGGAAGCACTAATAGATAAAATGAAGCTGGTGCTCGAGCACCTGCTTTATTTTATCTATTAGTGCTTCCTGATGAAGCTAACTCAGTAACTGTTTTAGGATGGTGCTGGCAGCTTGCCGGCGCCATCCTAAAATAGTTACAAGCTTGAAGCTTGAACTTTTGCCCCCACATCCGTTCGCTCACGGATTTGCAGATTTACGGCAAATTCGCTGTAGTTCGCGGATTGCGAATTTGCCGAAAATCCGCAAAATCCGCGAGCGGAACGGATTTTACGCTCACACTTAATAATCTCGACAAACAAGCATTGCTAAAGCAATGCTGTAGTCGAGACCTGAAAAGCACACTAGGGCCTTGTGCCCTACAAACCTAATAGTCCCCTAGGCCAACTGGCCATCTATAAGGGGCTCAAATGCCCTCTGTCCAAAGTGAGGGTGCGCTGCCAATGCAGCGACAATCACGGGGGCGCACTTGGTGCAAACCTAAACGTGGCAGCTGCCCACTACTTGCTGGGCAGCTGGGAGACTGAAATGAAGGGCCTAAACGTTGCAGCTGGCACTAAGTGCTGCGCAGCTGTGCAAGCCAAGGTAGATAGCAAAAGAGCTCGTCTCACTCCTAGATTTAGAAACATGCCCCCTAAAATAAATGACCTAAACGGTGCAGCTGCCCACTACTTGCTGGGCAGCTGTAAGTTAGAAATGCGGCATGGGCTCTCAGAGGCCCTTTAAATGAATTGCGGCAAAAGTTGGAGCCATCTGGCTCTAAAAAAATAAACATGTCTCAGGGAGCACACTGGCTCCTTATATAATAGAGCCACCATCAGGAAAAAGGACTTGCCCCCAAAGCGTGGAGCGCACTGTGGAGACTGCTGGCGCTGTAAATAAATATGTACACGGTGGAGCCATTACGGGCCCTAAATGAAATATGTCCCAAGCCCATCATGGGTACCCTAAAATACATGGGGGCCTCGTTGGAGCCTTCTGGCCCTGAAAAACAAAGCATGGCCACTGGTGGAGCCACTCGGGGGTCTTGAAACAAAGGTGCCCCCTTTTTGAGCGGCCCGCTACAAGACAGGACTGCTCAGGGCACGGCAGAACACTGTGCCTCAGTCAGGCACCAGGAGACATGCCCGGAGCCCCCAGCCCTTCCACACTCACCGGGCTGTTCTCCTCTGGTGGGGGCTCCTCCGGGCGGCAGCAGGACATCGCTTGCGGGGCTTCCGTCACCGGCAATGTGCCCCGTGCCCCCTCCGCAGGAAGCATGTATTTGGGGACTCTCGCTCCCCACAGGCTTACCGGGGCTCCCAACAGCTAACGGGAGCCCGGAGCAGCATTTGACCATCGCCCGGCCGGCTTCTTCCATTGCGGGGCTTCCCTTCCTTCCCGGAAGCCCCGCCCCCAAAGGCACAGACTTGCCTGCCTTCCGGGTTGCGCTGGGCAGCGGCCCAGGAGGGATTTGATGTGCGGCTCGGGTTGCGGCGGTGAGTCTCGAGGCAAACGAAGAGTAGGCTCCCTCTAATTCAAAATGTAAAGCGGGGTAGACACCCGCGATAAATGTAGCAAAATGCAGGGTGGGCACTTGAACAATTTAAATAAAAGCCCCATAAAACAGTGTGGGCTCCTACTATTAGAAACAAAAGCACCAGCGGGGCGGGCACCCGCAAAAGGGCATCAGAATGCGGAGTGGGCACCTGCTCCTCTCCGTCTCTGAAAGGGAGGGAATCCCCATGCGAGGATTCCTTCTGGGAAGCATTGCAGCACAGCGCTGGGGAGGTCAATTAAAATAAAGCGCTCACAATGTGCGGGGACAGGCAAAAAGGTCCTCAAAGATAAAAAGGGGATCCTGTGGCAGAGCAGGAGGGTCCCAAGGGAATAAAGTCTCCAAGGCATCCAGGGGCAGGGCAGAGCCCAGCCTTCCCCTAGGCCCCAGCAGCAGCAAGCCCCTGGTAGATTCAAGTCCATAACAAGAAACTCTTCATGGGGTCACAGCCCTTCCTTTTATACAGCTAAATCCTTTGTTCGCAAAGGTGCAGGCAAGGGGAGAACCAGATACAACTGGTTCTGGGGCAATTTGTTTTGCTCAGCTATCCTCTCTATTCACAAGAGAGGCAGGGACATCAGACACGCCATAGGGGGTGGAGCCAGCATTGTAGAGGGAAGGCACAGCCCTATTCAGGTCCCTACCATGTATATGCAGATGTCCCTATTCACCACCGGCAAGACTTATCCTGGCTCCTGGAGCCAACCTCGCCAGCCAGCCCCTGTCACTCACAAGCCAGACAGGCAATTCACATCTCACAGCACACAGAAATACCCACTTCTAAAAGTGGCACTTCTCCACTAGGCACAATAAATCTGCGCACACCATCGCACAGCATTTATCCTCACGAGTTCGCACATATCAAACTTCACCCTGTTCTCCCCACATAACAGGAACCAGCATGGACACACATATCCCCCATGCATTCCTGTGGGAGGGCAGGCCACTCTCAGCACATGCACTCAGAGTGTGCACACACTGTACACTGGGACACAGTGCTAAAGTGCTCAGAGGCCTAAAATCACTACCACCATGCCAGAGGCTCAAGGCAAAAAGTCTGGGGGTGAACCTGCAAAAAAGGCCCAAGTCCATCAAACATGCCGAGCATATGTTGCCCAACTTTATCAGTGGCACATTTGTACAGTTCTACCAGCAGTCCATTAAGTCCTGCTGCCCTGCCAAATTGTAATCCACGGTTTGCCCCCTCTATCTCTTTGATCGTCAGGTCCTGCTCTATTGCATCCCTATCCTCTGGGGAAAGGACTCAGAGAGAGAAGTTTCTCAGGAGTTCAGCACAGTCATGGCCAGATTGCGTAGTCCTCGAGGAGAATGTGGAATGTGTGTTGGTAATAAGACGCAAAGGCCTCCGCTGTGGCCTTTCCATCGGTATGGGTCACCCCGCATAGTCCTGGATTTCTATGACCCAATTTCTGCCACTATCCCTCTTTTCGTACCAAGCAATAAGCTTGTTGGCCTTATAGCCTACATCATAAAATGCCTCAGGACGACCAGTGCTTGCGCTGGGGCTAGGTCCTCCGTCAGGTCTCTCAGCTCCTGTTGTCGAAGCCAAAGACGATGGCACAAACTGGTGTCAGTGGCCTCCCCTCTCCTTATCTCTAATTCCAAGGAGGTGATCTCCTTTTCTAGCTTTTCACATTTGATAACCTGTTTGTTTCTCCACACTCCTTTGAGGGCCTGTGCTTGCCTGCGCTGCACCGCCTTGTGGGTTTCCCCGATAATACAAGCCAAGTTAATCGACCCCTCATTCTCTTAGGAGTATTGATCTGTTCACTCTCGTATTTTATCTTGGAATTCCCTATCTTTTAAATGCCAAGATTCTATTCTTGGTGTACCATTTAATCTCTTACAGGACTTGAAAAGAAGGCCGCCACTGGGGGAGTGGTCAGAAATGCCACATGCCAGATGGTGTGTGCCATTGAACTGACCCGTGCTCATATGATGAGTAAGTATGTAATCCAATCGGGAGAAGCTGCCATGCCTTGCTGACAGATAGGTGAACTGATTCATGGTTGGGTGGCACTCACGCCAGAGGTCCACCAGCCCCGTGTCATCTGCAAATTATATAAGCGGCACCCACCTGTGTCTGTGCCTCTAGTGGACATCCTATTGTTCTCTGGCTCCATCATAGCATTCATGTGCCCACCTGACTATCAGAGTAGCCACCGGCCTATCCAAAGGTGATGTACCGAGTGCCAAGCGGGTTTCCGCATGTCGTCTAGGTGGTTCATAAATTGAGCAAAAGTCAAGTGTATGGCCCTCACAAGCACTTGTCTGTATGAAAAATCTGCCCACAGGGTTGTTCTACATACAATGTAGCGTATATGGGACCAATGAGTTACCCGTGCCTATGGAGTTGGAGGTGTAGCCTGCGTGTGCCACCAGGAAATAATGCCAACATTCAAGGGCTTAGTAGTGATTGCCTTTCAAATGGGTTTCCTGTAGCAGAACGAGGTCCGGGATATGTCTACGGATGTTTTGCAGTACTAAGGAACTCTTAATCATGCTACCCAGGCCATTGACATTGGGTCCCCATTTTGTGTCAGTGTGTGAGGGCTTCCCACGTCGCAAGTGACCGTGCAAGTGATTCACCCCTCCAATTAAGTGATCCAAGCGCCTCCCCTTGTTGCATCTTGGAACTGAGCAAATACATGCCGCACTGTTTATAACATTGAAAACAAAACAAAACTGTGGTCTCAAATAACCCCTCCACCCACCCGGCTACCATGCACTGTAGGCTTGAAAACGCCCACCACCCCCTTTTGCAGATTGCCTGTCGTTCTAGTCATAACAACAAACACTTCAAGGGTGATCCTGTGTCACCAAGATGTACTAAGCTATATGTAGGCAGCATGGAAACCATTTGTGGCAACAACAACTTTTCCCCACAGCACTGACCCATAGAACGAGTTGTGCCATCACCACCCATTGATCCGAGGAGCCACCAAAGACTGCAATTGTGCTACAAGGTCGCGCCCCATGCCGCACAACACCAACTGCTGTGCCTGTGTCCCCTTCTGCCGCTACTGCCGTGAGTTCAAGGCCCTCCTCCGCCCACAGGCTACAACCTGCGCCTCGTCCCTGGTGGCCCAGTGGTGGGCCATAGGTATCTTGGTACTCGCTCTGCCCTTTTTCCAGTCTGCCTTCTGTTGTGATTGTGCATTCTGTTTTTTATTGGATTCTGTTTTTATTCCTTTTTATTTCCTTTTGTAATGTTATTTTGCTTTGCTGCCTAGTAATCTCCCCCGTTCTGCTCTCCCATTTCCCGCCGCTCCGTCCCCTGTTGACCCGCCCCCCCTCGCCCCTTCGTCCCGCTCCCGCCTCCCAGCTGCTCCTCCCTCCCACCTCCCCTTCTTATGGTGGCCGCACGCAGCAGACAGGCGCAGTGGGCGCACCTAAGGCAAGCCCGTCTGTGCCTGTCCATGCCTGGACTGCGCCCAGTGCCAGACCCCTCGCCCCGCGAACGCCACGACACCCGACGACGTTACTACGACAGCACCCTGCATGCACTCAATGCCGGCCAATCACACACCTGCTTCTGGGCCACCCCGAAGCGCACCCAAGGACCCATTTCCTGCTGGACCTGCAGCTACACCAGCCTCCAAGCCACCACCACACTCACCGGGGTAGGTGGCAAAAACCTCATATGCATACTACTCCACCCGCAAGCACGCCATTGAACTCTGGGACCTACTCAACTCTTCCTCTCCGGACATCGCCTTCCTGGCGGAGACCTGGATAAATCCCTCCTCGGCACCCAACATCGCCATAGCCATTCCTTATGGCTACAAGATCACCCACAGGTACCATAAACAGAGCAGGAGGAGGAATCACCATCGTCCACAGAAACACCCTCAGAATCTCGACCAGCACCAACGACACCCTCAGTGTCGCCAAACACCTGCACTTCCAAATCCACATCGACCTTAACACCACCCTCAGAGGAACCCTCATGTACAGATCCCCCGGCCACAGTTCAGCAACTCCATCGCCGACTCTGTCAGCACGCACACCGTTTCTTCCCAGGACTACATCCTCCTCGGAGACCTGAACTTCTACCTCGAGAATACCAATGACAGCAACTCCACCACCCTCCTCGACAACCACGCCAACCTTGGACTCAAACATCTCATCACGACCCCAACCCACTACGCCGGACACATGCTCGACCCCATCTTCTCTTCCAGCAACCAAGTCACCTTCAGCCACACCACCGAACTCCACTGGACTGACCACCGCTGCATCCACTTCACCTTCGAGAAGCCCACTATGCACCACCACACACAACAGGCCTCCCACCACAGCTGGAGCAAAGTCACCAATGACCAGCTAAACACTACCCTCGCCCGAAATCCACCAACTGACACCACCAACACTGCAGCCCGCAACCTCTGGCAATCAATCGACAACTGCGCCAACACTCTCGCCCATCAAGAAATCCTTTAACAGATGCACCGACAGAAAAGCCACCTGGTTCACCGCCGACCTCCAGGCATTCAAGCAGGCCTGCCTTAGGCTCGAGAAGACGTGGCACCACGAACAGACACCAGAAGCATTGCGCCATCCACAGACATCACCAACTCATCTGAACCACCAAAAGGGCCTCCTTCAAAGACCACATCGACAACAATGCACACAATAGCAAAGAGCTCTTCAACATCATGAAGGAACTCTTCAACCCTAGCTCCAACTCCAATGACATCCTGCCATCGCAAGACCTCTGCGGCTCCCTAGCCACCTTCTTCCACCGTACGATTTCCGACATCCAAAACAGCTTCAACAACCAAGCCCCTGACAGATACATCCACCTCAGACTCACTGCCCCCCAGCCACACAATTCAGAAAAGGGGGTGGTGATGAACAGAGTGTCTGAATTAAGCAGATCACTCTTACCCAGTCCAAAGATCAGGGCTTGATCCATCACCGTTATTTATCTCACTGCACCATCCCAGCTCAGAACCTGGCTATATGCAAATCAGTCTGTCCCTGGCCCAGTGCATCATGGGAACAGGGCAGACTAAACTACTAAGCCAATTCTTCACCAGAAAGGAGACAAGCTACCGGGGACCGGTTTCTGGCATTTCAGCCGTCTTCGGCCCGGCTTGCTTGAATCCTGATGATGCAGTGAGAAAGGGACTCGTCTCTGAGTATACCCTGCCACACCTATAGTGGCCAAAAACGAGTCAGAAAAAGGGGTGGTGATGAACAGAGTGTCTGAATTAAGCAGATCACTCTTACCCAGTCCAAAGATCAGGGCTTGATCCATCACCGTTATTTATCTCACTGCACCATCCCAGCTCAGAACCTGGCTATATGCAAATCAGTCTGTCCCTGGCCCAGTGCATCATGGGAACAGGGCAGACTAAACTACCAAGCCAATTCTTCACCAGAAAGGAGACAAGCTACCGGGGACCGGTTTCTGGCATTTCAGCCGTCTTCGGCCCGGCTTGCTTGAATCCTGATGATGCAGTGAGAAAGGGACTCATGTCTGAGTATACCCTGCCACACCTATAGTGGCCAAAAACGATTCAGAAAAGGGGGTGGTGATGAACAGAGTGTCTGAATTAAGCAGATCACTTTTACCCAGTCCAAAGATCAGGGCTTGATCCATCACCGTTATTTATCTCACTGCACCATCCCAGCTCAGAACCTGGCTATATGCAAATCAGTCTGTCCCTGGCCCAGTGCATCATGGGAACAGGGCAGACTAAACTACCAAGCCAATTCTTCACCAGAAAGGAGACAAGCTACCGGGGACCGGTTTCTGGCATTTCAGCCGTCTTCGGCCCGGCTTGCTTGAATCCTGATGATGCAGTGAGAAAGGGACTCATGTCTGAGTATACCCTGCCACACCTATAGTGGCCAAAAATGATTCAGAAAAGGGGGTGGTGATGAACAGAGTGTCTGAATTAAGCAGATCACTCTTACCCAGTCCAAAGATCAGGGCTTGATCCATCACCGTTATTTATCTCACTGCACCATCCCGGCTCAGAACCTGGCTATATGCAAATCAGTCTGTCCCTGGCCCAGTGCATCATGGGAACAGGGCAGACTAAACTACCAAGCCAATTCTTCACCAGAAAGGAGACAAGCTACCGGGGACCGGTTTCTGGCATTACAGCCGTCTTCGGCCCGGCTTGCTTGAATCCTGATGATGCAGTGAGAAAGGGACTCATGTCTGAGTATACCCTGCCACACCTATAGTGGCCAAAAACGATTCAGAAAAGGGGGTGGTGATGAACAGAGTGTCTGAATTAAGCAGATCACTCTTACCCAGTCCAAAGATCAGGGCTTGATCCATCACCGTTATTTATCTCACTGCACCATCCCAGCTCAGAACCTGGCTATATGCAAATCAGTCTGTCCCTGACCCAGTGCATCATGGGAACAGGGCAGACTAAACTACCAAGCCAATTCTTCACCAGAAAGGAGACAAGCTACCGGGGACCGGTTTCTGGCATTTCAGCCGTCTTTGGCCCAGCTTGCTTGAATCCTGATGATGCAGTGAGAAAGGGACTCGTCTCTGAGTATACCCTGCCACACCTATAGTGGCCAAAAACGAGTCAGAAAAAGGGGTGGTGATGAACAGAGTGTCTGAATTAAGCAGATCACTCTTACCCAGTCCAAAGATCAGGGCTTGATCCATCACCGTTATTTATCTCACTGCACCATCCCAGCTCAGAACCTGGCTATATGCAAATCAGTCTGTCCCTGGCCAAGTGCATCATGGGAACAGGGCAGACTAAACTACCAAGCCAATTCTTCACCAGAAAGGAGACAAGCTACTGGGGACCGGTTTCTGGCATTTCAGCCGTCTTCGGCCCGGCTTGCTTGAATCCTGATGATGCAGTGAGAAAGGGACTCATGTCTGAGTATACCCTGCCACACCTATAGTGGCCAAAAACGATTCAGAAAAGGGGGTGGTGATGAACAGAGTGTCTGAATTAAGCAGATCACTTTTACCCAGTCCAAAGATCAGGGCTTGATCCATCACCGTTATTTATCTCACTGCACCATCCCAGCTCAGAACCTGGCTATATACAAATCAGTCTGTCCCTGGCCCAGTGCATCATGGGAACAGGGCAGACTAAACTACCAAGCCAATTCTTCACCAGAAAGGAGACAAGCTACCGGGGACCGGTTTCTGGCATTTCAGCCGTCTTCGGCCCGGCTTGCTTGAATCCTGATGATGCAGTGAGAAAGGGACTCATGTCTGAGTATACCCTGCCACACCTATAGTGGCCAAAAATGATTCAGAAAAGGGGGTGGTGATGAACAGAGTGTCTGAATTAAGCAGATCACTCTTACCCAGTCCAAAGATCAGGGCTTGATCCATCACCGTTATTTATCTCACTGCACCATCCCGGCTCAGAACCTGGCTATATGCAAATCAGTCTGTCCCTGGCCCAGTGCATCATGGGAACAGGGCAGACTAAACTACCAAGCCAATTCTTCACCAGAAAGGAGACAAGCTACCGGGGACCGGTTTCTGGCATTTCAGCCGTCTTCGGCCCGGCTTGCTTGAATCCTGATGATGCAGTGAGAAAGGGACTCATGTCTGAGTATACCCTGCCACACCTATAGTGGCCAAAAATGATTCAGAAAAGGGGGTGGTGATGAACAGAGTGTCTGAATTAAGCAGATCACTCTTACCCAGTCCAAAGATCAGGGCTTGATCCATCACCGTTATTTATCTCACTGCACCATCCCGGCTCAGAACCTGGCTATATGCAAATCAGTCTGTCCCTGGCCCAGTGCATCATGGGAACAGGGCAGACTAAACTACCAAGCCAATTCTTCACCAGAAAGGAGACAAGCTACCGGGGACCGGTTTCTGGCATTACAGCCGTCTTCGGCCCGGCTTGCTTGAATCCTGATGATGCAGTGAGAAAGGGACTCATGTCTGAGTATACCCTGCCACACCTATAGTGGCCAAAAACGATTCAGAAAAGGGGGTGGTGATGAACAGAGTGTCTGAATTAAGCAGATCACTCTTACCCAGTCCAAAGATCAGGGCTTGATCCATCACCGTTATTTATCTCACTGCACCATCCCAGCTCAGAACCTGGCTATATGCAAATCAGTCTGTCCCTGACCCAGTGCATCATGGGAACAGGGCAGACTAAACTACCAAGCCAATTCTTCACCAGAAAGGAGACAAGCTACCGGGGACCGGTTTCTGGCATTTCAGCCGTCTTCGGCCCGGCTTGCTTGAATCCTGATGATGCAGTGAGAAAGGGACTTATGTCTGAGTATACCCTGCCACACCTATAGTGGCCAAAAACGATTCAGAAAAGGGGGTGGTGATGAACAGAGTGTCTGAATTAAGCAGATCACTCTTACCCAGTCCAAAGATCAGGGCTTGATCCATCACCGTTATTTATCTCACTGCACCATCCCAGCTCAGAACCTGGCTATATGCAAATCAGTCTGTCCCTGGCCCAGTGCATCATGGGAACAGGGCAGACTAAACTACCAAGCCAATTCTTCACCAGAAAGGAGACAAGCTACCGGGACCGGTTTCTGGCATTTCAGCCGTCTTCGGCCCGGCTTGCTTGAATCCTGATGATGCAGTGAGAAAGGCACTCATGTCTGAGTATACCCTGCCACACCTATAGTGGCCAAAAACGATTCAGAAAAGGGGGTGGTGATGAACAGAGTGTCTGAATTAAGCAGATCACTCTTACCCAGTCCAAAGATCAGGGCTTGATCCATCACCGTTATTTATCTCACTGCACCATCCCAGCTCAGAACCTGGCTATATGCAAATCAGTCTGTCCCCCTGCTTTTCTGGGCCCACATCAACAATGACGACACCATCAAAATCATGAACACCGTCCACTCCAGGTCACCATCAGACCCCTGCCCGCACCGCATCTTCAACAAAGCAAGCTCCACCATTGCACCCCATCTCCGCAAGATCATCAACAGCTCCTTCTAGACCGCCACCTTCCCGGAGTGCTGGAAGCACGCCTAGATCAACACCTTACTTAAGAAACCCAAGGCGGACCCCAAGGACCTCAAGAACTTCCGGCCCATCTCCTTACTCCTGTTCCTGGTGAAAGTAATCAAGAAGATTGTCAACAGGCAACTGACCTCCTTCCTCGAAGAGAACAACATCCTGGACCTGTCCTAATCTGGATTCTGCAGCAACCTCAGCACCGAAACAGCCCTCATCGCCTCCACCAATGACATCAATGCCCTGTTGGACATCAGAGAAACTGCGGCCCTCATCCTCCTGGACCTTTTGGCCACCTTCGACACCGTCTGCCACCACACCCTGCGCATATGCATCCACAATGCAGGGATCCGTGACATAACCCTGGACTGGACCACCTCTATCCTCACCGGCAGAACCCAGAATGTCCACCTCCCTCCATTCCAATCTAAAGACACCAAGATCATCTGCAGCATACCCCAAGGATTGTCCCTCAGTACGACACTCTTCAACGTCTACATGGCACCGCTCGCCAAGATCATCTGATTGCACGACCTCAACATCATCTCATACGCTGACAACACCCAGCTGATCCTCTCATTCATCAAGGACCCCACCACTGCCAAAACCAACCTCCATGAAGGTATGAAGGCCATTGCCAAATGGATGAAGAACAGCCGCCCGAAACTGAACTCGGACAAAACGGAGGTCCTCATCATCGGATCCACCCCCTCTGCCTTGGATGACTCTTGGTGGCCCACGCATTGTGAGCTGCACCGACTCCCACTGACCACGCATGCAACCTAGGGGTCATCCTGGACTCATCGCTGTCAATGACCCAGCAAGTCAACGCCGTCTCCTCCTCCTGCTTCAACACCGTCCGCATGCTCCGTAAGATCTACAGATGGATCCCCACAGGAACCAGAAGGATGGTCACCCAGGCCCTCGTCAGGAGCAGGCTGGACTATGGCAAAGCCTTCTACGCTGGAACCTCAGCCAAACTCCAAAAATGACTAAAACGCATACAGAACGCCTCTGCACGCCTCATCCCCGACTTCCCCTGCCACAGGCACATCACAGCCCATGTGAAAGGTCTGCACTGGCTCACCGTCAACAAGAGGATCACCTTCAAGCTCCTCACCTACGCTCACAAACCACTCCACAACTCCGTACCAGCGTACCTCAACAAACGACTCACCTTCTAAAACCCAAATTGCCAGCTTTGGTCCGCTGACTTCGCCCTCAACACCGACGAGCGACCGCCGACGGCACATTATTCTTCCACCTCGCCGCCAATACTTGGAACACCCTCCCCTACTGCCTACGACAAACCCAGGACCTGCTGACCTTCAGGAGACTTCTCAAGACCTGGCTGTTTGAGCAGTAGCAGCATCCCCGCCGCCCCTCCCCCAGCACTCTAAGACCCTCACCGGTGAGTAGTGTGCTCTACATGGATTGATTGTTTGCTCACCCCTTGCTCCCAAGATCCCTCGTATAGTACAGTAAGTGGTCATGACTTTTTCAGGGGTTCCCGATGGGAGACCCAATATTTGCAACCTATACAATTCAGTGTATAACCTAGTGTGACCTTTAAGGCTAAGCATGGGGTATTTAATCTACAACCAGCAATGTCAATCATGATACTTCTGCTACATCATCCTCTGTGGGTTGTCCATGCAATTTCTCTGCTGGGCCATCTCCCTGTTGACCCAGGGGATGCCCTCTCTTCTCCTCTCAGTGGTTCCATCCTCCCAAGCTGCGCCATCGTTCAAGCCAATCCCAGTCTTCTGCTGGCGAGGTGAAATACCAGGACATACCCTCCGCCACTACTCGTAACTTTGTCAGATAGAGCAACAAATAATTAAGTTCCTTAGCATGGAGTGCCTATTTTACTACATCAAAACAGTGGTGTAGGCGTTGCACCTGCTATGCAAAATCCAAGAAGAAATGCACTGTAGCATTCCCGTACTTCAAATGCCCATGGGTGCGGGCCACCTGGAGTATAGCAGGGTGGTTGAAAATCCGGGCAATGATCGTTCATGATGGTCCCTGGTTTTGGTGGTGTTATGGGCACCCTGTGTGCCTGCTCAAGGGAGAAAACGTTTGAAAGGTGCTTAGGTCTGAGACTGTTTACAATCAGGTCCTCAAGAAATAGGTAAATGCTGGGCCCTTCCCCATACTCATGGACCCTGACACCCTGATGCTGTTGCATCCCACACTACCCTCTTGATTCTCGAGTCTAGTTGCTAATATTTACTGATGTTTCATGAGATGTCAGACCTGGTCTTCCAGGTTTTGGGACGTAGTTTGCAGTGTTTGAATATTTGACTCAGCTCTATCGAGTTTTTCTGACATTTACTTAAAGTCTGCCCTCAGGAGATTAACATCCATTGCCACTGAATCAGTTTTGGATTCTAGAGTACTCTTGAGGTCATAAATTGCTGCCATAATGGCTCCAAGAGAGGGTTGTGCTGACTCTGACACCTCTGTGCATGGCCTGGCTTCATCCAGCCACTGTATAGATATGGCACAATTATCCATCTTGT
The DNA here is from genome assembly GCF_964263255.1 of Lissotriton vulgaris. Taxonomy (NCBI): domain Eukaryota; kingdom Metazoa; phylum Chordata; class Amphibia; order Caudata; family Salamandridae; genus Lissotriton; species Lissotriton vulgaris. The sequence continues at coordinate 1,655,452,125 of NC_141687.1, forward strand.
TAGGTTGCGTTTGTTGTTCCCCCTTTGGTTTCACAGTGTCCCCAAGTAGTAAACAGCAAAAGAGAAAAGGGAGGGAACAATGGAAGTCCCCGTGGTATAACTTGTGTTGCATGACTATGCACAACATATGAGAAGATGGTTTGAGGCTGATGGTTACTACTGCACCAGTTTGTTCGGCGGTGTCCCAACGGTCATCCGAGGACTTAAGGATCACCACTACTTCCTCAAAGGGCCATTTGTTGCCAATTTCAACGTCGTAAATCGGTGTCACATAACAAAGCAAAAGCTCGAGGGCACTGGGAATAGTCTCCTGCCAGAGTCTTCAAAGCAAAGCTGTTTCATTCAGTCGACATGCCAATAGACTATTCCACATGAGCCCAGGAGTTTTCCCACAGCCTCAAAACACTGTAGACTTTATTGACCACAAGAAAGGGCATTATTGGAAGAATTATTGACTGACTCCTAAATTGCAGAGAAGGCAAATATCCTCACAATGAGGTGGATTACTCAATAATGTGATTAGCAGGGCCTGGCATGCTAGTGGAGTCCCAGCAGTCATTCTGCAATGACAAAACAGAATGGCTTCCAGCTGAATATGCAGCTCAGGCCCAACCAACAGTAGTGCTCCCAAACTGATTAGGAGGCAATCTGTAGTAATGAAGCCCAGTAGCCGAGATGTAATATAACATGATGTATTGAGTCTTGGTTACAAGCTGGAAAGATCATGTAGAGCAGCCCCTCCAGGAGCAGCCTGCCTGCTGCTCAGCCCCTACTCCAACTGTCACACTTCACATCAAAGCACCCTAACATTCCATTCTTCATCACCACACCAACATTCCACGCAGCACATTCACACTGGCTGAGCAGCTAGGGAAAAAACACAACAGAAAAATACGTATACAGGATACTACATATCCTCCCCCTTTATATAACACAAAAATGAAACTGCAAAACGGAATAAGGAATTGACAAGAAGAACAATAAAAGGAGAAATTATGCTAAAGTACACAAATAGAAGACGGAATACCTGAAAAAGCCAAAATACATATACAATGAAAAACCACAGTATAGCATTAAAAGAAAAGTCTAAAGAAGTTGCACAGGAAAATATACAGGAGAAAATTAATTCAATGCAATAGATAAATGTACAAAACGAAGATGCATAGATAAATATACAGAAGTAAAATATGACACGTCCCCCCCCCATGAATTTCATAAAATATGGCATAAAATAAGGCAGAAGAAACATTCATCATCACCACACCAACATTCCATGCAGCACATTCACACTGGCTGAGCAGCTAGGGAGAAACAACAGGAAAATACATATACAGGATACTACACAATCGTTATGCAGTGTTGTTGGGATTTTAACCTACATTTAATTTGGGTAGGGATTCAAGCTCTTAACTAACCATAAATCTGCCATTGCATTCTTTCAGATGTCACCTTTGAAACCTCCACAAAGGATAGAACAATGAATCCATCAGCTATTAGAATGACTTTTCACTGTCATGTACCAGACCGTGTCCTCAAATCCAACCAATTACTTCTAAGACACTCACTGCAGACAATTCATGATGATGGCCTTTGCTTTCTAAATATGTTTTACTGGTGTTTTTATTTTCTTGGTAAGCCAATTACTAGTGTTCTGTTTCTTCACTATAAAGGCACCTTTTAGTTCAACTGCCAGAAACTGCGGCTCGGTGGTTTTGCTCATATTGCCAGCAGTTAAGTGAAGGATGCCAAAAAACCCACAGCAAAATACTTCCAGTACCAATCGCTGTCCTTTTGTTGCTCTGTCTGAACGTTTCAATGGCCTCATTTAATTTAACTTTCTTCCCCACCTGGCACCAGCAGCCTGGGTGCTCTCAGTTACTGCTGCTGAATGCCCACCTGCTGCCTCTTCAAGTTTTGTGATTTTTATTTCCTAGAAACAAGTTTTGGGGTTTGTTGTTTAGATTGTTTTTGTCTGCCTATTCCTTGGATTTTGCTACACATAAACCCAGTGTCGGACTTGCTAGTATTTTAGCACCATTCACGTCATTGTAAAACGAAAAACTTATTTAGTCCTTTGCCAAGGAGACCACATACTCTTCCCTATGCTTGAGTGGTATCCACACCACCATGATGTGTTGTTCCATCTCCATGCGCCACCTCACTCTCTCCTACACTGACCAGCCTGCATACATGAGACTCCTACACTGACCAGCCTGCATACATGAGACAGGTCTAGTGGCAGCCTTGCCCTCACTCTCTCCTACACTGACCAGCCTGCATACATGAGACAGGTCTAGTGGCATCCTTGCCCTCACTCTCTCCTACACTGACCAGCCTGCATACATGAGACAGGTCTAGTGGCATCCTTGCCCTCACTCTCTCCTACACTGACCAGCCTGCATACATGAGACTCCTACACTGACCAGCCTGCATACATGAGACAGGTCTAGTGGCATCCTTGCCCTCACTCTCTCCTACACTGACCAGCCTGCATACATGAGACAGGTCTAGTGGCATCCTTGCCCTCACTTTCTCCTACACTGACCAGCCTGCATACATGAGACAGGTCTAGTGGCATCCTTGCCCTCACTCTCTCCTACACTGACCAGCCTGCATACATGAGACTCCTACACTGACCAGCCTGCATACATGAGACAGGTCTAGTGGCATCCTTGCCCTCACTCTCTCCTACACTGACCAGCCTGCATACATGAGACAGGTCTAGTGGCATCCTTGCCCTCACTTTCTCCTACACTGACCAGCCTGCATACATGAGACAGGTCTAGTGGCATCCTTGCCCTCACTCTCTCCTACACTGACCAGCCTGCATACATGAGACAGGTCTAGTGGCATCCTTGCCCTCACTCTCTCCTACACTGACCAGCCTGCATACATGAGACTCCTACACTGACCAGCCTGCATACATGAGACAGGTCTAGTGGCATCCTTGCCCTCACTTTCTCCTACACTGACCAGCCTGCATACATGAGACAGGTCTAGTGGCATCCTTGCCCTCACTCTCTCCTACACTGACCAGCCTGCATACATGAGACAGGTCTAGTGGCATCCTTGCCCTCACTCTCTCCTACACTGACCAGCCTGCATACATGAGACTCCTACACTGACCAGCCTGCATACATGAGACAGGTCTAGTGGCAGCCTTGCCCTCACTCTCTCCTACACTGACCAGCCTGCATACATGAGACAGGTCTAGTGGCATCCTTGCCCTCACTCTCTCCTACACTGACCAGCCTGCATACATGAGACAGGTCTAGTGGCATCCTTGCCCTCACTCTCTCCTACACTGACCAGCCTGCATACATGAGACTCCTACACTGACCAGCCTGCATACATGAGACAGGTCTAGTGGCATCCTTGCCCTCACTCTCTCCTACACTGACCAGCCTGCATACATGAGACAGGTCTAGTGGCATCCTTGCCCTCACTTTCTCCTACACTGACCAGCCTGCATACATGAGACAGGTCTAGTGGCATCCTTGCCCTCACTCTCTCCTACACTGACCAGCCTGCATACATGAGACTCCTACACTGACCAGCCTGCATACATGAGACAGGTCTAGTGGCATCCTTGCCCTCACTCTCTCCTACACTGACCAGCCTGCATACATGAGACAGGTCTAGTGGCATCCTTGCCCTCACTCTCTCCTACACTGACCAGCCTGCATACATGAGACAGGTCTAGTGGCATCCTTGCCCTCACTCTCTCCTACACTGACCAGCCTGCATACATGAGACATGTCTAGTGGCATCCTTGCCCTCACTTTCTCCTACACTGACCAGCCTGCATACATGAGACAGGTCTAGTGGCATCCTTGCCCTCACTCTCTCCTACACTGACCAGCCTGCATACATGAGACTCCTACACTGACCAGCCTGCATACATGAGACAGGTCTAGTGGCATCCTTGCCCTCACTTTCTCCTACACTGACCAGCCTGCATACATGAGACAGGTCTAGTGGCATCCTTGCCCTCACTCTCTCCTACACTGACCAGCCTGCATACATGAGACATGTCTAGTGGCATCCTTGCCCTCACTTTCTCCTACACTGACCAGCCTGCATACATGAGACAGGTCTAGTGGCATCCTTGCCCTCACTCTCTCCTACACTGACCAGCCTGCATACATGAGACTCCTACACTGACCAGCCTGCATACATGAGACAGGTCTAGTGGCATCCTTGCCCTCACTTTCTCCTACACTGACCAGCCTGCATACATGAGACAGGTCTAGTGGCATCCTTGCCCTCACTATCTCCTACACTGACCAGCCTGCATACATGAGACAGGTCTAGTGGCATCCTTGCCCTCACTCTCTCCTACACTGACCAGCCTGCATACATGAGACATGTCTAGTGGCATCCTTGCCCTCACTCTCTCCTACACTGACCAGCCTGCATACATGAGACTCCTACACTGACCAGCCTGCATACATGAGACAGGTCTAGTGGCATCCTTGCCCTCACTTTCTCCTACACTGACCAGCCTGCATACATGAGACAGGTCTAGTGGCATCCTTGCCCTCACTCTCTCCTACACTGACCAGCCTGCATACATGAGACAGGTCTAGTGGCATCCTTGCCCTCACTCTCTCCTACACTGACCAGCCTGCATACATGAGACAGGTCTAGTGGCATCCTTGCCCTCACTCTCTCCTACACTGACCAGCCTGCATACATGAGACATGTCTAGTGGCATCCTTGCCCTCACTTTCTCCTACACTGACCAGCCTGCATACATGAGACAGGTCTAGTGGCATCCTTGCCCTCACTCTCTCCTACACTGACCAGCCTGCATACATGAGACTCCTACACTGACCAGCCTGCATACATGAGACAGGTCTAGTGGCATCCTTGCCCTCACTTTCTCCTACACTGACCAGCCTGCATACATGAGACAGGTCTGGTGGCATCCTTGCCAGGCGGTATTCTTTCCCAAGGAGAAGATAGCACTCATCAGCAGTGCAATCAGAAGTGTGCTGAGAGTAAATTGTACGCTTTACAACTTCAAAAGCGTGAAGCTTACACAGCACAGCAACTGATGAGCCCTCTGAGGATCAGCAATTAACAGTAAATATGACATCAAATATAAATTAATTCTGAATTTAAAATTGGTAAAACATTTCAAGAACTGTGATGTGAAGGATGGCAAGAACCAGAATCCACTGAGGACGAACACTTCAATAATTTAATCGGTTAAGCTGCCTTGTCTTAGATCAACCACACCTACTTTTCATACATGCAGCACATACATGTTCCACCACCCAGCTCTGTGTGCCTTCACGGGTATGTGCCTGCGAGAGGTCAATTTCTAGCTCTGAAGCACCAGTGCAACACGCCCAATACCCAGAGCTTAAATTGTAAAAGAAAGAGGGCTGGTGCCCAAAGGTCTGCTCAGAAGCCTGCAGCCGGTATAATTTAATGTCATGGCTGCGTAGTATTAAATCCACCTCATGTCTTTTTAATCCACTACCAAACACTCTCTGCCCCTTTATCTCTCTCTCTTGCTGGCTTTTGCTTTTTAGGTCTCGCGCCTGCGATGCATATGGCGAAGCCATATGCCATCGCGCAGGCGCGTTACTATTGCTGCCGGGTCTGCTTCCCAGGAGACAGGAGATGTCACGCACACGCTCTGGAAAGCGATCGGCGCCGGCCGCGCGCGCGCGTTTCCCAATCTCCTGTCTCTCTGGTTTTGGTGAGAGGTTTGATTTGATCACGTAGTGCACCGTGCAAGACAGACTCGATGTAACAGGGCCATATTAGGGAAACTTATCAGTGGTGCAATAACGGACGAACAGGTACACGTTTGTTCCTGCTTGCGCACTAGCAACAGGGGGAATATTGCCCACAGTGAATTCAAGGATGTTTGCTTAGTTTACATAAGAAAGTGGAGGCATGATATTTTCATAAATGTGAAAAATGGGGCTAGACTTTTGGTCAAATCAGTTTGTTGTGTTTGTTTTTATTTCACAAGTGGCAAAACAAGATGTATAACTAGAAGGTGCTATTTTTATGTTGTTCTCTTTTTTTGTCGTGAAACATTTTCTTTGTTAAAATCGCCAGTGTTAATTGATTTAAAAGTTGTGCATGTTTTTTAGGTACTTTATACAATTCGTGGCTGTTTGCCTTGGGACATGCATCTTTCTGTAACATGCATTGGAGCGAAATCTGTTTGCCCTGTTTAGGGTTACAAAAAATGCCAAAAATTATGCAAAAGGGTTTGCTCTCCTTGGTGCTCCAGTGCAAACGTTTCTAATTTGGTATTATGAAAGGCTACCCACATAAATTAATATAGTTTAATAACTACAAAGAGAAAAATCGGCTCCTTCATCCATGCTTTCCAAAAAACGAAAGTTAATAAAAGCATCTAGGGTTTACCTGAGAAATAACAGGAATTAAACCGTAAAATGAGTTGGCTTCCCTAATTGTGCACCCAAATTGTCTGAAACTTTGCCTCTGCAATAAAAATGTAAACTCATGTACATTTTCGTGATTCCGTGCATAATGACTTAAAATGATATGAATATGGTAGTCACATATTTTTGTTACAAGGGCTGACTGACATCTCCCAAATGTAAAACTACATTCTTTCTAACAATTATTCCTGGACGCCAACACTGAATGTCAGAGATTGCACAGCATACCAATTTAAGATTAGGTTTATGCGAAATGTAAATCATGTCTAATTAATTTCGGCAATTTTACATTACGCTTCTTACGCGGAATTCTAGAAATCATACTGGTATGCCACTTTGTGCAATTAAATGCAATTTGCAGTAAAAAATAATGCACAGAAACAACACAACGTGTGTGGCTTTTGGAAAAATGCATCCTTGTGGCAAAACTGACTCGAGGACTCATTTCACCCTAAAAATGTAGCTTGAAATATTGGATTTGCATTTTGCATAATCTTGCTGAAGTTTGCATAATTAAGTGTAAGCAAATTACGTGAATTTCACACACACCTTATCTATGATAGCCTCAAACTGCAAAATTATTGCAACAGGCAACTGAGTTGTATGTTCCACAAATTGCAACACAGCAGCTGTCAGAACAACAGAGGTCCGTGATTTTGGGTCGGCAACTCTTTGGAAGACCCTTTAGGTGGTCACAAAAAGCAGACCAATGGTGAAAATCATTCACCAAAGCATTTCATAAGCAAAATATTTGGCTCAGCACTATTGCTTTTAAATTATAAGTTCATTGTTAAGTTGCTGCCTTCACAGAAGCTCGCAAAATGCTTTCAAATCCTTTTTAGCTGATTTTCAGTTGAGCAGATTTACCAAATGCACGTAAACAAGTACAGGAACTGTGCATCCCCTGGTTATAGGCATAAGGTAGAACCTTGAGCCCCCTCCCCCCCCACCCCTAGGTCATAGGTATTCTGGCAAACCCCAAAGTGTTGCGAAGCATCCCCCCCCCCCCGATCCAGCCATACTGTCTAACCTAGTTTGTTAAAAGAGGAGTTTCCCTAGTTGTTGGCACAATGCAGAATCCCGCTTCTTAAGTGGGGAGTTCCCTTGGTTATGGGCATACTGTTGAAACTATTTGTTCAGAGAGGAGCTTTCCCACTCATGGGCACACTGTTTTGAAGAGAAGAGTTCCCCCTGTTCTGGGCATACTGTTGAAGCATGTTTGTTAACACCTTGGCTGCGTCGAACGTTCAGCTCCAGTGCTGAACATTCGAAAAACCGGTGGGGCAGCGACTGCCGACCGATGTGCGCAGCACTACCAAGGTAGTGCACGCGACGACCGTTGACCGACGGCAGCAGCCAAGGGGTTAAGAGGGAAGTTCCCATAGCTACGGGCATACTGTTGAATCCTGTTTGTTAGGAAAGGCATTCCCCCGGATATGGAAATACTGTTGAACCCTGATTAAGAGAAGAGCTTCCCAGGATTCGGCATAACGTTGAAATCCATTTTCTAAGAGTTCCCTAGGTTTTGTGCATACTGTCAAACCCTGTTTTCGAGAGGAATTCCCACCCTACCCCCGGTTAAGGGCAGCGTGCCGAACCCAGTTTAAGAGAAGAGATCCCTTGGTTATTGGCAAACTGTTGAACCCGGTTTATTAAGAGGGAAGTTCCCCAGGCTATGTACATGTAGTCAACCCCCATTTAAGAGAAGAGTTCCGTCGATTAAGAGCATACTGTCAAACCTGCTTGTTAACCTTTAAAGTGAGGCTAGCAGATGCACTACCTCCCCAGTGTGGGTGTCGGCCTTTGGCCAAAACTGGGAGGTACCTAATGGCCCCTGTCGTGCTCTGCACCAGAGGAAGTCCTTTATTTATTTATTTTTCATCAGGCTGCTTCCAGAGCAGGAGCGGATCAAACCGAGATCAATGGGAGTCTCTCACACAAGTGCTCCCATTGACCTTGGTTTGATTCGTTACTGTTGCAGGCACTAGGCCCAGCCACACAAGTGATGTAACGTTTTTATCAGCACAAGTGTGGCAATGCTGGGTGGTAGGAATGTTGTAGATTCCTGTGGATTACAGAAGTTTCCCTCACAGAAATGTAGGGAAAATGTGTGATTTCAGGAAAAGTTTGAAGTTTGCATGGCGTTGTAGGCAAAAACCCTCATGGAATCCACCCAAGGCACACCACCCTGGACTCCACTAGCTGTCTACTTTAAAAAAATGTGCAGGTTTGCTATGTTTCCTTAGGTGCCGCCTGAGTTAGGGCCCAAAATCACAGCTACCCACTTTGCAAAAAATGGGTCAGCTTTGAAATGAAAATGTGATATATCCATGTTGCGTTTTGGGCCTTTTCTTGTCGCGGGCACTAGGCCTACCCACAAAAGTGAGGTACCAGTTTAATCAGAAGAGAATTAGGGAAATTCTGGGTGGACGAAAGTTTGTGGCTCCCCACAGTTTCCAGAACTTTCCATCACAGAAATGTGAAGAAAATCTGGGGTTTTTTTTTAGAAAAAGCTTGAGATTTGCAAGGATTCTGGGTAAAACAACCTTGTGTGACCCATAAAAGTCACTCCATCCTGGATTCCCCTACGTGTCTAGTTTTAAAAAATGTCAGGTTTGCTAGGTTTCCTTTGGTGCCGGCTGAGCTTGGAACTAAAATCCACAGCTAACCATTTTGCAAAAAACGGATCAGTTTGGAGTAGAAAAATGTGATGTATCTGTGTTGTGTTTTGGACTACTTCCTGTCTTAGCCACTAAGCCTAACCACACAAGTGAGGTACCATTTTTAACAAACAACATGCTGGTGCATAGAATAGTTGAATATTTGTTATTATCAATTGGATTTAGCTGCATTTGTGCCTTCCAACTGTAAGCCAGTGTGTAAGAAAGAAGATATTTTGAAAAATACCCTCTAAATCATATGCTTGTACGGGTTCCCACAAATTCAGAGATGTACAAATAACCACTTCTCCTAAATGCCATATCTTGTGCCCATTTTAGAAATACATTGGTTACCTTGACACCTATTTTTCACTCTACATATTTCACCCTATGAATTGGTCTGTACTCAGTAGACAATGAAAAACCATTGCACCGTGCAGCTTAGTTGATGACTCTGGGTACCTCGGGTTCTTGGAGAACCTGTAATCCCTATATATCCCCACAACCAAAGGTATCCAGCAAACATAATGGTACATTACTTTTGGAAATTGGCCATAGTGAAAAAAAGATATGGATGAAAACATTGTCACAAATGTTTTTTCCCTACTCATTTTCAATATTTCTTTATTTCAACAGTTTCTTTTTGAAAACCTTCAGCGACCCCTTGCTGAATTTGGAATGTCATCTACTTTTCAGAAATATATATAGGTTTCCTAGATCACCCATAAGTTTTACAGTGGTTTCCACCACAAACTGGAAGTAGGTTGAAAGCACAAAAAATAGGCTTCCTCTTTGAAAAATGCCAGAACTGTGGTAACAAAAAAGTTTAAATTCAGCTCTGCATGTTCCTGAAAGCTGGGAAGATGGTGAATTTAGCACAGCAAACCGTTAGTTGATGCAATATGTGTCACATTTGCGAAAGTGTAAGCTATTGACATTGTAAATGACAATGCTATTAATGTATCTATTTTCATAACCAACACATAAATAAAAAAATTGTAATTTACAATGCCAATCGCTCAAACTTTCCTAATGCGAGGCCTATTGCATTGCAAATGCTTGTTTCCCTTTGTGACAGTTTTCCGCCTCTCTCTTCTTCCTTCTTTACCCTTTGTGTGTCTTGTTCTTGGTAAATCTCTGATGTAAAAAATATAAATACCCAACCCCAGAAATGAGTGCTGGTGCCCCCCACTGGCAAACACCGGCTCCAATTAAGCACCACCAGGGTCTCTTCCAGGAGAAGAAGATGCTGCAAGCTCAGTGTCTACAAGGTTCCCAATTCCATGTGTGAGTACCTCATTCAATCTAGGCTAGTTTGTAGCATTTTATTACATGTACTCCTGTGTTTCAAGATATCAATTCAACATACATCAACACTACATGCTGGACTCTTCTTGGACCAATCCACCCTTCAGCTGCATAGTCACAGCTTTTTATTGGCGCTATGTAGGCACTGCCAACCTTTCAGAGGCGGACATTGCCCTTCCTACACTTCAAAGAGACAGTCCCAGTTCTGAGAGATGTGTCCTTTACCTAATGGACTTTCAGCAACAAGGCCTGATTTGTGACAGGCGGACCCAACAACCTGTGATTCAAGGGCAACTTCCTGTCGTGGAGACAGCTCTCTTGGAGCCATACTGACCTTTCAGTTGCACACGTCTGACTTGTGACTGATTCTTCTGAAGTCCTTCTGGCCTTTCCGAGGGATGGACCAGCCAGTCACTGAAAGTCCAGTGGGCAGAGGACGAGTGTCAATTCAGACCTGCACCTAGGAATGAGCAGCACTTTTTGGGGAGAGTCAGTAATACGTCAGGCCTACGTCTCTGAAAGGCTGGGGCAGAGCCCGGGCTGAAGACCTGACCTGTACTGAGTGACTGCCTTCAAAAGACTATTCTTACAGAGGTACTTACCTGAAGTGCTATTGACTGCCACATACACCCCAGACTTTACCGTGACGAGGCTAGCCTTACGCTGCCAGCCTGCCAGGCATTTACAGGCACCGGGTTCCTGGGTCTGGTAACTGGTTTGGTTCTATTGGTTTCTCTGAAGAAGTGCCATGTCATTTCAATTCCAGGCCAGTTCACTTCAAAAGCCATTGCACTGCGTGAAGAGCGCTCTTATCGATTGTGAGAAGAGTAGCGACCCGCATCCTGGAGCCCCCTTCCCGCTCGTAAAGTGATGCACACCAGTTTGAGACAATCCAGACATGCATGGTAGTAATCAGCCTAGAAACTGAGGGGTCTTTCTCAAACTCTAGAGTTCTCTTAATGTGTTTTTTCAGAACAAACGCATAGTTCTGTATGGATAGATACGCTGGCAGTGGATGGAGGCTCTAAGGCCATGTTGGTGCTGTTAGATTTATCTGCAGCATTCGACACTGTGTCCCATCCAATCCTATTAGATCGCCTGAAGGACATAGGCATCCAGGGAACAGCACTGGACTGGATTACATCCTTTTTGCATAGCCGTAACCAATGTTCCCTCTAATTTTTTCCGCTATGTGCGGCAGTGTAATGTCTCTGTGCACTAAATGTAAATGTACATGTATTTATATAGCGCAAATCGCCCACATCGCAGGCATCTATGCGCTTGCTTAGGGAACCCGTCCTGGTATTCCCCTGTGAGATACCCCGGCAGGGTATCCACAAGGTGAAAGCCAGGCATCCCGCCGCGAGGGGCCGTTGTGGAGATTAAGCAAGCTATTGCCCAGAGTCGCAGAGTGTGAACCCGTGAGTCGAGTAGGCACCAGAGTGAGAATTATCGAGTCCGTGGAATTATTGAGCACAACCCCCGTCGGGGCGAGGAATTGAACCCTGGTCCAGGGCCGATCTCAGCTTCCGGGTCTACCGCCTCTAACCCCTGAGCCACACTTCTCCTACAACCAACAACTACAACTACAACCAAAGCTATGTGCACCAAGAACCAGACCACGCATGTGTGCGCTGCAATTAACATAAATACTCCAGCCCTGTCAAGTAGCACGCATTAGGCTTGGCTCGCAACACCACACTAAAATGCATTAATCACGCATTGATAGCACCATGACAATGCCTGTGTAATAGGAGTCAGTGAGTGTGAGTGTTGGGGTTGAATTTACCCGCAGTACAGCAAGTGTTGGGCATACGGTGCTAGAGGTGGGACACTGGAGAATGGAACGAGGGGCTTCCTGCTTGCATCATTGTTTCAAGTAAGCATTTTACGTCCCGTCCGTTTACTCAGCTCTGATGTTGTGAGGCCGGGCGTGGGAATCGCTGTACTGCGCATGTCTGCCTTCGAGAGGGTTCCTGGTGAACTCTGTATGCACTCAAAGATAAAAGCATGTGACTTGCGCACAAGCCCCCAGTAGCCCTGTCTGGCGTCAGGCACTGACAGGTGTGCGTTGGAGCATGCGTCCCACGATCCCAGGTCCAACGTAAGAAGAGGGAGGGAGCGGCTCACGCCCACAGGCTGTGCACCGTCAGCAGCTCAGGTGTGAACAGGTAACCTCAGAAAGCAGGCTTCCATCTGGGAGGGCCCAATGTAAGGGCTCCTGCATGCACAGGAACCATGAGGGGAATGCAGGTTTGAAAAGAAAGGTTCAACTTTAAATACAAAAATGTGTGCATCCACAGGAATGCGGAGGGGGATATGCAGATTTGTAAAGCGTTGTACTTTAAATACATCAATATGTGCATGCAGAGGAATGCCGGGTTTAATCTATGCACAGTATAATGCCACAGCAGACCGGGGAAGGGGATACACAGCAGAACTGAAGCATTGCATATGTGCAGCTTGTTTGTTGCTGTCTGTCTTCTTTATGCTGAAGCCCCAGAGCTGCCCTGCTCAGCGATGCTGCATGTGACTCCTCACTATGGCCGAGGCTGTTAGCAACACCGCTGTGCCGCATTGAGACAATAGGAATTTATAGGATTAAAGCAGAGGAGCTGAGTGTACGGCCTGATGTCTCATGCTCCCACCCACAGATCTCAGACGAGGCGATTTCAGTCTGCCACTCCACTGCAGTTGTGGTGTGTGTGTGTCTGTCAAGCTCAGTCCAGTGTGCTGGTGTCACTGCACCTGCTGCACCTCCGGCAGCTCTGCCCCTGACATAAATACAGTTAATGTTCCCATTTCCGGGAAATGCACCGCCTGCACTTCAAGGAGCTATCCTTCTCTGGCAGATAAGATCAGCCTCTCTCTGAAACCTCCCTGTCCAGAGCTGATAGGGACTCTGAGTTATCACAGAGTTGTTCTTCTCTGGTGAAGGAGGGAGTTGCACAGGACAAGCAGGGCACACACTGCACAAATATCCTCACAGGACCCGAGCGGGACCTCACCCAAGCAGCTGTTAATACCACCTTTATTAAAACAACTCCTCTGTTGTTTTCAGGTAGGTTCCCTTTGCCTTTCATTTGGAATTACTTTTAAAGACTAAAACAGCAAGAAGGTTTTGCGGTTTTCGATGTGAGAAAGATGGTGACTACTTGTCTTTTGTTGTGGTGAGAACTTTTTGAGACAAGAGTGGGCAAATGGTGCATTTTCAAGTACATTTGAGAAAACTAGAAGGTTAATAAAGCAATTGTGAAAGTGCAGTTATTACATTAATGAAGAGAAGACATATAACATAGGTAGCTGCTTAGTCAGTGTAACCACAGAGCTTCATAACATTGGTGGAGGATTGGGGGGTAGGGTGGGGTGTGGGGGTCAAAGCATAACGAGGTGCACCTGGCTAGCAGATTTGCCGATTTTTGTCAATGATGTGTGTTATTACAAAGCAAAACCATACCACCCTTCCCATGTGACAGAAATTGTTATTGTGTCCCAGAATGGAATGTTCAGTGGACCAGGAAGCATCGCCATCAGACAGTTACCCTGCACCCCCGCCCTAGCTGGCACGTGAAGAAGATACATAACGTGTTGATATGATGGTTGCACAGAATGGGCAGTGGCTCGACATGAAAGAGCAGAGGAAGGGGAGGGCGGACTTCCTGTCTGTGCCCAGACTAGACCCCCCAAACCCCCACCCTGGATGGAACACCCTATCATGAAGGAGCGGAGCTCCCCACCACCCCTCACATGGACACATGACTTGTTTGCACCTTGGAGGGTCCGGGCGGGGTCCAGGGGTCCAGGGACCGCTTGAGTTAATGAGCTGATGGTAAATCACTTAAAAGGTGCATGAGCCCGAAATCCTCTCGCTGAAAAGAAGTGTTGAGTGGTTACGTGCAATAATTGGTGTCATTGTGTAGGTACAACAGCTGTAGCCTAGGGTGAAACATCGAAGCAGGGCACCCTCACCCCTATTTACCCCAAGTAGAATGAAGGCTTTTTTTCCCCGTTAGAGCTTCTGAGACGTTGGGTGCATGTAGCGCACATTAGGGATCGATCATTAAGGATTAGCTTGGCGCTACATAAACTTGGTAGAAAGAACAGAGTGCCACAAATCGCTCCCATGCCCTTCACATGTTCCCACCCAGAGGCTGAGGCTGATCCGGTGTCCACGGGCACGAACCAGCTCTGTTGCCAGTCCTGTTCACAGAGTGCCAAGTGCCAGCCTGCCCCTTCACTGAGGGCTAGGACGCACCTCTTCCGGGAGGGGTGGGGGCCCAAGAGCAGCTGGGTGAGGTGCACTGAGGGGGGGAGGATGGAGTGAGTGAAACGACGGGGGGTCATGTGCAAGGCATAAAATTGAGGTGTAGTGTATGATCACAGCCCCACAAATATGGCCCTATTAGTCTTCCACTGCGAGTCTCACTCAGAGGCTGAAGAAACAGGAAGGAGGAATAAAAAAGGGGGTTCATGGGAGATGGACAGGGACGATGGAGTGGGGAAAGAGGCATGGGAGGCATGCATGGGAAGAAGGATAGTTAAGAGAGAGAGAGAGTGGAGCAAAGGAGAGGAGGGCTATAGAAAGGATGAGAGAAAGCAGGTATTCATTGCAGGCAGTAAGCGGATTAATAGGACACTGAATAAAAATGTATCTCAAAAAGTGAGAGGAAACAGCGCATTCTGGAAGAGAGGGAGAAAGGCACGTACATACTAGACATTCACACGTCATGCTCACACAAGCACACATATACGCACTCACACACACGTGCACACACACACACACTGGCAAACACAGACATACAGAGGTACACTCACACACATGTACACAGGCATGCACATTTATACACTCTCACACGCACACTTGCTCACATAATATACACCTAGGCCGGTCCTTTCCCTGTTCTCGTGATAAATGCATTTCCCTAAGACTGAACAGGCTTGTCTAAAACATGCCTCGAGCGTCTGTGGCCCCATCACATTCCGTGGAATTCGGACCTGGCAGCAGCTCTGGCCCTTTGGTGGGGGGGGGGGGCTGTGGCCCTGGCTCAGTGGCTGCCTCCCCACAGACTGTATGTATAGCAGGCATACCCGGCGCACTGCACAGACAGGCAGGCGCCACTGATGGAGCAAGGATTCGCACGTAAAGCGACTTGCTCTTAATCAAGAACCTCGCCTAACTTATAATCATATTAATTCAACCTGTCCGTCAATTATTTAGCGTTTTCC
Source organism: Lissotriton vulgaris (assembly GCF_964263255.1). NCBI lineage: Eukaryota > Metazoa > Chordata > Amphibia > Caudata > Salamandridae > Lissotriton > Lissotriton vulgaris. Next base: position 1,655,467,753 of record NC_141687.1, read on the forward strand.
CCAACACGCGGGTGTCCCCAGGAGGCTTGCCTGTGTGTCTTTTTCATCCTAACCATGCTTGCACTACGGAAATGGCTGCTTCGCAGAAATCCAGTCTGCGCATGCGTCGGTCATACTCACGTGATGTGACGCACTCGCATTTTGGAGGGATTTTGTTGCTCATGCGCATTGTTGGAAACATGGCCGCTTGTCTCTAACCATGCTATCTGCTTGCCATCGCTGCTTATGCCGATCTGTCTTTTCGCACTAAACCTTAATGCTATAAGATATTATAAAGTAAGGGGTACAGTGTAGTTCTTTAATGGTGTACAGTGTAATCATTTTTATGTATGATTCTAATTTGTTTTCGCTTACTTTTCATGTATTACGCATCCATGGGCTGGGGTCGGGAGATGGAATCCATTTTGAAGTCTGTAAACTCCCTGCACACGTGATGAGGGAAAGTCCCAACTGCGCAGAAGCAAAACTTAGCCAGCTGGCTCCTGAAGCAAGATGCGCCTGGGAACCTACCTAGGCCATGGGAGAAGATGCTGATATTCACCTTGCTAATGCAACAATGTTTCTATATGCTGTGCACTCTCATTGTTTTCAATATTCCTATGCCTGGGAACGTGAACGCAAGGGGCGGGTATGAAAAATTGAATATTCATGGTGGGAACACTAAATTTTAGGAGGTGACAATGACATAACCTCCTCGCTTGACCAATCATAAGTTAGGACCTTGTCACTTGCAACATTTGTGGGTGGTCCAGGGGTCCCAAAAAGGTATAACTAGCCTAGTTTAGCTCAGAGAATTTGTCCGACTTGTCCGAGTAGCAGACCTGTCACTGACCCTACGAACTCTATAGGTGATTGATACAGAGCACTGCGGAGTACTCTGTCCGTATTTTCCACAAAACTCCAAGGGGTGGAAATAGTCTTAAGTGCTGGCGGAGCACTCTGCTGGGAGATTCGAAAACCCAATCGGGGTTACTGGCGGATTACTTGCAGAGAGGGGGTAACGCTGGCGTTGCATCCGAAGCTGTAGGTGTTGGTCGTACCTTGGTGAACCCAGTCCTGACCCAAACCTGAGGGGTATCCTCTCCTGACTGTCCACGAGCTGTACCTGCTCGCTTTCTGGTATTCCAATCCTTGAGGGTCCTTGTCCCCGTCCTTCCAAAGCTGACCCGTGGCCAGGGTTAGTCCTCATTCTTGCCTAGGTAATTATTAAACTGTGGGTGTACGTCTTTCTATCACTCTTTCCTCTCTTCTTAATAAAGCACTCTTGCCCGTGATATTGCCCTATCACTTTTTAAGTGATTTATATGCAACTGTTTATTAGTGATGTTCCACTTCTCTCCCTACCTATAGGATATTATTGAACTGTCATATTATTTTAGTGTGTTCCATTTTTTCTTCCCTTTAGTATGTATGCCGTGAACTTAGTAAGAATAGCATAAGATCTAGGGAGTAGGTTAAAGAATATTAGTGCACATATTAGGTCCTTCTCATGTCCCTTAGTTTAAGCCTATGTTGAATAGCGTGTTCCCTGATACTCATACTCTGTAGTGTTCCCTAAATTCTCTAATGGTACTTGCCCTAATTCATAGTTACATCGTGGCTTTAATACTGATAATTGATGTACTAATTTGTATCTGCCTCATTATACTGGCATATTCATTCTGAAATTTCTTATATAAAACTTTAAACCTCATCAGGTGTCTGTGGTCATTTTACAACGTAAATGCTATTAATATATTAAACGTGAAAATATTCTACAACTGTTAGGAAATCTTGTTACCTGTCCACTGCTAGCTCCTGATCCATCAGGAGTAATGTGCCTGTGGTAAGTCAGGTACATGAACAGTAAGTGGTGTAAGTGACACCCCCCGGATTACTCATAGTAGCGTGGCAAAGGTTTCACCCGGTTCATGCAAAACACTGTCATCATACGCACGCCAGGGCCCGGTGCGTGGAAATTGGTAAACTAGTGACCCGGGTGACCTGCGCGCTCTATCAGTAATTTTCTGGTAGCAGTAGTATGGTTAGGACTAGTTAAGATAGGTAGACAAGATAGTTAATAAACAAACCGTGAAAATAAAATGTGCTGCTAAAATTTTTATATTGATTGTATTAATTCAAATATTGTGCAAATGTTTTAAAGTTTTTTTATATATATGATTTTGCATTGCTGCTATAAGTGTTATATGTTACATTAACAGAAATTGTTTGTAAGTGTTCAGTGTAGTCCGAATCCCCGGGGAAGTCTATAGCTAACGGTGAGTAGAATCCGGTTAGCTGATGAGGTCGCTTGTCGTGAGTTATTAGTGCAGGGTCAGGAGAAGACCAGGAGCGCTAATTAGGATCTTTTGTTGTATCTGAGTGATTGATAGCTAGCGAGTCCTTGAATAAAACTTCCATTGTGATATCACCTAGTAAGGGTCACCTTCGGAAGGAGTAATAGGGTCTCTGAAGCTTGAATGGTAAGCAAGGTAGTCCGCTGGTGAAAGCCTGACTTAGTATATATCCCGGAAATAAGTGGATAAGTCAGGGGAATAGCAGGTTCTATATTGCGCGTGTGGGAGGTTAGACAGAGAAGTCTATCCGGAGTGAATGAAAAGTAGACAGAAGTGGTTTACTTGTAGCGAAAGAAGAACTTTCTCTCTCTTTAGAACACTCAGACACAGCGGCGAAAGTTTCGTGTTGTTAACTAAAATAAGTACTTACAATTTAGGGAAAATTCAAAGTTTCCGTTACCTTGTGAAGGAGGGAGTCAGTCGGAAAGCTGCGCTGACGTCACTCTGTGCCGCGCTGGTATTGGTCAGAACAGCGGGCGTGTAGCGGAGCTGAAATTGTAAGGGAGGGGTGAGTGCCGGAGCGTGAGACCTTGTCTCGCGAAAGGCCGCGCACCCATTGGACAAGAATTTTTGTAGTCACTGCGTTGATTGGTTACTGCGAGATAGAAGTCGCGTTAGCATTGGAAGCACAAAGGTAAACAAAATTAATCTATATCAATCAATGTGGGCTAGCTAGTTTAAGGGGAGGGAGTATTTAGGTGACTCAGGTACGTCAGCAAAATAGATGAGGAAAAAGCACTGTTTTCCTTAGAAAGCCCTCACCCACCGACCTAGTCGGTGGCATGCTTCATCATCGGGCCCACCACAGTGGCACCGAATGTGCCCCGGGTGTGCTGCAACGCCAGGTGACTGCGGAGCTGGTATATTGCTGAGTGTGCAGTGAAGGGGTGTGAAGGTGAAGAATTAAAATGCTATCCAGGAGGTCCCAGCACCCGAGGGTTTAGCAATATTTAATGAACTGGGCCTCTGTTAGCAGGTTTAAAAAAGGCAAGAGGACGTTTAAAGGAGAGTTACGATGACCTCCGGCGTCCAGTGTGGTCTACATGTTTCAGCCAGTGCCTTTTATTCTAAGCTGGCTTTCCTCAGGACCAAAGAGAAATGTGAAAAAGTGCAAAATTATAATAAACTTAATTTTAAGTGTGTGTTGTTTATTTTTTCTATGTGTTGCGCACGCTAAGGCGCTATAACTGTTAGAGGGGGATTCCCTCAAGCTTTTCTACACAGAACACATAGGACAGGGACAAGACGTACAGGGGAGAGTCATGTTAGGGCTGCATAAATTAAAGAACCACTGTTTGCCGACTCTTAAGGTGGTGTACGACCTATATGCGGCTATAGTGAGCTCCTGGAGACTCCATGGAGCTTGTGAGGGTATACTGAACCGTTAGTGAGGGGTGGTGGGCTAAGAAAACGAAATCACAAGGTGAGGTACAGGAAAGTATTGGTACTTGGTCCTCACTCTGTTATTTCTTAGTAAAAAGCCTCATGGGTCGCCTGGCAGAGAAAGAGACCCTGTGGGGATAAAATGAGATATGCAAGGCTTTCTAACCTGTAAGGAGAGAAGTTGCTTACCCCAATAGCAGGATTAGGAGGTTACTCATGAGTAGTTCGGTCTGGTTCCTCCTGGGACCTAGTCGTCCGTCCGCGGCGCCCGATATGCAGTGAATGGGCCGCCTTGTTTGTTTTTTTATACTCGTCTCGTAATCTATTTCACCTGTTCGAGATAGAAAGAGAAGGAGGGATGCGCGCAGATCGCCATGTCATGCTGGTGTATTCTGCGCATGTGCAGGGAAGCAGCGTGTGCTATCGCGCATGCGCAGAACCGTGGTGCGCGTCTATGCGCATGTGCGAAGACGGAACGTCTATGCGCATGCGCTGTGCCTCGCCGCGTCTATTGGCAACGCGAGCGCTGGAGGTGCGCTTGCGTATGGGCCAAAGTAAACAAACAATTATGTTGGCAATGTGGACAGGTATGCGCTCGCTTATGGGGCATAATAAACAGTTCTTAGACTGTAAAGGGTGTTGCGCCACTGTAATGTGATATGGGGAATACCCATATGTGCATGATATACACTGGGTGAAAGGGAAATCACTGTAGGAGAAGGAGGGTCAGAGAAGCGGGCGCTCATGCAGGGGTGCACTGGCACAGGTGAACTACCTTATAAGGTGATATAGGGGCAAAGGTTCACACTAGTGCTAGGTGCTGCTTGGTTGGTTTGGTCAGGCAGACCAGGGAAGTACACTGTGCAGTATTTATGGTCATGCTGTGGTTATGCAGTTAAGCTATTCCATGGAATAGCGTCGTTCAGGCCATGGATGTGAGTGGCTAGACGGTATATCCAGCGCTGTTCTTTTTGTAGGAGAAATCTCTCATCTTTGGCATTGTCAAATTTCTCAATGACAGTCCAGGAGAAGTCATTTGGTGTGTGATTGTGGGTCAGGAAATGATCTGTGAGTTTGCTGATATTTTTCCCACATCTTATAGTGCTTCTATGTTCAGTCATTCTAGTGCGTACCTTGCGGGTTGTCATGCCGATGTATCTCAGGCCGCATCTGCAGGTTATCAAGTATACCAAGTTGGTAGAGTTGCAGTTAGTAAACTGTCGCTGCGTCCAGGTTTTACCAGGTTCCAAATTGAGTGTTTTGGACGGGGATGTAAGGTGGCATACGCTGCAGTTGTTGCAGGGTTGGTGTCCGGTGATTTTGGGCAGGCCCCATGCGTTGACAATTGTGTTGTCTTTGTTCTGGTTTGTCGTTCGTGGCCTGGTGTTTACCAGTTGGTCTCTTAGATTGGTGGCCCTTTTGTAGGCAAAACGCGTTTTTTCCCGTTGTCTGGTGCCGGAGTTAATGATTCTCCAGTTTCGTTGTATGATGTTTGATATTCGGTTCGATACTGTGTTGTACGTTGCTACACAGGTAAGGACTGGTTCTTCCTCAGGTTTGTCGAAGTTTTCTAGGAGTGCCTCCCGGTTTTGATTCCTAGCTCTTTTGCGGGTTTGGTTTATTATCCTGGTGGGGTAGCCACGGTCCCTGAGTTTGTGTACCAGGTCGTTAGACTGTTGTTTATAGTCCTTGATATTGCTGCAATTACGCCTGATGCGTAGAAACTGCCCGTAGGGCAAATTTTCCCTTAGGTGTCGAGGGTGAAAACTGTCAAACCTGAGCAGTGAGTTTCTTGCTGTAGGTTTGTAGAAGGTGGTGGTGGTAAGTTTCCCATTCTCAGGTTTGATGTTCAAGTCCAGGAAGGGTAGTTCAGTGGCACTGCTGGTGCACGTGAAGCGTAAATAGGGGTCTAGTTGGTTAACCCAGAGCATGAAGTTGTCCAATGATTCCTGGTTTCCTTTCCATATTAAGAGTATATCGTCGATATACCGTCGCCACATTCTTATGTTGGCGGAGAAAGGGTTGGTGGGTTGTTGTACGTGTGTGTCTTCAAAGTGGGCCACATACAATCCTGCCACACTTGGGGCAAAAACACTGCCCATAGACGTTCCATTCGTCTGCAAGTAGTACGTGCCCTCATATTCAAAATAGTTCTCTTTGAGAGCCAGGGCAGCGCAGTCTAAGACGAAGCTTCGGGGGGTGTTGTGTTCCCAAGAGTTTGTCATTAAGACATCATGTAACACTTGTAGTGTTGCGTCCTGTGGTAGGCTAGTGTACAGGCTTTCTATGTCTAGTCCTGCCATTAGTTCTGTGGTGGGGTCAAAGTCAAGTTCCTGAATTACACCTAGTAGATGTTTGGTGTCTTTTATGTAGGAGGGGGTCTTTTGGACTAGGGGATTTAAGAAGAAATCACAGAACCGGGACAAGGGCTCTAAGAGTGACTTGATTCCTGATACGATGGGTCTCCCTGGTGGTGGAGTGATGCCCTTATGTATTTTGGGGACCGTATAGAAATATGGGGTCTTTATTTCTTTGGGGCAAAGATAGTCCGCCTCTTGTTTAGAGATGTGTTCGTTGTCTTTGGCATTGGTGACCAGTTGGTTGATGGTGAATTGTAGTTGTTCAGTTGGGTCTTTTGTAAGGCGTCTGTAGTTCCTCGTGTCGCTGAGGAGCCTCTTACACTCGAGGTCGTAGTCTGTTTTGTTCATCAGGACTATTCCTCCGCCTTTATCAGCTAGTTTGATAACCAGAGTGGGGTCACTTTGTAGGCGCTGGATGGTACTTCTATCTTTGTTGGATAGGTTGTTGAAAGTGTCCTTTTGTTGGAGTTTTTGTATATCCGTGTAGACTGCCTGTTCGAACGTCAGGATTTCAACCGGGATGTTGCCCGGTGGGGGGGTGAAAGTGGATTTCACTCTTAGGCCTGTCTCATTCGGCGTGCCTGTTGCTTCTGAGATGGTGTTGTCCTTTTTCTCAAAGAAAGCTTTTAATTTAAGTTTTCTGAAAAACTCGGCGAGTTCAACATGTAGTTTGAACATGTCCAGTCTGGGTGTGGGGACAAATGAGAGGCCTTTATTGAGTACTTCCGTTTCTTCTGGGGTTAACTGTGTGTCTGATAGATTGAACACCAGTGGACGTTGGGGTGTTATTTGCTGGTTCCCGGTTGTTCCCTGGTTTTGTTTCTTGTGTTGGCGCTCACAGGTTCTTCCTCGGGAGCCCATTGGACGTGTCCCGGGTTCCGTCTCTTGCCCCGACCTTTTCTGCCCTGAGATAAAAAAGGATACCGCTGGTTTTGGTTCCCTTGGAAGAATGGCATGTTGCCTTGGGGGTACATGTGTGGGTATCCGAAGTAGGGAGGTCGGAAATGGCCTAAAAGGGGCGGTGGAGGGCCGAAATTTTGGTTTTGGGGACCTTGCCATGGTTGTTGCCAGTGTTGTCCCCGTCTGCCTCTTCCTCTCGATGTATTGGATCCTGTGCTGGAATTGCTTGAGGTGCTTGAGACGGAACTGTTGTCTGAATTATCAAAAGATTTTTTAGGGGGGGTGTAATCATCCTCCGAGTACGGGTAAGTTTTAGAATAGCTGAATCTCTTCAGATCTTTTTCAAATTTCTTTATTTTAGTCTGAGTTAAGTAGTCTTTATATTCCGCTATTTCGCGGTTTTGGTCCTCGAGTTTCTTCTTGAAACCTGTCAGGGTGGTTTTGAAGTGGGACTCCGTCGCTTGAATTTCTATCATGATTGCATCTGATAGACATTTGGCAGTCTTGATAATTAAGACTAGCCAGTCCCTGGTGCAGTGCCAGGCGATCTGGGCCCAGTCTTTGCCAAATGCTGCGTCGTCCAGGAAAATCCTGGGGGCATTGGTGACTAGAAGGCCAGTAGGAGCTGTATTGGTGCGTAAATATTGTGCCAGGATGACCCCATGCAGAACAGTCCGGATCCTGTTCCTCTTTTTCTCCGTGAGTGAATCCCAGTCCGTGGATTGTGCTACAGTGGCGGGAATATTGAAGTCTGCCAGGAGTGAGGGATCAGCTAAAATCTCGCTGATATCCTCAGCAGTGTAAGTCAGGCCCATATTTTCGGCCATATTGGAGGGTAGAGAGCTCTCACAGCTGCGCGCTGCTTAGTGTTATACAGATGTGAAGGAGGGAGTCAGTCGGAAAGCTGCGCTGACGTCACTCTGTGCCGCGCTGGTATTGGTCAGAACAGCGGGCGTGTAGCGGAGCTGAAATTGTAAGGGAGGGGTGAGTGCCGGAGCGTGAGACCTTGTCTCGCGAAAGGCCGCGCACCCATTGGACAAGAATTTTTGTAGTCACTGCGTTGATTGGTTACCGCGAGATAGAAGTCGCGTTAGCATTGGAAGCACAAAGGTAAACAAAATTAATCAACAGGAGCTTGAGAAAAGTTTGGAAAGGTGTATGTGGTATCCTGAGTTTATACCTAATCCACAGCACTTAGGCTTCTATAAGGAACAGATTCTACGAGGTAGACCAAACAAAATGTACGGAGTTAAAAGGAAGATGTCTCTTGCTGACAAAATTAAGAATTATTTCAAGAAAGACCAGCCCATTAGAACTAGGGAAGGTGTGATCATTCCTCCACCAGATACTCCTGCCTCCTTCATGATGTTTGATAAGGGGTATCACACTTGCGTATGCTTAGAAAACTGGGTAAAGTATACTGCAGATGACGGAGTCCTAGCATTTCCTATTAATGGTTCCTTTAATGGCAGAATCCTGTTTAACCTAAGAAACCGAATGAATGAATTGCATCCCAGACCCAGATTAACACAGTACGAGGCACTAGAAGAATGGGAAATTGAGGCTCTGGAAAGAGACAGGCCCAGAATGGATAAGGGTTTGAGTAGATGGTATCCAAAAGTGCAGAAAGAAACCAAAGAGCAGAAAATGAAACAATGGAGGCAGAATATGATGGTTGAGGGGTTGTTTCCAACGATGGGGGTACTGGAACAAAGAAAAGGAAAATGTACTGAGAAAACCCGCCACTTAATGACCGTGGGGGACTCAGAAGATGAACACCTGGAAGATTTGTTGATGAAAAACCCCCCTCCCTATGTTGCAGAGCCAGAGCCTTTGGATTCACCAAACCCGTTTTCTAAATATCCTAGATGTCGGAGGGATAGTGAAACAGATGGAACGGGGACGGATAGTAAAACCAGTGATGGGGATAGGTTTTGCAGACCTAGTTCTACAGTCCCGAATTACCGTCCGTTTGGAGAAGACCCACCTCGGTTGGTTGCTCCAACAGCCCCAAATATTTACCCTAGCTTGGTACCCCAAGTGTTGCATGACAATTCCGCAGAAAGGGCTTTACGTGAGCGAGAAAAGGAAGCCCTATCCAAACAGCGAGATGATTTAATTCGGACCATAGCCCAGATACATCCCCATCCAGATTCGCTGACTATCCCAGTAACTATCGGTCCAGCTATTCCTCTTTACGGGGATAGACTGGCCAGTCCACGGACTCCTGTTATAACCCCAAATATGCCAACTCCTAGTATTCCACCCCCGAGAAAAGAGACGCTCATAGATGATGATCAAGAAAGCGAATGTGAGTCCGTGGTCTTAATGGATCTGCCCGTAAGGGAACCTAGAACAAGTGTGCCAAGAGCAAGAAGTCAGAGTAGGGCAAAAGAGGTTATGATTGAAAGCACCTCTGGGGTTAGGAGTGCCACAGTAGTATCTCCAGAGGAATTGGACAGATGAACCAAAGAGTTAGAGAAAGAGACCACACCTCAACCGAAGCCCTTAGAAATCTATAGACTAAGGATAGAAATAGAGGAACTAGTGGCTGGTAATGTAGGATTAGACCGGTTAAACTCCTTTAGTGAAGATGAGTTACTGTTTATCAGCAAAAACCTTACCAGGAGCACTAGATTGCTACATGAGAGATTGATGGAGACAGCCACTGACATGGGAATCGATATTAGTCGATCCAAAGTCCTTAAGAAACCTTACAGAGCAGATTTTTCCGACAAAGACCTAGAGAACATGAACAGTGTAGGAAAACAGATCCAGATAAAAGAATTACTGAAAACCCTACAGAATTGGGGAAATGTAGAAAAATGGAAAACCCGGTGGGCGAAAAAGAAAGAAGAGAGTAAGGCTAATCCTAAGGGTTCAGAATACTTACTAAAAGAGGTAGAACCAGCAGAAAAATTGTGTCCCATGAGAGAGGTACCGGGGGGAAAATATGTCCATGTCCCTTGGTCCCGACAAGACATTGTGTCATTTACTAATGACTTTCCAAAATTGCGGGAAAAACCAGTCGACTGGTACCGACAGGTTGAACGCTTCATAAAGGTTCAGAAATGCCTTCTGAAAGACCTGGATGGGTTTTTCGACATTGTGGTGCCTGTAGATTTGTGGACCGATTGCAAAATTGAAATTGATTGGCCCAATGATGAATATGTGAGAGACCCTAGAACCGGAGCTCCCTCGCCTGAAGTAATGAGGAAGTATAAGCAAGTCATACAATACCTGAAGAAAAAGGTGCCCGCAAAAGAAACTGATTGGACCCGGATAGATAGAACTACCCAAGAGCGCGATGAAACTGTTCATTCCTTTTATGAAAGGTTATTGCAGGTGTTCAAAACTGATAGTGGAATTGATAATGTGGACATGAAAGACATGACCCATTTCAGTTACAGATTCGTGTTAGGATTAAGGCCTGAAATATCCCAGTGGATTCGAGATAATAAAATCAGTTGGCAAGGCAAGCCCATAGATGATGTCCTCAAGTACGCCAAGTACTGTGAGGATGAGATAGAAAATAAGAAGAAAGCCCTAAAGGAGAAGGTGATGTGGGCACAAGTGAAATTGGCTGAACAGCAAGAAAAACAGTTAAGTAAAATGAATAATGCTAATAATGCCCAAAATCCCAATGCTGGGGGAGGAGGAAAACCCCGGGTAAAAATGAGTAGGGAGGAGGCTATGAAGAAGTTCCCCTGCCACGGGTGCGGTCAGATAGGGCATTGGAGAGACGAGTGTCCACATCTGCAGGCTGGTAATGCCCCTGTAAATGGTTTAAATCCACAGGTGCAGAAAGAGGGGATACGAAGGAACCAGCAACAGATAAAGCTACCTCTAGTGCCTCGCGCTCCTAGACCGAATTATAAGAATCAGGGTCAGCAGAATGAAAGGGCCGAGGTATGGGAAGGAGAGAATGAGAGAAATGCAACGATTCCACAGTTTTTGTTAAATGATTCCTTCCTCTGTGATGATCAAGATTGACGGGGCCTGAGGGGGGAGGACAAGGAGTGCGTGCTTGGCGCCTCCTTACCGGTAGACCAGACTGGACCATACATTGAAGGAAAGGTTGAGGGAAAAGACGTCACCTTTTTGTTGGACACTGGTGCTACCCGTTCTACTGTGAGAACAGTGGATGTTCCTAACCTACCCCTCTCGGGAGAAGCAATCCAAGTAGTGGGTGTTTCAAATCAAATAATCAGTACTCCGGTAACTGAACCAATGGAGGTTTCCATAGGGAACTTCAAGGAAATGCACAGATTCGTGGTCTGTGACTCCAGTCCCGTGAACCTGTTAGGACGAGATTTGCTGTGCAAAATGAATTGCACCATATTTTGCACACCAAATGGCGTCGAAATTCAGACCCCTGATGAAGATGGCCTGTACAAATTGATGCTGCTAAGGCCAGATACAGAAGTTAGACCCCTGTCCATTGAAGACCTTCCTGAAGGACTACAGTCAAAGGTGGTACCTGAAGTTTGGGATTTCACTGGAAGAGATGTAGGCTTAATGGCAAATGTAGACCCAGTTAAAATAGCAATAAAAACAAATGCTGTTTATCCAAAAACCCGGCAGTACAAGATGAGTGCAGAAGTAAAGGCTGGAGTCGCAACTGAAGTAAAACGGTTGCTCGAGGCAAACATAATACAGGAAGTAATGAGCAGTCCCTGTAATTCACTCTTAATTGGAATTAAAAAGCCTAGCGGAAAGTACCGGGTAGTGCAGGATCTGCGCAAGGTAAACCAAATTGTTGTACCTTGCTGTCCCATTGTGCCCAACCCCGCAGTGATACTATACCAGATTCCTTGGGATGCGGAATGGTTCACTGTCATTGACCTGTGCCATGCATTCTTTTCCATCCCATTGCATCCAGAAAGCAAGTTCCTTTTTAGTTTTGAATTTGACAGCCATGTCTATGTCTGGAATCGTGTCCCCCAGGGGTACACCGAAAGTCCATCGATTTTCAACCAGATCCTAAAAAGATGCCTTGAATCGTTAGTACTGCCAAGAGAGTCTGTTCTGGTACAGTACATAGACGACCTTCTGGTGGCGTCTAAAAGTCAAACTGACTGTGTCACTGATACGATTGCCTTGCTGAATCACCTAGGAAAGGGAGGACATAAGGTATCGCCTGACAAATTGCAGTTCTGTAGAAACTCAGTAAAATATCTGGGGCACCAGATAGAGAAAGGAATTCGAAAAGTCACTACAGAAAGGAGCAAGATAATTCAAAATATGGGCCTACCCGTGACACAGAAAGAAGTGAGAATGTTCCTAGGAGTTGTAGGATACTGCAGACAATGGATTGTAGGATTCGCAGCTCTAGCCAAACCTTTGATAAACATGACCAAGAAGGGAGTGGAAGATCCAGTGAAGTGGAATGATGAAAGCATGTCCGCTTGGGTAAAATTGCGAAATTGTCTGTGCTCAGCTCCTGCATTAGGAATGCCTGACTATTCCAAGAACTTCGAATTGTTCTGTGACACAAGAGACAATTGTGCGCTCTCAGTCCTAACCCAGGAACATGGGCTGATCAGGCGTCCCGTGGCCTATTTTTCGGCCACTTTAGATCCAGTGGCTGCTGGATTACCAGGATGTCTGAAAGCAGTAGCTGCTACTTGTGTAAGTCTGGAACAGAGTGAGAACATTGTTATGGGACATCCTGTCACTGTATATGTTCCTCATTCTGTTGTAATCTTACTGACCCGAACCAAGACCCAGTATCTCACCCCTAGTCGGCTGACTAAATATGAGAGAATTCTAGTTGGTGCCGAGAATGTAATTATTTCCCGGTGCAATGTCCTGAACCCTGCAACCCTGTTGCCTATTCCTCTGGATGTAGAAGCCGAGGATGAAATGGAGCATAACTGCATGGATTTAACAGAGTTTAGCACCAAGCCACGTCCTGATATCAGAGAAATAGCCTTGCTTGATGAGGATATTATGATGTTTGTGGATGGCCGATGTTTAAGACATGAGGATGGAGGTCTGAGTGCTGCCTATGCCGTAGTCACATTGGCGACAACCCTGGAAGCATCTTACCTATGCGAAGTGAAATCTGCACAAGTAGCAGAACTAATCGCATTGACAAGAGCTTGTAAGCGGGGGAGAAGCAAAAGAGTAACTGTTTATACCGACAGCCAGTACTGTTATGGGGTTGTTCATGACTTCGGCCAACTATGGTTACAAAGAGAATTCATGACTTCCTCAGGTACCCCTATCAGAAATGGAAAGGTGGTACAGAACTTACTGGAAGCAATTCAATTGCCCAAAGAATTGGCTGTGGTCAAGTGTGCGGCTCACAGATCTGGAAATGATGATGTGACAGCCGGAAATCGATACGCTGACCAAATTGCCCAGTTTTGTGCCCGACACAAAATGTCCCTCCAAATTGGATTATGGGGTGGTGGAAACAGCTGCCAACTGATGTTGTTTGAAAGTGTGTCTACATGGGAAGAATTGAGAGACTTACAACAGGCAACAGACAGGGAAGAAAAAGGCAGATGGAGAGCGAACGAATGCAGAATCAGGAATGATGGTGTGGTGGTGAACACAACTGGTGTGCCTGTACTGCCAGACAGCCTGGTAGACCCCATGGTCAGAATGATACATGAACCAACGCATATGGGAAGGGATGCAATGTGTCGTGTGTTTGACAAAGTGTTCTATAATTCAAAATTCAGGAACCAAGCGGAAAGGCTTTGCCAGAGGTGCCTAGTGTGCCAGCAATTCAACGCAGGAAAGAGGACAGTAGTAGAACAAAGTACAATTGGAAAGGCAGAAGGTCCCTTTGTCAGGATGCAGGCGGACTTTATAACATTGCCCAAGTGCAAGGGATACAGATATGTCCTGGTCATAGTTTGCCTGTTTTCCAGGTGGGTGGAGGCCTACCCAGCAAAGAAGAATGATGCCATAACTGTAGCTAAATTGTTACTTAGGGAACTGATACCTAGATATGGAATTCCAGAGACTATTGAAACAGACCAAGGTGGGCATTTCTCAAACGAGATCCTAAAAGAACTCTGTACAGCATTTAAGATGGAGCAAAGGCTGCACTGTGCATATCATCCAGAGGCTTCTGGAATAGTTGAACAGATAAATGGTCCGATCAAGTCCAGACTGGCGAAGATGTGTGATTCCACCAAAATGAACTGGATAGAGGCTTTGCCCCTAGTGCTGATGAGTTTGAGAAGCATTCCAAACCGAAAAACAGGCCTGAGCCCCCATGATGTACTAATGGGGAGAGTGATGCAACAGGCATGGGTACCTGGACACAAACTGCTAAGTATCTCTGATGATTTGGTACTAGAATACTGCAAGCAGCTGGGTGACCAAGTGCGTTCTATCTCTCACCAGATTGGAGAGACTGCTGACGATTGGCCCAAGACTCCAGCACATAAACTGCAACCAGGCGATTGGGTGGTGGTGTTAAAGAAACACACCCGGAAGAGTTGCCTTGGACCAAAGTGGGGAAAGCCAAGACAAGTGATCCTTGTCACCACAACTGCTGTAAAGTGTGCTGGCGTACCGAAGTGGATCCATGCCAGCCACACGAAGCGGGTAACCGGAGAAAACGCGACTGAAGCTGAAGGTAGTCCAGCTGAGGAGACTCCCGAAGAGGGTCCGGATCTCGCTGACATCGAACTACCGAGCACAAGTCAAGACGTTGATTGGTTCCCTGCCGACGAACAGGTTCTTGATCCAATACGAACCAGAAAATATTCCTACCTAGATAGTGAGTGGGATAGTGAAGGTGAGACAGAATTAGAGGACGAAGGTCAGGTCAACGAGACTCACATCAAACCTGATCAGGAAGTAGGCCAAGTAGGGACAGATCAAGTCATCGATACTCCTCCTGAAACTCCAGAATCTGGAAAGGGACAGATAGTGATTAAAGTTGAAGTTCATGCGGAAGAAAATCAAGAGAACGAAGTGCATGAACAGGAGCAGATAGATATAGACGAACGTGTTCAGGAAACAGAATCCAGATCGCCTGAAAGTAAAGAAAACCTACCACTCCAACCTGAACAAGGCCAGCTTAGAAACCAGGCAGAAGAAATAGATGAAAGACCTGGAACTAGTCAGACAGGAAGGAAAATAGACACTGCCAAAACAAAAGTGCCACAACAAAGCGAAATCAAAAGAGCGCACGAGGAAGGCCAAGTTTCCTCGACCACTGAAAGCCACCAAAGTAAGGGTGAACCCCGATACATCAAAAGACTGAGACTAAGAATAAAGACAGTTGAAGAAAAACTAAAAGACAGAAAAAGGGCTGAAAGTGAGAGGAAAGAAGCCCGAGGCAAGTCTCTCAGAAAAGGAGACAGAGTAAAGAAACAGAACAGATTGTATCGGAGCCCTGAATGGACTTACTTGGTGTTGGAAGAAATTGACGAGCCCAACCACAGTGGCAAAAGTGACGAAGAGTCCATTGCTGATCGGAGCTCTGACGAAGACCCTCCCTGAAACACACCTAAGTGAGCCTCTGGTGTAAAGAAACAAAGAGGGGTTGAAAAGCCACCTGTAAGCTATAATGTCTGATTCGAGTGTCAATGGAAGATCCAGATTTAGGTGTTGCAAAACCTGCTGTAAAATATGCTTATGTAGTGTAGCCATGTTGATAGTGATATGGATAGGACTAACAGTCTTTATACCTTTTATGGTTAGTAAAGACCCTAACTTGTACCCTACTGAACCAGAGACGTTAGACACAGAAGTTGTACAGACGGAAGAAACACCACGAAGTTTAGAAAAACGTGACAATACAGTTAGCCTGAGACACACACGACCTAAATCAGAAGCATCAGATGAGGGTGGACTACATTTTCACAAGATGAGAAACAGGACACATTTAAATGTTTTCGCTAACCTTTTAGTGCATTATGTAGAGGCTATGGAAATAGAAGACTGTTATGTCTGCATGAAGCTACCCACTTCTGTAGCTGAAGGTGTGACATATCACCATTTACCCCTAACCTATGGAATTTCCTGTAGTATATTAGCTAGCTTGTTTTATAGAAGCACTTTACAGTACTACTACTCAAACACTGACGTAATCTTTTCGGAACTCCCTATTCGAGGAAACCTGAACCTTGTACATATTAGAAGTGAGGTGACCCGCTACATGGGAGAATATTTCCTGACCATAGGTGAAATAGACTTAAATGAAGCAAGACAAGCTAATCTGACCTGTTCCTTGCAAGAGCAGGAAAAGATGTTTATAAAAATGGCAGATAGAAGGAGGGAAAAGTTTCAGAAAAAGGCAAATGACGAAAAGGATAGAATCCCTAGATGGGCAGAACATATGGACAACACCTCACAAGGCGAAGCTACTCCAGCATTGTTGCTGAATTTTGAACGGAAAGGGAAACTTTGTATCCATAGAGAAAGGACAGATTATTATAACAATGTATTCATCGGTTCCAGCGAGTGTGAACATAATTATAAGGTAGTTGGAGGTTGGGGTTTCAAAAATGGGTCAGAACCTGTGTTTCCCGGAATTTATTATATATGTGGGAACAAGGCTTATTTCAAATTGCCGGATCACTGGTATGGGAGCTGCTACTTTGGCATTGTTTTCCCGAAAGTATACCATGTGAACAACGCAGCTGGAAGCAATGAAGAAACTAATGGCTTAGCGCGTAGGAAAAGAGAAAGTGTAGGAGAAATTGTAGGTGATATTTTTAGTGCACTGATACCTGGAATGGGGGTAGTTCTGAATACTCACAGAATTTGCAAATTGTCTACAGAAGTGGATCGGTTATCAACTGACACTGCTGCCGGATTTCTGCTGGTCAATACTGAAATGGTTGCGATCAGATCAATGGTTTTACAGAATCGCCTTGCTCTTGATACCTTATTGGCAAAAGAGGGCGGAGTCTGCAGGATGCTGAAGGCGCAACATTGTTGCACCTACATACCTGACAAAAGTATCGAACTTAAGAAATACGTAAAGAACATAACTAATTTGGAAAAAGAACTCAAACCATTAGAGGTTGACAGTGCCTGGAAGAGACTGACTGATGGTCTCTCCTCTGTAGGTAGTTGGTTTTCTAACTTAGGTAAAAGTCTTCTGTGGAAAATACTGATGCCAATAGCTGGAATAGGTGTGGTTGTATTGATCATCTTCATCTGCTGTAAATGTCAAAAATGCAAAAAGTACACAGTGAATAAGAGAGGAGTGAAGCAAAATATTGATGAGCTAGAATTAGAAGAATTGAGAAACCAGATCTATAAGAAGGCTAAGAATCACCACTCTCATAGGGAAGCCGAAAGAAAACTCAACAATAAGTCTGTTGAAATTGAGATGGATGATATGGAAGAATGAGGTTGGCATCTGTTTCCTTTGTAGTGATGATAGTAAATATCATCAAAGAGAGAGAGAGAGTGGAGCAAAGGAGAGGAGGGCTATAGAAAGGATGAGAGAAAGCAGGTATTCATTGCAGGCAGTAAGCGGATTAATAGGACACTGAATAAAAATGTATCTCAGAAAGTGAGAGGAAACAGCGCATTCTGGAAGAGAGGGAGAAAGGCACGTACATACTAGACATTCACACGTCATGCTCACACAAGCACACATATACGCACTCACATGCACGTGCACACACACACACACCGGCAAACACAGACATACAGAGGTACACTCACACACATGTACACAGGCATGCACATTTATACACTCTCACACGCACACTTGCTCACATAATATACACCTAGGCCGGTCCTTTCCCTGTTCTCGTGATAAATGCATTTCCCTAAGACTGAACAGGCTTGTCTAAAACATGCCTCGAGCGTCTGTGGCCCCATCACATTCCGTGGAATTTGGACCTGGCAGCAGCTCTGGCCCTTTGGTGGGGGGGGCTGTTGCCCTGGCTCAGTGGCTGCCTCCCCACAGACTGTATGTATAGCAGGCATACCCGGCGCACTGCACAGACAGGCAGGCGCCACTGATGGAGCAAGGATTCGCACGTAAAGCGACTTGCTCTTAATCAAGAACCTCGCCTAACTTATAATCATATTAATTCAACCTGTCCGTCAATTATTTAGCGTTTTCCCCAACACGCGGGTGTCCCCAGGAGGCTTGCCTGTGTGTCTTTTTCATCCTAACCATGCTTGCACTACGGAAATGGCTGCTTCGCAGAAATCCAGTCTGCGCATGCGTCGGTCATACTCACGTGATGTGACGCACTCGCATTTTGGAGGGATTTTGTTGCTCATGCGCATTGTTGCAAACATGGCCGCTTGTCTCTAACCATGCTATCTGCTTGCCACCGCTGCTTATGCCGATCTGTCTTTTCGCACTAAACCTTAATGCTATAAGATATTATAAAGTAAGGGGTACAGTGTAGTTCTTTAATGGTGTACAGTGTAATCATTTTTATGTATGATTCTAATTTGTTTTCGCTTACTTTTCATGTATTACGCATCCATGGGCTGGGGTCGGGAGATGGAATCCATTTTGAAGTCTGTAAACTCCCCGCACACGTGATGAGGGAAAGTCCCAACTGCGCAGAAGCAAAACTTAGCCAGCTGGCTCCTGAAGCAAGATGCGCCTGGGAACCTACCTAGGCCATGGGAGAAGATGCTGATATTCACCTTGCTAATGCAACAATGTTTCTATATGCTGTGCACTCTCATTGTTTTCCATATTCCTATGCCTGGGAACGTGAACGCAAGGGGCGGGTATGAAAAATTGAATATTCATGGTGGGAACACTAAATTTTAGGAGGTGACAATGACATAACCTCCTCGCTTGACCAATCATAAGTTAGGACCTTGTCACTTGCAACATTTGTGGGTGGTCCAGGGGTCCCAAAAAGGTATAACTAGCCTAGTTTAGCTCAGAGAATTTGTCCGACTTGTCCGAGTAGCAGACCTGTCACTGACCCTACGAACTCTATAGGTGATTGATACAGAGCACTGCGGAGTACTCTGTCCGTATTTTCCACAAAACTCCAAGGGGTGGAAATAGTCTTAAGTGCTGGCGGAGCACTCTGCTGGGAGATTCGAAAACCCAATCGGGGTTACTGGCGGATTACTTGCAGAGAGGGGGTAACGCTGGCGTTGCATCCGAAGCTGTAGGTGTTGGTCGTACCTTGGTGAACCCAGTCCTGACCCAAACCTGAGGGGTATCCTGTCCTGACTGTCCACGAGCTGTACCTGCTCGCTTTCTGGTATTCCAATCCTTGAGGGTCCTTGTCCCCGTCCTTCCAAAGCTGACCCGTGGCCAGGGTTAGTCCTCATTCTTGCCTAGGTAATTATTAAACTGTGGGTGTACGTCTTTCTATCACTCTTTCCTCTCTTCTTAATAAAGCACTCTTGCCCGTGATATTGCCCTATCACTTTTTAAGTGATTTATATGCAACTGTTTATTAGTGATGTTCCACTTCTCTCCCTACCTATAGGATATTATTGAACTGTCATATTATTTTAGTGTGTCCATTTTTTCTTCCCTTTAGTATGTTTGCCGTGAACTTAGTAAGAATAGCGTAAGATCTAGGGAGTAGGTTAAAGAATATTAGTGCACATATTAGGTCCTTCTCATGTCCCTTAGTTTAAGCCTATGTTGAATAGCGTGTTCCCTGATACTCATACTCTGTAGTGTTCCCTAAATTCTCTAATGGTACTTGCCCTAATTCATAGTTACATCGTGGCTTTAATACTGATAATTGATGTACTAATTTGTATCTGCCTCATTATACTGGCATATTCATTCTGAAATTTCTTATATAAAACTTTAAACCTCATCAGGTGTCTGTGGTCATTTTACAACGTAAATGCTATTAATATATTAAACGTGAAAATATTCTACAACTGTTAGGAAATCTTGTTACCTGTCCACTGCTAGCTCCTGATCCATCAGGAGTAATGTGCCTGTGGTAAGTCAGGTACATGAACAGTGTGGTGTAAGTGACACCCCCCGGATTACTCATAGTAGCGTGGCAAAGGTTTCACCCGGTTCATGCAAAACACTGTCATCATACGCACGCCAGGGCCCGGTGCGTGGAAATTGGTAAACTAGTGACCCGGGTGACCTGCGCGCTCTATCACCACTTTACAGGTACCCTGCCCCCATCTCCCCTTAGTCGAAGGTCAAAAACACAAGACCACCAGGCTGCACTTCTCCATCCCCCAAACCCCCCCCACAAACTCTTGCAGCGCAGAGGGACTGCCAGATCTCCCAGAGAGCAGGTGGTTTCCCTGAGATCTCCCTGCCTGTATGTAAATGTGACTAGCAAACATCAGAGTGCGGACCCACAGCTCGCATGGAAGTAAACCAGATGGATAAGCTCCAAAGAGCCAGGGTGGAAGAGTGAAAAGCACAAAAGTGCCCTTAACTCCTGGGGATAGTATTCATGTTAATTGTAGCGCCCGCGTGCGCTGCAATTAACATGAATACTATTTCAAAGGCCTACAATCAGCTTCTGTGCCCTATTAATAAAAGAAATGCTGTTGGAGACTCTGCATTTCTTTCCTTAATAGTGCTTAAGTGCGGGGCTGATTGAGGGCCTTTGTGAAAGTATTTGTGTTAATCAAAACCCCGTCATGTGCTGCAATTAGCATGAATGCTATCTCATAGGCCCCCATTCAGCCCTGCACTTAAGCACTATTAAGGAAAGAAATGCAGAGTCTCCAACAGGACGTGTGCTTTAACAGGATGTGTGCTTTCTGAGTCTGAAAGCACACGTCCTGCTTTAGATTTGCTGTATTCCTGTTCTTAATACTGTGTAGCTGCTGGGCTGATTGAGGGGCTTTGAAATAGTATTCATGTTAATTGCAGCGCATGACAACTCTGCGATTAACACAAATACTTTCACAAAGGCCCTCAATCAGCCCCGCACTTAAGCACTATTAAGGAAAGAAATGGAGCAAGTGTCAATCCCACTTGCTGGTGAACGGGAGCCCTACCGAACCCCACAGACACTTGCCGCTCCCGGGATGTGCTGTGTGTGCGCAAAATATTGGACACTGCGCGCTCGAGGCATCTTCAGTGGGCGGGCGCGTACACATGCAGGATCCAGGGAACAGTGGCCGTAGCCAATATGTCCTAACCTACCCCTTCACCTTGCCCACTAAACCTCTGAAATGGGGTGTACCCCAGGGTCCGGCCCTGAGCCCGCTTCTCTTTAATGTCTACTTAACACCTTTGGCGGATTAAGGTGACATCCTATGCTGATGACACTCAGCTGCTGTTTACTTTCAGCGGAGTGTCAGACTTCACCTTTGACCCGCTAAAAGAGTGCCTCAAAGACATCGCTGACTGGATGAACTGCAATTTCTTAAAACTTAATGCGGACAAGACAGATGTCCTGTTTTGTAACCAATCCACTCCCACCACCCCCTGTCCAATATATGGTGGCCATTGGAATTGGGTGACGAGCCTACGCTGAAGAACTTGGCTAAAAATCTGGGTGTGAGATGGGACAAATATCTATCCCTCGCGACCCATGTACAATTGGTTTCGGTGGCTTGTTTTGGAAAAACTAAAACCATCAGAAAATGTATAAATATTCTGCCAGACTCAACCCGCTAAACCGTGGTCCATGCTCTAATCACATCCCACCTCAATTATGCTAACGGCCTGTACATGGTTCTGCTGCTTGGTCTGATCCATAGACTCCGGAATATTCAAAATGCGACAGCCCGATGGGTTTGTGGGGTCACGCTTCGACACCGCATCTCTCCTTACCTCAGGCAACTGCACTGACTGCCTATAGCCAAACGGATTGAATTTAAGGCCCTGATGTTTGCCTTTTGATCAGATAAAGGGAGAGGGCCTATCTACTTTAGGAGGAGACTCCACCCCTAACAACAAGGCAGACCTTTAAGGTCTAACCACAAACGCTTCCTTTTCATACCACGCTTTGCGAAAGCAAGAATGGTAGGTAGAACATTCGAGGTGGTGAGGAACCAAAAATTCACAATACTCCTTCTCAGGGGTCTTACCAATAAGTAGTCCATTCAAAGGTGGCAAAGAAATCAACAGAGAATCTGAAATATGAAAAGACATCTTTATTATAATTAATTGTGAGGCTCCGTCGCCCAATCACACCTAAAGCAACTGGATGAGGGAGTCTGCCTGCATGGCCTCCGCACAGACCTTTTATACAAAATATTGTGCCCTAGGCACACATTCCTGCTTTGAAGTACATTATTGTTGGTCACTCCCAGGACGTGCACACAAAGCTCCACTTTCAAGATAAGTCCAGGCCATAAAACGATCGCACACATGCTTGGTTTCCTGTTCAATCAGGCCGGACAAACCCATCATAAAACCTTCAACCCAGATCGATGAACATGTCGTAAAGGAAAGGCAGAAACAGATGGAAAGGAGATAGAGGAGTGGGAACGGCGTGCCATAAAATCGGACACGTCCTGCTCTTTGATCTTTATTGCACCAGCTGTTGAACAAGGAACTGGCTTGGCAGGGTTAGCCTCAAGCAGCAGGGTCAGCTTTCGTCAGGTCATGCAGAAGTCAGCACAAACCCATGCTAGGGTTATGTCCTTTAAATGCTTGTTCTGCCATGGTGAGAGCCTACTGTAAGGGCAATGCATAACATGGCTGCTATTCACAAGATGGAACCCAAGTGTTCAATACAAAACCTTCAAATACACAGTGAATCCATTGGTGTAACATGATGAAAACACCCATGCATACCGCATTCGTTATTTGCGGTTCGCTGATACCAAATTCATAACAAAATTATGATATTTAAAACACAGGTTCAGAATTTTCAGAACCACAGTGGGGAGCACCAAATGTTGGAATAACGTCCCTCCCCACCTACGTAAGATGCAGTCTGAACAGGAATTCAGAAAGGCCTTGAAAACCTGGCTTTTTAGTCGGAATGACTAGTACTGCGCTGTCCTCTACCTTGTTCACTGTCTGCTATAGTGCCAGGACACCCCATCTGGGGTAGCTGCGCACTCTACAAATGCCCTTTATTATTATATTATTATTATAGTACCTAAAAGGCAAACACAGAAAACATTCATTTCATGTTTTAATAGCTCTGGGATTTTGGTGATTAATATCAAATAAACAAACGATGATAATTAACTTACAAAGTAAAATAATAATTTAAAATATATTGATTCTAAATACATTTAGAGGGTGAAAAAAAGTGAAAGGAAGCAGGTATTTAGATTTGCTATTCAGTGGTACTTTGTTATGGACAAATCATCCAGTAACTAAAAAGAAAATAGTAGCAGTCAAATATCGCTGGTTTAATCTCAGCGATTGAAGAGCATACCATTGTTTTATCAAAAAATACCACCCCACCTGATGGCTAATATAATAAGAAGACCAAAGTGCACACACCATTGCTATTTTTGCCTGTAGGGATTTTTGTTGAGTCCTTCTAAGACCCGAAGTTCATCTGCGCCAAACCTGGCTGAAGGAGCAGCCATCTTGTCTTCTATGAAGCCACAACCACATTCCAGAAGCATGTGAGGCAACATTGACCATGGGGGGGTCTCTTGCATGTGCAGTTCTATTCTCTCATATTCCTATGAAAGCAGGAAGTTCTGTAACAGGGTGTTTGGTTCTGTTCTGGGGCCTGGCTGATAGCAGGCAAAATAGAATTCTGAATCAAATCCGGAAGAAACCCGAGAGGGTGAGTGTCTGGGGAAGGAGAATGTAGAGACCTCTGGTTCATTAAAGAGAAACATATAAGCCTTTCGAATTGTGCTTAGCCATGCCACCTTCGCTGAAAAAAATACCAGCCATGTCAAAAGCATGTCCTACACTATGGGAGAGATGCAGAAGGAGGCTGCATATGCAGTGTGCCCACTTGGGAGGGCGACCACCTTAGTGCACATTAGGCACAGAAACAGGTCTACTGTTTCGGACCCTGTTGGGGTCCCCAAAGTCCGGCATGGCACACGCATCATTTCCGGCCCAATTGCAAGTAGGGTTATGGTACTTATACCTGCCCTGCCCGCCTGCCCTTCCTTTTGGATCATCGCGCCACGCCGTCTCCCTCCCTACCGCACACCCGTTGGTGCAGTTGGCATCAGGCGGGCTGGGCAGCTTAGGTTAGACACCTCTGCCTGCCCTTGGATCACCCGTTAGTTGACCCACCACATTGGCATATTTCTTGTATGAAATAAACCTGCAGAAAATGTTTTCCCCCAAACAAGTCTTGTGTGTTTATTTATTGATGTGCACGTTATGGTCTCCATGTTGGGTGAGTTGCCTATATTGGCACTAAGATTGCCAAGTCCAGGCTGCACATGAACAGGAGGTGCACATATCAGAATTTACGTGCCCCAATGCAACTCCCCATCATCTGAGGAGAGGCACCATTAGAAATGATAACGCAGAGAAGAGCCACAAATTTTATGATGAGGTTGAAGCAAAAGAGAGACTGGTGCGTGGAAGCTTTTACGAGCAGAGTACAGAGGGGGCTGTGGTGGTGAGTGAGAACACATACCCCAAATACATCAAGCAGCACTAGAAGCAAACCAGCTTGATTCAACACAGG
Organism: Lissotriton vulgaris; assembly: GCF_964263255.1. Taxonomy (NCBI): domain Eukaryota; kingdom Metazoa; phylum Chordata; class Amphibia; order Caudata; family Salamandridae; genus Lissotriton; species Lissotriton vulgaris. Next base: position 1,655,492,224 of record NC_141687.1, read on the forward strand.
CGCAAACTGGCCCCTAAATATCCTGTATTGGAAATTGGGTTACTGCAGAGCTTAACTTGAGCCGATGGTTTTCGGTGCTCAGCTCCGGCACTTAATTGTCAACATCCGCACTTATGACAGCTACCACATGGTGGTGCTTTCTGTGAAATTTAGAGATGAGTAGCACAACAGTTGTTTTTTAATATCAAAAAGAACCAATACGGGGGCGTGACCAAGATGGCAGCCTGATAAGACGTGTCTTTGTGCCTCTCCAGCTGCGCTAGGACATAGCACAAACCTAGCTTACTCCTGCAAGTCTTAGTCGGTGGATAAAAGTGCTAATCCGGTCCCACGGTCTCAGCGGCACTGCAGGAACTCCCCCGAGGACTGAAGTGCGGAGTCTGGGGACGCTGGTAAGAGGCCGAATTGTTGGGCGCAGCGTAATCAGCACGGAGCGGAGCGCTGCAGTATCGGGCCTGGCACAGAGGTGAGGCGAATCACGGCCTCTCACTCTGGAACAAGCGAATCAGTACCACAGCAGTGCACCCAGTGATTGCCAAGCATCGCCAAAGGGGGCGGTGTAGCATGCCGGCTCATGCATGCAGCAGCTGAGGGGGAAGGACGCAGAACGCAGGCGGGCGGGACCTGGAGTAGGCCCGCCTACGGACAGATTGGAGAAGAGCAAAGGCAGCAAGAAGGCGAGGGCCGACTGCTCAATGCATCCCTGAGCAAGCCATCGATGGACATGAGTGTCCCCAGCGAACTTCCCCTGGGGCGCAGGGAGATGTTCCTTTAGCACAGAAGGTTGCATTGTAGGCAGGAAGAGTACCAGGTGTCGGCGGACAGCGGGGTACAAACGACGTGAGGCTGTGAGGGCCATCTTCAGGTAAAGGGGGTAGGGGAATTATTCCGTCTCCAGTGGCTCACCTCGATGCCTCCTACATCCAGCCTGGGCGGGTTCTGACGCCAGGACCCACAGCTAGCAACTACTTCAGTAGTTGACCCCGCAGGGAGGCGCTCGACGGAGGCAACATGCTATAGGCCCCACAAGGTCCAAGGTGGTGCTTGGCGCTGCAATACGGCCAGGGCAATCGGGGATGGCCAGTCAGACCCCCCCATGGGACTGAGCTGAGGACGGGCCCCCCCCCCCCGGATCTGGGCTACCCGTGGAGTGTAGTCTTTCAGGCCTTTCGCTCCAGGAATACTAGCAGCAGATACTATTTTGGCCTCCCCAAAGGCGAGCCACTGACAATTTCTGAACAGGCCCCGCAAGGCAAAGGAACAAGCCTGTTCATTTAAGGCGCAAGCTTGAACCCATGCACCCGTGAGACTGAAGGATTAAAAGGAAGCCCCCTCACGCAATGATCACCAGCGAGAGGCTTGCCTCTCTTGCGCGCCGGATCAGTAGCCCTCCCCCTAAACTGATCTGTACCAATGTGAGGCGACCACAATCCAGGCAGGGCCAGGGGGACGCTCCTGCAGCTTGCCTTGCTTCCAATGGGACTCTTGATGCTAACTTTTTAGAAATCGGAGGATCTGAACATATCCGGCCGACCCCTGGCTGGCGACCCCAGTGGATACTCCTACCTTGATGAACTGTTGTCAGATTTGATTACTAGTATGATTTCTTTGGGAAATTTAGTTTGGGGTTCTTGTTTTTGTTTACATTTTTACATTGTTTACCAGATGGTAAGCTCTTTCTTTCCTGCACCGGTCCCTGGTGATGCCACAGGACAACAACAGGCCAACATGCTATTGTACGAGTCTTGCACTAGATGCCCCCCTTAGTTCAAAACCAGCCCACTGCCCTTACCAGCATAGTACACTATCGGTAAAGATCTAGCGATCATAAGCCTCAATGCTCAAGGCCTCAACCACCCAGTAAAATGCACCACAATCCTCTCCCCATTGCTGCAGGAGACACACCTCTGTCAAGGGACACAGCTCGTATGCGCTCCCACAGCTTTCTTCTCCGGATGTATGACATTACAACGCAGGCTATTACAACGCCTGCCTTTACAACGCGGTTTTTACATCGCATACCTTTACAACGCATAGCGCTTAGAGGTGCTGGATAGTGAAAAGTTTAATTTTCTATTCCAACTCCAGTCCCCGTGGACACTAGGGAAGGTGTTGGATAGAAAATTAAACTTATTCCCTATCCTAGAGCGCCCCCCAGCGCAATGCGTTGTAATGGTTTGCGTTGTAATGACCGCATTGTAATGGTAGTGCGTTGTAAAAGTTTTGTTGTAAAGGCTGTTTACATTCTTCTCCAATTCTGATCCTCAAGCCCCTCTAAAAAGAACCGTTTCTCCATCCTATTGAGAGCAAAATTTAAAGGCAAAGTGGTTTCTACATTTTCAGAATTGAAGGGATTCCTGTTGGCAATCAGAATACACTGGGGCTCCAAACACTTTACAGTAGTCAACATATTTGCCCCAAACACCCAGGAAGAGCCCTTTATCGTTAAGGCCCTTACGGATGTGTTGGCGTCCCCTGAAGCAGCAATCCTAGTGGGAGGAGACTTCAACCTAGTAATGGATGCTACACTGATTGTTCTGGCAGCGATCCACACAGATGGGTGCTTTTTCGGCTGTGGGCAGGCACTGGCTTGAGGAGAATGGTGTACAGGACACTTGGTGCAGGCAGAATCTAGGGATACGAGATTACATGTTCTACTCAGCTGTACACAAAACATATGCACGCTTTGACCACTTTCTAGCATCTGCAGCGCTGGCCCCCAAGCTGGCAGACACATCCATTGAGCCACAATCCCTGTCAGACCACACGATGATTACGTTCATGACACAAGCCAATAACGACTAGCTAAGCCCTTCCCGGTGGCACCTGAGGGAGGGTCTCCTGTAATCCCCAAACATTCTGTTAGATATGCGCTCAAAGCTTACTGAGTACTTACAGGTGAATGGCATAGGTAATACCTCCCTGCCTGCAGTCTGAGAAATGTTTAAACTAGTAATGAGAGGGGAATTTATTGCAGTCTCAGCAGCAGAGAATCAAGAGCGCCAGGAAAATGGCAGAGTCTTGAGCAAGAGGTGGCTGGGGTGGAATCCATCCACAAGCACACTGGAGCTCCAAGAAAATGGAGGGAGCTGGAAAAGAAAAGGCTCCTTTTGAAACCCCCAGACTTATATAGGACAGAATACACCCTCCTCATGTTTTGGCACAAATTATTTTTGAGCAGTGACCGATGAGGAAGACTGCTCACTCATAGCCTTAGAGATAAGGCGATCGCTGCTGTGATCGCCTCGATAAAACGACCTACTGGGGAAGAAGTGAATGCAGACCCCCCAAATAGTTGAGACGTTTAAAACCTTCTAAAAGACCTTAGACGCCGACACAGGCTTGGTGCGCCATGAGACCCACGCATATCTTAAAGCTAGATCGGTTACCCGCCTTCCAGAATCTCTCGCTACCCAACTTAATCACCCAATACAAATCGAAGAAGTGATCCCAACAATTGCTCACTGAAAAGTGAATAAAGCCCCAGGCCTAGACTTGCTCCCAGCACAATAATAAAAGGTATTTTGTCAGGAACTGGCACCACTGTTGAGGTGGTTGATCAACTACTTCCTTGAGACCAGGTCATTCACAGATTCTATGTGAGATGACTTGATCTCCGTGATCCTCAATCACTTTAAGGATCCCAGTGAATGTGGGTCATACTGACCTATCTCCTTACTTAACACTAAAGCGAAACACTTCGCTCGGATCTTGGCAGCCCGGCTGACCCCACTGATGGCCGGGCTCGATGACCCAGATCAGGCAGGGTTCATTCTCACTCATCAAAGTGGAGATAATACTAAAAGACTCCTCCACCTCATTGACGGTATCCATAGATCATGCAAGGGTGCCCTCCTCCTGTCAATTGACACAGAGAAGGTGTTTGGCAAAGTGCGCTTGAGTTACCTTTTTGACACACTCCACCATTTTGCCTTTGGGGAACAGTTTATTAAATGGGTCAGCTGCATCTACAGTGCTCCACAAGCGATTGTCCGAGTGGATGGGTTATCCTCCGACCTGTTTCCGATAGTCAGGAGCACAAGGCAGGGTTGTCCGCTGTCCCCCCTCCTCTTCGCTCTCTACATGACGCTGCTGGCGCAAAGAATCCAGTACCACCCACGGATTGAGGGCATTCAATTTGGAAAGGATACCCATAAAATTAGCCTCTGCACAGATGATGTGGTCCTCTCAATGACGAACCCACAAATTTTCCTACCGGCTTTGCTGGGTGAGCTGGAGAGCTTTGAGGAAACTTCGGGCTTTAAAGTGAATTTAAACAATTCGGCGAATCTGAATCTGTCCACTCCCTCAGCATGCGAGGAGAGCCTATGGAATAAATTCCCCCTACAATGGGTGAAACAATCCATACCTTTTCTGGGCATCCTTCTGGCCCCAACTCTTCCAAAGACCCTTGGGCTAAACTATGCTTCACTCTTGAAACAGAGACCAGACAGCAAAGGCACTGGATGGGTGGTGCCGCCTGAAGCTGGTGTGGGTTGGGCGACTAGTGAAAGTAAAGATGAAAGTGCTCCTGCGCATTTTATATAACTTGCAGACACTACCATTGGTCCCTCCACCAAAGGCTCTACGTACTTTACAAATTACTATCAATAAAGTTGTCTGGGGAGGGAAAAACTGCAACTGTCAATCGCTCAATTGATGTAACCCAAGCAAGAAGGTGGAGTAGGATCACTGGTGGTTCATAGATATCTCCAAGCAGAACACCTCCACTATATAGTTGAATGGAACCACCCTCTTGCCGGAAAACACTGGTCGTTTATGGATCAAACAGTGGCGGGAGCAAATATCTTGCGGGAAGCCTGGCTCCTGAGCAAGCACAGGGCATGGGGATTGTATTTCTCCCTGGTCACATCCTCAACTCTGAAAGTCTGAGACTCAGTAGCCGGTAAGAAAGGCCTAACAACATTCCCCTCCCCAATGTCCCCGATTGCGACTTCCCACTGCGCCGCAATTCAGAGGTGTTTCAGAGGTGGCGAGAACTAGGATGCAAATGGGTAGGTTCACTATTTGACCCCCCACTGGATTATTCCATTTAAGTAGTTAAGGTGAGACTCACAGACAGACGCTTTCCCCTACCTCCAGCTACGCCATTGGGTCACCTCCCTGGACTACCATGCAGCAGCCTAACAACCACTCACTGTCTTCGAGAAATGGCTGGTGCGCAAAAAGGATGATAAGCATCTAGTCTCTGAGCTCTATGCCATGCTCTCCACTGGGAGGGAAGGAGGACATACTAAAGGACAGCTTCGATGGGAAGAAGAACTGGGTTGGGCGCTTTCGGATAAAGAATTGGCTGACATACACCACAGGGCACACGACACACAGCACTGCCGGGACAGAATCGGCCTACAAAGTAATAACATACTGGCATCTCGGCCCGTCCTGCATCCATAGATGGAATAAATGTCACTCTGAGAAATGTTGACGAGATTGCGGCCTAGCAGGCTCTCTAGTGCATTTATTATGGAATTGTCCACGATTGGTTCATTTCTGAGAGCTGGTTTTGGATGATATTGATATTGATAAAGCTTTTGACACCACACTTCCACGCTTCGCAGCCTACACTTTAATAAGGTTGCTGAACCCTCTGACGTTCCCCCTACACTCCCTAAAAGGGAAACCAATAGTGTTAGCACTGCTGACAGTGCACCAAGTAATCCTGGCCCTCTGGAGTGCCCAGACCACACAGTATGGCTGAACAAACTATGGTTAACCCTAGCCATAAAACGCCTGTCCCTTGTTGCTGAACACGAGAGGGAGACGTATGCCGAGCTGTGGGCCCCCTTTCTCCAGATTCTCTTGACAGACCTACAAGAAATAACATATTCCAAATACTTGCAAATACAATTTTTACTCCCTAGGAGTAAAGAAGAGGCAATACCGTATCCATAGGAGATGACCATAGACCCACAAACATCCTAATTGACAAAACATGCTTCTCATGGCTTAGACTGACTGGTGACTTGGGTGAGGTGGACGGGGTGCTTTCTTGTTGTTTCGTCCAGGATTCTTTTGCTTTGAGTTCAACATAATAGGATCCAAATATCGCTTCCAGCCTCCGGGTTGTAGGCCCAAAAGCTGTGTAGCCTCGCTATTTTGAAAATACGCTGCTTGTCAAATGGTTGTAGGCACTCAGCTGGGTGACTGGAAATACGGATCGCTTTCAATAAACAGAATGGTTCCATAAAAAGAACTAATACATGTCACCCATACCATTCTTGTAGCTTTGGAGGCCTCAAACAGTCTGAATTGTCACACATGTAGCAGCGTGATGGTTAGTAGTTGTGTAGTTACAGTCACTGGCAGGGGCAATGGGTGGTGCAAGCTGCAGTGGTCTCCTGGCGAGGGCCCTGACAAATTAAGCACTGGGTTACTATTTAAGGGGGTGAAACCCTACTCAAGCAGTAACCACAATTTCTGTGAGGGTAAAGTTACAAGCAACCACAAATTAGCTTGTGCTTCACTCTCTGGTAGCTTGGCACAAACCAGTCAGGCTTAACTTAGAAGCAATGTGTAAACTATTTATGCAGTACTTCAAACAGCAATAAAGTGAAAAGACAACACAAGAAAAATCCCACACTAATTTAGAGTAACATGTAATTCATTATTTGATACCAAAACAATGAGAATTGAAAACGTAGAACCAGAGATGTTCAGTTTTAAAGACATCAGTGAACTCAGTGCTCAGAAGCACAAAGCACCAACTGTTGATATCTGATCATGCATAACTGGGGCAGAGTCACAAGTTAAGGCTGACCACGATGGAGCATGGGCAGGATACAGGAGCCATGTTAGGCCAACTGAACAAAGTACCTTAAATCAGGGTTGCAGAGTACTGCGAGATCCAGCTTCGAGTATGCATCGCACAGTGGTGGTTCTGGGAACCTGCGATGCTGTGATGAGATATTCTGCATCATCATCAAGGATGCCATAGACGAGGGGCTTGCAATGCGAAGTCTTGCATCAAGGATGCTTTGTGCAGTGGCAGTTCCAGAGAAGCTGCAGGGCTACGATGCAGTCTTGCGCTGTCGTCGAGGAACTTATGATTTGAAGGACTGCATCGAGGTTGCATCTCACTGCGGCGGTTTTGAAGCAGAGATTTGAGGAGATGCATATCGCTGCTTTGATTCTGCCACCAGGACCACACTGGCACAGCACCTTAAGGCCCACTTCCAAGGTTCCAGGACTGAGTAGCACCAATTGAGGGTAGGACTCAGAGTAGACAGAGTCCAGGTGCTGGGTTCAAGGTGCTTGGAGCCTTTTCTGTTTCTGAGGTTCTGATCAGGAGGTCAGTCAACTAGGCCTTGGAGCCACTCTTGTGGTCCTGAGTTCAAGATGCAGATCCAATCCTTCTTACTCAGGCAGCAGAGCAGCAGGGCAGTGGGTAGCAGAGTAGCAGTTCTTCTTGCAGAGCAGCACAGCGGTCCTTCTGATTTTTCCACATGTCCAGAGGTATATGTTGCCCACTTTGCAGTAAGAGAAGGTTCTAGAGGTTTTCACCCCAGAGGTGTCTGGAATTTCCTTCCTCCCGCCCTGGCCCCAGATTGTCTGGGGACGCAGAAGACAACCATCAAACCCTTTGTAAGTGTGCTCAGGCAGAGTCTGTGTCATGTGCATGTGTGGTAGGTGACTGCTCCTTCCCTTCATCAAGTCAGAGAGGGCCCATCCTACCAACACTTATTCCCTCTTTATCTCACTTTGTGGAACCAATACAAAAAGACCACCTGTCAGCTACAACTAGTCATGTGATCCAAGATGCAGGCTGCAGGCACCAAATGGTTAGGAAAAAAATAGCCAACTTTCTAAAAGTCAGAAAACTGGCTGGTGCAGCGTATTGCACCAGATTCAAGCTGTGACAGCCATACTTGCTGAAATTGCAATTATTATAGAGTTTGCTCCGATTTGTCCTTTATCCTCATCCGTGCGGTCCCGATTTACCCCCGGTGATGAGCCCCAATGCAAATGGGTGTGGTCATGACGGAACGGTTCTGTCATGAGCACAGCTCAACCGATGCTCATGACGGAACCGTTCCGTCATGAGCATCGAAAGGGTTCAAATCCATTTGATTCCAATGTTTAACTTGGTTACCAAGTTATTCGAAGAGACTGCGTGCTTTCACGCTTTCAATGCTGCATAAATACCAATCCAGGTCTTAGTTTGCAGCCCTTCAGAATGCACGTTATTTCTGAGTATCCACCCAATCCATTTCGGGCTAAAAAATCCCTTCGTCAGGGGTCTGTAATGTAAAGGAGGACCATCAATAACCACAGTTAATTCCCCAAGTCAAAAGAACATTAAATAAACCTAACCTGCAAACCATGAGGTATGTGACCTACAAAACCAGTTCCTATCTACTAGTGCTCCTCATATTTATTGCGCCTGAGTTTTATTATTCTTTAAAAAAAGGATATTCTAAACAAAAACATGCCCCATATTTAACACTTCCTTCGTGTACCAATATTTAAACTGAAGTTCCCCATGCTGGATTCTCCCTCCGTGAGAAAAGCCAAGTGCTCAATGACTCCAACCCACCAAACAGTAAACTCACCGTGCTCCATTTTTAGGTTGGGCCTAGAGCAGCGCATGCGCTGCTTGCTCGACTTTTAGTAGGGGGTAAAAAAAGTGCTACCCACAAGCTTTTCCTGACCTAAAGCTTGCGTGCATGTGCGCGTGAACGTGCGCAGCCGCCATCTGCCTTTCAGAGCCGTCATGGCTCACTAAGTGCTTTCGCCCGTTGCTTCTTATCTTTTCTCTTCACATTTATGTATATCATGTTTTCATTAAGCTGTTAGTTGACCAGGAATTTTGAAGGGTAGCACACTTTCTCCCTTTTGGTGACATAATGGCTACATTCTCAAAGAAAGCAATTGGCTGCTTTTTGATGGCAAGCAGAGCTCATCTTAGTTATGGCTTGAAAATGGCCGCACCGTCTTAGTAGGGGGTAAAAAAAGTGCTACCCACAAGCTATTCCTGGCCTAAAGCTTGATTGCATGTGCGTTTGAACAAGCCCCCGCCGCCATCTGCCTTTCGGAGCCGTCATGGCTCATTCAGTGCTTTCGCCCGTTGCTTCTTATCTTTTCTCTTCACATTAATGTATGTCATGTTTTCATTAAGCTGTTAGTTGACGAGGACTTTTGAAGGGTAGCACACTTTCTCCCTTTTAGTGACATAATGGCTACATTCTGAAAGATAGCAATTGGTTGCTTTTTTATGGCAATCAGAGTTCATCTTAGTTATTGGCCCATACCACCAAATAGGTATTTTTTTTAGTATTCTTGTCATTGACTTGTTTTCAGTCATTCTCATCGTCCTCTGTGAAGGAAATATCCCAAACCTGCGGTTCCAAAACATGCAGATTTAAAATATTAACTGTTTGGTGAGTGACTGTTACTTATTACACTGTTCTTTGTTTGCACTTGACAAGACACGCAAACAGGTGGCATTGATATGCCAGAAAATCTTTATTGTTGTTATCTTTTATGATACAAAAAGTTTAGTACTTATCTCTTACCACTCTTACCCAGTCCAAAGATCAGGGCTTGATCCATCACCGTTTTTTAGCTCACTGCACCATCCCAGCTCAGAACTTGGCTATATGCAAATTAGTCTGACCCTGGCCCAGTGCATCATGGGAACAGGGCAGACCAAACTACCAAGCCAATTCTTATACTGGGAAGGAAACAAGCTACCGGGGACCGGTTTCTGGCATTTCAGCCGTCTTCGGCCCGGCTTGCTTGAATCCTGATGGTGCAATGAGCTAGGGACTCACATCTGAGTATACCCTTCCACGCTTATGGTGGACAAAAATGATTCAGAAAAGGGGGTGGTGATGAACAGAGTGTCTGAATTAAGCAGACCACTCTTACCCAGTCCAAAGATCAGGGCTTGATCCATCACCGTTTTTTAGCTCACTGCACCATCCCAGCTCAGAACTTGGCAATATGCAAATTAGTCTGACCCTGGCCCAGTGCATCATGGGAACAGGGCAGACCAAACTACCAAGCCAATTCTTATACTGGGAAGGAAACAAGCTACCGGGGACCGGTTTCTGGCATTTCAGCCGTCTTTGGCCCGGCTTGCTTGAATCCTGATGGTGCAATGAGCTAGGGACTCACATCTGAGTATACCCTTCCACGCTTATGGTGGACAAAAATGATTCAGAAAAGGGAATGGTGATGAACAGAGTGTCTGAATTAAGCAGACCACTTTTACCCAGTCCAAAGATCAGGGCTTGATCCATCACCGTTTTTTAGCTCACTGCACCATCCCAGCTCAGAACTTGGCTATATGCAAATTAGTCTGACCCTGGCCCAGTGCATCATGGGAACAGGGCAGACCAAACTACCAAGCCAATTCTTATACTGGGAAGGAAACAAGCTACCAGGGACCGGTTTCTGGCATTTCAGCCGTCTTCGGCCCGGCTTGCTTGAATCCTGATGGTGCAATGAGCTAGGGACTCACATCTGAGTATACCCTTCCACGCTTATGGTGGACAAAAATGATTCAGAAAAGGGGGTGGTGATGAACAGAGTGTCTGAATTAAGCAGACCACTCTTACCCAGTCCAAAGATCAGGGCTTGATCCATCACCGTTTTTTAGCTCACTGCACCATCCCAGCTCAGAACTTGGCTATATGCAAATTAGTCTGACCCTGGCCCAGTGCATCATGGGAACAGGGCAGACCAAACTACCAAGCCAATTCTTATACTGGGAAGGAAACAAGCTACCGGGGACCGGTTTCTGGCATTTCAGCCGTCTTCGGCCCGGCTTGCTTGAATCCTGATGGTGCAATGAGCTAGGGACTCACATCTGAGTATACCCTTCCACGCTTATGGTGGACAAAAATGATTCAGAAAAGGGGGTGGTGATGAACAGAGTGTCTGAATTAAGCAGACCACTCTTACCCAGTCCAAAGATCAGGGCTTGATCCATCACCGTTTTTTAGCTCACTGCATCATCCCAGCTCAGAACTTGGCTATATGCAAATTAGTCTGACCCTGGCCCAGTGCATCATGGGAACAGGGCAGACCAAACTACCAAGCCAATTCTTATACTGGGAAGGAAACAAGCTACCGGGGACCGGTTTCTGGCATTTCAGCCGTCTTCGGCCCGGCTTGCTTGAATCCTGATGGTGCAATGAGCTAGGGACTCACATCTGAGTATACCCTTCCACGCATATGGTGGACAAAAATGATTCAGAAAAGGGGGTGGTGATGAACAGAGTGTCTGAATTAAGCAGACCACTCTTACCCAGTCCAAAGATCAGGGCTTGATCCATCACCGTTTTTTAGCTCACTGCACCATCCCAGCTCAGAACTTGGCTATATGCAAATTAGTCTGACCCTGGCCCAGTGCATCAAGGGAACAGGGCAGACCAAACTACCAAGCCAATTCTTATACTGGGAAGGAAAAGGGCTACCGGGGACCGGTTTCTGGCATTTCAGCCGTCTTCGGCCCGGCTTGCTTGAATCCTGATGGTGCAATGAGCTAGGGACTCACATCTGAGTATACCCTTCCACGTTTATGGTGGACAAAAATGATTCAGAAAAGGGGGTGGTGATGAACAGAGTGTCTGAATTAAGCAGACCACTCTTATCTGAGATAAATAATGGTGATGGATCAAGCCCTGATCTTTGGACTGGGTAAGAGTGGTCTGCTAAATTCAGACACTCTGTTCATCACCACCCCCTATTCTGAATCGTTTTTGGCCACTATAGGTGTGGCAGGGTATACTCAGACATGAGTCCCTTTCTCACTGCACCATCAGGATTCAAGCAAGCCAGGCCGAAGACGGCTGAAATGCCAGAAACCGGTCCCCGGTAGCTTGTCTCCTTTCTGGTGAAGAATTGGCTTGGTAGTTTAGTCTGCCCTGTTCCCATGATGCACTGGGCCAGGGACAGACTGATTTGCATATAGCCAGGTTCTGAGCTGGGATGGTGCAGTGAGATAAATAATGGTGATGGATCAAGCCCTGATCTTTGGACTGGGTAAGAGTGGTCTGCTTAATTCAGACACTCTGTTCATCACCACTCCCTTTTCTGAATCGTTTTTGGCCACTATAGGTGTGGCAGGGTATACTCAGATATGAGTCCCTTTCTCACTGCACCATCAGGATTCAAGCAAGCCGGGCCGAAGACGGCTGAAATGCCAGAAACCGGTCCCCGGTAGCTTGTCTCCTTTCTGGTGAAGAATTGGCTTGGTAGTTTAGTCTGCCCTGTTCCCATGATGCACTGGGCCAGGGACAGACTGATTTGCATATAGCCAGGTTCTGAGCTGGGATGGTGCAGAGAGATAAATAATGGTGATAGATCAAGCCCTGATCTTTGGACTGGGTAAGAGTGGTCTGCTTAATTCAGACACTCTGTTCATCACCACCCCTTTTCTGAATCGTTTTTGGCCACTATAGGTGTGGCAGGGTATACTCAGACCTGAGTCCCTTTCTCACTGCACCATCAGGATTCAAGCAAGCCGGGCCGAAGACGGCTGAAATGCCAGAAACCGGTCCCCGGTAGCTTGTCTCCTTTCTGGTGAAGAATTGGCTTGGTAGTTTAGTCTGCCCTGTTCCCATGATGCACTGGGCCAGGGACAGACTGATTTGCATATAGCCAGGTTCTGAGCTGGGATGGTGCAGTGAGATAAATAATGGTGATGGATCAAGCCCTGATCTTTGGACTGGGTAAGAGTGGTCTGCTTAATTCAGACACTCTGTTCATCACCACCCCCTTTTCTGAATCGTTTTTGGCCACTATAGGTGTGGCAGGGTATACTCAGACATGAGTCCCTTTCTCACTGCACCATCAGGATTCAAGCAAGCCGGGCCGAAGACGGCTGAAATGCCAGAAACCGGTCCCCGGTAGCTTGTCTCCTTTCTGGTGAAGAATTGGCTTGGTAGTTTAGTCTGCCCTGTTCCCATGATGCACTGGGCCAGGGACAGACTGATTTGCATATAGCCAGGTTCTGAGCTGGGATGGTGCAGTGAGATAAATAATGGTGATGGATCAAGCCCTGATCTTTGGACTGGGTAAGAGTGGTCTGCTTAATTCAGACACTCTGTTCATCACCATCCTCTTTTCTGAATCGTTTTTGGCCACTATAGGTGTGGCAGGGTATACTCAGACATAAGTCCCTTTCTCACTGCACCATCAGGATTCAAGCAAGCCGGGCCGAAGACGGCTGAAATGCCAGAAACCGGTCCCCGGTAGCTTGTCTCCTTTCTGGTGAAGAATTGGCTTGGTAGTTTAGTCTGCCCTGTTCCCATGATGCCCTGGGCCAGGGACAGACTGATTTGCATATAGCCAGGTTCTGAGCTGGGATGGTGCAGTGAGATAAATAATGGTGATGGATCAAGCCCTGATCTTTGGACTGGGTAAGAGTGGTCTGCTTAATTCAGACACTCTGTTCATCACCACCCCCTTTTCTGAATCATCCCTTCAGTACAACAGCATAGACTATATTAGTAAAAGGCAAGGGACACAAGCGCACACGCCCTCTCGCATCTCTACATCCAGGCAGCATGATGGAATTCAAAACATAGGTTAATGCTTTGTCCGTTTTACTTTATTCTGCAGTGTTTCTTTAGAAACAAATGCATATTGACTTAATAATTTAATTCACATTTTTCGAGGATTGCCCCTTTTTCACATTTGCCTTCAAAGGTACTTTATGCTTTGGTAGTCCAAGCTTTTCATTGATTGCCGCAACCTTTTCCCAGTCACATGAGCCAAGTTGGTATCTTCTAAAGTAAATTGTCAGGCTACATATTAATGATTTTTGCAGCGAGGCACACCAGAACGTTGGTCTCTACACTTCCTAATTGCAAAACGTCAGTAAGTTGAACATTTTACATTGAGATCAGTGGCTTAACACAAACCCTTGCAGCCCCTGCTGTGCATGAGACCTCCACCCCTTCCAATGCCCCCTCAGCCCTTCAGGGGTCCCCCACTAAGCCCAAGGTCAATTAGTATCTGTGAGATATTGAAGACTCAGGACCCCCTCGGGGGTGGGGGGATCATTTTACGTTACGACACTGATTGAGGGTGCATTTATATAGTGCTTACTACCCCTGATGTGGTGTTTAAGCGCTTTATAGGGAGACACTAACCAGGAACCCCAAGTTAGTGGTCAGTCCATTGGTTATTGGGGTTATTCCTGCATGCTAAAGGAAACCATTCTGTGCTTTTACTCTTGTTTCTTTGAGGCACTTTAGTGATTTCGGTGTAATCATTAGAGGGATGCTATGTGAGAAGTAAATGTTTGCTGGAATTATTATTATTATGATTTTTTAAAAAGGCTTAAGATAAACATGCATGATATTCCCAAAACATTTTCCAACGCCTCACCAGGGGTAGTAAGCGCCATATAATTGCAATTCCAATTACAACTTAGAGTAATTGATGTACAAGAGTGGCATGTGGAAGGGAAGCAGAGATGCATTAAAAATTAACAAGCATTGGCATGGCCAATAGGTCTCGCCTTTGGGATCTTATAAGTGTTTAGCCATGCAACACTTGACGTTGTTGCACCAAGGATATTGTGCTGGATATCTAAACACTTATAAGGTCCCAACGGCGAGACCTATTGGCTATGCCAATGCTTGTTTATAATCAGATTCTGCATTCGCCATCGATAGCAGCGTGATCTTGTCAGTAGAGTGCCCTGTGTGAACTGAAATACACCTGTTGCAGGCCCCCAGGTGTGATCTATTACTTCACAGCGTGCCGTGAAGTTTAAACCAAACACATGATCATCAAGGAAACAAAAAACATGAGAGAAGCTTATGTGCACCATTAACACATGAGATACACTGATTACGTATTTTCATGTATAAACAGCAAATCATAACTGGTATAACTAAACACATTTCATCATCCATTGAAGCCAACAACGGCATTTGTAAGCCAAATAAACAACTGTCTATATGTAATAAATGATGCCTCTGTGTGTTTTCATTGTAGACGTAGCTCTTTTGAATCATCGTAATGTGGCTCTGTTACCCAGTAGCCTCTGACATGTTCTTCTATTCTTATTGATGCTTGTCTTCAGGGTGCAAATTATCGGGGGGACAATGCTTGCTAATGCTATCATAATGGTTGATAAAATGCACACCGTTTTTCTGTAGGTAATGTTCATCAGTTTTTTCAACACCATTGTGAAATGCTGGCGTGCTGACTTTCTAAAAGCCTCAGCTGGAAATTATTTCACATGGCAAATTCAGAAACAGAATTAATCACAAGGAGGAATAGAAAAAAAGGGAGACCCAAAGAAATTGATACAGAAACCAGGGGGCATATTATCAAGGGGGTTTATCTCCGCTTTTTTGGCTTTAAAAGCCAAGAAAGCGGAGATGAAATTATCTCCCTATTACCTAGCTGTCGCTAACACCAGTTAGCGACAGCTAGTAGGAGATAGCGACCATCTTGGGCCCCGCTTTGCATGTCAGCGATATTTATCACTAATGACATGCAAAGTGGGCGTGCCAAGATGTTAGCGACTGGAAACAGTCGCTAATATCGCTATCTCCTATTACCAACTTTTGGAGATATTCGCGCTAAGCGCGAATATCTCCAAAAGCTAACACCTGCCCCTGAGCAGTTCTTAGCCATGTTATCCAATGGTAGGTGGATAACCATGGCTAAGAGCATTAGCTCGGTAACGCATGAATATCGCTGACTTTTCAGCGATATTCATGCATTTCGGCCGATTTTTATCGCTTAGGAGATAAACCTTGATAATAGCAAGGTTCCTAAGCGATAAAAATCGCCGCAGCTCGGCGATAAAAATATCGCCGCTAAACTAACATAGCGATAATTATCGCTAGTTCTTGGTAATATGCCCCCAAGGTTCTTATTTTCAAGTAGTTATAACAGCACTACATTACATTGTACTTATAAGTAGTAACCATAAGTGGGTTGTACACTGAACGTGCTGGTGACAGAGAACGGCTCAGTGACACAAAAAGGTGAGCGAACAGCGTGAATGGCGCAGAAAGTACAACACAATTCGTGGTCAATAACAAAAGCAGGTATATACAAGGTAAATATTTGTTTATTTATTTATTGAGTTTCTAGGAGGCACAGCTACCGGGAGGTTTCCGGGTGCCAACGGACACAAGCAAGAGGTGGAGCTGCACTATTGGTTAAATAACAAAGTTTTCAGATCTTTTCGGAATTTGTAGTAAACAGTTTCATGCAGGAGTTGTAAGGGGAGAGAGTTCCACAGTGAGGGAGCTAGACAGGAAAAGGATTTACCACCCATGTGTACTTGTTTGATCCGGGGGACTTGGAACATAGCCTGAGAAGAGGATCGAAGAAGGCGTGTAGGAAGGAAAGGGTGAACCAAAGCACTAAGGTAGTGTAGTGCTGTCTCAGATTTAATCCTATGCATGTAGCAAAGGGCTTTAAATTTTGTGCGATTTTCCACCCTGAGCCAATGAAGGTCAACAAGGGATCCTGAGATGTTGGCCTTTCTAGGTAATTGACAGAGTAACCTGGCAGGGGAATTCTGGACGACTTGCAGCTTACGAACTACTTCTTTTTTGGCACCCAAGTATAGTACGTTGCCGTAATCCAGTCTAGACACAATTAGGGCCTGTATAACCGTTCTTTGCATGGGGAAACATCCTTTACAACGCAACTTTTACCACGCAGTGCTGTTACAACGCAAGTATTACAACGAAAACCTTTACACTGGGGCGCTCTAGGATAGGGAATAGTTTTATTTACTTCCCTAGTGTCCACGGGGATAGGAGTTGGAATAGTAAAATAAACTATTCACTATCCAGCACCCCCAAGTGTAATGCGTTGTAAAGGTTTGCGTTGTAATACTTGCGTTGTAACAGCATGCGTGGTAAAAGCATGCGGTGTAACGTCCTACATCCCTTTGCGTGGGTCTGGGCAGCATCCAAAGTATTTTTTCAGCCATTTTAGGATGGTAAAGCATGTCGAGGTGACCTTGACCGCTTGCTGCCTCATAGAGAGTTGGTCATCTATAATTATGCCAAGATTACGGACTGATTGAGAAGGTTTAGGGAGATCACCCATTTGAGGAGGCCAATGTTGGGGGCCCCAGAGATCTTTGTTTCTGCTGAGGATGAGAACTTCCGTTTTCCCACTGTTACGTTTCAGCCGATTGGAAAGCCTCCAGCCAGCTATCTTTTGAAGCCCTACCTGGAGCGATGACACATTGGATGTCTCCTTAGAGAACAAGGAGAAGATAAGCTGGGTATCATCTGCATAAGAGAAAATGGTTAACCCAGCTTCCTCAGCAATTGTGCCCAGAGGGCTAACATAAATGTTAAAGAGTAGCGGGCTAAGTAGGGATCCCCGTGGTACACCATATGGGGAATCATGGGCCTTAGAGCTAGCAGAAGAGGAGAAGATCTGAAAAGTCTTGTCCAAGAAAAAGCTAGATAACCATGGAGTGCTAGTCTGACAATACCCCAGGAACGTAAAGGTTGTAACAGGGTAGCATGAGACACCGTGTCGAAAGCAGCACTCAAGTCAAGCAGTATGAGTGCCATCATTTCTCCCATGTCCAAACGTTTGTGAAGGGTTTCTGTGACGCCCAGGAGCTTGGATTCTGTGGAGAAGCCAGCTCTAAAACCTGATTGAGATGCATGAAGGATTTTTTGTGAGTCTGCAAACTGTGACAGCTGCTGGTTGACATGTTTCTCCTGGATTTTAGAGAAGGCTGGGAGTAGGAAAATGGGGCAGAAATTAGAAAGTTCAGCCGAATCAGCATTCACTTTTTTTCAGCAGGGGTAGAACCATGGCGTGTTTCCACGCCGCTCGTATTATTGCTTCCCATAGTGATGAATTAAGCAGTTCCATGATGACATTAAGTAATGGTAGTTCCAATGTTTGGAGAATGGGAATGGGTAGAGGATCTTTGGGGGAGCCAGATCTAAGGCTGGTGAGGATGCGACTAAAAGATGATATATCTAGTGGCGGCCAGCATTCCAGCGTCTTACATGGGGTGGCCGTGGTGGACTGTATCATAGAAGAAGTGGTACTGCCCAATGAAAGAGCAATGAGCTTTGAATGCGGATCTGTATAAGTAGGCATGACATTAAATTCTGTGTAAATGTTTTCAATTTTTTCAATGAAGAACTCAGCCAGGTTTTCGCATTGTGCTGTATTTAACTCCAACGGCGTGGGTTGGCAGGATGCGCCTCAGAGTTCTTTAACAATTTTAAATAGGACTTTAGGATTGTTGTGAGCTAAAGTGATGCTTTTATTTGCATGCTCCGACGCACAGCTTTACAGAGTTCATGGTAGTCCTTTTTGCCCGTTTATAGTTAAGTTTTTACTCTGGTGCATAGTCCTTTCTCCAACATCTTTCTAGGGCTTTACATTTGGTTTACCTATTTTTAATATATCAAACAACCATGTTTGTTAGTTGTTTTAAGTCATTTAAATTGCCCACATTGGAGCCAAAAGTAACGCTGGGTGATCAACGGCGTTTTGATCTGTCTGACTTCATGTCGTCATCAGGTCCAGGTTACTTGATTTGGTAATAGTGCTGTATGAGTAAAAGAGAAACCGGAGTAAGGGCCAGGGGTGTCCAGGTGGTCAAGAAGAAATGACCCAGAGTGAGTGAAGCGATAAATTACCTGAAGGAAAGGAGAAGACGTCCCAAGCGACGGGAGTCCAAAAGGAATCTGGATGGAGAAGGGTAGATTGTAGAGATGGACAAGGGCAGAGGGAAGGAAAGAGTAGAAGGTAAAGGCCTAGAATCGTACCTGCAGGCGAATGGAGCAGGTAAAGATATGAGGGAAGTATGTCTCTTCCATTGGTAATGGAACAACTTAGACATGCTGGTGCTGGTAATTGTAGCGCGCGGAGAGGAGAAACAGCGACTACGGGAAACAAGAAGAGAGGGGGGAAAGGGGAAATTGAAGGAACCGACACTCAATTGGAAGCCATGGAGCAAAATAGAGGAAGGAGCATCACATACCTAATAAATGTGAAAACAAGGTCTGTTTGTAAACGACGATCCTCGTATAACAATAAATGTAATAGGGTTTGTGCGGTAATAGTGATACCGCAACTGCCGCACACACAGAACTCCGGCGGGCTGAAGGGAACGCAAAGCCACTGGAGGCTGTCAGAGCGTGGAGCAGTCATTGCACATGAACCAGCAGGCAAAAGGAAATCGACCCGTCAGGCAGCCCAAAGGGTGAATGGAGCAACGGAGGGGGCCGGCGAGGGAAGAAACTTCATAGCAAGTGGGTCACGTGATGGAAGGAAAACTAGCCTGAGAGCTAGAAAACATTACGGGGGGGACAGGAAAGAGAAAGGAGAAGTGTATCCCATGGCACCTAAGATCGTGACAATTCCAAAGACTTAGTACAAAATTAAAATGAAACAAGATATAAAACACAGGGCACACAATTGTGGATTTATAATAAATTGACTTTTGAGATAAACCATGATGCATAAGAGATGCAAGTCAGATTCATTTTCACATATGGGGATACATGTTGTATAATCTTTTGGATGAAGCAGGCAGTAAACAGTCAACCTGTGATGGGGAAGACAGCATGTAAAAATAGAATTATAAATAGGGTTACATATAATTATAATTGGGATGAAGAGGAGGGAAAATAAGATAGTAATCAGAGAATAATCATAACGGTCAATACATGGACGAATAGAAGTGAAACTGTCACAATGAAAAGGGACAGGTAGGACTGCAGAGGTACTAAATAAAGAACAGATTCAGACATAGGGTACCGATCACAAGGGAGGGTCTAAGGAATACCAGTGGAAGTGTCAGGGTGTCTCAATGGTAGTGTTCCACTCATCAAGTGTGTTGAGCCCATTGTTGACAGAGTCACATCTTGTAATCCAGCTGCATTCACATTTATTTAGGAGCAGCTGTAAGTTGCCCCCTCACATTGGTAGTACTGGTTAGTCAATGATTTGCCAAACCATATCAGTGTCTGAATGGTTAAGGTGTTTGTATTGTGCAACGGAGGGGAGATGACTCAAAGTTACATCTAATGCGACTTTTATGCTGTGAGATCTTATGTTTGACCATTTGGGTTGTTTGGCCGATGTAGACAAGATTACAGGGGCAGTGAATAGGGTAGATCGCATTGGTGTTCCGGCAATTAGAGAATTGTTTGAGTTGATAGGAGCGGTCTCCAACGATAAATACTTTTGTGTTGAGTGTAAGTTCCCAGACAGAGCACATTTGGCATTTTTAGTGTTCCAAGGCAGGTGGTAGGCCCCATAGGGAGGTAATGGTTTGGGTATGCCTCCTATTGTCCATCCAGGTGATTGCGTGCACCAATATGTCAGATATATTGTGACCCCTTTTGTATGAAAAGAGCAGTGGTTCTTGGAAAGATGACTGATTCCGAAGTATGTGGCTGTTTTTTTATCCCCTTACACACTTTGTTACTTGAGGGGCTGTAAGTAGAGACAAAGAGGATGCGAAAAGTGATGCGTTTGGGAATCTACCCTTCTCCCCCCAGATTCCTTTTGGACTGCCTTCGATCCCACGCCCGTCGCCTGTGACGCCTTCTCCTTTCATTCAGGTAATTTATCGCTTCACTCACTCTTGGTCATTTTTTCTTGACCACCTGGCCATCCCTGGGCCTTACTCCTGTTTCTCTTTTACTCACACAGCACTATTACCAAATCAAGCAACCTGGTCCTGATGACGGCATGAAGTCAGACAGTTCAAAACGCCGTCGACCACTCAGCATTAAATTTGGCTCCAATTAGGAAAATTTAAATAACTTAAAACAACTAACAAACTATTTACCTTGTCTATGCATTCTTTTGTTATTGACCACAATTTGCGTTGTACGTTCTGCACCTATCAGGCTGTTGGCTCACCTTTTTGTGTCACTGTGCCATTCACTGCCACCAGCACGTTCAGTGCACCACCCACTTATGGTTACTTGTACATACAATGTTATGAAGTGCTGTTATAACTGCTTGCAAATAAGAACCTTGGTTTCTTTACCAATTTCTTTGGGTCTCCTTTTTTCCATTCCTCCTTGTGATTATTTCTGTTTCTGATTTTGCCATGTGAAATAATTTCCAGTTGATACATTGTTCTTTATACGCATACTTTACACCAGTCTCGACTGGGTTAATAGGTATACTCCTCCTCACTCTTTGTTTCTATGACTATCTAAAAGTGGCATTTTCAGAATTGTGACTTATATTCTGACTTTGCGATACAAAAGGGGATGATGAACGGAGCGTTTGAGCAAATCAAATACGCACCCCCAGTCAACTGATCTGGGTTTAATCCATCACCATTCTTTAGCTCACTCTGCCACCCCAGTTCAGACATGGCCATATGCAAACCAGTATGACCCTGTGTCTCATGGGAACAGTCTAGCCCGAACTGCCAAGCCATGTCTTCCCTGGACCGGAAACAAGCATCCTGGGACCGGTTTCGGATTCATAATCCTCATCAGCCAGGCTAGCTTGAATCCAGTGGCAAAGTGAGCAAGGGACTCACGTCTAAGCATACCCTGCCCACTTAGGGCGAACAAAGCGATACAAAAGGGGATGATGGACGGAGAGTTTTAGCAAATCAAACACTCACCCCCAGTCAACTGATCTGGGTTTAATCCATCACCATTATTTAGCTCACTCTGCCACACCAGTTCATACATGGCCATATGCAAATCAGTCTGACCCTGTGCCTCATGGGAACAGTCCAGCCCGAACTGCCAAGCCATGTCTTCCCTGGACCGGAAAAAAGCATCCTGGGACCGTTTCGATTTCATAATCCTCATCAGCCAGGCTATCTTGAATCCAGTGGCAATATGAGCAAGGGACTCACATCTGAGCATACCCTGCCAACTTAGGGCGAACAAAGCGATATAAAAGGGGATGATGGACGGAGCGTTTGAGCAAATCAAACACTCACCCTAAGTCACTGATCTGGGTTTAATCCATACAATCCTTTAGCTCACTCTGCCACCCCAGTTCAGACATGGCCATATGCAAATCAGTCTGATCCTGTGCCTCATGGGAACAGTCCAGCCCGAACTGCCAAGCCATGTCTAC
This sequence comes from Lissotriton vulgaris, assembly GCF_964263255.1. Lineage (NCBI taxonomy): Eukaryota > Metazoa > Chordata > Amphibia > Caudata > Salamandridae > Lissotriton > Lissotriton vulgaris. The sequence goes on from NC_141687.1 coordinate 1,655,514,283, forward strand.
CCTGGACCGGAAACAAGCATCCTGGGACCGGTTTCGGATTCATAATCCTCATCAGCCAGGCTACCTTGAATCCAGTGGAAAAGTGGGCAAGGGGCTCACGTCTGAACATACCCTGCCAATTTAGGGCAAACAAAGTGATACAAAAGGGGATGATGGACGGAGCGTTTGAGCAAATCAAACACTCACCCCCAGTCAACTGATCTGGGTTTAATCCATCACCATTATTTAGCTCACTCTGCCACCCCAGTTCAGACATGGCCATATGCAAATTGGTCTGACCCTGTGCCTCATGGGAACAGTACAGCCCGAACTGCCAAGCCATGTCTTCCCTGGACCGGAAAAAAGCATCCTGGTACCGTTTCAGATTCATAATCCTCATCAGCCAGGCTATCTTGAATCCAGTGGCAAAGTGAGCAAGGGGCTCACGTCTGACATACCCTGCCAATTTATGGCGAACAAAGCGATACAAAAGGGGATGATGGACGGAGCGTTTGAGCAAATCAAACACTCACCCCCAGTCAACTGATCTGGGTTTAATTCATCACCATTCTTTGGCTCACTCTGCCAACCCAGTTCAGACATGGCCAAATGCAAATCAGTCTGACCCTGTGCCTCATGGGAACAGTCCAGCCCGAACTGCCAAGCCATGTCTTCCCTGGACCGGAAACAAGCATCCTGGGAATGGTTTCAGATTCAAAATCCTCATCAGCCAGGCTATCTTGAATCCAGTGGCAAAGTGAGCAAGGGACTCATGTCTGAGCATACCCAGCCAACTTAGGGCGAACAAAGCGATACAAAAGGGGATGATGGTTGGAGCATTTGAGCAAATCAAACACTCACCCCCAGTCAACTGATCTGGGTTTAATTCATCACCATTCTTTAGCTCACTCTGCCACCCCAGTTCAGATATGGCCATATGCAAATCAGTCTGACCCTGTGCCTCATGGGAACAGTCCAGCCCGAACTGCCAAGCCATGTCTTCCCTGGACCGGAAAAAAGCATCCTGGGACCGTTTCGGTTTCATAATCCTCATCAGCCAGGCTATCTTGAATCCAGTGGCAAAGTGAGCAAGGGACTCATGTCTGAGCATACCCAGCCAATTTATGGCGAACAAAGCGATACAAAAGGGGATGATGGACGGAGCGTTTGAGCAAATCAAACACTCACCCCCAGTCAACTGATCTGGGTTTAATTCATCACCATTCTTTGGCTCACTCTGCCAACCCAGTTCAGACATGGCCAAATGCAAATCAGTCTGACCCTGTGCCTCATGGGAACAGTCCAGCCCGAACTGCCAAGCCATGTCTTCCCTGGACCGCAAACAAGCATCCTGGGACCGGTTTCGGATTCATAATCCTCATCAGCCAGGCTATCTTGAATCCAGTGGCAAAGTGAGCAAGGGGCTCACGTCTGAGCATACCATGCCAACTTATGGCGAACAAAGTGATACAAAAGGGGATGATGGGCGGAGCATTTGAGCAAATCAAACACTCACCCCCAGTCAACTGATCTGGGTTTAATTCATCACCATTCTTTAGCTCACTCTGCCACCCCAGTTCAGACATGGCCATATGCAAATCAGTCTGACCCTGTGCCTCATGGGAACAGTCCAGCCCAAACTGCCAAGCCATGTCTTCCCTGGACCGGAAACAAGCATCCTGGGAACGGTTTCGGATTCATAATCCTCATCAGCCAGGCTATCTTGAATCCAGTGGCAAAGTGAGCAAGGGACTCATGTCTGAGCATACCCTACCAACTTAGGGCGAACAAAGCGATACAAAAGGGGATGATGGACGGAGCTATTGAGCAAATCAAACACACACCCCCAATCAACTTATTTGGGTTTCATCCATCACCATTCTTTAGCTCACTCTGCCACCCCAGTTCAGATATGGCCATATGCAAATCAGTCTGACACTGTGCCTCATGGGAACAGTCCAGCCGGAACTGCCAAGCCATGTCTTCCCTGGACCGGAAACAAGCATCTTGGGACCGGCTTCGCATTTATCATCCTCATCAGCCAAGCTATCTTGAATCCAGTGACAAAGTGAGCAAGGGGCTCACGTCTGAGTATTCCTTGCCAACTTAGAGCGAACAAAGCGATACAAAAGGGGTTGATGGAAGGAGCATTTGATCAAATCAAACACTCACCCCCAGTCAACTGATCTGGGTTTAATCCATCACCATTCTTTAGCTCACTCTGCCACCCCAGTTCAGACATGGCCATATGCAAATCAGTCTGACCCTGTGCCTCATTGGAACAGTCCAGCCCGAACTGCCAAGCCATGTCTTCCCTGGACCGGAAACAAGCATTCTGGGACAGGTTTCGGATTCATAATCCTCATCAGCCAGGCTATCTTGAACCCAGTGGCAAAGTGAGCAAGGGACTCATGTCTGAGCATACCTGCCAACTTAGAGCGAATAAAGCAATACGATAGGGGATGATGGACGGAGCGTTTGAGCAAATCAAACACTCACCCCCAGTCAACTGATCTGATTTTATCCATCACCATTCTTTAGCTCACTCTGCCACCCCAGTTCAGACATGGCCATATGCAAATCAGTCCGACCCCGTGCCTCCTGGGAACAGTCCAGCCCGAACTGCCAAGCCATGTCTTCCCTGGACTACAAACAAGCATCCTGGGACCGGTTTCGGATTCATAATCCTCATCAGCCAGGCTATCTTGAATCCAGAGGCAAAGTGAGCAAGGGACTCACGTCTGAGCATACCCTGCCAACTTAGGGCGAACAAAGCGATACAAAAGGGGATGATGGACGGAGCGTTTGAGCAAATCAAACACTCACCCCCAGTCAACTGATCTCGGTTTAATCCATCATCATTCTTTAGCTCACGCTGCCACCCAAGTTCAGACATGGCCATATGCAAATCAGTCTGACCCTGTGCCTCATGAGAACAGTCCAGCCCGAACTGCCAAGCCATGCCTTCCCTGGACCGGATTCAAGCTTCCTAGGACCGCTTTCTGGCATTACAGCCGTCGTAAGCCAAGCTTGATTGAATCCAGTGGCAATGTGAGCAAGGGACTCACGTCTGAGCATACCCTGCCAATTTATGGCGGACAAAGCAGTACAAAAGGGGGTGGTGATGGACGGAGCATCTGAACCAATCAAACACTCACACCCAGTCAACAGATCTGGGTTTAATCCATCACTGTTCTTTAGCCCACTCTGCCACCCCAGTTCAGACATGGCCATATGCAAATCAGTCTGACCCTGTGCCTCATGGGAACAGTCCAGCCCGAACTGCCAAGCCATGCCTTCCCTGGACCAGATTCAAGCTTCCTAAGACCGGTTTCTGGCATTACAGCTGTCTTCAGCCAGGCTTGCTTGAATCCAGTGGCAAAGTGAGCAAGGGACTCACGTCTGAGCATACCCTGCCAACTTATGGTGAACAAAGCGGTACAAAAGGGGTTGGTGATGGACTGAGCATCTGAACCAATCAAACACTCTCACCCAGTCAACAATTCTGGGTGTAATGCATCACCGTTCTTTAGCCCACTCTGCCACCCCAGTTCAGACATGGCCATATGCTAATCAGTCTGATCCTGTGCCTCATTGGAACAGTCCAGCCCGAACTGCCAAGCCATGTCTTCCCTGGACCGGAAACAAGCATCCTGGGACCGGTTTCGGATTCATAATCCACATCAGCCAGACTATCTTGAATCCAGTAGCAAAGTAAGCAAGGGGCTCACGTCTGAGCATACCCTGCCAACTTAGGGCGAACAAAGCGACACAAAAGGGGATGATGGACGGAGGGTTTGAGCAAATCAAACACTCACCCCCAGTCAACTGATCTGGGTTTAATCCATCACCATTCTTTAGCTCACTCTCCTACCCCAGTTCAGACATGGCCATATGCAAACCAGTATGACCCTGTGTCTCATGGGAACAGTCTAGCCCGAACTGCCAAGCCATGTCTTCCCTGGACCGGAAACAAGCATCCTGGGACCGGTTTCGGATTCATAATCCTCATCAGCCAGGCTAGCTTGAATCCAGTGGCAAAGTGAGCAAGGGACTCACGTCTAAGCATACCCTGCCAACTTAGGGCAAACAAAGCGATACAAAAGGGGAATGATGGATGGAGCGTTTGAGCAAATCAAACACTAACCCCCAGTCAACTGATCTGGGTTTAATCCATCACCATTCTTTAGCTCACTCTGCCACCCCAGTTCAGACATGGCCATATGCAAATCAGTCTGACCTTGTGCTTCATGTGAACAGTCCAGCTCGAACCGCCAAGCCATGTCTTCCCTGGACCGGAAACAAGCATCCTGGGATTGGTTTCGGATTCATAATCCTCATCAGCCAGGCTATCTTGAAACCAGTGGTAAAGTGAGCAAGGAACTCACGTCTGAGCATACCCTGCCAACTTAGGGTGAACAAAGCGATACAAAAGGGGGTGATGGACTGAGCGTTTAAGCAAATCAAACATCACCCCCAGTCAACTGATCTGGGTTTAATCCATCATCATTCTTTAGCTCACTCTGCCACCCCAGTTCAGACATGGCCATATGCAAATCAATCTGACCCTGTGCCTCATGGGAACAGTCCAGCCCGAACTGCCAAGCCATGTCTTCCCTGGACCAGAAACATGATATCCAGAAACCGGTCCTATGATGCTTGATTCTGGTCCAGGGAAGACATGGCTTGGCAGTACGGGCTGGACTGTTCCCATGAGGCACAGGGTCAAGTCTGATTTGCATATGGCAATGTCTGAACTGGGGTGGCTTGGTGAGCAAAATAACGATGGATTAAACCCAGATCTGTGACTGGGGGTGATTGTTTTGCCATTGTGCAACATTCAGTCCATCATCTTGTGTGTTTTGCTGTTCACCCTATGTGGGAAGGGTATGCCCAGACGTGGGTCCCGTGCTCACTATGCCACTGGAGTCAAGCTATCCTGGCTGAAGATGGCTGATAGCCAGAAACGGGTCCTAGGATGCTTGATTCCAGTCCAGGGAAGACATGGCTTGGCAGTTCGGGCTGGACTGTTCCCATGAGGCACAGGGTCAAGGCTGATTTGCATATGGCCATGTCTGAACTGGGGTGGCTTGGTGAGCCAAATAACGATGGATTAAACCCAGATCTGTGACTGGGGGTGAATGTTTTGCCATTGTGCAACATTCCGTCCATCATCGTGTGTGTTTTGCTTTTCACCCTATGTGGGAAGGGTATACCCAGACGTGGGTCCCGTGCTCACTACGCCACTGGAGTCAAGCTATCATGGCTGATAGCCAGAAACCGGTCCTAGGATGCTTGATTCCCGTCCAGGGAATACATGGCTTGGCAGCTCGGGCTGGACTGTTCCCATGAGGCACAGGGTCAAGGTTACTTTGCATATGGCCATGTCTGAACTGGGGTGGCTTAGTGAGCAAAATAACGATGGAATAAACCCAGATCTGTGACTGGGGGTGAATGTTTTGCCATTGTGCAACATTCCGTCCATCGTCTTGTGTGTTTTACTGTTCACCCTATGTGGGAAGGGTATGCCCAGACGTGGGTCCGGTGCTCACTACGCCACTGGAGTCAAGCTATCCTGGCTGAAGACGGCTGATAGCCAGAAACCGGTCCTAGGATGCTTGATTCTGGTCCAGGGAAGACATGGCTTGGCAGTTCAGGCTGGACTGTTCCCATGAGGCACAGAGTCAAGGCTGATTTGCATATGGCCATGTCTGAACTGGGGTGGCTTGGTGAGCAAAATAACGATGGATTTAACCCAGATCTGTTACTGGCGGTGAATGTTTTGCCATTGTACAACATTCCGCCCATCATCTTGTGTGTTTTTATATTCCGACATTACCATTAAAGAGAGGTTTAAATTACAATTATTTAGACACCAAACTCAACAATCGACCTACTCCCAAATTAAATTATCACTTATTAAATATAATAAGATAACCCAATGTTATCCTAAAGGAGAGGCAGGCCTTGCTGTAGTGAAAAATGAATTTAAGAGTTTTTCACTACTAAGACATATAATACTTAAAAGTACATGCCCAATGTTAACCCCTTCCACGCTCATGACGAGCTGGGCTCGTCATGGCGTAGCCTCCTCGCACGCTGATGACGAGCCCAGCTCGTCATGAAACAATGTAAAATAGCAATTCCCAGCACAGGAGGGGAATTGCCTTAGCAGCCATGGAGTTAAATACACCGCACCCTGTTCTTTGGACTGTGTACGGCCTACCCTACGGGTAATTTATATGTATTTAAAAGCGAGGTTTGGGTTTGGCAAGAGGTTAATCTTGCCAGGTGGAAATGGCAGTTTAAAACTGCACACAGAAGCTGCAATGGCAGCCTTGAGACATGTTTAAAAAGGCTACTTAAGTAGGTATCACAATAAGTGCAGCAGGCCCATTAGTAGCATTCAAATTATAGGCCTAGGGTTCAAGTAGTACCACTTTGCTTGGAACTTACAAGTACATTAAATGTGACAATCCGATGTAAGCCAACTTCATCATGTTTAAATGAGAGAGCACACACACTTTACCACTGATTGGCAGTGGTAAAGTGTACAGAGTCCTGAAAATCAACAAACACTAGTTCAGAAACCGGAGGGTGTAGGGAAAAGGTTTGAGAATGATCCTGCAGAATAGGGATAAGTCCAACACCCAGCATTTCAAGTTAGCTCACTGACCGTATGAACCAAAACATTTCCTAAAATTGTCACGAAAGGGACAAAATTAAACTTCTCTATAAACTTTCAAAGAGGGAAGAATGTTATGTAATATGATGTTCCCTCTAGAGAGTATTACAAAAATAACCGTAAACAACAGAAGGTTGACCGGAATGCGACACCTTCCATTGATTTTGGGTATAGTCTCGCAAAGCATTTCAGTTGCGACGGAAAATGTGTGGCAAAATATCGCGGATATGACTGTTTCAATATTACTTCCATTTCCACACTATTTTATTGCACATTCCACATTGGGAAATGGATCATTGTATATCTGCAGTTTCTCAGAATACTTAGACGTTATCAGAAGGACAAGCGCCTAAAAGAATAGTGTATGGAAATTGATGTTAATCCTTCTTTCTGATAATGTCTATAAAAAATATGACAGGTCTGCATTAGTTGAAAAATGTCCCCTACTGCTGCTGCCCTTCTGTTACCAGTGGCTCCTGGTGCGCCCACTGTTGCTGACACAGCTGTAGCAGCCTGTCAGAGCACTTGCTGTGTCTGCCTCCGTTCATCTGCCTACTTCTGCCTCTTGGTCTCTACCAGACCTCCCCACCCCTCCCCGGCCTAAAAAACTCATCCTACTTTTTTGTGTGATGAAAAAATGAATAATAAAGCTAGCTGGCCCGTCAGTGTGTAGTCTGAGCTGCTTCATTTTGTCTAAAACAGTTCAAATACAGGTTGTGCAGCATTATCTCAACTCATGAAATAAGATCAGTCAAGGGCTTAACATAGGCCACTGCAGACCCTGTGGCTCAGGGAATGGGGCGGGGTGCTCAGCCTTCAGGGGCCCCCTTCAATCCAACCCTATGATTATCTGTGGGATATAGGAGTCTCAGCGCCATTGCCACATTCTACAGGGGGGCTCATCACGTTTTGTTACACACTGAGGCCAGTGTAGTTGGTGGGGCATGTTATCACAGACCGGAGAAGACAGCAGGAGCATAACACAGGCTTGGGTGGAGGGGAGCCCCGACCACTCAGGGGGTTGCACTCTCTATTTGAGTTATTTTGCATTTAGCGCCCATTCAATGCTCAAATTGCATTTCCGCGCCCATTTTGGATGCGAGGATGCATTTTTTGCACTAAGATTTTGGGTAAACGCAGAATTACTCTTCTCGCGTAATTATACGTAATCTAGTGGAATTCTCAGGTACAATGAATTATGGGAGAAATGCCCACCCCTTCTGAACACCTCCAGGCAGCGCTCATAGGGATCGGCATTGACGTTATCATGCTTAAGGTGGTTAAGAGGAGTGTAAATGTTGGCCCATTACCATGGATTCTAACATCTGCACATGAAATGCGGGCCTGACCTGTCACCACTGAAGTGATTAATCTTTGATTTCTTCCTAGAATTAAGTCTCAAAGTCAGAAACTGAAACTTTTTACATAGTTGCCAAGTAGGCACATTGTCTTGTGTGAAACCCCCTTCAGACAGTATTCGATTTTCAAAGCAACACAATGCGGAATTCTGGGACTTGTTAATATTGCATGTAGATACTGAAAATCCCAACATGGAAATCAATCAATCAAGGTTTGTAGAGCGCAGCAACTCACCCGGATGGGTCTCAAGGCGCTGGGGGAAAGGGGGGAGCGTACAGCTCCTAGGCATTCACGGAGTATCGTCGGAGGCCGGGGAGTCAGAGGAATTCCCTGGCCTTTCGGGGTACATGCGGGCTGGACGTTCATGGTGATTTGTAGAAGAGCCAGGTCTTGAGGTCCTTCAGGAACTTGGAGAGAGTTGGTGTCTATCGGAGGTGGAGAGGGAGGATATTCCATGCAAAGTGTTGCTGGCTAAAAGGCCAGAGCTGACTGAAGGAGGAGTCAGACAGATCCTATGTTTTAACATTTTACAACATGGTATAGACCATTTCCTATACTGTTACCGCTTGATTCACATTTAAAACCAAACATAAACTCTGTTAACCTATTTTGTTCAATACTTCAGTCACTCCATGCATGAAAACAAACATTTGCCAATGTAATTTGTTTTGACTTTTTAATAGTGCATACAGAAAATGTTTTTTTACCAAACTTCACTACCAGGCAAGACAGGTCCAGCAGAGGCAGCAACATGGCAAGTTTTTCTAAAACAAGACAAGAGGATTCTAAAAATGGAAGTGTGAGTGACAAAATGTGCACAGCAGTGTGAGAGAACATGCAAGAGAGTGTATGTGAAGATGTATGCAAGCAGGTGTATCTAGGATTATGTGACTGTGTGTGAAAGAGAGTGTGTGTCGGAGTTTGAACTGTATAATGCTTGCAAGTATTGTGCTGGCTCTAACATACTAGAGATAACCCTTGTCTTATGGACGGCAGCATCTGGGGAGGGGAGTAAGGGGGAGTGCTACTCATGGAAAAATGCTGGCTCTGTCATACAAGAGATTATTCTTGGCGTATGGGGCACCCTTGACAAAATGCAAGTGCTGATACATTGGTAGTAATTTGTGGCATAAGAGAGTGCACCCATGGTACGAGTCATACATGACAAAATCTGGTCCATGCATACTAGAGTTAATTTTCTGCATCTGGAGGCACGCTTGGTACATGGGTGGGCATTCATGGCAAAATGCTGGGACTGGCAACATTGTATGTATGTCTACTCTTAGCTTAAGGTTGGTACTCATGGCATAATGGGGGGGGGAGGGCATCTGTGACACAATGTTGACCATGTCATACTGAAGGTAATTATTGAAATTTTGGCTGCGTCAAAGGCAGACCTCTGGCCCTGGCACACTGGAGGTAATTGCTCCGATTTGGGGTTAATACTTTGCACATTTTGAAATAAAATGGGGCCAGCTCCTGGGGAAGGTGAAGGCTTCCCTGTAACAACCTGAAAGCACTGAGATGCTGTATGAGTGCCCTTTCAGAGTGTATGGCTTTCTACCAAATGTATGCTCTTTGAAATGCACTACTGAGCCAATTTGAAAAAAAGAGTGCAGAAAGATAATCCACCAAATGCTCCTAAAATAGGTCTAGCTCGCTCCCTTTGCTAACTTGCTGGCATTCAGTGCAAGTATAACTTCCCAGCTGACTTACAAATATCACCGGCCATGGCATGAAACAGATAGGGTAGTAGTGTATGAGCTGAGGGAGTAGTGTGTATGCGCAGAGCAGGCATCGGCTGCAGTCTGACAGTGAAATTAAGAGCACTGTCCAATCCTAAAATGGATAAAGTCCTTACATTACTCCAGGGGACAAACACACCCCACTCCCCCTCCAATTATTCCCAATTGATGTCCATAGGGCTCAAAGAGCTTCAGCGCAACATCCACCATCCCCCGCCACCTCCACCCCATTGTGTGTATGTCAGCCCGGACTGAGACAGCCTCCCCTCACACACAGACAGTGCTTGAGCTGCTGTGGGTTGGCTGCTCTTGCGTCTTAACACAGCCGCACCTGAGTATTTCACAAGTTTTTAAAAGATCATTTACTTAATTAGGAGGATTTGTTGTTTGTTCACCCGTTCTTAGAGCCCCTGCATCTCCACTCCGCCTATTCCTTAAAGTTGCAAATTGCTTTTGCTGCCACAGTGTGAGAATGCATTTCCTGAAAAGTAACCTTTGGCTTTGTTTTTTGCAGTTTTATACACCTCGAACTCCACCCGAAGGTATTGAGGCACTTTTGCATAAGCACCAGTTACAATAAGTTAGTGAGACCCTTTACCTGCTGAAGTCCAAAGTGTGGATTGAGCCTGTCTGTCTCCTAGGAGATTCTGAACAGGAGAAGCAGCTGCCCAGCCCCCACCCCCAGGCCAGCAGACCATTGACTATTCAGCTACCAGGCAAGTCTGAGCCCTCCTCTCACACAAGCTCGGGCCCCTTATGGCCTTGCTGGGTGCACCCCAAATCATTCTCCTCCATCTTGTCAGTTGCAGCCTACCTGTGCCCCAGATTGCAGTAAGCAGATTCCAGGAAGTGGTAAGGAGGCAGACTAGTGCTATCTCTTCCCAAGACAAAAAGTTGTTTAAAAAACGATTTTCCCTTTCTGTATTTACTGTCTATACCTGTGGTTGTTACAGCCAAAAATTGTAGTTTTAGCCTGCCTGTAATTGCATATTTTATCACCTGTGTTATGTTTCAAATTTGTGTTTTTCCCTGCCCATGATTGCCTCAATTTAGTGTTTTGAATTGTGGGATTTGCAGCCCAACCTCTGTAGTTTGTCCCTCTCATTCCTTGGTGACAATTTTGTTTTCACTCCAAATTTCTCCTTTGCTCTGTGCTAAGACCTGTATGTTAAAACAGTGCACTCCCAGCCACCATTTTGTGTTCAAAAGCCAGTGAAACTTCCCACCTGCCTCCCCCCCAGCAACAGGGATTTTCTACATCAGGGCCTGTGCACTTCGTTTTTTTGGCCAGCAGGGGGAGTAAAGCTTTATTCAAACAGTATTGTTAGATTTCAAGTTAGTGAGGCCCTTTATCTGCTGAAGTCCAAAGTGTGGATTGAGCCTGTCTGTCTCCTAGGAGATTCTGAACAGGAGAAGCAGCTTCCAACTCCCTGGCCAACAAACTTTGTCTAAGGTCGCTGGGTCCTTATATGGTCTGCTAGTGGTTGGTACATGTCTACACTGATTGGTGGTTGTATCTGGTGTTTCTATTGGATTAGGGTTAATGTCCTCGTTGGTTGGGTAGTTGATGGTTCTGATTGGTTTCTGGGTCTGTGATTCAATCATTGTAGGGTTGGGAGTAGGGCTGGGGTTAGGATTTCTATCGGAAGTAGGGACTAGGGCTTCCTATGTTATTGGTTGTTGGGAGTAGGGTGGGACTAAGGCTAGGGTTAGACCTTTAATTGGAAGTAGCGATTAGGGCTTCTGGTGTGATTGGTTGCTGGACTAGGTGTGGGATTTAGAGTAGGGTTAGGTTTTCTATTGGGAGTAGGGACTAGGGCTACCTGTGCCATTGGTTGCATGGACTTGTTTTGGGACTACTGGTAGGGCTCGAGCCTTTATTGAACGTAGAGGTCAGGGTTTTTTAACTGATTGGATGCTTGGACTAGGGCTAAGATTGGCTGTAAGGTCCTGGTCTCCTATTGGTTCTAGATTTTAGGGCTAGTGTTGTGATTGGGTAGTGTTAGGGCTAGGGTTCCCATTGGCTGAAGGGGTCACCTGATTACTAGAGCTATAAAAAAGGCGAGGCTTAGGTCGTCTCACCCCAGGCGTCGAGGCTAAGGGCAGAGAGGCAAGGGCAGTTTCCTGTTTGAGCCTGTTAAAGGCAGAGAGGACAAGGGCAGTTTCCTGTTTGAGCCAGTTAAGGGCAGAGAGGACAAGGGCAGTTTCCTGTTTAGCCTGTTCGAGACTGGTCGGGACTAGGGCCTGAAATACTGCCCAATATACATACCCCCTTTATGTATCTGTATTCTTTCAATGTACTCATGGATCAATATATTTATCACTTTCTTCTAATTTAGCATTTCCAATGAACTTCCCTATTTCTCAGCCTGTACTTCGCTCAATATATCTTCTAGCCCAACCTTCTGACTCATCCCAAACTTCTTTCTAGTACTCTTTCCAGTGCACTACCCTACCTCTCATCCTATAAATCTATCAAAATGTCCTCTACATGCACTCTCTCATTTATCCCAAACCCCATACCACTACCATGATCCCACCCCAAATAACCCTTTCTAGACTCTCCCCTTCACTACCCCTCATTCCATCATCTGACACCTCTTTTACTATACTGATCCCCCAAAACAAACCTTTCTAAACTCTTCCCTCTTTTCTACCCCTCCCGAACCATTCTCAATCCAAATAACTGACTAACATATCCACCATTAAAATTACTTTCATGTTTCATCACACTAATTCAACCTGATGGGTTCCAGAGTAGCATGCTACTTGCGCTTCAAAACCCCATCTGGGGTAGCAAGTGCTAAATAAATACAAACCTCTTTCCCTTCACTATCCCGCCACCTACCCTTCTCTACCCAAATAACTAAATAACATATCCACTACTCAAATTACTTCATATTTTCCTATACTAATTTTCAACACAAATCCTTTATGGGTTCTGGAGTGGCGTGCTACTCGCCAGAAAAGTGCTTCAACATCCATCAGAGGTGGTAAAATACCATCACTCCGCATTTTTTACTCTGCATACTTTCACTCCTCATACCATTAGTACGCAGGTACCTTTACTCCGCATTTTTTCATTCTGCATGCCTTCATATATTATATGCTTTTATCTCGCATGCTTTTATGACGAAAATCATTTTAAAAGCATGATTGGTAAAAGTATATGTTTTAAGGTAAGTTGTAAGGTAAGTATATGGGGTTTTTTTGGGTTCAGGGGTATTTTAAGGGTGGGTTTGGGTTATGGGGTGCAGGGGTATTTAAGGGTTAAGGGGTACAGGGGTATTTTTAGGGTTCAGGGGTAGGTTTGCGTTTTGGGGTACAGGGGTATTTTTAGGGTTCAGGGGTTGTTTTGGGTTTTGGGGTACAGGTGTATTTTTAGGGTTCAGGGGTTGTTTTGGGTTTTGAGGTACAGGGGTATTTTTAGGGTTCAGGGGTTGTTTTGGGTTTTGGGGTACAGGGGTATTTTTAGAGTTCAGGGGTTTTGGGTTTAGGGGTACAGGGGTATTTTTAGGGTTCAGAGGTTGTTTTGGGTTTTGGGGTACAGGGGTATTTTTAGGGTTCAGGGGTTGTTTTGGGTTTTGGGGTACAGGGGTATTTTTAGGGTTCAGGGGTACGTTTGGGTTTTGGGGTACAGTGGTATTTTTAGAGTTCAGGGGTTGTTTTGGGTTTTGGGGTACAGGGGTATTTTTAGGGTTTAGGGGTTGTTTTGGGTTTTGGGGTACAGGGGTATTTTTAGGGTCAGGATGGGTTAGTGTTTAAGGGTGCTGGGGTATTTAAAGGGACTAGGGTGGAATTCGTTTTTAGGGTTTTTATATATATATATATATATATATATATATATATATATATATATATATATATATATATATATATATATATATATATATATATATATATGTGTGTGTGTGTGTGTGTGTGTGTGTGTATTATTAATATAGTTCTAAATATAATGTAATTTTAAAGACTTAATTCTTCATTTTATTTTAAATTATATATATGTATATATATATATATATATATATATATATATATATATATATATATATATATATATATATATATATATATATATATATATCTTTAAAGATAAAGTACTTTTACAAAGTATATGACTTCACCACACATGCATTTGCGTTATAATTGCATGCGGAGTGAAGTCATATGCGTTGTGAAAATTTGCGGAATCATGGCATGAGGAGTAATGGGTTTTGCGGACTTAAAAATGCGGAGTGATGGTATGCGGGATTTTTTTTTTGCGGAATGGAAAGACATATTCATCAGAGGTAACTAGTGCTATATGAATGCAAACCTTTCTTCCCTTTTATCCCTCCGCTATCCTTCTCACTCCAAATAACAGACTAATATCCACCACTGAAATTACTTTCATATTTCACCATACTAATTCACCACTAATCCTTTATGGGCTTCCGGAGAAGCGTGCTTCAACACCCCATCAGGGGTAACAAGCGCTATATAATTACAAACCTTTTTTCCTCCTCTATCCTTCTGGTATCATTCCAAATCCAAATAACTGACTAACCTATACACCAGTTAAAATGTACTTGCATGTTTCACTATACTAATTCAACACTAATCCTCTATGGGTCCCGGAGTTGCATGCTACTCGCCGAAAAAGCACTTCGACGCCTCGTCAGGGGTAGTAAGCGCTATATAAATGCAATTACAATACAATACAATACAAGGACACATTGCTGGAAGTATTAGCCCCCCTAAATTTGGCTTAGTTGTGCCCTTGCCGGGTGGCAGCCCTAATTGTGGGGTTTGCTACACTTGCACATCAAAAGTCTCTAAGTGGACAGAGAGAAGAGGACATTTGAATCTGCGTCGATCCCTCTGATATTGAACTTTATGGATGGGTCAGGCGCGCAACACCCATTGGGCTCACGGGGCTTCATTCCCCTCCCACCCACCCACCCCCTCATGTGTGTTAACCCTGATTGGGGGGGGGGGAGACAGCTTCGCGGGCTGGCGAGCATCTAATTGCAACCGCACCCGAGTACTTAACAGGTCTTTAAAAGACCATTTACTTGTAAATGAGGCTTTTGTTGTGTGTTCACCCCTTCTTACAGCCACTCTGTCTATTGTTGGAAGAATTAGACCCCCCCCACTCCCCCCCCCCAAAATATTTTTCCGCCCCCCCGAAATTTGGCTCTAGTTGCCCGCCCGGGATGGGTCGTACAGCAGTTGGGGTTATTTAAGGAAGAAGCCCATGATTTGTAAGTATGCAATTCGGCGCGCTTCGCCTGCTTCCTCCAATGGCCATGCATCTAGACCGAGAGCGCGAGCCGCCCCGGCTCACCTTGGCTCTCTATTTCCTCGACCATTGTGTGATATGATGGAAATGGCAGCCAGGCGGGAAAGAAGATTAGTGTGATTGTATTCCCCAGAGAGGACTCGTCGTCCGTTCAGGCATTGTTCATTCTCCTTTGTATCGTCGCTTTTAATCTTGGATTCCGGTTCTGTTTCATATTCGGCGCGACAGCAGCTCCAGGAAAGACGTGAACACGCACGTGAACCAGCGAAGTACGAACAGCCCGGCTCCTCGAGCTTGTTTTTGAGGGAAAACAGATCTGGGAGCCTTTCTCTGATCTGCCTCTTTAGAAAGAGACTGTGACAGAAGAAAGAGTTGAACGAAAGGGGAAAGTGGCACCAGAATGGGCGAAGGGAAGGGACAAGGAAGAAAGGGTGAACAAGTAACAAGGTTGTAATCACGAATGCCCTCTGCAGCTATTTGAACCACCTTTTCCATCTTGCTGTTCGTTGATTTCCTTATGAATTTCCTCTTTTTTCACTTTTGATTGTAGCCAAGCAGCCCTGAAAATAACTTTATGTCTCACCAGTCCGATTTCTAATGTGCTGTATGGGGGGCTGCATAGTGGTATTTTCAGGCGCGCACCGCCCATAGGATCACCAGGGCGTTGCCCCCTTGTGTGTCAGCCATTGCGTATAAAAATAAATAGATTTTGTTTTTGTTTTAAAGTTAATTTAATTATGGCCTGGCCCAGCAGTGACTTCTATCACCACGGTGACACCCAATGACGTACCATGGGCTGATCTAAGCATAGTGATTGGCAGCCATCCTGCCCATCGCAGTGAAAATGAAGTGCACATGTCAGTTTGGGCATTTCGTTTTCCACGGCCATCCTGACATGCGTATTTCAGCTCTTCTCTGCCTATACTCTACAGGTGAGCCTAGGGGACACAGACACAGCCTCCTGGTCCCTTTCTGAGCACTGTGCCTGCCTTCCCTATCCAATCCAGGTGCTGCTGTCATGCTGTTCACTAGCAGAAACAACATGAAAGCAGAATCACGATTGGTTTAGTTGGCGGGTGTTATTATTACACATCACACCTCTGCACCGGGACCACGGCATGTGTCCACCACTTCGCCTTCCAAGTCTCCTCGTCGGGTACTTCTTGCCCGGTAAAGTCGGTGTCGGCTCTAGTGCCATCCTTGGATGTTCGATGAGCTGCTCCTATTCTTGCTGTCTGTGTGTCGTTATTCGCAGTATCCCAGTCTCTTGATGGGATCCAAGTTGGTGAGTCTTATTTCACTTGCAGGAGCTTGTCCTCCCGGTCTCGTCCTTCATCATCTTTCTCCTTCTTCTCTTTGCCTGCTATCCAAAATCAGTCTCTTTTAACTGCTGCCTGCCCCTCCTGTCTTCTCTTTTCCTTTCATTGTTTTCCTTCTATCTTTTCCTGATCCTGATCCTATCCCTTTCTCTTTCTAGGATTCCATAGCAAGGTCCAACCGGCACTGAGGGACCATATAGGTACGTGTTTTTCTTGACTTTATACACACGCCTTCTCACATCTCTGCCCCCTTACTTCCTTCCATTTGGGAAGGAATTAGTTTTGCGGGTAACGGGATAGAAAGTCTATGTTGTCCTATTCTTTTCGTTTGATTTGGCACATAATGATTCTTAACGGTTGGAGGGCCAGGAACCACCTTGTGATCTAACGTTGCTTCCTTTATTCTGATCTATAAGTGTGAGAGGGACATGATCTGCATTCAGTGTGAATTCCTGACCTTCTAAGTAATCCCGTAGGGCCTCCTTGGCCCAGTGAATTGCTGGGCACTGCTTCTGGACTATTGATTAATTGATTTCTGTAGGAAAATGTATTCTCCTGAAAAAGAATATTTGTTTTCCCTCTCAGCTTCATCTTTATGGGACAACTCCTTATTTATAGAACAAAATGTAATTTTACGCCTCACCATTTTTTAGCTTCACCAGTCGCCAGTGGGTATTTTACAAATTTGTGAGGGTCCAGCATGACTGCACCTCATGGGAGAGATCAGCCAGCTCCCAGTTAAAATTCCAGCAACCACTAACACTTGAGGACTTATTTACTCTACACCCAGAGAAGAACCTGAGAAAATGTGTGAGCGTATGTCTGCATGTGTGTGTGTGTGTGTGTAAGAAGGAGGATGACATCCTTGTCCACAAGGTCAGCACATCGGCCACTCCTTGTCCTCCAAGTGGCCCTCGGTACCCATGCTGCATGGAATGGGATGCATCTTGGAAACACATTTTTAATTGCCCAAATATTTGTAACCGAGCAAGATAGTCCTGCCTTGACTAACTTGGTAGAAAATGGAACAGTGCATTTCAGTATTATTGACAGAGGGCAGCATGCTGCGCGAGATCTGCGATACCTGTCAGGAAGAAGCTGACCTTTGTGGAAATGCATGGTACCTTACTGAACTGGAGCTGCGTGCTACCTATTCCCGAAGAATGGGACTAACATTGGAACACTGCAAGGTCCTGCTACACTGCCTGTTTGCTCTCTGGAGATCTGTCTCTGTGGAGAGTGGGGACCGATCAGCCAGCCCAAGCAACCAGAGGAGCTTTCCCAATTTGTTCCGAAGTCATGCAGTACCTCTGACCAGAGAAAATGGACAGCTAACATGATGCTGAGACCAAGTGTAGGAGATCTCATCACGTGAGCATCAACATTTGACATTTAATTCATAGGATATCTTTCCCAGACACTCCTGTGTTTCATCAGTCATGATGTGAGCACAGGTCCATCACCAGCCATTGTCTTAGGCACCAGAAAAAGTCACGCTAGGGGGTCACGCAATCCTTCTGGCCTGTGAAGTGATCCAATTCCCAAACAGCACCTGTGCCCACCTACACTTAGATTAGAGAGAATGAATCATGCGGTCCCTTTGTCTGCATCTTTGTTCCCCAGACAAACTCACCTTTGGCGTACCACCAAGAAGAGGGGGTCCACGGGGTATGAAAGCTGCTGCCCTCTCTCAGAAGCATGAACAGGGAGTCATTTTAACTATCAAGGAGATAGTCCAGGCTCCCTATGACACCCAGCATTGAAATGTTGTCACTAACCGTTGCTGATATCTTGACTTTAAGAATGTGTGGGCTACCAAACCTGGTAGTTTTGTTGGCCCATCCTCCGAGCTGACTGGTATTTCTTTACCTTGACCAGCAGATTTTCAGATGATGTTACTTACAACAAGCCCAAGTCTACAAAGGCCTGGATTTGCGATAGAATTAATCTAGCTTATGATAGTAAATTCCTTATTTTCAGCTTTCACTCGCTTGCTCACAGTATTTAATCCAAACATTTAGACTGAAAATGCAACCACCCAGATTGACGTGCTGGAGAATAAACAACTTTTTTATTCTACCAAATTTCAGCAAACATTTTGAAAGTAAAAGACAGTTTTTTGACACTTTTGGTACATCAAGAGGATGCTCATAGGAACGTGCAAAAGGAGAAGTGCTCAAGAATTAAAGGGGTGAGTGAAAAGAGCAAAAGTTAGTGACGTTTTTTTAAAAACAAGGAGAAACCTGTACTGGTTCACTGATTCTCATATCTTGGCCACATGTGGTATTTACGCATAGTATTTTCTCATTATCGTTTTGACAATCAAAATTATTTTGTTGCATGTTTTAACAGATTAGAATTATACGTGGTCCAAGAGGGTATATGGGGGCGTCGACGTTTTGACCCGACTTAATGCTTAGGGGTTAGTGGGAGCCTCAGCCTGCGGATCATCTTCAGGATGGGAGGGCAACCTCAGTACCAGAGTGGCGTGAAACTCCTAGGTATAAATGGGAATGTGTCAGGGTTGTGCATAGATAAGGGACAATTCATTAACCAGGCCGTGCTAATGTTGCACTGTCTGTGACTTACCCACGTGAAGATCAGGGTAGTCAGAGTAATCAATATTTCAAGCAGGGTACATTACGGTATCTCCAATGTATGTCATGCGCCAGGTTCCACGTGTTCATCGTGGCTGTTTCCTAATCTGTGTGGGGAGTGGCTTAAATTAGAACCTGGTATCGATCATTACATGAGTTGTCTATTCATCATAGTTGGGGTGCGTCACCACTTACCCAATTTGAAAGGTTCGATCCTTTCCTTATCAGGTGCCTGATGTGGTCACTGCAAAAGTGTATGGTGTCAAAGTTCCATTGGTGAGGGCGGCGGCCTCATCTAGAGGGAGAGCGGATGCCGTGAGTATTAATCAGAATCCTTAGAGGACCATTAAAATGACAATTCCTAATTATGGGGCGCCAAAGGGCATGCACTTACCCCAGTAAGAAGGGGAGACTTACTCTTCTTCAATAGTGCCGGTGCGGTCACTGCTGAATGCCGGGCCCCGGGGGAAGCAGAGTCGCAGACTAGTCTTCCCCCGGGGTCTTTCGCGCAGGGGATAGGCCAGGTAGGGGAAGGGGAGGAGTTAGGGGGTGGGTATTTAAGCACGGGGGAGGAAGGGAACTTCCTCTTTTCTGCGCCTGGCACCATCGGGAGGGAGCTCAAAAGGAGATAGTTAGGACTGGTTTCTGTGAGGCCTAGTGCTAATTTTGTTGGATTTCGTTCGGAGCTGTTTCACTTTGTGGGCATTTTGACCGGGCAGGATGACTGGTGTGTCTGCGGAACAGGTCCATGAGGCTTTGCTGCTGCTTGCGAGGGCCGGCCGGGATGACCTTATTAGGCCGGGGGTCATGGAACAGGCATGGGTGGGGGCCACCAGGGGCACGTGCTGCCTCGGCCGGGGTCAAGGCTGCGGTGTTCGCCTGCCAGGAGGACGAGCTGGACCCTGAGGGGGGGTCTGAGGTTAGGAGAGGGGGCGGTGTTCCCAAAGATCCGGCGAGGGGCGGGAAGCGCAGGAGCACCTCCGCGCGGGCTTTCCCTCCGCTTGAGTTTTTGTCTGGGGCCTCGGGATCGGCCGTGAGGGCCGCGCCTTCCGCGCTTCCGCCCCAAGGGCCCCTGCCGGTGCCGGCCGGCACCTTGCAGGGGGCGGGGCAGGCGGGTGCCCCTGCCGGGCCTGCCCTGGTCCTGGTTGGGTCCCCAGGTGGAAGTGGGGCCTATGGGCCTGTCGGCCACCTTGCCAGCGATGCTTTTCAGGGGGACAGGCCTGGGGTTGCTTTGCGGGTGGCGGGGGAGCTAGAGGGGGAGACCCCCATTGACTTGTACAGGGGTTCCAGAGCGGGCACCCCGGCCGGTGGCGCCTGGGGTTTTGGCAGGCCTGAGCGGGTCCCCCGCTCTGGTCCCCATTGGCGGGCCGGGTTGGGTGCAGGGTTTCCAGCAGGTGGGTTTCTTTCCCCAAGGGGGTGATTTCTTTGGTTACTGCCCTCCCCCTCCCCCTCAGATCTGGGGTTCTGTTTCCTGGGAGGAGAGGTCCCGCGGGGAGCGGATTTTGGAGCAGAATCAGGAGGTCAGGTGGGCAGAGGCGACGCGTGCCAGGGTGGGTGCGGTTTGGGGACATGAGATTGAGGGCCCGCCCACCCCCACCTCGGAGGAGGAACGGGAGGCGGAGAGGCAGGAGGAAGAGGCACTTCTCCCTTTGCACGTTTTCTATGAGCATCCTCTTGATGTACCAAAAGTGTCAAAAAACAGTTTTTTACTTTCAAAATGTTTACTGAAATTTGGTAGAATAAAAAAGTTGTTTATTCTCCAGCATGTCAATCTGGGTTGTTACATTTTCAGTCTAAATGTTTGCATTAAATACTGTGAGCAAGCGAGTGAAAGCTTAAAATAAGGAACTTACCATTATAAGCTTGATTAATTCTATCGCAAATCCAGGTCTAGGACCATTGTTTTTGATACCGAACTGTACCCAGGTCCGGGACCATTTTGGATCACCCCATTTTTGATAATGGCAAGTCTACACAGGAGCATAAAAAATAGCAATCTGCTATAAGTGTAAAACAATGTAGCTGAACTCATATTCACTTTGATTAGCCATTGATTTGGACTTGAGCTTATTCCTTTAAATAACCACCTCCTCAGTAAAAAATGTAAGAGAAGGTTTGGTGGTGAGTCATTCAGAGGAACATGTGAGTGCCACCTACCAAGCACTTTCCGGAAGCCCTCACTGACAGCTCAATAGGCCTCACTTTAAACAGGTTTCAGCACCATGGAGACCTCCTGAGCCACGCATGCGGCAGACCCTCCCAGGATAAGATTGTCCCAGCGTTTTACTCTGAAAGATGTTGAACCGAAGGATGTAGCAGTAACTGAACTGGTGCACAAACCGCAGAGAATTCCCACAACTTACTGTTTATATTGAATTGACTATGACTAAATAAGGGTGTGATGTAGACACATGACTACAGACCTTACATCTACTTTCTATACTCTTCAGCATTTTATTGCACTTATAAAAGTAGTCATTCAGGAAATTACTCTGACAGGACTTTCATCACAGACAGGACACTTCAGAAGATCGCTAGTCAACGGATCAGTAAGTAAAGACACACTCCAAAGATGTGAGTTTATCTAGGCTGCAACCACATTTTTGTTCTAAATGAAATGTACAAAATTATTCATACAGCCATTATTATTGTGGACATGTTATACCTTATGCAAGTGAAGTGTGGCGCAAAAGGGCACCCGAAGCCAAATGGACAAGGTGTGAAAGCATTTGCCAGGGGCCAAAAGTGTGTGGTGGCCATCACAACAATCACATGCTTTACCTTTGTGCTGGTTTGCTTATGCCTTTAGCTTTTCTCATGCTGACATGTCTGGTTACGAGTAATTGACTTCACTCCTATTCCTACCCATGACTAGGCATCAGAGCTCATAAAGGCACAATTACCACAAGCCTCACCTCCAGAAGCCAGTGGAACTACAAGTTGAAAGTGGGTACTCATAGCCACCCACTCTTATAGGATAATCAACAAGGGGTGACGAGGTAACTCAACTACTCCAACATGCCTACTCCGTAACTGACTTCCGTCTATAGGAAGTTTAACTGGTGCCAGTGTTGCGGCTTAATGATGAATGTGTTGCCAATATTTGGGTCTCTTGGCAAGGGGGTGCAGTGGCAGTTCTTCTCCAAGGCTTTACGGCCTTTAGCTTCTCCTGGGGTGACAAACGTGAAGACAGCATTTACCTTTAGTTTCAACCAGCTTGCCTCTGTCTTCTCCTTTGCTATGTCCTTCCCCAACACATTCCCGTAAAAATCTTGAAGTCAACTTGAATTATAAGTCCACAATAGGAATTTTAACTACAGCAAGCTTCATAAAACCGAGGTGTCTTACATACTTGTTGGTCATTTTCGAATACTGTTTTTCCTTTGTTGTTCTTTTTCTAAATAAAGCCTGTGCTTAATTTGAGCTGGGGTTGCCGGTGGGGTCCACCGACACTAATTTTTGGGGACATTCATTTATTTTCCGTCATCAAATATTGCCTGCAAGCTAGAGAGAGGGAGAAGCACACAAATGGACAGGAGAAGGAAGAGAAAGCCAGAAAAGACGGACACAAAAGGAGAAAGGAAGGGCCGGCCAGAGTGAGATAAAGGCGCAGGGTGTGTCTGGGAGTGGATTAAAAAGGCCATCAGAATGCAGCCACGGTATTCCTCCCACTGATTTTGGCACTTCCGGAGCAGAGCTTTGGGCACCGGAACTCAACCTTTACAAAAGAAGCACTGAATAAAGCTCTGTGTATTATTTGACTGTGGGCAGCAACACGGTCGCAGTGTTGTTGAAAAGTTCTTCACCCTCCTATTGCTCATATTTTTGTCCCTTGATTTTTGCCTTCTTCTTACCAAATGGGAGTTTTGTGCTGCTCTCGTTTCTTTCTGCTCTGACTCGTGCCTTCAGGAGTGTTTCCGTGCTGTTTGGTGTATAATTTTTCCTAAAGATCTACAGTCAAATTCTACCTCAAAATCAATTGTGTTGTGAACTCAGGTTTATCTGAGTTGTTTTTACTTCCTCGTGATTATGACTCTACCCAATGGAAGCCTACTCCTTCCTCTCTTACTTGTAGTCATGCAAGGGCACCATAGATATATATTTGTGTCCAACACTTAATACTATCATACCTCCCCCCGCCCCCCCAAATAAAAAAAAAGGGTAATTGAGGCTGTCATCGATGTCCTGGGGTGTTTTCACACCTTTTAATGGACATTGGCTGCTGATAGCCTCCAAAATGGGCTGAAAGTCCGCTGTTTACAGTGGTTTTCAGCTCGTTTTTTCTGCCACTGGATTCAAGCTAGCCTGGCCGATGAGGGGTGAAACCCCAAAACTGATCCCAGGATGCTTATTTCCAGTCCAGTGAAGACCTGGCTTGGCAGTTGGCTCTGGACTGTTACAATGAGGAACAGGGTCAAGACTGATTTGCATATGGCTGGGTCTGAACTGGAGTGGCGAAGTGATCTAAAGAACAATGATGGATTCAACCCAGATCTGTGACTGCGGGTGAGTGTCTGAAAAGTTTCAGTGCTCCGTCCCTTATCTCCTTGTGTTTGCTGTGTGATATCAGCTCCTCACCAGGGTATAGTGTGATGGGTGCCGATATCATGTGTCACACGGTGGCTCTGTGTGAGTTGGCATGTGTATGAACTACACTGGGAGACCAAATTCCCTCGCACGGACATGGTAGCCACCACTCTCGTCTTTAGTGTTCAGTTTCGTTTTCCGTATTGATTCTTTTAGGTGGTTCCTTCAATGTAAAAAATCTGGGGAAAGGCCTGACAAAAGAAAAAGAGAGAAGACAAAGAAGGAGGACGGAAGTTCAAGAATAGACTGAAACTGAAAGACAAGGGATGACAGAGAAACAGGATGAGAAGAAATTACCATTGTTGATAAAAGTGGAGAGAAAGTGAGAAAAATTAAGGGAAGAAAACATGTTTGGAGAGAAAAATTAAGTGAAAATACAAGAAAAAAGAGTGAGGGAAGAGAATCTGGTTGCTGAACTGCATAATGTGAAACCGGGAAATGCGATCAATCCTGGCTTTCCCACTTTACCAAATCGTGTGATCCTAAACAATAGTTTTATTTGGCTTTCTTGATTATCGCATATACAAGGACCTCAAAATACTTGATTTCATGATGCACACTGAAGAAACCTTCTCCTGTGTTTGATTTAAAAAAAACTATAATGTTTTACATGTATAATTGGAACCCAGGTCACTCAAAGAGTGTACATAACAACTAACTTGCCTCTTTAGTTTACTATTGGCATTGTTGTCCGGGTGGGGGGTAGAAATATTGTTTGTTAATTCATGTTTGAAAACGATCACTTTTGAAACAATACTTCTCAATGCACCAATATATTCCGATTGACTAAAGTGAAATGGTTCTGCATGTTAAATAAATACACTGTTTGAATTTTTAAGATACTTTATCATATTTTAAAATTTTTGCTGCAAGATGGCTTTAAACATGAAGGAGCTCTTAAAGTTAAATGGTGCAAGACTCAATAGTTACTTTCTTTCTTTGACAAAAATGTATCTTTACATAAACATTTGACTGCTTATTCACCATATTTTTACTGTTAGCATCTCTCTGGTAACCAGCAGGGGAAACAACCTTTACAACACAACTTTTATAACGCACTGCCATTACAACGAAACTTTTACAACGCAACATCCATTACAACGCATGCATTTACAACGCAACCATTACAACGCATGACACTACAACGCACACCACTACAACGCATGTCATTACAACGCAGTCATTACAACGCATACCATTACAACGCATAGCATTACAACACATAGTACCCTTACACTATCCTACACTTACCCTACTGTTGCACCCCCTAGAGTTAGAATAGTAATTTCTACCCCTACACTATCCAACACTTACCCTACTGTTGCACCCCCTGGAGTTAGAATAGTAATTTTTACCCCTACACTATCCAACACTTACCCTACTGATGCACCCTCTGGAGTTAGAATAGTAATTTTTACCCCTACACTATCTAATACTTACCTTACATGCAATGTAATGTTATGCGTTGTAATGGTATGCGTTGTAAAGGTAGTATGCGATGTAATGGAATGCGTTGTAAAGGTAGTTTTTAAAATTTCGTTGTAAATGCATGCGTTGTAATGGAATGCGTTGTAATGGATGTTGCATTGTAAAAAATGCGTTGTAAAGGTAGGCGTTGTAAAAGTATGCGTTGTAACGTCATACATCCAACCAGCAGCCAAGTCCTGCTATACACCAGTGGGCTGCATGTAAAGGTCAGGAGGGCCGCATGCGGCCCCTGGGCTGTACATTGAGTATCAATTTTGTGAAGAGTTACACACCCTATCAATGTATAGCTGAACCATGCAAGGCCCTGTCCTCTGACTATTGCACACACTTCTCATGTACCTTAGTGTTGCATGCACCGCACCTTTTGAACCCCAAAACTGTAAATTCGCTACGCATCTTTCTCAGAAACGTAGATCCCAAGCCTCGGGTAATTTAGTAGTACAAACCCCGCTTCTCTTGCACCTGAGTGCTACACACACCACTCCTCATGTACATGAGTATTGCACACCCATTCATCTTACACCTGAGAACTGTACATACACCCCTCACATGTCTCAGCAAATCAAACTTCAAAACTTTGGTACTTTTATTCAATTTATTTAATTTCTTTTTTTCAAAATCTCGCAAATTCCCATTGGGGCATCCTGCCACTAAGGAGAGTGATCAAAAATACAGTGAGGCCTATTGGTTGAAGAGTCATGCTTTTTCCTCAAAGAAAGACGATTGACAGCTTTCCAATCCCTTGGGACTCCCTCATAATCAAAAGCCCAGTTACTTTGTGATATGTGCAGTAACAGTAGTGACAGCACATATCTCAATTATGCATTTTGTGGTAACAATTTGACGGTCAGGCCTGCGGAAGTTGTTCGGGGGAAATGCCTGGCATTTACCAAAACATGCAGATTTTGGTACGATAAGTGCTTGTTAGTCCCCGAAAACTCATATTTGGGTGGTATTTATCAAACCCGATTAAATTAGACTGAGCACAGTCCACACCAATTGCTGAGCCACTCATAATGAGAGCTTCAGTAGTAAAAAGAGGGACAGTATACAGAAGTGCAGACAAAGAGTGCATGGTACGCACAGGATAGTAAAAAGAAAAAGCTTTCTCCAAGTGTTTTGGCTGAAAGCCATCAGTAGCATCATGACAGATGCAGGTGCTCTAGACATAGCAGCACTTGGCAAACAGCAGTCAGTGTTTATTTTGAGATAAATTTAAATATGTTCTCTCAGAGGGAGTCTGTTATAGCTTATGTACTTTACTATGCATGTTCCCTGTAAAAATGTAAATTGATACTTGTATAGCGCACTACTCACCCACAAGGGTCTCAAGGCGCTTGTACGAATACCGCTGTGGAACTAAGCATGGGCGGAAAATCTGTTCCGCTCACGGATTTTGCGGATTTTCGGTAAATTCGCAATCCGCGAGATTCGCGAATTTCCCGCAAAATCTGCAAATTCGCACGCAGCGGATTTTTTTTTCTTGGTGATACAATTTTGCGGCGTGCGGCGTTCACTTACCGTCATTCAGCATTTGCCGAGTTGTTTTTCTCGATATTTTTGCGAGTGCTGCGCCATTTTGGATCTTGCTGCGGGATCCCGCGCGAGTTTGGCGACGCATCGCGAGAGTTTGCAATTGCGAACATGTAGGTGCGGCGGGCAGCAACAATCTCGCGCTCGCGAAATTACAAAATTTGCAATTCTGCACAAGAAATCCACTAGCAAGCAGCATAGACCTTCTGAAAATGATGATTTTTATCAGAATAACTCCTCAGGTTGACATTTGCCTGCACTTTTTGGGATTTGAGGCCTTTTGACTCTCTTTGGATCACTTTTGGATTAGAAATCAACTGTCATAAGTAAGTTTGTTTGGGGCATTACAGTTGCTGTTCTGCAGAAAGCGCTCAGCAGTTGCAAAAGTTCACTCATCATTAGTAACCATTCCCTGTAGTACTTCCTGGGGGCCCCCTCCAGAGTTCAGTTGCCTATGTTTGTTTGGGGCATTACAGTTGCTGTTCTGCAGAAAAACGAATTTTCAAAAATGAAAGCACTCAGCAGGTGCAAAAGTTCAAACTCATCATTAGTAATAGTAACCATTCCCTGTAGTGCTTCCTGACTGGGGCCCCTCCAGAGTTCAGTTGCTAGTTGCAACAATTGTATGACCCTGCTCTGACCCTCACCGCAGGCTCATAGAATAGCTACAAGTAGGCCACAAAGGTCCTGGAAAAAAAAAGTTGCACTGCAACAGAAAGCAAATTACAGATAAGGAAGAGGGTGCCAGACTGGAATTTTAAAACAGTGACACATTAATAAACCAACCCCAAATTAATTCATGTCAGTTGAAGCAGGGCAGGTGTGCTTGCTTTCCCCCCCCCATAATCTACAGTGATGATGAACCAGAGGGTGGCATTGATGTACCAGAGGGTGGCATGGGTGAAACAGAGGGTGGCAGTGGTTAAACAGAGGGTGCTGGGAACCTGTGATGATGAACCAGATGTAGAAACAACATAGTCTCGACCGCTGCGAGCTGACAAGTAAGTTCGCAATTGCGAACTGGTACCAAACCCTCGCGAACTGGCAGAAACCCTTGCGAACACAAAAAAAAAATCGCGAGAATTTGCGGATTTTGCGGATTGCGAGTTCGCAAATACGCAAATTCGCGAACGCCAGATTCGCAAAATCCGCCCTTGCTGATGTGGAACCCATCCTGGCTTTCCCTCTGAGGCGTCCACTCCTGGGCACCCCTAAGGTGGAGGCCAGGCATCCTTAGCGTTGTGGGGGCCGTTGTGGAGATTAAGCAAGCTATTGCCCAGAGTTGCAGAGTGGGACTCCATGATTGGAATAGGCACCAAGGCGAGAATTATCAGGTCTGTGGAATTTTGAGCCCAAGACCTGCCGAGTCAGGGAATTGAACCCTGGTCCCGGGCTAGACCTCTGCATCAGGGTCTGCCGCTGGTAATCATTGAGCCACGCTTCTCCTGGTGCTCTGTTCCTTGTTGCTCAGCCAGTATGAAGGTGCTGTGTGGAATGTTGGAGTGCATGGTGATGCAATGGAATGCTTGGGTGCCTGTGAGGTTGAAAGTGTCAGTTGGAGTATGCTGTCAGGGAGGTTGCTCCTCGTGGGGGTGTCCTAAGGACTAACTTACTATGAATATACCTATCTGCTACTAAGATCCATAAATCATTAATTATAACCTACCCCTTGGCTACCAGACCTTTTCATTATAACAGAGTCCAAGAAGGAGCTTGTGCCATAGAGTTTTGTTTCACTTGTAGACTTTAGATCAGGCAGTTAGGCAGGTAAGTTGCAGAGAACTATAGTAGTCCCCAAAAACTGGCTATGGCCTGTCCAACTATAGGCCGGAGACTGTCACTAATGGCATGTGAGGGTAAAAGAAGCAGCTAGACAAAAATGTCCTGCTATAGAGAGAAAGATATAGCTCACTGTGCATCATGTTTGTCAGACAAAAAGGGGGTCAAGATCTAAATACCATTAATTGGAGGAACTGATGGAAGGAGGACCATCTATAATTAGAACCTCTGTGTGCCTGAACTGAATTTTATACAGTTTCTGCTTGTTCTCCCAGTAGCAGCTGAAGCCCGTCTCCATTTGAGGCATGCAGATTATCAACCAACAGCGGAATAATCTGGGTGTTGCCTGCAAACCACATACTGGAAAGTCCTAATGACCTAAACCAGTGATTTGGCAAGGGTCAATCCCCCTAAAGCAACCAAGGAACATGGGCCTTCTCCCCCTAATTTCTGTAGTTAAAAACAATCATTATTGGGGTGCAGTGGGCCCAAAAGTCATAACATGGGTGAGGTAGGGCCCTCATGCACCAGGACCCCAGAGCCACTGAACCTGCTGCACTTTTGTTAGCTAAGCCCCCGGCCTAAACAGTGGAAGCAATAGAAGCAACATAGACATTGAAAAGTGAAGGACTGAGAGATGAGCCCTTAGGAACACCACAGGATAGTGAGCGAAAAGCAGATTGGAAAGGAGTTAGGTAAACACATGGAGAACGACCTTTCATAAAGGAAAACAGCAATCTAGGGCCCTAGATTTGATACTGATCACATGCAGCCAAGAAATAAGGGCCACATGAGGTCCAGCATCAAAGTCTGATGAGAGACTTACAGTATGAGAGCAGTGATACCACCTTTATCAGTCATAGATCTAAGTGGTTCAACTATAAATACAAGTGCCACTGCATTTTCACACATAGCTCAAACAACCAACCTGAAAAGGATCCAGGATGTTATTACCATCAATAAAGGGAGTAGTTGCCAGGTAATGACCTTCTCTGCCACCTTAATGGCAAAAGGCAATAAAGATATAAGTGAAAAATTGATCGGAATATCATGATCGGCAGAAGGGTTCTTTGAAAGTGGAAGCACACTTGCTTTTTAGGTTTCCAGCACTTTAGGAAAAACAAAAGACCATAATAAAGACTGAATAGATCCTATAACCCTGGAGCTAGAGTGCCTCTGGGCAGTTGTACACGCTTGGAAAAGCACGGATCAAGCTTGAGACAAACTACATTTAACACATATGCACTTTTCAGCTGGAGCAAAGCCAACAACCCCTTCAGTGACACGAATGGAAGGATCCCCTGATCACCCACAGCACCACAATGCTACAGACCCTTCTTCTCATGTACTCGAGTGCTGCACACCCTGCTACTCACATATGCCATATTTCACAGCAATGCAAATCTCAATAATGAGATTGCTTAGTGCAGTCTTTCGCCTTCTTCAATGCCTCTAGAAAGTTATCATCTATAACCTTCTAGTTGATTATTTACTTGTTGGTATTCAGTTACCGCCAGGTGATTTCCCTGCATTCAAGTCCTCCATTACCTTTTGACTCCTCATGAACTGTAGTGCTGCACATCCCACTACTCATGCACAAGAGTGCTGAGCGTTCTTGCCCTCAAGTATATGGATTTTGCACAAGAAGCCCCTTATGCATCTGGCCGCAGCACGCCCAGCTCCACAGATAAATGAAGCGCATCATGTGCTGCCCTAAGGTGCTTGGCACCTGCTGAGTCAGTTCCTCATGTTTTTCAGTGCTGAAAATTCTTTTCTTCAGGTGCCCAAGTATAACTAAATCTCACTCTCTGGGACATGGGTCTGCACTTTCTGCTCCTGTACTATCTGCACACTCTGCTCCTCTGCTGTTGAATATTGTGCATCCCGCACTTGGACACCATAGTGCTGCACTCCATGCCACTTTGGTAAATGAGTGCTGGACACTCTACACCTCAGATGCCTGTGTTCTGGATTGCCTACTCTTCTGATGCCTATGTAGCACACGCCCTCTTTCCCTGATACCACACAGCTGCCCAGTGGCGGCTTCTCCACTAAGGTGGGGGAGTGTCGCCCCACTGCTTTTCAGCAGTGTAAATGCAGGGGAAAAAAATGATACTAACCCAATATTATTGTCATTTTATTATTTCCTGCTGCAGAAGCTTTACTGGGTGGAGCGGGGCTGCTCTGCACACAGAGCAGGGGAGGAATGGTAGGAACTATGTAAGTGCACATGAATGCTGCTTGGCCGGCCGTCTCGGGCCCGCTAAACAGTTATGCACATTTGGATGTATGTCGTTACAACGCATGCTTTTTCCACGCATGCCTTTACAACGCAGGTTTACAAAGCAAGTCGTTACAACTACTTCCGTTGGGGGGCGCCGGATAGTGAATAGTTTAATTTACTATTCCAACTCCAGTCCCCGTGGATAGTAGGGAAGGGTTTGGATAGTAAATTAAACTATTCCCTATACTACAGCGCCCTCCAGCGCAAGTCGTTGTAACGACTTGCGTTGTAATTCCTGCGTTGTAAAGGTACTGCGTGGAAAAAGTTTTGTTGTAAAGGATGTTTCCCTGCGCATTTTGCATGTTCTTCAACCAGGCGGCATTACAGCCTGGGTGGAGAACATGCCCAAGCTTCCAGTCCCCATCTGAGCGCTGGACCATGGCGCTCAGACCAATCACAATGCTGCATTGCAGAATTGTTATTGGCTTAGGGAGACTGGGTGCTTCCTGTTCCAGTCCGACACGAAGGAGAGATGAAGAAGAGATGCAGCAATAAGGTAAGATTTTTTTCCTTCATTACACCCCCTTCCTCCTCACCCCCTTTCCCTCTGCGCCCCATCACTTCCGTTCTGCCACGGCGGAACTCCGCTGAGCACGGCAGAGTTTTTCCGGCACTTCACGGAGTTCTGCAAAGTAAAACTCAGAGAACTCCGCCCAGGCCGACTTAGGAGTCTAAGGGTTGGAAAAAGGACCAATGATGTAATGTCATCCAAGGTCAATGAGTGTGTCATGTTGCAGGGGCGTAACAAACGCCC
This sequence comes from Lissotriton vulgaris, assembly GCF_964263255.1. Lineage (NCBI taxonomy): Eukaryota > Metazoa > Chordata > Amphibia > Caudata > Salamandridae > Lissotriton > Lissotriton vulgaris. The sequence continues at coordinate 1,655,545,673 of NC_141687.1, forward strand.
CCGCAGGCCCCGCAGTGCGGGGGGCCCCACTCCCTTCTGTAAATGAAGGGGGCCCGGGCCCCCTCAGCTGTTCTAAGAGCTGTGAGAGAGGCTTGCCCTGAAGCAAGACTCTCTCCCTCTGCCTGAAGCAGGTGCAGGCTGCCTGCAGCTCTGAGTCCTTCGCCCCCTCCCTCTGACTGAAGAGAAACAAAGTATCAAGTTGACATTGTTTCTCTTCAGTCAGAGGCACCAGGACCCTGATTGGGGGTGCAGCCAGTTCTGCAGCGAGACAAGACTGTAAATTAAGGAAGAGGTCCGGTACACCTCAAATTTGGAGGGGAGTAGAGCTGAGCAAGGAGGGGCGCCCAGCAGCAGCAATGAGGGGGCAGCCTGCTTAATTTGGAGGGGGAGTGAGGGGGTCGTGCTGCGAGTTGTATCCATACTCCTACACATTTAATAATACCCCGGTGGTTGCAGATACCCACCCACCCCACAGCTCCCACGAGGGACTAGGGGGCACCCCCACCAGGGGCGGGGCTCCGTGCCCCTGCAGTCTGCCTAGGTGTCTGCACACTGGCTCTGGGACAGAGAGTACACTCCCCACTCCCAGAGTCAGGCACAGTGAGCCGCCCCCTCACTTGCCTTGACAGCAGAGCTTTCCGTCATTCATCACAAGCAGCAGAGCTACCTAGCTTGTGACAGACATCGGTTATCCATTCCTCAGCTGACTGCACCCTGTCCCTCGCTCGCTGCTGACAACAGAGCTATCCCTCGCTTGGCCTCAGACAGCAGAACTACGTCTTGCTCCACTGACATACCCCTAGTGAGGCACGTTCATGTACTCATGAACTGAGGACACAGGGAGACACAGATACCGAGCACACAGGAAGACACAGGGTGCTGTGAACACAGGGAAACAAGGGTACTTCGGGCAGAGGTACTAAGCATACAGGAAGACAGGTAGCGAGGACACAGGATGACACAATACTGAAGACATGTGAAGACACAGGTACCGAGAACACAGGAAGACAAGGGTAGTGAGGACACATGGAGACACGTATACTGAGGACACAGCAAGACACAGGTACTGAGGACACAGGGAGACAAAGATACCGAGCACACAGGAAGACACAGATACCAAGGACACAAGAAGACATGGGGTGTTGTGGACACAGGGAGACAAAGGTACAGCGGGCATAGGTACTGAGCATACAGGAAGACAGGTAGACAGGACACAGGAAGACACAGATACCGATGACACAGGAAGACACGGATACTGAGGACACAGAGAGAGACATGTACTGAGGACACAGCAAGACACAGGTACTGATGGCACAGGGAGACACAGATACAGAGGACACAGGAAGACATGGGGTGCTGTGGACACAGGGAGACAAGGGTACTGAGGACGCAGGAAGACAAGGGTACTGAGGACACGTGGAGACACATGTACTGAGGACACAGGAATACTGGTACCGAGGACACAAGAAGACACACGTACTGATGACACAGGCAGACACAGGTACTGATGACACAGGCAGACAAAGATACCGAGCACACAGGAAGACATGGGGTGCTGTGGACACAGGAAGACAAGGGTACAGCAGGAATAGGTACTGAGCATACAGGAAGACAGGTAGCGAGGACACAGGAAGACACAGGGTGCTGTGAACACAGGGAAACAAGGGTACTTCGGGCAGAGGTACTAAGCATACAGGAAGACAGGTAGCGAGGACGCAGGATGACACAATACTGAAGACACGTGAAGACACAGGTACCGAGAACACAGGAAGACAAGGGTAGTGAGGACACATGGAGACACATGTACTGAGGACACAGCAAGACACAGGTACTGAGGACACAGGGAGACAAAGATACCGAGCACACAGGAAGACACAGATACCAAGGACACAAGAAGACATGGGGTGTTGTGGACACAGGGAGACAAGGGTACAGCGGGCATAGGTACTGAGCATACAGGAAGACACGGATACCGATGACACAGGAAGACACAGATACTGAGGACACACAGAGACACATGTACTGAGGACACAGCAAGACACAGGTACTGATGGCACAGGGAGACACAGATACAGAGGACACAGAAAGACATGGGGTGCTGTGGACACAGGGAGACAAGGGTACTGAGGACGCAGGAAGACAAGGGTACTGAGGACACGTGGAGACACATGTTCTGAGGACACAGGAATACTGGTACCGAGGACACAAGAAGACACGCGTACTGATGACACAGGCAGACATAGGTACTGATGACACAGGGAGACAAAGATACCAAGCACACAGGAAGACATGGGGTGCTGTGGACACAGGAAGACAAGGGTACAGCAGGCAAGGTACTGAGCATACAGGAATACAGGTAGCGAGGACACAGGAAGACACAGGGTGCTGTGAACACAGGGAAACAAGGGTACTGCGGGCATAGGTACTAAGCATACAGGAAGACAGGTAGCGAGGACACAGGATAACACAATACTGAAGATACGTGAAGACACAGATACCGAGAACACAGGAAGACAAGGGTAGTGAGGACACATGTACTGAGGACACAGCAAGACTGGTACCGAGGACACAAGAAGACACAGGTACTGATGACACAGGCAGACACAGGTACTGAGGACTCTTGGAGACAAATGTCCTGAGGACACAGCAAGACACAGGTACTGAGGACACAGGGGGACAAAGATACAGAGCACACAGGAAGACACAGATACCAAGGACACAAGAAGACATGGGGTGTTGTGGACACAGGGAGACAAGGGTACAGCGGGCATAGGTACTGAGCATACAGGTAGACAGGACACAGGAAGACACGGATACCGATGACACAGGAAGACACGGATACTGAGGACACAGAGAGACACATGTACTGAGGACACAGCAAGACACAGGTACTGATGGCACAGGGAGACCCAGGTACAGAGGACACAGGAAGACATGGGGTGCTGTGGACACAGGGAGACAAGGGTACTGAGGACGCAGGAAGACAAGGGTACTGAGGACACGTGGAGACACATGTACTGAGGACTGAGGAATACTGGTACCGAGGACACAAGAAGACACGCGTACTGATGACACAGGGAGACACAGGTACTGATTACACAGGGAGACATAGATACCGAGCACACAGGAAGACCTGGGGTGCTGTGGACACAGGAAGACAAGGGTACAGCAGGCATAGGTACTGAGCATACAGGAAGACAGGTAGCGAGGACACAGGAAGACACGGGTACTGAGGACACAGGGAGACAAGGGTACTGCGGGCATAGGTACTGAGCATACAGGAAGACAGGTAGCGAGGACACAGGATGACAATACTGAAGACACGTGAAGACACAGGTACCAAGGACACAGGAAGACAAGGGTACTGAGGACACGTGGAGACACATATACTGAGGACACAGGAAGACTGGTACCGAGGACACAAGAAGACACGGATACTGATGACATAGGCAGATACAGGTTCTGAGGACTCGTGGAGACACATGTCCTGAGTACACAGCAAGACACATGTACTGATGGCACAGGGAGACACAGATACCGAGCACACAGGAAGACAGGGGGTGCTGTGGACACAGGAAGACAAGGGTACAGCGGCATAGGTACTAAGCATACAGGAAGACAGGTAGCGAGGACACAGGATGACACAATACTGAAGACTCGTGAAGACACAGGTACTGAGGACGCAGGAAGACAAGGGTACTGAGGACACAGAGAGGCAAGGGTACTGAGGACACATAGAGACATCGGTACTGAGGACACAGAGAGACAAGGGTACTGAGGACACAGAGAGACACATGTACTGAGGACACAGGGAGACACAGATACCGAGCACAGAGGAAGACACAGATACTGAGGACACAGGAAGACATGAAGTGCTGTGGACAAAGGGAGACAAGGGTACAGCGGGCATAGGTACTGAGCATACAGGAAGACAGGTAGCGAGGACACAGGAAGACATGGGTACCGATGACACAGGAAGACATGGGTACTGAGGACACAGGAAGACACGGGTACCAATGGCGCAGGAAGACACGGGTACTGAGGACACAGGAAGAAATGAGTACTGAGGACACAGGTAGACACGGGGTACTGAAGACATAGGAAGCCGCGAGTACCAGGCATGGTGGTGCCGAGGCGCACACACGGAGTTATATCAGCTGGCTAATACCAGGGAGCCCCCTCAGCACAGTAATTTCGCCTGAGAGTTCCTGACAAAATATGGAGGGGGGCCCCCTCCATGCATCTTGCAGAGGGGCCCCCTCAAATTTCGTTACGCCACTGTCATGTTGCTTATACTGCCTGCCATTTGGCGAATCGACACCCATAAGGTTCTTTACCAAGCAAATCCAAAACAGGCCAGCAGGTGACTACAGGCTGATCGTGTTCTTGAAAGTGTCTGACCCTATTTCCTATGTCTGAATACAAATCCTTGCCTTTGGTCTGTCTCTGCATTCTGATCTATAGGCCTACTTTTAAATGTCATTTTCATGGTATTTGCTCTTGAAATCCATCGTCCTTTGTGTCTCAGGCTGCAGGAGAGAGCTCTTGGCAGGTTGACCGATGGTGTTCGTCGGATTCTTAATGCCCTTGCCAATGCTGACCGCTGAGCTCTACATTACATGCATTACTGGCAAACGTGTGAGATTAATGTTACAGCAACTGAATATTACTTTCTATCGCTAATGCATAATATTTACAAAAAAGCAAAGTTTACCACTCAGCTTTTGAAAAAATGTCTTCCAAGATCAGGTACCAGCATAAAGCATTGTATCACAAAATAGCATATTCCAGTTCTAAAAAGGTTAAAGGGAGTTTAAAAGCCTTCAACATCTTTTTGACTAAAAAGGAACAGGATGGGCAACTGCCAATTCTCACTTCATTTTAGGGAAGACTGGTGTCGTACCTAGGCCAAGTCAAATGTGAAATTACATAGCGAATTTTGCAAAATCCAGAAGCTTCACATCCGGCGAAAATCATAACATTTCGTACATTTTTCCATAATGTGATTTTGCATAACCTGCACCAGCGGGAGATTGATTAGTGTCGAAAATGTCTTTTTGAGTGACATTTTAGGCTCAAAGTAGTCTACTGCCAGCATTTTGTGTGACTTATTTTATGAAAAATAATCCCTTCTGTAAGAGCCACACAAGATACCGGCAAACTTTGGGGCATATTATCAAGCAGTGCGTTACAATTATCGCTGATTTAGCAGCAGAAAACTGCCGCTAAAACTGTGATAATGGGCTTTATCATATGCCCTGGAGAATTCCAATAGAAGCCCATGTTCACACCAGAACATTGGTTTCTATTGGAATTCACAAGGCCATATTATCAAGACCATTATCGCTGCTTTAGCAGCAGTTTTCTGCCGCTAAAACAGCGATAATTTTTAACGCCCTGCTTGATAATATGCCCCTAAATATCTTGCAAAAAAGATTACTTTTCCTTAATTTTATGAACTTTGCATTCTATTTCAGCAATTAATTAAATAAATATGTATGTTCACAACCCCAAGCTTTCTTTAGAAACACCCAGTCTGAAGTCCAATTCCTTCTGGAAAGGATCATTCTCGTCTACTCTGTTATGAGGTAATATTAGGTAGTAGTCAGTGTACAGCATTTTAATTGCATTTTAAATGCAAGGTGATGGATAGCAAGTCACTGTGAATTTAAAAAGTGTATATTAGAAGATTAGAAAATATATATGTAGGAAGGGGAGGCTCTAGTTGGCGCAGTGCAACACTAGCGACAAGCAGGGACTCTCTCTTCCTCGTCAGGGCTGAGGGTTACCTTCCAGACAACCTCTGCTTCCCCTCTAGGTAGTGTGGCTTAAGCAGTCGTAGGCTAATCTTTGGGGCACATAGGGTTAAACACTTGCAATAGTACACCCTTACAACCAACCCACCACACAACGAGACCAGACTGTATTCTGTCAAAATATATATCTTTATATAGATTTTAAGCAGGCTTGTGAATACAGTCAACGTACTTTATGATAACGGTTGCAAGTTACTCAGTTCAGGTTACCACAGTTCTTATAGCAGTTCTCTGAGGGCCCGTAGGCCGGTGTTAACCAAAGTTCTTGTGGAGCCGGCGGCTTCCAGGGGGATCTGTCCCACGTCGCGTTGCCTTCCCGGGGTCGCTGATCGTTGCGGCTCTTCAGCCGAGCAGGCCACTGGTCATCCGGGGCAGCGGTGTTCTGTGGCGGCAGGGTCCTCTCCTCGTCGTCCGCTCCGACCCTGGAGGCGGCGGCTGTGCGGCGGCTGTGCGGCGGTGGCAAGTGGCAGTACGGTCCCCAAGTGCAGGACGTACCCAGCCAAGTGCCGGTGCAGCTGTGGACTCACAGCTGGGCTGTCGGGCAGACTACCGACCTTGCAGATTCTCACAGGGCAACTGTCCGTCTTTGCAGGTGAGTGGCTGCTCGTTATGCAGTCACCTCGAGAGCTCGGACCGGACGGGTCCTCCTTCGCTTTGCTCTCGGGCTCCCGGTGCAGTTGCGGTCACGGTGTTCGGGCCAGCGGCGGCTGGTCCTTACTTTGCTCCCGCTGTTGCTTTGGGCCCCGGTCACGGTGGTCAGGTGGATGTCGTTGCCTTGGAGGAGATTCCTCCGTCGGTGCTGTGGCGATGGTCAGCACCCGCAGTCGCTGTCTTCCAAGGGAGTAGCGTCCACTGGTCCTGGGACGCTGGTCAGGGGGCAAGTTCAGTTGCAAGCCCTTGGAGATCTCTTTAGCAGAGTTTTGGCACAAAGTAAAGCAAAAGTCTTCTCGTAGTCTTTTCTCCTTCCTCTCCTTCGGCAGCAAGGCACCAGACACAGGCAAGAGTCAGCACCCTTCCTTGTCTCTTACGGTCCTTCTCGTCGGGCAGAGTCCTTCTGTGGCCCAAACCGGATCTAATTTTCAAGGAGCAGGGCTCCTTCTTTTATAGGCCAATTCTTTTGTTCTCGCAGGCCAGGGGGGCCTTTGCATAGCCACTCTCAGTCCTTGAGTACCCCGGTGGGTGTACTCCGGCTTCTGCTTTCAGTGTGAGGGGCAGGCGCATCAGACGCCCCACAGGAGGTGGAGCCAGCATTGTGCGGACAGGGGCGGCCAGAGTACCTTGTTGATGGGGGCTTCGCCCTTCCTGGGCCAGGTGCCGGCAGAGTCATCCGCCGCTCCCCAGGAGGGTGGAGCCAGCATTGTGGTGGCCGAGCACAGCTACAGTTCGAGTCAAGAGGCACTCCTACCTCCCACTAAGGTGTAATCTGCGCATTCACCACCTGTCATCCCTCCAGCCCTGTCACTCACACATCCCAGACAGTCAGATACACATACCAGCAGAGGCGGGCTGAAAATGGTTAAGCAAGCAAATGCTAACTTTCTAAAAGTAGCATTTGCAAACCCAGGATACTAAAATAAACTTGACTACAAGAAATACTTTATCATCCTGAGTTCAGGCATACTAAACATGACTCGCTACCATGCTCCTTGAGCCTGCGGGGATTATAGGGTGTAATAATTCTCGCAGCTCAGTCTGGCCTAATGGAGCAGGTAGCCTTCAATAGTGAAATACGGTCTTGGTTGTAAGTCACTACTAGGACATGCCACGCACATCAGGGCTTGTCCTACCTTACACCTACAATGCACCCTGCCCGCAGGCCTACCATAGGGGTGACTAATATGTAGTCAAGGGAAGGGTCGGGGCTGGCAAGTGGGTGCACTTGCCCAGCTAGCGTGGCAGTACGAGACCGCACGCGGGTTCTGCGGTCGCAGTTCCCAGACACAACTATACGGCTGCTTCGGTGGGTGGCACAACCAGCGCTGCAGGCCCACCAGCAGTATTGGCATCTACAAGCCCCGGCACTTTCTAGTGCGCTTTACTAGGGACTGACAGTAAATCCAATGCACCAATCAGGGATACCAATCGTATGTACAGTTTTACAGTAGGGAGCACTTGCACTGCGGCACAGATCAGCCGTGGCGCAGTGCCCTGAGTATCGGAAAACCAGCAAAATATCGAAGGCACATCAGCAAAAAGTGGAAGGGAGACTCACGCCAAGGTGCCAGGTCTAACACGTGTCCCCTCCAGCTGAAATGTGGGGGGAACTACCCTTCCCCAGGGAGTTCCACATCACTAAGGCGGAAAAATCTGGACAGACCGTCAGCGTTGGCGTGATCGGTGCCAGGGCGGTGTTCCACCGTAAAGTCCATACTCTGTAGAGAAATGGACCACCTCAACAGTTTCGGGTTCTCACCCCTCATTTGCATCAACCATCTGAGGGGCCTGTGGTCCGTCTGAACTCGGAAGTGAGACCCAAACAAGTAGGGTCTTAGCTTCTTCAGCACCCAGACCACAGCAAATGCTTCACGCTCTATTGCACTCCACCTACTTTCCCGTGGAAGTAACCTCCTACTTATGAAGGCTACGGGTTAGTCAAAGCCCTCCTCAGTCATCTGTGATAGAACAGCCCCTACACCATGCTCTGAAGCGTCTGTTTGCACAATGAACTCCTTGGAGAAATCAGGGGCCAGGAGCACGGGCGCCGTGCACATGGCAGTCTTCAGGGTGTCAAAAGCCTTTTGACAGGTGTCAGTCCAAATCACATTCCTGGGCTGCTTCTTCGAAGTCAGCTCTGTCAAGGGGGTCACGATCGTGCCATAGCCCTTGACAAACCTCCTGTAATACCCAGTGAGCCCCAGGAAGGCTCTCACTGCAGTCTGGGTCTTGGGGGGTTCCCAAGCCAGGATGGTCTCGATTTTGGGCTGCAAGGGGGCTACCTTGCCACTCCCAACTTGGTGTCCCAAGTACACCACGGAACCCTGCCCAATCTGGCACTTGCTTGCCTTGATTGTGAGGCCTGCTCTGCGCAGGGCCATCAACACTTCCCAGAGGTGTCGCAGGTGTTCGGGCCAGGTACCGCTGAACACTGCGATGTCATCCAGGTAGGCGGCACTGAACTCGTCCAGTCCAGCCAACACCTGGTTGACCAATCTCTGAAAGGTGGCAGGGGCATTCTTCATTCCAAATGGCATAACCCGGAACTGGAAATGCCCATCTGGTGTAGAGAATGCCGACCTCTCCTTTGCCCCATCGGTCAAGGCGATCTGCCAGTACCCAGACGTTAAATCAAATGTGCTGAGGAACCGGGCAGCCCCTAGCCGAACAATGAGCTCGTCAGCTCTGGGGATGGGGTGCGCGTCAGTCTTCGTGACTGAATTGAGTCCTCTGTAGTCCACACAGAACCGGAGTTCGGGTGTGGCTCCCGGCGCAGCAGCCTTCGGCACCAAGACCACAGGGCTGGACCAAGGACTGCTGGAAGACTCAACCACCCCGAGGGCAAGCATCTTGGAGACCTCCTCCTTGATGCAGGCCCGGACCCTGTCAGTCACCCTGTAAGCCTTATGCTTCACAGGTAAGCTGTCTCCAGTGTCCACATCATGTACGCACCAATCTGTGACACTCAGAACCAGGGAGAACAGGTCTGGAAACTGCCCCAGCAACTGGCGGCAGTCCTCCTGTTGTTCGGCGGTCAGGGTGGGTGAGAGGTTAACTCCATCCACTGACCCATCTTTCTCACAGGCCACCAAAAGGTCAGGAAGAGGCTCCGACTCCTCCTCCATTCCGTCATCGGTTGCCAACAACATGCCCACTTCGGACCTTCGCAAGTGGGGCTTGAGGCGGTTGACATGTAGGACCCGCAAAGGGTTCCTGGGCGTCTTCATGTCCACCAAGTATGTCACGGGGCTCTTGCGCTCCACAACCTCAAATGGGCCTGTCCACTTATCTTGAAGGGCACAGGGCTCCACTGGGGCCAGGACATACACCTCTTGTCCAGGTTGAAGCTCGACCAGAGTGGCATTCTGATCGTACCACCGCTTCATTTCCTCCTGGCTTGCTTCCAGATTTGCCTCGGCAAGTTGTCTGAAGCGTCTGGTCTGGTTTCTGAAGGCCAGCATGTAGCTATATACATTCTGGGGAGGTTTCCTGGGAGATTGCTCCCAGCCTTCCTTTACCAAACTCAGCGGTCCTCTCACGGGGTGACCGTACAGTAGTTCAAAGGGGCTGAACCCTAGGGACTTCTGTGGCACCTCGCGATATGCAAAGAGCAGGCATGGTAGGAGGACGTCCCACTTACGCCTCATCGGACCTTCCAGGCCCATGATCATGCCTTTTAGGGTTCGGTTGAATCTTTCAACCAACCCGTTACCTTGGGGATGGTAGGGCGTGGTGAACTTATACGTCACGCCACACTCCTGCCAAAGGGACTTCATATACTTCGATATGAAATTGGTCCCCCTGTCGCTCACCACCTCTAGAGGGAATCCTACTCGTGAGAAAATTCCCATCAGTGCACGCCCCACCACGGGAGCCGTCACTGTCCTCAGAGGGATGGCTTCAGGGTACCGGGTGGCATGGTCCACCAAGACCAGGATGAACCTGTTGCCCATGGCTGTCTTGGGGTCCAGAGGCCCAACGATGTCAATACCCACTCGCTGGAATGGCGTACCGACCACAGGGAAGGGTTGGAGGGGAGCCTTGTTCTTCCCTCCCGTCTTCCCACTTGCCTGGCAAGTCGGACAGGTTCTGCAATAAGCATCTGAACTCTTATGCATTTGGGGCCAGTAAAAGTGGGTGACAAGCCTGTCATAGGTCTTGTCCATCCCCAAATGTCCTGCTAAAGGCACATCATGAGCCAGACCCAGTAGGAAGGCTCTGAACTTCTGGGGTACCACCAGCACACGGGCTGACCCAGGTTCAGCAGCCTTAGGCTCCGAATACAGGAGGTCGTTCTCCCAGTACACGTAATGTGTTTTGGCCTGAACACCATTGGCCTGGTCTGCAGCCTGCTGCCGCATACCCACGAGAGAAGGGCATTCTTTCTGCTCCCTGCAGAATTCCTCCCTGGAGGGTCCTCCTTCTTGCTGCCAATGGGTCAGCTCAGGCAGGTCCCCCAGTTCGGCGATCTGTTCCCCTGTAGGCTCCAGGGCATCCCCCTCAAGGTCTGCTTCCTCCTGGACCGTGGGAACTTCAGGAGCCGGTTTCCCGCGCCCCCTGCGCCTTCTCCTTAAGGCCGGTTCCTGGGCCTCTCCTTCAGGCCCCAGGACCTCTCGATCACCCCTACTGGCTGCCCTCGACCGGGTGGTCACGCACGCCCAGTCAGGCAGACCCACCATCCGCAGGTGAGTCGTCTTCTCCACCTTTTCCCAAGGGGAGTGCTCCAAGTCGTTCCCTAGCAAACAGTCAACAGGCATGTTTTTTCTCACTCAGACCTGCAGAGTACCAGAGACCCCCCCCCCCCCCACTCGAAGGGAACTTGAGCCATCGGACACTGACTCTCTGAATTATCAGCGTTGATAACCCTACAGTAGGCATGGGGTACAACCTGCTCCTGAGACAACAGGTGCTGCCTCACCGCAGTCACACTGGCTCCTGTGTCTCTAAGAGCCTCAGCTTCCTTACCATTGATGATCACCACCTGCCCATATTTCTTAGTGTTAGAGGGCAGGTAGTTCGTAGGGATCATCTCGCTGTCTCCTAGCGAGACCAGGGTCATGTGAACGGGATCTCCACCCCCCGGGACCATCATTTCTTCTCCCAGGTGAACGCTAGTCACTTGTCGGGGCGGAGCACCAGTGGGTGCGGGTTTTCCAAACAGGCGACACTTGGGGTCACTGGATATGTGCCCAGGCTCGCCACATTTGAAACAATTGAAGGGCCCCTTTGGAACAGGTTTACCTGTCGGGGCCCCATTCTGCTTCGGAGGTGGGGGAGGCTGAGAACCCTGCTGCGGGCTCCCCTGGGAACTACTTTGGGGGCCTTTTTGGAACCCTTTCTGTTTTCCCCCTTTGTCCCCCCCACTCTTCTGCTGGGGACCCTGCCCACTCTTGGCGGAGTCTCCCACGGGACCCTTGTGGACCCTGGTGCTGAGCCAGCGGTCCGCCTCCTCAGCAAGCTTCCTCGGGTTGGACAGCTTGCTATCGATCAGGTGTTGGCGTAACTCAGGAAAACAGTGATCAGACAAGTGCTCCCATGCAATTAAATCAAAGAGACCTTGAAAATCATTAACTTTGTTACCTTTCACCCAACCATCCAGTGCTCTGCAAAAGTAAGTCACATACTCCACATACGTATTCCCAGGCCGCTTAGTACATCCCCTAAACTTCTGTCTATACATTTCAGGGGTAAGCCCGTACCTGTTCATTAAAGCTTCTTTCATGTGGGCATAGGATCTCTGATTTTCAACGGGCAAATCTAGCAAGGTATCTCTCCCTTCGCTAAGGAACCTTCCCCACAACCCCGCTCCCCAATCCTTGTCAGGGACCCGGTGGGAGGACATGGCTACCTCGTATGCCCTAAACCACTGTCCTATGTCATCCCCCTTAAAGAACTCCTTAACTACATCCTTCGGGATGTGCACTCTTGACTCTACCTGCACTGGCGATGCGCTGCCACCAGAGGGAGGACGATCCAAGTCTCTCTCCTTGAGACTTATCTCCCTCATTTTTACTTCATAATCCATTTGGTGCTTTCGCTCTTCCAGCGCCAATCTTTTCGTTTCAAGCTCCAGCTGGATTTTCAATTCTGCCAGCTTTCTTTCGTGATTCCTCGTTTCCTTCCTGTCCGCCAGCTCCTCTGGCGACAGGCCTTTACCAAAGCTGTGCTCGCTGTCTCGTCGTTCGAGATCAATCAGATCCCCAAGTGCATTCTGCTCCTCCGTTGCATTCTGCTTGGCGAGGGCGTCTTGATCCTCCGGGGTCTTTCTGGACTCCACCCAGGCTTTCAGGGCCTTGTAGAGCTCTGGCTTGTTCTTGCAACCAGCGTGCGGAACCTTGAGTTTCCTACAGAAAAACTTCAGTTCAGTTTTGGAGTACTTATCCAGCTTTGCGGCGTCCCACTCCACCTCCAACACCTCGGAGGTCGTGGACTCCGCTCCATCCAGGCTCTTTGTGCCCGGCATGGCTTCTGCACTCGGAATCTTCTTTCGGCAAAATTCAGAAAGCAAAGTCTGTGGCTAAGTAACTGGACCGTAATCCTTGTGTAGTGGTCAGAAGCTCAGGTATAGATATCGCAAGTGTAAATTCGAAATCCTCACCGCTGCGTCCAATGTAGGAAGGGGGAGGCTCTAGTTGGCGCAGTGCAACACTAGCGACAAGCAGGGACTCTCTCTTCCTCGTCAGGGCTGAGGGTTACCTTCCAGACAACCTCTGCTTACCCTCTAGGTAGTGTGGCTTAAGCAGTCGTAGGCTAATCTTTGGGGCACATAGGGTTAAACACTTGCAATAGTACACCCTTACAACCAACCCACCACACAACGAGACCAGACTGTATTCTGTAAAAATATATATCTTTATATAGATTTTAAGCAGGCTTGTGAATACAGTCAACGTACTTTATGATAACGGTTGCAAGTTACTCAGTTCAGGTTACCACAGTTCTTATAGCAGTTCTCTGAGGGCCCGTAGGCCGGTGTTAACCAAAGTTCTTGTGGAGCCGGCGGCTTCCAGGGGGATCTGTCCCACGTCGCGTTGCCTTCCCGGGGTCGCTGATCGTTGCAGCTCTTCAGCCGAGCAGGTCACTGGTCATCCGGGGGAGCGGTGTTCTGTGGCGGCAGGGTCCTCTCCTTGTCGTCCGCTCCGACCCTGGAGGCGGCGGCTGTGCGGCGGTGGCAAGTGGCAGTACGGTCCCCAAGTGCAGGACGTACCCAGCTAAGTGCCGGTGCAGCTGTGGACTCACAGCTGGGCTGTCGGGCAGACTACCGACCTTGCGGATTCTCACAGGGCAACTGTCCGTCTTTGCAGGTGAGTGGCTGCTCGTTATGCAGTCACCTCGAGAGCTCGGACCGGACGGGTCCTCCTTCGCTTTGCTCTCGGGCTCCCGGTGCAGTTGCGGTCACGGTGTTCGGGCCAGCGGCGGCTGGTCCTTACTTTGCTCCCGCTGTTGCTTTGGGCCCCGGTCACGGTGGTCAGGTGGATGTCGTTGCCTTGGAGGAGATTCCTCCATCGGTGCTGCGGCGATGGTCAGCACCCGCAGTCGCTGTCTTCCAAGGGAGTAGCGTCCACAGGTCCTGGGACGCTGGTCAGGGGGCAAGTTCAGTTGCAAGCCCTTGGAGATCTCTTTAGCAGAGTTTTGGCACAAAGTAAAGCAAAAGTCTTCTCGTAGTCTTTTCTCCTTCCTCTCCTTCGGCAGCAAGGCACCAGACACAGGCAAGAGTCAGCACCCTTGGGGGCGTGGCTTGGGCGCCGATGGCGATGGTCGCCTGAGAGCTCGGCTCCGGGACTGAGCCCGTGATTATCCTGTAAATCGGAGGCTGCGGGGCACCCCAGCCCCCGCATTCTGCTGATCGGCCCGACGGAGACCTGCCGGGGCCCTTGGTGCGGTCTGCACGAGTGGTGACCCGGCGAAAAATCGAAGTTTGCGGAGTTGCGGAGTGCGACCCAACATGGCGCCCGGACTTCATTGTCCCCTTGGCCGGATCCATTAGACTGGAGGAACATCACCAGCGGTGGCACACCCCCTGCTCTGCCATCTCCCAGTGATATGCGATCTGGACATCGGTCAGATCGGTCTCCTTCAACGAGGATTGTACTCGGATGGGTGGATGCCCACGCCATAGTGGATCCCGCACACGGACGTCTGGAGTTCCCGGCGGTGACCCCACTCCCTACACCGCACTTGGCTACCTTTTCCTAGCAGACCCACTTCCATGGGAGGCGCAACCCTCTGACGCCGCAAATAGTCCGGTGGAGTTGGTGACCCTCACCCCGGGACTTTATCGGCCGTGCGGGCCTGCCCGACCTGGCGACGATTGTCTCCGCCTCCTCCTCGGTGCCCTCAGACGACGGGATGGTGGCGCGAGCCGAAGCTGAGAAGTTCCAACAGGCCCTGGAGACGGGGATCTCCGGCACTCGACCAGAGGCCCAGCAACCGGGAGAGTCATAATCGGCGCCGGCACTCGGAGACGCCTGCTCCTGGGCCCACACGGAGTGCTTCCGGCGACATGGGGAAACCTAGAGGAGCCAAGGGGGCTACCCCAGCCGCCTCAGACTCGGAGACCCAGGACAAAGAGGAACGTGGGGACCCAGAGAGTTCTGGTGGTGCATCGATGCAACAGCAATTTGACCGCGTCTTAGAGGCGATAGCGACCACGCGCTCGGCCCTCCAGCAGGACATTGCCCAGGTAGCGACGAGCCTAGGTCTCCTTAGAGCGGACCACGGCAAACTTTCGGAATGGGTCAAGGAAGTGGAGAGCTCGGTGAAAACCTTGGAGCCGGCGCAGCGAACCTTGGCTGCGACTATGAAGGATGCTCTATCCCGGATTACGGCCCTGGAGCAGAGAGCGGAGGATGCGGAAGGCCGTAACAGGAGGAACAACATTCGTGTGGTGGGCCTGCCGGAAAAGATTGAGGATGGCGACATGGTGGCATACTTGGAGGCCTGGCTCCGTGACACGGTGGCCCCGGAGGGTCTATCCTCCTTCTATACCCTGGAGCGTGCCCATAGAGTCCCGGCGAGGCCACCGCAGCAGGGACGTGCCCCGAGACCGGTGGTGGCACGGTTATTGCACTTTAGGGACAGAGACCTTATCCTCAATGCCGCCAGACATAATGGTCCCTTCAAAGTGGCGAACAGCCAGGTGAACATCTTCCCGGATTACACCTATGAAACGCAACGCAGACGGTTTTCCTTCCTGGCGGTTAAGCGCGAGCTCAGGAGCGAGGGCATCCAGTACTCGCTCCTATATCCTGCAAGGCTCCGCATAATTGTCGATGACAAAACTCAATTCTTCGATACCCCAGAGCATGTCTGTAACTGGCTGGAACTCTATAGAGCAGGGAAAGATGGCTTCGGCTCCTCATCTCAGCAGGCGGCGGAGCCGAAGCAGAGACGGCGGTCCAAGAGGATTCGGAGTCGCCGTGGCCGCTCAGGGGGGCCCTCAACTGCAGAGACTTCGACGGAGCGGAAGGGAGTGCTGGATGTGTTGTCTGTGTTGTCTGGCTCACGGGACGATGCCATTGAGGAGGAAGCGGACCCTGGTGACGAGGGGGCACCAACACCAACGGACTCCGAGGAATCGGTGACTGATAGCGTCCATACACCGGTGATCACACCGAAATCGGTGGAAGACCTTCTGGATGGACAGGGGTAACGGGGTGAGCTACTTCATTTTGGGAGGGGGCCCGGCGGGGGGGTGGCGGGTGCCGACAATTGATGCTGACTCCCGGGGTAGGGAGGGTGGGGTGCCCTGTTTTTGCCCCGAGGGTTTTTGGCACTGTTTTGGGCTTGCTTTAGTCCTGGTGGCCTGAGCGTCGAGGGCCCACTGCCTCCGCCCAGCCCGCACCTGGCCCTTAAGGCCTTCCTACGGTGGCGACCGCAGGATTAGTAGGGGATAGTGGGTTGTTGGAGGGTATGGTTTGGATGGGAACTAGATGGTGCTATTTGGGTCCTGTTCTGGGGAGGGTGGATGGGGGTTTGGTTCATACTTGGGTTGTTAAGTTTTGGTTGGGGAAAATGGCCGCCGTCAGTGCTGGGATGATTGATGTCCTTTCTTTGTTGGGACCCAGATGGGGAGACTTTGCGAGTACGATATGGGACAATGGCTGATGTTGCTAATCTGAAATGTGTTACTTGGAACGTGCGGGGGCTTCATACTATGTCCAGGCGTCACAAAGTCCACGCTTATTTAGTGCGTAGGGGGGTACAAATGGCGCTGCTGCAGGAGACTCATCTGAACAAGGCGGAAGGGGCGGCGCTACAGCGTAGATGGAGGGGGCAGGTCTTTTGCACTTCATACTCCGCGTATGCCAGGGGGGCGCTGATTTGGGTTAGAGCTGGGGTTCCCTTCCAGGTCACGAAAACAGTGATAGATCCAGAGGGGCGTTATGTGGCCATTTCGGGCACTTTGGGAGGGAGAGACCTAAACGTTTGCTGTGTGTACGCTCCTAATATAGACCAGACTGCCTTCCTTTCCAGGTTGTCGGGCTCGTTGGCCCACTTCTTCTCCGGGCCCCTCCTGCTCGGTGGAGATTTCAACTCAGTGGTGGATGTAGATGCTGACCGCTCGCATCCACCCCTTCCCGATTCTCCGGTTCGTCGCATGGCTAAGGGTCGTAGGGACTGGCAGACTCACTGGGGTCTAACGGATATCTGGAAGGCGCAACACCCCACGTCTAGGGACTATTCCTACTTTTCGAGCCTCCATGAGTTGCACGTTAGACTGGACGGATTTCTTGGCTCGCCCGAACTGGTTTCGGCAGCGGTCCGGTCTGAATATTTGACCAGGACCATATCGGACCACAACCCCCTCCTGCTCGACCTTCGTTGGTTTCCCGGGGCGCCTGCGGTGCCCACCTGGAAATTACGGCCCGAGATCCTCGAGGACAGTGTTTTCAGGGCGGACCTGGGTGATAAGATCTCAGAGTACTTTGCGTCCAACGGCGGCACCACGAGCTCGAGAGCGTTAGAGTGGGACGCTTTTAAGGTGGTGGTGAGGGGATACTGTATTTCTAAAAAGGTCGGCATGAGGCGAATTATCCTCGCCGACCTAGATGCAGTGGACCGGAAACTCCGCGAGCTGGAAATTCGCCGCCCCGGGCGCCCTGAATTACAGGTACGCACGGTGGAGGCGAAGGAGGCGGTGGCGGCGGAGGTCGAACGGCTTCGCTGTTTTGACTACAAGGCCTATACGGTTCGGTCCATCGCAGAGGGGGATAGGTCGAGCGCGTTGCTGGCATGGCTAGCCAACCCTACGCGTCAGTCCTCATTGACGACATCCATGCGCAAGGCAGACGGAACCGAGGTGTACACTCAGCCTGAGATTCTGAGCTGCTACCGGCAATATTACGAACGTTTGTACCGCAGTCGCTCTGCCCGAGACCCTGACCTGCTTGATAATTAT
Organism: Lissotriton vulgaris; assembly: GCF_964263255.1. NCBI lineage: Eukaryota > Metazoa > Chordata > Amphibia > Caudata > Salamandridae > Lissotriton > Lissotriton vulgaris. Next base: position 1,655,563,544 of record NC_141687.1, read on the forward strand.
CTACGACCTTTGGAGCTCCGAACAGTGGAGCAGGACGTGGCGAAAGCCCTGGGGTCCGACATAGAACTGGGAGAGATCCGTAGCGCCATTAAAAAGATGGCGAGGAATAAGACCCCGGGCCTGGACGGCCTTCCTGTGGAGTACTACGCAGCTTATGCTGACCTCCTTGCCCCTAGGTTATTGATAGTATACAGAGAGGTGAAGAGGCTCGGGCGACTCCCGGGCTCGATGTGCGAGGCGTTGGTGGTTCCACTCCTCAAGCCCGGAAGGGACTCATCCGACCCGGGGTCTTACCGTCCCTTATCAATGCTGACGGTTGACTATAAAATACTGAGCAGCATCTTGGCCTCGAGGCTGCTGGGACACATGAGCTCCCTGGTGCATGAGGACCAAGCTGGCTTTATCCCCAGGCGTAACACGACCATGAACATTCGCAGGTTGTTCCGCTTGCTAGGGGAGCCGCTTGTGGACGCCCCGTGCCCGGTTGTCTTATTGGTAGACCTAGAGAAGGCTTTTGATAGCCTGGAATGGGACTACCTTTGCACTGTGCTACGGAGGTTCGGCCTCGGTGAGGGCTTCATCAGATGGACCACGGTCCTGTATGCCTCTGCATCGGCCAGAGTACGGGCGGGACCGCTGATTTCCTCACAATATCCGGTGGAACGGGGCACGAGGCAGGGATGTTCATTATCCCCACTTCTCTTTGCGCTGGCGGTGGAGCCCCTTGCGCTGCATCTCCGGTCGGGAGCCCATTATACGGGCCTATGGACTCCTTCGGGCCCGCACTACATTTCGCTGTATGCAGACGACCTGCTGCTCTTCCTAGAGGACCCGCTCGCCGCCCTGCATGGAGCTGCGGCGGTGCTCACGGAGTTTGGGGAGGTCTCGGGCCTCCGGGTGAATTGGACTAAGACCTGCCTTTTCCCGGTTCGCAGGGGCACCCCTACCCCTACTTTAAGTAGGGAGATTAGATGGGAACCCGACTGCTTTAAGTACCTGGGGGTGTACGTCTATCATGAGCCATCTGACCTCCTGGATGGGAACATTGCCCGCGGCACTCGAGCACTTCGAGGCTGTATGGACTTCTGGGCCACGCTACCGCTCTCGGTAGCAGGGCGGATCGCTTTGCTTAAAATGGTGGCGCTTCCCCGGTTGTTATATTATTTCCGGACACTACCGATCTGGGTCCCACCGGCTACGTTTCGACTATTACGATCTATGATAGTCGGATTCCTCTGGGGCTCGGGCCGCCGGCGGGTGGCCCTCAAGACCCTGATGAGGCCGAAGGATGAAGGTGGGTTGCGGTGCCGGACTTTGAAAAGTATTATTTAGCGGCGCAGCTCCAGACCTTCACCCAGGAGATCGCCCGGGAATTCCGGGGCCCGGAAGACAGAAGGGGAACGGGTATGGCCAGGCATGTTCTCTCCTTCATAGCGCTGCGACAACGTTTGGCCTTGCAGGACTTGTCGATGGAGGAGCGGACCGTTCGCCTGTGTTAGAACCGAGCTCACGCCCGGGGCCACCTGAGAACACCGTATGCGCCCGAAATACCTCTGGGGATGCTGACGGCTTTGCCCCATGGTGGCGATTGGTCACGGTTGGCGAACTGGGAGGACTCCGGCTTACAGCTTGTAGGGGACCTATACGAGGACGGGACGCTCTTGCCCTTTCAGGAGCTCATTGGTCGCTTCGAGATCCCCCGCGGTGACTTTCTGCTGCACTCGGCCCTTGTCCGAGCGATCCAGGCGCACTGGAAACGCGGGCAGGAGGAACCCACTTTATCTTCGGTGTGCCAATACGTGATGATGTCTGCGGGCACGGTGAAGGCGGTCACTTGCCTTTACGGCAGACTGATCAATGAGGGGCTGGCTCCCCTCACTACTCTGAGAAACCGTTGGGAGGAGGACATTGGCAAGGAGATCCCGGAGGCGACCTGGTCCCAGCTGGTGCGGCGAGCCTGGAAGGGCACACGCCACGCCCGCTTTCAACTGGTCCACTATTACGTGCTCCATAGAGCATATCTGACCCCGGTGAAAATCAGGCGATATTTTGCTACGAACTCGGCGGACTGCCCCAGGTGCCCGGCCCAGGAGGCGGACCTTCTCCACATGCTGTGGGCCTGCCCGGGATTGTCATCCTATTGGGTAGAAGTGGGGAAGACCCTGGAGGAGGTGACGGGGAGATCCTTATCGTTTGACGCGGCGGTGGGACTCCTGCACTGGTTCCCTCATACCCCCAAGAATAAAATATCCAGCAAGTTCATCGATTTAGGGCTACTCCTGGCTAAACGAGAGGTGACCAGGAACTGGAAGGCACGAGTTGGTCCGACAGGAAGCCGGTGGCACAGCGAACTTTTGAAGTGGGCGGCGGGGGAGAGCACGCTGAGATACCAGCTAGCTTGGAGGCAGCATAATGAGAAGGCGCAGGAGGCCGCGCTGGAGTGGGAGACGTTAGTGCAGGCCCTCAGGGATTATTGCGCCCCCAGCGACTCTGAAGATGAGGAAGCAGCTCGCCCCATGTCCCGATAAACGATTGCACTTTTCAGATCTGTTGCTTTCCCCATGGGTCCCTTGGCAGATCCTGTTGCGGTTGTTACCGTGCGCTGATGGCGGGGTTGGGTAGGGTTTTCTTTGGCTCGTAGTGTTTTGAGGGTGGGGTTTTTCTTTTGGGTTTATAGGCTTGTTTGGAAAAGCAGATGACGGACAGTGGATCATCCGGACCAGCTTCGACATCCTTCTGAGCCCCCATTGAATTTCGCCGCCCGACCCCAGGGTTGTGGGCTGAATGGCTGTGTAAGAAACTTACGGCGGGGGGACGGAGGGTTGTGTCTCATTGATTTTGCTTGTGCTATAATGCTGGTCGATTATGTAACGATTTACTGATTCCTGCAATAAAAATATATTTAAAAAAAAAAAAAAAAAAAAAAAGAGTCAGCACCCTTCCTTGTCTCTTACGGTCCTTCTCGTCGGGCAGAGTCCTTCTGTGGCCCAAACCGGATCTAATTTTCAAGGAGCAGGGCTCCTTCTTTTATAGGCCAATTCTTTTGTTCTCGCAGGCCAGGGGGGCCTTTGCATAGCCACTCTCAGTCCTTGAGTACCCCGGTGGGTGTACTCCGGCTTCTGCTTTCAGTGTGAGGGGCAGGCGCATCAGACGCCCCACAGGAGGTGGAGCCAGCATTGTGCAGACAGGGGCGGCCAGAGTACCTTGTTGATGGGGGCTTCGCCCTTCCTGGGCCAGGTGCCGGCAGAGTCATCCGCCGCTCCCCAGGAGGGTGGAGCCAGCATTGTGGTGGCCGAGCACAGCTACAGTTCGAGTCAAGAGGCACTCCTACCTCCCACTAAGGTGTAATCTGCGCATTCACCACCTGTCATCCCTCCAGCCCTGTCACTCACACATCCCAGACAGTCAGATACACATACCAGCAGAGGCGGGCTGAAAATGGTTAAGCAAGCAAATGCTAACTTTCTAAAAGTAGCATTTGCAAACCCAGGATACTAAAATAAACTTGACTACAAGAAATACTTTATCATCCTGAGTTCAGGCATACTAAACATGACTCGCTACCATGCTCCTTGAGCCTGCGGGGATTATAGGGTGTAATAATTCTCGCAGCTCAGTCTGGCCTAATGGAGCAGGTAGCCTTCAATAGTGAAATACGGTCTTGGTTGTAAGTCACTACTAGGACATGCCACGCACATCAGGGCTTGTCCTACCTTACACCTACAACGCACCCTGCCCGCAGGCCTACCATAGGGGTGACTAATATGTAGTCAAGGGAAGGGTCGGGGCTGGCAAGTGGGTGCACTTGCCCAGCTAGCGTGGCAGTACGAGACCGCACGCGGGTTCTGCGGTCGCAGTTCCCAGACACAACTTTACGGCTGCTTCGGTGGGTGGCGCAACCAGCGCTGCAGGCCCACCAGCAGTATTGGCATCTACAAGCCCCGGCACTTTCTAGTGCGCTTTACTAGGGACTGACAGTAAATCCAATGCACCAATCAGGGATACCAATCGTATGTACAGTTTTACAGTAGGGAGCACTTGCACTGCGGCACGGATCAGCCGTGGCGCAGTGCCCTGAGTATCGGAAAACCAGCAAAACATCGGAGGCACATCAGCAAAAAGTGGAAGGGAGACTCACGCCAAGGTGCCAGGTCTAACAATATATATTTAAATATACCTTTTTAACTTGTCACCAATTTCAATATTATGCAACAAAAGTGTAAAAGAACAAGTCATGCCAAAAGGACAAGGTTAGAAATCATTTAGTAAGGTCCAAATGCCTAGCTGAGGTCACTTGACCAAGTGCATTCTTCCACCATATAATTGGGAGAACCTATGCCCAGGACCACTGTAGTTATGCAATTCTGAGGCAGTAGCTTTTTCACATATTTATGGATTTGCTGTATCTGTCACATAATGTAGCATCTGCTGCATAACCTGCAGTTTTTAACAAAACATTATTTTGTTTCTAGCTCAAATTGATGCTTGCAATATATGTTCATACGCAGTGTAAGGCCCTTCGCAAAGATTAACTGGTCATCGTTCACTTGCTAATTTCTCTATGTGATTGTTAAACTGGTGCTAATGAGGTGAAAGGTTTGCCTATACAGTTTTAAAATTACAAATTAATTAATACTACCACTACCAAAAAATGTGCTGCATTCTACAGCATAATTTGCCTTTTCTTGCTGCATAATTTGGTCAACTCTGCGGCATAAATTGGTGCTCCCCGCTGCATAATTAAAGAGGCACTGCCTATGCCAGAGTTGTTTCTCATGCTGGACAGTCTGATTATGAGAACTTGGCTATGCTCCTCCTCCAACCGAGGAGCATGCTACTTGATCTTTCTTCAGCATATGACACAGTAGATGCCCAATTGCTAGCCTAAGACTTTATGACAATGGTATCCAGGCATTACACCTTATGGGTTGATCCAAGTTGTCTCTCTACCTCGTTCAGCTCCTCATCCTACACCTCTTATGTAGCGATCTGTAGAGGTCTAAAAAATAGCACAACTACTTATTAATCCTTACATAGCCCTTGCTCCCAAACTTGTGAAGTATTTCAAACATATGCTACACCTATGCTGACTATACTCAGATTATTGTAAAACTGGAATAACATTTTCATGTCATTAGGTTTACACTTGGAAGATGTCTAATATATGCCAGAGAATCATCTCACATTAAACTCTTCAGAAACTAAAATGCTCATCCTTGAGAAGTCATAACCGTATTTCCTTGTGGCCAGGAGATAGGACAGTGACTTAAGACTTTGGCCAAAGTGAAAACATTGGCGTGATCATGGACTCAAGTCTTTCACTTTCATCACAAGGGATCACTGATAGAATATCGGAAACAAAAGTATTGTGCAGACAAAATATTGTGGCAAAAATAGAGAGGAACAAAATATGGAGAAGGTTATTGGAAATAGGTAAGTATAGATTTACTATTCTTAACTCCACACCTACATACATTGAAGATACATATATTTATCATCAAGGGACATATATGTGGTGTCAAAACTTTGCTTGCCTATAGAAACTTATCTTCACTATATTTTTCCCTCGATATTGTTAACACAATATTTTGTCCCCCAATATTTTTGTATCCAGTATTCTGTCTAAATACCTTCAACAGGCAGGAAAGCTCCAAGAGACTTGTTTTTACACAAAGAGAATGATTTGGTGCCCTTTCCCTCAGGCCCCATTGGCATTCAGTCTAGACTACACAAATGTACTGTATATTGGACTCACTAGAAAAGTCATCAGCAAACTGTTAACCAGTGTCCAGAAGAACATCCCTCAAAGCCCTTTGATTTGCGTGTCAGGTGATCTGCAGGATGGGACTAATGTGCTTACAATACAGGCAGGAATTATGCAAAGATTGAGGATGTCCCCACAACTGATAATCCCCCCTAGGGGAAGCACCTTGTCTGTATAGACATGCACACTTTGTGATGTACGCCTACAGAGAAGATGAACTATTAACAATCTTCAAGAATTCAGACAAAAGATAATAGATCTGTTTTTTATTCCGAATACATGACCCAGCTGGCTCTGGGCCCACAATGCATGACTGGTTTGCATATCCTAACTGGGGACCTATCCACTCCTCGCAGTGATTACAGCCACATTCATAAGACATGCATGCATGTCACCTTGGCAAGTCTGTAGCTCACTCTCCGGGCCTCATACATGACACCGAACATCAACATTATTAAATGCACTTCCAGCCAACACTCCATGCATGCTCTATAGCAGGAGTATTTACACGCCTGATCACCTGGAAATCATTTGGGGCCTCAACAAGAGGCAGACAAGTGCTATAGAAATGTGACCGTACAGTGAGGGAGCAGTTATCATATACTGCTCACTTTGAGGTCTATGGTTCTGCCCACTAAGGGCTTGTGCCACCATAGCCAGCTGCTGCTGCAGTACAGTAAACGGCCGAGAGGTTCCTTGCACCAATACTGTACTCTCCTCCTTTATATTCTCTAATCCCACCTACCCACTCACACACTGCACACTTATATTTCAGATATGGGGAAGTCCTAATTAATGCTGTGGCAAAAACAAATTGCTGCTTTTTGTGGTGTACATGAACAAGTGTTGTGTCTCGCCCCTTAATTTACACTTTAAAGACTTCTGCATGGATCACTTACCAACTGTCTTGTTTGAAAATGATAGGGTGCTTCTGCTGTTTAATTACCAATCTCCCAAAATTTGATCTGCTTTTCCAGGGGCCATTAAGCGGCAAAGCAACCCTGGGAGAAACATGCATGCTCCACTATACTTGTGCTCAGATAATCTTTCTCATCCTGATGATGACCTTTTACTTGCTTTAGTGTTGAAACAGTGCCAACAACACCAGCGAACTGGAATAGAAAATCACCGTCTGTTACAGTTGCTACAGAGAATGTTCCTTCAACTGCCTGTTCCCAAACTTGTACACATTGGCCCTGTTTTTTCTGCTACGGAGTTGACCGTAATACTTGTGCCTTTTTATTCTGGACCTGGGCGATCACAAAAACACCGAGCTCACTCACTGCAACTTTTTTTTATATTCTTGTTTGTCATTGAGATTTTCATTTGACTCTTTTCATTCATATTTTTCCTATTGCTAAACAGTGCAAAAGAATTTAGCACTGTTGCAGTCTCTCTTTCTCGCCCTCTCTCTCTCTCTCTTTTTTTTAGGAACATTGTTGAGTTTCGATATGTGGCCCCAGTTTCATAGAGATCAACAGCTCCTATTGTTTCTTACCCATTAAAAAAATCTCTCCTGCTGGAAAAATCCAGCAGAACTTGGCGATATGTATAACCTCAGTTTCACATGCAGCTCTATGTGCAGCTTACACCAATCACTGATGGTCATTCCAATTTGCCCTGGTTGAATAGCTCTCTAGTTCCAAAACATCTACTGAGATATGGGAGAGATGACAACCACAGATAGCCAAAGTTGAGATGCATGTACACCACAGGAAGCCCAACGACACTCCCCAACGTGAGGCATCTCAAAGAAGTGCACCAACTATGGGCACCCCAACTTTATGCGCAACCATAGTCCAACAAAGATGTGCACCAACCACAGGTATCCCAGTGGTGTCCCACATATCAATGTATATTGTTTAGTTTTATATTGCCCATTCACTGGGCCTTTGTTCACATGGATGTAGTGCTTGAAGCCCAAGATGCCCTCAGGGCCGGACTGGAAACCCAAAGCAGCCCTGGCAATTAACCCCATAAGTGCTTCGCCCGTTCAGCGGCCGACGGCACCACTACCTCGGGAGTGCTGCCGTTGGCCGCTGAACGTTCGAACTGCACCTGCGCAATGGAACGTCCAGCACTGGAGCTGGACGTTCCATAGCTGCTAAGGTGTTAAGTTGGACCGGCACCCCACCCAGAAGAGGTGGGGTGCAACCTTGCACTGTTTAACAAAACCGGTCCCCAGCACTGCTGCTTTTGTTACTGAGGGCTGATATTGCAGCATCTACAAAACCGGCCCCCAGGAACAAAACCGGCCCCCACCGCTCCAAAACAGGCTCCACCCTTCAAGACTCCCAGGCAAACGCCGAAAGCCTGCTATGGCCAGTCCAGCCCTGGATGTCCTTCTTGGGTATTCTTTAATCTGCTATGTCAAATGCTGCACTGATCTTAAAAGGATGTGTATCCTAAACCACGGCTGCTCAAAGCCACCCTCAGTATGCTATTGGATTGGTAATTCAATTTAGATGACCCATCCTCATGCACTAACACATCCCATGTGAGCTCTTCCCTCTCGCTTCCACAAAGGCAAGATCCCTTCCCTTCTGTCACAAATAGGCCTGCATGTCCTCTTTCAGCCAACCAACCTCTTCCTAACGGGAATCCCTGAGGGGCAGCGACCTCACTTTCTCCTAGCCCTGCCACAAAAGCCTATATTGCCAGCCTAAATTGTACCCAAGAGCTGAATTTTTCCACTCATGTGTTTTCTGCATGAAAACCAGTCCCACCCCTTTCTTTCTGTACTAGCCCATGTGTGGATTATATCCATCTCATATCTAAAAAGCGACTGAGTTAAGGCACAGAGGTGTAAATCACCACATCTGGGAGCACAACTATTCAGAGATTTCATCACTGTGCCTACGTTTGACGCCATCCAGAAAAGATTCAAAATGTAAGTGAAAAAGAGCATCAGTGATTTCATTCCTGCAACCGTGGAGGAATGTAGCAGTAAACAGTAGCGATCGGTGGCAGGAGTGCCGCAAGGCAGTGACGTGGGGTGGGGAGGGCCAAATGCAGGTAAGTAAACATATAAATAAATAAAACAAATTTCGTTGCGCGCACTGCAACGAATTTGGCGAAAGCTCACGTTTGTTCCCTCCCAGTGGTCATTACAGGGCAAAGCATTTCATGGTCAAAGTTGCACCAAAGACAGGGGCGCTAGGTGGCGCCGGACTAAGATGGCCGCACTGTAGTGAGGCTCTCGCCCAGTCGAACCTACAACGATCCTCCATCCTATCTTGACCGGTGAAAATCGACTCACCCACAGCGGGAACGGACCGGTATTGCTGTGCGGATCGTTCCGGGGCTTATATCTTTCAAATCCGTCCACCACAGCTGCAGATATCCGGCACGGAACTAGTGGGCGGAGACTCCCGCTCCTTCGTGATCCGCCTCCTGTGGGGCGCCGGGCTACGCGATACCGAGGTCTGGAGGCCTACTTGTGGTGACCTGCCCGCGAGCCGGAGGGACCGTTGCTGATCTCCTGCGGCGGGTGCTGGTGGAGGTAAGGGGCCCCTGAACGATAACATCCTCTGAGGACCCACCCCCCTCCCCTCCCCGCGCCCGCCTGTCTCTGTGCGGGACTCGGCGCCCAACGCTCTGTCCTGCTCCCACACTTGAGGCCACGGCGCGAGTGCGAGCGCATTTTCGAACTTTTGTGTTGCCGTCTGCGCTGCTGCCTCGCGGGACATCGGGAGGGCCTGCAAGCGCCGTTCTTCCGGCGGTCCACTGAACTGTGCCCCCACACGGCCATCAGGTGCAAAGACGCTAAACCGTCCTGCGCCTTCTATCTCGTGCTCCGCTGAACGGGCAGTACCGAGCGGCCTATCGGGGGGGTGCACTGCTGCCTGCTGCTCTATTGCGGGGCCCTCACCCCCTTTTCTCCTCTCCACACAACCCAACTGGGGGAGAGCGAAGGACCCCCTCCTTCTCCCGCCGAAACGGCCATCTTGCGGAGGCCTCCAACCCAGAGAGCTACCATACTCCCATCCCCAGCTGAATAGCACCTGCGCACGGACATTGGACGCGCAGAGACACCCAGCTGCCCCACATCCTTTGCCTCCTGCACGGCTAGGACACACGGAGGTGCACACAGCAGCCTATTCCCCTAACACAAGACCAGGCTAGCTGAAACAGCGCGCAGGAACCATTCCTCTGCCCGCCGAAGCGGCCATACTGGGGAAACCATCGCTCCGTGTAACCAAAGGACTCATTCGCAGGCCTCTTTAATTGGGGTCCCCCCCATTCTCTGTCCTAGGTTCGACACTAACCTGGCTGTACGCGTGATCTCAACATCGCGACTTAAGAACGCCGAGGCGTGCCATGGGCCGTGGCGACGCCAAACAATCCAAAATCCCGTTTGAGGCCAGGAAAACGAACAAAACGATGCCTGGGCCGGAAGACAGCCCCACCACCCCCATGCTGCCAGATGAGGACTGGAAATCCCTACTACTGGGTATGAAACAGAGCCTCTCCAATATAGATGCCAAGATAGACAATATGAACTTGCGCATGGACGGCATAGGGGCGAAAATTGACCAACACGACACGCGCCTCAAAGAAGCCGAGGAAAGAATATCTGGCTTGGAAGATGGTGCCGCCATTGTGAATCGCCGTACCTCCCAAATGGACAGACTCCTCAAAGTTATTGCGGATAAGAGCGAGGACTTGGAAGCCAGATCCAGGTGGAACAACGTCCGCATCCTAGGCCTGGCGGAAACAACGAACACAGGGAAAATGGAACCCTTTGTGGAAACCCTGATCGTGGAGCTGTTTGGGAAGGAGTCCTTCTCCACACACCTCATAGTCTAACGAGCTCATAGATCTTTGGCTACTCGGCCTCCCACAGGAGCCCCTCCTAGGCCCATAATTGCACGCTTCTTGTATTACAGAGACCGCGACGCAGTGCTCCGTCACGCCCGAGAACTCGGCACAGTGAACTATGGTAATGCCACTTTGTCCTTTTTCCCGGATTTTACCCCTGCTGTACAGGAAGCTCGGCGTAAATTCACTGCCATTAAAAAGAAATTGCAAACATTGGAACTCTCCTATGCCATGCTCTATCCTGCGAAACTGAAGCTCTCCTACCATGGCAAGCAACATATCTTCACCAACCCACAACAGGTAGAGGACTTCCTGAAACAACAGAAACGCGACTGTGCTGGGGACGGCGAAGCGGGACGCCGCTCCAGATCGCGCTCACCACTGGAACAACAAGACTGAATTAGACTGAGACCAGGATGTGAGGCGGCGGCTCACGTGAGTGCACTACGATGACCCAGCGGCTACTTTCCCGGTGAGGTACTTTCACAACCTTCCTTTATACCGGTCTAAATACTGAAATGGGCTCGAAACCCTCCTCCATCCCAAGGAGGACGACCCGGTGTTATACTGGCGTCCGTTGGGTGTGACTTGTGAGGTGGGGGGCAGGTCGGGTGCCCCTAGCATTGCTACCCCCAATGGGTGATCCCCTTTATAACCTCTCGCCCCTCAGGGAAGAGATGACTCTGAACTGTTGGTTTGCTGTATTTTATTATTGCAGAATGTTGGGTGGGCAGGGGGAGGTTTTATACCCGGCGGGTTGGGGTGGCCGGTGTGGGTGGGAGGGGGTTCCAACTACTCGAAATCCTGATCATTCTAATTGTGGGGTGGGCCTGTGTCAGGGGGTCGGACTGAAATTGAAGGTATATTCAGGCATGAATACCGAAACTTATGATATGTGTTACTATTTTATGCTCGTTCAATGCTTATCTCTGCACTTGTTGGAATGGGAGACGTGACAGATGAGCGGCCTATTCAACAACTGCATTTGATGTCGTGGAATGTCCGAGGGCTTAACAACCCGCGGAAGAAGAGGCAAATTTTAAGTTACCTATCTAGGCACGGAGTCTCCATCGCAATGCTCCAAGAAACGCATTTAATGTCTGGTAACTCTCACTGTTTGCAGCCCGTTGGGCATCTGACAGAGTATTTTCATCATACTCCAATTATGCTAGAGGGGTGACGATCTTGGTCAGACGGGGAGTACGCTTCACCCTTGAGGGATCAGAAACAGATTTGTCTGGAAGATTCTGTATGGTATGGGGCAGATTGTATTCGCATAAGGTTCTATTTGCATGTTATTATGGGCCCAACACTGATGACCCATCCACACTCGCATGTTGTCTTGGACGGGGACTTTAACACAGCACTGCGTCCACATATAGACAGGTCCCAGCCTCAAGGGCTGCACTACACGCACACCCAACGCACCCTTTTGAATATTGTCGAAGAATATCGCTTAAGTGATGTCTGGAGACACATCCACCCGACTCACTCTCAAGGCACCCACTAATTCTGCAGTGCACTCCACCTGGGCGCGTCTCGACTACATATTCTGTTCCACGGGGCTTTCCTCCTGGGTGGTTGCGGCGTCCCATCTGGCTCGCACCTTCTCTGACCATTCCCCAGTGTTGGTAACGCTCCGTATCCCGCAGGACATATCTCCTTACTTAAACTGGCGACTGAACCCAGCACACTTAACCGACGCAGCCTTTAAGGCTGAGCTAGAACAAGACATACAAGATTTCTTTGACCGCAACATGACTTCGGTTCCAAGCATAACAACGGTTTGGGAGGCCTTTAAAGTCACCGTCAGGGGGTGGTGTATTGCTAAAGGAGGTGGAGTCCTCAAATCCCTCCGGGGCGAATTGCGAAAGCTCGAACTGGAACTGGGGCAGCTTGAAAAAGACGCGGTTAGTGCCACCCCCAGTCATGCAGTTCAGGCTCAGCTACGTGAAAAACTGACTGAATACTCAGACCTCTCAGAAAAAGAAAGTAAATTCCTGGGGAAGCCATATACAGCCTGTAGCTATGGTGAGGGAGATAGGCCTGGGAGGGTGCTTGCGTCCGCTGTGAACCCCCCTAAATATCATAATTACATCACTACACTGCTAGATGAACATAACACACCCCAACACAATGCACCGGAACAACCACGGATTCTTGTTGACCATTACTCCACACTTTACACTTCCCAACGGTCTGAACCCATAAATCTAAATGCCTATCTAGAAGACACCGCGCTTGCGTGGTTAGGTCCATCTCAACAAAAATTCCTGCACCACATACTAGAACTGGATGAAATCAAGGACGCTATAATGTCCATGAAGTCGGGTAAGTCGCCGGGCTCGGACGGTCTGCCGATTGACTTTTATAAGGCCTACATTCACATTCTCGCCCCGATACTACAACAAGTATACTAGAAAGCTCTAGAGGAGGGTACTTTACCTACCACTATGCGAGAGGCTCTCATAGCCTCACTGCTAAAACCGGGCAAGCCGCCGGAGTCCTGTGACTCGTACAGACCCCTATCCCTACTAAACTATGACATAAAAATTCTGGCGAAAGTACTCGCAGGGCGCCTTAATTTACTGATGGAAAGGCTTGTCTTGCCAGACCAAGCGGGCTTTGTCCCGAACCGCGCTACATCCCACAACTTGCGCACACTCCAAGCAGTAATACAGGACATTACCCCCACGTGTGAAGCAGCTGCCATTTTTTTAGATGCCACAAAGGCGTTCGATTCACTAGAGTGGGATTACCTTCTAGCGTTACTCGAACGGATGGGGTTTCCTTTTACCTTTTTAGACTGGATTTGATTGCTATATCATAAGCCGATGGCTTCGGTGCTACTGAATGGCACCCGGTCACCCCACTTTGAGATCCACCGCAGGACGCGGCAGGGGTGCCCGCTATCCCCGGTACTATTTGCCATCGCAATTGAACCCTTGGCGGCCAAGCTGCGTCAGCACCACAACCACCGATCCCTCATATACCCGGAAAGGCAATTGCTTGTTGCACTATATGCCGACGACATGACCCTCTATGTGCATAACCCTAGGGAGAATCTTAACGCCCTGCTACGAGAGATCACCAAATTTGGTGGTTTCTCGGGAATACAAATAAATTGGTCAAAATCAGCTCTGTTCCCGCTGACCGACGTCACCACGCCATTCCCCCTAGATTACCCTATAATCTGGGAAGCAGAGGAAATCAAATACCTAGGCATAAATGTGACGAGACACCGTGACACTCTTATCAGAGCGAATTATGGCACAGTCCTGGACAAACTAACCGACAACGTCACCAGATGGATCCACCTCCCGCTATCAATGGAAGGCCGTATTTCCCTGATTAAAATGGTAGTGTTACCTAAACTATTGTACCTCTTCACCAACATCCCGTATAACCTGGGTTCCCATTTCTTTCGCGCACTTACCTCACAAATGTCACGGCTGATATGGGGAGGAAAGCAGCCCAGGATTGGCATGCACACATTGATGCTCCCCTACCACCAGGGTGGCCTTGATGTGCCTAACTTCCGGAGATATTATGACTGTGCGCAAGCCCACTTTGCTGCATACTGGCTGCATCCCCCCCCTTTATGGCTCATCTAGCGGTTGAAGACGGCTACATGAGACCGATGCAACCTGCGGGTTACCTTTACGCTGACTCCCAGATTGTAGACCGAGACCCCAGTACGGTGGACTGTACTGTTCTAGCCTGGAGGCGCCTGGCTGAAGCTATGGGTACGCCGTTCCTATACTCTCCACTGATGACACTTGCTCATGACCCCCGACTCCGAGTTGCCTGCGAGGAAATAGGCCGCAAAATGCTTTCTAGGCTTGCGCTGCACACGTGGGTCGATCTGTACTTGCAGGGCACCTTCCGGACATCAGCACAATTTTTTGGCGAAAACTCCCCAACCGTCATGGATACCTTCCTTTATGTACGGTTAAGGCAGAATGTGAAGGCAGTCACTCCCGCCTTCCCAAACGAGCCGGAGACGGTACAGCCCCTTCATTCCCTGCTTCAATCTGATGCACCAAAACATGTCGTCTCAATGCTTTACAAACACACACAGGCAGCTCCGTCCCCACCTGCCCTCAGAGCGAGGTGTGACTGGGACCGGGACCTAGACACCCACATGTCGGACGAACAATGGGAGGAAAGCTGTACACATACTGCGGCAGTGATGGGACACTCACGCCTTTGGCTCATACACTACAAATTCTTGCACAGACTCTACTACACGCCGGCCAAGCCACACCGCTTCCGGCTCCGAGAAGATGACAGATGCGCTCGATGCAGGGCGGAGGGGGTGGATTTTTTCCACCTGGCGTGGACATGCCCCAAAGTGGCGGCTTACTGGGAGGAGGTGTTTGCGGCTTTATCTGACATGGTAGGGGTAGCTGCGTCACCTTGTCCGAAGATTGCATTGCTGGGTCAGGCGTGCCCAGCGCTACAAACGCACTGCAAATTTTTTGCTTTGGGGATCCTTCTCGCGAAGAGACAGGTAGCGTGCCGCTGGGGGCGTGGCAGGGCACCCAAGTTTAAAGACTGGTTCACGACGATGTCCACTTGGCAGGACCAACTGCATAATTATGCAGAACTCCTCCCACAGAAATCAAGGCCCAAAGACATATGGGGTCCACTCACTGCATACCTTCTGCGTCTCCAAGCCGCTGCACAGCCAGACACTCCCTGATACATACTGCCTGTAACTCACGCTTTTATCCATGTACCGTACCTGTGACATGTCCCACCAACCGTGCCCCTAGCCTGGTGACTCACTTCTACTGCGCTCCATACCGCTCAGCGCGCCCGTCTGATATGAATAACTCACATCTCCTTCCCCCGTTAGGTAAGCTGACCATGTGAGGTTCCACGTCTATCCACATCGCATAACTGTCAGATATAGCCTATCCACGATTCCTGACAGGTACGATCCTCGTACACAGGCTACTGACCACGCCCTGTCCTCCGGCTGCTAGGCTTGACTATACCTCCCCACATTGCCCTCCTCCCCGAACCGCACGCTCCTCCACACGATGAGGAGCGTTAACGTATGGTCTCACGACCAGGGCCATTAGACACAGGAGACTCGCTCTCAGGCCTAGACGATCCCTTTTATCCGCAGGATACGGGGAGGAGGGGTCGAGGAGGGCAGACCAGACCCACTGGGTACACTTGATAATAGGATAACAGGATTAAGTTGTAGTTGTTTGCTGTTCACACATGGGGTTGGGGGGGGGGGGGACAGAAAAAAGAAAAAAAAATCGAAAACCTCATGCGTTCTCTGATATGTGTATACTGTGACCTCCAATATTGTTGAATGCTACCAAACACGGCTCCTGATAGTCCTTAACGCGGCCGGCCCAGAAGGGTTGTAGGCAGCTCGCTGTGTCAGATATGATCCTTTTACCCAATACTAGATATTAACATCTTCATGATTGCTGCCGGCCTGCACATTGCAGGATGTAGGAGACAACAGCTGTGTACTACCTTCTTGCCTCAATAAAGGTTTTCAAAAAAAAAAAAAAAAAGTTGCACCAAAGACAATGGGTCTGATTCACAAACGTAAAATGAGACGCAAGTTTAACTTTACTACTTTTGGTATTCACAAAGGGCATTTATGAGTAGTAAATGCCCTTAGAGAATACAAAAAGTCGTAAAGTTAGCCTTTCCTCTCAGTTTACCTATGTGAATCGGGCCCTCCATTTCCAGCTACACTTATATGTCGTTCTATCTCAGTGTTACACTTTGTGACTGTGCAATGACCTCCGATTAAAGTTCCCCAGGAAGTCATCCACACCTGGCAAGACATGCCTTTTGCAATAAAGCAGGCGTAATATTTACTGTGATTCGGATCCGCCATAGCCTTGCCAAACAGCCTGAAAAGCACCTGCCCAGAAGTATTAGGTGATGAAGGTCTCTGATCTGTGAGAGGAAACAGCTATTTCAATGGCTTCGGTTTGGCCAGGAGCCAGCATGTAACTTCTATCCTGAAAGCTGCTACCTGGTCCACTGGCAACCTTTTAACCATTAAGTTTGATATACCCCTAAATGTTAACATTATTATAACAAAATCTTTTTCCCTTCCTTAAAATCTATCATACATGGATATGAAATTGTTTGATCCTATTTCATGTTCAATCAAATCTATTACTACGAATTGGAAGTCTGCTAACCCTTTATCTGTACAAGTATGGTGGAATTGGATTCTTTATATAAGGAAAGGAATTGATTTTTCTCTTAACAAAACTAAGAAATCTCCTTTTCTGTACCCTTATATGGAAAACTTTGGATTAATATATTTCTAATTGAATGGGTATGAATATACATTTATTTTTAATATTTTAATTCAGTATTCCATTATTCCATATGTAGCCCAATATATGTGCATAATTTGTATTTATTTTTTAAGGTAAATATTAATTCCAACGTATTTAATATACATTTACTAGCATATCTATATAATTTTTGTAAATGTATACCACACTTTTGCTGATACTTTTTGTCGTTTTTTATAAATGTATCTATAAAATTATATAAAAGATTTTGAACAGGCAACCTTTATTCCTGTTTCGTAGTGCCACTCCCGGTCAATAAGGACTACTGTGTTGTGAGCATTCCTATTTCCGTATAGCAATGATGCATTCAGCTTTTAGATTACCTCCCTCAAAAGGTAGTCATCCATGTAATGTCAACACACAAGGAAGTAGCCTGGTCAAAAGACTGTTAGTGTGCCACAACTGAACTAGAACCCTAAAACCATTAGTAACACTAGAAGTGATAACCTAGGTCTGGTAAAGAAATTCCCATCAGCCCACCCATTTGGTGGAGTGTCGTCATGTGGGAGATGTCATCAATCCAAATCTCAGACAGTGCACCTAGTCATGGTGCGGAGATGGATTATCATGATGTAAATCCAGACCACTGGGCTTCACTGGTGATGCTAATGGGGTGCAGTGCAAGTGAAAAAATTAAAGTGAAAAAAGTGAAGATAAAATTGACTCCAAGAACCAAAATAAAGTTTCATCAGTATGGTACTAGGGTCAATATTAAAAATGCCCAAATAGTTTGAAATAATAACTATATATAGGCAAAGTGAGTAGAGGTCGACATGTTTCAGCTAACTGACTATTGGTCTAAGCTTTCTTCAGGACCATTGGGAAACTGCGACTGCAAATCAAAACACAACTATGTAACTATTCACGCAATATACATTGGATAGATCCTACCAGTTCCTCTGAGCCCAGATGAATACTGGAGGGAATCCAGCACTTTCAGTATCTCCTAAAAAAAGGGGAGGCATAAGCGAGAATCAAAAAATATAGTGTATAACAGAATTAGGGAAACAAGAACAAGTTAATAAACACACACACAGTGTGCGGTGGAGAAAATCTCTCCCCGCCGACAGAACAGATAATCAGATCCTGTCTATGTTAATACGTGTATACAATCACGCACCTCAGTGAAAGTGTAATAACTTACCCAGCGTTATGTGGGAGTACGCCTCACCTCAACCGGCACCCACTCGGGAAAACGGAGGCCCCGCTCTAGTAAGGATGGAGATGTGAGAAAAAGAACCTCAGAAAAATAGCAAAGGGACTTCAATCCACATTGTTTACATTCCCACTAGTCTCCTAACAAAACCTAGTCATATAAAGAAAAAAGACTCAACCTCTAATAAAGCAAATGGCCAGAATCATGCAGGAAAAGGATAAAACAAGAGTCTCTGAATAAATTCACTGCTCAAAGAACTTTATTTGGCGTTAAGATGGCTAAAAAAGGAAGGAAAAGGACCCTCATTGAAAGAAGGGCATGAAGATGTATTGCCCTACCTGTCCGTCGGTACCTCTCCACCAGCGTCCGAGAGGGAGTGGAGGTACCGATTCACGGGCGCGCATGTCTATTTATATCCAAGTTAATAGGATAATTAACTGCAGCTGTGCAGAATCGCCGCGCTAATAGAATACTAAAGCTGATGTGCGCATGCGCCATGTCTCATGAATGAACTGCGCATGCGTCGACTTGAGATTTGTTGTTATCGTGCGACGCATGCGCCATGGAGTCCGCTGAAATGAACCAGGCATGCGCCGATGTCAGGTCGCTAGCAGTGGCACCGATCCCAGCGCGATTATGTCAACAATTGCCATGTATTGTAGCGTGCAATGTTGGACCAATGCTATTGCCGCTACCACCACAAAATGTGCACTGCTCGTGGCTAACCACATTAAGCTGTAATGAATGACCCACAATCAGACGCCATGCAATAGAGTATACATTTTACAAAGTGCAACAACGAGGGCTATGGAGCGGAACGATGTACTAAGGTCAATGAAGGCTCGAAACCACGCATGCGCCGATGTTAGGTCGCTAGCAGTGCCACCGATCCCAGCGCGATTATGTCAACAATTGCCATGTATTGTAGCGTGCAATGTTGGACCAATGCTATTAGCGCTACCACCACAAAATGTGCACTTCTGGTGGCTAACCACATTAAGCTGTAATGAATGACCCACAATCAAACGCCATGCAATAGAGTATACATTTTACAAAGTGCAACAACGAGGGCTATGGAGCGGAACGATGTACTAAGTTCAATGAAGGCACGAGTCAATGTGGTCAACTTAAGATTAATTATTGTCAAGTTGTGCATGCGATGTGAGGGCTAGTAAAATGAACAGCGCATGTGCTGATGTCAGATCAATAATGCTGACACCGAGCATGTGTTATAACTTAAATCAGTTGTTGCGTGCTATACTGGACCTCGAATAGAGCCACTATTTCAACAGTATGTACGCTTCTGGTAACTAGTTAGGTTAACTCTAATCAATAAACCATGAATTAGCATGACAAAGCATATATAAGTGTATATAAGTGTATTTTTTGTGTTGTCATCCATGTAATGTGCCACTCTCCCTGTGAACTTTTCTTTTTTAACAAAAGGCTCGAGGACAGTACTCTGAATATGCCCACCATGTTACGTTGCAGCAGGGCACGCACTTAAGTCAGGGCATCGGCCGCAGACTTGAACAGTGCACCATATTACAGAAAATGCACTGTTCACAGTGCAGGCAGGACTCTATGCCTGCACCAGCAGTACCACATTAGTGAAAGAAGAACTGACTGTTTGCAGCTGGTATGCACCTGTTACAACGCATTTTTTACTCCGCACTACCACTACAACGCAGGCATTACAACGCATACCGTTACAACGCATTGCGCTGGGGGGCGCTCTAGGATAAGAGGTAAGTTTAATTTACTATCCAACACCTTCCCTAGGGTCCACGGGGACTGGAGTTAGAATAGTAAATTATACTTACCACTATCCAGCACCCCAAAGCGCTATGCGTTGTAGCGGTATGCGTTGTAAATACCGCGTTGTAATGGTACGCGGAGTAAAAGTATGCGTTGTAACGACATACATCCTTTGCAGCTACCACTTCATCTTTCTCTGTGCAGGCGGTGCCGAGCGTGATTTTCAAAGGTAAGCAGTTGCCCCAATAGATATCTGATGAAAGTGAACGCATCCTGCTACAGGAGGGATACCTGCTGTGTAGGTGTGGGGGTCCTTTGGAGTCTCTGGCAGACCCTTGGGAGGGACAATGGTTGTTCACCCCATCTATGCATGTCTGTAACATGATGTGGAAGCAAAGTGAATGTATTCTCCAATTTAAATGGGGTAATGCCATCATGAAAATGAGAAATAACCCCTGGTTTTATTGCCACCACACACTGTATTACAGAAGAGGATACAGCAGCCTCTGCAGCCCTTTTGGTAATACTAAAGTGTCCCGACTCCCAAGAGTACAAAAATCGGGTGCAAACAGCTTTTGTTCCACCCCCAGCCCCCACCAGGCCACTTTCTATTATAAGGCACCAGGAACCCACTGAAAATGTTTAAGCTGCATAAAGGATACTGTGCAATCCATGGGCAAGCTTCTGTCATAAAAGAAAACCCCTAAAGCTGCAAAACCTAAAAGATGACAGCTCTCTGGGAGGTAATAACCTAAACGTCTAGTCACTCCCTTTTCTGAGAAAGCTTCATCAAAGGATTTGTATGATACTGAGCAAGGTCCCATTCTACTAGTTATGGACCTAGTTCCCTTGGGTATGAGACAAATGATTCATCGTCCAAAATAATGGGGGGGTGCAAGCTCCCCACCTTCTCATCCCTCTCAATAGATTCACAAACCCCTGACCATTTTTGCTCTCTACTATTTCTTTGCCTGTTTTACACTCCATATTTTGTCACCTTACATATCTGCCTGTTCCTAGGCCTGCATTGCCCGCTCCCTTGCTCTTTTCTTCTTTCGGCCTCCTTTTGTGCTCTTCTTCTGCCTACACCAACTACCCTGCTCTTTCTTTTCTTCGACCTACTCCATTAACTCATGCCAGATTCTGTGTTTCTCAGCTTCTCATTCTTTCTCTTACCTGTCTTAAGTTGTTTCCTGAACAGGTGCATGAAGAAGGAAATAAATGCAATCTAAGGGCCAAGCAACAGACTTTTGAACATGCAGTTTGTAGTGAAGGATGATCAGAATCCACTTAGTTTCATGTAGTATGTTTATTTAAAATAAGATGGTACAAGGATAAGAGTACATTCATTAAGTAAAAGTAAAGGAAAGAACCCCTCCAGGAGCAGGATGGTACCAGCTCAGCTCTAACTCTCAACTGAATTCAAAGAGCTATTCAGAATTCTATTACATCATAAGAATGACAAGACAACATTCTACAGGACTAGGCCCGAGGCTATGGAGAAGGAAGTATGAATTGGAGACACTACACATCTTTCCCTTTTACAACACAATCGAAAAGTACACAATATAACCATAGCAATAACATGACACAGTGACAAACATTAAAAAACACACTAAAGAAGAGGCAAGAAAACCAGAACAGCAAGAGCAAAAAAAGGAGAACAAAAACTTAGAAGAGATAAAGAAAACATAGCACAGAAGAAAATAAAGAAAACAAGACATCTTCTCCTTAAATGACAAAGAAAGAAAAAAAAAACAAGACTTTTAGAACCTGGGTCTCTAGTTGGCAGGGAAAAAAAACGACTAGTTTTCCAAGTAGGGACCACCGCTTCCGACAGGGTAGCTTGGCGCAAATCAGGAAGGCTCAACTTCAGAGGCAATGTGTAAAGTATTTGTGCAACACACGCCAACAGTGATACAATAAAGACACTCACAAGAAGGAACACCACACTGGTTTTATATAAAGAAAAGAAAATACCTTTATTTAGAAATTATGCAAGGTCAAAGAAAACTGTAAAAAAACGATGGATTTAGGCCCAGATCCTTGTACTGGGGTGAATGTATGACATTGTTCTACATTCTGTCCATCAACTGTGTTTTTTGCAAAGAAAACGGTAAGACTCCACATATACAATCAAAAGGTGTCAGTTAAATGTCTTTTGGGATGGTTGTTACAGAGTTCCCAGTAGGGACTGACTTTCAGTGGGGAACATTGAGGCAAAAACAGTTCCTCCAAGGTAGTAAATTATATGCTGCTCACAGTCTCTATGAGCCTACACCCCCTTTTCAGGACAGTTCCTTGCATCCGGAATAAAGCAGTTCCTTACACGGGGAAGACTGTGCAGGTTCAGGGAGTCTCTCAGGACAAGTGACCTGTAGTGCCGTTGCTTGTCTCTAGGGTTCAGGACACTTCAGCATATAACCTGGTCTTAAACCAAGTAAGGCGCTGTTTTTATTTGCAATACTGCTGGGCCTCTCAATCAGCTAACTCCGTGGTCAGCGTTGTCACGTTATACTCCCAGACAACAATCACTCAGTGCTGGACTCCCACTGCTAATTAGGGCTCTGTGAGCAGGGGGTAAGGTAAAAACCATACGTGGGACTACCTCGGCAATACCAGCCCCAGTGCGCTGGCAGAAGGTAGGGAAATATTCAGCCTGGGCAGAACCCATTGTAGCAGCGAGTGCCCGTTATTCAGTTGAGGCAGTCCCCGGCACTCGCTCCTAACCTGCCCGAGCCTACAGATCCCTCACTGCCGCTTTGCTCCACAAGCGGACCATTACCTGGGGCAGGCAGCCCCTCTGGCAGCAGCCGATTGTCGAGAGGCTCCCGGGGGCTGGGCGTTGCTTCTGCGCAGTTTCTGTCGGGTTGCCTCGCAATCCTCAGGCTGCCAGCGAGGCTTTCCCCGATGACGCTCTCCGTTGCTGAGCGGCTCCACACCGGGCCCGAATCCCAGCGCGGCTCTTACATGCTCTCGGTGTTGCTGAGGCAGGTTTTGGAGATAAGGAGCACGCCGCTGCCCTGGTGAATGTTCCAGGGGCAGTTCCTTGAAGAGGGAAACCGTTGGTGCCCTTATAGCTTTTGCAGAGGCAGTTTCCAATGGAAGGAAACCGTGCTTAAAGTTCTGCAGAGGCTGGTTTTAGACAAAGGTTTGTAGTCCCATGAAGGCTGTACTTATGAATATTGTGGAGACACTCTGGGGGTGTTATTTTCAGTCTCCCTGGCAGGCCATGATCAGCAGGCAGTAGGGCAGCTCAGCAAGTAGGGGCAGCAGTTCCTTGGAGCAGTCAGCCTCCTTTCAAGTGGCAATCCTTCCTGGCGCAGCAGTCCGCACTCCCAGAGAGATTCCTCATAGTCCAGCAGTGTAACAAAGATGTGAGGCTAGGATCCTCCCTTATATATCCTACAGTCAAGTTACTGGAAGGAGGTGGAAGTCTCCAGAAGGGCCTCAGGGCAGGGGCTTCAGGAAGAGTCCAGGGAGTTCTGGGATGTTCACTGAATTCCCTGACCTGGCCGTCATAGTGACGAAAGACAGGGCTGTTAAGGCTACAGTGGGCAGCTGGTCGCAGCCCATTCCAGGCAGGAAGGTGTGAATCACCACTACCACCTCCCAACCCAGGTGGGCTATCAGTATGCAGAGGGGAGGGGGGAGTGTACAGTGCCCAGACTAAGTGTAGGCAGGAAAGGATCCACTCTCTGAAAGTGGGATCTCTAAAGTAGTAGTGCCCAAACCCCATATATCATTGGAAAGGGTTCCCTGCCCCGAGTCCAACAAGACCAAAGTTGATAGACTTATTAGGTCCCATTCAGAAGTTATTCCATAAAGGGGAGTCCCCAATGTGAACCTATGGAGGGTTAGGCCTCACTGTGGTAGCAGGGGCCTTTGGCAGATATGCCAGCGACACAACGTTTTAGGGGAGAGCACCTACACCTCAGCACTGTTTAGCAGTGGTGAGGTGCCCAGAGTCCTAAGTCCAACAAAAAGGTACGGTGAAAATGGGAGGCAAAAGGGCAAAAATGTAGGGGAAGACCACCCACCCTAAGGCTGACAGGTTCAACAAAGACATCTTCTCTAAGCATGGGCCGAAAATCCGCTCCGCTCGTGGATTTTGCAGATTTTCGGCAAATTCGCAATCCGCGAGATTCGAGAATTTCCCGCAAGATCCGCGAGCGGAACGGATTGGGTCAAAAGTTGAAGCTGACTTTTGTAACTATTTTAGAATGGCGCCTGCAAGCTGCCAGCAAGCTGCCAGAGCCATTCTAAAATAGTTACAAAAGTCAGCTTCAACAGGAAGCACTAATAGATAAAGTAAAGCAGGTGCTCGAGTTGTAGCTCAAATTCAGTTACACAATCATTAATCACCCCAAACTTGGGGTGATTAATGATTGTGTAACTTAATTTGACCTTCAACTTGGGCACCTGCTTTACTTTATCTATTAGTGCTTCCTGTTGAAGCTGAGTTTGTAGCTATTTCAGAATGGTGCTGGCAGCTTGCCGGCGCCATCCTAAGTGGGGCTGGGGGCAGAAGGGCACAAAGTGGGACAGAGGGCAGAAGGGGCCAAAAAATGAGTGGGGCAGAGGGCAGAAGGGCACAAAAGCAAGTGGGGCAGAGGGCAGAAGGGGCAGAGGGCAGAAGAGCACAAAAACGAGTGGGACAGAGGGCAGAAACGAGTGGGGTAGAGGGCAGAAGACCACAAAAACGAGTTGGACAGAGGGCTGAAGAGCACAAAAACGAGTGGGGCAGAGGGCAAAAGAGCACAAACACGAGTGGGGCAGAGAAAATTAAAAAATCCGCAAATTCGCATAAATTCGCAAATTTCGAGGATCGCAAATTCGCAATTCCACAAATTCATGAATCGCAAATTCGCAAAACTCGCCCATGCTTAATCTTCTCCTTAAATGACAAAGAAAGAAAAAGTAAGAGAGAACGCACTAAATAGATTGCAGAATGAGAAAGAGAAAAAATCAAACACCAGAAAAAGGAAACGGGCACAGAACAAAACAAAGAGAAAAATGTTAAGTAAAACTTTGAAGGTTACAGCGAAGCATGCCAGTTGGCCAGACTGGAATGGGATTGTGAACCGACAAACACTAAACACTGGAAGGTAAAAGAGACAAAGAGAAAAGTAAGAAAAGTACTCCAAACAGGAGAAACCAAAAGAAATCTCCAATAAAGAAGGTGAAAAGAAAGGTGAAAACTACACCGAACAAGAGTACGAACGTGAATGAAGAAGAGGTGAACCTCAAATGCCAGGAAATTTACAAATGAAAACTTTGCGCAAAGTTGAAAATAAACTGGCAGAACCTTAGAAGAAAAATCAATAACAGGGGTTCCGTGCACAGAACCGCGGTGAAAACTCATGAGTATGACTGTAGATTGAATAAGGAAAATGCTGCAGCTGACAAACATCCAAGAGTAATATCACAATTGCACAGAAAATGAAAATTACTTAGATGTAAGCTATTACAATGAATAATGTACACACAGAAAATTCTCAAATGAAATCTGTGCATAAACAGAAAATGCATCAACTAAACGAAGGTGCAGAAATTCTGAAATTGAATGAGCAGTCAAACCTGTGAAGAAAATTCAATGCATCAATTTAGAAAATGGAGAAAATATGAAAACTCTATGAAATGTGCATAGAAAGTAATATGAGAAACAAACAATGAGCATTTCAAAATTAAATTTTTAAAGACTTACTGCCAGATTTATCAAAAACCCGTTTTGCGAGTCTGTAATAGCGATTCATAAGGAATCGCTATTACAGACTCGCAAAACGGGATTCATGCAGGAATCGCTAAATAAATTGCAATTCCTACACATTCCTTATTTGCGATTAGCAAATTGCTAATCGCAAATAAGGATGTGATTTCAAGGGTGCTAGGGGTGTCCAAAGGACACCCTGCAGCACCCCTGAAAGGTAATCTACATTGGTGTTGCGCACACACATGTCCAAAGGACATGTGTTTGTGCAAAACTTTTAAAAGCATTTTTCTAAGTTTTCGCTATTTACCACGAGGTTTGACCTCGCGGTAAATAGCGGCCCGAAATTGCGATTTCGCAATTTGAAAATGGATGATGAATTGCATTTAAGGAATCTCAAATAGAGATTCCTTAAATATAATTCCTGGCTAATTAGCGACTTCGCTATTACCGATTTTTGCATTTGGGATGATGAATCCCAAATGCAAAAATTGCGCTCGCAAAGGGCCAGATTCTGAGAATCTGGCCCTTTGCGAGTGCAATTGAGGTTCATGAATCTGGCCGTTAGAATGTAAAAAAAAAATCATGCAACATCTTGAAATAGAAGTAATAAATGGCACTACAAAACAAGGCACACAAAGCACATTCAGGAAATGTGCACAAAATTAGATATACAAATAATGGAAAAACAAACTCCGGTGAGCAAACTCTCACACGGAAAGAAGGACTGAATGAGGAATGGGGTTTTGCGGGGGGTGGCCGACCGGAGGGAGGCTCGCCCCCCCGGGGGAATTTGGGGCCCCAGGAGGAAGGGTGGGGGGAAAGAATTAGACGGACACAGGAAGGGACTTTGGGCTGGTTGGGGTAGGTAGTGGGATTTGGACTCCTTTTGGGCTTGGGCTGATAAGAGCGGCCATTTTGGGTCACTGTGCACCATTTCGTGGGACAGTGACCCAGCAGCCGCGGGGCATAATTGAGCGTTGTGATTATTGAGCGTTTGTCCTGGTGGTAGGGGTCGTTTTGGGGTGGTTGGTGGTAGCTTTAGTGTGGGGGGCGATAGCTTGGTAGCGTCGGCATTTTCCAGTTGTGTGCGCCAGGCGGGGATAGAGCGAGGGCTGTGAGGGGGTGGGCAGACGGAGATTTGCCTGCGGTGAAATGTCGGCTGAGGCTATGGCGGATCCCCGTGTTCGTGAGGCGTTGCGCCTCTTAGGTGAAGCAGGCAGGACGGATCTCCTGCGGAATGACCTGAGGGTAAGGCCCCCACGGCGCGCTGCAGATGGCGTCGCGGCAGCAGTGGCAGCTTGCGAGCCTCCGCGTTCGCGTGCGCGGAAGGGGGAGGGGGCGGGAGCCGTGGGAGGAGCGGCACGAGGTGGCGGTTGGCGGGCGGCTGGGACGCCGAAGAGGGGAGGGGGATCAGGAAGGAGGCGCAGTGGCCGGAGGAAGGCACCGCTGCAGTTTGTTGGGAGAGCGGGAGGCCTGGGGGGGGCGGGAGGAAGCGGAGAGGCGAGCGGGGAGGCAACAGGAGGTGCAATGGGGCGGAAGAGGCCTGACAGGGGACAGAGGTGTGGAGGGGGCTCCCAAATAGCGAGGAGGAGTGCCAGGCTGGGGGGGGGGGGCGGCGGGTGGGGAAGGGGAACAGGCACCAAGAGAATGCGAAGGGGGGGTGCCAGGGGAGGGAGGGGATGCCGGGGGAGCTATGGGTGGCCAGGAGGAGGAGAATGGAGGGGTGCACGGGAGGGTGGGCAGAAGCACTGTGGGGGAAGAGGGAACAGGGGGGCAGGAGGGGATTTGCCGCTTTTGATAGATGAATCAGAGGAGGGGGAGGGGGCGGGTGAAGGGGTTGAGAGCGGGCTGGATTGGGGGTCTTCGGCAGATGAGGACATAGTGGCCCCAGTAGGACGGCATCGCCGCGGGGCGCGGGGAGGGGCGTGGGGCAGAGAGGGCGTGCGAGGGGCGGCGGTGGGGGGGTGGAGCTGGGGTTTGGGGATGTCACGCGGGTCGGGGTGGATGGAGGCTGGGGGAGGGAGAGGGGGGGTTCGGTGAGTGGGGCCACAGGGAAGGGGGGGTAGCAGGGGGTAGCGGAGGGGGTCCGTGGGGATGTGGGGCGTGTGGGGGCTCGGGGGGCGCGTGGGGCTGGCAGGGTGAGGCGGGGAGCGGGGGGTGGGGGGCATCCAACGCAGCGAGGAGAGCATTCGGCAGCAGGGGGGAGAGGTGCTTCGGGAGGGTGGAGAGGGTACGGGGATGTTTTTGCCGCGGCATGCTGGACTTCCCCATTTTTCTCTTGGCAGGAGCAGTTGGTAAGGAGCTCGGGTGAGCAGCATGCGGCTCCAACCCGCCGAGAGGATGGGCCGGCTCTGCCTAGTACGGGTGGTCACGCTCCAACGAGGGACCCTGTGCGTGCTGACAGCGGATGGCATGGTCATAGGTCTCCAACGCCCCCCTCCCGATGGGTCGATCCTGCCGCCGGGGGACGGGGATGGAGCAGCAATATGGCAGGCTATTCTGATTACCAAACAGAGGGTAGGAGGAGGGAGAGTGTGGATTTGGGGACTCTGATGACAGCGTGCAGGGACAAGGCAGGTCTGAGCAGGGTGTCCACAGGAAGGGTCTTGGCAGACAGAGATGGAGGTGGGGAGATGGAGTCGGAAGAGGAGGGGGAGCTGCGAGAGGGCGGGGGGGTGGCCAGTAATGTTGTTGGCAATGTTTTACAGGTATGCCCCCGGCAACTGGTGCCGCGAGTGACGGCCCTCCCAGCGGAACTGGTTAGGCGGCGGGATCCGGTGAGGATGCCAGCCTTGACGCCAGGTAAGACCAGTTCAGGGTCGGGAGTGGCTTGGGCGGGCCTCATGGAGGCCAGGCATGTGGGGTTGTGGATGGAGGATGCCAGGTGTCGGTGGGGACGGATGCTGGGGGAGGGAACGAGGTGAGGTTGGTGAAGGGCAGGTACGTGATGGATGCCGGGGTGTGTACGGAGGCGGCGGGTGGTGCGGGGTCGGTGAGTGCATGGACGGGTGACGCAGCGAAATCCGGCAGGTCGGCGGCGTCCAGCGCCGGGGCGAAGGAGAGCTGTGAGGTTCCAGTCAGGAAGCTGCCGTACATGGGGGTAGCGAAGCCACTGGGGGCGCATTTGTCACTGGCGACTAGAGAAAAGATTTGGAAGGGGGAGTATGTGGAGATTTTGAAGTTGCTCCATAGGGAGTTGATGGCAAAAGAGGGGTCGAAGGAGAAGGAGCAGGAATTAGCTAGGCGTCCTAAGGTGCCGGTGACCATTGAGAATTGGTCGGCGGCTTTCCTGATATATGCCAGTGTGTACTGTGAGAAGTACCCCGACAGGGCGGTCGCGCTGTTCAAGTACATGGATATAGTGCTGCGGGCGCAGATGACCTACGGGGGTAATGCTTGGTCGCATTATGATGAAGAGTTCCGGGCGCGCATGGCGTCGGATCCGGAGGCAAAGTGGGGGGAGTTGGATGCGGACC
This sequence comes from Lissotriton vulgaris, assembly GCF_964263255.1. NCBI lineage: Eukaryota > Metazoa > Chordata > Amphibia > Caudata > Salamandridae > Lissotriton > Lissotriton vulgaris. The sequence goes on from NC_141687.1 coordinate 1,655,592,582, forward strand.
TGTACCAACAGACGATGAGTGGGGCAAAATTTGGCAGCACCATCTACACGGCCAGTGGGTTGCCACTGGCGCCGCCCCCCTTTTCGGCCCGCCCCACCTGTGGGGGGTGGAGGCAGGGGGAGCCGGGAGCAGTCACAGCGTCGGGGCCTGCTGGGATTTCAACCGGGGTTCCTGTCTCAGACAGGTGTGCCTTGTCCGGCACGAGTGCTCCGGGTGCGGGAGACGCCACCCAGAGGCGCGCTGCCGGGCGCTTGGGGGAGGCCCCGCACAGGGCCAGTATCCGGCTCACGTCCCCAGCAGGGGGAGGGGAGGAGGCAGGGGGGGCGAGTACCCTGGGAAAAGGCTCTTACACCGGTTAGGCTGGACCGACTTGAACGTTTTTTGGAGGCGTATCCGCGGGCGGACGATGTGGCCGTGCTGCGTCGGGGTTTCAGGGAGGGTTTTCGGTTAGGATATGAGGGTCCGCAGATCGCTCGATGGGCAGAGAACCTGAAGTCCGTGAATGCACACAAGGGTATCGTCCGGGAGAAGCTCTTTAAAGAAGTGAAGGAAGGAAGGATGGTGGGGCCTTTTGAGGAAGCGCCATTGCCGGATTTGATCATTTCACCCATTGGAGTGGTCCCGAAAAAAGAGCAGGGTCAATTCCGGCTGATTCAGCATCTTTCGTGGCCAAAGGGCGCGTCGGTGAACGACTTTATTTCAGCGGAGTTGGCATCAGTGTCATACTCGTCCGTGGACGTCGCGAGGAGGTTGGTGACGACGGCAGGTGGAGGGGCGCTCATTTCAAAATGCGATGTAAAATTGGCATTTCGGTTGCTGCCGGTTCACCCAGCGGATCATCAGTTGCTGGGGATTCAGCCTGACGGGCTCATTTTTGTAGATAGGGCGCTTCCTATGGGGTGCTCCGTGTTGTGTGCCTTGTTTGAGCGATTCAGCTCCTTCTTGCAGTGGGTTTTTTCCTGGCGCACAGGCTCTGAGGCGATAACGCATTACCTGGACGACTTCTTCCTAGTGGGCTGGCCCGGTTCGACGGACTGCCAGCAGCGTCTGGACAGTTTTACGGACCTGATGGGTTACCTGGGGTTCCTTTGGCGCCAGAGAAGATGCAGGGGCCCAGCACGGTTCTATTGTTCCTCGGGATAGAGCTCGACTCAGCGGCCATGGAAGCACGCCTACCGGAGGAAAAGTGGGCGGTGATGGTGGACTTGGTGAAGGGCATGTTGGCCAGGCGACAGGTGATGGTGCGAGAGGTGCAGGTGTTGCTGGGGCATTTGAACTTCGTGTGCCGCGTGATGCGGGCGGGGCGGACTTTTTGTCAGCGGTTGGGGTTGGCCTTGTCCGGGTTGATGCTGCCCCATCATCATGTGCGACTATCGGCGGGCTCGAGAGAGGATCTGAGCATGTGTTTGGCCTTTTTGGAGTGTTTTAATGGTGTGCCCATGGCGCCCTCGGAAGACTGGGAGTGGGACGTGACGATGTCATCGGACGCGGCAGGAGTCGGAGGTTTTGGACTCTACTGGGCAGGCAGGTGGTGCGCGGAGCAATGGCTGGAGCAGTGGCAGGCGGGGGGTAGGAGCATTGCGTTCTTGGAGCAGGTCGCGTTGGTGGTGGCGGTGACGGTGTGGGCACGGGAGTTGGTGCACAAGCTTGTGTTGTTCAAGGTGGACAATATGTCAGTGGTGCAGGTGGTGAACCGGCAGTCCGCGAGGGAGCCCCAAGTGCTGAAGTTGATGCGCGTTTTCGTCTTGAGGTGTTTGGAACACGATATCTTGTTCCAGGCTCAACATGTGCCGGGAGTGGACAATGACATTGCTGATGCTTTGTCTCGTTCACAGTGGCGGAGGTTCCATGGGCTAGCTACGGAGGTAGCGGCGTACAAGACAGAGGTGCCGGAGGAGGTGTGGTTGGTGGGAGAGCGCGGGTCGTTCAGTTGGTGAGGTCGTCCCTGGCAGCGTCCACGTGGAAGAGTTATGAGCAGGCCTGGCTGGAGTTTCTGCGGTTTGGAGCGGTAAGGCAGTGGGGCAAGTGGCGTCGGGAGGAGCAGGTGGTGCGTTTCATGCTGGGGCTAATGGACAAAGGACTGGCGAGGGTGACGGTCGCGGGAAAACTGGCAGGGTTGGCAAGCTCTGGTGGGGTTATGCCCCCTCGGCGGGAGAATTGGGGGGGCGTCTGCTGGAAGGTTGGGAGAGGGAGAGAGGGGCTTGGTGCGCGGAAGAGATGGCCGATTACGGAGGCGATGTTGGAAGGTCTGGTGGGCCGTTTACCGGTAGTGTGCAGGGATCAGGCGGAAACGGTGCTTTTTTTCACATTGATGACGTGGATGTTCTTTGGAGCCTTTCGGGTGTCGGAGTTGGTGGGTTTGAAAGGGCGTCCGGGTCTGGCGTGGGGGAGGTGGAGTTACGTGGCCGGGAGGTGGCGGTGCGGCTTCGACGGTCTAAGACTGATCAGCGAGGGAAGGGTACTTGGGTGTTGTTGGGTCCTGGGGGAACGGAGGCGGCGTGTCCGGCGGAGTGGGGGAGAAGGCTGGCGGATGGAGGGGTGCAGGATGGTGCGGAGGTTTTTGGCAGGAGAGGGGTGGGACGGGTGACAGCTGCGCAGTTGCTGTGGGTCCTGCGGCATGCCCTGCGGTCTATGGGTGAGGACCCGAAGGAATTCGGAACGCATTCCTTCCGCATCGGGGCGGCGACAGAGGCAGCGCGGAAAGGTTGGGGGAAGGAAGAGATTAAAAGGCTGGGACGCTGGAAATCAGACTGCTATAAGACGTATGTCAGGATGCGAGGGGTAGTGGTGGAGTAGACTTGGAGTTTGGGCTCGCTGCTTACATATGTTTCTTTGCAGGTGCGGTGGCGGGGCCTACGGCGGCAGCAATGACCATATACATGGGGGGCCATTCTTTTGTAAAAAGAGCGGCCAGGGCCGAGTGGGAAAAATGCAGGAATCTCAATTTGGAATTGGATGAGCAGTTGTTTAGGTGTCATTGGAGGGGGAAAGGGGGCATGCGTTGGCACGAGTTGAACAATGTTGTGCGGGGGGGGTATGTCCGGATGTGGTAGTCATCCACCTGGGTGAAAACGATCTGGTGCAGTGTAAGGGACTGGCACTGGTGAAACAAATGAGGAGGGATTTGCTGGAGATCAAGAGGCAGTGGGCGGGGTGTTATGTCATCTGGTCAGAATTCATACCCAGGAGGTGTTGGAGGGGGGCGGAGAGACCAGGAGCTATTGACAGAACTAGAAGGAAGATTAACAGGGAGATGCAGGCCTTTTGTGAGAAGGAAGGAGTGGGTAGAATGGAGCACCCGGAAATGAAGTATGGGGCGGTCTACTTTTTCATGGAGGATGGAGTACATTTGTCAAGATATCGGATAGGAGCTCTATGTTGTGCAGCTGAAGGAGGCGGTAGACCGGGCAATAGGTGTGCACAAGTATCCGAAGGTGCAGGGGTCCTAGAGGGGTCGAAAGCCATATAGGGCTTTCGAGTGGCGCTTTTTCCTAGTTAAACGGGGGGTAGGATAGGAGGAAGGAGTTTTACTGGCTGAGGGGGAGAGAGTGTACATATGGCAGATGTTTAAACAGTTGAGGCAGGCGTTTGGGTAATTGATAATGATGTTTATGTTGTTGGCGGGGAACTGTTTAGGGGTGGGGGTGGGGGGTTTGTTCAGGTATATGTATAATTAGTTAGGCCTAGTTTTGTACGGCAAAGGCCATGGTTGGGGTATGTTTTCAGGATGCACCTGTTTCCCAATAAAGCGGCCTTTATCACACCTTACATCTGTCACCGGTCGGTTCTTCCCCTCCCCGTCTCCCGATGGGTCCCAAAGGGGCTTTGCGGGGGGTGGCCGACCGGAGGGAATTTGGGGCCCCGGGAGGAAGGGTGGGGGGAAAGAATTAGACGGACACAGGAAGGGACTTTGGGCTGGTTGGGCTAGGTAGTGGGATTTGGGCTCCTTTTGGGCTTGGGCCGATAAGAGCGGCCATTTTGGGTCACTGTGCACCATTTCGTGGGACAGTGACCCAGCAGCCGGGGGGCATAATTGAGCGTTGTCCTGCCCGCCCTCCCTTTAAGCAGCAAAACGTGGCAGATAAGCTTGTCAGAACGGAACTTCATGGCCAGTTCCTGCTGGCCAATCTAAGAGCTGGCACTATACCGTGGGGGCTACAGATTAAGAACGTTCCTGTCCTCTTCACCGACGATCCAGTGTACAAGAAAGGCTTCAGCTGCATCAGTACGAAATGCAGCAGGGACCTTATGGTCCATACTGTTGAAACGGCTCACAGAATCTGTAAAAAAGAAATCGAGGAGATCGAAGAACAGCTTCAAATTATTAAAGACAACCATACAGAGTCGGAGGCAAAACTTCTCCTTGAAAAGATAGAAAAGGAGATCACAACATTTAAAGACAATACAATAAACTTCAAAACAACGAAGTTTGAGAAAGACAAAAAGGCGTTTAACCTCGAGACTGTGTACCCATATTTGAAGGAGGACTTCTATACCCGTTCCGAGTCAACTAGATATCTTAACACGTATCAAGGAAGATCAAAGAAGAGATTCCTTACATTTTCGGAAACCTCATCTTCTGACTCGTCAGCAGAATCAGATCCAGGCGAAGGATCATCGAACAGGGGTCAACAGAAGAGGCCTTTTTTAGGACAGGGCCAACCTCAACAGCGGACCAAATTCAAACCACAATGGGAAATGTCAACACGCAAACGGAATTACAAATCCTAGAAGACTCCTCTATCATTAACATCTCCAATAAAGTCCTGACTAAGGCAGAAGAGGAACTACTGCAATTGGGACTTTCATTTGTACCCGGTACACATATTGACTTCACGAAAGTGAAATTAGAGGTGATCGAGTTCTTTCGCAAAATCCGCCTCAGATGGTTCTTTAAAGACTCAACATATGAACCACAAACTGAGGTATCAGGCCTTAGAAACAAATCTTTCTTCTGTCCTCCGAACAATAATATGACAAAAAACATCATTACCTTTGAGCAGAAAGTATTATCTTCTTTAAACGAGCTTGAAAAGAAAAGAAGATTCGTACCGAATAATCTGACTAAAGACCAAAGACAGGCCATAACAACCCTGAAGAACCAGCAGGAAGCCGTGATTAGACCAGCAGACAAGGGAGGTGCGGTGGTCCTCTGGTCTAAGGACCTGTATAAGACTGAAGGAAGGAAACATGTGTATAACACCGATTGGTACCGTCTGATCACACATGACCCGACAGCCGAGATTACCCATGAAATCTCACGGATTGTCAAAGATGCGAGAGATAATGGAATTATTGGCCCCAAGGAAGCAGAGTACCTGGTCAAACGCTTTCCACGCACCCCCCATCTGTATTTTCTGCCAAAGGTGCACAAAGATCCAAATGTTCCACCTGGCCGCCCGATAGTCTCGGGCTGTGACTCGGTGTTGGAACCCATCTCCAAGTTTGTGGACGTTTTCCTGAAGGAGTTTACCATCAAAGTACCATCCTTTCTACGAGATACTATGGATTTCCTGACTAAAGTTGAGGGAGTTGAGTTCGATCCAAACACCCAACTCTTAGTCACAATGGACGTGTCCTCTCTATACACCCAAATCCCACAGCAAGATGGGATTGATGTGATAGAACTGTACCTCAACTCAAGACCGCGGCCACATAGAGTGCCCACTGAACTCATCGTGAAGCTAGCGTCCTTAGCTCTCAAAAAGAATTTTTTCATCTTTGAGGACGAGATGTTTCTACAGATTAAGGGATCGGCGATGGGGTGTCCGTTCGCCCCTGAAATGGCAATCCTTTATATGGCTCAATACGAGGACAGGTTTGTCTATAATAACAACCCCTATGCAGCACACATTGGGCAGTGGCTCAGGTACATAGATGATGTCTGGTGCATCTGGAACGGCACACCTGAGTCCCTTGAGGAGTTCCACCAATGGTTGAATAACCGCAGCCCAGACATAAAATTCAGTCTGGTATACGACTGCAAATGTATGCCATTCCTGGATGTGGAGATAAAATCAACACCAGAGGGCCTTAAGTCCACACTCTTTCAGAAGAAAACAGACAGGAATAACGCGTTACATTACGCAAGTTTCCACCCGAAAAGCCTGAAGAACAACCTCCCATACGGCCAATACCTCCGGGTAAGACGGAACTGTTCAAGAACAGAAGACTTCACCACTCATGGCGAAGCCCTGACGAACAAGCTGAGGGCACGAGGCTATCCAGCAAAACTTCTAAAACAGTCCATGAAGAGAGCAAGATGGACCCCACGGGAACACCTCTTGCAAAAGAGAGAAAAATCTACCGTTGAGAGAATGGTCTGCGTTTCCACCTTTGGCCCCCATACCAATCCGGTGCAAAAAATAATTCGCAGCAATTGGCATTTAATTGAAGAAATCCTGCCCAACATCGGCAAACCATTGTTTGCTCTCAAAAAAAACAGGAGCATTGGTCAACAAATTTCATCTACCAGAGGTGCCACAAAAAAAGAATCACAAAGTACCCTGTTCAATATGGGCCCGGTCATGGGTCACCGCAAATGTGGCACATGTTCTGTGTGTAACCTGACGACAGAAGGAACCCTGTTCACCGATGGTCAGAAATTTTGGCGACATAATAACTTCACCAACTGCAAGACCAAGTACGCGGTTTATGCGATTACGTGCCCCTGTGGCAAGGTCTACATCGGAAAAACAACCCAGGAGGTGCGCCAACGCATCATCCAGCACAGATCTAGGATAAATAACAAAGTACTGACTGCGCCCCTAGTATCTCACTTCTTGCGCAAAGAACATTCAGCCAACGATCTGAAGTGGACAGTCCTGTCAAACATCAAGAACACACCTGGAGCCGGAGGGGACCCTGATGTCCGGCTTGCTCAGAAAGAGGCCTACCTCATTCTGAGGTTCAATACTGCCATGGCGGGACTAAATGACCTCAATGAACTAAGTAACCTCTAGTTAGCTTGTCTGCATTCGTTATCTGCCTCTTGCTGCCAGTCGCTCATGTGTCTATAAATATCCTCAATCGTTCACGTTTTCATGTACCCACACTGCCTGCCCCCTGTTCATGATCATAGTAGGGCCAGATTGCCAAATGTACAAACGTATCTGCTGGTGCCAGGGTCCTAGTGGCCCAGATTCTAACGCATCAGGCTTAAAAATACCGGGAAATGCCCTCGCTTTTTCCTGGACTACAAGTCCCAGTACACCCTCGTCCATACTTTCACTAACGCATTACGCGTACAAAAAGACTAGGACACGCCCCCAACACACTCGCGCTACCTGTTCAGCGAAGCTGGTGTTCGGTGTGGAGACCGATTCAATCGTGTAAAATGTAAGTCCCGCTTCGTCTTTCACGCTTCTAACTATGAGCCAGCAAACGTTTTTCAGGCTCAACTCTGATCACCGTCTCTCTGTGTCCCCACAGCTTCCGAACTACAGCGGCGGCTGCCGCTCGAGTTCGCGCAAAGTAATGAACGTCTACCTAATAAGGTACGTGCTCCTCTCACCTCTTCGGTAGTGACAGTTACATGCGCTAGAAACTATCTAGGGCATTAGGAGTCCGACTTGTTGACACATAGCGTTGTTTATCTTCTCAGGCATAATCCGTGTAACTGCTGATCTTACGCACACCGGCACCCCCCACACTTCATAGTGGTGTATCCACCAAGGTACGTGCCCATCCTTTCCTGATCATTTGGAGGCTCACGCATTGTTTGTGGCTCAGTGATTAATTAGGGTCTATATCATCTCGCCCACAGGAAAACCCACAGAGAGTTTCCTGACATTGCAAGTCTAAGGTACCCTTACGTGTCTGTACAGTGTGGGAGTTTCAGTAAGGTGGTAGTCAACATTCCATTGATTCCATTTTTTTAAATTCACAGCAACAACGACCCCCAATCCTTGTCCTGAGGAGAACCCTCCACTAATTCTATGGGTTCGAAACGCGTCGGCGTCCTGCTCCACCCAGACACTGCGAATATTAGGGCATAATAGGAACAGGATTCGCACAAATTTGACATGTCTGCTTAGTTTTTTGTGTGTTCCTATTTTTGTACCATTTGTTAAAACTAACACGTGTCTGGGGTGGTGGAAACAAGTAGGCTAGTATTTCATTTCTCTGTCCACTTGTTCATTTGTAATTCAGGATTGGTGCCTCAGTATAACACTGCATTGTGAGGCATAGCACAGTTGTTTATTGTATTCATAATCACTTTATTTGTATGTTATAATGTTATGTTATGTATTGTATTTTGGTTTCAATGCATTTGTGTACTTTCTGTGAATGTGGTGTGTAACTCTTGATGCCAAAAACATTTCAGAAAAGGTTTCTATAAAATACAAGTGATCAATCACGAATGGGTTGTCCACCTGGTAATTACTTATACTAGGTGTGCATTTGTTTGCCTCTATCCAGACTGTCCGGCACTTTCTTGTGTTTGTTATAAAAGAGTGGTCCAGCCGGTCAGAGACAGGACCCAGCCTTTCTCTCTTTCTCTCGCCCTCCCTTTAGGACATTTTGTTGAGGGAATAGAGGGTAGTATGTCTGGGGTTCTGGCCTTTCTGGTTTGGGGAAAGGTTTGTTTTGGGGAAGCAGGTGCTTTCTGGGTTAGGAGGGGCTGGATGTGTTGTCGCTGGGGAGCAGGTGCTGGAAAGTTATGTAGGATGGCGCTTTTTCCTAGTTAAACGGGGGGTAGGATAGGAGGAAGGAGTTTTACTGGCTGAGGGGGAGGAAGTGTACATATGGCAGATGTTTATACAGTTGAGGCAGGCGTTTGGGTAATTGATAATGATGTTTACGTTGTTGGAGCGGAACTGTTTAGGGGTGGGGCTGGGGGGTTTGGTCAGGTATTTGTATAATTAGTTAGGCCTAGTTTTGAACAGCAAAGGCCAAGGTTGGGGTATGTTTTCCGGATGCACCTGTTTCCCAATAAAGCGGCCTTTATCACACCTTACATCTGTCTCCGGTCGGTTCTTCCCCTCCCCGTCTCCCGATGGGCCCCAAATCATGCATGAACATTACTAAAATAGTTAGGGAGCAGTGGTAAAAAGATGAACAACTACATGAATCGAGTATCATAAGGTAAATTGCCACAAAATTAAACAATAAAACAACATAAATAAAGTAGTCACTGTTGTCATTAGGTAGATAAAGTCAGGAACAAGTGAGCCACAACCAGAACATAAATAAAGTAGTCACCGTTGACATTATGTAGAAATGTAAAAGGAATAGAGGACTCACTCATTCCAAGGCTATTTAATGAAGAAAGAACTCTCACCAACAGTACCTAGAGGGAAACAAAGCACTGTGAAATTGCTGATGACTTGCACAACAAGAAGAACTGGAGTACAACAACCCAGTATGGTGAGACAAGGATCGACGTCCCTGGTGACATGCTAATTTAGAAAATTGCATGTAAAACGTTGTTCTTGAGGAAAGTTGACGCTGCTACTAATGAAAAAAACATGGTTGGTGTGTAAACACTTCGCAATATACATAGCAAATAGAGAGCAAGAGGCAGGCAAGTGAGATAAAACGCAAGATGACGGCACGTTTTTTAGACGCTCTGCCGGGTGGCTCACTGCGAGTGAAGTTGGTAGAGCGTCCCAAAGCAGCAAGGCAAGAACGAGAAGCATGAGACATCAGGAGGCTTCACAGAACAATTCTGTGAAAGCTGGCCTGTACACCGGGTTATGTGTGTATTACCTAAATACCATCACACATTGTTACTTAACAGATTGACTAACACCGTAATATGTGAATTTATAAAACTTTTTTTTAATTGTCTTTTTTTCTCACAGATATTGTATAGTTTTTTTTTTCCCTTTTACAGTTTGTGTACTTTTTTTTAACAATAATTCATAAAAATTCTAAACATATATATATACACCTAATCACAATAGCTTATGATACATATTCTAGTACATATATCAACAATTGATTTTCATCGCCAAATACAATACCGAATCCAACGCGTTTCGGCGAGTGGCCTTCATCAGGAGTTCTGTATTTTCATTTGATGATTAAATACTATAATGGTAGAAAATTCTCAATTAATTTTTCTTGAAAACAGAACAATCTATATTGAACAACATGTGACGATTATTATCTATATATTTGGCTAGCATTTACGTCTATGTAGATTATACAAAAACACCCTCTCCTAGTGCCGACAGTTCTCCACCCTAGAGACCATCAAACTCCATCTGTACATATTTATATATATATATTACTATCCGTATATTTACATTCTACATTTACATATATTTACAATTTTGTTTCATTTAATTCTACATTCACTCTATATACATTTCTTTCATTTTTATTGTAATTGTCTTATCTTAGTCCCTATTTAATGAGGATTTAAATGTCTGCAGATTGAAGCCAAAAATGGAGACCATAAATTATAGCCGCTGATCTAAATAAAGTTGAGTTTTGTGAATCATACCTTAGGCGTCTTGTAGTTATTTATACGCAGTATCTAAATGTAGGCAGTTAAAAAATCCTGGATAAGGTTAAGATCTGTGGTAGAAAAATATGAAACTAACATCAGTACCCAAACATGCCTCTCTATTCACCTGTTTAGGTTGTGATCCCCTAAGTGACCAATAATACCTGTTGTTGATTATGGTCTAACATAGGTTGTGTAGCTCAAGTTCACGTCACGATCAATCTTGTGTAGTGCTGAGTGCTTCCGTGACACTGAGTTTTGTCTGGTGGTTTTAAATACTGCCAAAAAACAGAACGTGATACAAAGGTCCTTATTACTATAAGTTGCTATAAACCTTCATAATTCCTTAAATGGGTTAATTAGGTAACACATACTTGAAAGTTCTGTGTGCGTCTTCAAGGGCTAAGATGGACAGCTATATGTAGATCAGAGGCCCATGAGGAAATGCTGCAACAGAGGAAATTACACTTGTTGCAAAATTCGGCAGCTTATCTGTAGGACCAGCTTCCTATTATACATATAACATATGACTATATATACCTGAAAAAGTTGGCAGCCTGTGATTGTCCCTTTAAAAACTTGGGGGAATTTCTGTAGTTTATCTTGCTGATCTGACACCAATCGATGGTAATGATGAATTCCTATTTATATAAGGAAAGAACAAAAAACGGTGTATCTTGATATAGAGCTTGCTACGACATGAAATAAGATCAATGTCTTTATGCGCTAAAATCTGATGGCGTGCTTAATGGTATAGCCGAAGTCCAGGTAAACACATGTAAACCTGCTTGCAGCTGGCTAAAAAGGATAATGAAGTCTCCGACATCGGAGCAAAGAGCAGATAAGCAGCGACGCGTGTCTGATGAATCTAGCTGGCGCTTTCCTTACTTACTTAAATTTGAGTTGCTGCGAGGTCCCGTCTTGCCCGTACCGCTGTAACTTGACGGCTTTGTGTGACGGGTATTTAAACTTACTTTGGCGCGCTGCAGCTCTTTGCTAATTGACACATCTCGCGATATTTGTTGTGGTGAGATGTCGGATCGGCTATGGTAATCCTTAATACAAAATTGTCGCCATCTTAGAAAGATGTTATGGCTATGAGTTTATTTATTTAAACACACATTTGAGGCAGTAAAAGGATCTATGTGTAGCTTGTCTCAAACAAGATAAACATTTCAAATAATTACTAGCCGATATGTCTATGCGTAGCATGCCGATGACAGGAAAAAATTATTTTATCGATATATAGTTTCTTAATGTGTACTACACGATATAAGTGTCCCTGAATACACATAATTACCACTTTATAAAATATATGGTATTGAGTAAAAAGACGCTACCAGAACGCTCACCGAGTATATGATATGAATTTATGTGGATGTAGCAGTCCTAATAATTAATACAAATGTGCCGCCATCTTTGAATGGTAATTAACCCATGATGCTTGTTTAAAATGACATGTAACCTATGAGAAAATATCACGGCTGAACCGAATATATGATTTAAACTGCAATCTGCAGACATTTAATAGGGAACTTATAGAATTACAACCTCACTCGTCAGTGTAAGGATTATCACGGCTAGACTGAATGTATGGTTCAGACAAATCTACAGACATTTCATAGAGAGATTTTCTTAAATATATAAAAATATATGCATCCTCACAAATTGATCATTTTATGCTATTTTTAAGACAGACTAGACAGTATGCATATATGTGCACCTTACAATAGTGCTTGTTCCCATGGGATTTCGGCATTTAACCCATTGGTTGCTGTACCAAGCAAAAAAATCCAATATACTTCTTGCATCTTGCGAACTTTCTCCATATCTAGACCAATTTTCACTTGAACCCTTTCTAAAATGTACCATGACATGTTATCTGAGGTATGGTTATGTTCTATATAGTGACTTACCATAGACGCTGTAAATTTCCTCGTTCGTATCGCGGATCTATGTTCCGTCAGTCTAACATTAAGGGCTCTCCCTGTTTGGCCCACATAGCCCATTTTACAGGGACAGATTATGAGATAAATCACGTTTGTGGTCCTACAATTGTTAAGGTCCTTAGGCTTAACCAATTGTTTATTGAATGTTATACTAGAACCTTGCACTGCTGTTTCACAAGACTTACAGTTGCTACAACTGTAAGTTCCTGTCACTGGTTGCATATTCAAGGATGATTGTTGTGTGTTGGAATTAGGTGTTAACATTCTTGATCTTACGATGTGGTCTTTCAAGGACTTATTTTTCTTATATGCGAAAACTGGTTTTGGCAGTTGTTCTGTTTTGGAGAGGTTCACATTTAGTATATGCCAGTTTGCGTATATTACCTGCCTTATTCTGTTATTTAGGACTGAATGCTTGGTTGAAAAAATCAGATTTGGGACCGATTTGGTTATTTTGGGTTCAAGAAGACATTGTCGATCGTAAAAGCGGGCCCGCTTGTACGAATCCCTTATGATTTTCTTTGGATACCCACGTGTCAAAAATGTGGCCTTCATCATTGTGGATTTTTCATCATAATTTAGGATGCTTGTACAATTGCGTCTAAAACGCAGAAATTCACCAAAAGGTACACTGTTTTTTTGCACAGTAGGATGGTAACTGTCATAATGTAAAACGGTATTCCTTGCGTTGGCTTGACATACAGGTCAACGGCAAGGACCCCTTCCTGATGTTTGATGACCACATCCAAATACTCCACTTGTACCCTATCTGCATGTTTGGTAAACTTGATGTTCTTATCGCATTCGTTAATCCATAGGAAAAATTCCTCTAGAGTGTCTTCGTTCTCAATCCAGATGAAAAAAACGTCATCTATGTATCTGGACCACAATGTTACAGATTCATAGAATGGCGCTATTTCATTGAATATATATCTGTCCTCAAAGCCGGACATATATGTTTTGGATATAGTTGGGGCGCAAGATGCGCCCATACTGACTCCTTGCTGTTGTTTGTAGATATTGCCATTAAATTCAAAGATGTTATCTGTGAGCACGATTTTAAGGCATTCTAGGATGAATATGGATGGGCAAAGGATTTGGTACTTCTGCATAAACCAATGTGTGGCTTCTAGTGCACCTTGGATAGGGATGTTGCTGTAAAGCGCCTCTATATCCATGGTGACTAATATTTGCAAGGTATTACAGAATTTAGCATTCTCTACCAGGTTTATGATTTGTCTTGTGTCTTGCACATAGCCTGGGATTCGAGCAATGTGAGGGCATAAGATGGCATCGATATACTTGGCTAAAGGTTCAGTTATTGAACCAATAGTAGTAACTATTGGCCTCAAAGGTGGATCATTTGTATCTTTGTGCACCTTTGGTATACCATAAATGCTTGCAAGTTTAGAGTTGTCTATATTTAAATATTGCCATTCCTTATTGCAGATCTCATCCTCTCTTAGTGCTTTTAGTGCTTTGTCTGTTAATTTTCTTATATTTGCTCTGGTTTGTGCAGTGGAGTCTTTAGTTATGCGAGTATAAAACAGAACAAAGCAGGTAAGAGTGCGCGGTGAAGTATGCGAGCTGAAGTCAGCTCGTGCGCAGTTTGAAAGTGGAATGGCAGTTCAAGTGTAAATAGCGGTTAAACTGTCAAAGAGGTGAAGCACAGCCAAAGTCCAAAACACCACAAAAACTTACAAGATAAGTACACACCCGATCACATGGGTTGCTTGTAGGTGGGTTGGCGGCAGAAGAGAAATGATTCACAACTCCCAGTGACACACACGCAAGTGCTAGGCTAGCAAAATACATCAGGACAGGGAGAACCAGCTGTTTTTATCATGGGGTCAGGGGGTTCCCATTTCCAGTTGTGGCACTTAAAAAATGCAAAAAGTCTGTAAATTTCCTTTGTGGAACAACGCACAGCAAACAGTTGCTGCGCCACAACTTGGTCAGAAGAAACAGCTGGAAACAGCAGACCGCAGTTGCAGTTATCAGAAACAGCTGGGGTTTGACCTTTTCCCCAGAACGCCAGATATCCTGGCAGAAGCCTCAGTGGAGTCAGCTCCATGCAAGAATCCAGAAGAGGCACATGCAGAGACAATATATATGCTCCCTTGACGGCAGTCACAAGGAAATGTATAAAGTGAAGTAATATTCCTTAAAAATGACTCCTCCTCTTCAGGTTGCAGTAAGTAGACAACAGGACTAACAGGAAAGCAGCAGAGGGGTAGAAGTAGGCAGCATAAGCAGGGGATTTCTCCAACAGATTGTATGAGAAGTTCTAAGGTAAGCATCAAATTACAGCAGGGACTGGCTCTTAAGGAATTTGGACGACCGGTGAAATGGTCACTGGTGGGGCTCGCAGGGTGCTAGTGTGCGTAAGAATCAGTAGGAAGTAGTAAACGAAGTTCATACCTTGTTGTTACTTGAATATTGAAAGTCCATTAAAGCGTTGGGTTTCAGTTCACCCAAATTGTCGCCAAAATGTGTAGTGAAGGATGATCAGGGTCCACGTAGTTTCATGTAATATGTTTATTTAAAATAAGATGGTACAAGGATAAGAGTGCATTCATTAAGTAAAGGTAAAGGAAAGAACCCTACCAGGAGCAGGATGGTACCAGCTCAGCCCTAACTCTCAACTGAATTCAAAGAGATATGCAGCATTCTATTACATCATAAGAATGACAACATTCTACAGGACTAGGCAGGAGGCAATGGAGAAGGAAGTATGAAGTGGAGACACTACACAGTTGTGATTTCTAATCCTGGAATTGGCCCTTGACTGCAAACTGTGTGATTAGGACTTACCACCTAACCACTCTCTTTCTAAAAGTGTTAATGTGTGAAAAGTATTTTAAATAATAAATCTCTCCTTGGTGTATCCGCTTCTGGTTCATCTTCATGAAGGTTTGTCTTTTATATTGATATGATCACCCCTTGACAAAACCAATAGGCCTGCCTTTATATAATTATGTGGTTACCATTTAACAACGCCAATAGTCTTCCCATTATATAATGATATAGTCACCCTTTGACAGAGCTAATAAGCCTACCTTTTATACATTCATGTGGTGTGTTTTTTAAATGACACCCTTTTATATTGTGATAAGTGATCTCATTAGCTGGCTATGAAAGGTGGAGCTGGCCACCCCCGGTTGGTTTGGGTGTAGGACCTGTCTGCCACAGGCCAGTGTCGTTATAGTTAGGTATAGTAGTATGATCATACAGTGTGTTAACAAAACCCTAGAAATTCACTGAAAAAACAACAATTAAAGTGATGTTAATGTTAAGTAGAGTAATATCTTACATGTAAAAAAATAGAAAATCTCAGAAATTCACTGAAAAAAAGAAAGGTTAAACAGGTTACAGTTAGGGGTGGTGATAATGTATTTCTTTATGTTAAAAAAGACCCCTAGAAATTCACTAAAAGAACAGAGATTAAAGTGACACAATAGTTATATCTGGAATAACAGATTACTCTTAATTTAAAAAGCCTTAGAGAGTCACTAAAAAAGGGAAAGGCTAAACTGAGGTTATAGTTAGGTGAAAACGTGAGTTAGAAAACCATTGTAAACAAAAAACACTGACATTCACCAGTTATAGTTTACTGAGCTAACTATATCTTATGCCACGCTACACACAACTTAAAACCTCACATATTACATCACTCATGGCATGTTCAATGACATCACTGATGACATATCAAATGACAACATTGATTACATCACTGATGGTGTCGTCCATCATACTGATGCTCAATTTACCAGTACCAGTACATCCTTTGAAAACTGTAAAAAGTATGAAATGGGGCAAAATCATGAAAAGCATAAATTACATACACATATGTGCTTACATAAAATTATTTCACTGTAGCCCTCTCACTCTTGAGACACTAGTACCATTAGGTGCCAAAGCTCCTGCTATGCACATCCTTCACCATGTGTACAGCTCTTCATGGACAGCCCACTCACTCCAGACATCCAATCCCCATTAGGTGACCAAGCTCCTACAATGCACAACCTTCATCCTGCGCACAGCTCTTAATGGAGTGGCCCCTAACTCTAGACATTCTAGGCACAATATTTGGCCGAGCCATTACTTCACAAAGCCTTCGCCCTACACACAGCTCTTCATGGAGAGGATCCTCCCTCCAGACATCAAAGCCCCTTTAGGTTGCTAAGCATGGCATTCCCAGACACCATCCTTGCCCTTCTGAACCTCTCCCTGATCCAAGGAACTGTGCCGTCAGTTTTTAAAGAAGCAGTGGTTATCCTGCTGCAAAAAAGCAAGGCATTGATCCATATAAGCTATACAATTCTGGACCTATATCTCTCCTTGCCTTTCCCGGCTAAATTATTGGAGATGCATGGAGCTAGATCGTTTAGCTCCTTCATAGAGGGAACACATTTTCTAGACACCCATCACTCAGGTTTCTGTCCATCCCATTCTACTGAATCTGTTATACTCTTCATCATGGATGATCTAAAAGGAAAGGCGGTTAAGGACTGCACGCAGGCCCTGATTCTCTTAAACCTGTTTGCAGCCTTGGATACAGTTAACCACAAAATAGTGATGGACCGTATTGCTGCAGCTGGTGTCAGAGGTGTTTTGAGTTGGTTCAAACCCTTCTTAAAGGACCGCAAGCAATCAGTGTGGCTCTCACCCTACAAATCCGGTACTGTAAATATGAGTTCTGAAGTTCCGCAAGGCTCCTCTCTTTCCCTGATTCTCTTTAATGTTAATATTCATCCACTCATATCTAGACTTCGTCAGATGCGGAAAAAGATTTACAACTATGCTGACGACTTGCAGTTGATCTTTACCATTGAAGAGTCATCAAAATCAGAGGAGTTTCTTAGAAACTCCATGCTATTCATCAAGAACTGGATGAATAGCAATCAAATAAAATTGAACTTGGAAAAAACAGAAATCCACTCAATTTTTAATTTCCAATGCTCTACCGGTGCCCAAATCCGTTTGCCTAGTTGCATTGCTTTACGACCTTTTTCTTCATACAATGATTTCTCCAATGTATACATTCATAGCATTCTTATAAGCCATTGGTTAAATGACGGGGGATTAGGATCCTTCCATAGGGTAGCTATACAAAGTCAGGATATAGCCATTGCAATGTATATAAATTCTTGATGGGGGATATCCTGCCCATCTCTCCCTACACCCAAAATCATAATCTTGTTTGTTAAGCCAAGTGATATCCTTAATTCATCCCTAAAAAATATTTCCATCGCCTTTTTGAAAGGATTTAATTTTGGACATGCCGAAAACATGTGGATAGTATCAGCTTGTGTGCTTTGACATCTGGGACACGATATTCCACTAATTTCCCCCCATTGTGCTATTTTATACAGCGTATAATATAATTCAGAGGTCTTCAAACTTTCTGATGCCGAGACCCCCTTGTTAAACCTTTTTAGGCGTAAGGACCCCCTTCCGAGAAAAGTTTCTAGAAACTGGTACTCCTCATCATCAACTTTTGACAACCATAAATGCGCCTGTTAGACCTCATCACATCCCTCCATCATTCATCCACCCACACTTTCACACATCCATCCATCCACCCTTTCATCCTTTCATCCATACATCCATCCTTCATCCATCCACCCTTTCATCCTTCCATCCATCCTTTACCCATCCACCCTTCCTTCCATCCACCCATCATTCATCCACCCACCTTTTCACACATCCATCCATCATTCATCCATGCAACCTTTTATCCATTCATACATCCATCCACCCTTTCATCTTCCCATCCATACATCCATCCACTCTTTCATCCTCCCATCCATCATCCATCCACCCTTTCATCCATACATCCATCCACCCACCCTTTCATCCATCCATCTACCCATCATTCATCCCCCCACCTTTTCACACATCCATCCATACATCCTTCATCCGTCCACCCTTTCATCCTTCCATCCATACATCTATACTTCATCCATCCACCCTTTCATCCATCCATTCACACATCCACCCATCTTTTTACACATCCATCCATCCATCATTCATCCATCCATCCACCCTTTCATCCTTCCTTCATCCGTCCACCCTTTCATTCTTCCATCCATACATCTATCCTTCACCAATCTATCCTTCATCCATCCACCCTTTCATCCTTCCATCCATACATCCATCATTCAACCATCCACCCTGTCATTCATCCATTCACTCATCATTCATCATTCATCCACCCACCTTTTCACACATCCATCCATCCATCGTTCATCCATCCACCCTTTCATCCATCAATTTACCCATCCTTTACCCATCCACCCTTCCTTCCATCCACCCATCATTCATCCACCCACCTTTTCACACATCCATCCATCATTCATCCATGCAACCTTTTATCCATTCATACATCCATCCACCCTTCCATCCTCCGATCCATACATCCATCTTTCATCCATCCACCCTTTCATCCTCCCATCCATACATCCATCCTTCATCCATCCACCCTTTCATCCTCCCATCCATATATCCATCCTTCATCCATCCACCCTTTCATCCATCCACCCACCCTTTCATCCATCCACCCATCATTCATCCCCCACCATTTCACACATCCATCCATGCATCATTCATCCATGCAACCTTTTATCCATCCATCCACCCTTTCATCCTCCAATCCATGCATACACCCATCCTTCATCCATCCACCCTTTCATCCTCCGATCCATACATACATCCATCCTTCATCCATCCATCCTTCCATCCATACATCCATCATTCATCCATCCACCCTTTCATCCATCCATTCACCCATCATTCATCCACCCATCTTTTTACACATCCATCCATCCATCCATCATTCATCCATCCACCCTTTCATCCATCCATCCTTCATCCGTCCACCCTTTCATTCTTCCATCCATACATCTATCCTTCACCAATCTATCCTTTATCCATCCACCCTTTCATCCTTCCATCCATACATCCATCATTCATCCATCCGCCCTTTCATTCATCCATCCACTCATCATTCATCCACCCACCTTTTCACACATCCATCCATCCTTCAGCCTTTCATCCATCCACATCCATCCATCCTTCAGCCTTACATCCATCCATCCACCCATTATTCATCCACCCACCTTTTCTGTGCCTCTCTCATGGGGGGGTGGGGGGGGGGGGGGCTTCAGTATCTCTCTGCGTCGTCTTCCTTCTTTCCCGCTCATGGGAGGGCATCTCTGTGCCTCCCTGCTGGGGGCGGGGGACGTGTCACGGGACCCACAGGTTTCAGGTGCGCAACATCCATTGAACGCAAAGCGATAAACTACAGCCACTCCCTCAGCCACAATGCCCCCCCCAGCTCCCCCCAGCCCGTGTATGTGAGCCCGGCTGAAACCACTTCAGGGACACACACAGTCACACCCGAGTACTTGACAGGTCTTTCAAAGACCTTTTACTTGTTAATGAGGCGTTAATGTTTTTCACACCTAGGTGTGAATTAGGCCTCCGCCGTGAACACCCTCGATCAGCCCAATGCCAGGAACTGCACTCTGCAGAATCTGCGACCCCCTTCCCAGGACTCCACGACCCCCCTGGGGGTCGCGCCCCACAGATTGAAGACCGCTGATATAATTCATGGAAGGTTTTATAGCATTGTGCTTTTAAATTAGCAACTTTAACAATAGAGTTAGCAAACTGCAGTGATTTTTCCCCCTCGTTTCCCACTAAGTTTAGCTTCGTCCTCCATTTAGCGAAGATTGTAGTCCTATCGTCTTCTTTACATTCACTCAGCACCCCATATAATTGTGGGATTGAGCAACCCTTCTCATTTTGAATATATTCCATCAAATCCTCTCTTTTAAAATAATCTCCCCTATGCAGTTTCTTTTGTATTACTGATCTGATCTGTAGGTATTTGGAAAAAGTCTCTACGATCTAACTTAAATATTTGACAAGCCCTTTCAAATGAGATTATGCCCGTATCCTCTATAATATCTCCTATAGTACAAACCCCAGCACTATCCCATCTTTTTATAACTTGATCATGGAACACTTCAGGGAGTAGCTTATTATTATATAAAGGTGTATAGAGGCTCATCCGTCCAAACTTGATATTTTTGCGGACCATAGACCATACCGATTTAGCTGCTGCAAATACCTTAAACTTTGTTCTTTTGTAGTAGCTAAACTCTTTAAATGTAAGTAATCCTTTATTGGAATCTCTAACTAATAAATCATATGTGTCTGGTATATCAAGTCCATCTCGCCATCTATCGTTAGTGTTCCCCCCAAGTAGTCCTCTAAGATACTGTAAAGATGCTGCTAGATAATATTCTTTAAAATCTGGAACTGCTAAACCTCCCTTTTCTTTAGAAAGAGACATCCTTTTTATGGACCTCTGAGTTTTACCTTTTGCCCATATAAATCGATTACAGACCCTTTCAATATCCTTAAACCAATTATTATGAAATATTAAAGGGATAGTTCGAAAGAAATATAACATCTTTGGAAGAAACATCATCGTGATTACATTACAACGTCCGATTATTGTAAGATGTAGATTATCTAACCTACCAAAATCTTCTTTAGCCTTTCTGATTACCGGAGTGAGGTTTTCCTCCACTAGCTTAGGCAAGTTAGATGTTATAGTTATACCCAAGTAGACAGCCGAGTCTGTTACTCTAACATCGTCTATTACAGCAAATTGGTTAACAACTATCTGTGTTGTAGGCTGGTTCAATTTGTACCCAGACCAAGACCCATATTTTTTTGCCTCTTTTTCTATTTCCACTAGCGCTGTTGCTGGGGTAGGTGACGTGATTGCTAGGTCATCTGCATAACCCAAAATTTTTGTCTCATAGCCATTCAATACAATAGGACATATGAGCTTATTTCTTTCTATGTGTCTTATGAAAGAGTCAATGTAGCAAGCAAAGAGCAACGGTGAACAGGGACAGCCTTGTCTAGTTCCTCGCTTGATGTTAATATTTTCACTCTGTTCCCCCGCTACTCTTACTTTTATGACTGGATTTTTATATAGCGCTTTCAATCCCCCTATATACTTTTGCCCAAAATTGAGTTTATACATTGTTGTCCAAAGAAAACCCCACGAGACCCTATCGAAAGCTTTTTCTGCGTCTAATAATATTAAAGACATAGGGTCTCGTGAGGCTGTCGTTCCATCAAACAAGGTAATGACTCTTCTAATGAAATCGGCTGTCCCCCTGCCTGGGATAAACCCATGTTGGCGGGGTGAGACCACCTTTCCAATTATCAAGCTCAATCTATTAGCTAATATTTTCGAATAGGCCTTTGTATCGCTGTTCATCAAGCTAATTGGTCTATATGACCCGGGATCAGTGGGAATTTTATTCTTTTTTAATAAAACCACCATTGTCGCTTCACTCCAGGAATCGGGCGGTTCAGCTCCTTCCTGGATCGAAACCATGAGTGTATTGATATCCCCCTCTAGTATTTCAAAGAATTTCTTATAAAATTCTAAGGGTATGAGGTCAGGTCCTACAGCTTTCCCTGATGGTAGTCCACTAAAAGCCAGTTGAATTTCTTCTCGTGTAAATTTTGTCTCCAGACTAACCCTATCTTCTTCCGTAACTTTGTCTAGTACCGCCTCTTCCAGATATGTTTCTATATCTCTCTTTCCTAGCTCCTCTCCCTCTTGATTTTCTTATAAAAGTTCTGAAAAACTGCGCAGATTTCCTTTGGGTTTTTAACTACCACTCCTCCTTCTGTGATCATTTCAGTTATCTGTCCCTTAGTAACTGCCTGTCGAGTTCTTATCGCCAACATACGTCCAACTTGCTCATTATATTCATATTGCTCTTCTCTTCTTGCTAAATACTTCTCGGCTGCTCTTGAGCTATATACTTCCCCTACTGCTATTTTAGCAATAGCTAATTTTTGAGTCACCTCTGTCACATCTCCTTTCTCTACTATAGTCTTTATCAGATCTTCCTCCAAATCCGCCACAGCTTAATCTTATTCTCTAATAATACTTTTTGCATTTTGTTGCGTCTAAGAGAGTAGCTTAAAGTTTCTCCTCTGATACCAGCCTTCATCACGTCCCAAACCACTGAAGGTCGTGCGTACCCCTATTATGTTCCAAAAATTCTCTTAACCAATTTTCCATAAGGGTAACATAATCAGCATCATATAATAAAGCTCTCTCAAATGACCAAGAAGAAAGATTTAACATTGCATTTGCCAGAACAATCTTTAGGACTAGAGGGTTGTGGTCCGACATTAATCTTGGTAATTTTTTGATTGTAACAATCGGTAGCAATGCAGGTGAGATCAAGAAATAATCAAGCCTTGCTACTGTTTTGTGCGGAGCCGAATAGTATGTACTACCTCCTCCTCCCATAATCTGCTCCCAGGTATCAGTTAAGCCATTATCCCTCATAAGTTTAACCAGTGCTCTATGACTTTTTTTTTCCTCCCTTTAAACCTATCTACATCATTCTTCCGTAGCCCTGCAAGACCATTTATATTTAAATCACCACACACTATGATCGGAAGTGGCCAGCTAGAGAGCCGTGCATTTATTTGGCTAAAAATATCAGGGTCATCCACCGTAGGGGCGTAAATTAAACATAAAGTAAAATTCAGATGATATATTTGTAATTCAGCTAAAACCCATCGGCCGTGTTTAACTGCCTGATGTTTCTTCAGTTTAACACTATTTCCTCGAGCCAGTATCGCTACCCCACATGTCCTTGTACCCTGGGTAGTACATACCAAAACCAGATAACCCAATTGCTCTAGTAGATATTTCTGCGAGAATTCAACATGCGTTTCTTGCAAGCATATTAAATCTGCTTGCAGTGTTTTAAAATATTCCTTTAGCTCTCTTCTTTTTCTCGCCTCGTTTAAACCACAAACATTAATTGTTACTATGTGCATGAAATTTTAAGTTTCTTAGCCATTTTTTCTCTAGTTCTTTTTTATCCTTATTCCATTTAGTAAGCATTCTGCCTTTTTCCCTCAGTATCTGTGATTCTCTCCCGCCATTACTATACAATAGTTTCTTCTTTTCCTGATGATGAATTTTTGCCCTTTTTTCCCCCCCTGTAGCAAGACATTCCCCACCCCCTCACTCTCCCCTCCCCCCACCACTTCTTGAGGCATCCTGGGACCTAGATCCCTAGGTGTGGGCGGCCGAGTGATCCGAACATCACCACTCGCTCGATCGCCTGATTTGTCAAGAAACTTTACATATATAGCATCTCAGATGGCTAGTTTTTCCCTTCCTGTTTTTTCAGTTCAGAAAGTTTGTGCAGATACGCCTCCGCTTGGATCTCGCTAACAAAGTTCCTTGAGGTTCCTTTAAAAAGTACTTTTAAACGTGCTGGATTTAGCAAATGAACAGTTGCTCCTATCTTTTCAAATGGGACAAAAAGTTGCTGCAGCCTCCAGCGGTGTTCGACCGTTGCATGAGCAAAATCTGGGCGAACAAAAAACTTGTTCCCTTGATATTCCTTTTTGCTCATCGGTCGGGCTAGGTCAAAAATTGCTTCTCTTAAAAGAAAATTTCTGAAGCAGACCAACATAGCTCTTGGATATTGGTTTTCTTTTGGAGGTCGTTTGGGGAGTGTTAGTGGAAACCGATGAGCGCGTTGAACTTCACGCTCTAGTTCCCATGTTTGAAGTTCAGGCATAGAAGATTTTAAGAGGTTGATGATATATCCCTTCGGATCGCTTCCCTCTGCACCTTCTGCAATGCCCAAAAAGCGTAGGTTGTTTCTCCTTCCCCGGTTCTCAAGATCCTCCACCTTTGTCATTAGATCTTCAATAATTCCGGCTTGGACCTTTTCCCTGCTTTGAAGTTTAATAACATCTGCTTCCAGATTTTCTGTGCGGGTCTCTACCGATACCATTCTATCCTCTATCTCGGTGCAAGTATTATCCACCTTCTGGATAGCGCCATGAAGTTGTTGGATAGCTTCGTGATTTCTTTGGCTGTCTATTTTTACATCTAGGTGGAGATCCTTTATGGTCTTCAGGACCTCGCTCAATGTTGGTTCCGTAGAAGATCCTGATTTGCCAGTTTCATGATGTTGCTTTTCCTTATATTTTTCGCCTGCACCCGTATTCGAGCATTGGAAATTAAGAATAGAGTGGTAATCTATTCTATAATATTAATTTATAACATTATTATAATTTTTACTATTTGTCTCTTGTTTTCATGAACTTTAGTTTGTTTGTGCAAAGACTTATATGACCTGTGAAATTATTCTTTTTCTCTCGTTCATAATGATGCATATCTGCTAAAAGAAATGTATATCTGGAATGAAATAATTGATTGTAATCATGTGGAATTGTACTCTCTGATGATGAATAATAAAAAAAAAAAGGAAAAATCAGATATCATTCACTATCCCCAAAAACAAACTCCTGCATTGGACTCCTGCCCACGGGCCCCTGGAGTTAGGCTCTGCATCCACCACAAAGACTACGATTAAGAGTCTGGGCATACAGATAGACTTGGATCTCTCTCTCTCTCTTTGAGTACGAAGATTGGTTTAGTTACCTCTGCATGCTTCTTCCAACTCCGGAAACTGCAAAAGATCAGAAGATTTTTTACCAGAGGCCAGCATCCAAATCACTATTGCCCTGATTCTATCCAAAATTGACTATGGACACGCGATGTACCTTGGCCTCCCGTAAAATCAGAAACACTGCCTGCAGATGATACAGAATCAAGCTGCCAGAATCATTTACCAACAAGACAGACAATGTCACATCAGACCGCTGCTGAAAGAGCTTCGCCTGCTCCCGGTGGATCAGCGTTCTCTGTTTAAAACAGGATGCATCCTGTTTAAAGCCATAAAAGGTATTGGCCCGAAGTATATATGTTTGAGAATCCTCAAATATTCCCCCTGCGATCCTTAGGATTCATGCACATGAATCTATTGGCAGTCCCAAGAGTCAGGCGCCAATGGACAGGAGGGTCACGGTTCTCTATACTGGGCCATCAACTTTGGAAATCTTTGCCTACATCCCTGAGACTCGAAATGGATTATCTGTGTTTCAGAAAAATGCTGAAGACTTGTCTTTTTACTCAAACGCACTCTTAGATTGGACTTCCTGATATCGGTCACTCAATAACAAATTTCTGTGCCAAGAGACCTGCAGGTGAGCGTGACCTTTACAAATTCACAATAACATAACAAAATGCATTTAAAGAAAAAATCTTCCTGAGAAGCATCAGTATATCAGTCCTTCAGCAACAAATTCCTCCTGGCTGCCACTGAAGCTCCACCAGAAAGAGCTGTTGGTGGGACCACACGGGAATAGATGTAAAAAAGAAACTCAATTGTATGCTTCTTGACTTCCAGCAGTCCAGTAGTCTCTTCTCATTTTCACAAGTTTGAAAAGTTCTTTAAAGAGTGAAACCAATGATTGTCCATCATGTGCCCTGGAAATTCAAGCTCTTAGGTAGGGATGGGCAGAATATTCCGTTCCTCCATTGGAATTGGCGGACTTTTGGCAACTCTGCATTACTCTTGTAACGTGGAGTTCCGGAAAAATTCCGCCAATCGCCACAGGGTTTTTTTCTTGTGTGCAGCTCCACAATGGTAAATTGGTGAGTGCATGACTTGTGGCCCCCTAGCGCAAGGAAGATATCTGGTGAGATTTTTCTAAAATGGACGGTTGCAATCATTCATGTTCTGAAGGCTTTCAAGTGGCAACAAAATCAACTTGAATAGCTGTGCTTTCTGGTGCACCACGTAGTGCCGATCGAGCTGATTTTTCAGTGTGGAACACACTACCTGTGTGAAATCACAGTGCGAGCAGCGCAATGTGCCTATTTCTGCCCAATGGCGGTACTCCAAAGAACCTAGCTGAATTTTTATATAACTCTGCGGAATTATGCTGAGTCAAATTCCACAGGGTCCGCCCACCCATACTCTAAGGGCTACATGAGAGCGAGAATACATTTTCGCAAGAGCTCAATCAACTGTCTTAACTGTAGCATCCTTTGGAATCACTTCTTCTGCCATTGATGTGCAACCCCCAAGTTCGGTCAACCACAGAATAAACATTCACTGTATAAGGATGTTTAGAATGTATATCTAATAAGGAATACAGCCTGATCATAATTCTGAGCAGAGCAATTTTATCTGGAGCTATTTATTCTTGTAACATCCATCGCAAAGGAATCAATTGGGCTTTCCAACCAAGACGCTCTCTGGACTTGGCTTAGGACAGAATTTGAAGAGGATCCTGGAATTAAAGGAGCAGGAAAGTCCCATATTGTCTCTGATTTGTGCCAGCACTGAAGGAAGCAGGTCTACAGAAGTATATTTCCCTTTCTGGTTTTGAGGGAAACAGACTTCATCCCCCTCTGAGAAAGAATTATTGTCAGGCAAAGAGTCAGTCTGAGTCTCCTTTCTCTGAGCAGTCAATGGAGGCAAAAGAAATGGGCTTTATTTTTGAGGTTTTGATGCAGGGCAGTCCCACAAGGAATGGATGTATGTTGGAGGGGCGTGGCTTGGGCGCCGATGGCGATGGTCGCCTGAGAGCTCGGCTCCGGGACTGAGCCCGTGATTATCCTGTAAATCGGAGGCTGCGGGGCACCCCAGCCCCCGCATTCTGCTGATCGGCCCGACGGAGACCTGCCGGGGCCCTTGGCGCGGTCTGAACAAGCGGTGACCCGGCGAAAAATCGAAGTTTGTGGAATTGCGGAGTGCGACCCAACATGGTGCCCGGACTTCATTGTCCCCTTGGCCGGATCCATTAGACTGGAGGAACATCACCAGCAGCGGCGCACCCCCTGCTCTGCCGTCTCCCAGTGGTGTGTGGATCTGGACATCGGTCAGATCGGACTCTTTCAACGAGGATTGCACTCGGATGGGCGGATGCCCACGCTATAGTGGATCCCGCACGCGGACGTCTGGAGGTCCCGGCGGTGGCCCCACTCCCTACACCGCACTTGGCTACTTTTTCCTGGCCGACCCACTTCCATGGGAGGCGCAACCTTTTGGCGCCGCAAATCGTCCGGTGGAGTTGGTGACCCTCACCCCGGGACTTTATCGGCCGTGCGGGCCTGCCCGACCTGGCAACGATTGTCTCCGCCTCCTCCTCGGTGCCCTCAGACGACGTGGTGGTGGCGCGAGCCGAAGCTGAGAAGGTCCAACAGGCCCTGGAGACGGGGATCTCCGGCACTCGACCTGAGGCCCAGCAAACGGGAGAGTCATAGCCGGCGCCTGCACTCGGAGACGCCTGCTCCTGGGCCCGCACGGGGTGCTCCCGGCGACATGGGGAAACCTAGAGGAGCCAAGGGGGCTACCCCAGCCGCCTCAGACTCGGAGACCCAGGACAAGGAGGAACGTGGGGACCCAGAGAGTTCTGGTGGTGCATCAATGCAACAGCAATTTGACAGCGTCTTAGAGGCGATAGCGACCACGCGCTCGGCCCTCCAGCAGGACATTGCCCAGGTAGCGACGAGCCTAGGTCTCCTTAGAGCGGACCACGGCAAACTTTCGGACCGGGTCAAGGAAGTGGAGAGCTTGGTGAAAACCTTGGAGCCGGCGCAGCGAACCTTGGCTGCGACTATGAAGGATGCTCTATCCCGGATTACGGCCCTGGAGCAGAGAGCGGAGGATGCGGAAGGCCGTAACAGGAGGAACAACATTCGTGTGGTGGGCCTGCCGGAAAAGATTGAGGATGGCGACATGGTGGCATACTTGGAGGCCTGGCTCCGAGACACGGTGGCCCCGGAGGGTCTATCCTCCTTCTACACCCTGGAGCGTGCCCATAGAGTCCCAGCGAGGCCACCGCAGCAGGGACGTGCCCCGAGACCGGTGGTGGCACGGTTATTGCACTTTAGGGACAGAGACCTCATCCTCAATGCCGCCAGACATAATGGTCCATTCAAAGTGGCGAACAGCCAGGTGAACATCTTCCCGGATTACACCTATGAAACTCAACGCAGACGGTTTTCCTTCCTGGCGGTCAAGCGCGAGCTCAGGAGCGAGGGCATCCAGTACTCGCTCCTATATCCTGCGAGGCTCCGCATAATTGTCGATGACAAAACTCAATTCTTTGATACCCCAGAGGATGTCTGTAACTGGCTTGAACTCTATAGAGCAGGGAAAGATGGCTTCGGCTCCTCATCTCAGCAGGCGGCGGAGCCGGAGCAGAGACGGCGATCCAAGAGGATTCGGAGTCGCCGTGGCCGCTCAGGGGGACCCTCAACTGCAGAGACATCGACGGAGCGGAAGGGAGTGCTGGAGGTGTTATCTGCGCTGTCTGGCTCACGGGACGATGCCATTGAGGAGGAGGCGGACCCTGGTGACGAGGGGGCACCGACGGACTCCGAGGAATCGGTGACTGATAGCGTCCATACGCCGGTGATCACACCGAAATCGGTGGAAGACCTTCTGGATGGACAGGGGTAACGGGGTGAGCTACTTCATTTTGGGAGGGGGCCCGGCAGGGGGGTGGTGGATGCCGACAATTGATGCTGACTCCCGGGGTAGGGAGGGTGGGGTGCCCTGTTTTTGCCCCGAGGGTTTTTGGCACTGTTTTGGGCTTGCTTTAGTCCTGGTGGCCTGAGCGTCGAGGGCCCACTGCCTCCGCCCGGCCCGCACCTGGCCCTTAAGGCCTTCCTACGGTGGCGACCGCAGGATTAGTAGGGGATAGTGGGTTGTTGGAGGGTATGGTTTGGATGGGAACTAGATGGTGCTATTTGGGTCCTGTTCTGGGGAGGGTGGATGGGGATTTGGTTCATACTTGGGTTGTTAAGTTTTGGTTGGGGAAAATGGCCGCCATCAGTGCTGGGATGATTGATGTCCTTTCTTTGTTGGGACCCAGATGGGGAGACTTTGCGAGAACGATATGGGACAATGGCTGATGTTGCTAATCTGAAATGTGTTACTTGGAACGTGCGGGGGCTTCATACTATGTCCAGGCGTCACAAAGTCCACGCTTATTTAGTGCGTAGGGGGGTACAAATGGCGCTACTGCAGGAGACTCATCTGAACAAGGCGGAAGGGGCGGCGCTACAGCGTAGATGGAGGGGGCAGGTCTTTTGCACTTCGTACTTCGCGTATGCCAGAGGGGCGGTGATTTGGGTTAGAGCTGGGGTTCCCTTCCAGGTCACGAAAACAGTGATAGATCCAGAGGGGCGTTATGTGGCCATTTCGGGCACTTTGGGAGGGAGAGACCTAAACGTTTGCTGTGTGTACGCTCCTAATGTAGACCAGACTGCCTTCCTTTCCAGGTTATCAGGCTCGTTGGCCCACTTCTTCTCCGGGCCCCTCCTGCTCGGTGGAGATTTCAACTCAGTAGTGGATGTAGACACTGACCGCTCGCATCCACCCCTTCCCGATTCTCCGGTTCGTCGCATGGCTAAGGGTCGTAGGGATTGGCAGACTCACTGGGGTCTAACGGATATCTGGAGGGCGCAACACCCCACAACTAGGGACTATTCCTACTTCTCGAGCCTCCATGAGTCGCACGTTAGACTGGACGGATTTCTTGGCTCGCCCGAACTGGTTTCAGCAGCGGTCCGGTCTGAATATTTGACCAGGACCATATCAGACCATAACCCCCTCCTGCTGGACCTTCGTTGGTTTCCCGGGGTGCCTGCGGTGCCCACCTGGAAATTACGGCCCGAGATCCTTGAGGACGGTGTTTTCAGGGCGGACCTAGGTGATAAGATCTCAGAGTACTTTGAGTCCAACGGCGGCACCGCGAGCTCGAGAGCGTTAGAGTGGGACGCTTTTAAGGTGGTGGTGAGGTGATACTGTATTTCTAAAAAGGTCGGCATGAGGCGAATTATCCTCGCCGACCTAGATGCAGCGGACCGGAAACTCCGCGAGCTGGAACTACGCCGCCCCAGGCGTCCTGAATTGCAGGTACGCACAGCGGAGGCGAAGGAGGCGGTGGCGGCGGAGGTCGAACGGCTTCGCTGTTTTGACTACAAGGCCTATACGGTTCGGTCCATCGCAGAGGGGGATAGGTCGAGCGCGTTGCTGGCATGGCTAGCCAACCCTACGCGTCAGTCCTCATTGACGACGTCCATGCGCAAGGCAGACGGAACCGAGGTGTACACTCAGCCTGAGATTCTGAGCTGCTACCGGCAATATTACGAACGTTTGTACCGCAGTCGCTCTGCCCGAGACCCTGATCTGCTTGATAAGTATCTACGGCCTCTGGAGCTCCGAACAGTGGAGCAGGATGTGGCGAAAGCCCTGGGGTCCGACATAGAACTGGGAGAGATCCGTAGCGCCATTAAAAGGATGGCGAGGAATAGGACCCCGGGCCTGGACGGCCTTCCTGTGGAGTTCTATGCAGCTTATGCTGACCTCCTAGCCCCTAGGTTATTGATAGTATACAGAGAGGCGAAGAGGCTTGGGCGACTCCCGGGCTCGATGTGCGAGGCATTGGTGGTTCCACTCCTCAAGCCCGGAAGGGACTCATCCGATCCGGGGTCTTACCGTCCCTCATCAATGCTGACGGTTGACTATAAAATACTGAGCAGCATCTTGGCCTCGAGGCTGCTGGGACACATGAGCTCCCTGGTGCATGAGGACCAAGCTGGCTTTATCCCCAGGCGTAACACGACCATGAACATTCGCAGGTTGTTCCGCTTGCTAGGGGAACCGCTTGTGGACGCCCCGTGCCCGGTTGTCTTATCGGTAGACCTAGAGAAGGCTTTTGATAGCCTGGAATGGGACTGCCTTTGCACTGTGCTACGGAGGTTCGGCCTCGGTGAGGGCTTCATCAGATGGACCAAGGTTCTGTATGCCTCTGCATCGGCCAGGGTTCGGGCGGGACCGCTGATTTCCTCACAATATCCGGTGGAACGGGGCACGAGGCAGGGATGTTCGTTATCCCCACTTCTCTTTGCGCTGGCGGTGGAGCCACTTGCGCTGCATCTCCGGTCGGGAGCCCATTATACGGGCCTGTGGACTCCTTCGGGCCCGCACTACATTTCGCTGTATGCAGACGACCTGCTGCTCTTCCTAGAGGACCCGCTCGCTGCCCTGCATGGAGCTGCGACGGCGCTCACGGAGTTTGGGGAGGTCTCGGGCCTCCGGGTGAATTGGACTAAGACCTGTCTTTTCCCGGTTCGCAGGGGCACCCCTACCCCTGCTCTAAGTAGGGAGATTAGATGGGAACCCGACTGCTTTAAGTACCTGGGGGTGTACGTCTATCATGAACCATCTGACCTCCTGGATGGGAACATTGCCCGCGGCACTCGAGCGCTTCGAGGCAGTATGGACTTCTGGGCCACGCTACCGCTCTCGGTGGCAGGGCGGATCGCTTTGCTTAAAATGGTGGCGCTTCCCCGGTTGTTATATTATTTCCGGACACTACCGATCTGGGTCACACCGGCCACGTTTCGACTATTACGATCAATGATAGTCGGATTCCTCTGGGGCTTGGGCCGCCGGCGGGTGGCCCTCCAGACCCTGATGAGGCCGAAGGATGAGGGTGGGCTTGCGGTGCCGGACTTTGAAATGTATTATTTAGCGGCGCAGCTCCAGACCTTCACCCAGGAGATCGCCCGGGAATTCCGGGGCCCAGAAGACAGAAGGGGAACGGGTATGGCCAGGCATGTTCTCTCCTTCATAGCGCTGCGACAACGTTTGGCCTTACAGGACTTGTCGCTGGAGGAGCGGACCGTTCGCCTGTGTTGGAACCGAGCTCACGCCCGGGGCCACCTGAGAACACCGTATGCGCCCGAAATACCTTTGGGGATGCTGACGGCTTTGCCCCATGGCGGCGATTGGTCACGGTTGGCGAACTGGGAGGACGCCGGCTTACAGCTAATAGGTGACCTATACGAGGACGGGGCGCTCTTGCCCTTTCAGGAGCTCATTGATCGCTTCGAGATCCCCCGCGGCGACTTTCTGCTGCACTCGGCCCTTGTCCGAGCGATCCAGGCGCACTGGAAACGCGGGCAGGAGGAACCCCCTTTATCTCCGGTGTGCCAATACGTGATGATGTCTGCGGGCACGGTGAAGGCGGTCACTTGCCTTTACGGCAGACTGATCAATGAGGGGCTGGCTCCCCTCACTACTCTGAGAAACCGTTGGGAGGAGGACATTGGCAAGGAGATCCCGGAGACGACCTGGTCCCAGCTGGTGCGGCGAGCCTGGAAGGGCACACGCCACGCCCGCTTTCAACTGGTCCACTACTATGTGCTCCATAGAGCATATCTGACCCCGGTGAAAATCAGGCGATATTTTGCTACGAATTCGGCGGACTGCCCCAGGTGCCCAGCCCAGGAGGCGGACCTTCTCCACATGCTGTGGGCCTGCCCGGGATTGTCATCCTATTGGGTAGAAGTGGGGAAGACCCTGGAGGAGGTGACGGGGAGATCCTTATCGTTTGACGCGGCGGTGGGACTCCTGCACTGGTTCCCTCATACCCCCAAGAACAAAATATCTAGCAAGTTCATCGATTTAGGGCTGCTCCTTGCTAAACGAGAGGTGACCAGGAACTGGAAGGCACGAGTTGGTCCGACAGGAAGCCGGTGGCACAGCGAACTTTTGAAGTGGGCGGCGGGGGAGAGCACGCTGAGATACCGGCTAGCTTGGAGGCAGCGTAATGAGAAGGCACAGGAGGCAGCGCTGGAGTGGGAGACGTTAGTGCAGGCCCTTAGGGATTATTGCGCCCCCAGCGACTCTGAAAGTGAGGAAGCAGCTCGCCCCAAGTCCCGATAGACGATTGCACTTTTCAGATCTGTTGCTTTCCCCATGGGTCCTTTAGCAGATCCTGTTGCGGTTGTTACCGTGCGCTGATGGCGGGGTTGGGTAGCGTTTTCTTTGGTTCGTAGCGTTTTTGAGGGTGGGGTTTTTCTTTCTGGGTTTATAGGCTTGTTTGGAAAAGCAGATGACGGACAGTGGATCATCCGGACCAGCTTCGACATCCTTCTGAGCCCCCATTGAATTTCGCCGCCCGACCCCAGGGTTGTGGGCTGAATGGCTGTGTAAGAGACTTACGGCGGGGGGACGGAGGGTTGTGTCTCATTGATTTTGCTTGTTCTATAATGCTGGTCAATTATGTAACGATTTACTGATTCCTGCAATAAAAATATATTAAAAAAAAAAAAAAAAAAAGGAATGGATGTATGTCGTTACAATATATACTTTTACAACACATGCCATTACAACAAAACTTTTACAAAACAACATCCATTACAACGCATTCCATTACAACGCATGCCATTACAATGCATTTCACAAAACTACCTTTACAACGCATTCCATTACAACGCATACTACCTTTACAACGCATACCATTACAACGCATACCATTACATCGCATGTATGGTAAGTATTGGATAGTGTAGGGGTAAAATTTACTATTCTAACTCCAGGGGGGTGCAACAGTAGGGTAAGTGTTGGATAGTGTAGGGGTCAAAATTACTATTCTAACTCCAGGGGGTGCAACAGTAGGGTAAGCGTTGGATAGTGTAGGGGTGAAAATTACTATTCTAACTCCAGGGGGTGCAACAGTAGGGTAAGCGTTGGATAGTGTAGGGGTGAAAATTACTATTCTAACTCCAGGGGGTGCAACAGTAGGGTAAGTGTTGGATAGTGTAATGGTACTATGTGTTGTAATGGTATGCATTGTAATGGTATGCGTTGTAATGACTGCGTTGTAATGACATGCGTTGTAGTGGTATGCGTTGTAGTGTCATGCGTTTTAATGGTTGCGTTGTAATGGCATGCATTGTAATGGATGTTGCGTCGTAAAAGTTTTGTTGTAATGGTAGTGCATTGTAAAAGTTGTGTTGTAAAGGTTGTTTCCAGCAAGGAACCTTGCTACGGTTCCCTGTGTCAAAAGATAAAGGCAGGAATGCACTGTATCTATGAGATACGGCGTAGTCCTGCCCTGTTCCCCAGCGCTGGTGCACACTGGGCTGACATGCGCCAATGCAGACACCCTTGGAGTATGGTGCAAGGGTGCCTGCGTTGCAGAGCTGATTAATTTTGTGAAGGAAGGGGCACCTTCCTGCACAAAATCAATCAATTCAGGTGATTTCCTCATTCTATGTGTGCTGCAAAATGCAGCGCACATAGAAAAGGGAAAAAACAAGGAGAAATGAAAACATTTTGCCTCGTTGTGCCTCGATAACACCACCCTTAGGGAGGCTTTAGAATCTGAACGCATCTCCGCGGTTACGATTTATCAGAAATCTGGGGCTGCTTCAGGTTCCATGGGTGTTACATGAAAACACCCACAGCAACACCCCTGGAGTGCCCCTTTCATGCTGTTTTCTGTATGAACGGAGCCTATATTTGCAAGGCCATGAAAAGCCACAGAAAGTGTCTTTACTTGGTCTTGCAAATATGCCCGGCACATTGCACCACTCGAACGTTTAAAAAGTGAAACCCAATGTGTCTAACCCTGAATGTATACAGGAGATATGGCACTTAGCTATCAGTGAAGGCGAGTGTGAGAAGGAAGAATGTGAGTATTCAGCATGCCAAAGCATCTCTTTATTGTTTCCCTATTATATTCATCCTCAGAGTCAGTCAAGGAATCGGAAAGAGCAAGAAGACAGCTTATAGATTTCTGGGGCTTCCTATCTCAATTCCTGAACCACCACAACCAGCTAACTGAAAATACATGCATGTACTGATCTACACTACATTTCCCCAGTGAGAGGGACCCTTCAGAGGCTGATTTTTAGAGTAGGACGTTGTTGCTGGCTCTTCTGTCGGTATCTCCAGCTTCCCCACGTAATTACAGCAGGCACGGGGGTTGCAGGTGAGAGAGAGAGAGAGAGAGAGATATAAAAAGAGAGATTCAGAGAAGGAGAGAGAGATAAGTGTGTGAGGATCAAGGGAGCAGAGCAGCTTTTAGCATTTTTACCAGGGCTTCTTTTGTTCCAAGCACGGCCCGATAGTCAAAAATAATATTGCCATATCCCAAACACACTATCATTGGTATGGGTTGGGGATAGCAACACAAGCCACACTTCCATGTAAGAGTATCTCATGAAGTAATGTAGACTACTCCCAACCCACAAGAGAAGAGATACCCAACAGTACACAGAGTTCTGTGTCTCAGTCAAACATGAAAATGGGGGAGGATGTGTGTCTGTACAGGGAACCCACGGGAGCCCTGGCAAATGTGGTCAGACCAGCCCACGTAGAAATTGTGTGGAAAAATTGCAAAAAATGGGCATTCTACAGCACATTTTTCATTATATATTCAATTGTATTAGCTTTTAAAGCATAGTAAATGGTGAAAATGCAGTGCACAAAGATAAAACAATCTTTATTGGGGCCCTTCAATGGCTCCCTCACTGTCACCCTCCAACAGTGCCCCTCATCTCTGCATAGCCCGTTCTCATGTATTTCATTTGCTTTATTGCATTTCTCAAACCAGATTATTGTGTTAGAGCACTTTACATCAAACATATGTAAGAGAGATGATGAATAATACATGTGTAAGTCAGTGTACTGAAAATGTTACATAAGACTAAGGGCATTACGTGTTATGGGCACATTTAAGAGTGATTGGGCTGGAAAAGCACAAACCCAGGATTTGAAACTTAACACAGTGGTTAGCGTTACATTTACTGATAGAATTTATTTCTCACCAACAAGCCCTTTTTTTTTTAGCAACATTAGGATAATGAAGACTGGAAAATGCATATCTTTCTAACCTGTGCTATGCAGTTTGCATGCAGCTCTTTGAGGCAGATCATAGCACACTGTGCTAGATTACTGTTTTACTTTATGAACTACACAGTAACAAAAGGATCTCTATGACAAAAGCAGTAACCCACAGAGCTATGTGCATAAAATACATTTATGTGATCTGCATGATACATATTCTTTGTAGCAGGCATATTAACCCTATGCGCTTAGATGAGTTAAAACTGCAACTAGACAAAACTTCAGCTCACTCCAGTAGGAAGATTATTCACCAGAAATATCTTGACACATGTATTGTCCATTTACAAAGAACTCGTGTATTTGAAAACTTCACCATATTTCAAAACACAGGGAGGCTGGAAACGAAAGTGAGTTTGTGTGGATCATGCTGCCCTGCTGAATTTGTTTCTGTGGACCAACAGTGCAGCATTGCAAAACTGGCCTCTCAGTAACAAACCCGGCCTCCCACCCTTCCAGACTCCCAGGTAAATGCCCAGTGCCTAGTACGGCCAGTCCAGCCTTGATGAGTATGATAGGGACTTTAGGGCGCCCAGCTTGGTAGGAAGAGCTAGCATTTAGCATTGGCTCCTGTTGTTTCCTGTCTAATTGTGAAAATTATCTCGAGTAATTACTGGGACAAGGAGATGGGAGCAGGGGCAATGTCAAATCTTTTGGGGGAATAAAGTGCTAAACCTGTAAGAAAATCCGCTATGGCAATTATTTTTATTCACCACTTACGCCTATCCAAAAGCAGATATGGGTTGGGTTTAACCAATGATGGTTGAGCAAACAATGCCATCCCTTGTAAGCCTTTAAGAATGCCTGGCGAGGGCTTCCTACTCAGAGCAGGTCGACACAAGGGTCATTATTCAAACGCGTGTTTCTTGGCGGCTCGCGCCTCTCACATCCTGCTTCGCGGAGCTGCGCCAGAGCCCCGCTGAGCACGAGGTCGGGCGCGTGATAGCCGCGCGGTCAATTTCTTTCCCCTTCCCTCCCCGTTGAAAGCCTCCGCCTGGATTTCTGCCTGGCCCCGGAGGATTTGTAAGTAATCAGGGCAAGGCAGCAGAAACGCAATCCTCTCCAGGCTCCGGCGGAGGGAAGCGCGAGGCGCGTGCCCTGGCAGCGGCCTAGGAGTATTCGAATACCGTTAACTATGATAACCCGAAGGCGCCCGTATAATATTCCAATCTGTAGCTCTCCCACACTTCCGCCTCAGATGTCCAAACACCCCTCATTAGGATCACAGCTGAAGGGGCTTTTTTTTGTTTATTTAGGAGGAATATCATTTAGAGATGTTGTGCTTCAAATGGAACGCAGGAAAGCATTTTTCACTGTTACAGAAGAATTTCAGATTGATTTTGGATGAACATGAGGTTGCTCTCCTGTCGCTCGACCTCAAGTGTATACAACTCCTCAAAGGCCCTGTGGGGCACAACTGGGGGAAAAGGGTACATGCGCACAGCTTTAAAACAGGAAGCGCACGTGACTAGCAAAGCATTTAGTGCAATCTCAGTCGGAGCTGCGCAGCAACCTCCCTATTAGGACTGCACAAGGTAATCAGAGCCATGCACGCACCATAGCACTTGAAATGCAGATGGCGATGGGTAGCAAAAGTGAAGCACGGTGACTGATCTATGTGACATCAATGCCAGTATTGCAGTTAACAGAGGGTGCTGAAGGCCAGGGCCCGGATTTCAAAACTGCTTTGGGTCATGGTTTCAGAGCGTTGGCAAACGTTTGTATGGTTCCCGGTTATACAATAGCAGGGATTGCTGAAAACCTGGACTGAAGCGCATTGACAGATTAGCGAGGGGTTCAAGTGTTGAAATAACACTTTGTTCTGCAGGTCAGAACAGAATTGCACTAACAGATTAGTGAGAGGGTAAAGTGCTGAAATAGCACTTTGTGCTGAGGGTCAGTACTGAAGGATATTGACAGATTAGCGAGGGGTTCGAGTGCTGAAATAGTCATTTGTGCTGCAGGTCAGGACTGAGGTGTATTGACAGATTATCCAGGGGGTTCAAGTGCTGAAATAGCACTTTGTGCTGCAGGAAGGCTGAATTGCAGTGACATTAGTGAGAGGTTAAAGTGCTGAAATAGCACTTTGTGCTGCCGATCGGAACTGAAGTACGTTCACAGATTAGTGAGGGGTTCTAGTGCACAAATTCACGGATTAGTGAGGGGTTCAAGTACTGAAATAGCACTTTGCGCTGCGTTTCGGGACTGAAGTGCGTTCACAGATTAGTGAGGGGTTCATGTGCTGAAATTGCACTTTGTGCTGCCGATCAGGACTGAAGTGCATTGATGCTGCGTGTCAGGACGGAAGTGCACTGACAATTTAGCAAGGGATTAAAGTTCTGAATTAGCACGTAGTGCTCCAGGACAGGACTGAAATGCATTGGCACAGCTTTACGCATTTCCCAGATCTGGAATTATAGGAAGCCATGACGAGCAGTGCGGAGGCGCATTGACAGAGCTGTGTGTGGTTCAGGAGGTATTCCAGGTCAGACAGATGGTGCATTTATGTGCGGCTGAGTGTACGAATGGTGTGTTTGCAGCCTGTGTAGAACGCAGCCCTGGCTTCAGAATAAAGGAGAGCGGTTCCCTGGGGGTGTTTTCCAGATGGGGAGCTGCTGCGGTGTAATAGGGTTGCATGTAGGGTGCAGAGGTGGGAGACACCAGGCATGGAGGTCTCTACAGAGACCCCACCAGTCTACCTCCCCTGCCTCCCTTCTTTTCTGGTCCCAATGAGATTGCTCGAATCCCTCTGCCCTCGAAGCCTGGAGTCTTAGTATAATTTCCATATTTGTATTAGATTCATGCGCTTATTGCCATGTCATTCACACTCTTAGATTAGATTTTTCATTTGTGTAATAATCGCTCGGGTTTGTCTCGCAGGTTCGCCTGAGATCTGGCGCAGGCAGCCTGATGCGCTGGTGGCATTTAACCCCTTGCAGCCCCTTTTCTATTTGCAAAAACCTATTTGAGAATTATCAGTGTTAGGGCGAGAACAT
This sequence comes from Lissotriton vulgaris, assembly GCF_964263255.1. NCBI lineage: Eukaryota > Metazoa > Chordata > Amphibia > Caudata > Salamandridae > Lissotriton > Lissotriton vulgaris. The sequence goes on from NC_141687.1 coordinate 1,655,631,628, forward strand.
CATTCCGAGATGATGTGCACTTCGATATGCATTAGGAAAGTGGCATTCATCCAACGCTCCATGAAGCCAGTAATCAAAGGTTTTAATCTCACAAGCAAGGTGCTAGTCGAGTCGGCTTTAAAAACATCCATAATTCTTTGATAAATCTCAGCTAAAGCTCAGAATGTGGTACATTATGTACTGGTATTTATATCGCACAAACCTTACCAGATAGCAATGGATCACTGTTAATCAATGGGTGATTTAGTCATTTGCATTTCACGTTGACTTAACATTTTGAATATTTACAATTACCTTACACTTATTACATGTTTAGAATGTTAGATACAGAGAGTCTGACTTTGGTGGTCCTCCAGCGCCTCCGCCACTGTGCTGTCCGCTGGAGGACCTCCAAGGCCATGGTGCTCCCGCCTGATTTTGATTGTAATCCCATGGCAGGCATTGCAGCGGCGTGCTGGCGGTGGTGGTCTGTAGGGCTCATGGAGGAGTCTAGAATGCAGACCGCCACAGAGTGAGCGTGACTGCACGCTCCTGCATGGTTTAGCATGCATGACACACTGTGCAGGAACTGGGGGTTCAAACAGTAATGGGCTGTATAGGGCGCGCTGCCGGGCGGTGACGTGGGGCGATGGAGGGGCAGGATGGGGGGTAGTAAGCACCGGAATACGGATGAATGCAGGTAAGTCTACGTACCTGCATTCATCCGTATTCCGGTGTTTACTACCCGCCACCCTGCCCTTCCCCGGCCCCACATCACCGCCCGGAAGCACACCCTATGCGGGACGCTACTGGGTGCAAATCCAAGGGGCACAGTATGTGCTCCCCTGCATGCATCCCGCAGGGGGCATTGCCTCTCTGCCACCTTTTTCATGGTGGGCCCACCACCAAAAAAGGGGCGGAACACAGGTAACTCTTAATATGCTTGGTGGTGCTGCAGCAGCCCTGTCAGCATATTGCAGCTTCCTGACCACTGAGTGACCGCTGCAAGGTTGTGGGTTCCCGTCAGAAGCAGCGGTCCTGTGACAGTCTGACCGCCATACTCGTAATACTGCTGGTAGGCCCACAGTGTGGTGGTGGTCGGACCACTACCGCAAGTACGGTGGTTGGATGGACCGCCATACTCATAATAAGGCCCTAAGTAATTTGCAGAGAATTAGACGATTGATGGACAATTTCCAGATTGAGGCATACAACCCAGGTCTACCGGTTCTAAGTCAGCAGGTTACCGAATAAACCACACCTTCTCTTCTAATGCTTCCTCAATGGCATGGGTGCCTGTTATCGGCAAAAGTGGGCTGATCCATGGCAGATTTTCAGTATATCAATTTAACATCTTTTAAATACAAGCCCATAGGAGGCTCTTTTCATGTCTGATTATCCTGAATATCTTTTCATGGATTTTGCTAATTTACCTGACATTGGACAGTGCTGCTTTAGATGTTGACATCCTGCATGATGCAACGCTCTAGTTTTCCCACCCACTGGCTTGAAGGCAGGTGCGGACTGGTTATTAACAAAGACAGGCTGGGGAGGAGCTTCGCGGGCAACCAAGATGGCCGCGTGAGCTCGGAGCTCCGAAGACCTCCCGATCCTCCGCAATGATCCTGCCACCTATCCTGTCCCACAGTAGTGGGTATCAATTGCTGAGCCGGAGCTGATGCGGCGCCCGTTCCCGGATCACAATTCCGACTCTCCTGGACCGAGATAGCTCGTCGTGAAGTTGGTGGCCCCGCCTGCGTCACTGGCAGACGTCGTTGTATACGAGAGGTGGCCTTCCACGGGACGTCCTGCCCAGGTCCCTTGCTCCGACTGACTCAACTGGTTCGTACACTCGAGACTATACCCTCCCTTTGGCGGCCTTGGGGATCTCATCGCGCCGGTTGAAGGTGCGCTTAGCGCCCTCCCCACCCATCGGGACTATTCTGCCCTGGTGTGACAATATGGCGGGCAAGGGGGACTCAGACAAAGGCAAGCCTCCTAGAGTCAGCAGGAAGCCGAATCAGTCCCAGTCCACTATCCCTGAACGCTTTTCCCAATCGAGGGGATCGCCGGTAATGGCGTGTCGACGTAAAGACTCGTTGAGGGACGTATCCCCTGAAGATCCTGAATTCACGCTTCGGGACGTGATGGGTGCTATTGCTGGGGTGAAGACAGAGATGCATACTCTCCACGAGGCGCTGTCCGGCAAAGTGGATACCCTAAAGATTGAGCTAAATCTTATCAGAACTGATCTTGGTAAGACGAATGATAGGGTGAAGTCGCTGGACCTAAAAACATCGAGCTTAATCAATGAAATGTCTGATGTACAGACTGAGGTCCGTGACTTGAAAGCGGCTAATGGGATGCTGGCACGCCGGCTGGATGAGTTCGAGGGTCGGGCGCGATGCCAGAATGTTCGCATTACCGGAGTACCGGAGAAAGCCGAGGAGGGATCAGCTGAACTCTTTGTTGAGGACTTGGTGGTCAAGAACCTGGCGCCGGGAGGCCTGAGCAAGTTTTTCTCGGTTGAAAGGGCCCACAGAATCCCGGGCGGCCCGCCGAAGACGGGCGCTTCCCCTCGCCCCATCATTGCGAGACTATTCAATTACAGAGACCGGGACGCCATTTTACAGGCTTCGAGGACCGCTGGCCCACTACGCTTTCAGAACTCGGACGTCAATTTTTTTCCCTGACTTTACTCAAGCTGTTCAGAAGCGTCGTCAGAGTTTCACTGGGGTGAAAAGACGGCTTAGAGAGTTGGGGATGCGCTACTCTATGCTCTATCCCGCTAAACTTCGTATTGAGCATGGTCACCGAACTCTGTTTTTTGACCTTCCTGATGCGGCGGGGGACTGGCTTGATACCTTGCCTCAACGACGGACAGAGCCGGCGGACCAGACGGAGGAGGCTACTGGAGGTCCAGGATCCCAGGAATGAATGAACGGACTTTGGATTTTTCTGGGGGGGTGCTGCTATTGGCTCCGACTCTAGAAATTGCCGCTTTTGTTTCTATTACTTCTGTCAGTTATATGGAGGGTGACGGGGGGGGATAGGATGTCTCCTTTCTCCTCTGAGGGGCTTCTTGTAGGTTAGTTTAAGGGGCGACAGGCACACTGCTAGTTGGGGTGGCTATTAGTCTAATGCAGGGGTGCAGGGTGGGGGGTAGTTGGGGTGTGTTTCCACTGGTTTTTCTGTTCCTTTTCTCCTTGTTATGGCTGGGGTCTTACTGTTTTGCTGCTTTTGTTTTGCGGGCGCCATTCCAGGGGGGGTGGATGGGGTGGAGCGTCCTCGATGATGGGGGGTAAATAATTGAATTTGTTGAGTTGGAACGTTAACGGATTGGGGGATCGTATCAAACGGGGTGTTGTTTTGCAAATGCTTAAACGTTGTTCTCCAGATGTTGTTTTTTTGCAGGAAACCCACCTTGTAGGGAACACTTGTAAAGCATTGAACAGGAGAGGGTTCAAAATGGTGGCTCATTCGGGGTTCTCTACGGGTTCCCGGGGGGTGGGTGTCATGGTGCGCATGTCCCTTCCCCTGGAGGTGGAGTCTACCCTTGTTGATGAGAGAGGCCGATATGTGGCGGTTGTGTGTAAATGGGAGGGGCGCACCCTGGTTTTGGTTTTGGTGTACATCCCTCCGGGGCTACAAACAACTACTTTTCATGATCTGGGTAGCGCCATTTTGAGTCTCCCGGATGGCTTGCTGATCCTTGAGGGCGATTTTAACTCAGTGGTTTCGGGGGACCTAGACCGCTTCCCATCCAGAGATCTGCGTAATTCACAGTCTTGGCTCCCGGATTTCATTGACTCCATGGGGTTGGTTGATTGTTGGCGACTCCTGCACCCCGCCCAGAGGCAATATACCTTCCACTCTGGTGCCCACGGTAGCCTTTCCCGCATTGACTATGTCCTGACCCCTGCGGCCCAGGCACAGTCGATCTCCAACGCTCGCCTTATGGCCAGGGGCATTTCTGACCACTCCCCGGTTTGGGTGTCTTTTGACTTTCACATTGTGGCCGCGTCGAGGGTTGTCCCTATCAACCCCTGGTATTTCCGAAATCCTAAGACCCGTGACCTCCTAGCGAAATCTATAGAGCGGTACTTCGCCGAGAACTCCGGCTCCGTTGACTCGGCCGTCTCCCTTTGGGAGGCCTTTAAAACTGTGCTCCAAGGCGAAGCCTTCTCTTTGATTGCCGAGGCGCGTAGACGGCGGGACGAGGACTTGGTGCGGCTAGAGTCTGATATTCTTGATTTGAATTCTCAGCTGGCCCTGGGGCCGACACCGGATTTGCTCCATGCTCTTTCCCTGAAACAATCGGAACTTAGGGCCACTGCCACTGATGCGGCTAAGGCGATGAGCAGGGAACAGCAGGGCAGGATATATGACTCTGGTGATAAAGCGGGCAAGCTTCTGGCGTGGCTTGACAAGAGGGAACTTGCCTCCCGAGTGGTTCTGGAGATCCTGGGCGAGGACGGCCTGGTCGTCACCGACCCGGCCGCTATAGCTGGGTCGTTTGCGGAATACTTCGAGGCGGTTTATACGTCAGTAGCTACCCTGCCTGAATCCGCTTCGGCCTCCTTCTTGGAGGACATCGAGCTTCCTTGTTTGTCTGATGTTGAGCGGGACGACATGGACCGGGATATTACGGTCGATGAAGTGGCGCTGGCGATTCGGTCGTTGCGCTCCGGTAAGGCGCCGGGGCCCAACGGCATTCCTGTGGAACTGTACAAGCTTAAGGCCGACACCGTGGCTGCGCCCCTGATGGATATGTTCCTTGAGGCCCGCGAGGCTGGTGAGCTCCCGCTCGACCAACGACTGGCCACCATAGTGGTCTTACACAAGGAGGGGAAGCCTCGTGATCTATGCCGTTCCTATCGGCCTATTTCTCTGCTTAACGCCGAGCCCAAGATTTTGGCAAAACTGCTCGCCAACCGTCTGGTGGGGGTGATTTCGGACCTGGTCCACCCGGACCAGTCCGGATTCATACCGCATCGCAACACGGCCCTCAATCTTCGCAGGCTCCACGCAGTCATGGCGCGGGCGCAGTTGCTTGCGGAACCGACGGTACTTGCCTCGCTCGACGCTACCATGGCGTTCGACTCCCTGGAGTGGAACTACCTGTGGGCCGTGCTTGCCAAATTTGGGTTTGGGCCCGAGTACATTGGCTGGGTCCGGCTCCTTTATTCTGCTCCGCTAGCTAATGTGACTGTGAATGGTCGAATATCGGCCTCCTTCGCATTACGCAGGGGCACCAGACAGGGGTGCCCGCTGTCGCCAGTCCTGTTTGCGTTAGCGCTTGAACCGCTGGCAGCGTGGATCCGGGTCCATCCAGATGTTGCAGGGATCACGTGGTCTCCGGGATTTGAGGATAGAATATCGCTGTATGCCGATGACATCCTTCTGTATCTCACCTCCCCGTGCCGCTCCCTTATTGTAGTGTTTGACTTGCTGGGCACTTTCGGTAGCTACTCGGGCCTTGTCATCAATTGGTCCAAATACTCCCTCTACACGCTGTGCGGTGATACTCCGCGCCTTCCTCGCGGCTGTACAATACAAGTTGCCCAACAGGGCTTCAAGTACCTGGGTATCTATGTATCAAGGGATTCCCGGGCACGTTATACACATAATTTGCTCCCTCCTTTGGTGAGACTGCGTCGAGATGTAGAGGGCTGGAAGAAGTTACCGATATCTTTGTTGGGGCGGGCGGCATTGTTTAAGATGATGTCTCTGCCGCGGTTCCTCTACGCGCTCCAGAACACCCAAGATCCGGTACCCGCCAAGTATTTTGGTGAGATTGAGAGCCTGCAACGCACCTTGCTGTGGGATGGTAGGCCACGGATATCTCTGACAAAACTAACCATACCGTGGTATGATGGCGGCATCGCCTTACCCGACATGCGCCGTTATTACTGGGCGTCTCAGCTGGCGGCGGTTAATCACGGCCTTTATGGCCCGGCAGTTAATCCTGGATACGCCATGGACCGGTGGCTCATGAATGATGGGAATTACTACAGGGCGTTGTATTCTAGGTCTCTGGATCGGAAGCTGACTGGGCCCACTAAAACAGCGGTGCGACTGTGGAGGGCGGTAACCAAGACTCTGGGTTGGCAGGGCAGGCTTACCATGGCCACTCCGCTGTATGACTCTGATCTGTTGGGGAAATTGTGGCACACTAAGGGGTTCGACAGGTGGGATATCATTGGAATCTCGAAGGTAGGGGATGTCATGGCCAGAGGGGTGGTGAAGTCCTTTGATGCACTGCAGGCCGAGTTCCAATTGGGCGCGTCGGAATTCTTCCGCTATGCACAACTCCGGCACGCTCTCTCGTCCTGTATAATATTGGGGGAGACAGTACCTGAATCGTCTCCATTGGAGGATAGAGTGCTGGACGGCCATATGCCGGATAGCGCCATCTCCCTAACCTATAAGAAACTTATTAATGTACGGACTGACTTGCTGATGAAACTGAGAGATCTTTGGGTGAATGATGGGATTGAGGTGGATGATGAGGAGTGGCAGTCAGCGGTTTCTTCCCCTAGAGAGGTGGCTATCTCGGCAAGTCTGAGACTTGTTCAATTGAAGGTTCTCCACAGGATCTATGTCACGGGCTCCAGGCTCATACACATGGGGCTTTCGCAGGACGGATTGTGCCGGAGAGGCTGTGGTGTGCTTGCGACTTTCATGCACATTATTTGGGAATGCCCTGGGGTGGCTCGGTACTGGAGTCGGGTGCATGAGGTGATGAGAGACGTGACTGGTGTGACCCTGCCTGCAGAGGCCCGGCGCTGCCTTCTCAACATCTGGGGCACGAATGATTACAATGTTGCCCAGACCCGCTGGATCACCTTGGGCAATATGATAGCCAAAAGAGACATTGCCCAGAAATGGGGTGCAACCGCTCCCCCCACGGTCGGCCAGTGGAAGACCAACATGGATTGGTGTATGCTCCGTGAGAAAACTGTATATGTGGCCCGGGGCAGACCCAGGATGTGGGGGTCGGTGTGGGGAGCGTGGAATTCATATAGAGGAGATATTTGTGCACCCCCCGAGGTGGCGACGCCTGAGGCCCGTCTGTCTCCGTAGCTCCCCCTTCCTGTGGTTCCAAACTTGTGATCCTGATCTTCACTCCCCATCTGTACTGTTGCCACACATCAGGATGTTTGAATGGTAGGGTGTGCAAACCCCGACCCCTCCCCGCGATATGTGCCCAGATTACGTTGCCTGTCCTCAGCCTAGTTTTTTCTTTCATTGTCTTTTCTTCTTCTCGCTTCTCTTTCTTCTTGTTTCTTTCTTTCGTATTGTTTTTTTTTATTGTTCCTTGATATTTTATTCGAAAATTAAACCTGACTATTCCTGAGTATTGTTCTGTACACGATTCCGAGTTACGAGATGATGCTGCCTGGCCTCCGGGATGTATGGCTGAATAGCTGTGTACTTTTTTCCGTAAATAAAGGTTTTCCCAAAAACAAACAAAAAAAAAAAAAAACCAAAGACAGGCTGATTCCCCATTGGCAGAGCAGCATGAAAGACTTTCGCACCATCCCCTTGCTGATTCAACATGGATGCCGGGCGGCTTTAGGGCCATTTGGCTGCAGGTGTTCACATTTCTCTTTAATAGCATCGCTAATGGTAAAAACATTTTTCTAAAACTGCATTTAGCAGGACTCCATCTGTGTTGCTTATTTTTCCTCCTCATCACTATATAAACCTAATTTTGCACGGCCTATGCACGTAGATCAGCACAGTCAAAGTCCAAGTGTACAGGGCTTGGAGGTGGAACTCCAACTAGTCTCCTCAAAGCATCCTAGTCCTTCCCAATTATAGGCATCTAGTGTATTATTGTCTTTTGTAGACAAGAAATCAAGACTCAACTCTTTCTGCAGTAATATTTTACAGCCTTGATAGCATTTCACGCTGTGTAGTTTTCCACATCCTGATCAGTGGCATAACATTAGCCCCCACTGTCCCCATGATGCGGAAGGTGCCCCTCAGCAAAAGCAGTAGGTGGTGGGCTGGGGAGGGGAGCCCCCTCCATGTACTTTACAGGGGGACCCCTTTAAGTTTCATTAGACCACTGATCCTGGTGCTGCTATGGAATAGATATCACCACCCTGCAGGACCTCCAAGTATTAGTTATTAAAAAATCCTCTTTTTTCACCCATAACAAAAACACAAAACACTTATTCAAGAAAGCAACCACTACCCTTAATATGTCCCATTATTTATTTGCCTCTTATCCAGTAAATGTCAAGCTGTCAATTCAATGATGGTGCTTTCTCTAATATGTCAATTTAAAGCACTTTCCCTGGACCTGGAGTGGTGTTAATCCTCCAGGAAATTTGTTGCCCATCACCTTGATCTGGTCAACAAAATTACAATGCAAGCTGGAGAGGATGTGGCATAACGGCCATAGCTGAAGACTTTGGAGCTGGGGAACCTGGTTCGAGGGTCAGCTCAACATCCTGTGATTCTGGGCAAATCACTTAATCTCCATGTGCCTACAAAACAAAAAGGAATGTGTCCTTGTGTAATGTAACTGGTGCTCATGTAACATGCTCCAATACCTTCCAGTCATCTTTGCACTAAATAAAACTGCAAAAAAAGCTTATTAGACTTTACAATGAAAATGAGACAAATAGTATCATAAAACCATGAAAGTTTATTTTGGGTTAAAGCCACTGTAGAAGGCAAATTGAATAGTTAACACCGGGCAATTAGTCATTTATATCAGGAAATAGCCTGACATTTCGAACAGAATGCAAGACTTATTTAAACGGAACCAGATATAGTTTGATTTTAGTAAATAGATCAAATTCATAAATCAGAGTTCGGACCAGCGTGGTGTTGACTCCTAAAATGAAAGAAAAGAAGGATCCCACCACCCCTGGGAAGTGGCTTTTCAAAATAATTTGTTATAGAATGGGCGTCATCCAACTCATACAATTGTGCAAGAGTTACACGTTTTGAGCCAATCACATTAAAGAGACAACAATACTGTTTCTGAGGTCACATTCACAACATTATCCCCCACGAAAAGCATTGTTTACAACAAAAGTGAAACAACGCATGCCATTACAACGCGATCATTACAGCAACCGTGTTGTTACATCGCATACCATCACAACACACGTTGTTACAGTGACTTGATTTTAAATCCAACACCTTCCCTCCTGTTGCACAGACTGGAATAATAAATTATACTATTCCAAACTCCAGCGCCCCCCCTACAGCAAGTCGTTGTAATGACTGCGTTGTAATGGCATGTGTTGTAAACACGTTCATTGTAACGTGTCCTATTCTTATCCCACAGATTCTCTTAGTGCAGCTCCCAGCCGTGGTGCCATTCAAACAATCGAAATTGTTAGTGCACATGTTGTTACTTAATATACAATAACAATTTCTCATGAGAATCATACCGTGGTCCCAATAGGTGAGGTCTTGAAAAATTCATTCTCACTGGAACATTGTGCCACAGAACCTAAGGAAAAGAAACATCATTCTGAAAATGGGAAAGTGAAATTACCTCTCAAAACACTGCCAACAAAGTTATTTCTGCATGAATAGATTGTGCACAGGTTGGGACAGAGACAAAAAGACGATAAGATACTGAAAAGATGGCCGCAAACAGCACCAACCATTTTGAAATCGAATCCTACAATAGCTAATGTTATAATAAGCACAGTTTTCTCAGCTCAATGTCCTTGTTTCACTTGTATGTTAATTTTATTGTGTTAATACAATTGTGCATTCAATTATAAACCCTCTTTCATCACCATACCACATTTGATGGTTGTATCATACATGTTATTTGTGCATTGTCAAAAAATTGTCCCCAAAAAAACCAACTTTATTTGGTTTATCAGAATCATAAAGCATGAAATAAAAAATATGAATAACACCACATAAAAACGTCTAAAACATTTCCAAATCTAAAAAATCCCAATACGGATTCCCACGTGCGCTTACTCCTTATCTGCTTTCGATAATAAGGTGTCCACTTTAATCATAAATTTTACACCACGACAAATTAGAATATTGGACATGCCTCTCATCCAGCTTATTACCGCCTGCCGACAAGTGCGAATTTGTAAATCCTTAAAGTGAGCCATTAACAGCTTCCTTCGTTCCATTTTTAAATGATCACAAACGTACATTAAATGACATATTGATTCCTTACAGTAACCACACAGCCGGCAATTTTTTAATTGTTCTTTTCTTTTCCAGGTAGGGACTCGGGGCTAGATGTAGGTAATTCCGATTTACCTACTCTTAAATACCGAATTTTACCGATTCAGTATTTAAGAGTAGGTAAATAGGAAGGAGGCAGATGTAGGTAATTTTAATTTTACAATTACCGAATCTGTAAGATTCGGTATTTACCGATTCGGTAAATACCGAATCGGTATTTACCATTGATTCCTATGGGCCTTGAAGCCCATAGGAATCAATGGAAAATACCGATTCAGTATTTACCGAATCGGTAAATACCGAATCCTGCAAGGGGGAACGGGGTGTCACTTTGACACCCTGTAGCACCCCAATTCCAGGCTTGTGTGCCATGTGGCACACAGACATGCCCTAAGGGCATGTCTGTGTGTCACCTGGCACAGGTGTACATGCACAGATGTGCATGTACACCTGAATTCAGTATTTTACCACCCAATAGGATTGGGTGGTAAATATCGACTCCTAAAGGGCCTGTGGCACTCTTTAAAGTGCCAGCTACATCTGGATTTACCGAATCGGTAAATATACGATTCGGTATTTTACCGAATCGGTAAATTTACCGATTTGGTAAATTTACTGAATCGGTAAAATATAGGCCCCCTACATTAGAAAACCCTAATACCGGTAGGTAACGGCCGAATTCGGCCGTTACCGACCGGTATTAGGGCTCCTACATCTGGCCCTAGGTCCTTTGTATTGTGTGTATTTGAGCATTGATACAACAGCAGTCTTGAAGGAGGTAGATCTATCAATAATGCTGAACATCAATGACATGACACTATTTTGGATTAGTGGCACGCATTACCAATGCATTCTTCTTCAAGTTGTTAGAAGTGTGGGTAGCAAAGGTAACAATGGAGCACACCCTATTGGTTCCAAAATTTCAATACTACATACTATGTATGGGACCAACAATCAATATCCAGGTTGCGTGGAAAGCAATTGAAAGTACTCAATAATTTAGGAGTCTCCAAACAGGAACACAACACTGCTTTTTGTTTTTAGGGGTGTTGGTAATTTGCATAATTTGCTTTTGCATAATTAAGTTGCATTTTGGAAAAAGTAAGAGAAATAGAAATTTTCCAGTTAGTGCTACATTTTAGTGCGAAATGCATCCTCATGTCCACTTTAGATGCAAGGATGCATTTCACATGAAAAAAAAATTGCCAAAAACGCAAGTGCCACAAACAACAGTCGCTCACACTCTAGTCATTTGTGTTGTTCCTGTGCTCCTGCAATAGCATTTTTGCAGAAACTGACTTTATTTATGTGACGGGGTATAATGGCATAATTTGGGGAATTTGCTGAACAAATGTAACATGAAATGGCAGAAATTACATAAGATAACAACGGACTAACAAACATTTTGCCCAGGCTTAATTTTTGCTACATATCAATGCTTGTACCCCATAAAAAGTCTCTTTCTTTTTAAATAATTAAAATTGACCATTAAAAACTCTGATAAATATAACATCTGAAGTCTTCACATAGTGTCTAGTCAACTTATGCATCACTTATTTCTTCAGCCAACCAACACATATTTTGTATATTGGAACGTTCAACCTAACACAACATCAAGGCTACAAGGAACAATCAAATATTATTTAAACCTAATTAGGAGGTTGGTATCCCAAAACAGCTAATTGGGATTCTAAGGTACAGTGCCCACCACTTGCACATGACACTATGAGACACATGTATCAACATTTGTAATAGCGATTACCTAATTGCAATTTTCATTGAATCGTAATTAGGTAATTGCTTTTACAAATGTATGAAATCCAAAGAGTTTTATATAGAGATTTATAGGGGTACACAAATCGACCAACTTAATTGATATTAATGAGATAAGTTGCAATTTGCGACCCCCTACTGATCGGTAAAATCCCTGGGATGGTGGCCTGCTGGGGTCAGCAGACCACTATGTCCATGACTGTTTTTAAATAAAGCAATATATATATTTTTTTTAATGGATCCCATTTTCCTTAAATGGAAATGGGTTGCGTTTAAAAAATGGAATAGTTCACTTTTCATTTTTCAAGAGCAGGCAGTGGTCCATGGGACCGCATTTACGGTCACAAAACATTCATACACACAGCAGCGATTCGGTATTTGGAAGGGACACCCTAAACATGCACCTTCCAAATATCAAATCGCAAACCCATTTTGCGATTCGGTAACAGGTTACTAAATCACAAAATAGGGTTTGATACATGTGAAAAGCATTTTTTGCATTCACAAACAGGTCGATTCTGATAATTGACCGATTTTCGAACACAAATATACTTGATATATGTGGCCCTTTGTACATATCCTCTACATAAAAGGCATTTACCAATTAACATCTATAACAAACACACAATATAAAGTACTTATTTAGCAGTGACATCTTTCTCCCTTATTAATTTCACTGTTAACTAATAAATAGTGGATAGATTCCAAATACATGTACTATAATCATAAAAAGTTAATATTTGAATACAAATAATCATAGGGCAATATAGTGAACCAGCACTGATGTCCATCAGCCAACCATTCACATAAGAGAGAGACATAAATTCAAGTGTCTCAAATCCCACCAACCAAGACTTCAAAGTTAATTTATTAAGAACTGCAATTTAATGATAAACTCAGTGTGGTTTTATCACTGCTCGCACTAATTACCTTTTGGACCCACAGAAAGTGAGCTATATCTGACAAAGTGGTTAACTCTCTCTGAAAGTTGATTCAGGAAGCCAGCTCTCTTGTCTTCACAAAGCGAGCAGATTCCTCCTTCTGTTAAACCTCCACAATAGGTTAAATTGTTCATTTGTTTATTGCATTTACATTGATAAAAATTATGTTTTTTTATTAGCTCTTATAGGGTTAACTCTGGAGACTATCACCTTCAGAACTAGCCTAGTGAAAACCTAGAAGTCCATGATCCCAGGTCCAAATATCAACCATCTCTCTTTCCCATGTTAGGTTATGTGCTTCTAGAAGTATTTTTTTCTGTGTAGGTATGCAATCCTCAAACTTTTTTCAACATATGTGCTTTTATTATGTCTTCTAAGTAGACGCTCTCACTCTGACTGAAGGGTTAAATCTGGATTTGGGTACAAATGACGTTTGCAATTTTGCACACGAATTTGGATAACTGCTTCTGGCCTAATTTGGCATCTGTGGTTTACCAGCATAAATGGAGGAATATATATCGAGGGAAAGTTGGTCAGAACAAGGGAAAATGTGCAACATTTCAGTGTAGTAACACAGATTCTTTAAGTTATCCCTCATTCCAAAAGGGAAAACAGAAATGGGCAGTGAAATCATCCCGGTATCTAAAAGAAAGGTTCTTCAACAGAATTACCCCAGGTCAATTTTACCCCTCAGGAATTCTCAAGTGCTTGGAACGAGGACCTCAGGGTCCTATTTATCAAACTTTCATGCAACGCATCACAGCAAGCTACCTTGCTGCGCTGCATGACAGGGCAGGCATGCACTGTATCTTCATATCTAGCATTCCTATCCTTTCCATGCGCTGGCACACTTTTAGCTGCCTAGACTCAACGCAGGCCCCCCTCGAACATGCAAGGGTGCCTGCGTTGTAAGCAGGATTGTGGCAGGATTGTTTTTGTGCTGGAAGGGACACCTTCTTGTCTTGCACAAAACACTCCTGAATGGCACGTTCCTCTTTCTTCATAGAAGGAGGGAAACACAAGGAGAAATGAAGATACTTCTCCATGAAACGCTTCACCTGTGGAGGGGTAGCATATTGACGCATTCCCAGGTCTACCACTAATAGTAAGTCGGGGAATGCACCAAAATCCATGGGTGGAGTGTGGAGTGTGCGTGTTCCCTAAGACCCAGTAATGCAAGGCAGTGATTTATGCTGCATTGCATTACTCTAGATATATCAAGCCATGCAAAGGCCATGCAAGGTGGTCTTCCTGGCTTGGTAAATCTAACTTAGTTGTTGCGTCTCCCTTGCTCCCGCTTGGGTGACGCAAGGCAACGCCACATGATGATAAATATGCCCCTCAGTGTTCAGCTATGCCATTTAGTAGGCTTTAGAATACTTGCTACTGTGCAGTGCTGCAAAGATTGTCTGAGGGTATTCATAGTTGTGTCCAGTGCTTAATTTGAGCCTGTGGGTTCCGGTGCTCAGCACAGGCACTTAGTTGCCATCACCACACTTAAAACACTCTGCTATATAGTGGTGCTACTCATCTAATGTAGAGATGAGCAGAACAACGGTTGTTTATGAATACAATATACATAAAAATATACTAACACCTGCCACCCCAGTTATTCCTTTAGCTGTGGTGACCTGGAATAATTTGTACTGCCACACATGCAGGCGAGGCAAATGGTTAGTAGTTGTTTTGGCAGGGAGGACAAGGGCAATGGATGGTGCAAGCTGCAGTGGCCTCCTGGTCAGGGCCCTGGTACTTATTATTTTAAAAATTTAGCACTGACTGTGTCCCTATAACATGAATATGACACTTTACAATGCCCGCGTAACACCGCATGTCATTACAAGGCATTTTTCACATTGCAAAATCCATTACAACGCATATTGTTACAGCGCATGTCGTTACAACACATAATCCATTACAACCCAATTATTATTCTAACTCTGCTGGGGCGTAACTTTGGGGAATGTGTTGGAATGGATTATGCGATATAATGACATGCGCTGTAATGGATTTTGCGATGTAAAAAATGCGGTTTAATGACACACGTTGTAACGCGTGCCTTGTAAACAATGTTTCCCTATAACGCTTGTGTCCAGGACAGCCCACTGCCATGTAATTGATGGAATCAGGTCTCCTAATGTTCAGTGTACGTTTTACTTTGAATTAATTTTGGAGTCATGTATCTGAGTGAGTGGGTGCACTGGAACCTGGTTTTCCTCCCTGCATGCATTTCTGTCATGTGCAAGTAGTGTTGAGTCAATAATTGGCTATTTGTTCTAGTGCATTCTCAGTTTGGAGACGTGATTCCCTGCGTAAAACTACATCGGTGTATAAGGAAATTGTAGAAACTTACAGAACCTCTAGAATCTTCTCAGACAGAGGTGGCTAGTGGGAATGGGGGTGGTGGGGCAGAGGGGGTGATGGCGCGTAGGGTTTGAAAATATATTTTGAAAGCCACACTTACCTTTTCCACCAGCATCTCTTCTTCACTTCTCTGCTCTTCCTGACTCCAGTCTGGAAACAGCTGCAGTAAGCACCGAGGCACACAGGCTCCCCTGAGCCAATCACAGCACTGCAATGTGGATCGGCACTCAGATCGGGACAGGGAGCCGGTGCATATTCCCAAACAGGCTGTCCATCACAGCCTGGTGGGGGATAAGCAAAGTGCACATGACTGGTTGGCCAGCCAAAACTACTGGCCAAGCAGTCAGGCACCCTTAATGTGCATAGTCCACTCCTCCTCCCTGAGCTTCTAACCCCACCCGTCCTAACCCAGCCCAGCAGTAACCACAAATAAATTGAGAATAGGTTTAGTCATTATCATTTAATTTCCCCCTCTTTCACTGCTTTAAGAGCAGTGAGGTGACGCTCCAACGTCTTAGCGGAGGAGCCACCCCTTTTGACAGACCTTCATGAGCCTATTTTCTCCATACTGCATGAGGCTTAGAAGATGGTTAGGTCTAGAACCTGGTTTTCTTCCACACACAGTAATTAAATGTTTGCCTGAGGTGGAGTATCTCATTTTGGACGCTTGAGGTGGGGTGAAAAAAGCAAATGTTTCTACCTTGAGATACATCCAAACTCATTGCACACACAGACACACATAAACCCAAACATATACTATTGAGAATGCGAACTACATTCAGATTCATGGTCCATTTAGACAGACGCAGCTGGAAAAGGTAAGAGCGGCGGGGCGGGGAGGGAGTTGACATATGACACGATGCGGAAAGAAAAAAAAACACTTACCTTGCGTTGGCCGCATTGGTGACTCGGCTCTTACCTGCACCGGCCGCCCCTGCATTTAGACAGGTATTAAGGAGCAGGGCACACACTATCCAGACACGAGGGCTTGGCAAAAGGCCTGGTCTTGTGACTCCCCCATTATCAGCACAAACCAAAGCACCAACATGGGCTAAAAACTCAAGGGCAAAAAACGAATAATGGCAATTAAGTTATCGACTATGGAAACACACCCCAAGCAGCCAACAACTGTAACAGTTGCAACCAAGAGCACCAATAGGATCAAGAGCCTAAGTAATTGATGCACAGTACAAAGAAAAAACATTGCTGTGGCCTGTATTTGCAAATACAAAAAGACTAACTTGTACACTCATATTGCTGGAGCTTGATTTGAGTCGGCTATGTTGATTGTGTGTTATTCGATTGTTATGCAGTACAAACATTACATCATAGGACGAAATGGTTCGATGTTACAAGTGCCAGGGTTTCAACCATCACAGGACCCATTATACTGAACAGTTAAGGGACATCTTGATTTTGTTTGGCAGTATTTCTTTATTAGAATTTAAAAACACTCATGGTACAACAGGGCTGTAATATTTAGAATTCGCAATACTTCTTTCAGAATAACTGATGCGATCATAGGAAGTCCAATAAAATGTGTAAGCATACTTGAATTCGTTCTATCGGCTGTACAGTAAAGAAGACGTGCTGGTCTCTGTCTCATTACAAAAATATGCTCATACCAGACTTAAGGATTTTAATACTATTAATAGGAAAGAGATGAAACAATGAGAACAAAAAAAGTCCGTGGAAATGCTTTAGAATTTCTATGGGTTGGGGCATCCTGCCTTCACTGCCTTCGCGTAGCACATATAAGTTGTGTTGTGGTTCGGTGCATGCCAGCCCCTTGCAGGGTAGGATAATGTAGTCAATGTCAATGGTGTTGGTGAAAGGGGTAAGAGGTGGGAAGGGAGGGAGAAGGACATGCATGGGCTCATATGTGAAGCTTTCGTTTTGCAGTGGTGAAGGCAACTAGGGTATGGGCATTAATGGTGGCCTGTCATCCGTTTAAAGCAAACACACGGAGGTTATGGACAGAGTACTGAAACTTCTCAGACACTCGCACCCAGTCACAGATCAGGGTTGAATCCATCATCGTTCTTTAGCTCACTTCGCCACCTAAGTTCAGACCCAGCTACATGCAAATCAGTCTAGACCCTGTGCCTCATGGGAATAGTCCAGCCCGAACTGCCAAGCCAGGTCTTCCTTGTATCGTAAACAAGCATCCTGGGACCGGTTTTGGGGTAACCCCCCTCTTCAGCCAGGCTAGCTTGAATCTAGTGACAAAGTAAGCAAGGGAACCACACCTGGGCATACCCTGCCAACGTTTATGACACGTAGCTTTTCCAGCTACGTGTCCCAGGCATCTCTGTGTGGGGTCTCACCTGTGTAATTAGTCCATGAGTACCGGCTGTGACCTCCGCAGTTGCCCACTTAAGTTGAACTATCAACCACAAGAGTATGTTGGGGGCCTCCACTGATTTCCAGTTGATATCTATGCGCCTTTTGACAAGTGCAAGGGCTAGGTCAATACATTTCACACCATATTGGGTCTTGCATGTGCCCGCAAGAACTCCTAGTAGGCACTGTAGGGGGTAGTGTCCGTCCTTTGATCTCTGTCAGTAGTGACATCGCCATTGCCCAGAATCGCTCTATAACGTGGCAGGTCCACACCATATGGTAAAAGTTCTCTGTAGCCCTTTTGAGAACTCCTTCTGTATACCCTTGTCCCCTCCATTCTGCTGAGGAACTTTTGGAAAAGTCTCCCCCATGTGGACCCTGGTACTCACCCAGCTGTCTGCCTCCTGATCAAGGTTCCTGGGTTCAGTAAGCTTGCTATCCATTAAGTGCTGGCGCAGCTCTGGAAAAGCAGACTCAAGATCAGACGAGTGCTCCCATACAATCAAATTGTACAGCCCCAGGTAATCTGTTACCTCACTGACCTTCACCCAACCATCCAATGTTCTTCAAAAAGAATCCACACACTCAAGCGAAGACTGGGAATCAAGCTTCTTACTCTCTCAAAATTGATCCCTGTAATTCCCTGGGGTAAGGCCATACTGGGGGTCAACTGAAGGGACTCCAGGGAACATATGATGTATTTACACAGGTGTGAGATATGTCTGGTGCAGATAGCTGAACTGAGTGTATTTTGGGTTGGGTTCTTAGTCACCCCATAGACATAGCCAAATGCTGTGGATCACTGTTCATTTGTGATGTCCTCACTCAATATACCAGCCCATTTATCTTTCAGGGTGGGAAAGGTAATAGTGCTGTATTCCAAGAGGGCGGTATACAGGACTGTGACTGCACGTATGTTGTTCCCATTTGTTACAAATACATGCAAGGGAGGGTGGGCATATGGTATGGTTTGGTCTAAGCCCCATAATGTGCTCAGTCTTTAACTAGTGCACTATAAGTGAGAAATTGACTCTCATCTCTATCATGTTGTTCTACCAGTTCCTGAAATGTCAATAGAATCTTGTGTGTGAACAGATCCCCCAAAGTAGCCAGACATGCCCCAGTCCGTAGGCCGACATTGTGATGTTCTGTTAACATGGGGAAATTTGGAATTGCCCATAAGGGGAAAGCCGATGACTTTGGTGCATGACAACACTTAGGTTGGATGTATGTCCAACAGCAATACTTGGCCGTCTTAGCCATTTGGCCGAACTGGGGGGGGAGCAGGTCTGGCTGGGAATCCAGGAGCCATTCTACTAATTGGCAGCCCCTTAAATCCTGAACATGGGGTTGGAGGGAACAGCTAGCCCCTGTGGCAGCCACTTCAATTGGGCTGCAGTGTAATAAAGTTTGAAGTTGGGGCCCCCCATCCCTCTTCAAGCCGAGCATGTAGTTTGTGTAGTGCCACTCTCCACCGGCCTAATCCCCATATTAGATAGGTGAGGGTAATATTCAGTTCCCAAAAGAAGCATCTCGGAAACTGGACAGACAGTGTAGAAAATTGGTACAGAAGCCTGGGCAATATTAACATTTTAGCTATCGCCACTCTGCCCATGGGGGATAGGGGCAATGATCCTCAGAATGCCAAGGAGCTACATGTGCTAGCCAAGGCCTTCCCCAGGTTCCCCATTACCGAATCTTCCTCGAAAATGATATAAAATGATCTCCAAAAATCTGAACTTGTCACACTGTCAACCAAGAGCCAGGGGAGGCAATGTATTGCATTCTAGCTGTGAAGGCCATGCAAGGTAAACAAGCGAGACTGGGTCCAATTCAATTCTAAGCCTGATCTACTTCTGAAATTTTCTAGCATGTCCATCCCCTTCAGGAGGATTCGGTGAGGGTCGCGTAGGCACACCAAGGCAGCACCTGCCTACAGCAAAATAGCCCCCCTGTTATCATTACTCTGCATTCCCAACTGTGGTCCCTCTGAGTGCACTAGGTCCATGAGCAGCTCCATCACAAGTGCAAATATGATTGGTGGTAAAGGACATCCTGGTCTTTTACACCTCTGCATGTAAAACACAGGAGAAATCTGCCCCCTCCACCCCAGGAGATGCGGGCCCACTGGGTTGGTATATAGTAGGTTTATCCAATGTAGTATCTCTGGGCCAAAGCCCATTTTCTCTAGCATTGCAGTCAAATAAGGCTACCCTTGGGGTGTCAAAAGCCTTCTCTATAACAAGGGATTAGGCTGTGGGGAATAGATCTGTGTGATTGTTTTCCTTCATGATCCTCAAAAGATGTTGTCAATTCAGGAAGGTGTTCCTGTCAGGTATGAAGCCATTTTGAAGGGCATGCTCCAATTTGGAGAGTAGCAGTACAAGTCTACGGACTATAACCTTCCCTAAGACGTATTGAATAGAGACATCAGCCTATAAGAGCAAGCGTACCTGCGGAGGGTCTCTACAAGGTTTGGGAAGGACGTTGATCAATGCATTGCACATTGTCGCTTGTAGAGAGCCTAGTTCCTCCACCTGGTTGGACAATTGCAAGAGTTTTAGGTTAAGGTTAGTCCCATAGGTGGACTAGAACTCCACCAGGAGTTCGTCTTGACCATGTGTCGTACTAGATGCCAAATGACTGATTGCGAGCCATTGCTCCTTAATCATAGGGGTTCGTTCAAAGTGTGCTTCTGTAATGGGTCAAGAAGTGACAGTAGATTGCGATCTAGGTAATCTCACAAGAAAGGGTAATTGTCAAACACCATCCCTCTGTGTAATATGTGATAGTGTGCTTGTGCGGTCAACAGTACCCCTGTAGGGGACCTGATTGCAGTAACTTGGGATCTGGGGCATTCGGAGCATGACAGTCATGCCAGCACCCTCTCCAGTCTCCCTACCTCTGAATGTTGTCTAGTGGTGTTCTCTACAAAGTCTTGGCTTCCTAGTCAACCCATCACCGTTTTGTGCTCTCCTGCGAGATGTGTAAGATCACTGTCATTCTCTGCGATCATTCCAATGCACGCCTCGGCTTCCCGAATAGCATGTTTTAAATCCAAAATCTGCGTGCATAGCGCTACCTTAGCGCCATAGTTTATTTTAATTCAGTGGCCCTGTATAACTGCTTTGAAAGCGTCCCTATCCATCCCTTTGTTTGTTTCAGTCCCTTTGTTCTCTGTGAAGTAATCAGTAATGTGTGAGCCCATGGTTTTGCGAAAACACACGTCTTGGAGAGACAGTGAGTATGCTTCTAGGTAGGGCACTGGTGAACAGTGCCTGCCCCACCTTATTGTCAGTTTTAATGGGTTGTGGTCTGACAATGTGTGGCTGAGAAATTAGGTAGTGGTGACATGATAGAGCATATCAATACTGCACAAATAAGTGTTGATTCTGGTGTGAAGCTGATAAATAGGGGAAAGGGAGCACTTCCTTACATCTGGGTGCATTGAGCACCAAATGTCATACATCTGACCATGGTCTAGTCAGGCCTGAAAGGCTTGTGCAGGCCTCACAGCAGCAATGCCTGGGAGAGGGGGAAAGCATCTTTCTAATGTGATGTCATGCACAGCATTGAAATTCCCGCTGCATATGCTTGGTTCTGAAGTAATGTATGGGGGAGTTTCATCAGGAATTGCAGTTGGTTGCTGTTGATGGTGTATATTGCAACCATAGTGAGTGGTGTCCCACCCTGCAGCCCCTCCACTACCACATATCGGCACTCGAGGACTATCACTGTGTGGGCTATTACAGGCTGTACTGCAAAAGCTACCCAGATGAGCAACCCCCAGCAAATGCTAAGTAGGAGGAGGCTCAAGTAATCATGTATGTCTACAACATTTATATTGTAACTTCTCGGATGAGGAGATGCTTTTAATTTTGTGAAAATTGTGATGTCCTTTTTTCCCTTTTCTTTGAACATATGTTTTTATAAAATAAATTTGATATTCACATACTGGTCACTTCTTCAATGTACTTTTTTAAAATACTTACTGCACACTGCTATATTCAATGAGACTGAATGTATAGTCATGCTGCACTTTGTTGTTTTGTTCAGCACATGATCCATATTGAGGCATGCTCTTATATAGGGAGAAATTTGCCCAAAACTTTTAACTCTTGAATAATGACTTTTGTGTTTTTCTATAGGTAGCTCAAGTTGGCCTCTCCAATGTCTTCGTAGTTTGAGGAGTTTGTTAGTAGTCAGATGCGTTTACTGAAGAAATGCAATGTGGGTCTGCCTACGAGTGAGATAAGAATAATTTATGTGGTGGTGTCAGGGCATAGACATTACCCTGATATTCCAGGTCAATATGTAATATATGTGCGTAGATGTCATGTGAGACGTGACAATGCTAGTACCTCAGTTGTCCACCCGCACCCCCCAGGCTCAGGTTACTAAAGTCTATACCCACAGGCGGCCCATGTGTACAGCATAATGTTGTGTGTCCAAAAGCTAGAACTTTTAACCAACTTCGAGGCCCTAGTCGTGTCTTAACAATAGTCATGACCAAATGCAAACTAAAACAGCAAAAAGAGGAATTCCATCCAGGAGAGAAGAGCCTCTTAGATTGTCAAAGAACAGTGTGAACAGTTCTTGCTCTAATGATGGTGTCCAACCCCCACTCCTTATGCCTCAGCAGGGCCAGGAACAGAGTAACCTTTTATACCCCTCAGTCTTAAGGGGCCCAAATTCCCCATATGACTTGGTCGGATGTCATGGACGTAAGTACCGGGCCTGTGCATAATTCTACCAGGAGTAGGTCCAAATCAAAAGTCACCTCTTGATCTGGGGGGCGGAGAGGGTTCCAGTGTATGTAGCTGTCGGATTGTGGAGGGATTCAACCTCTGCCACTACCAATATGTGTTTATGTGCCTCCTGTTCACTGGAGAGCCTACCCTGGGAGACCAGCATTGAAGTCTCCTCGAACTGGATGATTTTTAGTTCACCCTCAGGGGAGAATTGCAAGGCACCGGCAACACCCACTTCATCTTCAGTCAGCTTGAGCACCAGCCAATGTTGTGAGAAAAAAAAGTGTGGTATCAGAGTTCACCACGTGCAGTTTGGCCTGATACATAAGGGAATATTTCAGCCCAGAGCTTCTGTTTGATCGGCAAGAAGGAACTTCTGAGTTTCTGTACTCCTGTGGTGTAGTCTGGGTAGATGTTCACTGAGGCGTTAGCAATTTGCCAGGGACCCTTAGATCTGGTGACTTGCAGAATATATGGTCATGGTCCCTGTAGTTAAAGAGTTGCACCACCACCGCCGGGGGTGGGGTCCCGTGGGGGGCATCCAGGACCCTGTGAGCCCATTCCAGGGAAAAGACTGTAGTGTGTTTACTGCCAAAGACAGTCTCTAGCAGCCAATCCTCAAGAAAGAGTTCCATGTTAGAGCCTACTTCTCCTTCCGGGAGGCCCTCCACTCAGATATTATTCCATCAAAGCCAGCCTTCCACGTCTTCTGCCCTGGCACTCAATTCGGTTACCTCTACCTGATGGCCTGGATGTAGGATTGCATCTGCGCCAGTTAGAGGTACATTCCTGCCAGCAATGATTTATTCGATTGAATCACTTCCACCCCTGAGCTTGGCCTTGTATGCTCATAGGAGTCCCAAATAAATAACTTAGGAGTCATTAATGGATTCCAGGACAATTTTTTCATCCCGATGGCCTAAAGCAACACATCAAACCCCTCTGTTCTAAACTGTTCGGACAGATTGGCATGGCAGCCTCCCGTCTGGGGCAGGCCAGTGACAGGTCTGGTCCCAGACTCCCATTTGGGTCCACCCTTGACAGGCCAATGTTTAACCATGATCTCAGAAGTAGCGTGCATACAGGGGAGGGGAAGGAATTATATGAGTGGAAAACGAATACCAGGTCCAATGTGATGTAGCAATGGGTTAGCCAAACAGAAATGTGCCCTCAAAGTCTCTTGAACTCCGCTAGTTTCACCCTCACAGTGTAGTTACCAGATAACAGCTGGTGTCCCCTCCTCATTGGCTGATCTGTGTCTAAGCAGCTCCAGACGACCAGGCCTGCACCACCTCTTCTCCCCACCCATCGATGGGACACCACATGAGTTTTCGGCTCTTGCCAGCCGGAGAGGCAGTGTCCTCTCACTCATATGGTCCATAACAGCCTCCTCGCCCTATCTCAGAAGAGGCAGCCATAGTACCCATGTGTCTATGACAGGGTGGGAAATAAAGTTCATAAGGAGGCTTGGAGGGTAAGTCAATATGGGCGTTGTAGCCAGGTCCTCAAGGTGCCCCTCTCTAAGGGTGTCTCTCTCACCATCCTGGACATGGTAGGCATTCGGGACAGTATCTCCTCTCCCATGGGCTCAAAGCCATGTCAGACCAGAGGGAGGCCTCAATTCTCCATGTAAAAATGGCCAGGAGGCAATACAGCTGCAACACAGCATGTGCCAGGCCAATGGGGTGGCTCTCTTCTCCTAGACTAGTCTCTTTCTCAGCAGGATATGTGGCAGGCAGAGACCACCTCTGTTGAAAAAGCCCCAACTAACCCCTTTGCTGGTGGGTGGTCTGCAACATTGCTTTCCCTTCTCCTGGGGTTGTCGAGATCAGCCGGCCCAGGTCTCAACGCTTAGCCCTGGGTATAGTGGGTGTAGCAGGGCTACTCGTACGTCCATGAGTTGCGAACAAACTCTGTGGAACTCCGCTTTGCCACCCGCCTCCACCCACACATTAACAAGTAATTCTACATTAATTAAAAGTAAATGAAAAACCACTTACCTTTACTGCGATGTCCCCGGGCTGCCCTCCTCCTCTTCCTCACAGTCTGGGTAATCATTGCGAGAAAGGCGCATGCACAGTTTTCTCAAGGATTACCCACTCGGCAAGAAAGAGGAAGATGACAGCCCGGGGACGCCGCAGTATAGGTAAGTGTTTTTTAATTTACTTCTAATTAATGTAGAATTAATTGTTAATAAGGGGGGTGGAGGCTGGGGTTGGCCAACTCCACTCCGCTGCAGAATGTGCGGAGATTTCCCTTCTTCGCGGAACGTGGAGTAAGCAAATCTTCGCACACTCCGAGGCAGAGCAGAGTTCTCTGCCCGGGCTTAGCAACGATAGGCCACTGCTCATAGCGCAGTCCAGGCTGGGTTTGCCATCTGCCATGGCACGTTGAGGCAAAAGTAAAGAGTCATCAGGCATGTATAGTGCTACAAACTATATTCCTGGGGGCTTGTAGTATCAGCGGCTGCGTCTGTTGGCGACCGGGAGTCTACAGGAAAGTGTCGGGCAAATTGCGGGCATGGAACTCTTTCACTCCACATCTAGCCCAGTTGCCACCTTGACTCTGTCCCCCACCTCCCTCCCCTCCAAGGAACACCATGATAGATAGATTACATTGGAATCTATCAAAAACACACCAGGCCCATCCTCATTAGCAAATGTAATTGAGACCCTTAGGGTTTAAGGGCAATAGAAAAAAAACAAAAATTATTTAATCTCCCAACTCTCCTATTACACATAATGAGTTTTTCAAAATGATTTCAAAATTATGTTTTGAATTTGTTCTATTTTTACAAGACAGTCAAAAATAATTATGTGCAGGTGGAGAAGAAGAGACATCTGCTCCGAATGTGTAGGCAATGCTAATTAACATATACTGCAAATGTGAGATTGGCGTCTTGCAGAGTACGATTGTATCTTGTGATTAACTTCCCAGATGCATTAGTTTTCTTTCTGCAAAACAATTAATTCATATTAAACTTAGATTGGCCTAATGAAGAAATGCATATCTTTAAAACAAAGATACAAGTGTCATCACAAATTTCATTTTTAGTTCCATGTCCCTTTCCTGTCAGGAGTGCCACACTGTATTAGACAAGAGAAGGGGGATACTACTTCTCGTGCACGCTTGTGGGTCACTTTCAGCTCGGTGGTGAGAGACTGAGGGGCACATTTACATGAAATTGGCAGAGCGTGGTATTATGTTAAAGTTGGTAAAGCCGGGCTCCAAAAGTTTAAATAACGCAGGGATGCGCCGTATTCACAAGAATGTGGCACACCCCTGTGTCACCCCTAGCGCTACTGCTAAAAAGGCTGCCTAGTGCCAGCGCAGGCACCCTTGCACCATTTTGCTAAGGTGCCTGCACTGCAGGGGCAATTGTTTATGTGCAGGGAGGTACACCTTCCTGCGCATAAACAATCTTTACAGGAGATTTGCTCTAACTATGTGTGCTGCAGAATGCAGCACACTTGGGAAGAGCAAAATACGAGGAGAAATAAGAAAATTCTCCTCGTATCGCCTGCTTAAGAACAGGCATTCCCTGGCAATATTTTTGACGCTGCTCCATACCTTGTAAATATTAAGGAGCGTTAAAAAGCTGCAATACCCATTTCACGGCCCTTTCACGATAAGTGTTGCGTGAACAGGGGCATTATATTCAAGGCAGCGTTAAGCCATGTGAAGCTGCTTATTGCCGCCTTGTAATAAGGCGAAGAAGTTAACGCCACCAGATCGATCTGGTAGCGTCAACTCCTTGTAACTATGCCCCAAAATGTACTATCATTTTGGTTGCAAAAAAAAAAGTAGCAAATTATGCACCAATGTATGCGAAAGCATGTGATTTTATTAAACAAACTAGCTTCCTCTATGGCATTGTATGCACAAACCACTGCCTTACAGGTGAAAATTGCATAAAATATCACTTGAGAAATGGCAAAAACTTCACTCAAAAAAAATCACAACTCAAAATGCATTAATTTTAAGAGATTTCGGTGGTTTAATGAAAAATCAAGATTCAATTGTATAAAGGTATTAGGAATAAAGGAGGCATCAATCTTAGTGCACAAGGTGTTAATAGATCCATATTGCGGACAACCAAACACCAGCCATTTATGAAAATACAGTATAATTGGTTGACCTAAGCATTTTAAAGACAAACATCCTTGGCGAGAGGCAGGCAACCTTCTCAGTCAATCGCAATGTGTGGATGCGCCCACTGGCTTCAGTGGGGCAATGCAAGTCGATGAGAATTAGTTCACTGGTTTCTGAACATTTCTGAGTCCAAAATCCAGCCATGAGCAAGACCAGTTGGATGGCTCCTGCCAGCAAGGAGGCATCTAGCATGTGATGGAGATTGAAACCGCCAAAACAGAGGTTTAGGCATTTTTTTCAATATTGAAAGCCATATTTAAACAATTTCACAAAGGCTAGTTTTAAGACCTCTTTGCAACAGAGGAAAGCAGCTGCCCCTCTTCGGGTCATAATAGCTTGGGTTGACCTCGTTTCAGAGGCTGAACCCCCCCCCCCCCCCCCCCGGCCCCCTCGCACCATCCTTATAATAATAATCTTTATTGCACGATTAATAAAAATCTTTGCAATTACTCTTTTAAAAAGAAGAGAAGGAAATGCATAATCAAAGAGTTTTACACAGCAGATAAAAGCAGTAAACAAGTTAAAAAAAAGAAAGAAATAACCATGCAAACTAGTACAGTACTGTACTTTTGTATAAAAAGACTTTCACAATTTGCTGTGTCTTCAATTATCAAGAGAGAATTGTCTTAAAGTACCAAAGCAGATCTCGATGAATCAAATTCAATCACTAGCCACTGGGTTTAGGGTCGTGTTAACTATTTTCATGAAGCGCACAAGTCTACAGGCTAGTTGGATGTCTTCTCCCTTGAAGCTAATCAGCAGAGCTTGTCGAGTACGCACACAACTTTGGTTCCAGAGCTGTGTTAGTTGGCTCCTTCTGGCTCTATCTAAAGCCCTGCAGCTACATAACAAGTGCAGAACGTCCTCCTTCGGTTATCACAGAGCCTCAGAGCCTGCACTTAAGGTTGGACTCCAGGCATTTCCACGGGGAAAGATGTTCTTTTGATGGGATTACCCCCATCCTCAACCGCAGAAAGTCTTCCTTCGCCTTCCTTGAGAAGCCGGTACTGAGGTATGTCTGTGGTAAGGTGCTGGTGTAGCCTTGGATCACCCATGGGACCTCCTGGTTAGTGCTGCTTTGTCTTCTTCCAAGGAGATTATTTTCACAGATTTGTTGACAAGGCGCTTAAAACATTTGTGTGAACAACTCGAGTCCCAAAGGTCTTTTAGCGCAAGGAAGTTTATAGCTGCTTGGAGGTAGACCATTGCAGGGCAGTCCTTGTTTGTTTCCAGCTCTTTCCAGAGATGGGCATTCAGAGAGTCTATTTCAGCGTTCCTTACTTTATGCCAGCATTTTGCGTATGCGCCCTTACGTGCAATTTGCTGCTTCTGTAAGCCGAACTCCAGCCTTAACTGTGCTGGAGAGGTGTACGGAGGGAGCGTGAAAAGTATTTGCAGTGTTTTGCTTACCACGTTATCTAAGGTGACCTCATCTCTCCCTCTCATGCATTCACTACCGTATGTTATCGACTGCAGCAGTTTTGCACGAAGTATGTCCAGCAAGGGGATTAAGTTTGGGCCCGCTATTTTGTTTTTAATGCTTTTTAATGCTGTGGCCAGTGAAATCCCTCTGTTCTTTATTGATGTTTCTTGTCGCTGGAATGAGCCTTTTGAATCAAAAATTATCCCCAGATATTTACTGTTTCCACTTTATGGTCATGAAGAGACCAGTGAAATACTTGCTTTTTTGATTTTTGATTTAATACCATCACCTTTGATTTTTCTGTATTTATGCTTAGCCCGTTCTTTTCGGAAAATTTACTTGTTGTGTTGATAAGGTGTTGCAGGCTTACTGGAGTTTGGCTAATTAGTATCAAATCGTCCGCATATAATAAGTTGGACAACGTAAAACCCCCTAACTTTGGGGCGTGATAATTGCAGTTATCCAGATCTTTGGAAACGTCAGACATGAAAAGGTTGAACAGGGTCGGTGCGAGGACGCACCCCTGTTTCAACCCTTTTGTAGTCACACCATCCTTTTCTCTTTCTTCAAAGCCATTTTCAGTTGCGCCCACTAGAGTTTTAGCGCCCCCAGCTATGGAGGCCAGATGAACGTACTCTGACCCACAGAACAAAGCCTGTCCCCTGCCAAATCTTGAGTAATGTTCCTAGCTGCAGAAAGTCCCACCCTTCATGGCTTGTTATTCGCCTAGTGTGAGCCATGGGCAGTTAAACTCCACCTCAGCCTAGTCATAAATAAGGCTCCCAGTTTTCAGTTTTTACAAATTTTTACCGATAAATACAGACAGAAAACAATGTGTTTTCTGTCTGCATTTATTTTTTTAAGTGGATAAATACAGAAAATGGGGCACTTTTTTAAGGGACTCTGCTGTCTTTCATGAAATATAGTTCAACCGCTGAGCAGATGGACAGCAAGGGAAATTAAAAAAACACAATGTAATTTCATTAAATAATACATTTGTGGTATAATGCTAATGTTTACCAGTGGATGTTTCGTTATATTATATTTGGCAGCTGAAATAGCTAAAACAGACAGGTATCAAAGTATGTGTCAATCAGTTAAATAAATATGGAAATGTACAGTTTTACAACTTCATTTATCCGCAAAACACACAATAAATATGGATAAACTAGCAGCCCATCCCGACGTTGCCCGGGAGCAATTAGGCTTCAGGGCCCCCTCCGGCCCCGCTTTTGTAACCTGCAGACGTCACTTTTTCCTCCTGTAATTTACTTTGCTTCAGGGCCCCCGCCCGCCCCACTTTTATAACCTGCACACGTCACTTTTTCCTCGTGCACATGTCATCCACCCACTTCCCTCCACTCCATCCAAGAGACGCAGGTATTCGTGAAGGAAATATTCCGATATAAATATAATCTCCTATAGTGAAGCAAACGCATCTAAACAATAACATATTCACCGCTGACAGTTATGTGAGCAAACTCTCCCCTTTTTGACAGATGGTGGCCTCGTTCGAGGGGGTACTGTTTTTCTCCTGACCTTGTGTAGGCCTTCGTTGCGCACTTTGTTAACTGCGGAGCACAGAGTCCCATTGAGAAGAGCATGGGATTATCCTACGGAAGCCGAGGTGGCTCAAACGTTTACAGCATCTTAAACCCCTCTGGCTACACATCACTTTTTCCTCCTTTTGCTCCTGTAATGCACCGTTTGTCTGACATTTGTAGTGCACCGTTTGCCTCCTCTTTCTTTTCCTCAGGCTTCCCCGACCGCCGCCCGCCCGCCCGGCCCGTCCCGTCCCCCGCTTGGCCCGTCCCGTCCTCCGCCCGGCCCGTCCCGTCCCCCGCCTGCCCCTACATGAGTTGCCTTACCTCCGCCGGCGCTGCTCCCGCCTGTCCGCTCGCACCACCGCTCCTCCTCTGCCGCCAGTCCTCTGCTCCTCCTCCGCCGCCGGTCCTCTGCTCCTGACGTCACCGCTCCTCCCCCGCGCCATGTCCGCCGCTGCTCAGACGCCGCTCCTCCCCGTGCTCCTAAGGTGACCACGCACGTCGCGGCCGGCGCTACTTTTGAGGGACTACTTTTTTTTTTTAATCTTACATTTTAAATAACGTTTATTTTTTTAATTTATGTAGCCTATAACCATCTACACACCCTGCCGATTTCAATGGTGTATCGGGTGTGTAGATTGGCGCAGTGGTTCCCGAGTTTACCCGCCTCAAAGCCTGAAAGTTTCTGCTTTATTATAGTAGTATAGATACACGTAAAGTGGGAACTAAATAAATATGGATAAATACAAACGGAAATGCTAAAAAAAAAATACCATAAAAAAGTGAGCCCTAGTCATAAATCATCTCCCAGCTTTGTGGACAGTGACGTTTCCTTAGTGCGCTCCAGTGGATGGCCTATGGGTATCGCTTTGCGGCCCCTACTCATGTCTTCTGACAGGTGACAGTTTTGATTCTCTGATCTTGGTCTTGGCTACTATACCACACTAGTGGCAAGAAAGACAACAGATCGTTCATCAGTGGGTACAACTGTAGCCCCCGACTCCATTCTGGCAGGAGCAGTGGTACAGAGTTGGTCAAGAGGGATCTCTTTTTATAAAGGTGGCTATTGTGGCTGGAAGTGCTTCCTCCATACACTGCAAGGTACACCGACACACATTAACGCAATAATGCCATCATAGGCAAGACAAGGCCTCTCCCAGGATATCCACAGCTCACACTAGGCCGGTTGCATTGTCTTGGTAGACTCCTGCGGGGCATTTGTTCCGAAAGGCGATTGAACGTGCCACCCACAGGACAAGGCAGGATTCTCTCAGAAGTATTCAAGGCCACACTAAATCTCAACTTAAAATGACCAGGTGGACACGTCACCTCAGGGGTGCGCGAGCATGGCAGGGAATGCACGTGCGATGAAGCCCGATGTGCTTGGTTTGAATTCTAAGGAATTAGTGTGACAGACTCAGGAAGGGGTAGTTGCAGGAAAGGCACACAATAAGGCAGGGCTTTAAGTGTGCCGGGTCGTGGTGGTGCTCAGCACCAGCAGTTCTAACAAGAAATTGCCGAGATGTGTCCGTATCAGGCTCTCCATTTTTGCCCTCAACCTCGGTGAAAAGCTAAATCTTAATTCCGCGGCAGTGCCACCCTTCACTGCCTTTGACGTCTCATTTTTTTTAAAATGGAAGCATTTCTAATATTTTGTATACAACGAAGCCATAGTTGTTGCTTATTTATCTTATGCAGCTAACAACCATTGGCAAAGACCTGACTTCTTGTAGATGTAATGTTACTTGCTGGATGCAACGACAGAAACAGCTAAATGCCTGACGGGCGGCACACTATGCGAAGCAAAGTTTTTTAGCTTATGTGCTTTTAAGCTACACCCTTAATTACTTTGGCCACGCCCCTTTAAGAGATCCCCTGCCTCCAGTTTTTTCATCTCACTGAAAGCACTGCAGTAAGCAAAACTCTTTGAGGAAAGTGGATATTGCATCAATATTGAGCTGCCTGATGCCTGCTGAATATGCCTGCTGAATATGGCCTTTGAGCACTTTTCTGTGAAGGTGTTAGAAATCCTCATGTTCAGGATTGTTGAGAAAAGAGAACACTCGAGGAAGAGTCTGGAAGCTTTTAAGCGGTGGCACGTGGTGACACCTGAGTGATGATACACGAGCCAGGCCACAAGGAAAAATACTAATATTTATATTTATTTATTTATTTATTACCAGTTTTCTATAGCGCGGACATGACCCATGGGTATCAGAGCGCTTAACATCATATGGTATAGGTTACAGAACAGTGTACATAAAGCATTGAGAGATGCAGATTAAATAGTGTCGTTTTCGACCTAGTAACTAAAGGCTAATATCGGGATATCAGCAACGTGTCGGTATTGATTAAGACCTGAGTTAACAATGTTCTGAGCTATTATTCAAGCGGTTCACTCACATCCTCTATTTGGTTTAAGGTTATAAAGTCCATGATAAGTATTCGGTTACGTTTAACTTGTTTATGGGAGGAACTTGCTCATAAAAAAGTTCTTGATTTCTTTCTTGAATGTTTTTGTGTTTCTAACTCTTCTAATGTTAGCAGGGAGGGAGTTCCAAATCCTGGGAGCTACGCCTGAGAATGTCCTATCATAAGTTTTTTTCTTCTTGAAGATAGGTGGTTTCAGGAGCAGATAATTGGCACTCCTGACAGGTCTGTTCCTTCCTGTGATTTCTATTTTGCGGGCGAGATATTTAGGTGTGTTGTGATGAATCGGTTTATGGGTGATACATGCCATTTTCATCTGTACTCTGGCCACGTACGGTAGCCATTTTAAGGCCTTCAGGTGAGGTTTGATGTGGTCAATTTCCTCGATCCTGTAATAAGTCTTGCCACAGCATTGAGGCAGGCTTTTAAGGGTGCAGTTGAAATTTTTGGTAGGCCGGCAAGTGTAGTACAACCATATTCGAACCTAGATATAACCAGCAATTGCACTGCTAGTTTCAGGTCTGTCTCCGTTAAAAAAGATTTCATCTTTCTCAAATAGTTC
The DNA here is from genome assembly GCF_964263255.1 of Lissotriton vulgaris. Taxonomy (NCBI): domain Eukaryota; kingdom Metazoa; phylum Chordata; class Amphibia; order Caudata; family Salamandridae; genus Lissotriton; species Lissotriton vulgaris. The sequence continues at coordinate 1,655,664,081 of NC_141687.1, forward strand.
AGGTGGAAACGGGCATTTTTTGCCATAGAGTTAATGTGGGTTTTCATATCCAGGTTCTCATCCAGTGTTATTCCGAGGGATTTCGCCGAGTCCACTAGCGTTGGGATGCAGTTTAATGCTGTAATCCTTTTGGACCATTCTTTGACTAAGGATTGATTTTTTTGAGGTGAGATGAGTAAGAATTTGGTTTTGTTAGCATTAAGCTTGAGATGATTGTTAGTTAACCAATTCAGCGATGTTTTGAGGGCATCATTCATTGTAGTTATGTCTTCTAGGGTAGCGATCTTGATGTAGAGTTGCGTATCATCTGCATACATGTGATAGGATATTTTTGATTTTCGTAATATTTCTGTAAGAGGTTCGATGTATAAGTTAAACAGCGAAGGAGATAAGGTGGATCCTTGTGGTACTCCAATTGTGTTTGGGCAAGGTGGCGATATTGTTTGGTTTACTAGGAATCTCTGTGTTCTGTAAACAGATGGTCAGCCCATTTCAGCCATTTTCTAACATGACTGTGAGTGATGGTTTTCAGCGCCCTTCGCTAGGAGCACATCCATACACAATGTTGTTCATTTAAGTGACAGGGGCTAGTATAAAAATGTTTTCTTTTTGAGACCAAAATGTTTTTGCTTATATTCAATATTTTATTTTTTTAGGTTGATGAGGGCTTGGCAGCTTTCACAACAATAACGTTTTGCAAACATCATAGCAAAACAACACAAGCATTGACAAAGCCATAAGGTTAGTGCCCAACACCAATGATTGCTTCTTAAAAACAGCTCCTAAAACGTAAGTTGTTATCTTTACAGCATGCTAGTAGAGTTGCTTTAAAGCAGTTACATGTTCTCAGAAGAATGCCTCACTACTCTTTCCATAGAAGCCTTTTCTGTAAGTAAACTCCTGTTCTGGTGCAATACTCCTAACACTTAGGAAGCCACAGAATAAGTCAAAACTACTTACAGTGGGTGCATTTAGTATCATTGTCTTTGTGCCATACAGTTGCATGGATTTCTGTATGAAATTAAATGAAAAATTACATTTATAGTGCGCGTAGACTACCCGTAGGCCTCGCAGCGCTTTTAACTAAAATCCAAGGCAGCCATCTAGGGTGATTAACAGGCACTACTGAACAAGTGGGTCTTTAGCAACCTCCTGAATGCCATCCAGTTGTTGTTCTCTCTGAGGTTAAGCGGAAGAGAATTCCAAATTCTCGCAGCATTGAGTGAGAATGAGCGGCCACCCCAGCGAGCTTTGTTTATCTTGGTCGTGGTGGCCAGTTGTAACGAACTGGAGCGCAAGGCTCTGAGGGGAAGGTAAGGAGTAGTTAAAGGGTGCATTATGGCTGGACCAGTTCTGCGAATTGCTTTTTGGACAAGATAACATTGTATAACATTGTAAAAACAACACAGGAAAAGGGAACTAGTTTGCAAGTGCATATGGTGTACAGTCATTCAAAACACACACAAGAGCCCCATTCTTCCTGAGCAATCAGGGCATTCAGAGCGGTAGAAGGGAAAGAGGTGCTCTGTCTTCTCTGCCAAACTTGGTCACTGTTGGTTGAGATGGGGAGAGGGAGTAAAGGCTTCTGGGAGATCCCACTTTTGGAAGCTAGAGGTGGCATTCCTGAGTGAAGCAGGGAAAACGTTGTGTGGCAGATACACTCAAGGTTCCAGAGGCATGTACCAGAACGTATCCATACTCCTATTTTTAGGTCTTGTGTAAAGACAGCTTTGGTTGTTTCGCCACCCTCATGCCTTCCAAAAGATTTATAATAAAAAATGCATACATACATATGTATACCCTTTCAGTCAGCCCCGTTTCACTCATTAGTTTGTTCAAGTGTTATGCAAATTTTGCTTATGTTCTCCACAGTAGGTAGGACATGTGCACAGCTGCCTGAAAAGGAGTGCACTGCTAAATTGTTTGCATGAAAAAGTAGTGTATACTTGCCAAGACCAGACCTATTGGTTTCTACAATGCTTGTCATATATATATGCGCCCCACATCAATTGGTGTGTAAGGCCCACAACTGTCTCATCAGTCCGAACCTTTTCTTTGCTTTTAGATTTCACAATTCCTGCACTTCCCTTAATCTGAGCTAGGTGGGAACTTCACTCATGTCAGTTCCCATTAAACATATTTTGGCTCGATAGATGGTGACTCTCAGCGCAGTCCTGGTTTCTTCTGGAACAAACTCTTGCTATGCCTGTGCACACAGCCCAGTCATCTGGTACTGAAACGCACCTTACTATAGATGTTCAAAGGCATAAGAAAAGTGGGCACTGTCCCAGGGCCCTAGCCTTTCAGGGACTCCTGACAAAGCCAGATCTGTTCGGCAGAGAATCGATCGTGTCCTGATTACCCTGGATTAGCAGATTGCTTTAAATACCATTTTCCTTTAATCGATTTGTAATGTGGGTGGTGTGTGTGAGTGTATTATTGAGATTTTTTTAAGGGAAATGTGTTTATGTTTATTGCAACATTCATTGGAAAGTTTTTTAGGTCAAAACAGGACTTCACATATGAGAATTGGGGGAGTGTCACAGAGATTATTTGCAGTAATATTACTGAGCTGTTGCTGTGTTACAACATTGGAAACACATCATAATCTCTGAATATTAGACGCACTGCCAGTGATCTGGCCAAAGAGCTGAAATTGGATCATGAATTCAAAGGTGATCCAAACAGGACCCACAATATACCTTTACCCCTTGGCCCCCAAAATCCTTAGGATGTCTCTGGCCTTAATGACCAGGCTTTACCCAGACTAATGAAATTCACTATCACAGAGGCCTTCGCACAATAGCTCACTTCTTTAACCCCTTCACTGCGGCGGCTATTCCGCCGTAGTGCTAAGGGGGCGGGGCGGAAATGCGGCGGGCGCATGCTGGTGACGGAACCGCTCCGTCACCAGCATCGGTTGCGCTGTGCTTATGACGGAGAGGTTCCGTCATGGCCCCGCCCGCTCAATTGAACGCTCAGCGCAGGCGCGGAATTCGCGCTGCACATGAGCGGCGGGCGGGCCATGACGGAACCGCTCCGTCATCAGCACAGCGCCACCGCGGCTGATGACGGAGCGGTTCCGTCATCAGCAGGGGAGGGGTTAATATCAACACACAAGAATCAAAACCTGTGCTCTGACGAGTTTCGTTAGCCTCCTTGGTCTGTTGCTCTGCTGCACAACTCAGCCTGTCAGTCTTCACGCACATACCTCTTAGGGTTCAAAGTATCATCACAGTGAACCTGCTTTGGTTCACTCGCATTTTCCTCTCTTCCTAGTGTGTTTCTTGTACTATGTGGTTGAGACTCTTACTTCTTACAGCTTTACCAATATTGTGATTCTAAAATGTATCATTGTATGCATAATATTTTCGGCAAGGGGATGACTAATTGTATATGTTTATATTCGATTCACGATTACTCTTTTCATTGAATTTATTCCAGCAGGTCGTAATTCACCTAAATATCTCCTAGTTAGAAAACAAGTTGCATCTTAATTGTAGAAATGTACATTATTGTGCAATTTCCTTAATAACTAAAATGCCTTTATTTATTTATGTAAAGTTTTTATATGTTTATAAGTTTTTATATGGCGTCTCTCACGAGACAGGCCCTTTACAAATAACCAAGCAGTTTATGATTCAAATCTTTTTATTCGGTTTCAGAATAACCAAACGCTCACCTACATCTAGTGGTCGGTGAGGTAGAACAACAACATGAACAATAAAACCCTGGGAAATGGGTGAGTGGGAGGAAAGAGGGAAACGAGGATGGGCAGACGAAAGAGGGGGTGGGAAATGGAATGGGGGGGTGTAGTGTCCAGGCAGCTTCTCTCAGCGGGCCCCATCACTCCCCTAAGTGCTTTACACCTTGGTATATACAGCATCCAGTGTTTGATTGCCAAAGCATCACTGTTGCCATAATCTGTTGGTATCTTGTGAGTTCATCGATTCTTGGACTCCTGTATGTCTGGGGGCGGCTCCTCCGTTTAAGGTGTAAATGTAAATCCGTATTTGTAAAGCGTAAACGGCTCACCCTTATGGGTCTCAAGGCGCTGGGGGCCATTGTGGAAATCAAGTGAGCTATTGCCCAGAGTCACATGGTGCTAAGCTGCGCTGCCGCCTGAGCCGGGGATCGAACCGTGAGCCCTGTGCTCCGAAGTCAGCTGCCCTGGCCGCTGCACCACACCTCTCCACCCCTCTCCAAGGTGGAGAGGCGTTGCCCCCCTGCTGAAAGCCAGCTGAGGCAAAGCAGTCTGGCCACAAATAAAATGATCATAAAACATTTTTATTATCCTTTTATTTTTAGCCCTGCAGGCTGCGAGGGAGGGGTGTGTCCTCCTATCCTGACGCTGCAGCACCAGGGAGGAGGGGGGAATGGTGGGCATCGCCAAGTGCTCATGACGGTTTGGCCAGCCATCTGGGGCCTGCCCAAACCGAAATGCTTACTTAGCCTTTCTCCACCTAGCTGCGTAGCACAGCTGGGTGAAGAAACCAACACAGGCTCCCACTCTATATCTGAGCGCTGAACTGAGGAGTTTAGACCAATCCCAGCGCTTCCCACATGCTGGGAATAGCATTACCAGTATGTGAGCAGCGCTCGGATTGAGAGCTGGAGTTTACGTAGTGTGCAGCAGGCTCCTAGCAAGGACGCGAGGATCGGGAGCAAGGTGGCGGCCCGAGGAGCCGATAAGTTTTCCTTTTTTTAAATGTATATTTGTTTGTTTTTAGTATTTACCTCTCACGCCTCACCACTACATACTACGAGTGGCTGCTACTCTGTAAGTCATAGTATACTTAGGTACAGGAGGCATTTAAGTCTCAGAAGTCTTGTGCCAGGAGGAGAATACAGGGTCCCCACATTTAATCAATCAGTGGCAACTTATTCTCCAGTGAAGCCGTGAGCTTTACCATCCCTGTTAGATCCCAGGGTTTATGTAACCAGTCTCTGTGGGTTGGCAGTGTATCAAGCCCCATTTGGCAGTTAAGACTTGTTTGAAGGCACACACGGTCATAGCAATGGCCTTTGCTTTGGGGAATATAGAGGGTAGGTCAGCACGTTGTCTAGCCCTAATTAGGTAGGGATGGGAACTTGGTGTCAAGGATCTCGTTGATGTCTTATTATACTTCCATTATTGCTTGAATTTTGGACAATGCCATATGAGAGGAGTCAGGGTGCTAATGTGGCCGCAGTCACGCCAGCAGCCGTCTGAGCTTTAAGTTTTCTATTGTTGCAGTCTGGCTTGCGTACTGTACCAATAGTATGTTTTCTTGACCATGAGCATCACTTCCTTTTCCAGGGCACTGAAGGAGGACGTGCCGTTTCTATGAAGAATATTGGACCATTCCTTAGCGGTGTAGTGGAGATCAATATCTGCCCACAAATGCTCCTGTGCCAGGTATTTCTCGGTGGTCATGATCTTGTTGAGGAACCAATATTTATCTGACGGCAGGCTTTATCACTTTTTCTGGTGATCAACCATTTCTCGAATGGTGTGAAGGGTCTGCTAGCTCAAGGGGTTCCTCTTGGCGGTGATCAAAGGCCTGTCATTGGGCCTGTGACATGTGTTCTCTCTTCACAGGACAATACCAGTCTGCAGACGATGATGCAAAAGCCTGTAAGCCCCTCAGGTCCCAGTGTATGCTTCCTAGTAGCGCCCCAGAGTCATGCCATCTCTGTTTCAGCTAGACGTTTCACATCGCGGACTCCACGCCGGCACCATGTTGATTACCCGTCAAGCTCCACTGTGCCTCATGTCAGTTGTTGGCGTTTGTCAGCTGCTGTGGTGCACCATTCCAATAGCACTCCACTGTCCAGGCTGTGTACGCTACTGATACTGGTCTTGGGGACCTCGATATTGTGGCCGGGTTTGCTGGTTATCAATTTTGGGTGACAAAGCCGTGCAAGATCGCTGCTACTTTGTCGTCATCTTGGTTACACCCTTGAACCAAGTAGGTTACACGAGTATGTTAAGAAGCACCAAGAAACAAGAGGAGGAGAGAGAGGATGGGAGCAGAAGGGGCGACAGAATGGGACATGGTGTGGTCAGCAACATTAAACAGCGGAACATTATTCACATGGGGCAGATTTACATTTCCTGGTGCATCCCTGCAAATCAGTGTCACGCAAGATGACCCTTGCACCACCACAGATGTGCCACATATACAATGCGGCGCATCATGGCGCAAGCATAAACAGATGCGTGTCGCATCTGCCGACATAAGGTTGGCGCAGTGCTGCAGTTGCGTGGCGGGTGCGACGCAACTCCAGCACTGTTCCAACCCTGCCTATGTCCAACATGGTGCGTCAAGTTTTTGACGCAGTGGGGTCAGAAAAGTGACTGAGTGAAATCTTGTAGATTTCACTCAGTCACTTTTGCAAGGCGTTCCTGTGCAGGAACGCCCCCGCTGCTCCGAAATGCCCACATGAAACCTGACGCAGGTTTCATATGGCGCAGGGCTTTGCAACGTGGCGCATCTCCCTAGATGCATCGCATTGTAAATTCCCTGCAGCATGGCGGTGACTTTACACCGCCATTGCATCCCAGAAGTGACGCAACGGCAGCACAAAAGTGGCATACGGGGCTTGTAAGTCTGCCCCATAATCTCTTCAGGAATAACAGTAGGAAAATACATGAGGGCAGCATTGAAGTACATTAAGCAGACAAGTATATGTTAATTGTTAATTGATAATCACCAGACCCTGACTTGCGTACACTTTCGTAATCCTCAGCATCCTGAAAGAAAAGAGTCAAATGTATCCTGTGAGACAGTCCTCTGAGTCACTACCTCAGCGAAACACTCCATAAGTAAAGAAAAGGGCAATGGCGGATTACATTACGACTTTGAGTGGCATTCATTGTGATTCATAATTTCTAAATATAATCACAACAAATAGAACAATTTATGGAAGAATTCCTTTATGACTTTGTTGGAGCCAAGAGACATTTAGATTTTTGGTAGGCGCTGCATAAATGCTTATTAATATGCTAATAATTAATAGTGCAAAAACATGTTTATATAAGGGATTATTTTTTTTTAGTAGCGCTCCTTCCAGAGTGCCAAAAATGTAGCAGTTATGGTGGGTTGACAGTCATGTCTTGATGCGCCCAGGCTAAAATCCATCCACTATCATAGACGACATTTACAAGTGGTAGGTGCTACCTCTAGACTGCAGTGTGCGACCCCTGGCAGGTTGCTTGTGACCTTTGTCTCCAGGGCAAAACCAAATGTTATTGGTTTGTTGCTCTGCAGCGCTGAAAATCTGTATCTCAGATTCCTCTTAAGTTTTATATAAATATTTTTTAGGTCGAGCCTGGAAAGTGCATGTGCTGCTCTGCGAGGCATGATGCATTAGAATATGCCCTTAAAGCCACGCCCACTTTCTGCCCATATTTTTCATTGGCTTGTGTCTTTGTCCTTTGTAAATGCTGGCTTCTGATTCGGTAATCGGCTTGTTAGTCCCTCCTCAGTACTGCCTTGTCTTCATTTGTAACCTCCCATGAGGACTGGCCCTTTTACTTCTGTTGTTACACTGTCTGTGTTATTTATTCTTGAAGCACTATTTTCTTTAGTGAGTTTTGTCCTACAGCTGGCAATACGTGCTTTGCAGCAACATTCAGCGCACCATGCGCATTTTCACTTTCCTAGCAGCCGGGACAATAGCGGCCGCTTCTTTGCAATGCCACAGGTCTCGCATTTAGGAGAGTTTTAGCTATTGGCATTGTAAGTGACAATTGCTTAAACTCTCGCAAATGCGACAGCTATTGCTTTACTAATATTTTTGGGGTTTTCTCAAAGCGCCCCATGCCACGCTTACACTTAATAGAGGCAATGTCCCTTTCTTTATACATGGCTCATGTAAGGAGAGGGGCGTAGCCTCTTAGGTGCAAGCATGGCATGGGGCACTTGGAAACTAACAATATTTGCAGTTCAATAGGTCTTGCATTTGCGCGAATTTAAGCTATTGGCATTTACTTTGCCAATATATCAAAGCCTCGTAATGTGAGAGCTATTGCATTGCAAATGCTTGTTTTTTACATTGCTCATTTTTTCCTGGAAAATGTAATTTTCTTCACAGATCTGGACTGGCATTCGCTGAGAGAGTTATAGAGGAAAATGATAGGGAAAACTTGTACTGTTCACATCACCGAGCTCGCATTAAAACAGCAATATTTGGGGAAAGGAAAGCTTGTTGAGCCTGCCAGACCCTCTGTCAAAATTGACTTAACTAAGGTCATGTCACAAGCCAGTGTTCATAGGCACAGACAACAGCACTGTTTATGAAGCAGGGAGACACATGGAAGGCTTGAGAATGAAAATGCAAAGTGTAATATTGCAAAGATTTCATTTCTCATCTGTTAATGACTGGCCGGAAGACTTAATTAGGAAAAAAAAATATTTTATTGGTGGTACATTTTTCTAGCCAGTCCAATTTGCAAAATTAATGACGCCCCCGAAGCTGCGAAAATTTGAGCAAACATGAAGTTTCAATTGAAATGAAGGACCGGACTGTATTGCAGCTAAAGAGAACAACATAAATGGCTGCATATGTGCAATAAAAATCGAATAATAAATGTACGAGCTGTGGTGCCTAAATGCCCATTTAAAAATTACATTAAAGCCCTCACTGAAAGTCAGTGGTGGCTCGCATGGGGCTTGCTGTGGGGCAGTGGGGTGAGTTGGAGGAGGGGCAGGGTGTGGGGGTAGTAAACTCAGACATACTACGGATCGGGGCTAGAGAAAAAAAATTGTGACCATGAGGTTGAACACCGGCCCCTATAGCGGACGTTTTCTTCCACTGAGCCACCAGACCCAGCATACACACATCTCTCTCTCGCTCTCTCTCTCTCTGTCTCCTCCCTCTTTCTCTCTGTCTCCTTCCCTCTCTAACTGTCTCCCTCCCTCCCTCTGTCTCCCTCCCTCCTTCTGTCTCCCTCCCTCTCTCTGTCTCTCTCCCTCCCTCTCTCTCTGTCTCCCTCTATCTCTCTGTCTCCCTCCCTCCCCCTCTCTCTCTCTCTCTCTGTCTCCCTCCCCCTCCCTTTCCCTCTCTGCATCCCTCCCTCTCCCTCTCTGCCTCCCTCCCTCCCTCTCTATCCCTCCTTCCCTCTCTCTCTTTCTAACTCTCTCTCTCTGTCTCCCTCTCTCTCTTTCCCTGTCTTCCTTCCTCTCTCTCTCTCTGTCTCCCTCTCTCCCTCTCTCTGGCTCCCTCCCTCTCTCTCTGTCTCCCTCCCTCTATGTCTCCCTCCCTCTCTCTCGTTCTCCCTCCCTCTCTCTCTGTCTCCCTCCCTCTCTCTGTCTTCCTCCCTCTCTCTGTCCCCCTCTCTCTCTCTCTCTTTTTGCAATTTTAACTGAATTTGGAAAATGCACATTCAATATTTGTTTTCCATTGGCATTTATTGGAGTTTTTTTTTGTTTCACTTTTGTTAATGCTACCAGGGTCATCGGTCAAATGATGTCACTTCTTGATGTCACCTACACTACCATTGGTATTTTGTTGAATTGGCAACCATGTACACTATCCCTCTACAATGCCAGCCTGCTGTAAATGACCTTGAGGGCCTTTCTGTGAAGGGAAAAAGGAAGGGCCTGGGGCGGCATCAGCGTTATGCTATTATGTGCAATGACTGTCCTGTGATAAGAAAGATGGTGTCTCAGGCACTGGGCGTAACTCTGCAAAGAGTGTGGTACTCTCTGAAGGACACAGATATAGGCAACCCTTGCAAGTAATAGTGGTGACAGAAGCAAGAAAGTGCGCACTGGGCCTGAGTCCCCCCCACCCTCCATAATCACCAGCATGCACATCAAAAGATCCACCGCGCTCCCACATACAGACCAACTGCAGAGGCAGCGTCAACCAAGAAGCTCCATTGGGCCAGTGATAACCACCCACAGACCACAGGCTGTATCCCACTGCGCAAGGGAGGAGGTGAGAAGTTAATTTAGGCCACATCTGAAAGAAAGCTGGAAAAAGAGTACCACAAGGGTCTCGTGAGGCCTCAAATGTACCCATAGTACAGTAATACTTGGAGCTATTCACATAGCTAGGAAACATGATAGACTTTTTAAGTACAATGGAGCAGTGAACCTTTGGCTCAGCATCACAAGAGATTCCACTCAATCTTCAAAGAAGAGGAACATGAACTAAAGAAACTAGTGTCAGGTGACATCATGGTGGAGTGTAAAAAGCCACCTTTGGGTCTCACCACTGGTGTAGTAGGCAAACAAAATACAGAAGGAAAGGTTCTCCTGTGCATTGCCCTGCAGATACCGAACATGGCCATTGAGGGGGGAAGGAACCCAGGTTCTCATACAATTTACAATTGCACTCTTAAATGGAGCCAAAATATTCTCCAAACTTGATCTCAACAAGGGTTAGCATCAGCGTGAGTTATACAGAACCTCAAGATACATAATACTGAGCACACATCTTGGATTGCTTAGCTATAAGAGTACCATCAGCAGCTGAGATAATTCAGAAGACATCAGGTGAGATATCGGACCCATTGCCAATGCGCTAAATTGAAGTGAAGATGTTCTTGTATTTGAAACCTCCGCTGAAAAACATGATAAACCACCGAAAGAGTATGCCAGGCTACAAAGCGCAAAACTGATGCAGACTGCAGCAAAGTGTAAATTCCGCGAGAGTCTTTTAAATATATTTGTTTCTGACAAATGCATGCTCTGAGAAGAGGTCCAAGCATTGAATGGACTGCAGCACCTAGATATGTAGCTGCATTTAATATTTTCTGGGAATGACGAGCTACTGTGCAAGATACACGGGAAACTATGCCGCCATCCAAACAAGTTTTAGTTTCAAAAACAAGGGGAGACCCGGTCACTGTTTTTCTTCTGCAACTTTATTATTTAGAGCAGAATCTCAGCCTAAGGTATTTAATCCTTAGGTTCTTTTGTATTTTATTTTTTAGAAAATAGTGAAACAACTTTTTTACAATTTTTTAAAAAGAAGAAAAAGTCTGAGGTTTACTCGCTGTCTTGCACAGTGACATATAACATACAAGTGCTACAAACAATTATTGTGTAAAACATACAAAAAGTACTTGTGGCAATTTTTATCACAAACATTTATCAAACAAAATTGTCCCGGGGCGTAAACCACGCGCGCTTGGACGCGTGTTTTAACATTTTTTTGGGATACCCTCTTTTAGAAAGTTGGAAACAAAGCATTTCTGCGTGTATCAGATAGTCTTCCTTCCTCGAGCAATTGCGCCTTATTCGCAGCAGCTGACTGTATGGTAAATTTGCTTTTAAACTGTTGGGGTGAAAGCTATGATAATGGAGGATGGTATTCTTATCTGTTTGCTTGCGATATAAGGTTGTTGCCAACTCGCTGTCTTGGTGAAACACTTCTACATCTAAAAATGTTAGGCGTGTATTACTGCAAGCCATGCTGAATTTTATATTGGGATGTCTACTATTCAGCCATTCATGAAATTCAGTTAACAGTGCCTCAGTTCCTCTCCACTGACACCAGATATCATCTATATAGCGATACCATCTCACGATGTGTATGCCATATGGATTTTGTTGGTAAATGAATCGTTCCTCATACAGTGCCATGAAGAGCACCGCCATTTCTGGGGCATAAGGACACCCCATGGCGGTGCCCTTCACCTGCATGTAGAAGGTATCAATGAATCTAAAGAAATTTCTTTTTAGTGCCAAGCTCGCCAGTTCAATTATGAATTTTGTTGGAACTCTATGGGGTCTGGGTCGTGTGTCTAGAAAAAATTCAATTGCCTCGAGTCCTTCCTCTTGGGGAATTTGGGTGTATAAAGAGTTGACATCAAACGTCACCATCAACTCTTTTTGGTCATCAAAGGGTGAAGTTTCAATTTTAGTAATGAAGTCAGCCGTGTCCTTTATGTATGACTTCACCTCACACATGAATGGTTTCAGGAACATGTCGACATATTTAGCAAGTGGCATGCTTAAGGAAACGGGGTGAAGGGGTGGGTTGTATGCAGGTTGAGTGAGGGGGGATCGGGGGTGATGGCCATCACGGGAAAAAAGTGAACTGCACGTGAGCTGTGAGTTAAATTTAAAGCGCTGTGTTCTCAATGGGAAAGAGTTAGTTCCTAGAGTGAAAACGTCGAAATTCTAACATAATTAGACGATGACTAGTGCTCGAAGGGTTGTATCTAGAGCGGTAATGCGACATGCTTTAAGAGCGGGATCAAGAAAGGTTTGAAAAATGCCTCGTCCATGCGAGACTTACGATTCAAGTTGCGTTCCCGCAGTCGGGGAGCCTGAAATCAATGGGCAGGAGAAAAAGGTTACAAGAGTGTCTAAAATGCAAGATTTAAATTTAACTCACAACTCACGTGCATTTCACTTTTTTCCCGTGATGGCCATCACCCCCGATCCCCCCTCACTCAACCTGCATACAACCCACCCCTTCACCCCGTTTCCTTAAGCATGCCACACCGCACTACCCGATAAGCATGCACCAAATGTGTCACCATTATATAATGTTATATTATGTTATTTAGTTATCGTATTTTCGCATATTGATGAGTACGTAATTTTGCATTCTTTTGTAGTGCTCCTTGATAAAGGGCCAACCGGCTCAAAATGCATCGGAGCTCGCATGGTTAACCTTGGTTTCATCACTAATTATGAAATTTAAAAATGTTTGAACATTGAAAACTGAGAATGTATCAGTTTAAAGCCTGCAAGTAAACTTTGGATCTTTGAAATCAAATTAACACTCATTGGCTATATTCATTGGAGTCGATTGTTTAACTACAACGAACCACAACAGAGTGACCACATGCAGGGATGCATTTACACTTGAGGTAATGCACTCAACCCTTTGTGTACATTATCACATATTCATAACTTGTAAACTCTTCACTCTAATAAGAGCCCACCAATCCCACCTAACCATCCTTCGGAAACCCATTGTCGAGATGCTGTAGTGGATTGAAAGATAAGGCTTCTAACTTCAGGACAATCCATACACAATATTCCACAAAGCAGGAGGAAAGAACAGAACCCAGCTGATTACAATTTCTGTCGACCTGTGAAAGAGACAAGAACATGTGACTCCTCTGCAGAGGAGTACATACATTTTGTCACTGGCTAGAAGGAATCCTACGCTATCGCTATACTGCTTAGAAACATCCATGGTGCTGCTGATGCCCACCTGTCTAAAGCTGAAGTAAACAAAAAGGAGTGACGGGGAGCGAATGGGGACACTTAAATGCCACCCCGATTCCAATAGGAATGGGCATGCTAGAAATAGTTCTCTTCAGACATGTGATGGATGATATGTCAGTGACTGCATGCAACATTCCACTGAGAGAAAGGAGAGTTGTCATCCCTGCGGATTTGAGATGGCAGTTCATTGAGCTTGTACATGGGGACAACGACAGCCGGCAGTAATTAGGCGAGCTCTACAAGACAGTGGATAGTTTCCCAAGCTATAATGTATGGAGGCAGAGGTCCTTCTAATCTGCCATCAATGTTAGACAATCAGTCAGGAAGATTCACCCCCATCTACTAATACCTGCCCTTCTTTACAGTGACTGGCACAATGTCGGGGCTGACATCTTTGGACCACTACAATCAGGAAAATACATGCATGTTATGGATGAGTACTCAAGATTCCTACGGGCAAGAAGCTCTTGTTGGCAATCCCAACCCTTCAATCAATCAATCAATCATAGGCATTTATATAGCGCACTACTTACCCGGAGGGTCTCAAGGCGCTAGGGGGGGGGGGGGGGGGGAGTGCTGCTACTGCTCGAATAGCCAGGTCTTGAGCTTCTTCCTGAAGGAGAGGTGGTGTTGGGTCAGGCGCAGGTCGGTCGGGAGGGAGTTCCAGGTCTTGGCGGCCAGGTAGGAGAAGGATCTTCCTCCCGTTGTCATTCTTCGTATGCGGGGGACGGCGGCGAGGGCGTGGCTGGCTGATCGGAGATGTCGTTTGGGAGCGTAGAAGTTGATGCGGTTGTTGAGGTAGCTGGGGCCTTGAACGTGTAGGGCTTTGTGTGCGTGGGTGAGGAGGCGGAAGGTGATTCTTTTGTTGACGGGGAGCCAGTGCAGGTCTCTCAGATGTCCGGAGATGTGGCTGTGTCGTGGGATGTCGAGGATGAGTCTGGCTGAGGCGTTCTGGATCCGCTGGAGTCTCTTCTGGAGCTTGGCGGTGGTTCCGGCGTAGAGGGCGTTGCCGTAGTCCAGTCGGCTGGTGACGAGGGCCTGGGTGACCGTCTTCCTGGTCTCGGTGGGGATCCACCGGAAGATCTTCCGTAGCATGCGTAGGATGTTGAAGCATGACGAGGAGACGGCGTTGACTTGTCTGGTCATGGTGAGGGATGAGTCCAAGATGAAGCCCAGGTTGCGTGCGTGGTCTGTCGGTTTGGGTGCGCTGCCCAGGGCGGGGGGCCACCATGAGTCGTCCCAAGCGGAGGGTGAGGAGCCCAGGATGAGGACCTCCGTCTTGTCTGAGTTCAGTTTCAGGCGGCTGGTCGTCATCCACTCGGCTACGTCTTTCATCCCTTCGTGAAGGTTGGCTCTGGCGGCTGCGGGTCGTTGGTCAGGGAGAGGATCAGCTGGGTGTCGTCAGCGTAGGAGATGATGTTCAGGTTGTGTTGGCGTGCGATGGCCGCGAGGGGGCTCATGTAGACGTTGAAGAGGGTGGGGCTCAGCGAGGATCCTTGAGGGACGCCGCAGATGACTTCGGTGGCCTCTGACTTGTACGGTGGTAGGCGGACTCTCTGTGTTCTTCCGTTGAGGAAGGAGATGATCCAATCCAGTGCCTTCTCCTGGATTCCAACGTTGCTGAGGCGCTGCACTAGGGTGCGGTGGCAGACAGTGTCGAATGCCACGGAGAGGTCTAGGAGGATGAGGGCCGCTGTTTCTCCATTGTCCATCAGGGCTCGGATGTCATCGGTGGCAGCGATGAGGGCGGTCTCGTGCTGTGGTTGGCTCGGAAGCCCGACTGTGAGGGGTCGAGGGATCCATTCGTCTCGAGGAAGGCGGCCATCTGCTTGTTGACGATCTTCTCGATGACTTTGGCTGGGAACGGGAGGAGTGAGATGGGGCGGTAATTCTTGAGTTCGGTGGGGTCCGCTGTAGGTTTCTTGAGTAGAGCGCTGAGTTCGGCGTGCTTCCAGCTCTCCGGGAATGTGGCGGTGTCGAAGGAGGTGTTGATGATGTCCCGCAGGTGGGGTGCGATGATCGCGTCGGCCCTGTTGAAGACGTGGTGAGGGCAGGGGTCGGTCGGAGATCCGGAATGGATGGAGTTCATCGAGCGGATGGTGTCTTCGGTGCTGGTTGGAGTCCAGGCGCGGAGGGTGGTGGTGGGGGGCGGTGGTTCGGTTGTGACGTGCGTCGGTTGAGTGCGGAAGCTGTTGTGTATATCCACGATCTTGTTGTGGAAGTAGGAGGCGAGGGAGTTGCAGAGGTCTTGCGATGGGGTGATGTCGTTGTTTCCGGCGTTGGGGTTGGAGAGCTCTTTGATGATGTTGAAGAGTTCCTTGCAGTTGTGTGCATTGTTGTCCTGCCGGTCCTTGAATGTGGTTTTCTTAGTGGCGCGGATCAGTTGGTGGTGCTTCCGGGTGGCAAGCTTGAGGGCGGTCATGTTGTCCGGTGTTGGATCCCTTCTCCAGGCTTTCTCGAGAGCTCGGCAGTTCTCCTTGGAGCTCTTGAGTTCGTCGGTGAACCATGGGGCCTTCTTGCTGCCGGGTCTGCTGGGCGGGGTCCTCAGTGGGGCGAGTTCGTCCGCGCAGTTGTTGATCCACTTCGTGAGGTTGTCGGCGGCCTGGCTGGGGTTTGCTGATCTGGCGGGGGGGTGCTGGCTCAGGGAGGCGGCGAGCTGGTCAGCTGTGATCTTGTTCCAGCATCTTCGGGCAACCGGTTGCTGGTGGTGGTGGATCATCCTTCTTCTGAAGGTGAAGTGGATGCAGCTGTGGTCCGTCCAGTGGAGTCCAGTGGCGTGGCTGAAGGCGATGTCTTTGCTGGATGAGAAGACGGCATCGAGAGTGTGTCCGGCGAGGTGGGTGGGGGTGGATACCAGCTGCTTGAGTATGAGGTTGGCGAGGTTGTTGAGCAGGGTGGTGGTGTTGCGGTCGTTGTTGTTCTCCAGGTGGAAGTTGAGGTCCCCCAGGAGGATGTAGTCAGCGGAGGGGAGGGCATGCGTGCTGACGAAGTCGGCGATGTCCTCGCTGAATTGTGTGCGTGGTCCCGGGGGTCGGTAGATCAGGGTGCCTCTGAGGGTGGTCTTCGGGTCGGTGTGGATCTGGAAGTGTGGGTGTTCGGCGGTTTTCAGGGTGTCATCGGTGTTGGTCGTGATGTGGATGGTGTCCCTGTGGATGATGGCGATGCCTCCTCCCATCTGGTTGGCGGAGCGGTCCCTCCGGGTGATCTTGTAGCCCTCTGGGATGGCGATGGCGATGTCGGGCGCTGAGGAGTCGTTCATCCAGGTTTCCGTGAGGAAGGCGACGTCAGGAGATGTGGTGTCGAGGAGGTTCCAGAGTTCGATGGCGTGCCTGTGGACGGAGCGGGTGTTGAGCAGGATGCACTTGAGGTGGTTGCTGCTGGTGTTCGGCTTGGCGGGTGCAGGTGTGGGGCAGGTCCGGATGCAGGTGAACTTGCAGGCGTGGCAGCAGAAGGGTCCATGGGTGCGCCTCGGGGTGGCTCGGTAGCATCCCGGGATTCGACCGGTGTTGAGTGCGATGAGTTCGGTGGCGTTGTAGGAGAGTCGGGTCGTCTTCCGTCGGTGGGGGCCAGGGGTCCTGGCGCTGGGCGCGGTCCGGTCGCGGACGGGCGCAGACGGGCTTACCTTTGGCGCGCCTTCGGTGCACAATCGGCGCACCCGCTGCGCGTTCGCACGGTCGCCATATATGGCGAAGTGCGAGGGAGGGCGGAGCAGCTGGGAGGCGGGAGCGGGGAGGGTACAGAAACAAAGGGGACGTGGTTAACGGCGGTGGCGGGAAGCGGGAAGGAAGGAGACCGAGAAGCAGGGGGACAGGCGGAATACAATCACAATACAAAAGGAAAATAACAATAAATGCACAAAATATGACTTTAAAGGCAGGGGGGCACACAGCAGGAAAACGGGGAACAGGAGTCTGTGGAGCAGGCGAGCACAGCGCTAACACGCCGGAGACCGCGCTGCTCGGTGGCAGGGGGCGTGGTCACGCGGCGGCAGCAGGGGCAGCGAGGCAGGCAGGCGGGAGGCACACGCAGCAGCTGGTGGCCGTGCGGCGCGGGGGTGTCCTAGACTAGGTCACACTCACCTGCGTCGCACGGTCGCCATATATGGCCAAGTGCGAGGGAGGGCAGAGCAGCTGGGAGGCGGGAGCGGGGAGGGTACAGAAACAAAGGGGGCGTGGTTAGCGGCGGTGGCGGGAAGCGGGCAGGGAGGGAGGAGACCGAGAAGCAGGGGGACAGGCGGAATACAATCACAATACAAAAGGAAAATAACAATAAATGCACAAAATATGACTTTAAAGGCAGGGGGGCACACAGCAGGAAAACGGGGAACAGGAGCCTGTGGAGCAGGCGAGCACAGCGCTAACACGCCGGAGACCGCGCTGCTCGGTGGCAGGGGGCGTGGTCACGCGGCGGCAGCAGGGGCAGCGAGGCAGGCAGGCGGGAGGCACACGCAGCAGCTGGTGGCCGTGCGGCGCGGGGGTGTCCTAGACTAGGTCACACTCACCTGCGTCGCACGGTCGCCATATATGGCCAAGTGCGAGGGAGGGCGGAGCAGCTGGGAGGCGGGAGCGGGGAGGGTACAGAAACAAAGGGGGCGTGGTTAGCGGCGGTGGCGGGAAGCGGGGAGGGAGGAGACCGAGAAGCAGGGTGACAGGCGGAATACAATCACAATACAAAAGGAAAATAACAATAAATGCACAAAATATGACTTTAAAGGCAGGGGGGCACACAGCAGGAAAACGGGGAACAGGAGCCTGAAATCATCACAGCATGGGGAATTCAAGAGATCCTTAGCACATATAGCTACCCCTGTTCAAAAGAAAATTGACTCCCTTCCCCAGACATTTCAATTTCAAATGCAGGAGATACACACCCTTTCTGGCCACAAGCAAATGACATGTTAGATTGATCCAAATCCGCAATCATGGTATCTTTTCAACACATCTAGCTAAATCATACACCAAACATTAAACATTGTTGGGTAAATATATTGAAATACGCCACACAGCACCACTGGACAGTGTCCTGCGACTCTCCGCTTGGTTGTGAAGTTAAAATGCAGATAGCAGATAGGAGTCCTCCAACCAACCTGGTGGCAATGCTCTCGGAAGACCAAGCAGGGCCCAAGAAAGATGATCAGGCAAGGGGAAAGAAGAAACAATGCACAGCTTCTGAAAGACAGGCCACATCCTCCGATCTGAAGGAAAGTGACTGAGTATTGGGGAAGAAGACATAGGCACAAATTCAAAGTTTTCCAGCACACCAATGTAAAGAGCAACTACAAAGGGGATCCATGGTGAATTTACAGTCCAGAGACCGATGAATAACTTGTAATGTATCACACTTCAAGGCCTATCATCAACACACACACAGGAATGCATTTCAGTGATGGCAGACAACATGCCGGAAGACACAGAGTCAGATGAAGACGCTCAGTCCAGAGGCTCTCGGAAAACAAAGTGCCTAACGCAACTTATATGATCCCAGTGGGCCTCCAATAGGCCCAATCGACTGACTGAAGAAATGTAAACATATTTGCCACCAAAAGACATTTGACATCGTTTCTTAAGGGACTTGGGCGTACAGTCACAAATTATCTCCTGGTCAAAACTGGTGAGCACACCAGCTGGACACCTTACACCACTTCCTCTTGGAGGCAGGTACCAACAGAGATCATCCCCCTACCGGACAATTCTTCTGAATTTGCTCCTGTGGATTCACTTTCCTGTGGGTAACCTCCGGGCACACTGATGTGCGACTTAAATCCTAATTTCCCCTTGTATCTGTGAGGTTTTTGAAAATTACAAAAGATGTACACCAGTCATAGGTGCAAGCCTTCGACCGACTTATTTTCCGCATTTTTTGTGAATTTCCTCACCCTGCTTGCTACATTAAGTTCCAGATGTATTCACAGAAAAATACTATTGTATTAAAACTGATGGTATGATAGCTTTTTGGTTCGGTGCCTACTGCAGAGATAAGTGTACATGCTATGAATCCGAAGCTTGACACTCAGCGGGTCTCACTTTCGCTTTTCCTTTCAAGAGCTATGAAATTAGTGCCGGTGTGCGTGGTTGTAATAACACCTTTTATATTCAGCTCCACACAGCCGCAATGGTGTGATACCTAAATTCAAGTTATTTAAAAACAAGTTATTGTTAGTTTAGTCGTTAGAAAGCATTCGGAGGCGGATACTGGCATGCGGTAATATTGAGCACACTGAAGTTTCCATTTACAAATAAAAGGTGTTCCCGCCCTCCCTCGTCGGCTAAAGCAGAATGTTGAAAGAAGCGGGCGTTCACAGCTGTAGCGCTAGCTCTTTATGTTTTTGTATGGCGCTATTACAATGTGTTTCTTCTTATTATTACCACCTATTTTTGTATGGCAGTAGGTGTTGCGCAAATAAATCTGAGGTGACGCTCCCACATGACGTTTTATGGCAGCAGCTACAGGACGCCACCTAATGGACGATCCAAATAGCATCAAAAGGTCCCCAAATGCTCATTTTTCTGTGTCTGGGGAGAGCACCATAGCAAAAATGTTATTTTCCCTCCTGTGCAGAAAATTCTCGCACTGTTCGAAACACAGTGGCATTTCCTGAATAACGCTCGCAGCAACGCCAGGTGTGGAGGTCGATTCACCAAAATGCCAGGGGTCGCAGAAGTGGCACCGCCACACACATTCACTCATGCACACTTACTTATACATACACACATTCTCTGTCACACAAACACACACTTAACCGCAAGAATGCACACAGCGTACATTTAAAAGCATGTTTTACTTACCTCAGCTGCCATAGAAGGTCATATTCCTGCAAATGTTACTCTATTTTTATTACACTAATAGTGAATGATATATTACTATTTACTATTAGTGTAATAATTTGACAGAAAAGAAAGACAATGGAGCCCCAACCGACATCCATAAGGACGACCTGCCACTTTGGGGGTCATTACGATGGAGGAGGGCCCGTCACTGACAGCCGGCCGGTGGCGGGCCCTCAGCCATCGTACTGATGTTTACCCCCCTGCCACATTATGATGGCTGGGGGGATCGGTGGTTGAGCGTGGCGGTAGTAAAGACAGACCGCCACGGTTCTGACAGACGGTTCTTTTCCGACCACCTGTTGGAACAAAACCATTGGCCAATAATGCGGCAGTGCATTGCAGGCACCGCCGTACGGATTAGGATATCCCTTTCCTACGTTCATTTTGCAGTGCGTGCACAACCCACAGCCCAATGTAATGCAGAAACAGATTTGGGGGCCCGTAGCAGGCCCCCCTGAATCTCAGGTACAGGGGCATGTACCCTGGGGGCACTATCCCTGCCATTTGTGGTAGGCTCCGCAGGGTGCCTGCCACGTAGTGCAGGGATGTGTCTGCACCCTTTATTTTGCATTGTGATGGGGGCTGCTGGCCTCATCCCCGCCACAATGCAAAATATAGGTTATGTGACACCATGGTGGCGGACATATGATGATTAGGATTGTGTGGAGGTCGCCTCATTGGCGGCCGGTCCCGAATCCGTATAGATGGCGGACTGACTAAAGTCCGTCCACCATCGTAAAGAGGCCATAGGTCGCAAAGGCTGTGCCAGGGGTCTCTGGGGGCATGGTCACTGGATACCCCCAAATGACGTCCATGATGCCAGGCTTAGTTTAAAACCACTGGATTTCAAATGAGAAATCATAGGTTTGCCTAAGTGAGGTCGCTGATAGCAGTGGTTAATTTGAGAGAGAATAAGTGCCAGGGCTCCCCTCAGAAGACAGCATACACCAGTCAATTTCGCCTGTTATCGTCGCCTAAAACAGAACCAACTGCTAACCATGAAATTGGGGAGAGGATGTGGCCTATTGGCCAGAGCTGTTGACTTTGCCACTGGGAAACTGGGTTTGTGTCTCAGCATCTTCTCAACCTGTGATTCTAGGTAAATTACTTAATCTCCACTTAAATGAATGTGTCCTTAACTGGTGCTCATGAAAAGCACCAGTGTTAAGCACCAGAAACCACTATCTCAAATTAAGCACTGGCTGGGGGTAATGCTTGGCAGGGGTCAGCCGGCATACTTTTTTTCCCTGGGCTGAGTGTCCATCAAAGCGGTGCCCTGTGGGTGGTTTAGAAAGGATGACCAGTACCCATGAAACAACAAGCACCGCCACACGACACTGAGGTGCACGGTATTCACCACATGGAGAAACTTTTGGAAGGTACCTGTGAATATCCATTTAGCGCAGAAACTGACTTGAAGGCATTCATTCTAAGGGTGCTCGTGTTCAATGTATCCATTCTTAGGAAACACATTCTCAGGGCATTCGTTTTGCAATCTTTTTGAGGGCAGTTAATCTCAGGGCATTAGTTCTCATGGTATGGTTTGTCCACTCATTCTGCGAGTGTTCTTTCGGTGGCATTCATCCTAAGTATTCCTTTTGCAGTCATTCCAAGGTCATTCATACTGAGGTCAATAGTCCGGTGAACATTGTTTCTGCATCCATTTGGAGTGCAGTCTGAGAGTCTTTATTCTGAGAGTAAATGCTCTTAGGGCCTTTTTTCTCCAGTCATACTGAGAGCATCCGCTCTACAGTCAGTCTGTGGACTTGTTTATGAAGCTCTTCTTTCTCAGGACACGCCTTAGGCTGGAATTCTGCCAGAAGACACCTATTGTGGGGTAATTCATTCTTCCTTCATTCTGTGGCAATTGTTTCTGGGGAGATTGGTCACTTGGTTGTTCCTTCACTTCTTTTCTGAGGACATTATTCTTCTGGCTCTCTAGCTCTCAGGGTTTAATTTTGATGACATTCTTTCTGAGGCCATTTTTTCCTGAGTCTTTCATTCTTAGAACATTCATGCCCATGCAATAGGTTTCAAAGCCCTGGTTTGAGCAGATACAGGTTTCAGAGACAATAAATTAACATCCTACCATTTCTCATATGTGAGGTTCTCTTTTGTTCGAAAATACATTTTTATGGCTGTTGCATGAAAAATAAACACAACAATTCTCTGCAAAATGTTTGTAATAGACTCTCACTCTTCACTTAAGTTAACATAAATTAAAAGAACAATATTTAAAACAAACTGTTTACAAATTATTCAAACTCATCAGGATAAGAGTCTCTGCAGAACAGAGTTTGATCAATCAGCCCCCCTCCCCCGTGAAAGGTTGGGGGCCTGAGCCAGAGCCCACTCTGCATTAAAATGTCACTACGATGACAGGCAGGAAGCTGTTGGACTCCTCATGCACATGTGCACGCTAACGGTTTTCTTCTGCACTGTGAACAGTTTGCAAAGGGGTTTCTTTAACCTAAGTTACTCTGCCAGGTTAAAATTAAAACGTACAGCTCATTATTGCATTATGCAGTGTAACTCAAATTAGGCAGAACATATACAAACACTGTTGAGAATATGGTGTCTATTTGGGGCTCCACAATTGCCGGACCTTAGCCTTGCCCCAGATCGTCGCACATGCACCCAGCAAACATCACGTTGACAGCATCTGAAAGGCCCACCTACTGTGCAGGACCTTTGACTTATGAGGTAGGACTAGATTCATGAGCCAATCACACAGACCATTGATATGTGCAGCAGGTTGTTGGTACAGCGCCTACCTGAGGCAAAAATGTTCAACAGGAGCTGATGCACTACTGCCATTTATGATCATAGGTGCTGTTAGGCCGCTATACTCTCCTCGGGCCTAAAAGCTCTTTGGTCTACTCTCTACCCTCCCGTTGCTAGTCTTACCACCTGTGAGGTCCAGGTGCACCCATCGCCAGCGTCGGATTGGTAACTCGTTAAAGAGGGAAGGAGTTAGGCCCTTGTTCAGTGGGGAAGGCTGGACCTTGTAAATAGTTTTATACCACAAAAAATGCCACCCCACTCATTCCATTAGCCCTTGATTATAGGCAACACATCAGCTTCAGTCAGATATGTCAGGTATTTTATTTACCTTTGTTCTCATAAGTTTTTTTTAAAGAATCATAACTTCTCGTGGCAGAGAAGAAACACTGTACATATAAAAAATAATAGACATATTAACAACAATACAGTATTTACAACATGAACAAAATCACAAAGTGAGTCATACAAAACAACTGTACCAGTTTCAGGATATTCAGACAAAGGTGCAAAATAAGTATGCAAACCTCAATGACCATAGATGAATAAAGTTTTTGAACACTATTGGACAGAATCACATTCACAAGGAGATGTCACATTACACAAATGTTGTAATTCTAGAAACTCTCAGTGATCAGAAATTACGTCTCCTTTCATGCTGACGCGTTTCGAACTCCAAACAGTAGTTATGGGTTCTCTTCAGGGCCTGGTTGCTTTCTGTCTGTATGTGTATGAAAGAAAGGTAACAGTGTGTGAGTATCAGTGTGTAACCTCCTTAATTGTAACTGCTAGTGATGTATCACATTCAGAAGTGATAATACCTTATTTGTCGCTGTTGTTCTCAGATAGGGTATTGTGCATCAATGAGACTGTCATCTGAGGGAAATTAAAACAATCAATTTCAAGTAACGTTCTATGCTAGCTGGCTCTGCTGTGACCTCATGTCAAGGCGCTGCACAACGTACCTTTCAGTGTTTATCGGTCCATGTGGGGGCCATCCCTACGCGCGGTGGAGTTTTTGTCCTAGAGGAAAGGCGGGGATAGATTTACTGTCATTGCGCTTCTGCGGTGTTCTTAATGAGCATGGAGCGTTATGTGAACGGTTCCTACCTTTTAGGCCGGCACCGCGCGTTTCGGGAGCCGCTGGCTCCGTTATCAGCTGGTTTCAGTCGGTGGTTCTTAGCGCGGGTCCCATATACGATCCCGTGTTGCTTTTCGCTGTGCGCTATTTGGAAAGGACAGGGGGATTAGTTGAAGTCCCTGTGGCGGGCAAGGATGGTATCTAGCATCCTTTAGAACAGCTCACCTCGTTTAAGCGTCTTACTTCCACCAGGATTCCGCTCGCTATGGCAGGCGGCGGCCCGGTTGTTAGGTGACTAAGAGGGGTTCTGGGACCATAGGCATTCTGGGTAATGTAGTTCACTCTGGTTGCGCTGAGAGCAACAGAAGCTTTATTCTAGTTCGCCTGGTGTTCTACCCTTCAGACAAGGGGGGGGCATAACAGACCACGTGGAGCCCCACGTAATTAAGACATTATAGCCTGGACACTTCTGACAGAGAATTTAGTCCATTAAGCGTGCTATTAAATTTTAGAATGAGATATGCTTCTTTCCTAAGGAGTGTTTCTTCGATATCAATTGGGCCCTTATTGACAATTGGCGCTATTGTCCAAAGTACAGTCCACTTAAAATCCATTTCACTGTGATTTTGATCCAGGAAATGTTGTACCATGGGAGCACTTACAACCTTCTTTTTGATTCTTGACCTGTGTTGGGTCACACGGCTGTTGACCTGCTGGGTGGTTTTACCTATGTAGATCTTCTGGCAGTCACAAATGATCGCGTATACCACGTTACGCGTTTTGCAATTTGAAAAACTGGCATGTTTGCATTTGGTACCTCTATGGACAAACTCCACCCCCTCAATTGTGGAGTCGCATGAAATGCAGTTTCCACACTTGTGGTGTCCTTCAATAGGTTTGAGGCCCCATAGTGATAGTAAATCACTTTTGGGCTTTGGGGCTGTCACGTCGGCTCTAATGAGGTCCTGACCAATACTTTTATTCTTCTTATACGCGAACAACGGTCGCTGGAAAGGGCATTCAAGTCCTTCAAGCAAATGCCAGTTTTTTAGGATCATCTGTCTCATTTTATGCGTGTCTGGTCCAAATGTAGTTACACAGACCAGCCGGTCCATGTCTTGCTTGGCCGTTCTTTCAAGTAAGCACTCCCTAGGAGTGTATTTTGCCCTCTTCATCGAATTACTCAGTAGTTTCTTTGGATAGCCCCGATTCTTCATCTCATTGCAAAAACGAGTTGCATGTTTCTCATAGTCTGTGATTTCCGAGCAGTTCCTCCGTATCCGAAGCAACTGCCCGTAGGGCAAATTGTCCCTCAGACTCCTGGGATGTGCACTTCGGTGGTGGAGGATGGTGTTTTTGTCTGTCTTCTTTCGAAAAAGAGAAGACTTCAAAAGTCCATCTGTGCAACTTATTTCCAGGTCTAAAAATGTCATTTTTTCATTGCTGGAATCTAATGAAAACTTAATGTCGTGGTGTCTGTCATTAATCCAACGGTGGAAATCGACCAACTCTGTGCGGCTCTCCTGCCACAGGAGCCACACGTCGTCGATGTATCTCCACCATTGTCTGATATGTTTACTGAAGGGGTTATTGGAGTGAATACATTTATTCTCATACTCCGCCATGTACAGTATGGCCATCTCCGGCGCATATGGACAGCCCATGGCCGTACCTTTAATCTGCATAAAAAATTGGTCATTGAACCTGAAATAATTCTTTTTAAGCGTTAGTTCAGCTAATTTCAGGATGAACGAGGTGGGGACCTGATGAGGTCTATCTCTTTTCTCAAGGTATAGTTCTAGCACTTCTAGTGCCTCACTTTGCGGAATTTGTGTGTACAAGGACGTAACGTCCATTGTCACCATAAGTTCCGTCGTTGGGTCAAACTGGGTTCCCTCAACTTTTAACAAAAAGTCGGTGGTATCTTTCAAGTATGATTGAACATCACAGATGAAGGGCTTCAGAAAGAAATCAATATATTTCGATAGGGGTTCCAAACATGATTCACATCCGGAGACTATTGGTCGTCCCGGGGGTTCCTCCGAATTTTTATGAATTTTAGGCAAAAAGTATAGGATTGGCGTCCTTGGAAATTTCTTTATCAAAAAATCACTTTCCTTTGGTCCCACAAATCCCTCTTCCACACCATTTTTTATTATCTCAGCGATTTGTCCCTGAATAGACCGCATCGGGTCATCTGGGAGCTCTCTGTACCATTCTGAGTTGTTAACCTGTGTCGCACCTTCCTTGAGATATTTCTCCCTGGACCAGATCACCACTGCACCACCCTTGTCCGCTGGTTTAATAATGACCGATGAGTCACATTTCAGATTTTTAATGGCTAAGCGTTGGCCTTTAGTGATATTTGGTTTAGTGTATTTCTTATTCTTTTCTAGTTTGTTGATCGCTGATAGCATTACCTGTTCAAACGCTACCACCTGTTTCGGAATATTTTGGTAGGGGATAAAAGTGGATTTATTCCTCAAGCCTGTTACCTCTGGGTCTGGGTTTGGTGGTTTGTTTGCAAAAAAGGCACGCAGCCGAATCTTCCTACAAAAAGCAATGGTGTCTAGTTTAAGTCTAGTGAAGTCTGTACATTGGTTGGGGACAAACTTTAAGCCAAGGTTAAGGACAGCTTCTTCATCTTTAGTGAGTTGCCTATAATCAAGG
Organism: Lissotriton vulgaris; assembly: GCF_964263255.1. Taxonomy (NCBI): domain Eukaryota; kingdom Metazoa; phylum Chordata; class Amphibia; order Caudata; family Salamandridae; genus Lissotriton; species Lissotriton vulgaris. Next base: position 1,655,690,621 of record NC_141687.1, read on the forward strand.
GCTAATGGAATGAGAGGGGTGGCATTTTTTGTGGTATAAAAAGGATTGGTAACTCGGGCACTCGGGCAGTGGCCGAAGGGCGGGTATCTGAGTTCCAGCTGTTGGGCCGTTTTTTGGGTAGCCTGGGGGCTGTCTGTGTTGTTTGGATGCCACCAGCAGCCCATTGGGTGCCCGAGTGACCTTTCTGGTGGCAGATGGGCAGAGGTGTCACTCCCTTTCTCCCGCTCGGCTGGCCCAATAATGTATGCTGATTGAGCGGGAGCAGGGGACTGAGCAGACGTGGTCTCACTTGCATTCATGTGTGGTTCAGTAGTGTGAACTAATCCATGCCTTTTTTTTTATCTAAGTGAAATTAAGAAAACATCCGCAAATGTGGGCCACTTTTTTTTAGTGTGCCAGGGCCTATTTTTGATCCCAACGCAACCCTGCCCATCGCCCCCACCCCGGCCTCATTTGTGGTTAGCTGCTTTAACCTCAATGTCACTGTTACTGGTTTTGCTTACCATGGACTCTTTACGCTTCAACCAAGTGTTGTGAACCTACAGTGTGTGAGCTGAGTGGTCTACCCTGCTAGCCTGTCGATTTTACAGCCGAGTGTGGGGTCCCCTTTTTCTGATCCCACCGCATCTAGTCTTCCATTCTGTGATCTCAATGTCCTATTCCCAATCCTGCTTGTTCTTGTTTTCCATCATGTGAACTCTGGGCCTCATTTATGGGATTTTGGCGTAAGGCAGCACAGCAATGCACCTTGCTGCGCTGTCCTACGCCAAAGTGAAAGGGAGGAATGCACCTTTTTTAAGCAATACGGTACATTCCTGTCCTTTCTGCCTTCGCTGCCAATGTTTTGGCAGCCTAGTGCCAGAGTGGGCACCATGGTGCCTCCCTAGCAGGTATGATTTTTTTTGTGCAGGAAGGGGTACCTTCCTAGACAAAAATAATCCCGAGATTTTTTCCTATTCTGCACCACACACGAAAAGAGGAAAAAACAGTGTAAAATGTACATATTTCTCCTGGTTAGGCTTCGGCTAGGGAGGCACACAGATTTGATGCTTCCTCAGGTTTACATCACTTTTCAAACCTGGAGCAGCGTCAAATTCCACAGGTGTTGCAAGGATATCCCACCAGAGCGCCCTTGCAATGCTTCCCTAGTGCAAAGTAAGGTGACTCATCGATTTGCGCTGCGTCACCTTACTTATCATTTATGCGGCCACGCAGAGTCACGCAGGGTTGCTTTGCATAGCTTCATAAATCTTTATGAGAGTCCTGCTTCACGCTTGTACCACTTCATGTGGTGCAAAAGTGACGCAGGGCTCTCGTAAATAGGCCGCTCTGCGGCTAGACCCTGTCCTACTCTGCGACAAACTCTGCCTCATCTTACATCTGTGAACTCCATGTCAAGCCCTCTGTCCTACTTTGCTCTGACTTACATCCTGTTAACTCTAAGTCAAGCCCTCTGTCCTACTCTGTCCGTCTTGCATAAGTGAACTCTATGTCCAGTTCCCTGTCCTATGCTGCCTCATTTTACACCCTGTGAGCGCCGTGTCCCACCCTCTCTTCAACCCTGTGCAGTCTTACACCGTATGAGCTCAATTTCCAGCTCACTATACCTCCCTGATCAGTCTTTCCACTGAGTGCTGTCTCCATCCCTCTGTCATACCCTGCCCAATCGTGCACCTGTAAATTGTGTCCAGCCCTCTGTCTTATTCTGCCCAGTCATGCACCTGTGATCTCTGTGCCAAGCCCTCTATTGCACCGTGTTTGATAGCGATAACACTCTGGGGCAGATTTATGTTAACTGGCGCATCCCCAGGGATGCGCCACTTAACATGCGCCACAGTGCGCCACAGCTCGGCCACCCATGGTGCACCGCATTTACAATGCGGCGCACCATGAGGCAAAAATGGCACAGATGCGTGATGCATCTGTGCCGGAAAGATGGCGCATTGCTGGAGTTGCGTCGCAAGCGCGACGCAGCTCCAGCAAGGCTCGAGGGTCCCCCATCTTCACAATGCTGCGTCAAGGCCTACGCCTGCTTCAAGCAGGCGCAGGGTTTTGACGCAGCATTGGCCTGAAAGTGACTGAGTGAAATCTCATAGATTTCACTCAGCCACTTTCAGGAGGCGTTCCTGCACAAGAACGCCCCCCCCCTGCGCAGGAACGCCTCCTTATGGTGCAGGGCTTTACAACGTGACGCATCTCCTAGATGCGTCACTTTATAAATAGGGCGCATTGTTTGCGCCGCCGTTGCGTCAAATAAAGTGACGCAATTGCGGCACAAAGAGGCGCAAGGGCATCATAAATCTGCCCCTCTGTATCCAGCCCCATCCTACTGCGTGATGCATCTGTGAGTGCTGGTTCAGCCCTTTATCCCACTGTATCTCGCACCCTCCTCTGACGTCACAGGAGGCCTTCAGCAGACGCTGCAAGCCTCACAATAAAAATCTTCTATATAAAAATATTCTAAGGGGCCGCAGGAACGGCACACGCTTTGTGATCATGCACAGTCTCTTGGATTTGTTGTACATTTTACTGTACTTTGGCTACTGTAAGTTTGGACTTTTTCGGGTTGCTGTTAGGGAGCCTTCAAGGGGGCCTGGGCACAATGCACACTGGAGCGCCTAGGTTCCTGGACTCTGGAGGTCAGACTCTGTTGCAGCCAACCAATAGTATCCCTTGGTTTCCAGTTCGAACCCTGAGTATCACGAACTGGTGCCTTCTCCTCGCGAGATTTGAGGATCCGTTACCGCGAGTCTGGGCCGGACTGGGAACCAAAACAGGCTGGCAAAGTGCTCGGCCAGCCTCCCATGGGGGGTCGGGGTGCAGCAGAGCTATTTGCCAGGGCCAGTTTCAGCCGATTTTGTTACAGGGGCCGATAGTGCAGCTATGCTGCAAAAATGGTCCTGTAACAAAAACGGCCTCCAAGGGCCCAAAACAGGCCCCCACCCAGGGGGGCCCACAGGGGAAATGCCCGGTGCCCGCTACGGCCAGTCCGGCCCTGCCGCTAGTCACACTACATGAAGGTGCCGGATGAGATATGACATTAGTCCATCCGGGCTCTTGTGACTGCTAAACTGCAGCTGGCTTTCGTAGCTTTCAAAGAGAAGTTGGCGTCTCGATCAAGGGTATAGGAAGACATCTATCATTTCACGCTGCCAGGCAGATGGTGGGCACGCAATCAAGGCGTTCCTGCAGCACCATCTGTACAGCTTTGGCTAGTGCCACCCCAGGGTCATCCCACTCCCAAACTGTTTCCCGGTCCTGTAGCACAAACAGAGCAGAGTTCCCCCCACCATCCTTGGTGCTGCGGCAGGCTGGCACGTTGGCACGGTAGGATGCTCGCTCACTGCCGCCTGGCAGAACTCGGATCCTGGCTCTTCCTCGTACTGTCAGCGCCAAGAGCCAGGGAGGCAAGATCAGTTAAGCGTAATAGGACTGACTGGGATTCAAGTAAGGTGGCGAGCAAGAAAAAAAGAACGCTTTCCAGTGGTTCCCCAAAAACGTCCTGTCGCACAAGGGCATTTAAAAATTGCCGTGACCTGGTATAAAGTTAATGAAACAACGGCAAATGGACATAGAATTGACTGGTCGGATATTGGTTACATTTTTAAACCCTGCTGAGGTTGGGGCTGAGTCGGTCACACGTCAAAGCTTTGCCAAAGCCACTGAATGCCTAGTAGGTGGGGGGGGGGGGCAAGGTAAGTGTCACATAGGGCAAATCCAGAGTCTCCGTAAAATAGGTGGAATGGTACAGAGACTGGCACATATCGTTTTGTATGCTATTGAAATGGCAAACCGGTGTTGCCTAAGATCTAATACTCATTTGTAAGAGGAATGATCTATGAAACTATGCATGTCCTAATAAGTATGGGAAAGACTCTCACACCCTATAAAGTCCAAGTGAGCCTTCATTTGTGAGGATAAATGGAATCGATATGCACCACTATTTCTGATGGATACTTCTAACATAGGCGTTCTTACCTAAGAATAATTCCCAGGCACCAGACTGGATCTGGAAACTGTCTTAGATGGCTCCTAATAGGTGGCACTGTTGTGCTCTACATTGGCTCCATACTGCCCTAGAAGTGAAGGTGCAAAGCCGCTTATGTGTGCTGATATCCATTCCTTTCTTTCTCCACCTTTCGATGTGTACCCTGAGCACCGCTCGCAATTTTGTCACTTTTCACATGACTTCTAAAAATGAAATCCACTACAGGTTTTAAACCATGCTGTGGCTGCAGAAAACATATGTCGTTCATGGACCAGCACAAGGTATGTCTCAGGTGTCTTGGCTCGAGCCAAGGCTCACAGTTGTGTGATTAATATTCTCTCATTTACCCAAAGGGAATCCTGGATCGGAGGTGAAGTTGTGCATCACCAAACACAAAGTCTTGACTTTGCATAAATAAGTCCTGTTGTGATTCCAAGTCACGGGCCCAGATTCTTTCCCATCCAGAGGCTGTTCCTGTGAGCAGTTAAAGTCATGCTCCAAGTACTCTGGTGAGTGGAAATCGAGGTCCAAGCACAAATATTTTAAAAAGCAAAGAGGGAACCACCCCTTCAAAGTAAAGATCAGGTGCGAGGACATCATGATGTGACTAACTCATCTTTAAGGTCTCTGGTTGTAGCACCCATTCCTCAGCCAATCTTGGTGCCTTCAGGCACTCCATGCTGTATTTTTTGGTGTGGTTTTGGCTCCCTCCAGTGGGCCCTGGACCCCTATAAACCGCAGGGCCCTTCAGTCAGGTTATCATTGGTGCATCTGTCTTTGACTGGCTACAGGCTCTAGCTCCAAGACCTACACCGGTCACTTCCATGATGATGCCGGTAGGGATTCCATTGCCTCAGGAAGAGGATCTAGGTCGGATACTTATGTAGGACACCAAACCAACGTGGGGTTGACCTCGACTGATGTTGCACTACGAGATTATAAAAGTGCCGCCAATCATCAAGCACACTGATCCCTTGCCTCTACCAAGGCGTGCAGAGGATCCATTATCTTTTTGGCTCTGATTCAAAGCAGGGGGCACTCCAAGATGTAGATGATGACGGTGGTGATGAGGATGGCTTTCTCCCCCTCACTACACAGATGATGCAGTTTACATAGATCTGCAAGTGGCCAGTGGTCTTGACACCTCTGTTGAAGCAAGGGTTGATTTGCCACAATGGCTATCAATTGAGGAAAGTCCCTTCTTTCCCATAGTAGTCCGGAGGGTAGCCGAGGTTCTGAATTTACAGTTGCCTTCAGTCAAGACCAAAGCAAATATCCGGACAGGAGTTTTGAAGCCCAGGCCAATTACTTCGGAGCCCTTGGTCCTTTTTAATGAGACCCTTGATGATACCTTGATGGCCACTTGGCCAATGCCTTGTTCCTGCCCACCAGTAAGTAGACAGGAGGGCAGGCATCACAGAATCCTGATAATCACACCAAACTTCCTACTTTACAGAGCCTTGCGGTTCAGGCCGCAACCAATTAATTTCCCACTACTCCTCTGGATAGTGAATGCAAGAGCAGTGAGGCTTTTGGCAAGCACATGTTTTCCTCTGCCAGTATGGCACTGCACTCAGTTAACGCTGCTTATTTATTGGGTCATTAAACACATGCCATGGCCAGCAAGATCTTTCCAGAAGACCTTGGGACCTCTTTGACCCAAATAATTCAAGATGGACAAGATGAGGCCTAATATGTTATCAGTGTTGGCTTGGAAACTGTTTGCCAGGGGAAGGCAGCTGGCACGAGTGTTGTACTGCGTCAAAATGTGCAGATGCACCCCACTGCATTTTCCAGAGATGAACAGGTCTCCATCATGGATGTCAATCCATGTTCCGCCTGTATCATTTGTGCTGCCCAACCTGCCCTTGTTCGTTCCCCTGCCTGACCTACTCCCACTGTTTCCTCTGGTACCTTGATTTTCCTTCCTCCCACTGCCCTTGCCCTTCCTTCACCCAGTGCTCTAATAAGCAGCACTTCCCAAGCCCAAAGTTAAGGCCTCCACCCTTCTCTGGGCAGTTCCAGACAGTGCCACACCCTTCTCAACTCTTGCAAGAAAAATGCTTTTAAGGCACTGTTTGATACAGAATGAATAAGAGTTTTTAATATTTATTGTGTTTTTATGTACTTTTATGGCTTTCACAAAATGGAAACCGAATAAAGATGATTTGATTTGATTTGATTTGAGTTGGGGACTCGGCAACCAACCCCTTCTGTTGCACGCTGCTTGGCTTTAGATGCTCCGAGAGAGAGTATCTTGTTCCTGCTTGGCAGTACTGCATCCAAGAGAGCAACTCTGGATAACACCTGAACCGTACCTGTTTCACGCATCCGGACTTCACTGTGGTCCATTCCCTTCTTCTGCATCAGCCTAGTGAAGAAAAGAACGATCTCATTAATCAAGCGCAGAGTAAGACGTATTATCACGCACTGCCATGCCAGAGAACATCACCTGCAAAGAAAAGGTTAATGACAAAGCAAAGACAAAGCTCAATTTGTTGAAAGCGATTTGGCTACTTTTTAAATATTCAGTAAAACAGAGGAAGGGTATTGTTTAGAGACTGGACTCGAAAGGCACCAGGTGTCATTAGAGAAAGGCATAAACTGTGTAGAATTCTGAGAACCAAGGAGCTCTTGAATGTTTAAGGTTGCACATGTTTAAGTGTCTAAGACAAAATTAATCATACAAGAAAAATCCTTATATTTTGAAAGGCACACTGTTATTTAATCACAACGTTCCTACAGGTGCAATGCACCATATATACATAACATCATGGGTTCAAAAAACATTAGTGCCCCTAAGGAGAGTGAATGAGAGACAAGAGGGTACGTGAAAGAGTTTGTGCACAGATTCAGGAAGGGTTAGTGGTTGAATAGTGCTAGTCACAAGATCTAATCTTCAAAAAACACTAGACATTGTCTTCGTCATAGAGCCAGATGAACAGTATATGTCTTTTAAGTATAAAACAAGACCATGCTTGAAACGCCTATGTGGATATCCTTAGAGAAGGGCGCAAGCTGGTGCGGGAGGTAGTTGTCGACGTTTCGACCCCATATGCAATGCTAGGTATCCGTAGACCTTAAAGGGGGGTTCTTCATCAGGACTGGGGTGGTGTGGTGGGGCAGGGTTACCATGGGGAAAAGAAATACATGGATAGTTGGGCCAGCCTGCTCTACTCCAGAGAGAGCGATAAAATGTGAACCAAGAAGAATCAGACAACACTCTGTTCACTTTACACACAGAGCCGCCGCGTGGGTCAGCCGAATGGTGGTCCTAGAAGAATCAAGGGCCACCCTGTTCACTTGCCAACTAAAGCCACCGCGTAGGTCAGCCAACTTCTGAGAGCAGGGTCGATGCCGCCGTCTTGCAGGGAGTCTGTTCAGTTCTATCAGTCAAAAGAGCTCTTTTGACTGATAGAACTGAACAGACTCCTGCAAGATGGCGGCATCGAATAAGGAATACAACTGTGACTCCCCTGTCCTCCAGAAAACCAGAGCCAACTCTCTCTCGTCCCCAAACCCCTTTACCTTGGAGGTTATTTCTAGCATTCAGTGTTCTAGTCTTGCGTTTAGAGTAATCAGGCTTCTGGGATCGGAGGTCCTTGCTTCACTCCTGCAGACTCCTTGAATACTCAGGTTAGTGGATCGGCCTTTGACAATGAATATGCTCTTTGATGGGTCACAACCTTTGCTTAAGTAAACAGACTTTGCATTGGAGAGCTTTAATGAAAGTAGAGCCACAGAACGCTATTAGTCTGTTGACCCCTGCATAGCAGTTTTCACATTGATTCAAAAAGTTCACAGGCCATCTAGAGGGCTGGTGTATAGGTAGAGGCAGACTCTCCAACTGATACAGCAGTCACCCAGTCCTTTCAAAGATGATGATGCAGGTCTGGCAGGCAGCGTAAAGGCCAGTAGGGTCACTGGTTCTCCCGATCATGTTTCTATGCTGGTACAGTCACCAAACTACTTTAGTTTGCCAAGTGGTGCAGGCCCCTCTATTGGAGGTCAAGATCCACCATTACATTGAAGGATGGCAGCGCATTATTTCCAACAGATGAGCCTTACAAATTAATTACATGGCTATACCATGCCCTTTCTATTTACTCCACCAAATATTCCTCTCACATCTCAGCAAATTTCAGAAGAGCACCTGTCCATTCTGCTGCAGAAGAGCAAGTATTACTCTCCACTGGTACTATTGAGAGGGTACAACACTCAAACAGAGGAGAGAGTTATTAATCTCATGATATGCTTGTGCCAAAGAAGGGCGGGGTCTCAGGTCTATTTTGGACCTTTGGCCTCTAAATGCCATTCTATGGAAGGACACATTAAAAATGCTCACTCTCACCCAGATTCTGTTTGCCCTGGACATGGGTGACTGGGTGGGACCTTAGTTCTGGAGGGTGTGTATTTTCAAGTACCCATTCTGTAGTCCCACAGACCTTACTTGTGATTCAAGGTGGGCCAGGAGTGTATTCAGTTTGTTGTGCTCCCCTTTAGCTTTACTAGTGTCGCTCGGATGTTCACAAAAATGATAGCAATGGTTTCTGCTCACCTTCAGAAGTCAGGGATACCTGTTTTTCCTTACTTCGAATACTGGCGGTTGAGAGAGAGCTCATCACAATAAGTTGTGGATGACCTTCAGACATCGGCGAACCTTCTGTCATCATTGATGTTCATTGTCAATGAGCCAAAGTCGCACCTGACTTCTTCACCGAGGTTTCCATTCAATGGAGGTATCCTAGATGCAGTGCAGATCAAGGCCTTCCAATGCCTTCCATCTGCTACAATGAGTCCAGGACATTCGAGCTATGTTTCTGATGTTTCAGACCTTGTCGGGATCTCAGAGAGTGCAGATCTGAGGATTCTTGGCCTCTTAACCTCCTGCATCTTCTTTGTCAGCTACTCCAAGTGGCACATGTGGACCCTGCAATGGAATCCGAAGTTCCAATCGACCCAGCATCAAGGAAGTCTGACAGATGTCATCCAGATTTTGAAGAAGGAAGCCCGCATCATCAGGGATGGCTGCTCAAATGCACTTGGTCCAGTGGCAGGCACTTCTCCCTTTCCTACCCAGAGCTGATGGGGGGAGCAGACATCTTCCTGTTGGGCAGGGGAGATCATCTGGAGGAGATGACGATCACAGGAGTCTGGTCTCTGACAGAAGCCCAGATCCACATCAATCTGTTGGAGTTGGGGCAATTTGTCTAACTCCAAAGGCCTTCCTGCCATCCATAAATGGGAGGCTGCTTCAGATTCTCAAAGACAACACCACCAACATCTGCATTGCAGCAAGCAGGGCAGAGTGGGGCACTGGGTCCTATGACAGCTAGCTCTGTGCCTCTGGAGTTCATTGGCATGTCAGGGAATTTCCCTAGTCGCGAGTCACTTGGCAGGGTCGCGAAATGCCATAGCAGACAAGCTGAGCAGGTGGCGTTTGGCAGATCATGAGTGGTGTCTATATCCCGAGGTGGCAGAGGACATCTTCCAACAGTCGGGAGACACTGGGTATCTCTTTTCACCACCATTGTGAATGTGCAATATCAATAGATTCACACATTGGAGTTTCCATAATATCACTCTTTAGGAGATGTGTTTCGTCTGGAATGGAATACAGGACTCCTGTACACCGTCTAGTCTCTGCATCTTCTGCCCGAGATCTGAAAAAGATCAAGAACGACCATGCTCAAGGCATCCTAGGGACTTCAGGCAAGGCGAGAAGTAGTTTTGGATGGAACTTCTGGGCATGGGTGTGTCCTTTGACCAGGCTACCACTTCAGATGGATCTTCTGTCACATCAACTGGACAGTGTCCCCACACCTACATACATGGAAATTAAGCGATGGCAACAGACCCTGTTTGATCTGCCACCTAAGGTAATGCATGTCATCTTTGCAGCTTGGATGCCTTCTACGAAATTCATTTTGCCGGGGGTTGGGACACATTTGTGGCCTGGTATGGTCCTTGTAAACCTGATGTTCTACAAACACAGCTGTCAGAAGTTCGTTTATTTCCTTTTATCTTTGGCCCAGGAATATTTGCAGTGGGCACTATTAAATTGAATTTGTCAGCCCTTTCAGCTTTTATGCATTTAGCGGACCAACTGTCCTTGTTTATATCACCTGCTTTGATGAGATTTATTCAAGGCTTGACTCACATGTTCCCTTGCGATTTGTGATGATCTTGGGATTTTGCCTAATATTGGCTGCTGAGCCGGTGCATAGTTGTTCACTGAATTTCTTGCCTTAGAAAGCATTGTGATTGCATGATGAACTCCAGGCACTTTCAGTGCACCCACCATACACCACCTTTTCCCCTTACTAGTTGCTGCTAAGGACGTAGAGAGCATTGTTGCTGAAAGTTGTGACTCCCTTTCATGTTGGGAAATCCATCAACTGCCAGAATTCTTGCACAAGGAGGAGATGCTCCATCAGCTGGACCCCAAAAGGCCTTTAAGGTTTTACATTGATTGTACAGAGGAAAACCATATGGATGATCAGCTTTATTGTACGGCTAAACGAGGCAAAGAAAGTGAACTCTGTGTAGAAGCAGACCCTGTCAAAGTGGAAAATCTTCTGCATCTAGATCTCCTACTCAGTGGCCATAAAAAAGACCCCAGAAGGTCTGAGAGCCCATTCCACCAGAGCTAAGGCTGCTACCACTGCGTAGCCTCATGGAGTTCCTGTCCTTGACATCAGCCAGGTTGCGACATGGATGTCAGTGCATAGTTCACAAAGCATTACTGCCTTGACAGCCAGGCCCAACGGGAAGTACATTTTGCCTAATCAGTCCTGCAAGATGTTTTGGTCTGAGTCCACTTCATACACCTTTCACTTGTGGAGGTATTGCTTTGGTATCTAATCTAATGTGAGCAATCTGCTGTTAGAAGTATCCATCTGAAGAACAAGTTATTTATCTTTGTTACTGCTTTTCTTGGTGGATACCATGTCTACCAGCGATTCGTCACTTCCTTCCCACCTCCATATTCTATTCTGTAGAATGGCCTCTTTTTAACATCTAAAAAGGTTCCAAGTCAGTATTCAGCACACTCGTACCAACAACTGCATCTAAGGGCATGGACAGCAAACAATATGACACTAACAACATCATGCAGGGGTGGCACATATATGCGGCTTCACCACTTCTAGGGTGGTACAGAGAAAATGCGCAGCCACATGGTGCCACCTTGCAGCACATGGTAGCACTGCTAAGAATGTTTCCGGATGCAGTCTATCGCCCGGGTAGTATTCTAAGGTGAGGAGTCTGTGGGTAGATCGAATGTCCACAAGGATGAGCATTACCAAAGGTAAATCAATTTTTACATTTATCAGTTTATGTGGCCCCTTCATGCTGGTTCTTTAACAATGGTACATTTAACACAAGTCATGTACACTCTAAGCCGCAACACACATTTAAAATTATAACTAGCCACTGTTCAGCACCACCCTTGTGAAAAACCTTTCCACAAATAGTCCATGCAGATGCAAACAACCCATGTATATTTATTCTTTTAACATAGTGCTTAGTACTACAGTCTTGCTGTTAATGAGCACAGCAAATTATAGGTTGTGTTATCAACCTCCATAGTGGCACACATTTATCTGGGATGGGACCTGAATATTTACCCAAAACATAATCTGCCCAAAAAATTGTGTCATAATGTTGTTTACAAAACTATCACCCCAATAAAATTATTTAAAACATCTACATACTTTTCTTACCCTATTTAGGATACACTATTTCTGCCAGGCAATATTTTAGTTAACAGTATTTTGATTTACAAACTTTTATCGATGTGAGACTGATGAAAAGTATGCTTGGCCCAGCAAGATTTGTATCTGTGAACTTCACGTTCACTGCAAATTTCCACAAGAGGAACATTAATCCAGAGAACTGTTTTAATGGTGATAACTGTTGGCCAAGTCTTAATGATAGTAAAATAGTTCATGGAATTAATACATTTGATGCAGAGCACAGTGTGCTTTGCAGGCTACATGTTTGAATCCTAGAAGGTTACTCAGTGAGTTGTTGCAGAGACATGTCTTTGAATTGAAATTCCTGTGCTACAACTATAACGCCTTTAGTCATGCACATGACTGTCATTTTGGTTACAGAATTTTTGATGCACAATATTTACAATACAGTATTCTGGTACATAAAGCCAATGATACATTTTTGCTCCAGATAAGATACATCAATATTCCATCCCAAAGTGCCACCTTAAAAATGAAATATCCAAATTCCTGAGTCTTAGCAAAATAGGAAACCTGTGGAATGGCAGATATGAGATAGGATCTCGTTTGGATTATGCAAACGTGCGCTACCTGGGCCTGCCTGAATATCTTCTCGCACGCTTGCAGATAGTGCAGAATTCAGCTGCTAGAGCAATCTTTGGCCTCCATCGGAGAACCAGTGCTACGGATCTATTAAAAAAACAGCACTGGCTCCCCATTAAGAAACGGATTGCCTTTAAGGCGCTCACGCTTGCTTTTAAGGCTCTCCATGACTCAGGTGCGAAATATATCAGGAATCAACTGTCGTTTTACTTGCATTCTAGGACTTTGAGGTCAGCTTCTCTGGCCTTGGCATCTGTTCCACCCATCAGACGTGCCCGGATTGGAGGTCGCTCCTTTCGATACCTTGCACCTCATTTGTGGAACTCCTTGCCAGTTCCTCTGAGAAAGAATGTTAATCTGCTGGCCTTCAGGAAGGAACTGAAGTCCTGGTTGTTTGTCCAATAGTTTTTGCTGTCTGTTCATCTGCTCCTGAATTCTGCATCGGGTTTTGAAGCGCCGGGACACTCCTCGGAGTAGCTGAACGCTATATAAGACCGATTTTAACATAACATAACATAACATAACATAACAGTAGTGACCAAAACATGTACAACTCACAAAGCTCCACTCTGTAGACACTCTACTAGCCCTCAATGAGCATACATTAACAAAAATATATATGAAACACCAAAAGTGTCCTACATTCCAATTAATACAAACAAAATCCAGCCCACAATCTCATCTCTCATTTCAGTCCAAATTTCAGCACCATTGGTCAGTTCGTAGAACCCCACTTGGGAACTGGCTCCCTTGCAATAATAGCACAATGACAACCTACTGGGCTTGAGCTAAACAACACCTGTGCTGCATGTGGGTGGGACTTATTTGTTGTGAGTGTAGTATGCGTGAGCATGTGGATTGGGAGATGGAAGGTTTGATGAAGAGTGCTCTGACTGTGTGAGTATTCAGCTGGTGTCAGTTAGCAGGTTCATTAAGAGAAGGGCTGTATTCCCCATTCGAGGGGGCTACAAGGCATGCAGGAGCTACTGGGCCACAACTGTAGTGGGCTCATTTGACTCTGGTGTCCTCCCGGGGCCCACCGCAAACACACCAAGTACAACCCTTTCTGTGCTTGACTCAGTGTAGCAAGGATGAGTAGTCAATGGCTACTGAGGGAGGTAATGTGTGAGCAAGAGCTCAGAAACCAACAGCTAACCAAAAACAACAATAATGTAATGTCTAGTCCAGTGCTGGTCGGTGGAGTTGTGGCTCTGGTGGAGCTGAAGGACATGCTTGGCATGCCTGTTCCTGCCGCAGAGTCTATATGGTGATGGGTGTGGTGGAGTTCTTGACTATACTTTTGCATGTGTGAAAAAGTGTGTGTGAGTTTTCATGTGGGCATGTGTGTGCTGCTTGTGGAAGAGAAGAGTTGGCTGTTGGACTTATTGTTTCTGGATGACTGTTACGCCAATTAACATCTGTACTGTAAAAAACTTTGTATGCAAAGAATATGATTAGCCATATGATGTATCTGTGATGAATGGGCATGCTGTAGAGTGTAGAGCCGTGAGAATGTGTTAATGTATTGTATGTTAGGCTCTTTGCTCTGGGTGAAGCCTGGCACTTCACTGCAACTGGAGTGAAGATGAAGCCCTAACAGGAACTACTGTTGCTGTGAAACTGGAGCTTAACACGAAGAAACAATTCATCTCCTATCTGATTGGTTCCAAACACTTGTGTGATGTCCTTGCCATCCAACTACACAGTCTGATATTCAAAGTTTAACTTTGACCTACATGTGTCAGTATCCTTTGTTCTACATGTAAACCCATTTTTACAACTCCCAAAAGTAATCTTTATGTGCTTAAAAGGATTTACTCACACAATGATTTGTTTGTGAGTTAATTTCCTTGGAGTGGTTGGGAGAAATCTGGCGAATCAACCGAATCATGTACTCTTCCCCCTTACAGATACGTCAGGAATACTGGGGTATCTGTAAATCCTTTCAACATGGAGCACTGTGAATTAAATACGGCGCATCCATGGTGTTGCAAGGATGGCGCAATGAAAAGTATTGCATCGCTGTTTTCCCGCAGCCATGCAACACTTTTCATAAATGAGGCCCTTAGTTTTTTTGGGGCACTATAAGCACTTTACCAAACAAAATTTTAAGGTCCATTCTGAAACAGGTTTCATTCAATGTAAACTAGCTCTTTATTATTGACAGACCGTGCATACCCCCACCCCTCTCAGCTCCTTGAGACCCCCACGGGTAAGTAGCACGCTTACAATCCCCTGATTGATTGATTGATTGATTGCCAGTCAGTCCTGAGCACACCAGTTTTAAAAAAAAAGCGATTTGATACCACAAAAGTATGATGTTTAGATACTTTATCATTGCTTGTCATCTGCTCCTCATGTCTATTTATATTTTAAATGTGTGGCTCCTTATAATATATTTTTAATTGTTTGGCTTGTATATTTCATTTTAAACCTGTTTGCTCTATCTATTGTGCTTTTATGGCAACTTTTTAATAGCCGAATAATTCTTAACCCCTTCGCTGCTAAGGCACCATTAATATTTACATTCATTTTCCATTGAAATGAATGGAAAGTTCATGACGAGTTACCCTTGTCATTAGCATCGAAGAGTTAAAGAAAGAAAGAGTTGATTTACTTCGAGGGGCTGAAATAAGTGTGAGTTTGTGCACAGCCACGTGCTTACATATTGGTGGCTATTCACAAATTCCTCGCTGAACTATTTCCATCTGGGAAAAAGTTAGACATTTACTCCCGACAAGAACAGTATTAAATCAATTTACGGTGTGGAACAAGAGAGGCAAAGCTTGGTTAGGATATAAGGGAAGCGGATTCTATGTGGAGAGAAAAGTTTTTCGGGGAAGAATAAAACATTAAAAAAAAGTGAATTTGTACTGTATAAGAAGATTTTTTCAGGAACAAATATAAGCCTGTATATTTGCAAACGTCAAATTTGGAATTCTGATAAGTGTTCCAATTTTTCACCTAGAAACTGCCAACGTTGGCATGTTTCAAGGCATAATAACCAGATATATTTTTGTAATAAAAAAAAAGGAAATCGAAACCCCTGCAAGATTGTAAACCTCTATTTTGAGAATAGGGTCAAAGAGTACACTTTGCCCCTCTGGTGGGTGGGCGTTCCAAGGCACCTGCCATATCTTCATACTCCTCACATTTTTATGTCCATTTGAAAGGAACTGATATTCGACTTAGGCCTAGAACATCCGTGTGCGAACCTCGCTTACACAGGACTCTCAAATAAGACATGTGCGGCAATGACTGCAGATTTAGGCAGAACAAAACTGCCGCAATTTATTGCGGAAAAAAGTGCATGGTATGTTTCAAGACATGCAGAATTTGTGGTGGAAACCATCAGGGTCAATTGTGATTGATCAATGGAAAAATCTCTGACAATGCAATGATTACCGCACCCAGCAAATACCACACCATGGACATTAATATCTGATGAAAACCTTGCCCGTTCTGGCTTACTTGGGTTTGAGGCCCCAAGAATCTGTTACACGGGGAGATGGTGGCGGGAGGTTGTAAGTTAGAAGAGTGTTTTTTTGATTGCCTGCGGAAGGGCAATGTTCTCACTTCTTTAATGTATTAAGCCCTATGGGAGAGGTCAGGCTCCGTCAGGGCAACACCACATTTTAACAAGCATTTATAATGCAACGGTTTTGCCTTTGAAAAAATGTTAGAGCTATTGGCATTGTAAATGACAAAATTTGTATTTATGTGTTGGTTTTGAAAACAGATAAATAAATGGCATTGTCATTTACATTGCCAATAGCTTAATCTCTCGCAAATGTGAGAGTGAGATAAAGAAGCTGGGACTGCATGGTGGTGGATGAAAGAAGCATGAGGTTCAATGAATATGCAGCCTCTGTATTTGGTAATCTGACCTTCAATAGTACCAGGCTAGAATTCTGAAGAAAACTTTGGGTTTCAGCACTTATTCTTTTACAAATATGCACAGAGTGAAAGTAGGAGTGGGACATAATATGTTGCTGAGCGGTAGAAATGATCGAAGAGGGAAAGATTTGTAAAGCTGAAAAGGTGGTGAAGGAATGACAGCTAGAGATGGGAGAGGCAGACTCAGAAATATGGAACTGAGAAGTTTGAGAGATGAAGGATGAGTAACAAGGTTCAATGGTGCATTGCGAATTGACTTTTCAGGAGCACAAAGGAGGCACTTTTGATCACTGCCATCTTTGATATTGTCATACACCTACGTCGAAGACTTGGGATCCCTCCAGATACAAGCAATGTGTACTTTTGGAGTACCTAAACCCACATTGTGTAAAGCAATAACACCAGATGACTGGATGACGCGTCAATGAAAATTCTGCTGATTCTGTGAGTGTGCAAGGGGGGGGTGCTTGAAAGCGGTGGGTGGTGGGGTGATAGACTGTGGGGTCCCCCTCCAAGACCCTTCCAGGGGGCCTCATGAGATTTCGTTCATCCCTCTCAGGCCCTTGCGTGCACGCTCTCAAAGCGCCCTTCCCCCACAATGCTTCGCACACAAATAAACCTGACTTCATCAACCTTGACTGATACCAGTTTCACTTGACTGTATAAATGTCTCGATGGGCTACAGTTGGAGGTCGTCTCTGCAATTCAGTGCTACCTATAGCACGCACACATTGCGACCCCCCTCAATATAGCCCTAGTGCACTTCCTGCCCGCAGATTCATGCCCTGATCATGTAAACCACCCCCCCCCTCTGATACATTCCCCAGCAATGTCCCTTTTCCCAACAGCGTAACTATGCAAAGCTCTCACCCAACTCTGCATACAGGACTCACCAACCAAACCATAACATTTCCCACCCATAGATGGGTGCACCCGGACCTCGCTGAAGGCAAGGAATATCACTTCAGGGTAACACTAGAGGAAGCAATGTACTTCATACATGATGACAATCGCCTCTACCAAGGTGTGATGTACCCTAAAGTGGTGGAACTAATGCACTAGAGCTGATGTGATGCTACAGTATTACCATGAACATATGATAGCGGATCATTTTCATTTGTATGGCCTTCTAGCGCTTTTAGTGATCAAGTGGTGCCCCTCCCCTCCCCCGTGGTGCCCTCCATGCAGATGGAAGCTTTCTCACTGACCGAAGTCACACGCATTACAGTACCGGTAATTGGATCGTTTATGGGTGGGTCTCTTCGGTGACGTGGTATAGCTACTCTCTAGCATGAGTGGGATGCTACTGCCGGTCCCTATATGATAGGTGTGAAGTAGTAGCGCAGCGAGGCCCGGGGCTAGGTGTGGGGAGCTGCAGCTGGTTGTTTCCATACAGGTGTCATGTGGCACAGGGGTGTCTTATGAGCAGTTCTGACGTGGTGCGAGCAGACCGCTCTGGACATGGTTGATGTGGTACAGCTAGTCCCTTCCGGGTTGGTTTGACGTAGTGGTGCTCCTGTCCAGGCACCTCTGATGAGGTAACACTGGACTCATCCAGTGTGAGTCTGGTGTGATGGAGCACAGGTGGTCATCGCTGGATAGGCGGGTGCTGGTACACGTTGTACCCTGCGGGAGGTGTGTTGTGATAGAGGTACCCGGTGTTGTGATGCGTCCTTTCCTCACACACAGATGTCTGCCATGGTCATGCTGGTGCACTTCAGGTGTAATTAAAGCTTGTCGCCCACAGACAGGTATGACCTGGTCGCGCTGGTTCCCTAGGGTAGGTGTGTCGTGGTACAGCTGGTGCCCCAAGGTGACTGTGCCCTATGGTAGTTGTGGTATGCTATTGGTCTGACCTGGTCGCGCTGGTTCCCTAGGAAGTGTGTGACATGTCTCTGCTGATGCCTGGGAGTGCTGGGGGGGGGTGCGGGGGGACACGCGGTCACAGTCCGAGCCGGTACACTGGTGGTGTGTGTCGGCCCCCATCACCCCCTCTGTATCAATGCCCCCCTTCAAGGAGGGTCCCGTGCTCCAGGTTTGAGCAGCCTTCGCCCCGTGAGAACCTCCGATCCCTTCTCATCCGATTATAGATCTCTGCCTTCCGATGTGTGCCTCCATTCTGGCATTCTGGGACAAAGGAGCCCTCTCGGTGCCGCGTTAATCCACAGCCCGAGGCCCCTCCAGCCCTTTAATGCTTCCCGGGTTGGGTAACAGTGACGGCGGTGCTACATGTTACATAAACAGCCGCTTATTACAGATGCA
Source organism: Lissotriton vulgaris (assembly GCF_964263255.1). Lineage (NCBI taxonomy): Eukaryota > Metazoa > Chordata > Amphibia > Caudata > Salamandridae > Lissotriton > Lissotriton vulgaris. Next base: position 1,655,709,107 of record NC_141687.1, read on the forward strand.
CCCGTTGGCCATTTTATCCTTTTTAATATCGACAGAATGAAGTTTGAACTCAAGCGTCCGGCACCAGAGAGAGGTCTCTATGGCTGGGTGGATGCAGGCACACCAGTCAATCCTCTAGCATAAGGGATGGATGCGGTCCCGATTGGCGTAGCTAGCAATAGTGCACCAGGTGCAGTGGCTCTGGGCGCAAGGGTTTTGAGGGATTTACAGCATCCCGGTTAGTAATTGTATTTGCTACCAAACTAGGTGTGCATTAGGGCCACACACCCAGCCGCACCCTAGTGATGATGGAAGTCAGGGCTTGACGCAGCTAATCTGAGAGCTCTGTTGCGGTACAAGGGCCAGACTGAGTCAACCATTTTGTTTTACCTTCACCCAACTCAGAGCGCTAAGTCCGGGGCACCGAGAAGTCCCAAAGCTGCTTCTCTGTGTACACCGCACCAGCCCAAGAGCTAGGTACCATGAATGTGGAAGAGCTTTGACCGATACTTTCTATAGGCCGAGGCTCACGGCTGAACATTTGTTAATTTAACTATTATTTATTTATAGCATTTGTCAAGCACGACTGTCAGGATCGAACACATAACGTTCATGATAGAATACACTGAGCCTCGCTACTCCAGACACCACATTCATAGACCGGAAAGGAACCTGGAGCAACCTCGTGACCCCCGCTGCGAGCTTTCTGCCCCGGACGCCCCCGCTGCGAGTTTTCTGCCCCGGACACCTCACCTTTGTCGTCCACAGCTTGCGATGGGAGAAGTCGACGGGCCCTGGCGCCATCTTCGGCAGAATGACCAAAACAAACCTCTGAAGAAAAAAAAAAACACCCGCCCACCGCCGTAATGACATGCTTAAAGGGGCAGGATGAGAAAAAATCGCTGGAACGCCCACGAATCGCCTCGCACAATGACGGACGCCTCTCTCTTCCAATGGCTAGCCTCCATTTATGGAGCTAGCCAATGGAAGACAGAGGCGGGACAATACATACTATTCTCATAAGATTTTGCCTGTGCAAAACGCTGCTGCGCAGCTTTCGACAGGCGAAACCTAAAAAGGGTTTCTTATTAGCAGCAGCTTTCACCATGCCCAGCTCCAATTCTGGCCTGTTTACTATGAGCATATGCAACTATCAGGATAGAGAAACTGGTGAGTGAGTAGATTAAGTGTTTGCCATAGTCTACCTCCCACTGACTATGCATTCTACTGACTTTTCTGACAGGCTGCCTGATAGATCAATAAACATAGGACTCTCAAGATTGATGTCATGATATGAGGCGTGGCCTTCCTGCCAGCTCCAGAATAAAAACACTGAGGGACAAAATAAAGGTTAGCCTACCCACCTGCCCATTACTGACTCAGAGTGTTCTCACCCATGTTGTCCCACCTCCACCCGCATAGACCGGGCCAAAGTCAGGCACTGAATAGGGGTAGGGGTAGGTGAGGGAAAGGACAGGTGGAGCTCTCCCCTCCTGGACCTTTTAGGCAGATTGGCGGGACCATAGGGACATGCCACCTTTGATTAATGGAGGAGCCACTTTTTATGTGGCTAAGGCTCTTCCCAGGGGTGTTCTATTTCATGTGTTCTTTTAAAAAAATTCTGCATATTTTGCAGTGGTGTTTTACACTTGTGTCAGGATCACCAGGGGTGACCCACTGCTTGTATATTTTTTGTTTGTAGGTTTGGATTAACGGTCATGTACACAAGCATTTAAATGTTTTACAGATTTGATGCAGGAGTTGGGAGTCTCTTTAGTGCCAGAAAAAACAGTGGACCCCGCAAAACTGTTTACATTTTTGGGCCTAGAGATTGATTTGGTCCAGAGGATTTTCAGATTACAGCTAGATAAGAGACAGCCAATGACTGCTTTGCTTGAGAACAAGAATGTGGAGGTGTGCTCTATACATGTTTTGCTGGGCTACCTCAACTTTGCTTGCAGGGGGATTATGGCGGAGAATACTTTTTGTAGGATACCTGCCTTGGCCCTGCTAGGATACACGTTTCCTCATAATAGAGTAAGGTTGTCTGCAGGTGTGTGGACTGACCTGAGAAGATAATTAGTCTTTCTGAAGCTTTTTAATAGGGTCAATATTGTGGCTTTGGGGAAAAAGGTAGAGCAGAGTGTTTACATTTTGTCTGATGCCTCAGGAGATTGTGGTGTTGGTTTATTTTGGTAGGGTAAGTGGTTCAGAGAGCAATGGCTGGAGCTGTAGCAAAAGAAGATGGAAGTGAGAAGCAGTACTGTTATATTTTCTTTAGTAGGGACATTAGCATTGTGAGGAAAGTGTTTTCAGAATAAAAAGGTGCTTTTCGATGTGGATAATTTGTCAGCGGTGCATGTTGTTACCAAGCATTCAGCAAGGAGCATTCAGGTTTTGAAGTTGCTGAGGATTTTAGTACTGGGATGTTTGAGATATAACATTATTTTTAGAGCAAGGCACGTTCCTGGAGTAAACAATGGGACTGCAGATGTATTGTCTCATTCACAGTGGAAGAGATTCTTTGACTTTGTGCCACAGACAAAATTACATGGGGCGAAGTGGGTGGAAGAGGTATGGAAATAAAATTGCTAAGAAAAAAAGCTAATTGATAATTCCTTGGCACCTACTACAAGGAGAGCATACCTCCAGGGTTGACTGAAGTTTGTGGCATCAGGAGCATGTTGTCGTAGGGAAGGAGGTGGGGATGTTGCTAGAGGTAAGAGTCGTACAGTTTATTATGGATCTCATAAGGAAATGTTAGACCACTTTTGCCATAGTTGGTTGGCCGGATTGGCCTTTTAATTAAATACATTTTGGTGGTATGAGCCTCGGCATGGGTAATGGACAGAAGGACTTTGGAGGGTTGGGCAAAGGAAGCGTAGATAGTAAAACAAGTAAGGAGGGCTATTATGTTTGATTTCTTGGATGAGGTATTGGGCTGTTAACGGAGGTCTGCGTCAATAGTTGTGAAGTGCTTTTGTTTCAGCTGTTGATATCATGGTAGCTTTGGGGGCACGTAGAGTCTCTGAGTTGCTGGGTTTTAAGAAGGAGACAGGTTTGCTGAGGTTGGAAGTGAGGGTGCAGAATGCATGGTTGAAAGTTTGGTCGAAGAAGACCAAGATGGAAGAGAGAGCGAAAGGTAAGCTGTGTCACTTGACAGTTACTGAGTTAAAGAAGATTGTCTGATAGATTGCTGGCACTCATACGTAGTTCCAGGGTTAGCTGGAGGCAGTAGGATATTTGTACATACTGGTAACTCATCGTTGATAAGGGTTCTGAGCTGGGCATTGTTGAGGTGGGGTTTATAGAGAGCAGAGTTTCTTACTCATCTGTCGCGCAGCAACAGATGCAGATTTGAGGGGTTGTCATGAATATGTGGTAAGGAAGTTGGGTGGTTTGAGGTCGAATTATTTCAAGAGGTACGTACATCCAGAGTGGTTGTTGATGAAAAGGGGAAGGGATGCATAGTTAATTTGGTATAGATATTGTTTTTCAGTTTTAAGGTTGTGTAGTTGGCCCTGATGCCTATCCCTGTAATCTAACATTACCAAATCTCTACCAACCTATCATTCACATGAAACGACATGGTCCCTCCCCACTAATCTTCGCACCTACCTGGTATTAATATATCACAAAGTAACTGGAGTAAATGCATGTACGTTTTTTTCTTGAGAACACATGACTAATCACAAAAACCAACAATAACTGCTAGAATTGATCACTAACCTTCAGTTCCCGCTATAAAAAGCTTCAATGCCCCGTCAAGAGGAGTAAGTGCTATATAAATACAATGGCAATAACAACAACGCAGAGGAAGTGACACTGTTGATTCATGCCCATTAATTTATAAAGTGGGCAGCCAGAGAGGCAGAAACTTGGAGTTATGGTAGACTAGGTTTTGACAACACAAGAGTTCAGATCATTTTGTGGGGCATAGGATAGATGAAATGGGGCCATTTGTTGCCACAGTTAGTGGAGCTATTTAAGGATAGGGGCTAGGCTGATGGTTTGGCCTTACTAAAAAAACACACGAGGCAGAATTTGAAGGAGATAAAAGTATAGTGGGCAGATACATCACTGATGTGGACTGGGCTGAAGTCAAGAAGGTTGTGGCGCGTAACACTTTTAAGCAGGGAGCCATTGATGGTGCTCTTAGGATAGTAAATAAGGAAATGAAAAATCTCTATAGGGATGAAGGGATTGATCAGATGAGACACAGTGAAATATGGTATGAGGACAAATAATATTTAAGGGATGGTGGTGCGCATTTATCGGCAAGAGAGATGGAATTATACTTGATGGCCAGTGAGGTTACTAATAGCTGTAAAGCACCTGCCAGGTTGGTAAGTTGTGATATGCACCTGTTTCATTAAAAAAGACATTTTTACACTTACAATGGGCTCTTTCCTGTGTTGCGCCATCTCCATTGACAAAAAGAAGCACACCACAGCTTATTGATAGCCTCAACTGACCACATATCTTGCTCTGCCACTCAGTGGTGCAGGCAGATGCCAGCACCACAACACAACCCAGCACTGGTCACAGCAAAGCAGCACCACTGAATGGGCAGCGGGTGCACGGGGCAGGGTTGACCAACTCTGCCAAAAATCATTAAATGGTGACTTGTTACATAATTAATACTTTGTAAATGCAACGATTTTGATTTGCAATGTTAAATTGATTAGTTCTAGTGAATTTTGCAGGAGAAGCATTCTGCAAACAGTCCCCGTCATTGTAGTGCACATTCATTGATTTTCAATTAAGCTTGCGGCAGCAGTAGAACATTGGAATTTAGAGAGCTTCACTGAAGGCAATGAAGTGGCTCATAGCCAACAATGATTGTAATAGAGCTTATGCTCCAACATTTAAATGTATATCTTTATGTTTCTTTTTTTTATTTGAAACATTTAATTCCCAGTGGGTGAAATGTTTTAATAGCCTTACTTTCAATTTAGCTCAAGTAATAGGAGACTAATCGAAAGTGGTAGTAAACATTTTAGTAAATAAATGTAACATGTTACCACCACTTTTGGTTGCATTGCTATTACTGTGAACTAAATTAGAAAGTTATGGATTATTTCGAAGTCTGTGCTTTTAGCCTTACAGGAGATTAGGCAATTGCTGTAATGTGAACTTCAGGGGCAACCAGAGGTACACTATGAGTAAACTACGGCGTTTAATAAGGATACATCCTTGCCCTGTTACAATGCAATATTTATATCTGACCTTTCAGAGGAGTAAACCAGATTATCTCCTATGGAAGATCAGTTAAATTAATATCAAATGATAACAGGGCAAGGACGTCAAATATGTAATTTACATGAGATGGCACCTCATGGCACTTCCTGTGAGCCACTATGCTAATTAGGAAATCACTCAAATCGATAATTCTATGCTTCCGATGAAACCTTACTTAGCAGTTTGAGTAAGAACAGGCCTGATTGACTCGTAGGAAGAAAGGGGCATATTACCAAGCATAAGCGATAATTATCGCTATGCTTAGTTAGCGGCAATAATTTTATCGCCGTGCTTTGCCTATTTTTATCGCTTAGGAGCCTTGCTATTATCAAGGTTTATCTCCTAAGCGATAAAAATCGGCCGAAATGCATGAATATCGCTGAAAAGTCAGCGATATTCATGCATTACCGAGCTAATGCTCTTAGCCTTGTTATCCACCTACCATTGGATAATATGGCTAAGAACTGCTCAGGGCAGGCGTTAGCTTTTGGGGATATTCGCGCTAAGCGCGAATATTTCCAAAAGTTGGTAATCGGAGATAGCGATGTTAGCGACTGTTTTCAGTCGCTAACATCTTGGCACGCCCACTTTGCATGTCATTAGCGATAATTATCACTGACATGCAAAGTGGGCCCCTAAATGCCCGCTATCACCTACAAGCTGTCGCTAACTGGTGTTAGCGACAGCTTGGTAATAGGGCGATGAAATGATCGCTGCATTAGCAGGAAAAAGTCCCGCTAATGCGGTGATAATGGCCCTTGGTAATATGCCCCAAAGTTCTTGCCTGGAGTAGCACAGTGGGAAAAGAATAACGGAGTGGAATACAGCTCAGAGAATTTGCCAGTGGCGAAGATTAATCGAAGCATTCCGCTTGTCACCTTTTTGTTTACCTCGGCGCAACATCATAAATGGGACTCGTGTGCCCAATGTGGGCCCCATGCTTGCTCTGTCATAGAAATCCTCATCATACTAATCTTTATTTTCGATCACTAGGATCTTATAGAGTGCATCTCACAGGATGATTAAAAACACAGCAATCATAATACTAACAAAACTTGAAATAGAATAACAATACAGTAAAACTCGGCGATGCTTCCTATTGCTGTTAGGGATGTTACGCTTACTAATATTATGTAAACCCACCTGTGCACAGAGGTTCCTAGAGAAGCACGCATACCATTCTTCATGAGTTATACAACTTTAAAACAGAGGCAGCGACCCAGTCCATTCATAGATATTGAAAAAGGAGTGCTTACAACTAAAAACACACGAAACTTGGGGCCAGATTCACAGAACTAACTTAAGACAAAATCCTAAACTTACTACCATTTTGGTATTTACAGAAGGCACTTACTCATTTCGGTATTCACAGAAGTTAGGAGTCCTAACTTTAGGACTCTTAAATGCCTTCTGTGAATACCGAAAGTCTTAAAGTTAGGATTTTTCTCAATTTAGTAGTAGTAAAGTTAGGACTCCTAACTTTTGGACTCCTAAATGCCTTCTGTGAATACCGAAAGTCTTAAAATTAGGGTTTTTCTCAGTTTAGTAGTAGTAAAGTTAGGACTCCTAACTTTCGGACTCCTAAATGCCTTCGGTGGATACCGAAAGTCTTAAAATTAGGATTTTTCTCAACTTTACTACTACTAAACTGAGAAAAATCCTAATTTTAAGACTTTCGGTATTCACAGAAGGGATTTAGGAGTCCTAAAGTTAGGAGTCCTAACTTTACTCCGGATTAGTGACTTTTTTGACACCGCTTCACAAACAAGCTCTCAAACTGGCTCTTCCCCCACCACAACATCCCAGCAGGATACGGAAACAAACGCGGACACCATGGGCCAGGATAAATACCTCGATTCTAGCCCTGTTCACCTTAAAAGTTTACTTTCGGAAAATTCTCATCTATCATCGCCTAACGCTCTGGTTTCATCTGAGCACCTCCAGTTAAGTCCGCTCTCCCAGGATGTTGCAATAACGTCACAAACTACCAACACTGCTTCTCCAAGTGCATCTCCGACCGGTTTGGGGAATCTAACAGCCTTAGTCTTGGACCCAAACTCTACAACTCTTACCGCAAATACCACTACAATAAACTCGGCGGCTAAGCTACAAGCCCAAGTACAAGTTCATGGCAGAGTGCCATCTACCCCTCCAAGATATGATGACAACCGCAATAAGTAGATAGGACTCCTAAGTCCACATCACAATGCACCCCTGGTTCGGATCCCCTCCAAATCACTCTGAAGGACTTTCCATCGCTAAAAAAATAGCTTAAAGTTTGAAAGCCCCTTGTCATCTAAGCGGTTTCTGGCCTCTTTAGAAGCCCGAATTGAGGACTCCTTTGCCCATACACCGGGCCTCAGCTCGCATCCCAACTCTTCCAGTATTACGCAAGATGATAAAGAACTACCCGTGTTCGTCTCCCAGGGATCTATAAACTCTATTTCGGTCTCGCTGACATTACTCCATGTAAAGCAAGATGCAATTGCTACAGCTATGCTTTGGCAATCTCAGAAAATGGAACTACAGGTTGACCTAATTCAAACTCTGGCCTCAACACTGTCTGACCTGGGCTCCAGATTAAGCTCTCTCGAATGGTCTGCAGGGCAACAGGACAAAACGAACATCTGTCTCTGCTCTCCAATAATAAATAAACTCTCCGCTCTCCCAGAAATCTTGGGAGCATTATTGGACAGCGTGAAGAATAACACCAACGGAAATGGATTAGTGAATTTTCCCCAAGAGCTCCAAACTCCACCCTCTCTCGAGGAGTCTTTAGACGCTGAAATATTGGTTGGCTCTCCATCTGGGAGAAAGCCGACCTCCCCGTCTCTCGAATCTGACCCTAATAGCTTGGTCCGTTTGTCTCGGGGGTCCAGCTCAGGCAACCTCCAAGTGGGCTCGGAACGCCCCGATCTGAGCAGCCCAGCACTGACGAAATCAGCGACGCAGCGGTCCAATCCTACTAACACAATCCCGGAAAAAATGGCTCACACCTCATCGAATCTCCCAACGAAACCTCCCTTGTCAAGGAGGGAGAGAAAGAAATTGAAAAAACAATCCAAGAAACAACGTTTAGCCAAAAGAAGAGTGGGTTTTGACGGGCCAGCAGCTCCTAGCATCTCAGATATTAAATCTAAAGGTCTTCCTTATTTTCCAATTTTCAATCTGGCCTCAAAACCCAAGACGAAAACCAACGAGACAAGCACGACCCAGGTGTGCATCAAGGATACATCAGAAAAAACAGGACCACCGACACTGGATCCACCTGTGGGAATACCTCCGGTTCTGGGAGTGACTGAACTTCAAACTACAACGGCAACATTCGGATCCCTGCCAAACAAAACCAATGGTACAGCCTTCTACGTCTCAGGCCTTGGGAGCGTGAACAACACTGCACAGCCCAAGGCAGCTATGCACGAAGCTCGGAGCCGCCAAATCAACGTTTTGACAGGAGATCCTCAAACTGTACCAGAGGGAGTAGTGATGGGCTGCTCCACGTGCCATCCTCCTGAGCCAACAACCAAAGTCTGCGGGGACTGGGCTATACAAATGCAGAGGCTTCACCAGCCCCAACTTAATTATGCCCCGGGAGCGCAAAATCTCCAGGAGGTGAATAATCATTCATCAGGAGCACAACCGCAACAACTGGAGGCGCATGTATCCTCAAATAACCCAGCCAGGAGTCTGAACCATCAAAGCCCGGAAAAGGATGCTGAACTTGTCTTCCTTCCTCAATATGCCCATAAGGGCCCACACAACATCCTCAACAGAAACAATCTGCTCCGGCTATTCAACAATATTCCAGCACTGTCCGGGGTCACTTCTTCGGACCTTACCTCGGTCAAGTTCTCCACAATCCAAGGCAAAGGGGGCTCAGAGGCAACCGTAACAACGTGGTCCCGGGAATCCACAAGGAATGCAATCCTAGGCGAAGCAGGCACATTTGAAAACTGGGGAATTGAAATATGGGTACCAACTAAACAAAAATATCCTCACGTCCTCCTTCCATCGTACCCTGCAAGGAAGCATATTAGCGTTCTAAAGGGGTCCCGGGGCGCAACCCATGCTTGGCTCCCAGAGGTGACGAAAGTGGATAACTTTATAAACATCTCATGTAACAGCAATCATCGCCTGGTGAGCTGTAAAATGAGTCACTCTGTCCGTGCTGCCGATGCAAATCACGCCCCCCCCCACCTAGAGCCTTCAAGCACTTCTGCCCGGCAGTGCTCCTCCTAACGGGGAAGTCAACCGGTCGAATAATAATCTGACTATTATGTCCTGGAATGTGGCTGGGCTAAAGTCAACATTTGCCTCTAAATCTGCCATGGAGTACCTGAACAAAAGCGATATCATCTTCTTACAGGAGACTTGGTCCCTAGCTCCAACACCACTTTTCGGCTATTATGAACTTTTCCAACCAGCTACTCAGGCCAAATCACATGGAAGACCCTCAGGGGGCCTCTCTATTTACATCAAACATAAATGCAAGATAACGGTGACCCCTATTCTTCGGAACTCAACGACATGGCAGACAGTATTAATTAACGGCCTATTATCTTCAGGCAGGGCTTTACCCTCGCTTCTAATCAATTGTTACCACAACTCAATGAAAACCTCAAAAACAACCGCTACAGACCGATTGATTAAGCAGCTGGCAGATCTGTTATTGGAATTTGCATCAGCAGAAGTTCTGCTAATTGGGGATTTTAACATCAAAGGCCTAGTTACCAATGTGGGTCCGGCCTTCAGAAGTAAAGAACAAGAAGCCATGATTACATTCTTAATCAATCACAAGCTATGCTCCGCAAAACAAATTAGATTAAATCAGAATCCTGGGACTTATTTTCCACCAACCTTTAAAAACATCTCCACAATTGACTATATTTTCCTCTCACCGTCTTTAGGAAATAATTAATGAATCCCCAACCGCCACGAGAGTGACCATAACCCCTTAATGGTAAAAATGGAATTGCTAGTGCCAGCCGCCGCGGAAATAACAGTTGTGGGGCACTCAACGCTGGCTGAATTCCATACTTTAGTCAGGAAAATCAAATGGGACTCATCAGGTTCTGCCAAGGTGAGCACTTGGCTTTCAGGAGAGATTCCTATTTTCAGGCACAGCTCTTCCACGGACCTACACTATCGTTGGGACAGCGCTATCAGAAAATTGCAAAATCTTTTAATGGGACCCGAGGCCCAACAAAAATCTTACGATCGTCGCCCGAAGTTGATCTATGACCCAGAGTTAATCATCAAAAGAAAAGCCCTAAGGAGGGCTGTGCGTCACCACAAATTGAACGGCACTGCGCACTTGGCCCACAACATGGCATTACTACGCAAGTCCTTTAGAAAATCAGTATGGGCCGCAAAAAGATTAAAAGAACAAAAAGAGTGGATAAAAATATTCGCCCTATTAAAGGGCAAGAATTTATCCCAGTTCTGGAACTATATGAACAAGCTCCGCTCGTCGAATAACAACAGAGGGAACGCAGTTCTCGAAGAAGTCTGGGCCCAGCACGTAACTCAACTATATGGCAGTATCACGTCCGACTCCATGGTGACCGATTTAAGAGACACTGTCGACCTAACGATGACCGAACGCCACGAGCTGACCTCTGCAGCCGAAGTCTCCAAATTTCTGAAGGTAATGAAAAACGACGGGGCTCCCGGACCCAATGGCCTTCTTGCAGGGGTATTTAAATGTGCCTTGGAGGAGTGGGCCGAACTTCTTGCCTCATTATTTAACAACGTGTTTATGACCCGCCAGCTACCAGACTCTTGGCTTGGCTAGATCTTATGCCCCATCTTCAAGAAAGGAAACCCCTTGCTCCCAGCAAACTACCGCCTTATTGCCCTACTAGATCTGGACGCGAAGGCATACGCCAGGTGTCTTCTTAAGCTCTTAGGAGTTTGGGTAGCAGAAAACAATATTTTACCTTACTTTCAGACAGGGTTTCGCTCCTCAGCCTCCACCATAGATAACATCACAACCTTGGCTTTTCTGAGTCAACAGGCAGCTCAAAAAATCATCTTTCACTATATTTCTGCTTCATTGACTACAGTGCAGCCTTCGATAAAGTCTCTCGCGACATCCTATGGAGGAAACTGGATAAATGGGGGATTCCACAGAACCTGCTAGGAGCTCTTATCTCTTTGCACAAGAACATCTGGGTGCGAATTAAAACTGGCCCCAAGACAGTCTCCAGAAAAATTGCCACCGGAGACGGCTTGAAGCAGGGCTGTGTTCTCGCCCCGCTTTTGTTCAATCTTTACACTGCTGACTTGGGAACATATCTGAAGAAAAGCAATCTAGTCCCGCCAAAGCTGGGTCCCGCAAAATGGGATCTGCTTATTTTACAATACGTGGACGATATTGTCATAATGGACCAGACAAAAACGGGGCTTCAACGAGCATTAAGTAAGTTTCATACATATAATATGGCCAAAGCACTAAAAATCAACCAAGAAAAGACCAAGGTGATGATATTCGGAAGATGCAATAACAAGAGAAGTTTAAGGTGGCACATTGGGCCTGCAACGATCAAATCAACAGCAAAGTATAATTATTTGGGAGTATGGTTCTGCGAGACTTCAAGATCAACAGCTCATTTAGCAGCTATGAAAAAGAGAGCAGTTGCAATAACATACTCCCTGATTCGACTGAATCAGTCTCCGAGCAGCCCTTCCGCAGAACTGATCTTGAAAGTGACCAAAGCCACATCACTCCCCGCCTTAAACTATGGGCATCAGGCCTTTCCCGGTGCATGCTCTGTCAGTATTGACCACGCCCAAGTTTCCATCTACAAAAAAATCTTTCATCTCCCGAAATTCATTCAGAGGGCAAGATTACGCCTGGAGCTGTGCCTACAAAGGCAGTCCATCTACTGCAAAGCAGACACTTTGAAATATTTTATAAGGTCATTAAAAGCACCAGATACCACTCTAAAATTCTGCCTAAAAGAGATCTTTACCATCCCTGGAAATCCGTGGAACCGTCAGATTATAAAGGCCATCAAATCATTGGAGATCGACAGCTCCCTGCTAACTTCAGACACAATTCCATACTCAGTGTGGAAAAAAGTCATCAACAAGCAGGTGAAACTAATCTCCCATCGGATTGACCTAAAGGCTTTAAATACACCAACTGTCTTGCTTCCCTTGAATGTTTCATACCAGCCTGGGGTATCGCAATTTTACCTATTGGAAAATTTGAACGCAGCTGCACAGAAAAATATAATTTTTATGCGCCTATTAGGCCTGTGCTCTACGGCCTCCCACAGATGGGCTCCTTCAAAAGAGGGGGGGGGCCTGCAGACTATGTTCATACTATAAAGAATCATGGCCGCACCTTCTGTGTTGTTGCCCTGCCATGGACGCCCCTAGAAGGCTTTTATTAAAACCTCTATTTTTAAAATGGGGCATTAGGTCATGCTGGGAGGCTACATCTCTGTGTTTTACTTCCACAGACATTCAAGCGCTCGCTAGGGTTGGAAAGTTTGTGAGACTCTTGGCTAATTTCTTAACACCCTCCTCGGCTCCTGCGCTACCTGCCCCTCCCACCCAAAAACTTATCACTGACTTTTTTTGTCCCCTGGTTTAGCACCTCTTGTCCTAATCCTTTCATTTTTGGACTTTAGTAGTAATTCAACATCGGTAGTAATAAGACCGTTTTTAAGTGTACAGATTTTGGTTTTTTTAAAATGACAGTGTATTTCTCCAGCTTTGTTTCTTGATGTGATAATTGTGCTAATATGTTTTTTTTATAGCAATGGTTTTAAATAACTAAGCTAAATAAATAAACTAAAACTAAAACTACTACTAAATTGAGAAAAATCCTAATTTTAAGACTTTCGGTATTCACAGAAGGCATTTAGCAGTCCTAAAGTTAGGAGTACTAACTTTACTACTACTAAATTGAGAAAAATCTTAATTTTAGGACTTTCGGTATTCACAGAAGGCATTTAGGAGTCCTAAAGTTAGGACTAAGCATGGGCGGAAAATCCGTTACGCTCGCGGATTTTGCGGATTTTCTGTAAATTCGCAATCCGCGAGATTTGCGGATTTCCCGCAAAATCCGCAAATTCGCACGCAGCAGATTTTTTTTTTCTTGGTGATACAATTTTTGCGGCGCGCGGCGTTTACTTCCCATCATTCATCGTTTGCCGAGTTATTTTTCTTGATATTTTGCGAGTGCTGCGCCAGTTTGGATCTTGCTGCGGGATCCCGCGGGAATTTGGCAAGCGCGATTACGTAATCGCGGCTTGCCAACTTTTACAGCGAGAGTTTGTCAACGCGAGTACGCCGTGATCAGGTATCGCGGTACTTCGCAATTGGGAGCTTGAAGATGCGGCGAGCAGCAACAATCTCGCACGCGAAAATATAAAATTTGCAATTCTGCACAAGAAATCCACCAGCAAGCAGCATAAACCTTCTGGAAATGATGATTTTTATCTGAATAACTACTCAGGTTGACATTTGCCTGCACTTTTTTTGCGAGGAGTCCATTTTGGGGAGGGGAGGGGGTGGGAGGAAGGAAGTGCCCCACAGTCTTCAACTTCCTGTTCCAGTCCAGCAGGCTCCTCCCAGTGCTTTGTCCATCTCCTGGTCACTTTTCATTTGGATCTGGGGCCGGAAGGATTACTTTTTGTGGATGCTGCTGGATATTTGGATTTGAGGCCTTTTTGACTTTCTTTGGATCACTTTTGGATTAGAAATTTCACAAGTAAGTTTGTTTGGGGCATTACAGTTGCTGCAACTACAATTTTGGAATTTTCGATTTTTGGGCTGTTTTGGGGCCTTTTGCCCAGGGGTACTCAGTGGTGGGTGCACTGAGTCTTTCTGTGGGGTGTTTTGAATTTAAACATCATGGAGGGGCTGCATGGCTTGGGGTTGTGCTGATTTTTCTGTGATTTTCGTTTTTTTGGCCTGTTGTGGCCTTTTCATCCGGGGTAGTGAGTGGTGCATGTGCCTAGTCTTTCTGTGGGTTGTCTTGAATTTAAACATCATGGAGGGGCTGGATGGCATGGGATTGTGCTGATTTTTCTGTGATTTTCGTTTTTTTGGCCTGTTGTGGACAGGCCATGTGGTTGGGGGCCATTTTGAGTGCTGCTACAGGCCCTGGCCATATACTGTGATGGAGGGGGCCATTTTGAATGCAGTCAGTGTTCTCAGGCCTGCACCCATTTTGCCTAGCTTTCATCCATTATGCCCAGGGGTAGTGAGTGGTGCATGGGCCTAGTCTTTCTGTGGGTTGTCTTGGATTTAAACATCATGGAGGGGCTGGATGGCATGGGATTGTGCTGATTTTTCTGCGATTTTCGTTTTTTTGGCCTGTTGTGGCCTTTTCACCAGGGGGTAGTGAGTGGTGCATGTGCCTAGTCTTTCTGTGGGTTGTCTTGAATTTAAACATCATGGAGGGGCTGGATGGCTTGGGATTGTGCTGATTTTTCTGTGATTTTCGTTTTTTTGGCCTGTTGTGGACAGGCCATGTGGTTGGGGGCCATTTTGAGTGCTGCTACAGGCCCTGGCCATGTGCTGTGATGGAGGGGGCCATTTTGAATGCAGGCAGTGTTCTCAGGCCTGCACCCATTTTGCCTAGCTTTCATCCATTATGCCCAGGGGTAGTGAGTGGTGCATGGGCCTAGTCTTTCTGTGGGTTGTCTTGAATTTAAACATCATGGAGGGGCTGGATGGCATGGGATTGTGCTGATTTTTCTGTGATTTTCGTTTTTTTGGCCTGTTGTGGACAGGCCATGTGGTTGGGGGCCATTTTGAGTGCTGCTACAGGCCCTGGCCATGTGCTTTGATGGAGGGGGCCATTTTGAATGCAGGCAGTGTTCTCAGGCCTGCACCCATTTTGCCTAGCTTTCATCCATTATGCCCAGGGGTAGTGAGTGGTGCATATGCCTAGTCTTTCTGTGGGTTGTCTTGAATTTAAACATCATGGAGGGGCTGGATGGCATGGGATTGTGCTGATTTTTCTGTGATTTTCGTTTTTTTGGCCTGTTGTGGACAGGCCATGTGGTTGGGGGCCATTTTGAGTGCTGCTACAGGCGCTGGCCATGTGCTGTGATGGAGGGGGCCATTTTGAATGCAGGCAGTGTTCTCAGGCCTGCACCCATTTTGCCTAGCTTTCATCCATTATGCCCAGGGGTAGTGAGTGGTGCATGTGCCTAGTCTTTCTGTGGGTTGTCTTGAATTTAAACATCATGGAGGGGCTGGATGGCATGGGATTGTGCTGATTTTTCTGTGATTTTCGTTTTTTTGGCCTGTTGTGGCCTTTTCACCAGGGGATAGTGAGTGGTGCATGTGCCTAGTCTTTCTGTGGGTTGTCTTGAATTTAAACATCATGGAGGGGCTGGATGGCTTGGGATTGTGCTGATTTTTCTGTGATTTTCGTTTTTTTGGCCTGTTGTGGACAGGCCATGTGGTTGGGGGCCATTTTGAGTGCTGCTACAGGCCCTGGCCATGTGCTGTGATGGAGGGGGCCATTTTGAATGCAGGCAGTGTTCTCAGGCCTGCACCCATTTTGCCTAGCTTTCATCCATTATGCCCAGGGGTAGTGAGTGGTGCATGGGCCTAGTCTTTCTGTGGGTTGTCTTGAATTTAAACATCATGGAGGGGCTGGATGGCATGGGATTGTGCTGATTTTTCTGTGATTTTCATTTTTTTGGCCTGTTGTGGACAGGCCATGTGGTTGGGGGCCATTTTGAGTGCTGCTACAGGCCCTGGCCATGTGCTTTGATGGAGGGGGCCATTTTGAATGCAGGCAGTGTTCTCAGGCCTGCACCCATTTTGCCTAGATTTCATCCATTATGCCCAGGGGTAGTGAGTGGTGCATGGGCCTAGTCTTTCTGTGGGTTGTCTTGAATTTAAACATCATGGAGGGGCTGGATGGCATGGGATTGTGCTGATTTTTCTGCGATTTTCGTTTTTTTGGCCTGTTGTGGCCTTTTCACCAGGGGTAGTGAGTGGTGCATGTGCCTAGTCTTTCTGTGGGTTGTCTTGAATTTAAACATCATGGAGGGGCTGGATGGCTTGGGATTGTGCTGATTTTTCTGTGATTTTCGTTTTTTTGGCCTGTTGTTGTGGCCTTTTCACCAGGGGTAGTGACTAGTGAGTGTTGCATGTGCCTAGTCTTTCTGTGGGGTGTCTTGAATTTAAGCATCATGGAGGGCATGGGATTGTGCTGATTTTTCTGTTTTTTTCCGATTTTTTGGGGGTGTATAACTGAACTGATGTTCCTCTGTCTTCCATTGCTTTTAGGTGCACAAGACTCAAGAGAACCACCAGTGCCAGGAAGAAGTCCTGCAGCGGTGTGTGTGTGCAGCATAACGTCACGCGACGTCACGTCTGGCCTCAGACAACTCTACAATTCGTGCAACTGCGGGCTGCTGTCTGACCTGCTCTGAAGAAGATGGCCCCAAAAAAAGGTCTCTGTAGCTCCTCTAGCAAGAAAGTTGCTAGTAAGGAGCAGAAGAAGCAAGTTACCAAGGAGGCTGGTGTGCCAGCCGCCGCGTTTTTTGGGAGCAAAAAAAAAGTACGCCTGCAGCAGCAGCAGGATCTGCTGGGGACCAAGCTGGGAGCAGCACCCCCGCTCCATTGGGTTCAGTGCCTCCACCACCACGGCAACTTAAGTCAAAGCCCTTGAGTGCTTCAGAGGCAGTCAGTGTACTTCTTCAATCACCATCGACCAGTGATGTTGGCTCATCGCAAGAAAGTAGCAGCAATGTCCCTGAATCAACACAGGTTGTTGTAACTCATCTGACAAGTGGTGAACAACCACAGCCGCAACAACAACACCATGTGCAAGTACAAGCCCAAGTACATGTGGAAGGAGAGGCAGCGCAAGTAGATGCGCAAGCAGAGGTGCATGGAGGGTCACAAGTGCCCACAATAGTTGTTCCTCCCGAAGTAGGGGCACATCAGGAAATTGACAATCAAACCGAGGTATCATTTGAGGAAGCCACTCCTCCTGATGATCATTCATTGTCTTCCACATCCCTAGCAAGGAAAAGATCAAGGGGGGTGTCTACATCTTCTTCAAGCCCACCTCCTTCTGATGATCCCATTCTGGATAAAGATTGGGAACCATCATCACGGCAGTCTGAGAGTGAGGCACACCATGATCTGACAAAGATACCTAAGCGTAAAAGGAAGGTCGTCGAAAAACTCATAGCTATGGAGTGTGATGAAGCTCAACAAGAAGTGACGGATACTGCTGCTGATGAAGCCTCTCACGATGACGACGAGCCAGTCATCATAAAGGTCACTGCAGCCCCAGCGGGCATGCAGCAAAGAGACATTTTGACCCTATCCCGAGAAGCTGCTGAGCGTGATGATGATGTCGACGAGGAGGCAATGGAAATACAACAATCATTGGATTTGGAGTTAACTAGTACACCAACACCTACCGCTTCCATATTTCTTCCTCGCAAGAAGGGACATCCATCCACCTCGACCTCAATTAGTGGTGGTGAAAGTGCAAAACGTACTGAAGTTCGGCAATCCACATCCTCCACTTCATCTGGCATTAGCAGCAGGACCACCACCACCAGTATCGCCGCCTCCTCCGGCCCCCAAAGACATTTCAAGTCTCCAGTTTGGGACTTCTTTAGTGTTTGCCCAAAAAAGGAAAACGTAGTCATTTGTAGCATTTGTAGGCTTCAAGTTAGTCGTGGTAAGTTTGATAACAACTATGGTACCGGCGGCCAGAGAGGTCATCTTAGGAGAACGCACACTGTCCAATGGTTTGCGCACCTAGAGGCGATCAAGGAAGCCCGAATTGCACGTAATGAAAACGTTGATTTTTCATCTGATGATGACGAGGAGGAAGAAGACGATTCAAATACTTCACTTACACCCAGTACCCCTGTCAGCAGCACACCCCATGTGAGCCACACTAAGAGTGTGGGAGAGAGTGAGACACCAATGCGAAAAAGTTCATCAGCGAGCGTAACTGGGTCGAAGATATCATCATCATCATCCCGTAAATCCTTGGTCCAGGGCAACATTAAAAAGATGTTGTTTACAGAAGCGCAATATGAACGCAACCACCCACTGACGCGTCTGTATAACACTAAGCTGGCTAAAATGCTAGCTCTGGACCTTCTCCCTTTTTCTTTTGTAGAAGGGGTTGGTTTTCTAGAATTAGTGGCAGCGCTCTGCCCTAAATGGAAGGTTCCTAGCCGGTTCTATTTTGCCTGAGTTGCGGTTCCAGCACTACATGAAGATGTTCTGGAGGTGATTGGGGCAGCTTTGCAGAAGAGTGCTGTTAACACTATACATCTGACAACAGACATGTGGACCAGTGGCGCAGGCGCTGATTACATGTGCATCACTGCACACTGGGTCTCTTTTTCAGGGGCTAAAGCAAAGCTAAACGCAGGTGTTGACCCGGACATTGTTTTTAAAGCTGCTCGGAAACATGCAACACTAGCCATGTTTGGTTTGGAGAAACGTCACACAGCACAAAACATTTTGGATGTCTTTAACACAAAGGTCCTTGACTGGCTGTCCCCCAAAAAACGCCAGGTTGGTTATGTTTCCACGGACAATGGCGCCAATATAGTTAAGGCCATGCAGCTGGGTGACTATTTCAGAGTGCCGTGTTTGGCGCACTGTATAAACCTGGTTGTCAAAAAATTCTTGGGTGATAAAGACAGTGCAGCGTACAGAGTAGTGGACACCTGTCGAAAAATGTGCAACCATTTCAGCCATTCTTTTAAGGCCCGGAAGCATCTGAGGAGCCTGCTATATGAACGTCAAATGCCAGTGAAAGCACTTATCCAGGAGGTGGTAACACGTTGGAACTCAACTTTCTACATGCTTGAGCGTCTGTATGAGCAGTATACGGTACTCGATCACTATTTCTTAACACAGGGTACAGCTCAGAAGGAGGACCTGAGGATGGGTGCGGCGCAATGGAACATAGTTAAAAGCCTGACACGCATGCTTCGTCCTTTTGAGTTCTTCACGCGTGCAGTCAGCAAGGAGGACTGTAATTTGGGAAAAGCTATCCCATTGTTGTACATGCTGGAGCACCAACTGAAGGAGGAGTGTTCTGTGTTTGAAAAAGATGAAGAAAACCAAGTCCCTTTTGTTCTGGCTGAGAAATTATTAGAGCACCTACAAGGTGATGAACGTCTTAAAACGATCCACTCAAACCAGCATTACATTTGTGCTACTATTCTGGATCCACGCTACAAAAAGGCGCTGGCAGGCCAAGCATTCTTTCTTTTTGCTGATGAAGATGTTACAAAGTACAAACAGTGGATAGCCTCCTCAGCCAAGAGGTTTGAAAGAGAACGGCAGCAAATTGAAGGAAAAGGCAGTACATCAGCATCAGCAGGCCATCCCCAGTCACAACAATCCACTTCTGCACCTGTGGCTGCGGCACAAGTGACCTCTCATCCGTTAAAGAGACCGGCAACCGGATCATCTGCACCACCAGACACAACAGTAACATTGTAGGCTGAAGAGGATTGGCTAGCTCGGCTTGGGTTTGGTTCTCAAAAGGTCACTGCAACAGCTAAGCAAAGTGGAGGAACCTTGGAGGAGAACCTTGAGTCGATGGTGAAGGACTATCTGAATGACTCAACAGAGGTCTATGTTAATGCTGACCCATTGGCGTATTGGCATGGGAAAAAAGAATTGTGGCCACAGCTCACCAACCTGGCTTTAAACTACTTGTCTTGCCCACTCGCAAGCGTGTCTTCTGAACGTGTTTTCAGAGCTGCTGGTGGCATTGTAACTTCCAAACGGAGCCGCCTCTCGCCCAAAAATGTGGAGAGGTTAACAATGATCAAGATGAATCAGCACCTCATACCACCAGATTTCAGAGTACGAGAAAGCGCGGCGGATGAAGACCAGGTGGACAGCAACATAGATGAGGGAATTTCTTCTCTGTCAGGTGACACTGAGCTCACCCTGCCTGAATTCGCAGAGTATGATGACGAAGCCTTATTCTCATTCATGGACCGTGATACCGAGCCCTGAAAATGAGACAACGAATCAATAACTTTCTTTTTCGTCCTTATTCACTTTTATTCCTGTGTGTCTGTCTTTCTTTGTTGTGCACAGTTAATATAATTCAAACTTTAATCAGATAATCACAAAAACAAGCCCATCAGCAGAACTGTCTTCACTTGTTTGCTAATTGATTTGAAGGTGCCGCAGTCTGCAATCCTCAGGTTCACAAGTTCAGAAGAACATGCTCCTCTATCCTCCTCCTCCAGACTCCTATTTCCATCAAAGCAGAGGGCTGGTTTACGCCCAATGAAGAAAGACTCAGCACTTGTGGGGGTGTTGTTCTACCTCTTTGCAGGTGAGTTGACGGCTCTGGGGCCATTGCTGGGAAGCTCTAATACCGGATAAAAGTGGTTTGGACCAAATCCGAGGCGGAAATATTTTGGTGTTTTTGCTGACTTTCTTGCCTTTGAGGTGCTCTTTGAGGGGGTTCCGGCTGTTTGTGGGTGAGTTTCGGGGTCTGGGAGCACTGCTGGGACACTCTAATCTTGATTGCATTTGCTTTTCAGGAAATCCGTGGTGGTAAACCGGACTTATGGCCTAGCTACACAGCGCGTTTGGACCGAAGGCCGAGAAATATTGTAAGTATGAGATTTTGCTTTTGGCCTGTTTGGGGGTGTTATGCTTTTTGGCGGGTGGGTTGGCGGGTCTTGGGGCATTCCTGGGAAGGTCTAATACCGGATAGAAGTGGTTGAGACAAAATCCACGCCGATTTGTTTTTGGCTATTTCTGACATTTTGCTCAATGTAGCGTTTTCGGGGGCCTGTTTGGGGGGCTTCCTGGTGTTTGTGGGTGGGTTTCGGGGTCTGTGAGCACTGCTGGGACACTCTAATCTTGATTGCGTTTGCTTTTCAGGAAATCCGTGGTGGTAAACCGGACTTATGGCCTAGCTACACAGCGCGTTTGGACCGAAGGCCGAGAAATATTGTAAGTATGAGAGTTTGCTTTTGGCCTGTTTGGGGGTGTTATGCTTTTTGGCGGGTGGGTTGGCGGGTCTTGGGGCATTCCTGGGAAGGTCTAATACCGGATAGAAGTGGTTGGGACAAAATCCACGCCGATTTTTTTTGGGCTATTTCTGACATTTTGCTCAATGTAGCGTTTTCGGGGGCGTGTTTGGGGGGCTTCCTGGTGTTTGTGGGTGGGTTTCGGGGTCTGGGAGCACTGCTGGCTATGGATACTTTACTTTGCAAGAGGTTTGAAGCAAATCCATGGTGGCAGAGGGGAGTTAGGGCCTAGCTGCAGAGCGCGCGCGGAGTGATTTGGGAAATTTGGAAAAAAATGACTAAGTCCCCATTTTTGTACTTTTGCTCTTTGGCTGTTTGGGGGTCTTCTACTTGTTTTCTCCTGGGTTGACGGCTCTGGGGCCATTGCTGGGAAGCTCTAATACCGGATAGAAGTGGTTGGGACAAAATCCACGCCGATTTTTTTTGGGCTATTTCTGACATTTTGCTCAATGTAGCGTTTTCGGGGGCCTGTTTGGGGGGCTTCCTGGTGTTTGTGGGTGGGTTTCGGGGTCTGTGAGCACTGCTGGGACACTCTAATCTTGATTGCATTTGCTTTTCAGGAAATCTGTGGTGGCAAACCGGACTTATGGCCTAGCTACGCAGCGCGTTTGGACCGAAGGCCGAGAAATATTGTAAGTAGGAGATGTTGCTTTTGGCCTGTTTGGGGGTGTTATGCTTTTTGGCGGGTGGGTTGGCGGGTCTTGGGGCATTCCTGGGAAGGTCTAATACCGGGTAGAAGTGGTTGGGACAAAATCCACGCCGATTTTTTTTTTGACTATTTCTGACATTTTGCTCAATGTAGCGTTTTCGGGGGCCTGTTTGGGGGGCTTCCTCATGTTTGTGGGTGGGTTTCGGGGTCTGGGAGCACTGCTGGCTATGGATACTTTACTTTGCAAGAGGTTTGAAGCAAATCCAAGGTGGCAGAGGGGAGTTAGGGCCTAGCTGCAGAGCGCGCGCGGAGTGATTTGGGAAATTTGGAAAAAAATGACTAAGTCCCCATTTTTGTACTTTTGCTCTTTGGCTGTTTGGGGGTCTTCTACTCATTTTCTCCTGGGTTGACGGCTCTGGGGCCATTGCTGGGAAGCTCTAATACCGGATAAAAGTGGTTTGGACCAAATCCGAGGCAGAATTTTTTTTGTGTTTTTGCTGACTTGCTTGCCTTTGAGGTGCTCTTAGGGGGGGTTCCGTCTGTTTGTGGGTGAGTTTCGGGGTCTGTGAGCACTGCTGGGACACTCTAATCTTGATTGCATTTGCTTTTCAGGAAATCCGTGGTGGCAAACCGGACTTATGGCCTAGCTACGCAGCGCGTTTGGACCGAAGGCCGAGAAATATTGTAAGTAGGAGATGTTGCTTTTGGCCTGTTTGGGGGTGTTATGCTTTTTGTCGGGTGGGTTGGCGGGTCTTGGGGCATTCCTGGGAAGGTCTAATACCGGGTAGAAGTGGTTTGGACCAAATCCGAGGCGGAATTTTTTTTGTGTTTTTGCTGACTTGCTTGCCTTTGAGGTGCTCTTAGGGGGGGTTCCGTCTGTTTATGGGTGAGTTTCGGGGTCTGTGAGCACTGCTGGGACACTCTAATCTTGATTGCATTTGCTTTTCAGGAAATCCGTGGTGGCAAACCGGACTTATGGCCTAGCTACACAGCGCGTTTGGACCGAAGGCCGAGAAATATTGTAAGTAGGAGACGTTGATTTTGGCCTGTTTGGGGGTGTTATGCTTTTTGGCGGGTGGGTAGGCGGGTCTTGGGGCATTCCTGGGAAGGTCTAATACCGGGTAGAAGTGGTTGGGACAAAATCCACGCCGAAAAGCCTTTTGGCACTTTTTGTAACTTAGGGTTTGTTAGGGTTAGCCCTAGCAGCAGGATTGCATGTGTTTCGGGGTGTTCTAGATTTTTGCAACTGAGTTCTGGGGTCTTAGAGCACTCGTGCGAATGTGTAATTTTGGTTGCAAGTCATTTGAAGAAAATCCATGGTGGGAAAGGGGGGATTTGGCATAGTTAAAGAAAGCCTTTGCCACTATTCTTAACTTAGGGTTCGTTAGGGTTAGCAGTATTTCTATTGCATGTGTTTGGGTGGGGGGGTTTTCGAGTCTTGGAGCGATGCTGGCTATGGATACTTTTGCTTGGTTGCTTGCAAGTGGTTTGAATGCAATCCACGGTGGGTAAGGGGGTATTTGGGCCTACTTTTACTTTCAAAGTACGTTTTGTCACCAGTTTTCTGCTAGGCCTCGTTTTTTGCGATTTGATTGGGGGTCTTCTACATTTTTGCGACTGGCTTTAGTAAGGGTCTGGGTGGGAGCACTGCTGGGAAGATCTAATTTTGTTCTAAAACACAGTTTACAGTACACCTAGCTTGAGGGGAAAGATCCGCTACATTAATTTGCCCATACTTATTTATCCTTCAAAAGGTGACTCAGACAGAGTACGCACTGTCAAAAATATTGTACTGTCTATGTCTACTAGGAAAATCAAAGTGTGACTTTTTGCACTCCACAGCCTACATACCTTATATTTATTTATCAGTGGTGTTGTAATATTATATCACTTCCTGTTTTTCGTTGAATAATTACAGGCCGGGTTTCAGTCTGTGCAATGGGGAAAAAAGGATGGAGTCAGGCTTCACATTAGCGAGCCGCAATTCAGCATCCGCCAGGCAGGCAGTGGACAGGGTGTCTTCTGGTCACCAACATTGATGGACGAAGCGTCAGATGGAATGGAGGAGTGCCGCTAATAAGAGGAATTGCATGCAACTTACTTACCAAATTCAACAGGACAACTACAACAACATACAGATACAGTATCCATTGTGTTTTTCTATGACTGTGACTGCATTTCTTGGATCTCTCTCTGCTTCTAAATTGATCCCTTAACACATCACTTAGTCCACTCCACTATCACATCTGCACCACACGTAGTCATTTGTAAGTGCGCCTACGTAATTCGCAAGTCGCAGCACGCCCCAGCCCGTAGAGGACTGGGATGGCCCCAATGATGAAGCATGTCACCAAGTGGCAACCCTGGTGAGTGAGGGGACACCTAGAAAAAGAGCAATTTCTCCTTTTCTATCTACTACACCTTCCAGACCAACCCCATTGAGTGTTGTGAATGGATTTATATTGACCAGCAAGGCTCTCAGGTATCTGGCAACAGAGACCTTATGTTGAATATAGTTATCAATAATTCCACACACGCCGTGTACTGTCGCATTCTTTCTTCCACAGTTGTCGAAAGTACTACTTACTTTTCACTGACATGCATGCAGTAGTGCATGCACTTTCAAAGATTGATGGATAGGTTTGTACCCAAAGATTTGTTTATGTTCAATTGTTTGTCCATGCTGTGCTTTTTTTACAGGGTGTCTTCTGGTGGTGACCAACATCGATGGACGAAGCGTCAGCTGCAATGGAGGAGTGCCGCTAATAAGAGGAATTTTTTTCTGCATGCAACTTACTTACCAAATTCAACATGACAACTACAACAACATACAGATACAGTATCCATTGTGTTTTTCTATGACTGTGACTGCATTTCTTGGATCTCTCTCTGCTTCTAAATTGATCCTTTAACACATCACTTAGTCCACTCCACTATCACATCTGCACCACACATAGTCATTTGTAAGTGCTCCTACGTAATTCGCAAGTCGCAGCACGCCCCAGCCCGTAGAGAACTGGGATAGCCCCAATGATGAAGCATGTCACCAAGGGGCAACCCGGGTGAGTGAGGGGACACCTAGAAAAAGAGCAATTTCTCCTTTTCTATCTACTATACCTTCCAGACCAACCCCATTGAGTGTTGTGAATGGATTTATAGTGACCAGCAAGGCTCTCAGGTATCTGGCAACAGAGACCTTATCTTGAATATAGTTATCAATATTTCCACACACGCCCTGTACTGTCGCATTCTTTCTTCCACAGTTGTCGAAAGTACTACTTACTTTTCACTGACATGCATGCAGTAGTGCATGCACTTTCAAAGATTGATGGATAGGTTTGTACCCAAAGATTTGTTTATGTTCACAATTGTTTGTCCATGCTGTGCTATTTTATCTTGTCTCACAAAACCTTTCCTAAAAACCCCCGTACCCATCCATTTTTCAAACCCTAACCCTCTTCCCCCGGGCTGTGTGGTTTTGATTGATGTGTGACTAAATTACAGCAATAAATCCACACACTTGCTGGGGAGGATAAGGTGATACCAACAGGCTGGTGAAGAAATCCGAGGATATATTCTTACTCTGCTTGACAAAGACCCATGGCTAATGTCAAAGAACTTCAACCGAATTAGTAGTTATACTTTACCATTTGTTAGGCTACAATGTGGCACTGTTCTAGTGTACTGTCACCTGCTATATTCTCTATTGTACCGTTGTATTGCTCAGGAGGACAAACCAGATTTCATTTTCTTTTTTTTCATAGGCATGCAACTGCCACTGTGTCACACCACTAGTTCCACCGCTATGAGGAAATTTTATCCGCCCAGGATTTCCAACCTTATTCGCTGTTTCCCGTGGAGCCAGCCCTGGGCCTAGCCCTACTTGCAAACAGAAATTACAGGTAAGATAGGCGTTTGGTTGGAGGTAGTATAATGGAGTATTAGGAGAGACGAGAGATTGACGGTAGTACTACCAAAGTCCTAGGACTATTCAGGAAAACAAACTTACTGTTAAACCCCCACCCACCAGACTCAAAAGCAGTAAAAAACAGGTATGGTCAGATAAAGTTTCAAAAAGTATATTTTTATAGCCCTAACAAAATAATCTCCCGCAAGACCCTCCCTAACCCCAGCGATTGTCCTTCAAAAGTCCCCAAAAAACCCAACTCCCAATTCCCACCCCCCAAAAGTCTCTAAAAAAGGGGCAAGGGACACTATGGCAGGGTGCTGTTGGCTTTAGCAGCCAGGGCATCATGCTCCTTGCGGAGGGTGGCAAGTTCGAAGCGTAGGCCCTCCACCAAGTTCTTATAGTTCAGGACCTCCTGCTCCAGGTAGGACAGTCTGAGGGATAAGCGGCGCCGGTGTGCCTTGCAAATCCTGTGGGGGGCAGCTGCTGTCTTTGCTGCTCGGCGTTGGCGTTTGGCTTTGGTAGCCCGGCTCCGTACCGCTGGAGCACTGCGCTGGCTGGCAGCCCGCACGGAGGAGGATGCAGCTGTCCCCGTGGACGTTGTTGTTGTACCAGACTGCGTCTCCTCCTCCTCCAGGGCCACCAGCCGCCGATATTCAGCGACAGTGGCATCCAGCCTCCGTTGCCGGGCCATTCGAGCCAGCTCCTCCCTCCTTGATGGTGTCTTGGATTTGGAAGGAGCAACTACATGAAGAAAGAAAGACATAGTCTGTAACCAATGCTCCTTAAGATTAACACAAAATGATTGAGCAGAAAGTTGTCACAGTACAAGTAGCAAATTGAAAGCACAGTACATAACTATTGAGGACAGTATCTATGTAACCTCCGACTTCTTCATCCTTGCTCTAACATTAGTGGGAGTTTAAGGAACAAATTCTACAAGCACTATGGACTTCCATTACAGTCGACTATGACAGTACACCAGTCTTATTCTTCTTCTTCTCTCTTGTTTAGGAAAATTGGTACGTTATCTTATGCAAGCCGGCATAATGCCAGCGCAGTGAACTTGCACCCGAGAAAAACAGACGCACACCATGGTGAGTGAGACAGACTTGCGTTACTGTACCGGTCCAGTACATGCAGGTGGTGAAGCTCTTACTTTTCTATTACGGGTGGCACTGAGAATACTCTGTTAAAAGGGCTACTGCTTAATTAATTTAGCTTTCACCCTACAGTGCAAATGAGTATTAGAAAAGGAAAATAAAGAAGCTAAATAATCTGATTATCTATCACTTCACATGGGATGTATTTGATGACATATGGGATGACTTTAAGTGCTTTGCTTATTATTGAGTGAACAGTGATACCCCCACACATGAATGACGTACTACTACTAAACTAAAGTTATTAAGAGAGGTAGGGAGTGTCCACCGTAATAACCGGATATATGCTGTGCTTGCAGTTGCAATACAAACTACTGCTACTATTCATGGTATTATTTGGACAAAATTACAACTTCTTTTCCTTGCCTTTCCTACACTGGAACGGACGTGCGGGTGCAGTGTTACATGCTCTTCAAAGTAACACTTAGTTCATCCAGTGACCGTCTACTCTCTCTAGATACACATATGCTATCTAAGAGTCAGATAGTACCATGAATGATCCAGGCATTCATCCATTCAAAGTATATGCACACATACAGTTTCTGTTTCACCCACCCAGGCTGTTCTCCTTACACCCATCCTTGCTTCATCATTCACCCAGCCATGCACCATACCATATTCTTTACTTCCCAGCCACCTCGGGGACCAAGCAAACACATATCATTCTTCTTTACCAGTCATCATTACATTTCTCGTCCTTCCACACTTACTTACACCCTTCTTTCGCTTTTCGTTCATCCCTTCCATCAAGTTCACCTCAGATCTGATTGGGATTCTTCTCGCCAAAAACTTCACAGCTAAGTCGAAGTACATAACACACCCGTGCAGAAAGCACACTCTGCAGTCTTCAATCTCAAATGAATAAGGAATGTATAGCTTACCTCTGCCCCCCACCACCGTGTCATCCCCACAGATTTGTCCGGCACTTCCACCCGCCTCCTCCCCAGAGTTGTCCTCGTCCAATGCCACCACCACCTCAACGCTGGCCCCGCCTCCAGATGTTCCACCTACAAAGTACATTTAATAATGTTAGAATACACCACTCACTACTATATAATATTTGGTCTAGGAGGAAGAAAGAAATGTGAAAAAAACAGTATACAATTTAATAATTTGTGACTGTCTACTGTAAAGTAAAAATGTCCCTTTTTCCAGGGAAGGCTGTTGTCTTGCTGCACTTTTTGGCACAACTGATGAAGGCTTGCTTTTTATTTTTAACACGCACCACTTTTTCTCCTAACAGACAGAAGCTTGACTTCTAAGAACACGAGCAGGATCAAGTTCAAACCAGATGAGAGCTCGGCTCGACCACAAGAAATGTGTCCAATTAATCGTCAGCACTAAGCACTTTTCCATTTCCAGCTAAACGTTTACTTTTATGACAAACTTGATTTCAATAAATGTGTTTACTTTTAATAAAGCTTTTAAACTCAAATAGACTCTGTGGTTTTTGGTCCTCCAGACTAGAATGGATGAGCTAAAGGTTTTGGAATTTTTGCAAGCATAAGTCCGTGCCTCTGCCATCTGTGACTTTGGGAGCTAAATGACTCTGCCACACTATCTAGTCAGTAAGGAGATTGGGGGTTCAACTACAAAGTCTGTTATCACTGAGGTATGTGGAAAGTCTAGCAGCACCTATTATAATTGATAAGCTAAGCAATGCATTATTTAGTGTCCATAGTTCTGTTTGTGCAGATTTGTCCCTGCAACAGTAGTAGAATGGATTGTCCTCCTATCCAAACCAAAAGTAAAGTAGTATCTTATTCTTTCTTGGTGGTCATTCACCTTTTTATTGTTGGCAATTGTCAAAACATAAACATTTAGAATACTTGAAAAGACATTATGGACAATCCCAGAGGACTGCACTCAGTGCATAGAGCTATTGCTGACTAGAATGGGAGTCCAATGGAAATGCCAAATGTGCAATCTTAGTTAGCTACACAGACAGACTAATAAGAATAATCTAGTAATACCACATGGAGTCATAGTCGAGGCAGGATAAGAATTTAGATCCTGTCTACAAGAAGATCAAAGACGATTTAGAAAAAATCGAATGAGGAACGCTAGGAAAAAATAAGTACTCTATATTAAAATTAAAACTTACTGGGGCCAGCAAAGGAGCCCTCGCCTGCCCGGTCCTGGCCTGCATCGTCAACAGCACCCTCCTCCTCCTCCTGTGTCCTCCTCTTGCCCCTGGGGGAAGCTGATGTACAACATGAAAGAAAGAAAAACAGAAAACATGGATGATATTTGTCAACCAAATCAAACATTTCAAAAGAACTAACAAAATATTTTTGCGAAATAGCAAATAGACAACTACTCCACGGGATATATTATTGACCAATCTCATGTGGTTGACTACGTTATTACTTTAGTATTGCTTGATTTGCGGACCGTCGAATTGGAAATTACCTTATGTAACTCACTAAACAAAGTACTAAAAAGGTTTGCCTAGGATTGGCAGGCAGCAGTCCGCAGCACGCGTAGTGACAGCCAAAGTCCATCGTGATTGAAGATCAGCGACAACACTAAAGTTTCCTACTACATTAACCAGTCATTAAAATACTCAAACTATCAATCCACCACCACTATTTCTTCTTATCGCCATGTGTACAAAGGAAGGACTGGACTTGAGTCTGTAGGGGCTGATTTAGAAGCCCCTTGTGGCTCTTTTGCTCCATTGTTGCGTGACTTTTGTGACGCAGCGGCAGCACAAAAGAGGCGCAATGGTGCGGCGTATATTAACAACGTGACGCATATGGGAGAAGCATCACGTTGTAAAGCCCTGCGCCAATAGGGGGCGTTCCGGCGCAAGGGAGGGTGTTCCTGCACAGGAACGCATCCTAAAAGTGGCTGAGGGAAATCTACAAGATTTCAATCAGTCACTTTGAGGACAATGATGCGTGACTCAAACCCTGCGCCTGCTTGAAGCAGACGTACGGCTTGTTGCAGCATTGGGGAGATAGGGCACCCCAGAGCATTGATGGAGCTGCACCATCGTTGCGACGCAACTCCAGCAATGCGCCGCCTTTACGGCACAGATGCGTAACGCTTTGGTGACGTTTTGGGCCCATGGTGCGCCGTATTGTAAATACGGCGCACCATGGGTGAGGTGGCGTGACGCACAATTACTGGCGCATCCCTGCTACTTTGCAGGGATGCGCCGGTAATTAAAAATCTGAACCTTAGTGTGTAGCATTACGCAGTTCTTTAAACTACACTCATACATAATTTCACAGGCCAATGAAATGAACACAAAATCTAAAACAAATAAGCATAGTAGCAACACTACTGAGAAGAAGGAGAGCAGTGTACCTGAAATGCACAGAAGATTTTGAAATATAATTTACCTACAATGTAATGAGCAGCATTATTGTTCTTGGTAAAAAACAAAAATTTGCAATATAATAACACAGCAGGAGAAAACATAGTAGTAAAGAAATAGCTACTACTACTCACCAAGCCCGGGGATCTCAAGGCCAAGGAGGTCGAGCAGATCTCGCTCACGGATCAGGACATCCGTCCAGCGGTGGGTGGCCTGGTTGTAGGTGCGCCAGACCCGAGAGTGGTGGTAAATGGCCTGGCACACCTTCTCCCACCGCTTCCGGCGCTCCCGGACCCCGTACCCGGCACTGATCTTGCCGCCTCCCATGATGGTCCTGGGGAGGCGGCGCTGAACATAAAAAATGAGTTGGCCCACCTCCTCCGGGCTAAAGATCTCCCTGGGTACGACCTCCTCCCCCCTCAAATGCCCGCACAGGAGCTGGACATGGGGTGCGGAACCCTTCCCCTTCTCGGGATGCTTCCCGGCTCCCTTCACCATGGTCTGGGCGGAAAGGAATAAAGAAAATAGAATAGGGAAGAGAAGAAAAGAAAAGAGTTTAAAAAAGTAGTTTAAAATTAACCAAAAGTAGCAGTAAACACAAAAATATAGGGCTAGAAAAATAGAGGGATAGATAATAAGTAAAATAGATCAAAAAAAACTTCAAACAAGCAAAGGATGGCAGAGATTTAGAGAGGATACAAAGACCATGCCCAGAACCATAGCAATGAATGAGAAACAAGATGGCCGCGCCCGTTCACGACCGCGCGGGTAAGTTCGCGCGAGATTTTCCTTGCGAACACTCGCGAAACTGTACTGGCGAGCCGCACACTTTGCGAGATTACACTTCGCGCCCGGAAACGGAAATACGTCAGGCAAACAAGATGGCCGCGCCCTTGAACGACCGCGAGGGTAACTTCGCGCCTTGCGCTACGAGCGGCTCGCAAAAACGCACAAAACCTTGCGAACTAACACGCCGCAAAAAAACAAATTGCATATTCGCACGAATTCGCGGCTTCCGAATCCGATCTCGCGAGTGTTCACGCCCTGCAAATCCCGCGAAATTGCAGTAAAACGAGTTTTGCAAAACTGAATGCACTCGGCAGGTGCAAGAGTTCAAACTCATCATTAGTAACAATTCCCTGTAGTGCTTCCTGACTGGGGCCCCTCCAGAATTCAGTTGCTAGTTGCAACAATTGTATGACCCTGCTCTGACCCTCACAGCAGGCTCATAGAATAGCTACAAGTAGGCCACAAAGGTCCTGGAAAAAAAATGCACTGCAACAGAAAGCAAATTACAGATAAGGAAGCAGGTGCCAGACTGGAATTTTAAAACAGTGACACATTAATAAACTAACCCCAAATTAATTCATGTCAGTTGAAGCAGGGCTGGTGTGTTTGCTTTTCCCCCCCATAATCTACAGTGATGATGAACCAGAGGGTGGCATTGATGTAACAGAGGGTGGCAGTGGTGAAACAGAGGGTGCTGGGAACCTGTGATGATGAACCAGACGTAAAAACAACATAATCGCGACCGTTGCGAGCCGAAATGTAAGTTCGCAATTGCGAACTGGTACGAAACCCTCGCGAACTGGCAGAAATCCTTGCGAACACACAAAAAAAAAATCCGCAAATACGCGAGAATTCGTGGATTTTGCGGATTGCGAGTTCGCAAATCCGCAAAATTCGCGAACGCGAGATTTGCAAAATTCGCCCATACTTAGTTAGGACTCCTAACTTCTGTGAATACCGAAATGAGTAAGTGTCTTCTGTGAATACCAAAATGAGTAAGTGCCTTCTGTGAATACAAAAATGGTAATAAGTTTAGGATTTTGTCTTAAGTTAGTTCTGTGAATCGGGCCCATAGGAATCAAGCTATGCCCTATCTGATGAGCACCTACTAGCCCGAAACTGGCCTGGAGTCGCTTGTTTTGACATTGAAGAGCTGGTTGTGCTTGAAAGTGTCTATTAAAAGAGCCCAAAGCATTGATTGGTATGAGGGCAGTTCCCTTCTGGAGTGGTACAGAAGGCAGAAAAAATAGGTGTGTTGTGGCTCAGAACAATTGCCAGCAGTGGCGGCTCCTTCACTAAGATGGAGGAGCGTCGCCCCACTGCTCACTGAGCAGTTAAAAAAGGTAAAATAAAATATTAATAACGCAATGTTATTATAATTTTATTTTACTGTACTGGCTCAGTTGGTTGGGGGGTGGGACAGGACTGAGCTGTTCAGAGGGAAGGAGGAGTGCTGGGCACACCATAAGTGTGCATGACGGTTTGGCCAGCCATCTTAGGGCAGACAAACAGTTCTGCACACT
Source organism: Lissotriton vulgaris (assembly GCF_964263255.1). Classification (NCBI taxonomy): domain Eukaryota; kingdom Metazoa; phylum Chordata; class Amphibia; order Caudata; family Salamandridae; genus Lissotriton; species Lissotriton vulgaris. The sequence goes on from NC_141687.1 coordinate 1,655,741,717, forward strand.
TTGCATGTTCTCTACTGGCTGTATCCCTCTCTTAGCACTGAACCACAGTGCTCAGACCACCCACAACGCTGCTGTAAGGCAGCGTTGTCATTGGCTAGGGAATTCTGGGAGCCCGTGTGCTTCCTGCTGCCTGAGACGAGAAGAGGAGGCAGCTGGCCATATCAAGGTAAGTGTTTTTATATTTTTGTATCCCCCTCCTTCCCCTACCTCACCACCCTCAGCCGCTACTGATTGCCAGTATCTAAGATTAATTCAAGCTTTCCTTCTATCGTGCACCTACTTTTTGTGGCTGAGGTTGGAAGTTGGGCACTCTGCTAGAGAAGAGAAAAGAGACACAGAAGTGAAAGAAGGGACTGAAAGCACGATTGAGGGAAGTATTCAAATGTTTTCTCATGGGATCATGGGTCCTAAAGCTTGAAAACGGAGATAAAAATGTTCAGTGACCCTCAACTACCAATGCAGGTAATTCGAGTTTAGTAGGGATAAGTGTCACACAGGCCTACATTGCACTTATCACATCCCTCTTCTGAAAGATAAGATTCAATGGGCCTGAATAACAAAGGTAAACTTACCCTGTTGTGTGAATTTACTCTTTATTTTTTGCTATTCACAAACTACAAGCTAATAACACATTTACGAATGTGGAGACTCTGCAGTTGGGGATGAGAACTCTGCACATAAAATGTAAGGACAGGTCTATCTTTTAATGTGAAAAGTTCTTCATTCCGATTGCAGAGTCTGAGTAGCCGTAAAATTAGTTACTGTTAACTCATAGGGGTAAATTTGCAAGCCCCTTCGCAGTCAGTGCGTCAATTTTAATCATACATGCCAGTAGACCTGATTTAGGCGGTACTAAATAGCAACAACCTTCCGGGTAGGAAGGAGCTCAGTGTCACCTGCTTAGAGTAGATATGAGCGCGAAGCGTCTCAGAATGGTTGAAAGTGGGTTTCTCAGCTGGGAAAAACAAAATCAAACGTCATACAAGTAATGATATAACGTTTCAGTGCGTACAGACCAAGATAAATATATAATGAGCAAAAAGACAATGCTTTATTAGAACAGAAAATCTTATTAGTGTACACGATACAAAATCAGAAGGATAGAGCTCTATTAGCATTTGAGTCTAGGGAACAAAAGAAACAATATCTGCAGTCATATGTACATATAAAAAAGCGAACATATAATTCAAACAGTAAGTGCACATCTATAATTACTGTGAATAAACACACCTTCCCCCGTCAGGAAAGATGACCCCCAAAACTTAAAAAACAACTCTCATACCAGGCATAGTCTAGAGTTACCATCAAACACTCTAATAGTCTATTCATACCGATTCAATCGGGAAACTACCGATTTTTAAAGCCAAAAATGGCTTTATTTTAGCTGTCTCCCGGCTGAAATTGCATTTTCTACAATAGAAGTCAATGGGGAATTTTCATAATCCCAATTTTTTATTTAAAATCGCCCACGTCCCTGTCCTAAAATGTTGGCATGCATGCTTTTACTGTGAGATAAAGTAACGCACCAGGGGCCCCATTTATGAAAAGTGATGCATCGCTGCGAGAAAACAGCGATGCGTCACTTTTCATTGCGCCCCCCTTGCAACCCCAATGATGCGTCATATTTACAATATGTCGCATCATTGCGCAAGGACTTACAGATACGTCAGTATTTCTTTTTTTCATTTCAAGAGGATTTTATTGAGAGAAATAATGATCCAAATAATATCCAACAAAATACAAAGAGGCGATACATTCCAATATGAGAAAAAACATGAAACCATGGGTAATATCTGATCATTAACGAAGCTCAATGTAAGTAAAATTGGATAACAGGCACCTAAAATGAAGGTAATGAATTGAGCCAATAGAGGGATACATTGTTCAGAACGTAGAACGTATCAGTCCCTAAGATGAGGATAGGGGCAGGGGAAGGTAATAGGAACCACAGGAAGAAGGAAGGAGAGCAAGGAAAAAAGCAGCAGAAAGAAGGAACGGGATGAGAGGACAGGAAAGAGGAAGAAAGAAAGAAGGAATCCCACAGGAACAACCCAATGTAACGCAACTACCAAACAAAAAATAGGTAGACATAACAGCAGGAAATTGAGGGACTACACCATTCGCAGAAAGTTCCATATATTCATCCAGAGTTGCCCAAACCCCACTAGAGATGGAAGGTGACAGGTGTGCTAGATCTACTGAGGTGTGAGCACTGCGTAAGAAGGAAACCCATGCCCACCAAGTATGATAGGATACAGACGAGAAAGACTTCCAATCCATAAGGATAACTTTTATCGCTACAGATAAAAGAAGGTCTAACAGTTGTAATTGTAATGGATCAAGGGGAAGAGGCGTAGGAGCCGCCCAGGGGCCTAAAATAACTAAAGGAAAAGAGAGCTGGAGCTCAACGCCAAAGATAAGAGACAAATGTTGCTGAATAAGGTCCCAGAAAGATTTAAGTAAGGAACAGTTATAGAACATATGTGGAAAATCACCTGCCTCAACGCCACAACTCCAACAGAGGTCATCCTCTTTAAGGTTGAGAGAGTGAAGACGTACCGGAGTCCAGTGGAGTAGATTGATCGAGAAAAACTTGGACTGTATTAAGGAAGGAGCTATTTTGTTACGTAACGCTAGTTTGCCAATGGATTGCCAAGCTTCGGAGGAGATATGATCCGTAATATTGTGATCAAAATGACGCGACCATTTTTGCTGTGCAACCGTCTGATCAGGAAGCGAAGTAGAGGATAGAAACCTATATATGTGGGAAGCAACATGACCCGCTTTGAGCCAGATAGAAAACAGTGAGATGGTGGACGAGGAGGGGTGAAGACGAGTTTTCGAGATCGCAACCTTGATTTTAAGAAAAGTATAGAAGTCTAGATTTGTTAGAGAGTATTTGAGCGCTAAGGTAGAGAAAGGTAAGGGCTCACCAGAATCATTATACAGATGTTGTACAAGAGAGACACCTTTCATCGCCCAATACGACATGAGAGTGGGAGTGATATTGATTTTAATTTTGGAATTACGCCAAATGGAAGACCATCTAGTTTTGTGCAGAGGAAATGCCATATTCCTGTCCACTTTCTTAATTGCGACAATTGTATCAATAATGATAGATCGGGAGAACAGAATATGTAGAGTGGAAGTAGTACAAAAAGAGGCAAGTGGTAAGGGAGCAGCTAAATCCTGTTCTATGCGTAGCCATAGAGGAATATGACGGGTTGGGGGAGAAAACCATAGGGCACCTTGAGAGGCCAAAAAAGCAGTCTGATATTTTTCCCAATCCGGGAAGTTGCAACCTCCCATATCACAGGGTCTACGTAAATATTTGTATGCTAACCGAGCCCGTTTTCCGCTCCATAAAAATTTGGAGGTGATACCATCGATTTCCCGAAAAAAAGAGTCAGATAATTTAATCGGAATCATGGAAGAGACAAAATTGATAATCGGCGTGATCATCATTTTAAGGGTTTGTAGGCGCCCCCACCATGAAATATGTTTTGGAGACCATGTGTCCAGAAGACGACGAACTTTAGCCAGAGTTTGAGCCTCATTATACGTAACCGTGGTATGTAGTGTCAAACAGAAATAAATGCCTAGATATTTGAGATGGGTAGCTTGCCATTTAAAGCCAACCGAACCCATATGCGCAGGAAAGCAATAGGCATTTAAAGGGAACATTTCTGTCTTGTCTTTATTTAGGGTATATCCCGAAACTTTAGAAAACAAAGAAATGGTGTCAGAGATAGCAGGAATGGCTAACGCGATATCGTCCGAGAAAATGAGAACATCGTCAGCGTAGGCTGCAGTTTTAAGACAATGAGGGCCAAAAGAGAACCCTTTGATATCGGGGTGTAAATCAATCAGCCGAAGAAGAGGATCGATAGATAACAAAAACAAGAGAGGGGATAAGGGACATCCTTGTCTCGTGCCCTGGCAAAGATTAAAAAAAGAGGATGTAGAACCATTAACTCTAATATTAGCTTTAGGTTGGGAATACAAAGACATTACCATGTTAATAAATGATTCCCCAAGGTTATGTGCATGTAAAACAGCTCGAAGAAAAGGCCAAGAAACCTTATCGAAGGCCTTCTCCGCATCGAGGGCCAAGGCCGCGGCAGGTAATTGGGATCGCTTGGCCGCCCCAATAATATGGCAGAAAGTGCGAATATTGTCTCTTGCTAGCCTACCTTTAACAAAACCAGTTTGGGAGGGATGGACTAAGTTGGGAATAAAGGATTCTAGACGTTTAGCCAAGATTTTAGCAAAAATCTTCGCTTCCATATTGAGAAGCGAAATAGGGCGGAAATTCTTAGGGTCCGAATGGTCCTTCCCCTCCTTTGGGATCACCACTATGGTGGCTTCGGCAGCCGTACCAGAGACAGAACCATTACGAACAAAAGCGTCAAAGACAGCCTGCAACTTAGGAACAAGCAACGGGAGAAAGGTTTTATAAAATAAGATCGGATAACCATCAGGGCCCGGAGCTTTCCCCGAACGGGTGGCCTTGATGGCAGAAACTATTTCCTCAGGTGAAATAGGTTCATTTAGAGTGGAGCGATCTTCCTCTGAAACTGATTGAATCGGAATTGATTTTAAAAAATCTTGGCATTTATCAAAAGAGGCTTGGTTAGAGGGGGTATACAATTTGTTATAAAAATCACGAAAAACTTCAAGAATTTCCTCAGTTTGGAATTTTTTAGAGCCATTATGATCTTTAATAGAAGAGATCTGAGAGGATTTAGAGGAAGAGTCTTGGAATTTTAAAGTAGCAGCCAAAAGTTTGCCAGCCCGATTCTTTAAGAGTAATTTTTTGGACTTTTGTGCTTGGAAACCAATATGAGCTCTTTTAGTGACAATTGTATTATATTTGTATTTTAGAAGCTTAATTTGTTGTAGGATAGTCGGATCTTTAGTATGTCTAAAGGAAGCCTCCAGAGTCTTGATTTCAGATGATAAATCAGTAAGTTCTTTTTTAATCGCTAAATTGCGTTTGGACATGCATGCAATAACTTGGCCTCGGAAAGTACATTTAAAAGAGTCCCAAAGAATTATTGGAGAAGATACAGAAGCCTCATTTTCACGGAAAAAAGTGTTTATATCCTTGGAAAATTCTTCCACTTGGGTAGAGTCATATAACACCTCCGTATTAAGTCTCCAGGAACGACCACGTGGTTTCGGAGCAAAGGACGATAACGTAAAAGTGACCGCAGCATGGTCGGAGATGACAATGGGATGTATAAGTGGGGAAGTAGAAGCTGCGACAAGAGAAGAGTGGACTAGGAGATAATCAATGCGCGAGAATGAGGAATGAGGGGAGGAAAAGAAAGAAAAGTCACTACCAGTGGGATTATGGAGACGCCAAATATCATGCAATTTAGCAATGGAACACATGTTAAGCATCTGTTTGTGTGCTTTAGGCGGACGAAACTGAAATGCGGAATTTCTGTCCAATAAAGGATCCATAGGTAAGTTAAAATCCCCACCAACAATAAGATTACCCGCATGTGGGGTATCATGCAATTTTTTAGAAATGGATTTCCAAAAAGCAGGGTTATCAATATTCGGAGCATAGATATTCATAACAAACAGATCATGTTGTCCATCTGATAGTTTAGATAAGAGCCATCGACCATCCGAGTCGTGCTCAGAAGAGAGAATCGATAAACCCGAATTTCTCGAAACCAACGTAACCACACCATTGCGTTTACCAGATGCATCCGAACAAGACACATCCGACACCCATTCTTTCTTCAAGAATACCGCTTCTCTACTAGTGATCTTAGATTCTTGAAATAATACTAAGTCCGCTGAGAGAGATTTACAATAATCTAAGATTTTAGACCGTTTGACCGGATGGTTTAAACCCTTAACATTAAGGGATAATACATTTAAACCTGGCATATAGCTGAAGGGGATACACACGAAGACAACAATGATAACAGAAAAAGGACGAAGTACAAAAATATAGTAGACCAACCACAAAACAAAATAGATGTTACGGGAGCAACCATGTGGGAGAACCATGAAAAAAGAAAAGCCAGAAGGAGAGAAGAAAGATTAGAAAAGAGAGAGAAACGAGGCAGAGGGGGAGGTCTAAAAGAGACCCATATCATGCAAGGGAGAACGTGGAAAAGGCGAGTCGAAGACCCGTACTAGGAGCAAAAATTGGTAAAGAAGAATAGCCCATTATGAAAAAAAAACAACTGTCAGTGAGCTAAAAAGCAATAGATAAACCATACACATAGAAATACATTTTATAATGAGATACTATATTGCTAATAGAAGAAAAATACCACTCAGAGTATATTAACAGTACCCCAGCAAGCGCAAGAGCATGACTTAAATAACAATACTATAAAACGTAGGAAAAGCTTAATTATGTACGAAACATCTTAAAAAAAACATATATCATTTTGTGACTAGAAGAACAAATATGTACTGAAATCGCATATGAATCATACAAAAACACCTAATTATAACTATACTATAAAATGGAGGTACAGAAGAGGAAAGAAAAAAAGGTGTATGAGAACAGCATGTAGAAATGAGGAAGAAACCGAGAGGGAAGATGAAAAAGAGCAGAAAGAAAAAGGAGAAGTCTACACCACGATACTACAATGCTACATAGTGTAATGCAAATATAATACAAGATGCTATTGAAAGAAGTAATAATACTTGAATTATAGACAATAAATCTGCAACTAATAACTATAAAAAGTGCAGGTAACTAGTAAGTAGAAACAGCAACAATATAAGTGAAATACACCGTAATAAAAATAGATAGGAGCAAGAAAGAAGGAGTTGAAAAAGAGATACAAATACGCACGAAATCAGAGAAGACGGGTAAAAGAAAGAAGAAGAGAAAATTGAAAGGATCTACAAGAAGTTTCTCGAAGGATAATGAAGAGAAAAAAGAAGGAGAGGTCGGAAACTAGAAAGAAGGAGATCCATCAGAGTAGTATAGAAAGAAGAACAGAGATAGGACATACAATAGCGGAGGTGTAGATCAACATGAAAACATGGCTGGAGAAAAAAGAGAAGGTAACCATCCAGAAAAAGACATAACCAGAAGTAAAGAGAACAACAAATCAGGTCCCCGAGGCCCCAGGAGTCTGCGTCGTTGCTCTTTGAATCTCCATCTCTATCTCCTCCTGGTTGTCCAAGAACGTTGTCAAGTCTGCCGGTTCATCGAAGATTCTGGAACGCCCTTTATATGTAATGCGAAACTTGGATGGACCAGAAAAGGAAAAAGGAATGCCCAAGTCAGTGAGACGTTTTCGAAGATTCAAGAAACCTTTCCGTCTTATGACCGTGTCTCTGGCAAAGTCTTGGGAAATGGATATGCGATGACCCTCCCAGTTGAGTTGTTTAATCTTGCGCATATGAGACAAAATCAGCTCAGTGTGTTGATGTCGTAAGGGCTTAAAAATGATTGCTCTTGGCTGGGTGGCTGCCTTAGAACGGAACGTTGGAACACGGTGTGCTCTTTCAATCTCAAAGTCTCTGTGGAAAGATAATTGAAGTGTATCAGGAATCCAATGAGATAAGAACTCAATCATGGAGGAGGATGATTTCTCTGAGTCCTCCGGAAGGCCAAAAATACGCAGATTAGATCTCCTATTACGGTCCTCCTGCTCCGTGAGGTCTCTGCGCATCGCCGCCATAGACCGCTCCATTTGAGAGAGGGACCTGGATTGCTTTTGCATACCATCCTCTGCGGAACTTATCCGAGTTTCTGTCGCTGATACACGTAGAGAAAGGGCTTTAAAATCATTCCTGATAGCAGACACTTCCACTTGTAGTAAGTCAGTGTTAGTTTTGGTTGACTGCGCAATATCATGAACCTCATTGAGGCGCGCCAATATGGTGTCCAATGTGGAAGTATTGTCCACCTGAGGCGATTCAGGAGTCGGAGAGACTGACTTAAGTCGCTTCAAAGATGTGCCCGGGTCCTTAGAGTCTTTGGTGTTCAAGGAGCGACTCATAATGACAGTGTTGTAGCAGAAGACTAACAAAAATACCCCTGGAATAGAGTATAGCACCAGAGTTGCGCAAAATAGTCAGAAAACAGTGAAAAAAGAGGCAATTTACGCTCAAAACACGCTACGCTAATCTAGCGGTTGAAATATGAGCATAAATAAACAGGAATACACCTCAATATAGCGACATGAGCATCTCAATGAATCAGTTAAGAGAGAACAAAAACTGTGAGCAGCTTCGAACCCAGCCAAGCAGCAAGAAGTAACATTAGAAAAAAAGCATAAATGTTACCATTGTAGCCGTTGTGTGAAGAAACCCTTAGACAGACACGAAAGACTGTTAAATTGTATCCGCGGCGGCGCCTCAGAAGACAGATGACAGGAGCGTCATACGCGGCAAAATGGCGGCCGCTCCTCAGGAATGCGAGCTCCTGCGAGGTATGAAGCAGAACACATAATTCCGATGATTTAAATCGCGGAAAAACAGCGTCGTGGAGATCAGCACATGTTCCGCCGTAGGTGTATGGTTTTTCCGGTCAAGAGGGCACGAAGAGACAGAGAGAAACGCTCGACGGGATCAACTCACCCCGGAGCTCAAGCGCAACACGCCATACCACAGCGGCGCGCAAGCCACGCCCCCCCATACGTCAGTATTTCTGACGTAGCTGTAAGCGCAAAAGTGACGCATTGCTGGAGTGTGTCACAAAAGTGACGCAACTCCAGCAATGTGTCCTTTCACATGGGGAAAGCCCCATGTGAAAGGGCTTGCGTCAGTCTTATGCCTGCTGTGAGGCAGGCGCAAGATTTTGACGCAACAGCATCCTAAAAGTGACGCAGTGAAATCTACATTATACCTGACGCAGGTATAATGTAGCGCAGGGGTTTACAAAGTGACACATCTGCTTAGATGCGTCACTTTGTAAATAGTGCGCAACAGGAGGCTTGTATTACGCCGCCGATGCGTCACAACAAGTGACGCACCGGCGGCGTGAAAGTGACGCACGGCCTCATAAATGAGGCCCCAGCGGCGCAAGGGGCTTGTAAATAAACCCCATAGTTTGTGACTAGCAAAAGAAAGTAAACTTACACAAAAGTGTAAGTTTACCTTTGTGATTCAGGCCCAAGTGCGGCTCTGTGCTGCATAAGTCTCTCCACTCGCTCATCCCTGGCAGAAAACATTGTACTTGGCTTCCAAACCTCTCTAAAAAGATGCGCGCGACAGACGTTCTGCCGTAGGCGGCGGAGGCGACCGCTCTGTGGTAAAGCTGATGCCAGGGATCTTGCCAGCGATTTGCATTATGTTTATTTGCTCTGAAGAGCGCTCTGTTTTTGGAGCGCAGCTATAACAAGCTGTTTCCTAAGGAGGCTGTCAGTCTCCGCCCCCTTCGCCTCGCTGCATTGAGAGAAGCAGGGGTTTGGGCGCCCACAGATTCTGTTAGCTAGAGATGTGGAGCAAAGACAGGTGATGTGGGAGTGTTGACGCTTTGGTTGAGTGTGCTAGTAATTCACAAAAGCTCCTAGGCCTGGCATAGAAGGGCCTCATCACCTCTTTAAAGTAGCTTCGCAGCTTCTCTTTCTTTGAGCTATAAAAGTGTCTTTATTTAATAGAAACTTTTGCAATGAAAGCTCCAAGAGGCACTTACATTAAAACAGCACTTCCAGGGACACTGGAATTACGCAAATCTACTACTTTTACTGCCTACATTTTAGTGGATTTGCCGCATTTGCCACATAATTCTTCATTCGATTCATAATTTGCAGATTTTACCCTAAAAGTTTTTTTAGCTCAAAGGGTTCAACAGTTACTAAAACGTGCCTACACTTATTGCAGCAAGTGAAAGGCCCCTCATAAAATTTGACAGATCAACTTTCAGCTGCTTAATGGTATATGTGGGTGTTAGACGGTTACTAATGCCCTGTTAAAGAGTAGACATTGCAAAATGATGAATTAGTGCTATATAAAAAGGGCTCCATTATGCTGCATTGGCTGGCATTTCTTACTGCAAAATGTAGTCAGCCCTGCAGCATAATTTCGCTCTCTCCTGCTGCATAGTTCCAGTGGCACTCATCACAGCTATACTTTGACGGCTCTAGGCTGTGATACGCGCTTGGTGCACACCCTGCATGTACACCGGCGTTCAAAAACATGTGTTTGTAAATTATAATGGAAACCAGCCATGCCCCTCTGCAATCATAAACAAAAAAGAGTGCACATGCTGCTACCTAGTTAATTGCCCTAGTTTTGCAAAACATCTGAAATCAAACCAATGTTTTTGGATCAAAAGTATCGTTTTTTTATTTTTGATTGAGTCAATTATTCAATTTTGACCTTTTTTGAAAAATTAATTTTACAAAGTTTATATTTTAAGACCTTATGTACAACATAGAAGAAAAACAACATTTAATCATATTCCTATTTACAACCAACAGTCTAAGTACATTTAAAAAATATCTCATCCAAACAGTCAATCATACATCTTACATGCCACACAGAAAAAACATACAAAAGACAGTGTGAAAACATATAAATTATTTTCTGGTTGGAATATAAATATTCACAACAAAGCCATAAATGTTTCTTGTACTCAACAGAAACCTGTTTATGTTTTTTAAGATTTTTACTTATTTCAGGCTTTTTTAGTCTACGCGTTTCGAACTCATGTCAATATTGAGTTCTCATCAGGACCATAGTCTGTGAAAAAGAAAAAATACATTTCTTGGTTTTAGCTTCTTTTCTCAACAGTGCACTGCCTCTACCAATACTGCAAGGTCTTTTATCTTACCTCTCGATCAATAGAAACCAGAGGGAGTAGAGTTATCCCCGTCGCCAGCACACATCTAATGTGGAAACATATATGACACGTGGTCAACACCCTCTTCGAAAATCAGCGCCAAGACACTCACGGGTAGAAGCTGCTCTTTTAAAATCTTAAAAATAAATAAATAAATAAATAAATAGGCTCCCGGCTCCGCCGACCTCTGTCTTCAGCCAGATAATCCTGTCATATATCCTGATCGTACACCCGACTTCTGTGTAGATGAACCGTTGCTGAGTATGATGGAGCAATCCCTGGAATTTTATCACCCTGATTGACGGAGTTGTGTCGTGTTTTGGATCTCAGCCTAACCCAGCGTATGAGCCGGGGCCTCGAGTACTGGCCCAGCCGGGTTTCAGTTGAACAACATCGCCCGTGGGACTCAGACAGGGTCCGGTCTCCTGCAGTGGAGGTTGTCCTGTCCCGATTCTGATGGCGGTCGTTTGGCCTGATTGATATCGAAGGAGTGGTGTCAATTTTCGTCTGTGGCTTTGTGGGGGGGGGGAGTCCCCGTCCGGGCGCCCCGGTTTGCTGCCCCCGGGGTTTACTGGGTTGGGGCCCTTGCTTGCGGTAGCGGGACTCAGACTGAGGCTGTTTGTCCGATGATGCATCCTCTGATGCAGTCCTCTCCGCTCTTGCTTATTCCCCTGGACAAACCGGGCTCTCCGGGGAGCACGCCTGTGATTGAAATCGACAGAGCGGAGATGGGCCGGCCGAGTTGTGAGCCGTCATTGAAGACCGTGTTGGCCGCCATTGGGGCACTTCGTTCACATCTGGAAGCCATTGTTCATGGGGTGATCGCTGGTGTCATAGAGACTGGGTGCCCGAGTCCGGACCCTGATTTATCGCAAGAACAACAACAACCTGAATTTCCCACGAGGTACATAGTGCCAGGGGATGAGGACCCCGTGCTAGAAGAAGTGTCGATGCCCTTGGCTAGAACGCAGAGCGCTTGCGGACTTGGTTCTTTGACTGTATCGCAGCAATCACCATCGCTGCCGATTGAGACTGATCTACTTTGTTTTTCACTCCTGGGGACTTCCATTAGTGACTATCGTAAGGCAAACACGTCTTTTCCCTCCCTAGCAGTTTTCCTACATCTACGGAGGAAACAACATCGGACTTAATGGTGGTGAGGGAGATCATATGTGTGGCTGAGGTTTGCAAAGACTCATCGTTTTTGACCTGTCCCAGACTGATCTTTATTGAACTCCTTTCGAACTTACTTTGATTCTCCTGGGATTGTGATGGTGTTGTCAGACAGAGTTCACATGAGGGATCGGAAGGGCCAAGGATGAGATTGTTTGCCTGGGTCTGATTTCGGGGCTTTAGAGGACAAGGGATCTGTTATCATAATATTTGCGGAAGGTTGGGCGGTGTTTAACGTCTCCTCTGTTTAGCTCTGTCTATAACTTCTGGCTACTTTTTGGTTTCTACAGGGGTTGTTCGTTGCTGGCGGGGGGAAGGGAGACCGGGAGCCTGTATGAAACTCTCCTCCTCTGTTTTCTTTTCTACTTTTAGAACTTAGTTAGTTGGGGCAACAGGCACACTGTTAGTTGGGGTTAGGCGATAGCCATATGCAGGGGTGCAGGGTGGGGGGATGGGCCTATTGTTTCGTTTTGTTTTAGCTTTAGTTCCTATGGTTTCCCTTTTTTTCCCCACTCTCTCTTTCAGTTTCTCTTCAATAATATTGGGAATTATCCTGCACTTGTCTATTTTCTAGTATCTGGTGAACGTGCTTCTTTTACTATCCTGATTCTATGGGTGGGTGGGTTCTGAGGATTTGCGCCTGAGTTGGGTGGTAGATTGAAATGTCGTAAATTCTGTTTTGATATTATTAGTGCAGGCGTCTCAGCTACTCCCTTATGGCATCGTGTTTATCCTGTTTTTGTACCGATTCGCCTATTATTATGTTTGAATGTATGACACCAGATATGTCTATTCCTTTTCCTTGTTTTTAAAACAATAAAAAGATTTTAAAAAATAAATAAAAGAATAAATGGAGGGACGCTTTTGGCTCTATGGTTTTGATGTAAAATAAACAGGACCATGCATAGCCTTTTGAGTAATGGATTACTCAAATTGTCAACTGGTAGAAATGCTACAAGAGTAAGATTGGATGTAGTCATGAGAAGGGGTTTTTTGCGGGTGATAAATTCTTCTGTTCTCAATATATGTCCTAAAGAGGTCTCGAATTAGGGACCTTTGTTTTGATTGCGATTACCATGATTATGAAGGGGTGATCACTGTGATTTTCAGGAAACTGTGCTAATTGGGTAATATAGGGTTTATACCTAATGGGACTCTCTGGTCCATTGATGTACATGGCTATGATGTAAGTTAAATATGTATGATATTTAAATGGATTCATCACATTTGTTTGTTACACTGTTAGCAATGTGTTAGTACCTTTATTATATCTCTATATATACACCATCTATATATTTTCTTTCCAGATCACCGACCCTTGGCAATACAAGGAGTGTCTAAATGGGAAGTCCGTGAGTTTTTATCTTTGTATTGTGTGCCCCTGAGGAATTGATTATGCCTTAGTGTGCGTTTTCCACCGGGGGCAGTAATATGGTCCTGACGAATGCTGAGCGTAATTAGCTCTCAATAGCAGAAACATGTTGACCACGATTATATAAGGACACATTGGTTCAAATTCACATAACCACTAAGTTGTCCGCCTGCACTTTGTTTTTATTGATGGTCAACTATCCCTTTATTAAAATTGGTACAGGGAACTGTTGGCTCTTCTTTTAACTGCACTAACTATACTTCTCCTGGGCACTTTCATTAGCCCTTTTTACAAAACTGAACCCAATGAAGGAAAACAAATGCCAACTTTGTTGGTATATGAGGGTTCTTTTTTGTCACAGTTTCCGCTTTAATCACTTGTTTCAATTGTGGGCTATAAGGTTTTGATAATTTTAGCTCCTAGTTAATGTTATACTCTGTTGTGTCACTCTTTTGTTGTTTATAATGACTAATAAAGGAGTAGTAGAGTGACTTCTTGACCCTTTCTCTCTTGTTGTTCGCTTATCTATTGGGATCTGCCACAGGGCTGCCAGGCCATTTTCACTATGGGTGGACGACGTTTACGCTGATGAACTCAAGCACTGCTATTTTGAGCCGACAAATGTATGTGCCCACATCAGCCAATCAGAGACCTTGCACTACATAGCTACAAACATTACAATTTCTGTTATCTATACTACTATTATAAAGAGAGAACAGACACCTTTTGGCAAGGTAAACTCGGGAACCACAGCGCCAATCCACACACCCAATATATTGTTGTAATCCTCAGGGTGTGTAGATGGACATAGGCTGTATACAATAAAAAAAAAACGTAAATTAAAAAATTTACGTTTTAAAACAAAGTAGTCCCCTAAAACAAGCGCCGGCCGCGACGTAGCGCTAACCGTCACCTACACCTGCGTGATGACGACAGGCGGGGAGGAGCGGTGACGAGCGGCGAGGAGTGGCGCGGCACCTCAGGTAAGGCGAGACGGGAGCCGGTCGAGGCAATGCCGGTGCGGGCGGGGGCCCGGGAGTGGGTGCTAAGTCTGGAGCGGAGGTAAGGCAGAGGCGGGAGGCGTGAGGCGGGCGGGAGGCGGGCGGCGGGTAGCTGTATACGAGTGAACAGCTCTGGCAGTTACCCCTCATCCTCTCACCACATCCTCGCTTTGACAGGATGGCAAATCTTAGAGTGCACAAAGGTCCCCCCTGAAGGGCTTTGTGAGCGCCTTCCCTGTGCCCTCACATTCTTACGGGTATCTCCTTCAGAGCCCTCAAACATAATCTGCAGTGAGATATCTCCGAAGACTGGTCATCCTTCGATTCCAGACAGGACTGTACTTCGGGGCGGGAGGGGGGCCGGCCGGGACGCGGGGGGCCCGGCCCGGACTAAGCAAATGCACAAAATGCAGCCCCCAGCCCCCTTCTGCCCCGGGCAACGCCGGGGCGGGCTGCTAGTGTTGTGATAAATTAAGAGTTAGCATTAGCATCATATCTATTTGTTTAACATGTAGAATGTGAGAGTTCTGGAATGCAGGTGAAAAATAGAGAGGTGAACTGAGCTGCTGGAAACATTATGATTGGTAAGTGCTTCTGTTGTAGGAATAAATGTCCGTAAACCTACCATTGGCCAGATCTACGTCCCTACGGTGGCGTACCGAAACTTGAGTGACCCCCACTGCAAAGTACATGGAGGGCCCCCTCCTCTGGAGTCAGTCAGGAGCTCTCAGGCCAGGGGACTGTGCTAAGGGCCCCTCTAGAACTCTGGCCCCCTTGAACCGCTGCGGGCCTATGTTAATCCACTGCATCACTACTTAATTTTGGAATGAGTTGCTGAACTATACGAGTGGTGTTCTCTGTTCTAATTTACCAAGGAGTATCATACAGTCATTACAAACGTCTGGTTCTATACCTTCCGGGGCCCAGGTTTTACGAATATATCTAGAGATGCTGGCATGTAAAAGGAACAGGTGTTGTGGCGCTCCATGTTCCCGTGCAAAAACGTCACGTGACATAAGAGTACCCTCTAAAAAAATGTCCCTACCGTGTTGATCCCTGCTCTTGTTAGTACGACAATCGTCGACTAGTAACCATACCCGATGGAGTGGGGATACCCAGTAATGGAATTGTAGGAGCGTACGGAGTCCTTTTTTTGTGTATCTCAGTGCGCTTTTCCAATACATCAATGCGATTCATAACAAGCGAGGTGCCGCTGTTGGTATTCTGGCCCTAGGCAGTAGGAGTTTGTGTATGTCTCCTCGTAGCCATGCTTGTCGCGACATATCCAATTCTTGAAGGTTGCGACCAACTACCCAGTATGCCATCCATTGTAGCTGGCTTGCATAGCAGTACTCCTTTAGGTCCGGTGCCCCCAGTCCCCCTTGCTTTGTTCCCAGTTGCAATTTTATGAGTCCGATACCTCTACGTCCCTTTCCCCATATTAACTCAATTACTAAGGAATCCAGCAGTTTAAAAACCCAAGCCGGTATATTTATGGTCAAATTGGTGAAATAATAAAGCAACCTCAGGAGTAGGACCATTTTGGCTATAGCGACCCTACCTACCACTGATATGGGCAGAGAGGTCCAACATTTTATTTGAGTTTTGAGCGCAGTGATAGCAAGGGTCAGGTTGCTGTCCAATAGATCTACTGGGTCCCGATAAATCTGTATTCCCAGATATTTAAAGGTATCAGTTGCTATTTGAAAGGGCCACTGTCCGAAGTTTAAATATCTGGAGCGAGTGTGACCTGTAAAAAAGTAGGTATAGGATTTATTTGCTTTTATCGAGAGGCATGCTATTCTCTGAAATATAGTAAAGGTGGAGGGAAGAGGCTCGAAGTCTGCATCCATATTATGAAAATATAGGATGAGGTAATCCGTGCACGCAGAAACGACGTGGGTTGTGGGTCCCCTCATTATTCCTTTGTGTCCAATTAGGGTCCAGATTCTAATAAAAAGAGGTTCCAGTGCCAAAATAAACAACGGCGACAGTGGGCATCCCAGTCTAGGTCCTATGGCTACGATGTACTGCTGGGAAATATGGTTTCCTGTGCGTGCCCGCCCTGTGGGGTTCGTATACAGCAGTCACACCCAAGTGATATATGTCGGTGGTATACCAAACCTGGAGAGAGCATAGAACATATAATTCCAATGCAGAGAATCAAACGCCTGTCATAGGGCTAGCGAGATGCAACATCTTGCTTTGTCCACTACAGGTGTGCTAGTCATGAGTTGGTGCAGCCTCCTAATATTAAGCGCTGTGCTTCTACCCGGCACAAAGCCGCTTTGATCGGTATGAATCAGCTGCAAATAAACTGACAAAGCCTATTAGCTAATATTTTACTAAGTAGTTTATAATCCATATTTAGAAGTGATAACGGTCTATATCCATTCATGTCTGTACCGTCGCTACCCGGTTTCAATAGTGAAACCACAGTTGCTTGCAAAGTAGTAGGAGAAAGCCTACCCAATTCCAGCAATGCCTGGTATAGGCACTGTAGATGTGGAACCAGCACATCAGCATAAGTTGCATAAAATACAATAGGCAACCCATGTTTCCCTGGGGTTTTGTAACGCGGTAAGCCTTTAATCGCCCTCTTCATTTCTATGCTAGTCTTTGGCTTTGCCAGTTCCTCTCTATAGTTTTGCTGTAATTGTGGGAACTGCAAATCATCAAAAAAGGGCTCATAATCGTTAGCTCTATATTCTGCGTGCCCCCTGTATAGTTTTGCGTAGTAGCTTTTAAATTCAGTATTTATATCTATTTGGGTATTAACTGTAATTCCCTCTAGGTTCCGGATCTCCAAAATAGGGGACAGCGGCAGGGCATTTTTAATAATTGTTGCTAAAAGGGGACCAGATCTATCCACTTGGGCGTGTTGTTTCTGGGTGTAGAGACAATAATCCAGAATGTGCAGATCCTCTAACAATTCTGCATATTTTATATGGGCTTCCTGCAATTGTGTCTGTTGTGTTCTGTCCGTGCAGCCTCCCGCTCTAATGTACTCAGGGTACTCTCAATCTCTGCAATTTGGTCATTTAGGGCAACTCTAGCTCCCACTTTCGTGCAAATCACCACTCCCCGTATGACAGTTTGAAACACGTCCCACTCCAGCTGGCGCATGCTCGCAGTCCCTTTATTTTTGGAGAAGTGTAGTACGGAAGACCGAGTCCTCCAGTAGTAGAGGCTGCAGCTTCCAGGTCGGTACCGGGGCAGGGATCCTGCCCCACCGGAGTGTCAGTTCAACTGGATTATGATCCGATAGTGTCTTACCTAGGTGCAGCGCATTATTTACAGAACCAAGCAGGGTCAGGGAACAAAAGATTCTATCAATTCGCGTATGTAACCTGTGCGGCGGGGAATAGAAGGAATATTCTCTGCTAACCGGGTTTGTCACACGCCATGCATCTCCTAGCTCCCAGCCTTCTGCCCATCCCCTGAGCGCTCCCGCTTGTTTCTTACTTCCTGCATTCCTGCAATATGCAGTGGAGGGTGCGATCTGTCTAAGCCAGAGGTCTTCAATCTGTGGGGCGCGACCCCCAGGGGGGTCGTGGAGTCCTGGGAAGGGGGTCGCAGATTCTGCCAGAGTGCAGTTCCTGGCATCGGGCTGATCGAGGGTGCTCAAGGCGGAGGCCGCCTAATTCACACCGAGGTGTGAAAAACATCAAAGCCTCGTTAACAAGTAAAGGTCTTTTAAAGACCTGTGATAGTACTCTGGTGTGCCTTTGTGTGTGTCCAAGCTGTTTCAGCCAGGCTGACATACAGGAGCTGGGGGAGGTGGAGGGGGTGGGGGAGGAGGCTGTAGCCCTTTGAGTTCAATGGACTTATCTGTGGGTTTATTTTTACTTTTAACGTTTTATATAGCGCTAGTTTAACCCGTAAACCCGTAGGTATCAGAGCGCTTTACAAGTACACAGTAAACAGCAGAAGGACAGCAGAAGGACATTACAATCATATCATTGGTTCAAGTCCCACGAGCCCTCATACCTGGCACCTGTGCAGGAGAAATGTGGCTGAGAGTCTGTTCTTCATGGTGAGATGTTTTCACAGCCGGCTGCCACCCCACCCCCCAAGCAGGGAGGCACAGAGATGCCCTCCCATGAGAAAGGAAGACGAAGCAGAGAAATACTGACCCCCCATGAGAGAGGCACAGACAAGGTGGGTGAATGAATGATGGGTGGATGGATGGATGAAAGGGTGGACGGATGAAGGATGTATGGATGGATGGATGAAAGGGTAGATGGATGAGGGATGGATGTATGGATGGATAAATGGTTGCATGGATGAATGATGGATGGATTTGTGAAAAGGTGGGTGGATGAGTGATGGGTGAATGGATGATGTAAGGGTGGATGGATGAAGGATGGATGGAAGGATGGAAGGATGAAAGTGTGGATGGATGGATGAAGGATGGATGTATGGATGGATAAAAGGTTGCATGGATGAATGATGGATGCATGGATGGATGTGTGAAAAGGTGGGAGATGAATGATGGATGGGTGGGTGGATGGATGGATGAAAGGGTGGGTGGATGAAGGATGGATGTATGGATGAAAGGGTGGATGGATATATGGATGGAATAATGAAAGGGAGGATGGATGAAGGATGGATGTATGGGTGGATGGATAAAAGGTTGCATGGATGAATGATGGATGGATGTGTGAAAAGGTGGGTGGAAGAATGATGGATGGATGGACGGGTGGATAGGTAAAGGATGCATGTATGGATGGAAGGATGAAAGGGTGGATGGATGATGGATATATGGATGGATAAAAGGTTGCATGGATGAATGATGGATGGATGGATGGATGCGTGAAAAGGTGGATATGTGGATGGACGGGTGGATAGGTAAAGGATGGATGTATGGATGGAAGGATGAAAGGGTGGATGGATGAAGGATGGATGGATGTGTGGAAGTGTGGAAGGATGAATGATGGATGGATGGATGTGATGTGGTCCAACAGGCGCATTTATGGTTGTCGATAGTTGTTTATGATGAGGAGTACCAGTTTCTAGAATCTTTTGTCGGAAGGGGGTCCTTACGCCTAAAAAGGTTTTACAAGGGGGTCTCGGCATCAAAAAGTTTGAAGACCTCTGGTCTAAGCCAATGTTGAGTATTGCATTAAAATCACCACCCAACACCCAACGATATTCACTCCAGTATGCCAATGACGCATTAAGGATTTCTAGATATTTATCCTGTTCAGCATTCGGAGCATATATGCTCCCCAGTACTATATACGTCACATCTAATAAACCGGAATCAGGGCGTACCTGCCATTTAGGTCTATCTTTTCCTCCAATAGTTTAAAAGGGGTATTACTCCTATTCCAGACCGCCGCCCCTCTCGCAAATACTGAGTAGGATGTAAAAAACAATTGTTCCTTCCATTTCCTCTGTAGTTTAATCGCTTCATCATGATTCAAGTGAGTTTCTTCAAGAAACGCAATGTTAACCTTCCTTCTGTTCAGTTGTGCTTACAATCTATGCCTTTTGTGCACTGACCATAGTCCCTTTATATTCCAAGAGAAGCATATATATCTATTAGGTGACGCCATCTAATTCCTGGTGTAGCAATCGTACTTTAGCATGTGGAATCCTATACCCATCCAGTGACATAGAAGCTATAGCTGAGCATGCAAAACTATCAAAACTCCCCAATACTAGGTTCCCCCGGACAACATCAGAGGACCGAACCTGAAACAAAAGTTCAACTGGAACTATAACCAATAAGTACCATAGTGCAGTCGCCAAAATGGGGGGCAATAACTGCCCCGCTTTGAACAGGCATTACCCTGTACGCAATTATATTTTGCACAGTGTTTCAATACAATCCCCTTAAGCATATTTTAGTAATTAGACAACCCATACAGTTTAATCTAAACAAGGCTCATTGTGCATTATCACACATGTTACCAGTCCCGGAGGGCTCCGAATTACAAATCTAATATTAATTTGCAGTCTGTACAGTAATTGATGGGAACAGTGGCAAACGCATCAGAGTCAGAGTGAACTGTTGCAGCATCTGATGACTGAGTAGCCACCACTGTGTTCTGGGCATCGTGCTCCTCCAGCGCCGCCGCCGTCAGTAGTGCATCCCTCTGACTGGTCCATATCTGCTCCTGGGATGGGTTCCCTCTGTTGCTTCCAACATTTCACCAATGCTCTTCCAGGCTGTCCGTTTCATCCTGTTGCATTGGGGGACACCGTGACTGATCCGACAAGAGTGAGTTCTGGGAGGCCGGTGGTGTAAATGTTACTTCCAACCAGTCTGCCACCTCCTCCATACTGTTGAAAAAAAAATGTTTTGGGCCAAAGATAACTTTCAGACGGGCCGGGAAAACTAATGCATATTTCAAGTTATGTGTTCTCAGTTTTTGTTTAGCGTCCTGAAAAGTGGCTCTTGCTTTCTGTACCGCCAGTGTAAATTCCGAATAGAGGGAGATCGTTTTATTCTAAAAGGATAGGAGCATTTTCTCTTGCAGCCCACAGAATTGTGTCTCAGTCTTTATAATTCAAAATGCAAGCTATCAATGACCTGGGAGGTGCCCCAAGCTGGGGCAGTCTGGGTGGTACCCTGTACATCCTCTCCACACTGTAGAGTTCCGGATGCCCCTCTTTTGATACATGATCTTGCAGCCATTTTTCTACAAATTGAGTACGATTATACCCTTCTCTTCACTCCGGTATTCCAAGAATGCGAATATTGTTGCGGTGAGACCTCCCTTCTGCATCATCCACTCTGTCTTGTAATCCTTTTAGTTGACGTTGGATTTGTTCCATTTGCAAAGTGTGCATAGTCTGTTGTGGGATCAGATCATCCTAAGCCAGCTTATTCGATTTCACTCTCTCTGACAGTTTTTTATGGTCCGCTTGCAGAAAGCCAAGATTCCGGGATAATGTCCCCACCTGTGCTTCAATCACTTCTCGCGAATCCCAAATTTCTTTCCAGATTAGGTCCAACTTAGCTGCATGTTGATCAGTCCCAGTGGGCGGCACCACGTCAACATCAGGGCTATTCGAGAGTTTGCCGCCGACACTGAATGCATATCATAACTGGTTGGTGGGTCAGGCTGTTTGGTCCTAGGACGACCCATGACGGAGCGGCAGCCATGCACTTTTTTGCATTCCGAGGTAAGCAGCTGGCGAGCTCCTCAGCGCACTCCACTCAGCAGAGGTCAGGCAGAAACTTGTACTAATGTATCTGCCCCTTGCTCATCGGTTATCGTACAGGCGACAGACCCCTGCCTTTAATATATTCCAGTCTCAGACATCAACAAGGCACCAGTGATTAGAATTGCCTCACATCCAATCAGGTCTACTGTGTTGGGAGCAGCATATTTAGACAGTTACTCTGCACCTGTCCCGTAGACATCTTGAAATATGGCACTGATGTCGCCTCCCACGTTGGTCAGTGCTGTATGACCGGGTACCCAGCAGGCGCTGGTTTCCAACTATTACAAGCAGATAATAATGTAAATCTCCAGGATGGGCAGAGCTTCCAAACAGGGTCATCCAATCTCCCCACCTCGGGGGAAGGGCCGTCAACACTGGCCTTGTCGTTGTTGCGCTCCACAGCCCCCTTGATGAGTGTCACCAGTGGTCTTAGCTCACCTCAGTATAACCACATGTGTTTCGCCGCAGCACAACAATCACTAACTGTCAGGGGGCGGAGCTAGCCAACAAGCGCGATGGATGCCTAAAGCCGGAGCTCCGCCGAGCACAGCAAATTTATCCTTCTCGATCCTTTCATAGCGACAACCTAAACTCCCCACCAGCTCCTCCAGGCACATGAAGGTGAGGTCGACTGGCGACCCCCAGAAAAACGGGAAGAAACACATCCTGTACGGTGCCGCGGCTCGGCAGGGCCTTGGACCTGGTAGGCTGTGAAGCCGCAATCTCGCGTACGCCCAGAGGCCGGGCGACGTAACGTGACGTGCGGCTGCCGGGAGGGGAGTGTCCCGGAGCTCCGGCACCTAAATTGACACGGAGTGCTGCGAGTGAGGTGTGGAGGCGGGGAGCGCCAATTAAGACAACAACTAGGTGTGATCACTGCGGTGTGGAGCCTCCCCCCCACCCCTCCGGCCGGCGTGGAGTGGAGTGCGCGCCTACAGGCCAAGGCGCCTCTGGTTTCCCGATAGACACTACGGCTGCTGTGGCCTGGGAAGCTGCGTGTTCGGACCCCTTGCTGTTTGGAAGCCTGCAGCGTGGAGATTGGCCAGTCATACTGATACCGGCAGAGTGGGCGCCGAGACTTCCCCCTCCCGGGAGGGGCGCAAGTAAGGTGGTGCGACATAGCTTTCTGAAAACCGCGTGAAAGTGGCCCACACACGATCAACTGAAACACTAGCGCCTCCGCGCTGCCTTTGCTGCAACCTGGGCTTGCCTAGACCATAGTTGGCCCCCTGAGCATTTAATTACTGGACCACCTGTAGTGTGGTCGTTTCTCTTCTCCCCCTCTGATAAGCTCTTGACTGAGGATCGACATTGGGAGGAATCTTCAGAGTGCTCGATACATGGGTACTGTGGTCGGCCCGATCCTCTATTGTCCTGAATAGGAGGTGAGCCTAGATCCTGAGAGTCACAGCACGGGACGCACAAGGGGTCGGGGTAGTCTGGCCGCGCTTTTACATCTCACTGCGTTAGACGCTGACCCGGAGGCAAGAAGAGTTGGCGCCCCTGAAAGCAGCGAGCAGCACCCGTGATCTTCCTGCCGACGGGAAGCCTGCCTGCCGCAGGATGGTCAAGGGCGACAAAACCAAGAGCAAACTACCCTTTTCACAAAGGAGACTACAACAACATAGCCCACTGCCGGAGACTGGGACGGTTACGCGACCGGAGGAGGAACTAGGGGCGGATTCGGACATTAAATCAATGCTTCTATCCATGGAGCAGAGTCTACAGTCTAGTATATCAGCGCTGGGCACCAAAATGGACGCCATGTCGTATTGAATGGACCGCATGGCTGAACGGTTGGATAAGCACGCTGAAAGACACGATATGGCAGAGAGGAGGATGACGGAAGTGGAAGAGGCGCAAACAGACCTAGACACCACGCAGAAAAAGATGGAGAGGATGATGCAAGTACTGCAGGACAAGACCGAGGATTTGAAGGCTCGTTCGGGGCGCTGCAACCTCCGCATCACAGGCCTTTCGGAGAGTACACGTACAAGCCCAATGGAACACTTTGTGGAAAAGTTACTTATAACACTCCTGGGAGAAGGAGTGTTCTCGAACATGTTCACGGTGGAGCGAGCACACAGGTCTCTAGCCCCGCGACCCAAGCCTGAGGCGCCTCCTCGTCCTATAATAGCGAAGCTACTCAACTACCAGGACAGGGACACAGCTCTCAGATTGGCGCGATCCAAACAACCACTGCAATACGAAGGGTCAGCCATATCTTTGTACCCAGACTTTACGGCAAAAGTCCAAGAAGAGCGCAAACAATTCATTCCGCACAAGAAACGCCTTAGAGAGATGGGACTGGACTACGCGCTGCTGTACCCGGCGAAGTTACGTGTTAACAGACGTGGTCACTCACATATATTTATAGATCCCAAGGAACTGCAGCAGGCCATGAAGCGCTGGTTGAAGGAACGATCTATGGACACTGTCGAGAACCCGGAAGAGGGTGAGAGCAGTAGCCGCTTGGATGACTAGGACTGAGTCACTCTTTGACACGCGCACTTGCTACACATCAGATTGACGGCGGACGGATGTGGCTCTGACCGGCACAACAAATGAGACGCAAGGAAAGAGAGGGCAATCTAGTCATCGGTGAAAGAAGACACTCACAGATAAGTGGTTTGAGGCGTGGATGCGGGAGGTGAAGTTTGTTAACCAGAACGCATGGTCTTCTTTTTTTTTCTCTTTTTTCACACATTTATTTCCTCACAGGTTCTAGTTATGGACACTCTGCAATGCTTAAATATGCACGAAAGACGTTTATGGTGCGGTAATTGGGGTGGAGGGGGGAGTACTGGGGCATACACATTAAGTGATAGTGTATTAGTGGACGATGCTCTGATCACACAAACTGTGCATGGCGGGGGCAGGTGGGAGGCTAAACGAGAGTTCTGAGATTTGGGCAGAGACTATGACTCGAGGCTACCGTAGCCCCTGCGCGTTAGGCATGGTTGTACTGTTAGTATTCAGAGTTGGGGTTCTGACAATGGGAGGGGGGTGGGGGACAGACTTCTGACGGGCCAGGTTGGGGAGGGTCTGCTGTGGGTGGAGGGGCACCGGGTGGGGTAAGGGGAAGTTTGAAGTATTGATGTTGGTTCCACTTGCTAGTACGGTGAATATGTGTTGCAGTGTGAAGACTTGCTGTGGTTGCCCGTCCGAATGGCACAGATGACCAGTACTCCAGTGGTGCCTGCTGGTGACGCCACGGAAACCCTTAGAGCTTTAACCTGGAATGTCAGAGGGTTGAACCATTATCGTAAACTAAGGAAGGTGTTGAATTATTTGCAGAGACACCACATAGACTTAGCTCTCATACAAGAAACTCACCTTCCACTAACAAGTAAAATGCTTCAATGCAGGGGCTTATTGGGGAACACCACAGTGGCAAGGTTCACTACACATTCCAGAGGAGTCCTAACGTGGATAAACCCTAGAGCCAAGTTAGATCTGAGATTAGTGCAGGCAGACCCAGAGGGCAGGTTCCTCATATCAAGATGCATGGGGAAGGGCCATGACCTAATTGTGGTCAACGTGTACAGCCCCAATTACGACTCCCTAGACTTCTATGAGAAGTTGGGGAGGTGCTGCCGCGAATATTCCACAGCGCAGATGCTCTGGGGGGGACTTCAACCTAGTAATGGACCCGGAATTAGATAGATCTTCAGGCCCCCAGCGTAGACCCTCGGCGGCAGCTATCACACTCCAAGCTGAGTTACTGACGTTGGACTTGGTTGATGTGTGGAGAGGACGTAACACTGATAGAGGGGGATACAAACATTACTCAGCGTACCACGACATCCACACCAGGATTGACTACTGGCTGGCCTCCTTCTCGGTCTCTAGGCACATATTGTCATGTACAGTTCTATCACGCACATTCTTAGATCACTCACCTCTCCTCCTGGTATTGGAGACACTGATAAATTGAATACCTCCCTTTACGTGGCGCTTCCCCCCGTACTCGTTGCTTGATGACGCCTTTAGAGGGGAACTGGGTGCGGAGATCAACACATTTTATGACACAAATATTGGTTCAGTAGAGAGCTTCCAAACAGTTTGGGAAGCGTTTAAGGTATTCATACGCGGTGTAGCAATGGCCAAACACTCGAGTGTCCTCAAAGCTATACGCCAGCGATTGAAATACTTAGAGACACAGTTGGCAGACCTAGAGAAACAACAATTAAACAACCCTGATCCCGCCGTAGCAGACCAAATCAAAACCCTTATCGCAGAATGTAACAAGGAGGCAGATAGGGAGGTAAGACATATGGGGAAATATGCGACAGCAAGGACATATGGTGAAAGTGAACGCCCGAGCTCTCTATTAGCTAAACTGCTGCGTAACAGCAGGAGACCCCCGAAATTGACAGATCTGGATACGGCTTTGGGGGTAGCTGTCACGTCGGAGGAGGAGATTTTGAAGGAAGTCAGGGACTTTTACTCCAACCTATACACGTCTAAAACTGAAAATCTGGAAACAGACATGGATGATTACCTAGAACACATACAATTGCCCTTCTCAGCACAATCTGATCGTGAGTTCCTAATATCCCCTATACAGGAGGATGAGATTTCGGAAGCATTAGCTAGCATGCGGGTGCATAGCGTCCTGGGGCGGATGGTCTAACAGTAGGATTCTATAAGGCGTTCAAAGACAAACTTGTTCTGCACCTGACCGCTCAGTTCGGAGACATTTGTGTGGAAGGCAGTATGCCACAGTCAATGAGAGAGGCATTAATAGTCACTATTCTAAAACCCGGCAGGCCCTCCAACGTGTGTGGTTCGTATAGACCTCTATCTCTACTAAATGTGGATGCCAAACTATATGCCAAGGTGCTTGCCACACGTCTGGCTCTGATAGCCCCGGAATTAGTGCCTCGGAACAGGCGGGATTTGTGCCAGGGAGGAACCTGACCTATAATATCCGTACAGTGCTGGGGACCATACAGCATGTTAAGCAGGACACGAAGGCAGTCGCCATCTTCTTAGACATGGAGAAGGCTTTCGACTCCGTGGAGTGGCCATTCATGTTACGAGTTCTGCGAAGGCTCGGACTAGGGGAATCTTTCTTACAAATGATCGGTGCATTGTACTGGAAACCAACAGCCAGACTGTGCATTGGTGATCGCGTATCTGATCCCTTTGAAATCAGCAGGGGCACTAGACAGGGCTGCCCGCTCTCACCATTATTATATGCGCTGGTGGCAGAACCACTAGCCAGCGCGTTGCGGGAATACCACTGGCACCGGGGAGTTAGCTTCCTGATGTATAAGATTATAATCTCTACATACGCAGACAACACATTGAGGTGAACTTGGCCTCAGTATTGCGGGAAGTGGTCCAATTTGGCGCGCTTTCCGGGCCCGAAGATTAATTGGAATAAATCAGTGGTTTTTCCACTGACCCCGGTGACGAACCACTTTGATATGGAATACCCCTACGTTGGTCAGCTGAGCCGGTGCGCTATCTAGGTATTATGATTCACTCAGACCCCGAGGTGCTGTTCTGCGAGAACTACAGGATAGCATTTAGCAAATGCGAGGAGGACATGGAGAAGTGATGCAGACTTCCGCTGTCACTGATGGGCCGTATAGCCATCATAAAAATGGTGGCACTGCCCCGGTTCCTGTTTATATTCAATAATCTGCCCATTATTCTATCAAAAACTTTCTTCAAGAATTTGACGTCACTCATGGTTCGCTTGGCCTGGGGCGGAAAGCAGCCAAGAGTGCAATGGTCTACACTCACGCTTCCATACGAGCAGCGAGGTCTAGGAGCTCCAGACATGGAGCGATATTACAGAGTGTCACAGGCTGCCCACTTACACACGTGGATACATGGAGAAGCAAACATTCCCCACGTGCAGATGGAATGGTTATTCGCGGACCCACTCCCACTCCCGGCCACGATATGCACCCCAATGGATTGTAGAACTGGTGTGCTGGACTCGATCAGGTCCACGTAACACGCGTGGTACGCGCTCCTAAAGGCCAGAGGAGGAACATTGATGTACTCCCCTTTAATGGCGGTAGAATGGGCTCTTTGGTTGCCGCCGATTGAGGAAAAGGGCGTGGTGCTGGCGATGCAGGTGCTGGGAATTGAGAAGGCCAGCGAGCTTTTCGAGGATGGCAAGGTGAGAACATGGGAAAATGTGGCCCAGGCATCGGAAGGTACAACGCTATTACAGAGGTTCCAATTCCACAGAGTTCGCAGTGCCGTGAAGGACGTTTTAGGCCCGGATCTTGAAGGACGTTTTAGGCCCGGATCTGGAAGAGCCCCCGGAGCTTGCGGAACTCTCACATGTCATCAAAACGGCACAATCTCAGAAAATGATAACTCATCTGTACAAAGCCATTGCTCCGCACAGATATCAGGAACCCTCGAAAGCCAGGCTTGCATGGCAAAGTGATTTACAGATCACTATTGACGACCCAATGTGGAGGTACTGCTGCACTAGCACTAAGAGGTTGCCCCTAAATGGACGGCACCGATTGATCCACTTTAAATTTTTGCAAAGAGTGTATTACACTCCGGAATGACTACACCGCTACGGGCTCAGGCAATCTCCCGAGTGTGAGAGATGCCAAGCACCCACCGCCGACTTCTTACATTTGGCATGGGGATGTCGCAGCATTCACACATTTTGGGAGGAGGTAATAGCGGAGTTGGGAGAGATACTAGACATTGAACTACCCGCGGATCCAGCCCTGGCGCTGCTTGGCCACTCCAGGGGTTTGCCTGTGGCGGTTAGGCGGCTGACTGACATGGGCAGGTTAATGGCCCGACGCGTTATGGTGCAATGCTGGCTGAGAGGGCCGCTCCCGACAAAGAGGAGGTGGGCTCGGGACATGCTATTTTGCTGCACGCAATCAGAACACTATAGCGAGCTTCTCCCTCCCACTAGTCGCCCGAACGACTTCTGGAGTCTATATCGCACCTTTAGAAGTTCGAGTGAGGCCACTGCTGACCACCAGACAGACAGACAGGCAGAGGAACAATAGCGGTTAAATAGAATGTACTCCACTTTCGCCCCACGCACTGGATAACTACCTAGATGTCCATGGAGGAAGGCTGGCCAGTGACTTCGTGGGATAAGGCAGGCAAGCGATGCCTGAGGCGTAGTTCCCCTGGGTGGTTTGTGGCATACCCAGATTAGGTAGGTTAGGCTGGGGAGACTTACTCATGACACCTGTAGACCGGTAACTACACAGCGAGGTAACACATTGTTAGGTGACACACGTAGTGAGATAAACAGCTGACACATAGCTAGGGAACCAGTTTACTAGCAGGG
Source organism: Lissotriton vulgaris (assembly GCF_964263255.1). Classification (NCBI taxonomy): domain Eukaryota; kingdom Metazoa; phylum Chordata; class Amphibia; order Caudata; family Salamandridae; genus Lissotriton; species Lissotriton vulgaris. The sequence goes on from NC_141687.1 coordinate 1,655,770,519, forward strand.
GGGAGTTCAGAGTTTTTCACAATATAGGGGTGGGGGGGTAGTTCTTAAGGGGTAGGGTACAAGTGGGGAAATTGCAGAAAATTAAAGACACCGCTGCCGATTACATGCTATGCTATAATCTACACTGTACTGGCACTTCAGTTACCAGGATGCCCAGCGGGCTGATATTCCAGTGCGCTAATTGTGAAGCTGTACTACGTTTTTGTTTCTGTATATGGTACGCTGCCGGACCGCAGGGTTGTCGGCACTTTGGCTGTGTATTATTGAACTGTTCAGAAGCAAGTACATTAGGATATTTATGCTGCCGGCCCTGGAGGTTGTAGGCTACAAGCTGTGTATAACCTTCAGTACACAAATAAAGGTGTTTAAAAACAAAAAAACATCACTAACTGTCTGTTCAGCCACACACAATCAGCCCCGCTGGCCTTCAATCTTCTCTTTTAATCAATCCGGAGCATATTCAGCCCCCACTGCCGTGACGCAGTTTACAGGTGGAGCGCCCTGTTGGTCGTCTGTCCGGGCCGACAGTTTCCAGATAATTTGTAAATACCCTCTTGTCCTGCCTCGCCGCGGGGTCAGTGCCAACAGGGAACGGGAGCGCCTCTCACCACGTCTTTCACCTTTCGGGGCTCAGTGTATAGATCTCCGGCCACCATCTTGCTATCTCTCCGCCCGCCCTTTCCATTCCATTCCGAGTTGCTCATCAATTATTGCTGCTTTGGGGTCCACACTCCTTAGTCCTTGTGTCACGACCAGTCACCAACAGCAAAAAGATGGTCAATACTCTCCCGTATTGCTCTAAGAGTCCGTCTCCTTCGCCGCTAGTCAGTGGCCCTGCCCAGTCTCTTCACCTGCTCTGTATGTTCTGGGACAGCAGTCATCAAACACTGCAAAACATCATCTAGACCCTCCGAAACTGGGTCACCGCCTGTAGAAGTGTTCCGCTTGTAAAATCACTGCTTTTGCAATGCTGGTGATCCTATTATTGCCAGGATTTTAAGTGTAGTGTCGGGGTTCGGAATGGAGCTCTCTCAGTTCACGTCCACCATGTTCAGCAGTTGGTCAGAACCCCCCTAGGACCGTCAAGCTTCTAATAAGGCAGTGAGTACGCATCTTGACATAGGAAGACACCTTAGCCCCTTTTCACCAAATCTGAAGATGTCTGATTTTCACACACACACTCTAGGGCATGGGCATCCACAGAAATTTTTCCTGGGGGGGCTAACCTGGCAAACAAAGGGACGTGGCTAATGTCAATCACAGGGGTGGGGCTAAAATGGCAGACAATGAGGATCGGGTCATTCTCAGGCCAAGCTGAGAAAAAAAAGTGGTGAATTCTGCATTTGAAACTGGACAACAATTAGAGCACACATAAGAACCCTAATATTACCCCCCTGGCCCCTTAAAACTCATACATTCCCTGATCCCTAAAATTAGCCCCCTGGTACCCCAAAACCCATAACCCATACCCACCCTGACTCCTAAAGTTGTCCTCTGGGCACCCTAAAACCTATACCCACCCTGAACCCTAAAATGCCCCCCCCTTGCAACCCAAAACCCATACCCACCCTGACCCTAAAATTACCCCCCTGGTACCCCAAAACCCATACCCACCCTGAACCCTAAAATTACCCCTGCCCCCCCAAACTCATACATGCCCTAAACCCTAACATTACCCCTGGCACCCCAAAACCCATATCCACCCTGAACCCTAACATTTCCCCTGGCACCCCAAAATGCATACCTGCCCTAAACCCTAAAATTACCGCTGGCACCCCAAAACTCATACCCACCTTGAACCCTAAAATTACCCCTGCCACCCCAAACCCATACCCCCCCTAAACCCTAAAATTACACCACTGGCATCCCAAAAGCTGAACGCTACGGGGCAGATTTACAAGCCCCTTGTGCCACTTTTGCATCACTTTTAACAAGGGAAAAGTGACACAAAAGTGGACCAAGGGTCTTGTAAATCTGCCCCTACAAGCTTACACTACATTTGCATTTTCGAAGGGGACTGTCCTCCTTGACGTTTCCATGCATGTAATTCTAAAACACCTTAACCTAGATGTGCAGCCAGTGGGTAATGCTGGTGACGCTGTAGAATACATTAAAGTTACTGGAACTTACTTAAAAACTGCTGCCTGCTCTTCTGATACTGTTCAATGGAGTCGGACTGATCAGCAGCACTGCCGTCGGCATCCAGCTCCTCCCGAAGGTCTCACTTTCTAGATAGTAGTGGGTCAAATGTCTCCTGGATTCTCCTTGCCTGGGCCTCCTCTGTTTCTTCGTTGGCGCCCTTGGATGCAAACAGAGCGCTGTTCACCATTTATCTGGTGAGCAGCTCCTTGGATGTGTATTCCATACAAGTGCACAGACAGCAGGGGGAAAGGGAAGGCAGTGTAGGTGACACTTTTCCTTTGTGAAGTAATTCCTGCTGGCGCGATAGCCCAGGTTGTTCTGTCTGTGCACTTGTATGGAATACACATCTATACAAGTGCACAGACAGCAAATCCTGGGCTATAATGATGCGCAGCTTTAAGTATACGCGCAGCTTTAAGCAAATGTGCAGGTCTTTTTGTGGTACCAAAACCGCCCTCACCTTTCCAGCTCCCAGAGAAAACGCCTGATGCCCGGTCCGGCCAGTCTGGCCTTGATACCACCCTCCAATGGCACCCCTCATCTTCACATAGACCCTCTCTCATTTGTATTTAATTTCTTCTATAGTGCTACGCATCCCAAGTGTGGGGCAGAGTTTTGGAGTGTGTTACAACATATTATATAGAGACAATCCCTCACATAAATGGGAAAGTCAATGTATAGGAAATGTTGCTTAAAGATAATGGGGCTTACAATGTGTAAACATACTTTCATCCATCATTCAGTCTTTCACCGTTCATTCTGTCCGTCCATTTGTGTGCCCATCCATGTCCATATTCATCCATTTACAAACCTATCCATCACTTTTCCTTCCATCCATCATTTCACTCGTCCATCCCTCAATCCATCCTTTTACTCGTCCATCATCCATCCATCCACCCTTTCACCCTATCCATCCGTACACTCATCCATCCACTCTTCCACCCATCCATCTAGCCATTTACCCATTCAGTCATCCATTTCCCATGCCCCTTCCTCTTTCAATTCCCCTTTCACTTAGCCATCCATCCTTCCATCCACCCACCCATCCATCTACTCATCCATTCATGAACCCATCCATTGAACCTATCATTCATCCATCCTTTCACTAATCCATCCACCCTTTCACTCCTTCACTCATCTATCCATCCTTTTGTCCATCTACCCGCCCTTTCACTCACTCATCCAGCCTTACATCCACCCTTTCTCTTATCCGTCCATCTATTCACCCTTTCACTTATCAATTCATCAATCCGCCCTTTCATTTATCAATTCATCAATCCATCCATCATTTCACTCATCCATCCACCCATTCACTTGCCCATCATCCACCCTTTCACTCATCCTTCCATCCATCATTTCACTCAAGTATCCAGCCATCCATCCACCCATCCCTTAACTTACTTACTCACTCACCTTTTCGCAATAATTATGAGACCCATCAAGAACTCCACCCTCGCTGTAGTCCCTAAAGCAAGGGGTGGGGTGGAGCAGGGTTCACTGTGCACATAGGCAATCTGAAAAAGTGGAAGGCATGAGTCATGCATGATGCACAGTGCTAGGACGTGGGGCGACTGACATGGTGTTGTTTCCAGAGCTTTAAGTGGGATGAAAAAACTAATGGGGTCTCTCCAAAAGGGTGTTTGATGTAATAAAATGCGTGGCTTAAAACGCATAAGCTAAAAATCTGTGCTTAATATAATGTGCTGTATGACTGGTATTTTTGTTGCTTCTGTCTTGGTACCCAGATATATAATACAACAAGTAACTTTACACTTAGAATAAGTAACGTTTCACCTACAACAAGCCCGAACTATTGGCTTTGTCAATGGTTGTTAGTTGCATAAAATAAAAAAAGCAGCAACCAAGGCTGCTATACTATAACTATAATCCTTTCCTTTCAACTTCTTTTACCGCCTTCCTTTGGCTAACTGGATTCTCACCTAGCAGCAGCATCGGCGTTTTTGTACTTCCAAGTGACAGAATGCCCTGCCCTGGACTGAGGCGGTAGGAGGCCGCCACATGCTGTGCCAGCCCAGACTGACCCATTGTCATTCTGTATGTGGCAATCAGTCCCACACAGAATGATAATGGGCGGAGTGGGGCTGCTCTTGTGCTTAGAGGGAGCTTAGGCCTTTTGCAGGGGAGCAGCTCTACCTAAAATTACGGATGGTTGGTCACCCTACATCAGTGATGTCCTGCCTGAGGACGAGCCCCGGAGCCAGGCCTCCCTCCGGGAAGCATTTGTGCACATGGGCGTGTGCAGGGGGTGGGGGGGCAAGTGCCCCTCCTTGCCCCCCCCCCCTATGCGGACGCCCATGTTTATATATAATTATACGATGTTAAGACAGAGATCAAAACGGTTGCAGTTGTCATGTACTCAGTCTCTTAATTTCATCCCCTGAATTTGAAAATAATGAACAGGCATAAAGACACAATACTTTCATCAATATCTCTAAAAAAAAAAAAAATTACATGAATTTTGAATCGATGGATAGGTTCTCCCTATTCATACATCAATAACTACAAGCTGGTAATTTCCAGTATATTATTTACAGTCTGTATCACACAAAGATGGTAAAATATTGTTTACAAACCTCGCGCTTTTTACAAATCAAGGTGTTCACAATCTAAAGTAAAATGAATGTGGGTAGACTGTATGTCCATGTATACCTATCTTCGTTAGTACAGCAGGTAATAGGAACACATCTGTTTCAGTATTTACATCAAAACTACAGTGTTGGACATTATGTACCTCTCAATTGTCAGTCAGAAAATGAAACAGGTCTAATTACATCATACATGCTAGTGTATGCCATACAGTGGCTGAATTCAGACCTTGTTTTACACTGTCAGCCTGACACATCTAGCGGTTCTCTTATAATGTGAGGATTTTATCAACATTGGTCTGTCTTATCATTGGTTTTACCACTTCTATAACCCACCAAGCCATATCCATCTCCGTATGTTTCACTTGGCTAAAGTGCTCTACAAGTGGGGCATTTTCAACTTTACATCAAATCCTCGATTGATGCTGAAGAATGCGCTTATTGATCATTTGTGTCGTCTTGCCTATATATGTCAGGTCACAGGGACATTGAATGCAGTACACTACGTTGGTAGTGTTACAATTGAAAAAATGTTTGATGATATTTTTTCGACCATTCAGTTCAAAGGATTTCTTATTACAAGTTGTAGAGCAAGCAGCACAGTTGTTACATTTGTAGTGTCCTGTCACGGGCATTAGTTGTCTCATATTATTCACTACATTTGTATCATCCATCTCATATGCATGGACAAGCCTCTTTTGAATGAAAATATAGATTTCTCAACCAATTCTGGTAGTGAGGAAAGAAGTGTCCAATGCTTGTTTATTATTTTCTTAATTTGGTTGGTGGCTGTCTCAAATGTCGTTACACATACCAAATGCGGTTGGGTTATCTTTTGTTTAACTTCAAGCAATGGCTCGCGGTTGTTATACCAGGCCCTCTTCAATGATCTCTTTAAGAGTCTATTCGGATACCCTAATGCATTCAGCCTTTCCTTGAGCTTCTTGACCTTTTAAAGTAGTCATCCCTTCTGGAACAATTTCTCCATAACCGGTGAAATTGTCCAAAAGGGAGTCCATCCCTCAGTGCCTGCGGATGATGACTATTGCATTTGAGTGGGGTATTTCTAGCCATCGGCTTAGTGAACAGGGTGGTATACAGAGTGTTGTCACTTCCTACTCCTATTGAGATATCCAAGAAATTCATATTCTGGTTATCACTTTCAAGAGTGAATTTCAAATTGGTATTACTGGTATTCAATCACTCATGGATTTCAGAAAGCAACTCCTTGCTTCCTTTCCAGATTAGGAAAATAACGTCTATATATCTCAGACAACATGATTTGTTGGCTGGGAATGGATTTAAAGAACTACAGACGTATCTTTGTTCAAAATTGGAGACATAAATATCCGCTACAACCGGGGCATAAACAGCCTCCATTGCAAAGCCCTTCAATTGCTGGTAAAATGTCTTTTCACACAGGAAAATGTTATCACATAGAGAGATTTTGATACACTCAAGTATAAATTCAGTTGGAACTACATGTGGTCTTGGTCGATTGTTTAATAGTTGTTCTATAATCGCTAGAACTTCCTGTTGAGGGATGTTAGTGTACAGGCTCTCTATGTCCATGGACACTAACAGCTCACACATTGGATCGAAACCATGATTTTCCACCACATTGATGACTGCTGTGGTGTCTCTAATCAGTGGCGGTTTCACCGTGGGGGCGTTTGGGCGCCGCCCCCCCTGCTTTCTCGCCGTGCGAGAAGGCAGAACAAATGGTAGTTATCATATTATATAACTACCATTGTGTTTCTGCCTACTCGCACGGTGAAGCAGAACTTCCTGGTTTAAAGTGGTGGTGGGAGTGGCTTGGGGGAGTGGCTTGCCCACTGTGGTTAATACTGACTGTTTGGGCGGCCTGAGGCAGCCCAAACAGACAGTATTCACAAGAGTTGGAAAGCCACTCCCCCAAGCCACTCCCCCCCCTGCCCTCGAGTAACTCGCCTTGTTCTCTCTGTATGCTGCAGCAGCAGCATACGTAGAGAAAATGACGTAGGTGGGGCAGCCGGACGCACCAATGAAAAACGTGGCAGTGGAGAAGGAGGCTGCCTGCTGCACCGCCTTCTTGATGACGTGCTGGTGCTGCCGGCAGGATTTGAAAGCGAGGACGGCGGGAATCGGGATGGAGTCTGCTGGACGGTAGGTTTACTCTTACTTTACTACTTAATTATATGTGTACTTGTGTTAATCACTGTGTTGTAGTTTCCAAACCCCTCCCGCCTCCCCCCTCATCCCCTCACGACTCGAGTGCGACCCCATTCCAACCCCCCCCCCCCCCCCCGCCCGTAATCCCGCCTGCGACTGGCTCTCAGTCATAACGTTAATTATGAGATGCTCAGAGTAGGTGGCCTGTGCGAAATGTTCGGCTCAGTTACCTCTGGGCCGGCCCCACGTTCTGTTATTTTATCATGTCCAGCGAGGAAGGCGCAGTCAATAACTCTCACAGAGATCTGTAATATGCAAACATCATTACGGAATCCAGGCAGACCATCCTGCTGCAGAACTGACAGCTGCGAAGGCTGGAAAGGGACAGTGCAATTAAGCAAGTCATTGCCCACGACTTTGAAGCCCAAACGCGTTAGGCACCTCATTTCAAAGACACAGGCATTATTTGCTGCATAAAATGATAGGAAACAAGACTCAACTTGCTGGCCGGGGAAAGCCCTTGGCCCTGGGTGACCCTAGAATACAATATAAATCCATCCATTAGCACATTCTAAAAGCCCTATGTGTTCTGGTCTCATTAATTGTTTTGCATTTGCAAATATTTAATTGTGTGGGCCTGCTCCTGAATTGATTTATGGTTAATTGCGGACAGTTTACTATCCATAAATACTTCTGCAGTGCACACAGCGCGCATCTACGTCTCCCACTGTAGCAAAGTGCCTTCTGTAATATCTCTACACTTAAATTGAAAGATCCTGTTGTTTCTCCTTCCAAGGCTCGCACTATAAATAACACAACAGTTTACTAGTTAGTTGCGAGACAATACCAGTACCCTAACATCAGCAAAATCAGGTCTTTTGATTTCAGCGTCCTTCATTCCATATCTCCCAATAGCTTAATATTACATTCTGATGGTAAAACTCTTTTTAGGTAAATCCGGACTCATTGAGGCCACTTTAAAATGTTGGCCGTGTGTATGTTTGCAGTGAGCGCTGATGACATGTGTGGAACACTTATCTTAACTTAACTTGCATTTTCAAGAGAAGCCTCTGTGTTGCTAAATAAAGGGTGAGGTGCATTAAAGTATTCTTTTAAACCCTCCTGTTTTAAAATATTGCAGTCAGGCCAGTAGGAATGAAGTGCGATATGGGACAGCGCAGGGTTAAATGTGTTACTTTTATAAACATACTCGCTTTCTGAAATTTGCTGTAACTTGTACCATTTAGCCCTTTTTTCTTCTTCCTTGCCGCAAGAGTCCCTCCAGTTCCTCTTTAGTCAATCAGGATGGCTTGCAACACAACACACAATCGCAACGTTTACGCCCTACCACTTTCAAAAATCACCAGCCGCCACTGTCTCTAATGTATGTCTCAGACTCCGTGGCAAATGGTCTAATGCTGTATCAGGTATATTAACAACAATGTCTGTACAATTTGGATACCATACAAGGACCAATAAGTATCTGTAGGGTAATAGGCATGTCTTATTTTCAGAGTGAAGTGAGGAGCACTAGTGAGTGTTTTCAAAATAGCAGCATTTCTGCCAAAGTTTTCCACAATTTGAACTTGTTGGAAAAGTAAGCATTTCCACGTTTTAACATTCCTATTTTGAAAAGATGGACAGGATGAAATAATCCAAATATTGGATGTCTCTGATGTATGTCTCAGACTCCATAGCAAATGGTCTAATGCTGTATCAGGTATATTAACAATCATGTCTGTACAATTTGGATACCATACAAGGACCAATAAGTATCTGTTGGGTAATAAGCATGTCTTATTTTCAGAGTGAAGTGAGGAGCACTAGTGAGTGTTTTCAAAATAGTAGCATTTCTGCCAAAGTTTTCCACAATTTGAACTTGTTGGAAAAGTAAGCATTTCTACATTTTAACATTCCTATTTTGAAAACATGGACAGGAAGAAATAATCCAAATATTTGACAGATTTAGTATTTTGTAATTGTTATCCCTAAGCTGAAGGGGAAAATGATTAGTTGCTTTAACATGGGTTATCTTTTATTTTAAACCTAATTTTGAGGATGGAACAGAAGTAGAATGACATAAAAGAAACAATATGCATTATGCCCATTTAGAAGATGGTCTGAGGGATTAACATCAAAGAAGACCGAAACGTCGACTGTACTGTCCAATTCCTCAATAATTGATGTACTTTAAGCTACTGATTGATCTATTACGATATATGTCACTTCTCTGATTTAATTAGGAATGGATGTTTTTTATTCATGAATTATAGGTCAAAGTCTACTGTACCTTTTTCATGTTTTTGCATTTGAATTAACGTTATTTTTTGGATTGTACCCTATCAAATATATTAAAATATATTTAAAATATTGATTATAAGATATTCCTGTGCCTTTTTCATTGCCTTGATTCTTTGCACATTTATTGCATAACTTATTTATTTCACTTTATTGTTCGTTCAAGATTTGTGAACTATTGAATAATTGTGTTAAAAGTTTTTGAGTAATTAGATATTTTTTAACAAAATCCCTTGTTGGCACAATTGCATTGTACTGGCATGTGTGGTAAAGGCATAGTCGTGGTAAAAGTTTGCGATGTGTTGACATGTCGTTTTCATTGACATCGCGTAGTAATGGTACGCGTGGTATTGGTATGCGATGTAATGACATACATCCGGTCACACCACCCTAAAGCCGATCCTGCTCAGCAGTCCCGCCGCATGCCCATGAATAATAGACCTGAATTCGTAGTTAAAAAAAAATGTGTGCCCCAGCGGGTACCGCCCCATGCCTTTGGGCAGCGGGCCCGAATTCCTAATTTGTTTTTTTTTTAAAGCGCCCCAGCAGATCTTGCTGGATGCCCATGGGTGGCAGGCCCGAATTTTTACTTAAAAAAAAAATATTGCCTCCGCTGGTCTTGCCGCATGCCCATGAGCTGCAGGTTCGAATGCTTACTTTTTAAAACAAAAATATGCCCCAGGTGGTTCTTACTTTTCTTTTAAAAGTGCCCCAGCGAGTTCCGCCGCATACCCACGGGTGGCGGGCCCACATTTTTCTTTGGTTTTAAATCATGGCCCTGCAATCACAGCAATCACTTTCAGCCTGTCGGTGGTGGGAGTGCTGAGGACAGGGGAAGAGGAGCAGAGAAACTGCATATCCTGCCGGGCCAGGAAAAAACTTACTTGCTATCTGGTGTCCCAGTCCGAGCAGCAGCAGCAGTGTTCTTCAGGCACCTCTAGGCAGCGGGGTGGCAACCCAGCAAGTTAGTAAACAAAGTTAGTAAGCCTGCTCGTTGATCCTGTCCTTTTATTTGGCTCAGTAGTCAACACTGGGCCAATAAAAGGAATTTTGCGGGCACTTGTGTAAAAAATGCAGCTGTTTTACAAAAGTGCTGAATTTGCAATTTTTTTGCAAACCTGTGAAATCCTGGAGCGTCTAACTAATGCGAATATATTGGCTTTGTCAATGCTTATTACTGATGCTCTTCAGCATCTATAAAAAATGAAAAGCGTGCTTTTGCAGATGCTGTGCATGGTGGGGGGGGAGGAGCAATGCCAGTTGTGGAGAGTTTATAAAAAAATAGGTTACACTCCATGAATGTCAAAGTGCCTTTCGAAAAAAAGGAGCATCCTGGCAAGAGTTTGCAACTCCGAGGCTGTCCTAAAATAGAGAAATAAAGTAAAAACAAAACAATTAATTCATTCTCGGAGTTCTGAATGTAGTTATCTCAGCTCTCTATTTTTCAAGTCTTCTTGTACGGGTGGATTCTTAGACAATTTGAATGCGAATCCCATAGGCAAAACCATCTCTTGAAGCCCCCTCAAGTAGCAAATTGTTTGTGTCAATTCATCACAGTTCATGTGTTAAGGACTCATGCAATTACAACTTAAAATCAAACTGTGGTTCACTCTTCAGAACTATTGTGGACACATTGCAGTTTGACCACATATGTAGGGGTCATTAATGTTGAGTTCTCAACAGATGCTCCAGGTGTGAATGGTGGCACTGCTTGGACTTAAGCTGGGACACTGAACAGCTGCATATGAATTACAAAAGAAGCAAATAATGTGAACCAGAGTCTCTAAAACACAGATGGGCCCTGAAGAAAATGCCATAGAATCTATGGCTGTAGAAGGACATGCGTATGGCAAATTATTAGACACTGGTGTATCCCTTACAAAATCCTAGTCCTGATGAAAACCTCAAACATTAATGCTCACTACACTGGACATCGAAATGCATATGGTAACCAAAATGGCTGATATGTTTCCCAAAATGGGGCAACCAATGCCTCAGAGGCCAAATACTCCAAAAATTCCAGTACATACCCATACTGGATTATGTCTTGCATTCATTTGTCTGTAGTGACTGCCTACCATGTTGTAGAAGGTAGATATTCTCCCTTCTACATGACTTAATGTTGTTGCGTCATGATTTTTGGTATCCAGTGCCTGGACATTGTCAGTGACATCTCGCATCCTGACCCTTTAGCTGGGTCTGACGTTTTTTTTACTGTCTCGTATGGGGCTGTTGGACTTGCCTATATGAGTATGGTTGCTATTGGCAGGGTGAGTAATCCTGGTGGTAATGTGGTGGTTGATAGACTGGTTGGTATGGTACGTAGAGATAGTCTTGATATAGACTTCGGTAAGATTGTATTCTATCTCTTCATAGAAAGAGCTGGGGTTTCTGCTGTTGTACAGCACCACAAGATCTGTCTGTGTCCTTATCCACGTTAATTTCTTGAACTGCCTCGTCCATGTACTTACCAAACAGCCATTTACCATCGAACGGTATGTCCATGAACTTGTATTGGACCTCTGGCCTGAAAGAGGTGGCCCTGATACATCTCTACCAGCTTAAGGCTTCCGTACCAGCTACCTGCTTGAAGACAATATTTGAAACTTCCTTAGATGAGTCTACGGGAGCAGCAAATGCTTTCTCTCCCTCATGAGGATAGCCTTGACTTCTTGCTCTTTATCATCTAGTAGCAATTCCAGAAATGGAGTAATGTTGGACCACATCTGCCTATCATATATGCCTACGATTTCATGACATTAGCAGCACTTATAGACATACCTGCTATCGTGGATAATCATTTCCCTGCCATGCCAGTTCTGTGGCCTTCACAATCATGCGATGCTGTGCAAAGTGCCATTGGATTCTTGGATCTTTGTTGTGCTGTCTGCATGATAATGAAATCAATTTAAGGGTGGCCTAAAAGGCATAGTGGTGAATTATCCTAGATATTTTATTTTCAATCATTTTGCAGCACTATAGCTGCCAATGTAGCTGGAGTTTGCATATGTTGTATGCATTCCAGCCAGATGTGCTTGACTAATGGGATTGCTTTGACCAATCCTTTGACTGGTTCTTTGAAGTCATAGAGAAAGCAGCCAATTTATTTTCGCGGAAATGGCAGATCAAATTGCTTGTTTGCTTTATTGACCAAAGGATAGAACATTCCACTATCATCAGGTAGTGAGTCAATGGGTGGGGGAGTTGGCGGGTTTGCAACTCGTGGAGGGAGAAAACTGCCTCCCATCCCAGCACAGTTCACCCCTTTGTATTCTGGTAAATATTGAGCAGAAGTAATAGAGACCAGCATTTGAAGGTGAATAGCCTGACAAAATGGTCACTGCCTGTGACTTTTGTAGCTGTCAGTGCCTAGCACTGCTGTTTTATAGTCACAGAGGGACCCCCTCTTTGATGATGGGGAATGATTCAAGCATGTAAATCTATTAAAGATCCAATGATGGAGAATCCACTTTGTTTCACTCAGGAATCCCCATTGCAACATGCACCAGGCAGAGATGCTGTTGACTGAATAAAAGGATACCAAAAGAGAATGAATGGGAACTACTTTTAATAGACAGTGTCCATGAACCATTTTACCTGAATTTATTTTTTAAAGACAGAGGCATTGCCAACTGCTGATCAAATGCACCCTATGAATGAGGAATGGAATGGAAGAGCAATCAAGGTTTGCAACTAAAAACAGATACTTAACTGACTTCAAAAAGTCCCAGATTTCACCTACTCGTGTTATGCCAAAGGAAGCCAACATTTTGAGCAGAGGTTAACGCATAAGCCCTTCTCAAGCTCTTGAAGTCTCTCGAAGGCTGATGAACCTTGAAGGTGTGAGCCAAGGAATACTTTCACCTCCTTGGCTGATGTTTGGGGCCTTTAGGATGAGGTGTATAGGCTAACAAAGTGGACACTGCCTGCGGCTTCTACAGTTGTTGATGTCTAGTACTGCTATTTTAAAGTTATTGAGGGACTCCCATTTCAAATACAAAGTACAAGGGGGTACGTATTTCCCAGTTGGGGGACAAATGTGGATCTATTATATGTTAATGACTTACATCCTTTGCTACAAATAACCCAATTTCTAATTTTTTTTTCACTGGCTCTTTTCTGATTACCCCCCTTTTTGGTGTGCAGGCACACCTCATCCTGCTGTCCCTGTGGCTAAGATGGTTAGTCCTTATTATAATTATATAATTTGAGTATCTCTTTGTCACATAGCCTCACCTAAACACACCTCCAGCTGCTGCGATCAATCACATGATAGCCACACCTATCTAGCCACACCTACCTGGCCACCACACACAACAGGAAAACATTTCCTGTATAGGCTCAACGCATCTGTAGGGGTAAACATTCAGCATACTACATAGTGTAGAAACACTATGCAGATGCTACAATACAATACAATACATTCTGCAACTGCAATGACACTCTCACTTATATAAGCTCACTCAGGTATTGTAGTGGTATCATCTCTTCTTGTCATTAGCATACATATATAGTGTACCTTTGTAACCATGGCGTTAATGTCTATGTAAAGCATGCTAGTACCTTTTCGTCCCTCCAAGTACTCTTGAAAACCATTAACTAAATAAATAGATGCATTAATACATTCATAAATAAATACACAAATAAGTAAATAAATAAATGTATGCATATTACATGAATAAACAAACAAATAAATAAATAGTTTTAGGGCGTTCAGAAAGGGCATCTCTTAGATTACAGGAAGCAGAGAAAAATACACTTGGATATTGAGGTTCCCAAAAATGTTCCAATCTGAAAATTACGAGACAGCGACGACAATATCACTTTATGCTAATACTGCACACAGTTTTTCAGTGGCAGTTTGCAGCTCTTGCTAAACCTAATCTCAATAACCCAGACATGTCTGCTTCTTGTGTCAGATGCTATGGGTGCCAGGACTCATTTCCTCTCTCGATCTGATGACGTCCATGGTTGTATTATTTTGCACAAATTTGACGGAAATGCAATCTACACTTACACATACCCCCTTTGATCTCCCTCTATAGCTGCACATCCCTGGCATGTGAAAACAACTGGTCATATTTTAATGCTTACGTTGGTTTCTACTAATGTGATTATCTAGGTATTCTTACAAAACTTTAATTTGAACATAAATGGGGTTTCAGATTAGGAGGAATAAGTGATTATGAATTATCTAATTAATTCTTAACCAGAGTGAGTTGGCTACGATTGCCTTTTGTTTTCCCTGAATCCTTCGCTCTGCCTGTGAGACTACTTTAGCTGACTAGCCAGACTATTGTTTTTCAAACAAATCATACCTAATATACATACAGAGAAAGGCCTTTAGTCGGTGGTCTTCATCCATTGGTCTGCTAAACTGTCATTCACATTTTGCTGCAGCCCACATGCAGCATACTAAACGGGGCAGCTCACTTCACCTATTGGCTTTCTTCACTTTGAGTGTCTACACAAAGTCTGAGCACATTGTTCATAACCAACTAATAGGGGTTACTTTTTCTTTAATGACAAAGATACTTTAAATTGTTCTGAATTTTGTACTTTTTATTTGAACTGTAAATGCCAAACTCGTATTTTGCCTGCACTTGAGTGTCTACCTTGATTAGGGTAATGGTTGGTTTGGCGGTAATTTATTCTTGTCCCCTTGATAAATAATAATCATAAAATATGTGGCACAACTGAAAATCTTATTTGACAAAGCATCCCTACCAAAGCGACCCCCTCAGTGAAAGTTTTTTAATTGTAAGATTTTTATTACAAGCATATGACACCCATGTGTAGATGGCTCATTTTTTTTTCTTTTCAGTTCGGCGTGCATGCTTACAATAAAAAAAAATAACCATGACACAGAGAAGGCCCGACCCATTGGCTTCACCAGTACTTGTTTCACTGGGGACCACAGTGTCTACACTGAAAAAACATGCTCCTGTTGCTCCACGAGCTGTTCATTTACTGAATGTACATCTCCTGCCACAGCTATCTAATTATCCAGTACATTACCCACTGCATTTCCAGTGCAAACAATTGTTGTAGTGTGCAGAGAGTCTTGATAAATGATTGAAAGCAGCCAACGGGCCTCACTGACAGCAAATTCCTTTCGCTTTGTTCAGTACCCTAATCTTCACATCGATTAACCCTGGTAAGAGGACTTCACATCAGGAAACAGCCATTACAAAGCGGTTGTTTCCACGTATAACCATTACAACGCTGCCGTTACAATGCAATTACCATTACAACGTATAACCTTTACCACGTAGGATTTTACAAAGCATATGCCCTTTCCCATTCATGTCTATACAACGAAATTCGTCGTATATATATGCATAAATGGGGAAACGGCCTCTACAACGAAGCTGTTTCCACGAAATCATTTACCACGCATGCACTACAACGCATGCGTGGTTACAACGAAAGGGTTTACCACGCATACCTTTACTACGAAATACGTAGTAAAGGCATGTGTGGTAAATGAAAAGAAAAACGAAGGGGGTTTAGGGGTCTCCCCCATAAAAAAAACAGATCTGGGATAAAAAAGGGGGTTTGGGGGTCTCCCCCCAAAAAAACAAAGCTAACCTGAGGAGCCGAAGAAAAAGCCGAAACCGAAGCAATCAACGTCGTTAGGGAGGAAACGGAAAGTAACTTCCGCTTCCTCTTAACGACGTATGACCGACGTAACCAGAGAAGATGGAGGGAAGGCGAGTTAAAAGGTAAGGGGTATTTTAGAAAAATACATATATATATATTAAGGGTTAAGGGTAAATATAAGGAGTGAGGCTGGGGGAATGTAAGTGGAGAGTTTTAACCTTTATCAAGAGTATGCCCTCACCATGCATACATTTACAACAAAAAACGGTGTAAATGTATGCGTGGTAAAGGAATATTCGAGGTAAAGGTTAAGCGTGGAAAACGAATTCCGTTGTAACGCATGCGTGGTAAAGGCATGCGTTGCAACGGAATTCGTTGTAACGTCATACATTCCCATAAATGAGGGAAAGGGTTTTTTAAAGGGTTTAGGCTGGGCATTTTCAGTATAGTTTTTTGGGTGGCAAAGTTAATTTTAGGGTTTATGGTGGATATGGGTTTTTGGGTTGCAAGGGTAATTTTAGGGTTTAGGGTGGGGATGAGTTTTGGGGTTGCAATGGTCATTTTGGGTTTCAGGGTGAATATGGGTTTTGGGGTGGCAAGGGTAATTTTAGA
This sequence comes from Lissotriton vulgaris, assembly GCF_964263255.1. Taxonomy (NCBI): domain Eukaryota; kingdom Metazoa; phylum Chordata; class Amphibia; order Caudata; family Salamandridae; genus Lissotriton; species Lissotriton vulgaris. The sequence goes on from NC_141687.1 coordinate 1,655,786,931, forward strand.
GTTTAGTGCGGATATTGTATTTTATGGGTGGCGAGTGTAATTTTAAGGTGGGTATGGGTTTTGTGGCGACAAAGTTAATTTTAGGGTTTAGGGAGGGAATTGTTTTTGGGGTGGCAAGGGAATTTTTAGGTTTTAGAGTGGGTAAGGGGTTTCTGGGTGATAAGGGTAATTTTAGAGTTTAGGGTGGATTTGGGTTTTGGGGCAAGGGGAATTTTTATTTTTATTTTTATTTTTAATTTATTTATACAAAAACACATGAGTCGGTTGAGACAGATTTTGACATGTGTTTCCTGAGCGTCAGGACTCACTCCTAGCTTGCACTCCTTTATATTTTCCTTAAATGATTACTCAATTGTTTTTGTTTAGTTGTTTGCAAATTTTATTTTCATTTCCAAACGTTGTTAGTTAGCGAGTTTCTTTTTTCATGTAACATTTCATTTTCTGTGCAATGTTTTTCTCTCAATTTATATTTCAAACCCAATGCATTTCAAGCGATAACGCCCTTTTTCAGGGGATTTCCTTTATCTGAAAACATGAATATATCCTCATGAGTACACATAAAATAAATTTTACAACCTTTGTAGTGCCTACATTGTATATTTCACAACACAGTATCCATGATAATTGACAATGGGTCATGCTTCAGAGACCATAGACGAACCGTGAATGTGCGTGGTTTGACTGGTAGACATAAAAGCAGTGTTTGTGATACCTTACAGCCCAGTTTTAACAAAGTGCCGGCATGTCGGTACTAACCTTGAGAAAATTGTGGTTTGTATTCCAAGCTGTGGAATCAAAAAGAAAGTAAAATGATAACCCGGTCGTTATAATCAGTATCTGATTTTACTGATTAAAAGTAAATTAGGAGCCGTGTCCTTACCCGACGTTGATGCATTTCTCCTCTCCTCGCTAACTCGGCGTGTGTCACTCTCTACACGCTGTGTCCATGACTCTATGGTGTATTCCCGATCACGTGGTGTCGGTGGTGGGCGGGTGTTTTGGACGGGAGGTTGTGCGGGGTGTGGCGTCGCTGTTGAAAGAAGGTGGAACGCGTGATTTGTTGTTCGTGGGTGTATAGATGATACATGAGACATTGTCCTTGTTAACAAATAATAAAAGGTATGCATGAATGTGACAAATATAAACAATTGTTAACATGTCAAAACGGTCTATAAAATGAGGCTGTTCCATAGAATGTTCGATAAAATGTTCAAGATTGGATTTTAAAGAAAGCAATTTAAATCCATCCGTTCATTTAGTCCTTTCGGATGTGTGGTACATAGGTGATTGATCCAGAATACTTCCCTCCTTAATAAGTAGTTATTATTGTCTCTTCCTGGGAGGGTTGCAACCATTTCCAAAATGCAAATTTCAACTGGCTCACATTATGATTCGCTTCGTTGAAGTGAACTGCCACCGTGGATTTCTGATTTTTTAGTCTAATATTGCTTTTGTGCTCAAAAATCCTTGTTTTTATTTTTCTTTGAGTTTTCCCCACGTAAGATAAGCCACACGGGCATCGTAACATGTAAATGACGTTACTGGAGTCACATGTGCCTGAAACTTTCAAATTTATAGACGTGCCTTTGGTGGGGTGATTGATGGTACTACCTCTGATGATGGCGGAGATATTGCCACAGTTGTGGCATGGTATTGTGCCAGTATATTTTGTATGTGCTTGTTTTTTGGTTGACTTGAGTAGTTCCTTCAAGTTTCTGGTTCTCTCATATGCAAAGATTGGCAATTTGTTGAATATTCCTTTAAAATCTTCCTCTAGGGCTAGTAATGACCAATGATTTCTTATTATTCTTTTTATTTTCGAACTGCGTGTTGAAAATTTGGAAACTAACACGTTTCTTTGTTCATCTGGCTTGTTGGTTGGTGTTAGTAGATGATGACGTTGCAGTTTATCTGCTCTCTCAGCTGCTGACTCCAGAATGGGTTCAGGATATCCTCTCTTTTTAAATTTCTGTAGTGTCTCCGTTTTGTGTTTGACATATAGTTCATTGGTGGATGCAATTCTTTTAATTCTGAGAAGTTGTGAAAATGGTAAATGATGTTTCAAGGACCCTTGTTGAAAACTGTTGTAGTGTAATAATTTGCTCCTGTCTGTACTTTTTGTGAAAACGCTGGTGGTGATTTTTCCTTCTTTGTTTGTTAGTAATACATCCAAAAATGATAACTCTGTTTTGTTCAGGGTGAATGTGAATTGGATTCTCTCATTTTTTGAGTTTAGGTAGAGTAAAACTTGTCTTAAGCTTTCTTCTGTGCCTTTCCATAAGACGAAAATATTGTCTATATATCTCCTGTAAACAATCAAGTTGATTGTCCAATTCTCATCCTCCAGTATGTTGTCTGTCTCAAATCTGTGCATAAATATATTTGCGTAGGTGGGCGCGGCACAATTGCCCATGGATGTTCCGGACGCTTGTACGTAAAATTTGTCTGACCATTTGAAGTAACTGTGATACAGTGTAAAGTGTAACAGTTCCATTATGAATATCTTCAGGCCCTCTGTTTTGTCCTCTTGTATAAGCATGCTTTCAACTGCTGACATACCTAAATCATGTGGTATGGAGGTGTATAACGATTTGACATCAATGCTTGCCATTATCATATCTTTTGTGAAGTTTGCTTGTTCTTCTTCCAAGATGTTTAAAAAGTGGGTGGATTCCTTGATATAGGTGCTGATTTTCTGTACAATCGTCTGCAGGTGTTTATCCAAATATTTTCCAATTGGTTCATGTATTGAGCCCACGGTCGATACAATGGGACGTGGTGGAGGGAATTTTGGGTCTTTGTGTATTTTGGGTATCATATATATGTATGGAATAGATGGATTTTCCTTGATAAGATATTCTTTCTCCTTTTGACCTATGATACCATTCTCCATTGCTTTTTCAATAATGGTTCTATGGATTTTTTCAAATTCTTTAGTGGGATCCGTTGTCATGATGGTGTAAGTGTTGGGATCTTGAACGTGATTTTCAACGTTTTGTAGGTAATAGCTGGTGTCCAATATAACTAAGGCGCCGCCTTTGTCTGCTTGTCTTATAGTAATTGATTCGTTGTTGGCCAATTTCTGTAATACGGTCATGTCCTCTTTCGTCATATTTGAGTGTTTTGGTTTTGGTGTCTTGAATATCGCTTCAATTTCAGTGATAACTACTTTCTCAAATGCACCTAACACCTTGTGACTCGTGGGAGCCAGAAATTTGCTTTTACTTCTTAGACCCATGAGTGTGTTTTCCTTCGTTGGAGTGACCGATGGTTCAATGATGTTGCTGAAAAAATGTCTTAGTCTCAAAGATCTTAAAAATTTGTATAAACATACTTTGGTTTCCAAAAAGTTTGAATGATACGTTGGGACGTATGATGAACCTTTCTGTAATGTTTTGAGTTCCTTGTCACTCAGATCTTGACTGGATATATTTATGACTAGGTTTTCAGATTCTGACTCCTTGTATTTAATGCTACCGCGTCTTTGTTTGTTTGTTTTTTTGCTCCTCCGGGTTCTACTTCCGGTCCTGGGCCTGTCTCTAAAAAAGTCGCAGATGGTTGTTGTGATGTAGAGGCTGTGGTTCCTTTGTCAGTTGTTTGACTCGTTGTTTCCGTGGATTGACCCGGCCTGGGTCTTCTATCAAATGTAGGTCGTTTATACTGTGAATCATCCGATGATGTGTCATCCGTTGATGCGTTCAGTTTCTGTTGGCGTCTTTTAGCGTATATGTCCGCCCATGAGTAGACTTCGCCCAAGCGGTAGTCTGTGGTGTCCCTTTTGAACTTCCTCAGTTTTCTGTCATTAATTTCCTTCGTGTATTCATCCAGTTTTTTGTTGGTGTCCTCTAGAATTTGGGTCCATTCCTCTTTAGTTGTTATGTTTACCAATTCATCCTTGACTTGATTCACTTCCTTATTTAAATCCTCTATTAGTTTGGCTAATTCTTCTATGATCAATAATATCAAGTCGAGTGAACATTTGTTCAGTATTGCGTGCCAACGTTCAGTGAATCTCGCGTTGTTTTTGCAAAGTGTAGATTTCAAAGATATCCTTAATCCGCGCGGAATACGTTGAGCTTTGTGGTATTTAATGAGAGTACTTGCGTGCAATTTTTGATTTACGATCCGTTTTGATATGTACAACAATTGTTTGATGGTTGATGCTTTTGAACTGGTACTCGGACATATTTCCTCTGTTTCCTCGATAAGAGAGTAAATGCGACTTGTATCATCTTGGTTGAATACAAGAGTTTCGGCTCTTTGTTCCGTGGTATGTGCTATTTCTGCAAATTGCATATTTTATCCTGTTCGTTGTGGTGCGTGCCACGTTGCTCAGTGTATCATATATCTTAAATGTTTGTGATGTGGACAAACGCACTCTGTTTCAATTGGTTTTTCGTGAGTGGTAAATTGTTTCACATAGGTCGGTGGTGCAAAGGTAGGTTACCCTGCTGAGCGTGTTCAGGGTGTTTCAAACCAGATTTTGACATGTGTTTCCTGAGCGTCAGGACTCACTCCTAGCTTGCACTCCTTTATATTTTCCTTAAATGATTACTCAATTGTTTTTGTTTAGTTGTTTGCAAATTTTATTTTCATTTCCAAACGTTGTTAGTTAGCGAGTTTCTTTTTTCATGTAACATTTCATTTTCTGTGCAATGTTTTTCTCTCAATTTATATTTCAAACCCAATGCATTTCAAGCGATAACGCCCTTCTTCAGGGTATTTCCTTTATCTGAAAACATGAATATATCCTCATGAGTACACATAAAATAAATTTTACAACTTTTGTAGTGCCTACATTGTATATTTCACAACACAGTATCCATGATAATTGACAATGGGTCATGCTTCAGAGACCATAGACGAACCGTGAATGTGCGTGGTTTGACTGGTAGACATAAAAGCAGTGTTTGTGATACCTTACAGCCCAGTTTTAACAAAGTGCCAGCATGTCGGTACTAACCTTGAAAAAATTGTGGTTTGTATTCCAAGCTTTGGAATCAAAAAGAAAGTAAAATGATAACCCGGTCGTTATAATCAGTATCTGATTTTACTGATTAAAAGTAAAATAGGAGCCGTGTCCTTACCCGACGTTGATGCGTTTCTCCTCTCCTCGCTAACTCGGCGTGTGTCACTCTCTACACGCTGTGTCCCTGACTCTATGGTGTATTCCCGATCACGTGGTGTCGGTGGTGGGCGGGTGTTTTGGACGGGAGGTTGTGCGGGGGTGTGGCGTCGCTGTTGAAAGAAGGTGGAACGCGTGATTTGTTGTTCGTGGGTGTATAGATGATACATGAGACATTGTCCTTGGTAACAAATAATAAAAGGTATGCATGAATGTGACAAATATAAACAATTGTTAACATGTCAAAACGGTCTATAAAATGAGGCTGTTCCATAGAATGTTAAATCCATCCGTTCATTTAGTCCTTTCGGATGTGTGGTACATAGGTGATTGATCCAGAATACTTCCCTCCTTATTAAGTAGTTATTATTGTCTCTTCCTGGGAGGGTTGCAACCATTTCCAAAATGCAAAATTTCAACTGGCTCACATTATGATTCGCTTCGTTGAAGTGAACTGCCACCGTGGATTTCTGATTTTTTAGTCTAATATTGCTTTTGTGCTCAAAAATCCTTGTTTTTATTTTTCTTTGAGTTTTCCCCACGTAAGATAAGCCACACGGGCATCGTAACATGTAAATGACGTTACTGGAGTCACATGTGCCTGAAACTTTCAAATTTATAGACGTGCCTTTGGTGGGGTGATTGATGGTACTACCTCTGATGATGGCGGAGCAATTGCCACAGTTCTGGCATGGTATTGTGCCAGTATATTTTGTATGTGCTTGTTTTTTGGTTGACTTGAGTAGTTCCTTCAAGTTTCTGGTTCTCTCATATGCAAAGATTGGCAATTTGTTGAAAATTTGCATTTTGGAAATGGTTGCAACCCTCCCAGGAAGAGACAATAATAACTACTTATTAAGGAGGGAAGTATTCTGGCTCAATCACCTATGTACCACTCATCCGAAAGGACTAAATGAACGAATGGATTTAAATTGCTTTCTTTAAAATCCAATCTTGAACATTTTATCGAACATTCTATGGAACAGCCTCATTTTATAGACCGTTTTGACATGTTAACAATTGTTTATATTTGTCACATTCATGCATACCTTTTATTATTTGTTACCAAGGACAATGTCTCATGTATCATCTATACACCCACGAACAACAAATCACACGTTCCACCTTCTTTCAACAGCGACGCCACACCCCCGCACAACCTCCCGTCCAAAACACCCGCCCACCACCGACACCACGTGATCGGGAATACACCATAGAGTCAGGGACACAGCGTGTAGAGAGTGACACACGCCGAGTTAGCGAGGAGAGGAGAAATGCATCAACGTCGGGTAAGGACACGGCTCCTATTTTACTTTTAATCAGTAAAATCAGATACTGATTATAACGACCGGGTTATCATTTTACTTTCTTTTTGATTCCACAGCTTGGAATACAAACCACAATTTTTTCAAGGTTAGTACCAACATGCCGGCACTTTGTTAAAGCTGGGCTGTAAGGTATCACAAACACTGCTTTTATGTCTACCAGTCAAACCACGCACATTCACGGTTCGTCTATGGTCTCTGAAGCATGACCCATTGTCAATTATCATGGATACTGTGTTGTGAAATATACAATGTAGGCACTACAAAAGTTGTAACATTTATTTTATGTGTACTCATGAGGATATATTCATGTTTTCAGATAAAGGAAATCCCCTTTAGAAGGGCGTTATCGCTTGAAATGCATTGGGTTTGAAATATAAATTGAGAGAAAAACATTGCACAGAAAATGAAATGTTACATGAAAAAAGAAACTCGCTAACTAACAACGTTTGGAAATGAAAATAAAATTTGCAAACAACTAAACAAAAACAATTGAATAATCATTTAAGGAAAATATAAAGGAGTGCAAGCTAGGAGAGAGTCCTGACGCTCAGGAAACACATGTCAAAATCTGGTTTGAAACACCCTGAACACGCTCAGCAGGGTAACCTACCTTTGCACCACCGACCTATGTGAAACAATTTACCACTCACGAAAAACCAATTGAAACAGAGTGCGTTTGTCCACATCACAAACGTTTGAGATATATGATACACTGAGCAACGTGGCACGCACCACAACGAACAGGATAAAATATGCAATTTGCAGAAATAGCACATACCACGGAACAAAGAGCCGAAACTCTTGTATTCAACCAAGATGATACAAGTCGCATTTACTCTCTTATCGAGGAAACAGAGGAAATATGTCAGAGTACCAGTTCAAAAGCATCAACCATCAAACAATTGTTGTACATATCAAAACGGATCGTAAATCAAAAATTGCACGCAAGTACTCTCATTAAATACCACAAAGCTCAACGTATTCCGCGCGGATTAAGGATATCTTTGAAATCTACACTTTGTAAAAACAACGCGAGATTCACTGAACGTTGGCACGCAATACTGAACAAATGTTGACTCGACTTGATATTATTGATCATAGAAGAATTAGCCAAACTAATAGAGGATTTAAATAAGGAAGTGAATCAAGTCAAGGATGAATTGGTAAACATAACAACTAAAGAGGAATGGACCCAAATTCTAGAGGACACCAACAAAAAACTGGATGAATACACGAAGGAAATTAATGACAGAAAACTGAGGAAGTTCAAAAGGGACACCACAGACTACCGCTTGGGCGAAGTCTACTCATGGGCGGACATATACGCTAAAAGACGCCAACAGAAACCGAACGCATCAACGGATGACACATCATCGGATGATTCACAGTATAAACGACCTACATTTGATAGAAGACCCAGGCCGGGTCAATCCACGGAAACAACGAGTCAAACAACTGACAAAGGAACCACAGCCTCTACATCACAACAACCATCGGCGACTTTTTTAGAGACAGACCCAGGACCGGAAGTAGAACCCGGAAGAGCAAAAAAACAAACAAAAAAAGACGCGGTAGCATTAAATACAAGGAGTCAGAATCTGAAAACCTAGTCATAAATATATCCAGTCAAGATCTGAGTGACAAGGAACTCAAAACATTACAGAAAGGTTCATCATACGTCCCAACGTATCATTCAAACTTTTTGGAAACCAAAGTATGTTTATACAAATTTTTAAGATCTTTGAGACTAAGACATTTTTTCAGCAACATCATTGAACCATCGGTCACTCCAACGAAGGAAAGCACACTCATGGGTCTAAGAAGTAAAAGCAAATTTCTGGCTCCCACGAGTCACAAGGTGTTAGATGCATTTGAGAAAGTAGTTATCACTGAAATTGAAGCGATATTCAAGACACCAAAACCAAAACACTCAAATATGACGAAAGAGGACATGACCGTATTACAGAAATTGGCCAACAACGAATCAATTACTATAAGACAAGCAGACAAAGGCGGCGCCTTAGTTATATTGGACACCAGCTATTACCTACAAAACGTTGAAAATCACGTTCAAGATCCCAACACTTACACCATCATGACAACGGATCCCACTAAAGAATTTGAAAAAATCCTGAGAACCATCATTGAAAAAGCAATGGAGAATGGTATCATAGGTCAAAAGGAGAAAGAATATCTTATCAAGGAAAATCCATCTATTCCATACATATATATGATACCCAAAATACACAAAGACCCAAAATTCCCTCCACTACGTCCCATTGTATCGACCGTGGGCTCAATACATGAACCAATTGGAAAATATTTGGATAAACACCTGCAGACGATTGTACAGAAAACCAGCACCTATATCAAGGAATCCACCCACTTTTTAAACATCTTGGAAGAAGAACAAGCAAACTTCACAAAAGATATGATAATGGCAAGCATTGATGTCAAATCGTTATACACCTCCATACCATATGATTTAGGTATGTCAGCAGTTGAAAGCATGCTTATACAAGAGGACAAAACAGAGGGCCTGAAGATATTCATAATGGAACTGTTACACTTTACACTGTATCACAGTTACTTCAAATGGTCAGACAAATTTTACGTACAAGCGTCCGGAACATCCATGGGCAATTGTGCCACGCCCACCTACGCAAATATATTTATGCACAGATTTGAGACAGACAACATACTGGAGGATGAGAATTGGACAAACAACTTGATTGTTTACAGGAGATATATAGACGATATTTTCGTCTTATGGAAAGGCACAGAAGAAAGCTTAAGACAAGTTTTACTCAACCTAAACTCAAAACATGAGAGAATCCAATTCACATTCACCCTGAACAAAACAGAGTTATCATTTTTGGATGTATTACTAACAAACAAAGAAGGAAAAATCACCACCAGCGTTTTCACAAAAAGTACAGACAGGAATAACTTATTACACTACAACAGTTTTCACCAAGGGTCCTTGAAACATCATTTACCATTTTCACAACTTCTCAGAATTAAAAGAATTGCATCCACCAATGAACTATATGTCAAACACAAAACGGAGACACTACAGAAATTTAAAAAGAGAGGATATCCTGAAACCATTCTGGAGTCAGCAGCTGAGAGAGCAGATAAACTGCAACGTCATCATCTACTAACACCAACCAACAAGCCAGATGAACAAAGAAACGTGTTCGTTTCCAAATTTTCAACACGCAGTTCGAAAATAAAAAGAATAATAAGAAATCATTGGCCATTACTAGCCCTGGAGGAAGATTTTAAAGGAATATTCAACAAATTGCCAATCTTTGCATATGAGAGAACCAGAAACTTGAAGGAACTACTCAAGTCAACCAAAAAACAAGCACATACAAAATATACTGGCACAATTGTGGCAATTGCTCCGCCATCATCAGAGGTAGTACCATCAATCACCCCACCAAAGGCACGTCTATAAATTTGAAAGTTTCAGGCACATGTGACTCCAGTAACGTCATTTACATGTTACGATGCCCGTGTGGCTTATCTTACGTGGGGAAAACTCAAAGAAAAATAAAAACAAGGATGTTTGAGCACAAAAGCAATATTAGACAAAAAAATCAGAAATCCACGGTGGCAGTTCACTTCAACGAAGCGAATCATAATGTGAGCCAGTTGAAATTTTGCATTTTGGAAATGGTTGCAACCCTCCCAGGAAGAGACAATAATAACTACTTATTAAGGAGGGAAGTATTCTGGATCAATCACCTATGTACCACACATCCGAAAGGACTAAATGAACGGATGGATTTAAATCGCTTTCTTTAAAATCCAATCTTGAACATTTTATCGAACATTCTATGGAACAGCCTCATTTTATAGACCGTTTTGACATGTTAACAATTGTTTATATTTGTCACATTCATGCATACCTTTTATTATTTGTTACCAAGGACAATGTCTCATGTATCATCTATACACCCACGAACAACAAATCACGCGTTCCACCTTCTTTCAACAGCGACGCCACAACCCCGCACAACCTCCCGTCCAAAACACCCGCCCACCACCGACACCACGTGATCGGGAATACACCATAGAGTCAGGGACACAGCGTGTAGAGAGTGACACACGCCGAGTTAGCGAGGAGAGGAGAAACGCATCAACGTCGGGTAAGGACACAGCTCCTATTTTACTTTTAATCAGTAAAATCAGATACTGATTATAACGACCGGGTTATCATTTTACTTTCTTTTTGATTCCACAGCTTGGAATACAAACCACAATATTTTCAAGGTTAGGACCGACATGCCGGCACTTTGTTAAAACTGGGCTGTAAGGTATCACAAACACTGCTTTTATGTCTACCAGTCAAACCACGCACATTCACGGTTCGTCTATGGTCTCTGAAGCATGACCCATTGTCAATTATCATGGATACTGTGTTGTGAAATATACAATGTAGGCACTACAAAGGTTGTAAAATTTATTTTATGTGTACTCATGAGAATATATTCATGTTTTCAGATAAAGGAAATCCCCTGAAGAAGGGCGTTATCACTTGAAATGCATTGGGTTTGAAATATAAATTGAGAGAAAAACATTGCACAGAAAATGAAATGTTACATGAAAAAAGAAACTCGCTAACTAACAACGTTTGGAAATGAAAATAAAATTTGCAAACAACTAAACAAAAACAATTGAGTAATCATTTAAGGAAAATATAAAGGAGTGCAAGCTAGGAGTGAGTCCTGACGCTCAGGAAACACATGTCAAAATCTGGTTTGAAACACCCTGAACACGCTCAGCAGGGTAACCTACCTTTGCACCACCGACCTATGTGAAACAATTTACCACTCACGAAAAACCAATTGAAACAGAGTGCGTTTGCTCACATCACAAACATTCGGTTGATACAGAAACACAGAGAGAGAGAGAACAAAAAAAACAACAGTGACAGAGGAAAACAATTTGTTCGATCCAGTACATCTCCAACAGTTGACATTTTGCAGCAAAACAATAGAAAACAACATTATAAATGAACAAAGTTATATACGTGACAAACTTAATTAAATCCACCAGGAAATTATACAAAATCAAGATAAGTCCCCCCATTTACATCTCGAGATAGTTTGTAACCAACCCCCAAATCTGTTCCCAAATCTTCTTTCTAGGGGAGCTCTTTAAGGCATAGAGACTATGTTCCATATTGTGTATTGAAAAAAAGCGAGCCCGCCAGGCTTCAAAAGCGGGCGGTTCTTGTTGCAACCATGCAGATGCAATACATAGCCTGTACACTGCAGTTACTAAAAAAATAAGTTTAGCATATTTCTTCGAGATACTAGTATTCTCTGTGCCCATTTCAACACCCAGTAATATCTGTGTTACTGTTAATTGTATCGGGCTACCGACTATTGCCGAGACACATTTTTCTATCTGAGACAACAAAATATATGGACATCATCCACTGAGATAAACCCACACCGAAAACATTTACCTATAGCATCACCCGACCATTTAGACACCTTATCTGGGGTATAATATAAATTATATATTGATTTAAAATGTTGAGCCACCAACTTTGCTGACAAGAATAAATCTTTAGCCATAACTAATGAAGTTTCTATTTGGATGTCCTGTCTGCCTAGTTTAGCACACCATTTAATATTCTGTTGCTCAAGATCATTTTCTTTAGTGTCTAACAAATGTTTATATAGTACTCCAATTCTTACCCCTTTCATAATGTCTTCAATTAAAGAATCCGGTTGGAAATTACCTCCCAAATCCGTTAAATAATTACGAATCTGTAAGTATTTAGCGAAATGGTCTCTAGGGAGAGAATATTGTTCTCGTAATTGTTCAAAAGATTTACAATAACTAGCATCATACAAATCCCCCACCACTCTAATACCTTTCTCCCTCCAATTAAGTACAATTCTATCCCAGATATCTAAGGGTAGGAAAAACGACGATAAGAATGGGGTATACCAAGTTATTTTCCCAAGGCCCAGTAGCCTCAGAACTATATGCCAGACCTTATATACAGCTGTCATTGTCTTAAAACGAGTACGTTTGTAGTAGCTTTGTTCAAGATACTTAAATAAACAATTCTTGACTTTTACCCCCAGCAGCATTTGATAGATCGATGGAGAATCTGCAGGTCTTGCAGGATCTTTGCCAGTTAGTAAAATTCCCATTCCTTGCAACATACACGCATAATAATAAAGTGTGAAATCTGGAACCGACCAACCTCCCACCTTTCTTGGGAGAATCATGAAGCGCCTAGCCCTTCTAGCCTTCCCTCCAGACCATATAAAGCGCATACAAACTGTCTGCAGTTGTTCCAAACTGGTCTTCGGGACTTCTAGGGGTATACATCGGAAAAAATATAGAATTTGAGGCAGAATCAGCATTTTTAATAAATTGCAACGACCTACTAATGAACGGTGTAAACATTCTGCCTGATCTAGTTTTTTCTTAGCACTAACTAGGAGCTGATCCCAATTAGTTTTAACTAATTTTAGGGTTTAAGGGGAGTATGGATTATGGGATTTTGGGGTGGATTTAAGGGTATATATGTGTATTTACTTTATACACACACACACGCACATTCATATGATTGTATGCATTTGTAAAAATATAATAATATTTATATATATAAAAATATATGCATGTAAATACTCATTAAAAAATATATAGACATATGTATATATAAATATATATATATATACACACAAACAAAAAACAAGTGTTTCTACCTACCTGTAAATTTTTTGAGAAAGCATATGCCTTTACCTATCACTAAAATGTAAGTATTTTACAGGAAAATATAACACTTTGGGGCCCATTAGGATGGCGGGCGGATTGCCCCCGCCAGGCTGGCGGTAGCCACCGCCAGCCTGGTGGGGGCAATCCGCCCGCCATCCGCACCTAAATTCCCCCCGCCATATTAGGATGGCGTGGGGGACCGTCCGCCGCTTTTCCGCCCTGGTCGCCTTGCGGCCGGGGCGGAAAAGGATTAATATGGTGGCGGTGTCTAATAGACACCGCCAGCCATATTATGATGGGCCTAGGGAGATGGCTTTCCGCAGCGGCGATGCAGCCATGGAAAGGCATGCGGTCTTCACTCTCTGGCCCCCTGCGGGCCTCGAGAATGAAGGAGAGGTGGGGGCTGCACACGGGGGTGCACGAGGGTGCACCGCCCGCCACAATGCTATAAATGCAGGATGTGCCCGCCACTGTGCGGGCACATCCTAATACCCTCCACTGGACCCCCGCCCTAATGGCGGGCAGTCTTGAATTCCGACAGGATAGCGGGTGGACAAAGTCCAGTCCGCCCCTCATCCTAATGAGCCCCTACATCTATATATAGAAAGGTTTGCAATGTACCGGTAAAATACATTCATGCTTTTACAATAAAATTCATTGTAAAGGCATGCGTGGTAAAGGCATAGGCATTTTAAAGGCATGCGCGGTGAAGGTCATGCATGGTAATGGATTTTGCGTTGTTAGGGCCGCGTTGTTACTGCCTGCATTACAATGGAATGAGGTGTTCCGTCATACATCCCTTCATATCAGTCTTTGCTTAAACTGATACTCCTCCATGAATTAGTCATCAATCATTATGCCTTGGCAAGGAAACCTTTAGCATGGACACGCTTTAACGTTTTGTAATATAAAAGCCTTAAAGTAAATTTGACAAGGGCAATGGTGTTGTACCTTAAATTACTTTCATTGCATATTGTGATACTGTGGGCTTTCTTCTTTTACTTGTTTTTTAGAGACTTGTCTTACCGTCAACAAGGACTTAAAGGTCCTTAAGAACTGTAATAGTGGTGCTAAAATTACTTGAGAGGCAAGACAAAATTTCACACCACCAGTAAATGGCAAATCGTGCTGTTTTCGTCCTGCTTCCCACTCGAGCATATTAAGCATTTGCAGAATTGTAATTCCACCTGTAGAACTGTATTAGCAATGTCATTTTTCCATTTTGGCTCAGGCACGTCTGCAGCTTTTTTTTCACAGCAATCTTTCATGTGTACCAAGGCCCTAATTTATGGGATTTTGGTGTAAGGCAGTGCAGCAAGGCAACCTGCTGTGCTTCCCTACGCCAAACTGAAAGGGCAGGAATGCACCGTATTTATTCAATACGGTGCATTCCTGTCCTTTCTACCTGCTCCGGTACCGTTTTGGCAGCCTAGTGCCAATGTAGGCACACTTGCACCATGGTGCAAGGGTGTCTCCGTTGCATGCAGGATTGTTTTTGTTCATGAAGGGACATCTAGCACGAAAACAATCCTAAGAGTCGCTTTCCCCTTTCTATTTGTGCTGCAAAATAAAGCACACATAGCAAGAGGAAAAAGCGAGGAGAAATAAACATATTTCTCCTAGTTACGATTCACCTCTGGAGGTGTATGGATTTGGCACTATCCCCAGGTTTTTTGTAAATCTGGGGCAGCATCAAAATCCATGGGTGTTGTGTGGGAAAACCCACCGCAATGCTCATGGAATGCCTCTCGGGTGCAGAGTAAGGCGATGCAGCGATTTGCAATGAGTTACCTTACTCAAGATTTATGAGGCCACTCAAAGCCATGCAGGGCGGCTTTGTGTGGCTTCATAAATCATATTGATCCCTGCGACATGCATGTACCACCTTACGTGGTGCAAAAGTGATGCAGGGCTCTCATAAATAAGCCCCTAAATCTGTTGATAATGCAGACAACATTATCAGAGAAATAGATTAGGACGAATGTAGTTCCGGGTTGGCAGCTTTTTTAGAGGGCTTGGGGTCTCATCTAGTTTTGTGTCATTGCTAGACATATGGCTGGTGCAATAGGGTCACCACTTCAATCAGGGCCAGCCTTCTAAATCTTGAATCATCTCTCTCTTGGGTAAACAATTTCTTCCAAAATGCCTCCTACGCCTCAACCCCTGATAATTACTTAGGACCCATGCCAGTCCTCTTTATTTTTGGCTTACCACGCCATTCTAGTCAGAGACAAGCCATATGCAAATCAGTTTTGGTCCTGCCTTAAATGCAAGGTCCAGTCCTCTTTAGGTGAGAAAGAGGTGTGTAGTAAGCTGCAGTTTTGAGCTTCACTTCAGCTTTTTGCCTGCCACTGTATGGATGCCATTTTTCTTAGGGCTATTGTTGCTATGGTAACATGCTTGCTTTGTTTGCAGTGGTTCCTTTATTTCAGCTTGCTTTGTGCTCAGTCTTGATATATTTGTTGTTGAATACTTCGGAATGCCAAAAAGTAAAGGAGCTGAAATGAGATTCTAAGAAGCCCTCTCCTTATGTCACAGATTGTTATTCTTCTCATATTATTCTATACTCCATATTTTTTCAATATATCTCATATTGCAATTGTGTAAATTTGTTGTAGACTTTGCAATAATAAAGAGACACTTAACCATTATGTTTGCTGGAAGGAGAGAGCGATGGGGTCGTCCCTCTTCCTTGCATGTATTATTATTATTTATTACTATTACAACTTGCAGAGTGCACGGCTACCTCTGAAGGAGGTGTCCCGGCGCTAACAGCAGGTGCAGGGTGGAAGTAACTGGTGGGGATAGCTCTAAGGTAGGCCAAAAAGCCAGGTCATGTATGCTTGGGGGACACTACATGTGCCCCCCTAGCCACATAGCGGTGGCCAATGGGGGACGGGGACCCGATAGGTACCCCACATTTCCGTTTCATCTGCATTTACATGGTAGTGGCACCGCCATGTAAAGGCTGAGGTTAAAGGACATCGTAATTCCTACATTTATGCAGGTGCCTTGCCAGGCATTCCCCCATTGTCAAGATTACAGCCCAACCACTGCCGTGATGGGCTCCTTGAGTCTGTCGGAGGCATCGGTCTTTCCCACTGCTGATGCGCTCCGACCGCTGGTATATTAATCCTGTGGGCAGACTGTTGCTCTGGATATCAGGTGGACCGCTATTGATGGCCTGTTGGAGGTGGTCTGCATAACATCCTAGTGAGGCCCTATGTGATTTCTGCATGCTTGGAGTCTTATAAATTCATGCTTGCATGGTGATAAAGGCTGGTTTTCTCAAGCAAGGTTCAATAATACACTAACTCTTGGCCACTGTCGACCTGAACAAAGCTATACTTGTTTCAGTAAATCTGATTGGTAGCAGATGGAATACCAGAGGACCAAACCCAGGAAGACCCCTCAGTATGCTAGTAAATCCTAATGCTGGGGATAATATTCTGAAACATGACACTGTGAGCCTCATTATGATGTCAGTCGGATTGGCAACCAACTGGCCGTCAGTTGTGGTCTGACCAGCAGCTGGTGTCGTAGTCTAAACTCCGCATTATAATACAGGCGGTCAGAGGCAGAGGTCGGAGGGACCGACCGATCCTTTCTACAGGCTCAGGGTGCCCTTAGGACTGTCAGTTGGAGCGTATTATTTCACAACAGGGGCAGTGCCAGCTCAGGCTCCGCTGTAGGGATTACGATGTCCTTTTCAGACAACCTTTCAATGGCAGCCGTCTGCCATAGAGAGGCTGTCGGGAATGGACTAAGGAGGCCTCCAGCAGGGCCTCCATCCCCCGCAGTCTCTGCTATGAGGCCTGAGTCGCAACACCCATACCCCGTGTGCCAGGCCCCACATGGGGCCTGGCGCATGATACATAGATGTTTGAAAACATAAATCTTTCCAATGCTGCTTGTGCTGTGGCCCTTTTCCGGCAACAGCACAAGCCACAATAGAAAAATGCATGTTCCCGACCACCTCATGGGGGTCGCATGGTAATTTGTTGGATGGAAACGCCAACTACAAGTCGGGTGGTTTCCATTCCGAAACGATGTCGGTAGGGACGCGCAGCCGACCGGTATTGTAATAAGGCCCTGTATGTGGAAATCTCCCTTTGCTCTGATCCTCAGTGGCTCTTCATTTTGAACTTTGCAGAAAGGTTGATCAAACTCTCTGTCAAGCTTTCCGCCTCTGCAACCTTTAATAAGAAAAGGATACTATATTTAACTTGTGTGATGCAATACCAAACTGTTCATCAGATGATGCTATTGCAATGTTCTAAAAGGGTTTGTAGACCACAATGGTGAAAGATAATGCTCCATTTTTATTGGCTTTAAATGAACACCAATGCAGTTCAAGCTTTGGGTAGCATTTAAATTAAGGCAATACTTCCTGAATTTTTGCACAATGAAGTTAAGAGGAGTTTTCTCCTGTGCACTTTGATTGTCTGCTTAACTGGAATTGTGTACCAGACCTGGGGAAGACAGTTTCTTGTTCTTCTCCCACAGGCAGTGGTGTACTCTGCCTCATGTTAGTTCAATCCTTGGCTTTCATTCATGCCCTAAAGTGCAAAAGAATTTTCAGAGTACAGTCACTGTGGAGTCCTGATAGCACTGAAAAGTCAGCGAATTGGGATGCACTCCACTTAGAGCAGAAAAACGAAATAACAAAAATCCTATTCATGGCTGGAATGGTGAATGACACAAATATCAGATCCTAAACACCGTGTGATATGAATTTCTTGTCAAGAATATTGTGTACTAAAATATCAATGCAAGAATATAGGTTATTTGTATATAATTATGTTGTAAAGATTATGTTTGTGTTTAATAGTGCTTATTTAAAAATAGTCGTAATAAATATTGTTTTTCATTTATTTAGTATGTATTTGTTCTTATTTTAGTTTTAGTTGTAAGAATTATTAGTTTATTTGTTTTAATAGTTGTCAATTGAAATGTGTATTTTATATTTGATCTCATTACTTATTTATAGTGCAGTAGTTATCTTATTTTTTTATTGTTAATGCATTTATCGATTTGTTGTTATTTTATTTAATAAAGTGTAATGTGTGTTTTTTTTGTTCTGCTCTAAATGTAATCAGCAATTTAGATAAGGGTTGCTGGTTGTTCGGTTTGTTAGGAAATCATGTGGAATGTTAAATGAATTATATGTTTATAAATGGTGATTTGTTAATGTCACTTAAATATTTAATTGATTATTAGTTATTTTACTAATTTAAGTATAAATTGTGAAATTTCATGTAATTTTTCTAAATATATTTAGTAGTGTAATATTTAGTAGCAGGTTGCTGGGTTTGTAGGGGAAGAGGGTTGGAAGATATTTAAGTTATATATTTTCATTTAATTCTACATTCTTCAAATGTTAAAATTATCAATAAATATGCCATATTTTTTAAAATTTTATAATAATTACTTTTTCAATTGAAATATTTATTAATTGATTGCCTCCATTGCCAAGATTGAATAAGTAATTGTAATTTCTGATTATGATTGCTAAATGAATTTACTATTTAATATTGTATTAACCTGTATTTGTTTAATTTAAGTAGTAATTTAAGGTCATTTTTGTTGTATTTATATTTTAATTAAAATGCTTTTGGTTATAAGGGAGGTAGGTGATGTGTACTAAACATTATGTAATATTTTAATGTGTTTGATATTTCATTTAATGTACAATTTTTATGTTTTTAATTGAAATATTATTTATGTTTTAAATGAAAACTATATTAATCATTTTTTGTTTTTAGGTTTTTTAATTTGTTACAAAAAGTTATGACGCCCACCTCTTGTCCAGCTCTTTTCCTATTGTTGCTTACACTGGATTGAGAATAGAAAATATAACATTTAACATCCTTCCTACTGCTGCTTACATTGGATTAGTATTTGTAAATGTAACCCCTTTGAAGTATAACACCTTCTCTACTGTTGCCTAGATTGGAGGGTAAATAGAAGTAAATAGAAGATTTACCCCTCCAAAATCCAACACTTTTACTGTTTATATAGATTACAGTATTATTAGAAAATGTAATTTGCGTAATGTGTAACAATTCTTTCAATTTTTTTCAATTGTACTTAAATGAATTAATGTTTACATAATACTTAGAAACATATTTGTATGTATTTTTCCCATTAACTTAACTTATTTAATTGTTTTAAATGTTTTTGTAATTTTTTTTCAGTTTTTGTTTATATTAATGTTTTTGTTTAAGTAGAGCTTTTGTTTAAGATATATATAGAATACATTTTATTTAAATACATACATGTTATATAAGTAAATATAAGTATTTATTTTAAAGTTACAATATAATTTACTAAGTTTATATCTCAAATACATTAAAAAAATGTTTAAATGATATGTTTGTCATTTTTTGGATGATATTCTTTTCAACAATATTTTTGACACAATAATTTTGTCATTTACACTACAGGTATAGAAACACAATATTTTGGTAAGCAATTTTCTGGGCACGATGTTCATGCCAGTTAATATGGTTGTTTGCGGTATTCTGTCAATAAAACACTTTGAAAGAGACAGAGGTGTTTGTTCAAACGTTCCTGGCTCATTGGTTAAAACGAAAGTTCCCAACATTGCTAAAATAAATTAATGTCAAACACATTGTAGAACCTAATTTCCCAATTTCCAGGGACCATTATTCCACACCACAAAATGGCATACTTTAAAAGACGAACTTAAAATGTTCCTGAAAATCCATTTGAGTAAAACATTAGTCTAGGGGATACAGAACATATGCAACTATTACCAGTAATTCAATATCCGATGAACATTTTCCTTTGTTGAAAAATTCCTTAATTCAGTCCTATGGAAACCTAGTGAGCATCAGCCCCTGTTCGCTTGCAAGTGAAAACCTCAGGGCGCTACTCAAGAAAAAAAAAAACGACCAAAAGAAGAAATTGAGAACATGCAACATCCTCTCATTCAGTACCAGCCATCAAAGGCACCTTTCTCAGCCTAAAGCATTTTTTTCGTTTTTGAACTTCCTCACTGCAATGATACAGCTAGCATGTATTGTATCTTAGATCCATTACAGACCATTTAGACCCTGGCAGGTAGCTCACCAGCCTGCCAAGTATTTAGAAGCATCATCCATAGCATAGAGCCAAAGGATCATTTAGACCCTGGCAGACAGTCCCCAAGCCTGCCATGTTTTCGGAGGCCCTGACATCCGCAGCCCTAGTGGTCGACTTTAGGCATATTTAAAGATCCTCTTCTCAATGCAGCGCGGACTTTCGTGCTTTTGGGCTGTCAGCATTTTATTTTTATTTATATTTTCAGAAACAAACTCAGCGAGCAGTTTTGTTTTTTAAAGCAGAGTATACCTCGACCTGACATACAGGAAATGTTGTCTCAGCAGACAGAGAACATTGTTTGGTCATCTGCCAGGGTCTGCTATGCCTTTTACGGTAGACACAGGAAGGGGACATCAGTATAACTGCCCACCATGACTAGGGTGGGCCTAACCAACAGTCCTGAAGATTAAGGGATGCTAGGTCAAGTGATTGCAACAGTAGAGACAGATGGACCCTTGCCCCCCAGGCCCCTCCCCCCTCCCTTGCAAAGTGTTTTTTATCCACCATCTCCGAATCATGACAGCGAAACGTTAATTTTAGAGGGGTGGGAACCCGGTCAGTTTATTGCTCTAAAGCACTCTAAATGAGCCCTAGGTTTCAAGGTAAATTTTGCCAAAGGAACAGCCCCAGCCTTACCTGATCACATGCACACAGGAGTTGGTCTCACTTTCAGCCTAGATCCTACGAACAGGCACCTAGTGACCTTCAAGACTGATTGAACAAGGTCAGTAACAGGAATTCTGCCGACAAATGTGTAGTGAAGAAGGTCCACGCACGAAGGATGAAATACAGGATAACTTTATTGAAGATAGTTACATGTACAGCAAGTAGTTAAGTTCTCAAGTGCAGCCTCAACAGGAGCAGCATGTCTGCTGCTCAGCCCATGCCCAACTGTCACTTCACCTCTCTATGTCCCAACATTCCGAATCCATCCAGACTCCAACATTCTATTGGGCACAGAGCACAGGCAATGGCTAAGCAGGAGGAGTAACATACATTACATCACATATGCAGGATACTACAAAATGGTGAAACCCCCGTCACCTCTCCTCAGTGTTCTGCTATACCTATATGATGGTAGTAGTGGCATTTGCAAAGGAGGAGCGTCCACTCATCCAATCGGCCCCACTGCAGTGGTATCTGCTTTTGTGACAGATTGCCATCTACACCATGGTGGCCTTTAATAGATGCTTATAAAGTGCCCCATAGTTGTGGTACGCAACTACCAGCATGTCACTGACATTGAATAGTATGTATTGGGAATGTACTCACATTTGGGAGATGCTTCTCTACCAGTTCCATCGAGCCTGCAGGGCATGATGAAATTGTTGTCACCATTTTGTTTTCTCTGATGCGGCCCCTGCCATGCACTAGAGGATTTTCTAGCAAGAAAATACAATTGAAATGCACAGACCATCCTCTCCTAGTGTGGCACCTTCGCCACACTAGTGTTTGGAATGTCAAGCATTTCTTTATTTGAATAAGTCCCCATTTTCTCACTTTAATAACGTATATGAGATCATGTCAATGCTTACTTGCATTGGCTTACATTGGTAAAACAGGTAAATGCTAATAATTTTCCTTCTATCGGTTTTCTTTAAATTGTTTATGGAAATTAGCTGATTCACTTTTGCTTTAAATTAATATGTTTGGACTTTATTTACTCTTTGAACTCACTTTCTTTTTTAGTTGTGTATGTGTTGGCATCTGCACATTTAAAGAGTAAGATGTGACTTTATTCCATGCAGTTACACAAAGAAATTAGATTACTTTTGTAATGCAATGCAAGGTGGATTGGTGGAATGCTGCTTGTGACCTGGAATGGTATACAGGCCCTAGAAGTTATTTTGTTCCATTATGTGAAGTCCACCTGACATGCTTTTGTGGATGCATTTTGTGAAATTCTCTATCCAAGTCACTAAGGATATTGAACCATCCTGTTATTGCCTAATGCATTCTGGGTGTTGCAGTCTTGTTTTTGGCCTTATTAGACCAACACACTTGCAATCAAAGATTTGTTGGTGAAAAGGTCAGTACTTGAACCAGTGGCCATAATGATCCGTAATAAGATGGTTACCCTATTCAAGCCTTAGGTATTGCTTCACTGCACCATGCCAGTTTTTTTTGCTGCCAATGCTGAAAATACTATGTTAATGATAAAAAGCATTTCTGAACAAGTATTTTTTAAATATGATATTTAACCCTTTCGATGCTGATGACGAGCTCAGCTCGTCATCACCCACGGGTGTCGTGTGCTGATGACGAGCTGAGCTCGTCATGGTGCCACTAAAATGGCATTTTCCAGCACAGGGGGGGGGAAACGCCCAGCAGCCATGTGGTTAAGCCTAAATTCTCCACTTTGTTAATATTTACACTAGGCATTAATTGATTTGGGGCCTTATTACTAGGACCGCCATAGTCGTGGCAGGGTACGCTCAGACGTGAGTCCCTTGCTCACTTGGCCACTTGATTTCTAGATAGCCTGGCTGATGAGGATTATGAATCCAAAACCGGTCCCAGGATGCTTGTTTCCGGTCCAAGGAAGACATGGCTTGGCAGTTCGGGCTGGACTGTTCCCATGAGGCACAGGGTCAGACTGATTTACATATGGCCATGTCTGAACTGGGGTGGCTGAGTGAGCTAAAGAATGGTGGTGGATTAAACCCAGATCAGTTGACTGGGGGTGAGTGTTTGATTTGCTCAAACGCCCCGTCCATCATCCCCGTTTGTATCGCTTTGTTCGCCCTAAATTGGCAGGGTATGCTCAGACGTGAGTCCCTTGCTCACTTGGCCACTGGAGTCAAGATAGCCTGGCTGATGAGGATTATGAATCCGAAACTGGTCCCAGGATGCTTGTTTCCGGTCCAGGGAAGACATGGCTTGGCAGTTCGGGCTGGACTGTTCCCATGAGGCACAGGGTCAGACTGATTTGCATATGGCCATGTCTGAACTGGGGTGGCTGAGTGAGCTAAAGAATGGTGGTGGATTAAACCCAGATCAGTTGACTGGGGGTGAGTGTTTGATTTGCTCAAACTCCCCGTCCATCATCCCCGTTTGTATCGCTTTGTTCGCCCTAAGTTGGCAGGGTATGCTCAGACGTGAGTCCCTTGCTCACTTGGCCACTGGATTCAAGATAGCCTGGCTGATGAGGATTATGAATCTGAAACCGGTCCCAGGATGCTTGTTTCCGTCCAGGGAAGACATGGCTTGGCAGTTCGGGCTGGACTGTTCTCATGAGGCACAGGGTCAGACTGATTTGCATATGGCCATGTCTGAACTGGGGTGGCTGAGTGAACTAAAGAATAATGGTGGATTAAACCCAGATCAGTTGACTGGGGGTGAGTGTTTGATTTGCTCAAACGCTCTGTCCATCATCCCCTTTTGTATCGTTTTAAAAAATGTTTTAGCGCTACGAATGTTTTTTATTTCCCAATCCAACTCAGTAGTAAAATAACTGCCTGCAGCGTTTTGTAGGCACGCACATGCATGTTGCAACACTTGCAAAATGATGCAACTACCGTGTCATAGTACCTTTTTTTAGCTCGAAGAAATGTGGATTACTAGAGGTATTTAAAACACAATATTTAGCAAAATAAGCAATATTTTTTAAGACCTTCAAACCAGTGGCGAAAGAGAGAGTGCATGTCTGTTTGTTTTTTTCTATGTGTGTGTATGACAAAATCCCTGGTGAAATCCAACAGGCACCTCACTTTACCCAACTGAAAGCACCTGTACCCAACTATTTACTAGATAATGCATTTATTCGGGGGGGGGGTGTAACAACTCAAACACCATCTTGTTGACAGGCAAACTATTTAGCAATGCCTACCTTCAATTAACATGAAAGACAGCAATTCAGCCAGCTGCAAAACTCATACATGGTTCTGGAAATGGAAATCCTATCACGCATGAAGGACGGAAGTCTTCCTGTCCATTCAGATGAGTAATCTTTATTCAATGTGACGAAAGAGGTGGACAGGAATATTTAAAATGCAGATTAAAGGTTCAGTCAGTGCTGAAATGCATAGTCTAATTCAAAGAGGCTAAATTCAAGAGGGGGAGGGCTAGAACCAATGGGTACTTTACGAGTATTTGAAACAGGGGAAGGGGGGACAGGGAGCTGGATTTAGGTCCAGTGGCTTGTGCTCTTGAATATTAGAAAAATCACCAAGGAGACTCACTGTTGCCTAGATAAGAGTTAGGAAAGAAGAGAGTCGTTTCTAGAGAAAGGGAAAGTCGTCAATGAGACTTTTACTTCATGCCCTCACACAGCCCGAAAGATGTTATGCTTCGTCATGGGGCGGTGCTCCTCGTCGGGCTGGCTCTGCAATACCCTACGGGTCCCCTGAAGGGTCACTTTGTAGGAGATCTTCTTAGTTATCTAGCCGTGTGCAGGGTAATGTGAGAAGTCAATACTAAAAATGTCTAGAGGGTATCTAAGGTAGACTAGTTTAATGAGGAAGATCCCTCTGTCATAGGTTTAAAGGCCAAAGGGTTGTGTGCTGCTCGAGGGTAGTTATGACCCTCAATAGCTAGACAGGTGTAGTGTTTGTTTAAAAAGGGGATAGGGTTGAAATGTTTCGTGCTGTAGAGTGGTCTCAGGAGGAGATCCTTCGCGCTTCTTTAGGACCATGGGGGGGGAGGGCGATTGAGATGATAGGGAAAAAAGATTATGCGGTGGCCTTATTAGATCATGTAGTGAAACTCGGTGGAGCCAAGTAGTGGTCCTATCTAAAACAACAAAAAAGAGGAAAGCATATAGAGAGTTCAAGAATTCAGTACAGCAATACTACATCATTTCAGAATCAGGGCCCCCAATTGGTGGGCCATGATATCCTAATATGAGCAAAACCCACAACTCACTATTTTCACATGTGGAAGGGTAAGTTGCATAGGAACAAACAACTTAAGAGATAGGCCATCCAATAATGCCAAGCAGTTGTGGTGGCCATATTGACGTAGGCTACCCGATGAATGTTAGGGCTGGAGAGGAGCAGGCTATGATGGATGGTATATGGTTCAAACTGATCATGCAGCGACCGTAGAACCTATAAAGCTAAAAGTGGTCAAGAATCACATTTCCATTGATGCAAAACCTTTTAATCAAAAAGTAACCCGGGGGTAGGAGGGTCCAGGGACAGTTTAATGACCTTAACCTTTTTATTTACGCAGTTTTATATAGCGCAAACTTAACCTGAAGGTATCGGAGCGCTTTACATGAGCTCCAGTTGCATTATAGATTCATTCATTTTTTAGACACGTTGAGATTACGTGATTTTCCCAGAATCACAGGATGTTTGAGCCTTCCGCCAGACTCGAACCTGGTTCCCAGCTTCAAAGTTTCCGTACTAGCCATTAAGCCTTCTCTCCTCAGCCCAGTCTCATGTATGCTTCCTTTCCTTATTGCCTTTCAGTGCGCGCTCTTATGAATGGTAACTCAAGGCGTTCCATCCGTGTTGAGAATGGAAAATATTTGCTGCGGGGATTAACCAATTGTGTGAAGGAAAGTTGGTATCAGACAAGGGGAGGAGTAAGGAGGGAACCAGGGTTGGATTGGTACCGCGGGCACTCAGAAAAAGGCAGAAGGGCCGGTAGCCGAGTTCTAGCTGTGGGCTGCTTTTTTGGGCAGTCCGGGGGCTGTATGTGCTGTTAGGATGCCACCAGCGGCCCAGTGGCTGCCTGAGTGGCCTTTCTCGCGGCAGATGGGTGGAGGTATAACTCCCTTTCTCTCACTGGGCCGGCCCATTAACGTATGCTGATTGAGCGGGGCAGAGGGCCTGAGCACAAGTAGACTAACTTGCATTCATGTGTGGCTCAGCAGTGTGAACTAATCTGTGCATTTTTTATCGATGTGAAGTTAATAAAACATGCCCCCACCGCCTTTTTCTTTTCATAAAACTTTGCTGAAGCAGTGTTTTGCGGAAAGGCAATACGTAAATCTAGGTAACTTTTTTTGGGTGTGCCCGGGGCGATTTTTGTGTTTCGCACTTTCTCATTAGAACTTCCAGAAAGACAATATAAAGGCATTTCATTTAAATGCTGGAGGTTTCAAATCAAAATATGCTACATTTATGGGTGGTAGGGCAAAGTGCTTCATGGTGGGCCAGCGCCGCCGGGGAGGGGGGGGCCCTCCATGTGCTTTGCAGGGGGGCCCCTCAAGTTTTGTTACACCCCTGGGCCACTCAAGCAGTTAGCGCTGTCTTCGGTAACTGTTGCTAGGCTACAATAGACGCTCCTTGTTTCACTGCAGTGCGTGTGGCATCACAACATTGGAGAACGCCTTTGTAGATTCTCACCTTAAGCGTGCTGTCGTCAGTAACCGTTGCTAGGTTACAATAGATGCTTCCTGGTTCTCCGCAAGGCGTGTGGCATCACAACGCTAGAGAACGTGTAGACACGTTGCCCGGATATAGTGAACACGTCACTAAACGCTGCGTGTCTACGTAATCTCCTGGAATAGTGAAAGGATCAACAAATCCTGAATGGCAGCGAGACACAGAATGCGGGTGATCATTTAATGAAATTCTACAGTATAGTCCTAGAAACCTAGCAACACCCAAATAAAATAGTATTAAAATAAAAAAGTAATACATGATTAACCTTTTAAGTAATCAATAAAATAATTATTAATAAATGAATAATGAATTTTAAATTAATCATTACTTAATTAACTTCCCACCGTATTCCCCAACAAATACAACAACCTGCAGGTTGTAAGTGAGCCTTGGGGTGCTGGTTTGCTGTTGTGTGGGGTGTTATGTGGGTGAGTTGTTGTAGAGGCTATTGTTTGTGTGGGAGATGCTCGGAGGTTGCTGTTGGTAAAAAGGCAGTGGATGCAGGTGAAATCTCCCAGCAGGGAGAGAGGCATCCTGGTTCGAGCGAACGGAGAGTGCTATGGCGTATCATAGGGGGGCGATTGGACCAAAGTTTGTGGCCATGGTTACGGTCCAGGAGAGGACTGATGCAACCAGGCTTGCTTTTAGCGAGTGGCTGCCATTAAATAGGTCTTGAGAGGGGCACAGAGACAGTGGGCATGGCAGAAGAAGACATGGAAGAGAACAAACATGTAAGGAGAGCGGGAGGTGGGAAAAGGTGCAGGAGGGTGTGGGGGCAAGATCTCATGGAGGAGGAGAGCTCAAGGGTAAAAAAATAAGTGAGAAAAGAGCTTAAGAAACCACAAAATGGGCAAAAACATGGTGAAAGAGATGAGATTAGGAACGGCTATATAGTTTAGACGCAGCTCCTCTCCATTTTAAAACATCGGAAAATCTACAAAGGTCCAGAAGACAACTAAATATGGGCAGAAAATCCGTTACGCTCGCGGATTTTGCGGATTTTCGGTAAATTCGCAATCCGCGAGATTTGCGAATTTCCCGCAAAATCCGCAAATTCGCACGCAGCGGATTTTTTTTTTCTTGGTGATACAATTTTGCGGCGCGCGGCGTTTACTTCCCGTCATTCATCGTTTGCCGAGTTATTTTTCTTGATATTTTGCGAGTGCTGCGCCATTTTGGATCTTGCTGCGGGATCCCGCGGGAATTTGGCAAGCGCGATTACGTAATCGCGGCTTGCCAACTTTTACAGCGAGAGTTTGTCAACGCGAGTACGCCGTGATCACGTATCGCGGTACTTCACAATTGCGAGCTTTGAGATGCGGCGAGCAGCAACAATCTCGCACACGCGAAAATATAAAATTTGCAATTCTGCACAAGAAATCCACCAGCAAGCAGCATAAACCTTCTTGAAATGATGATTTTTATCTGAATAACTCCTTAGGTTGACATTTGCCTGCACTTTTTTTGCGAGGAGTCCATTTTGGGGAGGGGGGGTGGGAGGAAGGAAGTGCCCCACAGTCTTCAACTTCCTGTTCCTGTCCAGCAGGCTCCTCCCAGTGCTTTGTCCATCTCCTGGTCACTTTTCATTTGGATCTGGAGCTGGAAGGATTACTTTTTGTGGATGCTGCTGGATATTTGGATTTGAGGCCTTTTTGACTTTCTTTGGATCACTTTTGGATTAGAAATTTCACAAGTAAGTTTGTTTGGGGCATTACAGTTGCTGCAACTACAATTTTGGAATTTTCGATTTTTGGGCTGTTTTGGTGCCTTTTGCCCAGGGGTACTCAGTGGTGGGTGCACTGAGTCTTTCTGTGGGGTGTGTTGAATTTAAACATCATGGAAGGGCTGGATGGCTTGGGATTGTGCTGATTTTTCTGTGATTTTCGTTTTTTTGGCCTGTTGTGGCCTTTTCACCCGGGGTAGTGAGTGGTGCATGTGCCTAGTCTTTCTGTGGGTTGTCTTGAATTTAAACATCATGGAGGGGCTGGATCATGGCATGGGATTGTGCCGCCATAAGTGTGGCAGGGTATGCTCAGACGTGAGTCCCTTGCTCACTTTGCCACTGGATTCAAGCAAGCCGGGCTGAAGACGGCTGGAATGCCAGAAACCGGTCCTCGGAAGCTTGTTTCCGGTCCAGGGAAGACATGGCTTGGCAGTTCGGGCTGGACTGTTCCCATGAGGCACAGGGTCAGACTGATTTGCATATAGCCATGTCTGAACTGGGGTGGCAGAGTGGGCTAAAGAACGGTGATGGATTAAACCCAGATCTTTTGACTGGGTGTGAGTGTTTGATTGATTCAGATGCTCCGTCCATCACCACCCCCTTTTGTACCGCTTTTGGCCGCCATAAGTGTGGCAGGGTATGCTCAGACGTGAGTCCCTTGCTCACTTTGCCACTGGATTCAAGCAAGCCGGGCTGAAGACGGCTGGAATGCCAGAAACCGGTCCTCGGAAGCTTGTTTCCGGTCCAGGGAAGACATGGCTTGGCAGTTCGGGCTGGACTGTTCCCATGAGGCACAGGGTCAGACTGATTTGCATATAGCCATGTCTGAACTGGGGTGGCAGAGTGGGCTAAAGAACGGTGATGGATTAAACCCAGATCTTTTGACTGGGTGTGAGTGTTTGATTGATTCAGATGCTCCGTCCATCACCACCCCCTTTTGTACCGCTTTTGGCCGCCATAAGTGTGGCAGGGTATGCTCAGACGTGAGTCCCTTGCTCACTTTGCCACTGGATTCAAGCAAGCCGGGCTGAAGACGGCTGGAATGCCAGAAACCAGTCCTCAGAAGCTTGTTTCCGGTCCAGGGAAGACATGGCTTGGCAGTTCGGGCTGGACTGTTCCCATGAGGCACAGGGTCAGACTGATTTGCATATAGCCATGTCTGAACTGGGGTGGCAGAGTGGGCTAAAGAACGGTGATGGATTAAACCCAGATCTTTTGACTGGGTGTGAGTGTTTGATTGATTCAGATGCTCCGTCCATCACCACCCCCTTTTGTACCGCTTTTGGCCGCCATAAGTGTGGCAGGGTATGCTCAGACGTGAGTCCCTTGCTCACTTTGCCACTGGATTCAAGCAAGCCGGGCTGAAGACGGCTGGAATGCCAGAAACCGGTCCTCGGAAGCTTGTTTCTGGTCCAGGGAAGACATGGCTTGGCAGTTCGGGCTGGACTGTTCCCATGAGGCACAGGGTCAGACTGATTTGCATATAGCCATGTCTGAACTGGGGTGGCAGAGTGGGCTAAAGAACGGTGATGGATTAAACCCAGATCTTTTGACTGGGTGTGAGTGTTTGATTGATTCAGATGCTCCGTCCATCACCACCCCCTTTTGTACCGCTTTTGGCCGCCATAAGTGTGGCAGGGTATGCTCAGACGTGAGTCCCTTGCTCACTTTGCCACTGGATTCAAGCAAGCCGGGCTGAAGACGGCTGGAATGCCAGAAACCGGTCCTCGGAAGCTTGTTTCCGGTCCAGGGAAGACATGGCTTGGCAGTTCGGGCTGGACTGTTCCCATGAGGCACAGGGTCAGACTGATTTGCATATAGCCATGTCTGAACTGGGGTGGCAGAGTGGGCTAAAGAACGGTGATGGATTAAACCCAGATCTTTTGACTGGGTGTGAGTGTTTGATTGATTCAGATGCTCCGTCCATCACCACCCCCTTTTGTACCATTTTGAATTCAGGCAGTGTTCTCAGGCCTGCACCCATTTTGCCTAGCTTTCATCCATTATGCCCTGGGCCCAGGGGTAGTGAGTGGTGCATGTGCCTAGTCTTTCTGTGGGTTGTCTTGAATTTAAACATCATGGAGGGGCTGGATCATGGCATGGGATTGTGCTGATTTTTCTGTGATTTTCGTTTTTTGGGCCTGTTGTGGATGGACAGGCCATGTGGTTGGGGGCCATTTTGAGTGCTGCTACAGGCCCTGGCCATGTGCTGTGATGGAGGGGGTCATTTTGAATGCAGGCAGTGTTCTCAGGCCTGCACCCATTTTGCCTAGCTTTCATCCATTATGCCCAGGGCCCAGGGGTAGTGAGTGGTGCATGTGCCTAGTCTTTCTGTGGGTTGTCTTGAATTTAAACATCATGGAGGGGCTGCATCATGGCATGGGATTGTGCTGATTTTTCTGTGATTTTCGTTTTTTGGGCCTGTTGTGGATGGACAGGCCATGTGGTTGGGGGCCATTTTGAGTGCTGCTACAGGCCCTGGCCATGTGCTGTGATGGAGGGGGCCATTTTGAATGCAGGCAGTGTTTTCAGGCCTGCACCCATTTTGCCTAGCTTTCATCCATTTTGCCCAGGGCCCAGGGGTAGTGAGTGGTGCATGTGCCTAGTCTTTCTGTGGGTTGTCTTGAATTTAAACATCATGGAGGGGCTGGATCATGGCATGGGACTGTGCTGATTTTTCTGTGATTTTCGTTTTTTGGGCCTGTTGTGGATGGACAGGCCATGTGGTTGGGGGCCATTTTGGGTGCTGCTACAGGCCCTGGCCATGTGCTGTGATGGAGGGGGCCATTTTGAATTCAGGCAGGGTTCTCAGGCCTGCACCCATTTTGCCTAGCTTTCATCCATTATGCCCAGGGCCCAGGGGTAGTGAGTGGTGTATGTGCCTAGTCTTTCTGTGGGTTGTCTTGAATTTAAACATCATGGAGGGGCTGGATCATGGCATGGGATTGTGCTGATTTTTCTGTGATTTTCGTTTTTTGGGCCTGTTGTGGATGGACAGGCCATGTGGTTGGGGGCCATTTTGAGTGTTGCTACAGGCCCTGGCCATGTGCTGTGATGGAGGGGGCCATTTTGAATGCAGGCAGTGTTCTCAGGCCTGCACCCATTTTGCCTAGCTTTCATCCATTATGCCCAGGGCCCAGGGGTAGTGAGTGATGCATGTGCCTAGTCTTTCTGTGGGTTGTCTTGAATTTAAACATCATGGAGGGGCTGGATCATGGCATGGGATTGTGCTGATTTTTCTGTGATTTTCGTTTTTTGGGCCTGTTGTGGATGGACAGGCCATGTGGTTGAGGGCCATTTTGAATGCTGCTACAGGCCCTGGCCATGTGCTGTGATGGAGGGGGCCATTTTGAATGCAGGCAGTGTTCTCAGGCCTGCACCCATTTTGCCTAGCTTTCATCCATTATGCCCAGGGCCCAGGGGTAGTGAGTGGTGCATGTGCCTAGTCTTTCTGTGGGTTGTCTTGAATTTAAACATCATGGAGGGGCTGGATCATGGCATGGGATTGTGCTGATTTTTCTGTGATTTTCGTTTTTGGGCCTGTTGTGGATGGACAGGCCATGTGGTTGGGGGCCATTTTGAGTGCTGCTACAGGCCCTGGCCATGTGCTGTGATGGAGGGGGCCATTTTGAATGCAGGCAGTGTTCTCAGGCCTGCACCCATTTTGCCTAGCTTTCATCCATTATGCCCAGGGCCCAGGGGTAGTGAGTGATGCATGTGCCTAGTCTTTCTGTGGGTTGTCTTGAATTTAAACATCATGGAGGGGCTGGATCATGGCATGGGATTGTGCTGATTTTTCTGTGATTTTCGTTTTTTGGGCCTGTTGTGGATGGACAGGCCATGTGGTTGAGGGCCATTTTGAATGCTGCTACAGGCCCTGGCCATGTGCTGTGATGGAGGGGGCCATTTTGAATGCAGGCAGTGTTCTCAGGCCTGCACCCATTTTGCCTAGCTTTCATCCATTATGCCCAGGGCCCAGGGGTAGTGAGTGGTGCATGTGCCTAGTCTTTCTGTGGGTTGTCTTGAATTTAAACATCATGGAGGGGCTGGATCATGGCATGGGATTGTGCTGATTTTTCTGTGATTTTCGTTTTTTGGGCCTGTTGTGGATGGACAGGCCATGTGGTTGGGGGCCATTTTGGGTGCTGCTACAGGCCCTGGCCATGTGCTGTGATGGATGGGGCCATTTTGAATTCAGGCAGGGTTCTCAGGCCTGCACCCATTTTGCCTAGCTTTCATCCATTATGCCCAGGGCCCAGGGGTAGTGAGTGGTGTATGTGCCTAGTCTTTCTGTGGGTTGTCTTGAATTTAAACATCATGGAGGGGCTGGATCATGGCATGGGATTGTGCTGATTTTTCTGTGATTTTCGTTTTTTGGGCCTGTTGTGGATGGACAGGCCATGTGGTTGGGGGCCATTTTGAGTGCTGCTACAGGCCCTGGCCATGTGCTGTGATGGAGGGGCCATTTTGAATGCAGGCAGTGTTCTCAGGCCTGCACCCATTTTTCCTAGCTTTCATCCATTATGCCCAGGCCCAGGGGTAGTGAGTGGTGCATGTGCCTAGTCTTTCTGTGGGTTGTCTTGAATTTAAACATCATGGAGGGGCTGGATCATGGCATGGGATTGTGCTGATTTTTCTGTGATTTTCGTTTTTTGGGCCTGTTGTGGATGGACAGGCCATGTAGTTGGGGGCCATTTTGAGTGTTGCTACAGGCCCTGGCCATGTGCTGTGATGGAGGGGGCCATTTTCAATGCAGGCAGTGTTCTCAGGCCTGCACCCATTTTGCCTAGCTTTCATCCATTATGCCCAGGGCCCAGGGGTAGTGAGTGATGCATGTGCCTAGTCTTTCTGTGGGTTGTCTTGAATTTAAACATCATGGAGGGGCTGGATCATGGCATGGGATTGTGCTGATTTTTCTGTGATTTTCGTTTTTTGGGCCTGTTGTGGATGGACAGGCCATGTGGTTGAGGGCCATTTTGAATGCTGCTACAGGCCCTGGCCATGTGCTGTGATGGAGGGGGCCATTTTGAATGCAGGCAGTGTTCTCAGGCCTGCACCCATTTTGCCTAGCTTTCATCCATTATGCCCAGGGCCCAGGGGTAGTGAGTGGTGCATGTGCCTAGTCTTTCTGTGGGTTGTCTTGAATTTAAACATCATGGAGGGGCTGGATCATGGCATGGGATTGTGCTGATTTTTCTGTGATTTTCGTTTTTTGGGCCTGTTGTGGATGGACAGGCCATGTGGTTGGGGGCCATTTTGAGTGCTGCTACAGGCCCTGGCCATGTGCTGTGATGGAGGGGGCCATTTTGAATGCAGGCAGTGTTCTCAGGCCTGCACCCATTTTGCCTAGCTTTCATCCATTATGCCCAGGGCCCAGGGGTAGTGAGTGATGCATGTGCCTAGTCTTTCTGTGGGTTGTCTTGAATTTAAACATCATGGAGGGGCTGGATGATGGCATGGGATTGTGCTGATTTTTCTGTGATTTTCGTTTTTTGGGCCTGTTGTGGATGGACAGGCCATGTGGTTGAGGGCCATTTTGAATGCTGCTACAGGCCCTGGCCATGTGCTGTGATGGAGGGGGCCATTTTGAATGCAGGCAGTGTTCTCAGGCCTGCACCCATTTTGCCTAGCTTTCATCCATTATGCCCAGGGCCCAGGGGTAGTGAGTGGTGCATGTGCCTAGTCTTTCTGTGGGTTGTCTTGAATTTAAACATCATGGAGGGGCTGGATCATGGCATGGGATTGTGCGGATTTTTCTGTGATTTTCGTTTTTTGGGCCTGTTGTTGTGGCCTTTTCACCTGCGGTAGTTACTAGTGAGTGTTGCATGTGCCTAGTCTTTCTGTGGGGTGTCTTGAATGTAAGCATCATGGAGGGCATGGGATTGTGCTGATTTTTCTGTTTTTTTTCGATTTTTTTGGGGTGTATAACTGAACTGATGTTCCTCTGTCTTCCATTGCTTTTAGGTGCACAAGACTCAAGAGAACCACCAGTGCCAGGAAGAAGTCCTGCAGCGGTGTGTGTGTGCAGCATAACGTCACGCGACGTCACGTCTGGCCTCAGACAACTCTACAATTCGTGCAACTGCGGCCTGCTGTCTGACCTGCTCTGAAGAAGATGGCCCCAAAAAAAGGTCTCCGTAGCTCCTCTAGCAAGAAAGTTGCTAGTAAGGAGCAGAAGAAGCAAGTTACCAAGGAGGCTGGTGTGCCGGCCGCCGCGTTTTTTGGGAGCAAAAAAAAAAGTACGCCTGTAGCAGCAGTAGGATCTGCTGGGGACCAAGCTGGGAGCAGCACCCCCGCTCCATTGGGTTCAGTGCTTCCACCACCACGCCAACTTAAGTCAAAGCCCTTGAGTGCTTCAGAGGCAGTCAGTGTACTTCTCCAATCACCATCGACCAGTGATGTTGGCTCATCGCAAGAAAGTAGCAGCAATGTCCCTGAATCAACACAGGTTGTTGTAACTCATCTGACAAGTGTTGAACAACCACAGCCGCAACAACAACACCATGTGCAAGTACAAGCCCAAGTACATGTGGAAGGAGAGGCAGCGCAAGGAGATGCCCAAGCAGAGGTGCATGGAGGGTCACAAGTGCCCACAATAGTTGTTCCTCCCGAAGTAGGGGAACATCAGGAAATCGACAATCAAGCCGAGGTATCATTGGAAGCCACTCCTCCTGATGATCATTCATTGTCTTCCACATCCCTAGCAAGGAAAAGATCAAGGGGGGTGTCTACATCTTCTTCAAGCCCACCTCCTTCTGATGAACTGGATGAAAATTGGGAACCACCACGGCCGTCTAAGAGTGAGGCACACCATGATCTGACAAAGGTACCTAAGCGTAAAAGGAAGGTCGTCGAAAAACTCATAGCTATGGAGTGTGATGAGGCTCAACAAGAAGTGAGGGATACTGCTGCTGATGAAGCCTCTCACGATGACGACGAGCCAGTCATCATAAAGGTCACTGCAGCCCCAGCGGGCATGCAGCAAAGAGACATTTTGACCCTATCCCGAGAAGCTGCTGAGCGTGATGATGATGTCGACGAGGAGGCAATGGAAATGGAAACACAACAATCATTAGATTTGGAGTTAACTAGTACACCAACACCTACCGCTTCCATATTTCTTTTTCGCAAGAAGGGACCTCCATCCACCTCGACCTCAATTAGTGGTGGTGAAAGTGCAAAACGTACTGAAGTTCGGCAATCCACATCCTCCACTTCATCTGGCATTAGCAGCAGGACCACCACCACCAGTATCGCCGCCTCCTCCGGCCCCCAAAGACATTTCAAGTCTCCAGTTTGGGACTTCTTTAGTGTTTGCCCAAAAAAGGAAAACGTAGCCATTTGTAGCATTTGTAAGCTTCGAGTTAGTCGTGGTAAGTTTGGTACCAACTATGGTACCGGAGGCCAGAGAGGTCATCTTAGGAGAACGCACGCTGTCCAATGGTTTGCGCACCTAGAGGCGGTCAAGGAAGCCCGAATTGCACGTAATGAAAACGTTGATTTTTCATCTGATGATGACGAGGAGGAAGAAGACGATTCAAACACTTCACTTACACCCAGTACCCCTGTCAGCAGCACACCCCATGTGAGCCACACTAAGAGTGTGGGAGAGAGTTAGACATCAATGCGAAAAAGTTCATCAGCGAGCGTAACTGGGTCGAAGATATCATCATCATCCTGTAAATCCTTGGTCCAGGGCAACATTAAAAAGATGTTGTTTACAGAAGCGCAATATGACCGCAACCATCCACTGACGCGTCTGTATAACACTAAGCTGGCTAAAATGCTAGCTCTGGACCTTCTCCCTTTTTCTTTTGTAGAAGGGGTTGGTTTTCTAGAATTAGTGGCAGCGCTCTGCCCTAAATGGAAGGTTCCTAGCTGGTTCTATTTTGCCCGAGTTGCGGTTCCAGCACTACATGAAGATGTTCTGAAGGTGATTGGGGCAGCTTTGCAGAAGAGTGCTCTTCACACTATACATCTGACAACAGACATGTGGACCAGTGGCGCAGGTGCTGATTACATGTGCATCACTGCACACTGGGTCTCTTTTTCAGGGGCTAAAGCAAAGCTAAACGCAGGTGTTGACCCGGACATTGTTTTTAAAGCTGCTCGGAAACATGCAACACTAGCCATGTTTGGTTTGGAGAAACGTCACACAGCACAAAACATTTTGGATGTCTTCAACACAAAGGTCCTTGACTGGCTGTCCCCAAAAAAACGCCAGGTTGGTTATGTTTCCACGGACAATGGCTCCAATATAGTTAAGGCCATGCAGCTGAGTGACTATTTCAGAGTGCCGTGTTTGGCGCACTGTATAAACCTGGTTGTCAAAAAATTCTTGGGTGATAAAGACAGTGCAGCGTACAGAGTAGTGGAGACCTGCCGAAAAATTTGCAACCATTTCAGCCATTCTTTTAAGGCCCGGAAGCATCTGAGGAGCCTGCTATATGAACGTCAAATGCCAGTGAAAGCACTCATCCAGGAGGTGGTAACACGTTGGAACTCAACCTTCTACATGCTTGAGCGTCTGTATGAGCAGTATACGGTACTCGATCACTATTTCTTAACACAGGGTACAGCTCAGAAGGAGGACCTGAGGATGGGTGCGGCGCAATGGAACATAGTTAAAAGCCTGACACGCATGCTTCGTCCTTTTGAGTTCTTCACGCGTGCAGTCAGCAAGGAGGACTGTAATTTGGGAAAAGCTATCCCATTGTTGTACATGCTGGAGCACCAACTGAAGGAGGTGTGTTCTGTGTTTGAAAAAGATGAAAAAAACCAAGACCCTTTTGTTCTGGCTGAGAAATTATTAGAGCACCTACAAGGTGATGAACGTCTTAAAATGATCCACTCAAACCAGCATTACATTTGTGCTACTATTCTGGATCCACGCTACAAAAAGGCGCTGGCAGGCCAAGCATTCTTTCCTTTTGCTGATGAAGATGTTACAAAGTACAAACAGTGGATAGCCTCCTCAGCCAAGAGGTTTGAAAGAGAACGGCAGCAAATTGAAGGAAAAGGCAGTACATCAGCATCAGCAGGCCATCCCCAGTCACAACAATCCACTTCTGCACCTGTGGCTGCGGCACAAGTGACCTCTCAGCCGTTAAAGAGACCGGCAACCGGATCATCTGCACCACCAGACACAACAGTAACATTGGAGGCTGAAGAGGATTGGCTAGCTCGGCTTGGGTTTGGTTCTCAAAAGGTCACAGCAACAGCTAAGCAAAGTGGAGGAACCTTGGAGGAGAACCTTGATTCGATGGTCAAGGACTATCTGAATGACTCAACAGAGGTCTATGTTAATGCTGACCCATTGGCGTATTGGCATGGGAAAAAAGAATTGTGGCCACAGCTCACCAACCTGGCTTTAAACTACTTGTCTTGCCCACTCGCAAGTGTGTCTTCTGAACGTGTTTTCAGTGCTGCTGGTGGCATTGTAACTTCCAAACGGAGCCGCCTCTCGCCCAAAAATGTGGAGAGGTTAACAATGATCAAGATGAATCAGCACCTCATACCACCAGATTTCAGAGTACGAGAAAGTGCGCCGGATGAAGACGAGGTGGACAGCAACATAGATGAGGGAATTTCTTCTCTGTCAGGTGACACTGACCTCACCCTGCCTGAATTCGCAGAGTATGATGACGAAGCCTTATTCTTATTCACGGACCGTGATACCGAGCCCTGAAAATGAGACAACGAATCAATAACTTTCTTTTTCGTCCTTATTCACTTTTATTACTGTGTGTCTGTCTTTCTTTGTTGTGCACAGTTAATATAATTCAAACTTTAATCAGATAATCACAAAAACAAGCCCATCAGCAGAACTGTCTTCACTTGTTTGCTAATTGATTTGAAGGTGCCGCAGTCTGCATTCCTCAGGTTCACAAGTTCAGAAGAACATGCTCCTCTATCCTCCTCCTCCAGACTCCTATTTCCATCGAAGCAGAGGGCTGGTTTACGCCCAATGAAGAAAGACTCAGCACTTGTGGGGGTGTTGTTCTACCTCTTTGCAGGGGAGTTGACGGCTCTGGGGCCATTGCTGGGAAGCTCTAATACCGGATAAAAGTGGTTTGGACCAAATCCGAGGCGGACATTTTTTTGTGTTTTTGCTGACTTGCTTGCCTTTGAGGTGCTCTTAGGGGGGGTTCTGTCTGTTTGTGGGTGAGTTTCGGGGTCTGTCAGCACTGCTGGGACACTCTAATCTTGATTGCATTTGCTTTTCAGGAAATCCGTGGTGGCAAACCGGACGTATGGCCTAGCTACGCAGCGCGTTTGGACCGAAGGCCGAGAAATATTGTCGGGATCTAGCTCAGCGCGCCTGCCCAATAAACTACATTTCCCGACTATCATGGGCGCGGGACTGCATTACCCAGAATTCCCGGCGGGAATCACAGGATATCTCTGGGCCAAACCGGAAGACCGGTGCTAGTGATTCATCCTGGGTTCAGGGGCGGCGGCTGCTCCTCGGACCGGCGTTATCAAGAGACTTCGAGTGTTCCTGTTTTACCGGTATTCGAGAGCCGTATTATCTGTTCATTTGTAGCGCGCTGGCTAGCGCGCTCCGTGATATATTGCCTTCGTGTGGAGGTTCTTAGTATAAGGAATTAAGGACAACGTTTTGTGTTGATTTCTGCCTCGTGGCTGCGAGGGAACATTGATTTATCTTGAGGGCTTCGCTCTATTTCTTGGAAGGTTCCCTGGAGTGTGAGTGCTTTATTGGTAT
Organism: Lissotriton vulgaris; assembly: GCF_964263255.1. Lineage (NCBI taxonomy): Eukaryota > Metazoa > Chordata > Amphibia > Caudata > Salamandridae > Lissotriton > Lissotriton vulgaris. Next base: position 1,655,826,028 of record NC_141687.1, read on the forward strand.
TAAGAACATGCAAGTGGCGGAGTGCAGGGGGGGATTGTAGGACCTCCGCACTGCCGTCACGAATCCTTGGTCTAGGATTCCGTACATTATAGATTGTGGAAAAAACAAGTACCAAAGCGGAGTGAGGTAGTGAAGGAACTACACACTGCCGTGTTTGGTTATATCGAGTGCACAGCTAACTATATATCTAAAACTTGTGGATTAAAATACCAAAGCGGAGTGTGGTAGTAAAGGAACTACACACTGCCGTGTTTGGGTATTCTTGAGAGTACAACAGAAATAAGGGAAATAACAGTGTCCTTTATATATATGACAGAGTGAATTATTGACTATCATTTAAGCACAGGAGTGCTCCTTCATTTTTACTTTGGAAACATTTACAACTCCTTTGTTAACACAGTGGGGTATGTTTAGGTCTGCGTTTAAGGCTTTTACTCATTTACAACCAGGCTTGTTGGTAATACCTTTTCTCTTGTGTTGATCAGGAAGGAAGGAAGACGGGAGATACAGCAATAGGGTGGTGTAGAGTCATTCATTTGCAGGTGAATACATGGGGGTATGGAATTAGTGAGAACTAATGAGAGTAGGATTAAGTAATGTATTAATCTATGTACTTTTGTCTTCCAGTTTCTTTATCCCTGCTGCCCCTTCCTTCTTCTCTTTATTCTTTCTGGGTTTTTTCCCTTTTGGGGTTTTTTCCCTCGCCGTATCGTCTGAGCACCCTGTGTTTCTACTTCAGGGTGATCGGTCGGTCCGGAGGTGGAGCATTGTTGCTGCACGTGGATCCTGCGGAGTGCAAAACCTTACAAATATTGTAAGTAGGAGATGTTGCTTTTGGCCTGTTTGGGGGTGTGATGCTTTTTGGCGGGTGGGTTGGCGGGTCTTGGGCCATTCCTGGGAAGGTCTAATACCGGGTAGGAGTGGTTGGGACAAAATCCACGCCGATTTTTTTTTGTTATTTCTGACATTTTGCTCAATGTAGAGTTTTCGGGGGCCTGTTTGGGGGGCTTCCTGGTGTTTGTGGGTGGGTTTCGGGGTCTGTCAACACTGCTGGGACACTCTAATCTTGATTGCATTTGCTTTTCTGGAAATCCGTGGTGGCAAACCGGACTTATGGCCTAGGTACGCAGCCCGTTTGGACCGAAGGCCGAGAAATATTCTAAGTAGGAGATGTTGCTTTTGGCCTGTTTGGGGGTGTGATGCTTTTTGGCGGGTGGGTTGGCGGGTCTTGGGCCATTCCTGGGAAGGTCTAATACCGGGTAGAAGTGGTTGGGACAAAATCCACGCCGTTTTTTTTTGCTATTTCTGACATTTTGCTCAATGTAGCGTTTTCGGGGGCCTGTTTGGGGGGCTTCCTGGTGTTTATGGGTGGGTTTCGGGGTCTGGGAGCACTGCTGGCTATGGATACTTTACTTTGCAAGAGGTTTGAAGCAAATCCATGGTGGCAGAGGGAAGTTAGGGCCTAGCTGCAGAGCGCGCGCGGAGTGATTTTGGAAATTTGGGGAAAAATGACTAAGTCCCCATTTTTTGTACTTTTGCTCTTTGGCTGTTTGGGGGTCTTCTACTCGTTTTCTCCTGGGTTGACGGCTCTGGGGCCATTGCTGGGAAGCTCTAATACCGGATAAAAGTGGTTTGGACCAAATCCGAGGCAGAATTTCTTTTGTGTTCAGCTGACTTGCTTGCCTTTGAGGTGCTCTTAGGGGGGGTTCCGTCTGTTTGTGGGTGAGTTTCGGGGTCTGTCAGCACTGCTGGGACACTCTAATCTTGATTGCATTTGCTTTTCAGGAAATCCGTGGTGGCAAACCGGACTTATGGCCTAGCTACGCAGTGCGTTTGGGCCGAAGGCCGAGAAATATTGTAAGTAGATGTTGCTTTTGGCCTGTTTGGGGGTGTTATGCTTTTTGGCGGGTGGGTTGGCGGGTCTTGGGCCATTCCTGGGAAGGTCTAATACCGGGTAGAAGTGGTTGGGACAAAATCCACGCTGATTTTTTTTTTGCTATTTCTGACATTTTGCTCAATGTAGCGTTTTCGGGGGCCTGTTTAGGGGGCTTCCTGGTGTTTGTGGGTGGGTTTCGGGGTCTGGGAACACTGCTGGCTATGGATACTTTACTTTGCAAGAGGTTTGAAGCAAATCCATGGTGGCAGAGGGGAGTTAGGGCCTAGCTGCAGAGCGCACGCGGAGTGATTTGGGAAATTTGGGAAAAAATGACTAGTCCCCATTTTTGTACTTTTGCTCTTTGGCTGTTTGGGGGTCTTCTACTCGTTTTCTCCTGGGTTGACGACTCTGGGGCCATTGCTGGGAAGCTCTAATACCGGATAAAAGTGGTTTGGGCCAAATCCGAGGCAGAATTTTTTTTGTGTTTTTGCTAACTTGCTTGCCTTTGAGGTGCTCTTAGGGGGGGTTCCGTCTGTTTGTGGGTGAGTTTCGGGGTCTTTCAGCACTGCTGGGACACTCTAATCTTGATTGCATTTGCTTTTCAGGAAATCCGTGGTGGCAAACCGGACTTATGGCCTAGCTACGCAGCGCGTTTGGACCGAAGGCCGAGAAATATTGTAAGTAGGAGATGTTGCTTTTGGCCTGTTTGGGGGTGTTATGCTTTTTGACGGGTAGGTTGGCGGGTCTTGGGCCATTCCTGGGAAGGTCTAATACCGGGTAGAAGTGGTTGGGACAAAATCCACGCCGAAAAGCCTTTTGGCACTTTTTGTAACTTAGGGTTCGTTAGGGTTAGCCCTAGCAGCAGGATTGCATGTGTTTCGGGGTGTTCTAGATTTTTGCAACTGAGTTCTGGGGTCTTAGAGCACTCGTGAGAATGTGTAATTTTGGTTGCAAGTCATTTGAAGAAAATCCATGGTGGGAAAGGGGGGATTTGGCATAGTTAAAGAAAGCCTTTGCCACTATTCTTAACTTAGGGTTCGTTAGGGTTAGCAGTATTTCTATTGCATGTGTTTGGGTGGGGGGGTTTTCGAGTCTTGGAGCGATGCTGGCTATGGATACTTTTGCTTGGTTGCTTGCAAGTGGTTTGAATGCACTCCACGGTGGGTAAGGGGGTATTTGGGCCTACTTTTACTTTCAAAGTACGTTTTGTCACCAGTTTTCTGCTAGGCCTCGTTTTTTGCGATTTGATTGGGGGTCTTCTACATTTTTGCGACTGGCTTTAGTAAGGGTCTGGGTGGGAGCACTGCTGGGAAGATCTAATTTTGTTCTAAAACACAGTTTACAGTACACCTAGCTTGAGGGGAAAGATCCGCTACATTAATTTGCCCATACTTATTTATCCTTCAAAAGGTGACTCAGACAGTGTACGCACTGTCAAAAATATTGTACTGTCTACTAGGAAAATTAATGTGTGACTTTTTGCACTCCACAGCCTACATACCTTATATTTATTTATCAGTGGTGTTGTAATATTATATCACTTCCTGTTTTTCGTTGAATAATTACAGGCCGGGTTTCAGTCTGTGCAATGGGGAAAAAAGGATGGAGTCAGGCTTCACATTAGCGAGCCGCAATTCAGCATCCGCCAGGCAAGCAGTGGACAGGGTGTCTTCTGGTCACCAACATTGATGGACGAAGCGTCAGATGGAATGGAGGAGTGCCGCTAATAAGAGGAATTTTTTTTCTGCATGCAACTTACTTACCAAATTCAACAGGACAACTACAACAACATACAGATACAGTATCCATTGTGTTTTTCTATGACTGTGACTGCATTTCTTGGATCTCTCTCTGCTTCTAAATTGATCCCTTAACACATCACTTAGTCCACTCCACTATCACATCTGCACCACACATAGTCATTTGTAAGTGCTCCTACGTAATTCGCAAGTCGCAGCACGCCCCAGCCCGTTGAGGACTGGGATGGCCCCAATGATGAAGCATGTCACCAAGGGGCAACCCTGGTGAGTGAGGGGACACCTAGAAAAAGAGCAATTTCTCCTTTTCTATCTACTACACCTTCCAGACCAACCCCATTGAGTGTTGTGAATGGATTTATAGTGACCAGCAAGGCTCTCAAGTATCTGGCAACAGAGACCTTATGTTGAATATAGTTATCAATAATTCCACACACGCCCTGTAATATCGCATTCTTTCTTCCACAGTTGTCGAAAGTGCTACTTACTTTTCACTGACATGCATTCAGTAGTGCATGCACTTTCAAAGATTGATGGATAGGTTTGTACCCAAAGATTTGTTTATGTTCAATTGTTTGTCCATGCTGTGCTTTTTTTACAGGGTGTCTTCTGGTGGTGACCAACATCGATGGACGAAGCGTCAGCTGCAATGGAGGAGTGGCGCTAATAAGAGGAATTTTTTTCTGCATGCAACTTACTTACCAAATTCAACAGGACAACTACAACAACATACAGATACAGTATCCATTGTGTTTTTCTAGGACTGTGACTGCATTTCTTGGATCTCTCTCTCTGCTTCTAAATTGATCCTTTAACACATCACTTAGTCCACTCCACTATCACATCTGCACCACACATAGTCATTTGTAAGTGCTCCTACGTAATTCGCACGTCGCAGCACGCCCCAGCCCGTAGAGGACTGGGATGGCCCCAATGATGAAGCATGTCACCAATTGGCAACCCTGGTGAGTGAGGGGACACCTAGAAAAAGAGCAATTTCTCCTTTTCTATCTACTACACCTTCCAGACCAACCCCATTGAGTGTTGTGAATGGATTTATAGTGACCAGCAAGGCTCTCAGGTATCTGGCAACAGAGACCTTATGTTGAATATAGTTATCAATAATTCCACACACGCCCTGTACTGTCGCATTCTTTCTTCCACAGTTGTCGAAAGTACTACTTACTTTTCACTGACATGCATGCAGTAGTGCATGCACTTTCAAAGATTGATGGATAGGTTTGTACCCAAAGATTTGTTTATGTTCAATTGTTTGTCCATGCTGTGCTTTTTTTACAGGGTGTCTTCTGGTGGTGACCAACATCGATGGACGAGGCGTCATCTGCAATGGAGGAGTGCCGCTAATAAGAGGAATTTTTTTCTGCATGCAACTTACTTACCAAATTCAACAGGACAACTACAACAACATACAGATACAGTATCCATTGTGTTTTTCTAAGACTGTGACTGCATTTCTTGGATCTCTCTCTGCTTCTAAATTGATCCTTTAACACATCACTTTGTCCACTCCACTATCACATCTGCACCACACATAGTCATTTGTAAGTGCTCCTACGTAATTCGCAAGTCGCAGCACGCCCCAGCCCGTAGAGGACTGGGATGGCCCCAATGATGAAGCATGTCACCAAGGGGCAACCCTGGTGAGTGAGGGGACACCTAGAAAAAGAGCAATTTCTCCTTTTCTATCTACTACACCTTCCAGACCAACCCCATTGAGTGTTGTGAATGGATTTATAGTGACCAGCAAGGCTCTCAGGTATCTGGCAACAGAGACCTTATGTTGAATATAGTTATCAATAATTCCACACACGCCCTGTACTGTCGCATTCTTTCTTCCACAGTTGTCGAAAGTACTACTTACTTTTCACTGACATGCATGCAGTAGTGCATGCACTTTCAAAGATTGATGGATAGGTTTGTACCCAAAGATTTGTTTATGTTCAATTGTTTGTCCATGCTGTGCTTTTTTACAGGGTGTCTTCTGGTGGTGACCAACATCGATGGACGAAGCGTCAGCTGCAATGGAGGAGTGCCGCTAATAAGAGGATTTTTTTTCTGCATGCATCTTACTTACCAAATTCAACAGGACAACTACAACAACATACAGATACAGTATCCATTGTGTTTTTCTAGGACTGTGACTGCATTTCTTGGATCTCTCTCTGCTTCTAAATTGATCCTTTAACACATCACTTAGTCCACTCCACTATCACATCTGCACCACACATAGTCATTTGTAAGTGCTCCTACGTAATTCGCAAGTCGCAGCACGCCCCAGCCCGTAGAGGACTGGGATGGCCCCAATGATGAAGCATGTCACCAAGGGGCAACCCTGGTGAGTGAGGGGACACCTAGAAAAAGAGCAATTTCTCCTTTTCTATCTACTATACCTTCCAGACGAACCCCATTGAGTGTTGTGAATGGATTTATAGTGACCAGCAAGGCTCTCAGGTATCTGGCAACAGAGACCTTATCTTGAATATAGTTATCAATATTTCCACACACGCCCTGTACTGTCGCATTCTTTCTTCCACAGTTGTCGTAAGTACTACTTACTTTTCACTGACATGCATGCAGTAGTGCATGCACTTTCAAAGATTGATGGATAGGTTTGTACCCAAAGATTTGTTTATGTTCACAATTGTTTGTCCATGCTGTGTATTTTTTCTTGTCTCACAAAACCTTTCCCAAAAACCCCTGTACCCATCCATTTTTCAACCCCTAACCCTCTTCCCCCGGGCTGTGTGGTTTTGATTGATGTGTGACTAAATTACAGCAATAAATCCACGCACTTGCTGGGGAGGATAAGGTGATACCAACAGGCTGGTGAAGAAATCCGAGGATATATTCTTACTCTGCTTGACAAAGACCCATGGCTAATGTCAAAGAACTTCAACCGAATTAGTAGTTATACTTTACCATTTGTTAAGCTACAATGTGGCACTGTTCTAGTGTACTGTCACCTGCTATATTCTCTATTGTACCGTTGTATTGCTCAGGAGGACAAACCAGATTTCATTTTCTTTTTTTTCATAGGCATGCAACTGCCACTGTGTCACACCACTAGTACCACCGCTATGAGGAAATTTTATCCGCCCAGGATTGCCAACCTTATTCGTTGTTTCCCGTGGAGCCAGCCTTGGGCCTAGCCCTACTTGCAAACAGAAATTACAGGTAAGATAGGCGTTTGGTTGGAGGTAGTATAATGGAGTATTAGGAGAGACGAGAGATTGACGGTAGTACTACTAAAGTCCTAGGACTATTCAGGAAAACAATTTTACTGTTAAACCCCCACCCACCAGACTCAAAAGCAGTAAAAAACAGGTATGGTCAGATAAAGTTTCAAAAATTATATTTTTATAGCCCTAACAAAATAATCTCCCGCAAGACCCTCCCTAACCCCAACGATTGTCATTCAAAAGTCCCCAAAAAACCCAACTCCCAATTCCCACCCCTCAAAAGTCTCTAAAAAAGGGGCAAGGGACACTATGGCAGGGTGCTGTTGGCTTTAGCAGCCAGGGCATCATGCTCCTTGCGGAGGGTGGCAAGTTCGAAGCGGAGGCCCTCCACCAAGTTCTTATAGTTCAGGACCTCCTGCTCCAGGTAGGACAGTCTGAGGGATAAGCGGCGCCGGTGTGCCTTGCAAATCCTGTGGGGGGCAGCTGCTGTCTTTGCTGCTCGGCGTTGGCGTTTGGCTTTGGTAGCCCGGCTCCGTACCGCTGGAGCACTGCGCTGGCTGGCAGCCCGCAAGGAGGAGGATGCAGCTGTCCCAGTGGACGTTGTTGTTGTACCAGACTGCGTCTCCTCCTCCTCCAGGGCCACCAGCCGCCGATATTCAGCGACAGTGGCATCCAGCCTCCGTTGCCGGCCCATTCGAGCCAGCTCCTTCCTCCTTGATGGTGTCTCGGATTTGGAAGGAGCAACTACATGAAGAAAGAAAGACATAGTCTGTAACCAATGCTCCTTAAGATTAACACAAAATGATTGAGCAGAAAGTTGTCACAGTACAAGTAGCAAATTGAAAGCACAGTACATAACTATTGAGGACAGTATCTATGTAACCTCCGACTTCTTCATCCTTGCCCTCACATTAGTGGGAGTTTAAGGAACAAATTCTACAAGCACTATGGACTTCCATTACAGCCGACTATGACAGTACACCAGTCTTATTCTTCTTCTTCTCTCTTGTTTAGGAAAATTGGTACGTTATCTTATGCAAGCCGGCATAATGCCAGCGCAGTGAACTTGCACCCGAGAAAAACAGACGCACACCATGGTGAGTGAGACAGACTTGCGTTACTGTACCGGTCCAGTACATGCAGGTGGTGAAGCTCTTACTTTTCTATTACGGGTGGGCCTGAGAATACTCTGTTAAAAGGGCTACTGCTTAATTAATTTAGCTTTCACCCTACAGTGCAAATGAGTATTAGAAAAGGAAAATAAAGAAGCTAAATAATCTGATTATCTATCACTTCACATGGGATGTATTTGATGACATATGGGATGACTTTAGGTGCTTTGCTTATTATTGAGTGAACAGTGATACCCCCACACATGAATGACGTACTACTACTAAACTAAAGTTATTAAGAGAGGTAGGGAGTGTCCACCGTAATAACCGGATATATGCTGTGCTTGCAGTTGCAATACAAACTACTGCTACTATTCATGGTAGTATTTGGACAAAATTACAAATTCTTTTCCTTGCCTTTCCTACACTGGAACGGACATGCGGGTGCGGTGTTACATGCTCTTCAAAGTAACACTTAGTTCATCCAGTGACCGTCTACTCTCTCTAGATACACATATGCTATCTAAGAGTCAGATAGTACCATGAATGATCCAGGCATCCATCCATTCAAAGTATATGCACACATACACTTTCTGTTTCACCCACCCAGGCTGTTCTCCTTACACCCATCCTTGCTTCATCATTCACCCAGCCATGCACCATACCATATTCTTTCCTTCCCAGCCACCTCGGGTACCAAGCAAACACATATCATTCTTCTTTGCCAGTCATCATTACATTTCTCGTCCTTCCACACTTACTTACACCCTTCTTTCGCTTTTCGTTCATCCCTTCCATCAAGTTCACCTCAGATCTGATTGGGATTCTTCTCGCCAAAAACTTCACAGCTAAGTCGAAGTACATTTAGAGGAGGCTACTACCTGGTTTATTTATAATACACCTGTGCAGAAAGCACACTCTGCAGTCTTCAATCTCAAATGAGTAAGGAATGTATAGCTTACCTCTGCCCGCCACCACCGTGTCATCCCCCACAGATTTGTCCGGCACTTCCACCGCCTCCTCCCCAGAGTTGTCCTCGTCCAATGCCACCACCACCTCGACGCTGGCCCCGCCTCCAGATGTTCCACCTACAAAGTACATTTAATAATGTTAGAATACACCACTCACTACTATATAATATTTGGTCTAGGAGGAAGAAAGAAATGTGAAAAAAACAGTATACAATTTAATAATTTGTTACTGTCTACTGTAAAGTAAAAATGTCCCTTTTTCCAGGGAAGGCTGTTGTCTTGCTGCACTTTTTGGCACAACTGATGAATGCTTGCTTTTTATTTTTAACATGCACCACTTTTTCTCCTAACAGACAGAAGCTTGACTTCTAAGAACACGAGCAGGATCAAGTTCAAACCAGGTGAGAGCTCGGCTCGACCACAAGAAATGTGTCCAATTAATCGTCAGCACTAAGCACTTTTCCATTTCCAGTTAAACGTTTACTTTTATGACAAACTTGATTTCAATAAATGTGTTTACTTTTAATAAAGCTTTTAAACTCAAATAGACTCTGTGGTTTTTGGTCCTCCAGACTAGAGTGGATGAGCTAAAGGTTTTGGAATTTTTGCAAGCATAAGTCCATGCCTCTGCCATCGGTGACTTTGGGAGCTAAATGACTCTGCCACACTATCTAGTCAGTAAGGAGATTGGGGATTCAACTACAAAGTCTGTTATCACTGAGGTATGTGGAAAGTCTAACAGCACCTATTATAATTGATAAGCTAAGCAATGCATTATTTAGTGTCCATAGTTCTGTTTGTGCAGATTTGTCCCTGCAACAGTAGTAGAATGGATTGTCCTCCTATCCAAACCAAAAGTAAAGTAGTATCTTATTCTTTCTTGGTGGTCATTCACCTTTTTATTGTTGGCAATTGTCAAAGCATAAACATTTAGAATACTTGAAAAGACATTATGGACAATCCCAGAGGACTGCACTCAGTGCATAGAGCTATTGCTGACTAGAATGGGAGTCCAATGGAAATGCCAAATGTGCAATCTTAGTTAGCTACACAGACAGACTAATAAGAATAATCTACTAATACCAGACGGAGTCATAGTCGAGGCAGGATAAGAATTTAGATCCTGTCTACAAGAAGATCAAAGACGATTTAGAAAAAATCGAATGAGGAACGCTAGAAAAAAATAAGTACTCTATATTAAAATTAAAACTTACTGGGGCCAGCAAAGGAGCCCTCGCCTGCCCCGTCCTGGCCTGCATCGTCAACAGCACCCTCCTCCTCCTCCTGTGTCCTCCTCTTGCCCCTGGGGGAAGCTGATGTACAACATGAAAGAAAGAAAAACAGAAAACATGGATGATATTTGTCAACCAAATCAAACATTTCAAAAGAACTAACAAAATATTTTTGCGAAATAGCAAATAGACAACTACTCCACGGGATATATTATTGACCAATCTCATGTGGTCGACTACGTTATTACTTTAGTATTGCTTGATTTGCGGACCGTCGAATTGGAAATTACCTTATGTAACTCACTAAACAAAGTACTAAAAAGGTTTGCCTAGGATTGGCAGGCAGCAGTCCGCAGCACGCGAAGTGACAGCCAAAGTCCATCGTGATTGAAGATCAGCGACAACACTAAAGTTTCCTACTACATTAACCAGTCATTAAAATACTCAAACTATCAATCCACCACCACTATTTCTTCTTATCGCCATGTGTACAAAGGAAGGACTGGACTTGAGTCTGTAGGGGCTGATTTAGAAGCCCCTTGCGGCTCTTTTGCTCCATTGTTGCGTGACTTTTGTGATGCAGCGGCAGCACAAAAGAGGCGCAATGGTGCGGCGTATATTAACAACGTGACGCATATGGGAGATGCATCACGTTGTAAAGCCCTGCGCCAATAGGGGGCGTTCCGGCGCAAATGAGGGCGTTCCTGCGCAGGAACGCATCCTAAAAGTGGCTGAGGGAAATCTACAAGATTTCAATCAGTCACTTTGAGGACAATGATGCGTGACTCAAACCCTGCGCCTGCTTGAAGCAGACGTATGGCTTGACGCAGCATTGGGGAGATAGGGCACCCCAGAGCATTGATGGAGCTGCACCATCGTTGCGACGCAACTCCAGCAATGCGCCGCCTTTACGGCACAGATGCGTAACGCTTTGGTGACGTTTTGGGCCCATGGTGCGCCGCATTGTAAATACGGCGCACCATGGGTGATGGTGGCGTGACGCACAATCACTGGCGCATCCCTGCTACTTTGCAGGGATGCGCCGGTAATTAAAAATCTGAACCTTAGTGTGTAGCATTACGCAGTTCCTTAAACTACACTCATACATAATTTCACAGGCCAATGAAATGAACACAAAATCTAAAACAAATAAGCATAGTAGCAACACTACTGAGAAGAAGGAGAGCAGTGTACCTGAAATGCACAGAAGATTTTGAAATATAATTTACCTACAATGTAATGAGCAGCATTATTGCTCTTGGTAAAAAACAAAAATTTGCAATATAATAACACAGCAGGAGAAAACATAGTAGTAAAGAAATAGCTACTACTACTCACCAAGCCCGGGGATCTCAAGGCCAAGGAGGTCGAGCAGATCTCGCTCACGGGTCAGGACATCCGTCCAGCGGTGGGTGGCCTGGTTGTAGGTGCGCCAGACCCGAGAGTGGTGGTAAATGGCCTGGCACACCTTCTCCCACCGCTTCCGGCGCTCCCGGACCCTGTACCCGGCACTGATCTTGCCGCCTCCCATGATGGTCCTGGGGAGGCGGCGCTGAACATAAAAAATGAGTTGGCCCACCTCCTCCGGGGTAAAGATCTCCCTGGGTACGACCTCCTCCCCCCTCAAACGCCCGCACGGGAGCCAGACACGGGGTGCGGGACCCTTCCCCTTCTCGGGATGCTTCCCGGCTCCCTTCACCATGGTCTGGGCGGAAAGGAATAAAGAAAATAGAATAGGGAAGAGAAGAAAAGAAAAGAGTTTAAAAAAGTAGTTTAAAATTAACCAAAAGTAGCAGTAAACACAAAAATATAGGGCTAGAAAAATAGAGGGATAGATAATAAGTAAAATAGATCAAAAAAAACTTCAAACACGCAAAGGATGGCAGAGATTGACAGAGGATACAAAGACCATGCCCAGAACCATAGCAATGAATGAGAAACAAGATGGCCGCGCCCGTTCACGACCGCGCGGGTAAGTTCGCGCGAGATTTTCCTTGCGAACACTCGCGAAACTGTACTGGCGAGCCGGACACTTTGCGAGATTACACTTCGCGCCCGGAAACGGAAATACGTCAGGCAAACAAGATGGCCACGCCCTTGAACGACCGCGAGGGTAACTTCGCGCCCTGCGCTACGAGCAGCTCGCAAAAACGCACAAAACTTTGCGAACTAACACGCCGCAAAAAAAGAAATCGCATATTCGCACGAATTCGCGGCTTCCGAATCCGATCTCGCGCGTGTTCGCGCCCCGCGAATCCCTCGAAATTGCAGAAAAACGAGTTTTGCAAAACTGAAAGCAATCGGCAGGTGCAAGAGTTCAAACTCAATGGGCCCGATTCACAGAACTAACTTAAGACAAAATCCTAAACTTACTACTTTTGGTATTCACAGAAGTTAGGATTTTGTCTTAAGTTTGTCTTAAGACAGACTTAAGACAGACTTAAGACGAAATCCTAACTTAAGTCTGTCTTAAGTCTGTCTTAAGACAAACTTAAGACAAAATCCTAACTTCTGTGAATACCAAAAGTAGTAAGTTTAGGATTTTGTCTTAAGTTAGTTCTGTGAATCGGGCCCATCATTAGTAACAATTCACTGTAGTGCTTCCTGACTGGGGCCCCTCCAGAATTCAGTTGCTAGTTGCAACAATTGTATGACCCTGCTCTGACCCTCACAGCAGGCTCATAGAATAGCTACAAGTAGGCCACAAAGGTCCTGGAAAAAAAAATGCACTGCAACAGAAAGCAAATTACAGATAAGGAAGCAGGTGCCAGACTGGAATTTTAAAACAGTGACACATTAATAAACTAACCCCAAATTAATTCATGTCAGTTGAAGCAGGGCTGGTGTGCTTGCTTTTCCCCCCCATAATCTACAGTGATGATGAACCAGAGGGTGGCATTGATGTAACAGAGGGTTGCTGTGGTGAAACAGAGGGTGCTGGGAACCTGTGATGATGAACCAGACGTAGAAACAACATAATAGCGACCGTTGCGGGCCGAAATGTAAGTTCGCAATTGCGAACTGGTACGAAACCCTCGCGAACTGGCAGAAATCCTTGCGAACACACAAAAAAAAAAATTCGCGAGAATTCGCGGATTTTGCGGACTGGGAGTTCGCAAATCCGCAAAATTCGCGAACGCGAGATTCACAAAATTCGCCCATACTTAAAGACAACTCGAGTACCGGTGTGATCTGGGGACAGCGGGCGGAACAAACAGTAAGCAATATTGCCACAGGAGAAAATCTTAATTTAAACATGTTTTAGCGTGTACCTAGAATTGTCACAAGGCAAGGAGGGTTGCAGCAGTTGTGAGTTCTACCTCATATTTAAAAAATAAGCACGTAAAATACGGCGCACGTCTTCCTGTTTAATTGCTCAGTTGTCAAACATTCAAGCAAAACAAACAAATTTGATCAGTTTATGGCCTGATAACAGTAAAAAAAAATTAATAACAGTTGTACCTTCGAAATAATCTCAATATAAGATGGCATCGGGTTGCATATGGAACTTGTCACCACCAGAGACCTTCCTACGTGCAGGGGGAGAACCAGCACTTAAGTGGGAAGAATGGAGGGAATATTTCCTAAAACTATATTGCAACATTAGAAGAAGATGATGAGGTAAAGCCTGAAAAAAGTACAAAATGCTCATGCATTGTTTAGGTGCTGGAGGGATTAAAGTGTACAACGCAATAAATAAAAAGATCAGGGCTGAAAATGAAGGGGACGTGTTTACTAATGCCATTGACGATCTCAACACATATTACAAACCAACAGTATTTGTTTGGTTATCGTTACAAATTCTTCCACAGAAAGCAGGGTGAGGAAGAACCAATCGATGATTACGTTTCTGCACTTAAGAACCTGGCCATTAATTGTCGTTTTGGTGCACTTCACAATGAGTTTATTAGAGATCAGATTGTTATGCAGGGCTCAAATTCCAACATACAAGATAACTTGTGGGCCAAGGGGGAATACCCACTGCAGAACATTATAGACATTGCGCGCAAGGCAGAACTCACGGTAAGATGTGCAAAGGCTGTACTATCAGAAAACAAGGAAAAGAAAAGTGATACTATAAGCAGAATTACTGACAAAAGGACAAATAATAAGCAGAAATGGAACAAAAACTACAAACCAACATATAATAGGAGTGAAACAAAAAACTGGGGACATTTTTACAGGTGTTTGAGCACATCTCACATGGCCAATGATCCAAAGTGTCCAGCACGTGAAGTAAAATGCACTAACTGTGGACTTAAAGGTCACTTCACCAAAGCGTGCAATAGAAGGAAGCCGCACGCATAAGAATGGTTGAATGCGCAGGAGATGACGTACAAAATGCATCTGATGATGAGGACATGAACATGTTCATACTAAACATCGACTATGAACTCGTCAGTGAAACACATGATGGTAGTGGTACAGGAATGAAAACCAAGACAAAGAAACCCAGATGTTGCATGACGATTGGAAGCGTAGAGATAAACATTGTGGCAGACTCTGGCTCGCCTTATACAATTGTTAATGAGAACGTCTGGAAAGAAAAATTCAAACCACACTTTAGAGAAGAACTTAAAAAACCTGATATAATCATCAGATCATTTACAGGTGAGCAAATTGAAGTGTGCGGTTACAGGACGCTAGACTTCATATATAAAGGCAGAAAGGCAGTCGGTAAACTATATGTGTCGAAGGTCGGACCATCAGTCCTAGGTTGGATGGACCAAGGTAACCTAGGGATTATCCTCGATCCAAGCAAAAGTGAGCCAGTATTAAGTTTGGCAGATAACGATGACTATGCAACATCCTTACTCAAGAAGTATCCCAAGGTTTTCAGTGGAAATGTGGGAGCTTTGAAGGGATACCAGCATAAAATCAAACTTAAGGAAATTACCACTCCCATTGTGCACAAGGCAAGGAATATTCCGTTTGCCATTAAGGATGAAGTAAAGGCCCAGCTTGACAATCTGATGAAAGATGGAATAATTGAAAAGGTGGAAGCATCTGAATGGGTCGCCCCCCTGGTTATCGCGAAAAGACCAAATGGCAAGTTAAGGCTCTGTGTTGACTTGCGCGATTTGAATCAAAACATTGTAGTGGAGCAATATCCATTGCCCAAAATAAATGAGATGTTGACTACCACCAAGGGCGTAAAGTGGTTTTCCACAATTGATTTAAAATCCGCCTATCACCAGGTACCCCTGCATCGCGAAAGTAAGACACTGACGACATTTGTTACTCCTTTTGGATGTTTCAGATTCACTCGAGTACCATTCGGTTTAGCATCTGCGGCCGTAATGTTTCAGAGACTCATGAATAACATCTTCGAAGGAGTTCCAGGAATATTACTCTTCCAGGATGACATCTTAATTATGGTAAAAACAAAGGAAGAGCATGATGGCAGGGTTGAACAGGTCCTGGAAATTCTGAATAAGAAAGGATTGACTGCAGAATATTCTAAATGCAAATTTGCCAGTAATACTGTCAATTATCTTGGGCATCTTATAACAGGAGAAGGAATTAGTCCAATAAAAGAACTAATACAGGCAATAAAGGACTCACCAATTCCAACTAATAAAGATGAACTAAGATCCTTTTTGGGACTCGTAGAATTTTATTCCAAATTTATCAAAAATTTCTCACTCAAAATCTATACTCTTCGGCAACAATTGAAACAAATGAACAGATTTGAATGGTCTCAAGAATGTGAGGAAGCATTTCAGAATCTAAAGGACGACATGTGTACGGCTTTGCCACCTCAAGGATATGACCCCTCCTTACAAAACTATGTCACCACAGATGCTAGCAACAAGGGTCTAGGAGCCGTACTCACACAGAAGGACACCAAAGGCGTGGAATACACCATAGCCTTTGCATCGCGCTCACTCACTCAAGCAGAAGAAACATTTTCAGTCATTGAGCGTGAAGCACTGGCATGCGTGTGGGCCCTTGAACACTTCAGATAATATGTCTGGGGAAAAATGGTTAACTTGTGTACAGACCACAAACCATTAACCAAAGTTCTCACCACAAAGGGATTAAACACGGCTTCACCAAGATTGGCCAGACTATCTGTACGCTTATTTGATTACATATACAAAGTCCACTACGTTCCGGGAGTGAAGAATGATGTAGCTGATTTTCTAAGCAGAATGCCCGTAGGAAATAAAAGCGACATTGACAGCAAGGAAGTGGAAGAAACATGCATAGCAAATGTATTAGAGAAGTCAAGTGGAATCACAAGAGAGGAATGGCTGCTGGAGTAAAGTAGGGACAAAGTAATTTGTAAAGTAATACAGAACATAACTGAAGGATGGTCAAACAAGAACAAACTAACAGAACCATTGAAAAACTTCTGGGAAATAAAAAATGAATTATCTTCGGAGAATGGATTCCTGTTAAGGAATGGAAAAATTGTTCCACCTACAAACATAAGGAAGAAGATACTTGAGTTGTGTCATGAAGGGCATTTAGGTATCGCAAAAATGAAGAACAGAGTCAAAAACGGGTATTGGTGGCCTGATGTCAGTCTTGCAGTAGAGAGAACAGTAAGAGAATGCAAAATGTGCAAGGACTCAGACAAATCACAAGTGACATTCAGACCACCTTTGCACCCAATACCATGTCCATCTATAACATGGGAAAGGATCGGCATCGACATTATGGGACCAATACCAGAAGAGCTAGATCAATGGTACGTGATAGTAATAATCGATCACTACTCAAAATGGCCAGAGATAAGAATTGTTAACAAACCAGATGCTCTGAATGTTGTAAAGTTCATGGATGAAACTTTCGCCCGTGAAGGACTTCCAAAGCAGATTCTAAGCGACAATGGCGCACAATTCACTTCTGAAATATTTAAGGCCTATGTGAGCAAATACGGTATTGTACACAAGACTACCTCAGTATATCATCCTGCGGGTAACGGAGCAGTGTAGAGATTCAACCGAGTTTTGAAGGGAATATTGCAATTTGCTAAAAGCAACAAACTCAACTGGAAAACGGAAATGCTCAAGACAGTGTGGGCATACATAATTTCTCCATGCGAAACCACAGGCCACAGCCCATTTGAGTTAATGCGAGGCAGAACTCCACTTTCAAAGGACAATGTGGGTTGGGCCCAAGCGGCAAGAAGAATGCACTGGTCTGCTCAACAGGTCATACAAAGACTCACGCACGCACAGCTCAAGAGTAAGACGACCTATGACAACAAGCATGGATGTAAGCTGGTTGAACTCAAGGCGGGAGATGTAGTCAAAGTAAAGAAAAGTGGACACATTGGAAAGGGGCAATAAAGATTCACATCTCCCCTGACTGTGCGTGAAGTGTATTGTAACTCTGCGCTCTTGAGTGATGGAAAGGTTTGGCACTTCTCTGTATTGTCAGCTTACAGTCAGCCCGTACCAAGCCAAGAAGACACCATGCAAGATACATACCGTTTACCAACAGGCATTGCTAAGAACTCATACGACGGACAGAAAAGAAACCTGACTCAACCATTTTTATCTGACGATGAGTCTGACCATGAGTTTCAAGCACGACCTAATGTTATTGGGAGCAACGTTCTGCGGCACGCTTCAATGCCAGGTTGTACATCACCAAATGCCACCAGCACAGTGAGGGTCAGGCAAATGTTACCACCAACACCTGCAGACGCCACACCTCAGCCCATCAGCAGGAGTCGAGCAGGGAGGTTGTTAGGACCACCAACTAAACTAAAAGATTACATCTGCGAATAGACTCTTTGTTACTCCATTTGGATGTTCTGTTTTCCCTTTCCATTCCTTTCCATAAGAAGGGAGATGTGTTGTGACTTAATGTAGTGTTCCCTTATGGGACACCGTACGCCTTATCGCCTTGTTGTGTCCCTGCGTGGACACCGTACCGTAGTGAGGTCACCAGCTGTGAACTGTCAGAACTGACAGTTGACAGCTGATCACCCAACTGACGGGAAACCGTGAAGGCTCCACTTGCTGTAGGAGCCAGTGTTGGCGCTTTAATAAAGAACTTACTTTATCACCTATCCCGAGTGTGATGGTTCTTTACAGCTACAAAGAACTAAAAGCAAAAAACAGGGTGAAAGAGATGGGATGAAACAAGACTAAAAAAAGCGCACAAAGCAGAAAACGTAGGGAAACGGATGAGAGGAGAGAGTAGAAGTGAGAGGTAGAGAGTGCGAGAAAGAGAGCTGAAGGATCAAATAAACAATATAGAATTAAATAAAACAATGTGTGTTTAACAAAACTGTAATGTAAAAATGTATTGATTTACTGTAGCTTAACTCAGTGTAAAACCTTCACAGGCATCAAATGCTACTGTTGCTAATGTACATATTTCCAGCAGCGGACAGCACAGGTAAGCCCGTTGAGGTGGTGGGGTGGGGCATGACGCGGCAGGGGGGAAGCCGACAGACGACGGAATAGGTATTAGTCATTTATTTATTTTATTACACATATTCCGTTGTCTGTCGACTTCAATCTCCTCCCACCCTGCCCCGCCCCGCTCACCACGTTTACCTGTGTTGGCCATCACTGCACATTTCACATCAAAATGGAAAAAACACCTAGACGCAACGATATTTTTCATGAAACAAAAAATAAATGTGGATAACTGCAGATAAAATGAAAAAGTGAATATGAATAAATAGTGACTGAAAGGTCAAAAAATATAAATACCACATAACCCGAAGGCTTATGATGAAACCAAGAGCCTCATAATACATAGGAGTAATTGAATAATTTGACCTTATAATACTTTGATTACAGAAGGGCAATGCTGTCAGTCGGATTTCTCGAAACAGAGCTTAACATTAAGTGCACCATGTGAGAGAGAAAACCAATGAGGGATTATGTGGAAAACGTTTATCTCCAAACAGGAAAATGCTACCCAAAGGGGTAAATTGAATAATTGAGTGTACGATTTTTTAGATTCAGAAATAAGGAGAATTTCTGTCGATCTGTTGGTAGGATTTTAATAAAGAATGTGCCCCTCTTTTATTCCTCTTTTAAAGCACGCTTTGTCAACACGAGTGGCCTTTTTACAACTGCTTTTTTCTGGGTGAACAGCAATAGAGTGCGAGCAGCTCAGAATATGTATTTGTTGCTTTAATGGCACAGTAGAGGGCTTGTTCACTCAAAAAGATCATACTGGTCAGAAAACAAACAGTTGCAAAGTAGAAATGTGACCCAAATTGGCAATATTGAACCTCAGTTGGTCTGTATATAGGAACGACTGGTTCACCAAGGACTGGTTTAAGCGAGAATTAAAGATTCCAGTGTGCAAATGAGTTAAGTTACATGGTTATTAATTACTGCAACTGAACACAACATCCTTTCTTGCACAATTGACAGGTACTTTATGTGCCAATAGAATATTATATATCTCTGATGGATCATTGTTTGCAAAGTGGCCATAAGGGATCAGACGGTGAAAGTAAGTGATAACAATTAAGAAAATGCATACACAGAAGACAAACTGACAGAATGCCACAATGTAAAGAGGCAGCTGATGTTTATAATATTATAATACACTGGCTTTCCCTATTCTACATGTTTTTGTGTTGATGGTGTGTCGACCTTCAAGGCAATTATAAGGTCGTCATCAGGGCTAGAAGCATTAACAGCACAGCAGTATTGCAAGTGGGGCTGTATCAAGGGATCTCCAAGGACTGGGGAATGCAGAAAACATGAGGTTTTGGTGCCGGACAGTGACTGATTACACTGCTGCTCCATACATTCTGTAGTTAGGGTGGAGACTGACCTGATCACCTTGTGGGGACGGACCTAAACAAGGAACAAGACCATCTGATAGACTCCACAAGCTCACACGCGAGTAGTAAGGCAAAGGATCTTCGTGCTATGGGTGGCATCATAGATACCTATGCCCTACATGATGACTAGCACTTGCAACACTTCAGAATTTTCTTTTTACGCTGTTCCCCATTTGCCTGAATGCAACTTGACTATTGGTTTACTTCCATGAACGCAGCCCAGTAGACGGCTGATGTAGCCCTCCTACTGCACAGATTATCGGATCATGCTCCAGTGCGGATGGTAATAGAAATACCCTATGGGGGCAATCTGGAGCACAGCTGGCGACTCCCATGCAAACCTCTGCACAACCAGGTCTTCTACTCCCAACTTCGTGACCCTATCATGGAATATTTTACACTTAAAATAGGCTCCTTCACCACACATGCGACGCTAAAGCATTTAGGGCATATATACGTGGGTTCTGTATCTCCAAACATGCTGGAGTTCTACATGACATACACACCCATCTTACTAGTATAGAGGCCAGGCTACGAGACAAAGATTGAGAGGTCTCCCAACTACACTGCAGGCCTCAATTGCACCACCGCTTGGTCTTCTTAAGCGAGGTTTGAGACCTGGCTGACAGAGAAACAGCATACTTGGGTAAGTATGCTAAAGTCAGACACTATGGGTGAGGGATCGCCCCGGTCGCACCTTGGCCCAACTCTTGTTTCCCAACAGACTAAGTGGGTATATCCCTATATTACAGACGGGGCAGGCAGGCAGGCAGATCTCCCACAATGAGGGTACCATCAATGACCTCCTGCGCTATTATGAACAATACTCTTCCACCTATACACCTGAGGATACTGCTGCAATTGCAGACTACCTCACTGAGATCACAATAGTAGAAGTCACAGATGGCCAGAGACAATTCTTAAGTAAACCCATTTACTGGCAATTGACGCTCCAGACGATTCCAAGGACCCTGGCCTTGATGGGCTCACAGGCACATTCTGTAAAGTATATAAACAATTACTTGGGGGAGCACGCGGCGGCGGCGACAAGATGGCCATGACCTGAGAGGGCTCCGCTGAGTCGGACTTTCTCTTTTCACGAAGGATCTGCTAACGGACTCCGTTCCTGCATATAATCACGGATATCGGCGTCGGAATATGCCAGGGTCATTTTGGTGTGCCTTTTGAGGTCCGCACACAGGTGTGTCTTCTTCCTGTTTGGCATTTTGCTCCTGTCATTATTTCAATCACGGCCCCCATTTTACAACTCCCTGACGGCGCAAAACTCTTTTAATCCTCATACATGGGGCTACCTTCCACATTGCTCCCCCTATGGCAGCGGATGTAATATTTTATCAAAATTAAATGAACTCTTCAATAATCAGTGCTCATTTACAATGTATCTGCGATGTATGGCATGCTGAATTTCTTTGTTCCAGCGTGGGTGCATAAATGAGCCTATCTACTTACTCTTTCACTACCTATTGCGCCCAAAAACCAAGCAAACGACAATTTTGTTCCATTCTGTGCTCCTTTATTTATGTTCTTATTCACCACGCAACAGAGCTCCAACACACCAATCTCCCCATGTCGGGATAATGTTACTTGCCGCACTGCTCTTTCTCTGGCTTACTGTGGGAATACTCCTCTGCTATTACGGATTTCTTTTTCATTAAACCGCATGCATTACTATATAGCGCCTCTATTTGACTGCTGCTGGCGCTTACCGAGATTTCCTTTTTTGCGTTCTTTCATTGTGACTTTCTGCTATGGATATCACGCATACAACTAAAACACACAGTTCTTCTGGAGCTGCTCCTGTGGGGTGCAAAGAGCCTTCAGTTAAAACTGGCAAAAGACTGAAAAAGGATCCTTTATCTCCAACTAAATCTTCTCTTCCCATGACTTTAGAGGATATTATGGATGAACTTCGTCTTATCCGTCCATTAATGTCAGACACCACAACCACCCTTCAAAGAGTTGAAGACAAACTGTCTGGCCTGGACATGAGAATAACAGATGTTGACCAAAAAATCAGTGATGCTCAAGATGTCATTGCCAAAGTTGATACTCTCACTAAGGAAGTCCACCTTCTGAAGAAAACTACAGAGGATTTGGAAAATCGTAATCGTCACAATAATTTACGAATTTATGGTATTCCGGAAGGTTCAGAAGGTTCGGACATGACTAATTTCCTGAAAACCCAGGTCTTACAGATTCTTGGACTCCCGAAGTCTGCTGATTTCAAAATCCAAAAAGCTCACACGTTGGGTCCTCAAAATGCTTCATCTACTACCAAACCAAGGGGTATCATTGCTTACTTCCTTTTATACTCAGATGTAATGACTATTCTCAACGCAGCTAAACAACGTAAGCAGATGTATTGGTCTGGCCACAAGATTTTTTTCAGCCAAGATGTGTCCAAACAAACTGCTGCCAGACGCAAGGAATTCCTAGACCTTAGGCCAGCTTTGAAGTCAATGAACGCTCGTTATGACCTCATACATCCATGTTTCTTTAAAGTCACCTACAAGGAAAGATCTTATTCATTTGACGATCCAGCTGACCTTCGGAAGTTCATCCATACTCATCACGAAGAGCAGATGGAACTGAGCAAACATTAATTGTCTTATCTCTGTTTCATGTTTTTGGCTTTCTTCTGTTTGCTCCCTTTAATTCATGTGTTCCTTCAGTATCCCTGCTAATTGGTTTTTGTTTTCCTGTTTGTTTTAGGTTCACTCTTTGTTTTGGTCGTGGATCCTTGTTTGTTCCATTCGTCTCATTGCTTGTTTGACTCACCCCGTTGGAGTATTTCCCTTTACCTTGATAAGTCCCCTTTACATTGTCATATATTTTTTTCTTGTCCACTTCACATGTCAAATTTACATATCTCTTTCCTTCTTATTATCCTGCAACTTATTGTCGACTCTGTCTCCCCCCTCCTGGTGAAACGGTTGTATTGGTCCTTTTTTTCTGCCCCCCCTCTCCTTTCATTGAATGTCTCTCTTTCTCTTTGTGTACTATGGCTGAGGCCACCTGGCTTCTTGTCATCTACTCTTTTTTTATTCTTTTGGGAGCTCCTTCTCACAGCTATCCCATTTTCTCTCATTTTTCTATCAATTTTATACCTCTTTACTTCTCTTTTCTCGGCAACAGTTGGCTCATCTCTCATTCTCTTCTCCTTTCTTGTCACTCTATTTTGCTGATTTTTACAATTTTCTCGTTCAAATTTCGAGCTGGCTGTTGTGGTGGTTACTACTGTCTCCTCTTTATTCCTTTGATATTCTGAATATATTTCTCCCTTTAATCGCATACTCTGATTTTTTCCTTTTTCTCTTCTCCCTTCCTCACTGGTCTATGCTTTTTTTCATATTTAATGTTCATCTTTCCTTATGAAAGGTCTTAGAATCGTTTCATTGAATGTTAAGGGTCTTCGCAACCCTATAAAAAAAAACGTATTTTGTCCCATTTGGCTCGTTTGAAATGCCAAGTTGCTTTGTTACAAGAAACGCATTTTCCTCACAGGATGTTTCCTCACTGCGTAAACATTGGGTGAGAGAAGCCTTTTGCTCCTCCACTGTTAATAACAAAAATGGTGTTGTTATTTTATTTCATAAATCGTTATCTGTTCAAATACACAATGAAATTTCTGATTCCAATGGTAGATGGTTATTTCTAGATAGCACTGTAAATAATGTTCATTTATCTTTTTGTAACGTTTATGGCCCCGATGGTGTTGATTTGGCTTTTTGGAATGATTTTTCCTTACTCCGCTCCTCCTAAGCGTCTGATGATTTGATTGTTGGTGGTGACAACTAATGGATCCTTTTTTGGACCGTAAGTCACAAGCACGCTATGTCCCTAATAAAATGCAAAAATCATTTCACAAATCTATTTCCTCCAGGGGTTTGATAGACTCATGGAGAATCTCTCACAGTGATTCCCTAGAATTTTCTTTTTTTCTCCTGTGCATTCCTCTCACTCCCGTATTGACTACATCTTTATCTCACACCATGACTTTCTATTTATGACCAACTCTGAAATAGGTTCCATTCTCATTTCAGATCATGCCCCTGTTATCCTAGACATGGACTATCCTTCACCTATTTCTGCTACTCGTCGTTGGCGCTTCAATAACTAACTGCTCCTTGATCCCCAGTTCACTGATCATTTTACACTTTTTATGGACACATTTTTTGAAAATAACTTACACACAGTCTCAGATTTTCACTTCCTTTGGGATGCTTTTAATGCCGCTGCTCAAGGTTGTGTTATTGATTTTGTCTCCCAGAAAAAGAAACAAACCCTCAAACATGCATCACACATTCTCCAAAACATTAAGGACCTCGAGCACCTTTATTTTACTTCTAATTCCGCTGACACTCTATCTTCCCTTATCAAAGCTAAAATGCAATATAATAAACACTTCTGGGACTCTGCCTCCACTCAACTCCTTAAATTCAATTCCAAAATGTATGGTGGTCATAACAAAGCTGGCAAATCACTTGCAAATTATCTCAAAATTAAAAAGCAGAAATCCAAAATTGTTGTTATTAAAGACTCCCAGGGGGTTCCGCAATCCCCTGAGCAAACTGATTCTTTTTTTTAACTCTCTTCCTCTTCCACCTTCTACTTCTGTGGATTTTTCTTCCCTTGATACCCCTATCTCGGAGAAGGAGATTGTTCATGCAATCTCTCTTCTTCCCAAGGATAAAACTCCTGGTCCAGACAGTTTTACAGTGCGTTTCTTTCTTCATTTCAAAACAAGTCTTGTGCCATATTTGCTTACTTTAATGAATCACTTCCTTACTTCAGGTGAATCCAAAGGTTCTTTTACACAGGCAATGCTTTGCTTACTCCCTAAAAAAGATAAGGATCCTTCCCTCTGCAAGAATTATAGGCCCATTTCTCTAATAAATACCGACTGTAAAATCTATGCAAAAATGTTAGCTATTCGCGTTAATCAAGTCATCCCTGGCCTAGTGAACATTTATTAATCTGGCTTTGTGAAAGGCAGGTCTATTACTGATAATTTGCGAACCCTTCTCAATATTATACATCTTGCTGCTAAGATGGATTCTCCCGTTGCTGCTTTCACCCTAGATGCTGAGAAAGCTTTTGACCGTGTTAACTGGGATTTTATGTTCGGGGCACTCAGGTGGCATGGTTTCAGTCCACATTTTAATAAATACATTCAATTGTTGTACTCAGATCCTAAGACCTTTATTTGGGTTAATGGCACTCAATCAAATTACTTTTCCCTTTATAGAGGAACTAGGCAAGGTTGTCCTCTTTCCCCCCTTCTCTTTATTCTTGCCTTAGAACCTTTTCTGGAAAAAATAAGAACTTCTTCCTCCTATTCTGGTTTTGTTTATAATGATGTTGAAATTAAATTCACAGTGTACGCGGATGACATTCTACTTTATATCTCCAACCTGTCAGTTTCATTACCTGCACTTTTCACTTTGCTCCATTATTATTCTTCTGTTTTTGGTTATAAACTGAATATCGATAAATCCGAAGTCCTTCCTCTGAACAAGTTTTGCCTCTCTCATATGTTTGAAGGATCTGGCTTCGAATGGAACCCAAGATTTGTTAAATGCTTGGGCATCTTGTATACTAACACCATTAAAGAAACCATAAAAATCAATCATTCAGATATACTCAAAAAAGACTCAAAAAAGACTCATTGAAGGCTGGTCCCCCCTCTTTCTTTCTTGGTGGGGTCGAATGGCAACAATTAAAATCATGTTACTCCCTATTATTAATTTTTGCCTTTCTATGCTTCCCATCACCCTTCCTCATTACTTTTTCACGACTATTAATCGTCTGTTAGTGAAATTCTTATGGAACAATCGTAAAGCTAGGGTCTCCCTTTTTCGCCTCCAGCAACCCAAAAGCTCAGGTGGTGTCAATTTTCCTAAAATTTCTTGTTTTCACTCTGCTTTTACACTTAAACAGATTTGGCCATTCCTCACTGACTCTGCTTCTTCTCCCTTGACAGCCTGGAGCACCCTAGAACTTGCACAGCTCACTCCCTTTTCATTCCTTACAGCTACTCGCTTATCTCAACCTCAAATCAGATTCAAGTACTCCTGTTATCAAGCACTCTAAAGCATTAGCTCATTCGCTTTTTCGCTCTTTTCTCTCTCCTTCTCAGCTTCATGCTTTGACTCCAATTTGGTACAATAAACTCATTAAACTCAAGAATAGAGCTCTTTTTTGGAAGGAATGGATTGACAAAGGAATCATTACATATGACCACTTACTCAAAGATAACTCTTTAAGAAATCTTCAAGATTTACAAGACTCCTTTAACATTTCCGATACACATTCTGCTCACTTCACCTCGCTTACACACATCCTGTCTTCCCTTATATTTCAGAACATTCCCTCATCCCCAGTCACACTCACCCTTATTTCCCCGCCCGACTTTACTATCCCCTTTCGAGCTTCTGCCATTTACAAGTTACTATCACAATTCCCTGCTGATAGGACCAAATCTAAAATTGAACTTCTCTGGGAATCAGTCTTAGATCAGTAATTTTCACTACAAACTTGGGATTCTATTTGGTCTAAAGTACACACAGTTTCTCGCTCGGCAAGCACTACCCAAACTGTTTATTTCTTTTATAATAGGCTCTTTTTTACACCCTCTGACTTATATAAATTTAAAATACTTGAATCAAAAAGTGTTGGTCCTGCTCATGTGATGACAGTGATCTTCTTCATATGTTTTTCCACTGCCCATTGGTTAAATCGCTTTGGTCTCGCATTTGGTCCACACTTAATAATATTTTATCTACTAATGTTCCCTTTGATATTGTTCATGTTTTTTTGGGTGGGTCTTCCCCCATTTGGAATGTTCATTGCAATGTTCGTGAGTTTATTGATATGTTTATAGCGATTACATTTCAGATCATTACTACCAATTGGAAAGACACTTCCAAGATTGCCTTTAATGCTTGGTGGAATTTATTGTGCCACCACCAAAGGCTTGATCGTGCTTCTGCTACAACTGTACCTCTGTTAATCAAAAGGGACTTATTATGGTTACCTTTCAGCGAATACCTCTTCTCACATGCTCCGTGATTATTTTTTTACTCAATATATTATTATGCCCTTCGCTCTGACCGCCCAGACGGGTAGGTGGGAGGTGGTGTGGCCTTGATAGTCAGAACCAATCTCCAGTTTCAGCTTCTTTCATATCCAGTTATCCCCGTCGTCGACTATCTAGTCGTCTGCTCTCTTAACCTCGCGGTTCCTCTCACTTGCGCCTTGTTCTACCGCCCAGCCCAGACCATGTCTCATTTTATTCCTGGGGTCCAGGACTTGCTGGCCACCTTGGTCGTTAACAACTCCTCTGTGTTGATCCTAGGTGATTTTAACTACTGGCCCAATGATCCTCCGGAGGACCTCCCGTCTAAAGACTTCACCGAATCCCTTCGTTGTCTTAACCTTGTCCCCCACATCCACCTTCCCACTCATATTCTTGGTCGCACATTAGATCAGATCTGGTCAGCAAACCTGTCCCTCTCCTCTCCTACTATTGCCCCCTGTATCTGGTCTGACCACTCCCTGATTTCCTTTTCCCTCAACCTAGGGGCCATCCATAAACCCGCCCCCCCCCAAGAATATTCAGGCCAGCAAATGGAATCGGGTGGACATGGCTGCACTCTGCTCCTCCCTTGAGGCCTCACTCCCCAACTTGACCGACGCTCCCCCTGACTCTCAGGTGGCCTCGGTTCATCGCTGGCTCTCTGCCTCCTGCGACCTAACAGCCCCACTAAAGCTAGTTAGGACCTATCGCCCCCACAATGCCAATAGATGGTTTACCAATGACCTCAAAGCCCTTAAATTATCACTCAGACAGGCTGAACGCCACTGGAGGCGCAGCTACTGCCCCTCCCTCAAATTCCAATACTCGGTTCTTCTTCGTGAATACAAGAAAGCTATCCTTTTAGCTAAAACCGAATACTTCTCCTCTAAAATTCTCAATGCATCCAACAGGCCCAAGGAAATTTTCTCCATCGTCCATGATTTAGCAGCTGCTGACAGGGTTTCTCCTAAACATGTTCCTTCCCTTGCCCTTTGTAATTCCCTTAACAGTTATTTTATTGAGAAGGTAGCACCCATTGAACTCAACATTCCCCCGCCTTCCCCGTCCTTTTCCTTGCCTCCTCTTTCTCTGCCATCTGCCTCCCTGGATCAGTTCCCTACAATCACTAAGGATATTTTCCTCAAACTACTGAAGAAAGTAAAATCAGGGTCCCCGTCTGACTGCTGCCCGGCACGCATACTGAGGGAGGTTTTCTCCAGCTGCTCCGAACCCCCTCTAACTCTCCTTAATGCTTCCATCACCCAGGGCGCTGTCCCTCTCGCCTTTAAATCAGCAGCAGTTATTCCCATCCTAAAAATATCTGGAGCTGACCCTTGCACCCTTTCCAATTTCCAACCCATCTCCTTGCTCCCGTTCCTGGGCAAGATTCTGGAGAGTCATATCACCCTCTGCCTCTCCACTTTCATCTAGGAACACCATCTCCTGGCCTCCAATCAGGCGGGTTTCCGTCCGGCTCATTTGACGGAATCTGTTGTTCTTTCCGTCATGGATGAGCTTAGGAGAAGCGCGGACTCCAATGCCCCCCAGGCACTGGTCCTCCTTGACTTGTCCGCCGCCTTCGACACGGTCGACCACTCCATCCTTCTCGACCGTGTCGGGGGCGCCGGCATTCAAGGCACGGCCCTGGCCTGGCTTGCCTCATTCCTACGGGATAGGACCCAAGCAGTCCACTTGCACGGCTTCTCTTCTCCCGCCTGTCCTGTTACCTGTGGGGTTCCCCAGGGCTCCTCGTTATCCCCGCTCCTTTTTAATCTCTATATTCATCCTCTCATAGCTGCTCTCCAGCAGATGGAGGTCTCAGTATTTAATTATGCTGATGACCTCCAGCTCATCTTTGACCTTTCCTCCTCTCCGGATTCCATCTCTAAGCTTCACACCTCACTACTGTTCGTATACGACGGGATGAACCAGAATCACCTAAAGCTCAATCCCGATAAGACGGAGCTGGTCCTTATCAGTGGCTCTCCCAGCCCTTGGACCCCTGCATTCTGGCCCCCTGCCCTTGGTGCCCCTCCTTTACCCTCCTCCTCAGCTAAAACCTTGGGCATCAAAATCAGCCATGACCTGACGATGCGCCCCCAGATCAGTGCTGTCGTTTCAGCATGTTTCCTGTCACTCAGGATTATCCGCAAAATTTCCCGCTTCTTCTCTCTAGAGGCTCTTAAGCTCATTGTGATGGCCTTGATCATCTCCCGCCTCAATTATGCGAACGGCCTCTACGTAGGCATCCCTGCTTACGAGCTTAGGAGACTCCAACTCATTCAAAATCAAGCTGCCCGCCTCATTCAAAGGCTCCCTAAATCCCACCGGGTCACCCCTCTGCTCAAATTTCTCCACTGGCTGCCTATTTCTCATCGCTCCCTCTTTAAGCTGGGCTGCCTGACCTTTATGGCTCTGGCGGGCACCGCCCCCGCCTTTGTCAATTCAAAGACCTGGGCCTACGCTCCCAGCAGAAACCTCCGTTCGTCCACTCAGATTTTATTGGAAGTGCCCCGCTATCGGAGGAAGAAACTGGGAGGTGCGAGGTTCTCCATCCTTGCCCTCTGCTTCTGGAATGCTCTTCCTCTTTCAATCAGGTCCACTCCCACCTACATGGACTTTCATAGAGCTCTGAAAACTCACCTCTTCTCTCTAGCTTTTTCTGGGCAGTAACTCCCTACCTTTCCCTCTGTGCAATCATTTCTTAGCGCCATGAAACCGTTTGGTATAAGCGCGCTTAACAAATGTTTTCAACTTCAACTTCAATATTTATTATTGTTTATGGCATTTTGGTTATCATATTTACTGAGTTTGTATCTCTTGTTGCCCCTCTTTCCCTCTTTCCCCTCTCCTTCTCTCCCCTCCTCTTCTCCTCCTTCTCTCTTTCTTTCTTCCTTTTCACTTTTCCAATTTGTTAAAATACCCACAAAAGCTCTTGTTATTGGTACAGTTCTTCCCCCTTTTTTTTTAGGGGTAAGCAGTTTGAGGTTTTATCTTTATTTTTTTTTAAATGCTCTATTTTGACCTTGTATCTTTTATCTTTGTAATGATGTTTTACGTTGTGTACTTCTTTTCAATAAAGCTTTTTAAACTAAAAAAATAAACAATTACTTGTACCACATATGCTTGAAATGCATACAGAAGCTCTCGAGGTGGGTGCTCTCCCACCTACACTGAGAGAAGCTATAATCACGCTATGATTGAAACCGGGAAAAGAACCCCACTTTAGCACCTCCTACCGTCCACTTTAATTACTCAACCATAATAATACAGTTTTTGCTAAGATTACCTCAACTAGACTATCCCTTCTACTGGATCAGATCATATCACCCACGCAGACGGGCTTCATACCCCACAGATCCACTTCTCTAACTTTGCAGAAAATCTTTGCAGTATTAAATAGGATCTGCCCCGATGTCCCAGTGGCAGTAGCACTCTTAGAGACCGAAAATACATTGGATTCCTTAGAATGGTCCTTTTTAATAGCAACCTTGGACATATTGAGACTTACCCGTGGCTATGCTGCCCTGATTATGCTCCTATATTTGAGTCCAGTGGCCTATTTACTGGTTAATTTACTGGCACCTTCCCAGTGGCCAGAGGGACTCGTCAAGAATGCCCTCTGTCACCACTCCTTTTCATTATTGCTAGGGTTTCTCTGGATCGCCATTTACATGAGAAACATATGCTTTGGGGATTACACTTCCTCCTTGGCCCACTACTAATATCCATGAATGTTGACGACATACTTTCCTGTGTCCATCACTGTGTCTATGACAATCTTCCCCCACTTATATACGAAATCATTTAATTCTGCGGCTACTCTGACCTTAACATAAATTGTGCCAAATCAGAACTGTTCCCTCTCACTGATATTATGAAACATGAGGACCTGGAATATCCATTGACCTGGTGTATGGATTCCACCAAATACCTGGGAATTATACTACATAGAGAGAAAGAACAGATAATCCTTCTAAACTATGGGCCTTCTATTTATAAATTGACCAGGAAGATCGACCCATGGATAAAACTCCCTCTATTAATCGTGGGACGTTTGGCAATCATTACAATGGTTGTTTTACCTTGCTTCTTATATTTTTTCCTCAACATACCAATCCGATTAGCTTCACTACCCTACACAGCCCCTTTTGTGCTTTAAATGGGCAGGGCATAGACCTCTGATTATAAGGGACACTGTGATTCTCCCTTATGAGCGAGGAGGTTTCGGTGCACCAGGTGTACAACTATATTATCTTGCGGCACAATGATATTTTATGTGCCATTGGTATCATCCAGATGTAAGTATTCCAGAGTGGCATTCGGTGACCCGCAAAAGTGGAGAGTCGTCGAACCCGTGCCAAATCCAGTGTCAGGCACTGTGATAAATCACAATGCCTTTAGGCTCACATTCCAAACATTTCAATCATGGCTCTTCAGCAGATTTTTTAATGGGCCATGACTGAGAGCTCTGGAATTAAGGCTGAAAGAAATGCGAGTTTCTCACAATGCCTGTCAGTGGGCAAAAAGGTAAGATTAAAATGAAAAATTAGCTTACTTTTTTTCATTTTGATTGCACTCAGCTAGCTCCCCTATCCAAATCCTGACGCTGGTTTCAGGCTGCAAATAAGCAGCATTAGAGCATCGTTAGGATTGCATTGAACTGGCTGCCTCGATGCTCCAGCAGGAACAGAGGGCCTGTGCCTGCTGTCCACTCAGCTGTTTAAGACAGCTAGGTGGAGAGGTTTACACTGCGAATGTCAGGCTGGCCATCGCAAGACTGCTGACCAAAAAGACAGGTGCAGTGTAAACTGCTGGAGTGAGCACCACTCCCCTGCTTCCAGTCAGCAACTCCCCCAAACAGTGCTCGGGCTGGGAGCAGTGACATTTTTTAATGGTAATTAATTTTATTACCATTTTATTTTTCACTTTTGCTGAACTGGTAGCAGGGTGCGATTGTCTTCTGCCCTAATGGGGGGTCACCGCTGGTGTTCCCTACCCAACACCTGAGAAAGACTGAGCAGCGCAGGCCCTTCAATCATCCTTACTCCCCAAGGGTATTCCCATGGACCCATCTGACAAACAAACGATATCCTTTCACATAAACGTGCGCACAAATATACATAAAGCGAAATGCTTCTTCACAATCTTGTGATTTTCTCCAATGATGTGAAACCAAGTGGTCTTGTTATAAACACATGTTAATATTTATTTGTTGATTATTTCCATTCCTTCTTGTATTTCATAAGGGTCAATCAAATATCCTTTAACTTCCAATTATAAAACATTACTCATCCGCCCAATGCATTTCGGGTCGGAGAGAGACCCTTTGTCAGGGGCCTGAAAAATGAATTAATACAGGACCTTAGCACGCAACCAAAATGAGTGACATATATACACAAACTAGCCAAAATATATCATGATAATCAATCAGTAAGTAACAGCATAAACGCTAAAATATCCACAAAGTAAATTATTATTGTGAAAACCATTCCTATACAATCAATGATATTAGAGTATAAATGCATTCGAAGATACAGAAATCTAGTCGATGTGATGGTGGGTTTATACGAGAATGTTAAAGTGCGTTTTGTGGGACCAGTGATTAAACAAACAGCGTGCGCGGGAAAAACTTACTTCGAGTGGAAGATGAAGGTTTGCGTGGTATAATTACAAACGCCATTAGTGTTTAGGGAAATCCCGAAGTTAAACCAGGTGTTGCGTGGTCATGTGATGTGAGTGTTCTGACTTCAATAGAAGTCGAAAACATACTACGCGTGTAGCGCGTTATGAAAAAGTGGTTCGATGAAAACCTTTGAGACTAAACAATGATGAATCCGAAGTATCAGAGTGGGGAGATGTTAAAATAATCAAAAAATCTGAAGTATCGGGGCAAGATGGCCGCTGAGGGATGCAGTGAGTGAGTCGCACTCTCCTCTTCTCCACTGCCAGGCTTTTCTTTAATGGTGGAAATAAGAGCAACTAGGTGCCTGGTCTGAGATTGCTGTATGCCTTTGCTGCAGTGTACTGCGATATTCCCTCCCTCGGGACGGCAACAACAAGGAAACATTATATCGCGTACAGCTTTGCGTCTTAGAAGGAGAGTATCAGAGGCTGTCAGCTTGATACTAAAATCCCTGTTTAAGATGCCTCTTCATCTGCAGCGCGGACCTGAGGCCAAAGACGGCAAGGGAGGGAAACCAGCTGATGCGGAGAGTTCTAAACGTCAAGCAGCAGCAACAGTAACAGCGAAGGAAAAGGAAAAGAATAAAGCGGATTTTAAAGCGAATGGCCCTGGCCCCGCTTTATCTACTGTGCAGAAAAATCCCTCGAGCTTAAAGAGGACGGCAGGAAAAAGAAACGGGGTGGACAGTACAGCACCCACGAGAGATGCAGGTCCTGCTACCAAGCCGAAACCGAAAGAAAACGCGCTGCGGCAGCCCACTGTAGCAGAAAGCTTTGCTAACACTCCAGCAGGTAGCGGACCCCTGACGGCTAAAACTAGTACCGGACCCCCCACAGCCAAACCTGGTGCCTCGGCGGATTTCACTGCAGGAGCGGATTCACAGGCTGGAAACAGCGTTGGGAGCATTGGTGTCGGCGTCTTCAGCACAGATGCAGGACTTGGAGCCGGTACCGGCGCTGCTAAGCAACTAGCAAGACCTACAGCAACAGGAAAGTCGTCCGCTGCAGTGCCTGCAGCAAACCCGGGTGAGAGCAGAGATGCCGGCCTGGCGGCTGCCGAGGGTGAGTCAAGCAGCCATAATGGGACTGGGGTGTTGCGCGGGGCAGAGACAGAGCTAGTGTCAATTGAATCTGGACAAATTGTAAGAATAGGCTTAACCAAAGGCACGGGTAAGGAGCTTACTGTTATGGTTGACAATCGGGCTATCAATACTCAGCTGCCGGATGAGTCACCAGATGAATCCCGAAGGTCTTCTGTGCCTGCACCAGGACCGGGAGCGGAGCTGGAGCTGGAGAACGAGTTGGGAACTGAGTTAATTGGGCTAAAGCTAAATGATGGCATAGAGGTCCCTGCATCTGAGGCGGATAATGCAGGTATACGGCTGTCTAAACCTATAACTTGGGCAGAGACCATGGATTTAGGTACGGAGAGTGGGGGAATTAAATCAGGTGGTGACTCCTCTACCTCTGCCGATTTCGGCATCGCTAGTGGTTCAGCTTCTGCAGAGAGATTTTACTCTGTTGATGAGGACACACAGTCGCAGTCTCAGCCATCGGAGGGCTTTAGCTCTGATGAATCCACGGGTATTGACTCAGTCAGTAGTTCCCCTGCCAGGAAAACTTCACAGAAAAAACGTTTGTCTAAAAGGAAACCCTCCACCGCAAGTAGTACTACCGATCCCACTAAGAAACTAGCTTGGGATTATTCTACCACTACCTTTTCGTTCCTGGAGCAAGATAGTCCGGCAACACTGATTGGCGAACATGGTTCTACTCAATCCTCTCAGCCTCCTGTTACGCTGGATCTTCTCTTTAATACCCTGAAATTAATGCAGTCTGAGGCTAGAGGGGAGAGTAGGAGGGCGAGGCAGGAATCAAGGAAGATACAGAATAAGCTTAGAACTATAAGCAAAAGGCAAGATGAGATGGTAGAGAGAGTTGTTCATGTCGAGGAAAGGACCAGTAAAGTCGAAGATGAACTGAGAGATCTGAAACTGTACAAGGAAGAGCATCAAAAGGTGGCTGAGGATGTCAACTGGAAGCTGGAAGATTTCGAGAACAGGCAGCGTCGCAACAATATCAGACTACTTGGTGTGGAGGAAGGTCTTGAAGGGGAGGACCCCAGGCTGTTTGTGGTGAACTTGTTAAAGGGGGCTTTTCCGGAGTTATCTAGTTGGCAGTGGGAAACCGAAATTCAAAGAGCCCATCGTTTCCCCTTGTTCCTTAAAAGGGGTCAGCCTCAGGCTGGTGCACAGG
This sequence comes from Lissotriton vulgaris, assembly GCF_964263255.1. Taxonomy (NCBI): domain Eukaryota; kingdom Metazoa; phylum Chordata; class Amphibia; order Caudata; family Salamandridae; genus Lissotriton; species Lissotriton vulgaris. The sequence continues at coordinate 1,655,860,991 of NC_141687.1, forward strand.
GAGGGCGACCAAGAGCTCTACTGATTTTTGTAGGGAATTTCCTCCTTAGGCAGCTGATATTGGACAAAGCGAAGCCAGAGACAAGACGTACTTACAACAACGTCACGTTCTTTGCAAGACCAGATTTTTGTCATGCCACAGTTGAGCGTAGATGGAGGCTGAGACAACTGATACCACATATTCAGGCTCTGGGCTCGGAGGCGTATTTGTTATACCCGGCAAAGTTGAAAATTGTGACCAAGGGCCAGTTTAAATTTTTCTTTTCAGAGATTAAGGCGAAGGCCTACATGGTGGAAGTTTTGGGATATAAGGAGAACAAATAATGGATTTAAAGTTTGCTATGTTTGACAAGCTGGCTGGCCGGCGGTGGGGAGGAGTAGCGGCTGCTGCTTCCCTGGCGTCCACATATAGGTCATTTGTGACCTATTTGCCTGTAGGGGGGGAGGGGGGAGGGGCAGTGTGGGGGGGTTCAGGGAGGTGGGTGGGAGGATGAGGGGGAAGAGGGGGGGGAATAAATGGCACACATTATACACAGTAAAATGCAATTTGAGGCAGTCACATGGTTTGTACAAATGGGGAAAAAAGGAAGTGGTGGGTTTGGTTATGAGTTGGGATTGGAAGCTGGTGCTGCTCTTTGATGTTTTTTGATGACTTGTCGAATTCTGTCATTTAATGTTTGTGGTCTTAATGATCTTCAAAAAAGCTGCGGGTTTCAGCATTTTGCAAATCAATGTCTCCTGATCTGATATGTCTACAGGAAACTCATGTGGAGGGAGGAAAGGGTTTTTTGTTAGAACAGGCTGGATTTAAAGTTTTAGCATATACTAAGCAAGCTTCCAAAACTCGCGGTGTAGCGATTCTTGGGAGAGGAGCAGATTGTACAGTATTTAGGAGCAAAGAGGATACCTGGGGTAGATGGGCAATTATAGAAATAGGTTTTAGAGGTGCTAGGTTCACACTAGTTTCAGTCTATGGTTCAACATGTGATGACCCAGATATATTTCAATTCCTGGATCATGAGCTCTCAACTTGGGTGGAGCCAATTGTTTGCTGCGGAGATTTTAATATCAGCCGGCCAGCAAATATGGAGCTACAATTGAGTGAGTCTTATATGGGGAGGAAGAAAAAGGTGCATAGGGCGATAGTAGATATGGCACGCCATAATGCTCTTTCAGATGTTTGGGCTAATTTACACCCACAGATAGATGGTGATACATTCTTTTCTGCTCCTCACAATATAACAGTAAGGCTGGATTATTTTTTAATCTCCAATGTGTTGTTATCTAACACGCAGATTAAAAGGTTACCTCGTTTGGTTTCGGACCATAACCCACTGTTATTGACATTAAGTATAAATGGGTTAGGTAGGAAACCATATAGTTGGACATTTGAGCGAGCTTTGTTACTCGACGAGGGTTATTGTACTCACATGGAAAAATGGATTAGCGAGTTTTGGCTTAATAATTTGGGGAGCACTAGTAGTGCTTACATTTGGGATGCTTTTAAAGCGGGCGTCAGGGGAGAGACAATTAGTTTTTCAGCACAAAGACGGAAAAAAGAAAGAGAAATGTTCGATCAGCAAGTTAACTCCCTTCTGGATGCTGAGGCTGAGCTAAGCAGGTTTATCATGAGGGGGCTCCCACTGGATCAACAACTGTTGGAAATCACGGTTTTAAAAGCGGAGATAGCGGAAAGAATCACTAACAGGACAGTAGTTAGTTACTTAGCAAAGAAGGAGCAGGCCTGTGAGCTTAGCGAGCGGGTTGGGCACATTCTTGCTGTTAGATCTAGACAAAAAGCCAACGCAGGGGACATTAAAAGTATAGTTGATGATTCAGGCAATTTGATCTCTGACTCTGTCGGTATAAGGAATGAATTTTGGAAATTTTATACTGGTCTATATGACAGAGAGATCAAGGTTGATATCGATAAAATCAGGGAATATTTAGGAGACATTCAACTTGGGAAATTAGACCCGGAGGAAAATAGTACACTTGAAGCCCCTATAACGCTAGAAGAAATGTCTCTTGCTTTATCAGATCTCCCATCCTCTAAGGCTGCAGGTCCTGATCTGATACCGATCGAATTTTATAAAACCTTTATATCAGTTTTTAGAGTAGAGCTACTGGATACACTTATTCAAGCCCAGAGAGATATTTCAATTCCAAAATCATGGGGCGAGACTGAAATTATAGTTATCTTGAAAAAAGGTAAACCCGCCACAAATCCGGGGTCATATAGACCTATAGCCTTAATGAATACTGACGTAAAGCTCTATTCGAAAATTCTGGCTACAAGGCTGTCGGCTGTCATAGAAAAATTAGTTGCACCAGTCCAACATGGATTCATCCCGGGGAAAGGGACTACAGAACATGTCAGAACTGTGATTACCTGTTTTGACGCCATGGAGGTTTCTGGCGGCCCGGTCTCGGCTTTATTTTTAGATGCCGAGAAGGCTTTCGATAGGGTTGACTGGGAATATTTGTGGGTGTTAATGAGAACTATGGGGTTTGGTGACAATTTTATAAAAGCAATTCAGGTGCTCTATAGGGACCCAATAGCTAGAATTAAAATCAATCGGGAATTAACATCAGCAGTGCAGATTAAGAGAGGAACAAGGCAAGGTTGCCCCAGCTCTCCTCTCTTGTTTGCACTGTATATGGATCCATATCTACGCAATCTTGATTTTAATCCACGTATTCCTCCCATGTGCGTAAACGAGTTAGTACTTAAAGTACTGGCATATGCTGACGATGTCGCGATAATTACTCCTGATCCTGAATTGGCAATAGGTGAAATAGAACAAGAAGCTTTACATTTTGGCAATATTTCTGGTTATAAGCTTAATAGTGCCAAAACACAGATTATTAAAAACACAGCAACCCAATGTGTTGACCCACGAGTGGTCCCTGCAGCAGTCTACCTTGGGGTTGAAATTTCTTCTAACTTAGGAACAATAGTTGAACAGAACATCTCGCCCTTATTAAAGAAAGTTAATTCAGACTTGCTGAGGATAAATAATCTTAGGCTTACGTTAGTGGGTCGCACTAATATTATTAAAATGCTCATACTTCCGAAATTTCTTTATTTTTTTCGTACAATCCCTCTTTTTTTTGATTCTACTTGGTTTAACAAGTTAGAGTCGATTCTTAACAGATTTATTTGGTCATATGGGAAGACAAGACGGGCATATAAGTATATGACTCTGCCAAGGGACAGGGGAGGCTGGGGGGTTCCCGATTTTAGGTTCTACTACTGGGCATCGGTATTACAATATATTCAAGGTTTAATCGGAGCAAATGAAGGGGATCCGAAAGTCAAAGCTACCTCAACTATGATTTATTCAATTGTTCTGGGTAAAGATTCCGCAAATGCTTTTCTAAATTGTACAGATTCATCGTACTATAAACGTACACGATTTAAGACTGTGGCCGCAGCCTATAATGTATGGTGTGCTGTTGCAAAAAATCTCGTACTAGGGAGATTTAACAGGTATACTAATTTATATATGAATAAGTCTTTACCACCTTTAATTTTTGCGGATACCATTATGGCAGATTGGAACAGCAAAGGTATTAAAAATATAGGAGATATGCTAAACTCAGATGGTAACATACTTCAATTTTCAGATCTGATGGCTAAATTTAATATAGCAAGACATAGCTTCTTCAAGTATCTACAGACTAGGAGTTTTCTCTCTAAGAAAAAAGGTGGGGCAGGTGGATTTAATACAAATAACATCATGGAAGCAATAGCGCAAAGTGGGGTCTGCTCCATTAGGTATTTCTATGCCCAGTTGGCTGAGACGAAGAAGGACGATACTGACAGATTCGGTAATAAATGGGAGGGGAAATTAGGGACTTCGAGCGAGTCTTTCTTGAAGTCTTTGGAGTTAGGAGGCTCAGCATTTTATTCTGCCCCATTACAATCGCAGCACTACAAAACGCTGTATCAACTTTACCATACTCCAGATCGCATAGCGCAGTGGGGAGCAACTACAGGGATTAATTGTTGGCGATGCAATGCTACTGCCGCAGATAGTATACATATTTTTGCTACTTGTCCCAAATTAAGGCCCCTATTAAAGGGCATTGAGGTTTTTATGGCCCGTACACTTGCCTTAAATGTGAATTTAACGCCGACAGTAATTATGTTGGGAGTTCGGGACTGTGAAGGTGAACATAGCGAATTCATATTTGTAGCGATGGCAGTTTTCAGGTTGCTGATCGCTAGAGTCTGGCTGGACCCCCTTCCCCCGGGAATACAGCAGTGGATTGCTTTACTATTAGGGACTTTTAACCTCGAAAAAGGTATATTCGGGAAAAAAGGTAAAAGGATTAAAAGATGGGGAAGGAAAATCTGGGAACCGGTACATAGATGGAAGGAAAGGTTAAATGCAAATGTAGTTTGATGTATTATTAATGTGATTAATGGTCTTTTTTCCACCTTTTTTCTTCTTTATGACTTGAAGTGTATGTTTAGTATTATATTGTTTTTTCTCGATAGTAATTTTGATTTATTATATGCATTTGTTGTTTTCCGTACTATGTATTCTGTGTTATGTGTGTGCCAAAAAAACCCTTTTTGTTTTACAATAAAAATATTTAAAAAAAAAAAAATCTGAAGTATCAGAGTGGGGGAATATCAATGTAATAGGTAAATTGTTATACGAAAACTGTGACATGTCACGTGATATATGATGAAAGGAAGGAAGGTATGGTGATGTGTGTGGATCATACATTAAAACATATTAGAATTACGAGTGAACCAAATAGCGAGCATACAGTTCTTTAGAGTGGATTATCTTACAAACGGTCTCAATAAATCATGATGGCAATAGTATATGAATAAAAAGTATATACATCAAAAACGAATATTGAGATGGTGAATATCCGAATACATCACATATATAATTACAAATTTAAGTATATTTCGAATTGATAGAGTGTGATGCTGGAGGTCTTTTTGGGACTGAAAACGGGGGAATAGTCCTTGTGTCGAGCTGTCTAGAGAAAACATGAATATTCGATACGATCATTCATTCCTGTCGGTTGTAAAGTGTTAAGTTTTTTTATCCAGACGAATTCTGCTTTGAGTCTCTGTTTGGTGGGGTCCATGTCGCTGCGTTGTGGGATTATCTCCAGAATAGTGAATCTTAGTTGGGATATTTGATGTTTCACTTCCAGCCAATGGGTGGCTATAGTGGATTTGGTATTATGTGCACGAATATTACTTTTATGTTCTGTTATTCGTACTTTAATCTTTCTCTCAGTTTGACCCACATAAGTTTTTACGCATGGGCATTTTATTGCATATATACTGTTTTTACTGTCACAGTTGCTATTGTGTTGTAGTTCTATCTCATATCCTTGAGTGGAATGCATGAATTTTTTGCCAATCATGACATTGTTGCAGTGAATGCAATTTAAGCACTTTGACATTCCTTTGTAGCTTTTTTTTAAACATTATTAGTGGTTAGAATTTCTTTCTAGTTTTTAGATCTTTGAAATGCAAAGGTGATGCGTTGGGAGGATGAGTAATGTTTACAACTGGAAGTTAAAGGATCTTTGATTGACCCTTATGAAATACAATAAGGAATGGAAATAATCAACAAATAAATATTAACATGTGTTTACAACAAGACCACTTTGTTTCACATCATTGGAGAAAATCACAAGATTGTGAAGAAGCAATTCGCCTTATGTATATTTGTGCGCACGTTTATGTGAAAGGTTACTCGGCCTCCACACATAGATTCCTTAAATTCAAGACACGACAAGGCATTGTCACCCATTTGAAATATTGAACCACTGTTCTAACCACTATTGAAACGAGTGCATAGGGATCGATAACTTTTTCAAACAAACGCTTTCCACCATGCTCTGGGCATTGAAAAAGCTCTGAAGTCACCTGGGGTGAGGGCCTCTTTACTCTCCTACCATACCTCTAGCTTATAATCCTTGGCTTCCACTTACACAGGAGAAACTAGTTCAGTGTACCTTATCACAGCACAATTTGTACATTATCTGAGACCTTTTCTCAGATGGCCATGTACACACGCAGACAACACCTGTTTCGGGGATGCAACATACATGGACCATTTTGTGCTTAGGTGCCTTCATCATACGCTGCGATCCCTGATGCCCCCACCCCCCAGACGACTTCTCTTCATTAACACTCATCATTACAGACTCTAACAGGAGAGGCTAATCTCCAGACTATATCAAGCATGGGTAGCTATGAAACCTCAGCCAGATAGACGGACTATTGATGCCGGGAATGTTACCTGGGACAATCACTATCTGATAAAGCCTGTTAGCACTGCTTCACCCAGACTAAACTCATCTCAGTTAATCATAAACACAAACTCTTACATTACAAATGTCTGCACTGGGCCTATATCACACCTCGGGACTTCGAATGCATTGACCCGATGCTCTCTCTGAATGCCCTAAATGCCATATCACTGAGGCAGATTTTGCCCAATTGACCTGGACTTGCCAGACTGTGGGAAGATACTTGATGAACATGTTCTACTTAATTTCTACAATGATAACATCCACTCCGCTCTTGGCACTCATGGGGTTTGTTTATGATGTTCCTAAAGATGTTTGCTGCTACTGTTGCACTACTCCTCGCAAAGCGCGGCATAGCCCTGCATTGGGGCAGTAAGACTTGCCTTTCTGATTCTGCATGGCTGAAATGTATGATTTAATGTGGCAAAACCAGTGAAACTATGCCACACTACAGTCACTCACTTTGAGACCTAAAGATATATGGTAGCCACTACGTGACTATCTGCTAAATTTTGATAATGCTGTATCGGAATGAATTGCTGTCATTTTGATTTCTTGCCCTATGCACACTTCAAACCTTTTGCGAACTTGTTGAGCAGGACAAACAACTATGTACAGCCACCCACTCACCTTTTCCTATACTTTTGATCACTGTGTAATTCAACTTAAGTGTCAGACTTTTGATGGATTAACTACTGCTGGATCTTTGTCTTCATACACATGGGCATTATGTTGTATGTTGTTTAGACCTAAAACCGATAAATAAAGTTTTTAAAAAATACATTCTGCAGTTATGTCAAACCAATGATTTCACCAGTCACTGATAAATGCACAACTTTGTCCATACTTGCCGTTAGCATATAATTGGAGATCCACAATCATTGCATCACATGCAGTGACTGTTCTCTGCTCTCTACAATCCTTGATATTCCCTCAACCCTGCCTGGCTCACAATTTTGGTGCGCACTTAATGCATCTAGTCCTGATGAAGACATTATAATACCCTTTACAAGATCGAAACATCATTGAAACATAAACATGGAAAGGCATTGTAGTCAAGTCAGGTCAAGTCAAATATACTTTTATTGATTTGTTAAAAAATCGTAAAAAGATGGCAAACCATCATAAAACACAATACATTAAATGACATTTTTTTTAAAAACATGAGAAGCGTGAGACGTGACCACAGTTAAAAAGCTGACAAGTAATTCAATAGTTTTTTTAAAAAAATGCCGGCCAGTAGGTTGTTTGTTAACTGGTTCGCTTAAATCAATTTTTCTAGTTCCTTAGCAGCTATTTTCCAGAGTTTTATGGCACTGCAGGAGAGGGGAATCGAAAGCCTTCCAAGACACCTGATGACTGCAGCTCTGCAAGTTCTTATTTGTTCAATTCGAAAAAACTCCATAAGAATGGATTTACGGATTTTCAGTAGGAAAGGGCATATGCATAGTAAGTGTAATAGTGACTCCTCCCCTTGATGACAGAGGCGGCATTCCTTGGATGGCCATTTAAATTTCCATTTTGGGGTCAAATCCTTTGAGGGGAATGATCCCATACGTAGCAACATCAGGTAATGCTTTTTATGGTAGGAGAGGTATACTGCTGCGGCTTAATCCTCTGGTAGGCCTGTATCACAGCCCAAGTGTGATTTATTTTGCGAAGTTCATTTTATCGGTTGACAAAGAGGTCCGCTTGATTGCGGAGTTCGCAACGCTTTTAAGACGAGAATACGTTAATGGTGTTAACCAAGCCTCCTCTAGCTGTAATGCCGACAAGGATTCCTTTAGGATTGTCGTCGTCGAATTAGCTAGTCTTCCTTGATTTTCAATCTCAACCCAACAGCGGTGGGCTAGGGTGTTGTCGTCTGACTCGCTCATCCTCCAATAATACTTTACTAGGGCACCTTGTCTGGCCATGATCTGATTTTTTAGTCCGAATTCTAAACGGATTTGTTCCTGCGAGGTATGTAGCGGTATAAAAAACTGTTTTTTTTTAAGAATATTGATTGTGCTGTATTTAATATAGTAGCAACTTTAGTGTTCAACATTTCTGAGCCATACGAGATGGAAGGTAGGAATTTTGCGGAGATCACTTTTAGCAGATGACCGGTAGAACAACCTATAAGCTTTTTCTTCCGTATTTTAAAGGCAAAGAACAATTGTTTTGCTTTTGTACATCCTTGTTCCACTTGTAGCTTAAAATTGAGCTTGCCATTGAGCAAGAAGCCTAGATATTTGTAGGAAGTAACACAGGCCAGTGGTTATTTGCCCAGTTTCCAGGAAAAGGAGTGCTTATTCAATGTTTTATTATGTTTGGAGAAACACATGACTTTTGTCGACTGATGATTGATTGTAAGATGGTTTAAGGTGATATAAGCTTCTAGTCCTGTGATCAATTTCTGCAGGCCAACTGGTGTTTGTGATATCAATACAATGTCATCTGCGTATTGGAGGCACAGTGTCGGTATTTTGCCCAATTTTGAGGGGGTCAGCTGGGATAGACTGAAGGCACTTGTCGAGATATGACATGTAAATGTTAAACAGGCACGGAGTAAAACGCAGCCTTGTTTTAACCCATTTGATGTCGGAATCTTACCGGTTACACTGGACCTGTCTCCTTTCTTGATTTGAACCGAGGTGTGGGAATACAGATTCATAATGGTGTCCAGGAGCCTGGAAGGAACCCCCCAGGCTTGCATTTTTGCCCATAGAGAAGCTCTTGGAACTTTATCGAAAGTCGCTTTCAGGTCTACGAAGCAGGCATACAAGGGCCTTGATTTTGCAAAGGCTTGGTTGGCTAAAAGAGTAACCGCAGAGATGTTCGTAAGAGTGCCCATCCCAGCCCGAAATCCAGTTTGCGTTGGAGGTATTAAGTTTGTTTGACTGGCCCAAGCGTCTAGCTCTACAAGGAGATTAGATGCGTAAATTTTTGCCTCCACATCTATCAGCGCAATCAGCCTGTAGTTGGAGGGGTCTGAACAGGAACCTGATTTATAGATTGGATTAAGGATGCTTCCTCTCCAGGACTCGGGGATCAGACTATTAGCTGTGACTTTGAGAAAAGAGGAGTCAGGACTTGAGACCAGAATGGAGGATCATGCCGGAACAGAGCATTTGGTAGTCCGTTTGGACTTGGAGCTCCCTCGTTTTTTAGATTTTTTATAATTTTCAGAACTTGGATTTCCGGGAACAGCATGAAATCATTGGGGCATTCATAATTCGTTGTATAATTGGCTTTACCTTGACCTCCAGCCTCCTTCCCTGATGGTAATTGGCAATTTGGGGCCAATTGGGGTATAGTTTCATTGTAAAGGCGTTCGATATGAGCTCTCCATGTGGCCTCCAATATGTCTGAATTATGATGTCGGTTCTGGCCATTGATTAGTTGGTTGATTTGTTGCCAAAAGAGCTTGGAGTCCCCTAATTTACCAGCATAAAGGAGTTTCACCCAAATTTGTTCTTGATGTTCTTTTTTGGTACATTTTATATCCTTTTTTAACTTTTTTCTTGTTTTTGCAATTAAAAGCAGGAGCTCCTGGTGGCTTTCTGGTTCCTGAGATTGTAGTTGTCTGATGTATTTATTTAGTTGTTGTTTTTGTTTCCTCAGGCTATTAGTGAACCAGGCTGCCCTTTTTTTGTATCCTGCTTTATAAAGTGGTCTTTTTTAGAGAATTTCTTATTGATTTCATTGATAAAAGACTCCCAGGCTTCTATGGTTAATGTTTCCGATTTGGGTTTTTCCAAAAGACTGGTGTAAGTACTTGTAATATCTTCAATGTTGTCCTTATTCCAGCGGAGTCGCTTTAAGTTGCACAATGTTGATAACGCTTTTGATTTCTAAGGGGTTGTGAATGATTTTAATAAAGTGAAGGATTGCGGCTGGTGGTCACTTTCCGCCCTGTCTTTAATATGGAAGTTCACGATGTACGGGAGGAGGTCATAATCCGTAAAGGTGTAATCAATAGTAGAGCGTGTTTTTTGTGTAACCCTGGTGTAAGCTGCGGGCCGATCAGTCGGACATTGGCCATTGAGTACACACATTGAAATGTCTTTCAAGCGAGCCGCGCAGTTTTTGCCAGATGTGTCCTGTCGTATTGGAGCTGGTGTGGCCTCCGTTTCACCCTTACTCCTGGCTTGTTGTAGATTCATATTAAAGTCACCCGACACAATGGTTTTGGCATCTGGATGGATGCGGGGTGAATATACATGTTGAGTATGAGCAGGGTCTGGGACTCCGAGACGTCTATTTTAACACACAGCATCCAAGAACAGTCTAGGTCTATAATCGAGGCGTGCCATTGGATTTCTATTGAAATAAAGGTAGAGAGACCCCTTTTGCTCTTCCGTGTTTTGTAGCTCTCTTGGCTGGGTTCAGGAATTCTTTAAAACTGATTATTGGGGATGAGGTTATCTGTCAGGATTCTTGAAATAGACGAATGTTGTATTGTGTAATAAAATCTATGAAGTCTGGGTCTTCTAATTTTGAGTGGAGGCGGTGCACGTTCCAAGAGCAGATGTCACAACCTTGGTGTGTGTGTGAAGCAGTTGGCGAGGTTGTTCATGCCATTCCCAAGGGTGTGCCTTCAGCGTTTGAGTCCCTGGAGCCCGAAAACTTACTGGCTTCTGGATGATCAAAAGTAATAGTAATTTTCCTAGCCGGGTACTCTTTTTCCCTTGCTTGGCTATGGTGATCCGGGCCTTTAGCCCCCTTTAGAAGACTTGCAATGTGAGAAGATGGTTGTAGTGGGCTAAGGTAACAAGGTGGGATAATCTTTTTTAACTTGATTGCCCATTTGGCAAACATGTCCTTCTGCTGCCAAATCTGTCCTATGTGCATTTTGTTGCTAAACCAGTTTGTTGTTAACTTGGGAATCGGCCTCTGGTTCGTTGTCTACAGTCCTTTTCGTTTCTTCCACCATCACAGGCTCTCGGATTATGTGGGGTATATCTTGAGGTTCTGGAGTTTATTTATTTTTTTGTGGGTTGATTTCACCTCCCCTAATTGATTCCACAACTCAGCTTGCAACTGTGTTGGTTTCCTGAACTAAGGTGGACACAATGTGAGTTGTTTTCCTTATTGCCGACTTGAAGCATCTCGCTGATGGGTGTGTAGCCTGAAAATTTGGATTATGTTTTTCCTTCCCGGCTGTGGGTTTGAATAAACTATATATTTTTTCCGGTGGGGGAGACTCCCTTGGGTTATGGTTTCAAGCATTGGGCGTAACGGGCCGATTGGGGAATGGGATTGGTTGCTCCTTGAGGGTTACTACTTCCATGCTGTTTTGAGTTGCATTGTCTTCTTGATGGATTTCATTTTGAGATGATGCTGCCAGGGATGATTCTTGTACCTGGCTAGTAAGTTTGCGCTTTTTGGACTTTCTCAGTCGTTTTCGCTCCCGCTTTGATAAAAGCTTAGGTACTGTTAGATCTCTTTCAAGAGACTGGTTGCATTGTTCTCGGGATGAAAGATCTTGGACGCCGATGTTGTCGAGAACAGTTGATGGGTGAAGTGTTTGTGTTATTGACTTAGTAAGTTTGATCAATACACTGGTTGACACTGTTTCACTGCTTTTTTGCCCCGCTGGGTGGTAGGGACTTTCCAAATCGATATCATTTGGGGATGCATTTTCGTTGGTATGTTACTCTTACAACGCAACTATTACAACGTAATGTTGTTACAACGGAGCTATTACAACGCAGGATCCATTACATCGGATGCCATTACAACGCATGGCATTACATAGCAGATGCTATTACAACGCATACCATTACATCGTAAGTATTGGTAAGTATATAATTTTTTTATTTTATTTAATATTATATAATTGGTTTAATTATTATTAGTTATAAATAAAAATATTTATTTCGTTTTTAAATATTATAAATTAAATATATTAATTTAAGTAATTTTTTAAATAAGTATGAGTATAGGAGTATATGTTTTGGGGTACTGATGTATATGTTTTGGGGTGTTTGGGTATTTTTAGGTTTTAGGGCAGGGTTTGGGTTTTGGGGTACAGGGGTGTTTTTAGGTTTTAGGGCAGGGTTTGGGTTTTGGGGTACAGGGGTGTTTTTAGGTTTTAGGGCAGGGTTTGGGTTTTGGGGTACAGGGGTGTTTTTAGGTTTTAGGGCAGGGTTTGGGTTTTGGGGTACAGGGGTGTTTTTAGGTTTTAGGGTAGGGTTTGGGTTTTGGGGTACAGGGGTGTTTTTAGGTTTTAGGGCAGGGTTTGGGTTTTGGGGTACAGGGGTGTTTTTAGGTTTTAGGGCTGGGTTTGGGTTTTGGGGTACAGGGGTGCTTTTAGGTTTTAGGGCAGGGTTTGGGTTTTGGGGTACAGGGGTGTTTTTAGGTTTTAGGGCAGTATTTGGGTTTTGGGGTACAGGGGTGTTTTTAGGTTTTAGGGCAGGGTTTGGGTTTTGGGGTACAGGGGTGTTTTTAGGTTTTAGGGCAGGGTTTGGGTTTTGGGGTACAGGGGTGTTTTTAGGTTTTAGGGCAGGGTTTTGGTTTTGGGGTACAGGGGTGTTTTTAGGTTTTAGGGTAGGGTTTGGGTTTTGGGGTACATGGGTGTTTTTAGGTTTTAGGGTTTGGGTTTTGGGGTACAGGGGTGTTTTTAGGTTTTAGGGCAGGGTTTGGGTTTTGGGGTACAGGGGTGTTTTTAGGTTTTAGGGCAGGGTTTGGGTTTTGGGGTACAGGGGTGTTTTTAGGTTTTAGGGTAGGGTTTGGGTTTTGGGGTACAGGGGTGTTTTTAGGTTTTAGGGCAGGGTTTGGGTTTTGGGGTACAGGGGTGTTTTTAGGTTTTAGGGCAGGGTTTGGGTTTTGGGGTACAGGGGTATTGTAGGGTTCAGGGGTAGGTTTGTGTTTTGGGATAATTAAATAATATTTACCATTTTTAAATTAATTAAAATATATTTAATAAATTAAATTAATTTTATTACATTAATTACATTTTTAAATTAAATTAATTATATTAAATAAATTATTTCAATCAATTTAATTTAATTTCAATTATTTAAATATGTAAATTAAATTAATTTCATTATTTTAATTAAAATAAATTATTTCCTTTTTTTATTAAAATTACATTTATTAAATAGATATTATTTTATTACATTAAATTAATGGCTATTTTAAAATGTTTTTTAATTAAATTAATTAAATTAAATTAATTACATTAACTTAATAACATTTTTTTTAAAAAGGTATACTTACCTATACTTACGATGTAATGCCATGCGTTGTAATAGCATCTGCTATGTAATGCCATGCGTTGTAATTGAATCCGATGTAATGGATCCTGCGTTGTAAAAATTCCGTTGTAACGGAATGCGTTGTAATAATTCGCGTTGTACTGACACCAATCCATTTTCGTTCTCTGTTGTTATTGCTTTTTCATTCCCTGTTGCTGTTGCAGGCTTGGTTGAGACTCTCCTTGTTGAACCCAGTAGGTCAGTAAGTATAGTTGGAACAGAGGCTAATCTGTCGATTATTTGGGTACAGTGACAGTGGCACATTTGAAAGGTTGTTTCCCAATCTCGCTGCACCTTCTGGATCATTTCATTAAAAGATAGGCATTGTATTATTTACTTGATTGTGCAGTCTAAATATTGCTACCTGTTTTCAAATGAATGTTCTAATATATACAACCACTTTAGTCACTGTATTATTACTTATGAGATGATTGCGACCAATGTAATATCAGAGAGACATATAGTGCCTATTGGTATGAATAAACACTTTTCTATTGTTCAAGAAAGTCTTTTGGGTTTGCACATTAAATGTATTTAGTTTATCTTCATCAGAGGTATCATTCTCATGCTAGATTAGCTCAAATATAACCAGGGGTGTCAGACTGCTACCTGTAATGTGACCGAACAAACGTCAGAAGGGTGAGGCAGTGAAATTAACATCAGAGATAATAGAAAGTTGGAAGTCACTCTGGTGGCATGCTTGCTAAGTCATATGTAGAGATCGAAAAACATCTAAAATTATGAATAGATTTACAAATGTGGCCTTTGTACTGGCTAAACGTAGCATAGTTATGACTCAAAAGGCACACGTTGCGCCAAACATTAAAGTATGGCTTGCTGACCTTAATAGGGAGGTTGAAGCGGTGTTGGCAGCCATTAGGGCACAATGTGGAGAACGCAGCAGCCTTGGCTTCATGGGATCTTTGAACAGGGGCAGTTGTTGATACTCTAAGCCAGATCTAATATAGACCTGTTGATCTCATGCTTGCTATATACCTTCAGGCTATTTTTGTTATTTGGTACTATGGGGGATATTCTCAAGAACGTGTGATAATTACAGCAAAATGAGCTTAGCGCAACTCTTCATATCGCAGTCCATCGCAGGAAAATACCGCTGTGTTAACTAAGCATTCACAACACAGAGGTACCATGCGATAGGCCCAAGACAATGCGTAAAATGTCTGCGAAATAGTCAACGCAACGCCGCAAAAATGCGAAACACGAACGCAGAAAAGTTGCGATGAGGCCAATAGCGATACAAAAATCAGCAAAAACCAATGACAGGCCTGCAATTCACACACGTCAGGCCGGAAAAATCACCATAAAAGAAGAAAAAATACAGACAAACAAATGCCAAATAACAGCAATGCCCAATGGATGTTGCTGGAGCAAGTACGGAGGACAACTAGAACCCCATAAGCCCCCTGGAGGACCAGCCAGGAATATCAGGTCAGGGAAGGGCAAGGAGAAGAAGCGTAGGAAGAAGCGCTTCAGTCCGCAGGAAAACAGGATCATGACAACGGAGGTGGTAGAACACCATCAACAACTATTTTTCACCTCCACTGTGTCATTGGCAACAAAAAATGGACTATGGCAGTCCATTGTGGACAAGGTGAATTCAGTCAGAGTACTGAAAAGGACAATGGAAGAAGTCAAGAGGTGCTGAAATGATGTCAAGTGCAAAACCAAGCTGAAACTCGCCAACAACCGGAAGGCAGCAATGCAGACTGGAGGTGGGAATCCTGCCAGGAGGAGCTGGATGAGAGGGAGGAAATGGTGTCCACAGTCATCAGTGTGGACACAGTGACAGGAGGTGGGGGACTGGACACTGCTCAACATGACCGGACACAACAGCACCAGGGTGAGTAATAACCAGGGATTGGGGGGACAGGGCACACATGCACAATTAAGTAGAGCAAATCTGAGGACAAACCATGCCCCAGACCCCTAACTCCCACCAAGAGACCAATGTACCCAAGTATGCAACATCTCAGCATTGTATAAGCATAGAAGTCAACGGCACACCGAATGAAAGGGATAAGGTGCAGCAAATCAAGAGCTGAGGGGTCGCCTCCCCCAAAATGCAGCACACACACACATAACATGCAGAGCACATCAACATTGACAACAATGTGGTACAAACTGCAACACGTCCTCGACAGAACACAGGACACACCATGTGCCGCTTGTGTCTAGAAACTGGCCAATCACATTTGGCATTGCAAGGAAATGTGAGTTGATAATGTACAAGTACAAGCACACATCGGTCATGTTGTCAAAATGTCCACTGTCCCCCATCAAATAGGCAGCTCCTCTCAAACAGCCACAATGTACAACTCAAACAGCCACAATGTACACAGTCATGCAGTCTGAATGAAACAAATTACAATGCAACAACATACATGTGAACACATTGTTAAACTGCATCTCCCCTTCACAATGCATCCGCATCCGAAGAGCCACCACAGGGGGACGGTCCTTCTCCTACCTCGCCGCCAAGACATGGAACTCCCTCCCGACCCACCTCCGCCTGACCCAGGACCACCTCGCCTTCAGGAAGCAACTCAAGACCTGGCTGTTCGAGCAGTAGCGGACCCCCCTCCCCTAGCGCCTTGAAACCCTCTGGGTGAGTAGTGCGCTATATAAATGCTCTGATTGATTGATTGAATGCAGAGGGACAATCAACACCTCCTGCAGAGCAGCCCGAACCTCTCTTTTCTGATGACGAGGAGGACCGCCACAGCTGTGACTCCAACGCCCTCCAACAGCTCTTGGAGAGCCTTCGCACCTCACCTCCAGGAGCAGTGCAGCCCAACTGCTACAAGGAGACCCCACCCCTGCACAGACCACGCAGCAGGCAGCACCCACCACCACGTCTGCCTCCCAGGACCCCCACAAAAAACACATGGCCTTCCAATGCCGTGTGTTGGGGTGCCAGAAAAAGCTGGTTGAACAGGTTGCGGGTGGGCTTCAACCGCATGGCAGTCAAACTAGATGCCTTACATGTATGTCTAAGTCCCATCAGGGACCACTCACGTTCCCTAACAGACAACCACAGTCTGCTCCATGCTTTCCAACGGACCATGGCTGACTTCACTGGAGCCCTGACTCAGAGACTGGAACACTGTCCAGTCAGAGTGGCACTAGCAATGTCACACAGCTGTTGGAACACATGCGGAGGTCAATGGGGACCATGGAGCAGATGCAGGTGGAAAGAGCAGCTGCCATGGCTGCACACCACAGAGAGGTAGCTGGGTTCCTCAGTGACCTCAGGACCAGCCTCATGGCATTGCTGCCACAAGGCCTGGTGCTGATGCATGCTGCTGCTACCCCTACGTCCACATCTCCGCCCCTGAAGTGTCAGTGGCACACAGTGCAGCAGACATTCCACCTCCGGCCCCTGAGGTATCAATGCAACAAAGTGCTGGAGAAAGAACACCACCACCCACAAGTGAGGCACGTGAAACAGCAGAGGACAAAGATGTGGATGAAGATGGATGTAATGCCAGAAACCGGTCCTAGGAAGCTTGTTTCCAGTTCAGGGAAGGCATGGCTTGGCAGTTCGGGCTGGACTGTTCCCATGAGGCACAGGGTCAGACTGATTTGCATATGGCCATGTCTGAACTGGGGTGGCAGAGTGGGCTAAAGAACGGTGATGGATTGAATCCAGATCTGTTGTCCGGGTGTGAGTGTTTGATTGGTTCAGATGCTCCGTCCATCACCACCCCCTTTTGTACTGCATCATGGTAAGAAGGACACAGTAGCATGCATCTCCGCCATAGGGCCTGTTTCTGCTTGGTTCTGCCCTCTGCATCATCACCTTCCACTGTCCCCCCATATACTCTGCGACACTCACCTTGGACCTCGACATGGATTGCCATATTCTGTTTGATCGCCAATGACACAGCAATCAGACTGCGGACTGAACTCTTCCTTTGGACTTGTTAGTCCCTGAAGGACTCTGGCTGGCCCTCCACGGGTCAACATTGTAAAGTGGGGTTTTGCATGGCCCTGTACTCCTTCACCTGCAACACTCCAATGAATGTGCATTAAACATTCATGATCACACAGATGTGTCATGTCTCTGATCTTTCAAGTGTGGAAGTATGGATGAATGTAGGCTCAGCGATTCCCCCTTATGTCCATGTTGCTCAAGTCGTAGGACTTGGGTCACAGGGTTACACATTGCTGAATACGTTCTGGATGGCACAGACACAACAACAGGGACACGCACATTAGTTACTTCCTTGTCCAGCCCAGTATGGATCCACGCCCAGAGCCCCGAGTCATTGTTCACAGCCTTACGCTATGCTGGCATACTCCAGGTCAGCCCAATCCGCTCACGCACACAGGGGGGGGGACAACAATTCTACACATGCCAGGTCTTCCCAGTAGTGATCTGCAGATCACAGGTTTAGTTGACAGCATGCCACAAACACTCCCTCATGGCTGGTTTACACCCAACACCACACCCATCTAGCACACCCGTCACAAGACATGTGACCCTGCCAATAAAAAGGTCGGGCGCACGTGCTCAATGCCATTCCCACTCTCTATCTGGGTGCATCCGTATGGTGTTAATGTAGGCATGAGGGCCTAGGGCCCTGCAATATCACATTCCCCAGGACCAGAGGTGGCATGCTGTTGTCCGCACCAGGAAACTCAATCATAGAGGGTTCAGGACTTGTGGGACACAGACTTGGTGCCACCGGATACACTGCGGCCGGCACCTGCAACCCGCTACAGGACGATGACTTTCGATGCACTGAGGGAGGGGCACCTTAAGTGCTGAGCGGGTGTGCAGCCTGCGATGATACCCCCTCCCGGCGGTCCGGACTGGTGACAATCGTTGTTAGCCCTGCTAGACCGCAGTGTAGGCCTGAGCCAGTGATCAGTGCATGCCTACCACCATATGGCGTGGCCTCGCAGATCACAGAGTTAGTGGCACCTCAAGGGCTGAGCGGGTGTGCAGCCTGTGATAATGCAATGTGCACTGATATGTCCTCTGCCATAGAGAAATCAAGACCCAGAATCAAATGTGAGACCTTGTGGCCCGCAGAGCGGGGCTGCATGATGTGGAGGGTGCAATGATCGCGGGCCCGTGCTTGGGGCTTGCACCGGCACGTGGTGAGCCCTCTTTGCGACACGCCAGTGGTGGAAGGTGAGCAGTGAGGCCTGGGTGCGCAGAGTCGGGCATGCACCGCTGGGAGGCAGGAGGGGCTGGTGTGCAGCTGTCTGGGTTTGCAGGGGCAGGCAGGCGCTGATGGCATGTGCAATTGTATGTACTTTGCCATTCAGGTGTCTGGAGTCTGTTTCAGATGAGAGATCTGTTTCAGATGTGGGAGCTGGTGAGGAGCACTACATGCCGGCACGCTGTTGGAGACACACCAGTGGCAGCAGGTGAGCAGTGAGGCCGGGGTGCGTAGGGTCGGCACTCTCTCTTCCTGTCCCTCTCTTCTTTTCTCTGTGTCTCTGTCCCCCTCTATTTCTGTCTTCCTCTCTCCCTCCTTCTTGCTGTCTTCTTCTCTCTACCTCTCTTTCTGTCTTCCTCTCCCTCCCTATCTTTCCATCTTTCTCTCTCCCTCTTCTCTCTTTCCACCTTTCTTTCTCCCTCCCTCTCTTTCTGTCTTTCTCTCTCTCTCTTTCTCTCTCTCTCTGTCTGTCTCTCTCTCCTTCGCTCTCACTCTGTCCTTTCATGAGCGCATGACACACTTTCTTATCTGATTTTTTGTCTTGCAGAGTGTGACCTACAGATTGTTCAGAGGAGAGCCGCAATGAGTCTTCATTAATGTTCTTCTGAGTTTATTTGAATACATTTTCGTTTGGAAATTCGAAGGTGAATGTATGTTGCTCATTTTTTGTGACGACACATGCATGTTACCTGTTGTGATTGTGCAACATCAGGTGTATTCTTTGGTACATGATTTTGTGAAGTTGATATGGCAAGCCTTTGCCTGGGGGAGGGGTGCCCCGGGGGGTGGTCCATGTGGGTGGTGACGGTCGTTGTGGCCCTATTGGGGCTCCGAGATGCATCAGTGGCTCTATGGCATCTCTTGTTCTTTGGGTGTGGCTCTAGGCTGGGCTCTCTTTTCTGGTGCAGGCTGTAGTCAGACTTAACACTAGGTCAGAGCAGGTGTTAGTTTCCTGCTGATAAGGTGCCTTATCACCTGTTTCGGGTTCTTATCGCCGATCTGACTGGTCGTTGAGAATGTTGTGGAGTGATGTTGTTGCCGCTTTTGGCACAGGAATGCCTACTCTGCATCTCATTAGCGATAGTTGCCGAGTTCATCTGTGGCGATGTTTTTTGCGGCTGCTATCGCAGGTAAACTGGTGATATGGGATGTTGTCACTAGCTTGGGAATGGGGCGATAATTTTATCGCCACTATAGCTGTGGTAAGGTGCTGTTAACTCGCCGATAAATCTTTGAGAATATGCCCCCCCATGTTTGCTATGTATCAGCCTCGAAAGTTACCTTGGACTGATAGAGCGAAGAAAGACCCCAGGAGTTTTCAAATACTGATGGGAACGATATCTCTGATGCTAACACCGTGGTAAGACAGTGTGAGAAACTAGATGTGGACCTAAACACATGATTAAAACATGTCTATTTTATATTGTGTTGTCTGCAATGGGGCTGCACAATGCTATTGTATCTGCCTAACTTAGCTGTAGACAATTTAGTGTAACTGTAGTTAACATGGTGTGTGCTGTGTAAAAGGGCGTGGCAAATCTACACTTACAACAGGTGTTTACACCTATGTGCTAGTGTAGACCTACTACTTTCTGGAATTCACAAACATTCACAGTAATACCCAAGGAAAGCTGCACCAGGAGCCGATTTCCATTTGGATTTCTAGGAAGGTCATGTGACAATCCTATCTGGAGCAGAATCTTCTTGCTGTACAGAGTACTCCATAGCGGAAAACATAGCATAAAGGGAATGGGATTCTGTGTGAAAACACACATTTCTTTTTTACTTTGTAACACAATTCAAGGTGATCCATTCCCCTTCCTACCCTGGAAAAAGGTACTTGGGCCAGTTGTTGGTTGAAGAAAACATCCTAACATTTCAATGATGGAAAGGAGAATGAATGAGTTTGCGTATGCCCACTATGTTTATTCTTATGATCATTTACAAACTTCCTAGTCTAATCATGTATTGGAATGTTTACCCACCACTTTAGGGGCAGTTATGGGTGCTGAGAACCCCACACTTATGGTGGAAATAAGTGCTTACATGCAAACAACATGGAGCTACAGAGGGAAAGAATCAGACCAGGTCGCCCTCCACTCAACAACCAATATCAATACACCAAGACCTGGCCTGAAAGGCACCTCTCTTGAGGCAAAACATATAAGCAGAGGTAGGGATTCACAACATTTATTTCCCATATACGCCGCTCTTTTCTATTACGAGGTAGTAACCTCCCGCTTTATTGCCTTAAACTTTTAAATAAAACTTGTTTTTAGGTCTCGCCCTGGAATTCGCATCCGAAGGATGCGTCCAGGGCGGAGACTTATAGCTGTCCGATGCCGGGGAATGAGGGACAAAAAACTGTCACGAGCTTTAGCAGGCGGATTTGGCTGCGCGAACGCGCACGTTCCGTCCTGCGCCGCGCCGTGCACTTCCCTCCCATACTCCCAGCAAGTCAGGCTAACACGCATGCATGCACACGCATTTACACTTACACGCAGGCACCCAGACAGGCAACCCCCCACAGTCACACACACACACGCATACACACAGACTCCAAGACACATACACACACACGCACGCACGCTCACACACATACACAGCCCGCCGCCGCACGCGCGCGCGCGCACACACATGCCCCCCCCCCGCCCCCAACAAGGCGAAGCCCCACTCACCGGCTTCCTCGGCTCTCACCGGCAGCAGGACTCCTCCTTCCTTCTTCGGCACCGGGGCGCAGGGTAGGCTCCTGCCTGCTCCGGTGCTCAAAACAATCGCGGCCCTTCCGTGGGAGGCGGGGTAGGCTCCCGCCCTCCTACTTCCTGTTTCCGGTTGTCCCGCCCGGCCTGCCTGACTTCCTGGTCGCAGGCCGGCGGCGGACTGCAGCACGCGCCATGCTTGTTCCAAGGAGAGGCCGGCGGCTTGAGCAGGGGGATGGGCAGTTTGCGTGGTATAGGGAGGTGAGAGCCCAGCAGGAGGACGACAACTTGGAGTTTGTTCTCATTTCATTATATTTAATTAGTGTTCTGTGTATTTGTCAGCCTTTTTAAGACTTTCCAGTGCGGACCTCCAGCGCTGTTACGATTCATTGGATGATGAACTTGAACGTTCTCCGCCTTAGTTCCTGAAAACGCCAGGGGCACGTTTTACTTTTCCTTTCACCTCGTTGAAGGTATTAGTTACAGAACGCATCCATCCATTCAGCAGGCAGGATGGTCTTTAGGGGAACCTCCAGCGCCCTTTATATAGAACAAAACTAGAAATTCCCGTTGGTGTATTTGGCTCATCTTTCGTCCCTCTTTTATCAGTGCCCCGTCTCACTCGCTTTCTCTTTTCTAGCGCCAGCCAGACAGCAGATGTCCGCCTGCTCGAGGTTTTTTTTGTTGCTGATTGTATCGCACGCTAATCTTTGAAAAGAAGTATGGTGACTCCTTGCAGCAGACAAATGCCACATAACAGACACCCCACACTTACCACGTACTGGCGCCCCTTGCACTCACATGCCACCTCTACACTCGCACATTAAGCGCGCATAGCCTCCCCCCTCCCAAGTTGAGGACACCCACGCTCACTTTAGTGCGTGGATGTAGGTTTTTCGGCGGGGATACGGAGGGTGGGTGAGGGTTTTCAGTGGGTTTATGTATTGCAATAGCAGTCTGTTACGGTGTGCCTAACCCCCTGTAATAATGTCACATTATTGAATGTGAGAACATCAGATATCTCATTTACTTGTTCTTGTAAGCAGGAAATTAAACACTGTGCCATCCTGAAATGTAAGTTCCTCGATTGTGAGTATTTGGTGCTTTTTGATGTTTATCACCATGGCAGTGCTTGTTGTATTCACATGCAGCTTGTTACAACTCGCTTGCTGACTGATCTATTCCCTTTGCGAAACGCTGCAGAGAAGGCAATCGGTCTAACTTCCATTTAAGAACCTGGTGGTAAAGGGAGGTCATGTGGGATAGCAGACTAACAGCAGCGAATGGCCTTGTCGATCCTTCTCGATCCCGGGTCCAAGAAATTCACGGAGCACAAGTTCTCGGTCTCGTGAGTGGGTTGATAGACGGATAATGAATGCCATCTGTGTGAGCTGCTATATGGCTGAGATACCCGCCACCCCCTCTCAACACAATCCCCAAGGATGGGAAACCGGAAACAGTTCTGAACTTTTTGGAAGGCGGGAGAGAGTGACCCTCCCGGCCGTATTTATTAAAATATGAAACAAAATCAAAACATTAAAATAACAGTTTCATATTATGTACAATTTCATTTCCACATTACGATGTTTGGCTAACCTTAACAGATCTCTAATACAAAGGTTCTCCTAGCCGAACTATCATCCTACAAAACATTTGACTTGAAATTGTACATCCTAACGTTAAGGGCCAACGGCAAGGTCGTAACCGGTGTCAGATCCCTAAACCAGAAATGCCCCCCTCACTTGTGAGGGGAGCGACCGCACAGAGGCGTACCTCAAGTGCATCTACCAATTTCCCTTTGACTTGACGGGGGCCCCAATGAACTCGACGCCATTTAACGGTCGTCCGAGGACTCGTGTGAGGTGTCTAAAAGGTAGCGTAAACCCCCTCCCGAACCCCACACAACTTACCCCATCTGCCGTCGCAGATGTCCTGGCCCCGGGAAATTCCCCAGGAGGGCCCGTAGCCCCTCCTATCCAGGAAGGGGCCTTGACCACCTTTCCTTTCCTTCCGGCGGCCTATCCTTAGAAGGGACCGCCTCCCCGTTGAGGGGCCAATGGCCACCTCCCCCGAGCGCTCCCATCCGTAATGGGTGACGCCCCCCCATAGGGATCTTCCAATTACTGCTCACCGATCATGACCTTACCGCCACAGGCCGGATAGTTGACCGGCTATCCGGACCCCCCACAACAACTCCTGCCTAAAGGTCATGTTTTAAACTCTTTAGCCAAGCTATGAGGTCTCCTATGAGTAACTCGTTCCCCACCCGGGACAAATGAACCCCGTCCCCCAAATACATACTGTCCCCTTTGATACAACCATGCGAAACAGAATGTAGTGTATTTGAACGAAACAATCTGCTCAACTTGTTATTTATTTTCTTCACTGAATGATTCAGAGCAGAAACCGAAATAGCCCCCCGCCACACTTTCCGTGGGATCATATGGGACCATGCAATTGTGCACCCTGGAACTCTTCTTGCCAACCAACTTACTGTGGAAAGCATTGCCTCAAGAAGAAGTCGTCTACCAGTGGCCACCAAATCGTTGCCCCCAAGATGGACTATGATTATATACGGCGGTGACCTTGTCCGCCCTAACAAATCCTCGAAAAAGGATTGAAACTGGTCAATACAGAGCCCGCCCCTTCCGTAGAAGGACACCCTGTACCCGTATTCCCCAGCCACGTGAATCATGTCACCTGCTTTGAATACGTCCGCGGCACGCCTCACGTATGAGTGGCCCACGACCCACACCTCCTCTCTCGCAGCCGGTGATGTCTGACCGCTGTTCCCCAGGTGTCGGGTCGACTGCACAGTCCGCCCCGCCTCGTAAGCTTGCGCAACTGAAAACCAAACAAAAACAAGAAGCGTGAGTACATTATTACAGCTTCACAACATGTGCAACCGCACATACCTTTTATAACAGTTCGAGGACCAACGCCCCAAACGTTTTACTTTTTCTACACTCAGACCCCTGGCTGTAGCCTCAGTAGCAGCCCCTATCCAAAAGGAATGGGTCCCGAACACGCCGGGGTTCAAGCCCGCGGCCGAAATCGACATCGCAAGCACCCGCTGGAACTGAAACCTCGTCAGTGGGGTGGCGTCAGCGTGTCTCAACAAGGTCCCCCCCCCATGCTGCCACCCTCTGTGCTAAATATTCCTCAACGCACACCACAGGGCACATGGAAGACCCGGGGATCCTCTGAATGATTATGCAGTCCCCAATTGCACCCTGATAGGTTTTGGACTTAACAAACGAGACCGTCATCGTCTCCTCCCTGACCTGAATGTGCTCCCGGCACAGTCCCCCCATCGTATCCTGCTTGTTCTTCGCCACTAGTTCGCTTACCCGCATAGCCCCATGGAATGCCAGCGCAAATGCAGCTCGGAATAACACTGCTTCGTACTGGGATGAACACGTTGCCGGGAGTACGGACAATAACAGGGTCAGCCTATCCAGACCTATCGGGTGCCTCTCATCTACTCTGCGACCCTCAAGGCGTTGTCACCCACGCAGCGCTTTCTGCACAACGAAAGACGCTGTCGGGTCCTGGATCCCATGAGCCCTTGCCATAAAGGAAATGGCGGCCCGATGCCTCTGGGCCGTAGCTACTGATTTGCCTGCCTGATGTAAAGACAGCAAGAATTTTACTACAAACTCTTCCTGGCCCCAAAGCTCCCCCCTACCAGCACCCAAAAAGGACCAATAAGAACGGAACGCCCCTTCATATGCCTTCCTCGTCCTGGGTGCTAAACTCTCTCCCACGAGGTTTTGTAATTCGGGGCACCGAGAGACCAGAGAGCTTCGGGAAAGGGTGCCGCCACCGGGTCCGCTGTGGGCAGAAAACCCCAGAAGGCCTGCATACGGAAACGAGAAAGCGCATCAGCCGCTTGGTTCAGTACCCCTGGCACATGCTTTGCCCGAAATAGCACATTCAATTGCATACACAATAACACAATTTCTTTGAGCAGCCTCAGAATCCATTTGCATCGTGCTGCCTGACTATTGATACACTCAACCACGGTCATGTTATCAGACCAGAACACCACAGAGTGATCCCGGAACCCCTCAGGCCAAGTTTTCAGGGCCACCAAAATGGGGAAAAGTTCGAGAAAAGCAATGTTACTCGTCAGCCCGCACTCGTGCCACCATGACGGCCATCTTTGAGCCGACCATTGTGTACCAAATATGGCACCAAAACCTACACTCCCCGCCGAGTCTGTCCAAAGCCCCAGCTCCTCGGAGGACACCGCTGGTTTGTTCCAGACGATTCGACCATTGAAATCCGCCAGAAATGCCAACCAAATGCGCATGTCCTGGCGAACCTCTGCCGAGAGCCTCGTGCGATGATGACCCTCCTTCAGGCCGACCATGGCTTGTGCAATCGAGCGGGAAAAGGGGCGCGCCATTGGCATCACCTTCAGGGCAAAATTCAACTGACCCACCACCTGTTGCAATTGATGCAGGTGTACTTTCGTTGCACGAATACATGTTTCAAGGGATAACCTGAATTTTAACACTTTTTCCTTGGGTAATCTAAAACAACCTTCTTCTGAGTCGAGCTCGATCCCCAGAAACTCGAGCAAAGTCGAGGGACCCACAGTCTTACCTGGCGCCAATGGCACACCGAATTGATTCATTAGGACACAAAATTCATGTAAAGCCTGTCCACACTCTGAATCCCCGGCTGCCCCCAAAAACAGAAAGTCATCGAGATAATGCATAACATGCTGAAAACCTGTCTTCCTTGTGAATACCCATTGCAGAAAACAACTGAATTTTTCGAAATAGGCACAGAATATCGAGCACCCCATTGGCATACATCTATCCATGTAGTACCGACCCTGAAACATAAAACCAAGGAGGCGCTGATCGTCTGGGTGCACCGGGAGCAACCGGAACGCTGACTCGATGTCTGATTTTGCCATCAGCGTCCCGGGCCCCAGGCGATTCAACATGGCAACGGCCTCATCGAAGGATGCGTACCGCACCGAACACACTTCGGGGTCTATCGCGTCATTCACGGAAAGACCACGTGGGGCTGACAAGTTATGTGTCAGCCGAAACTCACCCGGGTCCTTCTTGGGGACCACCCCTAGAGGGGAACAAACAAAGTTAGCAACCGGTGGCAAATCAAATGGACCGGCGACACGACCTCGAGTCACCTCCTTCCCAATCTTTACTTGTACCACCGCCGTATGCTGCAAGACCGACAGTTGATTCTTACAGTTTGCTACACCCTGAAAATCCCCCACTGGGATGCGGAAACCATATGAAAACCCGTTTCGCAACACCCCAGCGGAAGCATGATGCGGGTATTCGTTGAGCCAAGGAATCATCGCCATGGTATCAATCGGAGTAGGTAAAGGCGCCCCTCGGACTATTTCAGACCTGTTTGGCGCTTCCCTTACCACCGTTATCACCCGTTTTGGCTCTGCACATGGACTCAGGATGGGATGGCTGCCCACACCCCCCACATTCATGTCTGAACTTGCATGACCCCTGGGCCTCGTACATTTACCTCTGTTAAAATTCCAACAAATCCCCCTTTTACCTGCGTTGCCACTCGGCTTCGAGTGGTACTCGTTACCTGCACCCGTCCGAAAGGGTGTCCCAGAGTATTGGCGGGAAGATTCACCCCCGTTACTCCCTGACAATGGCACTTTTAACATTCCTGTACTCTCCATTTTTTGCCATGACACGGAGTCGTAACAATCCCAAGTCAGAACTGGGTCGTGTTCCTTAGCTTTTCTAAAAATATTGTCATAGCAGAACCACTGATTGCCCCCATACGCTACGGAATACTCCATGATACGTGATTGATAAATAGGCAACTCGGTCAGCAACTCGGGCCTGCGCTCGCCCATGATGGAGGTAAAAATGCCCCACGCTCTGCCCCAAGTACCAATGTTTTCATCAACCTTAAAGGCGGCCATTTTTGCGCGCCAAACACTCGGATGCATGAGCTCCTTTTGGCTCTTAACATGCTCCATCTCGTAATGGTCGGTAAGCAAAGAAAAAATGTTAACATACTTATTCGCCCAAATCTTTTCCTTAATTTCCAGTGGAACATGTTGAGCCACCTTCTCCCTTCGTGAAGGTACAGACCCCTCCCCCGCGATCGGCAATGGCCGCTTACCTGAACCAGAAGCTGCATTTGCCGCCGAACCTGGGCCTGTTGCATTTTCCGCCGCCGGAACCGGCGGGGTAACAGAAGATGGTGCCTTCGCAGCCTCCCTAGATTCCCGCAGTTGTTTCATTACTGCCCGGGCGTCGTCAGCCGTGGTGCCCTCGCTATCTTTTCCCAACCACACTGCCAATTGTGCCGCTAACTCGGGAGGCATATCTTCCCCGGTCACGGGGGTGACCACCACGGGGATCGGATTCCCCTCCTTCGGCACCGGGGTTGGCTCCTCAAGTGGGGTATCGGGAACCGGGGTTTCCCCTCCCAGCGCCCCCCTTCTGGACCTCTTGCCTCTCCCACCGGGGACTACTCCCGGCAAAGGCCGTTTCGGTCCTCCCTCCCCGTTCTTAGCCGCCATCTGCTTCTTCAAATCGGCTACCTCCTTCATGAGCATGCGGAGCATCTGATCGGTACCGACCCGCTTTCCGACTTTCTTGGGCATTTTCAGACGAGATATCTGTAAGACAAAAAGAAAGATTATAACGCTCAAAATTGGCTCTTCGTTCCGTCTCGAGCTCACGTGCAGCGGGGAGGTGCAGCTTCAGAGCGCAGGAACAAGAGGATGCTTTCGTGGCTTGTTGCTCCTTTTATCCGTCTTCGGGCGGGCGTAAACCCGCCCCCGCCTGCCTCCGAGGGCGTGGCCAGCCGCGTCAGTGTCTAGGACAACCTACTCCAGGGCGGGTAAAGGCGCGCCCCGGCTACGCCGCTTCGGGCATACCAGCCGAGACTCGCCTCCCGCCCAAGATGGCTTCCCGGGGGGATCGTGGTACTCCACCATACGTTCGGGGGGACCGAATGGTCGCCCCTTTCCACATTCAGGCGGGGTGCGTTAATCCTGTGGGGGGTGCCTGTGTTCGCGCCCCCGCCCCCACACTCCTCTTCTGCCCCCACTCTCCGGGACGCAGCCCCCAGGCAGCCAGACTTGTGTAAAAGCAGAAAGTCTGTCCAAGTCACAAGTGCGTTGCGCACGTGGCAGCCATTTACTGACACTGCCAGCAGGATAGTTCGGTGGGTTCGTGTGCCTGCCGCACAAGGTTTGCCTCGCCAGAGGAAGCTTTCATCCTCCCCAGGTTGATACATTCCGAGCTGCTGTGCCGTGTAATATTAACCCTGCCGTAACCACAGATCATCAGACACAACCCACCCGTGAAATTGCTCAGTGCGTTGAGGCACTGCTGCATGTCTGCAGTAAAAAAAAGTGGTTCCCTTGTTTGGCACCGCGGATAGCCGGTAGTAATCTGTATTCATGGTACAGTACGGCATTTGGCATTAATTTAATGCCATGATAAATTGCAACTCTTCATTTCTGAGCTGATTACCACAAGTGTGAATGAGCACTGATTTTAAATGACAGCTGCTGTTGTACTGAGGTTTACATATTTTGTATGTTTATTATTCGTTAAGTTGCAGTCTACACACAACATTGTTATTGCCTCTAGAGATGGTGAGTGTACTGATTTATAGTCTAGCCTGGATCATAAGGGTCAGGTATACAGGATCTAATGTACTCGACCAAAGTGCTTGCCATCCCTGCCCCATGGAAAATAAACCCTTCCACCTGATAAAAACCCAACATGGTTTGTCCCATATACATTATAGCATACAAGGCTCTTTAAAAAAAAAAAATATATATATATATATATATATATATATTATATACACCTTTACAAAAAACAAATACAATATAATGCAGTTTTACCTTTTATGGGTTTTGTTTTCTAGACTGTTGAATTTTTACTGCGCACAAGCTGTGGCAGTCGGGACCTATATGAAATAACTTCTGATGAATGCACACAAATATGTATGAATTCTTAAGTTTTATAAAACGTTATGTTACCACTGTCAGTTCTTCCGTAGAGTCCAGTGCAGTCAGTCAGTGGTATCATTTCAGGATTAGCTTTTTTGCAAGTGTCAGTTTTTCATACACAGTAACTTTCCTCAAAATCGAGGCAGGTGTTACACTTGATTTGTTGTGTGTCGAAAGCCTCAGATACGTATAAATTGACATTCTAGCCAATCACAATGCATTGCCGATGATCCAGTATGCAATAGTGTTTAATATTGCTTTTCATTTACAGATGACTGCATTCAATTCTGGAGCAGCAAGTACATTTCCTGATTTTCCTCTATTGTTTATTTCAGCATTCATTTGCACCCCACCCACTCCCCCCGTTACTTTCAGACTTTTCTTTCTTAAACACTACAGGTCCTGTCTGGCTTCTCCTTCCTGTTCGTGCTACTGAAGTTCAGATGCAGGATTGGAAGTTTTCTTTGCGTATTTGCATAAATGTGTTTTAAATTGGCTGCTGACTCCTGAAAACATGTGGAACTTCAAATGCCCGTGGGTCTTTTGTCTTTGTGTTACAGCTTACTGTGTGGGCGTTTCAGTTGGCTCAGGATTTCAGCCTGATCCAGTGAGTGAAATCTGTAATTGTGGGCATGTGAACTTCTGAGGCCAAAATCAGTTGGTTACATGCTAACATGCAATCCACACCATGCACAGTTACCCCAATACGCGCACACACACAAGCACAAACCCACACGTTCATGCAGTTACATTCATTACTGTTACATATATGACCGCACAAGCACTCACGCACATATGAGCTAATTCAGACATGTACAGATATAAAAAAAATAAAGCAAAGACAGACAGATACAAGTGAGTGCAGAGTGACAGTGAGTGCAGAGTGACAGTGAGTGCAGAGTGACAGTGAGTGCAGAGTGACAGTGAGTGCAGAGTGCGTGCAGAAACAGTGAGTGCAGAGTGCGTGCAGAGTGACAGTGAGTGCAGAGTGACAGTGAGTGCACAGTGACAGTGAGTGCAGGGTGAGTGCAGAGTGCAGAGTGAGTGCAGAGTGACAGTGAGTGCAGTGACAGTGAGTGCAGAGTGACAGTGAGTGCAGAGTGACAGTGAGTGCAGAGTGACAGTAAGTGCAGAGTGACAGTGAGTGCAGAGTGCGTGCAGAGTGACAGTGCGTGCAGTGACAGTAAGTGCAGAGTGACAGTAAGTGCAGAGTGCGTGCAGAGTGACAGTGAGTGCAGAGTGCGTGCAGAGTGACAGTGAGTGCAGAGTGAGTGCAGAGTGAGTGCAGAGTGACAGTGAGTGCGGAGTGACAGTGAGTGCAGAGTGACAGTGAGTGCAGAGTGACAGTGAGTGCAGAGTGACAGTGAGTGCAGAGTGACAGTGAGTGCAGAGTGCGTGCAGAAACAGTGAGTGCAGAGTGCGTGCAGAGTGACAGTGAGTGCAGAGTGCGTGCAGAGTGACAGTGAGTGCAGGGTGAGTGCAGAGTGCAGAGTGAGTGCAGAGTGACAGTGAGTGCAGTGACAGTGAGTGCAGAGTGACAGTGAGTGCAGAGTGAGTGCAGAGTGACAGTGAGTGCAGAGTGACAGTGAGTGCAGAGTGACAGTGAGTGCAGAGTGACAGTGAGTGCAGAGTGCATGCGGAGTGACAGTGAGTGCAGAGTGACAGTGAGTGCAGAGTGACAGTGAGTGCAGAGTGAGTGCAGAGTGTCAGTGAGTGCAGAGTGACAGCAAGTGCAGAGTGACTGCAGAGTGACAGTGAGTGCAGAGTGACAGTGAGTGCAGAGTGACAGTGAGTGCAGAGTGACAGTGAGTACAGTCACTCAGCACCACCACATTATCACTCAGAACCACCACAGCATCACTCAGAACCACCACAGCACCACTCAGCACCACCACAGCATCACTCAGCATCACCACAGCCCCATTCAGCACCACCACAGCATCACTCAGCACCACCACAGCACAAATATGTTCTCTCAATGTTTCAAGCTTTATTACAAATGTCACAAAAAGATGTTAATATTTCACTTCTGTTCTTGGATTTCGTTACAATAAAATACACTGAACATAATCTTCACAAAAGTTATTTACAAAAGTTTAAGCTATTGCCATTATAAATTACAATCACTTTTATTAAGTATTAAAAAAAATTAAAAGCCATTGTTATTTGTAATATCAATACATCTAAGTCACGTAAATACAAATGTTGCATTACAAATGCTATAGGTGTCACATTTGCGAAAGTTATAACTATTGGCATTGTAAATGACAAAGCTATTAATTTAGCTATTTTCAAAACCAACACATAAATGAACATTTGGTGAATTACCATTAAAATATTTGACTTTTTTACTAAGATATTATTGTACTCTTTTATGCAAACAAAATTTAGATACTGCATAAATAACTTTAATAAAACATATTTTATATGTAGCTTTTTATGTAAAAAAATAACTATAGCACAAAGCAAAAAACAACTGCCATTTACAATGCTAATAGCTCAAACTTAAATAATGCGAGACCTATTGCATTGCAAATGCTTGTTATAAATGGCAGTCACCGCACTATATTACCCCTGACCAACGCACAGGAGTAATCTGAATGGTGCATACAATTTTAACATCACAATCAAAAAACACAGAATTGTGAAAGGGCAAGATAACACCTCACGTGCGCACCACCAATCGAGCTCGCTGGTTGGTACTCACCAGCTATGCCTACTTTTTTCATCATTGGTAGCCATCTTGCCTGCAGGTGCTGTGGAAGATCAGGTTTGGGGTGCTGAATACGGCAAAGACAATTGTCTTGATTCTGCCTCATCCATCAACATATCCTCCCCACCCCTTTCCCACTCCTGCAGGTTCTTTTGCATCCCTGCTTTCTCCCTTGTTTCACATATTACAGAATCTTTCTTTTCTTCTTCCGCCTTCCCCCATCTTTTCTGCATTTCTCTCTCTTGCTCTAGGTCAAAGTCTCATAATTAAATAGAAAATTGCTGGTCCCCAACAATGAATGCTGGTTGTCAATATCTGCAAACACTAGCCCTGGTTGGCATCCAGGCTCATTTAAGCAGATTTACGCCTACCACAAATCGCTCTGTGAATAACTGGCAGGCCACAAAAAGGTAAATTTGATCATAAACTTATGTCTACCACCAAATATACCCCTGTAAAGAGGACTTATGTGGACAGTCTGAGGATTTTTCTGTCTGCCCTTCCCACTGATTGAAACATTCAGTTTACGGGAATGATGCAATTCCTGTTACTTATTGTTTGAAACAGGGACTCTGGCTGGCAGTGTTTCACACACTGTCCAAGCAGGGACCTTCACTCCAGGCAAAGTAAGCAAGATACACCCTCAGAATAACCCATGCTCAACCCCTTGGAAGTTTGGCAAGAACAGTCAGGCTTATCCTCAGAGGCAATGTGCAAAGTATTTGTACATAGACACAGTAACACTGTGAAAAGACCACAAAGGACTCCACACCAGTGTAGAAAAATAAGCAATATTTATGGGAGTAAAACAAGACCAAAACGACAACAATGTAACATACACAAGACAAGTTACGATTTCTCAAATAATAAATATTGTTATATTGCTTAGAAACCTTTAGCTCTGACTAGGGCAAGAACCCCGTGCTTAGCAGAGTCAAATCTCAAAGTTCCAGGCCACCGGCAATGGAGTCAGGCCCGGACTGGCCATTGCGGGCACCGGGCAATTCCCCGGTGCGCCGCAAGGGTGGGGGCCGGTTTTGGGCCCCAGGGGGGCGTTTTTGTTACAGAGCCGTAAATCGGCCCTGTAACGAAAAGCGGCCCTGGCAAAGGGCTCAGTCGCACCATCCCCCCGGGGAGTAGGGTGGGTGGGGGGAGGGGAGGGCCGGTTTGGGCTCCCACTCTGGCCCTGATTGGAGCCCGGGCCGGTTACCGAGTCGTAAGGACCCCAGTCACAGCACCTTGGAAAATATGACAAACCAAAGACATTGTGAGGGGCGGGGGGTTGAGACGTCACAGGGGCTGGTGGCGGTGCACCATCAGTTCCTTATTGTCAGTGCAAATTGCAAATTGTTGACACGTTGATGCTCAGGATGTTGCAAGACAGTGGGGAGGTGATGCGGTATTGGTGGTGAGGGTCTCTTCTGACTATCACAGAGATTGCATTCCAGACTGCCTTTTTTTCAAGTAATATTCTTTCCACCTTCTGGTTCACACTTCATTTTCATTTGCAATAGCACTAATTAGATCCTGATGAAGGTCATGATACCAACTGGGTCAGGGACCGAAACATGTTGATCTCTAAGCAACACCAGCAGGTCTAATATTCCCTGCCATGCATGTCTGCCTTTGTTTTTAATCCTAGCAGAGGGTCACCTGAATAAAGATGTGTGGCAGACCCTGTTGCTAGTTTTATACTCACACACTTGCTGCACTGCACCTCTCAACACGGTTTTAGCTCATATTGGGTACTTAGTACATACCCTCCTACCAATTAAAACATCCCTGAGCTCCTCCCTCTCAGTGAGGGGTCATAGCCCGTACCATGACTAGGCTTCATGGTGCGAGGAGGTAACCCAATGATGAAGCATGCCACCTTTGGTGAGTGAGGGAAACCGTCCTTTAAAGGGACGCCTCTTTAGGTCTTGCTGTTATCTTCTGTAGGCTTACCGTTCTATCTCTCTTGTGTTTTGGATTAATTGAGTGAGGGGAGTAAACCCTCACTGGTCTCTAAACTAACCCTGGGCGTAGCACTTCGCTACGCCCATGGAGTGGACGTAGTGTTGCCTACTTCGCCATTTGCGAAGTAGGCATAGCAGGCAACACTACGCCTACCCCGCGGGCGTAGCGAAGTTGCCCGCCAGTTGCCCGCCACCTGCCATCTTTTTATAAAATGTAATTTAAGTATTTAGGGAGGGCGGGAGGGAGGCGGGTGGCACGTAGTGGGGCTACGCAAAGTGCGTAGGTGGACGTAGTGTCTCGCCCACTTCGCGTAGCTTCGAGAAGCCCCACTATGCCCACTACGCCCACCCTTACTCTAAACCTCCTTTATCCCCCATCTTGTGCCCCCCCCGAATTATTTGATGGCCCTGAGACTTCCAACAGATGGCAAGCTCAACTCAAGCCCTTGGAGAAACTTTGAAAGCAGGATATAGAGAGCAAAGTCCAGTCCTTGCACTCCCCGGACAGAAGCAGCAGGCCAACACAGCAAAGCAAACAGCAAAGTGGCAGTCTCTCCTGACAGCAACACAGCTCTTCTTCCTGGCAGAATGTTCTCAATCCAGGTGTGACCCAAGTATACAGTGTCAGAGGTCCAGTACTTGAAGTAGGCAAACTTCAAAGAAATGTCTTTGAAGTGCACAAGGCCATGCCCTTCCTGGCCCTGGATCTAGACACACTACAAGGGGATAGGGACTGCTTTGTGAGTTGGCAAGCACAGCCCTATTCAGGTGAAAGTGTCAACTCCTCCCATCACTCTAGCTCAGGAAGACCCATCAGCCTGGTGATGGGCCTTCAGGATATGCAGGGCACACCCAGTCTCCCTTCATGTGTGATTGTTTACATTAAATTCACAAAGCCCAACTGTAATCCAACCCAGACATGTATTCACGAACAGGCAGAGGCGCAGAATGGTTAAGCAAGAAAAAGTGGCATTTTCAGACCTGCAATTTAAAAACCAACTTCACTAAAAGATGTGTTTTTAAATTTTGAGTCCAGTGACACCAAACTCTGATTTTCTTTTAGCTCCCAATTGGAAGGTACACTTACAAGATGTTACAAGGCAGTCCCAATGCTAACCTATGGGAGAATTAGGTCTTACTGTGGTGAAAAGCAAAATTTGCAGTTTTTGACTACCAGGACTTGTAAAACTTAAAACCTACGGGCCTGATTCACAGAACTAACTTAAAACAAAATCCTAAACTTACTACTTTTGGTATTCACAGAATGCATTTAGTAGTAATAAATTTAGGATTTTGTCTTAAGTTTGACTTAAGACAAACTTAAGACAGATTTAAGACAGACTTAAGACAAACTTAAGTTAGGATTTTGACTTAAGTTTGGACTTAAGTCTGTCTTAAGTATGTCTTAAGTTTGTCTTAATTCTGTCTTAAGTCTGTCTTAAGTTTGTCTTAAGTCAAACTTAAGACAGCATCCTAACTTTACTAGTACTAAATGCCTTCTGTGAATACCAAAAGTTGTAATTTTAGGATTTTGTCTTAAGTTAGTTCTGTGAATTGGCTCCACATGTCCTCCCTTTTAAATATACTGCACCCTGCCCAGGGGGCTACCTCTGGCCTATCGCAGGGTTGCCTCACGTGTAATAAAAGGGTAGTTTTGGGCTTGGCAAGTGGGTGCACTTGCCAGGTCGAAATGGCAGTTTAAAACTGCACACACACTACAATAGCAGGCGCCTGAGACATGTTTGCAAGGCTACTCATGTTGGGCTCAAGACACACCGGGTGCACAATACTAGGGACTTACTAGTAAATCAAACAGGTCGATTTTGGAGAAAACAAATACCATCGCATTTTAGACAGGGAACACTTGCATGTCAGCACTGGCCAGCAATGGAAAAGTGTCCAGAGTCCTAAAGCCAGCAAAAAAGAACTCCAGCACGCAGTCAAAAACCGGAGGTCAGAGGCAAAAAGACAGGAGAAACTATGGCAACAGATGACATGTCTAACAATTATGGAAAATAATTCTTGCATACAAAGCATGTTTATGAATCATTGATTTTGAAACCACTGCTGTGGTATACCACTTTCATTCTCTTTTCTCTCATTCTGACTTTTTTCCTTTACTTCCTCTGCTTTGTCTTTTCTCGTTCTCATTTTTGTATCTCATTTCATCTGTCACCTGCATGTTCATTCTATCTCACTCCGTGTTGCTTCTCTCTTTCTCTTTCATTTGTTTTCCCCATTCCGCTCTATTTTGATTAGCCTTATTTTCTCACTTTCATATGGCCGGGATGCCCGCCACCCCCTCCCAACACCAATTCCCCCAGGGGAGGAGACAGACACTGGTTTGAGCTTTTGGAAGGCGGGGGGGAGTTACCCCCCCAGCCGTATTTATTAAAATATGAAACAAAATTTAAAACATTAAATTAAAAACGTTTCATGAATTATGTACAATTTTACTTTCGTTACATTTTGATGAAGACATGTTCTTTGGCTAACCTTAACAGCTCTCTAATAGAAAGGTTTCCTAGCCGAGTCTAGCATCCTGAAAATGTATACATTCTAAATTAAAATTGTACATCCTAGCATTAAGGGCCAACGGCAAGGTCTTAACCGGTGTCAGATCCCTACTACCAAACTCCCGCCCTCACGGTGTGAGTGGCGCATGCGCAGAGGACTTTACCCTTGTTGCCAACTGTAACTTCCCTTGTCGTGGGGGCCCCTCTCACTCGACGCCATCTTAAAGGTCGTCCGAGTCCCCGTGTGAGGTATCTGTAAGAAGGACAGCGTGGACTCCCCCCCCTTCCCCACACTCTCTTCCGCCGTCGCGGATATCCGGCCCCCGGGAAATTCGTAGGAGGGGCATCTAGCCGTCTCCCCCCTGGGAGGGGCCTATGGCCGTCTCCCCCTAGGCGACCCATCCGTAGTGGGTGCCGCCTACCCATGGGAGGGGCCAATGGCCGCCTCCCCCCGGGCGCTCCCATCCATTCTGGGTGGCGCCCCCCCTAGGGACCTTGAAATTACTGCTCACCGATCATGACCTTACCGCCCGACCAAAAAATAAATACGACAATTGTTTTACCTACTAAGGAAAGAAAATTCACCTAACCTGAAACAGCTTGATGATTCATCAACTTTTCATTTCTACAAAGGGAAAAAAGGTCCTAAAGCACAAGACAATCACATTACTTGATTCCTTCCTTTACTTTTCTACCAAGGAAAAAAGGCCTATACACATTTATTCAATGCTGAAACAGCTTGACTGCATCTCTTTAATACAATCGGATATCATCAACAAATTACTTTATTCAACAAACATTGCAATAGGGGCTGGTGGGTGGGTCAAAATTGCCGCTTGTTCCGTCGAGGGCTCACGAGCAACGAGTGGTGCAGCCTTCAGAGCACTGGAACAAGAGGACGCTTCTTTGGATTCCCTCTCTTTTTATCCGTCTGCGGGAGGGCAGGGACCCTCCTCAGGTACGCCCACGGGGCGCGGTCTTCCGGGTGGGTGTCTAGGACAACCCCTTCTGGGCGGGAAGGGCGTGCTCCGGCTACGCCGCTTTGGGCATACCAGCCGAACCACGCCCCCCGCCAAAAATGGTTTCCCGGGGGGATCGGGGCACCCATCCATACGTTCGGGGGGACCGAGTGGTCTTCCCTTTCCATATGGCCGGGATGCCCGCCACCCCTCCCAACACCAATTCCCCCAGGGGAGGAGACAGACACTGGTTTGAGCTTTTGGAAGGCGGGGGGGAGTTACCCCCTCGGCCGTATTTATTAAAATATTAAACAAAATTTAAAACATTAAATTAAAAACGTTTCATGAATTATGTACAATTTTACTTTCGTTACATTTTGATGAAGACATGTTCTTTGGCTAACCTTAACAGCTCTCTAATAGAAAGGTTTCCTAGCCGAGTCTAGCATCCTGAAAATGTATACATTCTAAATTAAAATTGTACATCCTAACATTAAGGGCCAATGGCAAGGTCTTAACTGGTGTCAGATCCCTACTACCAAACTCCCGCCCTCACGGTGTGAGTGGCGCATGCGCAGAGGACTTTACCCTCATTGCCAACTGTAACTTCCCTTGTAGTGGGGGCCCCCTCTCACTCGACGCCATCTTAAAGGTCGTCCGAGTCCCTGTGTGAGGTATCTGTAAGAAGGACAGCGTGGACTCCCCCCCTTCCCCACACTCTCTTCCGCCGTCGCGGATATCCGGCCCCTGGGAAATTCGTAGGAGGGGCATCTAGCCGTCTCCCCCCTGGGAGGGGCCTATGGCCGTCTCCCCCTAGGTGACCCATCCGTAGTGGGTGCTGCCTACCCGTGGGAGGGGCCAATGGCCGTTCCCCCCGGGCGCTCCCATCCATTCTGGGTGGCGCCCCCCCTAGGGACCTTGAAATTACTGCTCACGATCATGACCTTACCGCCACAGGCCGGATAGTTGACCGACTATCCGGCCCCCCCACACCTCCTAAAGGTCATGCCTCCTCAAACCCCTTAGCCATGCTATGAAGTCTCCTATGAGTAAATCATTCCCCTCCCTGGACAGGTGAACCCCATCATCCAAATAAAAGTGATCACCCCGAATACACCCATGGGGAATGCTATGCAGATGCGCGGAGCGAAACAGTTTCCCAATTTTATTGTTGACCCTCTTAACCGAGTGGTTCAACGCTGACACAGAGAAACCCCCCCGCCAAACTTTCCTGGGAATCATGTGGGACCAGGCAATTGTACACCCCGGGAGCCTCTTAGCCAACCAGCTGACTGCCGACAAAATGTGTTCCACTAACACTCGTCTTCCCAGTCTTACCAAGTCATTGCCCCCCAAGTGTACTATGATTATAGATGGCGGTGACCTTTGCCGCCCTAGAAGACCCTCCACAAACGATTGCAATTGGTCAAACAGAGGCCTCCCTTCCCGTGGAAGGTCACTCTGAACCCGTATTCCCCAGATGCGTGAGTCGCGTCACCTGCCATGAATACTTCTCCGGCGCGCCTCACGTATGAGTGGCCCACAACCCATACCACTTGCTCTCCAGTCGGTGATCCTCGACCGCTGGTCCTCTGGTGATGGGTTGATCCCAGATTCTGCCCCGCGTCACAGGCTCGCGAAACTGTAATTCAAGCAAAAGACAACAAGCGTGAGTGCATTTCATCAGTCTTTTACAACATGTGCAGTCGCACATACCTCTTGAAACAGTTCGATGACCAACGGCCTAGCTGTTTCACTTCTTCTGCACCCAGACCCCGAGCCATAGCCTCAGTAGCGGCCCCTATTCTGAAGGAGTGGGTCCCAAAATCGCACGGGTCCATGCCCGCCGCGGCGATTGTAAGTGCTAGCACCCTCTGAAACTGAAATCTCGTCAAAGGGGTGCTATCCTTGTGCCTAAGCAGGCTCCCTCCCCATGTCGCCGGCCTCTGTGCCAAGTATTCCTCTAAACACTTTATCGGACAAGTGGGGCACCCTCGAGCACGCTGCACAACCACACTATCCCCCACAGCTTCCTGGTCTGCCTTGGACCTAGCTATCAAGATTAGCATCGAATCACCCCGTATCTGCACGTGATCCCTGCATAGGCCTCCCTCCATATCTTTCTTGTTCCTCGCCACGAGTTCGCTTACCCGCATGGCCCCATGAAATGCCAAGGCGAAAGCTGCCCGGAACAGAACTGCTTCGGAAGGGGAGGAGCATGTCTCATCCAGCTTTGCTAAAAGCTGAGACAATCTCTCTAAACCAATTGGGTGCCTCGTATCCTGTTTGCGACCCTCCAGGCGTTGCCAGCCGCGAAGCGCCTTTCTGACTAAAAAGGAATCCGTTGGGTCCCTTATACCGTGGAGCTGTGCCATGAATGATATGGCCGCCCTATGTCTGTTGGCAGTTGCGGCTGATCGGCCTTCTCTGTGCAGCGCTACTAAGAACCCCAGGAAGGATTCCTCCTGTCCCCAGCTATGTCTCCCTGCCGGGCCTAAAAAGGCGCAGTAAGAACGAAACGCTCCCTCATAAGCCTTCCTCGTCCTGGGCGCTAAGCTGGCTGCCACGAGGTCTTGTAATCCGGGGCACCGATCAGCCACAGTGCTTCGGGGAACGGTGCCGCTACTAGGTCCGCTGTGGGTAGATGGCCCCTGAAAGCCTGCATGTGTGAACGAGAGAGTGCATCAGCTGCATTATTCAGTACACCCAGCACATGTTTTGCCCTGAACTGTACATTCAATCTCATGCAACGTAACACAATCTCTTTCAACAGTCTCAAGATCCACTTGCAGCGGGCAGCTTGCTGATTGATGCACTCAACCACAGTCATATTGTCCGACCAAAACACTACTGAGCGGTCCCTAAAATTGTCTGGCCATGCCAACAGAGCCACCCAAATGGGGAACAGCTCCAAGAACCCAATGTTACCTGTTAGGCCACTGGAGTGCCACCACGTCGGCCATACATGTGCCGACCATCGGTTATCAAAGATGGCACCAAATCCCACGCTCCCGGCTGAATCGGTCCACAAACCCAGGTCATCCGATGAAGCTGGGGATTTTTTCCAGACTACTCGACCGTTGAAGTCCGCCAGAAATGCCAACCAAATGCGCATATCCTGGCGAACCTCAGCCGACAGTCTTGTGCGGTGGTGTTCCTCCTTGAGGCCGGCCATAGCTTGTGCAATGGAGCGTGAGAATGGGCGAGCCATCTGTATTGCTCTCAAGGCAAAGTTAATCTGACCCACTGTTTGTTGTAACCGGTGCAGGGTCACTTTCTCATTGCCCAGGCATTGCGTTAAGGATGCCCTGAACTTGGCCACATTCTCCATTGGCAAACGGAAGCATCCCTCCACTGAATCGAGCTCAATTCCCAGAAACTCGAATGAAGTAGATGGCCCCATCGTCTTACCTGGTGCCAATGGGACTCCAAAATCCTGCATGAGAATGCAGAAATCCTGCAGTGCCTGTGCACATTTCGCATTGCCTGCCGGCCCCAAGAACAGGAAGTCATCTAAATAGTGCATCACTTCTCTATGTCCTGTGGCCTTAGTGAATGCCCAGTCCAAAAAACAGCTGAACATCTCAAAATAGGCACAAGAAATTGAGCAACCCATGGGCATGCATTTATCCATGTAATATTTCCCTTGGAACGTAAATCCTAGCAAGCGCTGGTCCCGCGGGTGTACCGGGAGCAACCTGAATGCCGATTTGATGTCCGATTTCGCCATCAGAGCCCCAGGGCCCAGGTGATTCAGCAGGATCACAGCATCGTCAAACGATGCGTACCTGACTGAACAGATATCCGGATCAATGGCTTCATTCACCGAAGCGCCCCTCGGGGCCGACAGATTGTGAATGAGTCTATACTCCCCTGGGTCTTTCTTCGGGACCACTCCCAGAGGTGAACACACAAAATCCGCGTACCGGGGGGCATGGGAAGGGTCCTGCTACCTGCCCCAGGCTGACTTCTTTGGTAATTTTTCTGGCTGCCACTGCAGGGTTGTGTTGGACGGATAGCTGATTTTTACAAAAGGGGGTCCCCTGAAAATTTCCCGCCGGGATGTTGAAGCCATATAGAAAACCATTCCTCAAAATCCCGGCGGATACATGATCAGGGTATTTGTTCAACCAGGGAGTCAAAGCCATGATGTCAACGGGTGAAGGGGATTGTTTTTCAAGCATCACCTCACTCTTGCTTGGACCCCCCCTTTCCTCCCGCACCACCGTTCTTGGATCTACAGCTACTCTCCGGGTGTGAGGAGTTCCCACAGCCCGCACAAGCATGCCGGAACCTACACGTTCCGTGGGGTCTGTTACAGTTTCCTCTGTTGAAGCCCCAACAGACCCCGCGCTTGCCCCCATTTCCGCCGGACTTGGGCTGTGACTCCCCACCGGCGCTTGCTCGAAAGGGCTGCGCTGGCCTTTGCTGAACGGTCCCAGGCCCGCTCCCGCTCGACGAGGACGTACCTGCCGATCCAGGCAAGAGCTGCCTGTGCCACAATACCGTGTCGAGGCAGTCCCATGTCAAAGTTACATCAAACTCTTTAGACTTTCGGAATTGCATGTCATATCCTTGCCACTCATTCCCCCCGTACATGTTATAAAAATCCATGATCCTATTCTGGTAACAGGATAGCTCGGGCAACACTTCAGGCTTACGCTCCCCCATTACTGCCGTAAATATCGAGAAGGCCTTCACCCAGTTCGCTACGGTCTCGTCGACCCTAAATTCTGCCATCTTGGCCCGCCACACGCTGGGGTGCCATAGATCTTTCTGGGTCTTTGCGTATTCCATCTCGCGATGGTCGGTCAACAAAGAAAACATATTCACATACTTGTCCCCCCAGATCATTTCCTTAGTGGCCGCTGGGATGTGCTGGGCCACCCTCTCACGCCGCGAAGGCACCGAACTTTCCCCCACCATTGGCAATGGGTTCTTACCAGGTTCAACCGCCGTGTCTGTTGTCTTTTCCCGGCCAACCGTGGTTGCTCCTGGCGCCACCTGTGGGGAAATAGAAGGAACATTCGCCGTCCCGGCTTCTCTCGATTGCCGCAACTGCTCGATTATCAATCTTGCCTCCTCGGCCGGATCCCCCGCAGCCACTGCCCCCCCTGCTTTCTTTTTATGCCAGGGCAACACTGCTGCTAACTGAAGAGCCAGTTCTGGGGGTATCTGATCATCATTAACAGGGGTAATTACAACCGGGATTGGTAGACCTATATCCGAACTTGGTACCGGGCTGTCCGCCGGTGTGATGGGGGTGGCTGGGGGCACCTCAAGAACCTGATCCTCCCCGGAAACCGCCCTCCTCTTAATACGCTTCCCCCTACCCTCAGGGACGACTCCCGGCAAGGCCGGGCCTATTACCTTCTTAGGACGGCCTGAGGGGTTGTTCTGGGCCGCTAACTGTTTTTTAACTTCGGCCAAACCTCGACCGATCGAATCAACTTTACCGAGTTTTCGGTCCATGATCGCCATTCGGTTCGACAAGGTGCGTAGTACCTTCTCCAGCTCGGAGCTCTTTCCCGCTTTTTTGCCGGCCATAGCTTTGTTTACTCCGCTCTAGTCGATCAACGAGGTCCCAGATCCTTCGCACTCCAGATAACTGAAAGAGAAACAACAAGATTACAAGTTCTCAAAATTGCCGCTTGTTCCGTCGAGGGCTCACGAGCAACGAGTGGTGCAGCCTTCAGAGCACTGGAACAAGAGGACGCTTCTTTGGATTCCCGCTCTTTTTATCCGTCTGCGGGAGGGCGGGGACCCTCCTCAGGTACGCCCACGGGGCGCGGTCTTCCGGGTGGATGTCTAGGACAACCCCTTCTGGGCGGGAAGGGCGTGCTCCGGCTACGCCGCTTTGGGCATACCAGCCGAACCACGCCCCCCGCCAAAAATGGTTTCCCGGGGGGATCGGGGCACCCATCCATACGTTCGGGGGGACCGAGTGGTCTTCCCTTTCCAGTATTTCTGCCTCTCTCTCTACTCCTCATTTGCTAGCTCCAGCTATGTCTATAGCATCGATTTCACTCTTGTCTCAGTCTTCGTGTCTCCTTGTCGGTGAACTCATTATCAAACTCTATTTTTCTTTTCTGTCTCCTCTATATTCCCAACACCCTTTCGCCATCTCTCTCTCACTCTCTCTCTCACACACACACACACACACAAACTCTGGGGCATATTTACAATAACTGGCGCATCCCTGCAAATTAGCAGGGATGCACCAGTTATTGTGCACCACAGCTTCGCCATCATGGATGCGCCGCATTGGTGCAAAAACGGCACAGATGCGTTACGCATCTGTGCCGTAAAAGTAACGCATTGCTGGAGTTGCATCGCAAGTGTGACGCAGCTCCAGCAATGCTCTGGGGGCCCTATCTAATTAATGCTGCATCAATCCTTACGCCGGTAAGGCGCAGGGTTTTGACGCAGCATGGGCCTAAAAGTGACTGAGTGAAATCTTGTAGATTTCACTCAGCCACTTTTAGGAGGCGTTCCTGCACCGGAACGCCCCCCCCCCCTCCTGCACAGGAACGCCTACATGTGGTGCAGGGCATTGCAACGTGACGCATCTCCCAGATGCGTCACGTTGTAAGTACCCCCGCACCATGGAGCAGGATTTGCGCCGCCGCTGCGTCACAAAAGTGACGCAACGGCGGCGTAAATGAGGCGCAAGGGGCTTGTAAATCTGCCCCTCTGTTTTTTGGCTTTCTCCCTCTTCGTGCTCTCTCTCAACTTCATGCTCCCTCAACTTTTTTACTCACCTTTCATTCTGTTTTGTATAATTTCCTCCCAAGCCTTTTCTCAATTCAGTTCAAAGCAATTCGATTACATTTCTCTTTATTTCCATGACTTGGTGGTTTACAAGAATTACCAAAGCTTTGCAGGCTCAGGTGCATTGCAATATCTGTCACTTCATTTTTCTCTCTCATTCGTGTCATCATCTCACTTTGTCTAGCGATACACTCTCTATTTTCATTTTTGTAATCT
The DNA here is from genome assembly GCF_964263255.1 of Lissotriton vulgaris. NCBI lineage: Eukaryota > Metazoa > Chordata > Amphibia > Caudata > Salamandridae > Lissotriton > Lissotriton vulgaris. The sequence goes on from NC_141687.1 coordinate 1,655,905,548, forward strand.
CTATATTTCTACATTTACATTTATATTTACAGTTACATGCCGTCATCTCTGTCTCTATCACACTCTCCCTCTCCTTTTCTCTCTTTTGTCCACTCCTCTGTCTCTCTCTCTCTCTTTGCTCTCTCTCAACTTTCACGCACTCTACTTTTTTTTACTTTCATCTCTTTTTCTTTTCCTACCGTACTTATCTATCAAGTCAATCTAATTGCGTTCAATACAGTCCAATTCAACTCAATTGAATTCAGTACAATCCAATTTATTCCAATTCAATTCAAGTACAATTCAATTCAATTATATTTTCTTGGCTTGGGTTATTGGTTTACATGTATTGCAAAAGCTTTCTGGGTTCATGCGTAATGCAATATTAGTTTATTTAGAAATCTTCGAGTCTCTGCTCGGTACCACAGTTCAATGGGGTTGTGTTCGTCCTTTCTACTGGTTCATCAAGATGGAGGACTCAGATCTCACCTTCGCCCTTCAGCTTTGTTAAGCCAGACAACTCTCCACAGTGGTAGATTAATGTCCATATCTCCCTCCAATGTAAGAGGGAGTGTATTTCATTTTCCGAGGTTCCAGATCACATTTCTGACATGGTTAGTCATGTTGTGCTTTCCACGTCCATCCACCCCATACTTCCAGTCCTAGACCAAATGTCTAGCAGATCACAATGACCCTTTTTTTGTTTCTGTCAACTTTGTGTTTCAGATTCTTCACAGTGGATAGTTATTACACCAGGATGTCATTTCTGTCTATCACCTGTCAAGTCAAGTCAAGTCAGAGAATTTATATAGCTGATTTGGTCTGTGTTTTAATTTCTCGGTGGCTTCATATGTTTGCTTCTTCTGTTTTAATAACGTTTTCATGTAATGCCTTCTGATTGGTTTCTGTTTTTGGGCCGCACACCTTGTCCTTTCAGATGTATTAATTGGTCTAATGTTATCAAGGGAAGTGTTGCTCCACTTTGAAGGGTCTGCAAGATTTTAACATGAAAATGTTTGTTATAATTTTCTCAGCACTATGAATCCAGAATGCTGCTGTCTGATATTCAATGTCAGTCAGTAATGAAGTTCCAAGCAGCAGGCTTTGCTGAAAGCATTTAGTGCTGCAAACGTCCAACGGTCGTCGCGTGCACTACCTCCCCAGTGCTGCGCACGACCATTGGACGTCCATTCAGCACTAGTTCCAATGGAAAGCGCAGCACTGGGGAAGGATATTTGCTCCGCATCAAAGGGGTTAATGAGTAACTTCTGTCCGTGTTTGCAGAATATCATGTGTATGATTTTTGTCTGGTTAGATTCTCACTAACTGTAGTCGTTGTTGTGTGCAGATGCCAAGACTTTGCTGCCATATTGTGGTATTTATTGACAACGCACTCTGAGGCATATTTACAAGCCCCTCTTGCCACCACAACATCACTTGTAAAGACATTTTGATGGAAATACGGGATGTATGTCATTACCTCGCATACTAATACCACGCGTGCCATTACAACGCGGGTATTATTACGCGATGTCAATGACAACAACATGTCATTACATCACACATTTTTACCACGAGTATGCCTTTACCAAGCATGCCATTACAATGCAAAGGAATGCGTGGTAAAGCTATACTCATGGTTAAAGTTTGGAGCGTAAGTGACAACCCTACCCCTACACAACCCTCCCCTGACCCCTAGACCGCTCCCTACACTACCCTAAAACACTACACTTCAACACTACCCTAAACCCTAAAACACTACACTACACAAACACTACAACACTACCATAAACCCTAAAACACTACAACACTACCCTAAACTACTACCCACACAACTCCCACTCCTACACTACCCCTAACCCTAAAACACTACAACACTCCCCTAAACCACTACCCACACTACTCCCACCACAAGCACAATCAGCCTTACCTCTTTCCTCGTGGTTCCAGTGTTGCCGTCTCTGCTCCGGGTTCCTGCTTCCTTCTTCAAGCGGTGCCCGTTGTTGTGAAGAAACAGCCCCAGTTTCCTCACAACGACGCGGATAGCCATTACATTGCATGCGTTGTAAAAGAGCACGCGATGTAATGGTATGCGTAGTATTTACTATGCGTTGTAACATCGCATGCATTGTAAAACATGCAATGTAATGAAACGCGAAGTAAAAGTTGCTTTATGGTGGCTGTTCTCCGGAAATACAGGCTTTCCCTTATTTACAAGGCAATGGTAAGCCACTTTACGTGACTTAACGCTACCTTGTAAATGAGGCACCCTTTCACGCAATACTTAGTGTGAAAGGGGTGGTCAATGGGTGTTGCAGTGGGTGTTCCACCGCAACACCCATTTATTATGACGCTGCCCCATATTTACAAGGGTGGTGTAAATAAGGGGCAGTGCCAAAAGTGAGATCAGGGAAAACCTGGTCTTACCCTGGTTAAACTAGGAGAAATGTTTAATTTCTCCTCTTTTTTCTGTTTACAAGTGTGCTGCATTGTGCAGCACACATGGAAACACATGGTAACAGCAAAACACTGTTAATTGTTTATGTGCAGGAAAGTACACATAAACAATCATTTAGCCCCTTAAGCGCTGCCGTCGGCCAACGGTCGTCGCGAGCACTACCTTGCCAGTGCTGCGCACGACCGTTGGCCGACGGGCCAGCGCTTGTTATTCGAACGTTCAGCACTGGGTGCTGAACGTTCGACGCAGCTAAGAGGTTAAAAAAATTATGTTTTGCAACTTTTAGGTGTACTGCATTCAGCACACATAGAAATGTCAAAACTCCATTTCAGATTGTTTATGTGCAGGAATGGACACCTTCCTGCACATAAACAATCATTACCTCAATGCAGGTACCATGGCACTATGGTGCAAGGGTGCCTACATTGGCACTAGGCAGCTAAATTTTGCGCCAACGCAGGGGGAAACGCAGGGCTGCACCGTACTCTTGTAGATATGGTGCAGCCCTACGTTTCTGAAGTGATGGAGCGTGTCGGTAGCCATCTTGGTTTAACGACTTTGCTTGTTAATATGCCCCTCAGTTTTAACCAGATTGTCAGTGGGGCATTTTCAGCTTAGGCCCTTATGATGTGGAATGTTCACACCGCAATATTTTGAAGGTATTTTATGACTTGGGTGAACTTTCCAGATCTGTTGAATGTTAATTCCTGGTAGGCGTAGCCAGTTATGTGCTTGATGGGGCTCCATATTAATATGAATTGGTACTGTCCAGGTCTTAGTTTGTATTTGTCTAGTACAGTGCTTTAAATGGGCCGGTACTCACCGGTACTGAGTACTGGCACTTCTTATTTTTATCCCTTCAAGTACCGGCACTTCTCCCCCGCCAAGGAGAGTATCGGTACTATTGTCTGACATGTTGTTCATTCCTAATTCTGCAGAGGCAGGGTGGTGCTTGCCTCTATGATACTCTGACAGCCAAACTGCCCGTGTAGCCCTTTGCTGAGCCCCTGCGGCACTGGAACTGTTCAATAGCAGCTCGGTTTCATTCTGTTTTTCACATGTAGGTGTTGAGAACTTCACGTTCACGCTGAGCTTGACAGAGCAGTGTCCATATCATTCAGACACTGCTCTGTCAATCACAGTTACACTATGGTGTGCATTTGTGCACACCATGGAATCCAGGCGACCCACTGAGAGCAGCAATTAAGGAAGCCACAGGAGGTATGGAGTTAAAAGTGTCCTTTATCCTGTGAGCCTTTTGTGTGAGTGTTTGACTGATTGTGAGTGTTCAACAGCTTTTGTGCGCCTTTTGGTGTAGGGAAAGAGGAAAATATAGAACCTGGATCATCTAAGAAGGTGTTTTAAAGAAAGTGTGCGGACTGCTTGGTATGTGCATGTATGCTCGGGCCTGTGTGTGTGTCTGCACACGCGAATTTGAGTACTAAGCCCAATGCAAATAAATGATAATAATCAGAGCCACTCTAATTAAATTATGTAGCAAGAAAAGGAAACTTATGCTGCGTAATGCAGAATAGTTCCTGATTGTATTACTTAATTATTTTGTAATTTGTAACCTTGTTAACACTGTCTGGGCATTGGTTGCACGTCAGTTTAAACATTGCAATAAGCAGCAGGAAGCTGAGAAGTCAACCTTTGGAAATGGCCTTCCACTGCGCTGGTGCACATGTTGGTACGATTTTACTAACTTTTCAACTGTTTGAGGTAAAAACAATTTTTTTGTTAAAAGCTGAAGATAAGGCAGCAGAGGATGTGGCAAATGTGGCAGATCAATAATTTATGTGAAAATGAATCGCATACTTCCACTTTCCTGACAGTAACAGTGTGGCATCAATAAGCTGCACTAGATAAACAAGTATTTGCAAAGCTATTAGATGTGGCCTTGGTAAAGCTAGTGCAATTGTTAATTCCAAAAAAGAGTATTGTACTAATATGGCACAAAAAAAGAAAACATACCTCCTATATGTGGAGAGCTTAAGCATCCAAAAAACTATTTTAAATAAAAAATAATTTTCTATTGCATATAATTTAACAGTATCAGTGCACCCTATCAGCCATGTGTCTTAGAATAGTATTTTGAATATGTCAAGATCACTTTAAGTGTCATGGGCTGCATACATATTTTAGTGGGTCATAACAGCAAAATGGCTATTAATTACTAAGCATGTGTTATGTTACATGTGCAGAAGGAATCTACACTTTTGGGGAATTTGAGATTACTAACAACGATAATGCAAGTACAAAATGAATACACATCAGATGGAAGGAGTGCCATTGTATTATATCCCACCCGAGCCCTGCCCCTAGCCCCACCCCTAGCCACGGCCACTAGCCACACCCCTAGCTCAGTTTGACCAGTACCTGTGCTTATTTCTTCCATTTAAAGCACTGGTCTAGTATATGCTTTGTTTTGTTCATTTTGAGGTATCAGGGTGTGCAGTAGTTATCATTTAATTTAATGATTTGTTATGGACACAAAATCCCCACGCTCATGCCATTTTTACAATAAAATACAATGATTCTCGAATAAAGCATTCAATAAACTAAAATACAGTCGACATAGTACAGGCACCAAGTCGACATAAAAAAAACACAACAAGAATGGATATGACAAATTTTCCGCATGGATACATCAGCCAGCATCAGTGTACTGATTGCATTTTGTGAAAGCTATAAAACACTTTTGCCTGATCCATTCTTTAAAGCTCATTATTTTGAAGATATAATACTCTACTCTTTAATCAGTACTTTAAGGCCTACTTTTGAGTGGCAGGTGTAACCTTTAATCTCCAAAGTATCCAGACACGTTTTGCTGTGTAGTAGCAGACCCACATATTAGAAGAAACTTTTCATCAGGCATTAGCTTGAAGCATCTGTCGCACCATAAAATATTTGAAACCTGGTTCAAACCAGTTATTAATTTTTTTATAAGGACAAGACTAGAGGCCTCATATACAAGGCCCCTAGCAGCACTTTTGTGCCACCGGAGCGTCACTTTTTTGACGCTCTGGTGGTGCAATCTGCAGCAGCATATTTACAAGGCCACGGAAAGACACTTTACATGGCTTTTCATGGCCCTGTAAAATGTGTTTCTTTCATGCAGAACACTGTGTGAAAGGGGTGTTCCATGGGTGTTGCTGTGGGTGTCCCCACGCAGCACTCATCTAATCTGAAGCACTCCAGATTTAGAAGAAATTGTAAACCGGGGAATGCATCAGATTCTACCGCCACCCCAGGGATGGCCTTAGAGAGGCGCAACCAGGAGAAATATCCTGATTTCTCCTCTTTTTTTCCTCTTTCTACATGTGCTGAATTCTGCAGCACATATAGAAAGAGGAAAACATCTCCCGTCATTGTTTTTGTGCAGGAAGGTGTCCTTTCCTGCACAAAAACAATCACCCCTACAACGCAGTCACCCTTGCACCATGGTGCAAGGGTGCCTGTGTTGGCACATGGAAGCCCACTGAGCGCCAATGCAGGGGAAAGGGACTGGAATGTGCCATGTCTCATTGATACAGTGCATTCCTGCCCTTTTCTTTTGATACAGTGCGACGCAGCAAGATTTCTTGTTGCACTGCCCTGCGCCAAAACCTCGTAAATGAGGTCATGGGTTTGCAAAAATTTGATTATGCTGATGTGACCCAGTGTAAATCCCGAATTTCACATTGTGTGAGACATACACAATTTTTGCTATTCTGCCATTTTGCATAATACTATTTTTTTCTCATTATTTTGGCTTGCAGGAGAATTGGCTGAGTAGACCATGTCTCAAAGATAGACATTTACTCCTTGAATGAGACATTTTCTCTTAAAACCAGTCTCCTTCTAGTATCTGTATGACATTTTTTTGCGGAAAAAGTATAATTGGTGAAAAATGTTACTTGAGATACATCTTTAATGTATTTTACAGAATATACTTAATTTTAACAGTTATGTTAATTTTGCAGGGGAAAAACTCAAATTTCACACACTGCTAAACAAGACAGCAGAACTGGTTTTACTGTAGTTAAGACTTTGCTGTAGATTTCAGTTTTGTTGGGGATAGATGATCTCTCTTTCTCCCGCGTATACACACACACACACACTCTCATTCACACACACACACACACACACGCACACACACACACACACACACACAATCAATCAATCAATCATTGACACTTATAAAGCGCGCTACATACCCGTAGGGTCTCAAGGCGCTGGGGGGGGGGGGGGGGGGGGGGTGCCGCTACTGCTCGAACAGCCAGGTCTTCAGCTTCTTCCTGAAGGAGAGGTGGTCTTGGGTCAGGCGCAGGTCGGGAGGGAGGGAGTTCCAGGTCTTGGCGGCCAGGTAGGAGGAGGACCTTCCTCCTGTAGTCGCTCTTCGGATGCGGGGGACGGCGGCGAGGGCGTGGTTGGCTGATCGGAGGTGGCGTTTGGGAGCGTAGAAGTTGACTCTGCTGTTGAGGTAGCTCGGGCCTTGGTCGTGTAGGGCTTTGTGTGCGTGGGTGAGGAGGCGGAAGGTGATTCTTTTGTTGACGGGGAGCCAGTGAAGGTCTCTCAGACACACACACACTCTCTCATTCTATCTCTCTCTCTCTTTCTCTCTCCCTCTGTCCTCGAATTAGCCCTCTCGTTCTCTCTCTCTTGGCCTGTTTCTTCACTTCAAAACATTTTACTAAATTTCTCCTTTATTCTAGGGGTTGGCGTACCTACCACAATTCTCTCCATTGTAATTACCAGAATTATTTTTTGGGGCGTTATTAAGTGACAAGCTTAATCCAGTATTTAGCGCTTTTTTCTTAGTGCATAATTCACCTCTGCATCCATAATGGCCACGAGGATGCACTTAGTTTTTTTTCAAAATTACTCTTAATTACTAAAACTGCCCTAATTGTGTCATTTCAGTAATTTTGCTTCACAAGAGTAAAGCATAATTACTAAAATACTCTGATTACTCCGGCACAGACCCCCTGTCGTGTGTCTCAGCCCAGGCTGCTGCAGCTCGAGCTGCTGTGAGCTCAGCTGGGTAGTGTCTGGAGTCTCATCTCCGGCATGCCCGTCTTCTTCACAGGTCTTTGAAGACCATTTGCAAATCTACATACCTTTGTTAACTGGTTACCGAGGCTTAGTTTTTTTCTAGTTCCAGTACCCATTGGTCCCCCACTCTGCCTATTCCTCACATTTGTATTTTACATTTACTGTTGTAGTGTGAGAATGCATTTCATGAAAAGAAATATAAAGTAGAGTTGCCAAAAGAAAAATGCCAGCCATGTGTTATTTAACCCCTTCAATGCTAGTGACAGAACCATGTTGTCATGAGTCATGGTTGGGATGTTCTCATGACGGCATGGTTCCGTCAGGACCACGCCCAGTATTGGAATGTCCAGCACCGGGCTGGAAGTTAAAGAGCCTGCAAAGACCTCATCTTGAGATTAAATTAGGTTATGAATACAGAAGTATGTATTCATTTCTAATGTGACTTTTCTCTCTTTGTTCCCTTTAATTATGAGTCATGGATCATTCAGGCAGCCCCAGAACACAATTAAAAGCACTTTCTAGTTATATTTGCTGTTCGAAGTATATGCAGATAAGTGCTGAATGTGGCTTTAGGTGACTGCTTATTTTTGTACCCTCTGGGAAATCAATATAATGAGGTGGCAACCATAAACATAAGACTGGAAGTTTGCTGGAGGATCAGCACATTATTGATTTCCTCTACCCTTGATCCCGGATTAATGACATAATAGCAATAGTTTAACTTATATCTGAACCCCTATGCCACCGTCAATAAAATGCTGAGCTACTTCAAGTGTCTAGGAGTGCACCCTGCATTGAGACAACTCACTCCTCATTCTCGCCCTTCACTTTCACACTCACCCTGCACTCACAACAATCATAATGCACTCACACAGATCACCATTCACCCGCTCACCCTGTACTCACAGCAATCCCTCTTCACTCACAGTGCACATGTGATGTTCACCATTGTACCTCACCCTGCAGTCATACGAGCACACTACTCACCCTGCACTCATGTGATACTTCATTCACCTGTCTTCCTCACTTCTCACTCTGCAATCTCACTCAAACAAGTTCATCAATATCCATGCATTCATTCATCCCAGTCGGCACTTACATCTGCACCCAAATTCATATGGTCACTTCACTCACCCTGCAGTCACTCCTCTTACCCTACTCTCACACTGTCGCTTCGCTCACTTTCGCTCACTGTGCAATCATATGAACACTCCTGTCACCCACACAGCACAGAGGATTAATGTGCCTGCTACAAAGAACGTGTACCATGCAGATCACAGAACTGAGTGTGAGTAAACTATGAGTAGCGCTATAAAAAAATGAAATGCTTGTCAGAAAGGTGCTAGAGAGAGATGAGGTGCATTGTTGGTGAGTGGTAGTGAGGGTATTCATGGAGAAGGAGGAAATGTGGGAGGGGGTGCTAAATAACAACTGTTGCACTATGCGCGACCAGTGCTAGGGCCAAGTTTGAGCCTAGTTGCACCCCGTCTCCGGCATAATTACATTTTCTCCCAGGCCTACTTTAATCAGCTTTTACAGACACACAAGCACTCCTCCCACACAGTTTGCCTTTTTCATCCTTTCTTTCACAAATGTCTCAGTTCCTCTCACTCTCACCCCTGCCTTGTCTCTCCTTCACCCCTGCAGAACGGAAATGTGTCCAACCAATGGCCAGCTTGCTTTGGGCGGCCATGTCACAAAGCCCAATCCTACCTCCTTTGCGTGCTGAAAGACGTGCCTTTGTCGAAAGCAGGCAGTGCGTTCCCCAACGTCAGGCCCTTACCAAAAATAATTTATTTTTAAGAGGATTCATTTCCAGACAGTCTGGTTCACCGCGTCCTGATTCAAGGAGCGGCGTGCCCTACTCCTCACCAGCAGGAGCTGCTTTTCATAACAGAGTTTGACGCATATACCCAGAAAATGCTTTTGTGCGCTAAAATTAGAATTGTAAATTGGGAATGTTCCTTCAACGGAAAATAACGAAGTTTTTCAAGACAGGGGTGGTATTCCACTTCAGAAGTCTCAGAGCAATCTGCCAGATGCATTTTTGACTGAAATGCAATGTCTTCCTCAGCTAGCTAGTTAATTCACTCACTTTTGCGTCTGTCATCGAAGCTGCGCAGTATATTTTATGCAGGTTTGATTGGGACAGATATTCATTTTTCAGTATCTCTTGATACTTCTTATTTCATTAGCTGCATATGACAATTCACATCTCAGTGTCTTTGACTCCTCCTTTCAATGAGGTCACACCGGGGCACATTGATTTAGTATGTGTATTTATATAGCGCTTACCACCCCGACGAGGCGCTGAAGTGCTTTGCAGACCGGTAGCACGGTACTCCGTGAGAGCCCAATGTTACTGATTAGGCTGTTACTTCACTTTCTTGCACTGAAATTTGAAATATTCTTCTACCAATTAAGTGAGATATTCTGCCACTTCCAGAGGTGATGCTTAACTCCATATATTCGAGTATTGCTTCACAGTGTGAGCAACATTGTCGTGCAAATTGATAATAATGTGTCATGCAGTTAGTAATCATGCACATGAGTGTCAAGGCATTTGTGCCTTGTTGTCATCCTATTACTTTGAGATACATTGGCTATATGGAGCAATGACGCTACATTTTAGTCAGACGAGTGAGTGTTTACAGCTGTATAATAGAACTGTGTCTGATGCCACACTACAACCTCGATTTAATGGTAAAACATGCATGCACATGTTGTGAGTCTAACTTATTCTTGTAGAGCCTCGTTTAAAGCTGTCAGTCATACCGGGTCATTCTGGGTGTAAATTATTCAATAAAGTTGCTGTTAGAAACATATTTATTGGAATAAATCAGAAGTGCGCCCTGGATCGTGAAGTGACATCTTTCTGTAATATACTTGTGTTTATTGGTGCATAACGGAAGGTATTTTAATTGTTTCTGCTGTGGTTGGTAATTGTCGTAGAGTAGACAAGTTTTTTTTATTTTGCAGTTTATACAGTGCGAACCCGACTCGAAGTTGTGAGAGCACTTCACACCAGTTACACTACACAAGGACACATTCATATTTGTTTTTGAGGCACAGGGAGATTGAGTGATTTGTTCAGAATCAAAGGATGTTGAGACTACGCCAATGCTCAAACCCGGGGGCATATTTACATTCCCCTGCAGCACTTTTTCTACGCTGCCGGAGTGTCACTTTTGTGATGTTCTGGAGGCGCGGTGTTTTTGCCCATATTTACAAGGCCAAGTAAAGCCACCCTGCATGGGTTTTCTTGACCTTGTAAATATGTCCCCCTTTCTTGTATTACTCTGCGTGAAAAGAATCGTTCAATGGGTGTTCCCATGCAGCACCCATGGAATCTGAAGCATTCCCAGATTTACGAGGTTTCGTAAACCAGGGAATGCGTCAGATTCTAACACTTCCCTAAGGGAGACACTAAAGTAGTACAACGAGGAGAAATACCTTTATTTCTCCTTGTTTTTTGCTCTTTCCATGTGTGCTGCAATATGCAGAACACATAGTAGAAGGAAAATGACATCAGTGATTGTTTTTTTTGTGCAGGAAGGTGTCCCGTTCTGCACAAAAACAATCATCCCTGCAACACAGAAACCCTTGCACCCTGGTGTAAGGGTGCCTTTGCTGGCGCTAGGCAGCCAATTGTGCACCAGTGCAGAGGAAAGCACAAGGATGCATCATATTGTTGTAAACACAAAGCATCCCTGCACTTTTCTAGTGACACAGCAAGATGGCTTGCAGTGCAGCGCAGCATCTTTTTCCAGTAAATCGGCCCCCAGGTTCCCCAGTTACAAAGACAGCGACTCTGCCCTAACAACACAAACTCCGAAGTTCTTGTCCCTCTGCTGTCTTTTCTGTTCGATGTTTGAGGGTTGTTGTTTGGACTCAGAAGCGGATGCCATGTATTTACCTTATACCAAACAAATTCCATGGTACCTATGTTCCTGATGAATAGTCAAGTAGTACTGTGTAGTGCCTCCAGTAGAGTCAAGTGGAGAAATTCTACATCTCCATCAGCCTCCCGAATTCTAGGTGATTGTCTACAGCTGCTATCCTTGCTAGAAGTGATTTCCATAAATTAGTGACTTAGGTGGAATAGCAAATGCCCACAATTATTTTTTTCTTACAGGGTGGCGAGACGAATTGGGTTACTGGTGTGGAAAGTACTGTTCTTCTCTGACAGTATCTTTTAACCTTCATCTGTAGGAAAACAGGCCCCTTTTCCCACGTAGATATTGCAGAGTGTTTTGAAAATAGGCCTTCTAGTGACAGAAAGTCAGTGAAAGGTCTTCAACACAGGGGAAATGTGGCCTCATAGTTTAACATGAGGGAGTTTTCTTGCTGCTGCATTTTGTATCCTTAAGAGGCATATCCTAGTTGAAATGTATATTCCATGGTACAAGACATTGTTAGAAATGGGGGTCTCTAATCGGTAGTGGTAGTCAGGCTTATCTCAGAGGCAATGTGTAAAGTATTTGTAGTTAACACACCAAGTAACACCTTGAAACCACTATAAATGGAAACCACACCAGTTTAGGAAAATAAAGTAGATTTATTTAAATCATATAAGACCAAACTGACAAAAATCCAACATACAGAGCTAAGAATATGACTTTTAAAAGGTGTTTAGCAATTCTGTCCATGGAAAACTATGGATGCCGTGATTTTACACACAGTACCTTCAAATGCGTCACAATTCACAAGGCAAACCAGACGCAGAGGAGGGACACATCGGAAAACACAGCAATGCATCAGTTCCTGAGTCCATGGGTAGGTGATGGGACAGTTCTACTGCACGCAGGAGAAGGCATGCTTGGAATCCGAACTGTAGGGGGAAGTGATGCGTCGATTCCAAGATGGTTCTGGTTTGTGGATGCTGCGTCGGAGAAACTTGCCACACAGTTGTGATGCGTGGAAATCCGGACATGCTGTAGGTCAATGCGGCAGCAGTGAACAGGCACTGGGTCAATTTCTTTAACTGCAGTCCCAAGATGCAGCTGTTCTTTCAGCTGCACAGCAGGGCCTGCGTCCGGGGGAGTGCGGTGGTCTCAAACTAAGGAGACTGGTGCGCTGAACTCGAACTGTGGCAGTTTCTTCAGCTGCTGGCAGGTGCTGTGTTGTTTTCTTCAGCCGCCCGGCAGTGGTGCGTGGAAATTCTTCACACAGAGCGGTGGTGCATCCGAAAAACAGGCACTGGAAGGATGGTGTGTCAATTATCAGGCTTCTTTTAGCTTTTTGCAGCAGGATCAACCTCCAGGGGCCCAGTACTGGAATTGGCACCACAAGGCAGGTCAGAATTCCCAGCAGTGGATTCAAGGATGCTGCAGGTGAAGTCTTTGTATCCCTGAGACTTCTGAACAAGAGTCAAGGTCTACATCAAGCCCTTGGAGAATTTTCTCGAACAGGATACAGCGAAGTAAAGGGTTAGTCCTTTCGACTGCCAGCAGACAGAAGCAGCAACTGCAGGCCAACCCAGCAAAGCAACACACAGCAAAGGGACAGTACTCCTCCTGACAGCTCTTCAGCTCTTTGTCTTGGCAGGGTTCTCTTGATCCAGAAGTGTTCTACAAGTCTGGGGTTGTAGGTCCAAAACATATACCCATATTGGTCCTTTGAAGGTGGCAAACCTCAAAGAAAGACTTTGTTGTTTTCAAGTTCTTGTTATTCCCAGCCTTGGCTCCAGACACACTCCAGGGGGGGTGGAGACAGCATTATGAGAGGACAGGCTCTGCCCTATTCCGGTGTCAGTGACTACTCTTCCCACCACTCTAGCCCAGGAAGAACCATCAGCCTGGTGATTGCTCATCAGGATATTCAGGACACACCTCAGCTCCTTTGTATGACTGTCTAGAGTGAATGCCCAAAAAGCCCGTCAGTCTAAACCAGACGTGAATTCCACAGGCAGACAGAGTCATAAGATGGTTCAATAAGAAAATACCCACTTTCTAAATGTGGCATGTTCAAACACAAAATTAAAAAGAGACCTTCATTAAAAGATGTGTTTTAAATTCTGAACTTAGTGAGTCTAAACTCCAAATCTCTATCTAAAGCACTCGACATTGGGTCTTTGACCCTGAAACGCGTCAGGCAAACCAATTCATGTGAAGCAGAAAGGCATGCTTGTGAAATGAAGGCTGGATGGCAGAGCAATGTCGAGTGCTTTGGTAAAAGCTGGTGGCAAGTTGGTTAATAATGTCTGCATGGCAGCCCTGTCGTGACCAAAGCACCATCGCCTGCTGGAAGAAAAACTGTATGCAGCAGTGCGAGGCCTGAGTCTAAAAACGATTTTGGATTACATGGCACAGAGCTCCACAGTGATTCAGCATGCTCGAGTGTGACACAACCTACGAAGGTATTTTTAAATCATAATATGAAATGAAAACTTGGACTTACTGAAAGAAACAATTAATCCTCTTTTTATGGCCTACAAGTCCCATCAATCACCAGCGTGATGATGCACTGAGCCAACGCCCACTGGGGGGCTTGTTAATTAAAGCGGCGGAAATAAAAAGTAAAGAGACTTCCAAGTGTCATTTTTGCAGCCTCTGAAGACGGGGTCTTTGACCGTGAAACGCGTCAGGCAAACCAATTCATGTGAAGCAGAAAGGCATGCTTGTGAAATGAAGGCTGGATGGCAGAGCAATGTCGAGTGCTTTGGTAAAAGCTGGTGGCAAGTTGGTGAATAATATATATATATATATATATATATATATATATATATATATATCTATATATATATATATATATGTATATATATATATATATATATATATATATATATATATATATATATAGCAAGGCGGTTTATTTGAAAAACAGACGCGTTTCGGGAGAGCCCTCCCTTTCTCAATGTTTACATCTGAAACACAGTGCGCAGCGCCATTATCAATGTTTGCAAAGTGGATGAAAACAAACAAAGGAATAATATATATATATTTATATATATATATATATCCGATTCAAGTTCCTGCTACGTCTCACTCGAGGAAAAGCATTCCGTGAACAGAGAAAGCCACAGATACAGACCACTCCACAGCGCTATAGTTGCAAATTAAAGGTTGTTTATTCTCTCGTTGTCGCCAGCATGATGCGTTTCGGCTACGTCACGGTAGCCTTGATCACATGCCTGACAGAACCAATAACAGTGTTTAAAGAAGGTGCACAATTGACACGAAGGGGGCGTATAGATCCATAAACATCAAAGACATACAAAGTTTACATAATATCCTGTTAGAAAACAGATCTGGTGTTAACAATTATGATAAAATATATCCATTGTCACAAATGCTATATTGCATATAATTGACAACCTATCAGCTAAAAATAAGCTTAGTGATTGAATGTTTACACAGAGTCATAAAAGGGCAAACAATATTTACAACATAAATTTCATGCTCATACCGGTACCCTAATCAGCATTAAAGGTCTACAGGATAAAATGAATTCTGAGGTTCCGGATGAGTTTATCATATATCTACTGCCCCTGGTTATTACTAAAGTGCAAGTGCTAAAATACATAATCAATTCGTGCAAACACGCGTGCAAAGTGCAAAGTGCAAAGTGCAATGTCAGCCATGACAAAGAGACAGATCCCTGCCTCAAATATAGCTCATTGGACATTGGCTGATTAATCAAAAAATGGGGGAGGACAAGAGCGATTATAAAACATGTTAAGCCTATTAAGACGTTTACATGTAATAATCAACTAAATGAATCAGTTAACTACCTACACCCAACTTAAAAGTAGGATTTTTAAGACTCATGGAATGATAACTTTAAATCAGAAAACAAAAATCAAAGGGAAGCATAGACTTGTGGCATAGTGCCCATTTCATGCCAACAATTTAGTTCTAACATACTGTATATCATTCATTGCTGCTCAAAACATCAATGTCTTCATAGCGAATGATTTTGTCAACACCTATATTGAGAGGCAATTCTATCCCCATGACCAAACTTCAAACGAGGTGAGATGGAGCACAACAGAATGGAAAAATTCATTTTGCGAATTGCAATGCAATACATATTTCCATTACTTTAGAGAGAAGGCTCTGTCAAACATTCCCATAAAATCCCAACAAAAAGGATGAAAGGGGTTAAGGGTGTTGAGGGGGTTCCAACCTGCATCCATAACCGAAGACTGCCACTCTTCTTATTAACAAAAGATTACAAAAAGAAATTTTACAAAAAACAGTGTAGGTCCTCCCCTGTATTCAACCCATTAGGAGTTCTTGTGTCTAAGAGCAGATTGTACTTGCTTTCCAATTTCTTAGTAATTTCTCTCTATTCCCACCTCTGATGTTTTTAGGAATTGCGTCAATAATGAAGTATTTTAAATCATTCACATTTTTCTGATGGACTAAACCGAAATGGCGTGCAACCAGATAATTCTCATCAGAATTGACAATTGCCCTGAGGTGTTAAAGGATGCGGTTAAATGCCTGTAGTTTGGTGCTTCCAACATACTTGAGGCCACAAGTACATTGGAGCACATAGACCACTAAATCAGTGCGGCATGTACAATGCCCTTTGATTAGAATGGGTGATGGGTCAAATGCAGAACAATACTCCTTGGTTGTAACACCAAATTTGCATGCTCTGCATGAGATGCATTTATAAAATCCCGATTTGTCAGATAACCAATTTTTCTTGATGTTCACCTCTGGACTAGATCTAACTAGGGCATCCCTCATAGAAGGAGCCCTTCTAAAGGTTATGGTTGGTTCCTCTGGTAACAAAGGTGCCACACTGATGTCTGTTTTTAGCAAAGGCCAATGCTTTTTCAATATCCCCCTCACCTTCCTTTCCTCACTGTTGAAAGTCGTGATTAAGCTGATTCTATCAGGGATTTCTGTTGTGGGCTCTTGTCTAATTCTGATGGCTCTAGTGGAATTAAGGTATTCTTCCCGGTTCACGTTGTTAGCTCTATTTAAAGCCTCCTTAAGTACGGGTGTCTGATAACCTCTAGCACAACATCTAAGGAACGCCTCATTTTGACATTTCTCCAAATCTACCTTGGAGCTACATATTCTACGTATACGTAGAAATTCCCCATAAGGAATACTTTTCACTAGATGACCAGGATGTGCGCTATCGGTGTGCAAGATGGAATTGCCCGCCGTGGGCTTCCTGTGGAGTCGGGTATGCAATTTCTCATTTTGGACATAGATCTCAACATCCAAAAACTGAATCATAGTAGTGCTAATTTGTGATGTAAACCTGAGATTCAATTGGTTATCATTGATAACTCTGACAAATTCAGCTGCTGATTCTTCCGAACCCCTCCAGATCATACAAATATCATCAATAAAACGCCAAAAATGGGCAATATTGTTGGGAAACATCCTGGCGAGTGACCCCATGAGGACATGCTCCTCCCACCACCCTACATGTAAACATGCATAGGTGGGGGAGAAACATGCCCCCATGGCCACTCCTCTCAATTGTTGATAAATTTCTCTATCAAACAAAAAATAATTGTTATTGAGGCATAAATCCAACATCCTTAGAAGCAAATTACTGTGCTGACTGAACGAGTGTGACACAACCTACGAAGGTATTTTTAAAGCATAATATGAAATGAAAACTTGGACTTACTGAAAGAAACAATTAATCCTCTCTTTATGGCCTACAAGTCCCATCAATCACCAGCGTGACGATGCACTGAGCCAACGCCCACTGGGGGGCTTGTTAATTAAAGCGCCGGAAATAAAAAGTAAAGAGACTTCCAAGTGTCATTTTTGCAGCCTCTGAAGACGGGGTCTTTGACCCTGAAACGCGTCAGGCAAACCAATTCATGTGAAGCAGAAAGGCGCAATGTCGAGTGCTTTGGTAAAAGCTGGTGGCAAGTTGGTGAATAATATATATATATATATATATATATATATATATATATATATATATATATATATATGTATGTTATAGAGTGTACAACGCCACTTTAGCAGTCCTACATACATGCCTATGGTTCACTTACTCCACTGGGAGACGATGTGTGTCGATATATAAGTGAAATAACAGTATGATATAGTTAACTCTATATTCAATGGGAGAATCTGTACTATTTAGGAGACTTTAGCCAACACAAGTTAAAAACAAAGCCTTATCTCCCGAGGTAATATTTAATAGGCTAGCTACTCCAAGCATTCTCTGTATATGTCTAGATGCTACGTTTAAGACTTGCTATCATAGGAACGGTATGGCACTACTATTTATTTTAATCTTTTGACTCATGATAATAAAATGTCTCGAAGATGCACTAACCATGTTCTGACTTGAGAATGTTACTGACCATTCAATGAGCGTAATTGTATAGTGGGTTGCGAAGCCGTGTTATGTTCATTTATGTACATAATGTTGCAACATAGTTAATCAATTCAGGGTTTGTTTCGCAACCATGATGTACACGGAAGAGACATTTATTATTTCTTAGCATGCGCTGTTTATTTTCATGTCGGTTGTAATGTTATATTGATTTTTATGGTTAACATGGTATCTGTAGCATGACGTAGAGGCAACATTTCTTCTATGTTCATTACTGCTAGTTTCATGACTCATGGTAACTATGGTAATTGACATCCAATCATGCCATAGGTTCTGTTTTTGATGTGTCATCATTTGTTATATAAACTGATGTTACTTACAGCAGAGTAAGTGAGCAAGGCGGAGGCTTCCGCCGAAACGCGTCTGTGCAGCATGTTGGATTAAAAACTTTTCCTTGAGTAAAATTCATGTAGTCAGTGCCTTCCTTTCATCGTTTGGGAATTTGGATTGGTAAACAATATATACATATTGTTTACCAATCCAAATTCCCAAACGATGAAAGGAAGGCACTGACTACATGAATTTTACTCAAGGAAAAGTTTTTAATCCAACATGCTGCACAGACGCGTTTCGGCGGAAGCCTCCGCCTTGCTCACTTACTCTGCTGTAAGTAACATCAGTTTATATAACACATGATGACACATCAAAAACAGAACCTATGGCATGATTGGATGTCAATTACCATAGTTACCATGAGTCATGAAACTAGCAGTAATGAACATAGAAGAAATGTTGCCTCTACGTCATGCTACAGATACCATGTTAACCATAAAAATCAATATAACATTACAACCGACATGAAAATAAACAGCGCATGCTAAGAAATAATAAATGTCTCTTCCGTGTACATCATGGTTGCGAAACAAACCCTGAATTGATTAACTATGTTGCAACATTATGTACATAAATGAACATAACACGGCTTCGCAACCCACTATACAATTACGCTCATTGAATGGTCAGTAACATTCTCAAGTCAGAACATGGTTAGTGCATCTTCGAGACATTTTATTATCATGAGTCAAAAGATTAAAATAAATAGTAGTGCCATACCGTTCCTATGATAGCAAGTCTTAAACGTAGCATCTAGACATATACAAAGAATGCTTGGAGTAGCTAGCCTATTAAATATTACCTCGGGAGATAAGGCTTTGTTTTTAACTTGTGTTGGCTAAAGTCTCCTAAATAGTACAGATTCTCCCATTGAATATAGAGTTAACTATATCATACTGTTATTTCACTTATATATCGACACACATCGTCTCCCAGTGGAGTAAGTGAACCATAGGCATGTATGTAGGACTGCTAAAGTGGCGTTGTACACTCTATAACATACATATATATATATATATATATATATATATATATATATATATATATATATATATATATATAAATACATATTGTTTACCAATCCAAATTCCCAAACGATGAAAGGAAGGCACTGACTACATGAATTTTACTCAAGGAAAAGTTTTTAATCCAACATGCTGCACAGACGCGTTTCGGCGGAAGCCTCCGCCTTGCTCACTTACTCTGTTTCCAGCTAACTATAAATGGTGTGAAATCTATGGTTTTGTCGGTGAATTTAATAGGTTTTTTAAATGCTAATTCCTAACTATAACTGGTGTGAAACCTATGGTTTTTTCAGTGAATATATATATATATATATATATATATATATATATATATATATATATATATATATATATATATATATATATATATATATATATATATATATATTCACTGAAAAAACCATAGGTTTCACACCAGTTATAGTTAGGAATTAGCATTTAAAAAACCTATTAAATTCACTGAAAAAACCATAGGTTTCACACCAGTTATAGTTAGGAATTAGCATTTAAAAAACCTATTAAATTCACCGACAAAACCATAGATTTCACACCATTTATAGTTAGCTGGAAATTTTACTGACATAAAACCATTGAAATTCCCACGTTATAGTTAGTTGGACTCACTATAACTTGCGCGCCTGTAATGCACTGCTGATGACGTCACATATTACATCACTCATGACATGGTCAGTGACATCACTCATGACATCACTGATGACACCATCCAGTGAATGTGTGTCTTTCTGAAAAATAAATTTGTTTTATATATGTATTTGTAAAGGTCGATGGAAGAATAAATGTTTAAATAAGTGTGTAAATGGATGTTTTTTTAAAAAAAAATTGGTTGGGTAACTGGCTTATTACGTGTATCTTAGTGAATACATATATTAGCGAGTATTGTTTAAATATTTAAATGTTTGTATCAGTGTTTCTCTTTGTGTATAAGTGGCTGCAGGGGTTGGTGACTGACTCACTGTTTGTATGTGTTTTGAAGACAGCATATGTGCAGGACTGTATGGGTGGATGAGTGTGTATATGTGTGTGTTAGTGAGTGAATGACTGTCTCACTAGTGTCTTCATTAGTAACGACATATGTTTTAATCTAGTATATGTGAGTATTGATGTATATAAGTGAGTATAGTATATATAGTGAGAGATTGTAGAAGTTCCTGTTTAAATAACTATGTGTTTCTATAAGTGATTGTTTAAGAGAGTAAGTATGGGTAAGTTTCCTTAGAAGTAAGGTGGTAGTGTGTGTATAAATGTATATGCAAATAAATGGATGTTCAATAGTTTATTTGCATGTGTGAGTATGTGTGTGAGTAACTTTTGGATGACTGCTGATGTGTAACAGGATGTATAGGTGTATCACTACATATGATGAGTGAGTATATATATATGAGTGACTATATAGAACTGTTGGTGAATGAGTGGATGTGTATATAGATGGTGGAATTACTGAATTGGTTGTTGTTACTGGTTTGGGTATCTCCATTTTTTTGAAAATGTTTGTTTCTATTTTTGAATATGTGTTTCAAGCGTTACATTACACTGAAATTAGGTCTGTCACTCTGTCACAAGGATGGTGTCATCAGTGATGTCATGAGTGATGTCACTGACCATGTCATGAGTGATGTAATATGTGACGTCATCAGCAGTGCATTACAGGCGCGCAAGTTATAGTGAGTCCAACTAACTATAACGTGGGAATTTCAATGGTTTTATGTCAGTAAAATTTCCAGCTAACTATAAATGGTGTGAAATCTATGGTTTTGTCGGTGAATTTAATAGGTTTTTTAAATGCTAATTCCTAACTATAACTGGTGTGAAACCTATGGTTTTTTCAGTGAATTTCAAAGGTTTTTTAAATGCTAATTCCTAACTATAACTGGTGTGAAACCTATGGTTTTTTCAGTGAATTTCAAAGGTTTTTTTAATGCTAATTCCTAACTATATAAGACCTGAAAGCCCACCAGGAATCTCCAGTATGCGCCAGGGGACTGCATTGCAGAGAGGTGTAATGAAGCCACAACCCTTTTTACACCTCTCTGCAACGCAGC
Organism: Lissotriton vulgaris; assembly: GCF_964263255.1. NCBI lineage: Eukaryota > Metazoa > Chordata > Amphibia > Caudata > Salamandridae > Lissotriton > Lissotriton vulgaris. The sequence goes on from NC_141687.1 coordinate 1,655,926,769, forward strand.
CCCTGTGCATGTTTGAAGAGGGGGAACTAATTCCCCTTGCATACTGGGGGCCCCTGGGGGCCAATTAGCCCACCTGGAACCTCCAGTATGCGCCAGGGGCTGCATTGCAGAGGTGTAATGAGACTATGCCCCTTGTTACACCTCTCTGCAACGCAGCCCACTGCCGCGTTTGCAGAGGGGGAACTAATTCCCCTTGCATACTGGGGGTCCCTGGGGTCAACTGGTCCACCAGGAGCCTCCAGTATGCGCGAGGGAGCTGCATTGCAGAGAAGTGTAATGAGGCCACACCCTTGTTACACCTCTCTGCAATGCAGGCCACTGGCGCGTTTGTAGAGGGGGGACTAATTCCCCTTGCATACTGGGGGTCCCTGGATCATATCTGCCCAAACACCGATATTCCGAACGATTGTAAATTACTTTTACTACTCTCTACTACTCACTCTACTATTCACTCTACTACTCTCTACTACTCACTCTCTGCTACTCTCTCTACTGCTCTCTACTACTCTCTACTACTCACTCTCTACTCTCTATTACTCACTCTCTACTCTCTACCTCTCTACCTCTCTCTTCTTCTCTCTCTACTAATCTCTACCTCTCTACCGCTACCTCTCTACCTCTCTACCTCTACACCTCTACCTCTCTACCTCTCTCTACACGCACACATACACACATATATGCATATATATATATATGCATATGCATTTATATATATGTATGTGTATGTATAAAAAAAACAACAAAACATTTTTTTTTTAAACAGCTACTTTTAAAACTGTCATTCTTTTTCCCCATGGTACACTCCCCGGTACGCTTACCGGTGCGCGTACCGGGCGCTCACCCCGCGAAAATCAAAAAATTATTTTTTTTTTGCTCCGCGGGGCCCTTTTATGGCCTCCACATCAAACCTAGGGGGTCAAGGGGGGTCTACTCTGCCCCCTTATGGTCATTTCCCTCTTTGTTTTGGCCACCTCTCGTGTCTCGATCCTACCGAGACACAAGATGGCGGCCGCTCCGGACTGTTTAGAATGTTTACAGACACCCCAGAGCCAATCAGCTTTCTGCGCGCAAGTCGCGGTAAGCGCCCGGTGCGCGTACCGGTGCGCTTACCGGAGCGCTGCTATAGATATATATATTTTTTTGAACCTTAATTACTCAAAATCCACTGGAGCACATATCTTGAGACATAGCAAAGGCACATCGGGCTACCAGTCCCTACAATTTTGCCAAGTTTGGTGGAAATCCATTCAGCCGTTCGGGCTAAAAGTGAAATCGACCGCCCTATGGAAATTAACATGGGGAAAACGCGTTTTGGGACCCCCCTTTTATCTCAGCTCCCGCTTGACGAATCCCCCCCAAACTTTCAGGGAAGGACCGGAACGCCGCGAGGCCATTTTGAGGAAATTTTGAGGCAGATTCATCAACCGGCGCCAAAGTTATTCCAAATAGAATTTTGAGATTTAACATTGAAAAAAATCCTAACTATAACTACCTACTGGCGACCGCCAGTAGGTAATATATATATATATATATATATATATATATATATATATATATATATATATATATCCCTCACACACTTTATTAGAGTCATGCTTCATCATTGGATTCACCCTGACTCCTAAACTTCTAGGTGGGCTCAACCGTATTCCAGGGAGCTCTTAAGAGAAAGAGACTAGGGGGCAACTATTACATAAAAATCCCTCATCCACACCAAGATGGCCACATAAAGATCTCTTCAGCAAGTACCTTAACAAAATAGGATATTTTAAATTGCAGACCTTTCAACCAATTAAGCAGAATAGATTTACTGCCACACTTCTCCTTGCTGTAAATTTGTTTGTGGCAACGTTAAAAAAAATGTTTTAAGTTGAGGCCTAGATTTTGTGCTATATTGAGGTTGTGATGCAACTTCCTGTGATGACGTGCGATGTCATGCACTGTGATGAATGTCATGATGTCACTTGCATGCTGCCTATCTTGGTTAGTCCTCTCACTTCTTTTTTTAGGACTCGTGCCCTGAATGTATGGTATTGTTACACAATTACACAGTACAACCACATAATTAAGTTAAATAAGAACATATTTACTTCTGTTACATGTTTTACTTACTTACGCATATATTTGGCATAGTTACATGGGTAGTACTGTCAACTAGCTATAAAGTATATTTATTTACATAATCAGGTTACATAGATAAATAGTTAACATAGATACATAGTTAGTATAATTGCTTTTGTATGTAGTACAGTATATTCACAGAGTTACACAGTGTTTTTACATACTATAGATGCGTAATTGGTATAGTAACACTGTAAAATTACATAGGTATGCAGTTACAGAGGTTAATAGTACAGTTACATAGTATTGTTACATAATTAACATATCATAATTGCATATCTACAATGGTACTATGCCATCAAAGTACATAATGAATGATATGACTTTGGAGCATCTCTTCATACTCTCCATTTGAGTAGCTGCATGTAACATTTTATATTTGTTGCAAGAGTACTATACTAAGGAGCTCTCTATCAGAGAATATCGTTTTACACATTGTGCAGATCCTAATAAATTCAAGTAGACTGGAAAATGCACAATATCATTACATAATTACATAGCTCTGTCACATAGTTCAAACAAATAGGTCCACACGTCATTCAGGTATACAGTGTCTTTACAGGTTTACTTGCATGGTATAGTTACAGAGGTATATTGTTAATATTGTTACAGGGTTAGTATAACCTCATAAGTACAATGTATTGTTACATAGTATAGTTATATAAATAGCAAAGCTACATGTACATTTGTATTGCTGATATAGTTACATAGTATAGTTAGGTTTATTTTACAGGTAAATAATTGACATGAATAGATATGTTTATAATATAAAGGATAAAGTACCCTAACGGTACGGATGTTGCAAGTCACAGAAGAGTTCCATAACCATATAGAGGAATGAGGCTGAAGGCAAGTCCCTTTATAGGGTTATGGGACACTGAGGTAACTTGCAATATATTTATCATGTACGCCAGGGGGCACTTTATCCCATATAATACATGGTCACAACATCACCTTTCCCATAAACCACATACCTCTTTAATACGCAAGAGCAAACATGTTTGCAAACATGAATAATAAAATTAAAACCTCTACTGTAAAATTAAACACTTCAAAAACCTGTTAGATATTTGTTGCAAACACATATTAGAAACAGTTCAATTCAAGCTAGTTAAAAAAAAGCAGCAGTTGCTCAGAATGTGTAGAAACATGCAAAAATATTCTAGCATTTCTCTAACTAAGGAGTGCACACAATAAATTAATTCTCTCTGCTTGTCATTGTAAGTTATTGAAATAGAGCAGAGGAAAGAAAGGCACCATTCGGTTTTTGTTGCTCCGTGAACTGACATGCCTTTCACTTCGGCTGGTGGCTCTGGCAGCAGGCATTGTGAAGTCAGGACTCAACTGTGATAACCTATAATAGTTGATTTCTGGCATCTTTTCTTTTTAATCATGGCTGCGTGCATCACAAATCACCGATCATAAAAAAATGAGAGACCAATATTTATACAGGGATTATAGAATCTCCAACCTCCTCCATCTCTGACCGACCACCACTGCCAACCACCCAATCACTGCATGGGAACAATTCAGCACACGGTACACAACCACTCTTATGAACTCCATCCATTTGGGAGCACTCTCCCGCCCCTGCGCCACCTACTCTTCAACCTTGGAAGAGGCGAGATTTGCTGCAAACTCACCACCATCCTCAATGCCTCTGTAACCGCAGCTACCTTTCCCAATGCCTGGAAACACGCCCATGTCAGACCTCTCCTCAAGAAACCCTCAGCAGACCCCAGCGAACGCCAGAACTCCTGTCCCATATCACTGCTCCCGTTCCCTGCCAAAGTCCTGGAGAACGCCACCAACCTCCAACTCACCGAACTCCTGGATAGAAACACTCACTGGACCCCTCCCAATCAGGCCTACTCGACCGAGGAGAATCAACTGCTCTGATCCTGCTTGACCTCTCTGCGGCCTTTGACACCATCTCCCACAACACACTCATCGATCGCCTATGCCAGATTGGTATCACAGATGACATGCTCAGATGGATGGCATCCTTCCTCAAGAGACGTGCCAAGAGAGTCCGCCTCCCGCCCTTCACAACGCAACTCATACACACCATCTGCGGCGTCCCCCCAAGGCTCATCCCTCAGCCCAGCCCTCTTCAACATCTACATGACTTCGTTCGCAGACCTCGTCAGATCGCACAACATCAACATCAACTCCTACGCTGACTACACCCAGCTTGTCCTCTCAGATGACCACACCTCAACTAAGACCAACTTCCAGAACTGTATTAAGAACATCTCAGCCTGGGTGAAGGACAACTGCCTGAAGCTCAACTTGGACAAGACTGAAGTCCAGAAGACTGAAGACAGCTGCACCTTTAGGCTTCGGCTGCGTTCAGTTTCAGTTACAGTGACAAGCAGCATGCATGGCACGCTGTCAGTCACTGAATCTAAACAAATAAAATATACTTCTGGCTGCAGTGGAGAATTTTCTAATGCAGACCAAAGTGACGCCATAAAAATGGAATTCCATCTGGGTAAGCAGCAGAAAGATATTCTGCCCTTAGTGTGATAATCACGTCCTTCACACTTAATGGGGTAATGATATATTGTGAGTCAAAGAAAAAAATAAACAAAGTTTGTCCAGTTGAGGATTCTTCTCATTCCTTTATTTGAGTAAATAGTGCAAGATACAGTTCATAATCCTTTGGAAGAATGACTGTGAAATTGGTGCAAATATTAAAGTCTAAATATTTGGTAATGAAGGATATCTACTCAAGTAACAGGAATCTGACAGCAACAACTACTGTATTGATTGTCTTGCAAAGGTAACTCTGAAACATGAAGATCCCTGTGACCCCAAGATGGCCCTCACCATTGCAAGTTTTGTTAGAATTCCGTTCTGCCCCGTGACTTGTACTTTAGCTTGTCTCTACTGTGTTCTTTGCATAGAGTGTGTGCAGCAGACACCAAACCTCACACCAACCAATGCCCACACTCTGTGCATACTGCTGACCTCTTCTGCCTCTCCAGAACCATGCACCCATGAAGTTCAAAGATGTGTGTTTCCTCATCTGTCTTGTAACCAAAGATGAGTACAGTCCATGGATCATGATGATACCACGTCCAGCAGAGCAGATGTTTCGTGACAGAGAGATTGGCCTATCCAAATGATTCCTGTACATCTCTTTATGTAAATATAGAGCACAATTTCTCCACAGGGCCATACCCCTCACAGACCACCAAATATTGCAATTGTGTTCTGGCAATATGTCCATCTAAAATCTTATGTATGTCATGTATAGGGTTTTCTCTTTTTAGTTAAGATTGATTTTAACCAATAAAACACTACTGAAGAGAAAAATTGTTTTTCAGTCGAAACTGGGATACACCAGATTTTGCTGCACGTTTCCTCTTGCGTATAAGGTAAACTACTTAAAATGTCCTTCTGACCATATGCAAGGTTGCTGGACTCTGTGGATGTACTTCTAAATCCACTTTGGGTGGGCAGCTCACCCATATGGAATCAGTTCACTATACAATGCATATTGCTGTATAGTCACTAGCAGGTGAACAGCTGAACTATGGAAAGGGTCTCAGTCCAGGGAAAGAAGCACCATATTCCTTCCATTACAGTGGCACAGAGCTTTGCTCTCTGAAAGTTTAGGTATCGAGTTTTTGGCAAGAAAACTACTGGGGATATGGACACGTCTAGAATCAATGCCTCTAATTAAGCACTATACCTACCACTCCTAATTAATTCCATAGCAGACTTCTGCCCAATGACCATGTAGAGCAGGAATACACCTGGATCAGACAGCACTCCCTTATTTATTAGCCTAGTCCTTTCATGATATCTCCAGACAAAGAAGAGTGCAGTGTGACACTGGTTAGCAATAACAGAGTACTGAGCACCTCAAAACATATGTCTCGCGTCTAGGTAGTAAATTTCTACTCAGTCAATCTTTGTAATTTGTCTGAAATATATAGAGCAGCAGCAAGGTGTACTAAATGCTCACCATTAAACTTTTTATCTGTTGCAATCAAATCTTAGGACCTGATTTATATATCGGCAGAGAGGGTATTTCATCACAATGGCGTTATAGTGGCCTGCCTGAAATTGCAGATGGACTTTAGGTTTGGTCATGGCGGAGACTGGCCAAACTTCTCCTATTGCCCTCGGTAGTACGGTACGGCCATCTGAGAAATGGCTACATGTTTGTGCTCCCAATTTAGATGAGCGGACATGTATTCATTTTTTACTGATTCTTACTGCCAGGTAAAACCTGACGGCAAGCTACAGTAAAACCATTCTAATTCTCCCTCCACCATGGGGAAAGCCTCCCATGGCAAAGGGAACATGACTTTTTGTTTTCAAAAATCAAATCCAGCTTCCGGATTTTCTTTTTGAAAAGAAATAAAAAATACTGTTGGCTACAAGGATGCGTCCTTCCAATGCAGCCCTATTGCAAACATTAAAATGCATTGACAGAAACTGCTGTCACAGTGGTTCCTGCCAAAGCCCTTATAAATGACTGCCTGCTAGTTGGTCATTTATAAATTAGTTAGGTGGCCTCTCCACCTTGAGGACAGAGTAATTTACTTCGTACCCATGGCGGAATGGCAGGACGCCCACTTAAATATAAATCAGGCCCTTAGTATGGTGCAAACCTAACTCCATTGATGTGCATGCTGGACAAAAGGTGGTAATGGACTGCTCGAAAATGGTTGAGTGCTGAAAGTGAGACATGGGGAGAGGAGGAAAATAATGAAAAATTATTTTGAAGAGCTAATTCAGAGAAATCATGCAGGGAATATAATAAGGAGCAGGAAATAAAGAATAATTAACAATAGGAATGGATGAGGGGGGAGCAAGGAAAGCCCAATTCCTTACAAATAATAGGGAAACACCATCTCTGGGACATTTTTATGGAGCAGAAAAGTGTAAACAATACTAAGCATTGATTTTTCCAATTTTTTAAAACCTGCATTAGAACTCACAACAAATAGAAACTGAAAACACAAAAGCATAATCATATTGAGCCTGCTTCACCAAAGTAAACTGAGACAAAGTCTAACTTTACCACTTTTGGTATTCACAAAAGGCATTTACTACTTATCAATGCCCGTTGTGAATACCTAAAGTTGAACTTTACGACTTTCGGTATTCACAAAGGGCATTTACGAGTTGTAAATGCCTTTTGTGAATCCCGAAAGTCGTAAAGTTAGACTTTTGTCTCATTTTACTTTTGTGAATCGGACCCACTCATTTTCAGCATTCATCTTAACACAGTATTTGGAGAAAGGCCAGCTCCGCAGAAGAGGGCTTTGACAAGAATGCTTGAAACACAGGATATATTCTCAGTCTGTGGAAATTTAAAACTTACAGGTACATGATTCACACTTTGTCTAAGATAAATGAACAAATAAAGTTAGGTTTCAACATGTGTTTTTTTAAATGTAGTTTTTTTGCAAATAACACACTTTTCACCTACAGATTAGTTAGGTGCTTCAATTATTTTTTCTCAGCATAGAATCAATAATTAGCCTTGCTTTCGCAAAAGTTTCCTGTGCCAAGTTTTGAGTTCTCAAACGTCCTTGCATATGTTTGACCACTGAGGGAACTGATGCTGACAAATATAAACCTAGTGGTGAGGGTCTAACCTGATGTCTATACATATAAAGAAACTGCAACATTCCTATGCCAGAATGCTCACTACTGTATAGATTAATGCTGCTAACGACACAATCTTACTCGTATCCTCTTCTTACAATAATGTTTGATGCATCAGGTACTGCTCAACACATTAATTCAGTTATTCTGTCTGCCCCTCCACTTGAAGATGATAATTAGTGGACAGATGAGCTAATGTCTAACCAGTTACATAATTCAGACCATTATTCAGACTAGAATTTGGAGATTAATTGATAGCCTTTGCCTGATATCAAATCTTGCAATACACCATGAAATCAAATGATATTATGAGGAAAATGTACTGCTAATTCTTTCAAGGAGGACAAGCCAGTTAATTAATAAAATGATTTGTGATTACAAGAGGGGCAGTACAAGTTAACTCTTGGGTAACTGTAAAATAAAATTCATGGATACTCTGTGCTATGGTCTGGCAGAACAGCTCTTGGTTTTAAGAGACACCCTGGTTTCCTTTGGACAAATGAATTAATGCAGTATTTATACAGCACCACGGTCACTCCCAGGGGAGCATCCTGGTGCTAGGCGGTTGAGAAAAATCAAAAGTAATAAGTTAGTGAGAAGAAGCTAGAACTCATATCAATGAGACAGGCGTTAAGGGGAATCATTGAATTAATGGATGACACAAGGAGCCAGAGGCCGTAAAAAGCCATGTCTTCAGTAGTTTCCTGAAAAGTTATTCCGCATCAATGTGTCTCAACTGAATGGGAAGATGATTCCAGGCCTAAGTCCCTATGAACACAAAAGATCTGACTCCTTTAGTCTTAAGCCTAAGTAGGGGGTTTAAGAAGGTTAGTAGAAGATAATCTCAGAATCCGAGAGTTGGTGTAATGAGTGAATCTGACAATTAGGTACTTTGGTCCTACTGCTCTGTAGGCTCTGAAAGTAAGCAGAATGATTTTAAATAGGACTGTCTTGTGAATTAGCAGCCAATGAAGAATTTTAAGGGCTGCTGAGGCAGATGAACGACATGGCAATTTAAGCACTAGCCTAGTGGCTGCATGTTGTACTACCTGTAAATTGTGAAGAGTTTGTTTAGTGATGCCTGCATACAGACTATTACAATAATTCAATATGAGAACTACTATTTCGTTACATTTGGTATATGTCTATAATATTGCTTCATATCTGAAGATAATATTGAACACTAAAATACCTGCTAAATGCTGCCATTGTTTAGCTATTCCAGGATGTCCACCACTTTTTGAAATAATGATGCCAGATCATAACTTATTATCTTAGCTTCACTAAATATAAGTACAAACCTTTCCCCTCCTATAACTGCCTTTCTCTCCCATTCTATTGCGCTTCTGTATAAGTTAAGCTTCCTTATCAATAGGGCCAGATGTTGACTTTTTTGATCAGAAAGGTATCAAGATTATATAAGGCTATAAAATTATTATTCAGCATTTCAAGTGGAAAGTGCAATTGAGGTTCACTGATAGTGTTGGTCTGATTTTTACGTAGATCTTGTCTATCTAAAGCATATGCCATATAATTGAAAGGATCAGGTTTATAATTAATCACAAATTCATAATAAGAAAAAAACAATCTATGTTCAAATTGTATAGAAGAATGAATCTTCTATAAAAAGGTATTAAAAAGTGCTCGCTTAAGAGAAGTAGGGGTAGGCTGTTGAATGCTTACTGAAACTTGCTTTTCATCCACATTAATTCTCCCGGGTTACAAAATGTAATGGACACGGCATGAAATACACACTTCTCAAGTTTGGCAAAACAAAAAAGGGTCTCTTAATCTTTACAAACATGCATTTTCAAAGAATTGGAGTAAATCAGAATATTGTCTATATTTACTATATAACAAACACAAATCTAATCAATAGCTCACCATTGAAAACATGAAAGGCAGCTGGGGGTTTAAGGAGTCTAAAAGACATGACCTGGTTTTAAAATAGCCACAACTGTAATTTTCCATTTCTAATCCTCTTAGACTCTATCAAGCTTGATAAAAAAATAGTTTCTTGTTCAATCTAATCTAAAAGGAACTGATATATATGGAAATGAAAACATGTTTTGATGTTAATCCTGTTGATTAATCAATTGTCATTACACATTGTCAACTCACCCGATTTATTTGGCACAAAAAATAAAGGAGAGGAGGTGGGAGACTGTGATGGTCTGATAAATCCATTAGATGGATTCCTAACTTTTGTCTATGAAGTTCCTTCTCTGACTCTGTTAGCACAGGGTGTAGATGCCATAGTTTCCAAGTCAATCATGAAATACCATGTGTGGAGGTTATATACTACAGTTCTTCTTCTTAAACACATCATGAAATTCCACATACCAAAAAAGCAAGGTAACTGAACATTCTATAATAGAAGCTATCATCATTGCAGCGAGCGCCTTTGAAGGACAGTCAACTTATTCACCAGATATTAAACAATGATTAATATAATAATTGGAATTATTTTGCATGGTTCATGCACATCAGGCAAACTAGGATTATGTAAAGACAATAATGGCATGTCTAAAATCACCTTGAATTGAAGTGCATTATTTAACCGACCTTTGTCCAGTGATTTCCAAAACATATTTAAAACACTTACAATTTTGTGGTAAAGGCATGCATGTTGAAGGCATATGTGTTGAAAAAAGTAACCTGGTAAGTTTAAACCATATATATATATATATATTCACTGAAAAAACCATGGGTTATAGACCATATATAGTTAGGAATTAGCATTTACAAAACCTTATTTTACTCACACAAAACCATTGAAATTCGCATATATAGTTAGTTGCACTAACTATATATCGCGCACCCGCAATCCACTGCTGATGATGTCACATATTACATCATTCATGACATGGTCAGTGACATCACTGATGACATCACTGATGACATCTCAAATGACATCACTGATGACATCACTGATGACAACATCCAGTGACTGTATGTTTCTGTAAAGTTAAAATATGTCTAACATATTGAAGAATGAGTGGATGTATAAGTGTCTGGATGAAGGATTTAGTAGGTGCATGACTGACTGTATGAGTGAGTGATTAAATGTGTCTCACTGAGTGCATAGATTAGTGACTAAACTGCCTTAATTTGTGCATCATTATGTCTGTTGTTCTGTAAACTGCTGCTTGTGTTGATCAGTAGGTATATAAGTAACTATTTGGGTTATTGATTGGTTGCCCAAGTATTTGTATGGGAGACTGAGTGTGTGTGGGGGTGGCTGGGAGGTGTGTGACTGTGCATAGATGTGTGAGCAGTTGATTCACTAGATGTATGGGTTCAAAAGTGCATGTGGAAACAGCTGTATGGGCGGTTGACTGTGTGCATGAGTGTATTGGTGAGTGAATGGATTTCTCAGTGCTACATGTCAAAGTAAGTACATATGTAAAACACAGTACATGTGAGAGTTGACATATATAAATAACTGTGCATAAGAGCCAGTGAATGTGTGAGTGGCTGTATGGATCATTGTGAACATGTATCAGGGATTGTATAAGAGAGTAAATATGTGTTAGTATATGTTTGAATAAGTAAGGTGTGTATAACTGTATAGTTGAGGAAATGGAGGTGTGATTGATTCTTTGCATGACTGACTAGGTGTGTGAGTAACTCCATGGATGAGTGACAGTCTGTGAGTGTCTGTTTACACTGATTGTATCTAAGGTTATATTAGAGTCTGAAGAGGTTCATTGTATTATCACATAAATGATATAATCAGTGATGTGATCAGTAATGTCATTTGAGATGTCATCAGTGATGTCATCAGTGATGTCATTTGAGATGTCATCAGTGATGTCATCAGTGATGTCATTTGAGATGTCATCAGTGATGTCATCAGTGATGTCACTGACCATGTCATGAATGATGTAATATGTGACATCATCAGCAGTGGATTGCGGGTGCGCGATATATAGTTAGTGCAACTACCGTATTTTCCGGCGTATAAGACGACTCGGCGTATAAGACGACCCCCTACTTTTCATGATAAAATGTAGGTTTCATGCTATACTCGCCGTATAAGACTACCCCCACTTCCAACGCAGCCCTGCATAGCGATCTTGGTCATTCACGGCGCCATTTGTTCTATTTGCCTATTACTTTTTATTTGCTATCGATACTTGCACAGTGCTTCCACAGTGCCACCATCACCTACGTAACATTAGTTCTTGTGTTTGAGTGCCCTCCATTTATTTCAATATTATACCGTACCTCTACTTGCACACATGTCACTTTTTCCTCCTGTAATGCACCATTTTCTATTGAGAAGCGGTCTGACACCTTCGGATGAAGTCCGCACTATGTAAAAACGCATGAACACATACCGTAAAGTTTGGTACCCGGCGTATAAGACAACCCCCAACTTTCCAGAACATTTTAAGGGGTTAAAAAGTAGTCTTATACGCCGGAAAATACGGTAACTATATATGCGAATTTCAATGGTTTTGTGTGAGTAAAATAAGGTTTTGTAAATGCTAATTCCTAACTATATATGGTCTATAACCCATGTTTTTTTCAGTGAATTTTCAAGGTTTTGTAAATGCTAATTCCTAACTATATATGGTCTATAACCAATGGTTTTTTCAGTGAATTTCAATGTTTTTTTAATAGCAAATATCAAAAGCTTTAAAATGTCAAGTACGTGGTAGGTAAAAACATTTTCGTGTTTTAAAGATGGCTCTGGGCAACCGTGGAACTCGTACGCTTGACTGCTAGGGCATGGGAGCCATTCCCAAAAGAGTCCCCTCAGCCTTGAAGATTCTACAACAGTCACCGGGACCCCCGACTCCCGTAGACTTCCGGTGGGGAGCGACTGCCATGATTGCTTGCGTAATGGCCACGACGGAGCTACGAGATGGTGGTGCTCTCATGCTGACTCCAGCTTCAGTCTGAAACATCCAGAAACACTGTAGACTACCAATTCGATGACTTCCGGTGGAGCCCCAACGTGACCCGGTAGAGAAGAACTTGCCCTCCCCTCTTTAACTGATGGTTCTTGTTGCCTGTCCCTTCTGTTGTCATTTAACAGAACTTTTTGGACTACTGAAAGGGGTTGTGTTCCGACCGCTGGTTGGTGGAGACATTTTGACTATATTCTGGACCTGCGTTGTTGCGTAATGCGTCATATGACGCGCCGCGTTAGCGCACCCGGAAGTGCTCCGGTGCGCGAGGCGCAGCTTCCCGGAAGCGATCCAGAGCGCGGCGCGCAGCGCGTAACGTAAGCATAACAGGTCATGTGACTTGTTAATAAAACTTTTCATTGGTTCATTTTACTTTTGTTTTTCTAATGATGGAAGGCTTGGTCATATGACCTAAAAATAACACTTTTCATTGCTTTCGAAAAAAAAAATTTCCCAAATGATGAAAGCCCCACCTTTTTTTTTCTCACTCTGACTTGTAAAGCAAAGGACCCAGATGCATTTACAGTTTATCACTAACAATGTTCCAGGCTAATGTATTTTCCCGGGAAATTTACAACTGTCCTGCAAGTAAAATATTCCTATTTCGAGAAAAAGGGCGTTTCTTCGTCCCATGAGGGAGCCGTTGAACAAAAGAGGCTCGGCCTGCTGTATTAGTCGCTGATAGGCATGAATATCGGATTCTTATCGATCACTTTATGTTGCAGGAGTGGAAAACACAACAGCCCTTGACCATTTATCTTTACTGCGTTCCTGCGTATTATACCTTTTAACCGTCATGTAATCGGGCTGCTTTATTTCACTTGCCTTTTACTGATTCGAAAACAGTGGCTATTATTCAAAACTTTACCAATCTAGGTACTACTACCATGTTTTGTTTTAAAAACCTTTATTGTGAAAATGTCAGTATACAAATACGGGCCTATAACCACGTGGGCCGGCCACGGAGCAAACTGGAATCGTATATGATGAGGGGACATTTACACTGTAGAAGAACGTAACGGGCGGGCCATTAGGTTGCAAGAACTAAGGTGTCTAACAGTTGCGGAATCGGTGGACGTACATTTTATAATTAAAGTACGACAGGGCCAGTTACAATAAAATTATCTAGATATACATTTGCGGGCAAGTACCATGGGTGACGTTAATTCGAACTTTCAATAGTACAGTAATCAATAACACATCAGAACTTAATATCAATAGGGATGTCCAAATGTTCAATCAGTACTCGTCCCCGCCCGCCATGTGCTTCAAAACTGCATATGTATCTCGTGATATCAAGGTTGGGCAACCAGTACACAACAAGGAGTTACGAGTCCCATTTATACCGGCGCCATTTTGGGCGAGGCCGGGCAGGTCCAGGATATAGTCAAAATGTCTCCACCAACCAGCGGTCGGACCAAAACCCCTTTCGGCAGTCCAAAAAGGTTCCGTTAAATGACAACAGAAGAGATAGGCAACAAGAACAATCAGTCAAAAGAGGGGACGCTTTCGGGAATGGGGCGCATGCCCTAGCAGGCAAGCGTCCGAGTTCCAAGGTGTCCCAGGGCCATTTTAGTGGACCAGGCCCAAATCCAAAGAGCCGGCCGCCATTTTGAGAGTCCTGTTGCAGCCGCCTATCGCGTTGTGCTGCCTTCGGCCTACTGTAGCAGCAAGTGCGGGCGCAACTCAGCTGGACGGCGAGTGAAACGCTAAGGGGCGCCCCACTGCAGATGAGGTGCCTCCACCTGGGGAGGCGGGAGAGGCCCATTTGCGACGCCTCCCCACCCCCCCCCCCCCCCCCCCGGCACCCCACGCCGTCTTTCGGCGCAGCATTGTAGAATGGCCACACCAGTACGACAACTTGCTGGACACCACCTCAGTGCCATCCGGATCTCGGCGCAATGTGCTGCCTTCGGCCTACTGTAGCAGCAAGTGCGAGCGCAAATCAGCTGGACGGCGAGTGAAAAGGTAAGGGGCGCCGCACTGCAGATGAGGTGCCTCCACCTGGGGAGGCGGGAGAGGCTAATTCGCAACGCCTCCCCCCCCCCGGGCACCCCACGCCGTCTTTCGGCGCAGGATTGTAGGATGGCCACACCAGTACGACAACTTGCTGGACACCACCTCAGTGCCATCAGGATCTTGGCGCGTTGTGCTGCCTTCAGCCTATTCGCACATCGGTCCGCTACTGACGCCGCCTCCCAGGCCAACGGATTTTGTAGGCTTTTTATAGCCCAAAACCGCATAACAGGTCATGTGACTTGTTTATAAAACTTTTCATTGGTTCATTTTACTTTTGGTTTCCTAATGATGGAAGGCTTGATCATATGACCTAAAAATAACACTTTTCATTGGATTGAAACATTTTTTTTTCCCAAATGATGAAAGCCCCACCTTTTTTTTCTCACTCTGCAATCCAAAAAGGTTCCGTTAGATGACAACAGAGGGGACAGGCAACAAGAACCATCAGTCACCGTCTGCGCCCGTCCGCGACCAGGCGGGACCTAAGGCCATACCCTTTATATCTCAGCTGACAAATAGAAGGTACTATAGCTCGTGTGCCCTCTTTAGTATGAGGACCATAGGAAATAAAGGCTGTCCGGGCTATAGATCTGCCAGCGGTCTACCCAGTGTGTAAACAGACTCTTAAACCCAATCGGTTACTCGACGCGAAACTGGACTATAGCATGCTTCTGATAAATTGCAGATCCCTACCAAAACATAGGATGGAACTCGCTCTCATGCTAGAAGAACGTATGCCAGATGAAGTTTTCCTCACAGAAACTTGGCTTACGACAGACTCCGACCCTGATATCGTGGCAGCCCTTCCCTCAGGCTTCCAAATCATCCGGCAAGATCGCCCTGAAGGGAGAGGAGGAGGCCTAGCTATTATACATAAAGAGCAATCCCTGAATCAATTCCAGAGTGTGAGAGCCTAGCATTCAGCCTGGAATTCTCCCCTAACAACTGTTTCTCAGGCACCGTAGTATACCGCCCCCCGGGCCCCTCTAAACAGTTTCACAAGCACCTCCCATCCATTGTAGCCGAAAGGGTCACAACTGCCTCGAATTATACATTGTTAGGCGACCTCAATGTTCATTTAGATGTCACCTCTGATCATACTGCCATGGCGTTGGCAGTTGATTTAGCGGTCCTAAAGTTAGAACAAAGGATCGAGGCACCCACCCATATTCAAGGTCACCTCCTGGACCCAGTGTTTAGTAACTGCACAGAGCTTATGGTTGGGCTACCAATTTGCCTCCCTTGGACTGATCACCTACTTGTGCCCTTTACCTGGACTACACGTAAGGCACCCCTCCCTAGCCCCATTGTAAGGAACGCTAGAATTTGGGTCAGACTACCAGTCGACTCCTGGTCCAATAGACTCGCGACCTCCCAGTCCTCTTACAACGGGGACCCTTGTGTGGCCAATCAAGAATACGAAGAGTGGATTGAAAAATCCGTCGAGGCCACCCTTCCCCTTTGTAAAGGAACATCGAAACGCTCACAAAAAACTGCCCCTTGGTACTCGGAGGCCCTCAGGGAAAAGAAACGTCACTGCAGGAAACTGGAAAGACGTTGGCGCATGGATTACTCACTGGATGAGAAGACCCAATATAGAGAGGCAATTAAATCCTATAAGGTCGAGGTCAAAACTGCCCAGTCAATTTACTTCTCGGAAAAAGTCATGCGAGCGAAGTCTAAACCGAAGGAAATCTTCCAAATAGTAAAAAGCCTCACCAAACTCCCCTCTCCCGGGACGTACCCGGGAAAAACCACAGGCCACTGCAACGACTTGGCAGAATTTTTCCATCACAAAGTCAATCAAATATACTCCTCTTTTCCTACCATAGCACAAGATCCCAGGGCTCAGGGACAGGCAAACCTGGGGGATGCTCTATCGCAACCCCCAATAATTCTGGAACACTTCCCATTGCTAGATCTCGAGTCCCTGGACTCCTTAGCCCGCCAAGTAAAATCTGGGTCACCATGTGACCCAGCACCTCCAGATGTTATGATGCTGGCACCTCAGGCTGTTCTACCCACCATCATGAACCTCCTGAATGCCTCCATCACCGCCGGCACCTTTTCACCTGCCTGGAAGTGGGCCATGGTCCGTGCTCTGCTAAAAAAACTCAAACTTGGACCCCGGCGACTTCAGTAGCTATCCTCCGATCTCCCTGCTCCCCTGGGTGAGCAAAATTCTCGAGAGGCACATCAACCTCCATCTGGTGGACTTTCCTGAGAATAACCAGCTGTTAGATGCCACCCAGATGGGTTTTCGACCCAGACATGGGACGGAGACCGCTCTGCTGGCAGTCACTGAGGAAACCAGAAGGATCTTAGACCAAGGAGGATCAGTGGCAGTGATTCTCCTTGATCTAAGCGCGGCATTCGACACGGTCAGCCATGACATCTTGCTGAGCCGTCTCTCGAATGTCGGAATATCAGGCAGGGCATGGCTGTGGTTCAAATCATTTTTGAGCAACAGGTTGTTCCAAATGTTTGATGGAGACATGGTATCCACGAGCAGGCCATTGAGCTGTGGAGTCCCGCAGGGCTCCTCCCTAAGCCCTGTGCTTTTTAACATCTATATGAGACCGCTAGCTGAGGTTGTTTGTCCGTTTGGTATCAAAATCATCTCTTACGTGGATGACACTCAGCTAGTGGTCTCCTTGGCGCAGGAGGATGGCCTATTAGCACCAGCGGGGCTGACGAAGTGCCAGGAGGAGGTAAAGGGTTGGATGACCTCATCTTCCCTCAAACTTAATGGGGACAAAACTGAACTGATGCTTCTGGGCCCCACTATTCCAATACTCTTTAACTCCCTCTGGCCCCCGTGCCTAGGCACCCCTCCAACCCCCAAGGACAACATAAAGAGCCTGGGGGTCTGGCTGGACAAAGCTCTATCTTTTAATACCCAGGCCACAAAACTCTCGGCAACCTGTTTTGGTCTCCGTAGGATGTTGAAGAAAGTCCTTCCACTCCTACCTATGGAGGCCAAACAGGTGGCCATTCAGAGCCTGATTCAGTCCCGATTGGACTTTAGCAACGTCTTCATCTCGGAGTCCCTGAATACACACTGCGTAAGTTGCAGATAGTCCAAAACTGCGCGGCCCGCACATTATTCCAGCTGCTGCAAAGACTGTCATCCAAACCTGGACTGAGCAGTCTGCATTGGCTACCGGTACGACAAAGAATTGCCTTTAAGGCTATGTATATATCTCATCAAGCCTTCTGGGACACAGGACTGGCAATCATCCATGAACTAATAACGCAGTACCATCCCAGTAAAAATCTACGCTCTAGCCAGGCGTTTCTGGCCACAGTCCCTAGAATAAAAAAGGCAAGAGCTGATGGCAGGATGTTCACCTACAACGCCGCCAAGCTATGGAACTCACTCCCCCTTCAACTCAGGTCCAACCCTAATCTGTCCTCTTTTCGGAAGCAGTTGAAGACTTTCCTTTTTAACGTTCCTCACTAATCCCCCAGCGAAATCCCTCTGCTAAGTAACCCACACTTGTCAATTAGCGCTTGGATGCCTCAGGGCAGCAATCGCGCTTTACAAATACACATTTCATTTCATTCCTTTACAAATACACATTTCATTTCATGACGCGTTTCAGCTCTTCCCATGGACCTTGATCACATGACACAGTGCAATCCTATACATTGTTTAAATAGTTTAAATTTGCTGACGTTCAAATTGATGGTTAATGCATACAAATGCAATAGACATAGAAGACATGTTTATACACCTACAAACTACAACTCTGTTTTTTCAATTCTGCCTATTTACAAAATTAATTGTGCAAAATGCAGATAAAACATCTCAGTTAAGATTAACTTTATAGGTAAACAGACAAATTCAATGCATAACAGTATTTAAATTCATTCAAAGACCTCAGACTTAAGAAGTGTCAGGGAACGTCTTCGTATTTAAAACCAATGTGCAAATAACTTGATATTGTGCAAAGTAGTGCAAAAAAGTGCAAAAACGAATTTAAAATGTATACATAGAGTGTTATTCGGGGCAGCAAGTATACCAACACAGCTATTCATTGCGGAGCAGCAAGACCCATAATATCTATATGAATACATCGGGTCATTGATGTCTAAGGGGAAAGTGGTATTCTGTGAGTATTGAAACAATACTGGAGCACCAGTACTGTATACTCAAACTCAGAAGGACTAACACAGGTCTATTAAAGTGCGAGTGCATGACAGAGTTTAGTTAATAAATTAACATCCGGTGGTTGTCAGTTACTACAACAGTTGGACTTAGTTAGGATACCGGTGTAAATACCGTGGAGCTGAGTATGGGATACATACTTTAATATAAATATTTGTCTTAATCAATAGGGCTCGGGATAAAGTGTCCCACTAATATCCATGAGGAAACACAAGGAAACCCTCACATATATACACCTATACAACCTAATTAATACACAATAAATATTACATAAGCAGAAAAATTACAATCCAAAATAGATTAAAATGAGCCTAAAATATTTTGTTGCATAAAAAAATGGTGCACAATTTGTATATAAAAGATCACTTAAATACTCATAAATGTTCAATAAATATAGTGTAAAATCCCAATTTTCAAGATAATCCATTTTTAGTAAAAGCCATTAGGAGTTAAGAACATATGCTAAAAACTGTCAAGAAACCCCACTATAGTTGATTAAAGGCATGTGAACAGATCTTCGGTAATGTTGAGACCAGACGGTTGCTTAGAATTTAATTCAAGAATATATCTGGTCTCAAGCTGACGCAGTTTTTCCTCTCTGTTCCCACCTCTCCTACTAGCTGGAACAGAATCGAAGACAAAATATCTCAAACCACGGCTTCTAGACTCCTGCTTAAATTGAAAATGCCTCGCCACTGGGTAGGTATTGTCTTGGTTGTTTATCGCCCTCAGATGTTGCAATATTCTTTTTTGCACTTGGAGCTTCGTGCTCCCTACGTAAAGTAAATTGTAAGGGCATGACAATACATACTCAGCATGCTCTGTTTTACATGTGAGCAATTTGTTGATTTTATGTTCCTTTTGGTCAAATGGGATGAAGTATGTTATTTTATTATCACCCTGCTGACATGCTTTGCATGATTTACAATTAAAGAAGCCAGTATGTGTTTTAACCAACTCACCTATTCAATAACTTCAGGACTAGTTTTGACGAGTTCATCTCCCATAGAGTGTCTTCAGCTGTAGGTTATAGAGGGCCTTTTGGGTAACCTGGAGCCTCTTATGGGGTCACTCAGAACCAGAGGCCAATTGCCCATGATAATGGATTCAACCTTCTTTTGCTGTTGGCTATACTGGACAATGATCCTGAATTCCTTTTTGTTTACATCCCTGTTGGTTTCAATATCTATATCAATTGTACTGTCTCCTGCACCTAGCAGCTCCAACCTGTTTCTGCACATAGATTTTGTAATGGCAGTGTCAATGATGTTATCAGAGTAACCCCTTTCCTTGAATCTCTGTTTACTCTCCTGTTGGGCTACTAGTAGATCACATTCTTTACTGTGGATCCGTCTATGTCTCAACATCTCCCCATAGGGGATACTGTTAACCAGGTGTTTCACATGGGAGCTATTGGCATGGATTGTTAAATTCCCTGCAGTTAATTTACGATGGAGCTTTGTTTCTAGTTTGTTGTTCTCAACAAAGATCTCTGTGTCCAAGAAACTCACTGAAGTAGCACTTATATTAGCAGTGAAATGCAGGTTTAAATTGTTTACATTGTTTGCCAGCACAAATGCCTGGGCTGAGTCCATACTACCATCCCATATAACAAACAGATAGTCTATAAATCGCAACCATGTTTTAACATTGGTAGTCATGGCCTCCTTGTGTTCAGTCATGAGGACCAGCTTCTCCCACCAGCCCATGTGTAAACATGCATAGCTTGGGTAGAAGATGGCCCCCATGGCAACACCTCTTAACTGCCTGTAAGGAAGATTGTTAAACATAAAAATATTATTGTTCAAGCAGAAATCAACTATTTCCAATAACATCTTTTTGTTCTTTGCCATATTGCCCATAGATTTTTCTAAGAAGAAATCAAGTGCCCTTAGCCCATCTGAGTGTTGAATACTCGTAGAGAGTGAGCTGACATCAAGGGCCATCAATAAGAAGCTCGGTTCCCATTCTAGATCCTTAATTTTGCGTAAAAAGTCACTTGTGTCACTCACATAAGATGGCAGGGCTTTCACTAGACTTTGAAGAAAAAAATCCACATATTGAGATGTGTGCTCCAGGCATCCATTTCTCGCTGAGATGAAAGGCCTACCTCGCGGATTTTTCGGGTTTTTGTGTATCTTGGCCAAAAAATAAATGGTTGGTACCACAGTAATAAACATAAACAAAATACTGTGCACAAGCTGCCTTTCTTACACATCGGTCAGTCTTTTTTCTACCTAGTCATTCACCATGGATTAATCTTACCCAAAATATGACAAAGAAAGGCACATACTTCAAAATAAAACATAACAATTTGTAAGCATAAATGCAACCCTTCATGTGGCGACCGAATTTGTAATTAGGAACAGAACCAGTTTTTTACTTTTTCTGATTTTTCCGCTTCCTGTGCTAATACAGGAATTATGGGCAATTGATATGTGGAATGATAATTCATATTCTGGGTAGATGTGCAAATATAACACAATTCCATGTATAAATACTGCAAATAAATATGTGCAAAGTAAAGCATGCATTTCTCACAATATGTGCAAATTACGCAATTTAAGTATTCATGTGCAAATACTGCTATGATCCGATGTGCAAATCACACAAAATTTGTAAACAACTACGTCAAACATGTGCAAATTACGCAACCCTTTGATAATCATCATGCTCTATGCAAATATTGTCTCACATATCAAAAAAATAAAATAAAAAAGATTTTTTTTGTCCATATTCAGCCTGAATGCTGATTGATTCTATAATACCCTAAAACAAGAGGTTCTTATTCTCGAGGCTAAAATAAACATGGTGTTTACTATATACAACATGACTGAACCCTCCTCTGTGAATCAGCTTAAACAATGGGCAAGTATAGTGTATGATCCACGCAAAAATAGGAACATCCCAAAAAAATGAAAAAAGTGTGTGTATAATAAAAGAAGAAAGTTATTATTATTGACTAAACGACGGTGCTGAAGGGAAGCTGCCTAAATAAATATGTGCAGAGAAATGCCCTATTGCTATATTGTCAGAAAAACAAACCAACTATAAAAAATTATGCTAATCCTCAGTGGTATTTAATCCATTGGGGGATTTGCTGTCTAATTCTAAAATTATTCTGAATTCCATCCTTCTCAGTGTCTTATCTCTATCTCCTCCTCTGCATGGTTTGGGAATTGCCGCTATTACAAAGTACCTCAAACACTGCAAATCATTATTGTGTACTAACTTGAAGTGCCTGGCAACTGGATACGAGCTATCATTATTCACGATTG
Source organism: Lissotriton vulgaris (assembly GCF_964263255.1). NCBI lineage: Eukaryota > Metazoa > Chordata > Amphibia > Caudata > Salamandridae > Lissotriton > Lissotriton vulgaris. The sequence continues at coordinate 1,655,948,908 of NC_141687.1, forward strand.
CCCGAAGATGCTGAAGGATTCTGACATGCACCTGCAGCTTGGTGCTGCCCACATATCTCAAGCCGCAGGTGCATGTAAGAACACAAACTGCATATTCAGTTTTACAGTTGTAAGTCCCCTTGATGTTTATCATTTCTGGAGAAAATGGGGTGGCATATTGTGTAGTATTTGTTCCAAACCTGCAAGCTCTGCAGGTGGAACATTTGACAAACCCCGGCCGGGGCTGTAAGCACTTATGGTTTTTTTCTCAATTCGGGAAAACATTTGGTGATTTGAGCTCTCATTGAGGGCCCTTTCCTGTATGTAATGGTTGGACTACTGGGGGCCTGGGAGCTAGAACCCCATCAGTTAAAAGTATGGGACAGCTTTATGTTATAATGGCCTTAATCTTTCTTTCTTGACAATTGTAGGTTGTTACAAACCTGGGAGCAGATACACTGTCTTTCGCCACTGGATCTATGCTTTTTGCTTCATCTTCTCTCTGCATTGAATCCCTGGGCTTGGCATGCATTTTATTAATTGCCTGCTTTAGGATATCATCTGTGTACCCTCTCCATTTGAATATCTCGAGTGCCTGTGTGGTCAGGTCGTTAAATCTTCTTCAGTACTGCAGTTGCACTTGAGCCTTAATAGCTCACCATGTGGGATATTGTTGATGGCGTGTTTGGGATGAGCACTGCTTGCATGTAATGTGGAATTGCCTGCAGTGTTTTTCCTGTGAAGGGTGGTGGCTATTTGTCCTTCACGAATAAAGATGTTGACATCTAAGAAATCAACCTGTTGTCTATTTATATTAGATGTAAATTTTAAGTTTTCGTGATTAACATTGATCTCTTTGACAAATTCAATAGCACTTTGTTTGTCCCCCCTCCATATGATAAAAACTTAATTGATGGATTGCATCCATTTTAAAACATGATCAGTAAAAACAATCAATCAATCAATCAGCAGAATTTGTAAAGCGCGCTACTCACCCGCTGAAGGCGCTGGGAGGAGGGGGAGACGCTACTGCTCGAACAGCCAGGTCTTGAGTTGCTTCCTGAAGGAGAGATGGTCCTGGGTCAGCCGAAGGTGGGTGGGGAGGGAGTTCCATGTCTTGGCTGCCAGGTAGGAGAAGGATCTTCCTCCGGCGGTGGTTCTGCGGATTCGTGGGAAGGAGGCGAGGGCGAGGCTGGCGGATCGAAGCTGGCGGGTGGGTTTGTAGAATGTGATGCGGCTGTTGAGGTATTTGGGGCCCGTGTCGTGGATAGCCTTGCGTGCGTGGGTGAGGAGCCTGTATATGATCCTCTTGCTGACGGGGAGCCAGTGCAGGTTTCTCAGATGGGGCAAGATGTGGTCGTGGTGGGGGATGTCCAGGATGAGTCGTGCAGAAGCGTTCTGTATGCGTTGGAGTCTTTTCTGGAGTTTGGCTGTGATGTTGTTGTTTCCGGCGCTGGGATTGGAGAGTTCTTTAACGATGCTGAGGAGTTCCTTGCTGTTGTGGGTGTTGTTGTCCAGTCGTTCTTTGAATGTTGTCCTCTTGGTGGTGCGGATCAGCTGGTGGTGTTTGCGGGTGGCGTCCTTGAGGGCTGACATGTTTTGTCGTGTCTGGTCGTGGCGCCATGCTTTCTCGACGGTGCAGCAGGTTTTCTTGGAGTTTATGAGGTCGTTGGTGAACCACGAGGCCCTCTTTCTGCCGGGTCTGCTGGGAGGGTTCTTCAGCGGTGCGAGGTCATTGACGCAGTTGGTGAGCCACTGAGTGAGGTTGCGGGCTGCTTCGTTGGGGTTCTTCGTGTTGGTGGGAGGGTTCTGGCTGAGGGAGTTGGTGAGCTGGTCGGTGGTGATCTTGCTCCAGCTTCTGCGGGGAACCTGTTGCGGGTGGTGGTGGGTCGTGGTTGTCTCGAAGTTGAAGTGGACGCAGCTGTGGTCTGTCCAGTGTAGTCCGGTGGCGTGGCTGAAGGAGATGTGCTTGCTGGAGGAGAAGATGGGGTCTAGCATGTGGCCGGCGTAGTGGGTGAGGGTGTTCACCAGTTGCTTGAGTCCGAGGTTGGCGAGGTTGTCCAGTAGGGATGCAGTGTTGCTGTCATTGTTGTTCTCCAGGTGGAAGTTGAGGTCCCCTAGGAGGATGTAGTCTGAGGAGGTTAGGGCGCGCTGGCTTATGAAGTCTGCGATGGCTTCGCTGAATTGGGTGCGTGGTCCTGGGGGTCTGTAGATAAGAGCACCCCTGAGAGTGATCTTGGGGTCGGTGTGTATCTGGAAGTGAAGGTGCTCGGCGGCGGTGAGGGTGTCCTCGGAGTTGGTCGTGATGCGGATGGTGTTTCTGTGGACGATGGCGATACCTCCTCTGGTTTGGTTGATGCGGTCCCTCCGGGGGATCTTGTAGCCATCAGGGATGGCTATGGCGATGTTGGGGGCTGAGGAGGCGTTCATCCATGTTTCTGTGAGGAAGGCGACGTCTGGTGAGGTTGTTTTCGAGGAGGTTCCAGAGTTCGACGGCGTGTCTGTGGACGGAGCGGGTGTTGAGCAGGATGCACTTGAGATGATTGTTGCTGGTGTCTGGCTTGGCGGGTGCGGTGCAGGTTCGGAGGCAGGAGAATTTGCAGGTTTGGCAGGTGAAGGGTTCGTGGGTGCGTTTCGGGATAGCTCGGTAGCAGATGGGGTTCCAGCCGGCGTTGAGTGCGTGGATGGTGGCATTGTCGTAGGTTGGTCGGGTGGGCTGGCATCGTCAAGGGCCAGGGGTCCTGGCACTGGGCGCGGTCCAGGCGAGAGCGGGCACAGACAGGCTTGCCTTTGGCGCCCCTTTGGCGCGGCAGCGGCGCGCCCTTTGCACGCGGTTGCTGCGGGGTCTCCATAAGACGGAGGGGGAGGAGGGGTCAGCTGGGAGGCGGGAGGGCAGGCGAGCCAATGGGCATGGGGCGGGGCAGCAGGGGGGTCAGCGGCAGGAAAAACGGGGGAGAAGTGGAGCGGGGTGAGGGGTTACAGGGGCTACAGGCACACAGGGGGTACCGAAAGAAAAGGCGGGGAGCAGGCACAGGCCCACTGGCAAGGGGGGTGGATGAGGCAGCAGCAGTCGGCAGGCAGGAGGGTCGAGGTTGCAGGCAGGCAGAGGTTGGTGGCAGGCTGAGGAGGCGCTGCAGCGGTGGAGAAGCAACCTACCCGGAGGGTCAAGAATTGTGCATGTGCTTGAGGACCTGCTCCTCCCACCAACCCAAGTGCAAGCACGCGTAGCTGGGAGAGAAGAAGACCCCCATTGCCACACCCCTCTTCCGTGAATGTACTTCATTGCCAAGCAGTAAATAATTGTTATTAAGACACCAGGATACTAGTTCCGTAATCATTTTGTTATGACTGTAACATTGTAGTGGTTTAGTGCCCAAAAAATGTTCTAATGCTTTTAACACAGTGTGATGTTCTATACTGGTATAAAGGGATTCGATATCCAAGGTAATGAATCTCAAATATTCAGTCCAAGGAATATTCTTGATCTTTTAAAAAAAATCTTCGGTGTCTTTAATGTAGGTTGGCACACTTTTTACTAGATTCTGTAAAAAATAGTCTATGTACTGGGTGATATGTTCTGCGACACTCTGTATGGCCGATATAATGGGCCGCCCAGGGACCGGTGATGTTTTTTTGTGCACTTTGGGTATCAGATATACCTTGGTAGAACAGGATTTTCTACGTATAGAAACTGAAACGCCTCTGCAGAAATCATCCCTTCTCTCTTCCATTTGAAAAGTATTTTCTGAAGGTGATCTCTAGCAGCATTGTACTCTTAAAAAGTGGATTTTCCACTATTATATCATGGAAGATGTCAATGGCGTCCTTGGGCATGTTTGGCATGAAATTAGATTTTGGTTTGAACAGACTTGTATTGGCTCCTGTTTGGGAGATGGCTGCTTCAGTTAATTCTTTTGGGTTGATGTATCTTCCTCAGAAGCCCCGTTGCCCTGACCAAGTTGGTGCATTGTAAGGAAAGTTCTCGCATCTGCTGCTGTAAACTCTGGGTTTGACAGATTTTCCGTATTGGATTCTAGTTCTTTGAGACCCTCTTTAATACTGAAAACTTTTCGCAGCTTGAGTTTCCAAATATAGCAAAAGACGTCTACATGTGTCCGTGTGTAGTCAAAGTCCCTAATGGGGCAGAAAGACATGCCCAGACTTAGCAGCTGTTTTTCCGCCTCAGAAAGAATAATAGTGGAAAGATTGACTATAGTGTTGTCGCTTATTGATTCTTTCGCCAATACTGCCTTTTTGTTTTTTTTGTAAGAGTTTCCTGCTAAATGCTGCCATTGTTTAGTTATTCCAGGATGTCCACCACTTATTAAAATTATGATGCCAGATCATAACTTATTATCTTAGCTTCACTAAATATAAATAGTAACCTTTCCCCTCTTATAACAGCCTATCTTTCTCATTCTATTGCCCTTCTCTCTAAGTTAAGCTTCCTTATCAATAGGGCAAGATGTTGACTTTTTTGATCGGAAAGGTATCAAGATTATATAAGGCTATAAAATTATTATTCAGCATTTTAAGTGGAAAGTGCAACTGAGGTTCACTGATGGTATTGGTCTGATTTTTACGTTGATCTTGTCTATCTAAAGCATATGCCATATAATTGAAAGGATCAGGTTTATAATTAATTACAAATTCATAATCAGAAAAAACAATGTTTGTTAAAATTGTATAGAAGAATGAGTCTTCTATAAAAGTTATTAAAAAGTGGAAAACTTTGCGCTTTCTTTAGAGAAGTAGGGGTAGGATGTTGAATGCTTACTGAAACTTTCTTTTCATCCACATTAATTCTCCCTGGGCTACAATGTAACGAACACGGCATGAAATACACACTTCTCAAGTTTGGCAAAACAAAAAAGGGTCTCTTAATCTTTACAAACATGCACTTTCAAAGAATTGGAGTAAATCAGAATATTGTCTATATTCACTATACAACAAACACAAATCTGATCAATAGCTCACCATTAAAAAAATGAAAGGCAGCTGGGGGTTTAAGGAGTCTAAAAGACATGACCTGGTTTTAAAATACCCAAAACTGTCATTTTCCATTTATAATCCCCTTAGACTCTATCAAGTTTAATAAAAAATTGTTTCATGTTCAATCAAATCTAAAGGAACTGATATATATGGAAAAGAATACCTGTTTTGATGTTAATCCTGTTGATTAATCAATTGTCATTACACATTCTCAACTCACCCCATTAAGGGGTCGATTATGATGGCGGTGAATACGCAACCGCCGGCACGGAGGATACGGATTCACCGCCGCAGTCCTTGTAAACACCCACCGCCAGATTATGATGGCGGTGTGATCAGCGGCGGACGGCAGGTCCGTGCGTCGCTGATCCATGGGGTGTGGACCACAATATGGTGGCGGTGTCTGCAAGACACCGCCAGCCATATTATGATGGGTGCGGAGACATGCTTTTCCGCTGTGGATATGCCGCCGTGGAAAAGCATGTGGTCCTTTGCTTCTGTGGGCCCCTTGCAGGCCCCCAGGATGTTGGGGGGTGGGGGGTGCACATTAGGAGTACCTATGGTACCCCCCTGCATGTGCATGCACAAAGTGGCAGGGACCGAGCGGTGCCTGCCGCTTTGTGCATGCACATGCAAAGCATGCATTTTTAACTTTGCGGCGGGTGCTTTGACGGGGCGCGTAGCGTAAGCGCGTCAGGTCATGTGACCTAAAAATAACACTTTTTATTGGTTCAGGACAGTTTTGGTTTCCAAATGATGAAAGCCCTGGTCATGTGACCTGTAAATAACACTTTTCATTGGTTCAGGACAGTTTTGATTTCCTAATGATGAAAGCCCCCACCTTTTTTCCTCATTCTCACTTTGTTCTTTGAGTGAGGAAGACCTGTTTTCATTCATTGAGAAATGGCTACAGTAGCAGCAGCAGCAGGAGCATCTGCACCACCACCACCACAAGGACCACCACAACACCACATTGGTGGTGAAGAAGAGGAGGAGGAGGAGGAGGAGAGGACGTTCCTTCCTGAAGACAATCCCCCTTACAAACCGAGAGAGCACATTGTGTGGGAGTTTTTTAAATTCCCAAGAGGCCAGAAGAAAGTCAATGCAGCAAAAGTGACTTGTCTGATATGTGGCTGTGAACTTTCCAGGGGGAACCCTACAAAAAAAAGTTTTTTTTGATAATCACACCATGATTCACCATATGCAACGCAAGCACCCTAACAACTATGCTGCGGCAGAGGTGAGAGAACTGTCCAGAAACCTACCCCTATCTTCACCCAGCACCTCCAAAACAAAGCAACCCACTCCATCAGGACCAGAGACAAGGGAGATGGTCCCAAACATACAACCCCAGTTTGGGCAATACAAGATCACTTGTATTTTTGTGGTAAAAACAATCACCTATGGTGAGCAAAGCACAAAGCTCATCAACCGTGCTGGTGACAACCACAATTGCCCCAAAAAACCTTAATTCTTTCCTGATTTTTTTTTGCTCCAGTTGAGCCGTTTACAATTCCCTGTTTTTTGTTTCTCCCCATAAAAATAACAAAAAAAATATAAAATTGTTCATAAAAGCCAAAAAAAGTACAAAATGTTAAAAAAACATTAAAAAAATATAAAACAACAAAAAGAAGAAAAGAACCAGTTATTTTTAGAACTACCTCCAATTTATTAAAAAAGGCTACATTTTTTTAAAAGTCTGTCATTCTGTTTCCCCCATGGTACGCTCCCCGGTACGCTCCCCGGTGCGCGTACCAGGTGCCCCCCGCGAAAATCGAAAAAAAAAAAGAATTCCCCCTGGGGCCCTTTTAAGGCCCCAACATCAAACCTAGGAGGTCAGGGGGGGTCTACTCTGCCCCCTTTTGGTCATTTCCCCCTTTGTTTTGGCCACCTCTTGTGTCTCTATCCTACCGAGACACAATATGACGGCTGCTCCGGATTGTTTGGAATGTTGACAGACACCCGAGAGCCAATCAGCTTTCCATGCGATCAATTAATCAACTGTAAAACCCAATTTGTCATTTATGTTTTGGATTATCCGTGCTCTTTGAAGTACATTGGAAGCACCAAAAAGGAACTAAAAGTGCGTATCCTGGAGCACGTCCGGGCCACTATCAATTCAGATCGCAGCAATGCAATGGCCAGACACATGGAAAAAGAACACAATGGTAACTGGAAAGAACCAAAATTCGATGGAATTGAGAGTGTTGGGCCAAATCAAAGAGGGGATGATCGTGAAAAAATAATGAGACAAAAAGAATCAAAACACATCATGAGTTTTCGGACTTTGAGCCCTTATGGACACAATCAGGACGAAGAACTGCATTGCCACCTTTAAACAATTTAATTACTGACTAATGAATATTGATGAGTAGTAAGGTTACCTCTCTTGAAATGATTTTAACTTGCACTGTTATTTCACCATTTTCACTTCACTTTTGTTTAATTACACTAAAGGACATGCAAACTGTTTATGCCATAAATTAAGAATCAAATACATAACCATAAATGGAGGGCAATTACTCTGTTGATATTGATACTCATAATATATGCCTTAGAGTCTACCAGAGGGCTTGAATGTGAAATAGAGATTTATAAGGTTTGAGAAATACGGGTACCCTGAGGGTGCAAATTGGGTCAGAATGGATGTTTATATGCCCATTAGAGGGCCTTATTGCAGTAAATTGTTTGAAAAGATTGTGCCTTGTTAAAACACGGGTCAAATCTATGTGGTCCAATATCATCAACCAATATACAACAGTATATAATGATTGGCGATAAAAATGTTAACATGACTGAAATGTTTTTACCAAAAACTACATGTCCCAGAAATCCTGTGTAGCTAACAGGAAGTTATGTAATATAGAAGCACTTCATTTAAAAATGGAAAAAATGTCAATTCAGTTTACCTGTGAACAAGCTCTCCGTAGAGACCGAAACGCATAAGGTGTTGCTGGCTTGCTGTGAAAATTGCAAATAAATCGAACATTTGACAACAGAACGTGTGGCGTAATTTTGAAAAACACGAGAGTGCATAAAGACACAACTCTCTGAAAGGGGAAGACGGAATTAATTTTAAAGGCGGCTGGTCCTGCCGCGCTTCGCTTGCACCGCCGGAGAGCACCCGGAAGCCTAAAACTTGGATCAGACGGGAGGAGGATATATATATATATATATATGTATGTATATATATTACCTACTGGCAGTCGCCAGTAGGTATATATAGTTAGGATTTTTTTTAATAGGGATTTCTGAAAATTCTATGTTGAATAACTTTGGCGTTGATGGATGGAATTGGCTGAAATTTTCAGGAAAATGGCACATTTTGTTTCTGAGCGTCCCCTGAAATTTTGGGGGGTTTTCGTCAAGCGGGGGCCGAGAAAAAAGGGGGGTCCCAAAACGTGTTTTTAACATTGAGTTTTCCATAGGGCGGTTGGACTCACTTTTAGCCCGAACGGCTGAATGGATTTCCATCAAACTTGGCAAAATTGTAGGGACTGGTATTCCGATGTGCCTTTGCTATGTCTCAAGATATATGCTCCAGTGGTTTTTCAGAAAATTAACTTTGCTAAATATATATTGGGCTACATTGGGCTATATATATGTTAGAGCCCAAATGTAGCCCAATGTAGCCCAAAGATGGCCACCAGAGACAAAAAAAACAAATGTAGCCCAAATATCAGCCAGATGTAGCCCAACTATAGCCCAATGACAGAATGTCCCAGAGTGTCCTAAAGAACAACTAGAGCGCTAACAGTCTTACTTATGACAAAAGTATGGCACACCTGAAGTCATCTTGATTGGAATAAAGTGTTAACACTTAAAATATTTAATTTGCAAAGGAACAAAATGAGGGGGTTCATTTTGCCATAGAAATTATGATTATTGCTGAAGAAAGAAAAATTGAGTGACTTCTCAAATCCTCTTATATTTCATTAAAAAAATTCTGATATGCAGTCTCCCAAGATGGCCACCAGAGACAAAAGAGCCCAAATGTAGCCCAAATATCAGCCAGATGTAGCCCAACTATAGCCCAATGACAGAATGTCCCAGAGTGTTCTAAAGAACAACTAGAACGCTAACAGTCTTACTTATGACAAAAGTATGGCACACCTGAAGTCATCTTGATTGGAATAAAGTGGTAACACTTAATACATTTAATTTGAAAAGGAACAAAATGAGGGGTTTCATTTTGCCATAGAAATGATATATATATATATATAAATATATATGTATACATATACAGTTCCCTCCAAAACCCGTTTGGGTACTGATTTGCCATAAGGAGAGTTCACATAATGTTTACCCAAGTGGGCACATGGGATGTAGGTTCCGCTTCTGAGCCTGCCAATAATTCTCCAGCAGCCAGGCCCCCTTCAATCAAACAGCGCTCGGCATGTAGGGATTTCTGAAAATTCTACGTTGAATAACTTTGGCGTTGATGGACGGAATTGGCTGAAATTTTCAGGAAAATGGCACATTTTATTTCTGAGCATCCCCTGTAAGTTTGGGGCGGTTTCGTTAAGCGGGGGCCGAGAAAAAGGGGGGTCCCAAAACGGGTTTTTAACATTGAGTTTTCCATAGGGCGGTTGGACTCACTTTTAGCTCGAACGGCTGAATGGATTTCTATGATACTTGGCAAAATTGTAGAGACTGTTTGCCCGATGTGCCTTTGCTAGGTCTCAAGATGTGTGCTCCAGTGGATTTTGAGAAATTAACGTTCAAAAAAATATATATATCTGTGACAGCGTCCCGGTTAGCGCCCCGGTTCGCGTACCAGATGCGTAACGGAACTTTGCGAGGAGAAGCGGATTGGCTCTCCGGTGATTGTCAACATTCTAAATAAGTATGGGCGAATTTTGCGAATCTCGCGTTCGCGAATTTTGTGGATTTGCAAACTCGCAATCCGCAAAATCCGCGAATTTTTGCGAATTTGCGGATTATTTTTTTTTGTGTTCGCAAGGATTTCTGCCAGTTCGCGAGGGTTTCGTACCAGTTCGCAATTGCGAACTTACATTTCGGCGCGCAACGGTCGCGATTATGTTGTTTCTACGTCTGGTTCATCATCACAGGTTCCCAGCACCCTCTGTTTCACCACTGCAACCCTCTGTTACATCAATGCCACCCTCTGGTTCATCATTACTGTAGATTATGGGGGGGAAAAGCAAGCACATCAGCCCTGTTTCAACTGAGATGAATTAATTTGGGGTTAGTTTATTAATGTGTCACTGTTTTAAAATTCCAGTCTGGCACCTGCTTCCTTATCTGTAATTTTGCTTTCTGTTGCAGTGCATTTTTTTCCCCAGGACCTTTGTGGCCTACTTGTAGCTATTCTATGAGCCTGCTGTGAGGGTCAGAGCAGGGTCATACAATTGTTGCAACTAGCAACTGAATTCTGGAGGGGCCCCAGTCAGGAAGCACTACAGGGAATTGTTACTAATGATGAGTTTGAACTCTTGCCCCTGCCGAGTGCTTTCAGTTTTGAAAAACTCGTTTTTCTGCAATTTCGCGGGGTGCGAACACGCGCGACATCAGATTCGGAAGCCGCAAATTCGTGCGAATATGCAATTTGTTTTTTTGCGGCGTGTTAGTTGGCAAGGTTTTGTGCGTTTTTGCGAGCCGCTCGTAGCGCAAGGCGCGAAGTTACCCTCGCGGTCGTTCAAGGGCGCAGCCATCTTGTTTGCCTGACGTATTTCCGTTTCCGGGCGCGAAGTGTAATCTCGCAAAGTCTGCGGCTTGCCAGTACAGTTTTGCGCGTGTTCGCAAGGAAAATCTCGCGCGAACTTACCCACGCGGTCGTGAACGGGCGCGGCCATCTTGTTTCTCATTCATTGCTATGGTTCTGTGCATGGTCTTTGTATCCTCTGTCAATCTCTGCCATCCTTTGCTTGTTTGAAGTTTTTTTTGATCTATTTTACTTATTATCTATCTCTCTATTTTTCTAGCCCTATATTTTTGTGTTTACTGCTACTTTTGGTTAATTTTAAACTACTTTTGTAAACTCTTTTCTTTTCTTCTCTTCCCTATTCTATTTTCTTTATTCCTTTCCGCCCAGACCATGGTGAAGGGAGCCGGGAAGCATCCCGAGAAGGGGAAGGGTCCCGCACCCCGTGTCCGGCTCCCGTGCGGGCGTTTGAGGGGGGAGGAGGTCGTACCCAGGGAGATCTTTACCCCGGAGGAGGTGGGCCAACTCATTTTTTATGTTCAGCGCCGCCTCCCCAGGACCATCATGGGAGGCGGCAAGATCAGTGCCGGGTACGGGGCCCGGGAGCGCCGGAAGCGGTGGGAGAAGGTGTGCCAGGCCATTTACCACCACTCTCGGGTCTGGCGCACCTACAACCAGGCCACCCACCGCTGGACGGATGTCCTGACCCGTGAGCGAGATCTGCTCGACCTCCTTGGCCTTGAGATCCCCGGGCTTGGTGAGTAGTAGTAGCTATGTCTTTACTACTATGTTTTCTCCTGCTGTGTTATTATATTGCAAATTTTTGTTTTAGAGCAATAATGCTGCTCATTACATTGTAGGTAAATTATATTTCAAAATCTTCTGTGCATTTCAGGTACACTGCTCTCCTTCTTCTCAGTAGTGTTGCTACTATGCTTATTTGTTTTAGATTTTGTGTTCATTTCATTGGCCTGTGAAATTATGTATGAGTGTAGTTTAAAGAACTGCGTAATGCTACACACTAAGGTTCAGATTTTTAATTACCGGCGCATCCCTGCAAAGTAGCAGGGATGCGCCAGTAATTGGGCGTCACGCCACCATCACCCATGGTGCGCCGTATTTACAATGCGGCGCACCATGGGCCCAAAACGTCTCCAAAGCGTTACGCATCTGTGCCGTAAAGGCGGCGCATTGCTGGAGTTGCGTCGCAACGATGGTGCAGCTCCATCAATGCTCTGGGGTGCCCTATCTCCCCAATGCTGCGTCAAGCCGTACGTGTGCTTCAAGCAGGCGCAGGGTTTGAGTCACGCATCATTGTCCTCAAAGTGACTAATTGAAATCTTGTAGATTTCCCTCAGCCACTTTTAGGATGCGTTCCTGCGCAGGAACGCCCTCCCTTGCGCCGGAACGCCCCCTATTGGCGCAGGGCATTACAATGTGATGCCTCTCCCATATGCGTCACGTTGTTAATATACGCCGCACCATTGCGCCTCTTTTGTGCTGTCGCTGCGTCACAAAAGTCACGCAACAATGGAGCAAAAGAGCCGCAAGGGCCTTCTAAATCAGCCCCTACAGACTCAAGTCCAGTCCTTCCTTTGTACACATGGCGATAAGAAGAAATAGTGGTGGTGGATTAATAGTTTGAGTATTTTAATGACTGGTTAATGTAGTACGAAACTTTAGTGTTGTCGCTGATCTTCAATCACGATGGACTTTGGTTGTCACTTTGCGTGCTGCGGACTGCTGCCTGCCAATCCTAGGCAAACCTTTTTAGTACTTTGTTTAGTGAGTTACATAGGGTAGTTTCCAATTCGACGGTCCGCAAATCAAGCACTACTAAAGTAATGACGTAGTCGACCACATGAGATTGGTCAATAATATATCCCGTTCTCGCCTCTGCTTAACCTTTCTCCGACTTTTCCTTCCTTCCTACTTGCCACTCTGGCTTCCGCCCCCCTAAGGGGCAGTTTGAGCCCCGTTGGGCCTTTAGAAAACGTGACACTGCAGCTATCAATTCCATGCGCGCCTCCCCCGCACAACGGTGCAGCACCCGCGTGTGGCCAACTCTTGCCTTCACTACCCCTAAGCCACGCAGCCGGCCCCCTCTGAGGGGTTGTAGGCAGGGCGCTGTGTTAATGCTCCATCCCCCCCCTGGGTGGCACTCACCTACAAGTTCTTTTATGCGCGGCCGGCCCCAGCACAGGGCTGTAGGCTTATCGCTGTGTTCACAATAAAAACAGATTTGAACAAATAATATATCCCGTGGAGTCGTTCCCTATTTGCTATTTCGCAAAAATAGTTCTTTTGAAATGTTTGATTTGGTTGAGAAATATCATCCATGTTTTCTGTTTTTCTTTCTTTCATGTTGTACATCAGGTTCCCCCAGGGGCAAGAGGAGGACACAGGAGGAGGAGGAGGGTGCTGTTGACGATGCAGGCCAGGACCGGGCAGGCGAGGGCTCCTTTGCTGGCCCCAGTAAGTTTTAATTTTAATATAGAGTACTTATTTTTTCCTAGCGTTCATCATTCGATTTTTTCAAAATCGTCTTTGATCTTCTTGTAGACAGGATCTAAATTCTTATCCTGCCTCCACTATGACTCCGTGTGGTATTACTAGATTATTCTTATTAGTCTGTCTGTGTAGCTAACTAAGATTGCACATTTGGCATTTCCATTGGACTCCCATTCTAGTCAGCAATAGCTCTATGCACTGAGTGCAGTCCTCTGGGATTGTCCATAATGTCTTTTCAAGTATTCTAAATGTTTATGCTTTGACCATTGCCAACAATAAAAAGGTGAATGACTACCAAGAAAGAATAAGATACTACTTTACTTTTAGTTTGGATAGGAGGACAATCCATTCTACTACTGTTGCCGGGACAAATCTGCACAAACAGAACTATGGACACTAAATAATGCATCGCTTCTTAGCTTATAAATTATAATAGGTGCTGTAACTGTTAGACTTTCCACATACCTCAGTGATAACAGACTTTGTAGTTGAACCCCCAATCTCCTTACTGACTAGATAGTGTGGCAGAGTCATTTAGCTCCCAAAGTCACCGATGGCAGAGGCACGGACTCATGCTTGCAAAAATTCGAAAACCTTTAGCTCATCCACTCTAGTCTGGAGGACCAAAAACCACAGAGTCTATTTAAGTTTAAAAGCTTTATTAAAAGTAAACACATTTATTAAATTCAAGTTTATCATAAAAGTGAACGTGTAACTGAAAATGGAAAAGTGCTTAGTGCTGACGATTAATTGGACACATTTCTTGTGGTCGAGCCGAGCTCTCACCTGGTTTGAACTTGATCCTGCTCGCGTTCTTAGAAGTCAAGCTTCTGTCCGTTAGGAGAAAAAGTGGTGCGCGTTAAAAAGTAAAAAGCAAACATTCATCAGTTGTGCCAAAAAGTGCAGCAAGACAGCAGCCTTCCCTGGAAAAAGGGACATTTTTACTCTAGAGTACACAGTCATAAATTATTAAATTGTATACTGTTTTTTTCACATTTCTTTCTTCCTCCTAGACCAAATATTATATAGTAGTGAGTGGTGTATTATAACATTATTAAATGCACTTTGTAGGTGGAACATCTGGAGACGGGGCCAGCGCGGAGGTGGTGGTGGCATTGGACGAGGAGGACAACTCTGGGGAGGAGGCGGTGCAAGTGCCGGACAAGGACATGCCTGTGAGGGTTCACACGGTGGTGGCGGGCAGAGGTAAGCTATACATTCCTTAGTCATTGAGATTGAAGACTGCAGAGTGTGCTTTCTGCACGGCTGTATTATAAAAAAAGCAGGTAGTAGCCTCCTCTAAATGTACTTCGACTTAGCTGTGAAGTTTTTGGCGAGAAGAATCCCAATCAGATCTGAGTTGAACTTGATGGATGGGATGAACGAAAAGCGAAAGAAGGGTGTAAGTAAGTGTGGAAGCACGAGAAATTAAAGGATGACTGCAAAGAAGAATGATATGTGTTTGCTTGGTCCCCGAGGTGGCTGGGAAGGTAAGAAAATGGTACGGTGCATGGCTGGGTGAATGATGAAGCAAGGATGGGTGGAAGGAGAACAGCCTGGGTGGGTGAGACAGAAACTGTATGTGTGCATATACTTTGAATGGATGGATGCCTGGATCATTCATGGTACTATCTGACTCTTAGATAGCATATGTGTATCTAGAGAGAGTAGACGGTCACTGGATGAACTAAGTGTTACTTTGAAGAGCATTTAACACCGCACCCGCACGTCCGTTCCAGTGTAGGAAAGGCAAGGAAAAGAAGTTGTAACGTTGTCCAAATACTACCATGAATAGTAGCAGTAGTTTGTATTGCAACTGCAAGCACAGCATATATCCGGTTATTACGGTGGACACTCCCTACCTCTCTTAATAACTTTAGTTTAGTAGTAGTACATCATTCATGTGTGGGGGTATCACTGTTCACTCAATAATAAGCAAAGCACCTAAAGTCATCCCATATGTCATCAAATACATCCCATGTGAAGTGATAGATAATCAGATAATTTAGCTTCTTCATTTTCCTTTTCTAATACTCATTTGCACTGTAGGGTGAAAGCTAAATTAATTAAGCAGTAGCCCTTTTAACAGAGTATTCTCAGTGCCACCCGTAATAGAAAAGTAAGAGCTTCACCACCTGCATGTACTGGACCGGTACAGTAACGCAAGTCTGTCTCACTCACCATGGTGTGCGTCTGTTTTTCTCGGGTGCAAGTTCACTGCGCTGGCATTATGCCGGCTTGCATAAGATAACGTACCAATTTTCCTAAACAAGAGAGAAGAAGAAGAATAAGAGTGGTGTACTGTCATAGTCGACTGAAATGGAAGTCCATAGTGCTCGTAGAATTTGTTCCTGAAACTCCCACTAATGTTAGAGCAAGGATGAAGAAGTCGGAGGTTACATAGATACTGTCCTCAATAGTTATGTACTGTGCTTTCAATTTGCTACTTCTACTGTGACAACTTTCTGCTCAATCATTTTGTGTTAATCTTAAGGAGCATTGGTTACAGACTATGTCTTTCTTTTTTCATGTAGTTGCTCCTTCCAAATCCAAGACACCATCAAGGAGGAAGGAGCTGGCTCGAATGGCCCGGCAACGGAGGCTGGATGCCACTGTCGCTGAATATCGGCGGCTGGTGGCCCTGGAGGAGGAGGAGACGCAGTCTGGTACAACAACAACGTCCACTGGGACAGCTGCATCCTCCTCCGTGCGGGCTGCCAGCCAGCGCAGTGCTCCAGCGGTACGGAGCCGGGCTACCAAAGCCAAACGCCACCGCCCAGCAGCAAAGAAAGCAGCTGCCCCTCACAGGATTTGCAAGGCACACCGGCGCCGCTTATCCTTCAGACTGTCCTACCTGGAGCAGGAGGTCCATAACTATAAGAACGTGGTGGAGGGCCTCCGCTTCGAACTTGCCACCCTCCGCAAGGAGCATGATGCCCTGGCTGCTAATTCCAACAGCACCCTGCCATAGTGTCCCTCGCCCCTTTTTTAGAGACTTTTGGGGGGTGGGAATTGGGAGTTGGGATTTTTGGGGACTTTTGAAGGACAATCGTTGGGGTTAGGGAGGGTCTTGCGGGAGATTCTTTTGTTAGGGCTATAAAAATATACTTTTTGAAACGTTATCTGACCATACCTGTTTTTTACTGCTTTTCAGTCTGGTGGGTGGGGGTTTAACAGTAAGTTTGTTTTCCTGAATAGTCCTAGGACTTTAGTAGTACTACCGTCAATCCAATCTCTCGTCTCTCCTAATACTCCATTATACTACCTCCAACCAAACGCCTATCTTACCTGTAATTTCTGTTTGCAAGTAGGGCTAGGCCCAGGGCTGGCTCCACGGGAAACAGCGAATAAGGTTGGCAATCCTGGGCGGATAAAATTTCCTCATAGCGGTGGTACTAGTGGTGTGACACAGTGGCAGTTGCATGCCTATGAAAAAAAAGAAAATGAAATCTGGTTTGTCCTCCTGAGCAATACAACGGTACAATAGAGAATATAGCAGGTGACAGAAGTACACTAGAACAGTGCCACATTGTAGCCTAACAAATGTTAAAGTATAACTACTTCGGTTGAAGTTCTTTGACATTAGCCATGGGTCTTTGTCAATCAGAGTAAGAATATATCCTCGGATTTCTTCACCAGCCTGTTGCTATCACCTTATCCTCCCCAGCAAGTGTGTGGATTTATTGCTGTAATTTAGTCACACATCAATGAAAACCACACAGCCCGGGGGAAGAGGGTTAGGGTTTGAAAAATGGATGGGTACGGGTGTTTTCGGGAAAGGTTTTGGGAGACAAGAAAAAATAGCACAGCATGGACAAACAATTGTGAACATAAAGAAATCTTTGGGTACAAACCTATCCATCAATCTTTGAAAGTGCATGCACTACTGGATGCATGTCAGTGAAAAGTAAGTAGTACTTTCGACAACTGTGGAAGAAAGAATGCGACAGTACAGGGCGTGTGTGGAATTATTGATAACTATCTTCAACATAAGGTCTCTGTTGCCAGATACCTGAGAGAGCCTTGCTGGTCACTATAAATCCATTCACAACACTCAATGGGGTTGGTCTGGAAGGTATAGTAGATAGAAAAGGAGAAATTGCTCTTTTTCTAGGTGTCCCCTCACTCACCAGGGTTGCCCCTTGGTGACATGCTTCATCATTGGGGCCATCCCAGTCCTCTACGGGCTGGGGCGTGCTGCGACTTGCGAATTACGTAGGAGCACTTACAAATGACTATGTGTGGTGCATAAGTGATAGTGGAGTGGACTAAGTGATGTGTTAAGGGATCAATTTAGAAGCAGAGAGAGATCCAAGAAATGCAGTCACAGTCAGAGAAAAAGACAAAGGATACTGTATCTGTATGTGTTGTTGTAGTTGTCCTGTTGAATTTGGTAAGTAAGTTGCCTGCAGAAAAAAAATCCTCTTATTAGCGGCACTCCTCCATTGCAGCCAACGCTTCGTGCATCGATGTTGGTCACCACCAGAAGAGACCCTGTAAAAAAAGCACAGCATGGACAAACAATTGAACATAAAGAAATCTTTGGGTACAAACCTATCCATCAATCTTTGAAAGTGCATGCACTACTGGATGTATGTCAGTGAAAAGTAAGGAGTACCTTCAAAAACTGTGGAAGAAAGAATGCGATAGTACAGGGCGTGTGTGCAATTATTGATAACTATCTTCAACATAAGGTCTCTGTTGCCAGATACCTGAGAGAGCCTTGCTGGTCACTATAAATCCATTCACAACACTCAATGGGGTTGGTCTGGAAGGTATAGTAGATAGAAAAGGAGAAATTGCTCTTTTTCTAGGTGTCCCCTCACTCACCAGGGTTGCCCCTTGGTGACATGCTTCATCATTGGGGCCATCCCAGTCCTCTACGGGCTGGGGCGTGCTGCGACTTGCGAATTACGTAGGAGCACTTACAAATGACTATGTGTGGTGCAGATGTGATAGTGGAGTGGACTAAGTGATGTGTTAAGGGATCAATGTAGAAGCAGAGAGAGATCCAAGAAATGCAGTCACAGTCAGAGAAAAAGACAAAGGATACTGTATCTGTATGTTGTTGTAGTTGTCCTGTTGAATTTGGTAAGTAAGTTGCCTGCAGAAAAAAAATCCTCTTATTAGCGGCACTCCTCCATTGCAGCCGACGCTTCGTCCATAGATGTTGGTCACCACCAGAAGACACCCTGTAAAAAAAGCACAGCATGGACAAACAATTGAACATAAAGAAATCTTTGGGTACAAACCTATCCATCAATCTTTGAAAGTGCATGCACTACTGGATGTATGTCAGTGAAAAGTAAGTAGTACTTTCGACAACTGTGGAAGAAAGAATGCGACAGTACAGGGCGTGTGTGGAATTATTGATAACTATCTTCAACATAAAGTCTCTGTTGCCAGATACCTGAGAGAGCCTTGCTGGTCACTATAAATCCATTCACAACACTCAATGGGGTTGGTCTGGAAGGTATAGTATATAGAAAAGGAGAAATTGCTCTTTTTCTAGGTGTCCCCTCACTAACCAGGGTTGCCCCTTGGTGACATGCTTCATCATTGGGGCCATCCCAGTCCTCTACGGGCTGGGGCGTGCTGCGACTTGCGAATTACGTAGGAGCACTTACAAATGACTATGTGTGGTGCAGAAGTGATAGTGGAGTGGACTAAGTGATGTGTTAAGGGATCAATTTAGAAGCAGAGAGAGATCCAAGAAATGCAGTCATAGTCAGAGAAAAAGACAAAGGATATTGTATCTGTATGTTGTTGTAGTTGTCCTGTTGAATTTGGTAAGTAAGTTGCCTGCAGAAAAAAAATCCTCTTATTAGCGGCACTCCTCCATTGCAGCTGACGCTTCGTCCATCGATGTTGGTGACCAGAAGACACCCTGTCCACTGCCTGCCTGATGCTGAATTGTGGCTCGCTAATGTGAAGCCTGACTCCATCCTTTTTTCCCCATTGCACAGACTGAAACCCGGCCTGTAATTATTCAACGAAAAACAGGAAGTGATATAATATTACAACACCACTGATAAATAAATATAAGGTATGTAGGCTGTGGAGTGCAAAAAGTCACATTTTGATTTTCCATAGTAGACAGTACAATATTTTTGAAAGTGCGTACTCTGTCAGAGTCACCTTTTGAAGGATAAATAAGTATGGGCAAATTAATGTAGCGGATCTTTCCCCTCAAGCTAGGTGTCCTGTAAACTGTGTTTTAGAACAAAATTAGATCTTCCCAGCAGTGCTCCCACCCAGACCCTTACTAAAGCCAGTCGCAAAAATGTAGAAGACCCCCAATCAAATCTCAAAAAACTAGGCCTAGCAGAAAACTGGTGACAAAACGTACTTTGAAAGTAAAAGTAGGCCCAAGTACCCCCTTACCCACCGTGGATTGCATTCAAACCACTTGCAAGCAACCAAGCAAAAGTATCCATAGCCAGCATCGCTCCAAGACTCGAAAACCCCCCACCCAAACACATGCAATAAAAATAATGCTAACCCTAACGAACCCTAAGTTAAGAATAGTGGCAAAGGCTTTCTTTAACTATGCCAAATCCCCCCTTTCCCACCATGGATTTTCTTCAAATGACTTGCAACAAAAATGACACATTCTTACGAGTGCTCTAAGACCCCAGAACTCAGTTGCAAAAATCTAGAACACCCAGAAACACATGCAATCCTGCTGCTAGGGCTAACCCTAACGAACCCTAAGTTACAAAAAGTGCCAAAAGGCTTTTCCGCGAGGATTTTGTCCCAACCACTTCTACCCGGTATTAGACCTTCCCAGGAATGCCCCAAGACCCGCCAACCCACCCGCCAAGAAGCATAACACCCCCAAACAGGCCAAAAGCAAAATCTCATACTGGCAATATTTCTCGGCCTTCGGTCCAAACGCGCTGCGTAGCTAGGCCATAAGTCGGGGTTGCAACCACGGATTTCCTGAAAAGCAAATGCAATCAAGATTAGAGTGTCCCAGCAGTGCTCCCAGACCCCGAAACTCACCCACAAACACCAGGAAGCCCCACAAACAGGCCCCTGAAAACGCTACATTGAGCAAAATGTCAGAAATAGCAACAAAAAAAATCGGCCTGGATTTTGTCCCAACCACTTCTACCCGGTATTAGACCTTCCCAGGAATGCCCCAAGACCTGCCAACCCACCCACCAAGAAGCATAACACCCCCAAACAGGCCAAAAGCAAAATCTCATACTTGCAATATTTCTCGGCCTTCGGTCCAAACGCGCTGCGTAGCTAGGCCATAAGTCGGGGTTACCACCACGGATTTCCTGAAAAGCAAATGCAATCAAGATTAGAGTGTCCCAGCAGTGCTCCCAGACCCCGAAACTCACCCACAAACACCAGGAAGCCCCACAAACAGGCCCCCGAAAACGCTACATTGAGCAAAATGTCAGAAATAGCAAAAAAATAATCGGCCTGGATTTTGTCCCAACCACTTTTATCCGGTATTAGAGCTTCCCAGCAATGGCCCCAGAGCCGTCAACCCAGGAGAAAACAAGTAGAAGACCCCCAAACAGCCAAAGAGCAAAAGTACAAAAATGGGGACTTTGTCATTTTTTTCCAAATTTCCCAAATCACTCCGCGCGCGCTCTGCAGCTAGGCCCTAACTCCCCTCTGTCAAAATGGATTTGCTTCAAATCTCTTGCAAAGTAAAGTATATATAGCCAGCAGTGCGCCCAGACCGCGAAACCCACCCACAAAGACCAGGAAGCCCCCCAAACAGGCCCCCGAAAATGCTACATTGAGCTAAATGTCAGAAATAGCAAAAAAAAATCGGCCTGGATTTTGTCCCAACCACTTCTACCCGGTATTAGACCTTCCCAGGAATGCCCCAAGACCCGCCAACCCACCCGCCCAGAAGCATAACACCCCCAAACAGGCCAAAAGCAAAATCTCATACTTTCAATATTTCTCGGCCTTCGGTCCAAACGCGCTGCGTAGCTAGGCCATAAGTCGGGGTTGCCACCACGGATTTCCTGAAAAGCAAATGCAATCAAGATTAGAGTGTCCCAGCAGTGCTCCCAGACCCCGAAACTCACCCACAAACACCAGGAAGCCCCCCAAACAGGCCCCCGAAAACGCTACATTGAGCAAAATGTCAGAAATAGCACAAAAAAAATCGGCCTGGATTTTGTCCCAACCACTTCTACCCGGTATTAGACCTTCCCAGGAATGCCCCAAGACCCGCCAACCCACCCGCCAAGAAGCATAACACCCCCAAACAGGCCAAAAGCAAAATCTCATACTTGCAATATTTCTCGGCCTTCGGTCCAAACGCGCTGCGTAGCTAGGCCATAAGTCGGGGTTGCCACCACGGATTTCCTGAAAAGCAAATGCAATCAAGATTAGAGTGTCCCAGCAGTGCTCCCAGACCCCGAAACTCACCCACAAACACCAGGAAGCCCCCCAAACAGGCCCCCGAAAACGCTACATTGAGCAAAATGTCAGAAATAACAAAAAAAAATCGGCCTGGATTTTGTCCCAACCACTTCTACCCGGTATTAGACCTTCCCAGGAATGCCCCAAGACCCGCCAACCCACCCGCCAAGAAGCATAACACCCCCAAACAGGCCAAAAGCAAAATCTCTTACTTGCAATATTTCTGGGCCTTCGGTCCAAACGCGCTGCGTAGCTAGGCCATAAGTCGGGGTTGCCACCACGGATTTCCTGAAAAGCAAATGCAAACAAGATTAGAGTGTCCCAGCAGTGCTCCCAGACCCCGAAACTCACCCACAAACACCAGGAAGCCCCCCAAACAGGCCCCCGAAAACGCTACATTGAGCAAAATGTCAGAAATAGCAAAAAAAAATCGGCCTGGATTTTGTCCCAACCACTTCTACCCGGTATTAGACCTTCCCAGGAATGCCCCAAGACCTGCCAACCCACCCGCTAAGAAGCATAACACCCCCAAACAGGCCAAAAGCAAAATCTCATACTTGCAATATTTCTCGGCCTTCGGTCCAAACGTGCTGCGTAGCTAGGCCATGAGTCGGGGTTGCCACCACGGATTTCTTGAAAAGCAAATGCAATCAAGATTAGAGTGTCCCAGCAGTGCTCCCAGACCCCGAAACTCACCCACAAACACCAGGAAGCCCCACAAACAGGCCCCCGAAAACGCTACATTGAGCAAAATGTCAGAAATAGCACAAAAAAAATCGGCCTGGATTTTGTCCCAACCACTTCTACCCGGTATTAGACCTTCCCAGGAATGCCCCAAGACCCGCCAACCCACCCGCCAAGAAGCATAACACCCCCAAACAGGCCAAAAGCAAAATCTCATACTTGCAATATTTCTCGGCCTTCGGTCCAAACGCGCTGCGTAGCTAGGCCATAAGTCGGGGTTGCCACCACGGATTTCCTGAAAAGCAAATGCAATCAAGATTAGAGTGTCCCAGCAGTGCTCCCAGACCCCGAAACTCACCCACAAACAGACGTAACCCCCCCTAAGAGCACCTCAAAGGCAAGCAAGTCAGCAAAAACACTAAAAAATTTGCACCTCGGATTTGGTCCAAACCACTTTTATCCGGTATTAGAGCTTCCCAACAATGGTCCCAGAGCCGTCAACTCACCTGCAAAGAGGTAGAACAACACCTCCACAAGTGCTGAGTCTTTCTTCATTGGGCGTAAACCAGCCCTCTGGTTTGATGGAAATAGGAGTCTGAAGGAGGAGGATAGAGGAGCATGTTCTTCTGAACTTGTGAACCTGAGGAATGCAGACTGCGGCAATTTCAAATCAAATAGCAAACCAGTGAAGACAGTTCTGCTGATGGGCTTGTTTTTGTGATTATCTGATTAAAGTTTGAAATATATTAACTGTGCACAACAAAGAAAGACAGACACACAGGAATAAAAGTGAATAAGGACGAAAAAGAAAGTTATTGATTCGTTGTCTCATTTTCAGGGCTCGGTATCGCGGTCCAGGAATGAGAATAAGGCTTCGTCATCATACTCTGCGAATTCAGGCAGGGTGAGCTCAGTGTCACCTGACAAAGTAGAAATTCCCTCATCTATGTTGCTGCCCACCTCGTCTTCATCCGGCGCGCTTTCTCGTACTCTGAAATCTGGTGGTATGAGGTGCTGATTCATCTTGATCATTGTTAACCTCTCCACATTTTTGGGCAAGAGGCGGCTCCGTTTGGGAGTTACAATGCCACCAGCAGCACTGAAAAGACGTTCAGAAGACACGCTTGCGAGTGGGCAAGACAAGTAGTTTAAAGCCAGGTTGGTGAGCTGTGGCCACAATTCTTTTTTCCCATGCCAATACGCCAATGGGTCAGAATTAACATAGACCTCTGTTGAGTCATTCAGATAGTCCTTCACCATCGACTCAAGTTCCTCATCCAAGGTTCCTCCACTTTGCTTAGCTCTTGCTGTGCCTCTGACCTTTTGAGAACCAAACCCACGCAGAGCTAGCCAATCCTCTTCAGCCTCCAATGTTTCTGTTGTGTCTGGTGCAGATGATCCAGTTGCCGGTGTCTTTAACGGCTGAGAGGTCACTTGTGCCACAGCCACAGGTGCAGAAGTGGATTGTTTTGACTGGGGATGGCCTGCTGATGTACTGCTATTTCCTTCAATTTTCAGCCGTTCTCTTTCAAACCTCTTGGCTGACAAGACTAGCCAATGTTTGTACTTTGGAACATGTTCATCATCAAAAGGAAAGAATGCTTGGCCTGCCAGCGCCTTTTTGTAGCGTGGATCCAGAATAGTAGCACAAATGTAATGCTCTTCTGAGTGGATCGCTTTAAGACGTTCATCACCTTGTAGGAGCTCTAATAATTTCTCATACAGAAGAAAAGAGTCTTGGTTTTTTACATCTTTGTAAAAAACAAAACACACCTCCTTCAGTTGGTCCTCCAGCATGTACAACAATGGGATAGCTTTTCCCAAATTACAGTCCTCCTTGCTGACTGCACGCGTGAAGAACTCAAAAGGACGAAGCATGCGTGTCAGGCTTTGAACTATGTTCCATTGCGCCGCACCCATCCTCAGGTCCTCTGTACCCTCTGTAAGGAAATATTGATCGAGTACCGTATACTGCTCATACAGACGCTCAAGCATGTAGAAGGTTGAGTTCCAACGTGTTACCACCTCCTGGATGAGTGCTTTCACTGGCATTTTACGTTGATATAGCAGGCTCCTCAGCTGCTTCCGGGCCTTAAAAGAATGGCTGAAATGGTTGCACATTTTTCGGCAGGTGTCCAATACTCTGTCCGCTGCACTGCCTTTATTACCCAAGAATTTTTGGACAACCAGGTTTATACAGTGCGCCAAACACGGCACTCTGAAATAGTTACCCTCCCTCATGGCCTTAACTATATTGGCGCCATTGTCCGTGGAAACATAACCAACCTGGCGTTTTAGTGGGGACAGCCAGTTAAGGACCTTTGTGTTAAAGACATCCAAAATGTTTTCTGCTGTGTGACGTTTCTCCAAATCAAACATGGCTAGTGTTGCATGTTTCCGAGCAGCTTTAAAAACAATGTCCGTGTCAACACCTGTGTTTAGCTTTGCTTTAGCCCCTGAAAAAGAGACCCAGTGTGCAGTGATGCACATGTAATCAGCGCCTGCGCCACTGGTCCACATGTCTGTTGTCATATGTATAGTGTGAACAGCACTCTTCTGCAAAGCTGCCCCAATCACCTTCAGAACATTTTCATGTAGTGCTGGAACCGCAACTCGGGCAAAATAGAACCGGCTAGGAACCTTCCATTTAGGGCAGAGCGCTGCCACTAATTCTAGAAAACCAACCCCTTCTACAAAAGAAAAAGGGAGAAGGTCCAGAGCTAGCATTTTAGCCAGCTTAGTGTTATACAGACGCGTCAGTGGGTGGTTGCGTTCATATTGCGCTTCTGTAAACAACATCTTTTTAATGTTGCCCTGGACCAAGGATTTACGGGATGATGATGATATCTTCGACCCAGTTACGCTCGCTGATGAACTTTTCCGCATTGATGTCTCACTCTCTCCCACACTCTTAGTGTGCCTCACATGGGGTGGGCTGCTGACAGGGGTACTGGGTGTAAGTGAAGTGTTTGAATCGTCTTCTTCCTCCTCGTCATCATCAGATGAAAAATCAACGTTTTCATTACGTGCAATTCGGGCTTCCTTGACCGCCTCTAGGTGCGGAAACCATTGGACAGGGTGCGCTCTCTTAAGATGACCTCTCTGGCCTCCGGTACCATAGTTGGTACCAAACTTACCACAACTAACTCGAAGCTTACAAATGCTACAAATGGCTACGTTTTCCATTCTTGGGCAAACACTAAAGAAGTCCCAAACTGGAGACTTGAAATGTCTTTGGGGGCCGGAGGAGGCGGCGATACTGGTGGTGGTGGTCCTGCTGCTAATGCCAGATGAAGTGGAGGATGTGGATTGCCGAACTTCAGTACGTTTTGCACTTTCACCACCATGAATTGAGGTCGAGGTGGATGTAGGTCCCTTCTTGCGAGGAAGAAATATGGAAGCAGTAGGTGTTGGTGTACTAGTTAACTCCAAATCTAATGATTGTTGTGTTTCCATTTCCATTGCCTCCTCGTCGACATCATCATCACGCTCAGCAGCTTCTCGGGATAGGGTCAAAATGTCTCTTTGCTGCATGCCCGCTGGGGCTGCAGTGACATTTATGATGACTGGATCGTCGTCGTGAAGGGCTTCATCAGCAGCAGTATGCGTCACTTCTTGTTGAGCCTCATCACACTCCATAGGTATGAGTTTTTCGACGACCTTCCTTTTACGCTTAGGTATCTTTGTCACATCATGGTGTGCCTCACTCTCAGACGGCCGTGGTGGTTTCCAAGTTTCATCCAGATCATCAGAAGGAGGTGGGCTTGAAGAAGATGTAGACACCCCCCTTGATCTTTTCCTTGCTAGGGATGTGGAAGACAATGAATAATCATCAGGAGGAGTGGCTTCCAATGATACCTCAGCTTGATTGTCGATTTCCTGATGTGCCCCTACTTCGGGAGGGACAACTATTGTGGGAACTTGTTGTCACCCTCCATGCACCTCTACTTGCGCATCTCCTTGCGCTGCCTCTCCTTCCACATGTACTTGGGCTTGTAGTACTTGCACATGTTGTTGTTGCGGCTGTGGTTGTTCAACACTTGTCAGATGAGTTACAACAACCTGTGTTGATTCAGGGACATAGCTGCTACTTTCTTGCGATGAGCCAACATCACTGGTTGATGGTGATTGGAGAAGTACACTGACTGCCTCTGAAGCACTCAAGGGCTTTGACTTAAGTTGGCGTGGTGGTGGAGGCACTGAACCCAATGGAGCGGGGGTGCTGCTCCCAGCTTGGTCCCCAGCAGATCCTGCTGCTGCAGGCGTACTTTTTTTTTTGCTCCCAAAAAACTTGGCGGTTGGCACACCAGCCTCCTTGGTAACTTGCTTCTTCTGCTCCTTACTAGCAACTTTCTTGCTAGAGGAGCTACGGACACCTTTTTTTGGGGCCATCTTCTTCAGAGCAGGTCAGACAGCAGGCCGCAGTTGCACGAATTGTAGAGTTGTCTGAGGCCAGACGTGACGTCGCGTGATGTTATGCTGCACACACACACCGCTGCAGGACTTCTTCCTTAAATACAAAAATGGTACCTTGGTGTACACGGTATGTATAATAATTTGAAATGATAAGGAATAAAAGTAAAATACTCCCTATATTAGTGTTTGTATCACTGTGACCAAACTAAGTATATATATCTCTTTTATATAGTCTCCTATCTCATCTTGACCCACAGACACGTTAGAGGTTATTTACCAAATGATTTTTATTTTTTATTTTTATCAAATAAAAAAGTTTATATATCTCTCAATTATAATTTCAAACACATTTGTATATACAAATACTTTTTACATATATACAACAAAATAGAAGCCCTTCGTTTTGAGTTAGGATGTCTCAACAAAACCTAAAACAGACATTCCTATTGAGATCACGCAGACTCATATGAGGAAAACAATTAGGTCGAAATGATTTAAACCCAATGTCTTAAAGATCCCTCATCACACTATTCAAATTAATCAAAATTATTTATATGTATCTGCCGTCTCTTTATGGTCGACGCGTTTCAGCCAATCAATTCTGGCCTCTTCAGGACTAGGGCTATTTACAATCCATTAGGCTCGCGCTCCAAGCGCTTCTTAAAGTATTTATAAATCACGGGTGAAAACCTCAGTCATGCGCGTTCCTTTCTCCCCGGGGTGTTTTGTGTTGTCTCTCCTAGTTTCCAAAAAAGGTTGTCTCTCTGTCGTGTTTGAAAGTGTCCGCCTCTACAAGTTAACGACACTAAGGCGCTGGTGGTTCTCTTGAGTCTTGTGCACCTAAAAACAATGGAAGACAGAGGAACATCAGTTCAGTTATACACCCCAAAAAAATCGAAAAAACCCCAGAAAAATCAGCACAATCCCATTCCATCCATGCCCTCCATGATGTTTAAGTTCAAGACACCCCACAGAAAGACTAGGCCCATGCAAGACTCAATACCCCTGGTGAAAAGGCCACAAGTACAGCCCCAAAAAGAGAAAATCACTGAAAAATCAGCACAATCCCATTCCATCCATGCCCTCCATGATGTTTAAATTCAAGACAGCCCACAGAAAGACTAGGCCCATGCAAGACTCACTACCCCTGGGCATAAAGGTTGAAAAGAAGGCAAAATGGTTGCAGGCCTAACAACAATGCCTGCATTCAAAATGGCCACTTGCCTCCCAGCACATGGCCAGGGGAGGGCCTGTAGCAGCACTCAAAATGGCCCCCAGCCACATGGCCTGTCCCTCCCCATGAACACCCCCAAAAATCGAAAAACACTGCAAAATCAGCACAATCCCATTCCATCCATGCCCTCCATGATGTTTAAGTTCAAGACAGCCCACAGAAAGACTAGGCCCATGCTAGACTCAAATACCCCTGGTGAAAAGGCCACAAGTACAGCCCCAAAAAACGAAAATCACTGAAAAATCAGCACAATCCCATTCCATCCATGCCCTCCATGATGTTTAAGTTCAAGACACCCCACAGAAAGACTAGGCCCATGCTAGACTCAAATACCCCTGGTGAAAAGGCCACAAGTACAGCCCCAAAAAACGAAAATCACTGAAAAATCAGCACAATCCCATTCCATCCATGCCCTCCATGATGTTTAAATTCAAGACAGCCCACAGAAAGACTAGGCCCATGCAAGACTCACTACCCCTGGGCATAAAGGTTGAAAAGTAGGCAAAATGGTTGCAGGCCTGACAACAATGCCTGCATTCAAAATGGCCACTTGCCTCCCAGCACATGGCCAGGGGAGGGCCTGTAGCAGCACTCAAAATGGCCCCCAGCCACATGGCCTGTCCCTCCCCATGAACACCCCCAAAAATCGAAAAACACTGCAAAATCAGCACAATCCCATTCCATCCATGCCCTCCGTGATGTTTAAGTTCAAGACAGCCCACAGAAAGACTAGGCCCATGCTAGACTCAAATACCCCTGGTGAAAAGGCCACAAGTACAGCCCCAAAAAACGAAAATCACTGAAAAATCAGCACAATCCCAATCCATCCATGCCCTCCATGATGTTTAAGTTCAAGACAACCCACAGAAAGACTCAGTCCACCCACCACTGAGTACCCCTGGGCAAAAGGCCCCAAAACAGCCCAAAAATCGAAAATTCCAAAATTTTAGTTGCAGCAACTGTAATGCCCCAAACAAACTTACTTGTAAAATTTCTAATCCAACAGTGATCCAAAGAAAGTCAAAAAGGCCTCAAATCCAAATATCCAGCAGCATCCACAAAAAGTAATCCTTCCAGCTCCAGATCCAAATGAAAAGTGACCAGGAGATGGACAAAGCACTGGGAGGAACCTGCTGGACAGGAACAGGAAGTTGAAGACTGTGGGGCACTTCCTTCCTCCCACCCCCCTCCCCCCCTCCCCAAAATGGACTCCTCGCTAAAAAAGTGCAGGCAAATGTCAACCTAAGGAGTTATTCAGATAAAAATCATCATTTCAAGAAGGTTTAGGCTGCTTGCTGGTGGATTTCTTGTGCAGAATTGCAAATTTTATATTTTCGCTTGTGCGAGATTGTTGCTGCTCGCCGCATCTCAAATCACGCAATTGCGAAGTACCGCGAGACGTGATCTCGCCGTACTCGCGTTGACAAACTCTCGCTGTGCAAGTTGGCAAGCCGCGATGACGTAATCGCGCTCGCCAAATTCCCGCGGGATCACACAGCAAGATCCAAAATGGCGCAGCACTCGCAAAATATCGAGAAAAACAACTCGGCAAACGATGATAAACGCCGCGCGCCGCAAAAACTTGTATCACCAACGCCGCGCGCCGCAAAAAAAATCCGCTGCGTGCGAATTTGGGGATTTTGCGGATAATTCGCAAATCTCGCGGATTGCGAATTTCCCGAAAATCCGCAAAATCCCCGAGCGTAACGGATTTTCCGCCCATGCTTAATTCTAAACAGTCCGCTGGCCGCCATCTTGTCTCTCGGTAGGATCGAGAGACAAGAGGTGGAAATAAACGAAGGAGGAAATGAATGAAAGGGGGCAAGGTAGACCCCTCCTGACCCCCTAGGATTGATGTGGGGGATTTTTCGCGGTGGAAGCGCTACCCGGTACACGAACCGGGTAGCTCACCGGTAGTGTAACGGGAGTCCGCCATCTTGTGTTTCGGACGAATTTAGTCACAAGACGGAGGATAAACAATGTTGGGAATGGGTATAAGGGGGCACGGGAGACATATCCTTACCCCCTAGGTTTTCTGAGGGTGGCTGAGGAGGCCCATATATGTAAAAAAAACAGCCTTTTTTTTTCAAATATTTGCACGGTTAGCGCCCGGTCCGCGCACCGGGTAGCGTTCCGGAACGCGTAGCAAGGGGAAAACCAAGGGAAACAGTAAAATATTATTGGTGGGTTATCCTGGAGGTGACGCACCTCAGCAATGCTATAATTGATTGGATGCCACCTCTGCATGTGGCGGTGCATAGTATAGTTTCCAAAACTATACTTTTTGTCTGTGCCTCGGGAAAGAACTGCATCGCAATGAGGCATGTCACCAGCCAGGCATTGACCTTTTTTTTCCCTCGAGGGTAAGAAAAAAATTACCATATAAAATGGTCTAAGCGGTGGGATTGCCGGGGCTCTTCACGCAAGAACTGCCTTGGCTCTACCTCCTCTTCCTCTTCTTCTTCCTCTTCCTCTGGGTTTGGAAGGAACTTTGCAGGTGGTCCTTCCTTCCTAGGTGGTTGTGGTGGTGGTGGGGGTCCACCAGCTGCAGCTACTACAGATGCCATGACTGAACAAGCAGAAACAGGTCTTCCTCTCACAAAGATGAAAGTCAGAGTGAGGAAAAAAGGTGGGGGCTTTCATCATTTGGGAAAAAAAAATGTTCTAAACCAATGAAAAGTGTTATTTTCAGGTCACATGACCTGTTACGCTTACGTTACGCGTCCCACTACGCGCCCAGAGCGCTTCCGGGGTGCTGCGCTTCGCGCCTCGGGTCGCGCTCCGGAGCACTTCCGAGTGCGCTAACGCGGCGCGTCATAAGACGCATTACGTGGCAACGCGATACGTCGCGCTTACGTGACGCGTCACGATGTTGTTTTCGAATGCGGCAGTTGCGCTAACGGAAAGTTTCCCGGTGCGCGGATCGGGTCGCGGCACCAAATTGAGCTAACGGGAAGCTACCCGGTGCGCGGACCGGTAGCGAAAAAAAAAAAAAAACATTTATATACATAAAAAAATTATATTAAATACATAAAAGAAGAATACATTTTACAGCTTTTGATATTTGCAATTAAAAAACCATTGAAATTCACTGAAAAAAACATAGGTTATAGACCATATATAGTTAGGAATTAGCATTTACAAAACCTTGAAAATTCACTGAAAAAACCATAGGTTATAGACCATATATAGTTAGGAATTAGCATTTACAAAACCTTATTTTACTCACACAAAACCATTGAAATTCGCATATATAGTTAGTTGCACTAACTATATATCGCGCACCCGCAATCCACTGCTGATGATGTCACATATTACATAATTCATGACATGGTCAGTGACATCACTGATGACATCACTGATGACATCTCAAATGACATCACTGATGACATCTCAAATGACATCACTCATGACATCACTGATGACATCTCAAATGACATCACTGATGACATCACTGATGACATCTCATTTGACATTACTGATCACATCACTGATGATATCATTCATGTGATAATACGATGAACCTCTTCAGACTCTAATATAACCTTAGATACAATCAGTGTAAACAGACACTCACAGACTGTCACTCATCCATGGAGTTACTCACACACCTAGTCACTCATGCAGAAAATCAATCACACCTCCATTTCCTCAACTATACAGTTATACACACCTTACTTATTCAAACATATACTAACACATATTTACTCTCTTATACAATCCCTGATACAAGTTCACAATGATCCATACAGCACTCACACATTCGCTGGCTCTTATGCACAGTTATTTATATATGTCAACTCTCACATGTACTGTGTTTTACATATGCACTTACTTTGACATGTAGCACTGAGATATCCATTCACTCACCAATACACTCATGCACACAGTCAACCACCCATACAGCTGTTTCCATATGCACTTTTGAACCCATACATCTAGTGAATCAACTGCTCACACATCTATGCACAGAGTCATACACCTCCCAGCCACTCACACACACACTCAGTCTCCCATACAAATACTTGGGCAACCAATCAATAACCCATATAGTTACTCATATAGCTACTGATCAACACATGCAGCAGTTTACAGAACAACAGACATAATGATGCACAAATTAAGACAGTCACTAACCCATGCACTCAGTGAGACACATTTAATCACTCACTCATACAGTCAGTCATGCACCTACTAAATCCTTCATCCAGACACTTATACATCCACTCATTCTTCAATATGTAAGACATATTTTAACTTTACAGAAACATACAGTCACTGGATGTTGTCATCAGTGATGTCATCAGTGATGTCATTTGAGATGTCATCAGTGATGTCACTGACCATGTCATGAATGATGTAATATGTGACATCATCAGCAGTGGATTGCGGGTGCGCGATATATAGTTAGTGCAACTAACTATATATGCTAATTTCAATGGTTTTGTGTGAGTAAAATAAGGTTTTGTAAATGCTAATTCCTAACTATATATGGTCTATAACCTGTGGTTTTTTCAGTGAATATATATATATATATATATATATATATATATATATATATATATATATATTCAGCTCACAGCATCCACAGGTTCTCACCCTGTAAAAGGATCGCAGCACTCATGGGAGTGGTTTACAATTAGTTTTTATTTGTAAACCTCACAGCATAGCAAAGACGCGTTTCGGCATCGGCCTTCGTCAATTTGTCATACAAATGCGCGAGGCGTCCATTATTGTTTTATAATCAATGCATGTGAGCGTTTCATGGTAATCGACAAAGGACACAAGCACACCCGTTACAGGTACCGCCATCTTGTAACGTGCAAATATCATGATATATATAAAGTGGAAATCGAACAACAATTCATGATTAAATTTCATCCATGTATAAGTGAACCAAAATGATTAACTTAAATCTTGCCCTGGATGGGCGTTTCCCACACATGTGTCCTAATTGTCTTTACTCAAATCTTGCCCTGGATGGGCCATGCAGTGATAATATTCCATTATTTGTATTCACATATACTTCGTAACTTAGAAGCAATCAATTCATAATTCATAACAAACGACATGACCGTCCGGCCATGCTCTACTAGCAACACATCTAGTTATCATTGCTCATAAACGACATGAGATTCCGTGATGGTCAGCCGACCACATTAAATAGTCAGGTAGAAAAAACATATCAAAAAGGCACTGAATACACACATTACCCCAAATGTACAGCCAATTCCTCGTGCATATTAAGCCCCAGCGGTGTTTTACTCTGAAGATCTATGATGTATTGCGATTCCAATCGCCTCAACTTCTGCAATCGATCTCCTCCCCTTATGTTAACAGGTACACTGTCTAGACAGAAATACGTCAACAGATCCCTATTGCGTTTATGTTCTCTGTCAAAATGTCTGGCTACGGGGTAAGAAGACTCATCATTATTATTTATTGCACGCATGTGCTCCAAAATACGCCTTTTCACAGGATGAGTTGTGCTGCCAATATATCTAAGCCCGCAGGGACAGCTTAAACAATAGATAGCATAGGGGGTAGAGCAAGTAAGGAATTTCTGTATGTGTCTTGGTGCAATAAGTCCTGGTACTTTGTAGGTTAACGTCCGTTTACTGTACTTACAGGCTTTACACCGTCCACATGGGTAAAAACCATTAAGTGGTGGAAGTTTCGGTTGTACTGTATGTGCTACATGGTGACTTTTGACTAGAAGGTCCTTTAAGGCTTTGGCTTTCCTAAATGTAACTAGGGAATTAGTTGGCAAATCTTCCCTAATTATTGGGTCAGTCAGTAAGATGTTCCAAATTTTTCGTAATATTCTTTTTAGTTCACCAGCATTCTCAGAGAATGTGGTGATCACTCTCAAAGTCCCATTCTTTTTCTCATCTTTATGCGACACTAGTAGATCTTTCCTCTGGAGTTTACTGACCTTATTAAGGGCTTGTGTTAAAATACCCTCGTTATAGCCCCTAACTTTGAACCGTTCGATGCTGGATTTGGCAGCCTTGCGAAACTCAATATCATTTGAGTTGTTTCTTCTAATACGCAAAAGCTCACCGTAAGGTATACTGTCTATCAATTTTTTGGGGTGACTGCTGGTAGCATGCAATGTCGAGTTGCCTGCCGTGGCCTTCCTATAGAGTTTCGTCTGGATTTGCCCTCTCTCATCTATATACACTGTGAGATCTAAATAATTGACAGATGTTTTGCTAATTTCACCTGAAAACCTCAGATTGATTTCATTTCTATTCAGTATTTCAATGTAGGTGGCTGCTGTTTCAATAGGGCACTCCAAAATGATAAAAAGATCGTTAATAGACTGATGCCAATCTATAATTCTATTGTTCCACTCCTGATTGACATCGGCCCAGGCAACCTGCTCCTCCCACCAGCCCAGGAACAAGTTCGCGAAACTGGGGGCAGAGCAGGTTATATATATATATATATATATATATATATATATATATATATATATATATATATATATATATATATATATCGCCCCCTCAAAGCGGTCAGAAGTACTCACCTGGGAGGCTGACTGCGATGGGGAGGAAGCACACGGCAGGCAACACTGGTCCGTTGTTTGTAGCAGGCTCGGGGAATGAAAGTTCATCGGTCCCCCACCCCTGGAAACTTCGGAGTTAAAGGCCATCCAAAACCGAACTGTGTTTGGGCATCACTGGATGTAAGACGTAATGGAATACTATGTCCGTAGTCTGTTTGGGAGGCGACTAAACTCCGACCTGGATTTGGGAGTGGAGAGGAGAACGCTGAGGGGGTGGGGCGAAGAGCAACACCAATTAGGAGAGACTCCAAAAGACTTTAAAAATCAGGAGCCCCCACAGCATGTTCGATATTTGGCAGCGAAACAGGCACTGAAGAAGCCGCAAGGCTGAAACGTGTCTGCCCCTGCGTTTCGCAATTTTATGAACTGAGCCCTGTCATTTAAATAAAATAACCTGAGCCAACTAGCATGTGTCGGTTCCTGTTCTTATGGATGGGAAGTGGTGTGGATATATATGCAAGACCCAAATTAATAAGGTGTCATCAGCTTGTTTCGGAAAACTCCGAATGATCAAAAAAATCATTCCTTTTTTACCTCTTGATTCCCGCAGAGCAGTAGTACACGCTCTAATCACATCTCATCTGGACTATTCTAACAGTCTATACGTTGGCGCCCCGACATATCTCATTAATCAACTGCAATCAGTGCAGAATTCTGCAGCCCGGCTGGTCTGCAACATCCCTTACCGCCACTCGATCTCACCCCATCTGGCCAAACTCCATTGGCTACCTGTGAGATTCCGCATCCAGTTCAAGACCTTGGTCCTTGCTTTCAGAGCCCTCAATGGTCGTGGTCCGGCATACCTAAGGCTCCGAATCAGGCGATCTTTAGCTACAAGGGATCTTAGATCCAACCATCTCGGGCTTATGTTCTGCCCACGTTTCGTCTATCTCGCACAGGCGGTAGAGCATTTGCTGTAGCCACTTCCAGATTGCGGAATGCCCTCCCAGTAGAACTGAGATTCCTTTCATCCGAGGTTGCTTTTCGCAGGAAACTTAAAACCTGGTTTTTGTCCCAGATCTAGCTTGCTGGAACTTCCTGTTTGACTCTCTAGGACTACACACGCTGTCAGCGCCGGGACACCCCCGTTGGGGGTAGCTGTTCACACTCTACAAGTGACTAAATAAATAAATATATATATATATATATATATATATATATATATATATATATATATATATATATATATATAACCTACTGCCGGTCGCCAGTAGGTATATATAGTTAGGATTTTTTTGAATAGGGATTTCTGAAAATTCTATGTTGAATAACTTTGGCGTTGATGGAAAAAATATATATATCTGTTACAGCGTCCCGGTTAGCGCCCCGGTTCGCGAACCAGACGCGTAACGGAACTTCGCGAGGAGAAGCGGATTGGCTCTCCGGTGACTGTCAACATTCTAAACAGTCCGGAGTGGCCGCCATCTTGTCTCTCGGTAGGATCGAGAGACAAGAGGTGGAAATAAACGAAGGGGGAAATGAATGAAAGGGGGCAAGGTAGACCCCTCCTGACCCCCTAGTATTGATGTGGGGGCTATTAAAGGGCCCCGTCGGGCAAAAAAATTAAAAAAAAAAATTTCAATTTTTCGCGGTGGAAGCGCTACCCGGTACGCGAACCGGGTAGCTTACCGGTAGCGTAATGGGAGTCCGCCATCTTGTGTTTCAGACGAATTTAGTCACAAGACGGAGGATAAACAATGTTGGGAATGGGTATAAGGGGGCACGGGAGACATATCCTTACCCCCTAGGTTTTCGGAGGGTGGCTGAGGAGGCCCATATATGTAAAAAAAAACAGCCTTTTTCTTCAAATTTTTGCACGGTTAGCGCCCGGTCCGCGCACCGGGTAGCGTTCCGGAAAGCGTAACAAGGGGAAAACAAGGGAAACAGTAAAATAATATTGGTGGGTTATCCTGGAGGTGACGGACCTCAGCAACGCTATAATTGATTAGATGCCACCTCTGCATGTGGCGGTGCATAGTATAGTTTCCAAAACAACACTTTTTGTCTGTGCCTCGGGACAGAACTGCATCGCAATGAGGCATGTCACCAGCCGGGCATTGACCTTTTTTTGCCCTCGAGGGTAAGAAAAAAATTGCCATATAAAATGGTCTAAGCGGTGGGATTGCCGGGGCTCTTCACGCAAGAACTGCCTCGGCTCTACCTCCTCTTCCTCTTCTTCTTCCTCTTCCTCTGGGTTTGCAAAGAAACAAAATGAGGGGGTTCATTTTGCCATAGAAATTATGATTATTGCTGAAGAAAGAAAAATTAGGGCACAATTTGAGTGACTTCTCAAATCCTCTTATATTTCATTAAAAATATTCTGATATATATATATATATATATATCCTACTGGCGGTCGCCAGTAGGTAGTTATAGTTAGGACCTATTTTCCATAGGAAATCCACAACATTCTATATGGAATAACTTTGGTGCCGGTTGACGAATCTTTGCAAAATTTTCAAAACTGTCCTGAAAGTCTTTGGGTGATGCTTGAAGTGGGGGGCGAGAAAAAGGGGGTCCCAAAACGTGTTTTCCCCATGCAATTTTCCACAGGAACTGTTCATCGCGGCTACAGCCCGAACTGCTGAACGGAATTACACCAAATTTGGCAAAGAGATAGTTCTTGGTTCAGACTCATGCCTTTTGCTTAAATGGTGTAAATCCGTTCAGTAGTTCCTGAGAAAATCACAATTAAAAGTACATATATATCTTTGACCGCGGTGGATCTGCGCATCCTGAGCACATCCTAAGCGCACCGTCCCAATCACGTGCTGAATGCTAATTGGCTGACAAGTGGTAGTCAACATTCGAAAACCAGGCAGCCATTTTGTGCCTCGGTAGAAGCGAAGGTCTAGAAATCAGTGGCACAAGTGTTAAAACGTATAAAGGGGGCAGGCTAGAAATATTTTGACCCTCTAGACCTGCTTAGGGGGTCGCACAAGGACCCCTAGGGTCATAGAAAGAATATTTTTTTAAACTGAGAAACATGCGCAGGGTGCATGGATCCGCCGTAAAAAAATTAAATTAGAAGCGCAGGCTCTTGTGCTTGCTTAAAAATTAGCTACCGGGGGGGCCAAATCCCCAGGTTTAAAATATTAAATTTGATGGGGGTCCAGAGGGGCCCTGTAGCCCGGGGACCACCATCCCTCGGTACTACAAAATAAATGGGTGGGGGGCTCAAAGGTACTCCCCCAGTAAAATACTTGGGTAGGGGGGCTTCAAGGCCCTCTCCAGCCCCGGGGACTGCTACTCTTTGGGGCTTTCAAAGAAATGGGTGGGGGGGCTCAAAGGTTCCTCTAAGCTCCGGGGATCACCACCCTCCGGGGCTTTTAAAATCGTGGGAGCGGGGTCGCGTGGCCCCCATTCTGGAGCAGTCGAGGGCCCTGGGGAACACCACTCCCAAGGATCGGCTCCTGCTGTGTCTCGGGGTGCCTACCCCTGGGACACTGCAGTTTGGTATGGCAGGGCAGGAGTCGAGGTTCCCGCTCGGTCATAGAAAACTTGAGGGCATATTAACAAGGGCAATTTCGCTGCATTGTTTTTTAAAAAGCCAAAAATGTGGTGAAAATTATATCACCCTGTTTACTGTTTGGGTGTATATACAACGTTGGGGACCGTGGGTGGAGCCCCAATGTCTCTGTGATCCTAGCCACCTCCCTGCGTCCTTCTGAAGCCACCATTACTTTTTCACACGGGGACCTGCTAATATGCAGCTCCCCATGGGGAAAAGCAATCTGCTTTGCATTTTGAAAGAGTAAGCAGGTTTCCCTGTTCTTTCTTTCAAAATCCAAACCAAGTTTGCTCTGGCAGGGCGGGAGCTTTGGCTCACAACCTGCCTTAGCAAACAGCAGTGTAGAAAAAAATCTTCTGGTAAGACAACAAAGGATTTTCAAGTCCATTATCGCCATTTTAGCGGCAGTTTGTTGCCACTAAAGCAGCGCTAATTTTAACGCCATCCTTGTAAATATGCCCCTTTGTTTTGGAATGTCGACAATCCTATCTCCCATTTAAATAGCCACAAATTATTTAGTGAATTGCATGAAGCAGCAGTGTCTGATTGGGATCGATAAAGAATTGCCCATTGTTGAGTACAGAGTAGGCAAATTGTACATGGCGTTTTGTAACGCCAGTGCCTATTGCTCGCGCCCTCTCTTGAGGTTAATGAAAAGAGTTGTATACTTCTTTTGCTCCTAATGTACACAGTGTTCTGTCGTCTCTGTTTGCTTTCTCCTCTGTCATGTAGAGGACTTTGGGTAAATATGACTGTTTCTGTACAGCCAGCACCTTTAAACCATACCCCCAAACTGCTTACTGCCTGTTACCATAGTAACAGTTCATGGAACACTCAATTGAGCACCCAGGTCACAAGTTCACCACACAATGTTGCTAATCCAAACAGCAAGTGTGCTTGACTTTTAAAAAAATTTCATAGGAACCGTTAATCGCAGCTACAGCCTCTGGTAAAGAGCTGGTAAAGATTTAGCCCCGGTATTAAACTTCTAATAATAAACATAATTATTTTCTTAGTAAAAGTTTGAGCCTCGTCAGTTATTCTTTTACAAATTAAGGGGTATATTTTAGCGGCTTACTTGTAAATATGCCCCCAAGTACTGTGTTAATGTCACATGTGATTTAAGCATGAAAGGGTACAGAGATGTTTCGTAGTCTAGGAGACGGCCACCTTCCCGAGAATTATTTACTAATTGTTAGAGGAGTTTGAGGCAACTTAAGTCCGGGGTTTGTCATATTCAGGATCTTTTTTTTAAGATGCAGTGTGTGCCTCGGCAGTCTCTTAAGCCTCGGTTGTGCTAGGCAGTTCCTTATTTGTCTTGTAATCACACGGGCAGTACTTATGGTGTTATAAAGTGATACACTCAAAGAACTCTAATCTTGTACTTGTATAATTACTCAGGATTTATGTGCGTAAGAGTTACATACATTATTTTTTGTAGGTGCACTGTAATGTTAAATAGTATTGACTTTAAAATCTTCTATAGCAGATGATTATCAAACTAAATAATAGTCAAATGTTGTCATAAAAAGAAGACCTATACACTCAGTTATTTTTTTAATTATCCTTTATTAAAATAGAAATAAAAAAATAGAAATGTAACTTTAACAGAACAGTATAATAAACAAAACGTGGGATGAACTCCACTGGTAGCAGTGTAGGTAACCTGCGAAACAAAAATGAACCATAAGTATGTGTGCTATGTCGAAGAGGTAAAAACAGCCAGTTCGAATTAAAGGATCATAGTGAAAATGGAAGGGAGGGTAGTGGGTGGAAGTGAGAAGGGAAGTAGAGAGGCAGGAGGAGATAGAGTGTCAGCTTATTGCACTCAGTCTTTAGTGTTTACTGTTCATCACTCATTTGTCTAGGATGCAGGGATCCGCGAGATCGAGTGTGGTTTAAGAAGTCCTTAAAATGTAATTCTTAAAGCAAGAGATCGCTGTTGTTTGATAATATAGTCCTACAATATTACTTACTGGAAAACTGCTTGTATGCATCTGTGCACCCAGAGTGCTGC
Source organism: Lissotriton vulgaris (assembly GCF_964263255.1). NCBI lineage: Eukaryota > Metazoa > Chordata > Amphibia > Caudata > Salamandridae > Lissotriton > Lissotriton vulgaris. The sequence goes on from NC_141687.1 coordinate 1,655,988,891, forward strand.
ACCCCTGTCTCTATCCCACAATGTGCTCAATTGTAAGTCTTGCACACTGAAGCTTCACAGCTCACCTGCCACCACTAGTGTGTCCCACGACGTGTTGGTGCGAGCTCCGACTCTGGAATACATTTGTATGGAAGAGCAGGTCTTCACAATGGAACGGTGTCTTGATACTGCCATGGAAGGTGTTAGAATGCTCAGGGCATCATTGCAGGAGGGTGTTCCCGCTCAGCCCCTTTCAGCCAATCAATTAATTTCTGTAAAGAGAGAAGTAATTTATTGGTAGAAACATTTGCAGGTAAATTAATGTTTATTTTAAGCTTGGTAGAAAAGAGGCGTTGAGTGCATCCTTCGTTTTTGAAGTACAATCAATCATTAGTGATAATCATGGTTCAAAGAGGAGTTGAAATGCACGAGAAAACACAAGGGTAAATTATAATATATCAAGCTAATGTTTATATACATAGGAATAGAGCGCATGCTAGAAGCTTAATGTTTGCGTGTAATGCAGTGGCGGGAGCCTGTGTGCATGTACACTCAGTAAGGAAGTAACCAAAGTGTCCTAAAAGATAACATCACATGTCTGTAGAGCAGCGCGTGTTGCTGGCTGAGGTCTATAGTACGGTCCAGTAGGTCCTTAAAATTAGATCGGTGTGATTGAATGAGGTGAGAGTTTACATCATTACGGAAGGCAAGATCACTTTTTCTCACTTGCACACTCAGGGTAGTGCACCCCACCCCTCCCACAGAATCACCCACAACAGGAGTCTGTAGGGCAGCAATGCTCGTAGGATTAGGCCTATGTTATGGTATAGATGGTATTTAAAATGAAACAGAGATGTGACTGAATGAGGTCAAAGATCACAAATTAACATAACACTTGGCAATATTGCTTATTCGCACGTGTGCAGTGTGCCTGATGCATGCCACCCCTCTCGTAGGTCCGCGTTGAAGAGGTGTCTGTAGGGAAGTGCCCGCTGGCTCAGATCTACAGTATGGTCCAGTAGGTCTTTAAAATGATTCAGAGATGTGACAGAATGAGGTGAGAGATCACGTCATAATGCAGGACAATATCATTTGTTCACACCTCGTTTAATTGGAGGCCTTGTGCACCTAGGCCGCTCTGCTTACCTTTTGCAAACAGTGCATTTAGCAGAGGTCACAACTTGAATTCTGCTTTGGATCTATACTGCAGACAGTGTTAAATTCAGCCTTGAATTATTTATCTGCAGTGTGGACAGCAGGGGTCATAACTTGAAAAGAGAAAGAGAAATAGTGTGAGAGAGAGGAAGAGAGAGAGAGAAAGAGTGAAGAGAGGAAGAGAGAAAAAGAAATGAGGGAGAGAGAAAGAAAGACATTGAAAGTGTGAGAGAGAGAAAGTAATAGATGGAGCAGGAGAGGTAGTGTTGATACTGGAGAAAATCTTCGCAGCTCACCTTTTTGCCACCGTTGTGTGTCCAACAGCATGCCGGGTTATAGTGCACCCTCAAGTTTAGTGATCTGAAAGATAGTGTACAATTAGTAATTGCAGAGTATATACAACTGCACACGTATATTTCTGTGTTACGCCTTTGCACACCCAGGCTACTGTATTACATCAACTCCCACTTCAAGGAGGTGTCTGTGAGCTATTTTCCTCCCAGAGTGCTATACCCCATGCACTCCCACTGCATAGCGGTGAGTTCTCATTACTGAGCACCCGGACTGCTGCACCCCATCCACTCCCAGTGTCCGGAGGTGAGTGCCCGTTCCTGCACACCCAGACGGTTGCAACCTATCCACTCCCACTGCCCGGAGGTGATTGTTCATTCCTATGCACTACTCTGCACTATCCACTCTCTCCACCCAGAGGTAACTTCTCGTTGCTTTGGAAAGAAGCTTCTCTGCTCACCTTGTGCCACCGGCGTGTTTCAAAGAGGGTCCACCACGTGTCGAAGCAACCTTCTTAGGCGTTGTTACGATGGCCACGTATCATTGCAGATTCCTCAAAAGTTGAGCTTTGGAGGTGTTGGGGGGACGCCAATTTGTGAAACACAACCTGTTAGATAAAAAGGAAGACAAGATTGTGCGTCATTTGTTCATCAAAGGAGAGAGGAAGAGAGAGAGTGAGAGAGTGACTCTGAAAAGAATATTCGCAGCTCACCTTTCTGTCACCGTTGTGTCTTCCACCATGTGCCGGGACATAGTGCACCCAGAAGCTCCACATCTAAACGATAGCAGAAGAAAGATGTTATGATTGGCAATTGTCACTATCTTAATGTGGAGTAGAACAACATCGCCCTTTCACGCACCTTCCATCTCCTATTAAAAATAGAACCATTTATACGGTTCCAACTTGTTTAATGGGCTTCGATTTATGAACTATTAGTAGAGTAGTAATGTTTTCCATCCGGCTATAGAAAACAAGTGGTGAGCAGCCATACACGTGGTTTCAATCATCACGCCCGTGTCTGGGCACGATAATTGAAACCTCATGTGCTATTAGAGTCTATTATGCACAGCAAGCGCGTAATAGATACCAATAGGCCATGGACGGAGCAATGCGCCCGCCTCTAGCCAATTGTTTGCAGTCTTCTAGAATAAGTCGCACACAAAGGCCAATGGTTTTGCACAGAAGGAAACAGACACGTACGAGCGTGTGGAATTTGTAGGTTAGGTTCATATCCCCGTGTTTTCACATAGAAAATGTCTTGTGCTGCGTAAGCAGTGCTGAGCACTACAACGAAGGCACGAGCTGTACTGCGCACAGCAATGGAAGCGCGAGTCCTAAATGAATTGAGAAAGGAAAGGCTGTCAAAATAAGATGGTGAATTTAAGGGTACACAGTAAAAACAAATACTCATCTACTTCGCTACGCATGGGGGCGCAACAGACATTTGACCGACTATAAAAACGTGCCTTCTATTGGAAAAAAATACAAATGCAATAAGATAAGGTATGTAGGACTGCGTATGCCTAAATCGCTGCGTCGCCTTTTTATATCCAGTCTGCTGTATCGCATGTACTCCCTCTGGTGCGTACCCAGGCTTCAATTCTCACCTTTTTGCGGACAGAGCACCTTCTACATCATACAGTCCCGCTCTGCCACCAAGAAGTCTCACATTTGGTGCTGAGTTTTGATATCACTATGGCTAAGGACATACTCGTGCACTCATCGCAGGTTTCTCACCTGCTCAGTCCTTCCGGTACCACTAACTCAGTGACCAAAGAGGCCACGCAAGTAGTGGTAGGCCCCCATGCTCAGTGGTTCGGGGCCACATGAGGCGTACGAACTACCAGGATGGGGCATCACAGCGCTTGCGATGGGTGCGACTCTAAAAAGTCGTAGAGCACGTGCGCCCGGTCTCTTTTATTGGTTGGGTAACGTGTCTTGTGATGCCTGTGCTGGATGGGTGTGGTGTGGGCGTATACCAGCCATTAGGAAGTGTGTGTGCCGTTCTGAGAATTAGACCTGTAACTAGCAGATAACTAGAATGAAAATCTGGGCTATGTAGCGTTGTTGTGATTTCCTGAAAGCGTAACCAGAGTGGTTTGCCCTGACGTATGCCAGTGCTGCGTGAGGTTGTGAACAATGACTCCGGAGCTATGGATGATGCTCTGTTGTGAGCTATTCGAGAAATCAAGTGATTCGGGTGTTCGTGTTGTAGTCATGCTGTCATCGGGATCTTAAACGCAAATGTGTCACTATGTCTGTGAAGTCCCAGAACATGGAAGGTACGGGGTATCACTGACCCTATATTCATCCATATTTTCACACATAACAGATGGTGGACATGACGCATTTTTGAGAATATGAATGTGTGTTGTACATTCAGTGGAGTGTTGTAGCTGTAGCAATACAGGGCTATGAAACCTTTAGGTTGCAGTTTTTGGCACATGAAGGGCAGCTGATATATATACTTATGTGGTCATTTGGGTGTACTGTCGAACTTGGTGCTGGAAATCAGTGTTCGAGCCTCTGAGTCACGTCCACATCCTGTTATTGTAGACAAATCACGTAATCTACGCGTGCCTGAAAATGTACTGTAAATACGGTGCACATGTAAACCGCTGAAATAGTTTTGGGTCGACTTTGCGCTATATAAATAGGCTACAAAAAAATAAAACTCGAGCAATCGCACACACTTATAAATTTACTATATACTTTGCTTGCAGTATTGTAATGATCCAGTTTCCATGTTCCTATTTGTAGAATGAGCGAGCGAAAGTTATATAACCAAAGTTTTTGTTACTGCCAGAGGTAAGATGGTTGCATACGCTGTGTACAGCACAATATAATGTGGTAGGGCCCAGGGCACAGCATTTTACAAACATAGGGCCATATGTATCAAGCAAAAGTGCATTAGCAAACGCCGAAATCCGCAGAATTTCGGCGTTTGCAAATGCATTTTTGCCAAATGGTATGTATTAGGGCAAAATAAGAAATCACAAAATTTGCCATTCCTTATTTTGCGATTGCATTTAAGGAATCGCAAATTTTGTGATTCCTTAAATGCAATGTAAGAAGCACCAAAAAAGTGCACTTTGGCCTTAAGGAATCGCAAATTACCACCAACTTCAAGTTGGTGGTAATTTGCGATTTCTTTGAAAAATGCACTTTTAAAAAATGTTCACAGTGGAATGTGAAGCACATACATGCCCTTAGGGCATGTATGTGCGCCACATGTGCACTCATGCTTATTTCAGGGGTGCAACGGGGTGTCCTTTTGACACCCCGGCACCCTTGAAATTGCATTCTCAATTTGCGATTCGTTAATTGCTAATCGCAAATTGAGAATGTCTTCCCAGTCATTCCTATGGGCCTCTAGGCCCAGAGGAATGAATGAGGTGGTATTCCTTAATTGCGAATCGCAATTTGCGATTCGCAATTAAGGAATATGTAGCATTTGTAAAATGTATTGGAAATCCTACATACATAGCATTTTGAGATTTTCAAATAGCGATGCACAAAAAATCGCTATTTGAGAATCGCAGAATTACTTTTTGATACATATGGCCCATAATAAATACACAGACACAGATAGATAGTTGAAGTGGGTACGGGCACAAACGCTCGACTCCATTTTATTACATTGCTGTTGGTAACAAATACAATAGTAATCATCATATCATACACAGATATTCCATCGTAAACAGTTTGTGTGGAGCCTGCGATGATGCGTGGTCCAGGCAGACCGCACTGGTAACAATGCGTTTTGCCAACTGAATTTTACCTTAATAAGGCCGCGTGGCGATTATTTATGGTGTACTAAGTTAGTGGTACGTCCGGTGCTCAGCGTGTGCTCACCCTGCGATGATGCGTGGTCCGAATGGGCTGCACTGGAAGCATTGTCTGTTGCCTACAGGACTGCATCATCTGTAATCATGATTCAAATAAAAGACGAAACATATCTGGAATACATTGTCGAAATATGTGGGTTTCAGGGACATTATAGTTCAAATTGTGACCTGTGCTGTCCGCAGTGTAGAATGTTATTCAGTGTTCCTTTGGACTTGTAGGGTGAATTTTGTTAATGAACTAAACCTATAACTGATATAAAATATGTTCCTGAAGGAAGGATACTAAAGGGATATTGTGTTGGTTTGAGGGACGTTATACTTAGTTTGGTACTGCACTCTGCAAATAATGAATCAAAAGTCTATTTAATTGTGAGCTCTGATGACCGCAATGTAGGCAGAAGGCAGTGGTTAGCAAGAGCCCACGCCCATGTGGCGTTGAGTAGAGCTGCACAGTGTTGGTAATCTAGCGTGTCTTTACCAGCGATGGTAAGTGGTGCACTGAGTTAGTGGCACCAAAAGCAACAAGGAGCCACATGTAGGTATCCAAATACCGGTCGGTAACGGCCAGAAATACTGATTTTCGGCCATTACCAACCGGTATTTGGATACTGTGATGTAGGGCATCTTAAAATACAGATTCGGAAATTTTACCGAATCAGTAAATTTACTGAATCAATAACATTACCGATTCGGTAAAATTACTGAATCTGTATTTTGAGATGTAGGTGGCACTGTAACCAGTGCCACAGGGCTTTAAGGATTCATTATTTACCATCAACTATTAGTTGGTGGTAAATAACGAATACCTGTGAATATGCAAATCTGTGCATGTACACTTGTGCCATGTGGCACACATACATGCCCTAAGGGCACACAAGCCCTAATCAGGAGTGCAACAGGGTGTCAAAGTGACACCCTGCCACCCTTGTATTATTCGGTATTTACCGAATCGGTAATTACCGATTCGGTAATTGACATGAATGGCAATTACTGAATCGGTAAATACCGATTCGGTAATTACCGAATCTTACTGATTCTGTAAAAAGTACCAAAAATTTACCTACATCAGATTTACCGATTCTAAAATACTGAATCGGTAAAATTCGGTATTTTAGAATCGGTAAAAATGATTTACCTACATCTAGCCCAACGTTCTGTGGAGCCTGCGATGATGTGTGCTCCGGCCTAGCCACACTGGTAGCAATGTATTTTGCCTACTGAATTCTGTCTTAATAAGGCTACGTGGCGATGATTTATGGTGCACTGAGTTAGTAGTACCTTTGGCGCTTAGCGTGTACGTACCCTGCGATGATGCGTGGTCGAGGGGGCCACAGTATTTGGACTAATATCTTTTGTCTTTTGAATTCTGCATCAATTCGATTTAAAAGTGATAGTATGCCTCATGGCTGACATAACACTGTTCACTCTTCTTTGCGATCATTTATGGTGCACTGAGTTAATAGTATCTTTGGCGCTGAGCTTGTACATACCCTGCAATAATGCATGGTCCCAGGGGGTCGCATTCGGACCAATGTCTTTTGTCTGTTGAATTCTGCCTGAATGCGGCCATGTGGCGATGACTTATGGTGCACTGAGCTAGTAGTACCTTTGCCACTGAGCGTGTACAAAACCTGCAATGATGCGAGGTCCGGGCAGGCCGCACTGGGAGCAATGATTTTTGCCTAGTGAATTCTGTCTTAATAAGGCCACGTGGAGATGACTTGAAGTGCAGTGAGTTAGTGGTACCTGAAGAACTCAGCGTGTGCACCCTGTGAAGAGTCGTGGTTCGGGCGTGTCGCACTGGTACAATGTCTCTTGCCTACTGGAATGCGTCATGTTCAATCACCATTCCACCTGAATCGTGAGCCCTCACAATGTAGATCGAAGGCAGTTGTCAGCACAGACATTGAGGAATTTTTTTGTCACAACCAATAACAAAATCTGAAGACATATAGTACAATTGTCTCTGCATTAAAAAAAGCAAGGCTGAATTTCATGCTGTCTGTAGTGTAGATCCAAAGCTGAATTCAAGTTGTAAACCCTGCTGTCCGCAGTGTACATCGAAGGCAGTAGTCAGCACAGATATCGACGAATGCATTTTGTCACTTATTTTAACAAAATCTGAAGATATACAGTACAATTGTCTCTGCATTAAATAAATCAAAGCTGAATTCGCTACTGTCCATAGTGTAGATGCAAAGCTGAATTCAAGTTGTGAACCCTGCTATCCGCAGTGTAGATCGAAGGCAGTAGTCGACACAGACATCGAAGAATAGTTTTTGTCACATCCTTTAACAAAATCTGAAGACATATAGTACAATTGTCTCTGCACTAAAATAGCAAGGCTAAATTCAATGCTGTCCGTAGTGTAGATCCAAAGCTAAATTCAAGTTGAGAGCCCTGCTGTCGGCAGTGTAGATCGAAGGCAGTAGTCAGAACAGACATCGAGGAATGCTTTTTGTCACATCCTTTAACAAAATCTGAAGACATATAGTACAATTGTCTCTGCATTAAAAAAAGCAAGGCTGAATTCCCTACTGTCTGTAGCGTAGATGGACAGATGAATTCAAGTTGTGAACCCTGCGGTCTGCAGTGTAGATCGAAGGCAGTAGTCAACACAGACATCGAGGAATGCGTTCTGTCACATCCTTTAACAAAATCTGAAGACATATAGTACAATTTTCTCTGCATTAAATATAGCAAGGCTAAATTCAATGCTGTCCGTAGTGTAGATCCAAAGCTGAATTCAAGTTGTGAACTCTGCTGTCCACAGTGTAGATCGAAGGCAGTAGTCAGGACAGACATCGAGGAATGCTTTTTGTCACATCCTTTTTACAAAATCTGAAGACATATAGTAAAATTGTCTCTGCATTAAATAACGCTAGGCTGAATTTCATGCTGTCCGTAGTGTAGATCCAAATCTGAATTCAAGTTTTGAACCCTGCTGTCCGCAGTGTAGATGGAAGGCAGTAGTTGATACAGACATAAGTCTGCGGTGCTGTGGCGCTGAGTTTGCAATGGGCCTCTGTCGAGGAGGCACATGCTCATGGCGGCAGCCATGTGGCAGGGTGAGGACCTTCGCTGTGGCAGAGTCTTTTGTCGTTGCACCAGCCCACTCCGCTACTGCTTCAAGAGAGGAGGGGACAAAACAGCAAAATTACCAAGATATTCCCCAGTGTCTGAGATAATATGGTTCTGTCCACTGTGCAGTACACTACACGTATCAATACTATATCTACACATGGAAAAGTTTTTGGTTTGTATAGTGAGTTGTGTATAGCATACCACCAGTAGTCTTGGGATTGTGTAAACTATTGTTGATGTGTGAGTTCCCTCCCTTATACATAGTTGGTTGCCACATCTCTGAAAATTCAGCTAGTGTGTTGTTGTGGGGATACATTATTTTGGGAAGGTTTGTTGTCCTGTTTTGCGCAGGCTCTGAGATAGTAAGGGGAGAAGGGTCGGGGTGGATGTAATGGTGGTGGCGCTGGGTGTTGTGATTTTGTTGGGTGTCGGAGGTGCACAATTAGTACCTCTATCACATATTCGTCTTTAAATATGGGTGTAAGTTAGATCTAAATCACGCAATACATAGTCGACCTCCTTACACCAGTTAAATGTTGATGTTAATTTGTTAGTGGTAAGCGGAGCTATCGCCTTTTTTGTTAGGTAACATTTCAGATTTGGCTTGTTATTGAAAATATGGGGAAGTAGTGTTTTCTTCTACGGAAATGCCTAGTTTGTATATCATTAACGTTAGATGTGGTTCTGTTTGTGGTGATTTTGTTGGGGGAAGGAATCAATTGAAGAGTGGTGATATTTGTAGATATTACTAGGTTGAGAATGGGATGATAATTAAAAAAGATAGAAAAAAAACAGATATGCTTATTTAACATTATAATCAGAAATTAGCATTTAAAAAACCTTTGACATTCACTGAAAAAACCATAGGTTTCCGATATGTTATAGTTAGGAATTAGCATTTAAAAAACCTTAGAAATTCACTAAAAAACATAGGTTTCAGGGGTGTTATAGTTAGCTGGACATTTTACTCATACAAAACCATTGAAATTCCTCAGTCATAGTTAGTTGTACTAACTGTAACTCGCATGCCCGCAATCCACTGCTGATGATGTCACATATTACATCATTCATGACATAGTTAGTGACCTCACTGATGACATCTCAAAAGACATCACTGATGACATCATCCATGTGACAATCTGATACACCTGATAATCCACTAGTATAACTTTCCATCACTCACTAAAAAATATTGAGAACCATTTTTAAAAGAATGACACACCAACATAACTTTCTTAAAACCCGCTCACGGCTTTGTAGATCTACACACACATCTAAACACTTATGTATACATTTACTCATACATGCTGACAAAGATCAATATAACACTATTAAATATACTTATAGACTTATATTGACATTACCCACCAGCACATATGTTATTTCTTTATTTAGTCATTTACTCACTTATGCAAATAATTCATTATACTTACATTTACTCAGCTACACACTCTTACAAACACCACTTTATTTATTCATACAGATACTAGCTCATACTTATTTTGTTATAAAATCAGTATTACAAGTATACAGTTTTCCATACAGTCACTCAGACAATGTCTGAATGTTATGTATACTTATTTATGTAGAACAACTCTCACATACACTGTGTTTATATTTCTACTCTCTTGGACATGTATCATTGAGAAATGTATTTAATTATCAACACACCCATAAAGAGACTCACTCACCCAAACAACTGTTTCCACATACAGTCTTAACCTCATATATCTACTAAATCAACTATTTACACATCTTTGAACAGTCAAACACACCTCCCACCCAACCACACACACATTTACTATCCCATACAAATACTCACTTAACTAATTATTAACTAATATAAAGTTTACATAGCTAGCAATCAACGTATGCAATAGTTTACACAACAAGAGACAGAGTGATACAGATATTCACAGAGTTAAATCACTATTCCTTATACTTAGTGAGACACTTTAAATTAGTGACTTAGACAGTCAACTCAAGTGCTGCTAAATTCTCCATCCAGTCACTTATACATTCACTCAGTCTTCAATGCAGATTCCTATGTATATAATATTTATTTAAGTATGGAAGCAAACCACATTCACTGCAAGATGTAATCAGTGATGTCATCAGTGATGTCATTTGAGATATCATCAGTGATGTCACTGAATACGTCATGAATGATGTAATATGTGGCATCATCAGCAGTGGATTGCGGGCATGCGAGTTACAGTTAGTACAACTAACTATAACTGAGGAATTTCAATGGTTTTATATGAGTGAAATGTCCAGCTAACTATAACACCCCGGAAACCTATGTTTTTTTAGTGAATTTCTAAGGTTTTTTAAATGTTAATTCCTAACTATAACATATCTGAAACCTATGTTTTTTTCAATATATAAATATATATATATATATATATATATATATATCTATATCTATATATATATAGATATATATATATATATGTATATATATATATATATATATGTATATATATATATATTGTTGCGTGCTTATCTAGGATCCTGATCGATACTGTGACCTTATGCCCCTATTCGGCTATAAATCCATTTATTCCCTATATTGGCATAACCGTTCAAGTGCGATATTCAGAAACTCATCTCTGGCCTCACACAAACAGAGCCACATTCCAGAGTAGTTTTCTCTGCCACTTCCTTTGCAACCAATTAGTGCAATGACAGAGCAGAAGTCACTATCTGAGATTCCTAGATTAACACTCCGAGTTCTTCAACAAGATAAAAACTCAGCAAACCTGGAAATCCCCGCTTGCTGTGTTTTGATTAGTAATAGAACTCTAATGAGCAACTATTAGCTATCACATACCATAGCTGCTATCGCTACTGCTATCGCTGCTAACTGGCGAACGATGGTGTGGTGAAACTAGGAGCTGAACAGCCGTCCCTCTGCAAGAGCCCAGCAGATGCAAGCTGTCCGCGGACGCTGTCCCCCCTCCTTCTCCTCCTCGACGCGCTGAAGAAGAGACGCTGCCTTTCTCCTGCCGAGAAATCCAGCTCCAGCGTTTCTGGTCTACCCTTGCGGGTGACTGGGATACCCAGTTTCCCTGAAGGAGATACCAGACCTCCATCATTCTATTCAGAGGTATGGTGTTGACTAAACCCTTAGTGAGAATTCTTGAAGCAAACCTTGGCAAAACCAACTTAACTTAAAGCTACTTACTTACTCCCCTCCCAAGTATTAGGCTTAGGTCAGGTACACTGGAGTAGGCGTAGTTAGAAGCACCAGTTGAGTATTTTAGCCTAATGTATACATGAATGTATATATGTTTTATTACTTTTAAACCATTGTATGGCTAAGAAACCATATCAATGCTTTTACAGTATTATTTCGCAATACTTATCTTACTGTGCGTACTTTTTATCATAACAAGTCTTGCAATTGTGGCAATTCATTTCTCTTGTACGAGAAGAAAGACTGTTCAATAAATGTTAACCCTTTATTGACAAACGCTCGTCTCTCTATTCTCTACATATTGTGAAAGTAATCTGCACTAACCTGACTGAGTAAAATAACTGTCTATTGTTTCACACGACCCTAGAGATTGACTCTTAATCTGAGGAGAAAAGTTGTCATGTTGCACGGTTGTTGGAAAACTGAATCCCTTCTTGTCTGTGCCAGGGAAGCTGATCACTTCCTATTTCAGTTAAGAAAGTTTCCAGTGACCTCTGAGCTAGTTGGTAACAAACCCAATTAAGTTTAGCATAGTCAGTAGAGGCCTGGAAGATCCGCACTTCTACGTCGATACTACTGTTTATGTTATTCCAATGCGCAGGGCCTAGTGGGAAACTAGGAACTACTCTACATGGCACCCAACGTTTGGTAAGGCGATAAACTAATGCAAGACGTTAGAGTAACTCAGTCGTGCATTTTTCACACAGACCCCTTTCTCCCGTAAATACTCCAATAGACGTCTGGAGTGGGTGAAAGGTTAAAATCCGCCCGAACTCAGTAGGAAGAGATTCCTATGTAAAGCTCTGGTTTATTCAACGTTGAAGGATACAGTGTTCCAAAATATTGTGCACCTAATCTTTGTCTCCTTGGAGACCTACTCTGCATAACCTGCATTTATACAATGCCAGGAGAAAACGGAACCACTGGGGCCGCAGCAGATGCGACTCAGCAGGGTCCCGAACACACTGACCCGGATGCAATTATCATCCCGGTCCACTTAAGAAAATCTATAACTTTAAAACTTATAGAGAACGGACTGACACCACAAGGTGGTACAGTAATTTTCGTGATAGAGGCTCACGAATATCGGCAGACAGAGGTATTCTATTCATGGATAAACTTTCCAGCGGCAAACGCTAGAACAAAAGAGTTTCACTATTACAAAATCGAGGAACCTCCGGAAGAGTACGCTCCTTTCGAGGAGACTGAAATCCCACTAAAATTCCAAGAGCACCTGCTCTGGTTTAATGGCGCCCTAAAACACAATGATCATATTACCAGGCTCGGTCCACTAGGTAGACCAGGAGCAACGTGGCCGGTTCTAGCCAGCTACACACCACATCCGGACATTGCAAAAATGTCTAGGGAAGAGCTGTTAGTACAGCTAAAAACACTTATAAAAATACATAGGCAATTAGTCCAATATGTAATGCGGACTGCAACAGTCCAACCAGCTGTTAATGTACCACAGCTGACCCCTCATCAGGGGAACACTAATAAAATGACACCACAGAACATACAGTCATGTCTTGGTAAAACACCCGTAAAACGGGAATAAATTCCTTTCTGGTTAGCACAGAAAATCACTCAAATAGAGGCAGTATTTCCTGATACTACCCCTATATAGAAACACAGAATCTTGACAATCTGCCTTCCTATGGGAATCGCACCACACGTGCAGGACTGTGACACTTGGGGTACAGTCTTTGCTTCCATTTACACAAAAACACACGGTGTTCCGTCTATGGCTAAAACAGATTCAGAATGAATACGGTCCAGAGCCCGCTTTAAATCTTGGTATGAAATTACTGAAAGACTTCAAGCAGGTCTCGGCTATATTATTAGCCAACATAAAAGGAGAAGCAGCATCTGTGGCGATCCGCCAGAAGTTGAAGGAAACAGATATAACAGAGCAGCCAGTTGAGCTTGCCAGAATCATAGAGAAATGCTATGAAGAATTAGGTAGAGACAGCTTGGGTGGAAAACCAATAAAGCCCCAACTGCTCGAAAATCCTAAAAAATTATTTATTAAAAATAATTTAAATACTCCTAAAAAAGGGGGCGTGGCTGGAGGCCGAACATGGCGGCAGCATAGAGGACTAGCTCCGGCGGGGAAGCAACCTCTCCATCTATCCGCACGATAATCCGTGACTATTTGTTACCTCCAACGGCAGCACCGAACGCCCGGGACCGGGCGGGACTGGCGGCAGGTTCCCAGACGAAAATCGCGCATTGGATGACGGAGTTATCGTCGAATGTTGAATCGACCGGAGCACAGGCCCACCTCCGGGCCCTCAAGTGATCGCTGAGACCGACCGGAAGTGCAGCCTGCTCAGTTGCTGCAGACAGGAAGTGGTCGGTGCAAGAGGCCCACACCCAGTGACGGTCCTGCTCCGCGTCACTCGGCCGGCTATATCCAGCGAAGACTCATTGGAAGGGTGGCCGTACTTTCTTAAGACTGTCATCTGAACTTTGCCCGACAGTCTGCCCTGCGGGGACCATCAAGGCGTCTCGCTTTTAGCAACGGAAGCCCCCTCCATCTTGAACTGAGATCAGCGTAGTGATTGCGCATTTACTCGATACCCCACCGGACCGACGAACTGTATTCCCTCCGCGATCGAACGATGGCCGGGAAAGGTGTGAAAGGCGGCACAACCCAGACTCGTATCGACCGCTTCACAAACGATAGGACCGCTTCCCCTCCGGCGGAGGGAAGAACTCCCCCCGTAAAACCAGGCGAGTCTGGGGGACCGAAGAAGGCGACGCTGGATGATGTTATGAAGGCTCTCACACAGGTCCAAACAACGGTGGGCTCTATCTCGACCGAAATCACCCTTATCCGCGCTGACTTTCACAAGATGGCCGAAAAGGTAGGCTCTCTAGAGCTTGTCACGAAATCGCTGGTGGAGGATGTTTCGGAACTGCAGACGGCCATGGAAGCGGTCATGGCGGAAAACAAGCTCCTTAAGGACAAGCTCGACGACCAGGAGGGCCGCTCCAGGCGGAACAATGTACGCATTCTTGGCGTTCCGGAGTCTGAAGGTGTGAGGGCTACGGATCTATACGTGGAGGAACTCATCAAGACTCATCTTCAACCCAAAGGCCTGTCGACCTTCTTTTCTGTGGAGCGAGCCCACAGGGTCCCGGGAGGGCAACCAAAACCAGGGGCCGCGCCGCGGCCAATCCTAGCGAGACTGTTTAACTACCGCGACCGGGACATCATCCTACAGGCGGCACGTGTCTCGCCACCGGTGAAAATCCTCAACTCAACGGTGGCATTTTTCCCGGACTACACGGCGGAGGTGGCCAGGCGGCGAAAAACATTCTTGGATGTTAAAAAGGAACTTAGGAAACGTGAACTCCCTTATTCTATGATCTTCCCAGCCAGGCTTCGGGTGGTGGCGGAGAACAGGACATGGTTTTTTGACGACCCAAGCACTGCGCGAGACTGGCTGGACGGCTGGCGTCCTGCTTCTCACTCTCGCCGCCCTGGACGGACTAAGAACGACTCGCCTCACTCTGATCGCACCGCTGCAGGAGCCGAGGGTACGAACAGTGGCAGAAGCTCTCCGGTACGAGATGAGGCTACTCTAAGTCAGGAGGTGGACCCTTGAACACATGTATGTGCTATTGAAGTTTGGAACTGTGGCGGGAACCGCCAAGGACACTGGGCCGAGGGCCTCCGTGGAGGGTATGAGGGGTCGCTAATTCCGGAGTGCTCCTCACCCCCAACGAGCAAGTAACTGTGTGTTTTCTTTGGGGTGGGTTTAAGCACTCTGCTAAATTGGGGTGGCGGGCAGTTTGGAGTCCGTGTAGCAGGGAAGCAGGGAGGGTGGGGATGTTGGGTGTGGGGGGTTATGTTGGTTGATTGGTTTGAACTGTTTGGCTCTACTTCTCATTTTGAAAATGCTAGTAGTCACATATGACCGTATTCCTGACACCGGGTATATTGCCTCTGATCCTCGAACACTGAATCGGCGCAAACACACGCTTCGTTGCACGGGGTTGGGGAATTCCCTACTTGAAATGGCTCCGTCCCACCCTCTAGGACACCCAATTGCACGCTTGATCACAATATGGCGGATCCCCCACAACCTGCTGTAGTAACGCATGACACTGGGGTGGGGGCGGTACCACCGCTGCGGGTAGTGTCCTGGAATGTTCGGGGGTTAGGAGATAAAGTGAAGAGAGGGCTGGTCTTGCAATGTATTAAAAGACTGAACTGTGATATCGCCCTCCTCCAGGAGACACACTTAGTGGGGGTGGCCACCAAAGCCCTGGATAGGAGAGGATACCGCATGTTAATACACTCGGACTTTACTTCGGGGTCCCGGGGGACGGGTGTCTGGGTGAAGAGGGCGTCACGATTCATACATCACTCCACGAAAGCGGACAAACATGGCCGCTTCGCGGCGGTGTGTGGGCAATGGGAGGGCGTGCCCATTAACGTGGTGTCTGTGTACATCCCACCAGCGCTACATTCATCGGCACTTCCGGACTTGGGCAAATTTCTTTTGGAACTCCCGGAAGGGGATCTGTTAGTGGGTGGAGACTTCAATGCATTGGCTGATACTCATATGGACAGGTTCCCGGCTCGCTCCCTCCCTACTGGCCCAACGAAATTCAGGGACTTCTTGGAGGCACAGGGTCTGGTAGACATTTGGAGACAACTTCACCCTACTGATCGCCATTATTCGTACTATTCCTCCACCCATGCTTGCCTGTCACGCATAGATTACTTTCTCACACTGGGGGGCGGCAGACTCACTTTTGACAAAGTACAGATTGCGCCACGGGGCATTTCAGACCATTCTCCCTTGATCGCTACACTGTCCTGTTCGGCCACGGCTCGCACACGTCTCTATCCCATTTACCCTGGTTATCTCAAAATTCCCCCGATCCGCAAATCCTTCAAACCTGCCACTAAACATTATTTCCAGGAGAACTCCGGGTCGGTGTCCTCACCGACGATTCTCTGGGAAGCATACAAGACGGTACTAAGGGGCCAGGCCATTGCGACCATAACCGATCATAAACGCAAACAAAAACTAGAACTGGTAGAACTGGAACTGCAGTTGGAACAGGCTAATGTGACTCATATGACCACACCGTCAGAGACCACTCGACACGCGCTGACTCTCTGCCAGCAAAAACATGACGATCTTCTCCGCCGAAGGGTGTTAGAGCGTATAGAATCGACAGCATGCAGAGTATATGATGTGGGCGACAAAGCCAACAAATTGCTGGCTTGGTTGGACAAAAAGCGGGACGGAGGCAGGCACATTCTGCAGTTACGGGACCAAATGGGGACGTATCACACGCACCCTCTTAAGATCGTAGACCTCCTGGCAGACCACTTCCAAGGGGTGTACACCCCAGAGGTGGTGGTCACGGCTGAAAGGGCGGAACTGGCACTTCAAGATGTAGAAGTGGAGGTGTTAACGCCGGAGGCGCAAACTGAGTTAGAAGCGGATCTCACGGTAGAGGAACTCCGTATGGCGATAGGCGCACTGCACACGGGCAGAGCACTGGGCCCCAATGGGATACCAATCGAATGGTTCCAAACGATGTCAGACACACTAGGCCCACCATTGTTGGCCATGTTCGAGAACTGCCGTGGGACCAGAACGCTACCCTTGGACCAGCGCTTGGCAACGATAGTAGCTATCCCAAAACCTGATAAACCTCCAGAGTGTTGTACATCCTATCGCCCGATCTCGCTCATCAATGCAGAGGCGAAGATCCTGGCGAAGGTCATTGCTAATAGATTGACCCCACACCTATCCCAGCTGATCCACCCAGACCAGTCCGGCTTTATGCCGCACAGGAGTACGGCACTAAATCTCCGTAGAGTGCACGGCGCGTTGGCACGAGCGCACTCCTTGACAGAACCGGCGGCCATCTTGTCACTGGACGCCAGGATGGCCTTCGATATGGTAGAGTGGCAGTACCTGTTCGCAGTTCTGCATCGGATGGGCTTCGGACCGAAGTTTCTATCATGGATCCGATTACTCTACACAGGCCCAATAGCCCATGTGGCGGCCAATGGCCATATCTCCCGAGCGATCTCTTTAGCGCGTGGGACTCGCCAGGGCTGCCCCTTATCCCCGTTGCTGTTCGCATTGGTCCTTGAACCCCTTGCGATCATTCTCAGAACGACACCACTGTTGAAGGGCATCAGATGGACGGAGACCTGGGAAGATAGAATATCATTGTATGCGGATGATATGTTGGTGTACGTGTCAGCCCCCGAACTGAGTGTTCCGATTTTATTGGCACTCTGCGACAAACACGGTGCGGCCTCTGGTTACACAATCAACTGGACGAAATTGGTCCTTTATGTTTTGAAGGGCCCTCGGCCAGTCCTCCCTGAACACTGTCCGTTGGTGGTGACCGATGTTTCCTTCAAATATTTGGGCATCCATGTCACTAGCGATACGGCCGTCTTTACCGACCGGAACCTGGCGCCCCCCCTCCTCCGTCTGAAGGCAGACGTGAGACACTGGCCGTCCCTGCCACTCACACTCTTAGGCCGCGCTGCACTGTTTAAAATGATGGCGCTCCCGCGCCTCCTATACATCTTTGAAAATACGCCAGCTGTGATCCCGCCCTCCTACTTGCAGAAAATCACCGCAGTTGTCACCACTCTGCTTTGGGGTGAGCGTCCCCCGAGAATAGCTCACCTCAAGCTTAACCGCGGCTGGTACGAAGGTGGAATTGCGCTACCGAATGTGCAGCTTTATTACTGGGCATCCCAACTCAAGGTACTCAACCAGTGGATCCATGCATCACACGCCGACCCGGCATACATGGCGGACAGGGCCCAACTGGGAACACAAAGTCTCCTGGCCCCCCTCTATAACCCAAGTCTCCTTAAGGACCTGATTGGCCCCACTAAACACACAGTTACCTTATGGTACAGGGCACTCACCAAGCTACAGTGGAAGGGAATCATTACAAAGCTTACCCCGCTTTGGGATACCAAAAAACTGGGCTGCCTAAGGACCAGTAAAGGGTTCACCCAGTGGGACAATATAGGCATCTCTACGGTGGGAGATCTCTGGACGTCCACAGGGGTGGTTCCATTCGAGCAACTTCAACAACAATATGCCCTGGGCCCCACAGAAACGTACAGATATATCCAAATCAGACACGCTCTCCTGGCGGTGTTGGAACCGGGAACCACAGTCCCGGAATCCCCCCCCCTAGAAGACCGGCTCCTCACGGACTTCATGCAAACAAGGGCCACCTCGCTCACATATCGTAAATTGCTAAATAATCTCCCAGACCCCCTACAGAAACTGTGAGAAAAATGGGAGGATGAGTTGGGTGCTATGGATGAGACGGATTGGAATGCTGCAATGGCGTCCCCGAGAGAGGCTGGGGTTTCGGCCAGGTTCAGGCTCATACAGTTAAAAATACTACACAGAACGTACTATACGAGGACCACCCTACACAAAATGCACAGGGCTGACTCCCCTCGTTGTCTTAGGGAATGTGGGGAGGATGGCACATTATTGCACACACTATGGGGCTGCCCTCTCATTGCCAGATACTGGCAGCAGGTCATGCGCACAATCTCACAGGCCCTTGATACCTCCCTCACACCCGAACCGCGCCTTTGTCTCCTGAATATATGGGAGGGCACTGATCTTAACCTCAGACAACAGCAATGGGTTACAATTGGAACAATGGTGGCGTAGCGTGATGTGGCGCAGAGATGGGGGGTAGCGGAGCTACCTACTTTGGCGCTATGGTGTAAAAACATGGACAAATTGATGATAACTGAAAGAACTGTCTACAAACTCAGAGCGAACCCAAAGAAGTGGAACAAGGTGTGGGAGGCTTGGAATAGGTACAGAGGGGACCTGTGTGACCCGCTGCAGGAGGATGAAGACGAGGATTCAGAGGATGAGGAGGGAATGATTGATTAACCTGTGGGTCACTGCGGGGTAGGACTAGAAATGTACTCTTATAGTTGGAAATTCAGCTCACGCTATGCGGGGGGGTGAAGGGGGTAGGCCTGGGGTTGGGGGTCGGCGTGTTCTACTAGTATCTTATGTTCTATATTGCTTCATGTCTATACACTACTATTGAGCCACTATGTTTGGTTTGGTTTTGATTTTTCATAAATGGAACAAAAACAAAATGAACCTCAAAAGTAAAACTTCATGACTCCGATATTTACATCCTGATGGTCTGCCATATCATCCTCATCCTGTGCTGCCGGACCGGAGGGTTGTCGGCTGAATAGCTGTGTAGAAGTACGTGACATTCTGTTCTTATCTCCTGTCATGATTACTGTGTAATTGTACTGTTGTAACGTGGATGATGAATATCAATAAAAGTTTTACACCAAAAAAAAAAAAAAAAAAAAAAAATACTCCTAAAAAGAGCTGGGATGGAAATAAACAATCCACTCCCAAGGAAAAAGTTTTCCAGTCCAGAGGAAGGTCTCCTCGACGGAGGGAAAGAACTCCGACTCGGGAACACCAGTCTCCCCAGAGGGAGCCCTCTGAGAAAAGGTATAACCTTAGAAATAGGGATAATTTGAAAAAACCTGATAGATATCAAAGTATTGATACACCTCCCTCTCGATCTTTTTCGCAGAAATCGGAAAGAAGAGGACGGTCAGACCCAGGAGAGCACACCAAGTCCAAAGACAAGGAACCTGCTCAGAGTAAAAAATCTCAATTTCCAAAAAAGAAGTTAGCCAGTATTAGAGTAATCAACCATGCCGAGAATACTGAGGACACAGTTGAAAAACGGGGAGTGGGCATTGACAATGTTGGACAGTGCAGCAGAAATCAGTATAGCCCGCAGGATCTTGATGAGTCATCTGGAGACAGTGGACACGAATGAATACATTCAGGTTGAAACTGCCGACACCAGACTTAGCGAGCCCCATAAAATATACGAAATAACATTGCGTATAGAGGGTGATAATACTAGGAAAATAAAGAGTCTATTTTGGGATAAACTCTCAAAAGGCTATGATATTCTGTTAGCTGAAAAAGATTGGCCCCCAGAGTTTGTCAGGGAGTGCCCTCGTGGCGAAGAAGTGATTATGCCTGCCTTCTCGAATCACATTCCGATTCACAAAAAATATACTTATGCAAGGAAATGGGCAGTAGCCCAGGCAGCGGCATTATATAAAAATCATGTAGGATGGGATGAGGACTCACCTCCTCACAAAATCCAGTTAAAAAGTGAACCAACTGCCCAACATCAGTATCCCATTAAGCAAGAAGCTAAAAAACAAGTCAGGGAAATCTTAGATCAACTTGAATACCAGGGGGTGATTGAAACATGCACCTCTCAAATGAATAATCCTTTGTTTCCTGTCTCCAAGCCAGACAATTCATATCGTCTAGTTTTGGACTACAGACACCTTAATGCATGTTGTAAAACATTTGCAGTACAAAACTCGCATAGTGCAGCCCTAATGAATAACATAGTTAGGAAAAAATATAAAACAACATTAGACTTATCTAATGGTTTCTTTTGTCAAAACATTGCACCAGAAAGCAGATATTTGACCGCTTTCTCAGCATTTGGGTCGCAGAAAAAATTCTGTCGACTCCCACAGGGGTTCAAGAACAGCCCAGGACTATTCTCAGCTAGAGTAACAGAGTTACTACAAATATATGATGATGAGGCATTATCTTACATAGATTATATTTATCTCACAGACGACGACTTGGATACTCACTTGAAAAGAGTGAACACCATTATACTTGGGTTCGCAGCAGAGCGTTACAAATTCAACTTTAAAAAGTCTCGAATTGCCCATCTGACAGTACTATTTTTAGGGTCCGAATTATCAAAAGAAGGAAAAAGCCTAGCGGACAACTTCTTAGAGAAGTGCGCTGTACTCCAAGCTCCAAAAATGCTGAAGAATTTACAATCCATACTAGGTTTTCGGAATTTCGGAAGAACTTACATTCTAAATTACGCAGAGAGGGATAAACCTCTCTACGAACTAATTAAACCTGATTTTAAACAAATCAATTGGACTCAAAAACACACAGAAATTTTGAGATCACTGCAAACAGACATGTTAGCTATAAACAAAATTAGATACACGTGACAATACACGCGATCTTGTAATCCGAGTCATCCCAGGAAGATGCGGATTCACGTACCTAACCTCTAATGAGGGAGAAAAGGTACCAATTTCAATGAAATCTCACTTGTACACACAAGCAGAAAAAGCATTCAGTCTCACAGAAAGAACTGTGAAAGCAGTGCAAATTGCATTAGCAAATGAACGAGAACTAGCACACGGCAAAAGGATTAATATCCTCATAGCGGAATCCGCCTTTGAGGGTCTATTAAGCCCAGTAAACCTGCCTACAGTGTCACTGGATCCGAAATGGATACAGTGTGTAGATTCTCTAGGAGCGGAAGATGTGAGATACTATTTCGCTCCGCAATTTGAAGAACTGAATAATTTAGAATATGAAGAAGAATATCCTCTGCCAATCAAACTTCTGCCTCTCCCACAATACGCCTGTATAATCTATACAGATAGATTTGTACAGCATTTCAACGTAGAGAGCAAATCCTTCGATGCAGCCTGTGCGATTGTTAAAGGTCGTTGGCTGTGCGGTAAATTCAGACCGAAAGTAACAAAAACTGAATCATTGAGAAACTGTTCGGCTCGAAGAGCTGAAATCAGATGTTTAAAGATGGCGCTCGAAAATGCAGAACGTGAATTCCCGACACTTATCGTGTGCGATTCTCATTTTTGTGTCAACTCTTACAACAATAAATTGCAGAGGTGGATTAAAAACGATTACAAAGATGACACAGGTGCCACAATAAAGCATAAATTGCTCTGGAAACAGGTAGCTCTTTTACACAAAGAACTACAAAAGACTCACGTGATACACGCACAGAGTCTTCAACATGATGGCGTTCACGTTTCAGGGAATTCATTGGCTAATACAGCCACAGCGGAAGCAACTAAACCGGCTTCCGTAGCCACAAAAAAGCATACAGAAAAATACATAGACGGGGAAACCATGCTGGCAGTAAAAACGACCGTAAAAGGAGACTGTGCAGCACTGCCTGTGAACTATCCACTCAATTATGCATACGTAATCAATGCAAACTCCGTTCCTTTTGCTCGAATCCCTGGAGTGGGGGACAGAGTAATTCCAAACAGGAGCAGGAGGGGCTTCCTCTTACTGGAAGCACACATGGGGTTGGGTCTGAGACATCAAACAATTAAGGATTCTCTGAGATAGTTACAATCAGAGTACTGGTGGCCTGGAATGAGCATAGAGATTCAATGTTTTGCTCAAAATTGTGAAGACTGCAACAGAGATCGCAGTAATGAACAGGCCAGTGAAGTTTCAGGAACCCTGATAGACAGCATAAGGCGGTCTATCTGCGCAATCAAAGAAGAGAAGCACGTCCCATTGTACATCCTTAAGGCTAAACACACTTAAATAATGTAGCCTCCAGCGCTCGGCTGACGCTAGAACTGTTATAAGAGAGATCTGCGAGTCTATATCGGCACATACGCAATTACCACGTTCCATTCTGACCAGGGTCCTGCATTCAGCTCTCGAGCTTATAAGGAGGCCATGGCCAGCTTGGGAATTGGGTTGCGGTATTCTTCTCCGTCACACCCCGAAGGGAATAGTGTGGTAGAAAGAAAAACCGGGACATAAAGCGATCTATAACAGCGAAGGTATTAGGTTCAGGCGCTGGGTGGGTCAAACATCTAATAAGTGTCCAGACCAGTCTTAATAACTTGCCAAGAAATTCTCTAAAAGGTTTCAGCCCATACGAACTATTGTTCGGAATTAGAATGAACATTCAGGACCTCGATAGTCAGATATCAGTGGTACAAGAAAAAACAACAGACTTTGACATCAAAGATCGTTTGGCTGTTTTACAGGAACTGAATGAAACAAGAAAATCCTTAAGCAACATAAAGTTAAAGCAACAGCCATTTACCACTGACGAGGCACCACAAGCAACAGCCCCAGCAAGGCCTGTCTGGATTCCAAAGATTGGGTATCTAGTCAGAGAAAAAATCGCAGTGAAGAAGGAATTTGGGCCTTCTTACAGAAAAGCAGTACCTGTCTTGGCAGTCACCGGAACAAGATCAGTTGTACTACCGCCCCTTGCTGGTAAAAAGGAGAACAGAGTCGTGTCTATCGACCTGGTAAAACCACAAGCATGTGGCCTATAATCAACAGTAGGCCCAGTGGACTTCCAAGAAACAACAGAATACCCAAACTTGCAACAATCCAAGAGGTTCAAACTGAAAGACTAATCACATTCGATCAGCCTGCAGTGCACAGAGAAGGACTATGCAATAATGCCATGGAACTCGTGCCTCTTGAGACACAGATTGAAACAGTTCGTCAAGAAACACCAGTCTACAATAATGTGGCATCAGAAAGTGCTACCAAAAGACAGATTGAAAGAACAATCCCAACAATTGACAGAACTGCCTCTGGTTATTTCATCAACTTCGACAACTTCTCTGAAGATCAAAACGACCCCGAAGTGATACCAGAAACAAAAAAGTATTCTAAAGAAAATACAACAGGACTCCTTCAACAAATCAAAGAATTATATCTGGATTCACCGTTGATTGAGAATTGGATTATTTCAGGGGTATTCATACTCCTACTATGCCTAATTTTAGTTTTAATTTTAGGAAAGTTTATTACAATTGAATGGACACAGCAAGTCAGAAGAACATCAACCTAGTCCTGAAACCACACAGATCATCCCACGTGAAGAAAAGAGAACTGTCAACAGTAAATGTCACAGCAATTCCAATACCTGGTGGGGTAGTATGGGAGAAAACTGACTATGAGATCTATGGTCCGGTCGAAATCCTGAAGTATCCTCATCAACTGAAGGTTTCCTTAAGTGACTTTGTAAAACCTGGTACATTCTCTGATGATTGGGACTTTAACAGTATTAATGACATGATGTCTGATTTAGTAATGTCAGCTAGATTCACAGAACATGATTATTTACAAGGTTCATCTAGTTATGAGCAATTATTCTGCTACACACATTATGGTGATCATTACTTGCATAAATCTGCACAGCCTAGAAATGTTTTTAAATATAATCAATGGGAACATTGTGCTACACCACCTAAAAGCAGTTCTAAAGCATTTTTGAGAAATTCAAATACTTCTCAGGGTTTAACACCAGTGATGCAGAAACGTTTTATTACAAACTATTAGATAAAACAGGAATGAAAACAATGCTGACAAATTCTAAATTGATATATTCAGAAGCATTTTATGAAAAAATGATGACATTTGGTTTTGATTATTGGAAAAATAACATTGAAACAAAAACAATTTGGGGTACAAAAGATTGGCAGGTACAAGGCCTTGAAGCACTATTCAGAACCTGCATGATACCAGAACAAATGATGTTTTTAAATGACACAATACACCAAACATCCTGTCTTGGCCTAGCTAAGATCAAAGACCTTAAAAAACTGTCTATTCCAAAGCCAATACCTGATAATGTAACTACAGATATTGAGTTAGACGTCTCACAAATTTTACATTTTAACAGAACACATCCTGATTGGAAAAAGTGGTTAATCTGGCCTACTGACACAAACAACTGTCAAGATAGATTCCTGAATAAAACACAGGGGTTACAAATGACCAGACAAGACCCTAGATACTCCCAGAGACAACATCCAGGGATAGTAACAACATACAGTGTAGGGAAACTCTGCCTCGAATGGCTAGGAACATCCACACTGGCTGAAATTAAGCAACACTTGTCTTTACTAAAAGATGGTGCTGATTTGCGCGATTTCATTCTTGGACCACGCAAACAGCGTCAAAAGCGTTTCATAGCGACCAGTATCTATGCTGCGTACAACGAGGCTTGGAAAGTCACACAAATTGAAACAGCAGAAAAAATACGAGAAATTGATCGTATTAATTTGGAAAAATCACTTTCTGTAGTGGACAATGGGTTAATGACTCTGTCCTCCAGAATATATTCGTTGGACAATATTGTATCTTCTGCCTTTGACATAATAGACAGAGACTTGCTAATATTACAACATGGCCAATCTCAATTACGTTCTATTGTACAATTGGGCTGGACGCTGCAAAATCTTCGTTCAGGCTATGTGCCTTGGCGTTTAATAAACACAACGTCATTATTTTCCATTTTTAACCTTACTGATAAACAAATCAGTTTGGCACAGAAAGGAGCAGACTATACAATCCTGAGCATCGAAAAACTTGAGAGATTACCATTGACAATGTCAGAGAGTCCTGTCATTGAATGGATAATACACGGAATTATCACTATTCCGATAACAACTTTTCGATTTAAAAAGTGCCTTGAATACATACCTACTGGCCAGTATGAACGATTGGGTAAAGGATATGTAAAATCAGAATGGAAATTACCATACACACATTCATGCTATAGTGACAGCGACAAAAATGTATTTCTTAGTGGTGAAAACTGTAAACATTCACTAAGCGGTATACTTTTGTGCCAGGGTATTAATTTACACGGAGCCTGTGAAGGAAATTCTAACAACCTTTCATGCCACCAGCTTGTCACACCTGCAACTCAGATAGAGCCCTTCTTTATGCAACTTGCAAACGGGAGTTACATTCTTAGAACGGATCACAGATGTTGTGGCCTTGTTCCAGGGAAAAGTTATCTTGTAAGAGTAACATCCATGGTCAAATGCTGTATGCAGGCATTGTTTCCGAGCGGGCCTGTAGACACAGAGACTCCCATCTGGCCTCGTCTGAATCTTTATTCTATACGAATTGATACTTTAAGCAAAATGAAGTCTGTGCTTTTACAGACAACAGTGCCCATAACGTCATCAAAAGAGACGTATGATCTCCTAGTTGCAAGGACAGCTACGGAGGTTCATGAACTTTTATCAACAAATTGCCCCATGCATTTCGTAGAAATGCTTAGCCAACTCCTTAACATGTCTAGTGCCACAGGCATCCCAGGCATATTTAAGACGATTTTTACGGGACTGCTAACACCTTTTCAAGCAATTTTGGGAATCGTTCCTAATTTTGTCCACTCTGTTTTTGGCGGCATACCCTTATTTTTGGGACTTGTAGCAGGGATTTTATTTTTGACCATTCTGCTTCGTTATGGCAAGCCAAAGCTCAGACATAGATCCCATGGGAATGGAAGAGACAATCCTAGCAATGCGCTACCGGGACAGGATAACTAACGTCCTTGGATTGGCCAGGCTGAGAGATCTAAACATGACCTGGTTCCTTTCATTCAGACCTATATGGCAGAACTGTATCTTACCGGTACTTCGATGTATGCTATGCAGAGATGAGTGCGTGTTGGACATCTGTCTTTCATTTCCATCAGCAGTACCAATGGACGTCGATACTTTGCTCAGTCCGATAACGGCTCACGCATTGTGTTGTCCCCAGCGGCTACCAATCCTGATGACGGCATTCGTTGAGACTCCTGTGCTACGACTAAGTGGTAACAGTGGAGTGAGTGACAAAAGCAACATCACCCAGGTACGACCTTCTGTGAGCATTGCTGATCCCGACTATGATGACAGCAATCATTCTCACACCTGCCAAGTTACAGCACTATCGAATTTGGTTGAACTGTCACCTGATTTTGTAGACCAATTCTTTGAGAGCCTGTCTGATATGATGTTCTCACCCGAACAGAAATAATAACTTTGGAGAAGCTTTCCGACACACAGCGTTCCCATGAACTCTGAATTCGGCCTTCAGTTTTGAACAACAAAAACTGCTAAAAGCGTTGGAACTCTATTTCCCCGTTCAAGCATTAATTCTTTTGAATTGAACACTTTTTAATATTGACCCTTTTTTGGCACGAACAATTCTTTGCTTAGAGTAAAAACTATTCTTAGAGAACAGAAGCTTCAACTTCTATTTCTAAACACATCTAGAGACATAACAACCTTACACCAGCCTCTAGCACATGTTATTGCAATGCATTTATATGTGATGATTTATCTCGCCCTTCTTCTGTTTCAGAGATATTTCATGTGTAATTCTTTTTGCATAATCGTTCATTGATTTCATATGCAATAATTTTTGGATGATTTCTATGCTTCGAAAACGTACAGTACCTATAATTTTCACGTATTACAATATACGCCTATTTCAAATGCATTTATGTATTTTGGGGTGGGCAATGTTACACATGCATCTTATTGCTCTAGTTTTAGTAATTTGATGGACATGAACCCGTGGAGTGGGTGTTGCGTGCTTATCTAGGATCCTGATCGATACTGTGACCTTATGCCCTTATTCGGCTATAAATCCATTTATTCCCTATATTGGCATAACCGTTCAAGTGCGATATTCAGAAACTCATCTCTGGCCTCACACGAACAGAGCCACATTCCAGAATAGTTTTCTCTGCCACTTCCTTTGCAACCAATTAGTGCAATGACAGAGCAGAAGTCACTATCTGAGATTCCTAGATTAACACTCCGAGTTCTTCAACAAGATAAAAACTCAGCAAACCTGGAAATCCCCGCTTGCTGTGTTTTGATTAGTAATAGAACTCTAATGAGCAACTGATAGCTATCACTTCCTAGTGACATCTTTAATTGACGTCTTATGTCCAGCAAACTTACGTGAAACATGGCACCTTCCAGGTATAAATATTACCAACGTTGCCTTAAGCAAATGCTGTCTCGTTGCTGTCTCGTTGCTGTTGGTGAAACTGATGCTGCCAGCTATCTCGCTGCTGCTGAAAAAGCTGTCATGCTGATGATACCATAGCTGCTATCGCTACTGCTATCGCTGCTAACTGGCGAACGATGGTGTGGTGAAACTAAGAGCTGAACAGCCGTCCCTCTGCAAGAGCCCAGCAGATGCAAGCTGCCCGCGGACGCTGTCCCCCCTCCTTCTCCTCCTCGACGCGCTGAAGAAGAGACGCTGCCTTTCTCCTGCCGAGAAATCCAGCTCCAGCGTTTCTGGTCTACCCTTGCGGGTGACTGGGATACCGAGTTTCCCTGAAGGAGATACCAGACCTCCATCATTCTATTCAGAGGTATGGTGTTGACTAAACCCTTAGTGAGAATTCTTGAAGCAAACCTTGGCAAAACCAACTTAACTTAAAGCTACTTACTTACTCCCCTCCCAAGTATTAGGCTTAGTTAGAAGCACCAGTTGAGTATTTTAGCCTAATGTATATATGAATGTATATATGTTTTATTACTTTTAAACCATTGTATGGCTAAGAAACCATATCAATGCTTTTACAGTATTATTTCGCAATACTTATCTTACTGTACGTACTTTTTATCATAAAAAGTCTTGCAATTGTGGCAATTCATTTCTCTTGTACGAGAAGAAAGACTGTTCAATAAATGTTAACCCTTTATTGACAAACGCCCGTCTCTCTATTCTCTACATATTGTGAAAGTAATCTGCACTAACCTGACTGAGTAAAATAACTGTCTATTGTTTCACACGACCCTAGAGATTGACTCTTAATCTGAGGAGCAAAGTTGTCATGTTGCACGGTTGTTGGAAAACTGAATCCCTTCTTGTCTGTGCCAGGGAAGCTGATCACTTCCTATTTCAGTCAAGAAAGTTTCCAGTGACCTCTGAGCTAGTTGGTAACAAACCCAATTAAGTTTAGCATAGTCAGTAGAGGCCTGGAAGATCTGCACTTCTACGTCGATACTACTGTTTATGTTATTCCAATGCGCAGGGCCTAGTGGGAAACTAGGAACTACACTACATTATATATATATATATATATATATATATATATATATATATATATATATATATATATATATATATATATATATATATATATATATATATATATATATATATATATATATATATATATATATATATATATATATATATATATATATATATATATATAAAAAAACATATGATAAAATACAAATTACAAACTCTCACTCAGCACATGGCGATTTGGCTGCAGGGCTTAGGGTTGAGGGTGATTCTGGGTTTTGAATGGTAAGGGTATTTTCAGGGTTAAGGGTGGGTATGGGTTTAGGGGTTTTGGGTTAATAAGGCTAGAAATAAACATATATATATATATACACACTCACATATATATATATTTGTATGTAAATATATTTATATATGTCAAGCAAAAGGCTCCCAAGGGCTTTCACGCACAAGCAGGGACACAGACTTGATATATAGCTGGTTCCAAATTCTTATTTATTTGATTAATTAGAACGGTGCTGTCTCTGACATGTTTCGGACACAAGACGTTGTCCTTGATCACATGACAAACAGGTATCGGAAATGGGAATTTAAAGGAAAAGTCGTGCTGCCTGTGACGCAATCGGCACTGACAGAAATAAATAAGATACTATGCATTCCTGCATCAATGTATCCCAGTAAAGAGCAACAACTTAAAAAACATTGTATAAAATCATGCCACAATTGTAACTGTTATATATACATAAAATATGCGTACAAACACCATGGTATCGTTAAACTTCCATTACACAATTAGCGTCATTTTTTGCCTTGCTTGACTCATATTTCAGCATTCAAGTATAATTCCTTATTGCGCTGTTCTTTCCATATCGTTTGCTTTCTATCGTGCATAATTATATACATAAAGTGCCTTGTGCAAACTTCAATTTATAAATCAAATACAGTTTAGCAATGACAATTGATAAAAATATATTTAGCAATATGTTATGTCTTTTTGTGCAAAATCCAATGGGAAAGCGGCTTTTAAAATGTGCAAATACGCTGATAGTGCAGAAAATGACTTATGCAATGTGCAAATACGCAAAAAGGGCAACATATATCATGTTACAAATACCGTAGCTGCTCTATACATAAAGTGCCAGTGCCAATCTGAGTTCTGAAGCGTGAAAAGTGCAAATGTGTGTGATTTTGTTCTTGTGCAAACTGGGCAAATATAGATATAAAATGGTGGTTAAAAATGAGATCAGATGGCGGCTGCTTATAATTCTATATTCTGACGTAGATACTTGTTACAACATCAAAGGCAGGTAAGATATTTTAAGTTTTATTGTGTACACCATCACTACAGACCAACCAGTCCAGTCTCTCAGAGCACTCCAAAGAAACACCAGGGAGGTAGAGATAGAATGTTTGCGGCAATAGGAGGGAGGTATCAAGAAGGCAGGAAAGAAGGGGGAAAACAAAGAGGAAATTACCAATGATTTACAACACATCTCCCTGGGCAGGAGGAAAAACAACCACAGAAAGATAAGAGTATGGGACGGAGGAAAATCAAGGCTAA
The DNA here is from genome assembly GCF_964263255.1 of Lissotriton vulgaris. Classification (NCBI taxonomy): domain Eukaryota; kingdom Metazoa; phylum Chordata; class Amphibia; order Caudata; family Salamandridae; genus Lissotriton; species Lissotriton vulgaris. The sequence continues at coordinate 1,656,019,732 of NC_141687.1, forward strand.
GGGTAATAAGTTACAAATACCAGAACAGTATAGAAAAGTTTAACCAATATTATAGTCTTTGTGCCATAAAGGGCAACTGTTGTTCCTTGATGATCTACAAACAGGGTCAAAGTTAGTAGGCGAGGATAGGACTACTTCTCCCCCCATTTGAGGATGGTTGCATTATACCACTCTGTGCATTCCCCACGTTTGTCTATTTTCCAGGTGGAAAACATTACTTCCTATGCCTGTAATTTTGACGAGTTCAGAAAATCTGGAGTGCCTTTTCCTTCTAGCCAGTGGCAAATCTATGCGAAACCATTCTCCTGGTTTGAATGAGATTGCCTTGACATTCTTGCAATAGTCATACCTCATTTTGTATTTCTCTTGTTGGTTACAATGTTTTTTGCAATGTCTGACCTGTCTATCTTGCAGTCATGTGTCTTGTACAGCCACCCTGCTGTGAGGTTGGTTTTAGGTTTCCTTCCTTTTAGGGATACAAAAGGTGAAACATGTGTGACAGTGTTGGGTGCTGTTCTGTACGACCACATCATTTCTCGCAAGGCTTGTTTCGCAGCTATACTGGTGGCTTCTGCTCTTTGTAGACATTCTTTGATGACCCTATTCATTCGTTCTACTAAACTATTCACTCTGGGACAATACAACACAGATTTAAGGTGGGTAATTCGTAGATCAGCAAGAAAGTTTTTCATTAAGTCTGAAGTAAATTGGACCTCATTGTCCGTTACAATAGAATCCGGTATACTTTCTTCGTAGAAGATGTCTTTCAAAAATTGGATAAGAGTTTTGGTATCAATGAGGTTTACCCATTTAGTTACTACCCACCTCGAGTGATAATCTATAAGAACCAGGGTGAAACGTTCACTTGCTTGTCTGAGATTTAAAGGTCCAATAATGTCTAGCGCCAGTTTGGACCATGGACTGGTTGGAACTTGAACAGGTGACAACTGAGGTTTTCTTACTGACAGTGTTTTGTCACTTTTGGCAGACTCTATACAATTTTTGACTACATTTTCTACCATACTATCCATACCCGGCCACCAGTATTCTTCCCGTACTTTGCTTTTTGTCAAACTCCGTCCAAGGTGTCCTATGTGCGCTACCTTAATAATTTTGTCTCTCATTTCTTCAGGGGGTACAATTTTCTCTCCTCAATAGATTGTTTCATTTATTATACTTAGTTTGTATCTCACTTCCCAAAATTTGTTAACAGGTTCCGTTAATGTGTTCCTCTGGTCTGGCCACCCCTTTCTGATGAGTTCTTTTAGGGCTGCAGCCGTACAGTCAAGTCTTTCTTGGTTTTCCCATTCTTTTTTTTCCAACCCAGTTACTTTTAGGACTACTATATCATTTTCTTCTTCTTTTGTGCTGCAGTCAACATTAAGGGGAGCATGAGACAGAAAATCAGCTATCACGTTGTTTCTTCCCGGAATGTACTCAACTTTAAAATTGAATCCTTCCAGTCCTATCATCCATTTAGCTATTCTGGGTGTCAATCTGGTGGAACCTTTGGTGGTGAATACGTAGGTGAGAGGCTTGTGGTCAGCTTTAATTTTAAAAGGTAACCACCACAAAAAAAATGTAAAATGGTTAACAGCCCAAAAACAAACTTCTTTCTAATTTACTGAGTGGTGTTGTTCAGCACCTTTTAATGATCTGGAGGCAAAGGCTATTACTTGTTCCGTGTTCCCCACCTTTTGTGTAAGACTGGCTCCCAATCCTTTATTGCTGGCATCTGTGGACAGATAGGTGGTTTTGGTGGGATCAAACCTACCTAGAAAAGGAGCTTTGGTAGTGCTTGTTTTAATTTCTAAACATGCCATTTGGCAGTTTTCATTCCATTCAAATGGTTGTTTGGCTTTGAGAAGGTTACATAACGGCTCCACCTTGCTTGAATAGTTCTGAATGAATTTTGATTAATTTTCTGATAGTCCTAAAAAGGATTTCAATTCCTCTACATTGGTGGGAGCAGCCGCTTCGAGGATGGCTTCAACTAGATTCATTTTGGGTTTGATTCCTTCAATGGAAATTGTATGCCCTAGGTATTCCACTGAGTTTACTCCTATTTGGCATTTATCCTTCTTTAAGGTCAGAACTGCTTGGCTCAACTTCTGTAGTGTGTTCCTTAGTCTGTCATTTTGCTCCTGAGTTTCTCTGCCAATAATTAAGATGTCATCTTGAAAACACAGTGTTCCCTGAATGTTTTTGAGCACATGCTTCTTTGAAAAGCAGCAACAGCTGGTGCTAATCAGAAAGGCATTCGGAGATATTGGAATGCTCCTAAGGGTGTAATGAATGAGGAGAGGTGTCGACAATCAGGATGTAATTCTACTTGGTGATATGCTGATGATAAATCGAGGACACTGAAATGACTGGCATCTTTAATGAGAGTAAGGACTTTATGTATTCTCAGTAGCGGGTTCCTATCTACCCAAATATTTTTATTTAGGTTCCTAAGATCAACACAGAGTCTGACTTCCTTACTGGCAGCTTTGGACGTAATTACAATGGGAGATAACAATTGGGAACTTTCTATAGGTTCTATGACCCCCAACTCTAGTAGTCTACTTATCTCTTTCTGTAGGGGTTCATGCATTAAATGTTGGATAGGCCTCACCTTATTGGAAATGGCTGTGTCCTTAAGTTTTATGCAATGCTGGAAATCTTTGAGTAGACCTAATTTATTGGTAAAACTTCAGGAAATTCTTTGCATATAGCTTGTTCACAAACTAAACTATTTACTAAGAGAACTTGATCATAACTATTGGGATCACGTTTCATACCTAGGTCTTTTTCATGCTTCCACCCAATTAAATTGGATCCTGTTTCAGTTACATAGATCTTGCCTACTGTGCTTTTGCCCTTATATTCAATTCTCATAGTGGTCATACCTAACAGGGAAATTGGATCTCCTGCAAATCCTCTGGGTTTAATATCTGCTTCTGCGAGAGTGTTTAAATTGTTGGGAAACAACCCTTCAAACATCTTACTGTCTAGCAATGTATATGGAGAGCATGAGTCTCGAAGGCTATGACCGATTTATTGTCCAGTGTGATGGTGCATTCCAGAAAGTTAACCATGCTATCATTATCTTCTACTTGGAAAACCAATTTGGTCTCTTCAGGTGTGGATTCTGTATCTATCAAGGAGACCTTCCTTGGAGTGTTGTCATGGCATACCCTGGCTAGGTGTCCTCTCCTTCCACATTTGTGGCACGTTGCATTTCTTGCTGGACAAGAAGGGTTATTCGTTAAATGCGGTGGGCTACTGCACCTATAGCATTTAATTTCAGAATTAGTGCTCATTTGGTTTTTCTGTTTCAGTTCTTTTCCCTTTGACAATTCTTGTTTGTTGATTGCATTCACTTCATGACATTTGGACTCAGCGCTTACATTTATTTATTTTATCCACTTTGCTGTATCTTCAATACTCAAAGCGATTTCAATAGCTTGTTTCAGATTAGGGTTGTCCGTTAACAACTTTTCTTGAATTTTATGCTTGTTTGTGCATCTGACCAATTGGTCTCTAATGAGGGATTCTGTTAACCCTTCAAATGCACATGTGTTGGATAACCCTTTTAAAGCTGAAATATAAGATTTAATTTTCTCACTTTTACTTTGAGCTCTTCAAAAAAAATGGTGCCCTTCCAGAAACACATTTATCGCTTTCAACCTCTGTGTCAGGGCCTTCTAAGTTATTATAAGTCTTTCGGCCTTCTACTCCTAGATTATTCAGTAAAATGTGCTGTTTCCTGAAATTCAAAAAATGTTCTCCCCCTATCGCTATCAAGTATGATTCAGATATTACTCTCCAGTCCTTCCATAATATAGTAGGATCTCCTTCTTCATTTAGAAACGGCAGAGGCAATGCCATGTTTAGCGCAGCCATGGTGTACTATACAATGTAGGCTCCACTGAATATTTTTAGGTTTCGTCCTGGCCGTAGCAACTGCGTAGCAGTTGCTACGCCCAGGGCGAAATCTTATGTCCTAGATATGGGGCTTTGGTTCCGCCTCTGTCTTCCATTGGCTAGCTCCATAAATGGAGGCTAGCCATTGGAAGACATTAGCGTCAATCACTTTCTCCCGGTCAGAACGCGAATCGTGGGCGTTTCTGACTCTTTTTTTTAAGTCCCGCCCCTTGATGCCGTGTGTCCCGGGCCGCGCTGTGATTGGTTGCCGGCCCGGGACACCCCCGTGACGTCATTCCCCGGGCCGCGCTGTAATGATTGGCTGCCAGCCCGGGACACCCCCGTGACGTCATTCCCCGGGCCGCGCTGTGATTGGCTGCCGGCCCGGGACCTGACTTGTTGTATTCTTCGACTAGCAAGGCATCCCGAGGTCAGTCTTGAAATAATAAGCGCGGCTAATAGATCGTGAATCGTGGGTGTTTCTGACTCTTTTTTTAAGTCCCGCCCCTTGATGCCGTGTGTCCGGGGCCGCGCTGTGATTGGTTGCCGGCCCGGGACACCCCCGTGACGTCATTCCCAGGGCCACGCTGTGATGATTGGCTGCCAGCCCGGGACACCCCCGTGACGTCATTCCCCGGGCCGCGCTGTGATTGGCTGCCGGCCTGGGACCTGACTTGTTGTATTCTTCGACTAGCAAGGCATCCCGAGGTCAGTCTTGAAATAATAAGCGCGGCTAATAGATCGCCCTTTTAAAAGCCCAATTAAAGATTGTGCAACGGCTACATGCCAACAGACCAGATTCCGGTTAGACTCGATTTTTTTAAACCCAAATATTGGATTTAGTTTAGGTGTTTTCCAACTCATTGAAATTCCCTTTACTTTAATGCACGCCATTTGGAAAAATCAATTCCCCCAACTTAACTTCAAAATCTCCCTCTCGCCAGGTTTAAAATGTTGGCATGTATGGCTGCGTCTCCACTCCGAAAAGTACGTACGTTGCCTTCCCAAAAAGAACAGGTCCTGTCCCCGAGTACCCTACATACATCACAGGAATCATCAGTCAGTGATCTGAAAGGACGCTCGCCCATCTGCAGTTATACTACAGACAGATGTGCTGCATACTTACAGGCATCAGTATACACATCTTTACTAGCAATGTAGTGTGGTATATGTCTTCTATTTCTGTTGACATTTAAAAAAAGCGCGTCTCTATACTTAATACAACCGCTAACCACTCAGTGTTTACGTGTACTTTTCTGCACATAAAACAGTGATTCTCACAGGCGCGGACGGAAAAAAAACACATTAAAGCTGTGGTTAGACACCGCTCAACTCTTAATAACGAATGCGGCTGAGGGAAATTTATTAAATGCAAAGTGTAGCGTGCTTCCTAATTTCTGCCTGGGTGGCCTCGATCCAGATGGTAGTAGCACAAGGAATTTACCCCAAATATTCATTATAATTATATTGCATGGGTAACAATCGAGTATCTGAGGGGGAACTCCTTAAAGATGTGTTTGGAAATGCGTGCACTTGCAGCGTTTGAAAGGAACGTGGCATTTTTTGTGGCAAAACATGCATATTTGAACAGTAAAACAGCACATTGCCGAGGAGCTGCCAAAAAACTCCTCCTGCTGATCCGGGTTTGCGCAGGGATTCAAAAAGAGCAGTTGGGGTATCTGCTGAACGGAAGCCCCATTGGAAGCAGCAGCTGCTACGCTACGCCACCGCCGTAGAGCGCTGCTTGCAAATGGGGCAGAGGAAGGGAGTGAGAATTGAAGATGGGGACCGTGCACGGCAGACTCCCCAGCCACTGCAAACGGCGCCCCGACTGCCCCTCCCCGGGCACCGACATGCTTTTTAAAAATCTGCGAAGGGCCTAAAAAGGGCCCGCTACCTTATTCCGTTTTCTAATGTCGTTTTTTCCTGATAATTAACTGTCAAGAAGTCGCACCATTTTGCCCAGCGGAGGTGTACCCGCCCCCTTCGCTGGGGAGCCGCGCTGTATTCGCACATCTCTGTCTGCCCCCTGGGTCTCTCCCCGCCCCTCCTGCCAGCTGCACTTACGTGAGACGGCTTCTGGGTTTGCGGCAAGGCGCTAAGCTCCGTTTTCGAAACCGACAGCATTATCAGTCAAAACAATGGTTGGCGCATGCAGCAGAGCGCAGCGCCATTTGGCTTTACACACCGCAGTAGGACAGCATGGGCCACGGGCGGGATAAACAAACACTGTCCCTCCCACCCGGACACCTACCTAATTTGCCACCCCGTGTCCCATGTGCCACCTGTACAGCATGTCAGGCCGCAGGTATGCACGCTACCCACCCACACCAAAAGTAAAGTATGCACCATTGGACTTGGGTGTGCAGCATGTTGCCCTGAGTTTCACGTCATGACATCATGTGACGCATTATGGGCGTTTAGGGGGCATTTTAACTAGGCAAGGAGGAAATGTGCCAGGTGTGTCACAGGTGTGAGCTACGTATTAAAGGTAATGTTGAGTGTTTCTCTGACGCTGGTACAAAGGTCAATCAATCAGTCAAATAACTTTATTTGCATTTAGTAAATGCATAAAAGTACAAGTAGTTATCACAGTACGAATTGATCAAGGAATAATTCAAAACTGTTAAAAATTAATTGTATACATTTTTCCTTTTAAAAGATATCAACATTTATATGCATCCACATTACTGGAGCTAGCAGCTATACATTTATGAGAGGAATATTTGCAGTAATCAATTTATGATGGTAACACCCTCACGTCTGGTTTGTTCAGAATAGCCAAGCACTGGAAACCTGGCTGTGCCTGCTTCGCTGCCCCCTGGCTGTGCTTGCTTCCCTGCTCCCTCGCTGTGCTTGCTTCCCTGCCCCCCTGGCTGTGCTTGCTTCCCTGCCCCCTCGCTGTGCTTGCTTCCCTGCCCCCATGGCTGTGCTTGCTTCCCTGCCCCCTGGCTGTGCTTGCTTCCCTGCTCCCTCGCTGTGCTTGCTTCCCTGCCCCCCTGGCTGTGCTTGCTTCCCTGCCCCCTCGCTGTGCTTGCTTCCCTGCCCCCATGACTGTGCTTGCTTCCCTGCCCCCTGGCTGTGCTTGCTTCCCTGCCCCCTGGCTGTGCTTGCTTCCCTGCCTCCTGGCTGTGCTTTCTTCCCTGCCCCCTGGCTGTGCTTTTTTCCCTGCCCCCTCGCTGTGCTTGCTCTCCTGAGTGTGTGTGTGGCTCTGGGTGGGTGTGTGTGGGTGTGTGTGGCTCTGGGTGTGTGTGTGTGGCTATGGGTGTGTGTGTGTGTGTGTGGCTGTGGGTGGGTGTGTGTGTGTGGGTGGCTCTGGGTGGGTGGGTGTGTGTGTGGCTCTGGGTGGGTGTGTGGGTGGCTCTGGGTGGGTGTGTGTGGCTCTGGGTGTGTGTGGCTCTGGGTGTGTGTGTGTGGCTCTAGAGGTGTGTGTGTGTGGCTCTGGGGGTGTGTGTGTGGCTCTGGGTGTGTGTGTGTGTGTGGCTCTGGGTGTGTGCGTGTGTGTGGCTCTGGGGGTGTGTGTGTGTCTGGCTCTGGGTGTGTGTGTGTGTCTGGCTCTTGGTGTGTGTGTGTGACTGGCTCTCGGTGTGTGTGTGTGGCTGGCTCTGGGTGTGTGTGTGGCTCTGGGTGTGTGTGTGTGGTAGTAATTGCTGTCTGCTGAGCTCGTCCGTAGGGTACAACAGGTCTCACATTTGCGAGAGATTAAGCTAATGGCAATGTAAATGACAATGCCATGTATTTATCTGTTTTCAAAACCAACACATAAATACAAATTTTGTCATTTACAATGCCAATAGCTCTAACTTCTCCAAAGGCGAAACCATTGCATTGTAAATGCTTGTTTTTGGGTGGAATGAAATACTCAGAATTCAAGTATAATTGTGCTTATCAGCGTGTCACCTTGAAAAACGTATATAGAAAAATAGGCAGAATAGCGATCAAAGCACCCAGAACCGTAATAATAGCTGTGTTTATAAGTGTGCCCTCTTGAAACAATTTATAGCAAAATAGGCAGAATAGCATTAGTTGTGTCTATCAGCGTGCATTAGCATAGAGTACATCACGGACGTTGACAGGCATTGTGTGTTGAGCTGTGCCCATCAGCGTACAATTTAGGAAAATAGGCAGAATAATAATAGCTGTGCCTATAAGGGTGCAGCAAACAACATTTATAATGGTGTTGACAGACAGAAATAAGATAAGCTGTGCCCATCAGCGTGAACCAGGACTGTAATATATCTCTTGTTCTAAAGAAATGCTTCAGAGAAAATATGCATTAACTTAAACAATTCCAATTGTGTTGACAGGCAGTTTTGGATAAGCTGGGCCCATCAGCGTGCAAGTGCTGACTGAAATAATAAGCCACACGGGGCGCTCGTTCGCGACTGAGAGAGTTCCAGGATGACTGCCAGGGAATGCCGATCCAATCCCACCACAATTCCACCAATACTTATCAAATCACATTGTCTTGTTATAATATCACGTGCTGTACCTCCCAAGTGATATACATAATTGACACCTAGGTTTTAATCCTCTCACAGAAAGTTGTGTAAATCTTCTCTGATATTCAGGCCCAGGGGGGTCTTTGTGTCCAGATCGTCTATTTATCTCGAACCGAGCTGGCGCAACTTTTTCTCCCTATTGCCTCACTGTATGTTGTGTGGCACTGCATCAATAACAAAATATTATAAACAATTCAAGTTGTTATTATGAATTGCTTTAACATGCCTAGCAAACGGGTAGGCTGAGTCGGAGTTCACTATCGCACGTCAATGTTGTAAAATTCGAACATACACTTGCACTTATATATATATATGTATGTATATATATATTCACTGAAAAAACCATGGGTTATAGACCACATATAGTTAGGAATTAGCATTTACAAAACCTTATTTTACTCACACAAAACCATTGAAATTCCATATATAGTTAGTTGCACTAACTATATATCGCGCACCCGCAATCCACTGCTGATGATGTCACATAATACATCATTCATGACATGGTCAGTGACATCACTGATAACATTTCAAATGACATCACTGATGACATCACTGATGACATCTCAAATGACATCACTGATGACATCACTGATGACATCTCAAATGACATCACTGATAACATCTCAAATGACATCACTGATGACATCACTGATGACATTTCAAATGACATCACTGATGACATCTCATTTGACATCAATGGTCACATCACTGATGATATCATTCATGTGACAATACAATGCATCTCCTCACACTTTAATATAACCTCTGTTACATCCAGTGTAAAATACAGAATATAATTTTTTGAACCATTGACACACCAATACTAGTTACTACATACGCACTCACTGATTCCTATGTCTACACACACATTCACTCATTCACCCATACAATCATTCATACATACAATCACTCATCTTTACAACACTATCATATGCACTCATACACCTATACAGACACTCACACTCTGCCACTCATCCATGGAGTTACTCACACACCTAGTCAGTCCTGTAAAGAATCAATCACACTTCCATTTTCAAATCAATACAGTTAAACATAGAGTACCTTACATTTTCAAACATATACTAACACATACTTACTCTCTTATACAATCATTGATACAAGAACACATTGATCTGCACAGAGTCACACATCTCCCAGCCAGCCACACACACACTCAGTCTCCCATACAAATACTTGGACAATCAATCAATAACCCATATAGTTACTCATATAGCTACTGATCAACACATGCAGCAGTTTACAGAACAACAGACATAATGATGCACAAATTAAGACAGTTTAGTCACTAACCCATGGACTCAGTGAGACACATTTAATCACTCACTCATACAGTCAGTCACGCACCTACTAAATCCTTCATCCAGACACTTCTACATCTACTCATTCTTCAATATGTAAAACATATTTAAACTTTACAGAAACATACAGTCACTGGATGATGTCATCAGTGATGTCATCAGTGATGTCATTTGAGATGTCATCAGTGATACCATCAGTGATGTCATTTGAGATGTCATCAGTGATGTCATCAGTGATGTCACTGACCATGTCATGAATGATGTAATATGTGACATCATCAGCAGTGGATTGCGGGTGCGCGATATATAGTTAGTGCAACTAACTATATATGGAATTTCAATGGTTTTGTGTGAGTAAAATAAGGTTTTGTAAATGCTAATTCCTAACTATATATGGTCTATAACCCATGGTTTTTTCAGTGAATTTTCAAGGTTTTGTAAATGCTAATTCCTAACTATATATGGTCTATAACCTATGGTTTTTTCAGTGAATTTCAATGGTTTTTTAATAGCAAATATCAAAAGCTTTAAAATGTCAAGTACGTGGTAGGTAAAAACATTTTCGTGTTTATGCACGCTGATGTGCTTTGAACGCTGCCCCCCCCCCCCTTTTTCTTTTAGGAGTATTCTCTCTTTGCAGATAGTGAAGGGTAGGTAATGCAGGCCTTTGCCCCCATTGTAATCCGTCGTGCCTGCTTCCCTCTCCATTTGATTGATTGTTATCCAAGCATTTACTGTTTTGGAATTGGTTCTCTTTGGTTGATTCTCTATTTACAAACAAGCACAGAGTCGCAATACTCTGTTTAGTCATTGCAGATAGTGAAAAATCGTTAGAAAAAACAAAAGGAATCAAGCAAAATCAGTAGGCCACTAATGGGATCTCTTTTTGACCTCGCTAAAATAGAAACATTAGGAACAACACCTCATGAGAAATATGAAACTAGTGAGAGGAACTGAGCTCGACGCCATGATGGCTGCAAGACAGCTCAGCTCTGCCGCCCACCCCGCCCAAAACAACGACAAACCCTATGCAAATATTATAAATATATACAACACACCAGCAAAGTAACAGGGTAAAACGTTTTATTAAATAACTATTTACATGGCAGCCTGCTGCAACATCGATCCAAATGCATGCCGCCGTTCCCGGGATTTCTCCCCGACTACTCTGCGGCCTACGAGATGGAGAGGCCGGGGCGTTGACTAGGCGGGGCCCCTGGCCGCAACCACAGCGCCAACGATCGCTGCTGACGGAGGGGAGCCTTGCCGGTGAGAGCCACTGATCTGAAGAACCGCTGCCTGCGGTGCCTCCCTGAGACGCTTGACGGAGGCCCCCGAGGGGCGGTGTGGTGGCGCGAACTCGGAGGGGGGGCTTGACTCCTGCCCCCTCCCCAAGTCTTGTTGCCCTGGTGTGGCCTGAGTTCGCCCCCGACATAGGCGGCCGGCTCCCGGGGTCAGGCGGAACTGTTTGCCTTTTGGTGACTCTTCCATTCTGGACCTTGTCCCACAATCCGTTTGACCTGAAGACACGTCCTGCGGTGCCCTCGCAATGCGGCCTGGTCCCTGAATGTGTGCAGGGGGACGGTATTCCTCGCTCTGCCAGCTGAGTTGCGCCCACTCTTGCGGCCTACGACATGGAGAGGCCGGGGCGTTGACGAGGCGGGGCCTCCGGCCGCAACCACAGCACCAACGATCGCTGCTAACGGAGGGGAGCCTTGCCGGTGAGAGCCACTGATCTGAAGAACCGCTGCCTGCGGTGTCTCCCTGAACCGCTTGACGGAGGCCCCCGAGGGGCGGTGTGGTGGCGCGAACTCGGAGGGGGGGCTTGACTCCTGCCCCCTCCCCAAGTCTTGTTGCCCTGGTGTGGCCTGAGTTCGCCCCCGACATAGGCGGCCGGCTCCCGGGGTCAGGCGGAACTGTTTGCCTTTTGGTGACTCTTCCATTCTGGACCTTGTCCCACAATCCGTTTGACCTGAAGACACGTCCTGCGGTGCCCTCGCAATGCGGCCTGGTCCCTGAATGTGTGCAGGGGGACGGTATTCCTCGCTCTGCCAGCTGAGTTGCGCCCACTCTTGCGGCCTACGACATGGAGAGGCCGGGGCGTTGACTAGGCGGGGCCTCCGGCCGCAACCACAGCACCAACGATCGCTGCTAACGGAGGGGAGCCTTGCCGGTGAGAGCCACTGATCTGAAGAACCGCTGCCTGCGGTGTCTCCCTGAACCGCTTGATGGAGGCCCCCGAGGGGCGGTGTGGTGGCGCGGACTGGGAGGGGGCGCTTGGCTCCTGCCCCCTCCCCAAGTCTTGTTGCCCTGGTGTGGTCTGAGATCGCCCCCGACATAGGAGGCCGGCTCCCGGGGTCCGGCGGAACTTTTTGCCTTTTGGTGACTCTTCCATTCTGGACCTTGTCCCACAATCCGTTTGACCTGAAGACACGTCCTGCGGCCTGGTCCCTGAATGTGTGCAGGGGGGCGGTATTGATTGGATCAAGATGGCGGCTTCACACAAAGCTGACTCAAGTGTTGCTGCTGATGCTATGCAGACAAAAACTGGTTTTCAGTTTGTACATTCCGATTTTTCATTATTGATTATTGTATTAATAAAGCTTCAAAATAATGTTACCCATGATACTCGCCCATGGTGTGCATATGGACGATTTTATTGAAACTGATCCTGTTATACTTTCAATTATAAAATCAACCTTCACTGATCCTGCAACCGTTTGTCACGTTTAGTTTTTTCAATTAAATGGCTTGCTTGTTACATACTCCTATACCCCTGGCTTTTGACCCTTTCCTACGCGCGGTCTGTACTACCGCCCTCGGGCGATCTATGTAATGAACAGACTACCATTGCCGAAACACAAGGGAATGCATCTCAGAGAGATAAGTCAAGTACGTGGTAGATAAAAACATTTTCGTGTTTATGCACGCTGATGTGCTTTGAACGATGCACCCCCCCCCCTCCTCATCATTTAGATTACCACCGCCCATTGCACAAAAGCGTACCGGGCGCTCCCCACGCAAAAAAAACAATTTTTTATTTTTATTTTTTATTTTTTTTTGCCCCGCGGGGCCCTTTTAAAGCCTCCACATCAAACCTAGGGGGTCAGGGAGGATCTACTATGCCCCCTTATGGTCATTTCCCCCTTCGTTTTGGCCTCCTCTTGTCTCTCGATCCTACCGAGAGACAAGATGGCGGCCGCTCCGGACTGTTTAGAATGTTGACAGACACCGGAGAGCCAATCAGCTTCGCTTCGCAAAGTTCCGTTACGCGTCAAGTACGTGAACCGGAGCGCTACCCAGAGCGCTGTCACAGATATATATATTTTTTTGAACGTTAATTTATCAAAATCCACTGGAGCACATATATTGAGACCTAGCAAAGGCACATCGGGCTAACAGTCCCTACAATTTTGCCAAGTTTCATGCAAATCCATTCAGCCGTTCGAATACTCAGAATTCAAGTATAATTGTGCTTATCAGCGTGTCACCTTGAAAAACGTATATAGAAAAATAGGCAGAATAGCGATCAAAGCACCCAGAACCGTAATAATAGCTGTGTTTATAAGTGTGCCCTCTTGAAACAATTTATAGCAAAATAGGCAGAATAGCATTAGTTGTGTCTATCAGCGTGCATTAGCATAGAGTACATCACGGACGTTGACAGGCATTGTGTGTTGAGCTGTGCCCATCAGCGTACAATTTAGGAAAATAGGCAGAATAATAATAGCTGTGCCTATAAGGGTGCAGCAAACAACATTTATAATGGTGTTGACAGACAGAAATAAGATAAGCTGTGCCCATCAGCATGAACCAGGACTGTAATATATCTCTTGTTCTAAAGAAATGCTTCAGAGAAAATATGCATTAACTTAAACAATTCCAATTGTGTTGACAGGCAGTTTTGGATAAGCTGGGCCCATCAGCGTGCAAGTGCTGACTGAAATAATAAGCCACACGGGGCGCTCGTTCGCGACTGAGAGAGTTCCAGGATGACTGCCAGGGAATGCCGATCCAATCCCACCACAATTCCACCAATACTTATCAAATCACATTGTCTTGTTATAATATCACGTGCTGTACCTCCCAAGTGATATACATAATTGACACCTAGGTTTTAATCCTCTCACAGAAAGTTGTGTAAATCTTCTCTGATATTCAGGCCCAGGGGGGTCTTTGTGTCCAGATCGTCTATTTATCTCGAACCGAGCTGGCGCAACTTTTTCTCCCTATTGCCTCACTGTATGTTGTGTGGCACTGCATCAATAACAAAATATTATAAACAATTCAAGTTGTTATTATGAATTGCTTTAACATGCCTAGCAAACGGGTAGGCTGAGTCGGAGTTCACTATCGCACGTCAATGTTGTAAAATTCGAACATACACTTGCACTTATATATATATGTATGTATATATATATTCACTGAAAAAACCATGGGTTATAGACCACATATAGTTAGGAATTAGCATTTACAAAACCTTATTTTACTCACACAAAACCATTGAAATTCCATATATAGTTAGTTGCACTAACTATATATCGCGCACCCGCAATCCACTGCTGATGATGTCACATAATACATCATTCATGACATGGTCAGTGACATCACTGATGACATCACTGATAACATTTCAAATGACATCACTGATGACATCACTGATGACATCTCAAATGACATCACTGATGACATCACTGATGACATCTCAAATGACATCACTGATGACATCTCATTTGACATCAATGGTCACATCACTGATGATATCATTCATGTGACAATACAATGCATCTCCTCACACTTTAATATAACCTCTGTTACATCCAGTGTAAAATACAGAATATAATTTTTTGAACCATTGACACACCAATACTAGTTACTACATACGCACTCACTGATTCCTATGTCTACACACACATTCACTCATTCACCCATACAATCATTCATACATACAATCACTCATCTTTACAACACTATCATATGCACTCATACACCTATACAGACACTCACACTCTGCCACTCATCCATGGAGTTACTCACACACCTAGTCAGTCCTGTAAAGAATCAATCACACTTCCATTTTCAAATCAATACAGTTAAACATAGAGTACCTTACATTTTCAAACATATACTAACACATACTTACTCTCTTATACAATCATTGATACAAGAACACATTGATCTGCACAGAGTCACACATCTCCCAGCCAGCCACACACACACTCAGCCTCCCATACAAATACTTGGACAATCAATCAATAACCCATATAGTTACTCATATAGCTACTGATCAACACATGCAGCAGTTTACAGAACAACAGACATAATGATGCACAAATTAAGACAGTTTAGTCACTAACCCATGGACTCAGTGAGACACATTTAATCACTCACTCATACAGTCAGTCACGCACCTACTAAATCCTTCATCCAGACACTTCTACATCTACTCATTCTTCAATATGTAAAACATATTTAAACTTTACAGAAACATACAGTCACTGGATGATGTCATCAGTGATGTCATCAGTGATGTCATTTGAGATGTCATCAGTGATACCATCAGTGATGTCATTTGAGATGTCATCAGTGATGTCATCAGTGATGTCACTGACCATGTCATGAATGATGTAATATGTGACATCATCAGCAGTGGATTGCGGGTGCGCGATATATAGTTAGTGCAACTAACTATATATGGAATTTCAATGGTTTTGTGTGAGTAAAATAAGGTTTTGTAAATGCTAATTCCTAACTATATATGGTCTATAACCCATGGTTTTTTCAGTGAATTTTCAAGGTTTTGTAAATGCTAATTCCTAACTATATATGGTCTATAACCTATGGTTTTTTCAGTGAATTTCAATGGTTTTTTAATAGCAAATATCAAAAGCTTTAAAATGTCAAGTACGTGGTAGGTAAAAACATTTTCGTGTTTATGCACGCTGATGTGCTTTGAACGCTGCCCCCCCCCCCTTTTTTCTTTTAGGAGTATTCTCTCTTTGCAGATAGTGAAGGGTAGGTAATGCAGGCCTTTGCCCCCATTGTAATCCGTCGTGCCTGCTTCCCTCTCCATTTGATTGATTGTTATCCAAGCATTTACTGTTTTGGAATTGGTTCTCTTTGGTTGATTCTCTATTTACAAACAAGCACAGAGTCGCAATACTCTGTTTAGTCATTGCAGATAGTGAAAAATCGTTAGAAAAAACAAAAGGAATCAAGCAAAATCAGTAGGCCACTAATGGGATCTCTTTTTGACCTCGCTAAAATAGAAACATTAGGAACAACACCTCATGAGAAATATGAAACTAGTGAGAGGAACTGAGCTCAACGCCATGATGGCTGCAAGACAGCTCAGCTCTGCCGCCCACCCCGCCCAAAACAACGACAAACCCTATGCAAATATTATAAATATATACAACACACCAGCAAAGTAACAGGGTAAAACGTTTTATTAAATAACTATTTACATGGCAGCCTGCTGCAACATCGATCCAAATGCATGCCGCCGTTCCCGGGATTTCTCCCCGACTACTCTGCGGCCTACGAGATGGAGAGGCCGGGGCGTTGACTAGGCGGGGCCCCTGGCCGCAACCACAGCGCCAACGATCGCTGCTGACGGAGGGGAGCCTTGCCGGTGAGAGCCACTGATCTGAAGAACCGCTGCCTGCGGTGCCTCCCTGAGACGCTTGACGGAGGCCCCCGAGGGGCGGTGTGGTGGCGCGAACTCGGAGGGGGGGCTTGACTCCTGCCCCCTCCCCAAGTCTTGTTGCCCTGGTGTGGCCTGAGTTCGCCCCCGACATAGGCGGCCGGCTCCCGGGGTCAGGCGGAACTGTTTGCCTTTTGGTGACTCTTCCATTCTGGACCTTGTCCCACAATCCGTTTGACCTGAAGACACGTCCTGCGGTGCCCTCGCAATGCGGCCTGGTCCCTGAATGTGTGCAGGGGGACGGTATTCCTCGCTCTGCCAGCTGAGTTGCGCCCACTCTTGCGGCCTACGACATGGAGAGGCCGGGGCGTTGACTAGGCGGGGCCTCCGGCCGCAACCACAGCACCAACGATCGCTGCTAACGGAGGGGAGCCTTGCCGGTGAGAGCCACTGATCTGAAGAACCGCTGCCTGCGGTGTCTCCCTGAACCGCTTGATGGAGGCCCCCGAGGGGCGGTGTGGTGGCGCGGACTGGGAGGGGGCGCTTGGCTCCTCCCCCCTCCCCAAGTCTTGTTGCCCTGGTGTGGTCTGAGATCGCCCCCGACATAGGAGGCCGGCTCCCGGGGTCCGGCGGAACTTTTTGCCTTTTGGTGACTCTTCCATTCTGGACCTTGTCCCACAATCCGTTTGACCTGAAGACACGTCCTGCGGCCTGGTCCCTGAATGTGTGCAGGGGGGCGGTATTGATTGGATCAAGATGACGGCTTCACACAAAGCTGACTCAAGTGTTGCTGCTGATGCTATGCAGACAAAAACTGGTTTTCAGTTCGTACATTCCGATTTTTCATTATTGATTATTGTATTAATAAAGCTTCAAAATAATGTTACCCATGATACTCGCCCATGGTGTGCATATGGACGATTTTATTGAAACTGATCCTGTTATACTTTCAATTATAAAATCAACCTTCACTGATCCTGCAACCGTTTGTCACGTTTAGTTTTTTCAATTAAATGGCTCGCTTGTTACATACTCCTATACCCCTGGCTTTTGACCCTTTCCTACGCGCGGTCTGTACTACCGCCCTCGGGCGATCTATGTAATGAACAGACTACCATTGCCGAAACACAAGGGAATGCATCTCAGAGAGATAAGTCAAGTACGTGGTAGATAAAAACATTTTCGTGTTTATGCACGCTGATGTGCTTTGAACGATGCACCCCCCCCCCGCCTCATCATTTAGATTACCACCGCCCATTGCAGAAAAAAGCGTACCGGGCGCTCCCCACGCAAAAAAAAAATTCTTTATTTTTATTTTTTATTTTTTTTTGCCCCGCGGGGCCCTTTTAAAGCCTCCACATCAAACCTAGGGGGTCAGGGAGGATCTACTATGCCCCTTATGGTCATTTCCCCCTTCGTTTTGGCCTCCTCTTGTCTCTCGATCCTACCGAGAGACAAGATGGCGGCCGCTCCGGACTGTTTAGAATGTTGACAGACACCGGAGAGCCAATCAGCTTCGCTTCGCAAAGTTCCGTTACGCGTCAAGTACGTGAACCGGAGCGCTACCCAGAGCGCTGTCACAGATATATATATTTTTTTGAACGTTAATTTATCAAAATCCACTGGAGCACATATATTGAGACCTAGCAAAGGCACATCGGGCTAACAGTCCCTACAATTTTGCCAAGTTTCATGCAAATCCATTCAGCCGTTCGAGCTAAAAGTGAGGACAACCGCCCTATGGAAATTAACATGGGAAAAATGCGTTTTGGGACCCCCCTTTTTTCTCGGCCCCCCCTTGACAAACCCCCTCCAAATTTTCAGGGGCTGCTCAGAAACAAAATGTGCCATTTTCCTGAAAATGTCAGCCAATTCCGTCCACAAACGCCAAAGTTATTAGAAATAGAATTTTCAAAAATCCCATAGAGAAAAAATCCTAACTATATATACCTACTGGCGACCGCCAGTAGGTAATATATGTATATATATATATATATATATATATATATATATATATATATATATATATATATATATATATATATATATAATATGTTGTAAAGTAGTGCGTGGTAAAGGAATATTCATAGTAAACAAAGTCATAGTAAAGACATTCATTCTAGACACTTTCATTGTAAACACATTGTAATGGCAATCATTGGTTCCGCTGCTGTTGTAAAAATTGTTTCCTATCACCCTTCATGATCTTCTTTTTTCCCCTGTGGATGTTGAAGCCAAGTTGTGCTGATGTGGCTGCCACTTTGTCGATCTACTCTTGCATCAGCAGATGGGTATGGAAGAGTAAGGCTAGGTCATCTGCAAGTTCCAGGTCTTTGAACTGCAACCAATGTGTCCACTTGATGACATTCCTTCTCCTTGCTGTATATGTCTTCATGATCCAGTCTATGGCCAAAGGGAAGAGAAAAGAAGAGAGCAAACAACCCTGGCATACTCCTATCCTCATTTCTATGGCTTCTGTGAGCTATCCTCTATAAACTATCTTGCAGGTCATTCCCTTGTAAGAGTTCCTGAGGATTCTTATAAGTTTATCAAGCATACCGTAGTGGCGGAGGAGTTTCCAAAGAGTATCCATACCAACGCTATTGAATGCCTTCTCATAATCGATGAAGTTGACATAGGGGGGGGGTGCCATTACATCTACTGCTCAATGAGGATTTGCAGTGTTGCATTCTGGAATGCGCAGGATCTATCTTTGAAGAAGCCAGCTTGCTGGATCCAACTAAACACCGGACTTGTTTCATCATTCTATTCGGGATGACTCTGTTACAAGAGTTATCCCTATGTAGTTTGCTCTCCTTCCAGTCTGATGGCACATTTTACTCTTCCCAGATCCTTGCCAACTTGTGGTAGAGCATGCCTACTGATGTTTCAATGGTGGCCAAGCATATCAAGAAACGTTTACAGAGTTTGTAGCATGCTTGATATATTACATCCAGCAACATTGGCAACATGTTATAATGAATCTCTAAAAGTGAGCTGATCAATCTTAAGTGTCATATCAAGATGCAGAGAGGGCGCTATCTAAATCTCATCTATGGGCGAAAGCCCATTTACTGAACCACTCTAACCTAATCCTGCTATTTCCAAGTAAATCTATATCTAACTGCCAGTTATGTCTGTGTCATGTTGTGCAAGGTACATTCTGAGAGGGCCCCATATGTCTCTAGATTGGGACGGTAAATGTTGGAGGGAGGTATATATTTCTGAGTGATTACTATAGGTAGCCTGATCGTGTAACTGCTCCTTGTTACTCAGTGCAATCATTCTGCATCAGTACAGAGTGACCCTTTGTTTAGCTATTATCAGTGTCAATGCTACAAATCTATTGATCCCACTTGAAAGTAAAGTATTGCAGCTTAAGAGGGCCACTGCTAATTTCATTTCTAGTCTAGCATCTATCATGTTCAATAGTATGTGAAATATCTCACACTAGTGCCTCAGTATGACAGGCAAGACCAGGCCATATGGAAAAACCCAGCCTGACCTGTACTGCATCGTGGAAAATGGTGTAGTTGAATGGAATCTATTCTCAATTGTTTTGCAGGTGTAAACTACCCCAGGTGTAGAAACGTAACATGTAGTAGAATGTGCCTGTGATGAACTGATATTAGCTTATTTTGTGTGTAGCAATATATACATATTGCTTCTTTTATCTCTTTGTCTATGTCTCTTTTTCAGGCCTGTCTGTGGTATGTAGCGACCTCCAACCAGAGCTCCGGAAACATTGCATATAACATTGACACCCCTTTAACTGCATCTTAGGACTTTATTATCTCTGTTACTGAGACAGCTTCCTGTGGTTTTGCAGGGAATCTGGGCAATATCTTGTGTGCAGTGTGGTGGAGCCGCAAATACAAAAAGACTTTGAGAGGGGATGGATTAATGCAAAATCTAAACTGTTCCAATGATCTACATTTCTCATTGTCATATAGACTGCCCATTTCCATCAAACCTGCCTTAATTAAAGTCTGTATCATTTTGCTATTAGTAGTAAGGGTTGGGAGAGGGTATTTAGCTAATTTTGTAGATCAAAAGAGCATAGGAATGAAAGGCCAGCCCTTTATCCTAAGGTTTTCTAGGCCCAGCATGTAATTGCTGTGGGATTAACTCAGATCTAGGTCAGAAACATATGTCTCAGAAGAAGCTCGGTGCACCCACTTTGGGCACATACATGTTAAGTGACACTAGTTTTTAATACGTTGCTTGCCCACTAGAACAATGTAACTACCTTCGCAATCTGCTATATGCTGCATTAATCTGCAGTTTACATGACTGTGAATATGAGCTGTAAGAGGAGAAATATTGGGGAGCACCTCCCTTCCCAATCAGGTTGGTCGGGCATACTGGTGAGAAGTGTGTCTCCTCTAACATAGTGATGTCAATGTTGTGTTTCCCAAGATATCTTAGCCCTGCCTCACATTTTCTTTGTATTATCAACCCCCTGATATTCCAGGGGAGAAACTTCACCATTTTATTAACAGAAATCATATGCCTGGAAACTTAACTTATGGTTTTCATTTGACCAAAGTTGTTCTACAAAGAACAGTCTTTGTGAATCCCATCATACATGGCTACTGCTAACCTTTATGAACCCATCCCTTCTATCCCACCCCCTATCCACACTGATCACTCCATTAGTGCCGTAGGCCCCAACAACTTATAATCCTAACGCTCTCATGTAACTGATTGGTGATACACACTTACGGGGTCATTAGGATGTTGTGCGGATCGCCACCGCTCAGCCACTGATCCACACATCATTTTACCACAATTTACCCCAGCCATATCACTATGGCAGGGGTACTGCGGAGGACGGAAAGTCTGTCCGCCTCTTTTCCACCGGTTGGATTGCTGGGCGGGCGGAAAATAGTACATAGAGAAAGGGTCCCAGTACCGAATCCTTAGGAAAGAACACTATTAAAGAAAATAAATTTAAGAATGATACAAATAACAAAGTGCATGGATTCACTGTTATTTAATCACAATGAATCACAACAAAGAATCTTAACACATTCATTCAAATATCAATTATTTGTTCCAAAAAATGACAAAAAGAGGTGCCCCTGGATGGGAAAGGAGGGAGAGGTAGGGTCAGTGCAAAAATAAGTGAAAGGGTTGATGTGGAATTCAGGGAGAGTGACGGTCAAGACTACTCAATTCTTGAAATATATACAAATGCATTGGCTTGAACATGAAGCCACGTTTAAAACATTAAATGTTAACACAGTTTCTTCAAAGCCATCATTAAACAACCATTGTGAACATATTCACACTGCGGTCGGTGTTGGAAGGTAGAGTGGTTGTCGACCTTTCAACCCCAAATACGTTCTAGGTGACAGTATGACCTTAGCAAGGGGTCTTCTTCAGGACAAAGGGGGGTTGGGATGCAGGAGGGGCTGGGAGCTGTGACTCTCAGTTGCACGGACAATAGCTACATGGTGTTTGAGGGCGCATGGGCTCCAAAAGAGAGAAGAAACGGCCAAAGGGAATCTTGATCTTCAGAGGCGTAACAATCACTTGTTATTTAAATTCAATCGGGGCGCCGCCGGTTTTCGGTCAGCATACCATGGATTCTGAAAACATGACCTGATGAGCAGTCCACAGTCAGCGGAGTGGACGAAAAAGGCACACAATATGGTGGCGGTGCCTGATTCATATTATGATGTATGCGGTGCGTATGCCTTTCCATGGTGGAGACTCTGCCATGGAAAGGCATCCTTTAAATGGCTTTGGGGGCCCTTTGCAGGCCCCTGGGGAAGTGGGGGGTGGGGGGGGGTGGGTGGCTGCACTTGGAGGGACCCATGGTACTCCCCTTCATTGGCATGCACAAGGTGGCAGGCATCCCGCAGTGCCTGCCACGTTGTGCATACCACTGCAACAACATGCAACTTTTACAATGCAGCGGGAGCTGCTTACAGCACCGCCCACAGCAATGTAAAAGATGTGGGATGCGACCGCCAGGGTGGTAGTCACATCCTAACGGGCCCCGCGGTACCGCCACACTCTCTGGCGGTCGGTCCCGTTTTCCATTTCAGTGGCAAGTGGACAAAGTCTGCCCGCCATCATAATGGGGTCCTTAGGGTTCGGTAAAGGGTAATGTTATAGGGGCCGATTCACAGAAATAATCTGAGATAAAATCCTATACTTACTACTTTTGGTATTCACAGAAGGCATTTAGTGTTAGTAAAGTTAGGACTCCTATCTTTACTACTACTAAACTGAGCTAAATATTAAACTTACTTCTTTTGGTATTCACAGAAGGCATTTAGTATTAGTAAAGCTAGGAGTCCTAAATGCCTTTTGCGAATACCTAAAGTTGCAAAGTTAGGATTTTTGTCTCAGTTTAGTAGTAGTAAAGTTAGGAGTCCTAACTATAAAACTACTAAATGCCTTATGTGAATACCAAAAGTAGTAAATTTAGGATTTTATCTCAGATTAGTTCTGTGAATCGGCCCCTTAGTGTCTGGGGTAGATCCTGAAGCTTATTTGATATATTGTGTAGCAAAAAGTACATCATATAATGTCCATTCATTTGTCAAGAAGGAGCTTATTGAAGATAAAAATGTGTCACTTCACTGCTTTACAATAGAAGATTTTGCTGAGTTCCGTGTACGAAGTGACCAAAAAACTCTGACGCACTACGTGGAGTTCCAGAGTGTGTTTTGGCATGCTGTTCGTGTTGATTTTCAGCACTTGGTGTTTTTTCAGCATGGTGAAATCAGTGCTAACGACAACATCTGCAGCGCAATAGGGCCCTGCTTCTTTCTTGCCGCTCGAGTAGATTTTCTACCCAAGTGGCAGCTTTCTCAATGCAAATGGAAGATTTGTCAACACGGGCAGTTCCAACTATCTGCGCCTTCCCACACTGAGAGATCTGACTGTCGGCGTTGAGAAATCTCACCAGCAGGTGGATCTGCCTCGCTCGCACTCACCAACTTGACGTTGCGAGCACAACGGGGAAAAAAGCTCCACTGCAGAGTGAAGTGGAGTTTTTCTGAACTTCGCCTGCTCTGCTGAGCGCGGAGTGCGGAACACTATGCCAACTCCGATAACGGAGCAGAGTTCACCGCCCAGGCCTATCTCTCACCAGCCCTTGGTCATGATATGCAGGTGATAAATCATTCCTATATATATTATTCTGTTGGAGACTTCCAACTGCAGATTCCTCACATTGTAAATATCCCCATGAGTCAGACTATGGGTCTGAAAATGAGTTTAGCGGTCCTACAGAGGACGGTGAAATGCACAGACAAGGCGTTTATTCTTCGAGTGGTGGGCAATCCAGCCGTAATCTGACAGCAGCGGTCTGGTAGGCTCATAGAAGCACCAACCATGCAGACTGTCTCTCTGGCGAATCACTGACAAAATATCGAGAGACCTACAGATATATTTACGTAAGAATATTGACATCCTATCTACATTATGGTAAGTACAACGGAAGTGACAAGGGGCGCGTCAGAGGACTGACGCAGTGAATGATGCAGGCCTAATCAGGTGTCTTAAGCTTAAATACCAGTTTTCACCCTTGCTCAAATTGTGTGATTCTGCGGGGACGCGCAAAACAAGCATTGAAGGGAGAGGTATTGTGACAGGCTTGCTCTGGAGGGACCATCGTCCCAAAGCTCCAGGGAACTCTTCTCAGCCAGACCAGCACCTTCACTCCTAGACCACAAGTACGGCAACAATCTGGGAAGGACTCCATGTCCCAGGGTGCAATGCTCGCAACCACCTGCAGCTGTTTGCCAGGGGGAGGAGCCATCATTACTGCCGCCTTAAGCGCTGACAGTATCTCCGTGTCGTGGGATGCGCACGGGCAAAGCACGGCCAAGAGCTGGCCCATCCTTGTCTGTCATTACCAGGAAGAGGTGGGCAGGGCCACCCCCCTAGCCCCCAGGTCCAAAGATTTAATCCGGCATCAGGAACCAATTGCTAGGTACTGTGAGCCCCATCATTAATTGTCGAACCTTTCATAGTTGTACTTAATCCTCAATTAACCAACCTGTACATCTTGTGGTTGAGACGATTGGGATTATTTTAAAAAAACATAAAACCTTTGCTATTTTGTTTGGACTGATTGGACATGCTATTTGGATCCTTTTATTGTGGGACCCGAGGCAAGGTGTATGGGGAGCTACTTCTCTGACTCTCTGCTAGCGGGACATATAGGTGCATGGTGGGATCAGTATTGCATTCCTGGTTATTATAATAGTGTGTATATATATGGTTAACATGAGTAAGCGTAAGTCTAGTATAGGCAAGGGTGTGGTAGGGATATTATACGCCTTCTTACTGAGGGCAGAATCAGCCCTCATTAATGAGATAAAGCTTACTGAGCAAAGGCTATCCCTTGAGCCCCTACCTGCACAGAGCAGACTTTCTTCAACTCCTGCAATCCCTGATTCTTTGGTGGTATCAAACCATGAAGTAACCCCATCTTAGATTAGTCAGTCTCCACACATTGTCTTGGTTTCAGTGACAGATATTGTCTCCTGTTCATCGACTGACCTAGAATAAAGCCCTGTTAGACCTATAGTGACGACCAGAGGGTAGAAAGCCAAAAAAGTATTACCTGTTATTACTGTAAGTTAACCCATTGAGGGACCCCCTAGCCCCACGGTTCATATGGCGACAGGACAGCTCGCCGTTAGCACACAGGAGTGGAACTTCTGGGGCAGGCTTGAAACCATGATGACAACTTTACTGGATCCTAATCTGCAAAAAATAAGCACTGTAGAAGCCAGATTATTAAAACTGGAGGGATGGTTAGCTACAAACCCCGGGATATATTGGCAGCTAGTTCTAAGCCTAGCACAGATCATCCAAATATTATGGGGACAGGCACAGGGGTGGGTCCATCTGCTAGCTCTCTTGCAAACGGATAGGCACCCGACATAAGTAGTTGCAATAACATTACGCCTAGTAGTGTTGATATCCCAGCCTGTACTGGTCAGTCCCCCCTAAGAGCCGGTTCTTCCGTGCCGCCAAGGGTTGGGAGGTTAGAGAAAAGGGAGATACAGTCAACTAGTCTTCCAGTCATAGGCCTGCCACCAGAATCTATTCCCTAGGTAGTGGTTTTGGGGGGTGTTCCTTCTCTCCCCAGAGGGGCTAGTGAGGATTATGGGCAGCTGAAAAATAAATTAACTCATTGGTTTGCACACAACACCGTTCTGGGTGCCCGAGTGGCTGAAAACATTCTCATGGGTGGCTAAAAACATTCCCATGGCCCGTAGGGTGAGCTGGATTGGAAGTTCGCGAAAAATGGGCATGGGTGACTGTGTCATTGTAAACTTTTATAACCGAAATAGGTGTGATAGCTGGGTGAGACTTCATATCTGAGTAAGTGCGCAATTTTTTTACATGGAGACTACGAGGTTTTACCGCTCATACAATCTTCTCTCCATATTGAGAATCCAACCGGTAACCTCAAATATAGGTGACTTATTAGTTTCGTAGGAGTTTCACTACCCATACCATTTTGGCACCCCTTTTTTAGGACCACCCTTGGCATCACTCCAGTCCTATTGAATAAAGCGCGAAGCCCCTAGAAATTGGGTAAGTGCCATGACGAATATTAACAGATGGGTGGTATGAATGGCATGGTTGTATGTATGTATATGGTATGTATGGGACTGCACAACAAATGTTTTTTTTTTAACGGTGCTCCACCAGTTGCAATTGAGATTGATTCTATATGTGACATCTACCTCTGACACACGTATCAACACTCTTCTAGTGTTAGAATGCGAGTTATATCGCCACGCCATAGACCTGTCACAGTCAAATGTTTGTCACAGGTTCTCATGATGAGTGGCACGGAATGGGGGACTTTCCCCGAATGAACAGCATGCACACAAATGTTTGGCATACTACACATACTCACCCAAAAGGATGAAATATTGACTAATGATCTGTGGTCTATGCAAATGTGTTTTGCTGTTTTTTTCCCTACAGATGGAGCCTGGCAACATGCAGATACACTAATACATTTGCTTTTCACAAGGAGAAGCTACTCTTCCCTCGTATCACTGTGAGGATAGGGACTGCCCATCCTTTTATTCCCCACACATAGAGGGGGGTATTGATCTTGCCCTGAAGAAAGTCTGGGACCTTTACGGCCTTCTTGGACTGAAACATGTCGGCACTAGGGTCTTAGGACCATTAAAACCCAACAAGACCCGTTTTTAGAATGTTATCCACCCAGTCAGACCCAAGAATAAAGGGAAACTAGGGGTCTAACTGAGGTATTTTATCTTTAAAGCCTCCCCCTTCATCTATCTAAAGAGCTACCCAACATTGTGGTTGAGCCCACCCCGGCTTTTAGGGGCCGGGGTGACCCGATGATGAAAAATGACACCACTAGGGTGTGTGAGGGTAGTTTAACCCCTTCCGTGCGGGCGGAATTCCCCGCCCATGCTGACTCCGCCTTGCGCGGGCGGAGTCATGACGGAACGGTTCCGTCATCCGCACAGCTCACCCGTAGTGCATGACGGAACCGTTCCGTCAGCAGCATGGAAGGGGTTAACAACAAAAGGTTCTTTCCCCTACACGTGGTTATAGTTATCATAACCACCCACAGTTCTAAAAACAGTAAATACCAAACCCTGAGAGGTCCACTATACCTATAGGTATCTCCTGAACAGGACCCTTAATTTAATTTAGTATATAGGGAACACACCACTACATTCCGCAACTGGTTTGTCACTTTGGAATATGTTTTGTGTTAAAAAACCTTTATAACCCCTATATTGCGGGCAGGATCCTATCCAGGGACACTTGTTATGCTCCTTTCAATTCTGGATCCGTCATCGGGGCCTTACCACTGGGCTACTTTTATAAACCAGTCCCTTCTAGGGATATGTATTATAATATCCCTATGGCAGCTCCTCAAGGTGGGTGGTCAAATAGTCCAGTACCTGGGCAACAGCCTACTTACATGGTCTATTCATCTTTTGAAACAGTTGGCCAGTCTGGCGTCTGCTCTTCACTTGAATTAAGTAACAGATGTTCTGCTTTAACTGGGCTGTAGGAATGTGATTAACTAAGGATCCCTACGCCCTCTGGTAATGAGCCTGTTGTACATACTCAGTCTCCAGCAGAGGTACCTGAGAGCAGCATATGTGAGATATCCAATAATTTAATTCTTAGAACATTGCAGGGCTGGCAAATAAGCTCCAAGACCCAGTATGATTGCAATTTGTAAAGCAATTCCCTATAATTAGCTTCCGAGAAACATGGTCAGTGGATTGCGATCTATTTCTTAAAGGTTATAAGGCTTTTTTTGTCCCAGCTACTCCTTCGACGAGTGGAAGACCCAAGGGCGGTCTAGCTTTATATATATCTTTAGCGGTCGACTGTCAGATTCAGGTTGTGTCGACCACAAATCCAGGAATAATGGCACTGACAGCCAAAAATGGGGACACTAGATGGAGAATCATTCACTTTTACAAATCTGTATGGTGCCTGTAATATCACCACCCTGGGCGCATATATTAGACAGTCTTTTGGTTCTATTCTACATAACTTCATGGTTTTTTGTGATTTCAACATTCATCCTTGTGGAAACCCAATGCTATCTAGAATATCTGAGTTGGGCTGACCCCGTATGAAGGGGTTTCATTTTGAACATGATATCCAGGGGTTATTGTTGAATAATTTGATAAATGAATTGCATATGATGGCCTTGATGTCCTTAACTGCCCCGCACACTATTTCCCATGTCAACTTTTAAAGGGCATGGTAGGGGGTTGTTCATAGATTTTATTTTAATCTCCACTGCCCTACAATCCGTATTTCATGGTGTTGATATTGTGGAGAGCGAATATAGTTACCATAACCCGCTTTGTGTTCATATGCAAGGCCCATTATCAGCACGAATTGGCGAGGTAACAAGCAGGGGCTCACTAAGACCAACTGATTGCAAACGACGACTGAAGTGGTCCCAGATTTCCCCAGATACATTTCATAGTGAAGTAAATGTATCCTGTGCTCCCAAGTTAGCACTATGCACTTCTGCAGGTTCCTCTCCCAGTGAAATTATTGGCGCATATGAATCCATAGCGCGTAAAGTCGGTGAAATCTTAAGTGCCCCGGATGGTAGAACGGCTACTCCCAGCCCCAGATGGTTTGACTCCTACTGCTCTAAGGCAGCAAAAAAGCTGAAGGAAGCTCTGTCAGCCAAACCAAGAAATCAATTTGAGGTACGTGTATGCCGTAAAGAATATAAGTCAGCCTTGGTCAGTCGGAATGGTTCCCTGAAGGAGTTGGAGTGGGGGAAGCTGATTGCCTCAAGCACTCTCAGGAACAGCTCTAGATTCTGGAGTGTCGTTAATCACCCGCTTTTTGGTCAGGAAGCGGGGGGCCTTAGATTTGCAAATCACTGAGGAGGAATGGGTGCTCCATTTTAAATTTATGTTTGACAGCCCTATGGAGCACACTTGCCAAGAAGGTTGGGATACCAATGTCCCTGTAATGATTTTTGAAAAGCGTGAGGTTATGACAGGCATTGCAGGGCTATCCACCAACAAAGCTCCAGGCCCAGATGGTATTCCTCCGGACCTGTTTAAGTCTGACCCTTCATTCTGGGCTCCGGTACTGGAGGCTGTGTTTAATGCAGCTGCAAAGAACGGTTGTGCTCAGACTTGGGCCTCTTCCACCGTAGTCCCTGTTTTTAAGAAATACCCACTGTTACAGGCCAATCTCCCTCCTCGACTCAGTGGTTAAGGTTGTAGGACGTATTCTCTTGTAGAGACTATCCACATGTGTGGAGGAGCACATGATCCTGTCGGATGTCCAGTTTGGATTTCGGTCGGGATGCTCTACTGTTGCTCAGTTTCTTAATTTATCCATGTTACTGAGGAAATATACTGTTGCCCACCCGGGTACTATCTACCCTGCCTTCATGGACCTGTCCTCCGCATTTGACTGCGTCAACAGGACTAAATTATGGCAGTCCATGAGGGAAATGGGGGTGGACAACAGTATTGTAAATTTATTTGAGGATTTGCATAAGTCAACCAAGGCTAACGTCAGGTTTTCTCAGGACCTTCGGGTCACCAGGGACCTTGAGACAAAGAGGGGAGTACGGCAAGGGTGCATCCTGACTCCATTCTTGTTGCGTGGCCCCACATCTGCAAAGGGGCCTGAGCTCATAAAATTGCGCCCAGCAGGAAATGGAGTGTCAGAGTCCCTGAGTGCTCAACTAGATTTGTGAAGAAGGGCGGCAAGCGGCGTTTGGGAACCTGATCATGGAGCGAGGCTGGTGATGCACTTGGGAGCAGGGGCCCAGAAAGGAAACCGGCCCGGATGGGCCTGCCTTTGGAGAGGAGGGTGTGAGTACTATTGGGGCTCAGTGAGAGGTGGCAGCTGTGGTGGGGCACACTATTTGTGGCTTAAGGGTGCTTGCTGAGCTGTCCATTGGCCCCTGAACACTGCATCGCAGCTTTGGCCGGCGGACGCTGCAGACTTCATCTGATAACAGGGAGGCGGCCGTGCAGCCTTCAAAGGATCTGGCTGCTGTGGGATTGCTGGTGTTGGACCCCCGCATTGCTGACTGAGGGAGAGGAGATGCAGGTGTTCTCCTGCGGTTGGGGTCAGGAGTTCTTGGGGTGAGGGGTGGCAGCCGCTCCGTGAAGGATTCATCGTTGCCGCTGGAGTTGGAATGAATGATGATGTCCCAGCATGCTCCGTGAGAAGTGGCAGCCTCCACTGCCATCAGGAGCCTCCACCATCGGGTGCCTCCACTGCCATCAGGTACCTGTTTTGGGCGGAATTGTTGTTGGTCATGAGACGGCTCGGGGACATAAGGTGGGCCCTGGGATACCGGACCTTGGCAGAGTTCTCGTAAAGTGAGGGCCGGGACGGGGGATCACATACGCCCTGATGGCGACTAAGCCCGATTCGGACAAGGCCTTGCCTAGATCCTCTAGGGGGTTGAAAAGTGTTCATTCTAACAAACTGGACTGGTACACGATGGCCAAGGGCTCCCCTACAGACTCGAGTCGGCCACCGGCAGCGTGTGGATCTTCCTTGGGCTTTCCTGTGGAACCCACACTCACTGACGTCATGGCGGCCATAAGCGGTGTCCAGTCATCCATGGGTTCCAAAATGGAAGCATTGGACAATAAACTTGACACCGTCACGATTGAAGTCAACTACGAGCGGATATAACAAAAGCAAGTGAAAAAGTTAAATCGCTCGACATCAAAACTGCCAGCTTAATTGACGACGTGTCCTCGTTGCAGCAGGAGGTGCGTGACCTTAAAGCTTCAAGGGACTTGACAGACCGGAAGCTCAACGAATATGAAGGAAGGGCCAGGCGCAACAATATATGCATCCTTGGGGTGCCCGAGAAGGCAGAGATCCCGGCGCCAGACCTATTCGTGGAAGATATTATCGTCAACCATCTCAAGCCCAAGTGGCTGAGCAACCTTTTCACGATTGAGCGGGCTCATAGGGTGCCAGGGGAGAGGCCCAGGACTGGGGGGTCCTCCTCGCCTGATGATTGCGAGAGTACTGAATTTTCGCGACAGGGATGTGATCCTGCAGGTGGCGCGTGGGGGGGGGGGGGGGCTGCGATACGAGAACGCTATGCTTTCCTTCTTCCCAGACTTCACTCAGATGGTGCAGAAACAAAGGCAGAGTTTTCTTCAGGTGAAAAGGAAACTTAGAGACAAGGGACTTAAATACGCCATGATGTACCCTGCTCGTCTACGTGTGGAAACTGGAGGGAGAGCCTAGTATTTCGACAACCCTGAGGTGGCATCGAACTGGGTTGACAGCAGACACTCGAGTGATTGTGAGAGCAGGACCGAGCCGAAGGAGAGGAGCAGCAGGAGCAGGAGTAATGGAGGCCGTTGGAACATTATTGCTGTTTTTGCTTGTCGGGTAGTGAGGTGGCTCAGCAGCTGGTTTATCAGCTACATTTTGTTGACTGTGGAATGGCTGTGGATCGCCCTGGCATCCGAGAGGTATTTGGGTTGGGGGGTTGAGGGGGGGGTTGGTTCTCCTCCCTGCTACTACCTTTAGTTTGCTAGTAGGTTAGTCATTTTGCGACAGGCACACTGCTCGTTGGGGATGGGCGTCAGCCCTATGCTGGGGGGGTGGTAGTCGCAACTGGTTGGATTTTCTAGTATTGAGGTTTTATTGAATGTAGAATTGTTGGTGCAATGTGTTTTTTTCTTCTTTTTCTTTTTCACATCAGGTGGCAATGTTGAGACAGTATGGATTCCATACCAGCACCATGTTGAATGTTAGACGAGGGTCGGGGATATCCGTGCTTAACTGGAATGTGACCGGCCTTGGGGATAAAATTAAGAGAGGAAGGGTTGGCCAATTGATTAGAAGCAATTCCTCAGACGTAGTGCTACTACAAAAACCTCATCTTGCTGGCAACCGTTGCATGGCCCTACATAAAGGGGGTTATAAGTTGGCTGCGCATGCTGGGTTTACCACGGGGTCTGGGGGGGTTGGGATACTGGTGAGGACCTCTTTTCCCCTGCATATTCAAGCTACTTGGGCTGGCCAACGGGGTCGATATGTTGGGGTGCCGGGGCAGTGGGAAGGTAAGATGGTTTCTTTTGTCTCTATATATGTCCCGCCTGGCCTTCAATTCAACGCCTTCAGGGATCTTTGTGCAATTTTCCTGACGTTGCCGCTGGACCTCCTTGTTCTGGGGGGAGACTTTAATGCAGTGATAGATGGAGAGGTGGACAGGCACCCAGCTTGAGCCCTGCGGCCGGCCCAGAGATGGCTTCCCAAATTTTTGGAAACACGGGATTGGTAGATGGGTGGCGGGTGCGCAATCCATATGGGATGCACCACAAGCACATATCTGCGGCTCACCATAGCTTTGTAGAATAGATTATGTTCTGGTACCAGAGGCGCAGGACGCTACGGTTCGGGAAGTGTGCGGCACCTGGGACGAGGAGTTTTGACCACTCTCCACTTTGGCTTCAGCTGGAAGTGGGGCAGACGGATGTAGGCAGAGTAGCCCCCATCAGTGCATGGCACTTGAAAGACCCAGCCACCAAGAGGGAGATTGTTAAAATCACAGAGAGATACTTCCAAGAAAATATAGCCACTGTAGATTCGGCGCAGACTCTATGGGAGGCATATAAAACAGTTATTCGGGGGGAGGTTTAATCTCTGGTAGCGGGGAAAAAGAGACAAAGACTGGACATAGAGAAGGAGGAGACAGAGGTGGAGAGGCTGGAGGAGGTGCGGTCTAGGGCAGCATCTACTGAGGGCGTGCATCGGTTAAAATTGAGACAGGATGAATATAGAAGCCTAGCTAGGGACAGGGCTAGGGCGCGGCCTGAAGAGACTCAAAGCAGAGTATATGAGCTTGAGGATAAAGCCGGTAAACTGATAGCGTGGCTCGAAAAGGGGGAATGGGCCTCGAGGTTAGTGCCAGAATCGCAGGGCGAGAACTCCAGTCCATCATAGACCCACAGGCTGGAGCGGACAAATTCATGAAATACTATAATGAGGTGTATACCTCGGCTGGAGTATACTCTGAGGCCGAAAACAGTGACATGATTAAAGATATCCAGATGCCCACGCTGTCGGATGACAACCGGGAATACTTGGACTCTCCAATGGAAAAGACCCTCAGACAAATTCCTTGTTGGAGACGCTGCAAGCCTGCAACATGTTTCCATCTATTTCTTCGGCCACCCAGGAGAAGGGCCCTCCCCTAGACCAAATCTTTCACAACTTTGACATATCAGTAAGCCTACCTCTTCCAGTTACTTGGTCTGACCCCCTCCTATTAAAACTTGTCATTCCCAACTCTGGGGCTAAGCCAGTCCTCTTGGGCTAAGGCAGGGCAGAGGGACCCTGATTACAGGACTTTCCAGAAAATATCCATCTTGATGTTAGCAGACGCTCTCAGTCATTCCTCGCCAGAGCTGTCTGGCTGCCCCAACTCGGACACCCTCTTATTAGATTCATGACTCTGAACCAACATTGATGCAGCATTACCAGTCGTTTCCCACTCCTCAAAGAGGTCGGCCTCACCAGCTCCATTGTTTAATGATTCCCTCAGATCTAGCAAAAGAAATTCTAGAAAGATGAAATGGAAATGGCGTAAATCCTATCTACCTGAGGACAGGAAGGTGTATAAAGACACCTTAAAAGCTCATTACATTCTCGTGAAGGCAGCCAAAAAAAACTTCTTTCAAACCAAGATAGAAAACGCCCAAAAAAAGAGTAAGGAAATCTTTAGCATAGGTAAATCCTTTACCGCCCGAAAGCCCGCACTAAGGAAGGGCCATGCACAGAAGAATGGTCTAAGCAAATAGATAAATTCTTCCACAAAAAGATATCTGTGATCCAACAAGCCTTCACTAACATCGCAGAGGAAGAACTGACCTTTTACCTCAGTTATAATCGCAAATTCTGCTTCTTGGATCCTCCATCTTTACTAGTTTTCCCTGAGTTTTAGCGTGAAGAGTCACTGACCCTTCTCCAAAGCATTAAGTCTGGCTCTCCTACCGACCCATGTCCAGCGAATATCCTGAACCTATTAACTCCCACCATAAACCCCACGGTAAACCAGCTCCTTAATGCTTCTCTCTCCTCAGGCAACATGCCTAAATTAAGAAAGAATGCTAAGATTCTACCACGTATAAGAAAAGGCTAACGCCAAACCGACGGACCCTACCAACTACAAGCCAATCCCCCTTCTACCGGTCATCTCCAAAGTTTGAGTGAAGCATGTAAACAAGGCCCGCCAAAAACACATTGAAGATGGGAAGCTCCTTCATGATCCCCAATCCAGTTTTAGGGCTAACTAAAGTAAAGAGTCTGCTCTGCTGGAAGTGACTGAATTTCTCAAGGGTAAGCTGGACCAGGGAAACAATGCTGTTCTTATACTGCTTGATCTGTCGGCGGTCTTTGATACGGTCCCACATGAGAGGCTCCTGGAGAGACTTGCTAACATCAGCCTGGGGGGACTGCCTTAACATGGATGTCATCCTTCTTGGCAAATAGATCTCAAGACATGTGGCTCCCCCTTTCTCGTCCCTGGTTCCAGCCATGAATGTAGGTGTCCCTCAGGGCTCCATTCTCAGTCCTTTTTATAATATTTATATCCCCCTTTACATTTCTGGTAGAAGAAGAGGGCGCCAAAATTGTTTCCTATGCTGTTCACAGTCAGCTGATTTTTACATGTGAAAAAGGAACCGACTTTGACGGGCAATGATTAGGTCTTGCCTCACAAAGGTTTTTAACTGGCTTAAGATCATTCATCTGAAGTGCAATCCTGACGAAAATGAAGTTGTATTCTTTGGTAATCCAGAAATGCTTGAATTGAGCTCTTGGTGGCGAAAAGATCTGTCGCCCCGCCTGTGGAAATGGAGAAAGTAAAAACGTAGGAATTGTCATAGGCAAGACACTCTCCATGCGCTTTCTAATCA
Organism: Lissotriton vulgaris; assembly: GCF_964263255.1. NCBI lineage: Eukaryota > Metazoa > Chordata > Amphibia > Caudata > Salamandridae > Lissotriton > Lissotriton vulgaris. The sequence goes on from NC_141687.1 coordinate 1,656,054,548, forward strand.
AAAACCTAACTGGCGCTTGCTTTGGCATACTCCGGATGCAAAAAAGATTTCTGCCACTGTTGCCGCTTGAGAGCAGAAAGATTGTGGTGCAGGCTCTGCTGATATCAAAGCTTAACAATGGCAACAGCTTTTTCCTCGGTCTTCCCAAATCCCTTATCCAGCGTCTACAAGTGGTGCAAAACACGGCAGCCAGAGCCATCCTGAGACCTAAACCCAGATCTAGTATGACCCCTATCCTTAAGTCTCTACACTGGCTCTGGATAAAAGAATGGATCGACTTCAAAGCAATGACCATCTTCTTTTAAGCTTTCCACAGATTAGGAGCCGGCTACCTAAATAAGCGAGTTAATCGCTACACAACATCTAGCCCCCTATGATCCTCCAATGCCAACCTGGCCATCATGCCTAAAATATGCTGTGCCCGCACCGGGGGCATATCCCTTGGCTTTCTAGACACAAAATTGTGGAACAGACTCCCTAAGTCTCTGAACCTAACCACAGACCTACTCTCTTTCAGGAAGAACTTAAAAACCTGGCTTTTTAATAACTGATGGGTCTTTTATGCACGTTTTTCTCCTGCTGTCATGCGCCAGGACACTCTAGTATGAGTAGCTGCGTGCTTTATTAAATACACTATTTCATTTCATTAGGTCCCTGACAGTGCAAAGGAACACTCGTCTAAATTCTAAGGGCCTTTTTTATGAGGCCTTGCTTCACTTTTACGCCGCTGGTGCATCACTTTTTGTGACGCACCAGCAGCATAGAAAATGTGCCATGTTGCCCCCTATTTACGAAGTAACCCCTGCACCACATTATACCTGTGCCAGGTGTAATGTATGCAGGGTGGGTATTCCCCTGCATAAAGCCTTGTAGAAGTGGTGCATTGAAATCTATGAGAACTCAGTGCGCCACTTCTAGGATGCCATTGCATCAATATCTTACAACTGCCTCACAACAGGCATAAGACTGATGCAGGCCTTTTTACATGGGGTTTGCCCCATGTGAAAGGACACATTGCTGGAGTTACGTCTATTTTCAGACACACCCCAGCAATGCATCACTTTTACGCCAACAGATACGTCAGAAATACTGACCTATCTAACTCCTTGCAACACGATGCTTCATGTCGCAAGGAGGGTGCACTAAGAAGTGGTGCATCCCTGTTTTCACAGAGCGATGCATCATGTCTCAGAAATACGGCCCTAAATGTGTTTATATCTAATATTCAGGGATAGTTATGTGTGTTTTCAATATTGTAACATAGCAGCAGCTCACCAATATTACTGCAAATAATCTCTGTGAAGCCCTCCCATTTCTTAAATGTTAGGCCTTGTTTTAATCTAAAATAAACTTTTTTTTAATGTATATTGAATGAAACATAAACACAACATTTCTCTGCAAAATGGCTGTATTAGACTCTCACACATCAGGGATAGAAAATAAATTAAAGGAAAACAGTATTTAAAACAATCTATTTTAGAAATATTCAAGGTCATTAGGATAAAACTCTGGAGAACAGAGCTGACCCTGTCAGGGGGCCCCCTGAAAGGCCGGGGCCCTGGGCCAGAGCCCTCTTTGCCCATGCATTAACACGTCTCTGGCATCCTCTAGTGAGATTGATGGTCACGAGGAGGGCTCTTGGCGAGATTTCTCCAATGTGGGAAATCGTGGGTGGTTGCGACCATTTACGGTCAGACAGCTGCCACTCGAGTAGAAAATCTACTTGAGTGACAGCATCATCAACCTGAGAAGCTGCACCCTCTAGCATCTGCGCGGTGCGTGGTGCCATTTGTGCTGCTTTTGCAGCTTGGAATGAACTTGCGGCACTAAAATCGCATCACGTGCAGTGTGATGTGCCTATTCCTGCCCATTCGCTGGATTCCACAGACTCTTGCTGAGTTTTTTTTGCGCAGAGTGAAACTTTGTGTAGTTTTGCCCAGGCCTTGTGTTCTCCCTTAGGCTTTTGCCATGGCAGCCTAACTAGGGGGCGAGGCGCCTATGGCGGGATGCCCGTCCCTGCCCATGGGGGCTGTTGGCGGCGGCGCAGGACCTCGCCAGGACCAGCCTACAAAATGTGCAGGCATTGGTCGCCAGGCCCATGGCGACCCAGAAGTGTTTAAACTGGTTCATGCCAGCCCACTCCCCTTTTAAAAGGGACAGCAGAGTGGCAAAGAGGTCTCTTTCACCGCTTGCCACTATGGAGGACAGAAGCCGTAGGCTGCCCTCACAGGCACATCTAAAGCTTGTCTTTGTTTGTTTCCCTCTTCAGGCACGCCAGCTGCACTTTGCATCTTAACATCCTCAAGCAGCATACTTACTATCGGATCTTGGGCTGGCCAGGAGCTGCACGGGCTCAAGATATCACTCGCCTGACCCACATTGTTCTCCATGCCGTTGGTGGCTCCTGCGTGGAGGCCCAATTGAGGGAGAAATTGCAGTAGGCCTTGGTGGTGTGCCTGGTTGTTTAGGGCAGGGAAAGGGCTGGTAATATTTTGAGTGGATTTTTTCATGGCAGCTGTTTTATTGAGCCTTCTCATGGCAGTCTTAGTGGTTTATAGGACCCAGATAGTTAATCAGGGTCACAAGTTTGGGTTGGGTGTACTCAGCCTTTCATCCATATAAAAGAGTGGAGCACCCAAACGTTGCCGTTGGTTAATCACTGTTGTTTTGTTTAAAGGCAGCAAGCCTTCTTGCAGATTAGTTCTCTCTTGGTTGTTTTAGGAGTCATAGGTGCAACTCAGTGGTTTTTGAGACCAGGGGCCCGATGTAGGAGCCCTAATACCGGTCGGAAACGGCCGATTACGGCCGTTTCCGACCGGTATTAGGGTTTTCTAATGTAGGAGCATGCTTTACAGAATCCGTATTTTACCGAATCTGTATTTACAGATTCGGTAAAATTACCGAATCGGTAAATACAGACTCGGTAAAAATACCGATTCTGTAAAAGCACATGTAGGTAGCACATCTTTGAGTGCAGCAGGCCTTTCAGATTCAGTATTTTACCACCCAATCCAATTGGGTGGTAAAATACCGAATCCAGGTGTGCATGCACATCTGTGCATGCACACCTGTGCAAAGTGACACACAGACATGCCCTTAGGGCATGTCTGTGTGCCACATGGCACACAAGTCCGGAATAGGGGTGTCAGAGGGTGTCAAAGTGACACCCCCTGCACCCTTGTAAAAATCAGAATTTACCGAATCGGTAAATACCGATTCGGTATTCACCATTGATTCCTATGGGCTTCAAGGCCCATACAGCCTGATTCATGATCGGGCCGTTTTGCGAGGCTCAAATAGCGAATCATAAGGAATCGCTATTTGAGACTCGCAAAACGGTAATCATGTAGGAATCGCAATATTAATTGCGATTCCCACTGATTCCTTATTTGCGATTAGCTAATTGCTAATCGCAAATAAGGAATAACTCCCCATGCATTCCTATGGGCCAAAAGGCCCATAGGAATGCATGGGGAGTATTCCTTATTTGCGATTAGCAATTAGCTAATCGCAAATAAGATAGCGATTTAAAGGGTGCCAGGGGTGTCCAAAGGACACCCTGTAGCACCCCTTAAATGCAAATTGAAACAGGTGTTGCGCACACACATGTCCAAAGGACATGTGTGTGTGCAACATGCAACTTAGAAAAATGCTTTTAAAAGCATTTTTCTAAGTTTTTGCTATTTACCGAGAGGTCTGACCTCTCGGTAAATAGCGGCCCAAAATTGCATTTTCGCATTTTTCAAATGCTTCATGAATTGCATTTAAGGAATCTCAAATAGAGATTCCTTAAATGTAATTCCTCGCAATTTAGCGATTTAGCAATTACCGATTTTTGCATTTGGGATGCTGAATCCCAAATGCAAAAATCGCACTCGCAAAGGGCCGGATTCTCAGAATCCGGCCCTTTGCGAGCCGATTTAGCCTTCATGAATAAGGCTGATAGGAATCAATGAGGGATACCGATTCTGTATTTACCGAATCTGTAAATACCGAATCTTACAGATTCGGTATTTACCGATTCTGAAATACCTACATGTGCCCCCTTCTATTTTACCACTGCTTAAATACCGAATCGGTAAAATTCGGTATTTTAGAAGTGGTAAAATAGAATTACCTACATCTAGCCCCAGGTCTTTTTGGTGTCCCGCAAGCGCCATTTAAAGCAGACAGGCATGTGCAGGGATGCCAGCAAGGGCGTCATAAGGGGAAAAGTGCACGTGCATGGAGGAGCTTATGGAGGCTATGATGCACAGGAAAGATGCCATGGATAAGTCCTTGGGTGAGTTTACGACCGCCCTCCTGCAGGTAGGGAGAGGCAGAGGAAAGGCCCAGTTGGGCAGGAGTGCCCCCTAAGGCAGCATTTCCCCCATACCTAAGAGAGCTAGGAGTAAGCACAATAGGAATGGAGGGAGGCCCCCTCAGGCGAGGCCTAAAGAGGAGGCGCCACTTCCCTCTGGGCTAAGTGGAGGGGGGCCAGTGGAGGGGGTGATAGGGAGTGTGCCCGCAGGGACGTATGTGCCAGGTTCGTAAGTGACACAAGGCGGCGTGGCGGCAGTGACTGACTCTGCAGCTGGGGTGACTATGGCGGGAGCACCCAGCGCGGGATTCAGTGGCTAATCTGGCCAGAATTTTACTGTTGCTTTCCAAATTTGAGATGCTAGCTGCTTCGGCTTGGAGATGTGCCATGCTTATGGAAAATTGGAAAAAGCCAGGAGGTTAGTGGCACACCTAGAAGGGTTTGGGCCACAGGAGGTCCAGCCAGGGTCAGCTATGATAGCAGGGGTTGGGGGCGTCATACCAGGGGGGAGTCAGGTGACATTAGCCGACGGGCAGAGGCCCAAAGGCCTCCGGTTTTGGACTAGATCCTCCCCGATCCATCGCAAGGCAATGCAGCAGCAACATGAACTGCCCCAAGACTCAGGATTTAGTGGAGACAGGTATGACAAATCTGCTGTCATGGCTAGGTTTGAGGGAAGTACGGTCAGGCTGGGATCAGTTAGGTAGGCATATTGCACCCGAAGTGAAGGAAAAGATTTGGAAAGAGTGATTGAAGATATCTTTGGTTTGCTCCTGGACAAGCCTGAGAGGGAGGAATCAAAAAGGTGCAAAGAGTGTGCGCATTCCAGGGGACTGTGGCCACTGGCCTTACAAAATGTGCACATGATTAGTATGGCGGTGTGGAATGGAAAGAATATTACAAAGAGTTTAGGAGGGTTAAGGCAACTAGGCCTAGATGTAGGAGCCCAAATACCGGGCGGTAACGGCCGAATTCGGCCGTTACCGACCGGTATTTGGTGATTGGGATGTAGGGGCATCATTTTACAGATTCGGTAAATTTACCGAATCGGTAAATTTACCGATTCTGTAAAATACCGAATCGGTAATTTTACCGATTCGGTAAAACCCAGATGTAGGTGGGACTCTTCAGAGTCCCAAAGGCCTTACAGATTCGGTATTTTACCACCCAATCCAATTGGGTGGTAAAATACAGAATTCAGGTGTGCATGCACATCTGTGCATGCACACCTGTGCAATGTGACAGACAGACATGCCCTTAGGGCATGTCTGTGTGCCACATGGCACACAAGTCCGGAATTGGGGTGCTAGAGGGTGTCAAAGTGACACCCCCTGCACCCTTGAACGATTCGGTATTTACCGATTCAGTAAATACCGAATCGGTATTGCCCATTGATTCCTATGGGCTTCAACAGTCAACAGTCCTTTACCTGGCAATTGTCGCACTGGGGCTCAGGTGCCAAAGCTAGCAACACAGGCCCTTAGGGGGCTATTTGAGGGTGTATGAGGTGCCCAAGGTAGGTAACTATGTGGACAGACGGGCCGCTGGCGCAAGATCACTCCGGCGGACCTCACAGGTGGACCAGTTATGATCTCACTCGTAGGCTCAATGGAGGATACGTAAGGACAAAGACTAGTCATGGTTAGGGATGGCTATGTATTAGAGACTATGTTAAGGTTAGCCATCCAAAATTGTAAATAATGCTATATGGGTTGTTATGGGGGTTCTAAGTATTATTTTCTAAAATGATATTTAAAGTTTAATATTTGATGTTTTTTGTGTGCAATAAATACGGCTGGGGTTTTATGACCCCTCACCCAAACGTTTCAGAAAGAATGTGTTGTGTGTAGTCTGTGCCAAAGGCGGGTGATGGGGGTGGGATAGACTCTAGGGGGCAGATTTACGATAACTGGCGCATCCCCAGGGATGCGCCAGTTATTTTGCGCCGCTGCTCCGCCACCCATGGTGCGCCGCATTTATAATGCGGCGCACCATGGGGCAAAAACGGCACAGATGTGTCACGCATCTGTGCCGTTAAGGCGGCGCATTGCTGGAGTTGCGTCGCAAGCGCGACGCAGCTCCAGCAAGGCTCGGGGGTGCCCCATCTTTACAATGCTGCGTCAAGACCTACGCCTGCTTCAAGCAGGCGCAGGGTTTTGACGCAGCATTGGCCTGAAAGTGACTGAGTGAAATCTTATAGATTTCACTCAGCCACTTTTGCGAGGCCCACCTGCCCCGGAACGCCCACCCTGCGCCGGAACGCCCACAAGCGGCGGAGGGCTTTACAACGTGACGCATCTGCCTAGATGCGTCACGTTGTAAATTGGTCGTAGGGATGCGCCACGTTTACGCCGCAGTTGCGCGACGCAAACGTGGCGCATACCCAACATAAATCTGCCCCTTGGGGTCCGTACCAGTTCAAGGGCCTGAGACCAGTTAATACCTGACCATAAAGGTAGGACACTGCTTACAGGGCAGCAAGAGCTACCGTTAGTAAAACGCCCAAATTGCTTTCTAGTCGATCCTGCAGCGTTGGGTGAGTTTGAATTTTTTTGCATAGACTGATTTTGGGTTTCCAGTCTGGACAGTGATACAGGGACGCTGAGGCTGTGCAAGAATGTGGCCTTTCTTGAGACTAGAAATCTCCTTTAAGCACTGATTGCTGTAGATATAAGCCCACGAAGAAGGAAAGAACATTCTGGAACCTTGACCGGAGCGACTGTTGCACAATGGCTCCCAGGGGTCATCTGTAATTGCGAGGCCCCGCTGCATTGAAGGATACGGCCTGGTCCCCTGAGCAGCTGCGTGACGAGATCTGCTGCTCCCGGAGACTCTCGTGCTTTCATTGCGCCATCGGCACCGCCACGGATTAAAGGCACGGTGGAGAATCGAATTAGACTGCATCTGCGGAGGCGCTGGAGCCTGACCCCGCCATAGAAGAGGGAGCGAAAGAAAAGACAGAACAGCCCTGCAGGACTGAATGATGGGGCGGGAGGCGGCGTGAAGGAAAGAGAGCAACAGTCGAGCCGCAAAGCAGGTTGCAAAAAACGAATTTGAGATCACAGCTATATTTTCAAAGAAGGCATGCTGCTTTCCCAGGTAAGCAGTGTGTACTGGGTGCAATAGCTCAATTCCCAGTACGATGTATTGATGCAAAATGGTCACGATTCTCAAAATGAGCGACTAATGTGTGCTCTTTAGGCACAGCCCGCCCTTCACAGAGTGCCTCTTAATTCTTGGCCTGTTTTAATCCCTGTCTTCCCACTGGAAGCATCGCCTATGTGTGCATATCTCCTTACAAAGGTATTCCTTGGTCACTCCCTCACGAAGGCATCTCAGGAGCAGCACTGTCTCCATGGAAATTCAGACAAAAGACTTCCTCTCTGGAGGTGAATTCAGATTCACTTCGGTCATTCATCACTTCATGCTATCGTCTCTTAAAAAAGGGGGACAGATGGACTACACTTTCCTACTATTTCAATCTTTAGCCTATGACTAGAAGGAAATCCCCTCGAGGCCCTCTGTCAGTTTGCACAGTCACATAATGTTCCCTTGAAGCAGGGATATCCCCTGGAGGTGTGTTAGCTCATAACTCATTCAGATATTTGTTATTCTCTTCAGGCGTCACCACGAGAGCTATGTTACCTTAATGCCCATGCAGCCATGGCCCATCACTGTAGTACTCTTTGAGAAGTGTTTGCCCACTGCCTAGTCAGTCCTTGGCCCATCACCCCAGGGATCACCCTTGGAGAGGTGTTGCCTTCATAATTATTCAACCTTTCACATCTCAATCCAGATATCACATCTCAATGGCAGCTCAATTTCTGAGACCAGTTAGTCCTAGTCAGGATGTTCCAGACCTACTGCTTTTTATAAAAAATATTCCTCGCATCCAGTCTGATTTCTGCCCCACCCCCTCAATGGGGTAAATTGGTGCAAACCCAGTCTCTGCCCTCCAGGAGGGCAGAAAGACTGGTTTACCAGTCGTGGAGTCATCTATGGCTCAACCCCAAGGTGGGACACATGCATCCCTTTGTTTTGCCCAAATGCAAAATCCCTGGTGTTTAGTGGGCATTGTGCCCCCGCCCATCTGCCTCCTGGTGGGACAGAAAGATTGTATTTTTCCCCTTCGGGAGCATGGCCTTATGCTAGGGTGGGATGCTCCCATCGTTTATATTGGGGAAATAAATCCCTGGCATCCAGTGGCCCCTCTACACACTCGGGGACAGATTGGGAGCAAGCCCCTCTATCTGCCTCACAGGTGGGCAGAAAGACTGTAATGACCCCTTGTTGGGTGGGGGTATGGCCTTAGGGCCAGGGAGGGCCACCTTCTTCCCCCTTTTTTTGTAAATATATCTCTGGCAGCTAGTGAGCTTTCTACCACCCCTTGGGGGTGCAGAACGGGGGAATACCTCCCAGTCTGCCCTCAGAGAGGGCAGAAAGACGGTAATGCCCCCTTTTGAGGTGGGGGTATGGCCCTATACATATTGGGGCACACACCCTTTGTTTTTTTCAGTTTTCCCTGGTGCCTAATGGGCTTTCTGCCCATTGGAGGTAAACACCACCAGCAACCCCCAGAGTGTAGAAAGGCTGAACATATTGTGGGGGTGGGGGAGCATAGGCCCTTGCCTAAGTGAGGTTCTGTAAAATCTGCCTTGTCCTGTGATATTATGGTTCCATCACGATTTTGGTGATGTTGTACCGTATTTAGCAAGTATGGCTAATATGGAGTGAATTCGTCATGTTAACTAGCGAGTTCATTATGTATTCAGAGTCTTTGTCTCGAATATGGGTTCCATTTTGTTCGTGCCTCCATTTTGGTGTTGCCATCATGTAGGCCCATGGAGGTAACTAGACGAATGAAGTTGCATGGGCTTCGTTGTTCATGCACTTATTAACTAAACCTTTTCTTGACTCTAAGGTGCATTGTAAGGAACTGACCTCTTTATCTGAAACTGACCCTTTGTGAGGCCAATTTCCTTAGTTGATCCTTGTCTGAGATTGCAAGTCAAAGTTCAGGACATCGTCAACTTTTAGTTTTTCTAGTTCAAGTTCAAGTTCAGGAATTTGTATAGCGCACTACTCACCCAGAGGGTCTCAAGGCGCTTGGGGGAAGGGGGTGCATTATTTATCGAATAGCCAGGTTATAAGTTCCTTCCTGAAGGAAATGTGGTTCTGGGTAAGGCGGAGGTGAGTGGGGAGAGAATTCCAGGTTTTGGCAGCCAAGTAGGATGCCTTATCTTGCTCGTTATCTATCATTGTTTCCTTTTTATGTTCCTTCATTACATACATTGTGCTTTCAATTATGGGTTTGGCCGGCTTGTGGAAATTGAATTTGGGACATCCTAATAATTAACTTGTGGGGTTGGTACATTGTAAAGTGAACCTTTTGGAATGTGATAATGTATAGAAATGTGCTTCTATTGGTCAGAATTTGCTGCAGAGGGTGTCCATTTGTAATGTGAATATTGTGTATAAATACGGATGTCTTGCTCTACAAAATTGAACAGTTTCTTGAGTTGTACACCGTGTTGTATTGCTGGGATTACTGTTACTAGCTGCAGCTAATAAATTTGATCTCTGACGCCACCTAGAATTATTCCGTGTCTCTGTTTGCCAAGACAGGAAAACACGAAGACTTTGGGCGTGTCCCTGGCGCCGCTGGGTTCTAAAAACCCGGTTCTTCATAAGGGGCCACTTCCCCTCCCAAAACATTCCTAGTATGTAGTGGAAGTGACAGGTGATCTCATTCCATTGTTATCGCCTGGTGCTTTGCAGGGTAAGAGAGGTATAACTAGAAAGCTCAGCTTTCAAGTGATTCCTCCATTTAGGCAGGCACAATTCCCTGCGAGCGAAAACAATGGGTCCATTTTGGACTGCCTCTGCGCTCTAAGGAAAACCAGGGAGCTGTTTCTTAGTTGCTTGTGCTGGAATTCGTACAAAACCGTTAAAAAAAAACATAAACAATGATGTACATTAATATACCATGTAAGTTACCAGGAAGTCTGTTGTTTGCAAAATTCTAATATGTACTGGAACATATCAAGAAACTACAGAAAATAGAATAATATGTTTGCAGGATACACTTAACGCCACTACATAGAGCCTATTCCTAGATTCCACTTCCATAGAATTTATTTCAAGAATTCTTGAGAAAATTAAGTCTGGGAGGCTTTTTCTTTTCTTTTTAAGACAACTGTGGAATCCTTTGAATTTCTAAAATAATCCTCAGTACTTATTTTATTTTTCAATTCAATATTTAATCAATCTATTACATTTTTAGCTGACGTGTTTATTGAAATAAACATCACTTCGGGGTAATATAGATCAGCTTCTTGATTTTCTCAATTACTCTATATATATCTGTGTTTATGTATTTCTTAAGACACAAAGGGGTATGGGTCATAATTATGAACACATTTTAACATAGACAAGGAATGGATAAAACCCTTTAGTACATCTAGCCCTATATTTACAAGGGGATAGTGCCACCAGGTCATCACTTTTAGCAATGTTCTGGTGGCGCTATGCCCTTCTCCATATTTACAATATTTACAAAGGGGCACTATGCCACTTTTAGTGCCTTAATGCCGACTTGTAAATACCACCCCTTTACATGCATCACTGTGGGCCTCATTACGGTGGTAGCCGTACGAGCGTCTGACTACCATCACTGTGGGATGGATACCGCCCGTAATGTAATTGGCAGTTCCATCTGCCATATTATGATACAACAGCTGTGTAGGGGGTCGTAAACATGCAGTTTACTATTGTGGCTTGTGCTATGGCCCGGAAAAGGGCTGTAGCACAAGCCATAGTAGCAAAGGGCATGTGAACAAACATCCATGTACCATGGTGCCTGGCACATGGATGTTTTGGGGCAACATATGAGTCCCTCGTGGCCACATAGTGGATGCCCATGGGACAAGGAGTGTGCTAGGAGCCCCATTGCCCTTCCATGGCGATGGGGCCACCATAAAAAGGCTTTGGGAAATGCACATAGTATTCCCAATGGCGCTGCCTGCACTGGCACCGCCTTCATTGTAGGGACTACGGTCCGACCAATCCTCCGACAGGCTCCTTGAGCCTTTTGGAGGTATTGGTCTGTCCCTCCGACTGCTGTGAATCAACCGACCGCATCATAATGCGGCAGTTGGACCACCATCCTGGATGTCAGGAAACCACCACCAACCGTCCCACTGACATCCTGATGAGGGTCTTTGTGTGAAAGGGGCGTGCAATGGGTGTTACTGTGGGTATTCCACCACAACACTCTTTGCATTTAGACACTGCCCTAGATTTAGAAGGATGTGTAAATCTGAGGCAGTGCCAACAACTAATGCCATGCAATAGCAGGCTTTAGAATGCCACAACAATGAGAAATACTTATATTTCTCCTCATTTTTGCTTGTTCTATGTGTGCTTCATTCTGCCGCACACATAGAAAGAGCAAGACGCCATTAATGATTGTTTATGTGCATGAAGGTGTCCCTTCCTGCACATACAAAGTCATTAAATAATGAAACATAGAAGTCCCAAATCACCATTATTGATCATGTGTAGGAAGGGATACCTTCCTGTAAATAAACAGTTTGGTGCAAGGGTACCTGCACTAACGCTAGGCAGCTAACTTTAGTGCAAGCACTAGGGAAAACACAACGGTGTGCGTCATATTGGTGTAAACACAGTGCATCCCTGTGTTTTTGTAAATGCCAGAGCGCAATGCTGACAAATTTGGCGCACGCCGCGCACCTCTGCGCTTCTACATTTCCTTGTAAATATATCCCAAAGCCTTTATCTATGGGGTGATATGGAGCGCAAAGGCCCACATACATTTCAAACATTTTCAACTGAGTTATTAAACAATTAGGTAAACAATGTCGGTGATTAGAACTGTATGCTAATTCAGGTCCAATAAGAACCTGCAAATGAAAAATAAATATTCTACAGAATATAGCTAGGACCACCACTAAAACACCTCTCTGTTTAAATTAATACATAAAAAATCCCCACTGGAATATTTAAATCAAAGTGCATGCATTCATTCATTTGGCAAATAAAAAGGGACCAAATACCACTTTATATGAATGGCTGTTCCCACAATACCAGCAGCTAAAAATGTGAGCGGTATCCCACAGGCTAATCCACCCTGGAAGTTGTTGCCCTAACCTCAACGGTAAGCACCAGCCCTGAGCTGGAGACAACATGGCCTGAAAACTGCTGGAATTAATTTGCAGACATATGCATTGTGTGGCCCACCAGATACGTTTTAAAATGTGGGGAAGTGTGTTTCAGCCAACTCTGTTCTGTCTGCTCTGCAGAGGCTTGCCTTCAGGGCCATGAATATTTCTTAAACAGATTGTTTTAAATACTGTTTTCCTTTGTTTTATAGTTAATATAGGTCATGTGTGGCAGTGCATTACAGTAGCAGCCACTCATATTTTGCAGTGACGGGCGGGGAAGGGGAAACATAAACAAAAAAAACCCACAATTATAAATAAAGAAAATGACACTTACCTGTTCCGATAACCACCGCCATGCTCTTAATCATCGTGCCCCGTTCAGGAAATGCTGCACACTGCAGGCTCCCAACTCCCAATCGCAGCGCTGCTCTCATGCTGGGAGTACTATTCCCAGCATGTGAGCAGCTCTGGGATTGATCGGAGCACCTCGGTCTGGCGCTTAGACATAGACTGGGAGCCTGTGCTGGTTTCTCCACCCAGCCAACACAGCTGTACAATGCAGCTCGGGTGAAGAAATGCTAAGTGTGCATGACCATTTGGCCGGCCAAACTTTCATGCGCACTTTGCAGTGCCCACCACTCCCCCCTCCTCCTTGGTGCTGCAGCGTCAATGTGGGTGGCCACGCCACTCCCTATGCTCGCAGTCGCAGCCTGCAGGACAAAAAATAAAATAATAATACAAATGTTTTATTATCATTTTATTTTTGTCCTTTGCTCTGCTGGCTTTCAGCAGGGGGGTGACGCTCCTCAGCCATAACGAACGAGACGCCCCTGGTTAATTACAGATATTTTACAGAGAAATGTTGTGTTTATGCCTCATGCAACATCCAAAACCAAGTTTCTTTTAGATCCACACAGGACCTCACGTATGGGAAATGGGAGATTATTTGCAGTCAAGGTAGTGGGTAAGCATGGGCGAATTTTGCGGATCTCGCGTTCGCGAATTTTGCGGATTTGCGGATTCGCAATCCGCAAAATCCGCGAATTCCCGCGAATTTGCGGATTTTTTTTTTTTGTGTTCGCCCGTGTTTCTGCCAGTTCGCGAGGGTTTTTACAATTTCGCAATTTGCGAACTTACCTGTCGGGTCGCAAGTTTTGTGAACTTGTTGTTTCTACGTGTCCAGCCTGTTTGGGACACTCTTCTTCATCACGGCCACTCTCTGTCACCACTGCCACTCTCTGACTACTCATGCCACCCTCTGGCCCACCCATGCCACCCTCTGTTTCATCACCACACCCTCTGGTTGTCCAGTGTACATTATTTTCGGCAAAGCAAAGCACACCTTCCCTGCCTCAAGTGACCTGAATTAATTTGGGGCTGATTAATGTGTCACAGAATATTTTTTTAGCTGGCACCTGCTTCCTTAGTGCGCCCTGATTAGTGATCTTTTGCACTTGCTAAGTGCTTTCATTGTTGCAAAATTAGTTACAACACCTGCCCTGCCCCAACTGACAATAATGAATTAGGGGCTGATTAATGGATTTTAACTTCCAGCCTGGCTCCTGCTTGTCTCCCTTAGCTGTAATTCAGGACCTTTGTGGCATATGTGTAACTATTCTGAGGTTCAGAGCAGGGTCACATAATAGTTTCAACTGGCAACTGAACTCTGGAGGGGCCCCTCAGGAAGCACTACAGGAAATGGCTACTAATGATGAGCCTGAACTTTTGAACCTGGTAAGTAGTTACTTTCAGTTTTGCTAAGATCGTATTTCTGCAATTTTGCACTTATTCGCGGGGCGCGAACTCACGCGAACAGTGCGAGCAGTGCGAGCAAAATCCGCTGCTCGCGGATTTGCGGATTTTGCGGGAAATTCGCAAATCTCGCGGATTGCGGATTTCCCGAAAATCCGCAAAATCCGCGAGCGGAACGGATTTTCCGCCCATGCCTAGTAGTGGGCAAGGTGCACAGCGATTTGGTCAGTGGTTTTCCTAATCACATTTACATCTGATGTTAATGAGGTTGGGTGCTCCTGCAGGTAACGTGTCCGTCCGTCACGTTAATAAATTCCTGCTAAATGCGTGCATACATAAATTATGAATACATCCCTGCGGTTAGGGCACTCCTTAGGTTCTTTGAACAAGACTCCCAAACAGTTATCTTTTGTTTAACTTCTTTTATTTTTCAATGATTCTTATTGGATATTTTATATCATATCATCAATGGTTCATATATTCATAGCACAATGCTTTTACTTTGCAAGATCCATCAAAGTCTTTTAAATGCTCTGATGCATTTGGGGTTCTTAGCCCTTTTTCCAGGAGCTCTACAAAATCAAAATGAGATATAGCCAATGACTGAAATGTACCATATCAATGCATCAATAAACAACAGAGAAAACGTGTAATGAAGTGAGTCCATGCAAACGTGTGTGAGTGGCAAAAAAGAGCCAGGGTGAACGAAAAGTGAACGTAAGTGTAGTAAGTCCACTTACTCACATGGTTCACCCGTTTACGGTTCACACCTCGTTCACTTTTCGTTCACCCTGGCTCTTTTTTGTGCTGAGATCCTGTTTTTTTGTTGTTTTTTTGCCTGCAAGGTGTTTAAAGATCAAACCTTGGAATTTCTTAAGTTAATGTGTGAACTTTAAACAGAACAAGCAGGAAACAGTGAGTTTCGTCTTTCTGTTTCTGACTTGTCTAAGTTATATATTTGAACTTTAGAAACCTCGGGGGCAAAAAACAGGTGCTTGCCACATCATGATAGGGCTTAAAAAGTGTCATAGGACCAAAAGTGGGTAGGTCGTGAACAGGAACAAGTTCACACTTTGGCAGCTATGGATGGGAGCAAACCCTAAAAAGTTCCCGAATCCTGTGGATTAAGATTATGTTTCAGGATGGCCCTATGAGTTCAAATTCAATGATTTAAGGTTTGGATCTGCAGTGACCGCAACTCACTGTCTGATTTTTTTCACAGTAAACTTTAATATGTAGAATCTTCAGGGTACTGTTTAATACATCTATTAAATGATCCTGGTGTAGTGATCTTTGATGTGTTTTTGTGCATCTTGATCTTTAGTAAAGGGACTTAACACAGATCCCTACAGTCCCCGTGGCCCTGGTGGGGACCCCCCAGACCTTCAGGTGGCCTTGGGACCCCTCATCACATTTTGCAGGGTGGTCCCGTCATTTTGTGTTACACCGCTATGTTTAGCAGAACCGATCCAATAGGCGGTCCACTCAGGCTTTAATAAAAATACACCAAAAT
Organism: Lissotriton vulgaris; assembly: GCF_964263255.1. Lineage (NCBI taxonomy): Eukaryota > Metazoa > Chordata > Amphibia > Caudata > Salamandridae > Lissotriton > Lissotriton vulgaris. The sequence goes on from NC_141687.1 coordinate 1,656,070,296, forward strand.
ACCAGGGGTAGGGTAATGCCATCATGCACCTCTTGACACCCTGTGACAACGAAGGGGTGAAGCATTGTAAGGAAAATGAACAGCTTCTGTTAGCAGCTAAGTGATTAGGGAAGAGGCATTGAGAGGAAACTGCAGAAAATAAACACTGTTCCTACAGTTCGGTTATCTTTCTGCTCCTCTCACTGCTTTCATGGCCTATGATTCCAGGGATATAATAGGCAAGCCATGGGTTGCAGCTGCTACACCTGGCAACCTCTAACTGATGTCCATGCATGTAAGATTTTGGGGATGCTGCAAAAACACCTAGGGCCACATGCTTCAAGCAAAATACTGGTCGCAAACGGACCAATTTGCAGAATCGGCCCTGCAATTCGCAAAATAGGCAATCACAAATTTTGTGATTACCTATTTTGCTAATGCTATTAGCAACTTCAAGTTGATTGTAATTTGCAATTCCTTGGAAAATTGCATTTCTCAAAGTGCATTGTGGTGCAAACACATGCCCTTAGGGCATGTGTGTGCCCCACATGTGTATACTTACATTTTTTGGGGGTGCATCAGGGTGGCCTTTTGTCCCCCTTGCACCCTTTAAATTGCTTGCGCAATTTGCGAGTACCTATTTGGTACTCGCAAATTGCGAATGTAAACCTATTCATTGCTATGGGCCTGATGGCCCATAGGAATGAATGGGAAGCCATTCCTTAATAGAGAATCGCAATTTGTATTTCGCTATTAAGGAATATGTAGGAATCGAATTTTGTTTTGCTAAACCTACATGCATAGGTGATTGCGACTCCTAATAGCTATTCCTTAATAATCGCTACTAAGGACTCTCAATTCCTAGCTTTGATGCATGTGCCACCTACTTCCTTGACCTGCATGTTTTAAGATCCACAATATGTTGGTCCTTCAGAAGCAAGAGCTGACCTTGCTCTGTTTCAAAGGCCAAGGCTTACTTGCAGAATTATGTCCCAACAGCTACTGACAGTCCCTATACTTTGAAGTGTGCTCTACATCATTGCCTCAGCAGTAACAAGCTCAGCATTTTCATAAGCTGCACCTACGAGTAAGAAGCATAACTGAAGACGGACAGGCAAACCAGGTGCTTTACCAGCAGTAACTAGGTGCCTAGAACTGCTTCTGCACCACTTTGTCCAACCTATCCCTAGAGTCTGGCACCAGCTGTCAATGTAGGATGAATGCCCTGTACAGAAATCCTACTCTACGCTCTCAAGGCAAGATCAACACCTCTTGTGGAGGCCTTGCTGTCTCTTACACATTAAATGAATTCCTAAAAAAAACATAGTTCCATAACTTGAAGTCCCAGTGAGTGGGTGGTCAGAAACGCGCCTCTGAAAGCGAAAGTCCTTACTCCCCATGAGACTCGGTCATGAGGAGAGCCAAGATGGCCACCGGAGCAGGAGCCTGCCAAGAGCTCCTGGTGCTTGGGATCCCTCTATAGGGTATTATCCCTGTCAGCGCCCATTGCTCCGCGGAACCGAATTCATAAGAGTACCAGGAGTAACCAGAATCGTGTATTGTATCTTACCTGTCCGGTGGAAGGCTGGTGACACCCGTAGCAGCCCGGTCAGCCATCACCCGTCGCAGCTGGAGACATCACCCCTCAACGGACGTCTGCTGAATAGGGAAATCGGATTCCCCGAGCCTGCAGGGAGAGTCGGCACTGAAGCGGCGCTTTGAGGCTCCCCCCGGCACGACTGCGATCACGGAAAGGGCTCGTGCCAGCGTCGAGTCCCGTGCCCATGGTGATTGTGGAGCGACCTGACCCCCTCCCCCATCCCTGCATCGGAGTGGTGGACTAATGGGCTCCAGCGCTGGACGAGCTTCGAGCCCGAGAAGATCACCACTCTGGAGTTGGGGAGTGTAGCTTGGTGACCAGCGCCGGCTATTTGGCATACAAACAAGCAAAGAAGAACAACATCATTCCCGGCGTGCGTTCCACCGAATCGCGCAACTTCAAAAATGGCCGCCGCAGTGGAACGCACAACCCTGAAGACGGAAAACAGCCTTCACTGATGACCCCGCGAGTCCTGGCTATCGCCGTGTACGCCCGGCTGTCTGTGTATCAAGACCACCGTTGTGTTAAGGCGCCCGGTTGCACCGGAGAGTGGCCCTCCTCCTACCCGATCCAAGGCGCAGGCTGCCAGCTGCTGTGCCGGGACTGGCCGGGGAACGGCGGCGATCACCCCCTCCCGCCCGCATCACAGTACAGGAGGTCTGGAGGTGGAACAAGGAAGGACGACGGTTGTGGAGTCGGCTCCCGAAGGCACCGGGAAACGGGTGGAAAAGTGAAGCGGCGCCAAGTTACAAGGCATAAGCTACAGGGCAAGGCTAACTGTTGAGACACCCCCTCCCGCCCGCACCACAGCACAGGAGGCTGGATGCGGATCCAGGGAGGACGCCGGTTAGTGGAATCGGCTCCCGGAAGTACCGGGAAGTACAATCAGATATACCTGCGATCTAAGAATTACAGAATTACAACATCAAAAATTCTGCTGGCAAGATCAACACGCTTGGGAGACACAAGGTATTTATCTCACCCCACCCGCCTGCCCACATTTTTAGACTACCTCCTTGTACAAAATGGCGGGGGCCATAAAACTGCTTTCACTCCTAAACTATCTCCTTGAGCAGCAACATGGGGCCATAAATCTGTAGAAATAAGTCCTCGCTGGTACCTTTGATGTCCACGAGGCTCTAACTCCCCCACTTTCACTCCCAGCAAGCTATGAGCAGTGCCTGCCTTGAATAGAAAGGGAAATGGTCCTGCCCTGAGCCCAGAGCAACTACAACAGACAAAGGACCAATATTTCTATTTCTACCTCCCCTACCTCCCAGTTCGGCCATCTTAGTTTGTCTATCCTGGGGAGACCATCATGGACTAGTCATTCCTACCATCGACCTAAAGACCTAAGGCCTCTTAGACTCTCAGACTACTTCTGTACAATTACACAGCTGGACGTTTCTTACGCCGGATTTAGATAGTCTGCTTTTCACAGTGATATTTTTATTATTCCTGATTGTAGCCAACACACCTCACTTTTGTATCCTGCACGCATCACTTTCTGCATCGACTGCTACCCATATACTACTGCCTCGTACAGTAGCACTATATTCTATATTCTATAACCCTAACTGTATTTTGCACATCCCACTTTACTTTCACCGGTAATGCACCGCTTACTACCTCATATATTCTTTCTTTCCTTTGCTGCTCGCTAATGCCACTTGCTGTGTCAGTTAATCTCTGTCATTTTATCTGTGTGTGTATTTTCTCAGCTATATTTTTCATATTTGCATATGCTATGTCATTTAATCTCTGTCATTTTATCTGTGTGTGAATTTTCTTCTCAGTTCCACTTTTCTTATTTTCATATTTTATGCCTCATACATTTCTCGCTGCTGCGCACTAATGTCACTTGTTGGTTCTCATAATTATGTGTGCAATGGTATTCTGTCACTGACTCCTGTACCTTACATATTTTAGATTTAGACTACTCACTGCTATCACCTAGATTATATTTGTTATGGTTTGCACAGTGTTATATTCTAGTATTTTATACCTTACATATTTTTGACTACTCACTAGTGACGCCTAGATTATATATGTTATGGTTTGCACAGTTATATTCTAGTATTTTGTACCTTACATATTTTTGACTACTCACTAGTGTCACCTAGATTAGATACTTTTATGGTTTGCACAGTGTTAACTGCTAGTATTTTTGTCAGTATTATATTAATACTTGTTCTGCACTTGGTTAAAAATGTACTGTCGAATACCCCGCACAGATTTGGCACCGATCACTACCTCAAATACCCTGGCAGTTCACTAATGTCAGTTAATCTTTATGTACCGATCACTACCTCAAATACTGTGCCAGCTCACTAGTGTCACTTCCCACTATATCACTACTATTGTCTGCCATTGTATACTTTGTATACTGCGTATAGCATTATTGTGCACTCACTAGTGTCACTTTAGGCCCACGCAACTGTTTGGGACAGTGCACCCTTCCCCCCTACACTACACCATCCTAGTCCGTCCTCCCATCATGGAACCCGTCGGCAAACACACATATAGAATCAACTACCCACCCTCACTCACTAAAAAAGCCGCTAAACGCTTTAAACACAACTTCCTGAGGTCCCACCCTGAAACGCCTTGTGCAGACACCTACTCCTCACCAGTCAATGGTTCACTGAACATTGATATTATCTTCCACACCACTCGCAGAGCCCAATGGAGAAACACGTTCCGCACCTTACTCACCGTCTCCACCTCCAGGAATTTCGCGCATGGCCAAAAACTCACCATCACTCCATCCCAACTCTTCCCGGGCAGAACAACCATCACTATTTACAATAACGGGACTATCCTAATTCAATCCACAGACAAGAACCTGGAACTACTAGACAACCTGTTCCCCACGTTCAAACAATACCTCGCCAGTCATCAGCCCCCCACTCATAGCACCCGCAGGCACATCACCCCTGAATCCAGAGCCCCCAATCACAACCCTCCTAACCTAGCTCAACCCCAAAACGGCACGCACCTTCCCTCCACCCCCGGCACTCTAGACACTCACCCACCTAATGTAGCTACCTCTCACTCCACACGTACAGACATAGATCCCTCACCCACACATTCTAACGGCACACCCTCCCCCCCCTATAACTTCACCTGGCCAGCCTCTCATACCTCACCCATTCCTGTCACCCCTGACACCACAGCCTCAAACCACATTCATTCTAACCTAGCCCAGCCCCAAAACGACTTGCACCTCTCCTTTACGCCTGACACCCAAGTCACTCATTCACCTACCGTAACTACCTCACTCCCGGCGAGCACAGACACAGCTCAATCCCCCGCATACACCAACTTCCCCACCCCTTCCCCTCACACACCAGCCCTCATCCCCTTCCCCACCCTGGACACCACAGCTCCCACCCAAAACGACATGCACCACCCATTTACTCACGGTACCTTTGTCACTCACCCACCTACCGTAGCTACCTCACATCCCTCAAGCACAGACATAGATCTCGCCCCCGCTTACAACAACTACCCCACCCCTTCCCCCCACACACCAGCCCCCATCCTCGTTCCTCTCATCCTCATTCCTCACACCCCTGATACCACAGCTCCCACCCGCAACCAGTCTAACCTCGATCAACATCGAACTGACATACACAAATGCAATCCCCACCCTTTATCCCCCCCCATTCTCAGCCCCCACCCCCACCCATTAACCAATCACACAGAACACACCACCTCCATCAACTCTACTCCGCCCTTTCAAAAAAGTACCATCTACAATCCCACTACGCCCCCCAGTCTCACCCCCCACTACCCAACCTCCACCCCCCCCACTACTAATAAATGCCCATCCTCCACCCTACACTCCACGCCTACCACCAATACTCTCATCCACACTACCAACCTTTCCCCTTTGTCACCCACGACCGAGCCTTCCATCCCCACCTCCAACACATTTCCCACAGGGGATCACATTACGGCCTCTCTCCTCCAGCTCAAAGAAGACATGGACATCATCAAACAACAACTACTCTGTCTATCACGCTCCAGTCACCCCTCACCCAACACCCTCCACCAGATCAAACAGGACGTCCACATCATCAAACAAATACTCAGCACACATCCCAGACACCACGCACGCGCCTCCTCCATCATCTCCGCTCCCAACTGGTCGTCCATCCGGGCGGCGAACTCTCGCACTCGACCACCACTGCACTGGACCTCAATCCCTGTTCACAATCGTGAAAACCGCCCCCATCGCTCCTGCAACCCTCTCTCGGACCTAGACACACTCACCCTCCTCCGCTCCTATGACCCAACCCCCCATAGCAACACACCCGACACTCTCACTGCCATTCCCACGATTCAATCTAATCCCCTTAGACCCCCCACGTTGAACAACAGAATCGCTATCCATAGTAACCTGAGTAAAGTCCCCCTCGCTCTAGAACACCCTTCCACCCTCGACACACCCCGTCTCAAATGCACTCTCCTCAACTGCAGATCAGCCGTTAGACACTCCGCCGCTATCGCCGATCTCATCCTAAAATGGGATCTTGACTTAATCATCATGACTGAAACATGGTTAACAGAATCTTCTACACCTATAATGGACATTCTGGTCCCCCCCAACTACCACATCACTAGACTTGACAGGTCTGGCAATAAAAAAGGTGGCGGAATCGCATGTATATACAGGAGCAACCTCTCTGTCTTGAAAGTAACTTCCCCTTCCCTACCCTCCCCAACTTCCTGTGAATATATCTGCCTCGATATTCACAGTGAGGACAAACCGATCTGCACTCTGCATGGCATTTACCACCCACCCGGTGACAACCTTACCTTCTCCCAACAAATCATGGACATGATCTCAGCCAACTCCGGGCGACAACTCACACAAATATACCTTGGTGACTTCAACCTCCACTGGAACGATCATAATGATGAGGTGGTAAAAGGTCTGAAGAACTTCCTTAACGCCCTTGACCTCACTCAAATTTGCAACGTTCCAACACACAAGAAAGGCTCTATCCTCGACCTCATCATCTCCAAAGAGGCCACTATCAAACTCGAATCAATCCATCCCTGTGATTGGTCGGACCATCATACCATCACATTCTTCATCAATGAAAAAGTTAAATTTAATCCCGTTCAACCCGCCAGGCCCAAAGTCTGGAAAAGAGACATGAAAAAACTAATCTCAAACTCTCTGCCCCCCAAAAGCTGCAACTTACTACTTCCTCCTGCTGGCGTTAAAGATGTCCAATCCTTGACTGATCACTATCTTAACACTATGACCTCAATAATTAATGAAGTCGCACCCCTGCAACTAAAAAAAGCCACCACAAAAATGTCCAATCCCTGGTACGACGGGAGTCTCAATGACGATAGACGCGCCATGCGAATGGCAGAGCGCACCTGGAGATCAGCTCCCTCCGCTTTGAACCTAAAACACCTGAAGAAAAGGAGAAACGCCTACTTCAGGAAAATAAAACGATCAAAATCAGACTTCTTCAGCCGTCAGCTTGACCAAGCCAAAAATCGTCCGAGAAAGCTGTTTGAGCTTATCCGAACACAATCCAAAGAACAACCCCAACATCTCAACACTGTGTGCGAAGCTCCCTCCTGTGAGGACTTCGCCTCCTTCTTTATCCAAAAAACTGACAACATAAAGAATGACCTCCTCATAGACGCAAGCCTCTATCCCAAACCCCACCGCATAGCACCCACGACACCAAAAAACAATGCCACCTGGTCAACCTTTCTCACCTACACGGAGGAAGAAATTGGCAAACTGCTCAGCACTCTGAAACCATCCAATCACCTCACGGACCCCCTTCCTGCCAACGCTGTCAAAGTCCTTACCCCGTCGCTCCTTCCACTCTGGACCAAAATCATTAACAGCTCACTTCAACAAGGGATCATTCCCGACTCCCTCAAAGTTGGTCAAGTCACACCTTTGCTAAAGAAACCTACAGCTGACCCCTCTGACCTAAACAACTACCGTCCCATTACCAACATTCCGACTCTTGCCAAACTACTGGAAAAATGCGCACAAACACAATTAACTAAACACATTACTCAGTTTGATCTCCTCAACTCTCACCAATCAGGCTTCCGAGCAAATCACAGTACTGAAACTGCTATGACTCACATAATCGATGACGCCCTCCAAATCCTAGATCATAACGATACTTGCCTCCTCATCCTCCTTGATCTCTCCTCTGCATTCGACACTGTCAAACATGAGAGCTTAATCGAACTACTAAACACGAGAATGGGCCTATCTGGAACTGTGCTCAAATGGTTCACGTCCTTTTTGCATAACAGGTCGCAGAAATTCAAGAGCAACAACTTGATGTCTGCACCAAGACCTGTATCGCTAGGCGTACCACAAGGATCCTCCCTATCCCCAACCTTGTTCAACCTAGTTATGGAACCTCTCACCACCTTGTTGCAAGAATCCAATGTACACTTCCACATGTATGCTGACGACACTCAAATCTATCTCAAACTACAATCACCCAAAGACATCACGCTCTTGAACTCAACGATCAGAAGCACCCAATCGTGGTTGGCCGCCAATCATCTGAAACTCAATGCCCTTAAAACAGAGTTCCTTCTGATCTCACCACCCGCGAAGAGCGCTACCGCACAATTGTGGCTTAAAGACCTAACGGCACTCAATGTCCAACCCACCATCGTGGACTCAGCGAAATCTTTGGGCATAACACTTGACACCAATCTCAGCATGCAGGAACACATCAACAAAGCAACTAAGGGAGCGAACTACCAAATCAACACCCTTAGGAAACTTAAACCTTTCCTTCCAACCAAGGACTTCCAAACTGCGGTACAATCGCTAGTCATACCTCGAATAGAATACGGCAGCACCGCCCTCTGCGGTCTCCCCCGAGCCACTACGGCACCCATCAGAGCCTCTCTAAACGCCGCAGCGAGACTTATCACTGGATCAAAAAAACACTCACACATTTCCCCTGACTTCAAATCCCTGAATTGGCTGCCGTTTGAAGCCAGAATACACCTGAAAATCGCTTGTCTGACGCACAAGGCTGTCCACCTGAGCTCACCTACATACCTTGCTCAGAAGCTGACGATTTCAGGAGGTTCCAGAAAGACTAGAGGTACAAATAATCTTTTGCTAAAGCCTAAAAGATTCCGCAAGGAAAAAACCTATAAACGCTCCTTCTCAGGAATGGCTCCCAGGATTTGGAACTCGCTCCCCCCTGAAACCAGGCTCATCACCTCTACTATACTTTTCAAGAAAGAAGTAAAAGCGATCCTCATGGCTAAATACACTTGAACCACTACTGGAGATAAACTACAAAGACTTGATACTCATCTGTACTACTTGTCGAACACTCTGTATTGTTATTTCGTTTCTGAAATTACCTATTGATTGTTTTATGTTATCACCTCAATGTACCTTTAACATGACTGATGTATCTGCGTATACATGCTCCCCCTTCTGTAAAGCGCTCTGATATCTGCGAAGATCTTGTTCGCGCTATATAAAACTTTCAAAATAAATAAATAAATAAATGAGACACAGTCCTTTTGAAATCCCTCTAGATCCTTTCCCAAACGTGACAGAAGAAGCCATGCTATGTTGTCCATCATACAAATTTCCATCATATGTTTTTCAGACCAATTTTAAGCATGACAGAAGATTTTTTGGGTGACCACTCTTTGGGTTTAGGGACTGTAGTGATACTCTAGGATAAGAGAGGGTACTAAACAACGGTCAATCCTGGTTAGACACATCTCTGTATGTAAGCTGGAAAGTGACACGTTGCACCTCAACCGTGGATCTTGGCAACATCCTTTGTTTCATCCCTAAAATATATGAGAATAGAATGGTTTTTACAGTATACGTTGGTAGCCTCTCTTCAGCTATGTTATATATCACACATACATTCTTGGGTTGCTTGGCAAATTCCCTCAACATTTTCAATTCAAGCAAAATATTATCTTTCTTGTTACACTCTCTATCAATTCCTATGGAAATACTTCTGTTCCTATAAAGATGGCAGGAGGTTTTTGGTGGTCTGCCCCATATTTTGAAGTTCTACACCATAGGTAACAGGATCACACAGCAATCTCTACTACGGTGCGGCCAACCATGGAAACCATGCAATAAGCATCACAACCTCTTTTTACTCTCATGTTATTCAATCCTTTATATAAAAGTAAACTGGTGTTTTAATGTGTCTCAAAGTGGGGTTAATTCTCAGTTGTGTTTTTACACGTTATGCAAAGCTTACTATAGACATAGCTAAACCCTCCTTTAAGGTTAAGCTTGTTGTTACATTTTTGAATTCTTGTGCTGTTAGAAATGTGTTCTAATTACATTGTTTGCAGTTAGTTCTCTTTTCACTTCAATTCTGGCAGTTGGTCTAATGATGTGCGCTGATTAGTGTGTGGTCTCTTGGCTCAATTAAACGTTACTTACCTTTATGGCTTGACTTTTCTTGTTACACTAATCTTTCAGGTCAACCCAACCTGCCATATCCTCATACTGAGGAGTTGTCAAAGGAGCCTAGAAGTAACTAATCAGAGCTGTGTACACTGAACGCTTCCTACTAAAAAGCCATCACGAACCAAACCCCCGATCATCTTGCAAAAAAGTTTGCCGTCTGTCATGGCTCTTGTCACACCTGCAATCAGGACACCATCAGACTGCAGATTAAGACATGTAAAAAAAGATTAAATGAAGATAACAGGCATTTTCCATCTATGCATCCAGGATTTGAAACAACATCTCCGTATTCTTCAGGACTGTCCCAATGGTCCAATGGTGCTACAATTTAGGAAAGTGTGGAAGACTCCACGCTTTAAAGAGCACTACATGATGATGCTTTAGCAGTGGAGTCACTAGGGTTGGTGTCACCCGGTGCGGGTAACTCATGGTGTCACCCCCTCACAACTTACCGGATGGACCAACTCACCCTCTGCCTGCATCATATCCCCTCTGCCTGCACCATCTCTCCCTCTGTCCACACCATCTCACCTCTGCCTGCACCATCTCACCCCCTGCCCGCACCATCTCTCCCTCAGCCTGCACCATCTCACCCTCTGCCTGCATCATCTCCCCTCTGCCTGCACATCTCTCCCTTTGTCCACACAATCCCCCCTCCGCCTGCACCATCTCTACCTCTGCCTGCACCACCTCTCCCTCTGCCTGCACCATCTCTCCTCTGCCTGCACCTTCTCTCCCTCAGCCTGCACCATCTCTTCCTCTGCCTGCACCATCTCCCCTCCGCCTGCACCATCTCCCCCTCTGCCTGCACATCTCACACTCTGCCTGCACCATCTCACCCAAAGCCCGCACCCTCTCTCCCTCAGCCTGCACCATTTCATGCTCTGCCTGCACCATCTCCCCTCTGCCTGCACATCTCTCCCTTTGTCCACACCATCTCCCCTCCGCCTGCACCATCTCTCCCTCTGCCTGCACCATCTCTCCCTCTGCCTGCACCATCTCTCCTCCGCCTGCACCATCTCTCCTCCGCCTGCACCATCTCTCCCTCTGCCTGCACCATCTCTCCCTCTGCCTGCACCATCTCTCCCTCTGCCTGCACCATCTCTCCCTCTGCCTGCTCCATCTCTCCTTCTGCCTGCACCATCTCTGCCTGCACCATTCCTCCTCTCTGCCTGCAACCCTCCCCCGCCTGCTGCTCTTTTAACCCTTTCCTCATCGCCTTCTCCACCCCCATCTTCCCTCCGCCTGCACCATCTCTCCCTCTATCTGCACCATCTCCCATCCGCGTGCACCATCTCCCCTCTGCCTGCACCATCTCTCCCTTTGTCCACACCATCTCCCAGCCGCCTTACCATCTCACCCCCTGCCTGCCCCATCTCACCCCCTGCCTGCCTCAATTCGCCCTTAGCCTGCACCATCTCCCCATCGGCCTGCACCACGTCCCCTCTGCCTGCACCATCTCTCCCTCTGTCCGCAGCATCTCCCCTCTGCCTGCACCATATCACCCCCTGCCCGCACCATCTCTCCCTCAGCCTGCACCATCTCACCCTCTGCCTGCATCATCTCCCCTCTGCCTGCACATCTCTCCCTTTGTCCACACAATCCCCCCTCCGCCTGCACCATCTCTACCTCTGCCTGCACCACCTCTCCCTCTGCCTGCACCATCTCTCCTCTGCCTGCACCTTCTCTCCCTCAGCCTGCACCATCTCTTCCTCTGCCTGCACCATCTCCCCTCCGCCTGCACCATCTCCCCCTCTGCCTGCACATCTCACACTCTGCCTGCACCATCTCCCTCTCTGCCTGCACCATTTCTCCCCCCTCTGCTGCTCTTTTCACCCTTTCCTTGTCGCCTTCTCCCCCCCCCCCCCCCCCACCCCCCCACCATGGTTTCTGCCTCACAGTTCTCAGCTTTTCTCAAAACGACTGAAATAAACTCAGGAAATGTGCTTTGAATTTGTGCGCACGACACTGAGGATAAGTTTAAATAGACACAGAAGACTCACTCACCCTCACCTTCGAGCGCAGCAGGGACGGGGGGAGGCTGGCCAGCAGGATGGGGTTGCAGAAAACGTCTAAAATGAGGGTTTTACAGAGAAAAAGTGACCAAAAAACATAGTGCGCCTTGCAGTGGATACAAACACAGGAGAAGCCTATTAAATATCCAAAAGTCAAACTTGGTTTGCATTATAATTCTGAGTAAGGTGTTTGCATTGCTGCTCACGCGGCTCTCACCTCAGGAAAGACAAGCTTGTTCTGCGGCGACATTAGTTGTCTGTCGAGCATGCTAGAAGGGCTCCGAGTCCAGGGTGGGCAGGCAGCACGGGGCTCACATGAAGAAATCCACTCGTGAAATGTAACATAAGCACGGCCGAGAGTCGATCGTGCGCTACCTTTACGGACCACTGTGGGGACTTCGAGGAGGAAGGGAGACAGACCATGTCTTAAACCCAACTCATATTCTGCATATCACAGAGAGGTGCATGGCACAAGCCCTGGGACCGTAAATCTACAGTGTTACACAACGGATTCGGATCCGCGCTTAAAAGCACCAGCAGCTCCTGGCGAGGCGTGCAGCCTTGAACACAAAAATACAATTACGGTACCTGGGCACTGGAAAGCCAGTCAAATCGTCTGGTATGTTACTGCGCCGGTGCCAGACATTTTCGGCAGGCCATACATTGAAATTGTATCAGAAGAGGCTCCTTTCGTGATGCAGAATTCGATGGAACCAATGCCAAATCTGGTATGGAAAATAGTTAGTTTACAAACTTTGTAAAGTGTCTAGATACTCTTGAGGGCATATTAGGCACTACAGAGCATTACTAAAATGCATCTTGGCTCAGCACTGTCAACAAACATCACCACACACCGAGTACAACATGCGATTTAATTATGGAACAGTGCAAACCCCGACAAGTCTCGACCTCCCCAGATGAACAACAATTATTATATTTTTGAGGACCATCTGGCCAGAAAAGTGACCAGAAGCGCAACTTTACTGATGCTCCTGAGGGTACCTAACAGTGACCTTTGCACATCTTCAACAGGGGTGTCTCCAGGGGGCGCTCTAAATGCCACCACTCCAACCAGGTTCGGTCTGCACCTGACAATAGGCCCGCCCGGACACCGACAATAAAAGTGGCCCGCATTACCGACCCAGATAGGTAAATCAAGTTGCCTCGTCTGCACATCTCATAGCAAATCCGGGCAATGTGGGAATTGCAAACACAAGTTGTACAGGTGTTTTGTACGGGATGGGGGGGCTGTATGCGTTAGCACTTCCTGCAGACCATTTGTAGCAATATCTGGGATATCATTAGCATACACCAGCCTGCCAGACCACAACACAGCACAACAAGCAGCCCATACATCGTCCCACACACTGACCTGTCACACCAGCCCTTCTGGCCTTGTCAGACTGGCCTCTGAACCAGCCCGACCCAACCTATACACCACAGACCGAGCTCAGATCTGCTGTTATCAGAATTCAGAATCCACCGATTTTGGCTGATCTCAGCAGATCCAAACTACGGACAGATGTTTCCAATTTCTTATTAAACAAATACATTTTCCAGTCGCTTTGATCATAAGAAATATGGTTGGTTATTGTAAATTTCGAATAACCTCCGAAAACTTGCATTCCAATGGACGATGCAGAAAATGAAAGTGAAACTTCAAAGAGTCTAACCGAGAGCTGCGTCCAAGCATTCAGAACCAGAGCAGACCCCGCCCAGCTGCCCTTCCCTGCATCGTGAGAAGCTCCATGCTGGGTACAGACCTCTCTCTCCTCCGGCTCAGAGTGCCGTGGGTACCGGACACCGAATGTGAAGACTTGTGATGGTAAACATATTCAGGGGGTGATGTTTTGCCCAGCAGTGTGCCACGTCACGGCCAAGTCTTTGTAAACTGCCATGTGACAGCTGCTGCTCATACAGGCCATTTTGAATGACGACAGCTGGCATGACTGGCACAATCTGAGGCATGGAGCGGGGCAGGCACGGAGACAGGGGAGCAACTGGCTCTTACCTGCCCAAAGCCACCGGCACCCGAGTCTTTGGCAAGTGCCGGGGTAAAGTTAAGACAACAGAGGGCGCCCAGAGGCCCGAGGGGCCCACTGAACCCCAATTATTGTTCCATTTCACAGTTCAACCAGAGGCCGCAGCACGGGGCTCACATGAAGAAATCCACTCACTTGTGAAATGTAACATAAGCAAAGTGGCCTTCTGAGGCCTTGTCGGGCAAATTCCTTTGACCCTGACCTGTGACAATGCGTACTGTGTGCTGGTGGCTGCAGGAACTGTCTGCGGCTGCGCTAATCTAACCAGCAGAGGGGCGTGGGTGATACTCACTGATGATGTCAAGAAGCCTGGGAGAGCCGCCTCTGCGCTTGTCAGAGAGGAACAATGTTTCATTAGGCCCAGGGTTCCTCCTGAATATAAAGCAAATCAGAGCAGAGGTGAGGCTGCAGAGCTGTGTTACATACGCAGCGTAACCAGATGGTGTCACCCCATGTGAGGGTGTCACCCGGTGCAGTCCGCACCCCCCGCATCCCTCTAGTGATGCCACTGTGCTTTAGCAGACCACAAACAAGGTACATCTCCTGTCAGAATATGATTTTATGCTGGAATTTTACCATACACAGCACCCTGGTGCCTTTTACCTTGTTCACCTTATAGAAATATCATATACATACACACAAACACACATACATACAAGCAAATTAAGAAGACAATTCAGGGTCTCAATTATGGGTACATGAAAGGGTAATCTGTTCCTTTTCCTGTAAACTGAAAGGTGTATTTTTCAACTCTGTCTTTGAATATATCAACACAATGTATTCACACATTTTATCTACTTGACAAAAGTTAATGGAAGAAGTGTCTGTTGTGCCTATATAGGCCCGAATCACAATGTTGCCTTGGGACTGACCTATAGACCTCCGGTCAGCGGTCCCGACACCATGAATACATGGTGCAGCCGCATACTCCCATTTGTCTAAGGGAGCTTGTGCTACTGCTGTAAACCGGCCATAGCACAAGCTCGTGTAGACAAATGAGAGAATCTGTTCATCCTTACACCATATAGCAGGCACATGGTGCAGGGATTAACCGGGGGCACTATAGGTGCCTCCTCAACACCCCAACCAGAGGACGCAGGATGAAGGAGACCTTGTTAATGGCCCCCAATGCCTCTTTCTAACAGGCTTCCCATGTTGGAAAGTCCGACATGGAAAGCCTGCCAGAAACCAACATCGTAATCCTACGGCGAAAATGCCGTTCATAGGGCGTACGTGCCTGTCTCTGACTGGCCTCTGGCTCTTTGAGCCAGTCAGAATCCAGACTGCCTGCATTGTAATGTGGCAGTCAAAACTGAACCTGTGATAAGGCTCAGAAAGCCTCCAACCTGTGGTCGGAAGTTGTCGCCCCTATCATAATGAGGGCAATATTGTCTCCATTAAACATTTAGAAGGGCTAAATTGTCACAATAGCCTCCATTTTCAATCATAAGCTAACAACACTCCTATATCTTGGAAAAAATGATGACAGCTCAACCACATTTCTGGGCTAGTTCAATGATTTTGGAAATTGCAGGTAAAATGCCCCAAAACTGGCATAAGGTCAAACCATAGTAAACATCGCCGAGATCTTAGCCAAATATTCCAACCAGAAGACATTTTATCCCACATGATTAAAAACATGAGTTGCTTCTTTTCTGGGTCCTGGGTAGGAATCCTCAGACTGTCTATGTGGCCAAAAATATTTGCTTTTATCTCTCAAGGTTAAATCATAGGATTCCCTCTTAAATGTGACATTTTGTGTCAGCTCCCAGATTGAATATGCTAACAGTCAACATCAAAGAGTTAAAAAATAATTTTAAAGGCCCTTTAGCCAGTCCAAATTACCAATGTACATTTCATTACCAGATCATAAAGAATGCTCTACTTGGTGGTGCTGAGATAGACAAACACTGTCTTGTCTGCCTGTGGATGCTACATCTAAACTTAAATGTTTTGGCAGAATTCAACAGTGCAAAAAAAAAAAAAAAACAGGGAATGTATACAAAAAGATTCCCAGTCAACATGAAGAGCCTTGAGATCCTAATCCAAAATACGTTTAGCTCCAGCATCTTTTAAACAGACTAGGACAGATCCACATACCGGAATTCCCAACCCTCTCATCTTCATTTAGAGCTTCCAAAACATTCTTCAGGTCTAGGTCCAAAACTGATCCATTTGAGATGTAATTGTGATGCTGAGTTTGTCACAGACAGAAGAGTGCCTATAGACAGTGCCATCAAAAAAAAGCTTTACATGAGTGATCACTAGTTTAAATTCATTCACTCACACTCAAGCAGTGGCGTCACTAGGGGGGTGCGGGAGTGCGGACCGCACCGGGTGACACCCTCACATGGGGTGACACCATCTGGTTACACTGTGTATGAAACACAGCTCTGAAGCCTCACGCAGCCTCACCTCTGCTCTGATTTGCTTTATATTCAGGAGGAACCCTGGGACTAATGAAACATTGTGCCTCTCTGACAAGCGCAGAGGCTGCTCTCCCAGGCTACTTGACATCATCATTGAGTATCACCCACGCCCCTCTGCTGGTTAGATTAGCGCAGCCGCAGTCAGTTCCTGCAGCCATCAGCACGCAGTAGCACTGTCACAGGTCAGGGTCAAAGGAACTAGGCCTCAGAAGGCTGCTTTGCTTATGTTACATTTAACAAGTGAGTGGATTTCTTCATGTGAGCCCCGTGCTGCGGCATCTGGTTGAACTGTGAAATGGAACAAAAATCGGGGTTCAGTGGGTCCCTCGGGCCTCTGGTTTTACCCCGGCACTTGCCAAAGACTTGTGTGCCGGTGGCTTTTGGCAGGTAAGAGACAGTTGCCCCCTGTCTCTGTGCCTGCCCACTCCATGCCTCAGATAGTGCCAGTCATGCCAGCTGTCGTCATCGAAAATGGCCTGTATGGGCAGCAGCTGTCACATGGCAGTGTACAAAGACCTGGCCGTGACGTGGCACACTGCTGGGCAAAACATCACCCCCTGAATATGTTTACCATCCCAGGTCTTCACATTCGGTGTCCAGTACCCACGGCACTCTGAGCCGGAGGAGAGGAGCTTCTCACGAGGCAGGGAAGGGCAGCTGGGCGGGGTCTGATTCTGAATGTTTGGACCCAGCTCTCGGCTGGACACTTTGAAGTTTCACTTTCATTTTCTGCATCGTCCATTGGAATGCAAGTTTTCGGAGGTTATTCGAAACTTACAATAACCAACCATATTTCTTATGATCAAAGCGACTGGAAAATGTATTTGTTTATTAAGAAATTGGAAATATCTGTCCGTAGTTTGGATCTGCTGAGATCAGCCAAAATCAGTGGATTCTGAATTCTGGTAACAGCAGATCTGAGCTCGGTCTGTAGTGTATAGGTTGAGTCGGGCTGGTTCAGAGGCCAGTCTGACAAGGCCAGAAGGGCTGGTGTGAAAGGTCAGTGTGTGGAACGATGTATGGGCTGCTTGTTGTGCTGTGTTGTGGTCTGGCGGGCTGGTGTATTCTAATAATATCCCAGATATTGCTACAAACGGTCTGCAGGAAGTGCTAACGCATACAGCCCCCCATGCCGTACAAAACATCTGTACAACTTGTGTTTGCAATTCCCACACTGCCCAGATTTGCTATGAGATGTGCAGACGAGGCAACTTGATTTACCTATCAGTGTCAGTAATGCGGGCCACTTTTGTTGTCGGTGTCCGGGCGGGCCTATTGTCAGGTGCAGACCTAACCTGGTTGGGGTGGTGTCGTTTAGAGCGCCCCCTGGAGACACGGGTGATAGAGATCCCCCCCCTGTGGAAGATGTGCAAAGGTGACTGTTAGGTTCCCTCAGGTGCATCAGTAAAGTTGCGCTTCTGGTCACTTTTCTGGCCAGATGGTCCTCAAAAATATAATAATCGTTGTTCTTCTGGGGAAGTCGAGACTTGTCGGGGTTTGCAATGTTCCATGATTAAGCCGCATGTTGTACTTGGCGTGTGGTGATGTTTGTTGACAGTGCTGAGCCTACATGCATTTTAGTAATGCTCTGTAGCGCCTAATACGCCCTCAAGAGTATCTAGACACTTTACAAAGTTTGTAAACAAACTGTTTTCCATACCAGATTTGGCATTGGTTTCATCGTTCTCTGCGTCACGAAAGGAGCCTCTTCTATTATAATTTAAATGTATGGCCTGCCGAAAATGTCTGGCACCGGTGCAGTAACATACCAGACGATTTGACTGGCTTTCCAGTGCCCAGTTACCGTAATTGTATTTTTGTGTTCAAGGCTGCACGCCTCGCCAGGAGCTGCTGGTGCTTTTAAGCGCGGATCCGAATCCATTGTGTAACACTGTAGATTTACGGTCCTAGGGCTTGTGCCACGCGCCTCTCTGTGATACGCAGAACATGAGTTAGGTTTAAGACATGGTCTGTCTCCCTTCCTCCTCGGAGTCCCCACAGTGGTCCATAAAGGTAGCGCGCGCTCGACTCTCGGCCGTGCTTATGTTACATTTCACGAGTGGATTTCTTCATGTGAGCTCTGTGCTGCCTGCCCACCCTGGACTCGGAGCCCCTCTAGCATGCTCGACAGACAACTAATGTCGCTGCAGAACAAGCTTGTCGTTCCTGAGGTGAGAGCCGAGTGAGCAGCAATGCAAACACCTTACTCAGAATTATAATGCAAACTAAGTTTGACTTTTGGTTATTTAATAGGCTTCTCCTGTGTTTATATCCACTGCAAGGCGCACTATGTTTTTTGGTTACGTTTTCACTGTAAAACCCTCATTTTAGACGTTTGATGCAAGCCCACCCTGCTGGCCAGCCCCTTCCCCCCTGACCCCCTCGTCCCTGCTGCGCTCGAAAGTGAGGGCGAGTGTGTCTTCTGTGTCTATTTAAACTTATCCTCAGTGTCGCGTGCACGAATTCAAAGCACATTTCATGAGTTTATTTCAGTCACTTTGAGAAAAGCCGAGAACTATGAGGGAAAAACCATGGTGGGGGGAGGGGGAAATTGGGGGAGAAGGCGACGAGGAAAGGGTGAAAAGAGCAGCAGGCGGGGAAGGGAGTGCAGGCGGAGGGGGGAGAAATGGTGCAGGCAGAGAGGGAGATGGTGCAGGCAGAGGGTGAGATGGTTCAGGCAGAGGGGAAGATGGTGCATGTGGAGGGGAAGAAGGTGCAGGCAGATGGAGAGATGGTGCAGGCTGAGGGAGAGATGGTGCAGGCAGAGGAGAGATGGTGCAGGCAGAGGGAGAGATGGTGCAGGCGGAGGGGAGATGGTGTGGACAAAGGGAGAGATGTGCAGGCAGAGAGGAGATGGTGCAGGTAGAGGGGAGATGGTGCAGGCTTAGGGAGAGATGGTGCAGGCTGAGGGAGAGATGGTGCAGGCAGTGGGTGAGATGGTGCAGGCAGAGGGGAGATGGTGCGGACAGAGGGAGAGATGGTGCAGGCAGAGGGGACATGGTGCAGGCAGATGGTGAGATGGTGCAGGCTAAGGGAGAAATGATGCAGGCAGGGGTCGAGTGGGGTGAGATGGTAAGGAGGAGGGGAGATGGTGTGGACAAAGGGAGAGATGGTGCAGCCAGAGGGGAGATTGTGGAGGCAGAGGGAAGATGGTGCAGACAGAGGGTGAAATGGTGCAGGCAGAGGGAGAGATGGTGCAGGCAGGGGGTGAGATGGTGCAGACGGATAGGAGATGGTGCAGATAGAGGGAGAGATGGTGCAGGCGGAGGGGAGATGGGGGTGGAGAAGGCGGCGAGGAAAGGGTTAACCCCTTCCATGCGGCCGCGATTCCCCTGGTGTGCTGTAAACAACACGCACAGGGGCGGGCCGTGACGAACCCCAGCCGTCATCAGCACACGAGCACCGTAGTGCATGACGGCTGGGGTTCGTCATCAGCATGGAAGGGGTTAAAAGAGCAGCAGGCGGGGGAGGGGTGCAGGCGGAGGGGGAGGAATGGTGCAGGCGGAGGGGGAGGAATGGTGCAGGCAGAGAGGGAGATGGTGCAGGCAGAGGGAGAGATGGTGCAGGCAGAGGGGACATGGTGCAGGCAGATGGTGAGATGGTGCAGGCTAAGGGAGAAATGATGCAGGCAAGGGGGTGAGTTGGGGCAGGCAGGGGGTGAGATGGTAAGGCGGAGGGGAGATGGTGTGGACAAAGGGAGAGATGGTGCAGCCAGAGGGTAGATGGTGCAGGCAGAGGGGAGATGGTGCAAGCAGAGGGTGAGATGGTGCAGGCAGAGGAAGAGATGGTGCAGGCAGGGGGTGAGATGGTGGAGACAGATAGGAGATGGTGCAGATAGAGGGAGAGATGGTGCAGGCGGAGGGGAGATGGGGGTGGAGAAGGCGACGAGGAAAGGGTTAAAAGAGCAGCAGGCAGGGGAGGGGTGAAGACGGAGGGGGAGGAATGGTGCAGGCAGAGAGGGAGATGGTGCAGGCAGAGGGAGAGATGGTGCAGGCAGAGGGAGAGATGGTGCAGGCAGAGGGAGAGATGGTGCAGGCAGAGGGAGAGATATTGCAGGCGGATGGAGAGATATTGCAGGCGGAGGGAGAGATGTTGCAGGCGGAGGGGAGATGGTGTGGACAAAGGGAGAGATGTGCAGGCAGAGGGGAGATGGTGCAGGCAGAGGGGAGATGGTGCAGGCAGAGGGAGAGATGGTGTAGGCAGGGGGTGAGATGGTGCAGGCGGATGGGAGATGGTGCAGACAGAGGGGGAGATGATGCAGGCGGAGGGGAGATGGGGGTTGGAGAAGGCGACGAGGAATGGATTAAAGGAGCAGCAGGCGGGGGAGAGGTGCAGGCAGAGGGGGCGGAATGGTGCAGGCAGAGAGGGAGATGGTGCAGGCAGATGGAGAGATGGTGCAGGCGGAGAGGAGATGGTGCAGGCAGAGGGAGAGATGGTGCAGGCGGAGGGAAGATGGTGCAGGCAGAGGGAGAGATGGTGCAGGCAGAGGGGAGATGATGCAGGCAGAGGGGAGATGGTGCAGGCAGAGGGTGAGATGGTGCAGGCTGAGGGAGAGAGGGTGTGGGCAGTGGGTGAGATGGTGCAGGCAGAGGGGAGATGGTACGGACAGAGGGAGAGATGGTGGAGGCAGAGGGGACATGGTGCATGCAGAGGGTGAGTTGGTATATCTGGTAACTTGTGAGGGGATGACACCATGAGTTACCCGCACCGGGTGACACCAACCCTAGTGACGCCACTGCACTCAAGCTCATTATTTATTCTACTAATTAACGCATATGCTCATTCACCCATCTAATCACCCACTGAATATTTTACACACTCTTTAACACTCACTCACTCTCTCACGCACTCACTCAACAGGACTTACTCCCTCACGCATTCACTCGACAGGAGAGACCAAATTCAGGTTATTGAAGACGTATCTGCACATTGATGGAGTAGATCTATCTTGAGGGCTAAGTGAAATGAGTACACCAGACACAAAGAAGAACCTTTGAATACACTCCAATTATTACACTTTCTTAGGAACAAGTTACACTGCAAGTTTTCCTCCCAAAATCTTTAAAGCGCCCATTCAGATAAAATATAGAAAATCGGGTGCGTGTTACCCATTCACTATCACCAACAATAAGGGGTTCACAATACTCCTTAGTTTGATTAACCTGGGGTGAGTATTGCGAACTGGAGGGACTGATAGTGTAAAACTCATAATAATTTTGCTGGTTAAGTTTTACAAACGTTGCAAACTGTACTAAGTTGTCAAATGTCCCACATATTCAAAAATTCACTTGCAGGCCAAAATCGCTTGCTCCACTACCTAGATTTTCCAAAAAACGCGTTTGGTATGAAAAGTATCCAGCCAATGTGGGCTTATGTTGGATTAACTTCAAGAATTTCTTCTGCAAATCATGTTTTAATCTTAACAGTGTGAACTTCAAGAAGTAAAAACTGAAAGCACTTGCAGCCTCCTACAGCGCTTCATGTTTCATCCACATACTGAAATGCCTCTAAGACATTTTTAAGAGAACCATTTGTATGAGTTCCAAATATTTTCCTTTCTACATGTATAAAATACAGAAATAATACTGCAAGCCAACTTGTAATCAAAAGCTGGTGATTTAAGTTTGTTCTCCATCCACAAATCAATTTTACTCGGGCACAGAAAGAGGCAATTAAAATCAAATGTGACTTTTCCAAAGCAGCAGGGTGTGTAAACCACGTTTGGAAGCACTTTTAGGAATAGTTTTTCCCTACTAAGACTGGTAAAAGGGCTAAGATGCACCGTGGTATTTCTTGATATGCCCGAGGCTAAGGGTGACATGCGCTGGGAGTGGATACCAGTAACTCTTGTTACCAAACCTACCATGGGATGGTCAGACCCTTGTCTCGCTGGCCCACCCGTAGTGGTGAGTGATGGATGATCCAGATCCATTCTCGAATGATGCTCGGACTCAGCTGCAAGCAGGAAGGGCAGATCATGGGAGAGGCTCCTAGGCTGGGTAGGTAGTGGTAAGGATCAGTCACTGGTGTTGTAGGGCATGGCAGTAGCACATCATTCTGCAGCCTAGTGCTGAGGTCTGAAAAGGTGAGGAAGCAACCAGAAACACTGATTGGATGGTCACTTGTCGAGTCCTCCCTGTTGTCTGTCACAGGCATGTGGCTGCATGCATTGGCAGCAGTCTCACAGGCAACTTTCACCACCAATACCAGATTCAGCCTAATCCCAGGTCATGACCTCGAGGTGATTCATGGCACTTGCACGCGTCACTCCACGTGTTCGTGCCGATACTTCCATGGATCTTTCCTGGGCCTCTCTGCACCAGTCTGACCTTACGGAGACAATTTTGCTGAGATTAGGAGGAAGAGGTGGAAGTAAACATACTCTCACATAATGCATGATTACATCAGCTAGTGCCTGGGAATTGGTGGAGCCAGATCTAAAATACAGCTAGGCTGGGCCCTGCTGGACAACCCGCACCTATGGGCCAAAGTGTACAAGGCCGCGTGGAGGGAGGGGGCACCAATGTAAGCCCCCCTAATAATGGAACTACTGAGGTTTTAAAGTGCTTCATAGGAATAGTGGTAGTCAAAGTTTGATGCCTCCGCACTTCCTGCACCCCTCTTACTCCCACTAGAATGTTTTCTAAAGCCAACTGTTTGGCTTGTGTACTCTCCGGGGAGGAGAGGAGAGGAAGAGCCCTGACCTTGCCAGGTAGATCGCTACCCCACCCCACTGCAGCTGCACCAGTCCTTGTGCCTGACCCTTGCTCCTGCTGCCCATTCCTGGGTGGCGTTTTTTTCTTTCCCTCGCGCCCCCCCTGCCCACAGCCCGCTTTACCGCCACTGCTGCCCCTGCGGCCCCACCCCGCGCCCATTGGCTAAACCTTTACCTCCCGCCTCCCAGCTACTGCTCCCTCCCAGCTCCCTTTAAATCTGGCGACAGCGCGCAGTGAGGAGAGCGACCCCTGACCTTGCCAGGTAGACCACTCCCCCCCGCTACAGCTGCACCAGCCCTTGTGCCTGACCTTTGCTCTTGCTGCCCATTCCTGGGTGCCGTTTTTTCTTTCCTTTACCCCCCTGCCCACAGCCCGCTTTCCCGCCGCTGCTGCCCCTGCGGCCCTGCCCCCCGTGCCCATTTGCTAAACCCTTGCCTCCCGCCTCCCAGCTACTCTTCCCTCCCAGCTCTCTTTAAATCTGGCGACAGCACGCAGTGAGGAGAGTGACACCTGACCTTGCCAGGTAGGTCGTTCCCCCGCTGCAGCTGCACCAGCCCTTGTGCCTGACCCTTGCTCATGCTGCCCATTCCTGGGTGCCGTTTTTTTCTTTCCCTCGCCCTCCCCTGCCCACAGCCCGCTTTCCCGCTAAACCCATGCCTCCCGCCTCCCAGCTACTCCTCCCTCCCAGCTCCCTTTAAATGGAGGCAGCTGTGTATTGCCCATCTGCGCACGTCCGCGCCTAGACCACGCCCAGCGCGAGAACCCCTCGACCCCGTGAACGTCACAACACCAGATTCCACTACGACGCCAGCACCCTCCACGCACTCAACACCGGACGAAACCACACCTGCTTCCAGGCCCCCCCCAAACGGACCCACGGACCCTTCTCCTGCCGCACCTGCAGCTTCACCTGCGACAGAACCACCAAACCTCCAAGGACTGGACCCAACCACCTCCGGTGCATACTCCTCAACACCCGCTCCGCACGCAAACACGCCGCCGAGCTCTGGGATCTGCACGACACCTCCGCCCCAGACGTGGCCTTCCTGACCAAGACCTGGTGGAATGACTCCTCGGGACCCGACTTCGCCATAGCCATCCCGGACGGCTACAAGATCACCCGCAGGGATCGCGCCAATGGAACCAGAGGAGAAATAGTCATCATCCACAAGTCCACCCTCAAAGTCACCACCCACGCAGACGACACCCTCAATGCCCCCGAACACCTGCACTTCTGGATCCACACCGACCCCAACACCACTCTCAGAGGAACACTCATCTACAGACCCTCTGGACCCCAGGCTCAGTTCAGGGACTCCATTGCCGACCTCGCCAGCACCCACGCACTCGCCTCCATCGACTACATCTTCCTCGGGGACATGAACTTCCATCTCGAGAACACCAACGACGCCAACTCCGCCACCCTGATCGCCAACCTCGGCCTCAGACAACTCGTCACCACACCCACCCATGCCGCCGGCCACACGCTGGACCCCGTCTTCTCCACAGGCACCCATGTCATCTTCAACCACACTACTGGACCAACCACCGCTGCATCCATTTCACCTTCAAGAAACAAACCATGCACCACCAAACCCAACAGCTGCCTTGCCGCTGCTGGAGCAAAGTCACCAAAGACCGGCTGATCACCACACTCACCCAGAACCCACCCACCGACCCCACCAATCCAGACGCCGTAGCCCGCAAACTCAGACAGTGTATTGACTACTGCGCCAACACCCTGGCCCCACTCAAGAAACCCTTAAACAACCACACCAGCAAGAGAGCCACCTGGCTCACCAACGAACTCCAGACCTCCAAGCAAGCATGCCTGAAGCTGGAGAAAATATGGCTCCACGAACGCACACCACACAACCACGCAGTCCAAAAGGATGCCACCCGAAGACATCACCACTTCATCAGATCAGCCAAAAGATCCTCCTTCAAAGACCACCTGGATAACAATGCACATGACAGCAAAGAGCTCTTTAGCATCGTAAAGGAACTCTCCAACCCCAGCGCCAAAACCAACAACATCCCGCCCTCTCAAGAACTGTTCGACTCACTAGCCACCTGCTTCCACCGCAAGATTGCTGACATCCACGACCGCTTTAACACCACAACCGCCCCGACTACGCCAGACTCCACCTCCCCTGTGAACAGCACCATCCGCCTGACCTACTGGTCCAACGCCAACGACGACGAGACACGCAAGGTCATGAACTGCATCCACTCAGGATCTCCGTCAGACCCATGCCCACACCACGTATTCAACAAAGCAGACACAGCCATCGCACCCCAACTACGGAAGGTCATCAACATCTCCTTCAAAACAGAGACATTCTCGGATAGCTGGAAACACGCCGAAATCAACGCCCTCCTCAAAAAGCCCAAGGCGGACCCCAAGGACCTCAAGAACTTCCGGCCCATCTCCCGGCTCCCATTCCCGGCAAAGGTCATCGACAAAATCGTCAACAGACAGTTGGCCCGCCACCTGGAAGACAACAACATCTTGGACCCTTCCCAGTCCGGATTCAGACAAAACCACAGCACCGAGACAGCCCTCAACGCCTCCACAGACGACATCAGGCGCCAACTAGACAATGGCGAAACATCAGCCCTCATCCTCCTGGACCTGTCGGCCGCCTTCGACACAGTCTGACATCGCACTCTAAAGACACGCCTCTTAGAAGCCAGAATCCAAGAGAAGGCCCTTGACTGGCCCACTTCCTTCCTCTCCGGCAGAACCCAGAGTGTCCGCCCACCCTTCCGATCCAAAGCCACGTAAATCATCTGCGGCATCCCCCAGGGCTCATCCCTCAACCCGACACTGTTCAACATCTGCATGGCCCCCCTCGCACAAGTGGCCCGCTATCACGACCTAAACATCATCTCTTACGCCGACGACACCCAGCTCATCCTCTTCCTCACCAAGGACCCACACACATCGCTTAAAACAACCTCCACGAGGGAATGAAGGCCGTCGCCGACTGGATGAGGAGCAGCCATCTGAAGCTGAACTCGGACAAGACGGAGGTACTCATCCTTGGACCCACCCCCTCAGTCTGGGGCGACTCCTGGTGGCCAACCACACTGGGAGCAGCACTAACACCCACCGACCATGCACGCAACCTAGGATTCATCCTCGACTCCTCCCTCTCCATGTCTCAACAGGTCAACGCCGCCTCATCCTGCTACAACACCCTCTGCATCGCCGCAGGATCTAAAAGTGGATACCAACCGAAACAAGAAGAACGGTGACACAGGCCCTCGTCAGCAGCAGACTGGACTACGGCCACGTACTCTACGCAGAAGTCCCAGCCAAACACCTACGTCGACTACAACGCATCCAAAATGCCTCCGCCCGACTGATCGTCAACGTCCCCAGTCACAGCTACATCACCCCCCACCTGAGAGACCTACACTGGCTCCCCGTCGACAAGAGGATCACCTTCAAGCTCCTCACCCACGCACACAAAGCACTCCACAACGCCAGACCAGCCTACCTGAACAGCAGACTCAGCTTCTACACCCTCACCCGCCAGCTCAGCTCCGCCAGCCTCGGCCTCGCTGCTGTCCCCCGCATCCTACGGTAGAGGGAGAGGCAGAGGGGCAGGGGGAGGGAGAGGGAGGAGAGGAGGGGAGGGGAGGGAGAGGGGCATTGTGTAGAAGGAGAGGAGGGGAGGGAAGGGGGGAGGCGAGAGGAAGTGAGGAGAGAGGAGGGGAGGGGGGAGAGTACTCCAGTTACTGTGTGATATTTGATATATGCAAGGCAGATGACTGTGGGAGCCCCCGGTTCTTACACTCTGTAGTTGCCATCTGCCCTCTCCCAGAGTGGGGTTGATAACTCTTAGAGACCCACCTGCCTAAACCCTTCATCTTCACTGCACATCTGTTCCTTGTAGCAAACAAGAGTTAATTTCTCTGCCATCAATATGACATCACGAAAACACTGGTCGGGAACAGGAGACCTTTCCCACTCTATAGTCCTCTAGCTGGAGGAGACATCATCTGCAGCCCAGTAATGCTCTCCTAAAGAACCATCCCTGCTGTGCGCAATAAACTGTCTTCTATCAGAAGTGGTGCTGGAAACCTAGAAATGTCTGCCATTGGTAGCCGTGTGGCAAAATTATCATGAATAACCAAGGAACTAATGGTGGGGAGGCGAGAGAAAGCTCTCAGCAGGCACATGGCCAATGAACAAGCCCCTAAAATTTGCTGGGAAAAATGCATCGCACCACATGTATTTATTCAGTGAAAGAAGGCTAAGAAGAGGCCGCCGTAGATCAGTCGCCCCAAAAATATTCTAAGGTTATAATATTTAAGATTGTCAAAAGAGTCTGCAGGAT
Source organism: Lissotriton vulgaris (assembly GCF_964263255.1). Taxonomy (NCBI): domain Eukaryota; kingdom Metazoa; phylum Chordata; class Amphibia; order Caudata; family Salamandridae; genus Lissotriton; species Lissotriton vulgaris. The sequence continues at coordinate 1,656,097,908 of NC_141687.1, forward strand.
AAATGCATTTGATATGACATTGTATTCAGTTGCAAGATATTTCATTGCATTGCATTGTATTATGGATTAAATCATATTGTATTGCAATAGTGCATTGTGAAACACTGCAGAACAAAGCATTGCTTGCATTGCATTCCTACTGTATGAGACCATAGCGTTTTACTGTATGGTCTCACTTTATTACTTTTGCATTGTTCTGCAAGACTTTGCATTGTAATGTGGTGCATTTCATTGCTTTCTATTGTACTGTGCGGCATTCCAGTTTATTGCATTGCAATTTATTGCATAGTTATTTAATTGCGTTGTTTTATATTGCTTTGTAATGTATTGTGCTTTATCGTATTATTCTTTTATTGTATTGTTGTCATAATATGGGGTGTATTCTTTTGTTGAATTGTAGTGTTGTATTGTCTTCTATTTCATTGCCCTGCTTGCATTGTGATCTTTTATATTCCATTGTGTCACATCACAGCATTGAATTGCATTTTATTGTTTGTTGTTGTATTACATTATATTGTACAGTTCTCGATTGCACTGTATTAAATGGTATTGTATTGTATTGTGTCACATTCCATGGTATTGCATTGAAATATATAGCTTTGAACTGACTACGACATTTCATTGTTTTCTACTACATTGAAAGACTTTGCATTGCAATGTATATCGTGAATTTTAATAGGGAAACAACCTTTACAACGCAACTTTTACAATCGCACTACCATTACAACAAATCTTTTACAACGCAACATCCATTACAACGCATGCCATTACAACGCAACCATAACAACGCATGACACTACAACGCATACCACTACAACGCATGTCATTACAACGCAGTCATTACAACGCATACCATTACAACGCATAGCATTACAACATATAGTACCCTTACACTATCCCACACTTACCCTACTGTTGCACCCCCTGGAGTTAAAATAGTAATTTTTACCCCTACACTATCCAAAACGTACCCTACTGTTGCACCATCTGAAGTTAGAATAATACATTTTACCTCTACACTATCCAACACTTACACTACTATTGCACCCCCAGGAGTTAGAATAGTAATTTTTACCCCCACACTATCCAATACTTACCTTACATGCAATGTAATGTTATGCGTTGTAATGGTATGCATTGTAAAGGTAGTATGCGATGTAATGGAATGTGTTGTAAAGGTAGTTTTTAAAAATTTGTTGTAATGGCATGCGTTGTAATGGAATGCGTTGTAATGGATGTTGCGTTGTAAAAAATGCGTTGTAAAGGTATGCGTTGTAAAAGTATGCGTTGTAACGTCATACATCCATTTTAATATCTTACCTTTCCGTGTGTTGTCCAGTATTGCTAAGCCTTTCATTGCATTGTATTACGGTATTATTTCATAGTATTGTATTTCATTCTCCTGTACAGTATGGTGCTGCAGTTTTGCTTTTTTTATTGCAACAGATTATGTTTATTGCATTGTATTACATTCTTGTATTGCACTGTCCCGAATTGTATTATATGTATGTATTGTATTAGTGCATATTATTGTATTACATTTTTTTTAATTAAATTTGCTTGTGTGGTGAATTATTAGATCATTGGATTGTATTGTTGTATTACAGTGTATTATGTCACTATGTTGCACTGATTGCATGGGACTGTCAATGTACTGTATCATTGCATTTCGTGGTACTTCATTGACGTAAGTAGTCGCGGGTGTCACTCGGCACATCTGCAGCTTATGCGATCACCTGGGCTAATGAGGAGGCCCATGTTATGACAGCTCAGCCTACCTATGCTCCAACCCGCATATAACAATGGAGACTTCGGTGAGCTCTGTCAGTGAAGAAGTAATGAAGATCCCATTAAAGACCGTCAGGTGACAGGGGAGGGGGCGTTCGTCATATACCAAGAGACAGGCGTAGAGATGACAGCCGCAGACAGGGAAGACAGAGGAGACAGGCAGTGCACATTGTGTCGGGTAAAGGTGCCTTACAAGGGTGTTGTTTACCTCAAAGTACTGCAAACTCTGTACTCTGGGGTTACGTTTGGGTTGCATCTCTTGTCCTTTCTAGAATGTCACTAAATGTCGAATTTTGAAAAACTGGCACCACACACCCCTCCAACCTACTTTTTAGGCTTCGACTTTCGGGGAATAGCGTGGTCAAACCGTGCTCACCCTTGGCAGACGATGTAGGATTAGATGTTTAAACACAGGGAACACGTACACAATACAACAATACAATACACATTACAGAAACCCCTATTTGGAAAATATACTTTTGTTCTCATTAAGCTCAAGGCTTTGCTGTTAGTGTGACAGCTGTACAGTTGAACATTTCTGCACGTATCTGGGGTGAGTCATTTTCTTTGCAGAAGGAAACATTGCATTTAGTGTGGGGTCTGGCTCCAGCTGACTCCAACCATGGTGCTGTCTGGTCTGATGTTAAGAAGATCACAGCATTCTACAAGCTATGTGGAATGCAGTGCTTACTTGTCAGGAGACCACTGCAGCTTGCACCACCCAGTGCCCGGCCAGCGCTGCCATTGACGGTACCAACCCAAATAATAACCACCACAGTTATACAAACGGGCCCAATCAGACTGTTCCAGACCTCCAAAGCTATACCCATGGCTTGGGCAGCAGGGATTCGTCATTTATATGTATATTAAATTAATAAAGAACTGTTGTTGCGCTTCTTTGTAAATTAGACAAACAGTGCCACCATGTGGCAGACTGTTTTAAATGCTGGTGTTGATAATTATGTGCCAGTGTTGCGCAGCGGAAGCCACCGGCTTAAATGAAGCACTGGTGGAATGCCTGCTTTCCTTGATGTGCTGCGTTGTATGGCATGTTGATGTTGTAAGAGTACCCTACAATCTTGGATTCAGGTTTTTGGCAAGTCATGGTCAACACACTAGCACTTGGGGAGTGTTGAATATGGGGTGATTCATCTGGTTCGAAAGAGGGTTCCCAGTCCTAAGGAAGACAAATGTTGCTGGGGCAGGCTGTATGTTGTTGAGTAACAATACAAGAGGGTGAGAGGTACCGCTATACTATTCCGAGTGGTTGGCAGGGAACAGGGTGACGAGGAGGCGGGGTCGGGGGATACAAAAATAAAATAAACAAATCCACTTACCTTTTGCCAGCTGCCGTCTCTCCTATTCGGTCACTTCACACACCGCCTTCTCCTCTGCTTCTGTAGCGGAAGGAAGCAGGAGCCACATAGGCACCCTCCCCTAAGCCAATCACAACGCTGCAATGCAACATTGTGATTGGTCTGAGTGACATTGTTTGGCACTCAGACGGAGTATGGGAGGCTGGGCATGTTCCTGACCAGGTTGTGCATTACAGCCTGGTGAGAAAGATGCAAAGTGTGCATGACTGCTTGGCCGGCGCAAGAGGGACGACCAAATAGTCATGTGAACTTAGGGAGCGGAAACCACTTCCCCTCCCTGGAACCCCAGCCCCACCCTAACCCAGCCAGTAGTGAGAAAGAAAATGATAATAACCAGGTTATTATCATTTATTTTTCCGTTGCACTGCTCTTAAAGCAGTGAGGTGGCGCCTCTCTGCCTTAGCGAAGGAGCCACCACTGGGGCGGAGTTGAGAAAACCTTCACAGTTGGACTGGCAGTAGATGTTTGCACAGCAGCAAAACAAGGGAAGGTCCACAGACACTGCAGTGTTTGGGACAAAGAAGACATGGTTGTAGGGCGAGAAGAAGCACATTTGACAATGCTGTCAAAAGGTGGTGGAAATCCCTGGGGAGGGGACAGCTTCAGATCATAAAAATACTGACCACACAACTGGGATATCCTTTGCAGGGGAAATATGAAGCGAGGTAGGGAAAGTTGATCTCATTCATGATACTACAATGCGTCTCGGTTTCTGTGGTAGCAGGTTCTGCCTTTGGAGAGGCTCTTTGTCCTCCGCCAGTGGTGCTCATGACGGTTTCCACAGCTGATGAGCCTAGGAGGTCCTTGAATTGAGTTCAAGCAGGCCATAGTTCAAAAGGCACTCTACCACCTTCTTCCCATGAGCAAGCATCAGATGGCTTTTGTTTTTCGCTTAGTAGTCTGTTAATGAATTCTCTAGGTGGGCTGCCACGGATTCCTTCCCCTATTTGAATGAATGAATGAATTGATTAAATAATTAATTAATTCATTCATTCATTAATTCATTAATTAATAGTGTCCTGGCACATAGTTTTGCAAAATTCAAAACCTGAATGATTTTCTTGGCCAACTAATATTAAGAAATATTTACACTTAAACCATGGCAACCAGCCACTCATGTCTGATGCAACACTTGAAATAGGGAGGAAGCCCACTATATCCAAGCACATATTTCCAGTACAATCCAGTAATGTGTATCTCTTTCTGACTATCCTCCTCCCAGCCAGTGCCCAGCTTTGGACCACTCTTTTGTGTAGATGTTGCATCTTGTAGTCAAACCACCCCACACTGGGTCAGTATTGTGGGAATCAGTACAAAGAGCCACTCTCTGCTCAATTGAAGTGCATGTTGATTTCAATCAGCCATTCAACAGCCTAAGCTACATTGGCCTGAGCAGGGAGGGCATGGGTTGTGCAGGTCAAGGCACAGGAAAAAATGGGAGAGAGCTACCAGCAAGGTCTAAATATCTGTCAATAGTAACCAACATGTGCTAACATGCACACGCACTAGGACACCCACCTGAGGTTAGTCCAAACTCTGACACACACCGGGCAAACATGAAGGGTGCTGCTGAGGGTTCCCAGTTATACCAGACTGCATGTACGTACCCGGGGAAAACAGGAAGGAGCCTACCCACCCTGGGAGTGCCGATACAAAGGTCTCTACTTTACTACTATTGATAAGCTGCCACCAAGTGTCAGTCTTTACCTGGTCATGGTGGCAGCAGTCATCGAAATAACATGCAATTTCAATGCAATAGGTCTCGCATTTGCGAGAAGTGTGGCCGCTAAGTGAAAGCGACCCACGCAGTAAATTAAATAACTAAATAAGTGCGGCCACTAAAGTGAAACCGGCCCACGCTGCAAATTAAATAATTTAAAAAGCGCAGCCGCGATAGTTAAAGCGGACCATGCTAAAATTTAAATACAAGTAATATAAAAGCAGGCAGTTTGCTGCAACGCCGTGGGTGGAATAGGGGAAGATCATTAAAGTAAATGGTGCTCACCAACTTATAAAGCAGACAGTATAACAACACAAGTAAAAAGTCCAGTAGTTATGGGAGGTTACAAATGCAGACAAGGCAGTACCAAGGAAGGACTACTAATCTTATTCACAAATGAAAAGCAACGATTTCAAAAGGACAATAACAGGAGCCAATTGAAAAGATGGCTGGAGCTTCAAAGGCGTACATCAATACAGCAAGTCTTGCAGAGCAGCGCATGTGCTGTCCAGGTTCGACTTAAAAAGGAGATTCTCTTTGAATGGACCCCTACTTTCAGCATGGCTGACTACTCTGCTGGGTGGAAGCACAACCATAATAAAGGATAGAACTTCCAGGCGCTGTGACACAAGTCTCCTATGCAGGAATCCATACCAATTCGTCCAGAAAAAGAGTAATCAGGAGCTTGCCAACACAGGAAGAACACCAAGCACCTCTGACCCAAGGACATCATTTCATTCTTGGCTGAGGTAGTGCAATCATCTGTACCAACAGCAGTCTCTTCAGAAATGTCTGCCTCTTTTACAGATCTTCAGGAAGAATATATTTGATCAATATTAATCAGGGCTATTGGCAAAGGTGCAGGGCAATCCTGGATTCTTGTGAAGCACTGGGAATGTCAGTGCTTATAATGGCTTGTTCCAAAGTTATGTAGTATATTGGAAACTAATGGCCCAGGTGCTTGCACAAGAGTGAATGATTGATACCAGTGCAACAATAGCTAGTCTGAAGTCGCATTTTCAAGAGAGAAGGATCACTAGGACTAAAGTGATCCGACTGTTCTTCAATATCGCTACGGAAGCCATGTGCGCATAACAGCTGCCAGAGTGCAATCGGAAATTCTCACTCGCTAAGGACATAAGACTTTACACAAACTGATATTTACCTCTCCCCAAGCTCTCTAGGCTGCCTTCCTCCTGACTGTAGGCCTGAAGCTGACACTACTTCACCCCCAGTCTTCCCTGATAGGACTGGGGCCTCAGTCAGTGCTTAAATTGCAAAGAAATAAGTGTCAGGGCTCTGGTCAGGAGGCCACTGCACCTTGTACCACGTATTGCCCATGTCAGTGCCTCCAATATTAAAAACAACGCAAGTACTCACATTCACATTCCTACAAGTGTGACAGTTTGAACTATTTTAGACACCCAAAGCTTTAAGTATGGTTTGGATGGCAGTTAATATTCATATTTAATATATACTGAGTTAATAATTACCTGTTGTTGTGGTCATCTAAATTAGCCAGACAGTGCCACCTTGTGCCGGACTGTCACAGAGCCTGGTGCTAACAATTAAGTGCTGGTGCCGAGCACCGGAAACCACCGGCTCAAATTAAGCACTGGCCTCAGCACCCTAGAAGGCTCATATCCAGGAAATAATAGTGCTGCTTCTGACACATGCGCCATGCCTATTGACTGTGAATGTGGGAGGGGGCAGCCGAGATAAGCACCCCAAACAGTGCAATCTGAGGAGCACTGCAGATGTCCCCTCCCTCGTGCCCCTGGTGAAAGCACCAAGTGGGTCATTACAATGTCAGGCGGAATCACTTCTGCCCAACACCACATTGGTCATGGGACCGACCGACATCCGTTCGCCGGTCCCAACAGCCCTATTATGATACGACCGAACACTGTTCGGTTGCATTTATACATTTTAGTAAGAGAGCATGCTTTCCGCCTGTAAACCGGCCAGAATGCATACTCCCACAATAAAATGGGAGGTGCAGTTCATCCCTGCACCCCGTGGCAGCGGCTGCAGGGATCAACAGGGGGGCACCATAGGTGCCCCCTTGGCCTCCAACTAGAGGCTGTGCACCCAAGGTGGCACTGCTGGGGGCCCCCAAAGTCGAGTTCTGACAGCCTTTCCATGTCAGAAAGGCCCGCACAGAAAGGCTGCTGAAACCTGACATTGTAATCTCAAGGGTTGAAAGGCCCGCCCTTGGGATCGCAGACTGGATTCCGACTGGCCGACAGGCTCGCCAAACCCATCGGAAGCCATCCGGAATGACCGGCAGGTTCACTTTACAACCGCCTCCATCGTAATGAGGCTGACAATACCAACTGCCTTGTCCCTCTCTGCTTTCTTTTTTTCTTAATGCTCCTCTGAATTTTAGTTTTTTGCCTTTTCGTATGAGGGGTTTTTAATGCTAAGGGATCATCGACCGATAAACAAAGTGCTTGCCAAGAACACCGTTGGTTTACTTTGGGTCAGGAGAAGACCATAAACCAGTACTTTGACCCCTTTCATGTTCTCTCAAAGAGGTAATCCGGACCTTGACGAGTTTACCCTCAGTCTTTACTTTAACAGCAGTTCTTAGGTTTTTGGGTTCTATCGCAGTGCTTAATTTGAGCCTGTGCTTTTTGGTGCTCGGCACCTGCACTTAATTCTTAACACCAACAATAATGACAGGCCAACACATGGTGGCACTGTCTGTCTAATTTCGAGGTGAGCGCAACACATTGATTAATACTTCAATATATATTAACAATGGACATTAGCTACCACCCACAAAATTCTTAGAACTTTGTGTGGACTGAAATCGAATTGTCACACTTGTGGGTGGGCGATACTTAGTAGCTGTGTATGTACTGTCACTGGCAGCGCTGGCAGGGGGAATGGGTGGTGCAAGCTGCAGAGGCTTTCAGATAAGGGCACTGCAACTTACTTTTGTTTTACAAATTAAGTACTTGTTCTATATCTGCTACCAGGTTGAGCCCATTTTTGAGCCTAAAATATCTCACCCACAATTTGCCACTTCATCAGAGATATTTCCCGAATATACCAATCTCCTCAGAGCAGAAATTTCACAAATCTTTCATAAAGCTAAATTGAAAAAAATCAAAAGTTTTGCAAGATTTTACCTCAGTAACCAAACATTACCTAATTCTACAACATGGCTGCACGCCTTTCACCTGCTCCATCCTACATATCTTTCAGGAGGAACTGCCTAACATGTCACAGATCTACCACAGCCCTATCGGCAGTGCTTAATTTGCAAAATAATAAGTGCCAGGGCCCAAAGTCTCTTCAAAAGCCCAGAGTGGAGGATTGGCGAGCTGAATACCAGGCTGCTTAGCCTTGATTACATCCCCGCCCACATGCCTTTGGGTCACCACCAGACACTTCCTGCCCCTTTATCTCCCTCCTTCGTGTTCTTTTTCAGCCATACTTTCCTTCTTTGTCACTGTTTTTCCATCTTTCTCTTCCTACTTCTTCCCCTTTATTTTTTCCTTTCTTGCTCTCTGAAATGTCGGGTGCAGAAAAATAAGTGCGGTCCTCAAAAATGAGTGAGGCAAGTCCCACCGGCAACCAGCGACTCAAATTAAGCACTGCTTATCTGTCTTTCTCAGACACTATTTGACATCTCATTTTGGGGTTCCCACCTGACACGTCACAAACTGAACTACACAATGGGCAATTTTTTCATGGGGAGCCACTTGACCTGCCTTTCAGAAGCACCTTCCGACATGTTGCTACTAACTCTGTCTTGGCCAGCCGTTCACAGGCATCCCCTGGTCTATCATTGAGTCAGCCTTTCAAAAGCATTGTCTATCTCAAAATTTCTCCGTTTGTCCACGCAGCCTTGATCTGTTCAGAAATCAGCGCAGCCAAGTACCACGCATCAAGCGTTAAACTAACACATTTTAATGTGGTGTTCCGCATCCCCGCATTAAAATGCATTATCAAACATTTTTAGCGCTTATTTCCTGCCTAGGCGCGCTGAGCCTGGTCATGGTGAAGTAAACAAATACTGACCGTGACCGCCGGGTACAGCAGGGCGACCTCCGAGAGACTCTGCTTTATAGGGGCAGGGCTGGGGCAGAGAGCCGTCTCCGACTCCTGCACGACCGTGTGGCAGGGCGGCTCAGACTGGGACTGTTCTGAACCGGATGTGGGCTGTGCAGTGAGCATACCCCTTGGCCCGGTAGGTCGGCCGCAGACTTGCAGCTGGAAAAGGATCTGACACCGGTTAGCGGCCTTGCCGTAGGCCTCAGAAATTTGAATGCAAAATTTTATGTGTAGGATGTTAGATTTGGTTAGGAACATGCTGTATTAGACATTTGTTAAGGTTAGCCCTTCATACCTGTCTATCTTGCTGTAATCTAATGTCAGAATTTTGCATTTAATAATTATGTAAATGTTCATTTTACCAATTTTTTATTTGTTTTCATATTTTAATAAATATGGCCGGGGGGTCGCGAGACCCCCTGCCTTCCAAAGAAATCCCTCGCCTGCTAAATTACTATGGGGATGGTATACGGTGTTTGCATGAGAGGGAAGGGGTGGCCGGTAGTCCCAGACCATGCGCACGGCTGTGTGGCAGGGCGGCTCAGACTGGGACTGGACTGAGCCAGATGTGGGCTGTGCAGTGAGCAGACCCCTTGGCCCGGTAGGTCGGCCACAGACTTTAAACTGCTCCCAGTGATGATCTCACAGAGGGTGCTTCTAGCCTTAAATATGATAAAGTCTCCAGGCACTGCCCACTCCACCCATCTCCGGCCGCACTGCCTACAGTACAGCCGCACTCTGTCACTGAATGTGTAGAGTGCTCACACATTCAGTGTCACTGCTGGTGCTGTGCTCTGCTCAGATTTGTGTGTTATTGAGCGTACATGTGCAAATCTGCGCTTCGAAGCTAATCATTTTAGCAGCTGGTTTCAGATGCAGCCCAACTCGCTGCTGTCAGTGCTTGTTCGAAGCGGTGCTTGTAGAGAGCCGCAGCACTGCTGGCGTTACAATTGATGCATTTTGCTGTGCTTTGCCCTTGCTCCTGGACCCCAGATACTCCTCACGCCAGACATTTAACACGTGTGAGCCCGATGGTGATTTATTAATTAGATTATTCAGACTGGAATGTGTCCACAACATGTGAGTAAGCCTGCTCTCACCTCTAATCAAAGAACAATACAGGATAGATTTGATTTGCTAGAATCTAAGTTAGAGGAGGTCACTCTTCGTACAGGGAACCTTGAAACAGAAGCAGCTGTTCTGAACAAAACTGTACATGGAAATCAAAAGGATATAGACAATCTAAAGGCCCAGAATAGATCATTGGTTATGGACATTGAGCGACTGGAGACTCAAGCACGGAGGAATAACTTAAGGATCCTGAAAATACCAGAAGGGGAAGAGTTGGAGGACATAAAGGGATTTGTCTGTAAACTCCTGAGAGAAGGTGTTTTAAAAGATCGCCCGGACATAGATTTGGAGGTAGAAATTCAAAGGGTGCATAGAGATCCTTATAAGAGACGCACGGATAGGAAAGCACCTAGAAAGATATTAGTAAATTTCCAAACATACAGTGTCAAGGAGCTTATTTTGGGGAGATCCCTTTCAAAAACAGATCTCCGCTACAAGTCCAGTCCTTATTTCATCAGGTCTGACATAGGTGCAAGAACTGCACAAAGACAATGGGAGCTGGGCACCAGAATGCCAGATCTGAGGTCATTGGGAGCACACGTGCAGATGAGATTCCCGGCTTTGCTCAGGATTATGTGGAAGAATAAGACCTATAGCTTCACACAGCCAGAAGAGGTTGATAATCTTTTAGACCGAATGAGAAGCGAGCAGGAGGAATAATAATGGGCAGATCTGGTTACTATCTTAAGGGGGAAAAAAAAAGGAAAAGGGAACAAAAAAAATAAAACAAAAAAAAAAATAGGTTGGGGGAAACTTTATAAAGTAAATTAATGTACGAATATGCTGTATGACAAAACAGGGGACATGATTTATTTGTGATTTAATTTGTCTCCTTATAATACAGTTAATTGGTCACGGGAATCACCTGGTTGTTCCGAATGGCGAAGTCATCGTCAGGTATGTTGGGGGGGTTCCTCAGGGGGGAGGGGGTTCACTGGGTGGGGGGAGTAAGGGGGAAAAATAAAAAATCCTCATATATAAACAAACGTACTTTGTATATAGGCACGGATGAGTATGAGTGGATAATAGACTCATGAGTAATCCATATAAGCTTAAAGTCCTGTCATGGAATATTAATGGCATAGGGGAAAAAATAAAACAGAACAGAATCTGTGAATTTTTAAAAAACTCAGATGCTCAAATTATAATGTTACAAGAAACACACTTAGAGGCAGCTTCATGTAATTCTCTCTTTAAGAAGTTAAGGTGGGTTCAAGAAATAATTAGCTCCAGGCAATCAGGTGCTACAAGGGGAGTCTCCATCATAATTCGAGCGAACAGAGGGATAAGTTTAAGAAGTTATGAGACAGATCATTCGGGAAGATGGTTAGCTGCAGTAGTATATATTCAAAACATCCCTTACACAGTTGCAGTGTACTACGGTCCAAACGAGGACAATCCGGGCCCTCTATCTAAACTCGAAATAGCACTATTAGCGACAACCGGCTCTTTAATTTTAGGTGGTGATTTTAATTTGGTCTTTGACCAAAAATTAGATAGAACCTCTAAAGCTAAATACCATGCTCCCTCAAAATCACTCGCTACTTTAGACGCCTTAATGAAAGACTTTACTCTATTAGATGTCTGGAGAAAAAAGTATAGAACACAACTAGGCTTCACCTTTTATAGTAAGAAATATAAGAACTATTCTAGGATAGATCACTTTTTAGTCGATCAACACCTTCTCAAGGATATCAACTACCTTTCCTTTACGCCTACAGGTTTATCGGACCACGCTGTTCTGGAAATGGTAATTGAATTGAATATAATTCCTCTAAAACTAAGGTGGACCCTGGAGAAATCACTTTTATTAGATAATCAAATAAAAGCAGAAGTTAAAGATAAAACATTAGAATTCTTTACAATAAATTCAGGAACTTCCTCCCCCCCAAGTCGTATGGGAGACTTATAAGGCCTATTTGAGGGGAGTCTTAAGCTCTCTAATGAATCATAAGAGAAAGAGCATGAAAGTAAAAAGAAGGGAAGACTTGGCAGCAATAATAAGAAAGGATCTTGAATTACAAAATGCAATCCTAACCAACTCCAGGAGAGTACATCTGCTAGAGAAGGAACTTACTGACTTACAACTTCAGTTAAAAATTTCGGATGAGAGAATTCCTAAAGAAAAATGGGAGTCTAGCAGATTAAAAAATTTTGAATATGGAGAAAAGTGTGGAGCCCTCTTAGCCTGGAAAGCTAGAGAAGAAAGAACGAGAAACAATATCAAATCCCTATTACAAAGGCAGACAGGAGACTTGATGGAAACAGACGCAGAGATCAGAGAAGAAGCAAGGTCCTTTATAAGAAGTCTCTATACGGAAGACAAAGATCCCAAGGGGGAGGATTTAGAATCCTGGCTGCTAATGAAAAATTTGCCGCAAATGTCTGAACTGGATAAAGTATACTTGGAAAGTGAGATCACAGAAGGGGAAATATTGGGTCAATTGAAGAAAATGAAACGAGGGAAAGCCGCAGGTTCAGATGGGTTGCCAGTGGAGATTTATTTGGACAATAAAGATCAATTAATATCTTCACTTAGGGAACTCTTCAACCTTTTATTAATTCATGGTTATTCTGTACCTCCCTCATGGGCAGAAGCCACTATAACGCTTATACCAAAATCGAATAAAGACCCAAAAAGAATAGAGTCTTATAGACCAATTTCATTGTTAAACACGGATATGAAGATCTATTCCGGAATCTTAGCTACTAGATTATCGAAGGTCATAAAATCTATAATTCACCCCGATCAGAGAGGCTTTATCCCAGGGAGACAGCTAAATGAATTAACATTTCAAGTTATAGGGGCCATAGACCACGCTAACGCCAAAAATCTCCCGCTGGCCCTGGTCGCGATAGATGCGGCTAAGGCCTTCGATCAGGTTAATTGGAAGTATCTATGGGCCACAATGTCGGCATTTGGGTTCCCTCTAACCTTTATAGAGGCGGTCAGATCATTATATCACAATCCAAGGGCAAAGGTTTTAGTCAACGGAATCTTATCCGACTGGTTTGATATATCCCGAGGTACTAGACAGGGCTGCCCTTTATCCCCTCTTTTCTTTGATGTTTATATGTTTATATGGAGCCTTTTGTTTGTGGAATCAGAGATGATAACATAATCCAACCATTTCAGCTCGGCAATTTGTCCCTGAAAGTGGCTTTGTACGCAGATGACCTTCTTTTATACACTTCTGACCATTCAGTGGCAATACCGAGGTTGTTTCTTTTATCGGAAGAATTTGGGAAACTGTCAGGTTACCAGATTAATAAGGATAAAACGGAGATTATGGGATGGAACAATAACACACATATATTGGGCGCAAAACATAAAATGAGGTACCTGGGAATTTATTTAACTCAATCATTAAAAGATATAACATCACTCAGCTGGCAAATGGTGGTTAAAGATATTAATAAAACCTTAATAAGATGGGGGAACCTGCCTCTGAACATATATGGTCGTGTCAACCTCATTAAAATGACAATTCTTCCGAAATTGATTTTTTTATTTAATTGTATCCCCTTATCATTTTCCCCGAAAGATATTAATATTCTACAGGGTAAAATCGGATCTTTCCTATGGGCCCGTAAGTCAACAAGAATTGCATGGAAAAAATTGAAAAGGGGCTTAAAAATAGGAGGCTTAGCCCTCCCTGATCTATTGTCATACTGTCATGCGTTTCATTTTAAAAACTTTAGGCTACTTGCAAATAAGTTAGATGCTTCATCACAGGGCCGCCTGTTTCAAGCTTTATTAAATGATTTACCTTACGTCCATGATTATTTTCTATTTAAGTTCGGAGACCAGAATTTTTTTTTTAAAAATTGCCTTAAAATTCTACAGACTGCATTAAAAAATTGGGGGTTTATCAGGAAGATATTTGATATCCCTTACTATCACACATATACCCCAATATGGGATTCTCCTGGTACACCCCAATGCCTCCAGGAACAATTGTCACAAACTTTGAAAACAGCTGGATTAAAAAAATGGGGAGATCTTTGGGCAGATTCAGGCCTGGTGAATTGGAATTCTTTAGTACAACTTACTAACGGTCAGTTGACTAGGTTCAAATACTATCAACTATCTGCCTGGTGGTCAAGTCAAAATTTGCAACGGGAGAAAGATACAGACATTTTCGATGCAATCGGCAGAGGGGGGAAATGGTTAAAAGAACTTTCGTTTTGGTATAACTTGATAATTAAAGATGAGGAGAATAAACAGCACTTGGAGGTGATAAATTTATGGGGAAACTGTATATCTGATCCTCCTGAAGAAGTCAGCAAAATATGGTTAGACTCCTTTTTTCTTTTTCTTTCTCAGAGGCTAATTAAACCAGCCAACTTAAGACGCAACCATCTGTTTACGGCCTATAGAGTTTATTGGACTCCGGCCAAATTATACAAGATTACACGAAATAACTATTATTGTCCCCGTTGTAACCATTATGCAGCTGACATTTTCTTGGACTGTCCAGCTATTCAGGACTACTGGAAAGCGATAATGGACTTTTTGGGTGATGTACTTTCAACAACTATTACTTGTTCACCTAGACTTGTCTTCTTTGGTTTATTGAAAGATTATAATATTAACAGTTTGGATACTCAGTTCATTTTTTATATAGTAGTCATTGCTGGCGTTACAATTGATGCATTTTGCTGTGCTTTGCCCTTGCTCCTGGGCCCCAGATACTCCTCACGCCAGACATTTAACACGTGTGAGCCCGATGGTGATTTATTAATTAGATTATTCAGACTGGAATGTGTCCACAACATGTGAGTAAGCCTGCTCTCACCTCTTGAAATGTACAGTGGGCCTGGCTGGCATGAGAGCACATTTACAAGTGCAGGGCTCCCCACGTTTGACAGTAGGGCTGCCACCTTTCCAAAAGAAAAACGCTATTTGTTGCTGTTTTAAGTCTCTTAAAAGCACGTTTGTGATGCTAAACAGGACTGTAGACAAAATTGTATGTATTTCTCTGATATTTGTAGGTTTCATTTTGCTTGATTTTGCTTGCCAGAACATGTCACTCATAGTCGTTGAATGTCACTCATAATTACACTGAAATTATGAAAATATCACACATAGCACTCTGAAACCTTGGCAGCTATGACGACGAGAACTTTCTCCCCGACCCAATCCAGGCAGAAAATCCACTCACTCCCTCTGCACCTGCAGGTGCTAGCTTCAAAGCACTTCACATTCACAACCGGGGTAGGAGAACGAGGGACTGTAGACGTGAGCGAATATTCGAAGCAGTGATTATTCCAGAGACCCAGCTGACGCTGATATTCCTCCCAGTCCAATCTGATTTGCTGACAGTCGCACGTGCCTAGAGCCGGGTCACTGCTGGGGAAGCACGTGGCAGTTTCCCAAACCCAGCCTATTAAACGTTGGCGACTCACTGACGAGGAATGGCAGAGTGTTGGTTTATTGATGCTTAAAAGCCAGGCTTTCATCAATATTTCAGGTTACAAATACATTTAATTCTCTCAATTTGCTGCCCGGCCTATATTCTTTCAATCTCCCCTTCTCTCGCTCGCTCTGTCCTGTTAATGCTCAGGATTAGGGAGAACCAAGCTGTGCTTTTCTACGTATCCATCCATTTGGATGGTGCTGTGTTGTAACGCGCTGGAGTCCTGCTTCAGAGAGCTATTGTTGGTAATGTTATGTGCTTTTAGCGGGCACATTCACTTGGGTCTTGCGGCGCTGTACCAAACACTTTGGGGCAGATTTACAAGCCCCTTGTGCCTATTTTGCGTCACTTTTAATATGGGAAAAGTGACGCAAACGTGTTGCATGGGGCTTGTAAATCTACCCCAGAGTATGTAAATGACACCACCAGAGGTCGATGGTTTCTGGAGGCCGAAGCCATGGGCCAGCTTGCTCCTCATTTCATTCGTCTGACACAACATGATCATAATAAACTTTATTCGATCTATCAGGATAGACCATAAAAGTACTAGGAAAACCAAAAAAGGAATTACAAAACAATGAAGTAGTTTGCGGTACATTTTAAAAGTGATTATGGGGGGCAGATTTATGTTAACTGGCGCATCCCCAGGGATGCGCCAGTTAACGTGCGCCACAGTGCGCCACAGCTCCGCCACCCATGGTGCAAAAACAGCATAGATGCGTGATGCATCTGTGCCGGAAATGTGGCGCATTGCTGGAGTTGCGTCGCAAGCGCGACGCAGCTCCAGCAAGGCTCGGGGGTGCCCCATCTACACAATGCTGCATCAAGACCTACGCCTGCTTCAAGTTGGCGCAGGGTTTTGACGCAGCATTGGCCTGAAAGTGACTGAGTGAAATCTCATAGATTTCACTCAGCCACTTTCAGGAGGCGTTCCTGCGCAGGAACGCCCCCCCCCTGCGCAGGAACGCCTCCTTATGGCGCAGGGCTTTACAACGTGACGCATCTCCTAGATGCGTCACGTTGTAAATAATGCGCATTGTTTGCACCGCAGTTGCGTCAAATAAAGTGACGCAATTGCGGCGCAAGGGCATCATAAATCTGCCCCACAGTTTTTACGTTTAATAAGAAGGTTAAAGGGAGGGAGGAAGGGCAAAAACCTAAATTATGGGTCTGCTATGCATTCCAGCCTACCCACATTTCTCTTAAGATCACCAATGTTCATTTAAAACTATGTGCAGTGTTCACAATGGGAACAAACAGAAGTATATTTAGTTAAAAAACACATAATGTACCTTCAGTTCATAGACCCTGGCCTACTAAAATGAAGGAGTAAAAAAACAAGCATTTAAAATGCAATAGGTCTCACATTATTAAAGTTTGAGCTATTGGCATTGCAAATGACAATGCCTTTCATTCATTTGTTTTTGAAACCTGTAATCGGTGCATAAACACGCACTTTGAACGTATAGTCCTTGCTTTCGATGAGCAAGGCTGGCAGTAAAAGAGACTGCCAGCCTTGCTTCTCATAAGCATGGACTATAAGTACAAAGTGCTTGTTTACGCACCGATGCAAATAAATAAAAGGCATTGTCATTTACAATGCCAATAGCTCAAACTTTAATAATGCGAGACATATTGCATTGTAAATCTTGAAATCGAACCTGATTTTGGTTAGCATGTAACCAAGGGCTAGTTTGAGTGAGCTGTGAAGTACTTGAGCAGGATACCAGCACTCCACTTTTAGGGATGGCCGAATGAGGAGTTTGCTGCATAGTCAGTTTACAGGACTGCTCCCCACCCAAACAAGACCAAGGATGAGACCAAGATTGCCAGGTCGTTTGTTATAAACACACAAACCACGTTGAAGTGTGGCTAGAATTGTCCATACTTCATCCCTAATTTGGAATCCTTGTTCGAAGTCCTGTTCAATGTTCGAAAACTCTGAGTGGTAGAGGCAATATTGTTTTGGGCTTCTTATGAAGCACAGCTTATATTCATTGGCCAAAAGGCAGACAACTAGGTCAAGAATAAATACACCTCACACCTATATAAACAAGCAGTTGTGTGCCCCATTCTAGGGTGAGCAGTTAGTAGAGTGTCTTCAGGGGACCGAAGTCTGTCTTTGACCGTTAGCACATTTTGAAGTGGCACCGGCTTGGCTTTTTGTAGTTCGAATTTGACACCTGTTTGAGGGCATTGGAGGTTTCTATTGGCCACTTACATCTAACGTACTTTTTGTTGCATTGTGGGTGGGGCGGGGTGGAATCGGGGTAAAGGAGGCACGCATAACGGCAGGGAGGGCGGGGTTGTAAAGAAGGCACCAAAGCACGCTGCCCCTGCAGTAAGAGAAACTGGATAAATAAAATAGTGCTCACAATTTTGTTTGCTCACAATTGTCAACTTTGCCTCATGTAACTTAATGTTTGCTGTTGTAATTTGTTCACTTGGAATTTTCTCCTCGTGTATCATTACTGTTCCTTTTGTGAAGCGCTCCGACACCTTCTGGTAAAGTCTGCGCTATATAAAAACGCATACACAGTCCTGTGGGACTCATTCATCATGTGGGACACCCTTTAACAAGCATATGCAGTGGTCAGTAAGACAGTGAGCTAAAGTGCTCAAATAGGTTTACAAACATCCAGTGACACTAACCTCTTTTAGTTCTAGGTTTTATTCGGATTTTAAGTAATGTGATTACTGGGTTAATTTGGCATTACATTGAATGGTGGACCCCCCAAAACTTGTTAAAGAGTGTCTCACGTATTGAATGAGTCACACAGACAACCAAAGAGGCTGCCACATGTCTATATTAAGCACATACAAAGCCTGTCACGGACCCACACATAGAGGCTGTCACACTTCCATGTCCACGGACGTTGTCACAGAAATGTACTTAATCTATGATCACACATCAGCAGAATCCTATCAAAAGTCTGTCAAAGACCCCTGCATATGACATCTGTCAGACTTCTGTCCAGAGGAGCGGTCACACACCTTCGATCCAAACAAAGGCATTGAACCAACTCATGAGGTCAATCACATTATCACACCAACCCCCCTCCTCAAACAGAAACGCGTTCCCCAATCATGGTTTTAAGGCTTCCAAAGGTCTCTATTACAGGGAGGCTGCTTAGGACTGCTTCATCCTCTGAGGTCGTCACAGACCTCTCCAGCTCCCACAGGAGCCGTCATAGAGCACCACCTCCACATATACTGATAGAAAGATGCGACGAATCTGGTCAAGTTTGTGACAAATGTGTTCTGGGTGAAGAATCTTTAACTGATACAAGGTACAATATCATGCCTTCACACGTGTCACTTTCTCCTCCTGTAATGTACCGTTTGCTACCTCTTATATCTGTTTGCTCACGATTGTCACTTTTTGCTTCATGTAACTTAACGTTTGCTTTTGTAATTTGTTCACTTGTAATTTTTCTCCTCATGTATCATTATTTTTCCTATTGTGAAGCTCTCCGACACCTTCGGGTAAAGTCCGCATTATATAAAAAACGCATACAATAAATAAATAAAATAAATACATTAAAAACCTACAACTCCGCACCTACTGCATGCCGACACTGCACCGTGTCCTCAGAGGCGGGATCGCGTCACTCCTGAAGAGAAGCATGGAGGAAGTTATTCACCCGCATGGCCAGGCTGTTGTGTAGAGAGTTGCTATGTGTATGTGGATATAGGCTGTGTGCAGGGAGGGGACGTGTCCTGTTCACAACTGTGAAACAACACACTACACCCCACGCGCCTGCTTCCCAAGGCAGAAAGGGGGTCTACTAAAGTGCAACATTGCACACTTAAAAAAAATGCGAAACAGAAAGCATCCGGGCTGGGAGGAGAGCTGGGAGGCCGAGGGCTGTCCGCGCATGCGCTGTACGTGGATCTTTCGCATGTTCTGCGGGCGGCGCGTGCCCAGTGGCTGCGCGTGCAGACATGAAAAGCCGCTGCACTTCAGTGAGAGCGGCGCGGACCATGCGGCCGAGGGAGCGGGCCGCCAAAGCGCCCGAGGAAAAACAAATTAGAAGTCCGGCGGGAGCCTACCCCCCCTTCATGAATGCCGCATGCTGAGGCCAAAGTAGGATTTCTTTCGGGGCTCCTATGATCAAGACGGAGCCTCGCGCGGTGGTGCAGTAAGCCGCTGACGACACAAGACCAACGCACAGTCCCCACATGAGCTAGTAAGGAGGTCGTGATGTACATTTAGAGCGCGCGCGGGCTTTTTAAAACAAAGAAATTACGTGAGCCTGGTGAGGACAGAAGAGGGACAGGAGATGGGCACATCACGCTAAGTGCGTGTTCACGAGCGCGTCCACATTCCCAGTCCGGCCTGCAGCCTGCGAGTGCCCCAGTCGGGTCTGCAGCCTGCGCGTGCCTATTTCCTGTCTCCCATTAAGCCCTTGAAAGCATAACCGATGACTATAGGTCTAGCTGGTGACAGCGCTTCACACTGCGTCGCCAGGTGCGAGACCTAAAAACGGGCAGACACAGACTAGAACGATCATATAAAACGTTCACAACTTTTCCTTAGTGCCTACAGCTGTATAAGCTAGTCACAGCTAGATCTAAGCCTGACCGCAGACCTAAAAAAGCTAGGAACGTACAGCACAGAATCAGAACTACTAGTAAGCATTTGTAAAAAAATAAAAGCTGGTCTAACATTAAAAAATGCACCATGTCCTGAGAAAACTGTCCCACCCGTGTGGCCAGCAAGTAGTGGAAAAGGTCCAGACGGAACATTGTCAGTAAGAATCGATTGTGGGTACTTTTAAACCATAAAAGATAGGGCTCAGCTGATGGCACAGTTTTCAATAAAAAGTTCCCACGCATGCTAGGCTTCTTCAGCTCCCCATCTTCAATATCCAGCTGCTGTTTTTTAAAGAAGTTCTCCTTTACCCAACGATCTCTTCGACACATGTTCTCTGGGTTGGTGGATAGGTCAACCCTTCCCAGGTTTGTAAGACAATCCCAGATGTACTTGAGCCAGGGAATAAGGTGATAAAAATCCAGGGAAAGGCAGTCAGTTAAGATGTCCTTACTTGGGTGATTCCTTCCCTAAGCCACAAGTTCATCCACGGTGATAGGGGGTGATAAGACAGCAGGTCAGAAAGAAAAAAAATCCCCAATTCTTCGTGGACTATGATAGAGGTGATACACTGCGGTAATCAAAGAAGACATTTAAAAATGTTTTTTCCAATAATGTGGAGTTCCTTGTGCTCCATATAGCCCCATATTTCACTACCATAGGCCACCTTAGTGGTACACTTGGCCTTGTAGATCTGCAAGAGGCCCAATGGGTCTATTGCTCAACCTAGATGCAAAATCGAAGATGGCATTTCGGCTCTAACAAAATTCCCTTTTTTCCTGCTGATAAGGGACGTCAATATGAGAAGACATCAGTCTTTGGAACCAGCTTCTATCCCACCATGAATGTATAAGGTTTACTAGGGCGTGAACATAGTTGCATTACAAAGGATTTGTTATTATTCACCAACAAATCAAAGTCTAGCCCATAAAGTAAACGAATGAGTTCAGTAAGATTTGCAATCCCCTGGCTGTCCTAGCCATGAGGACGGCGACGTCTGCATACAATAGTACTGGTGGACTCCGCCGGCCCACCTGTGGAAGTCAGTTTTTATCTCAAGAGGGTCTGCTCCAAGTTGTTGATATACAGATTAAAAAGGAAGGGGTACAGGATACACCCTTGTCGTACCCCTCTCTCGATTGACAACTAGCGAGTGACTCTCAGTTCTGTAGAATATCATACCACCACCTTGGTGTCTTTGTCTAGATCCCTCAGAAAACATACAAGGTCTGGGATAACACCTAGAGACAACATGATCTGCCAAAGCTTCGATCTGTAAACAAGATCGGATGCTGTGGACAGATCTATGAAAGCTAAATAGACAGTGTTGGGGCGTACAACATTATACTTATTAAGTAGCATGTAGAGGTTTAGGCTCTGGTCCAATGTGGATTGACCCGGGTGAAAACCATACTGGGCATCAGACAGGATATTATTGTCATCTGCCCAACTAGAGAGGCTGTTGAGGAAACGCGGCCTACCACCTTTTCAACTGAATCAAGTAAAGTAATAGGCCTATAACAATAGGTGCTATCCCAGTCTCCCTTTTTGAAGACCTGTACAATTGTAGATGGTGCCCAAGAGGCTGGACATCCAGACACGGCTGCAGCATTAATGACCATGGTAAAAGCTGGTACCCAGATGTCCATGTTTGAGATGTAAAGGTCCTGTGGTATCCCATTGTGGCCTGGAGCTTTCTTTTTTGTCAACCCTGCTGTTAAATTTGGGGGTCTCTAGTTGGCACAGGTAGGTACTTGTGACAAATAGGGACCCTCGCCTCTACTCAGGATAAGGGGATTACACTCCTAAAATAACCCCTGCTCACCCCCTTAGTAGCTTGGCACAAGCAGACAGGCTTTATCTCAGGGGCGTTGTGTTAAGCATTTGTGACCACATACAGTAACCCAGTGACAACACTACAAATGGACACCATACAAGTTGTATATCAAAAATAAGTATACTTTATATAGAGTTACCACAAGACCATAAACGACAAAAATACACAATACTGTTACTTTAGGATGGTAGATTAAGCTTAGTTCAGTTCAGTTCTTAGATGCGACTCTTTGCGTCAATGTACCTTAGGTTGCGTTGCGCTTCCTCGACAAGCTATGTCGCAGCAATGGGAATGCAGCAAAGTTCAAATACAAAGCAATAAAGACATGAAGATCTTCCAGATGCGGCACGCTTCTCGGGGATGCGAGAAGTTCCCGTTCGATGCGTGGCCTTTTTACCAGCATTCTAAAGTAGTGAGAGTATCTTCTGGTTTTCCCTAATAAAAATGTGTAAAGATCATGGCTAAGGTTAAGTCATACTCATTTACAATGGTATTAAGTAAGTTACCCTGTAACGTATGCTCCATATGCAAGCCAGACAGTTGTGCACAACCCATGTGTTTGATCCCTTCTAGCCTCAAGTCCCCACACATGTGAATATTAAAATCTCCTGCAATCACAAGGTTAGTGTAGCTCTGTTTTTTAAACACAAGTTTCTCAGGAAGTAGCCCATCCAGGAGATGTTACAGCCGTCATCAAGAGAGGGTCAGCATTATAAATATTCAAGACCAGCAGCTTATTGGTCCCTGTGGAAAACAACAAAGTCTGCAAAGTGGAAAGATCAGTGGGCACCACAACAAGACTAGTACAAATGGCCAAGGTGACGAAACTGACTAGACCCCTCCTTGGCTCTACCCATACTACAGGGAGTAGCTGGTACAAAAAACGTCTGAAAACCTTCCAAGAAGAAGCTGTTGGCGGTAGTCCATGTTTCCTGCCGGCATATTATGTTGTACCATTTTATATAAAGCATCCAGCTTGGTCATGAAACTTGCTCACCAACTCTGCAATGTTCCAGGAGAAAAATTTACATTCAGGAGAAGCCGGGATGGCCTGCCTCAAGGATCTGTTTGGCTGCTGGATTAAAAGGGTCTTGGATTCTGATGGGGCTCTATCTGGCAGTCAATCTCAGCAATCAAGCAAACCCAACGTTTTGTATGTATCTATGCCAGAGGCGACCTCCTGCTGCTTCCCCCAGCCCAAGCCATTGGGTAAACACAAGTTTCTGGCTCTGGGAGGGAGCGGGTAGATAGTGGACCTTTGAAAGTAACCTAAGGGGAGGGTCATAATTACCAAAGTGGGTCCGATACTGATGGGCTGCAAGGTCGAAGCAAGTATTCTGTCCACAAAATGGGGATTGTTAAAATTAATGACGATAGAGTCACCATTCCAAACCTTTCTGGCCCTTCCCACCCAGCTTATTCTCCTCAACATGATACTTTGACTTTACACCACTTATCCCTGAGGCCACTTATGATTTGGCGGTCAAACTGGCTACAGGATGAGAAGCTGTTTAATAGATCAGTTATCGAGGATTGTCTATCTTTGGATAAATATCGCAATATTCCTTGGTTAAGATATGTGGCTGATTGTTTCCTAGAAATTTTTTGTTTAAATGTATTGACTGACCCGGGTGCCGCTTCTTTGATCCCAAAAGCCGAGCTGAAAGTAACTTTCATGGCACATCAGGCCGGGAAACGGGAGTCAGTAAACGGTTCTCTGTCCACAGTCAAGTTCTTTAGCAAATACAAAATCAATGAAGGTTTTCCCAAATATTTAAGTTTGGTGACAAGAGCATCCCACAAGTTTGTGCTAACCAGACTGAGGTTTGGAGTAGCACACCACTTAGTGGCCCAGCCAAGTATTAAGAAACATCCAACAGGGCTGTGTCAATGTGATGGTATCACCAAACAAAGCACCTTGCACTTTTTACTAATCTGTAAATTGTATATGAATTTTAGGGTAGCTTACCTGAAGCCCTTGTTTTTAAATCATGGTGTATGTACAGTGAACCAGGCAATGAGTCTGTTATTTAATCTGGAAACTGCTGCTACTTGTTTTTTACTGCTACTTTTTTAAATCAGTCTAATAGGGCACGTAAGAATATGTTATTTTAAGAATCACGTTTTAATCCTTGATTGTAATCATGTTTTATCTGTTTTTTATTTGCTGTTGTGCTTTTATGGTCATCTTGTATGTACCGAATAAAGCTTCATGAATTGAATTGAATTGACTTTACACCCTCAATCCTGGGGTGGTTTTGGAATTCAGCCAATGCACCACTTTGTTCTTAAGTTGACAGAATTCTTAATTTTGCCCCCACTGGAACATTTGATGGAACTATTATGGAGGAAGTCGATTCTGATGGTAGATGTAGAGAACTCAAGCCACTAGTGGGGTTGTTAGGTGCCTCATGACAAAGGTTATTTGCCTCTCCTCCAGACATCATAACTACACGTCTGACACACAAGTCGTGTGTTTCTGCTGAGCTCAACATTGTCACTAGTTCTTAGGTAGGTGCTCGTCATGATTTTGATGTTGCCCCCAGAAGAGCTCTAGAATCTACTGGACATGAGGAATCCACAGCAAGGGAACTCCTTTTAATATGGGTGACTACCATCAACATGACCACGACATAATATGGTTAGTAGCAGGTTCTAAGTAATCATGGGGGTAAAGGTGGCCTTTTTACCAGCATTCTAAAGTAGTGAGAGTATCTTCTGTTTTTTCCTAATATAAATGTGTAAAGATCACAGCTCACTCTTTCTCTCCTTTGCGGACAAAACCACTCTTTCTCACCGCAACCCATTCTCTGATTTGTACACAACACTTCTTCACACCCATTGTTGTGTTGTAATACTGCACATTTTTCTCTTTAAATTGCTTGACTCTCTGTGATCGCTACACTGGCGCTGAGGAGAACATCTATGTGAGGGACAGAAGCCTGGCAACTCCACCCCAGGAAAACCAATGATTTATTGATGTGGAATGGGTCCAATTGTGAAAATCATAAGGCAAGGGGCATGTGCTACTAATATTAATGCAAAAGGGTACAGAAGTGCACCTTAAGTCTTCCGATAATTTTCTTTCTCCATCTGATTGCCATTTCAAGTTTTCTATGTCTTTTGGTATGGTACCAAGATTAACGGTTGGAGAACTGAATGTTCAGACAAGTTGCGCGTGAGGACAGCCCGAGGAGACCTACCTAACACCTTTGCAGGTAGAGTGAAGCTTTGGAGTACACTCATGTTCAGTAGCACATGAGGCTGTTATCGCATTATTGATAGCGCATGAGGCACGTGAACCAGCATGAGCAGAGCAACCTGATGGAGCAAAGCATGACAATAAAATGCGTTCGTATTCAGTAGCGTGTGCGACCTTCATCACAAAACAGTAGCGCATAAGACATGTGAGACCCTCATAATGCTCATTCGCCCAAAATAAGCAGACTCGGACACATGTTTATTAAATAGCAGAAAAGGCCACCTTTATTTTAGTATAAAGAAAAAACAGCTTCATTTGGTGTTCCAACCAGACTACTTGTCTGATCACAGCCAAGTTTCCCCTCCTATCCCATCCTTGTCCATTGTCCTGAAGAAGACCCGCAGCCGAGGCCCCAAATATCCCAAGAGCACCAGGGTCGAAACGTCGACGCTTTTCAACTTGTATGCCTGTACCTATATTGTCCCACCTTTTTTCTCCTCTAAACCGTGTGGACAGGCAAATTTAATAGCGGAAGGTTTCCCGCTTTATTTGTTGTAAATATTGGAATTGTACATTATAAACGCCTTCCTTTTTCTTTCTAAACACTTGAGCACCCCTTTTTTCTTCCTCACAGACTATACCTTATAGTCCTTGCGCCGTTCATGATTACAATTGTTTTATGAAACTGTAAATAAATATGTAAATTTTGGTAGTACAAGTATCCGAAGTGTGGTTACAATCCTTTTCCTTTTGCTCTTATTCATCAATCTTGGGTACTGTTTTTCCTTTTTGCATTCAATGTGTACAAAATCAGTGTGAAATCGAATATATCTCCCCCACCTGCTTGAGTCAAAACATGCAGATTTAATTGCATTTCCTAAATTAGAAATGATTTTCACATAAGGACTTTTCTGATCAATAGTCAAGGACCATTGTTTTTCTTTATACCAATTCATACCCAGGTCCTTTGATTCTATGGGTGATACCCCATTGATTTAATGGTCACCTTTATTTTAGATCAGGTAACTCAAAATTCAGGCAATTGAGTTTATAAGATCAACAATTTAGTAAAACGTGCCAAAACCTTCAATATTTTCCAGGGTATAAAATATTAGCATTTTCAGACCGAAACCCTCAAATATTATGTTATCACATTCTTTCCAAACGTGTGTTTCATTTCTCTTCATTTGTTACCTTTACTCCTTTCACCTTTCTTTTTCCCAAAATGCGAGGTGGGCAAGCCCGCTCCAGACTTACCCACCCCAAACCAACGCTTCCACTTTTCTTACGCCTGGGAGCTACCTATCTAAAAGTGACATTCTATATGCAACACAATTTTATTTTATTTTGTATTTTTTTTATTTATTTATGTATTTTTTAATTTTTATTTATGATATATATATATATATATATTTTTTTGGGATGGGAGGGTAGGACTTACAAAGAATAACACCTCCCGCCGCCCAGCTGCCGCCTCACAACCTCCCTCAGCGCGCCCTGTGACATTGCACAGCGCGAGCCTACCTACCTGCCTATTGCTGTCCTTGGGCTGGTCCACTGGGCGAAAGACCCCAGGGGGAGACCGTTCGCGCTCTGCTCCCCCTGGGGCCCCCAAATTTGATGTCAGCACGAGAGACCAGGGTGAGGAGGGAATCGGAGGATCAGAGTGAATTAAAGCAATCTTCTGGCCAGACATGCGCAATTAACTAACAAAATCAACATTCTTTTTAATAATAAATAAGTGCAAATACTTATGTGTTTTGTACTCATAACCTCATGTATGACATGTCTGCACAGGAAGGACTTCCTTGTTGAAGGAAAGAGATTAGCAAGCAGTGCACTAGACATAGAAGAACGACTTTAATGTGCCTAGCCTGCCTATCGACAAGAAAAGAACAGATATTGCAACTTTTGTGAGAATTAAAATTCGACCATTTAAGTATTGTTATTTTAGATTTTTATGCCAATTGATTGTGTTAATTTATTATATTACATTTTTATTTTACATTTATATTTTAGATTGTCATATTAAGTTACTTTACAGGAAAATGGCAGATCGAAGTATAGCATCACCTCCACCCTACTTATCAACACCAGGAAAGTCCCAGATTCCGTGGAAGCAATGGAAAAAAAGTTTTTCTTACATATATGTCAGCTATTGGATTTGTCCTTTATGGACCCCTTAGACGTCAAGCCATTCTTCTTCATCATTTGGGTATTGAAGGGAGGAAAATGTATGAAGATCTACCAGAAGTTTCTTTAGGCATGGATAATGGTCAACCTAGTAATGTTTTTGACATGCCCATGCTGATGTTGGACATTCAGTTTACACCTAAAACTAATATGGTTCTAGAACGTCACAAGTTCTTTTCAAGGGTACACAGAATAGATGAAGACATTGCATCATATGTGGCAGCACTGACAGGATTAACATTGTCCTGTTGATTTGAACAACTAACAGACTCATTGGTAAGGGATCCGATTGTGAGATGAACTAATAGTAAGAAGATAAAGGAAAGACTCCTAATCACAAATTCTAACTTGCGAGAAACAATACAAGTAGCCAAAGGAATAGAACACACAGCACTGTGGATAAAAGAAATGGATAACACAGGGAGTGAGAATAAGGAAGGTGTAATTAAAGAGTTTGGAATTATGCAAGAAGTAATGATAGATATAGTGATGTAAAGAGGAAGTTAGAAGTGCCGAAACTTAAACTGAAGGGTGATGTGAGGCAAAAGATTCCCAGTTGGAGAGATGTGAGATTTCTTCAGTGTGGTGCACCTGGTCACATTGCATCCAGTACCATGTGTGCAGCTAGGAACGTGATATGCAGAAGTTATGGTAGGTGGGGGCACTTTGCAAAAGAGTGCAGAACTAAAAGTGAAGCAAGAGATAGTCAGAAGATTCAGGTAATTGATCAACAAGTCCAAGACTGTTGTGAAAGCATTGAAGATGTAGTTTTAACGAACAAAGAGGAATTGGGGAGTTCTGGAGTGAATGTTGCCCCAGAGAATGAAATTAAGTCAGGAATATGAAATGTGAAATTAGAGAGTCACAACCAATTGGAGAAGCCACATTGTCAGATATTTCTGAACAGCATATCCATAAAGCTGTTGGTGGATTGAGGAAGTTTGTTTACCCTCCTATTAAAGAAACATATGAGAGCGGGTTTAGACATGGAGAAGATTCCCAGTTGTCCAAACCAGATATAAAAGCCACTGGTGATTTTGGGAAAGAATAGGAATTCTAGGAATGAAGTGGATGACTATCAAATTTAAAGGAAAAACTGTCTATGGAAGAGTATGTATTACAGACTATGGGTCAGACTTTTTAGGATGGCATCATCAGAGAGATTTAGGAATAATAATAAATCCAAATGTATTGGAACCAGTAATGCTGGCAGAAAGGCATGTACTGGAAGAAGTGAACGAGAATGTTCAACACAGTTTGATAGTGAGGTATCCTAAATTATTTTCAGAGGAAAGGGGGCTACAAAAGGGATTTTCTCACCAAATATTATTGAAAAATGGAGCAAAACTTGTGGTTCACAAAACACTTAATATTCCTAACATGATGAGGGAGCCTTTGAAGCAGGAATTGTATAAACGTTTACAACAACACATTATTGAACCTATTGAAGTCTCTGAATGGCTTGTATCAATTGTGGTAGCACTGAGGCATGGGCAGAGCTTGTGGAGTTTCACTGCACGGATTCCTGCAAAGTGCCCGAAAAACTCTGCTAAATTCCACAGAGTTCTGCGCAGGGGCAGAGTATTGCTCAGCCACCCTAGATGTCCTGCACAGAAGCAGATGGCCGTCAGCTCTCGTGTGAAGAGACCAGACCAGCTTCAGGTGCTGTCCCCATCATCTACACAGTGCTGAAAAATGGAGTAAAATGGTGATGCATCACCATGCCAAATCTGAAACATATAAAGCAGGAGCATATTTCTCTTGCTCAGTGTCCAGCGCAAGCCCGGAATTACAGTACAAAGGTCACAAGCAGAAGATTTCTGTAAAGCCACACGCCACCTGCTAAGATACTCCTGCATATAAATAAACTCAATCACTTTTAATTCTCACCTCAGGCTTGCAACAGTTCAATCAGGATGACCTCTACTATTTCTCCAAGCTTTGCGGTTTGGCCAATATGAAGGAGCCAGGCTGCTGTCCTAACAAGTCCAGCATAGGTGGTCAGGGCCCAGTGCCCTGCTGCACTGTAGTAGCTGTTGCATGCAAGGGAGAAGGCCCTGCAGGAAGTGCATGACGGAGGGGCAGGCCGGAGGCTCCTCGAAACTCTGTACAATCAGCCTGCATAGCGCCTTCAGGGACCACGGAGCATGGTCTATGGGACTGCCTGCCTCCTCAACTCCCTGTCCTGCCTGCACCAGGACAAGCCTTTGCATGATAAGTCCAAAAAAATTGTAGACACCACCTGCCAGGTCAACAGCTTCTTGTCAGAAGTGAGATGCTTGGAAGTGAGGGTCTTGGTTACATTGTAGAAGGTGAGCAGGGCCTGGTGCTGGTGCAGTACCTCATCAGCTCACACAGCCTCTAGCAGAGAAGGTGCACATTCAGGTCAGTATTGTGAATAACCCAGACGTACTACCTTGGCAATAACCTCAGCCATCTGCATAGCAATCTGCGGTGCCAGCTCATCCAGGAAGCAGGACAAAAGGACAGCTTGAAGCACTGCTTACTCATCCTCAGGCAGGGGATTGGGGGCAGGGATGCGCCAGTACTGACCCACACCATGCTTGAGGCACTGTGCTGCCAGCCAACACACTTTGAGAGGCAACACTTGCTCGGCATACAGTGCCAACAGCATTGGGTATAAACTGGACTGGGACTACCAGCCCTTAAGCTGTTCCTCTGCTGGCCTCAGCACAGCGACGGCTCGTGGAGGGAGTTACGGTGGGGCAGGAGGGTGGGGAGGGGGAGGGGCAGGGTGGAGGTTGCTAAAAACCGGCATATGGATAATTGCAGGTAAGTAAACAATTTAATTAATAAAACGAATTTCGTAGCTCGCACTGCATTGCATTTTGCGATGCAAGGCGCACTACGAAATTCGTTTTATTAATTACATTGTTTACTTACCTGCAATTATCCATATGCCGGTTTTTAGCAACCTCCACCCTGCCACTCCCCCTCCCCACCCTCCTGCCCCACCGTAACTCCCTCCACGAGCCGTCGCTGCCTCAGCACCTCTGAGTCCTGGCTGGCAGCCTGTGTCAGGGCTTCCAGGTGGTGGAGGTGCCCTTAAGATTCATTAGGGTTGTGACTGCCCAAGGAATGGAGTCACTCCAGAGGGCATTAGTGGCACGACCGCCGTCTATCAACTGGCCACGAGGCACTTACGTCAATAAGGCATGGGTTTGTTGCAGCTCATGTCACACAAGACGTGACAATCATCTCTTAAATTAGTTTGTTCTTTCGCTTGCGGGATAAATATCACTGTTGATACCAGGAACATTAGACCATTGTGTACTAGATATTAGGTTTTGAAGGCCAAAAGGGTGAGTGTGCGGGTAATCTCTGCTCCGCCGCAGAGTTTCTGCTAAACTCCGCACTCCAAGCTAAGCACAGAGTTTCAAAAACTCTGCTTACTTTGCCGGCAGAGGGGAGTCTACCGCCCACCCCTAGTAGTACCACAGGAAGGAGGGAAGATCCGTCTATGCATAGATCTCTGTGATGTATATAAGATCATTTGGGTAGAAAGGTAGTTGCTTCCTAATATATCTGAAATGCTGACTGTGAAGAGTAAGTGAGTCGTGTTTAGCTTTTTGGATATGTCGGCTGCATATCATCAAGTTAATTTACATGAGCAATCCAGATATCTAAGATAATTATTACTCAGTTGGGAGTTTTCCGCTTTAGAAGGATGCTATTTGGGCTTGTATCAGCCTCAGTGGAGTTTCAGAGAATAATGGAAAATATGAGGGGAAATATGGAGCAAATACTATGTTTCCAGGAGTATATACTCATTGTGGGCGGGTGTGCAGGTGAACATGAACAATTGTTTGCAGAAGTTAGAAGGAGACTGGTAAACCATGGGCTGATGGTAAAGAAAGAGGAATGTCAAATTAGAAAGAGTGAAGTAACCTATTTAGTGCATATCATAAATGGGGAAAGAATTAAACCAATGAAAAGTATTGGGTTGGCAATTGAAGGAGCATCAACGCAAAGTACTAAAAAACTGTTAAAATCATTTCTAGGACTGGCAGAATATTGCTCGAAGTTTGTAAGGAATTTCACGGAGGTTGTGGAACCTTTGAGGAAATTAATGAAAAAAGGAGTCGCGTTTGAGTGGGGAAAAGAGTGAATGTGCATTTGACAATGGGGAGTGCATTGTTAAAGCTTCCACATTGGCACATTTAGGTATGACACAAACAGCTTACATTACAACAGATGCTAGTAGTATAGACAATGGTGCAGTTCTGATGCAGGTCAAAGACAATGTAGTATATGTGGTGGGTTTTGCGTCCAGGAGACTGCAGGGGGCTGAAACAAAATATTCTGTGATTGAAAGAGAAGTATTGGCCTGGTGTTGGGGTATTAACCACTTTAGATTCTATGTGTGGGGTATACTTTTTAAAATGAAGAGTGATCACAAACCACTGACATATATTTTCAAAGGGGGTGTAGGTTTAGAAAGGAATGTTACACCACTCATTTCGGGATGGTTGTTGTAAATGATGGAATATAATTTTGAAGTGGAGTTTGTAAGGGGAAGTGAAAGGTGGTGGCAAATTATGTTTTAAGGATGCCAGTAGGGGTGGATGAAGTGTGTACCAAGGAAGAAAGTGCTGTGGATGGACAAGTAGCGATAAAAATGAAAGAGTGGAATTCCACAAAGGAAAGAGATTTGGTGATGAGGGATGTCGAACTGAGAGTTGTGAGTGGCTGGAAGGAGGGAAGTGAAGTTAGCACAGATGTGTGGAAATATTTTAAAATATAGGATGAATTAGGCATAATCAATGGAAAATGAATGAGGAGAAATCAGTGTGTTCCTCCCAAGTGATGTTCAAATGCACATTATTAATATTGCATATGAAGGGTACCTAGAATGTTGGGTGACGAAAAGAAAAGCGAGACAGTGGTATCGGTGGCCTGGAGGGATATTGATAAAAAAGTGAGAAACTGTTGTGTTGCAAGTGTCAAGACTAAAATTGTGAGACAACCCCCTTTAGAGGCCATAGATTTTCTAGAGAAACCATGGGAAAAGTCGGCCATTGATTTCCTGGGACCTGAGTTAAGATTGGGACTATGGAAAAGGTGCACCTTAGTATTGTCAGACTATCATACAAAATGGTTTGTGGTAGAAACAATGGAGCAAGTGAATGGAATCTTGGAATTCTTGGAAGAGGTTTTCAAGTATTAAGGTATCCTAAAAACAATTGTATCGGACAATGGGGTGCAGGTTGTATCCATAGAAATGGCTAATTATCTATCTAGGATGGGAATAGTTCATGAGGGATTTGCTCTTTTCCGTCCACAGGCCTATGGTTTAGTGGCACAGATAAATCAGTTGGTGATGGAAATCATTCAGTTATCATTGACCAACTGTCTTTCATGGAGGAAGGAATTAAAAAGAATGATTTGGACACATGGAACGACTCCTCATTTAGTTACATATATATCACAATTTGAGTCCTTGAAAGGAAGGTAGCCTGGGATAAAAGAATATCCAATCTCGTTGAAAAGAAGAGTAGGGCTCTCAGCAGAGGAGCCCAGGTACTGCAGGTGAAGTCTTTGATGCCCCTGAGACTTCCAACAGGGGGCAAGCTCATCTCAAGACCTTGGAGAAACTTTAGACAGAAGGATGCAGAAAGCAAAGTCCAGTCCTTTCACTCCCAGGACAGAATCAGCAGGTAGCAGGCCAACACATCAAAGCTAATATCAAAGTGGCAGTACCTCCTGGCAGCACAACAGTGCTTCTTTCTGGCAGAATGTCCGCAGTCCAGAAGTGTTCTGTGTATATGTTGCCAGAGGTCCAGCATGTATACCCATCTTAGTCTTTGAAGGAAAGAGACTTCCAAGAAAGGCCTTTGTAGTGCACAGGGCCATGCCCTTCTTTGCCCTGGTTTCAGACACACCACAGAGGGGTATGCAGCTTTTTGTGGGGAGACAGGCCCAGCCCATATTTAGGTACAAGTGTCATCTCCTTCCATCACTCTAGCTAAGGAAGACCCATCAGGCTGGCGATGGGCCATCAGGATATGCAGAGCCCACATCAGCTCCCTTTGTGTGTTACTGCCTAGAGTGAATTCACAAAGCCCAGACTGGTATTCTAGGGATAGGCACGGGCACAGAATGGTTAAAGTAAGAAAATCAAACTTTCTAAATGTGGCCTTTTCAGCCTTAAAATTTAAAAAACAACGTCACTAAAATATGTGTTTTTAAACTGTGAGCCCCAGACCAATCTCCAATTTTTGAACCACTCCCACTTGAAAGATACACTTGTAAAGTGTTACAAGACGGCACCAATGTTAACATATGGAAAATATAGGCCTTGCTGTAACGAAAAACAAATTTAGCAGTTTTTCACTACCAGGACATGTAAAATTCAAAAGTACGTCCTACCGTTTGAATACACTGCACACTGCCCATGTGGCTACCTAGGGCCTACCTTAGGGTTGCCTTACATATAGTAAAAGGGAAGGTTTGGGGCTGGCAAGTAGGTGAACCTGCCACATCGACATGGCAGTTTACAATTGCACACCAATCTCTGCAGCAACAGGCCTGAGACTGTTCTGAAGGGCTACTCATGTAGGTGACACAATCAGTGCTGCTGGCCCACTAGGAGCAGTCGGTTTACAGGCCCTGGGCACATGTAGTGCACTCTACTAGGGACATATTAATAAATGAAATATGCCAACCATGGAGGAACCAAATACCATCACACTTTAGACACACAGCACATGCATTTTAGCAGTGGTCAGCAGAGGTAAAGGGCCCAGTGTCCTAAAAACACAGAGTCAAAAACAGAAGGTCAGAAGGAATAAAACAGGAAAACCACGATACA
Organism: Lissotriton vulgaris; assembly: GCF_964263255.1. NCBI lineage: Eukaryota > Metazoa > Chordata > Amphibia > Caudata > Salamandridae > Lissotriton > Lissotriton vulgaris. Next base: position 1,656,132,066 of record NC_141687.1, read on the forward strand.
AGATACCAGGTCTAACACTACTGTTATTCTTTTATGGCTGAATATTAATTTAAACAGTATGATTGAAAAAATGAGGCCTGCATATGACCAATCTTTATGCACCTTTGCTAGGCTGTAAGGACAGATAGGTGGTCATATTGCAGGCCGTTCCACTGCCACAGGCTGTCACACTCTGTGTTTATCTGTTAGAGTTGAGACCTGCCATTTGTGTGATTGTCTGATACTGCAAGGGTAGGAACACGAGCTTCATTGCTTCATTCAATATGCCCAGACCCTCTCTATGCTCTAATGCCCTGGGCTACCTCCTTTCAAGAGCTACTTCCAAGGAGCTGGCGAGCTACCAGTAGCTCACGAGTGAATGATTGGAGATCCCTGATTTAGAAACTTGCAGGTCATTTGCCAGGCCATCCGGTTAGTGAAGAAAATCACATTTACTTTCTTGGTTAATGACCTCCTGTCACATTTTGAAATCATTTTGTTGAATGTGCTTTGGTCAGTGCAGCTAAACTCTTTTTTTTTTTTAATTTCAAAATATTTTATTGAAATTTGTATATGCAGGTGAAACAGAAAGACAATACAAAAAATATTACTAAATGGCAAAAATACCTTAAAACATTATCAAAACTAGCAAACAATACATTATACCATTGCAAAAGGTAAAGATAAAGCATTATTTAAAGGAAATTAAAAGAGGAAAGGAAAGGGAAAATATATGATTAGGATAAGAATAAATTGAAAGGAGCTACTGTAATAAAGAGAGAACAAACATTAAGGGAAAATGAATGTCATCAAGATAAAACAAAAATTCATACATTACTTTATATCCAACTATAAATTAACAGGTAACCAGAATGACTGAAAAGAAAGCGAATTATAAACAAGCCCCTTCAAAGATAATTGAGCACCTCTTCTTGTAAAAAGAATCCAAGACCACCATGCATGAACAGATAAAGAATCACAGTCTTTCCAACAATAAGTATTTGATTTCAATGCTGCTGAAATAAGAAAATTAAAAAGTTTACATTCTAAAACATTTAAATCATGTAATAAGGTATGCAATTTACAAATCAACAATTTATAAGAAATATCTTCTTGGATATTTAAAATCTTAGTTATAACGACCCAAACATCAGACCAAAACTTGAAAATAGAAGGGCAATCAATCAAATAACATATGTTGCAATGTACCAGATTCAACTTTACAATGCCAACATTCAGGAGATGGGAGAAGTTTAGCATGAAACAAACGGCAAGGGGTCTAAAATCTATTAAGTAAAATATAAGAGTTAGTTTAAAAGAGAGAAACAGGGAGCCAGCCAGATATACCATTACACCATGTTTCTCTCCAATTGTCATTTGATAAAGAAAGTGATAGCTCATTATTCCAGAAGGTTGACAGCGTATCAATATTATCACCAAGAGTGTCTGATAACGTTTTATATAAAATAGAAACACCATGAGAAGAAGAAAAAAACGTTTGAATGTAGCGAGCCAAATCAACATCAATATTAGAGGGAATAGCATCTGGAAAAGAATATAAAATTGAATTACATAAGTATTGGTATTTGATAATATGGGATCGAGGTAAACCAAATCGAGATTGTAAATGTTCAAACAAAATGAAATTATTATTGGTGTACACATCTTTAAGATAAAAATACCTGCTTTAATCCATGAGGACCAAAAAGTAACATTCCTATTTAATTTGATAACAGTGGTATACCAAAGGGAAATATCTCCAGTAGTATTCATGGGGGAAAGGAAAATTAGGTTTAAATCATTAAACATCATTTTAGTAGATTTAATAATGGTTGATTTATGGAAAAATGCTGTGGTATTAGACATTGTTACTAGAGATAAAAGTGGGTGAGGATTTACTAACAATTTCTCAATAGATAACCAAGCAGGTGGAGTAATTAAGAAAGAGTGATTAAACCAAAGAGAACTTTCTTTCAAAATAAAGGCTTTATGATAAAGAAAAAAATCAGGAATGCCAAAACCGGCATTGCGTTTGGCAATTTTTAGTAATTTATAACTAATACGAGGTGACTTGTTATTCCATAAGAACTCAGACAAAACTTTATCAACATCTTTATAAAACTTCAAAGGAAATTGAATTGGAAGCATTGCAAGTGTATAAAAAATGTTAGGCGCTAAAGTCATTTTTATAGAATCTTATCTGCCCCACCATGTAAGATGTAGTGATGACCATTTGGAAATGTTGTCCTTACTATAAGTTGAAAGAAAATCACAATTTAACGTGATGGTTGACTTTATGGAGGTAGAAAATAAAATCCCAAGGTATTTCAGTTTATTGTTTTGCCAAATGAAGCCATTCAAGGGAAGCATATCAGGGGAACAATATACATTCAAAGGGAAACATTCTGTTTCATTTGTATTTAAAGTATAACCAGAAATTGTAGAGTAATGTGTTATAATATGCATTAAAGGTGGGAAAGAGGACACAGGATCACTTAAAAATAAAAGCACATCATCAGCATATGCAAGGGTTTTAACAAGAACACCTTTAATACTGATACATTTAATCTCATCACATTTTCTAATTGAAGAAAGAAAAGGCTCAATGCCAATTAAAAATAAAAGAGGAGAAAACGGACAACCTTGCCTTGTACCTCTAAAAAGAGAAAACTGATGAGAAATGTGTCCATTTATGAATAAACGGGCAGTCGGTGCAGAATATAAGGCAGAAACCATACGAATAAAGGAATCTCCAAAATTAAAAAAGGATAATGTATGAAATAAGAATTGCCAATGAATCTTATCAAAGGCTTTCTCAGCATCTAAGGCTAATATACCTGAGGGGGATGATAGAGTAGAACTTTGTTCAATAACGTGAAGTAGAGTTCTGGTGTTTTTAGCAGAAACTCTATTTTTCATAAAACCAGATTGGTCGGGAGAGATAACTGAATCCAAAATAGGTGCTAATCTAGACGCGAGTATTTTTGCATATAATTTACAGTCTTGATTAAGCAAAGAAATAGGGCGGTAGTTAGAAACAAGAGTGGGATCTTTATCAGGCTTTGGGAGTACAATTATTAATGCTTCTGTGAATGACCCAGAGGTTGTACCATTGGATCCAAAAAAAGTAAAAAGTTGATATAAAAAGGGTAGCAATTGTATTCGAAATTCTTTATAAAATTCTGCTGGCAACCCATCTGGACCAGGAGACTTATTTTTCTTAAGGGACTTAATGGCAAGTAAAATGTCATCTTTAGTACTAGGTGAGTCAAGACCAATTTTATCAGATTGGTAAATCTTAGGTAAATCACAGGAAGATAAAAAGGAGTCAATTAAAGATCATCATGAAAATCAGGTTTGTTATATAATGTAGAACAAAAGTTCAAAAATTCCTTGACTATATCATTTTGAGAAAAAGCTATTTTACCATGAGAGCTGTGAATAGAATTGATTTGAGTTTTGTCTTGTTTAATGCGTAAATAATTAGCTAACAGTCGGCCAGAGCGATTAGTATTAAAATTAAATCTGGCTTTGGCATTTGAAATTTGAAACCCTGCTCTCTTACTAAGAATGGAGTTAAATTTATATTGTAATTTTTGAAGCGTAAACCTATATTGGGGATCATTAGAAGTTATAAAGAGTCTTTCATTTTTTGCAATTTATTTTTGTAAACCTAAAATGGATGCATTGAAGGTTTTATTTTCTTGTGCCATAATTGAAATTGTAGTCCCCCTAATATAAGCTTTAAATGCATCTCATCTATTAATAAAGAGGTAGAACTTTTGTTATTAAATGAAAAATACTCAGTTATGGCTGTTAAAAGTTTTGGTTTATGTTTCTCGTTCAATACAATATCAGTATTCATTCGCCACCTAGATTGTTTAGTGTATGTTGACTGTAAATTTAAAAATAAAGAAACCAAGGCATGGTCAGAAACATCGATATTACCAATTCGGGGATCTGAAACCGAATTGATTAAGTGTCTAGAAATTAATAAAAATCAATTCGGGAATGGGAGTTCTGACTGAGGATTGGAGAAAAAAGTGAAACTTTTTTCTGTGGGAAAGTGTAATCTCCATATATCAACTAACTTAGTGGTTTGAAGAAAAGCTTTGAAAGCGAAATACACTTTAGAAGGGTGGAATTTGGTTCGAGATATTCTATCCAGTAAGGGGTCATAAATTATATTAAAATCCCCACCAACAATTAAAGGAACATTTCCAACCTTTAAGACCTCTGTAGCAAGAGTGGACCAGAAAGTAGGATCGTCAGCAGTAGGACCATAAACATACAATAAAAATAAGAATGTATCGTGAACTTTAATTTTTGCTAGTATTTATGAACCATCAGCATCAGAGTGTTTACTTAAAATCTGACAATGTAATCTTTTTGGAAACAAAATCGCCACTCCATTTTTCTTTCCAGAAGCAGGAGAAGGGACAATGCTATCAACCCATTTCTTTTTCATATAATCTAAAATGTTGTCATCAATATGAGTCTCTTGAATAAAACAAATATCAGCATTATACCTTCCTAAATAATCTAATATTTCCGTACGCTTAACTGGATGGCGCAATCCTTTAACATTTAATGACACTACATTCAACTTATGAGCATTATCCATAGTAGAAAATGGTATGAAGGGGGGGCGTGGTTTGGACGCCGGCCAAGATGGCGGCGTGACCCAGAGGCTCCGACATCGACCTCCGCTTATAACTTTGTTTGGGCAGCTTTTTCGCGAATTCAGGTGAAATGAACCCTGCTCCGTGGACCGGAACATAAGGAGAGCCTAGCGCCCTCATTGTTTCCCAGTTTTCGCGGACATTTATGACGGCCGATTGAGGGTCCCGTCTTTGGTGCTTGCAGCCGCCATTTTGTGCGCGGCCGCGGATTTTGGAGGCGGCCGGCCTGTGTTCTCCTTGGAATGCTCCCCAGACCATATGAGGACTTCACCCACAATGAATATTACTGGTGAGCCCCACTGAGTGTTGGACTTATTTTTAAGGCGTTTTCTCTCTAACGCTTCATCTTTGTGGCTTTTGGAAGCCATTTTGCGGCTGCTGCGCATTTCCTCACAAACTGCCTATCTTGTTATCTCTGCCTCTGTGGGCTACGGCTATGGAAAAGGTACTCTTGCAGCACTCCCCAGCCTGTGACAACGTTCTCTTGCTATATCATGCATTGATGCACATCGCCAGGAAATAATCCTTCAGAGATTGACCCTAGGAATTCAGGTCACACTTTTTATGCACTTCCTCCCAGCTTCTCTCTTATGTGACCCTGCCTGAGAGTCTAACAGTGTACTTTTGTAAGCTCCCGAAGTGCTGTACTTGACCTGACTCAATCCTGGTACTATACTCCACACTTTTATTGCACAGCGTCCTCGTAGCACATTACAATTTGTTCTATGGCTCATTTAATTTGTTTTAACAGGCTGGGATAATATTCTCCTTGGTCCAATACTTAATTATTGTGATGCATGTTTCTCTCCCTTTGACCATGATTTAGGGCTGAACTTTTATCTCTTTCTCTATTAATGTGCTTGTCACTGCTCTCCATGCGCTTTCTGATGTCAAGAGGATTGCTTACTCCCCACTGACTTCTTGCCTTCACTCAACTGCTTCTGCTGGTTTTTATGGGGAAACTCTGTAATCAGAAGCTTACCACTATATCGAAATTGCCTGTTGGTTCTGATTCCGACTCTCCTGCCCAGGTCATGGAGGAAGGCAGGCCCTCAAAGTCTGACTCAGCTCATGGGGCCATTCCTAAGGCTCAAAATGGAGGTAAGGTGCCACCTTCATTAACTTCATTCAAACGCCTGAAGAAAGATCCGCCGTCTCCTGGGAGTAATTATTCTTCTTCCTCTATGGATCTCATTTTGGAGGAACTGCGTGCTTTCAAGCCATTTATGGAGGCCACCACAAAAAATATGCAGGCCATGCAGGAGAAATTGTCATCTCTGGACTCACGTGTTACAAACTTAGAGCATTCCTCAGATTCTCTGCAATCTTCTTGTTCCCGAATTCCATCAATGGAAGCAGAGATCCTTCTACTTAAGCGTCAGACAGAGGATTTGGAAAACAGAAATTGCAGGAACAACCTACGTTTATATGGTCTTCCGGAACTCACAGAGGGGTCTAACCCTACCACCTTCTTCCAGTCCTTTCTTGCAAAGATCCTAGACACTCCGGCCTTATCCTCCATCAACCTTCAGCGAGCTCATCGCCTCGGCCCTAAGGTTGCTAACAAGCCTAGGGATGTTATTATGCTGTTCCTGCAGTACACTGACCTCTTGCAGGTCCTCTCAGCCGCCAAGCTCAAGAAGCAAATCATGTGGGAAGGCCACCGCCTTTATCTTTCGCAGGATGTCTCCAAGGCCACTGCAGACCGGAGGAAAAAGTTTTTGGACCTGAGGCCGCAGCTTAGAGCCCTTAATGCCAGATATGGTCTCCTACACCCTTGTCTCTTCAAGGTCACTTATAAAGATAGAACAACCACGTACGAAGATCCTGCAGCCTTGCAAGCTTTCCTTCAACAGCAGAGTCCAGATGTCATGGACACCTCCAGGCCTGGCTGACAGGCTTTGTTATCTGTTATCTTCTTGATTTCACTATAATGTGGTTCTGCTGTTTTCTTCTTTGGCGCTGCTGATGTGCTTTACTTACTGTTTGCTTTTATGGTTGTCAATCACCCTAATGTTTATCTCCTGTTCAACCCAATTTTACTTCATGTTTCGTTTTAGACCCTTATATTTCCCCTAATGCTTCTCTCATTTCTTCAGATATTCCCCTCTTCCTCTTCATCCTGATGTCTCCTACCATTTCTTATCTTGCCCATTGGATTCATGGTGATAGAGGTTTGGTGTCCGCTCTGGTTGTTGTTGTTGTCGTCGCCGTCTCCGCCACCACCATCCCCATCCCTGTTCTGGGTTTTTCCGATTTCGTAAGTATGTCTTTCAGTCGTTTGTTTCGGACTTGTACTGTCTCCTTGATTGTTTTTGTCTCTGTTCTCTTTTTCTCTCTCTCTTATTCTTGAACTCTCTCCCACTCTTTCCCTGGTCTCTCCTTCTCTCCTCTTTTCTTTCTTCTTGGATTCAGTATTATCTCTATAGCAGTTTTTTTTTCCTTTTCCTTCCATCTCTCCATCCTTTATTTCTCTTCTCTCATCCTTTTCTCCTCATCACTATGTTTCCAATTTTTCTCAATTTTCTCAGTTTATTTCTTATGCATTAATAAGCATGTTGCTGTTAGTTGTTTTTCTTTACTGTTCCGTTCCGTGTAATGACATGGAACGTTAAGGGATTAAATAATCCCATTAAAAGGCAAAGGGTTCTTTTGCATTTAGCAAGACTTAAGACTGATGTTGCCCTCCTTCAGGAGACTCATCTCTCTGAGGTAGAGGCTCTAAAGCTCAAGTGTTGTTGGGTGGGTCATGTTATTTGCTCTCCTACGGCAACCAGGAAGAATGGTGTTGTAATTTTGTTACATAAAAAGTTCAACGTTTCTTCTATCTCTCATGAATGTGATGTTGATGGCCGCTGGGTTATTGTTACATTACTCATAGATAATATTCCTCTCACCCTTTTTAATGTGTATGCCCCTACTGGGATCGATAGGTCCTTTTGGCCCTCTATCTCTACTAAGCTGTCTTCCCTCTCTGGGGATTACATACTTCTCGGAGGAGATTGTAATCAGGTTGTTGACCCCTTCCTTGATCGACATTCAAAAGTCAAATTTGTCTCCTCTAGGATGCACATTCAATTTGTAAATTCTTTTCAAAACAATGCTTCGGTAGATATTTGGAGATTGTGTAACCCAGATATAGAGAGTACAGTTTTTTCACCCCTCCTCATCAATCCCAATCCCACATTGACCATATCTACCTTAGTAAATCCCTTTCCCAACGCGCTATTAGCTCTGAAATCGGCTCCATTCTGCTCTCTGACCATGCTCCAGTTTTTGTGGATATTGACCTACTCCCATTTTCTCACCACTCTGGCACATGGCGCTTCAATAATGCTTTGCTTTTGGAGCCCACTTTTTGTACCGAATTTAACGCATTTGCCACTGAATTTTTCCTACTAAATCATACCCCTGATTCCCCTTTTGTTATGGTTTGGGACTCTTTTAAAGCAGCCTCTAGGGGTTTTATTATCAATTTTGTGGCTCGGCGGAAGAAACTCCGAGAGGCCAAGTCAGAGAAAATCTTAGCTGATATTAAAGCTTTAGAGCTTTCCTATTACGCTTCTAAATCTGAAACTTCCCTTAAATCACTTATTGATGCAAAAATCTCATTTAACAAATTCACAACCGATGCTGCCTCTAATCTCTTGCTAAAATGTAACTCCAGATATTATGGAGGTAAAATAAAATGGGGAAACTCCTGGCCAATTATTTAAAAATACGAAAGGAACCTACAAAGATTGAATCTATTAAGACTTCTTCTGGAGAATCTACATTACCTCCCGTCCCTCCCTCGCCTTCCTTCAGTACAAATGAGGCCCCGCCTCCCACCCAGACCCACCCCCAGCATAAAAACTCTGCCCGCCCCCACCTCCACCTGTTTTTTTTCTGTCTCCCTAGTGGGACTTACCTTTCAGCTCCTCCCTGTGGCGGTGCCGGGGAGTCTTCGGTCTGGTTCTCTGCTACGGCGGTGCCCTCTGCAGCGTTCTCCTGGCTGTGCCTCCTCTCCTCGTCTCCCTCGTGGTATGGGGGCGGAGCGGTGGCTCAGGAATCCTCGGCGGTGTCCGGCGGTCCTCCTGTGGCTGGGGCTGCGTTTCCGGGTCGGGCTGTGTGGCTGCCTCCTCCCGGTGTGCTGTCTTCTCGGAGGCCAGGTAGGGCGGGTTTCGGCCCGTTTTTCCTCTGTTGTTCCTGCTTGGGGGGTTCTCTTGCCCTGCAGTGCGGCCCTTGGTGCTGTGGCTTGGCGGCGGTTCTCGTGCCTTTGGTGGCTCGGGCTCTGGCTGCCTGGGGTGTGTCTCCGGCCGCTGCTCCATGTTTCCTTATGATGGCAGTCTTGCCTTCTGGAATTAGCCTAGATTCAGAACAGTGACTCCTGGAGATGCCGGGGATTGAACTCGGGGCCTCATACATGCGAAGCTTGCGCTCGAAATGGGTGGTGCTCTTGGCGCTTGTCTGCCCCTGGGTCGCTGGGGGTTGTTGGGGCTTGCTGCCTCTTCCCTGCTGCTGGTTCTCCGGTCCCCCTGGGGTGCCCTGACCGCATGGGCTCCGTATGGGGGTGTTCTGCCTCTCGTGTCTGCTTCTGTTGCTTGACTTGGATGAGGCTGCTCTGTCCAGTGTTCTGGGGTTCGGCGGGTGGCTTCTGTGCCCTCCCATCTTCATCCTGAGGCTCCTGTTCGGGGCTGTTTCCTGGGATTTGGGGGGTCCTTCTGCCGCCTTTGGCGTTGCGTAGGGCGCTGGGTTCTTGTCATGACTTTTTCGCTGACCTCCTGCACTGGTCGGGGGTTGGGGGGGGCTTTGCTCTTTTCCTGCCGGGCTGGAACTGTGGGGTTCTTTCTTTGCTGTTCCTGGCCCTTCTGGTTAGGGCTTGACCTTCGTGCCCGGTGTGGTGTGTGGCATGCGTTGCCCGTGCGTGGTGTTTTCCATGCTGTTCCCGCTGTTGTGCGCTGCTCTGTCCACTGTGGCCTGCCCGGCTGGCGATTACCTGTGTGTCGTGCCGTAGGGCGGTCTCTCCTCTGTCCTCTGTGTTCCTTCTGCGCTGTGTTGATCCTGGAAAGTTTTCGGGTTTCTTTGCGCGCTCGGGTGGTGTCTGGGGTTTAGCTTCTGTGCTATTCATCCCTCTCTTCCTCCAGTGGCTTTGCCTCTTGGTGGTGGTCGCCCTTTTCCTCCCGTTGTGCTGCCGGACTCTGTCCTGGCCGTGCTGCTTGGTGGGTCTGATGTTCTGCTTGACTGCTGCTGTTGCGCTGGTTGGCCTGTTCTCTGCTTCTTCTGTGCCCTCCTTTATGTTGGGTTTCGTGGAGTTGGCATCGGCGGCTCGTGGTGGCTGGGTGTCGCCACCTTGGCCCTCTGTTTGCCTTGCCTGGGATGGGGAGTTCTGCCTTTCCCGCGTGCCTTGCACTGGGGCCTTTCCGTTCTCCCCGCTGTGGGTGTCTCCTCTGGCTTTCGGGTGCTCATGGTTTTGGCCTTTTGTTCACCCTAGCTTGCTGCCTCCTTTTCTGGGTGCCGTGCCCTGTTGGGTCCCTGTCACTGCTGTCTGGTCCATTCCCTGTCAGTGGGTGGTCGTCTTTGGCATTTCCTCCTCTGTGTCTGCGGGACATTTCTGTTGACGGGGTCCTATGTGCGGTGGTTCATGGGGGCTGGGTCAGCTTGGTGCCGGTTCCTCCGGTTCGTTGGGGTTCCTCTGCCGGTGCCCGTCTCCGGTTCCTGCTGGGTGGCTCTCCTGGACTGGGTGTCCTGTTTGCTTGCCTTTTGTTCCCTCTGCTGGGTTCCTGTCGGTGGCGCTAGGGTTTGGGGCCCGCTCCGTTTTAGTGCTGGGGCTGTGGTGTCCGGCGGCTTTGTGCCTGTTCCGGTTCTCCTGGGGATCTGCTCCTGGCTTCGGCCCGATTTTTTGCTGGGGCTAGGGTGTCCGGCGGCTTTCTGCCTGTTCCGGTTCTCCTGAGGGTCTGCTCCTGGCTTCGGCCGGTTCCCTTCCGTGTGTTGGCCTTTCAGGCGGCTTTTCCGCGGGCTCTGCGTGTGGTACGCACGTTTCTGGGTGGCGTCCTTCCCCTTCGGCCTCGGGCCTTCAGCCTGGGTCTTCCGGCATGTCCGGTTGCTCTCGTGGCTCTTCATCTTAAGGCAGGGGTGTTCCCTCTTCCTTCTCTGGTCGGCCTCTTGCGACTTACGGCTGGAGTGTCTTTTTGCTCGGTCTGTTCGGGAGATCCTTTGTGGTTCTTCTGGTGATCGGGCTTTTGGTGGCCCGGGGTGTGTCTTCGCTGATCCCATCTCTGGGCCTGGGGTTTGTCGGGGTGCCGTCTTCGGGCTGTACTCGGCCCCGTTCCCTTGTCCGGGTGCCTGGTCTCTCTTCCTTCGTGGGTTTGGGCCTTTTTGTCCCAGGGCTCCTTGGGCGGTCCTGTGGCTGCGGGTGCTGGGGCGCCTGGCTTCTGTGGTGTTTCTGGTTGCCTGGGCTCGTTTTCTTCTTCTCTGCCTGTCCATCTGGCTCCTGTTGGGTTGGTCTCCGGGGTCTGTTGTCCCTGCTGCCCTTGTCGGTCCGTCCCCGGGGGTGCTCTCCTGGTGGCTCGGCCGCTGTTGCCTTCTGGCCGGTTGTTCACTGGCTCCTCCGGCTCCGCTTTTGGTGGCTTCGGTCGCCAGCCTGTCCTTGGCTTTGCTGGGTTCTGTTTGGGTTCCGGTTCTGGTTCCTGCTGGTCTCCCGGGGGTCCTCTTGCTGGCATTGGTCCAGGTTCTGGTCCTTGATCCTTGGTTTCCTATGTCCTGTGTCTGTGGACTCTGGTATTGGGGCTGTCTGCTCTCTGCCTTTGGCGGGTGGCCTGTGTGCTGGCTGTTCTGTTGTGCTGGGTCCCTCCTTCCTCCTGGGGTTTCTCACTCCTTCCCTGTGTCCTGCCTGTTGGTGGGTCGTTGGGGCCTCCCTGTGGTGGTCCTGTTGCGGCGCCTGGGTGGCCCGCTTCTGGTCTCTGGGACAGGGGCCCGGGTCTTGGGGTGGTCGGCGGCTGGCCCTCTCCTTGGCCTCTGGGTTTTTCTGTGTGCCTTCCCCTTCCCCCTCGCTGCTTTTCTGCTGCTCTGGGCGTTTCTGGTGCGGGCCCTGTGGGTCTGTTCTCGGGGGTTGGTTGCTCCCTGTTGACCTTGAACTCCTTGTTTTCCTCTCCTGTCCGGGTTGTGTTGGGCTCAGTGTGGGTTCCTTCTTGGGGTTCCGTGCCCTTTGATGTTCCGTGCCCTTCCCCTGGGTTCTGTGCGGGGCTTGCCCCTGCTGCCTGGCGGTTGTGCGGCTGGCCTTGGCTGGGTTGGGGGTTCTCGGCCGGCTGGCGGTGGCTTGCGGGCTTCCCGTCGGTCCTCCTCTCGGCTGTCCTATGCTTGGTGTTTGCTGGCCCTTTCGGCCCGGGGTTCTGCTCTGGTGTTGTTCCCTTGGTGCTGGCCTCCTTTTTGTGTGGCGGTTCGCTCCTTCTGGGGCTCTTCTGGGATTGTCGGTGGCTCCTCTGCGGGTGCAGGGGGGCGGCTTTCCTGCTTCTTGGTGCTACTGGCTTCCTTGCATGTTGCCTGGGGTCTGTTGCCTGGTTTTCTTTACCGGGTCTGGTGTGTTTGATTCCCTGCCCTGTCGTGTCCTTCCCTTCGGGGTCTTTGCTGCTTGTGTTGGATGTCCTGTCCGGTCCGCCCTTTGGGCTCCTTTGGGACTTGGGTTGCGGCTCTCGGCTTTTGGGCCTTGTTTTTTGGTTGCTGCCGCCCCTGCGGGGCACTTGGGGGGTGTTTGGGCCCTGTCTTGTGCGTTCCCTTCTGTCTGGTCTGTATGGTTCTGCTGGTTTTGGGTCCGGTTCCGTCCCTTGTCCCTCCGGTGGCTCGGCGTTTTCACTCTGTTAGTGGGTGGTTTTGCCTGTGTTCTGTCCTGCTCCTTCCTTGGCTGTGGAGTCTCGTTTGCTCTGTTTGGCTGTCCGGCCTCTTTTGCTGTGGTGCCTGCTGGTTGTGGTGTCCTTCCGGGTGGTGGACTCTGTTTGTTCGCTTTGGTCCGACTCCGGGGTTTGCCTTCCCCCGCTCCGTGGGGTTGTTGGTTTCGGTCCGCCGTCTTGGTGGCTTTTCCTCTGGTGGGGGTTCGGGCCTCAGAGTCTTGTCCTCTTTACGAGGCCGGGGATGTTGATCTGCTGTGTTTTGGGCACTGTTTTGTGTTCTTTGTCACTCAGTTGTCCGTCCCTGTTTTCTTCTGCTTGCTATGTCCTCATTTGTACTGAAGGAAGGCGAGGGAGGGACGGGAGGTAATGCTTCCATTTCTAACGATAATGGCATTACTCCTAATCCTACTCCCTCGCCTTCCTTCAAGGACCCTCCCTCCCTCCCGGTGCGGTTCAACTGAGTGCTAGCTCGGCTTGTTTGTGTACAGGTGGAGGTGGGGGCGGGCAGAGTTTTTATGCTGGGGGTGGGTCTGGGTGGGAGGCGGGGCCTCATTTGTACTGAAGGAAGGCGAGGGAGTAGGACTAGGAGTAATGCCATTATCGTTAGAAATGGAAGCATTTAAGGATAAGGACATCCTTACTGAGTTTGTCAAATTTTACGATAACCTTTATACTCCCGAACAGGTCCCGGAGTCTGCAGATCTCCTTTCTTACTTTCATTCTCTTCCCTCCCCTCCGGTTTCTCATGTCGATTTTCATTCCCTGGAACAGGACATTTCACTCTCTGAAATTTCCCATGCTGTTTCTAAATTACGCCACGGTAAGTCTCCGGGTCCTGACGGTTTTACTATTGAATTTTATAGCCACTTCGCCTCTCTCCTTCTTCCTAAACTTTTACTCTTATTTCAATCCTTTCTCGGAGCGGGTTCTTCAAGCGGTTCTTTCAATAGGCTTTAATTTGTTTGATCCCCAAAGAGGATAAGGATCACTCTTTATGCAAGAATTACAGACCAATATCCCTGGTCAATACTGATTATAAGATTCTAGCCAAGATATTAGCATTACGCATGGATCCCCTCTTACCGGATCTAATTGGTCCTGAACAATCGGGTTTTGTCTAGGGACATCTCTCCTCTGATAACTCTCGTGTCTTCCTTAACATACTTAGCAAGGCTTCCTCTCTAGCTCTCCCTTTTGCGGCTATCTCTTTAGACACGGAGAAAGCCTTTGATAGGATTGGGTGGGACTTTATGTTTCAGGCTTTACGTTGGATCGGCATCCCTTCCAAATTCATCTCTATTATTTCTTTACTTTATTCCGATCCTCAGGCCTCCATTTGTGTGTCAACGGGATGTCCTCAGACTATTTCTCTTTACATAGAGGAGTTCGACAGGGTTGCCCTTTATCCCCCTTACTTTTTGTTTTAGCCTTGGAACCTTTCCTTACTAAAATCCGTCTGGATAACAGTATTTCCGGTTTCCAATTTGGTTCTCGTCAGGTTAAACTATCGGTTTATGCTGATGATATTCTTTTTTATTGCTCTGATCCTATTTCCTCTATTCCATCCTTTCTTCAGCAGGTCTCTTCCTTCTCTGCAGTTTCTGGTTATCGCTTAAACGCCGATAAGTGTGAAATTTTGCCTTTGAATCCTCTCTGCCAGAAACATCTTTTTTCTCAAACGGGTTTCTCATGGCAATCATCTTAAAATCAAATACCTGGGGGTTTGGTTTGCTCTTTTCTTATCTGATAGTCTTAAACTAAACTTTGATTATATTTCCAAGAAAATGGATACGGCTATTACACGTTGGCACCCGCTCTTTTTGTCCTGGTGGGGTCAGCTCAACTCTATAAAGATGATGTTATCCCCCCTTCTTCTTTATACTATTTCTATGCTCCCTTTGCACATTTCAATTTCTTTCTTCAAAAGGATTGATTCTTTATTACTGAAATTTCTATGGAACGGTAAACGTCCTCGGATAGCTCTTGGCTCCTTACGAAAGGACAAGGCTCATTCTGGAGTACGCTTTCCTGACTTTAAAGAGTATCATCGAGCCTTTTCTTTGAAACAATCAATCCGCTGGTTCTCCTCTGACCTTCCTCATTATCCTCCTGTCTGGTTGAGTATGGAATCCTCCTTTATTTCTCCCTTTACCTTTCGCAAATTCTTGTCCTTTACATCTTCCTTAGCTCGCCTTCGTACGCCTGTTATTTCTCATTCTCGTAATCTCCTTCTACCCTACCTATCTTCATCTTATCCCTCCCTCCTTTCTATTCACGAACAACCGATCTGGAACAACTCACTTCTCAAAATCCGCAATCGCACCATCTTTTGGAAAACATGGCATTCTCGAGGAATTTGTTGGATTTCTCAATTAATTTCTCATGGTACTCCTTTCTCCTTCAAGAAACTTCAATCCTGTTTCTCACTACCCGCTTCTGCTGGGTCACAATACGCTGCCCTTTATCCAGTCTTGATCTTATATCTTCGCTCCCTATCATCTTCCAACGATGTTCCTTTGGAGCGTAGATCCACTTCTTTATTATTAGAGGCTTCTCCTTCTGCATCTGCTCTGTATAATTCTTTCCGTTATACCAACGATAGACTAAAGTCTTGTATTGAGACTGCTTGGGAATCGGATCTTTCTCAGAATTGGCCGGTACTTTTTTGGGATAAAATCTGGACTAAACTTCATAAGACATCTAGAGCTGCTAATACTACCCAAACTTTATATTTCATTTATAAGAGAAATTTATTTACCCCACTCGCTTTATCCCGTTTTTCATCAAATAC
The DNA here is from genome assembly GCF_964263255.1 of Lissotriton vulgaris. NCBI lineage: Eukaryota > Metazoa > Chordata > Amphibia > Caudata > Salamandridae > Lissotriton > Lissotriton vulgaris. The sequence continues at coordinate 1,656,147,383 of NC_141687.1, forward strand.
TCCCTCTACTTGTTGGTCATGCTCCTGTCCCTCTGCCGATCTCAAACATATGCTGTTTGATTGCCCTCCTATTTCCCAGTTCTGGCAGCTAGCTTGGAAGCAAATACAAAAAAATTCCAGTTCCAGGTTCCCCTTTCCCCTTCACAAGTTTTTCTAGGCTCCCTTTCACCAGAACTTCCTCAATCCCCCCGTCACTACCTTTTACTCGACCTTTTAATAGCTGTAGCTTTCCATACCATCACTTCTACCTGGAAACAAGCTGCAAGTATTTCCTACCAATCTTGGTGGAATGCGGTCTGCTTTTATCATCGTCTAGATACCAATTATGTGTCTCCCATCTCCCTGGCCATTAAACGTGACCTGATTTGGCTTCCTTTGGTAACATATCTTTCTTCCTCTGCTCCTGTACATCCCTCTCCAGTTTCTAGCACAGTTGAAGTACGCAAACCCCCATGATTTTCTTATTACCCGATTGCTGTAATTTTTAAGTCTCAACATACTGTATTGTACCTTTCATTTGTATTCATATGCTATGTTCATAATTCCTCATGCTTGTTATGCTTGCCTTCATGAGAATCGTTAATGTATTGCTTATTTCATTTATGTACTTATTGTAACTGTTATTCCTCTCTTTCCCTCCCTCCCCTCCCCCTCTTTATTTTCTTCAATAAATCAAACTTAAAAAAAGAAAATGGTAAGAAATGAGATCCAGAAGACAGGCATAAGAAAAAGAAAAGCAAAGAAAAAATCGTCCTAAAATAAAAAGAAGAAAAAAGTAGCTCCAAAACAGATCAAAGGATAGAAGGAGAGAAAGAAACATGGAAACACGACAAACGAGAGACATAAATGTGAAATGTGAAACGCACACACGGTTACAAGAATGGCCAGAACCGCTGGAGCCCTCAGAAGAAAATCTCAGCATCCTGTCAAAAAAGGCAGAATTATCATAACTCAAGTATTAGAATCATTAGTATCCATTGAATGATGAGACTGCTGATCAAGAAAATTTCTCAAGTCATCAGGACGTTGAAAAGATTTGGAAAAAATATCCTTCCAGACACGTATCGCTGATGGGTCAAAAAGTCCATACTTGAAACCAAGACATCGAAGATGAGCACGGAAAGTAGAAAATTCTTTGCGTATTGCGACAGTTTCCTTGGCAAAATCCTGGTGAATAAAAATCTTATTTCCATTAACCATCAGCGAAGGAATTTCTCGAGCTGCCTTTCTAATTAAGACCAAGTGGTGGTGTCACAGAACCTTAAAGATCATTCGTCGTGGTTTGGTGTGGTGAGGATTTCGATGTGAAGGAATTCAGTGAGCCTTATTGATTTCACATTTCTCAGGAAATGTGATTTGCAAAAGACCAGGGAGCAAATTTTCCAAGTATAATCTGCAGCTGGCCCATTCAACATCTTCGGGTAAATTAAAAATGCGAAGATTGTTTTGTCTATTGCGATTTTCCAAATCCAGCAACTGAGAACACAAAGGTGAAATTTTTGTCACCAGAGGCGCGAACGAGTCAATTCTAGCCTTATTATCCTGAATTTTAATTGAATTATCTGAACTTTTCATCGATAGACTAGCCATCTCCTTGCGAACATTTTTAATTTCAGATGCAATGGAATCAGTGTTGACTCTTAAAGCTTGAAGTTCTTCTAATATTAAAGATAAGGAAGGCTCTGAAGATTCCACAACTTTAGATTTAATAGGAGGAGGGGAAATTTGCTCCCTCCTTTTATTATTAACCACAGCTTTATTCTCCATGTCGTCAAAAAATAAGGAGAAAACAGTAGAAATATAAGAAAGTAGCCCAAAAAACTGTAAATGTTGTGAGAATGCAGCAAAAATCACTGGTGCAGCAGCTACAATGAGCTGTAGGCGTGTCTAGGCCCAAGCCAGGCCCTTTCCTAGAACTGCACTCCGCCCCTCTGACAGAAAGGCCTGCAGAACCTCAGAAGCTGGACTGGGACCAGGAACCATACCGTCGAAAGAAGGACCTCCAGGGCACCAAAATCGCAGAAAATCACCAGTTATTGCAAGTAGGCATTCATAAGGCTCTCCATCCACTTTGTTGATAAATGCTGACAGGAATCGGCGTTTTTATAAGAAAGACGGGTGCAAAACGTGCTACTGTAAAGCAGCGGCGGCCATCTTGTTCGCGCGCTTGCGCGTCTCAGTGCAGCTAAACTCTAAATGATCCCTCTAGAAGAAAAAGAACTGACTGGGCAACATTATTAATTGTATATTGTTTGAGTGTTTCGTGCATCTGAGTTTACATCTCCATAAACAACATCCTAGTGCAAGCCACTTTCTGAAATGAAAAGTCCAAAAGGGAGGTCCTTGTCACTTTGGTAAGGTTTCAGGGACAGCAGGCAATGCCTGTCACAATGAGTGTCCCCTAGTCTTGTACCTCAGAGACCAGGCCTGATATTCTCATTTAGGCTCTTTTCTTGGACATGTATCTTTTGAGAAAGTCCTGAAACTGGCCTTGTATTTACCTCTTGTGGACAGTGGCCATCCCTGCATTAAGCCTTCTCTTTGAACGAGTCACATTCTTATTAATGAAGAACTATGGAACAATGTTGGTGTTTACATTCCAAGAGACAACAAGACAAGGTGATTTTGTTGACCTGACTTTAATCAGTGAAAGAGAGTGTAAAGCAAACTTTCCTCCAGAATAGTAGGGTTCCAATGTACTACATCAGTAAATAGGGCTCCATGTTTCATTGTGTTATTTTTCACATTTAGGTCTGCACTGAAGTATATTTATTTTATGCTTATCATAATACTTTGCAGCTGCTATTTTTTCCACATTTAGGTTTTCTGTGCTGTAGATGTCCTTGTGCAAAACGTATATTTGCATTCACAGACCTTATTGCACACTCATCCTACAGCTATTTGGGTTTTAAATTGAAATCTCTTACTTATTGTTCATTGCTGTGTCATGCTGTCATTCTGTGCAGTTATGACTGGCGTTGCAGACTAGACTCACATGATAGAGAGAACTTCAATATAAGACTAAATTCCTATTTACTTTTTAAAAATATTTTTACTTTTTTTTTTAGCAAGAAAACGAGACAGGTCACAAAAAATGAGATAAATACAGTAGTGAACAGGCTGCAAGTAAAAGGCAGATCAAAGCACTTTATAAAACATAGGCATCTAGTTCATTTACCACCCAATACCAGAAATACATATTACAAATAATAGCAACACCTAAAACTTTTTATCGAATCTCATAGTTCAACAAATTCCTTTAAAAGACAATGACAATAAATATGCATGGAGCCATTACTGCAATCTATAAAGCAAATGTTACCCTTTTCCACGGATAGCGGAGATTTACCGTACTCATATTGAGGAAGAAACAGAGGAGTAATCTGCCCACGGAGCCTTGAATCTACGGAGTGCCCCGACCCTCTTTGCATATGCCTCCGCAAACTAATAGGTCTGATCCACCTTAGGAAGCCACTGACCTATTGTCGCTACCTTAGATGATCTCCAATTCTGCAGCAGCAAGGACCTAGCTACCGCTACTGCGGTGAAAATTAACTATTGTTGATATTTTGATAGCTGTAGGCCTGCATGCGAAAATCCAAATAGGACCAGCAGAATAGATGAAAGAATGGCCCTACCCATGCAATAACTAATAAACTTGAAAACCTCCTCCCAAAAGTGCTGTTGTCTAAGGGCCTGTAAAGAAGATATTTGTACCCACCCACCCGTCCCATCCATCTTACATCTGAAACATTGATTCAGAGTGGATGAGAACATTTTATGCAGTCTATCAGGCATATAATATGACAACCATCTAGATTTTAAAAAGTAATTCTCTTAAAATTAGCCACTCTCACAGCTTTATGACCATTCTCACAGTAGTTGCCATTCTTTAGTGCTAAACCTACGGCCCATTTCCTGCATATTCTTGGAAGCATCTCCTCAGTAAGCTTATTATTCACACCTTGGCGTAGCAGCCGATACCAGTTTCCTATGCCACTTTCTTTCATAGCATTAATCCCCATTGTTATTATTCTCACTCGCATCATTGATGATTGTATAATTATTTTTAAGGAAACATTATTTGAATAAAACTTAACCATTTTAATATTGATGTTGGCTACCAAATTGCTGTAAAAATGATTCCCAAGTTATCAGATTACTAGAGTTATAAAAGTCACCTAGCTTCAGAAAACCTAGATTGCTCCAGGACTGCAACACACTTTGTGAAAGCTGGAAGCCCTACAACCCACCATCTTGGAGAGGGGTAAATGCATGGCATGCCGGGACATTTTATGTTTATAGAGCCGCTGGGTGCGTCTTGCTATTGTCATTATAACCTTATATCTTGTTTTCTTAGGTAGTTTTGTTGACCGAAGAAAAGCTAGTAAATTAATTGCACGTTCTTTAAGCATAGGATTTAAAATAAAATTATTTTGATGAAGGAGCTGCTAATTGCAGTGCCTGGCTAACAAAAGAGGCCTGGTAATATGTGGGAAAATGGGATAGCCCTAGGACCCCCTGCTCTGTATCGAAGTGAAGAATAGATAGATTTACCCAAGCTTGTTTCTTTGCCCATACAAATTCCCATCTTTCTAAGAGTGTTCTCATAATTTAAATGAAACAATTGAGTAAAATCAGCTGTTAAGTACAGCCCCAAAGTAATGTATGGGTTGTTGTGGCAAAGTCCATAGCCCTGCTGGCAACTTGGCTTCTGTAGGGTTAAACAAAAGCAACTCTATTTTGGACTGGTTGACTTCATAACCACACAGGTCTGTAAAGGCCTGGATTTCCTCCAATGCACCCTGAATGTTTGCTCTTTCAGACTTCAAATATAAAATCATGTTATCTGCAAAGAGTTTAATTTTTTTCATCCCAGTTACCGGGGCTAAAATTAATGGGTTAGAACTGATTTGTACTGCAAGTGGCTCAATGAAGAGAGAAATACATGTGGAAATAATGGGCATCCCTGTCGGGTTCAATACACAGAGAGGGATGGAGGAGTTTCGAAAAAGAGGTCCAGTACCCATATTCCCATGTATTACGTCTGAATCACTAGAGGGTAACTGTACTTATGATTGAATGCTAGCCAAGTCGGCAGCGTAACGTGTAGATAAAGTGCAATAGTGGTTGGAATTAGCATGTCTCAATCACTGGAAGACGGTGGAATACAGAGGACAACCTCAAATTTGAAGAGTTGCCCTCACACACCCTTCAAGGGCTTCGTCATTAGGCGTTATATTCCTCGTGGGGGTGGCGCTGCAGTCCCCCACGGGTCCCGCGAGAGGGCTCTTTGATGGAGATCTTTTTAGAGGAACACCGCTATGGTGAGTGTGGGTATGTGGGGAAAGTGCAAGTGGGATAAAAATACCATGCCGGTACCCTAGGTAGAGTTTATTCTGGGGATGTATGACGTTACAACGCATACCATTACAACTACCTACCATTACAACGCGACCATTACAACACATACCATTACAACGCATAGCGCTTAGAGGTGCTGGATAGTGGTAAGTATAATTTACTATTCCAACTCCAGTCCCCGTGGACACTAGGGAAGGTGTTGGATAGTAAATTAAACTTATTCCCTATCCTAGAGCGCCCCCCAGCGCAATGCGTTGTAATGGTATGCGTTGTAAAAGTTGCGTTGTAATGGTAGGTAGTTGTAAAAGTTGCGTTGTAACAGGTGTATACCTTATTCTGGGGTCCATTCGGTATAGTTGAAAACAGGAAAAAAAGGAACACATGGACCCTCTCGCTAATAAGTAGGTTTGGTTCGTTTTTTCGATATGGTGAGTGGTGATGTGAAGTAATAATCAGGTCGACATGTTTCACGCCTTGTTGGTCCCTAATGGATCACATCAGGACCGGGAGAAGTTTAAGTGCAAAGAAAAAGCATGAATCAGGGGTCACACAATACACCCTGTTGATGTGACCTGTATCAGGCGAGTGGTAGTGGTATATCTGAACCCAATCGTTAATGACCACTTATACGTGTAGTTACAACCTCAAATATTGTCCAGGGATGCCTCAACGGCAGAAACAAGCGTCTCATAAGGTTACATTGATCTTCTACTAGCTCGTATTCATACCTGCCCTCAGCCGCTTATTCGCCGGTGTGGGATTTATCGTGTCTGGGTTTTCATATCCTTGAAATCTCTCAGGCATTTATACGTGAGTGAATATTCATCCATGTGAAAATATACTAGTTTCAGCTACATTTTTTCACAAAACCTCACATAAATATACATAAATACAGATAAATTTAGCAAAAAACAAATATGGATAAATACAAACGGAAAAGTCAAAAAAATAAATACCATAAAACCAGGAGCACTAATTATAAGCTTTTTATGAAAATTTGGGCAAACAGGATTGCTTTCTTTGCACAACACGTGGTTCCTGCTGAACAGGATTTCTTCCAGGCACATCAATGGCAGCTAATGCTTTTTTTCATGCAGGCGACTGATTTTTTTTCAGTTAACAAAGATACTGTTGCAATCTTAATGATGGATGCAGAAAAAGCGTTTGATCTTGTTGACTGGCAGGCTCTGTTTTTATGCCTAATTACTTGCTTTTTCAAAAAATTAAATACAGACAAGAAAACAGATTGTTTTTTGTCTGCATGTATGTGTAAAAAAAATCAGCAAAATGGGAAAATGTATACTTTACTAATAAGCCATTCAGACTTAAAGTGGGTCCATTAAAGGTCTCCTGGCCAGTGGGTCACACTTTTGGTCAGCAAGCCCTCGAGGCGCTGCATTTTTATTAAAGCACATAAATTGGGTGAAACAATTGGACTGAGAAAAAAAATAATTTGTACAGTCTGACTGAGAAGATTTGATAACTATCACTAGCAAAACTTGAATTTTGTATAACAAAAAGAGGAGACGTTCAATATACAACTGCATTCACTAAAAAGCATACACTGTCAGCTGATCCGACTTGTAACACAAGCAATTTGGCTACAACTTTAAATCTAAAATTATAGTTATAGCTTGGGCACGCAAGGGACGCCGCCTCACCCTTTAACCCCTTCGATGCAGATGACAAAGCCAGCTTGTCATGGGCGTTACCTGCGCTGCGCGCATGACGAGCTGGCTTTGTCACGAAAGCCGCGATTTTCAAATTTCAGTGCGCAGCGGGAAAACCCACTAGCGCTCATGCGGTTAAAGTGGTTTTATTGCTAAATCAGGAGGTCTTTGATACCACCCAGGGTATGGTGGGATTTTTTTATAGCACTTTCCCTTACTCAAAAGGCGCAGAAATGTGTTGTGGATGGGCAACGGGCTGCTCCAGGTATTAGAGGCTTTGTCATGCATAAGGAGTTACAGTCCGTCATGCAGGTTTATGGAAATGCTCTCAGTATTATTGAATTGGTTATGCATAAGGAAATTGTAGTCTGGCGAGCTATTTGTCATCCAGTTGGCATGCTGTTCGTAAACATTCATCATGCAATTTGTTATGGGGAATTTGTTGTACATGGAAGTTATTAAGTGCCATTAAGATAGCCTTATATGGCTCTTACCAGCTGTAATTTAGACTATGCATAGTTAAATTGTATTTCCTGGAGACTGCAGTAGAGCAGTAATTCATGCCGTCATTTAAATTCATAGTGCTTGGTAGGATGTGTGCTTTGCGTTTTCTGCTTATGTACCCCCATTGCATTTTATATATTCATGTATTCAAGTGCACTTTTTTCATTTATTAATGCATGCTTCATTTAGCATTATTTGCACATGTATAACATGTTACCTTTTGCTTTAGTAGAGATTGATAGTGCATCAATTATTCATGTAGGATATTTTAATAAAGGTGCAACAGAATTCATATGCTAATTCTTGCATGTCACATCGTTCATCACAAGATCTGGTATTTTCAAATTAATCAGAAAAGGTATTTAAGTTTAGCACAGACCTATAGTCGGAGAGAGATATCTTCAGCTGTCTTTGAAAGAGTGGAGCGAGCTGTGTGCTACAACATCTTCAGTGCAGGCCCTCGACTCCCTGGAGCTTGTTCCTTGTCTGTACATTTCTGGGCTTGAGGAGCACAACAAATAGTACAGAGATCACCCTTCCAAAAGTACAGAAGCCAACTGAATAGAATACTGTTATTCGGATACGATATGCGGGTTAGAGGTTACCTAAAAAAGCCATATGGGCACTTTGACGCTATGAATGTTTACTTAGGTGGTAGAAGAGAGGAGTCGGTTACCAAAGACTGGTTTCATCATGTAATTTGTGAATTGAATATTATCAACAATGCTGCAATTCAATTTGATATATTTTTTATGAATTCACTTTTATTGCCACTGTTTTAAAAATAATATATTTGCATCTATTCATATAATCTGCAGTAAATTAAGTCATTTTTCAATAAATGCTTAAAAAGGTATAGGGGGGATTTACAATTTTTTCACATAGGGCACTGCAGCAGTCACTACTGCTGCACTGCGTGAAAAGGAGAGTGCCCAATTTTGTAAAATGAGGCACGCTCCTCCCCTCTTGCGCCTGCGCTGAAATCAGCTGCCATGCGCCACAGAGACACCTTTGCACCTTGGCGCAAGTGTGTCACCATGAGTCTAGCATACGTTTTGTACTAGAGGGGACCCCTTCCAGTATACAATACTATGCTTAGTCCAATTTAAAGCCTTTTCCATCTTTTATGTGTGGTGTACAGTGCAGCATACGTACAAAGTCGGAAAAGGAAGTAGATATTGCACTGGAAAGTAAATCGGAAAAAAAAGATTTTGTGCAAATTTGCATGACTTTTGTAATGCAAAACAGGCATAAAATCTTAGTAAATAACCCCCACAGTGTGGAATTTTTGTTTGCGTCCATCAATGGGAAAGTAGTTTTGGAACTCACAAAATACATCAAATAATCATGTAGTCTCACAGGACTGATCAGAACCCTGTATGCACCATCCTCAAGTAATGAGTTAAAGGTTCATGAGTGACAGTCCACTAGATCTCCTGGCTTAGGTTGGTAAATTTCCAAACACCTGCACTTTACCAGAGAGTTTAGTGTTTCAAAAACTGGGTCATATTTTCTTCTGAAGATCTAAAAACATATCACCTTTAGGTAGTCAACTTGTGGGTCATCATACAGCTTGGATACGCAAAGGTCATATGTGGGTGTAATGTGTGTAATAACAATTCACATTCACTCACAGAGTGATAGAAGAGTTAACTGCATTTCAGTACTATTAGTCTTATTCTCATAGAGTGGTATAATTATTTCTTTCCATACATTCGTCTTGCTCGTGCCAATCATAGGATTTGCACTCTTTAAACCATGTCTGGGGTTGCTCCTTAAGTTGCTCTCTGTGGGAGATCAAACTAAATGATATCTTTGTAGCCTCTTCTGTTCTCTAGGTTAGAGGATATGAGAGGGGCTGAAAGTTCTGTGTAGCATGGTTTTTACCAGGGCTGATATAGGACACCATTGTTTCTAGTTTACTGAAGCTGTAATGTAGTAGGGTTATTCTGTCCATTTCCTGAGGGTTTCATGTAGGGAAAACCCAGGTCTTCACCATCCTCCTGAATTGCGGGTAGTTGTCAACGGCTCTTAGCCTTGCTGGAAGTGAGATCCACTGTAGTTTCCTTGCATGGATATGGTGGTGCGGGCCACCAATAAGGTCTTGAGCTAATCTGCACTGCAGTGTCCTTTTCTTAGAATATCTCTTGAGTTTTATTTGGAGGAATACTGGGCCATTGCTATCTATGTATGCTCTTAAGCCTAATTGCAGTGAATCCTGACTCTGGTGCTTCTGGTGACAAGAAGCCAGTGATGCGCTTTGAAAGCAGAAAATATGGGGTCTCCAAGGTCTACATTCAGGAATTATCTCACTGCTGCATTCTGGATTCTTGGGGTACCAAGGTCTACTTTATGGAATTATCTCACTGCTGCATTCTGGATTCTTGGGGTACCAAGGTCTACTTTATGGAATTGTCTCACTGCTGCATTCTGAATTCTTGGGGTTTCAATCTCTACTTTGTGGAATTGTCTCACTGCTGCATTCTGAATTCTTGGGGTACCAAGGTCTACTTTATGGAATTGTCTCACTGCTGCATTCTGAATTCTTGGGGTACCAAGGTCTACTTTATGGAATTGTCTCACTGCTGCATTCTGAATTCTTGGGGTACCAAGGTCTACTTTATGGAATTGTCTTACTGCTGCATTCTGAATTCTTGGGGTACCAAGGTCTACTTTATGGAATTGTCTCACTGCTGCATTCTGAATTCTTGGAGTACCAAGGTTTACTTTAAGGAATTGTCTCACTGCTGCATTCTCGATTCTTGGGGTTTCAATCTCTACTTTATGGAATTGTCTCACTGCTGCTTTCTGAATTCTTGGGGTACCAAGGTCTACTTTATGGAATTGTCTCACTGCTGCATTCTGAATTCTTGGGGTACCAAGGTCTACTTTATGGAATTGTCTCACTGCTGCATTCTGAATTCTTGGGGTACCAAGGTCTACGTTTAGGAAGTGTCTCACTGCTGCATTCTGGATTCTTGAGGTACCAAGGTCTACTTTATGGAATTGTCTCACTGCTGCATTCTGAATTCTTGGGGTACCAAGATCTACGTTTCGGAAGTGTCTCACTGCTGCATTCTGGATTCTTGGGGTACCAAGATCTACGTTGAGGAAGTGTCTCACTGCTACATTCTGAATTCCTGGGGTTTCAATCTCTACTTTGTGGAAGTGTCTCACTGCTGCATTCTGGATTCTTTAGGTATCTCATGAGAACACATGATAAAGACTATTTAACATGATATAACAAAGGAGGTAGTTGCCAGGACCTTCTGTGGGGATCCCAAATGTGGAAACATTGTAGTGTCCACATTGTATGAAATACATTTCTTATCTCTTGGTTAACTTGAGGGTTCGTGAAGAGGGGGGAGTTCATGATGGCTCCCATGTTTCCTACCACTGTTGGCGTTTTGGGGGATATCTTAATTTTCTGAAGATATAATGGTAGTAATTTTCCAATCTCTGAATGTGAGTATCTCAGTTTTTAAAGAACTGAGTGCAAGGTAATTTATTATCATCCAGTGTTTAATTGTTGAGAGGCAGCCACCTGCTCTTGAACCTTCAATATGTCTAGAATTTTTCAATTTTAGGACAATCTGCGTCTCTTCAATGTAGTTCCAGCATGTGAGGTTAGAGGATGTGATGTGTTCTGGCAGTGCACTTATCACAAACTTTGCTTTCTCAACTCATGTACAGCAGTGATACAAGTCATGAGGCCACCTGGCATCACATCCTTGACTGCGAACCAGGCACATGAAACAGCGTCTCAGTGCTGCACTGCAAGTTGGAGATCCGGCTTAAGGTGCTGCCGGTGAAGGACTGGGTTTTGCTAAGACCCAGCGGTGCCAGGGACAACACCTGAAACCTTTGTGGGTTACCTGTTCCGGCGTACAAATGACAGAGACACGGGACACTTCCTTCGGCGTCAAACATTCAAGGTTTATTTACTACAGGGAACACAGAAGTCACGAGAAGTACATAGCATGTAGGTTCAAGGAGACTGCTTCAAATTGTATCTGTGGATCGCTCCTTTTATACAGTTTTTCGTCATAGGACAACATGACAAACAAAAGGTTACAACCTGGTTCCCACAGTAAATTTCATAGGGGGTCGCTTTCATGTATTCAGGGCCCGGAACATAATTACAGTAGCATTACCGGTTCCCAACTGTAAAAGTACATCTTCCCACCATTAGTGCATTCCGTTCGGCTGTAAACGAATCAAGGAAGAGTCAGAAACAGGTGCAGAGGAAGACAAGGATAGCGAACAGATTGAAGAGAGTGTAAGGAGGAGATATCGGAAACACGATTGCAGGATCAAAGGAGATGCGCCTAATGAATGCACAACTGAGACAATAGACCGGCACGGCAAGATGAGCCTCAAGCGGGGCCATCTGCCTTGCAGTGTCATCCCCCTCGTCATAAAGACGTCCTCAAAGGAACACGTGTCTTCCGCAAGAGTTTGGGAATCCCAGGGTCAAGAAGCGGACAGTGTCCGTTCGCTGGCTACTTAAGGGCAAGAGACAAAATGGATGCTGTATCTAAAATGGAACCCGTGGGTTCAGATGAAGAAACCCACGAAACTGACGAACGGTTTAGGTTAGTACAGCGAAAACGCGCACACCCACAAAACTCGTCATTTGCGGTTCATAGATACCAGACTCGACCATATTCGGGCGAGTCGAAAACACCACTTACAATTGTCACGGAACCTCAGACGCTCCTTTTGCCCTCATGTAGGCAAGCACTAGTCGAAATCAGAATCGATCTCGATATTCATCAGACCATCCAGATGTTGCTGCAACATTATTCTATCCATCAGTGCTTCCTTGGAAACAGGTGGCCGTCTTATACACGTCGTAGCACAGAGGCCACATAAGGCAGGACCACACTGTACACAAAGACAACACGTGAACAGAAATGCTACAACAACCCCAATGATCATCAGAATTTTCCAACCCCACGTCGACATCAGACCCCAAAACCACCCTAGTAGCGTCCAATCACCTACGTCCACGTGTATGGACTCGGAGATCTTATGCAACTTCGAGATGGCTTGATAGACAGTTGGAGCGTTATCAGGAATGAAAATGCAGCAACTCGAATGGATCACCTTACATACTCCACCTCTATCTGCAAGGACAACGTCTAAAACCATACGATTTTGTAACGTCATAAGCCTGTCAGCCTAAAGCTCTGCTGTAATGTTACCAAGGGCACTTGCGGTGATATTAGCGGTCGATTCCACCACTCGAGTCAACTGTCTCAGGTTCCTACTATTGATCATAGGTCCCCAAAACGGCAAGAAACCCTTAAAGAAGTCTCCTGCTTCTTGACCGGCAGTGTCCTCTTCGCTAATCACGCCTCTCACAACTCTGGTCTTGTGATAATCCGACCCAACAGTAAAGGTCGGCGGCAACAGATTCGCAATATAACATGTGCCTGAGAAGTCACGAGGCAACCATGTATATGCGCGGTCATAACAGACAAAGTATGTGCCTTTGGCAGTCAAAAGAACAGGGGAAGAGGCCGTCGGCAAAACATACGTTTCGGTACAGGAACTCCTCCCGAGTTGAGCTCGCGGGCTTCGGCCAAGGCCTTTCAGACAAAAATTACTGAGATGGGGTACGATCCAGATCGGAGACGAGCTTTTAAGCTGCCGATCACCCACTGACATGCTGTACTCAGCCTCACTCAGATCTCTGTATGCTCGCACCTCTTCCTCTGGGATAAGCGATGCGTCGAAGATATCCCTATCTAAATCGGCAATCGCTCTTGCCAAAGGCTTGTGGTACGGGCCAGGACCATGATCTGCAGTGCGTGGCTCTCGATGGGGGTAGGATTCTAGTGCGCTACGAAACATTGTTTGGAATGCTCGAGCTGAACCCTGGGAACTATAAGGAAGGACCAAGTACGGGATTCCCCTATCGGTGGTATGCGGCATTAACCGACACACCCAACAGTTAGTAGTGTTCATCACCAACTGATGTTGATGAAGGAGCTGAACGAAGGAATTGTTCATGAATTTCGCACGTCTAACCTGCTCGTGTTGGGGTAAGATGTGAAAAGAATGAGGAGAAACAGTGGAAGTAGGTTTTGGTTCAGTGGAAAGGGTAGGTGAAGCAGAAGGCAATAATGATTGTATCGTATAGTATACTCCACCCACCAGTAACAAGGAAACAGTTAGGAACAGTAGGAACACCTGAAACATAAAGCATTTGGTACGTACAACCCTATGCAGTTCGGATCTTTGCGCTTGAGTCTTCTCCACTTCCGACAACTTTGAGAATGCCATCCTCTAAAACCGTCCGCAACGTTCTTGACGCACTTCGTTCTGTGTAGCAATGGTCAATCCCCAGGAGTTCCTAGGAATCGACGACTTCCGACCTAGTGTCAGGATCTACTAAACAGAAGGAAGTACCCGCACTGCCCTACGGTCAACCCGGGTGTAAGGTTCTTTTAATCAAACAATATATGCAAAATCTCCTAGCTGTGGAAAAAAACACACATGTGTGGAAAAGAACTCAGAATTTGATAAAAAAACACAGTTGTTCAAAATGTTCAAAGTGATAATGGGGTAACGTGGATTTCGAAAAGGAAAAAAGCAAAAATAATTTATTTGTCTCTGGTATTAGAACGAAGAAAATATCTGCTTCTTCCAGGACGAGTCTGCTCTTCAAACAATTGATCGGATGGTGGAACAGAGTCCTGTCGGTCAGACAATAGTTCAGATCTTGAATTCTCCAATGACAAAGATTCAACAGAGCTATCTGACTGCACTGAAGTATCTCCCACAGGCTGAGCGTCACTGAACGGCACAAAATTCGGCAAAGCTTCTGTTTCTGATGAGGCGATGCCAGTCCTCACCCACGAGTCCACTGGTAAAGGTATTGGTACCCTTTTGGTGTGGGTGGCGTGCACCCAATGCTTGCGGCCCTCCAAACGAACAGCGGTTCTCGTGGCGAGTAGCACTTGGAAGGGTCCAACAAACCTCGGCTCGAGGTTTCGCTTCCGGCCAAAATTTCTGGTAACCACCCAATCTCCGGGTTGGAGCTGGTGGTCTGGACCCTCCGTCTGCGCCGGCGGTGCTTCAAAGACCTGTTGATGAATTAACCTCAGTTTAGCAGTCAGATCATGAAGGTAATGAATTAGCATTGGATATTCAAGATTTGTGAATGAACTGGGTCTAGGAACCCCCCAAATATTTGCAGGATGGCCGAACACAATCTCATATGGGCTGAGCCCTACTCGAGAGTGTACAGTCGCCCTAGTTGACAGAAGAGCCAGAGGCAAAGCATCGGGCCACGACAGACCAGTCGTAGCCTGAATCTTTGCGAGTTTTAGTTTTAGAGTACCGTTGTACCCCTCAACCAAACCTGCTGACTGGGGATGGTTGGCACTGTGGAATTTTTGTGTAATTCCAAGGCCCTTACACACACTCTTCATCACACTCCCCACAAACTCACTTCCGTTATCAGACCATACAATCCGTGGCATTCCATACCGAGGAAAGTATTCCTTCAGTAGGACTTTCGCGGTGGACAAGGCAGTATTGTCTTTGAGAGGATAAGCTTCGATCCATCGGGAGAATGCGCAAACCACAACTAAAACGTATTTCAGGTTATTACATCGCTCCATATGGATAAAGTCCAGTTGGATTACCTCAAAGGGACATGTAGGAGGAGAAAAATGGCCAGGGGGTGTAGGAGTGCCCTTGCCAGGATTGTACATCATACATATCATGCAATTCTTGACCAATCTCTCAGCACACTTAGCGATACCATCATTCTTCCATACAGGGGACAATAACTTGCAGATACCTTTCGCGCTGATATGGGACAAACCGTGTGCCATGGTCACAACAGCTAGCACATATGCATCCGGCAACATCCACCTTTGATTCTCCGACAAATCAATCCAACATCCATTCAGATCCAACTTTCCTGTGCTCTCCTTCCACTTGATCTTTTCAGATTCGGTGGCCTCATTCTGAATCGCTTTCACACTTTCAACAGTATCCTCACACATACCAGTTTCTGCAGGCCACCTTACCGAACTCGTCACATACATTCTAGTTGCAAGATTTCTCGCAGTCTCCTTAGCAATCTCATCAGCAAACGCATTGCCACGACCAACATCATCCGTCACCTTACGGTGCGCACTACATCTAATAATCGCCACCTGCTTGGGCAATGTAAGTGTGTCTAAAAGATCATTCACAAGCTGTCCGTGCTGAATCTTCGTACCATGCGATGTCATAAAACCTCTCTCTCACCACAATCGTCCGAAGCTATGAGCAACACCAAAGGCATACTGGCTGTCGGTAAACACATTCACCCGTTTTCCTTTCGACAAAACACACGCTCTCGTCAAAGCAATTAGTTCTGCCGCCTGTGCAGAATTCTGATTCAGTCGCGCTGTCTCCACAACCGTACTTAACGTTACCACAGCATACGCGGTCGTCACATCACCATTCGGCAACTTAAAACACGAACTGTCCACATACAAAGTACCATCGGGTTCTTCCAATGGAGTGTTCTTTAGGTCAACACGACCCTTTGTTTCTTCCTCAGTTTGCAAATAACAATCATGTGGTGGTACCTCATCTGATTCCATATTGGTTGGCAACAAAGTCGCCGGATTCAGGACATTGCAGCGCTTTATTTAAATGTGACTTGCCAAAAGCGTCAACTCATAACCAGACAACCTTGCACTCGTCAAGTGTTGGATTTTCATACAATTCAAAAGAGTGTCAACTGCATGCGGAACCATCACCGTAAGCATATTATCCATGACCAATCCTGCAGATTGTCGGATGGACACCGCAGCTGCCGCTGTCGCTCTTAGACAACTCAGCAACGCTCTAGCTACTGGGTCCAAGGTCGAGGAAAAATATGTGCATGGACGTTGCTTACCGCCAAATTGTTGCGTCAAAACACTCAACGCACAACCTTCCCTCTCGTGAACGTATAGTGTAAACGGCTTACTGTAGTCAGGAGTACCTAACACAGGGGCCGAACACAACGCATCACGCAATTCAGAAAAACTTTTCTGACATTCGTCCGTCCATGGCAAAGGAGTTGGAACATCCTTGCACGTGAGGGCTACCAATGGTTTCGCTAGCAATGAAAAATTTGGAATCCATTGCCTGCAGTATGACGTGATACCTAGAAAGGCACGCACATCTCTCTGAGTTGTTGGCACAGTCATTCGAGCGATCGCAGCAATTCTCTCTGGGGTCAACCTTCTTCCCTCCTTTGACAATAAGTGACCTAGATAGGTTACTTCTTGGCAACAATATTGCAGTTTAGAAGGTGACACCGTGTGATGCAAATCACAGAGATGCTGTAACAGAGACACCGTAGCAGTTTTGCAAATTTCTCGTGTGTCCGCAGCCACCAATAAATCATCAACATATTGGATCAAAGCCGCACCAGCCGGTAACACAAACGCATCAAGTTGACTTTTCAGGGCTTGGCTGTATATCGATGGACTCTCACAGTAGCCCTGAGGAGCGCGTTTAAACCTAAAGCTGCGACCACCTAACGAGAAACCGAATAGGTCCCTGCTCTCCTCAGCAATCGGAATGCTAAAGAAAGCATTCTTCAGATCGATCACTGAGAACCAGGAAGCAGATGCTGGAATCAGAGTCAGTAAAGCCGTAATGTCAGGCACCACAGGGAACTGAGGAACCACAATTTTATTCACCTCCCGCAAATCAATGACAAAACGATAAACAGGAGGCTTAGATGGATCAGTGCGTTTCAGAATAGGTAACACAGGACTATTACACACGTTTCCCCGAGTCTCCTCGATAACATCTTTCTCGATCAAGTCATAGATGATTGCTAACAACGCTCGCTCACCATCAAGGGAGATACGATACTGGGGAATACGTGGCAATCGCACATTCGACTTTAATTGGACAACATAAGGGGAGATGTTAAGCAGGCCCACATCATTGGGACCTGTTGCCCACAAAGATACAGGAAGAGAACTCAATTCCGGTGGGAGCTGATCAATTGACAAATACATAGGAGAGATGACTCTCTCAACTAAGCTTTACTACCACAGGAGAACAATACAAAGTCGCATAGAAACGTTTCAGCAAATCCAGGCCCAAAAGATTTTCACCACAACCAGTAGTCAAAATCAAAGGAGCTTTCAGCTCACGAGGCCCGATTGTGAGGGGCAGAGGGCAAGAAACCGGATTGCTAACAGGGGCGCCAGAGAATCCAACGTAAACTTTTGTTAAGCCAGACAAAGGTGCGCCAGGGAGTTTCGAATGCATGATGGAACTTTTCGCTGCACCAGTGTCCAACAGAAAAGGCTCAACTACGCCCGATGTGGCAACTGCGACGTAACGCCCTCTCTGATCAACCAGAACTGATACTACCCCCTCTCTTTGTCTATGGCTGTCCTAGTAATTACCGTCATCAGTACCCTGCTCGATGTAAAAATCGTCCACATTGTACTGTGCGGATCTACCTAACGATGACCCACGCTGATCGAAACAATTATTGGAATCAGAGGAATTGTTAGAACGCTCATTTTGATTCTGAGTAACACCACGACCTCTACCTCGTGAAGTCTGTTGAGGACCACTACGACCTCCTCTAGATAAAATTGCCATTATTCCGATCGCGCAAAACCGGACAATCAAATTTCAAATGACCCTCACCTCTACAATAGGCACATTTATTGTACCCAAGCATGGATCTCTGCGAGGAAGAATCATTCCGCGACTGCGACCTAGCAGACTGCAATTGCGATCTATTCCGTTGTTGAGAATCATTTTGATTTGAGCGCGGAGGATACGCTTGTTGCAACAAAACTTTCGTTTTGAGTTCTTTCGTCTTTTTATCTGCACAATAATTTTCTTCCTTCTCTCTATTCTCATAATATTGGGCCGTGGCCAATATCTGAGCAGCGGTCGAAACAGCCCACGCACTTTCTGAATTTTTCAATTTGTTGCTAAGTTCAGGCAACAAATTGGATACAAATTTATCCACAAACAATCTCTGACCTCCCTCAGTGCTCATATCTTGACCACTGTGATCGATGAATGCCTCCTCAAATCTCGTAAAGAAATCGGAGACACTCTCGTCCTTCTTTTGTTTACAAGCAGACAATTTATCCCAGTTAACTTTCATCGCTGGCATAAGTGTCTTCATAAGGGTAATTATTCTCTGGGGAAGATCAGTAATAAGCTGTTCAGGCTTTGCCCCACCAACTTGTCGCACGTCAGCCGCCGCAAGAGCAGCCCAATCACCGCCTAACTCGGCTGCATGATTTTCTTGACGAATTTTCGCCCAAATCGGTTGCGGTACGACATTGCCGAACAACATGTCGATGTCGGCAACATTCATGATCGTAGCATCCACTAATTGGGACAATTCTTTATAATACCCTGCAGGATTTTTGCGAGGGTCAGGCAAAGTTTGCTTAACCTGCAAAACTTCCGATCGTTTCCATGGAAGGTGTATCCACACTCTCTGGAAATGTGGCAAAATAGCAGGATTAGCAGCAGGATTACCTGGCATCCACACGGGTGGAACTTCACGCATGGGATACTGACCAGGCGTCGACATCCATTCCTCATGTTCGTATTTAAATAGTGCACGAGGCATCACAGTGGGATGAAAAGATAGTAGATGCTCGACAGCACGTCGAACATTGCTACCCACAATCATACCACTCGAAAACTGAAGCTGAAGTTCAGTTACAGCAGCCAGCATATCATCTGCCGCGTCGACTGATATCTCGTCGCGTAAGAGTTTGCACATTTCTTCTAACACGAATCTCTGTGTTGGCTCATTAAATTGGGAGAACGTATCAACAACTATGTGTGGAGGATTCTTAAGGGGATACCTAATCCAATTTTTCGCCATTTTAAATAGCGTATCACGTTCCCTACCACCAGGAAGCTGACTTCGTCTTTGGGGAGCATCAGAATCAGCAGACCCAAGAATTGGTCCAAGAGGAGAGTAAAAGTTAGCAACAATATTAGGAATACGTCGCCGAACAGACGGGGAAGAGGAGAGAAGTAAAGGGGTAACCACAGAAGGACCAAAAACAGGAGGAGCAGGAGCAGTAGGAGTAGCAACAAAAGTGGAAGTAGCGGGAACAGTAGCTTGAGAAGGTATAGACGGTGGAGCAGTGGGGACAGTAGCAGTAGCGGGTAGAGGAATAGGAACAAGAGGATTTGCAAAGACAGGACCAGCGACAGGCTGGTTAACAGCTACCGGAACAGCAGGTTGAGGAACAGGAGGAACCACCGGAACTGTGGTATCCTGTGCATATGGAGGTGGCGACTTCAAAAGATAGGACAGCAAAGGGTCCTCTACCGCTTCCTCTCCCTTCTTATCCGTGCCCGTCGGTAAAGCGGGATAACATTTATCCACTGTCATACGTTGTAATCTAGCAAAAATTTCCTTTTCCTTCTCTACTTTGTCTCGCTGCAACTGCTCTGCATTTCTCATCGTTGTAACGATACCTTCTCTCTTATTACGTTTAAGCTGTTTGATTTCTTTTGGCTTGGCTTCTTTACACCATAACCGAAAGGAATCGAACATGGCCGACCTTGCTTTCTTTTGAAACAATTTAGCTTCAAGATTATCTAAAATCGGGGTCTCAAAACTACCATGAGGTGGCCAACTAAGGACACCGTCATCTTTAGTGTAACGAACCCAGCAATCATTGAATGTGATAGGACCCACACCATGGCGACTATATAATTCATAAATTGGAGTTCCAACTGGAGGTATCAGACATGAGTCCTCCAATCGGGAATCCGCACCACAACCTCTAAAGCAGCTAAACAAAGTACTACGGCCAGGCATCGTGCACACTAACCGAGTTTCACAAACGTCAAGGGTTATTGGATTACAATGTCCCCGCAAAAGTGCAAAAACCCTCGGTTTTTGGCGACTGCAGACATCAAATAGAACAACTAAGAACAACAAACGAAGAACCACAAATGCAATGGAACCATGCAACAACTAAGTATCCACAACAACTAAGGATTTTGGGAGCGACCCACAAATACTTAACTCAAAGAACAATGGCGTCACCAGGAAGGCCCGTCAATCGTCTCGCTGTACCAACGACTACGCCAGGAGCCAAAACAGGTCGACAGTCAGGGCATTGGTCCGTCGCAGCCGTCAGGAGGCGGGGATCTTCGCGGGAAAAGACTTCGGGCCACTTGTTTCGACAACAGGATCGATGAAGCGGGGTGCACCTTCCCTCGGAGATTTCACACAAAGTTCCTCACGATCGCCGGGCTTTGGACCGGTACCGCTGATGCCGCCTCACGTTGGGCGCCAACTGAAGGACTGGGTTTTGCTAAGACCCAGCGGTGCCAGGGACAACACCTGAAACCTTCGTGGGTTACCTGTTCCGGCGTACAAATGACAGAGACACGGGACACTTCCTTCGGCGTCAAAGATTCAAGGTTTATTTACTGCAGGGAACACAGAAGTCACGAGAAGTACATAGCATGTAGGTTCAAGGAGACTGCTTCAAATTGTATCTGTGGATCGCTCCTTTTATACAGTTTTTCGTCATAGGACAACATGACAAACAAAAGGTTACAACCTGGTTCCCACAGTAAATTTCATAGGGGGTTGCTTTCACATATTCAGGGCCCGGAACATAATTACAGTAGCATTACCGGTTCCCAGCTGTAAAAGTACATCTTCCCACCATTAGTGCATTCCGTTCGGCTGTAAACGAATCAAGGAAGAGTCAGAAACAGGTGCAGAGGAAGACAAGGATAGCGAACAGATTGAAGAGAGTGTAAGGAGGTGATATCGGAAACACGATTGCAGGATCAAAGGAGATGCGCCTAATGAATGCACAACTGAGACAATAGACCGGCACGGCAAGATGAGCCTCAAGCGGGGCCATCTGCCTTGCAGTGTCATCCCCCTCATCATAAAGACGTCCTCAAAGGAACACGTGTCTTCCGCAAGAGTTTGGGAATCCGAGGGTCACGAAGCGGACAGTGTCCGTTCGCTGGCTACTTGAGGGCAAGAGACAAAATGGATGCTGTATCTAAAATGGAACCCGTGGGTTCAGATGAAGAAACCCACGAAACAGACGAACGGTTTAGGTTAGTACAGCGAAAACGCGCACACCCACTAAACTCGTCATTTGCGGTTCATAGATCCCAGACTCGACCATATTTGGGCGAGTCGAAAACACCACTTACAATTGTCACAGAACCTCACCGGAGACTCAGGGTTCTCTTGTCAGCAGGGACAAGCCATCCCAAGGTACCAATCATGGAGAGGCTATCTGCGTGTGTGCACTGTGCACACTGAGTGCCCTATGAAGACCATGCAAGGAGTTCTTCACTCCTTACTAAGGGGCATATTTACAATCGCCGATCGCCAGAGGAACATCATTTTTTTTTAACGTTCCTGTGGCGATAAACCTTTTGCCTCATTTACAAGGCGGCATTAGACCACTTAGAGTGAAAGGGGTGTGCAATGGGTGTTGTGGTGGGAGATTTGCCGCAACACCCTTTATTTTGATGCTGCCACCTATTTACAAGTATGGCCTAAATCGGAGGCAGCGCCAAAACTTAAACCAGGAACAACCTGGTCTCAACATGGTAAAAAGAGGAGAATTGCTTAATTTCTCTTAGTTTTTGCTTTTTCAATGTGTGCAACATCGTGCAGCACACATAGAAACAGCAAATCGCCATGTATGATCGTTCATGTGCAGGAAGGTGATCTTCCTGTACATAAACAATCATTTAAAAAATGACAATTTGCAACTTCTATGTGTGCTGCACAATGCAGCACACATAGGTGTTACAAATCGCCATTCTGGATTGTTTATGTGCAGGAAGGGACCAGCCGACCACGGACAGCCACAGGAGACCAGAGAGAGGCAGCAGAAGCATAGCTCACCAGCCAACTCCAGCACCAAGGGCCAAGCCAGGCCACAGAAAGGGTAAAACACCAAACCGACCCCCTAGGCGAGACCAAGGACCCGACACACAACACAACCAATAAAGGAAAGGCAAGAGAGCCAGAACAGGAGACAAACCGACATGCGGCACCCAACTCCGGGTAAAACAGACAGAACAATACACTGCCTGCTCCCACCAGCCAGCCCAGCAACTGGCAACCAGCGCCACACTGAATAGAAGGCCAACCGGAAACATCCCCGCAAGTAATAGAGAAAGACGGGGGACACAAACATCGAACAAAGTACAGGTAACCGGGAACACAAAAGGCCACAGGCAACAACACCAGGGAACACCCAGGTGAACACCATTGCCGCACCCGCCGACAAGGTGGGTTTGGGAGCCACCACCTCTAGGAATGGACCAGACTGACCCTACCCAAAGCCAGAACAGCCAAAAACAGGGAGGCAAGGGAGCAGAAATGCCAGCCAACAAGACAGGCACCCTCAGGCGCCACCCAGGTAAGTAAAAACCAGGTCCCAGCAGAGCAGACTACGAAGCACACAGCACTGGGAAACCCATCGTAAGCACCCAGCCAGGTACCAATCAGGCCCATTTCTGCATAACAACAGAGAGCAGCTGGGACACAGGGAAAAAAGAAACAAAGCTCCATGAAGCCCTCAGCACCTGGTATATCCAGGCCGTAGCCCTAGCCAGGTACAAACAAACCTCGACCACGCTGAACAGCCGATGGACTCAAAAAGCCCACAGGGCCTGGCATACGTTCACCCAACCAGGCACTAACCAGACCTGACCCCACTCACCATCAGAAAGCAGACGAGATCAACTGCTTCCAGGAAGGTATGGCTCAGAAGATGAACACATCACCTGTGGAAGAAGAGCCTGCAACCAGAACCATTGGACCACAGTGATACATGGAAAAACAGGACTGGCAAAGGAACCGCTATGCGGTACTCGCCACAGTGGCAGGGAGACAGCACTACTCACCTACTAGCCCCCACCAGCCAACCCAGCTCTCTCCAGCAAACCAGTGCCGGGCAGAAGAGAGAAGACTGCAGCAACCGGCACTCCGAGGACATAGCCAGGCCGGACCCCGCTCCACATCGAAGATCAGCAGGAGCACCAGGGAGGAAAAGGACGCCAGCAGGATCCTACCAGACCGGGAAGAATGGCGCTCCAGCCGCAAAGTGACGGCCACCAACCAACGAGACCCCTGGCAAGCCCGGCAGGCCAGGAGACAGTGCAAAAGGACGTCGAAGACAGCCCAGCAGCAGCCCCATGAAGACATTCAACGAAGACCGCAACACAGGTAAGAAGCAGCACAACTCCAAGAACCATTCTGACAGAAGACAGAAAAAAAGAACAGGCTGAAAGCTGGGTTGGAACAGCTTATGTACTCCCAGTGGGAGGTGGTGGGTTTAGGTATCCCAGCAGTCTCATGCTCTTTTTTCTGTTGTGGAGATGGTCATCTCCGCTTTGAATACCATTAGGCGGTCCAATAGCTGGATAGCAAATGACTTGCAAGGAGAAACCAACAGACCTGGAGGAGGCCACGACCAGCTAATGCTGAGGAACAAAGAATGATGCTAAGCAAAATGGGAAAAACTTTGGGGCATATTCACAAGGGAATGGCGAAGCATTGTTAAGTAAACATTGCTAAGGCCCGCTCTGCCATTCTGAAAACGCTGGGTGCGCCATATTCAAAAGAATGCGGTGCACCCCTGCATTTCCCCTAGCGATGGTGCTAAATCTAGCTGCCTAGCATCAAGACAGGCTTTTCTTCAGCCAGAAGGTTTGTATGCTAAGTACTTTTTCCTCCTAGATGGTGATTTATTATTGGGGATAAAGTACCATTGGGCAGCTGGAAGGTAATACACAAGGCTTCCTGCAGAGCAGCCCCTTGGATGCATTTGTGTAGATGCTTATAATGTCACCGGAGCTCAAAAATCTGCATTTTAATACAGAACCAGCAGTCAGGGGGGCCATTTTACTGCCTTGGACTAGAGGAAGGCAGGCCTGATACACCACTTAGTGCAAGTGTTCACATCTCTGTGCCAATCCTCTTTTTAACAATATTCCGGTGTTCTAAGCGTCTACAGCTTCAGAGATTAAAAGCCCATGTGTCAGTACTAATCCCCTAAGCCATCCTAGCCTACAGGTGAAAGGTCGCATGTCTACTGTACCCAT
Source organism: Lissotriton vulgaris (assembly GCF_964263255.1). Taxonomy (NCBI): domain Eukaryota; kingdom Metazoa; phylum Chordata; class Amphibia; order Caudata; family Salamandridae; genus Lissotriton; species Lissotriton vulgaris. Next base: position 1,656,172,042 of record NC_141687.1, read on the forward strand.
CCTCAGGGACCACCCTGCCATAGAGGCGAAGAGTTCTCATTCACTGAAACTCTCTTGATCCAGAGGGTAAAGGTCACATGTTCATGTATCAGTCCCCTGCCTAAAGGATCAGTCGATGAGGAGAGAAGCCCTCTCTCCACAAGCGCTCTTCCTACCCCTCCTTCCACCCTCCCTCCCCCTGCAGGAGTCTTTCATGTCCTCTTCAGTTTTACGAGTCTTTTTGACTGGATATGAATGTCAATGACTGATGACCCCAGGAAAGAAGTGAGATGGATTGATGGGCAGGGATGCCAGAAGAGATGGGTTGATTTATCCAGGTATTGAATAATGGATGAACACGACTCATCTTTTATCAGCTTCATGACACCTGTGGAGGTGGGGGTGGGGGGGCTCAGCTGCCCCGTGGATAGAGCTTACATCACAGGCCAAGAGCGGTATGACTAGCCTCTCTTCCTATCCTATGCATGCATCAATTGCTTTATTTCTATTTAATGACATTTAATGCCCCTGATTTACAATGATTGTCAAAGCTTCGAGGATTTGAAAGATTAGATTTGAAAGCATTTTTTACTTTTGTGTCTTTGTCTGATACTGTCACAAGCTAAGTTATTCTATTGCTTTTCCGCAATAACTGCAAAATGTGTATCGTGAGTTTCTTTTACGGTTTTGTAGAGTCTGGGATCTAACAGAATTCCCTTGATAGGACGTTCATGTTTTTAGTTCTCTACTTAATAATATAGGGGCATATTATCAAGGGGGTTTATCTCCGCTTTTTTGGCTTTAAAAGCCAAGAAAGCGGAGATAAAATTATCTCCCTATTACCTAGCTGTCGCTAACACCAGTTAGCGACATCTAGTAGGAGATAGCGACCATCTTGGGCCCCACTTTGCATGTCAGTGATATTTATCACTAATGACATGCAAAGTGGGCGTGCCAAGATGTTAGAGACTGAAAACAAGTCGCTACCATCGCTATCGGTAATGCATGAATATCGCGGACTTTTCAGCGATATTCATGCATTGCGGCGATTTTTATCGCATTTGCGATAATTGCGGTAAAAATCGCCGCAGCTCAGCGGTACATTTTTGTCTCTAACCAAGCAATAGCGATATTTATCGCTATTGCTTGGTAATATGCCCCATAATCCTTTTAATGATAATATTGTATTTTATATCGTGTTTTAATGCCACTGTTTTTACCATTTCTAAAGTCTGCAAAAAACATCTCTCTATAAGATACTCATTAGATCGACCATGCAATGATGAGCAGCTGAATTGCTTTATTCTCGTGACCTTCTCATCTCAGCATGTAGGCCCGATGAGAAAGCATTTTGTGGCTGCAAACGCTTTGATTCAGAATTTGCGACCACTGTTTGCAAACGTACAAAACCCAATTGATGATTCTGTAACAGGTTACTGAATCTCAAAACAGGTTTAGAATGTTAGATTGTCATAGCGAACCGCTATTTGGAAGGGGCATATTTAGGGCACCTCTTCCACATAGCAATTCATTATTGTATGTATCAATGTTTTGCGATCGAAAGCCAGTTGCAAAAACATTGAAATTTAACAAACTCACAACATGGAATGGTAAGCCATTCACAAAAGGGAAGAGGTCCCATTGGGGCCACTTCTCCTTTGTTACTTAAAAAAGTTTGTTGTGTTTCAGGGGACTTCTGTATACTCTCAAACAAACTTTTTTAAAAAGTCATGCTATTTTTTTATGCATTCCTTTAAGGAAAATAGACTGCATTAAAGGAGGCCCACTGATTGCAGTGAGTCTCAATTTGCAACTATCCTCATGCATATTAATGAAGTAGGTCAAATTGCCAACCCACTACTCCTCTGAATTTTATAAACTGACCTACTTGTACATAGGTATGTTCGCAATTTTCAATTGGTAGTTTGTGGCCAATATTTCGTACATATGGCTATAAATGTTCACAGAATTATGTATCCTGTCAAACTCCTACCTCTCAGTGTAGTATTTGTTAGCCAGTTCTTTTGCTTACCATGCTGTGTCGTGTTTTTACATTTTTTTGTGCAACATTTCTCTTTGAAATGACATTTTCCATTTGTGTAAACAAATATAATAGCATAAATAAATGTATCTAATCAATTCAAGGTTCAGAGGTTCCATATGTTTGCTTAACGAAGTAGGAGCAAGTATTTTCCTTGGCTGCTGCATATGCAACTCCAGGGCAGCACTGCCCCAAAGAGAAGTTGCACTCCACAGCTCCCTGGTGCTGGTAATTTGTCGGAATGGCCATTTTAGTTTCTGTGGCCTGAGCAATTGGCTCTGCGGGGATCAGGAGACCTCCATTTACCCACTTTCTCTCCCTTCATACAGGTAAAATCCATTGCCGACATACTGTGTGCGTTTCAGTCCACTCAGAATGACATATATCGGTGCCTTTGCCTGTTTGTGTATTGACACAATTGTGTATATTCACCCCATCTGCTAACAGAAGCTAACATAACAAGCATTGACAAAGCTAAAAGGTCTCACCTTTGGATGTTAGCAATATGCTGCTGCTTGAACATTGCATATTTTATGTAAGTAAAGACTTTGAATGTATTAACATTTTTAAGCTCCCTTTGCTTTAGTTTACTTTTGTATTGTAATAGGGATGGACTTTAATAAGTATCAGCAAAGTTGCTGCCGGAGTCATCCCGCCCCAAAGATTTCTGGGCCCCCCTCACAGCATATTTGATGTCCCATCCTGACATACTGTGAATGCTATGCTTCGTAACCCCTATGTTTCTTCCACAGCATGAAGGCCATATGGAGGTGCCTGCCTGTCGCCAGGACACTTGTAGACTCTAATAAGACACCCCGTAATTGATATGCGCTCATTCTCGGCCCATATTGGCGGCCTATCTATAAGAAATGTCCTCATAATTGCCCTACTTTTATCTTATTGTAGAGGGTGGGTTTCTTTATCGGGAATTTGCTGCAATTTTTATATTGTTATTCTGCCTGGGAAGGAGGGAGGGGGGTGGGTGGGTTTGTGGTGTTTATGTGTCTTTTTTTTCGCTTCTCCTCATTCTGACCTATTGGTTGTTCACCTCACTTTGAAATCAATAAATACATTTTTTTGTTAAAAAGTATCAGCAAAGTCAAAAGGTCTCAGTACTAAAAGACTGCGTTATTGGGGTTTCCAGGACTTGTGTGGTACATATGAGCTGAGTCGCATTTGGATGAGTTCTGGTTGTTGCGATTTGCATGACTGAGGTCCTTCCCTTGAGAGGCCCACCCTTGTAGACCCAATCCACAGTAGAAGAGGGGAGACAAGTAGATGACCATGAAGAAACACATTCTCTATGTTCAAATCTGTACATTCTGGTTTGGTGGAACTCTAATCAAGAGAAAAAGAGTGTGTTTGTGCGTGGATGCTTTAAGTATGAGAGAGACAGGGAGAGAAGGAGAGACAGAGGGAAAGACACAGTGGCTAGGTGTCTGAGTATGTATAAGAATGAGTGTGAGTGTATAGGTGAATGGCAGGGAGAAGAATGTGAGTCGAATTGTCAGTAAATGTAGGAGGAGTGTAGTTGGGATTGAGAGGAATCTGTGGGGTAAATGAGAGTGCGAAAAGTGGGAGTGTGACTAATGGAAGGAAAACTATTGTGAAAGGACAGAAAGTGTGATTTGTGTGAGTGGATTATAACTAAAATTAGTGTACACAGAGGATGAGTGAGAGTGCTTGTTTATGCCTAAGTGAGTGGTGCGAGCTTGAGCATGCCTAGCGTGTCTGCTGTTTCTTTATGTTGAGTAGGTCGATTATCATTGAGAAAAAAATTACCCCCGAACTATAAACTTTGGCCATTCTTGGCAACACATTGTCTATGCTGGGTATAATAGTTGCCTATGTTTGACCTTAGCAAGTGCCTAATTTCGGGAAACTCGGGCTATCCCCACACCATTCCTTAGGGCAGCGCTCTAGTTTCCGCGCTCCTAGGCCTCAAAAGCGACGCCCCATGCGCACGCGCAGCGGACGCAATTGAACCTGGTGGCAGCTGGTTCGCGGCTGCAGCGGTGCTTGTGGACTCGCTCATTATTTTACTTGCGCTGTATTTTAAAAACTGCTTTTGTGTTATTTTCCTACCTCGCTGCTGCTCCCTCACTTCCATCACCGCTCCTCTAGCCCCGGTCCGGCAGGACTGAGTGCCGCTTGATCCGGAGGGCTGATGGGGTTGCGGTCCCCATCTGGGAGGGGCACACCATTCCCTCGGGCAGCGCTCTAGTTTCCGCGCTCCTAGGCCTCAAAAGCGACGCCCCATGCACACACGCAGTGGGAACGCCAAAGGCAAGCCCGTCTGCGCCCGTCCGCGGCCGGCCGGGGCAAGGAGCACCTTACTATGCCCTATTTTTATCCTACTCTTCAGACGAACTCCACGGCCAACAAAGCTATGGTACCCTTAGTGCTGCCTCAGTGTCCACCATTTCCAACCTCGGCCTCGCTCGGCCCCAATCCATTCTTCCCACTGCTCCCACCTGTCCCCCCCCCTACCCTTGCCCCACCTCTCATTAGAACCTGGCCAGCCTTCAAGTCCAGGGCCGCTATCTCGGCTTATCTTTTAAACACCAGATCAGCGGTGAAACATCAATTAGAACTCTTTGACTTTTTAGATTGCCACAAACCAGATCTGTTATTTTTGACAGAAACCTGGTTCTGTCCTGATTCCCTTCCTAACATCCTTGTATCACTACCCTCCACTTACTATGCCTTACGGGCCGATCGACCGCCGGGCAGGGCAGGTGGAGGTGTTGCTCTGATCGTCCGGTCAGACTTCCACTTCCAAATTCTTTCCTGTCCGGTTATTAAGGGAACTGAGTGTTTGGTGATGCGATCAGCCTCTTTTCAAACCCCCATTACTTGCGTCCTCGTATATCGTCCCCCTAACTCTGCCCCCCACTTTTTAACAGAGTTTGAGGAACTACTGGCCACATTAACAGTCAACAACTCTTCTGTTCTGGTCCTTGGCGACTTTAACTTTTGGCCTTCTGCTGCATCCAGGAATTTCACAGATTCCCTCCTTAGTCTAAATTTTATCTCCCACGTATCCGCTCCTACTCATTCAAAGGGCCACGTCCTAGATCAAATCTGGTCATTGAATATTTCGGTCTCCCCCCCTACCATTACACCATGTTTGTGGTCCGATCACTTCCTGATCTCGTTCACTTTGGACCTTCACCGGCCCAAACGCCCAGCCCTTCCCAGGAACATCTGGGCCCGCAACTGGAACAAGGCCGATATTCCTGCCCTCTGCCTCAATCTTCAAAATTCCTAACCGACCCTGGAGGAACTCTCCCCGTCTGCCCAGGCCACCACCATCAATGACTGGCTATCCAAGTCCTGCAATCAGGTAGCTCCCCTGAAACAAGTTGCTGTGAAACGTGCCCATAACGTTAACAAATGGTTCACCGATGATCTTAAGGGAAAGAAGCTAGCTGCCCGCCAGGCTGAACGCGCATGGAGGCGCTCCTACTGCCCAATTTTAAAAGCTCACTACTCACTTCTGCTCAACACATATAAAAAGGCAATCCTCTCAACCAAGACTGATTACTTCTCTGACAAAATACTTTCATCAGGAAACCAGTGTAGAGAAATTTTCTCCACCGTTCATGAGCTGGCCCTGTCAGACAGAACCTCCCTAAAACCTTCCCCTTCCCAAGCCCTCTGTGACTCCCTAAATAACTACTTTGTGGAGAAAATTGAAGCCATTAAGGCCAACATACCCCCGCCTCCCCCACTTCGCCCGGCCCCTGAACCCCCTCCCAATAGGTTTCATCTTGACCACATCCCTCAACTGACTAGAGAGACGTTATCCTCTCTAGCGGTGAAAGTCAAATCTGGCTCCCCTTCAGATGTTTGCCCAGCGCCCATCCTGAGAGAAATCTTCCGGGCTTGCCCTTCTCCTCCCTTGGCATTCCTGAACGATTCACTTGAGATTGGTACAGTCCCAAAGCTTCACAAATCAGCCATAATCATCCCCCTTCTGAAAAAACCCGGTGCTGACCCTGCTTCCCGGACTAACTACCGTCCTATTTCCCTTCTCCCTTACTTGGGAAAAATCCTGGAATGCCACGTCGCCTCTGTCCTCAGCTCCATTTGTGGAGGACAGTGGCTACCTGGCCCGCCGTCAGGCTGGATTTCGCCCCCGTCACTCTACCGAGATGGTCGTGGTCTCGGTCCTGGACAGCCTCAGGTAGGGAATGGACGGGGGCCGTCCTCAGGCTTTGGTCCTCCTAGACTTGTTCGCTGCCTTCGACACGGTTGATCATTCCATCCTTCTCACCCGTGTCAGGGCAGCGGGCATCAGGGGGCCTCCCCTGGCTTGGCTCACCTCCTTCCTGAGGGACCGCACCAAGGCCGTACATCTAGAAGGGTTTTCTTCTACCCCACGTAAGGTGCAGTGTGGTGTCCCCCAAGGTTCTTCCCTCTCTCCTCTTCTATTCAATCTTTACATTTTCCCTCTTATTTCTGCTCTACAACAACTGGAGGTCACTGTCTTCAATTATGCAGACGACCTCCAGTTGATCTTTAGCCTCTCACACTCTCCTGAATCTATCTCTAATTTCCAATCAATCATGATTTTCATCAGGGACTGGATGAATTTTAACCACCTCAAACTCAACCCAGACAAAACTGAGATGGTTTTGACTGGTGGTGCATCCAGTCCCTGGACTTCTATGTTTTGGCCCCCCCTCACTTGGTTCCCCCCCTTCACCTTCTCATTCTGTCAAAACACTTGGGATCATGTTAAACCAAAACCTTACTTTGCACTCTCAGATCAGCATGGTGGTGTCTTCCTGCTTCTTCACTCTTCGTACTATCAGGAAAATCTCTAGATTCTTCTCCCTTCCCGCTCTCAAACTCATCATGATGGCAATGGTCTTATCACAGCTGGACTACGGTAACATCCTGTACAAGGGCATTCCAGCTTATGCTCTCCGACGCCTACAGCTGGTTCAGAACCAAGCGGCATGTCTCATTTATGGTCTCCCTAAATTCCATCATGTTACCTCTGTATTGAAGAACTTGCATTGGTTGCCCATTAGGGAGAGGGCCCTTTTCAAACTGGGCTGTACTGCGTTCCAGGCCCGAGCTGGAACTGCCCCAGCCTTCATAAATTCGGCAATCTCCATCTATACACCAGTCAGAGAGCTCCGCTCCTCCTCTCAGTCCCTTCTTTCCGTCCCTCGCTTCAGGAAGATGAGGATGGGCGGGGGGTGAAGTTTGCGGTCCTCGGCCCCACTTTCTGGAACTCCCTCCCCCCCAATGTCCGATCCATCCGACTTTACCCTGACTTCCGTAAGGCCTTAAAAACCTGTCTCTTTCTGCAAGCATTCCCAGCCTAGTCCTCCCACAGCTGTCATCCGGGTTCTAAAAGTCCTCAGCGCCAAGAAACCGCTAGGTAAAAGCGCGCTTTGTAAGTGTTTTTAAATTCAAATTAAATTGAAAATCCCTGGCATAATAGTTGCCCCAGTGTAACCTAATGGTAGTGCTTAGAAGGCTTACTGTTAGCTCATCTATGTTTAGAAACTGGTTGCCAGGAGTGGAAATGTGCAGCAGCTGTTCTTTTCTGTAATCATGCTTGGTACTGGGTATTATTTTCAGATTGTCGTTTTGCTTGGTAGCACCAGGCTTTGCATGTGTGCCTTCACTGAGGGGACACTTCTAGAGTCCTGTGCAGAGGAATCCTTTCACTGCTTCAGAAGCCTTCATGTAAACACACTCTAACTAGAATTCATCACACCCTCAAAAGCCCTCGAATCCATATCAGACGTCAACACACATCATTGCCTACATCAATGCCCGGAAAAATTACATAGAAAAAAATGGCACCTCTGAAAACACATTTCATCAACCCAAACTCTCAGAACCCGGGTACAAACAAGAAACTTCAAAAAATACAGGCACCACTTGCACGCAAGAAAAGAAATGGAGCATTATAAACTTCCCCAATTACGTCATGCAACTCAAAGCGCTTCATACAGCAAGCAGAGAGCTTGTCAACATGGCCTAATCCACATTCGACAAGACTCCCACTAAAAAAAAAAAAAACAGAGGCAATTTTTTTTAAAATGTGTTTAGACATTGAAGCCGCCCACTCCCAGACACTTCAATCACACCGTCAGCTTACAAGTGCAATGTCATCAATCAATTTTTAGCTGAAAAGATGCACAGCAACAACAAACAACAAAGAACCCCTCTACCTTCTATCCAACATTTCATTATCTTTAAGGTGTGCAACATTCACCCTTCTTTCACCCCCGAATCACACAGACAACCTCAGCACTCTCAAGGCTACTTCATGTGAGTATGACTCCTCACACTCATGCTTCATAAAAAAACCTTCAAGGAGATGACTCACTCCCCTCCTCAACATCATCAACGCCTCCTCTGGCCAAAGATATCTTCCTGGATGCCCTGAAGGCAGAATATTTCCTCCTTCAATTAATGAAGCCTTTATCTGGCCCAGATAATCTCAACCACTGGTTCATTACAAATATATACCTTTCATTGGTAAATTATTTGAGGGATCAGTTCCCATCCAAGTACAAGAGCTGATCAATGAAAACAACCTTGCACAAGACAAGCTGAATTCAGACATCGCTGCAGCATAAAATACCTATACCCGAAGAAGGAGATGGCACACTTTTCAACAATAAAATGAATGACCCCTACCACCTGGTCCTGCTAGACCTTTCTGCAGCATTCAACTCAGTTTACCAACATGGCCATTAGGCACACACTATATTATCATATGTGCTTCTCTGTAACAGTAACACAGTGGCTCACCATGCCGACACCTCTAAAAGGTATAATTTGTGCTACAGAACATCTCATCAAGGCCTTGAGGAAGTTGGATCACATAATCCAATATTGAAGTTACTACGTTGGTTCCCCTGCCATGCATGTATCATCTTCGAGTCCGGGTGTGCCACATACAAGTCATCAGTAACAACACCCCTGCATACCTGGCCAAGACACAAATCACAATTGGCAGTCAGTGTCACACTGGTAGATGTTGATCACCCAATGAGAAACATCCAATGTCCATAGCAACATCTACATCAACATCAAAAGCTCTTCAACCCTCTTAAAATTAAAAAAAAAACTTTGGCAAAATCATTTGGGCTGGCATGCATTTGAAAGTGAAAATAAAAATCAAACAAATATTGCTTTCTGTATACTAAGCATCTATAAAATAAGGATTTTAATATCTGAGAATTCAAAACTGCTCAGGCACTTCCTTATTTGTGGGGAAAATGCTAATAATTGGGTCTGCAAAATCTTGCCAGCTTACACTGAACCCATGCTACCAGCCATATCCACGAGACGTCAGCATACTACAGCGTATCCAGGGTAAAGAGGCTTTCATGTCATCAGAGAGGGAGGCACTGGTCACCAACCATCTTAGAGCATGCTTAATTAATGCTAGGTTTCTGGTCAAAAGCAAACTGAATATGTAGGTGCTGCTTGCAGAACATTCTTGGCACATCTTATTCATCACTGAGCCATGGCTGAACAATAACTCTGGCCCGACATTGCACTCACCCTAGCAGAAGGCTATATTATAGTCTCTTAAAATATTCAGAATCAAGTAGGGGCAGAGTGGCGGTGATTCATTGTTCTGATTTTAACAGTACAACCAAAAAGTTGGAAGACATAGGAATGGCAGAAGGGCTGTCTTTTTCTCTGAAAATTATAAATAATGTATCCTTCTCTGGAGCCTTAATATACCGTCCTCCAAGTTGCTTTGCAAAGTTTTGGGAACTATTGTTTAAAACAATAGTGCCACCATGCATAAAATATTCAAATTTGACTGTGTCAGGAGATTTTAATACTCATATGAATGATCTTACCAATAAATGGGCTTTACAATAGAGAGAAGCAGTGAAGCACCTACATCTTCCCCTCAGAATCAATGACCTGATTTATATCAAGAGACATACCTTGGTTCTAATTTTCTCTAACCTGACTAATCTGGCGTGTAATACTCCATATCCAGTAATCCAGCCTGACCACTATTGCGTTCCTTCCTATTGGAACTCATTGGTTTTGGTCAAATCTGATGTTAAGCTAATTTCAGAAACATTTCCCTGGCATGAATTCACGATAGGCAATATAATTCATTTGCCTAATATTACAGTGTTGAAGGCAGGACCTGATTTAGACACTAATGTTGAAGGTCTCAACTGACTCTTCTGGGAGGCACTGGATGAAGTAACAACTATAAAATCAAGTTTTTTGAAACGTAAGTCCCCCTCAGCCTTCCGGACTACTCAAGACTTGTGTGACAAAAAAGGGCTCTGTAAACGCCTTGAAAGAAAGTAGATGCGGGCTACGATCCTAGCGATAAGGCAAACTTATAAAGCAGCCCTCAGGGCTTTCGGTAAGAGAACGTTGCAAGCTCAGGCAGATGTCATAACAGAATTAATTGACAATGCCTGAGAAGAGGCCATTGACAATAGGGCTCCTGGCTTTGATCTTTGTCAAGAAACGTTGTCTCCTACAGACAGACTTACACTATAAGAGTTTGCGAATATCCCCTTGGAAGAAATAGAAAAGGTTCTTTTGACAGTGAAATCTGGATCTCCTCTTGATCCTTGCCATCCTAATATTTTAAAGTTGGTGGCATCAGTGCTTACGAAGCAAATCAAAATGCTATTTAATCAATCACTAAAAGCAGGCATGTTCTTTAAATAATGGAAGAAGGTACTACCTCTTTCATTGTTAACAAAAAGGCAAACTCAGACCCTTCCTGTAAGAGTAACTATAGACCAATCTCCATCCCTCCCCTTCTGGGAAAATGGTAGAACAGTTAGTCAATTTTCAGATTTCTCAGTTTATTGAAAAACATTTCTTCTCTGTGCAGCTCCTAATCAGGCTTTCGCAAAGGCTTCAGTACAGAAGTGGCCCTCCTTGAGGTGGCAGAATTTGTCAAATCCAATTTGGATTTTGGTAAAAATAAAAACCTGTTGTAATTTTGCTGGACCTCTGGGCCTCATTTGACACTGTCTCTCATGAGATCCTGTTGGACCAGCTGAGGGCAGCTGGCATCACCAACACAGCAAATAATTGGCTCAAATCGTCTTTATTGGATAGGGAGCAAGCTATTCATCTTCTACAGTTTACATCAGACTTTAAGAAAAAGTGCTGTGCAGTACTACAAGGTTAGGCTTCGAGTCCAACACTATTCAACATCTATTTAGCACCATTGGGCAAGTTAGTGGAGAAATGGGGCTTTTACCTTGTCTCCTATTGCTGATGACACCCATCTGATTCTTTCCTTTCAGAAAATGGATAGTACAGTGGTGGAAAACGCCTAGAACTGTCTGAATGGCATAGTGAATTTGATGAAACACAGTTACTTAATGTTGGACTCAGACAAATCTGAAATCTTGTTTTTTGGAGCCTTGGGCTCCCCTTAGCCACATTGCTGTAGCCAGATGGCATGGGTCCTCCTCTCATTCTAAAAGGTGAGGTGAGGAATCTTGGTGTAAAATTTGATAACCAACTATCATTTAAACTACAGGTGAGAGCCATTATAGCGGCCTCTTTTACCCTCTTCAAATCTCTAAAGAAGACCTTGATATCCCTTCCTGACCTCAATCTGTAGTATTGGGTTCCCAAGGCCTACATGTTCCGAAGATAACCCACTTACATTGAAAGAACTGTTGGCACGGAAGCTGTAAAATTCAAAGAACAAGTTTATTAAGACCCCATGGGGTGGTGGTACATTCCTACAGCACCCTTCGGTAATGCAAGAAGTATCACACCGAACATCGGTGTGACTCGTTCTTTTATACAGTTTACAGGTAATAAAAGATAGGCGGCACAAAGTTACAAAGCGTTATGTACATATAAGGTCATCTTTTGGAACACAGCCAGCTCATTGGAGGGTTACAACCCCGCTGGTCAGTTTGGCGGCACATTCCTGAGGGACGACTGGTCAGTGGGGACTGCGCATGTACGAGTTGACCAGTACTAAAAATAGCCTGTTGCTGGGCAAACTCGAGTGGTCAGTGGCACGGACAACGGACTAAAGGGCACGCTGGCCATGAGGCCGCTTATGATCTAAGATGGCCGCCGTAACCTACAAAATGGCGTTTTCATGTATAGCCAATTTAAGCGGGAAAACGTGTAGCACAGCTAAGCGCTAACTCGGCCATTGTCAAATTACGACAGACGACCCTTTTAGCGTTTAGCTGAAGCTACCTCATAGTGAACATAGTCAGGGTGTTCATCTTCAATATCTATCAACATTATTTGAGTTACTTCTTTATGAAGCATCATTTTATCATGGGCAAGAGCTCGTCTTGATGGTACACAAGCTGATAAGCACATAGAGCACAAAGCTGGGCCACATTGGAGACATAGGCATACAAAGAACAGTATCCCCACAATGATACATAGAATCGTTAGCAGTTTCCAACCCCAAGTGGTGAGCATTGACCAGAACCATCCTGAAAGTGTCCAAGTTCCATTATCCGGGTGTATTTCAGCAGCTATTTTATGTAGCTTCGAAATGGCATCATAAACAGATGGAGAATTGTCAGGTACGTATACACAGCAGCTGCTTCCGATAATTCTACATGCCCCCCCACGGTCAGCTAGGACGACATCTAAGACCATCCTATTTTGGAGGGTAACGATCCTAGAAATCTGAAGCTCTTGCGTAACGTTTCCAAGTGCAATAGCAGTATCATTGGCTACAGCCTCAACAACACGGGTCAGTCGCCGTATTTTCCGACTATTCAGGGCGGCCCCCACAAAGGAAAACAGTCCCAAATTAAAGTCTACATATTGCTGTAAGGCAGTATCGGTCTGGTCAATGTCATCTAAAACAACGGAACGTTTAACACGATTCAGTACAAAGTTGTGATACAAAATATAATCATTATGATACATTGGTGGGGCAATGAATACAGGGGGTAGTACAAAAGATACATAGCAAGTGCCTAACCATCCCAACGGAAGCTGATGATAACCCTTCGTTCCACAGATAAAATAGGTATTGTGAGATGCTACAAATGATATGCCAATTGGACTGTCAAATGTAAGTGTGGTGTTGTATTCACTTCTCCCAACCGAAATTGTACCTTTATTGCGTATACACAAATCAGCTTTTGTAGCAATAACATTAATGACATGTGAACTGGATACGTTGATATTCCGCTGATTACTGTAAACACGTGGGGCGGACACATTATCGGGGCGGTACTCCTCCCATTCAAATCGAGTACCCTCAGCTCGTGGATACCCATCCCGATCGTGATAACAAATTTTATTCAGGCGGAAAAGTACCCCCCTTTTGTTGGCCATCTTAAAGTGAATAAAAGGGTGTACCAGGCATTGCAGGATCCATTATGTGAAAGCGGGAGTGGAATGAGTGGGGTACCCCCTTTCTTCTGATGCCCAGGCAACATCCCACACACCCAACAGTTGGACGTATTTGTCATGTTATGCGTATGATGTAGAATCTGAATAAAGCTATTGTTCAAATAAGTCTGTCGGTGCCGTTCTTCATGGTAGGGCAAAGTAAAGTGGAAATGTTCAGAAGGAGCCGGGGTAGTCGGCAGCAAATGTTCACGAGCAGGTACCACAAGTTCAACTACCCAAGCTATCACCGCTATTACCACAATGGTCAAGACGAAAAGGATGGCACCAAGTATTCTTTTATCTCGTGCTGCAGACGACGCCATAGTTCAAAAAAGTTCTCAAATAGTTCACAAAGTCTCAATGCACATATGCATATACCTAAAAAAGAAAAATACGGTGCTGAGCTCCGAGGTAGCCGTTGTTTTCTTCTCCGGGCCAAGACGGGTGTCGCTACACTTGGCAGAACTGATCCCCCCCCCTTGGAATTCCCGGTTTCCGTTTCACAAACCCCAGAGCGGTAACCAACCAGTCTCGAAAAACCAAAAAAAAAATCTTCTTTATCGTGGCCGCAGATTGTAACGCTCTCGTCAAGAAACAGTGTGGTCCGGGAAGGCTCCCTCAACTTCGGCCGATGTCACAGCTGGGCTCTTTTCTTTATCCAGAATCTCCTTGTAGTCAGTCAGCACAGCAGGATTCACCAGATCAGGAGAGACACGACGGCAGTGAGTTGAGTGCACCCACCGCTTCCTATTGGTCACTCGTACTGCTGTCCGGGTCGCCAGAAGGACCTGCTCAGGGCCCCGCCACCTCGGTTCCAAGCTGCTCGCCCTCTCAAACGATCTGATCATAACATGATCACCAGGGCGAAGATCATGGCCCTCTCCAGTAGAGTTGTCAGGGAGCGCTTCTCGAACCTGTTGATGAATAGAAAGCAAATCATTTGTTAATCGTGCCAAATAATCATTCATCATTATACAAGGCACATCATGTATCAATCGCGGCTTAGGCACTCCCCAAATGTTCATCGGCCTTCCAAACACCACTTCATATGGTGTGAGGCCAGTTCGGGAGTGGGGTACTGATCTAAGAGAGAGTAATGCTAGCGGTAAGGCATCCGGCCACTTCAATGACGTGGATGTCACAATCTTAGCCAATTTTAATTTCAATGTGGCATTATACCGTTCAACAAGACCTGCCGACTGAGGGTGGAACACAGCGTGGAACTTCTGCTGGATTCCCAACCCTTTCAGTACATACTCCACAATTTTCCCAACAAAATGGGGCCCATTATCGCTCCACAAAAATTTGCAAACTCCGAATCGAGGGAAAAACTCCTTAAGCAACACCTTAGCTGTTGTCAAAGCTGTATTGTCTTTCGTGGGGAAAGCTTCAACCCATTTGCTAAAAGCACATACCACCACTAAGACATACTTCAGGTTGTTGCAACGCTCAAGCTGGATGTAATCCATTTGGAGTACCTCGAATGGTGCGGAAGGTGGAACGAACCCTCCTTTCGGAGTATGGGTCCCCTTTCCAGGATTGTGTTGCAAACATACCAGGCATGTCTGCACTACTCTCTTGGCAGTATTAGCAATCTCGGGATGTTCCCAGACTCGTGTTAGCAGTCGAGTGATTGCGAGAGCTCCCACATGCGCCAACCCATGTGTCATCTGGACCATCGCTTGCAAGTAGGCTGCAGGCAATTTCCATTTCTCCATGTCCTTGCTTCTCCAGCAACCTTCATCATCTAGTACCCCATCTGCTGCCCATGCTGCGAGTTCTGATTCAGTAGCTGATTTCTGAATATCTAAGATTTCTGCTCTAGCATCGCTCCATCGCTCAGCCTGTGATTGTGCCACGTACATGGGGGAGTCAGTTCGAGACATAGCTGTATGTCTCGCTATGCTATCCGCAAAGGCATTTCCTTGACCCACTTTATCAGTGATCTTTTTATGGGCACTACATTTTATGATCGCTACTTTCCTTGGGCAAAGCAACGCATTTAGGAGATCACGCACTAGTTCTCCGTGCATAATGTGAACTCCATGAGAAGTCAAAAACCCACGCTCTTTCCAGAGTAGCCCGAAGTCATGCGCTACTCCGAAGGCGTACCGGCTGTCTGTGTAGATGTTCACACATAGGCCAGCACTCAATTCGCAGGCTCGTGTTAACGCTATCAGCTCTGCTGCCTGAGCCGATTTCTGTGGTATTCTAGCTGTTTCCACCACTGTCTTAAGTGTCGTGATCGCGTATACTGCGGAAGTCGTACCATCTGGCAGCCTCAAACACGATCCATCAACCCACAGTTCCCCATCCACATCTGGAAGTGGCATATCCTGTAAGTCGACACGACCCTTTGTCTGTTCCTCAGTCAGGAAAACACAATCATGATGTTTTTCTTCCTGACCCTCCTCGACCGGATAGGGCAATAAAGTGGCAGGGTTCAGAGTAGCGCATCTTTTCAGTGTGATATGTGGCGCCAAAAGTGTAAGCTCATATCCTGTCAAACGTGCACTCGTGAGATATTGGGTCTTTGTTTGATTTAACAGGGCATCTACTGCATGGGGGACTAACACCAACAATTTGTGCGATAACACTATTCCCTCACTCTGCCGTATAGCTACTGCTGTTGCTGCCACTGCTCGAAAACACCCAGGTAACCCTCGTGCTACAGGATCAAGGATGGCAGAGAAATACGCACATGGCCTCTGCTTATCCCCGTGTGTCTGCACTAACACTGACAACGCGCACCCATCTTTCTCGTGCACGTACAATGTGAAAATTTTCGTGTAATCTGGTGTACCTAACACGGGTGCAGAGCAAAGGGCCTGCCTCAATTGTTCAAAAGCATTCTGACATTCATCTGTCCATTCAAGGGGCATTGGTGTAGCTTTGGACAGTAACGCTAACAAAGGTTTTATAATGTGCGAAAACCCCATGATCCACTGTCTACAAAAGGACGTTAAACCTATGAAGGCACGTACATCTCTCTGCGTGCGGGGGACTGGTGTGTCTAAAATCGCCTGAATTCGATCTGATGTTAATGAACGCCCCTCCTTAGACAAAAGATGACCGAGGTAGGTCACCTTGGGTCTACAGTATTGAAGCTTTTTCTTAGAAACCTTGTGATTATTCTGTGCCAGAAAAGAAAGCAACGCAATCGTACTCTCCTCACATTGCGCATAAGAATCTGCAGCAAGCAGAAGGTCATCCACATACTGGATAAGGACAACCCCGGACTGTACCTCAAAGGAATCAAGCTGTCTTTTCAAAGCCTGGCTGTAGATACTCGGGCTCTCAGTGTAACCTTGAGGAACACGACAAAATCTATACGATTTATTATTTAACGTGAAGCCAAACAAATATCTGCTATCAGGATGGACGGGAATGGAAAAGAATGCATTTTTTAAGTCGATTACACTAAAGGTCGTAGCCGTTGGTGGCACCAATGTAAGCAAGGTCGTAATGTCGGACACCACCGGATATTGGGGAATGACAATTTTGTTAATCTCTCTCAAGTCAATAATAAACCGATAGACTTTGTCGTCAGTATCTCTCTTAAGAATCGGAAGAATAGGGCTGTTACAAACATTATAAGGAACCTCCTCCACCACTCCCGCAATTATCAAATCTTGAACAATATGCGTCAGGGCAATTTCACCTTCCCTCGAAATCTTATACTGTGGTACCCGTGGCAGAGAGGCCCCCTCCTTAACAGTAATATGAATAGGTGGAATACGCATCTCTCCCACTTCCGTGTCTGAGATCGCCCATAACGTGTGCGGGAGAGAGGCCAATGCTTCCGTATTCTTAATCGTAAAAAATCTGTTCGGATCTGGGTAATTGTCATTTAGAATAACCCGCACCCCTTCGGGAGCACAGCGTATTGTTGCTCGAAAATATTTAAGCAAATCAATGCCCAGAATATTATCTGGGGTATAAGGTGATAACAAAAATTGGCCTAAACTGAAAAATTTATCGAGACAAAGTGCAAGAGGCTTCGATAATGGGCTAGGAGTGGGTGTGCCATCAAACCCTACACATGTTATCATATCGCCAGACAGGGGAGCCCTCGGAACCAAGTTTTTAGACAAAGCGCTACGAGTAGCTCCTGTGTCGACTAGAAATTGATCAGTAGAACCCAGGATACCCGCTGATACATATGGACCACTCTGATCTACTGGCACTTCAACTGATTCCGTACCCCATCCTACGCAATCCTATGCATGTACATAATCCTGATGTACCACATTCTCGCCTTCTGATATCTGATACTGGTTCCGTCTATCAAACGTATTACGTTCATCCTGGCCACGGCCCCTTTCTTCAAACCTGCTACGATCACCTCCACTACCTCTTGCTCCCGAATAACCTCCTCTCGACCTTCCACCTCCTCGACCACGCTGACTACGCTGTTCACGCAGTACCGGACAGTCATCAGCCCAATGCCCAAACTCCTTACAGTAAGCACATTGATCCTCCGCTATATCTGTACGCCCGTACGATGCATTGCCCGTCCCTCGTCTACCTCTATCATTCCCTCTAGATTGCGTTCCACGAACCTGTGCCAACATCACTTTTGTCTTCAACTCCTTCGCTTTCTTATCAATACTTTCTTTAGCCTCCAATTCCTGCCGTTCATAATACTGAGCCATAGTTAACAAAGACGCAGGGGTCGCCGTGGCCCAGGAACTTTCACTCAATTTCAATCGCTTTGAAATCTCCGGTAGGAGATTAGCTACATACTTATCAACAAACAAATGCCTACCCGTATCCTCTGTTAAAGATTGACCACTGTAATCATGAAACGCTTCTTCGAAGCGTGTAAAGAAATCTGAAACCGTTTCATCTGGCTTTTGCTTGCACGAAGCTAACATAGTCCAATCGATCTTTTTAGAAGGCACGAGCGTTTTTAATTTAATCAAAATAGCCGCTGGAAGTTCTAAAATCAATTGACAAGGTTTACATGCCGGTTCCCTGTCTAAATCGGCTGCCGTTATTTCTTTCCAAGTTCCCCCAAGTATCGTTTCATCATTATTTTTACGAATCTGTCTCCACATATCAGGTGGAAGAATTAACCCAAAAAACAGATCTATGTCAACAAGAGTCATCACACAAGATGAAATAGCCCCTTCCACCCCTTCATAGAATGCCGCTGGATTTTTACGAAGATCAGGTAAAGAATTTTTCAACGCCATAACATCTGCTCTGTTCCAAGGCGTATACACCCAGTTATATATAAAAATCCCTTCGCATCCTTTGACAATTTATCATCATCTGTACCTTCCCCTTTTGGTGGAACATACAAAGGTGCGGCTTCACGCATAGGCATAACATGCAGTGCAGAACTCTTATCTGAACCCCGGAGAGAACACTCCTTAGACTGCACATTAGACTCCGGCTCGGACTCCTTATTCTTTTTCCGCTCGTCCCGCAATCTGGTAGTCTCATCTCGCAGCCGGATTAGTTGCTTGTAAAAGGCATCAACATCTGCAAGATCAAACAAACCTTTATCCAGATTCTCACGGTGAACTGACACATCTTTAGATTCTAACGTATCTGAAAGTTGACGATATGCGGTAACAACTTCATCTGCCAATCTAGCTAGAAAATACAGTAATTCATGATCCGTCCAATCACCCCTTTCCGTAACAATTTCGGACTGAGAAACATAATTCGTATTCACTTTACGAGCCCAACTACGTAAATGTGCGGATCTCTCCGCAGAAAACCTGAGAGCAGATACACCCTTCTTTTCCGGCTTATCCTGTCCATCATCCTCCGAATCTACAGCTAGAGCCGTAGGCGAAACGTACGGAGGCGGCGACCGATCTAGCAACGAAAAATCATCAATTTCATTATTAAGGACAGGATAAAGCGGTCGACGAATAGGGTATTGACCAGTCGTTTGAAATTTACGTTCCCGTTCCTCCCTCTCTTTCTTCTCCTGGGCCTCCTTTTCCTCAAGCTGTAAAGCCTTATCCCGAGCAGCCTTGCGCTGCTCTTTGTCCGCCAAGGCAACTTCACGTTTCATTCGCTCACGCACCGCTTTCTCCCACATTCGCACACAATCAAACATGTTTTGTCTAGACCTGCGTTGAAACAAACATTGCTCCACAAACTGTACTTTACGTAAATCGAACAACCCATGTAGAGGCCATTGCAATTCAGGATCTGACTTTGTGTACTTATGCCATAATTTGCTGTACATTATAGGGGGAAGGCCAAATTTAATGTACATATCACGATTTGGTGTTCCTTCTGGGGGAGTCGGCTGTGCTTCCGCTAACCTAATTGTGGTACCATTTCCAAAACAGCACATCCCTCGGAGTGTGCTTAAAACAGGCATGTTCAAAAAGTATCACGAAAGCGTGACACCGTATTAAATGGCACTTACAGTACTTCACACAAATGTGCCGCTCAAAGGAAGGAAGCAAAATTAGAGAAACATCTCTATATGCCTGCCTATGTGAAGTGCACTACACATATAGATTCAAAGGTCACAAATTCACAAACGTTAGCTAACTCAAATCAAAATCATAGGTCATAGAACTCCGGCAAGCGTCCGAAGACTACCTTACCGATCACAAATCATAGGACTTCAGTAAGCGTCCGCAGACTACCTTACCGACCACAAATCTTACCCAAAATCTCAAAGGTCCAGATTCCAACTGCCAAGGTCTTTTAATCGAATCAGCCAAACGGCACTCATCCAGCAACGCAGACGATCGAGTACTCAGTCGGAGACCGGCGCCACCTGGAAGGTCAGATCAGAAGGAAAGGAAGAAACACCGCGGGTGCCAAGACTCGGGTCACTCGGTGGCAGCGTACGCGTCCATGGCGAGTTTCCAAACCTTCGTCACGACCTTTCCTTCGGGCATCCGAGTCGCCGATGAGTCCCTTCGTGGTCGCCAATTTGTAGTATTGGGTTCCCAAGGCCTACATGTTCCGAAGATAACCCACTTACATTGAAAGAACTGTTGGCACGGAAGCTGTAAAATTCAAAGAACAAGTTTATTAAGACCCCATGGGGTGGTGGTACATTCCTACAGCACCCTTCGGTAATGCAAGAAGTATCACACCGAACATCGGTGTGACTCGTTCTTTTATACAGTTTACAGGTAATAAAAGATAGGCGGCACAAAGTTACAAAGCGTTATGTACATATAAGGTCATCTTTTGGAACACAGCCAGCTCATTGGAGGGTTACAACCCCGCTGGTCAGTTTGGCGGCACACTCCTGAGGGACGACTGGTCAGTGGGGACTGCGCATGTACGAGTTGACCAGTACTAAAAATAGCCTGTTGCTGGGCAAACTCGAGTGGTCAGTGGCACGGACAACGGACTAAAGGGCACGCTGGCCACGAGGCCGCTTATGATCTAAGATGGCCGCCGTAACCTACAAAATGGCGTTTTCATGTATAGCCAATTTAAGCGGGAACACGTGTAGCACAGCTAAGCGCTAACTCGGCCATTGTCAAATTACGACAAATCAATAGCTGGTGGGTCAAGAGTTGATCCCAGCAAAACTGGATTATTTAAATTCATTCTATTTTGGGTTACTGACAGGGCTGCGGAATAAATTACATTTGTTTCAAAATACTGCTACATAACTAATATTGAACTGTCCCAGAAGGCAATCCAGTAAGCAAAATGTGAAGACTCTTCACTTGCTCCCGATCATTAGTCATAGCGCCTTACATCAATCTGGTACTCTCTACTTACAAAGGAAATTCAAGAAATATGACCCTAGTAAGACTTTGCCCTCCTCCAACCAGGCTATTACTAAGTTATATAGGAAGAGGCTGGGTCGGTGTTCCTTCACCTATTTGGCCACTAAAAGCTGGAACCTGCTTCCTAAAACTCTGAGTGGTCTAAATTTGGAAAAGGCTTTCAAGGCATCTTTAAAAACATGCAAAACAAAGGAGTATGCTGTTTCTATGGGGGGATGAAAGGAAAGATGGAGAGGAGGGATGGGTGTGAAGTTCAGGCGCTAAATAGAGAGTGCATAATAGCACTGGTAATGCTTCAATAAGGAGAAAGGGCCCTCACACACCCCATGAGGTGTCATGCTTCATCATAGGGCAGCTCCTCATTTGGCCGGCACTGCAATCAGGTGAGTACATCTGTTGGGGGTATGAGAGGACACATGCGGTGATAGAATGCAAGGGGTGAACAGCATCACCCTCCGGCAAGACTTCTCACCACCAGTAATTGTATCACCACGTGGCTCCGCCACACAATGTTTTGGTTTGCATTTGAAGATAAGCTGATGTTACTATGCAGTACAATAACGTGGCATGCCACACTATGCAGTATAACAACATGGCAAGCCACACGTTGTTTTGATATGTATGGACATAAGTAACCTAGTTTAACCCGTTGAGCGCGGCGCAAATTCTGTCGCGGTGTGGGTGAAATAATGAGTGGGTGTGTTTCGGATGGCCTCCGGCAGTCCTCCGCACATGCCCACTGTGACGCTTGGGAGGGCTGGGGGCCATCCGACGCACCCAATGGGTTAAGCAATGTTGTCTTCACCTGTGTCTAGGACTTACAACATCTAATCTCCCCTGTCTCTAACTGTTCTTCCTTCCCCTCCCCTCCTTTCCTTTCCTTTCATTCTCGTCACTAACAACTAGACTTATGAGATCTGACAACATAAACATTAAATGTCTGTTTTTACTCCTCCAGGTACCTATCCAAAAGATGGTAGACCAATTTTAACCTCGCGCACTTTTACACATTTGGGATTACCTTTTGAATCCAGACTACAGGGTAAGTGACTTTTTTGCAGTACCTGGTAATAGCCTTCCCCGACGAGTAGTAGATGTATCTTAGGTCCTGAAGAAATGCAGAGATCCTTTTGGACACTACAGTGCATGAAACATGTCGACCACCCACACACCACACACATTTCTGTAGACCAAAGCGGGTATAATCTCCCCCCCTTCAGTCCACAACTTAACAGTCGATTCTTTTAACACATAGCACGAGAACCCAGAGAATCAAATTACCATTGGAGTCATCTGTAGCTATTTTTAGATCAAATTCACTTTATTCCACTTCTACTCATGACACACAAGTTCCCTCATAACACCTAGCTGTACAAAGAGAACCAGAAAAGAACTCACGCAAAGAGCCCCATGTGTGGCCCTTTGGGCACTGCAGCGTCGGCCCAACGAAGAGCTGCTCTATGAGAAAGCATGACACTCCTTGGGGTGTGTGAGGGCCCTTGCTCCTTATTGGAGCACTCCCAATGCTATTACGCACTCTCTATTTAGCACCTGGACTCCACCACTGTCCCTCCTCTCTACCTTTTCCTTTCATCCCCCCATAGGAACAGCATACTCCTTTGTTTTGCATTATTGGTTGGGGCCTGTATGCTGGACCTCCCAAGCCCCTGTCCCTCCTTGTGAGATTCATCTTTAAAAACATACCTTATTGGGGGCCTTGGCTTAGGTGCCGCGCAAGATGGACGGCTAGGCGAAGAGCTCCTCCGTGCCGTACTACCTCCTTGTGGCTTTCTGGCGGTGAAGGGGCCCGTATCTGTCATAACTCACCGGATTTCCAAACCGGAGCATGTTGTGAGCAGTTGGTGCCTCATGCTGACTTCTTCTGACTTTATTTGAGGCTTTTAAGTCGGATGTACCGATCGAGATGCCGGGACCCGCCATTTTGTGAAGTGCCTCAGCGGTTTTTCCGATGGACTCTTGCCCTTCCGCTTTCTGATGACGCTTTCCTCACTGCATCGCCTACATTCTTCCAATGGACCTTGGAGGTGAGCTTTGGGGGCTATTTCATGGCTGTTAGTGCCCTACTTCAATTCAAGGCGCATTTCCAACTCGATGTGGTGCAGCTGCCATTTTAGGATTACCGCGGCTGATTTGAGAGCTGCGGCTCCTGCTTCTTGCAAATTTGCTACCCCCTGCTCGTTTAATTTCACCATGGTGTCTAATGCCTCCTGCTTCATTCCGGTAATTACCTGTGACATGCCCTAATGGTATATGGTTCTCCACATGATATCTGTTTCTGAGGCATGTACAAGTTTTTCTCTGCGACATCGTTGAGGTACTCTCATCTCATGAAGGACTTAATACGGGCATCTGGCTGCTCTATCCAAATAGTAGCTTTTCTTAACACTCAATAACCTATAGGGCTGGTTGGAAAAATTCAAAGTGCCCCGTTTTTCAGGTTATCGCACTTCTTTTCCTTGAGGGATCCATACTTTTCAATTAAAGTAATTTTTGATCTTGTCTTTGGGCTTTAGCATAGTAATGCCAGCAAAGTAGAACTACAAAGCCTAAGGCCTGATCCCTTTCATGATACTAACTTGTGATTTGGTCATCTGGTGTCAAGATAAGCAAGCATCAGTCTAATACTTTCAGAGCAGTATTTTTTCCAGACAAGCACAATAGAATAAAGGGAGCCCGTGTCTGTGATGCTGGTATAGCAAATATTAGCCGCAATTAAATTGAAGTATAGTGTCTCATTAAAGGCCATGTACAGAACATTCTAGGTGGAACATTCAATGTACCAGAACCATTAACATTAAGATGATGGTGGCTCGAATTCTCTAATCTTCACTGTACGGAGTTCTATATAAATACCTTTGCCAAGTGTGTTCTTATTTACCTGATCTCTCCTATGGTGAGGCTGCGGAGGCCCAAATTTGTGTTCATTCCCTCTGCGAATATTCCTGTGAGTTCCTCTACTTTGGGTGCCTCCTCACAGTCTATCAAGATGGCGACTTCCTCCGCTCAACGCTCCTCTTCAGGCAACCCTCCATCAAATAAGTCATCACCTTCTGTGTCGTCCAACAAAAGGCTGAAGCAGAACTCTCCTACACCAGATTCTTCTCCCTCGCCTTCCATTGACTTAATTCTAGAAGAGATCCGTGCGTTGCGTCCATTCATTGAGGAAACAAGCAGAGATATGCAACTTTTGAAAGGCAAGTGGGAGGTCATGGACACTCGCATCTCCTCCTTAGAACAACAAATTCCCGAGGTCCATTCTAACACGCAACGTATTGAGTCTCTAGAAAAGACTGTTCTCTCTTTACAACAACACACAGAGGATTTGGAAAATCGAAATAGAAGGAACAACCTTCGTGTTCATGGTTTGCCGGAAACTCTTGAGGGTGATGATCCAGCCACTTTCTTTACCTCCTTCCTTCCGAAATTATTGGACATGCCACCTTCCACGTCCATCAGCATTTAAAGGGCTCACAGACTTGGATCACGTTCGTCCACCTCTACCAAACCTTGTGGTGTTATCATCCTTTTCTTGAAATTCACAGATCTACTATCCATTCTCTCTGCAGCTAGAGCCAAACGACAATTATCTTGGCAGGGTCAACGTATCTACATATCCCAAGATGTTTCTAATGCCACCGCATCTAGACGTAAGGAATTCCTGGCTCTACGACCCTCTTTGCGCTCTCTAGGGGCCCGATATGGCTTGTTCCACCCATGTACCTTCAGAGTTACTCATCAAAATAAGTCTTGGTCTTTTCAAGATCCTGGCAAACTCCGTAATTTCCTTCTTCTTCACAACAACGATGGAATGGATTCCTCGCCTCCAAATAGTGGCTGATAATTATTGCTATAATCCTTGTGTATTTGTCATTGTTCTGCTCTTTGATTTCATTGAACAGGTTCTCAATTGATCTCCTTTATATTGGATTCCCGCATCACTTATGTCTTGTCTTATAGTAATTAGAATATATGTCATATGTTCCTAATTTAATTGTTTTTTTTTCTTTCCTTCCCTATGCAGATGTGTCTCAGTTATCCCCCTCACCATGTATCATCCTTTGTACTTCTATGAGGTTTCGATGCGGTTGTGCTTCTGATCCTAGTCTACCCGTCTTGCTCCGCATCACCACTTCCCGATCTCCCTTTGTGTACCCTCCCCTTCAGGTATGTTTCTTGTAGTCATCCTTATGGATTTGTACTGTCTTCTATGCATTTTCTCTTTTCCTTCTTCTCTTCCATGCACAGACCCTCTTCCTTTTCCTCTACTCTCTTCCCTTCCCTTTTCCCTATCCCTTCTCCTTTCTCCCTTTCTTCTTCCACTTTCCCCTATTCTTCCCTCTACTTCTTTAATGGTTGACTTATTTTCTACTTCGCTAATGTTTGGCTTATTGCTTGTACAGTATGTTTTTGCACTTTTCAATTTTGAACAGTTTAATATGTTTTAATATTCAAAGGTGTTTCATGGAATGTGAAAGGATTTAACCATCCTATTAAGCGGCAGAGAGTACTTTCCCACCTCTCCTCTTATAATCCTGATATTGTTCTCATTCAGGAAACCCATCTTTCAGATATTGAATCTTTGAAGCTAAAAAGATTATGGGTTGGCACTGTCTTGTTTTCCCCAGCCTCTCACAAAAAGAATGGTGTTGCTATTTTGATCCACAAACGTCACAAATGTAAAGTAATTCTTGAGGAAAAAGAGGATGAGGGTCGCTGGATTCTAGCCAAGTTGCTTATTAACACCATCCCAATTACCTTGTTCAATGTTTATGGTCCTACATGCTTTGATTCCTCTTTTTGGCCCGTGATTACTGCAAAATGTATCCAACATAAAGATGATTCTTTCCTATTGGGCGGGAATTGTAATCAGATCATTGACCCCTTTTTAGACCGTAAGTCCTCTGTCCGCTTCACCCCTCACAAACCCATAAACAGTTTCTTGATACTATCACACAAGTTCACCTTGTGGATTCATGGAGTCTCACCCACCCGGACACTATAGATTTTTCTTTTTTCTCCCCACCACATGCCTCTTTTTCTCGTTTAGACTATATCTTTCTTTCTTCCTCTTTATCTCAAAATCTTATATCTTCGTCTATTGAACCTATTGTCATCTCTGATCATGCCCCTATTATCACTGACTTTGATCTTCTTCCTCCTACTCCTAAATCTTCTTGTTGGCGCTTTAATTCTATGGCAGGACCGGAGGCTCAGATTATGCTTTTCTTTCTCTGCTATTTATTAAAACACAAAACGCATAGCAGCCCAGAAAAGCTCTTATTGTATTGGAACATCATCATCGGTTACAATAAAGGAAGAAAAACATCAAAATAAGCAACATAGTGCAAATGTCTCAGACTTTCACTTCAAGTCCCAGCACTCCAACTTGGAAGATCCGAGGGTAGTCCTTTCACAGTGTCCATTATCCTTATATAAGCAGACCCCTCATTCTATTCTCCCTCTTTCTTCGCTGCTCCCGCAGCCAGTTAAGTGTTTTCCTTTTGCTCTTGGTTATTGTGGTTACCTCACTTTGGGGTTTTCTTGATTGTGTTTCGGGTTCTGTGTAAGCATTGTGCTTTTTTCTCCACAGAGTCCCGATCGGGTCGAGGGGGCAGGTTTTCCGCCCCTTACGCGCCCTTGTCCCGTTGTGGTTCCGTGGCGTGTATCAGCCGCTAGAGGGCACTGCTACGTCTCGTTGGCCTTCGCGCGATTTCTCTTCGGAGGAGCTGCGCTGAGGAACCCGACGGACGCGGAGCCTTGCCCTCGTGCCCCCTCAGTGACGCTCGGTGTTGCCGGGTCTGTAGCCCCATTTTAGTGACTCCGTCACTTTTACGCCCTGTTGAGGGTCTGTATTGCGGATTACCGCGTTGCTGCCGGTGTTACCGGTTTGTGCACTCTTTAGCCCCTGGTTTGGTAGCGCGCTGTGGGGGGGCAGACCTGGTCCCTTGTGGTGGGTCAGCGCGCTGTATTGGGTCTGAGTGCGCCCCGACTGCGGTCAGTTCCTGCCGCCCAAAAACTGTACGGTCCTCCGGGCTGTTGGAATTCCTTGTACCCCCTGGACTGGGGCTGTCTTGTGGTGACCGTTGAGGGTCTGAGTTTGGCGTGGTTGCCTGTCTGGTTGCTCCCATCATGGAGGATGAGTACTATGAGGAGCCCCATTCCTACTTGAACGACGAGGAGTTTAATCAGGCGGTGGATAGTTCCATCTATAGGTGCGTGACGGAGGTAGTCGGCCCTATGGAGGACCGCCTTTCAGCTCGTATCTTTGAGGAGTGCGCCAAGTTGGCGCGTGCTGATCTTCCAGGCCCTTCGGGGGAGGGTCCTCCTGCATCGAAGAAGCCTTGCAGGGGAGGGCCGTCGGAGCACGCCCATGGGGTGGACAAGGGCACTTTTGAGCGTCTTCGGGACGCTTTCTTAGCAAAGGCGACCGCGCCCCCCACAGAGCAGCCCGCCGCCCCGGTCCCGGTGGCGCCTTCGGAGGTTGCACCTTCTTCCCCGGATAGGGATTCCCCGGATACTGACGACGACGACGAGTCGGAGCGGTCCTGGCGGCCTTCGAGCTCGGTGACGGAGTTGCCTCGGGACAGCTCCGGCATGTTGGACCCGGATGAAATTATTCACCCGCGGTCTGCGGCTTGGGCCCCGGGCGACAAGGTGGCCAAGTTCGTGGCTAGCAGGCTGCGCAAACCTCTGGAGAAGGAGGCCAGAGGGTGTCTGAGAGGGGAATGCCCTAGACCTTCTTTGGAGGGCAAGGTTGCCATGACTCCGGACCTGGATGGCAAGATGGCGACGTTCCTGGCCAAGTTTATGAAGGACCCCCGCAAGGGCATCATCCGTTCCTGGCGGTCCTGCCAGGATAAACTGTTGGACGCGGTGGGTCTGATCATGAAGATTTTAGACATGGCGGAGGAAGCGAAGGTCTCCGGAACAGCCATCGACCCTGAGGTGCTGTCTAACTGGGCACAACGGGTGATCATTTTCCTGGGCAACGCCTACTGCGCCCTTTCAACAGAGCGCCGCCGGTCCTTTCTGATTAAGTTGGACCGGAAACTGGGAGATCTGGCCTCTTCGGAGGCGGGGGCCGTGGCCCAGGAGGGCCTCTTCGGCGAGCCTTTCATCAAGGAGTTGGGGAAGTTTGTCTCCACCTTTACTTCGCTGGACAAGGCCCAGTCCAGCATCAAGCGTGTCTTCCACCAACGTTTTTCCGCCGGGGCTGGTCGCAACAGGGGCCGTGCGACCGGCCGTGCTGATCAAAATGCCGGTAACAGAGGGCAAGGCTCCGGTCGAGGGCAGTACAACACCTCGGCCAACTACACCAACTTCTACCCCACCAGGGGTCGGTACACAGTCAAAATATCGAGTTGATAATATCGAAATGCCATAATATCGAGTCCTAAAAGTCGAAGGTAAGAAATATCGACAACCAAAATATCGAAGTTAAAAATATCGATTTATGTGTGTGTTAATAATATCGAAGACATTAATTTCAAAATAGAAAATATTGAAGCTAAAAATATCGATAGGTAAAAATATCGACATTTTAAAGTGATGTTTTAAAGTATGTTAAGTAATGATATAGTAAAATGTTGTCTATATATAATATAATTTATAATTATAATTTAAATAATTTTAGTTAAAAGTTTAGGAGCGGGATGTAGAGTTTATAGGGGATAAGGGTGGGTAGTGTTTCAAAAAAGTATAGTGTAATTATAGAATATAAAATTTCGAATTTTAAACAAAATTTCAAAATTTTGAAATTTAGAATAAATATTCGAAGTTTGCTAAATTGGATAGAAATTTATTGATTAGTGTTTAATGTTTGGTATAGTATTTTTGGGTATTTAGTAAAAAGTATTGTAAATATTAATTTAGTATAAAATCTTTAATAAATAAATTAAGTTAAATTTTAGGAGCGGGATGCAGAGTTTATAGGGGATAAGGGTGGGTAGTGTTTTAAAAAATGGTAGTGTAAAAATAGAATTTAAAATTTCGAATTTCATATAAATATTAAAAAATTGAATTTTAAAAATTAATTTCAAATTTCGCGAAATTGTATAGAAAATAATAGTTTTTTGTTGAATGTTTGGTACTGTATTATTTGTTATATACTAAAATGGATTCGAAATATAAATTATGTATTAATTTATAGTTATATTAATTATGTAACATTTTTAGGAGCGTCATGTAGAGTTAATAGGGGATAAGGGTGGGTAGTGTATAAAACATTTAGAGTGTAAAAAAATTCTAAAAAAAATTCGCAATTATACATTTTTAGACAAAATTTGAAAAAATCACATAAATTTCACATTGTGCGAAATTGGAAATAAAAATAATGATTTATGTTTATTGTTTGATATTGTGTCATTGGGTATATAGTGGGTATATTTATGAAAGTAATCTGGAGTTTATAATGTAAAATAAAAAATTTTATTGTCAAATTTAATGAATTTAGAATTAGAAATTTAAAATATAAGTTTCGTAAAATTAAAATAAAAAAAAAATGTATATTTTTGTATTTTGTGTAACTGGGTATATAGTGGATAACTACGGATATTGTTTGAAATAGTATGCTAGTACATACAGAATATTACAAGTATATGAATTATGGAAAGTGTGTAGCACTTAACTGAATTAAGTGTTAATTGGATGCAATTACTCTAATTAAATGGTGATTGGAGTTGGAATAGTAAATTATTAATGTTTAATGTCCAGCACTTACTCTAATTAAATGGGCATTGGAGTTGGAATAGTAAAATAAATTGGTTCTGTGTCCAGCACTTACCCTAATTAAATGGTGATTGGAGTTGGAATAGTAAATTAAATAGGTTCTGTGTCCAGCACTTACCCTAATTAAATGGTTATTGGAGTAGGAATACTAAAATATTAAGGTTTAGTGTCCAGCACTTACTCTAATTAAATGGGCATTGGAGTTGGAATAGTAAAATAAATTGGTTCTGTGTCCAGCACTTACCCTAATTAAATGGTGATTGGAGTTGGAATAGTAAATTTAATAGGTTCTGTGTCCAGCACTTACCCTAATTAAATGGTGATTGGAGTTGGAATATTAAATTATATAGGTTCTGTGTCCAGCACTTACCCTAATTAAATGTTGATTGGAGTTGGAATAGTAAATTATTGAGGTTTAGTGTGCAGCAATTACCCTAATTAAATGGTGATTGGAGTTGGAATTGTAAATTATTAAGGTTTAGTGTCCAGCACTTACTATAATTAAATGGTGATTGGAGTTGGAATAGCAAATTTAATAGGTTCTGTGTCCAGCACTTACCCTAATTAAATGGTGATTGGAGTTGGAATAGTAAATTAAATAGGTTCTGTGTCCAGCACGTACCCTAATTAAATGGTGATTGGAGTTGGAATAGTACATTAAATAGGTTCTGTGTCCAGCACTTACCCTAATTAAATGGTGATTGGAGTTGGAATAGTAAATTAAATAGGTTCTGTGTCCAGCACTTACCCTAATTAAATGGTGATTGGAGTTGGAATAGTAAATTAAATAGGTTCTGTGTCCAGCACTTACCCTAATTAAATGGTGATTGGAGTTGGAATAGTAAATTATTAATGTTCTGTGTCCAGCACTTACCCGAATTAAATTGTGATTGGAGTTGGAATAGTAAATTACTAAGGTTTAATGTCCAGCACTTACTCTAATTAAATGGTGATTGGAGTTGGAATAGTAAATTAAATAGGTTCTGTGTCCAGCACTTACTCTAATTAAATGGTGATTGGAGTTGGAATAGTAAATTAAATAGGTTCTGTGTCCAGCACTTACCCTAATTAAATGGTGATTGGAGTTGGAATAGTAAATTAAATAGGTTCTGTGTCCAGCACTTACCCTAATTAAATGGTGATTGGAGTTGGAATAGTAAATTAAATAGGTTCTGTGTCCAGCACTTACCCGAATTAAATGGTGATTGGAGTTGGAATAGTAAATTGCTAAGGTTTAATGTCCAGCACTTACTCTAATTAAATGGTGAATGGAGTTGGAATAGTTAATTTAATAGGTTCTGTGTCCAGCACTTACCCTAATTAAATGGTGATTGGAGTTGGAATAGTAAATTAAATAGGTTCTGTGTCCAGCACTTACCCTAATTAAATGGTGATTGGAGTTGGAATAGTAAATTATAAAGGTTTAGTGTCCAGCACTTACTCTAATTAAATGGTGATTGGAGTTGGAATACTAAATTAAATTCGTTCTGTGTCAAGCACTTACCCTAATTAAATGGTGATTGGAGTTGGAATAGTAAATTAAATAGGTTCTGTGTCCAGCACTTACCCTAATTAAATGGTGATTGGAGTGGGAATAGTAAATTATTAAGGTTTAGTGTCCAGCACTTACTCTAATTAGATGGTGATTGGAGTTGGAATGGTAAATTATTAAGGTTTAGTGTCCAGCACTTACTCTAATTAAATGGCGATTGGAGTTGGAATAGTAAGTTATTAAGGTTTAGTGTCCAGCACTTACTCTAATTAGATGGTGATTGGAGTTGGAATAGTAAATTATTAAGGTTTAGTGTTCAGCACTTACCCTAATTAAATGGTGATTGGAGTTGGAATAGTAAATTAAATAGGTTTTGTGTCCAGCACTTACCCTAATTAAATGGTGATTGGAGTTGGAATAGTAAATTATTAAGGTTTAGTGTCTAGCACTTACTCTAATTAGATGGTGTTTGGAGTTGGAATAGTAAATTATTAAGGTTTAGTGTCCAGCACTTACTCTAATTAAATGGTGATTTGAGTTGGAATAGTAAATTATGAAGGTTTAATGTCCAGCACTTACTCTAATTACATGGTGATTGGCGTTGGAATAGTAAATTATTAAGGTTTAGTGTCCAGCACTTACTCTAATTAAATGGTGATTGGAGTTGGAATAGTAAATTACTAAGGTTTAATGTCCAGCACTTACTCTAATTAAATGGTGAATGGAGTTGGAATAGTTAATTTAATAGGTTCTGTGTCCAGCACTTACCCTAATTAAATGGTGATTGGAGTTGGAATAGTAAATTAAATAGGTTCTGTGTCCAGCACTTACCCTAATTAAATGGTGATTGGAGTTGGAATAGTAAATTATAAAGGTTTAGTGTCCAGCACTTACTCTAATTAAATGGTGATTGGAGTTGGAATACTAAATTAAATTCGTTCTGTGTCAAGCACTTACCCTAATTAAATGGTGATTGGAGTTGGAATAGTAAATTAAATAGGTTCTGTGTCCAGCATTTACCCTAATTAAATGGTGATTGGAGTGGGAATAGTAAATATTAAGGTTTAGTGTCCAGCACTTACTCTAATTAGATGGTGATTGGAGTTGGAATGGTAAATTATTAAGGTTTAGTGTCCAGCACTTACTCTAATTAAATGGTGATTGGAGTTGGAATAGTAAGTTATTAAGGTTTAGTGTCCAGCACTTACTCTAATTAGATGGTGATTGGAGTTGGAATAGTAAATTATTAAGGTTTAGTGTTCAGCACTTACCCTAATTAAATGGTGATTGGAGTTGGAATAGTAAATTAAATAGGTTTTGTGTCCAGCACTTACCCTAATTAAATGGTGATTGGAGTTGGAATTGTAAATTATGAAGGTTTAGTGTCCAGCACTTACTCTAATTAGATGGTGATTGGAGTTGGAATAGTAAATTATTAAGGTTTAGTGTCCAGCACTTACTCTAATTAAATGGTGATTTGAGTTGGAATAGTAAATTATTAAGGTTTAATGTCCAGCACTTACTCTAATTACATGGTGATTGGAGTTGGAATAGTAAATTATTAAGGTTTAGTGTCCAGCACTTACTCTAAGTAAATGGTGATTGGAGTTGGAATAGTAAATTAAATTTGTTCTGTGTCCAGCACTTACCCTAATTAAATGGTGATTGGAGTTGGAATAGTAAATTAAATTGGTTCTGTGTCAAGCACTTACCCTAATTAAATGGTGATTGGAGTTGGAATAGTAAATTAAATAGGTTCTGTGTCCAGCACTTACCCTAATTAAATGGTGATTGGAGTTGGAATAGTAAATTAAATAGGTTCTGTGTCCAGCACTTACCCTAATTAAATGGTGATTGGAGTTGGAATAGTAAATTATTAAGGTTTAGTGTCCAGCACTTACCCAAATTAAATGGTGTTTGGAGTTGGAATAGTAAATTATTTAGTTTTAGTTTCCAGCACTTACTCTAATTAAATGGGGATTGGAGTTGGAATAGTCAATTTAATAGGTTCTGTGTCCAGCACTTACCAAAATTAAATGGTGATTGGAGTTGGAATAGTAAATTAAATAGGTTCTGTGTCCAGCATTTACCCTAATTAAATGGTGATTGGAGTTGGAATAGTAAATTATTAATGTTTAGTGTCCAGCACTTACTGTAACTACATGGTGAGGGGAGTTGGAATACTAAATTAAATTTGTTCTGTGTCAAGCACTTACCCTAATTAAAGCGTGATTGGAGTTGGAATAGTAAATTACATAGGTTCTGTGTCCAGCACTTACCCTAATTAAATGGTGATTGGAGTTGGAATAGTAAATTAGTAAGGTTTAGTGTCCAGCACTTACCCTAATTAAATGGTGATTGGAGTTGGAATAGTAAATTATTAAGGTTTAGTGTCCAGCACTTACTTATTTAAATGGTGATTGGAGTTGGAATAGTAAATTAAATTCGTTCTGTGTCCAGCACTTACTCTACTTAAATGGTAATTGGAGTTGGAATAGTAAATTAAATAGGTCTGTGTCCATCACCTATTCACATTAAATGTAGATGGGTGTAGGAATAGTAAGCTATATAGGTTCAGTGTTTAGTATGTACTCTAATTACATGTGGTATATTGAAATAGATAGAATATTACATTTATAAACAATTTGAAAAAAAAATAGAAATGATTTTGCAATAGCTATAAACAAATAATTACACAATTTGTTTTAGAAAACAAATTTATTTTTTAAACATTTGAAAATAACGACAAGATATATTTTTTATAAAGCAATGTTTAGTATAATTAATACAAAATATAAGGACAATGTAGTTTGATAAATCACATTTTTGAGTAGTTGTTTTGAAAAGTACTTTTAATGTACATAGAAAAAAAGGTTATTTAACATTATGCAATGTATTATACTATACATACATATTAAAATTATGATTTGTTAATAAAACATTAAACATGTGTTATGAAAAAAATATTCACATATTTAAATAAAATATAGTGCTCTACAGATGATGATATAAACAAATGAACATCGTTAAAGGTATAATAAAATATTAATAATATTGATCAGAACATTTAGATCATAATCAGGGAATTTTTTAAGTATACAATATTTTTATGTATAATTATTATTATTAATAAATACGTTTTAATAATAATAATTTTCACATATTACTCATATTGTAAAAAATGTATACATCACAAACAAATAGTATATTACACATCTTTCTATACACTTATTTAAATAAATATTACATTAAATATTAAAATGTTTTAATATTTAATGTAATACATATTAAAAGTATGTAAAATATACAATAATAATTTGAAAAATCACATATATATCTCAAAATGTAGCATACAATTTTTTGAACATTATACATAATTTATAAACATATAAAATAAAATAATGAACATTTATAGTAGTAATTTTCACAGTCAGATATAATTAGGGTCTTTTATTTTGTAACCGCTCTTAGTCTTTTTGCGTTATTTCGGGAGAGGGAAAGTCGCGGTTGGACGCAAGGTTTAATGTCCAGCACTTACTCTAATTAAATGGTGATTGGAGTTGGAATAGTAAATTAAATAGGTTCTGTGTCCAGCACTTACTCTAATTAAATGGTGATTGGAGTTGGAATAGTAAATTAAATAGGTTCTGTGTCCAGCACTTACCCTAATTAAATGGTGATTGGAGTTGGAATAGTAAATTAAATAGGTTCTGTGTCCAGCACTTACCCTAATTAAATGGTGATTGGAGTTGGAATAGTAAATTAAATAGGTTCTGTGTCCAGCACTTACCCTAATTAAATGGTGATTGGAGTTGGAATAGTAAATGATTAATGTTCTGTGTCCAGCAATTACCCGAATTAAATGGTGATTGGAGTTGGAATAGTAAATTACTAAGGTTTAATGTCCAGCACTTACTCTAATTAAATGGTGAATGGAGTTGGAATAGTTAATTTAATAGGTTCTGTGTCCAGCACTTACCCTAATTAAATGGTGATTGGAGTTGGAATAGTAAATTAAATAGGTTCTGTGTCCAGCACTTACCCTAATTAAATGGTGATTGGAGTTGGAATAGTAAATTATAAAGGTTTAGTGTCCAGCACTTACTCTAATTAAATGGTGATTGGAGTTGGAATACTAAATTAAATTCGTTCTGTGTCAAGCACTTACCCTAATTAAATGGTGATTGGAGTTGGAATAGTAAATTAAATAGGTTCTGTGTCCAGCACTTACCCTAATTAAATGGTGATTGGAGTGGGAATAGTAAATTATTAAGGTTTAGTGTCCAGCACTTACTCTAATTAGATGGTGATTGGAGTTGGAATGGTAAATTATTAAGGTTTAGTGTCCAGCACTTACTCTAATTAAATGGTGATTGGAGTTGGAATAGTAAGTTATTAAGGTTTAGTGTCCGGCACTTACTCTAATTAGATGGTGGAGGTTCACGTCTGAGTAGGTAAGATTCTAGTTTTATATTTTTAAAGTCTTTTAACTAAAAATTAAAGGTAGTCCTTTGTTATTTTGGGGTTGGTGATTAAAGTATGACTATTTAGATATTATGGAGTGCACTCAATACGTATTTCCGTTATCGAGGCTTTGTGGCATTTCAAGTAGTTGGAGTTAGTGAGTCTGTTGTATGATTTAATAAAAAAAAAAAAGTTGGGATGTTATGTTTATATTATATGCTATATTCGTTAGTGTTATGTCGGTGGGATTGTTTAATGTTTTTTTTTTACGTATTTTGAAACAGCTATTTCCGTTTCAGATTACTGATTTTTTTAGCAAAGAAAGTGTGTTTCAGTTGTTAGAACTGAGATGTATACCATACTCCCTTTATTTTTTGAGTTCCTGAAACCTTTCTCACATTTTTAAGATTATAGTTGTCATTTTCAATGGCATTTGAAGACTCGTTTTATTTGGATGATGGATACATTTAGCACAGTTAATTGAAACATATTTAATGCTTTGTTTAATTAGGTCTTTGAGATTTACACACTATATTGTTTGTAAAGGATTACTCGTTATGATGCTGTTTTTAAAGGTAAGTTATTCATTTATATTATTTTTTTGGATGGGAACAGTATTTAAATCAAATATATTTGATATAATGACATACTTATTTAGTCTATTTATAATTGTGATTAGAAATAAATTAGACTAAATAATTAATGATTTGTTATATTATAATATGTGTGGTATCATATTTAAGGATATTGCCGGATGTTGACCCATTTATATAATTATTACACTTAGTTTAATGTTTTGGCTATCATTTTTAGATATTCGAGTCCTCTTGTTGTAGGATAGAGTTGGACTTGCTGTTGAAGATATAGATACATTTGAGCAGTTTGTCTAGAGAGTTTTGGTTTTAGTTGTATGACAGATTGCTCCATTCGTAGTTTCTGAAAACTTTGCTCTTTTTGGATAGCTGTGAGTAGTTTGTGTAATGTGGGTGTTGTACGTCCAGTAGAAGAGAGGAAGGCATTGTGCCAACCTTCAACAGCATTGTTTGTTTTAGCCTCTTGGTTCAGCGTTGGTAGGTATACATTCCACCAGGGAATTAAAAATTTAGGCTGGTGTCTGTGGCCTGACCTATGTAGTCTCCCTACCCAGTTGTCCTCAAAGTAATCTAAAAGTGGGGCAAGTCTTTGCTCATTTTGGGTGTAGAAAGGACTTTCAATTAATAGATTGAAATGTTCGTCCACGTCAGTTATTGGTACATATGCCAGAGCAATGAGATGTTTAATTTGGTATGCAAAGGTTATATTAGTTGCATACTCAACACTAAGGGCAGATTTTTGTAAATGTCTCCAGAGACATTGATTGAAATGAAAATAACATCCTTGAATGGATGTGTGTGGGTAAGTTTTCAAAATAGAATTAATCATAGCTTGTTCGAAGTCTATGATTATTTTCAATGGGAAGTAGTCGGATGTTTGTTCTTTTATTTTTTGCAAAATTTCTGTATAAGTTGTGGCTTGTTTGTTCGGTAACAAACAGTATATGAATGGGATACAGGTATTATGATATTGCCCATGAATTGTGTACAATTGGTAGAAAGGTTTTGGGCATATTGAAAAAGTTCCATCCATCATCCAAGTAGCACTTTCTTTTAATTTTTTAATGTTGTTATTTGTCGCAAACATGATTATTCTTTTGTCTTTGCTATGATTATCATAAAAGATAAATGGTTTGTCATTATGAGTGATTACAAGGTCAGGTGGAATATTGACTTTCTCAAAAGTTCTAGGAATTGGTATATTGGGTCTACTTGCTTTTTTTGTCCTAGCTATTGTTCTTTTAATTGAAGCAATTGATGGTAACTGACCTCTTGCTTCTCTGGGTACTTTAGGTAGTATTCTTTCAGAATTACGCTGCTTGGTAGGTCAGATGTGCTACTTAATTCTTTGATATTCTCGAGAGTGGATCTAACTTCGATTTCCGAGAAGTTTGGTGGATGGTTATGTTCAGTAGTATTAATAACACTTGTTTCCCTGGTTGTAGCACGCCCATAGCATTTATTCGTGTAATATTTAGTACATTTCCAGTTAACTTTAAGGTCTTTTTGTTTCTCTTGAGTATAAATATAGCATAATAAAAATGTTCCTTTCTGAGATGTAATAAATCTTGCATCTTCAGTCATTCTTGAGTTCTTTTATCTAGAAAAGTTATTATAAAAATATTATGAAAATGTGTAATTTATAAAACATTTAAAATTAAGCATGTACTATTTGTAGTTTCTTACTTACCAACAGTAAAGTTGTATCTTTACAAAGTAGGTGTAGTTTCAGTCAGATGTTGTTGTCGTATTGGTAGGTCTGTTGAAAAAAAGTGAAGTCTGTTATAGGATTTGTGTAAATGTATATTTTTGTTAGACATTTGCTAGTCTCTAACTTTTCAAATAAATAAGTTACTATTTCGGGATTACAAAAGAGAAATTTGCAAGGAAATAATAACTGAAGTATTAAAAAAGTCAACTATTATCATTGTACATTCTATAAAGCTTATAATGACTTGTTATGTTTCACTTTTGTACTTACCAAGAGATTTTGAGTAGTTGCAGAATGTCTGTTCTTGGATGCAAATTATCTGTTTTCAGTTCTTTTGAGGTCTGTTTAGAGAGAAAGTTATAGAAAATTACCAATGTGTTTATATGTTGGAAAAAGAATAGACACTTTTTATAAAGCATTGTTACTTATTTGGTGAAAAGAACCTGGGATCACACATGTATTATGAGTTAAAGCAGAAGAAACATATTAGAGAATATGAATAGACAGTTTTTTATAAAGCATTGTTACTTATTTGCATGAAAATAACCTGGGATCACAGTATGTATTATGAGTTAAAGCAGAAGAAACACATTTGAGAACATGATTTTAGTACACTACTTGTCTAATTAATTTAAGAAAAAATAAAAATTATGTAGATACCTTTTTTATAGTCAAAGTGTCCAATATCTTGAAGTAAAAGTAGAACTTCATTTGTTTGTAGAGTCTGTTTTAAGAAAAAGTACATAGAGAAACAACATTTTAGTGTAAAAATCTTGGTATATAAGTAATAGTTAACAAAACATTAGAAATTAGTAACAGAGCTATATGAATACTTACTTGTAGTATTTGGTAGTATTTTCATGCACAGAAGAATATAGATGTTGCTCCCAAAACTGGCAGTATCTGGTTACGTAGAATCTTCCCTGCAGGTTGTACGGATGTTTGTGACTGGTTTATATAGGGTATGTGTAATTAGGTTTGCAATCTGATTGGTCACATATGTTCAGAAGAGTTACTATTGGTTAGTTTGAATTTTTTTTAGTAAAATAATTACCTTATATGTGACTTAATTGTTTATATAGAGGAAGAGAAAAATAGTATGTATGTATTAAAAAATCGTTGTAATAAATATAGTATTTTTATAATTAGTACAATCTATAAAGAAAAGTATGTTTACAATGAGTGTTTAAAAAAATATAGTTAGTAAGAAACCAAATACATGTAAGTAAATGAAAATTTTATTTAATAATATTAAGATAAATTAGTGAAGTATAAAAAAATTGTGTGTATTACTAAGAGTGTAGATGTTTTGGGGTTATATATCAAAAAAAGAGTATTTATAAGCTATCGATATTTTTAGATAGACGAAATTAGTGTTATCGATATTTTAGTATTCAATATTTTTGTAGCGTGCTATATGTAGTATTGAGTGTCGATATTATGGTAGTCGAAAATAATGTTAACGATATTTGTGTAGTCAATATTTTTGTGCATCGATATTGTGTGATCGATATTTTTGTAATTTTCATGTAAAGTATAGGGAGTCGATATTATTGATATCGATGTTTGAGACTCGATGTTAATGTAGGTCGATTTTTGTGAAATCGAAATTCTGTCAGTGATTCCCAGGGGTCAACGCTTTGGTGGTCGCGGATTCAAGAAAGGAGCAGGAAACAACTCCAATTCCGGTGAGTGTAATTCCTGCAGATCAAGTGTGTGTTGGCGGCCGGTTAGCGGCCTTTTGGGGAGAATGGGCACGCCTCACCGCGGACGCATGGGTTTTACAAACCGTCCGCGGTTTCCACATAGAGTTTTACGACCAACCCATTCAGGTGAGTGTCCCTTCCCCGTTGGTGTTCTCGGAGGCCGATGCGCTGTTGATCGACGAGGAGGTCGCGGACCTGCTCCGCAAAAGGGCCGTTCGTCGTTCAACTCGACATCCCTCAGGGTTCATCAGCAACCTTTTTCTTGTGGACAAGCCCGGCGGCGGTTATCAACCTCAAGGAGTTCAATGGGTGGTTGGTGTATCGCCATTTCAAAATGGAGGGCATCCATCTGTTGCGTGATATTCTCCTGTCGCGGGACTGGCTGGTGCGGTTGGATTTGAAGGACGCTTATCTGGTGGTTCCCATTCATCCCCCGCACCGCCGTTTCCTGCAGTTCCTCTGGAAGGGTCAGGTCTACGAGTTCACGGCCCTTCCTTTCGGTCTGTCTTCCGCTCCGTGGTGCTTCACCAAAGTCCTGCACCCGGTGATAGAATTTTTGCGCAGTCAGGGCGTCAGACTTATCGTCTACTTGGATGACATTTTGCTGCTGGACCAGTGTCCTCGGAAGCTGTGCGAACACCTGCGGATGGCGGTGTCGCTTCTGCAAAGCTTGGGGTTTGTCATAAACAAGTCCAAGTCGGCTCTGGTTCCCTCTCAGCGAATAGAGTTCCTGGGTTTCGTCATAGACTCTGTTGAGTCCGTCCTCAGTCTTCCGGCATGCAAGTTGTCGAAGATCCGTCATGTGCTGCGGCAGACAGTGGGGAGGTCCCACACCTCACTGAGGCAGATTGCCAGGATAGTGGGCCTTTTGTCTTCCTCCATCCAAGCAATTTTCCCGGGCCCACAGCATTACAGGGCCCTTCAGCGCCTCAAAGCATTTCATTTGCGCAGAGGTTTATCATACGATCAGTTGGTTCCTCTCTCGGAGGAGGTGCAGGAGGAGATGACGTGGTGGCTTTCTC
The DNA here is from genome assembly GCF_964263255.1 of Lissotriton vulgaris. NCBI lineage: Eukaryota > Metazoa > Chordata > Amphibia > Caudata > Salamandridae > Lissotriton > Lissotriton vulgaris. Next base: position 1,656,212,904 of record NC_141687.1, read on the forward strand.
ACATGGAAGCCTGGAATGGTCGAGCGATCTTTGGGTCGGCCCCGGAGTTAGTGATCGAGTCCGATGCCAGCAGGGCAGGCTGGGGCACTCGCTGCAGAGAATTTTCCACAGGCGGTGAAGGACTGGGTTCTTTAAGACCCAGCGGTGCCAGGGCACAACACCTGAAACCTTCGTGGGTAACCTGCTCCGGCGTACGAATGACAGAGACACGGGACACTTCCTTCGGCATCAAAGATTCAAGGTTTATTTACTGCAGGGAACACAGAAGTCACGACAAGTACAACACGTGCAACTTGGGGAGACTGCTTCAAATTGGTTCTGTGGATCGCTCCTTTTATACAGTTTTTACCCATAGAGTTACATTGAACACAAAAGTTTATGACCCGGTTCCCACAATCATCCCCCAGAGGGGTCGTTTTGGTCACTTTGATACACATAAGGTCCGGAACATAAGTGCGGAAACATTTGACGGTTCCCAACTGTAAAAACCCATCTTCCCAACATTAGTGCATTCCAATCGGCAGTAAAACAGATCGAAATAGGAACAAAGACAGGTGCAGAGGAAGACGGAGACAGTGGGGAGATCGAAAAGGGTGTAAAAGGGGAGGTATCAGGAAACACGAGATACAGGCATCAAAGGGACGTGCCTAATGAGATGCACGGCTGAGACAATAAGTCCGTGCGGCAAGATGAGCCTCGAGCGGCGCCATCTGCTTTACAGCAGCATCCCCCTCGTCATAAAGACACTTACAAAAGACATGTGTCTTCCGCAAATATCTTGGGAGTCCCAGGGTCGCGAAGCGGACAGCGTCCGTTCGCTGGCTACTTGAGGGCAAGAGACAAAATGGATGCCGTATCTAAGATGGAACCCGTGGGTACAGATGAAAAACCCACATAACAAACGAACGGTTTGAGTTAGCACAGCGAAACTGCGCACACTTACTAAACTCGTCATTTGCGGTTCATAGATACCAGACTCGACCATATTCGTGCGAGTCGAAAACACCACTTACAATTGTCACGGAACCTCAGACGCTCCTTTTGCCCTCATGTAGGCAAGCACTAGTCGGAATCATATTCGATATTCATCAGACCATCGAGATGTTGCTGTAGCATAGCTCTGTCCAACCGAGTCCCCTTGGTAACAGGTGGCTGTCTCATACACGTTGTAGCACAGAGGCCACATAAGGCAGGACCGCACTGCACACAAAGGCAACACGTGAACAGGAACACCACAACGACTCCGATGATCATCAGAATCTTCCAACCCCAAGTCGACATCAGGCCCCAAAACCACCCAAGTAGCGTCCAATCCCCTACATCCACGTGTATGGATTCGGAGATCTTATGCAACTTCGAGATGGCTTGATAGACAGTTGGAGCGTTATCTGGAATGAAAATGCAGCAGCTCGAATGGATCACCTTACATACCCCACCTCGATCTGCTAAGATGACATCTAAAACCATACGATTTTGTAACGTCATAAGCCTATCCGCCTGAAGTTCAGTGGTGATATTACCAAGGGCACTGGCAGTAATATTAGCGGTTGATTCTACCACTCGAGTCAACTGTCTCAGGTTCCTACTATTAACCATAGGTCCCCAAAACGGGAGGAAACCCTTGAAAAAGTCTCCTGCCTCTTGACCGGCAGTATCCTCTTCGCTAATTACGCCTCTCACAACTCTAGTCTTATGATAATCGGCATCTACAGTGAACGTCGGAGGCAACAAGTTTGCGATGAAACATGAGCCCATGAAGTCAGCGGGCAACCATGCATATGCACGATCATGGCAGATAAAGTAGGTACCCTTGGCAGCCAGGAACACAGGGGACGAGACCATCGGCAGCATGTAATTTTCAGTGCAAGCACTCGCTCCAAGTCGGGCTTGCGATCTTCGGCCACGACCTATGAGACAAAAATTACCAATGTGGGGTACGACCCATATCGGAGGCGAGCTTTTAAGCTGCTTTTCACTGGTGAACACACTATATTCGCCTCTACTTAGGACCCTATAGGCTTGTACCTCTTCTTCGGGAATAAGCGAGGGATCATAGATATCGCTATCTAAATCCTCTATTGCTATCGACAAAGGTTTTTGATACGAGGTAGGACCAGAGTAGGGGGAACGTGGTTCTCGAATGGGGTGGAAACCCAGTGCGCTTCGGAACATTGTCTGAAATGCTCGAGCAGACCCTTGGGAACTATACGGTAACACCAGATATGGAATTCCCTTATCCGTAGTATGTGGCATCAACCCACACACCCAACAATTAGTAGTGTTAACCACTAACTGATGCTGATGGAGGAGCTGAATAAAGGAATTATTGCGGAATTCTGCACGTCTCGCCTGCTCGTGTTCAGGTAGGATATGAAAGGAATGAGGAGAAGCAGTGGAGGTAAGTTTAGGGTCAGGGGTAGGAGTAGGTGTAGCAGTAGGTAAGAAGTAAAACATCATGTAATACACCCCACCCGCCAAAAATGCAGAAGCAATCAAAAACAATACGAATAGTTGGAATGTAAAACATTTGGTATGACTGAGTTGCTGCAGCTTGAATCTATGAGCCTGAGCTCCTTCCAAATCCGTCAACTTCGAAAATGCCATTCCCTATGACCGTCCGCAACGTTTCTTGACGCACTTCGTTCTGTGTAGCAATAGTCAATCCCTAGGAGTTCCCAGGAACCGACGGTCTTTAACCTAGCGTCAAGACCTACTAACCAGAAGGAAGTACGCGCGCGGCCCTACGGCCTTTAATGCACAATATATATGTATGCAAAAGCAATGTCTCTCAGCTGTGGAAGCAAAAAGTGTAAGGAATGAAGCTCAATGAATATGTACAAAACAATTACAATGGTACGAATGTTCAAACTGATCGTGGAAAACGGGATAATGCAATTATCAAAAAACAGAACAGGATCTTTTATTAGTCTCTGGTGCTAGATCGCAAAAAGTATCGGGTTTTCCCAGGACGTGTCTGTTCGTCAAACAAAGGATCCGTTGAAGGGACAGCGTCCTGTTGATCAGCTGAATGTTCTGGTCTTGAGTCCTTTGCTGACAAATGTTCAACAGTGTCTCTCTGCTGCGCTGAGGATTCTCCGACAGGTTGTGCGTCACTGAAAGGTACAAACGCCGACAATCCTTCGGTTTCAGTTGATGCAATGCCTTTCCTCACCCACGAGTCTGCTGGCAACGGGATGGGGACTTTCTTCGTATGGGTGGCGTGCACCCAATTCTTCCGCCCCTCAAGATGAACTGCAGTTCTCGTGGCAAGGAGGACCTGGTAGGGTCCGGTGAACCTCGGGTCCAAGTTGTTCTTGCGCCAAAAGTTCCGCGTCACCACCCAATCTCCGGGCTGGAGCTGGTGGCCTGGACCCTCCGTCCGCGTCGGCAATGCTTTGTGAACCTGTTGGTGAATTAACCTCAGTTTAGCAGTCAAGTCATGAAGATAATCGATCAACATTGGATATTCGAGATCACAAAAAATACCTGGCCTAGGAACCCCCCAAACATTCGCAGGACGACCGAACACTATTTCGTAGGGACTAAGCCCTACTCGGGAGTGTACAGTCGCCCTAGTTGACAGTAATGCTAAAGGTAAAGCGTCAGGCCACGAGAGACCAGTCGTAGCCTGAATCTTCGCTAGTTTTAGCTTAAGGGTGCCGTTATACCCTTCAACCAAACCAGCTGACTGGGGACGATTGGCGCTGTGGAATTTCTGATTAATTCCAAGGCCCTTACACACACTCTTCATCACACTACCCACAAACTCACTTCCGTTATCTGACCACACGACTCTAGGCATTCCATACCGAGGAAAATATTCCTTCAGTAGGATTTTCGCAGTAGACAAAGCAGTATTGTCTTTGAGAGGATAAGCCTCGATCCATCGGGAGAATGCGCAAACCACAACTAAGACGTATTTCAGGTTATTGCATCGCTCCATATGGATGAAGTCCAATTGGATCACCTCAAAGGGACATGAAGGGGGAGCAAAACTGCCAGGAGGAGTTGGGGTTCCCTTGCCAGGATTGTACATCATACACACCATACAGTTCTTAACCAAGCGTTCAGCACATTTCGTAATACCATCATTCTTCCACACAGGAGACAGCAATTTACAAATACCTTTCGCGCTAATATGTGCTAACCCATGCGCCATTGTCACAACGGCCAGCACATACGCATCCGGTAACATCCATCTTTTCTGATCAGACAAATCAATCCAACAACCATTCGCATCCAACTTTCCCGTACTTTCTTTCCACTTCATCTTTTCAGCCTCGGTGGCCTCATTCTGAATTGCCTTTACACTCTCGATTGTGTCCTCACACGTACTTGATTCTGTAGGCGACCTAACCGAACTCGTCACATACATTCGAGTGCTAAGGTTCCGGGCAGTCTCCTTAGCAGTCTCATCCGCAAACGCATTACCACGACCGACATCATCCGTCACCTTACGATGCGCACTACATTTAACAATCGCAACTTGCTTGGGCAATGTAAGTGCATCCAAAAGATCATTCACAAGCTGGCCATGCTGAATCTTCGTACCATGCGATGTTAGAAAACCTCTCTCTCTCCACAAACGTCCAAAACTATGGGCGACGCCAAATGCATATTGGCTGTCGGTAAACACATTCACACGTTTCCCTTTCGCTAACACACACGCTCTAGTAAGAGCAATCAGCTCTGCAGCTTGGGCAGAATTCTGATTTAATCTTGCAGTCTCAACAACAGTATTCAACGTTACAACAGCATAAGCAGTAGTCACATCACCATTCGGCAACTTAAAACATGACCCATCCACATACAGGGTACCATCCGGATCTTCCAATGGGGTGTTTTTAAGGTCCACTCGACCTTTTGTTTCTTCTTCTGTCCTCAAGTAACAATCATGTTCTGCTACTTCATCTGACTCTGTGCTAATTGGTAACAAAGTTGCCGGGTTCAGGACATTACAACGTTTTATTTGAATGTGGCTTGCCAACAGCGTCAACTCGTACCCAGACAACCTCGCACTCGTCAAGTGCTGAGTTTTCGTACGATTCAAAAGAGTATCGACTGCATGCGGAACCATCACCGTAAGCATATTATCCATGACCAATCCTGCTGATTGTCGGATGGAGACCGCGGCTGCCGCTGTTGCTCGTAAACAACTCGGCAATGCTCTAGCTACCGGGTCCAAGGTCGAGGAAAAATATGCACATGGACGTTGCTTACCACCAAAAGGTTGCGTTAAGACACTCAAAGCACAACCTTCTCTCTCGTGAACATATAATGTAAACGGCTTGCTATAGTCAGGAGTACCTAACACAGGAGCCGAACATAATGAATCACGCAGTTCAGAAAAACTTTTCTGACATTCTTGCGTCCATGGTAAAGGAGTCGAAACATCCTTGCACGTAAGAGCCACCAATGGTTTCGCTAGCAATGAAAAATTAGGAATCCATTGCCTACAGTACGTCGTGATACCTAGAAAGGCACGCACATCTCTTTGGGTTGTTGGCACAGCCATGCGCGCAATTGCTGCAATTCTCTCTGGGGTCAACCTCCTTCCCTCCTTTGACAATAAGTGACCTAGATAGGTTACTTCTTGACAACAATATTGGAGTTTAGAAGGTGACACCTTGTGATTTAACTCGCAGAGATGTTGCAGCAGCGACACCGTAGCAATTTTGCAAATGTCCTGAGTATCTGCAGCTACCAATAGGTCGTCGACGTATTGGATTAAGGCCGCACCGGCCGGCAACCTAAACGCATCCAGTTGACCCTTCAAGGCTTGGCTGTAAATCGATGGACTTTCACAGTAGCCCTGAGGAGCGCGCTTAAACCGGAAGCTGCGTCCACCGAGAGAGAAACCGAAAAGGTCTCTGCTCTCCTCGGCAATCGGGATGCTGAAAAACGCATTTTTCAAGTCAATCACCGAAAACCACGATGCAGAAGCTGGAATCAGAGTCAGTAGCGCCGTGATGTCAGGCACAACAGGGAATTGAGGAACCACAATTTTATTCACCTCCCGTAAATCGATAACAAAGCGATAAACAGGCGGTTTTGAAGGATCAGTACGTTTAAGAATGGGCAATACAGGGCTGTTGCACACGTTTCCCCGAGTCTCTTCAATGACGTCTTTCTCGATCAAATCATAAATGATCGCCAACAGTGCTCGTTCACCATCAAGGGAGATACGATATTGGGGAATACGTGGCAATCGCACATTAGATTTCAACTGAACAACATAAGGTGAGATATCAAGTAGGCCCACATCGTTGGGACCTGCCGCCCACAAAGACGCAGGAAGAGAACTCAATTCCGGTGGAAGTTTATCGAGAGACAAGTACATGGGAGAGACAACCCTCTCTCCCAACGTAAGCTTTACACCCGCAGGAGAACAATACAAAGTCGCATACAAACGTTTGAGCAAATCCAGGCCCAAAAGATTTTCACCACAACCCGTGGTTAAAATCAACGGAGCTTCTAGCTCACGAGGCCCAATTTTAAGGGGCAAAGGGCGCGAAACTGGATTGCTAACAGGGGCGCCAGAGAATCCAACGGAAACATTGGTTAAGCCAGACAAAGGTGCGCCAGGGAGTTTCGAATGCTTAATAGAACTTTTCGCTGCACCAGTGTCCAACAGAAAAGGCTCAACGACGCCCGATGTAGCAACTGCGACGTAAGGCCCTCTCTGATCAACCGGAACTGATACCACTCCCTCTCCTTGTCTATGGCTGTCCTAGTAATTACTGTCGTCAGTTCCCTGATCGACGTAATAATCGTCTACATTGTACTGTGCAGATCGTCCTTGCGACGATCCACGTTGATCAAAACAATTATCGGAATTTGATGAGTTATCTGAGCGATCGTTCTGAGCTCCACGACCTCTACCACGTGGTGCCTGCTGCGAACCACCACGACCACCTCTAGACGAGTTACCACTATTACGTTCGTTTAAAACAGGACAATTGAATTTAATGTGACCCTCTTGTCTACAATAAGCACATTGATTGTACCCCAACGAGGATCTTTGGGAGGAGGAGTCATCACGAGTTTGGGATCGGTTCGATTGTGGCTGCGATCTATTTTGTTGCGAATTATTCTGATTCGAACGTGGAGGATGCACTTTCTGAATTTTTCAATTTATTGCTCAAATCGGGCAATAAGTTCGAAACAAATTTATCCACGAACAACCTTTGACCACCCTCAGTGCTCATATCCTGACCACTATGGTCGATGAATGCCTCCTCGAACCTCGTAAAGAAGTCGGAAACACTCTCGTCCTTCTTTTCTTTGCAAGCTGACAATTTGTCCCAGTTCACCCTCATAGCTGGCATAAGAGTTTTCATTAATGTTATAATTCTTTGAGGAAGGTCAACAATCAGCTGGTCGGGTTTAGCAGCAGCCGTCTGTCCGGCATCTGCCGCTACAATGGCAGCCCAATCACCACCTAATTCATTCGGATGGTTTTCATGACGAATCTTAGCCCATACCGGTTGCGGTACGACATTGCCGAACAACATATCGATGTCGGCAAGATTCATTACCGTAGCATCTACGAGCTGCGATAATTCTTTGTAATACCCTGTAGGATTTTTGCGTGGGTCAGGCAAAGATTGCTTCACCTGCAATACTTCCGAGCGTTTCCATGGGAGATGTATCCATACTCTCTGGAAAAAAGGCAAAATCGGGGGGTTTGCTGCAGGGTTACCAGGCATCCATACTGGTGGAACTTCTCGCATAGGAAGTTGACCAGACTCATCTGGCTGTCTTTCAATATCCTCAACAAACAAGGCTTGAGGTATAGGAGTGGGACGAAAAGATAGCAACCGTTCAACGGCTCGTCGAACGTTGGTATCCACTATCAGTCCAGCCGAAAACTGAAGCTGTAAATCAGACAACGCGGTCAGCACCTCGTCAGGTGCGTCGGCCGATATCTGATCACGAAGGACCTTGCACATTTCCTCGAACACAAATCTCTGGGTTGGTATATTGAACTGGCAAAACGTGTCGAGTACAATACGAGGTGGATTTCTAAGGGGGTGCGTCATCCAACCCATCGCCATATTATATAGCGAAGCACGTTCCCTATTACCTGGAAGCTGACTACGTCTCTGAGGACCATCTGAACCAGCGGACCCAAGAACAGGTCCGAGCGAATGAAAGAAGCTAGCCGCAAGAGGAGAATTACGACTACGAGTAGAGGGAGAAGTATAGGACACAGGACTAACAAGTGAAGGAGTAGAAACAGAAACAACAGCAGGGGTTAACAGAACAGGAGCAGTAGCGTGAGCAGGAGTATGTGGAAGCGGAGGAGCAGTAGGAATAGCGACAGACGAAGGAACAGGAACAGTCGGAAAAACGGGTGCAGGTTGAGGAACAGGCGGAGGAAGAATAGGTGCAGGAACAGGTACAGGGGGAATCACAGGGGCTGTGGTACCCTGTACGTACGGAGGTGGCGACTTCATAAGATAGGACATTAAAGGATCCTCAACTGACTCATCCTTCTTTTCCGACTCCGTAGGCAAAGCAGGATAGCACTTATCTATAGTCATACGCTGTAATCTGTCAAACACTTCCTTTTCCCTAACCTCCTTATCATGCTGAAACTGCTCTGCTTTCTTTACAATGGTACCAGCACTATCTCTCTGATTTCGCTTAGTCTGTCTGATTTCTTTCTGTCGGGCTTCTTTACGCCACAACCGAAAGGCATCAAACATGGCCGGCCTTGACTTTTTCGCGAACAATTTAACCTCTAGATTATCTAAGATCGGGGCCTCGAAGCTACCATGTGGTGGCCAACGAAGGTCACCATCTTTCTTCGTGTATTTGATCCAGTATTCATTAAAAGTAATCGGGCCTAGCCCATGTTTACTGTACAGTTCATAAGTCGGGGTTCCAACCGGAGGTATCGGACACGAGTCCTCCAGTCGGGAATCCACACCACAAGGTCTGAAACAACTGAACAAAGTACTACGACCAGGCATCTTGCACACTAGCCGAGTTTAACAAACTTCAAGGGTTACGGGATTTACCAAGTCCCAGCAAAGAACAAAACCCTCGGTTTTTGGCGGCTGCAGTCGTCAAACAACACAACAAAGTACCAAGCACTACAAATGCAATGGAACCATGCAACCACTAAGTAACCACAACCAAGAACTCTGGGAGCGACCCACAAATACTTAACTCAAAGATCGATGGCGTCTCCAGGAAGGCCCGTCAATCGTCTCGCTCTACCAAGGTCTACGCCAGGCGCCAAAACAGGTCTACAGTCAGGGCAGCAGTCCGTCGCAGCCGTCAGGAGGCGGGAATCTTCGCGGGAAAAGTCTTCGGGCCACTTGTTTCGACAACAGGATCGATGAAGCGGAGTGCACTTTCCCTCGGAGATTTCACACGAAGTTCCTCACGATCGTCGGGCTTGGACCGGTACCACTGATGCAACCCCACGTTGGGCGCCAACTGAAGGACTGGGTTCTTTAAGACCCAGCGGTGCCAGGGCACAACACCTGAAACCTTCGTGGGTAACCTGCTCCGGCGTACGAATGACAGAGACACGGGACACTTCCTTCGGCGTCAAAGATTCAAGGTTTATTTACTGCAGGGAACACAGAAGTCACGACAAGTACAACACGTGCAACTTGGGGAGACTGCTTCAAATTGGTTCTGTGGATCGCTCCTTTTATACAGTTTTTACCCATAGAGTTACATTGAACACAAAAGTTTATGACCCGGTTCCCACAATCATCCCCCAGAGGGGTCGTTTTGGTCACTTTGATACACATAAGGTCCGGAACATAAGTGCGGAAACATTTGACGGTTCTCAACTGTAAAAACCCATCTTCCCAACATTAGTGCATTCCAATCGGCAGTAAAACAGATCAAAATAGGAACAAAGACAGGTGCAGAGGAAGACGGAGACAGTGGGGAGATCTAAAAGGGTGTAAAAGGGGAGGTATCAGGAAACACGAGATACAGGCATCAAAGGGACGTGCCTAATGAGATGCACGGCTGAGACAATAAGTCCGTGCGGCAAGATGAGCCTCGAGCGGCGCCATCTGCTTTACAGCAGCATCCCCCTCGTCATAAAGACACTTACAAAAGACATGTGTCTTCCGCAAATATCTTGGGAGTCCCAGGGTCGCGAAGCGGACAGCGTCCGTTCGCTGGCTACTTGAGGGCAAGAGACAAAATGGATGCCGTATCTAAGATGGAACCCGTGGGTACAGATGAAAAACCCACATAACAAACGAACGGTTTGAGTTAGCACAGCGAAACTGCGCACACTTACTAAACTCGTCATTTGCGGTTCATAGATACCAGACTCGACCATATTCGTGCGAGTCGAAAACACCACTTACAATTGTCACGGAACCTCAGCGGCGCCTGGTCGCCGGAGGAGCAGAGGTTGCATATCAACTGTCTGGAACTCCTGGCGGGGTCCTTCGCGGTTCGGTGCTGGACCAAGGACAAAGTGCAGTTGTGTGTCCTATTGAAGATGGACAACGTCTCAGCCGTTCGGTATGTGAACCATCTCGGTGGTTCACGGTCCCGTGCGCTGGCGACTCTAGCGAATTGAGTTTTGGGCCTATTGCCTGGACAATCAAGTGTCGGTGCAGGCGGAATACCTGCCGGGTCAGTCCAATCAAGTAGCGGATTGGCATTCCAGATATCTACGGGACTTCAGTCAATGGAAGCTGGATGTGTCGGTTTTTCGATGGCTGAACGGCCTCTGGGGTCCTTTTTCGATCGACCTCTTTGCCTCGCGGTTGGATCATCAACTTCCGAGGTTCTTCAGCTGGAGGCCGGATCCAGTGGCGGAAGCCACGGACGCGTTTCTTCAGGACTGGAGTCGGGAGTCGCCGTATGCATTTCCTCCCTTCTCCATGATAACGAGGACGGCGGCTCAGCTGCGCCGACAGTCGGGGGAGCTGGTCCTGGTAACTCCGTTCTGGAGGTCGCAAGTGTGGTTTCCAGTTCTTCTGGAACTTTCCTGGGATTTTCCAATCCTACTCCCCCAGTTTCCTCGCCTGCTTCTCAACCCGGATCAGGTGCCTCATCACCTCCTCGTGCAGGGTTCCCTCCGCCTCATGGTATGGAGGCTTTCAGGGGACGCTGGTCGCTCCCAGGCCTTTCGCGCCCGGCTGAAGGACTCTTGTCCAAGGCCTGGGCTCCCACTTCGTCAAAACGCTACAAGTCCGCTTGGGCTAAATGGGTACGTTGGTGTCTAAGACATGACCTGGATCCCTTGGTCGCAGGAGTGGTTCCCATCTTAAACTTCCTGACGGAATTGGCTACGGCGGGTTTGGCGTATCGCACTATCAATGCCATGCGGTCAGCGATTTCTGCTGCGCACCTGCCGGTGAACGGGTCTCCAGTGGGGGAACATCCTTTTGTGTGCAGGCTCTTACGTGGTGTCCGGTTGGCTTTGCCGCCGGAACCTCGGTACTCCGTCCTTTGGGACGTGAATGTGGTTTTGAATCTGTTCCTCTCTTGGCAGGCTAATAGGTATTTGTCTCTGAAGGAGATTTCGGCCAAATTGGCCATGCTGTTATGCTTGGTGTCTTGTCGCAGAGTGTCTGATGTTCGCGCTCTTGATGTGTCCGCTCGGGTGTTTTCGCCTGATGGCGTCACCTTTACGGTTGGCCGCCGTACCAAGTCTGTCTCTAGAACCATTACGTATCCTGCGTTTGTGGATGTTCCTAAGTTATGTGTTGTGAACTGTTTGAAAACATATGAGGATATGACTTGGGATCTTCGCCCTCCGGGCGAACGTCAGTTGTTGATTGCCTTGCGTAAACCACACCATGCAGTCTCTTCCCCCACTATTGCCAGGTGGGTGCGCTGGGTCATGCAAGAGGCAGGTATCGATACTAAACGTTTTGGGGCTCATTCTGCCAGAGGGGCCATGGCCTCCAAGGCGTTTGCAGTAGGTGCACGCTTGGAAGACTTGATGCGTGCTGCGGACTGGTCTTCAGAGTCCACGTTCAAGAAGTTTTACTTCAAACCAGTGGTGGACATTGCCAGTTTGGTGGTAAGTAAGCTTTAAACTAGCATAATCTGAGCCTCCGGTCCTGCCATAGAATCGAAATTTGCCTAGCTAGTGTGACGGTAAGTTTCAATTCTATTAAGGACACGGAGGCGAGGATTATCCCACCCAGATCGTCCGCGTGACGTCCCACACGTATGCCAGTAAGTACGTGCGTTTCCAGTTGACGTTGTTATTTCATGACTGTTGCTGCCTATCTTGTTTGCTGACATGCGTCTGGTTGTACAACTCTCACGCAGTTGTGTTTTGTCACTAGGTAATAATGGTGCCAAACAGGACCAGTAAAGATGTTGCGTAATTCGCGAAGAAAGAGGAAGAATGGAATGAGGGGTCTGCCTATATAAGGATAATGGACACTGTGTAAGGACTACCCTCGGATCTTCCAAGTTGGAGTGCTGGGACTTGAAGTGAAAGTCTGAGACATTTGCACTATGTTGCTTATTTTGATGTTTTTCTTCCTTTATTGTAACCGATGATGATGTTCCAATACAATAAGAGCTTTTCTGGGCTGCTATGCGTTTTGTGTTTTAATAAATAGCGGAGAAAGAAAAGCATAATCCTCGCCTCCGTGTCCTTAATAGAATTGAAACTTACCGTCACACTAGCTAGGCAAATTTCGATTCTTCCCTCCTCACAGATCCTCTTTTTTCTTCTTCTTTTCGCTCTTTCACCTCTGAATTCTTCCAGCTTAACTCTGACCCTGATATTTCTCCCCATATTATTTGGGACTCTTTCAAGGCCACAGCCCGTGGATTTATTATCGACTTTGTCTCCAAAAAAAAGAAAAAGTTTCTTCAGAAGCGTAAGGTTGCTCTTGCTCATATCAAGTCATTAGAACACCAATTTTACACCTCCTCTCCGAACCATATGTCTTCTGAACTTCTTCAAGCTAAAATTGCATTTAACAAACCTACTACGGATTCCGCCTCCTCCTTCCTCCTTCGGAGTAGCGCACGATACTATGGAGGACGTAACAAATCGGGCAAATTGCTAGCTAACTATCTAAAATCGCGTAAAGAACGAACTCTCATAGATTCTATCTATTCCCCTTCCAATGTCCTTTTACACACAGATAAAGAAATTTTGGAGCAGTTTCAATCCTTTTACGAGTCTTTATATTCTCATGAGAACCCCCCTACCCCAGATCTCCTTCAATCATATTTTGAGGGCCTTCCTAAACCAGATACCTCCCAACTTCATTTCTCGGACATCGATACCGATCTTACCCTTTCTGAGTTATCCACTGCTCTGTCTTCTCTAACCAAAGGCAAGACTCCAGGGCCTGATGGCTTTCCAGTTGAATTTTACTTACATTTTTCTGATCTTCTCTTACCCAAACTTCTCTTTCTTTTTCAATCTTTTTGCTCCGCTGGTCTGGCTCAAGGCTCATTTCAGGATGCTACCATATGCCTCATCCCTAAGGAAGGGCGGGATCCCAAATTCTGTAAGAATTACCAACCAATATCCCTAGTTAATGTGGATTATAAAATCTTTGCAAAATTATTGGCTCTTCGTCTTGATCCACTTATGCCACACCTCATTGGGAAGGAACAATGTGGTTTTGTTAAGGGCCGCCTTACCTCAGACAATTCCAGACTCTTCCTCAATGTTCTCAATAAGGCCCCCTCTCTTTCTATTCCTCTTGCAGCTATCTCGGTTGATGCTGAAAAAGCCTTTGATCGGGTTGATTGGTCCTTTTTGATGGCTTCACTGAAATGGCATGGCTTTGGTCCGAAATTTATTTCCTACATTTCTTTAATATATTCTATGCCCAAAGCATCAATCCTTGTCAATGGTCAACTTACCTCCCCTTTCACCCTTAAACGAGGTGTACGTCAAGGCTGTCCTCTTTCTCCTTTTCTTTTTATTTTAGCACTTGAACCCTTCATATCCTCTATTCGTAACAATTCCTCCATTTCTGGTTTTCCATACGGTGAGCATCAACTTAAATTATCGGCATATGCGGATGACATACTTTTATTCATTTCAGGTCCAATTACCTCTATTCCTTCCTTATTAGATGAATTTGAGAAATTTTCCCTGGCTTCAGGTTATAAAATAAATTCGGATAAGACGGAGATTCTTCCAATAACTAAATTCTGCCTTCCACATTTCTTTGCTTCCACTGGCTTTGCTTGGAATAGTAAGAAAATAAAATATCTTGGCGTTCTCTTCTCTAACTCTATTTCGACCTATATCCAACTTAACATGAATGCAGTCCTTTCTAGAATTGACTCTCTGCTCTCTTCTTGGAATCCCCTATACCTTTCCTGGTGGGGTCGTCTTGACTCGGTTAAGATGATGATTGCTCCGATTTTGATTTATTTACTTTCCATGCTCCCAGTACATATCCCAACTCTCTACTTCCGTCGTATTGACTCTGTTTTGTCTAAATTTCTCTGGAAGCAGAAGAAAGCTCGTATATCTCTTTCAGCCCTTCGTAAGTCTAAATCAATTGGTGGGGTTAATTTTCCAGATTTCCGTCTTTATCATAAGTCCTTCTCTCTTCGTCAAGCTTCCCGATGGTTATCACAAGACATGGCCCCTTTTTCTCCCCTTTGGCTCTCTGTTGAACGAGATTTATTGTTTCCTTACTCTTTTCAAGATGTAATTCGCTTCACTGCTAAGGCTCCTTGCCTTAATCCCCCATTATTCAAACACACCTCTTCTCTCTTGCGGCCTTTGGTATCCACAATTTCTGTCTCTCGTGAATCCTTTTTATTGTTGCCCATTTGGTATAACTCACTCATTCTAATACGGAATAGACCTGTTGCCTGGACTTCGTGGAGACCGAAGGGTATCATCTGGGTTCACCATCTTTTTGACGGTTCATCTCCTCGTTCCTTCCCTCAATTTCAAGCCCAATTTCACTGTCCTCCCTCGTTTGCAAAGAAATACTACACTCTTATGGACACCGTTCTTGATCGATACTATTCTCTAACATCGGAGGAATTACCCACATCACCCTCCTCTTTACTTACCATTCTCTCTACTATTCCTAAGGCTTCTCTTATTTATCGATACTTCTCAGCTCCTGATCCTGCTCATCCCAAATCAAAATTGGAACTTTCTTGGGAAAAAGACTTAGGTTGCTCGTGGCCGACCTCTCTTTGGGACAAACTCTGGGCTAAATCCTTGAAGACCTCCCGTACTGCATCTCTCACTCAATCCTTATTCTTCTTCTATCACAGACTATACCTTTGTCCCCTTTCTCTCTCTCGTTTTCTCTCTTCTTCTACTGCTAACTGCTGGACTTGTAATGCTCCCAATGCTGACCTTTATCATCTTTTCTTTCTCTGTCCTTCTGTCCGTCTTTTCTGGACACAGGTATGGTCTCGCAATTCCCGTATTTTTAATCTCTCTGTTTCTTTTTCCAATTCTTTGTTTTTTTTTGGGTAGCCTTTCAGAATCTTTTGACCTCCCCCCGCATTCACATGGCCTTTTGGACCTTATGCTAGCCCTTGCACTCCAACAGATCTCCTCCAATTGGAAGTCTTTGACCAAACTCTCCATAATTTGCTGGTGGACCCTACTATGCCACTCTCATAGATTGGATGTTGCCTTTGCGTCCACCTGCAATCCCTCTCGCAATGTTGAACTCTATTGGTTGCCTCTCACCCTGTACTTAGATCAATCCGCCAAAAAGAAATACACTCCGCTCTCCTCCGACAATTTTAAACCTCCTTGAGCAGTTGTACTCCTGCTTGTAGGTTCATGCTTCAGATTTCACTAATGTAGGTTTATTTTTCTCTTTTTTACTCATGTTTTTGATAATGTTCTTACTTCACAGTTTTTCTAGTTATTCGTGCGTTTACTGTACTTTAGTGCCACCACTTAATTTGCTTGTTTCTATTTTAGTCTTAACTGTATTTACATTGTTTCTAATTCCCTTCCTCTCCCCTCCCTCCCCTCCCTTAAAAAATGTAAAAATGCTTTGCTTTTTCACTGTGTCACCAGCTGATTCTGTTCTATTTCTCCCATGAATGCCCCTTTCTCATTTTGTTCTGCTGATGTCACCTTATTGTATTGCTAATTTTTATTTCAATAAAGCTTTCAAACAGAAAAAAAAACCATACCTTATCAGGGATCTCTAAGTTACAATTCTACTCTACAGGCTTGTTCAGCGCCAAGACACCTCTTGGGAAGTAATGGTGTGCTTTCTAAATGTCATTCATTCATTCATTCTTGGTTCAGATTGTGAGAGGCAAAATAATCTCTCATGCACTGCAATGCATTAAAATACAAACACTCCATATAAATCAAAATGATACACCAATGAGCCAATAGCCAAAGAGCCAAAAGCACGAAGCGAGAATAAATGCTCCTCTGACTCCAGTCTGTTCATATTTTAAAGAGTTCATTACTAGACAGTTTGCAGGCAGCTCCACTGTCCAGCCAGCCCAAAAAATGTATTAAATACAGAAAAAGGTGATGGGAGGAATGCTTGCAATAAGTCTAACCTCTAGCAATCACCAGGGATAGCATTCCAACCCATCAGTCGTTTGCCCACCATGTAACCTGAGTTTGGACCCAGCGATATGCAAAGCAGTCTTGGCCCTGTTCCAAGAGGAACAGTCCGCCTCCCACTGCCAGGCAAGTTCCTCCATGAACTCCTCAAAGAGCATTACCACTATACACAAACTGAAACTAATTTTTAAAATACCTGCCAGATTGTAAACAACCTTGTGCCATTCTCTAGGGATCTACCTATGTTCAATGTTCTAGCTAAATTCATGTTATACAAGTATCATGCATACATACATTTTTACATACTGAGTGCCTGTTATACCATGGAATGTTAAGATTGGTGCTGATTAAAAGTTTTCTCTATAACAGTTGTTGAGGAAGATCTGGTTAGAAATTATGATTGGAGAGAGCTGTATAGCTGTGTCTTCTGAAGAGCCTTCATTTGGAGCTTGCCCAAGATGGGGTTTCTTTTTTCCAAAACCTACCCTGGAACTCTTGCATTTTAGATCATGAGAAAAGGTAAGAGATGGCCCTGTATTCAACGGATCATAGATGAACTAACAAAGGCCTGGCTTATCTAGAATTAATTGATTATAGACCCCAGAGCACTGAAAAAATGAGTCAGAAGGCAGAAAAGTGTGAGGTTTTTATGAGTGAATGTGCATTCTTCATGAGAGTTACTCACACTCAGTACAGCAGTGCAGGGTTAGTTCTTAGTGCACATACTGCCTAAGGGTAAATGTACACTCTCAGTTGAACAAGGAAATGCTGCCAGGATTTAATCCTCACTGAGGATTCTTTTGTTATATTTTCTTTGGGGATTTATGACAAAATGTTGGAGTGGAAAGGATGCAACTCCTGTTAAACTCAATAAATGTCTCATTAATTAAAATGATGTATTTATTGGTTTGTTCAACATAGTACAAATGATAGTAAATCCAGTTAAGGTATATGGACTTTTTTAGATGAATGTCAGCCATCACTTGACTAAAGCTGCTCTTAGTTGTAACTATGAATTATGAGGGAGAAGCATAGGCATCTCAAAATAACCTCCACATACAAAAGAAGTGCAGTCCAGTGACTAACCTCCACTACACAGGGTAAAGGCCATGCCCTGAAGTTACCTAACCATGTGGGTTGAGCACAGTCCTGGCCAAAGACCAGGCACTGCACACAACTGTGGAAAGGCTGAAAAAACACATGGCAGGTGAATGCAGTACATTATAAAACAAGCATTGGCAAGTCCATTAGGTCTCAGCAATGGCCGGGCTATGAGCTTTTGGCATTGTCAATGTGAATGTTTTTTAGCCATATGTTGACACCTTTACGCTTTGCCAATGCTTTTTTCATTCGTGTCAGAGCAGGGAAAACCTGTATTTATCCTTTCCCATTTTCACGGCTTAAGCTGACAATGTATCTTTAGAACAGGACACCAGATGTAATGTAATGTAAATAGGTACTTATAAAGCGCATGGCTACTCCACAGAGTGTACTGGCGCCGAGAAACCTTGAGACAGACAGTTGGCACTGTAACAGGATGGGGCAGGGCAGAGAGCTATTGCTGAAATAGCCAGGTTTTTAGCTGCTTCCTGAAGATAAGAAGATCCTGCACCTGCCTGAGAGACAATGGCAGACGGTTCCATAGGCGGGAGGCCAGCACTTGAAATGAGTGACCACCTAGACGGGAGCGAAAAAACGTAGTGATGGTCATCAGAAGCTGCAATGAAGACCTCAGGGTCGTCGCGGTACAGAGTGCTGAATCTTTTCCTAATATAGAAGGCGCCCGTGTCATGGAGAGCCCTAAAAGCCAAGACCAGTGCTTTAAATTGTATCCTCATCCGGAATGGCAGCCAGTGCAGGGACTTCAAATGGGGAGACATTCACACTCTGGGTCCAAACATGAGAATAGCTCTGGCAGCCCCATTCTGAACCACCTGCAGGCGGCTTGTTAAATAATCCGTAAGGCCCAGGTACAGGACGTTGCCGTACTCCAGCCTCGATACAATCAAGGCCTGGACTGCAGTCTTCCTGTGTGAGACCGGCAGCAGGGGGAGACATTTTTTAAACATTTCTAGTAGGCCAAAACAGGTGGCAGCGACTGTTTGGATCTGGGCCTTCATGGACAAATCAGCTTCAAGCTTGACCCCTAAGTTCTTCACAGTGCTTACTGATGTTGCAGGGGGGGGCATGTCCTGAGGCCACCACTGGTGCCACGCTTCGCATGGTGTGGGACGAAAGAAAATGATCTCAGATTTCTCTGGGTTGCATTGTAATTGGTTCCGTCTTAGCCAGGAAAACACCTCCGTCAAGCAGATGTTAATCTCTCCGCCTCTAAAATCAGCGCCCTTGTCACAAGTGAACAGCAATTGCATATCATCTACTATTTTTTTAGCGCCATGTTCCTCAGCTAGGAGCGCAAGGAGAGCCATATAAACATTAGGAGTGTCGGGCTCAGGATCAAGCCCTGCAGAGCCCCTTCCTCCATTGGGGGGGATGGGAGCCGCAAAGGGAAGAGACCAGATTGTTTGCTGTTGGTCTTTTAGAAAGGAGGAAAACCACTTGAATACTGTGCCGCCAATGCCGCACTTATGGACTCTCTGCAAGGGCCGGTCATGGGGCACGGTATCAAAGGCCGCGGAGAGGTCCAACAGTGCCAGCACTGCTTTTCCCCGTTTATCTAGTGTCTCTTTGATAGCTTCGGAGACTTCCAATAGGGCTGTTTCTGTGCTGTACAGATTTTTTTCTGTCGTTTTTGAACTCCTTCTTTTGGTTTAAATTTTTTAAATAAAATATTTGAAATGTTGGCTTGTCAGCCTTGATCATACAAAACAGTCCCTCAGGTGAAACAAAACCTGTAGTCAAAGAAAGATAGGACACAACCCATCAAACACAGAATCAAAGTAAAACAAAGAAAAATACCTAAAGAAATGTCAAAAAGAATGAAAAGGTCAGCGCAACGCAATACTAGATTATTCCAGCAGGAACCACCCATTCCAGGCAAACATGCCATATTCAACAAGGACTGCATGAGCCCACAACCCCTCTAGCCACACGTGTTGCAGTGCAGTGGAACGCTCCTTTGTAAATTATATTCTATTTTTAATTTGCTTCTTGATATATTTGGATATTAAAATGGTACTAATGAAATGCAACCAATCCCCAAATAGTGTAAAAAGGATAAAATAATTAACTAATCGTATCACAAAATATTCTGCCAATAAGCCGCACAATTTGCCTTTTCTTGCCGCATAATTTACTCAACCATGTTGCATGATTTCAGTTGCTCTGAACAAAAGTCATGACCATGAGGTGCTTGCGTGTACACTAGTAGGAAAAGAAAAAATTACTCCTCTAGCCAAAAAAGTGCATACAGGTCAATGATGCTGCAGTGGGTGACACAAGACATAACACTTTCCATGTACAGCAAATGGTCCATGCAAAACGGGGGGAACTCCTTGGGAATTTCTAATTTTATGAAGTATTGATAAAGTGCATACACACCTTGGTACGGTTGCTTCAAGTTTGAAACAGGGGGAAGGGTGCAGTGTCAGCTAGAATAAGACTAGCAATCGAGTTCACTGTGGCAGTCTGTGTGTGACCTGCCGCTCACATGTTTGAACACATCAAGGCAAGCTCAGGCAGCCATCCTTCCAAGGCTGATAAACAGAGAATCCTGTAATCCTGTAAGTCCTAAAATGTGAGAGTGAGGCAGAAATACAGTTAGCTGAGTGTCTTAAATACAAGGTAAATTGTTATAGAAAAACAAAAAAAAATGAAAGGCTGCCAGGTCGATGAGAGAACAGCTGAGGGTCACTGCTGATGGCTGACAGTCTTGCTGTAATCAGCAGGTTTTACGCCTTTCACAGAGTTAACAGAAAGAATGTAGATTAGGCGGATCACCTTGGAGAAGTCCTGACCTCCTCATCGCAGGAATTCCCAAGGTAGGTGCAGTGTGGAGTGGAAGAGAGTACACCGACTATGCACAGTGGTGACAGAGACTTCCCTTAAAGTGCGAGGTGATGCATCATGTGCTTGTAAATATACATTTTTGTCATCTAGACGAGAGAGGGGCATTTAGTGGGCTACAAAATTGGAGAGGCAGCATCTTTGGCTCGTCTGACTAATGTGAGTAAAAAAGTACCCCTGAAACAAAACCCCTCAAAGACCACTGCATATGTTCAACAGTAGTTGGGGAGGTTGCATGGGCAGGACCAAAAACCAGAAGAGGCATGACCTGTGCATGCCCTTGGCAAATGTGAAGCCCAAAAAATGAAGCAACAATGGTTGCAGCCAAGGGCAAGACCATGGGCGGGCAGAAGCCCATGATATAGATACACCATGTCTTGGTTCGAGACAGCGCATGAGCGCCGTCTTCGAGCCGAGTCATAAAAACAGTAAGTCTCTACATTTTAAAGATTAGCTATGGTTCAGTGAACACAAACCAGAACAAGCATTGGCATAGCCAATTGGTCTCGCCTTTGGAACCTTATAAGTGTTTAGTTAGCCAGCACATTATCCTTGGTGCAACAACATCAAGTGGTGCATGGCTAAACACTTATAAGGTCCCAAAGGCGACACCTATTGGCTATGCCAATGCTTGATTTTAATATTGTATTCGCCCCTCGTGAGGACACCTTCGAGACAGACCCCACCTGCCCAACCACCCTTTGTTTATGGAACCCGGCGCTGATCTCAACCTGTTAACTTTAAAGTGCATTGAAAATGTGAATTGCTGGCTTTTCTTTTACCAACACACCCAGAGGTATGTATGATTCTGTCTGCGTTTTCAAATGGTTACAAAAATAACCTAAAGGTATTAAAGTTGTCTGATGCTTTAAAAAAATACCCATCTTGGTCAGGTCTCGGCTTTGACCTAGGGCTGGCTGTCTAACAGACCTAATACTACTAACATACACAACTCAGACTTTGGGAACCTGTTTCAACCACTGGATTTCATCGACGGGCGCCTTTCTGCCATTTGCTAGTGTGAGACTTTAATAAACACACCATGGCCCAGCCCCATGGAATATCCATCTCTCACCCACTGCATTGGGTGTATCCTTCCGCCTTCACTCGAGTGCTTGCACTAAGTTTCATCAGCTATTCCTTTACAACCACTGCCCTCTCTGCCCGCCTCTTCAAGCTCCCTCCCGTGTCTCTAGTCCCAGTATGTGACCGCCACAAGGATTACCACATGAAACCCAGACACACTGGCTTTGCCAATGCTCGTTTTTAAATGGCCTGAAAACGATTGCATTTGTTAGTATGATTAAATATTTGTGTTGCGTTGTTAGAAACACAGTTATAAAAAGGGTCTTGCTGATAACTCGTTTTTTTTTCAAAACTGGTCAATGTTAATCCAATGAAATCTCAGTAAAATGTAAAGTTAGGACACCCACAGATTATTTTTTTGTTTTAATTTATCGTTCTTTCATGGGCACTAGCACGCTTTATCGTTAAGCAACAAATGCAATGCATTTTACAAGAAGCAGCTCACATACCAAACAAAGCACGTCATAACAGACTGCACTAAACGAGGATTTTAGGAATCCAGACACCATCACCGAGCTATAAAAAGTGAGAGCCTGGCACAATGGCTGCAGTTCAAACTTGAAACACCCATCTTCTATGTGACACGTTTCCAAATCCATGACAAGTTTCTCTGCAAATATTCTACCATTTTTATCAACCCAGCCGGGCAGTACATTTCAACAAAACAACCTCCTTTCATCAAGACAGATAAGAACCAGGTAATTAAAAGTGCACACCTTCGTGGCAAGCACCGTCTGACCACACACGGTTCCCGAAGCCATTTCCAGGCTGAAACGGGCACACGTGAAACACGAGACCCAATAAACAAATGCGCACGACAGGTAACATTTCTTGTACTGGCGCCACACCTCTCTGCATTCCAGAGAAACTCTTCAATACATTTTTCTGGTCAGTCAAGAGACTATATGGCCTCTGTTACAGAACACGATGCCAACCTGTGGCGCCCTCTGTCAGGCCCTCGTTGGTGGTGCGTGCCCACCAGAGGGTGCCAGCTCCCAGTTCACAGAGGCAAGAGGCCACAGAATATGTAGCAAACACAGCCAGTGGTAGGAAGTCAGCAATAAGAGGAGAAACCAGCACAAGCGCGCCCCTCGTGCAGCAGCAGGGGGAGGGGGAAAGCACGATTCCCTTGTGGGAGCGTGCAGCAAGGCACGATAATTGCGACCATATGGCACCACCATATGGTGTTGCGCACTCCCGCAAGGGAATCACCTGACGTGCGCGTGTTGCCATTGCAAGCAATGCGACGCGTGCACGTTTTTGCTCCCAAAGCTGTGTCCATGGCTAAAGGTCTCTATCCTACCCAAAGCATGCGGGCTGCGTAGGCGAGACCTAAAAGCCCTGAACTTCACCAGACTAGTGTTAGTTTTTGTATTTCCACTCCTACCGATTCAAGAAGAAACTGAGTCATAACATATAAATGAGAGGCTACTCTGAAGAGACAGGATAAACAGATTAAGTGAAGAAATATGTGTTTTGAAAAAAGAGTAATGAGACGTCACAAAACCAGATTTTATTAACTAAGACTATAATACATATAGCTCTGTAGCCATTTTTTTTAAATTGTGCCAAAAAAATCCACTATTTTGCAAGCCTAGCTGAAATTTCACTTAACGCTGGCGATATCTAGCAGAAGTTGTGGCATTTGACATTATGACTGTAATGCAAAATGCCTGGGATTACACCATCACACCGTGGAGCATAGTTGAGACTTTGGGGCATATTACCAAGGCAGGCGAAATGAAATTATCGCCGCTTTTGCAATTTCATCGCGCTATTAGCAAGCTGTCCCTAACATCAGTTAGCAACAGCTTTTAGTTGATAGCGAGCGGTTTGGGTCCCACTTTGCATGTCAGCGATAATTATCGCTAAGGACATGCAAAGTGGGCATACCCAACCTGTTAGCGGCTGAAAGCAGTCGCTAAATTTGCTATCGCCTATTATCAACGCAGGTGTAGCGATTAAAATATTTGCGCTTAACGCTAAATCCTAACGCCTGCTCAGACCACTTCTTAGCCTGTATATCCAATGGGAGGTGGATATTCAGGTTAAGTCCCTATTACCGATAATGCCTGAATATCACTGAATTACCAGCGATATTCACGCATTTCGCCGATATCGCCGGATATTTTATCGCTTTGGAGATAAGCGTTGCTAATAGCACATTATCTCTGCAATAAAATACGGAGATGCGCGGCGCTAAAAAAAATTTCGCTAAGCTTATTTAGCGATAAATATCGCTAGTTGTTGATAATATGCCCCTTTGTTCGGGTACAAGTCCTATTGCTGGAGCATGGGGAGAACGTAAACAAACCGAAAGCAAACAGCTTTTGTTCATGTGACCCGCAATTTTGAGTTTTTTAAATGCAAAATGTGACCTCCAGCCAAAAATGGACACCAGGGTATGTTTTCCTCTGAATAGAAGTGCAAAATGCAGTAGATAGCATTTTGCATAATGACGTGTAATTTCAAGTAATTTTGGGGGGCTTTCACCTAATTTCAGCAAAAGAAATTACATGAATTTCGCCCAGGCCTACTATTTTGCCATAACTCTTTCATAGTTTTCTTGGAACAGGCGAATTTCAACGGACATGATGAGGTGAAACTTGCCTGGCAGATCATAAAAGCACTATAATAGTTAATTAAGGAGTTTAAGGTTTAACTAAATCTGTAAAACTGGTGCTGTGAGTGCATCGCTTGACCTTTTGTAACACCCAGAGAGAGTGAGACAGGCTTCCTTATTTCACTCGCCCAAGGAAAGGAGAGCGAGAAAGAGGCTGCCAGGGAGGAAAAGAGAGACAGAAAGAGAGGCAAAGACCGAGAGGGAGAGAAAAAGAGAGGGAGAGAAAAAGAGGGGGAGAGCGCGCGCAGGGCCGGCTCTAGGCATGTGCAAGCTGTGCACCTGCACAGGGCCACCAAACCCCAGGGGCCACCACGCCAATATATATCCTTAATATATTAATCCTCTTAGGATGGATACATATTTGCGTGGTGGCCCCTGGCAGGGATTTGGTGGCCTCCGCCTCTGTTCCACTTCTAAACACCCTGACCCCCCCCCCTCTTTACTGGCCTGCGCGCTCCGCCCCTCCCCGGACCCCCTCTTCCGGGCCCCCTACCTATGCTCCTTGCCCAGGGCCACCATGAGCCTAGAGCCGGCCCTGGCGCGCGCGAGAGTGTGTTCAGTTTTGGCAAGTTCAGTAGACATGTTTCTCTGTCAGTGTCAACGGATAATTGAGCACCCACCCCTTCGTCCCCACGTCGCACACCCTAATACAGGTACCCTGTTTTTCGAAAGAGATCTCTTCCTTGATAGGCTCATATTGACCCGACGGCCCATTGTTGGGAAATAGTGAGTTTCCACAGATTGCGGCGTGCGCCTTCAATCCAAAAACGCATTGTTCCTGACACCTTGCAGAACTGCAGAGTGTTTAAGTAATTACTGCAGACACCCCCGAGGACCTACTCAGTCATTGGCTGAATTCTGCTAGACAAATTGGCCCAAACCGCTGTCAATAGGTCGATACAGATTTTCAATAAGGGCCGCAGTCTGTTGCCCTCAATCAATCTCAGGGATGTGACATTGTGGCGCCGTGAGGCAGAGTGACAACCGTCAGCGCTATTGGATTCCTGGACTAGAGTCTTTTACATCTGCCATTTGTGCCTGTGGCTAAGAAGAGGTCCTTCACACATTATAGACAAACACAGGGACTGTGGATTAATTCTGTATTAAAAAAATATTAATCAAAACTAATCAAATAACTGAAATGTTAATGATTGTATAAGGTGTAATGTGACATATAAGACAACCCTCCAACCACAACTAAGCTTATCACCTGTGAGAAATAACATTCTGAATTAAAAAAGATTCAACATCTGCATGCACTGTAAGAAATTGGGGGGCATATGTACAAGCCCCTATTGCCATCACATGTCACTTTTATGGATGTTGTGGTGGCGATAGGGGCTTAGCCTTATTTACAAGGCAGTGTTGAGCCACTTACCATGGCTTACCGCTGCCATGTAAATAAGGCACCCTTTCACGCTATGGTTTGCATGAAAGGGGCGTGCAGTGGGGGTTGTGGTTGGCGTTGCACCGCAACAACCATTGATTTTGACGCTGCCCCCTTTGTACTAGCGTAATCCAAAAAAATTGCCTATGCCTCCAATTTACATTAATGCAAGCACTGAATGATTGAAGATAAACCATAAGTTTATTAGTTTATCCCGACAAAACTTTTTGTCACTGAATCAATACGTGAGTTAAACAATTTGCTTTGTAAAGAACAGACACAGAATTACCATCGACTTCATTTCTAGCCATACGTAATTCAGTAAAACGGTATGTGCATATTTACAGTGAAAGAATTTAAAGCAAAAACATTGCAATGAATCATACATACATGGACATAAATAAATCAGAAGTGAAATGAAAAAACAGATGAACAATTCACAGTTTGAGAATTATAAATACAACAACGTGCAAGAGCGGGAGTGAATATTTTCAAAGGAACAACTCCTAGCTCATGAACTGGATTCGTTTGTATCAAATAATCAGAGAAAGCCCATTTTGTATATGACTGACAAAAACCATTAGTGTCAAGTCAAATGCCGACGCGTTTCAAATCCTGTTGCTTTGTTTACAGGATTCTCATCAGGGCGGTGATTCTAGTCCATGGGAACTGTTTTACGAAGAAAATAAATAAATGAAAAGTTTGATTAATAAACTTCGTACTATCGCCATTTTTTTAATGAAAAATAGAACCGCATGCAAGTGCGGCATACCTTGTGAATGTTAGCCCCATGTGGCTTCTGTTTGGCAATATCGTTTATGACAGGCGGGTCTGGGCTGCAACAAAAGCGAAACTAGTGTCACCAATTTAAATTGGTGACACTAGTTTCGCTTTTGTTTAAATTGGTGACACTAGTTTCGCTTTTGTTGCAGCCCAGACCCGCCTGTCATAAACGATATTGCCAAACAGAAGCCACATGGGGCTAACATTCACAAGGTATGCCGCACTTGCATGCGGTTCTATTTTTCATTAAAAAAATGGCGATAGTACGAAGTTTGTTAATCAAACTTTTCATTTATTTATTTTCTTCGTAAAACAGTTCCCATGGACTAGAATCACCGCCCTGATGAGAATCCTGTAAACAAAGCAACAGGATTTGAAACGCGTCGGCATTTGACTTGACACTAATGGTTTTTGTCAGTCATATACAAAATGGGCTTTCTCTGATTATTTGATACAAACGAATCCAGTTCATGAGCTAGGAGTTGTTCCTTTGAAAATATTCACTCCCGCTCTTGCACGTTGTTGTATTTATAATTCTCAAACTGTGAATTGTTCATCTGTTTTTTCATTTCACTTCTGATTTATTTATGTCCATGTATGTATGATTCATTGCAATGTTTTTGCTTTAAATTCTTTCACTGTAAATATGCACATACCGTTTTACTGAATTACGTATGGCTAGAAATGAAGTCGATGGTAATTCTGTGTCTGTTCTTTACAAAGCAAATTGTTTAACTCACGTATTGATTCAGTGACAAAAAGTTTTGTCGGGATAAACTAATAAACTTATGGTTTATCTTCAATCATTCAGTGCTTGCATTAATGTAAATTGGAGGCATAGGCAATTTATTTGGATTACGTTAGTGTGGCCCTGCCTACCCTCTCTCCCATAGGGCCCAGCCACCATTGTGGGTTTAACCCTTTATACTAGGGCAGCGTACACAGGAGGCAGCTCCAAAATTAAGACCAGGAAAAACCTGGTCTTAAGTTGGTGAGATGAGGAGAAAGGCATTATTTCTCCTCGTTTTTGCTTTTTCCAGGTGTGCTGCCTTGTGCTAAGGCTAGCGCTATTGCAGGGGAAAACGCAAAGCTGCACCATATTGTTGTAAATATAGTGGAATCTTGCATTTCAGAAATGGCAGAGTGAGGCGTTAAGCTAATGCGGCAAATGCCTCACTCCGCCACTTCTATTGTACAGAACCCCCTGGGTTTTTAATTGTGATAGGGGGGTTCTGAAGCAAGGAAGACAATCCTTGTCAGTGTCACCTACAAAAGTCAATAAATTAACCTGTGCTTTACCCTCTGATAGCTTGGTAGAAAAGCAGCCAGGCTTAACTTAGAGTCACAGTGTTAAGTATTTATGATGCTCACAACAGTAATAAAGTGAAAACACAACACAAGATAATCCACACCAATTTAGAAATATAGAGCAAAATGTAATAAATAAAATGAGACCAAAACTGGTAAAATCCAATTAGAGGAACCACCGATGTGCACTTAAAAAGGTTTATGTACACATAGCAAAAAGAAGCAGAAAGAGCTAACTGTAGGTGTCTGATTGTGCTGGACCAGAAGAAGGTCACAAGTTCAGGTCCGGGTACATGGACCAGATTAATCTCACTGAAAAAATTACTGTCTCAAAGTCCAGAGCACAGTGTTCAAAACTTCTGGATTTTAAAGGAGGAGCTCAACCTATGCCAGCCAAAAGTTCAGGACCTGCGAAAGCACCTTTTGGGATCAGGGACTCACTCCAGCAGAGACTAGCAGGGCTCAGGCAAGTCAGTTGTAGGTCCAGGAAAGCTTCAGTAACAGGCCAAGGCAGGGCTGATTGCAGCAGGTCAGCTGGACGGTTGCAGGGAGGTCCCTGGAACTTGTAGTGGCCCTGTTGATCAGAATA
Source organism: Lissotriton vulgaris (assembly GCF_964263255.1). Classification (NCBI taxonomy): domain Eukaryota; kingdom Metazoa; phylum Chordata; class Amphibia; order Caudata; family Salamandridae; genus Lissotriton; species Lissotriton vulgaris. The sequence goes on from NC_141687.1 coordinate 1,656,241,150, forward strand.
CGAGGTCAGTCAAATGACACCTGGAACCACTCTGGTAGTCTTGCAATCAAGCATTAAGGCAGGCCTCAAGCGGTAGCGCCGTCCTCAGAGGGTACAAGGCATGCTTCAAACAGTACGGAAGTACTCTGATAGCAGCATGGCAGTCCTCTGAGGTTCAAGCCAGGCATCATGCAGCAGTGCAGTCCTCTGAAGAAAAAGACAGCCCTTTTGGGAGACCTCCCCAGGACCAGAAGTGAACTGAGGAGTTGCGCAATATTTATACCTGGTGCTAGTATTTGTAAGTAGAAGAAACGTCTCAACTTCTTCCCTCATCTGGTTCTGAAAATATCCTTCCTCCCATGACCAGTCTCCAAGACATCTAGGGTGACAAAGGACTGATGTCAAGTTCTCTGTGAGTGGGCTGGAGGCATCCCCTTTGAAATGTAAGTGGGACAGGGAAGATCTCCGCTTCTCCCATCCCAGCAGGATGGCTTATCTTGCCAACACATATTCCCCCTTTGTCCCTCTATCTGAGATGAATAAAAAAAGGCCAGCTGCCACTCTGTTCACAGTCAAGTGAACCAGGACACAGGGTGCAGATACCAAATGGTTAGGACAAGAAAATTCCAACTTTCTAAATGTGGCATTTTTCAGAATTCTACTTGAAATCCAACTAATAAAGAGGATTTTAAATTACAATTCTTTTAAGCTGAAACATGATATTTCTATGTGTTCCCAATAAAATGTTAGCACTTATGAAATGTAATAAGGTAAACCAATGTTATCCTATTGGAGAGTTAGGCCTTACAGTAGGGAAAAACTAAATTGGGAGCTTTTCAATACCAGGAAATATAAAACTTAAAAGTGCATGTACAACTATTTAAATACCGTGCACTCTGCCTTATAGGCTGTTTAGGACCGCCTTTAGTGGTGACGTATATGTATTAAAAAAGGAGGTTTAGGCCTAGCAAAAGGTTTATTATGCCAGGTTGAATTGGAAGTTTAAAACTGCACACAGACTTAAGTGGCAGGCCTGAGCCATGTTTTAAAGGGCTGCTTAAGTGGATGGCACAATAGGTACTACAGACCCAATGGTAGCATTTAATTTACAGGCCCTCTTTACTAGGGACACATAAGTAAATTAAATGTGCCAATTAGGTGTAGGCCAATGTTATCATGTTTTAAGGAGTGAGCACAAGCACTTTTGCACTTTGCTAACAGTGGTAAAGTGAACAGAGACATAAAACCAACTAAAATGGGTTCTGAAAATATGACAGGTGAAGGCAAGAGGTTTTTGTGTGAACTTGCAGACAGGGCCAAGTTCAAAAGGCATGCATTAAAAGGCTTCTATGTCACTACTGGTTGAGAAAAAGTTACCTATTTCCTGTTGCTGTTTCCATGTATGTTTATTAAAGGGGGTGAGTCTAACTATCATGCTCTTTTATACAAGTGATCTGTTTATTATGTTGTTACATACATATGCTCCAGTTGTTAGATTGTTGCATTAGTATTGTCTTGAGGCAAAGCTGTTGTAAAGGCATACGTGAAGTGGGTACTTTGCTGATAATGTGTGATCATATGGCCAAAATGTTGTAGAAAGGTCACCTGGCGATAGCACATGTGTAAAGGTTTATTTCCGTGATTTATTCATTCTAAATATTTGGGGGTATTTATTATAGATATTTAAAGGACTTCATGCAAGGCAGGCCTAGTGCTTATGTTGTTGTTGGCTTAAGCTTTAGTGGTTAAATCAAGTTAAATATTTGTACATGTGGTTATTTTGTTTTTGAGATAATCCTATAGATGTTACATTTTTGTGGACGTGTGGCTTAGTGGGTATAGGCCTGATTATGATGGCACAAGGCCCACCAACAACAGCCTGTCAGTGGCGGGCCCTCTGCCATCGTACTGCGCACCATATTATGCTGGCAGGGGAAGTGTTGGGGAAGCGAGGTGGTCCTTTTCCGTCCACCTGTCAGGGCACTCACATTGCCCAGCATTGCGGCGGTGTGTGCCAGGCACCGCCATTGAGATTATGATATCCCTTTCCCTAGGTCGTTTCGCGGTGGTCAACCCGCTACGAAAAGGCAGGCAGAAATGGATTTGGGGGCCAGTAGCAGGCCCCTTCATCACTGAGCCTGGGACTAGGGCACTGGGGGACACCTATGGTGCCCCGACATATCCCTGCACCATGTGGCAGGCACTGAATGGTGCCTACCAAGTACTGCAGGGATATGCAAGCACCTTTTTTTTGCATCGTGCGGGGCCTGGTGACCGCATCACCGCCACAATGCAAAGTATAGATGATGCGACTGCAGTGCTGGTGGTCGCATCATAATTCGGATTGTGGAAGGCCACCTCATAGGCGGCTGATGTCAAATCTGATAAGATGGTGGAAGGACTGAAGTCTGTCCGCCATTGTAATGAGCCCCTAAGTTCTTACAGAGGTGTGATCTAGAGAGTCGGTTGTTATAGACTGTGTACTCAGGTTGGCTTTGGGCATGATGGAGCTGGACCAAGGCCCACGGTGTTTAGAATCCGAGGGCCACACACTGAGAGACTGTTAGAAGGTGGTTCTGACACTCTGGCCCGCCCGGATTTTTTGCTTTTTGAGTTCCTATTTGTTGAGGTTTTACTGTGGGAGAGCCTCCTAAATTGGGACTCACCCACAGTGAACTCATGATGAAAGAGACTACATGTGGATTTTACTGGTGTCCCCCTAGCTTGACTAGGCCGCTGCGCAGCAGCGGGAGTAAGGGGCACCGGGCTAGTTACATGCAGACACATGTGTACATGCGTGTGCACACGGGTACGGGCTGCGCAGGGGAGATTTTTGGCATGCCTAGCCCAGGAGATGCTACAAAGTGAATGGTGTGGCAGGACTTATGAAGAATTGGGTGATGACATGGAATAGGCTTTATATACTGGGAAGAAACACGCCAGGGAAAGTCAGTGTGTTTTACTGTGTTTTTCACTTCATTATTCCCCTACGGGGATGTGGAGCCCATGGGCTAGATTAACTTTCCTGAGGCTTACAGATTATAGACAGGCACTTAAGTTCACTGTAACGGGCGTGAGAAGAAATATTCTGCAGAGTCCAAAGTCATATTTGTACTGCTTTTGGGTCATCCAGAAATGTCATATTTCTCTGGGTAAGCCATAACCAGGGCCTGATCTCAGCATGCTGGATTGATAACCTTTCTTCCAAGAGCTACGGGCTCCTCTCCAAGGAAAGAGAAAATGGGTAGAGCTACAGGCTCATCCATCACCAGCTGTCACTGGGTGACAGACACCAGGCTACACAAGGTAGAAGGCAGCTCTGGGGGAAGGGGCTCTCACAGACCATGTGGCAGGAGACCCTGGACGACCCCATTTTGAACAAACCCAGAGGCCTGGGCAAGAAGGAGGGAGCAGGGGAATGAAGTGATGTGTCACTGTTTGATAGGACAAACAGAGACGTCCTGCCAGTCCCCTCCCCAAAACTTTAAAAAGTGTTTGCACAGGAAGAAAAGCTCTCTCTGGGGTGTGGTCTGCTGAAGCAAAAGGTTCTGGTACCTGGTGCAATGGATAGTTGGAAGGAGGAACACCCTGACTGCCCCCGGATCCTGAACAGCACCAGGAGAAGAGACCAGGATCAGTGCGCAGAAGCATGGGACACTGTGCAGGAAGAAAAGATGCCCAGGAGGAAAGCCAGGCAAAAGGCTGGCGCAGGGAGCGAGTGAATACATCTACTGGGTGAATTCCCCCTCTCAGGGACCGAGAGGGCAAAAGAGAGTGCTCCCAGTGGCTGGGGAGCGCCACCAGAAGCCAGAAAAGGCAGAGATCTCCAAAATCGGACCCCTAAGGGCTGAGATATGCCCCTCAGAAAGTAGGCGACCATTGACTGACGGCAAAGTGCGTGGGGCTCCGCCGCCAATCCAGAAAATGCCCCCAGGGTGGGTCACGTCCCGGGGGCTGCCCCAAAGGGAAGAAAAGTTAGGGAGCGCTGTCGCGCTTCCCGTGAAAACAGCCCTTGCGTGGTGCCAATCAATCAATCAATCAAAGCATTTATATAGCGCACTACTCATCCAGAGGGTCTCAAGGCGCTCAGGAGCCCATCTATGGCACTTGCCGAAACTGGAAGCAGGGTAGGGAGAGGGGCCAGGGATCCCAACTCCGGGCCCCCCCCCAAAGCCGGGGAGCCCCGTCACGTTCAGGCCCCAGCGAAGAGGTCTTTAGGGGCCCGGGACCCCATTGCTGTTGCGTTCCCTGTGAAGATTTCCCCACGGGGTGCCAGGACCCCACCCTGGCCCCCGGTGAAGATGGGCAAGACGGGGAGCGCAGGCGCGCTCCCTGCAATGGAGGAAGAGGGGCCTGGGACCCCATACCCAGGCCCCAAAGAAGCTCAAGATGGGGAGTTCTGTCGCGCACCCCATGAAGAGGAGTAGGGGCCCGGACATCATCTCAGGGCCCTGAAGATAGAAGGAGGCGGGGGAGTGCCATCGCACTCCCCTGAGGTCCGCCTGGACCAGCAGGAACCTCTGTGCCTACCCAAGTGGGCAGACCAGAAGACGAGTGCCCAGTCCCGCAGCAGCACGTAACGGTGCTGGCCGGGCGGGGAGCAGGCGGGGCAGCTGGGGGTGGGTTCACCGGGCTGCCCTCCACCGTTAAGGGATGCGGGGTTCCTGAGTGGGACCAGGACCCCGAAGGATGAAGGAAGTGCAGTGCGAGGGGCCTGGGTGGGACCAGGCCCCAAAAAATGGAAAGAGCGGCCAGGGGAGGGCTCCCCGAGCCGAACACTCACCTGGGGCTCCGGGTGGGACTGGGCCCCCACTGCAGAAGGACCGAGGCACGAATCGCCAGCCAGAAGGGCAGCTCGGCTCTGCCTGGTGCTCTAACATGCAACAGTTCCCAGAATGCCTTGCAGGCCCGGACCGGCCTGCAAAGGGAAAACCACTGTTTATCTGCATGTGGTGGCCCCAGGAGGATGGGGTCACGACGAGTTGTGTGCAAGGGTGCAGGGGGAGTTGCAGTAGCATAGCAGGCTCCCCCAGCACAAGGAAAAAAAGTCCCTCCCTGAGTCTCATGGGGACACGAAAAAAATAACCCCTCAGGGACTCAGCCTGCATTTCAACACTTTCTGGGCTGGAACTTTTGTTCTATAGCTGGGGTTTATGGAGAAGTGCTTCGAGGAGTGAAGGGTTGAGTTGGGGATGTCTGCAGAAGGGCATTCCCTGGAGGTGAAGAGGTATAATTGCACCAGAAATGCTTTTACTAACGTTTATTTTTTAGAGGGACATGTGTAATGGGAAGTACCTTTGTAAGGTATTGTCAGAAGCAAAGTGGGGTTATGTTGCCAGACCTTCCTGCTAGAGTGTCTGGCGGTATATGCGTAATATGGTGATTTCAACTATGATGCAATTAGGAGCTGTAATTGCAATGCATTCTAATGATCCACAAATGTGATGAGTACTGTCATTCTAAAGTGATGCTTATACTTGTATTCTTGCTACTGCACTTAGGTGAAGAACCCAGACTGTTAGCCCTTAAGATGTAGAGGTGTATACTTCATGGTCAGTAGGACATGCTCAGTCAGGGTAACCTATTTTTAAATGCTTGTTGAGATAATGGGGTGGGTCGCCACTGGGATTGTGATAGTGCTTAGGGCCCTCTCTCCAGGTTATGTTCAACTAACTGCATTGGGGGAAAGATGATGTGCATACATGGAAGTGGTGGTACTAGATCCCACCCCTTCTGCGGGAGGGATGGAGATGTTATGCAATGTCATAAAGTAATTCCAACAGCTTTTGTATATTTGTAAATTGGTGCATAGTATTGAGTAGTGTGTGTGTTTAATAAATATACTCTTACTTTTATAAAGCAAAGTAGCGACAGGACAATCAATTACTGAGTATTATTTCTGCACCCCTGCAAATGGCGAGTACTAGCCCACACCACCTCCCTTGAGTAAGCCTCAGACTGCTCTGAAACGCTACCCTCTGAGAGTCAGGCACTGCACTTGGGTGCTTGGTTCCCAGTGAAGGACAAATATAGTCATGTTATTTGTGCAGGCCTCACAGATACTGCCTATTTTTCCAACAGCGACCTAATGAACTGCGCCAATAATTGTATGTGTTACAGGTCTCCAGCGCATGTTGACTTTTTCCTGGGTTGCAATAAAGCTTGTTCCTGACTTCTTCCAATTCCTTTCCTCCCTTTCATCAAACTCCTTCACCTGACATATAAACTCCAATTTGGCACAGATGTGCATGGTCACACCTAGTCAAAAAATTAGCTTGGGCCCCAAAATAAATACAGCCCCATTAGAGAACCAGAGAGTTTAAAAAGAGGCCCACATTGGAAAATCAAGCCAGTTTTGAATTTGTTCAGACATGCTGAATGGGTATTTTGCAAGGTATGGGAGACTACATGCATTTCTATTTGCTGCTGGTAATGCTTGTGATAACATCAGCGAAATCAGCAGTAAAAAAAAACTGGCTCACCTGGCCATAAATCAGGCCCACAAACTGCTAAAAAAAATTGCCTACACTCTGATCTGTCAAACCGCCCGTGTGGTATGGATGATGCACGTGAGGGGGCGAGGGGTAAATGTGTGTTCTCACGTTGGTTAAAGCTCTGAGCTCATCAACCAGGACCTGGCCTGTGGATACAAAAGAGCCAGGGCAGTGAGGAGGACCAGGAAGGATACTATCTGAGCAAAGGCCCGAGTTTCATTGTTGTGGAGGTGTGATCTACTGGTTTTGTTCTTACAGACGTGTGACGCAGTAGTAAAATTGTTGTAGCCTGCATACTGTTGAACTTGTTGTAGAGGTGTGCTGTTGTGTCCAACAAGTGGAAAAAGAAGACGATGAACCTACTAGAGTTTCAAACAACGACCCAAAGAGCACGATTTAGTGAAATCATATTGTTCTCTTGAACTTCATCCCCCTGTTTCGCCAACATTAAGAGCTTTTAGAAATTGTCTGAATGAATGTCAACGATTTAGCACTGAGCAGAACATACTTGACAGTTCCATTATAAATAAACCCGTTAATCAGTGCAGCTTGTCCTCATCATGCCAGCCACCAATGGCACACACGCCATTCAGCTGGCATCGCGGCGGTGGGCATGCCTCCATTGCTATTAGCCAGGCATGTCCGCGAGCACAGCTCTGCTCTGCCTCGCGCGCTCGCCGGCCGCCATGGAGGTTGTGGGCCCAGGCCAGGCTCTGAGTCGCGCTCGCGCAGCCTCTGCTTGTGATGTCAACATTGGTGTGTGTGTGTTTTCTCTGCTTCCGCAGTAATGAGCTGATTTATTTTTCACTTGGCTCAGATTGGCCTCGTCTGATGCTTGCGAGCCTTAGGCGGCCAACCTCGTGTGTCTCTCTGAGATAATGTGCACGTCGTGTCAAGTGGGATTTTGACGAGAGGGAGTCACTCCAGTGTTCGGCCATGATCTGTCCTCAGGGTCTAAAGGGGCCATAATGAAAAAACAGAAAGCTGGAAATGCCAGACCGGTGTTGTCGAGAGAGTTGGGGTTCAGCGGAGAGAAGGCGCTGCTATCTAGGCGCCCTTTGCAGCGTGGGGTGTGATTCTGACACCTCTTAAATGCCACTTATGCTGTATAAACATTCCTGACACAACCTTGGTACCACTCTCCCTTGAAACTGCACTTACAAAGCTATGGTGCATCCAGGGATGGCTTTAGGGCTGTGGCTCGTTGCGACGATCGTTTCTTGGCGCAAACCACCAATGACCGCCTTCTCCACATATTCCCTCACTACCACCATCCGACAGAGCCCTCATCTCTCCATAGCCCCTCTCTCACAAGCATGGTATTTGTTTTATGGTGCCACTCATACCATTGTAAGGGTTCAGGTAACTTTACATCACACACATTATACAGATACAATGAATTATACATATGTAAATCAGTGTGTAGGGAATGTCACATAAAGGATGGGGATTACAAGGTGTAGAAGTCACATGCCATCCATACTACTAGGCAGGGTTTGGTCTGGAGAAGCAAAAACTCTAGAGTTAAAATGTAGCATGGTGGTTGGGGTTGGCTTTACAAGTAAGAATGTATTTCAATCCCAACTAACACTTTTAGCAATGGTAGTATAATGACTGGGGAAAAACAGAAGGTTCCAACCCTATGCCTTACAGTTTGCATGCAACTCTTTGACGATGGTTCATAGGTAACTGTGCTGCATTATGATTGTACCTCATGAACGGCAAGTAACAAAAATAACTCTGTGACAAAAGCAGTAACCCACTGAGACATTCACAAAATTTACAGTTCTGTGATTTGCATGGTACACTTTCTTTGCAGCAGGCATATTAACCATCCGTGTTACTTAATGATGAGTCAGAACTGCCACTAGACAAAATTCGATCTCTCTCCAGCTGGTACATGAGTTATCTTCACATTTTTATTGTTGCCTGAAAACTGTTAGACGCACAAGGAACTCTGCAGTGGGTGTTTCTAAACGCATACGTTATTTCCAAACAGAGCACTGCCTTAGTAGAGCATCAGGTGTAGCTACACCGGTCGCACCGCCCCAGAGCCAGCCCTGGGTGCATCTCTCTAATTGCAAATAGTAGTGCTGTCCTTTCTACAGTCAGGATACAACTATTCCTAGTGTGGCACAGGAATACTTTCCCCTTTCCGCCCAGGTCACCCCTCCCCCCCTTTACCACAACTGTGCTTCTGTCATTCCTAACTGACCTACCTCCAAACTTACCCCAAATAGACCTTTCTATGTTAATTTCTTTTTTTTTTTTTTTTTTTCTTTTTTTTTGTCCTCATTTGCCTTACCCCCTACTTAGGAAATGCCAACCACCTTGCGTGTCCCCGACCAAGAGAGGGAACCAAGAAAATGATACCCATCTCTGGAACTGGACTCCGAGATATTTTACTGGTGGCAGAGAAGTCCCAAGAAGAAGGGGAATTTAAATTCTTACGCTGACTCCATCTAGGTATGTCTCAACCTGCAGGACCAAAAAACCGTATCGGGGCCAGACCCGGTCCAAGGAGTGTTGTTGGCATAATCATAGGACCCGGGGAAAAAAAAAAAAAAAAAAAATCCCCGGAACACTATCTCCACTGTATCAACAGATCCCAAAAGGCCAGATTACGGTTATTGCAAGCTCTAGCCATGTCCACCTTTGATGTTTCATATAAAGACATGAGCCAGTCCGAATATATTGGAGCAGATTTTTCCACCAACCGTATGCAAATCTGCCTCCTAGCCAACAGAATAGCATAAAACAGAAAAGATCTTGCTTCGCCAGAAATACTGTCCTCGATTCCAAAGATGATTAGTGGCAATGAAATTACTAATGATGTGTTCATAATGGAATTTAAGGTAGACAGCACTTCCTCCCAGAACTGACCGATGATGGGGCATTCCAAGAACATGTGAATATCTGAAGCTCCTGGTAAATTGCATTTATTACACTTCTTGTCTGGGAGAAATTTGGAAAGTCTCAGCGGTGTTATATAAGCCCGGTGTGCTGTGAACAGATGGTTACGCCTCAGCCATGATGGCTTCACCACTTTATAGAGGAGCGCAAAAGATCTTAACCATATCTCCTCACATTGTAAGCCCATTGTCTCTCCCCACAATTCATCTGGAAGGGTGAAATCCCCATCGGTTTCCTCCAGAAGCTGCCAATACCAGAAGGCCACCTCCTTACCACCCCTAGGTCTTTCTAGTAGCAGCTGCTCCAGGGAGCTTGATTTCCCAAATAATACATCTTTGCACCGCTGGGCTCTCCCCCAGCTTTCCAGCTGGATGAATTTAAATCTAGAGAATGCTGGACCTATACGCTCATGTAATACATCCCAAGGAAGTATCAATCCGTCCACCAATAACTCTCCCCATCTAGTAATTCCAGCTTCCTCTAGTGAGGAAGATAAGCTATCCCTAAGACACTCCGGTAAACCCAGGGAGTCCCATATGGGAGCGAAATTAGAGTAGTAAGACAGCCCCAATCTTCTTCTAATGGCTAGCCAGCCCCTAGCCCAAGACTGTATGATTTTCAGTCTTATTTTCTTAAAATATTTCTGACTCCCAAATTTAAATAGAAATCCGTCAGCTGGTAGATTTGCTCCGGTTAACATGGCTTTATACATTGACACCTCCAGAAGACTCGATGGTGTTTTTAGTAACATCCTGGAGTAGGACAACTGAAAGGCCCAAGCGTAATACACTAAATCCGGTAGGGTGAGGCCCCCCTTCTCCCTTCTCCTCCTCAACTTCTTCCACGCAATTCTAGTTGACTTATAATTCCAAATAAAGGAGTTAAGCTCTCGCTGACATCTGTCCAACATCTTCACATCAAACCCCAAAGGAATGGCACCAAATATAAATATAAACTTGGGAAGGATAGACATTTTTATTAAGTTGACCCTACCCATTATAGAAAGTGGCAAGTGAGTCCAAGATTTCAATAGGCCCTTACATTCCCTGGAGACTCGATCTAAGTTAGTTTGGGCAATGGTCCCAATGTCTTGGGTGATTCGGATCCCGAGATAGCGCATAGAAGTAGTGATATTTATGCCTAACCGAGGGTCCGGAATATTCCAGACTATAACCTCGGTCTTACTTGAATTGATATTATAGCCCGAGATCATTCCGAACTCTACAGCCTTCTGAATCACGGCAGGGAAGGACAACACCGGATCCGAGGTAAAGATTAAGATATCATCGGCATATAATGCCGTCCGCCTCTCCCACTCCTTAAACTTGAATGATGGTATATTTTCGTCTGCTCGCAAAGCCTGGGCAAACGGCTCAATGTACAAATTAAAAAGGAGGGGAGAAAGCGGACAACCTTGCCTCGTACCTCTAGTGATCTTAAAGGGTTCTGTCAATATCTCATTAATCAGCAGCCTAGCCGAAGGGGCTCGATAGAGTAAGGCAATAGTTCTGCGAAAGCCCTCCCCAAAGTTAAACCTTTTTAACACATCGTTTAGGTAGGGCCAATTGACCCTATCAAAGGCCTTAGCTGCGTCGAGGGTTAAGGTGGCCAGTGGAAGGGAAAAAGCAGAGGCAATATCTATAGCCCCTACCAAATCATGTGTAAGATCTGAAAGATGGCGCCCCTTAATAAAGCCTTTCTGGTCGTGATGAATAATGGTGCCCATTACCTTACCCATTCTTGCTGAAAGTATTGCGGCAAAAATCTTATAGTCGCTATTCAGCAAAGATATTGGTCTATAGGACCCACACTCTGATACGTCCTTCCCAGGTTTGGGTATAAGAACAATTGTGGCCTCACCCCAAGATTTTGGTGGTGGCTTTCCTTCCCTTAAGATACCATTAAAAAGGGTTGTCATTACTTGGACGATGTTCTCCCCCAAAACTTTATAGATCTCCCCAGGGAGACCGTCTGGACCAGATGCTTTCCCTTTTTTTACCTGTCTTATTGCTTCCTTTACCTCTACCTCTGTTATTGCAATCTCTAAACTATTGCTCTGTGTTGTTGATAAGGTTGGGAGCAATATTCCATTCAGCCACGTGTTTCGTGCCATCTGATCATCAGGCAATTCTTCCCTATAGATATTCTCAAAGAATTCATAAAAGGCTTTACCTATCTCATGACTAGCTGTCCTTGGTACCGCCTCCCCTTCCACCTTGATTTCTCTGATATATTTCTGAGCTTGGTCTGATTTAATTTTCCACGCCAGTACTCTACCCGCGGCCTCTCCAAACTCAAAATGGGAAATCTTACTTGCATTCCATCTTTTATTAACCCTCTCTTGTAGTATATTTTCTAGTTGGTGCTTTAGCTCAGCCAATTTTAACTGCTCCTCAGGAGAACCTAGACACTGACCTAGATTGAATTCTATGCCCTTCATTTCCTGTTCCAAACTATTTATCATATCTTTGTATTTTTTACTCCGATATGAGGACCTATTTGTGATGCAGCCTCTCAAAAACGCCTTGAAGGCCTCCCAAACCACCTCTGGAGAGGAGGACTCCATATTAATTTCAAAGAAAGCAGTTGTCTCTGCGGCCAGGAATTTCACTTCACCTTCTTCAAGTAGGAGTGTCCGGTCAAAAGACCAAGAGGGATGTTGCCTCCTACTGTCGGATCTAATTGAAAAAACAAGAGCTGAGTGGTCTGACAGGTGAGATGGGAGATAATCAATCGCTATTAAAGCGTCTTTCAAATTATATGCGAGAGCGAGTTGAGAGTTTGGAGAATTATTCCCGGAGAAACAACCTGCGACTCTTAAAGATCCCGGAAGGAAAAGAGGGCACAAATCTTAAAAGCTTTGTGATCAAGATCCTAAAAGATTCTCTTAACTTGGAGGAGTCAGCTGAGATGCTTGACAATGACATCCAGCGAGTCCACCGTGACCCATTCCGCCTAAAGCCAGGGAGAGATAAACCTAGAAAGGTTCTGATTAACTTCCTAACGTTCTCACTTAAAGATAAGATCTTGAACCTCGCACTGAAAGCTAGATCATTACAGGGCCCGGACTTCTCTTTTGAGGTGCGATCAGACCTATCTAAGACCACGCTTGACAGGCAATGGGAGTTGGGGCAGCGCATGGAAAAATTTAGAGCTGTAGGCGCCACTGTCCAGATGAGGTTCCCAGCATTTTTGCGTATTATGTACAACAATAAAATGCATAATGTTCGTTCACCATCGGAAGCAGATGAGCTATTAGAATCTATTAGAGACCATGCCCAGGCTCAGGCTCAGAATAAAGGATAGTGGGTTATTTGGGTCTGATATAGGTTAACTGACATTACGAGTTATGTCTGGTCTATACTAGTTCTGTTAAAGTCTATATAGCCCTGAATCACAATAAGTAAAAATCATGGTAGGAAGGGAAATGAATGGAAAAAAAAAAAAAAAAAGAATTCAAAAAAAAAAAAAGGGGGAAGGGAAATAGCAAAGGGGGGGTGAGTAGGAATAAGTTATAATAAATAATAAATGCATAAAAAATAAATACATAACTACACCTGCTATTAGTAATGATATAAAAATAAATTCCTTCTCTATTTTTCTCCTAACCTATCTTGTGACAAGAGTGAGTGTAGGGGAAACACAAGTTAAATTAAAATCTAATAAGGTTTGTGTGTATACGAGTGTGTATACGAGCGTGACCCACTCGCTGCATTCCCTTCACCTTGTAAGAGTCCTCTGACATCACAAATATAAGTTTCCTCGCAATAACCATATTGGTTCTGAGTTTGTCTACAGACTACACCAATAGGGTGAGGTTGGAGAGTCGTTGTGGGTGTAAATCTGGCCATCCACCAGGTCAGAGTAAGTAGGGGAGGGTTTTCCTGGGGAGGGTGGGTGCAGGGGGGAGGGGGAATAAAGCAAAAAATCCTCATAAGTCTGCCTACTATTTTGCGGAATGGTTATTTCTGACATCTGTCCAACATCAAAAATGGCAAATATTAAGGTTCCCGCAAGAGCTATTGGGAAAGGTTGATACGAGGGGGGTAGCGGTGGTAACATGACAGCTCTCCACTATTTGTCCTGGAATGTCAACGGCTTACGAGGGAGAAGTAGGAGGGAGCGTATAATGCAGTACCTGAGGGACTCCCCGGCGCAAATCATTGCAATTCAAGAGTCACACCTTCTTAAATCAGAGGCAGTAGAGATACTCAAAAAACAGAAATGGGTCGATAAATTCAGCTCTACTGACCACAATGCTAATATTAGGGGGGTTATATTTATTTTTAAAAGAGCTGCGAAAGCCCAAATCTTGGAGTGTATAGAGGACCATACAGGGAGATGGCTGATATTGAGAGTTCAGTTGGTGGGTCAACGGTACACCTTGGTGGGCTATTATGGCCTAAATTCGGATGATCCATCGCATTTGGACGCCGTCAGAAATCATTTGCTACTTTTTCAGGATCCGGTGATTTGGATGGGCGATTTTAATATTGTGCTGAATCCTAAATTAGATAAATCAGCAAATTCGCGGGCCTGTAGCTCACCAAAGTCTAGGCAAACTCTATTAGCTATTATGGTTCAGCTAGGCCTGGCGGACCCTTGGCGGGAAAGAGCAGGCAGTAAATTGGGGGTTTCATATCGGAATAGTCGTTTCAAGCACTCATCCAGAATTGACTATGCTCTGTTTACTTATAATTTGAAAGACGCTTTAATAGCGATTGATTATCTCCCATCTCACCTTTCTATGTTAATTTCACATAATTCATACCACTATCTTTTTGGCATATCTTCATCTATATTGCAACAGAGGTCTGGGATCAAAAGTGATGGCAATGTACTCATTGCAAGTAACTTCACACCTTGCTTTCTACAATCAGAGTACCAAGTAGACCTTAGTACTGCAACTGAGTCATTTCCATCTATATTGTGGCCGTGGTATTAGCATCAACAGTGGTAGCCATGTTATCAGAACTGGTTCGGGGGGCACAGGGCACTAAAGGGTCACTGAGTACCTAGTACATCACTTTAATCTTGAATGTCAAGGTGCCTGGTCAAGTAATCTGAGGGTTACAGGGAGGTGGTGTGGAGATACGGACTCAGAATTCTATTTGAATTACAATTCTCCAGCACCTTCAATGGGAAGGTGCTGCAGTACTAGAGGTTGGACATGTGTGGTGCTGGAATTACTACTGTACTTTTTTAGTAGTAACTTATATTCAGATCTCGTGACTACGCAAAAAGTAGTAAACTTACTTAAAAGTGTAAAATATTAAAAAGTGTAAGTTACGTTTGATAATCAGGCCCTCGGAAGTCACTAACACATAATATAGCTCTTAAATCAATTGTGGAGTTGGTGCTTTCTCTTAGACAAAAAGTACTTTACTCAGCATAAAAATGGGGGGCAATGATACAGGAATACTATACTATGGGAAAATAGACAAGTAATTCTCACAATGAACAAGTGATTCAGCTTCGACCTAAGACATTGCTACTGAGCTCTTGAGTCTATAGTGCCTGGTATTGCATCTGCAGTTCTCTGAATATTAATACTACGGTCAGTCCGTGAGTCTCCAGTGTCCACTTTTGCACCTGCAGTGCTCTGAACATTGATTCTGAGGTCAGTCAGATGGCACCCGGTGGCAGAGGGCTGTCGCTAGCGTCGCGTGTGCACTGCAGCATTCCTTAAAGCTACTCCTGGCATTTTAATTGTGTTGCTTACATTTTTAAAATTGTATTCTTAACCTGCTGCTACTTGCTACTCTTTCCTGCCTTGCCCCTGGCCCCGGTCCGACACTGCTGTGTGCCGATTGATCGGAGGGCTTCCGGAGTTGTCATGCTTCACTTTCGGGCAGTGTTAGGTCGGCGCTCTAGCTACTCGGCGCTCAGACCTACTTAATCAGGGGCTCATGCGCACGCGCAGCGGACGCGACTGGCACCCGGTGGCAGATGGCTGTTGCTAGCGTCGCGTGTGCACTGCAGCATTCCTCCAAGCTACTCCTGGCATTTTAATTGTGCTGCTTACATTTTTAAAATTGTATTCTTTACCTGCTGCTACTTGCTACTCTTTCCTGCGTTGCCCCTGGCCCCGGTCTGACACGGCTGTGTGCCGATTGATTGGAGGGCTTCCGGGGTTGTCACTCTTCACTTCCGGGCAGGGTTAGGTTGGCCCTCTAGCTACTCGGCGCTCAGACCTACTTAATCAGGGGCTCATGCGCATGTGCGCAGCGAGCGTGCTGCCGCCGCGCCAAAGGCAAGCCCGTCTGCGCACATCCGTGGCCGGGCGGGGCCAGGGTCCCTACACTATGCCCCCCTCCTGAGTTATACCTCTAAGGACCTTCTTGCTCTTTGGGGCAATTGGCCCCCTTCTGATCCTGCACTTCTACAAATTAAAAACTGCAGCATTGCTAACCACAGCCCTGTGACCCCCTCATCTTTCTCGGACCTGATGAGTCATTCACTTTCCCCCTCCACGGTGGATGCATTTTCTCAGCCTCACCCTGTACAGCCCACCCCACCGAGCATTTCCGCCTACCTTCTCAGCACCCGATCGGCTGTAAAGCACCAGGTCGAGCTCTTCTCTTTTGTAGGCTCTGTCAAGCCGGATATATTGCTCCTTCCCGAAACCTGGTATGCCTCCGACTCTATGCCAGACATTCTAGCAGCAATTCCTGACCCTTACTACATACTGCGCTACGACCGCCCTGAGGGGAAGGCCGGTGGCGGTGTGGCTGCCATTATACATTCTAAGTTCCAGTTCCAGACCCTGTCTTTCCCCCATCGCAGATGTTGACTACCTAGTCATC
The DNA here is from genome assembly GCF_964263255.1 of Lissotriton vulgaris. Taxonomy (NCBI): domain Eukaryota; kingdom Metazoa; phylum Chordata; class Amphibia; order Caudata; family Salamandridae; genus Lissotriton; species Lissotriton vulgaris. Next base: position 1,656,257,342 of record NC_141687.1, read on the forward strand.
CGCTCCACCTCTACTACTGTCCCTCTAACATGTGTTCTTTTTTACCGCCCCCCCGCAGTCCATGCCTCTTTTTTGCCAGGCAGTCCAAGATTTGTTGGCCACTTTGGTGATCAACAATTCTTGTGTTCTGATAGTGGGTGATTTCAACTTCTGGCCCTCTGACCCCCGTGAAGATTCTCTCTCGAAAGAATTCACGGAACTGCTTGGCAATCTTAATTTTTCTCAGCATGTACATTTTCCGACTCACATCCGAGGACACACCTTGGACCAGATTTGGTCTGCTAACCTACACATTCCTACCCCAGTTATTAGCCTATACCCCTGGTCGGACCACTTCTTCATTTCATTCCTTCTAGACTTAGGACTGAGTAACAAACCTTTGCTTCCCTCCAACACTTGGGCCCACAACTGGGGACGAGTGGACATTCCTTCGCTCTGCACTTCCCTCTCGGCTTCCCCCCCGGACCCGACTAATCGGTCCCCCAACCTTCAAGCCGTAGCAATCAATGACTGGCTGTCTGTAGCTTGCGACCAGTTGGCTCCCCTCAAACGCCTTCCGCGCTCCGCCTCCATAATTCTAATAGATGGTTCACCACCGACCTCAAAGCTAAAAAACTTGCTCTCAGACAGGCTGAGCGGCAATTGAGGCTGAAGTATTGTTCAATCCGAAAACTATCCTATCTCTCCCTGTTGCACGACTATAAAAAAGCTATTTTGCAAGCCAAAGCGGACTATTTTACCACCAAGGTCCTCCTCGCCGCCAATAAACCTAAGGACATTTATCTATTGTCCACATCCTATCTACCTCAGATAGAGTCACCCTCAAACCGGCTCCCTCCCAAATCCTCTGCGACTCCCTAAACGATTACTTTATTGATAAAATTGTGGCAATTAAATCTAATATTCCTCCTCCCCTTCCTAGCTTTTCCTATCCAGAGCCCCGTCTAATTTTCACTTCTTGGAGCAATTCCCCCTGATTGCTCTTGAAACTTTTTCCTCCCTACTCACCAAGGTCAAAACTGGTTCTCCTTCCGACAGTTGCCCTGCTCATATACTCAGAGAGGTCTTTTTAGCTTGCCCTGAACCCCCGCTGACCCTCCTCAATGACTCTCTCACACAGGGGACGGTCCCTAAATTCTTCAAGTCGGCAACAATTGTTCCCATCTTAAAAAAGGTTGGAGCAGATCCCTCTTCTCTTTCTAATTTCCGCCCCCTCTCCTTACTCCCTTTTTTGGGAAAGATCTTGGAGACCCACGTCACCACCTGCCTTAGTTCCTTTATTGAGGAAACCCTTTACTTAGATCCTCACCAGGCGGGCTTTCATCCAGCTCATTCTACAGAGTCTGTTGTTCTCTCTGTACTGGATGAGCTTATAGGTGGTGCTGACATCAATTCCCCTCAGGCCCTGGTTCTCCTGGATCTGTCCGCTGCCTTTAACACAGTCGACCATACCATCTTGCTCGATCGTGTCAGGGGCCCGGGCATTCGGGGAACCGCCTTGGCATGGGTCACCTCATTCCTAGAAAACCGCCACCAGGCGGTCCAGTTGGCTGGTTTCTCTGCTCCCTCCCGTTCGGTCTCCTGTGGTGTCCCCCAGGGATCGTCTCTTTCTCCTTTACTCTTTAATCTTTATATCTTTCCTCTCATTTCTGCTCTTCAGACATTGGACGTCACGGTGTTTAATTACACCGATGACCAACTAATTTTCAATCTCTCCTTCTCTCCTGCTTCTGCTCTTAACTTTCAATATTTAATGCTCTTTATCAGGGACTGGATGAATTCCAATCATCTTAAATTGAACCCCGATAAGACCGAGCTAGTACTCACGGGTGGCATCTCCAGCCCCTGGTCCCCTACATTCTGGCCCACCTCTCTGGACCCCCTTCCCTCTATCTCTGTTAAAACTCTTGGGATAAGAGTCAGCGCTGACCTTTCTATGCACTCTCAAATAAGTGCTGTGGTATCATCCTGTTTCCTCAAGCTCCGCGTCATACGCAAGATCTCTCGCTTTTTCTCCATTGCAGCTCTGAAAATCATCCTACTTGCTATGATTGTTTCGCGCCTGGACTACGGCAATGCGCTATGTGCCGGGGCTCCCGCGTATGAGCTGCGACGTCTCAAACTGATTCAGAATCAATCCGCCCGACTAATTTTTAAACTGCCCAAACATCATCATGTCACTCCTCTCCTAAAATCCCTACACTGGCTACCTCTATCTGAACGCTCTTTTTTTCAAAATGGCCTGTTTGATCTTTCAGGCTTTAGCAGGCAGCGGGCCAGCATTTCTAGCTTTAAAAATCACAGCCTATGTTCCTAACAGGAACCTGAAGTCCTCCTCCAAGCTCCTCTTGTGTGTTCCCCGATTTAGGAAGAAAAAACATGGTGGCATGAGGTTCTCTACCCTGGTACAGGTCTTTTGGAACGCTCTTCCCTTGAGTATTAGAACAGCTGCCTCCTACTCGATCTTTCGCAGGGCTCTCAAGACCCAGCTCTTTTCACACGCTTTTTCTCAATAGGCGGCCTCCCTCCCTGCTCTTTCCGGTCTGTCCGTCCTCAGCGCCAAGAAACCGCTTGGTATACGAGCGCTTTATAAATGTTTTAACTTCAACTTCAACTTCAATCCATGAGTCTCCGGTGCTCACTATTCCACCTGCAGTGCTCTGAACATTGATACTGAGGTCAGTCAAGGATTCCCCGACGCCCACTATTGCATGTGCAGTGCTCTGACCATTGATTTCGAGGTCAGTCCATGAATTGTGGTGCCAACTATTCCACCTGCAGTGCTCCGAACATTGATACCGAAGTCAGTCCATGAGTCTCCGGTGCCCACTATTGCACGTGCAGTGCTCTGACCATGGATTCTGATGTCAGTCCATGAGTCTTTGGTGGCCACTATTCCACCTGCAGTGCTGTGAACATCGATACAGAGGTCACTCCATGAGTCTCTGATGCCCATTATTCCATCTGCTGTGCTCTGACCATTGATTCTGAGGTCAGTTCATGCGTCTCCAACGCCCACTATTGCACGTGCAGTGCTCTGACCATGGATTCTGATGTCAGTCCATCATTTTTGGTGCCCACTATTCCACCTGCAGTGCTCTGAACATTGAAACCGAGGTCAGTCCATGAGTCTCTGGGGCCCACTATTGCACGTGCAGTGCTCTGACCATGGATTCTGATGTCAGTCCATGAATTTTGGTGCCCACTATTCCACCTGCAGTGCACTGAACATTGATACTGAGGTCAGTCCATGAGTCTCCGGTGCCCACTATTCCACCTGCAGTGCTCTGACCATGGATTCTGATGTCAGTCCATGAGTCTTTGGTGGCCACTATTCCACCTGCAGTGCTCTGAACATTGATACCGAGGTCAGTCCATGATTCTACGGTGCCCACTATTCCACCTGAAGTGCTCTGAACATTGATACCGAGGTCAGTCCATAAGTCTCCGGTGCCCACTATTGCACGTGCAGTGCTCTGACCATGGATTCTGATGTCAGTCCATGAGTCTTTGGTGGCCACTATTCCACCTGCAGTGCTGTGAACATCGATACAGAGGTCACTCCATGAGTCTCTGATGCCCATTATTCCATCTGCTGTGCTCTGACCATTGATTCTGAGGTCAGTTCATGCGTCTCCAACGCCCACTATTGCACGTGCAGTGCTCTGACCATGGATTCTGATGTCAGTCCATCATTTTTGGTGCCCACTATTCCACCTGCAGTGCTCTGAACATTGAAACCGAGGTCAGTCCATGAGTCTCTGGGGCCCACTATTGCACGTGCAGTGCTCTGACCATGGATTCTGATGTCAGTCCATGAATTTTGGTGCCCACTATTCCACCTGCAGTGCTCTGAACATTGATACCGAGGTTAGTCCATGAGTCTCCGGGGCCCACTATTGCACGTGCAGTGCTCTGACCATGGATTCTGATGTCAGTGCATGAATTTTGGTGCCCACTATTCCACCTGCAGTGCTCTGAACATTGATACCAAGGTCAGTCCATGAGTCTCCGGTGCCCACTATTCCACCTGCAGTGCTCTGAACATTGATACCGAGGTCAGTCCATGAGTCTCCGGTGCCCACTATTCCACCTGCAGTGCTCTGACCATGGATTCTGATGTCAGTCTATGAGTCTTTGGTGGCCACTATTCCACCTGCAGTGCCCTGATCATTGATTCTGAGGTCAGTACATGAGTCTCCGGTGCCCTCTATTGCACGTGCAGTGCTACGACCATGGATTCAGATGTCAGTCCATGAGTCTTCGGTGGCCACTATTCCACATGCAGTGCCCTGACCATTGATTCTCAGGTCAGTCCATGAGTCTCCGAAGCCCACTATTGCACGTACAGTGCTCTAAGATGGATTCTGATGTCAGTCCATGAGTCTTTGATGGCCACTATTCCACCTGCAGTGCTCTGAACATTGATACTGAGGTCAGTCCACAACTTTCTAGTATCCACTATTCTACCTGTAGCACTCTGATGGCAAAAAGTGGAACTGTATAGTAACAACAGAGGAGTGAATAGCACAGTGCTCAAATTATAATACTAAGCTACAAAAAACAATGTGTCAAAAAAACCGGATGTGTCAAAAAAACACACCTCACAGGAATAGCAAACACCTACCCCAGTTGGGTGTGACTACAACTGGGCACCTGTATCCCACATTGTAACACAGGACAGGGATCTCCCTTTTGTAGAAGGACCCTCACTCACCACTAGCTGGTGACATGCTTCATCATGGGGTCCCCGCTGGGGTGGTCTAGTACCCCCCCCAGCGTGCTACAACGCCTGTTTACAGCGGAGCAGGATGTGGTGAATGCAACAGTGCCCAAATCAAAATGTAGTGATAATATGTGCAGATTAAAAAATACTAGGTTGTAGTCTTTATACCTATTTTAATAATGACCAACCCGTATTTATTAAAAACAAGTGAGCGGACTGGTAGGTTCTGTATTAGGAAACCAGTGTCCTTAGTAGTTATAGAAAAATTGTGGTCAACATGTTTCTGCTGTTTGACTGCGATTTGCTCAGCATTCGACAGGACCTAAAATTAGACCCCCAGTGGTATGCGCGCGCTAAGGCGCACCCTACTGTGAGGCTCAAAGTGTGAAAAACAATTAACAATTAACCATCACGGGCAGTCTCCGTGAAAAAGGTCAATACAAAATGTAAGACCAAGCCAAAAAACCATTAGCGAAGTATGATATCTCCCATAGGTGAAGACAGCACGGGTAATCTTCACGCGGTAAATGTTGCCTTACTCGCGGCTCCCCGCTCGAAACCTATATTCCAGGCTGCCGTCTCACCCGGAAGTCATCCAGTGGTACTGCAACAATCGCCACTCCCCACCTCCTCCCAGATGCGTCTGGAGATTGCAGAGCTGTCAAAGTGAGGCCAGGAAGTAGATGCAGCTCTTCCCACACTGCCTCTAAGAGCAATGTAAGGATCACAGAGGGACTACCCAGGAGAAGGATGCTGCAGATGTCAGGGAAACACAGCCTGCTCTGGCTATTCTACTGACTCTCCCAGCCTGAGAACAGGACCAAGATTGCCTTCAGGCCCAGTCTGAGGTATCAAGAGACACACCCCATAATGAGCAGGGTGTAGGGGCTCATAAGTAATCTTTTTATTACATTGTTCTATTTATGTGGTCCAGTTTTCAGAATGTTGCAATAGTGTTGTCTTGGAGCAAAGGCATAACTCAAGTGGTAATTTGCTGTAAATGTACTATCAAGTAGCCAAGATGCCGTAGAAAGGGAACCTGGTGATAAAACATGTATAAGATGTGATTTGGGGATTTCTTCATTTGAGATATTTGATCCAGTATTAAGATGTTGTTGCGACGTGCTCGTTTAGGTAAGTCATTCTAGAAGTAATGTTTATGGTTGGTATGTAGTTGGTGTATGATTTAGTATTGAAATTGTGGTAGAAGTGAGGTCAGGTTTAGTAGATAGATCATGGGAGAGGTGAGGACATGCGGTCATTTTGTCATTGAGATATCTCTATAGAGATTACCTTGTTGTAGAGGCAGGCTTATTGGTTAAGTTCTTGCGGAGGGGTGATCTTGTGGATCAATGCTCCCCCTGGGCAACACAGTATCAATGTTATTTGTGGTATCTTGGTAAGTCCTCTTCTCTGTCCAATACGTCCATCAAGCAGTGTCCACTGGACTTGCCTCTGGGCAGTCTCTACCGACCTGTGATAAAATGCTGGTTCTGACATGATGATTGTAATCATTTGTGTATTATGAGAATCCTTGGCTCTGGTGCTCATCCCTAGCTTAATTGTGGATGTTCTGGTGCTGATGGGCATCCTTTTCATGTGATGATGGTACACAGGCAGGAATTGCAGAATCTGGATTGTGTGGAACCAGTATCAATCAATCAATCAATCAATCATATCATTTGTAAAGCGCACTACTCACCCGTGAGGGTCTCAAGGCGCTGGTGTGGGGAATGCTGCTACTGCTCGAAAAACCAGGTCTTGAGGAGTTTTTTGAAGGCCAGCAGGTCTTGGGTCTGCTGTAGGTGGATGGGGAGGGTGTTCCAGGTCTTGGCGGCGAGGTGGGAGAACGATATGCCACTTGAGTTGTTCTTCGGAAGTGAGGGACTGTAGCGAGGGCGAGGTCGGCGGAGCTGAGCTGGCGGTGGGGGTGTAGAAGCTGAGTCGTCTGTTGAGGTACGTTGATTCGGTGTTGTGGAGTGCCTAGTGTGCGTGGGTGAGGAGCTTGAAGGTTATCCTCTTGTTGACCGGGAGCCAGCGCAGGTCTCTCAGGTGGGGTGTGATGTGGCTGAGGCGATGGATGTCGAGGATCAGGCGTGCAGAGGCGTTCTGGATGCGTTGGAGCCGTCTCAGGAGTTTGGCCAAGGCTCCTGCGTAGAGGGCATTTCCATAGTCCAACCTGCTGCTGACAAGGGCCTGGGTGACTGTTCTTCTTGTTTCAGTGGGGATCCATTTGTAGATCCTACGGAGCATGCGGAGGGTGTTGAATCAGGAGGCGGAGACTGCGTTGACCTGTTTAGTCATGGAGAGGGTGGAGTCGAGGATGACCCCTAGGTTGCGTGCATGGTCGGTGGGTGTTGGAGCGGTTCCCAGTGCGGTCGGCCACCAGGAGTCGTCCCATGCCAAAGGGTTGGATCTGAGGATGAGGACCTCCGTCTTGTCCGAGTTCAGTTTCAGTCGGCTGTTCCGTATACGTAAGTATCTGATGAATATTGCAAATTCTTGTTTGAAGACTGTCAGAAATGAGATTTCTGGTTGGCTAAGGTTTGCTCCAAAGCCAGGCAGAAACCACCACTCTAGTCAGGATAAGGGAGTTACACTCCTAAAATAACCCCTGCTCACCCCCTTGGTAGCTTGGCACGAGCAGTCAGGCTTATCTCAGAGTCAGTGTGTAAAGCATTTGCACAAAACCAACAGTAATACAGTGTAAGCACTACAAAAGGACACCACACCAGTTTAGAAAAAGATCCAATATTTTTATATACTTAAACAAGGAGAAATACAATAAAAATCCACAGTACAGTACTTTAAAAATAGTTGAGTTGCAAAGTGCCTTTAAATTGCCAAGTTATGTTGAAAACACAGTTCGTATGAGTCGGTAGCTCGGTCTGAGCCTACCGTGATGCTGAAAACAACAGAGTCTAGCAATTCCGACTGACCGCGTCGGTACGGGCCAGTAACAGCGGGACAGGTTCGTTCACAGTACCTTTCTTAGTGTGGCTCACACGGAGGTGCGAGTTGGTCTTGGCATCTGTCGCGGTTTCGGTGCGAGCAGCGGCTCGGTGACGATCATCCAGACGGCGTCGGTGAGACCAAGGCTTACGGTGTAGGGCGAGATGGTGCTCAATGCGATGCTGACAGGTCGCAGTGCAGGAGACAGAGACAGTCGTGGCATCTGTCGTGGTTACGGTGCAAAGTGGAAGCGGTGCATAGTGCGGTGCCCCTCTCAATGCGGTGTGAGCAGCTGCTCAGTGACGATCGTCCAGAAGGTGTTGGTGAGACCAAGGCGTGCGGTGTAGGGCAAGGCGGTGCTGGATGCGGTGCTTGCAAGTTGCAATGCAAGCGACAGCGCCGGTTGGCGGGAATTGGTGCTGGCCGAGCCGGACAGCTGTGCGTGACAAGGCGGTCACAGATGTCGAGCCAGCGGCGACTGTGTCGGTGATACCAGGTCAGAGAAGTGAAGCGAGGCGATGCGGAATGCAGTGTCTCTCGATGTGGTGTGAGCAGGGGCTCGGTGACGATTGTGCAGACGCCATCAGTGAGACCAAGGCGTGCGGTGCAGAGCAAGACGGTGCGGCCTGTTGTGCCTTCAGGACACAAGGCCAGCGGCGGAGTCAGATGACAGAGTCGGTCGCGGTTCCCTCTTCTCTGTGGCAACTGAAACAGCGATTCCAGAAGCGGTACTCAGACGTTGGTGAAGTCTTTGCAGTCCCTGAGACTTCTTAACAGGAGGTCAGCCCAGTTTCCGGCCCTTGTAGATACTCAGCACAAGTAGAGAACGTTCAGTCCTTTCACTTCCAAAGGCAGAAGCAGCAGCTGCAGACCAACCCAACAAATCAACAACACAGCAAAGGGGCAGTACTCCACCTGGCAGCTCTTCCAGCTCTTCTTCTTGGCAGGTTCCTTGGTTCCAGCTAGATCTAAAGTCTTGGGGTCTGGGCCCCAATATTTATATCAGCAATTCCTTTGTCCTCTGAGGGTAGATGGGCCTGGACCTAGTTCAAACCAGTTTGGGGTGCCTTCTGCCAGCATTGTGGAAGGCGAGCCCAGCCCTATTCAGACCCAGGTGCTACTCCTCCCACCCATCTATGTGCAGATGTGCCTATTCAGCCCTGCTGACTCATCCTGTCTGCCCCAACCCCTGTCACCCACAAACCAGACAACTAATACACAAGCTAGCAGAGGCAGGCTGGATGGTTAGGTCAGAAAATACAAACTTTCTAAAAGTGGTATTTTCAAACACAGAATGTGAAAACCAACTTCACTAAAAGATGTATTTTATCATTCTGAGTTCAGGCATACTAAACTCGAATTTCTACCATGTTCCCTGAGTCAGTTAGGATTATAGGATTTAATGATCAAACTGCCCATTCTGGCCTATGGAGAGCAGGTAGCCTTGCAATAGTGAAAAAGGAAGTAGGTTGTAATTCACTATCAGGAGATTCATCTCTAGTGCCTGGTATTGCATCTGCAGTGCTCTGAATATTAATACTACGGTCAGTCCGTGAGTCTCCAGTGTCCACTTTTGCACCTGCAGTGCTCTGACCATGGATTCTGATGTCAGTCCATGAGTCTTTGGTGGCCACTATTTGACCTGCAGTGCTCTGAACATTGATACCGAAGTCAGTCCATGAGTCTCCAATGCCCACTATTGCACGTGCAGTTCTACGACCATGGATTCTGATGTCAGTCCATGAGTCTTTGGTGGCCACGATTCCACCTGCAGTGCCCTGACCATTGATTCTGAGGTCAGTCTATACGTCTCCAACGCCCACTATTGCACGTGCAGTGCTCTCACCATGGATTCTGATGTCAGTCCATGAGTATTTGGTGGCCACTATTCCACCTGCAGTGCTCTGAACATTGATACTGAGGTCAGGCACAAAACTCGATTTTGGGGTGCACTTTACTATAATGAGGATAGTGAAATATGCAATTTCTCTACCCCCAGGGCATATAAAACATATTTCATAAGGTCCCTCCTCATAATTACATGACCCCACCACCCCTGGGACACCTGGGGAAGTCCCGGGGGTGCCTAAATGCAAAAATATTGTGGTTAATCACTTTTTACGTGCCCCTACCACCAAAGTCGAGTTTGGGCACAATTTGCATTTAAAAGCAGTGCTGCAACACAATGCTACTTTTAAATTGACCTCAAGCTCTCAGCAGTACACACATGCAAGTGCAGAGAGGGCTGCTGGCCTCTGAACCACTTTCCCTATTATATATTTGGGACTTATAGGTAGAATTAATCCTCCTGCCCTATTAGCTATTAGGGACTGATAGGGTAAGTCATGCCAATTGTACGAGTTTATCCTAATAAGTAGTGTACCCTCATGTATTTGTTTGTTTTCACTGTGTGATCAACATAGCAGTGGGTGTTTTTAGCACTGGCTTTGGTTCTGTCCTGGGCAGAGCCATGGGCACTCTCAGAATCAGAAAACCAGCATCCAGAGGTCTCAAATGAGTCAAAAAGTGGCAAACGGGTCCAAATTTCCAACAGAAATTATTCATGCAAGTTTCAAGTTTATTGCATAAATTGATTTAGACCTCAATAGAGATAAAAAAAAACACTGTATTCAAGATGATCATCATACAAAATTCATAAGAATTCAAGCTAACCCCAAATGATAAAACATAGAAGTTCATTTTTTAAAAAAAATATTGGAAGAAAATCCCCCCAAAAATTAAACACCAAAAAACATACCTGATCTTTTGGAGGGAGAGTAATACGTTGCATCAGTTCATAATGTGTAGTATTATCAAAGTGCTCAGCTAGTGGGAAGGAAAACATTTATTCTAAAATCTATTAGAGCAAGGCACATATGGGGTGCATGTAATAGATCTTGGGGCCCTTAATTACAAAAATTACAGATTGCAGAGTCTACATGGGACCCTCTCGATCTCGCAGTGAGAGAGTTAAGAGAGAGGCTGCCTATTCGAAGGAGTCAGAGCAAATGTTTCACAATATGAGAAATTTGGTAAGAGAGATAAGGCTGGGGTTCCCCAAAGCAAATATTCGCTGTAAAACTGCTACATATTTTCAAATTACTAACATATTCTAAATTAGAAGAGTAATTTAGCCCATCAACTTGAATTTGGGGAAAATGTCGGATCTGCCCTGGGGACCACAGCTTTAAAATTCCCTTATTACAACTAAAACTCTCCAGAGCGAAGGTTTCTAGAAAACTAAATTTTTTCTGCACTCAGGAGACTTACAGTTGATGTTGTTTCATTTCTTTGAGAGGACATTAGTTTTTAATTCATGACTCATGAGAAAGTATTTCACATCCTACCTTCATAAATCTTTTAAAGGCAGTGTTACAGCTGCTGTCTCATGCCTGAAGTCACTGATTAGTGTTATCTGTCACTATGAGACCTTGTAAAGGATCCATAGCCTGGTGATGGTGCAGCTGTACGAGTCTGATAGCTCTGCTGCCTGTGGCCGTAGACTGATGTTTTGTATTTTTTGCTTTCCTCATCCTGCCCTTTTCAAACAGGTGTTCAGTTATAACTTATGACTGAGAGTCGACTTGGAAAATGGAGGATGAGAAAATGAAAAAAGTGAAATATTGAAGTATGGAAAGATGCTATGAAAAAATGCTATGCCACGTAAAGCAGTATGCCCATATTGTTTTCAAATTCATTTAATATCAATCTTTTTTAGCCACCGTTTGGGTAAGTATGTACAAATGCCCAATGTCACTGTTCTATCAAACTTGTCTTGATAGTGGACTCTGAGAGCCGTTGTGTTGACTGACATAAGAACTTCTTCAGAACATATGATTTCTTAACAAATTTGCGTGAAATTTATGCTACAAAATATAGGGGCAGATATATGATGCCCTTGCACCTCTTTGCGCCGCAATTGCATCACTTTATTTGACGCAACGGCGGCGCAAACAAAGCGCCCTATTTACAACGTGACGCATCTAGGAGATGCTTCACGTCACGTTGTAAAGCCCTGTGCCATAAGGAGGCGTTCCTGCGCAGGGGGGGGGGGGGGGGGGGCGTTCCTGCACAGGAACGCCTCCTGAAAGTGGCTGAGTGAAATCTATGAGATTTCACTAAGTCACTTTCAGGCCAATGCTGCGTCAAAACCCTGCGCCTGCTTGAAGCAGGCATAGGTATTGATGCAGCATTGTGAAGATGGGGCAACCCCGAGCCTTGCTGTAGCTGCGTCGCGCTTGCGACGCAACTCCAGAAATGCGCCACCTTTCCGCCACAGATGGTCACGCATCTGTGCCGTTTTTGCACCATGGTGCGCCGCATTCTAAATGCGGCGCACCATGGGTGGCGGAGCTGTGGCGCACTGTGGCACACATTAACTGGCCCATCTCTGGGGATGCGCCAGTTAACGTAAATCTGCCCCATAGTATTTTACCTCAGTTTTCGAACATTTCAACCAAAATCCTCCTGCAGACAATCCAGGACTCCCTTCTGCAGGTGCCACGCCACTTTTAACGATCACTAGAGCCAGGGCTTTAAGTGGTAAAAAAAACTGGGGGTGCTCTAAAATGGGCGGGGCAAACCATGTAAAGGGGCGTGGTCTATCCAAGTAGGGGCGTGGTCTAAATCAAGATAACTAGCATTGTGTTAGGGCTGGGGCAGGATCACGCAGACTAGTTCCTCTCTCTGCATTTCAATTGTTGCTGGATTACCCTGCAACCTTGACGCTCAGTGTGAAGAGTCAGAGCAGGGTTCTGCTGGAGCAGGCTGCCTGTGGTCGTCTCTCTCTTAATCATCCCACCATGTGAAGGCTGGCACCACGACGACGTTGCACCTGCGCTGCAAGAAGGGAAATTCTGAGAGAAAATGGCTCTCTTTAAAGCCGCGTTCCTCCTACAATGCAGCTCACCTTGCATGCTAACTACCTTCGCTCCTCAGTAGTGAGCAAAATGAGAATGCGCTCATCGATGTGCATGCTCTCACTGCAGTCGAGGAAAAAGAAAAAAGAAAACGGACTACCTTTGGAGGACTGAAAATAGAGTCTGATAGAGACCCGTTTCGAGGCCCCCTGAAAATAACTGCCAGTGCTCAGACCCGGACAGACCCGACCCACTTAAAGCCCCGCACTAAACATACAACAAAAACCGTGCTCTGCCAACCAAAGCTGAGAGTGAGCAGTTACATTAAGCACCTTACATCAGCAATAACGTGTTTCACAAAGTACATGAAACAAATGCACTTTTAAAACTGACTGACTCTAGGGCCCAAACTAAGCCTAACATACAAATGAGATATGTCAAAGTAATGTAGCACACATTGGCTTTGTTTGAGTGCTGGGATGCGGGGGCCTTTTTTGTGTGTCCTTGGCAGGGCAAGTTTAATTTACTATCCAGTGCTTCAAACGGGCATGTGCTCTCCGGTACAGAGTGTCTGCACTTTTGTAACTTGAAGGGGAGAGAAGGAGTACCTGCACTTCTCAGCAGTGCTGCAATATTTTTTATTCTTAGAGTACCAGCACTTCGCAGCAAACAGCCGTTCTGTAGGTAGTAGGTACGTGAACTTTTCTATTTCCATGAAATCAAATGGAGTCCCCTAGCACAACAAAACTCCTGTCACCACTCCACTCTTGTCCCAACGGGCAGGTGCACATCTTTGCTTTTCCTCATTCGCTGTCAATCCTTTTCAAAATGGGGGTGAGGCTGTTCAGCATTGGCTTACCCCATCTCTGCACGCGCTGTTAATAAAAGGGTCGCAGGTACAGGTGGAAGGGTGCAAAGTGACTAGATCCGAAATAATTGTGAAACTGTCCAAACCTAGGCAAAAATACACTTGGTGAAAGGAGCCACCCAAATGTACTTTTCATTTTCGTTGCAGCCTGTACCGAAGTGCGAAGCAGTTGCAGCAGTTTGGGGCAGAGGGAGGGGTGACTTTGGTTTTTCGGCTGGTGGTATGAATGCTATTTTTTGCCTGCACGTGGTTTTTCGAGTGTCTGCCCAAATTATGCTCATCACTTTATATCAAATAATACGGCGAAGGAAGCACACTCGTATGTTTGAATAACATTTGAGGGCATGTTGTTGTGCCTTTCTGATCCGAGACAAAAAAACACAGCCATTAAATGAAAATGCTGTCGTATTTGGACACACTGCCTTTGGGGTAGTTTTGTGATCAGTTATGGAGGTTGGAATGCAAGGTTAAGAAACGCTTCTTCACATGCACAAAATTAATTCCAAGGGCTTTTAGATGATCCCGTGCAAGTTACCACTCAGTTGCCGACCGCTCATCTTCCTGCAAGAGGGAGTTGCGACCAGGGCCGGACTGGAAACCAAACCCGGCCCTGGCAGAGTGCTCGGACGGCCCTCCCACCCCCCGGGGGGGGGGGGCCGCCAAGCTCTTTGACAGGGCCGGTTTTCGGCCAATTTTGTATAGGGCCTATTTTGCAGCTATGCTGCAAAAACGGCCCTGTAACAAAATCAGCCCCAAGGGGCCCAAAACTGGCCCTACCCGTGAGGCGCACCAGGAGATTGCCCGGTGCCCGCTACGGCCAGTCCGGGCCTGGTTGTGACCTGGTGGCGCTGCTACTCCTGGCTTCTGCTGCCGAGTAGTGGGGGCGGGGAGAGGGAGGTCGTGAGTCCGGGGACAGCGCGGCGGCTACTGTGAAAGTGAAAGCGCGGTAAAGGGCGCTGTTAAAAAGTAAGACATCAGTGCTTCGGTTTTGTTTGTGTGCATGGGCACATCGATGTGCATGCTCTCACTGCAGTCGAGGAAAAAAAAAAGAAAACGGACTACCTTTGGAGGCCTGAAAATAGAGCCCGATAGAGACCTGTTTCCAGGCCCTCTGAAAATAACTGCAGGTGCTCAGACCCGGACAGACCCTTTCCTCTTATAGCCCTAACTAGAGCTGTCTTTGAGTATTTCAGTGTCACCAAGTCGCCATATTAAGTTGAAGTATTTACAAATTTGTGGAGGTGAAATTAAATATGGTTATTGTGCACCAGCCCACAGGAACCTTGACTAGGATAGTCAAACTCTGTACTTTTAGTGCACCAAGATGAAACCCTTAGGCGTTACCGGACCTGGAGACTGGTGGTATACGTTTCACATGACGTCACGTCAACAAGTGCCCTACTTTAATCTGTGCTTAAGTTTAGCAAGCAGTTTGGTTTCCAGGCACTATATAACATACATTTATTGCTACCCATCGTGATGGTATTCAGAAGTCAAAATTAGGCTTTCTAGACTCAGTGACATTATCAGAGTGCGCTGTTTGACTGGCAGAAGTCATTTAATTCTAAATTAGAAGGAAATCTTCCATGCGCCACCCCCCAAAGAGCAAAAAAAGGACGTGGCAAGCTTCCAAATATGCCTGTTCAGTCCAGCGAAGTGCACACTTGGACAAAAGTTCCCCGGCCCAGCTGCTCTGAGACAAGAAAAACAAAGTCTCACGGTCTCCTTTTAATTAAAATCTTGCTTAATCAATCTGGAAAATGATGCGGCTCTGTTAATCACAGCTCGGTGTGTCTCGTGTTTGAAAGGACGTAGAGGCGGCCACTAATGAAACAGAAAAGGCTTCTCCCGGGTGAATATTGAGCATGTTTACACGTGAGCTAGCGGGCTAATATAGCACGCGCCACGAAGTCAATGGCCTCTTGGCGCTGGTCAGATGATATCTCAAGGAGGAGAACAGAGGAGCTAGAAGAGATGAATTGGAGGCTTTTGTTTCGTCGTACGTGACACGCTTAACCAGTCGTAGACTTTTAGTTCACTCCTGCGGGGTTCTGAGACTGACAAGGGGTAGTGGTTGGGCTGGCGCTGCTTGTCACTGTCCCCTGCAAGAGAGTACACTGTGGAAAACCCGTACCCTACTACTCCCTTCACATCCTTCCTTCATAGCCTTCCTCTGAGGAAATTATTCTTTCTGATTCTAATCCTCGACAACCTTCCTGCACAAAAACCATCACAAGAGGCTTTTTCCTCTTTCTATGAGTGCTGCAGAATGTTCAAGGAGTAAAATCATGAACCAGAAATGTAATGCATGTCTGTTCTCCCTACCATTCTCCATAGGGTGTGTAATGCAGCAGCACTGCACTAAGAATGAGACATGACAATAGGACCAGCAAACATAGGGCATGAAAGTATGGAGGAAATTGGGTAGGGACATGGTGGCTTGAGCACAATGGGTAACAGAGAAGCATAGATATAAGGGTTGCAGATAAATGGGGTACCACTAAGGGATACACAATACAGTTTTCTCTTTTTCAAATACTGATTTATGCGGTTCATGATTTTCAATATGGGCAGTGATAACTTTAACCCACCCCAAGTGTAGTTCTTGTAATTTCGGCCCTAATGACAATATTGTGTGGACTGCCACTCACAGGCCATCGGTGACATCCAGGGCATCGGTCCGACAGCCACATTTTGATGCAGCTGGTCGGACCACAGAGCTCAGGGGGAAATCCGGCGCCTCCAACAGGATCCAAGATCCTCTCGGGTTGGTTGGTCTAAATCCTAACCATACTGGGCACTGTCATATTGGGATTAGAATGCCCCTTTCTGACTGTCTTTTCATGGTGGTCTCAACGGCATGAAAAGGCAGATGGAAGCAGACTTTGGGGCCCCCCAACAGGGCTCGTCCCCTGTGTGCCATTGCAGAGTGGCTCTGGGGGCACAGGTAGTGTCATCTCGCACATCCATGCCCCACGTGCAAGGCACCATATAGTGCCTAGCACACAGGGCATGGATGCTCAAAAAGGGCCTTTTTCTACTGCTGCCTATGCTGCTCAGTGGTGGGTCCTCTGGTAAGGGGTAGAAGCGTCGACCCACTAACAAGAAATTATTATCGTTTTATTTTTCTTTGTGGGACTCCAGCCAGGTCAGACGGGGCAGGGTTGGGCTCACCACCATTAGAGGGTGCAAGAGTGGTTTGCACTCCCTCCCTAAGTGCACATGATGGCTTGGCCGGCCCTTTAGGGCCGGCCAAACAGTCATGCACACTTGGCATGTTGTCCACTGGGCTGTATTGCACTGCCCAGTCGAGAACATGCCCAGCCTCCCAGGTACTGCCTGAGCGGCCAAACAGGCCACTCAGACCAATCACAACGCTGCTTCAGCAGAGTTGTGATTGGCTGGGAGAGTCCGAGAGCCTGGGTGCTTCTGGTGGCAGAGAGCGAGGACAGAGGAAAGACCCCCACCTCACCACCCCCGCACAGAGGCCCTTTTCCTGGACCACAGCACAAGCCCAAGTAGAAAAAAGCACTTTCTGACCCCCAAACTGATAGTGTGGTCATAATAGAGCGGGTTGGACCGACGACTCATTGTCAGACAGTCACCTGCTCGACGAGATGGCGGTCGGCGGTCAGACCGACCGACATCGTAAGTAGGGCCTTAGTCTGAGAGACTCATTACTCAGGAGGGAAGCCCCACTTAAATGAAGGGCCACATAAAAATTGTTGGTGCTTGAGCCTTATTACTCTGGGCAATCAACTTTTCTTGCCCACCTCAGTTTGCCGAATGGAGGTTGGGAAGCTTAAAGTCACTTGGCTTTGGCCTGGAGATATGTATGATATGTCCTCAAGTGACAGGCTCAGATTAGAATCTCAGGATGCAAGAACAACTTCTTGGAGCCTTGTGAGTGAACCAGAGGCCCATGTAGCTGTGAGTGCTACAGCGTCAGACCAGTACTTTGATCTCGCTTGGAAAACTGAAAGCATCTAAGCTTGAGCAAAGGATTTGTAAAGAATTCAGAGCAGTACCTATGAGATGTCTGATGGTGTCTGCAAGATTAGACAATACTCTCCAATCAGATTGCTTCTTCACAGATATCTTGTCTGCCGCTTAATGTTGGAGCAAGTGCAGCGGTGGATGCAGGAGCCCAGCTTGCATCGAGATCTCCCTTCTCTTCATTGAGCTTCTTCTCATCTCCACTTTGAAAGACTCGACCATTCTTGTCTTCTGTGGCTCGCACGGAGCTGCCTCAGCCCTATAGATTCAGAAAAGGGGGTGATGATGAACAGAGTGTCTGAATTAAGCAGACCACTCTTACCCAGTCCAAAGATCAGGGCTTGATCCATCACGTTTTTTTAGCTCACTGCACCATCCCAGCTCAGAACTTGGCTATATGCAAATTAGTCTGACCCTGGCCCAGTGCATCATGGGAACAGGGCAGACCAAACTACCAAGCCAATTCTTTTCTGAATCATCAGCTCTATAGAGGCAAGAACTGAGCTCCAGAAGAGAAGCTTGTAAGGGACATTCCAGACTGTCATTTTCCGTGTCTAAATCAAACCACCTTGAGCCTACATCCATAAGCCTACCCTGGACTTCGAGCCCACCCTTCTTAAGCACTACCCTTTGTCTCACTCAAAGGTTAGCTAGGAGCCCTGCATTTGGACAAGCTTGGAGGTCCACTAAGAAGATCCTCCCAAATCCGCTAATGCATCAGGTTGTATATGCATTGAATGAGTGCTGTAACGGGAAATGATGGGGCCCCAAATCAAGCCAGTGAGGGGCCACTCAGGCACCCATGTCTTAAAGGTATTCATGGGCCTTGGGCTGAAAGGGGGCACAGGAATCAACCTAAAGGGTGCCCCCCTGCACCTCAGAAGCTGCAGTGTCTTGCTTTACCCCTGTGGATTGAAGGCCCACAAAACCCATCCAGCCTTTTCATCAAAAAACAAGCTATTCTGAAAGTGGCAATCACACCTTCCACTGTGCCTTTACTGTTGTATCTATGCATTTATCTCTCTAGCATTACATGTGTGCACATTCCTTGTGGAATGCGTGCTGTTCCCTGGCAACTTGTCTCTCATTAGGAAGGGGGGTTCTGGAATGGTAGAGAGAGAGCAGTTGACCGAGGGAGCAGGTGGCACACTATTAAGGGCCGTTGTACTTGGCTAATGAATATACATATTTCAGTTTAAGAAATTTTATTTGATTTTAAGATAACGCAATGCAAAGCCTTACATCAGTACATATACATATTTCAACATCTGAGACTCCTGTGCTTGCAAAACTTACACAGCAAGGTGTTCATCTCTTTTAGAGTTTTGTGAGCAGAGACTCTCCAAATCTGCTTTTCAAGTATTCTTGACCCAACAAAATTGCTTGAAAATGACATGGCAGAAAAGGAAGAAGAGACCTTTCTGTTCCCAGAATACAGCCATTGACAGTTTTACCTGATGGCATTAATAAACCAGCTTAAGTACTGAACTGCTTTATTAGCACATTTTATTGCAGTGAAGATATACAGAGACCAATATGTCTCACTTAATGGAGCTGTTCATCACAATGCTCGAAGGGAATTGACCGCTTCTCTCATCTTTTCCTGAATGTGGATCCAAATAAATCCTGTTAAACCTTCTAGATGTTCCTTACTCTCCAGCTTGTTGCCAAACAAAAGTTCCGAGCTTATGTATCCTCAATTGTTAAATATTTATCTCATGTGGTCGAACCAAGAGCTTAAGTATGGAAGGCAAAATGGCAGAAATTCTCAACGAAAATACAAAGCAAATCCAGTGGGCGAGAATGGTACTTACACTTGGTAAGCCACTATTGTGGGAATACCTCCAAAAGTATGTGGGATATTTGGTGGTTTCAATTCCATGCCATCCCAATGCCCACTGCCCACCTTCTTTTTTGCAATGAAGTTGTTTGAACACCTTACCTAAATCCTTCGACAAGTCCTCACCCTGGAGAAGCTTTATGTTGTGTATTGTAGCAAGACTGAAGTGCTCTAAGAGTAACTGCGCTCATGCCTAGCATCCTTTGGAGAAACAAAAAGGACTGCTCGATGTGCTACAGACTTACAACATGATTTGTCGAGTTGCCCTGACAGGTACAAGTGAAATCATAAGACTATGGGGCATAGGTAAAAGCCCCTATTGCCACAGGAATGTTATTTTTTACAACGTACCTGTGGCGATAGGGGCTTCCCGTTTTTACAAGGCATTGTAAATAAGGCCTCCTTTCACACTATGCTTAGCGGTAAAAGGGAGGGCAATAGGTGTTGCTGTGGCTGTTCCACCGCAACCCCCGTTGATTCTGACGGTGCCCCCTATTTACAAGGGTGGCGTAAATAGGAGGCAGAGCCAGAATTAAGACCAGAGAAAACCTGATCTTAGCCTGGTGAAACGAGGAGAAATGTTTAATTTCTCATAATTTTTTCTATTTTCGTGTGTGCTGTGTTTTGCAGCACACATGAAAACAGCAAAAGGCCAATGATTATTATGTACAGAAAGGTCCCCCTTCCTGCACATAAACAATCATTTTTTGAAAATGCAGTTTTGCAACTTCTATGTGTGCTGAATTAAGCAGCCACATAGAAGTTAGAAAACAAGCAATTAAAAAATGTGTATGTGCAGGAAGGGGGAAAAATATGGTGCAGCTCTGCGTTTCTGAAGTGGCGGAGTGAGGCGTTAAGCCAGGAAGGCTAACACCTCACTCCACTACTTCCCTTGTAAATATACACCTGTATTACGCATGTTCCCCCCTGTAGCAATACCAAGCAGTGGCATAACATTAGCCTCCGCAGCCCTGCGGTGGTCATGGGGTGCACCCCGAGCTCTAGGGGGCACTTCCGGCACTGTGCACGGGCAGCCAGCACCTGGCCTGAAAGCTCCTGACTAGCTCCAGCACCTGGGGGCCCTCCTTGTACTTTGCAGGGGGGGCCCTCATGTTTTTCTACACCACTAATACCAAGAGGATGTCCTAGTGTGTCTTTGGGGTTTTTGTTTACCAAATGGCATTCAGAGTCGAATTGCCCTATGCCTACAGTAGACCCAGAAATAGAGAAAGTATGGTTCTTTCATAGCTGCCAGACAATTTCATCAGCCCCTTTTCTCCAGGCTCGTACTCCTGATGAAATCATCTCTGTTAAAAATAATTTATACCCTGCTGCCATCTCCCTGTAGCAGAACAATGAGGAAGACAATTTAAATAAATATACGTAATTGTAGCTATCTAGCTTGGTAGCCACACACTTCTAGATACACCATACGGACATTAAATTGGTAAATTCATTATTTAATATAATGTACGCTTTATTTATGTGATGTGCTAATACAAACATCAGTATGTTTGACTGCATACTACACAGTAAGCTGCGTTGTTAAGCAATTTGTTACGCCTTCATAAATAAATCATCTTGTCTGCAATATAAACACACATTATAAATGTATTATTGTGACATCATCCTGACTAATTAATGCGCTGTACTTGGGGTGGGTGGATGAAATATTCCGTTTCACCGGCAGAATTGCTGGAAAATTGGCAATGCCACATTACTCTTGCAATGCAGAGTTCCAGACAAAATTGGTGCAATTTTTTGTTGCGGTACAAAAGAGGGTGGTGATGGACGGAGCATCTGAATCAATCAATTACTCACACCCAGTCAAAAGATCTGGGTTTAATCCATTGCCGTTATTTAGACCACTCTGCCACCCCAGTTCAGACATGGCTATATGCAAATCAGTATGACCCTGTGCCTTATGGGAACAGTCCAGCCCAAACTGCCAAGCCATGTCTTCTCTGGACCGGAAACAAGCTTCCGAGGACCGGTTTCTGGCATTCCAGCCGCCTTCAGCCCGGCTTGCTTGAATCCAGTGGCAAAGTGAGCAAGAGACTCACGTCTGAGCATACCCTGCCACACTTATGGCGGCCAAAAGCGGTACAAAAGGGGGTGGTGAGGGACGGAGCATCTGAATCAATCAAACACTCACACCCAGTCAAAAGATCTGGGTTTAATCCATCACCGTTATTTAGCCCACTCTGCCACCCCAGTTCAGACATGGCTATATGCAAATCAGTCTGACCCTGTGCCTTATTATGGGAACAGTCCAGCCCAAACTGCCAAGCCATGTCTTCTCTGGACCGGAAACAAGCTTCCGAGGACCGGTTTCTGGCATTCCAGCTGTCTTCAGCCCGGCTTGCTTGAATCCAGTGGCAAAGTGAGCAAGGGACTCACGTCTGAGCATACCCTGCCACACTTATGGCGGCCAAAAGCGGGTGGTGATGGACGGAGCATCTGAATCAATCAAACACTCACACCGAGTCAAAAGATCTGAGTTTAATCCATCACCGTTCTTTAGCCCACTCTGCCACCCCAGTTCAGACATGGCTATATGCAAATAAGTCTGACCCTGTGCCTCATGGGAACAGTCCAGCCCGAACTGCCAAGCCATGTCTTCTCTTGACCGGAAACAAGCTTCCGAGGACCGGTTTCTGGCATTCCAGCCGTCTTCAGCCCTGCTTGCTTGAAACCAGTGGCAAAGTGATCAAGGGACTCACAACTGAGCATACCCTGCCACACTTATGACGGCCAAAAGCGGTACAAAAGGGGGTGGTGATGGACAGAGCATCTAAATCAATCAAACACTCACACCCAGTCAAAAGATCTGGGTTTAATCCATCACCGTTCTTTAGCCCACTCTGCCACCCCAGTTCAGACATGCCTATATGCAAATCAGTCTGACCCTGTGCCTCATGGGAACAGTCCAGCCCAAACTGCCAAGCCATGTCTTCTCTGGACCGGAAACAAGCTTCAGAGGACCGGTTTCTGGCATTCCAGCCGTCTTCAGCCCGGCTTGCTTGAATCCAGTGGCAAAGTGAGCAAGGGACTCACGTCTGAGCATTCCCTGCCACACTTATGGCGGCCAAAAGCGGTACGAAAGGGGGTGGTGATGGACGGAGCATCTGAATCAATCAAACACTCACACCCAGTCAATATATCTGAGTTTAATCCATCACAGTTCTTTAGCCCACTCTGCCACCCCACTTCAGACATGGCTATATGCAGATCAGTCTGACCCTGTGCCTCATGGGAACAGTCCAGCCCGAACTGCCAAGCCATGTCTTCTCTGGACCGGAAACAAGCTTCCGAGGACCGGTTTCTGGCATTCCAGCCGTCTTCAGCCCGGCTTGCTTGAATCCAGTGGCAAAGTGAGCAAGAGACTCACGTCTGAGCATACCCTGCCACACTTATGGCGGCCAAAAGCGGTACAAAAGGGGGTGGTGATGGACGGAGCGTCTGAATCAATCAAACACTCACACCCAGTCAAAAGATCTGGGTTTAATCCATCACCGTTCTTTAGCCCACTCTGCCACCCCAGTTCAGACATGGCTATATGGAAATCAGTCTGACCCTGTGCCTCATGGGAACAGTCCAGCCCAGACTGCCAAGCCATGTCTCCTCTGGACCGGAATCAAGCTTCCGAGGACCGGTTTCTGGCATTCCAGCTGTCTGTGCGCAGCTCCAGGACGGTGAGTTGGCTAGCGCGAGCGAGATTTGGTGTCCTACAATATAATTTATGGTCACCAGATGAGTTTGCAGAGTTTTGCCAATTCTGCACTCCACTGGGAATGCGGAGGTCGGCAAAAACTCTGATTCGGCAGGGTGGTGGAGTTCGCCCCTGCTGCAGACCCCTACTGAGAAGGCCGCCACTAATTACGCAGTCTTACCCGGTCCTGGATCTGGCATTCTTCACCATGCCCGGGCTGTCCTCCTCCTGGTTGTCTCCTCGTCGGTGCTAAATCCATACGCTGTACGTCTTGTGAGGACTGCGTAAGCGCGAGCATGCAGAGTCCTCCCAAGTCGTACAGCGTAGGGGTTTTGCACTGATGAGGAGACAGGAGGAGGAGAACAGCCAAGGCATGGTGGAGAACGCCAGATCCAGGTTAGCCGTAAAGCAGGTGGCAGTCTGGGGATCAGGAACCCTCCAGGTCTGCAGCCTGCATGCATGCTTAGGGTGGAGCGGTGCGGAATTCCACAGAGTTTTTAGGTAACTCTTTGGAATTCCGCATAGTGGCACTCTGCCAACTCCACCCACCCTTAGTAAATACCTCTAGAGTCTTCATTAAGCAAACTAGGGACACTGTAGAAAAAATGACAAATCAATAAACAAATGTAAGTGGAGAGGAACCCTCTGAGGCCTCTTGGATAATCCAAGCAAGAGAGCAACATCGCCCCTTGGATCCCATAACACGAGGATGGTACTTAATGGATCTCCTTCTCCTTCAGTTGATACTTGTGTGGCACTGTAGCAAGCCTGCCTCTCTGTTCCACTCTATTCCCAGCATCAGAGTTTTTTGGTCCTTTTGAGGTTTGAAAACTAGTAATGACTAGTTGTCGGCGTAACTCGCATGATTTCTTGTAGCATGATTACACGAACTTACCACACAATTGCTGAAATCTATGCATAATTGCACTACATTTGTTTCCAGTTGCTTGCATTCAAAACACCGCCACTCACGTTCAGATTTGTAGTTTTCCCTGCAGCATCTACCTCCCCTTGAGGATCTGCTCTCATTCCTGGCAGTGGATGAAAGAGTCGTCATTACTCTGCTGACTTTGGGTCTAGTAACACTTTTTTATAACTTTAGGGCACAAAGAAGTCGCAGACTGGAGCACTTATTGGTAATGCCGATTATATGTAGGAGAGAGAAGTGGGAACAAAGGGTCGAATGGGGTCTCAGATGGTTGCAGGTAACAATGAACACAATAGATGCATTAGGAATGTACAGAAAGTCTGCATTTAGAGGTGTCAATACCAATCTTCGAAAGGCAGTATATGCAGAATACAGTGAACTCCACTAATCCCCACCCAACCCACATATGAAGGGGTGAGTGCATTCTGCTGTTTGTTATATCTATTTAGTAAAGCACAACAAATCAGACCCAAACGTGTATTTCGGCGTTCTGTAATAAAATGTTATTGCTCTTCAGCCAAGCACGGTGGGAAAAGCACAGCACCCTATTGACTGAAGTACTGGGAATTAGATTGGCAGAACACAGAACATCCAGAACTGCCAGCATTCATGCCAATCAATTTATTTATTTATTTATTTATTGACATTTGTAGAGCGCGGCGAATACCCGTGGGCGTCTCAGGCCATTTGCTGTTGCCTCCAGGGTGGGGGTGGGGCGTGCTGCTTTATGAGATAGAGTATTCTACTCCTCGGGTGAAGCGATGACCGTAGCTCAGGGAGGTGGAGCTGGCTTGTTTTATTCACCCTTGTATTTTGCAGCATGACACAGTGCAGGATCCTTACTTTGACCATGCAGGATGCTGGCAGGCAGAAACTGGAGACTTGGGCCTATCTTCATATCACCCCATAGCTAGACATGCAGTTGGGTTTGGTGCCTCAGCAGTCTCCATAATCAATGGGTGGATGTGGGCCTCGCTAGTTTCTGAGATTTGGGTGAAGGTGCTCACCACCTCCCAAGTCTTATTACTTCTAAACTCTCCATGGTGCTGAGAAGGTAGGCTGCAAGTACCTTTGGCCATTGGTAAAGTATCAGCCTCCAAACATAGAGGAGGATATTTACATCAAAATGTTAGAGCACGGTGTTACGCTAAAATTGATAACGCCGCGCTCTGACATTTTTAAAACCCAGGGATGACCCATATTTACAAAAATACTGCGCAGCTCTGTGTTTTCCTTAGCACTGTTGCTAAAAAAGCTGCCTAATGCCAGTGAAGGCAACCTTGTGCCATGTTGCAAGGGTGCCTATGCTGCTGGGGCGATTGTTTATGTGCAGGAAGGGACACCTTCCTGCACATAAACAATCCTGAAAGTCGATTTGCTCTTTTTATGTGTGCTGCAGAATGCAGAGCACACATGGAAAGAGAAAAAGATGAGGAGAAATTATTAGTTTCTTGGTATTGCCATTCTAAGACCACGGATCCCTTGGTCTTGGATTTTGTTGCTGCCCCAGCCTTGCACATATGGGGCAGTGTCACAAAGCAATGGGTGTAGCGGCAGAACACCAACTGCAACACCCATTGCACACCCCTTTCATGCTAACTGAAGGGTGAAAAGGAGCCTTATTTACAAGGTGGCGTTAAGCCAAGTTAAGAGGATTAACGCTGCTTTGTAAATAAGGAGAAAGGGATATCGCCACCACAAAGTCACTAAAAGTGATGATCTGGTGGCGATATTGCCTTGTAAATATTCCCCAGAGTATCTACTTGTCTCCAAGGCCTCTGAAATCCGGGGCTTGTGATTTAAAGGTTTTATTGATCTCTGCAAAGAAGGGAGTGGCTTATGAACACCATGCCCTCAGAGTTGTCTGGTGGGTGGGCATACCATTTCCGCTGCCTTCGACGGGCAAAGCAGAGATACTATGGACTTGAAATTTAAGATTCTAGTAGAGTAGATCCTTGCTCACTGAGTCTCATAGACCCAGTTTTGTAGGTCAAGTGGGTTGTGGGCGTCCTCGATCATGGTGCTGGTCTGTGGGCCCCCGTGTCCTCAGAGATGCAGGTCGGTGGGGCTGAAGCCTCCCTGGTCTCAGCGGTGACACGTGGGAGGAGGACTGTGGCCATTTCACGAAGGTGCTTCTCAAGTGATCTATAGCATTCATTGCAATTGCTACCCTGGGTGGACCTTTGACCCCGAGTCAGTTAACGAGAAGTGTATACAGACACATTAACGTTTATGTCCCGTCAAATCATTGCACACTATGTTTTTCTGCACTAAATGAAGCACTGAGCACTAATAGGTTCATTGATTAGCTGACCATCCATTATTTGGAGAAGGTTGATCGCCCTCTTGTTAGGCGGCCATCTTTCGCCTGGGGAGATGAGGCTCACGGAGCGGCATTAATGGCCTGACGAGAGCCTGTGCCTGAATTACAGCTAAAAGATCGTGGCTTCATCAGGAGACGGATGTTAGCCACACAATGAAAGTAGACATCATGCACATAAGGAGAGGAGAGCAAATGAAAAAGAGCGGCAATAATCTTATGACAGAGCCCAGAGGGAGGGATTGAGCACCAACCCAGGAGAGACAATAAAAAAGAAAATTAGATATAAAATAACAAATTGTGTTCCGTCCCGTGTTCCTTTCCTTCATTTTTATTTATCCTCGTCGTGCATTTTCCTTTCCATCCTTATTTCGTTCTTTAAATAATCCATCCCTTTCCCTTACGCTATCGAGTTCTCTTTTCGTCTTATCGTTTTCGTAATATCCTTAAAATAATCTAGCCCTCCCTTTCGTTGTCTTGATTTTCGTTTCTTCCTTTTGAACTTTCTTTCGATGTGTCCATGCAGCCTTCCTTTTGCACCTTTTCTCTTCCTTCTCAACTCTCTGTTTATTCAACCACCCTTTCTTCCGATTGCTTCCCTTTGTCCTGTTTTTTATTCCTTCTTTTCTTTTTAATGTTCTTTCTTTCCTATTCAGCATTTCCCTTCGCATGTCCTGCATTGATTTTCATTTTCTTGAAATGTTTCTTATTTTCCTTCATTCACTTTCTTTCCTCTTGCTTGACTGTACTTGTTCATACATTTATTATATATATATATACATCTTTCCATTTTCATTACTTCGGCTTACTTAATTTTCATTTTTTGCAATTGTTTTACTTTCTTCTTTCGTACCTCCCTTTACTTCTTCTTTCTTGTTTTTCGCTCTCCAGAGTTCAAACCCGACAGTCTGCTCTGGCTCTGCTTTGGTTCCCTATTCTTAGTCTTATGATCAGTTGTCAATCTTGAGGGCATATTTACAAGGGGTTATCTCAACCAGGGCGTCACTTTTTTGACGTGCTAGTGGCGGAAACCCCTTCCCTTTATTTAGAAGTCAGCTTTAAGCAACTAACATGGCTTAATGCTGCCTTGTAAGTAAGGCCCTTTTACATGCAGCACTTAGCATGAAAGGGGCGGACAATGGGTGTTGCAGTTGGACAGCACCAAAATTCAGACCAGGGTGCAGTGGGACCTGCCTTGGCACTAGGCAGCTAAATTTAGCACCAGCACTGGGGGAAACGCTGGTGTGCGCCACATTATTGTAAATACACCGCATCCCTGCATTTTTAGAATGTTGGAGCACAGCGTTACCAATTGTGCCGTAATACCGCGCTCCGCCATTCTGTTGTAAATATGCCCCTCAGTATTCCAGACACTCTTTTCTGCGTATCAGGTGATGTTCACTTTAAATATTCAAGTACCCGCATTCTTCACAACTTTGCACCCTTCCTCTTCGTCCCCATCTTTAACTTTGAATATGCCCACTCTTCCGGCAGCCAGATACATAGCTCAAAAGACATTTATTTTCCTTTACTTTTTTACAGTGCCCAAAAAGGGCTTCCTTGCCACAATTCACCTGTTTTTGTTTATATTTTTCTGCAGTCTGTCTACGCACACGTTCTGGTTCAAGATATTTATATCTTTTTCTTTCTTTACCCGCCTGGGCTCCGTTTTTAGCGTCAGCGGGTGTCAAGAAGCAGGGGTCCCTCAAATCCTCTCTGATGGAGTCATCCCTATATTCCTGGTTAGGGTGTAGATTGCTTCATTGATAAATAGGTCATACTCCATTTAAGAAGCAGGAGATTTACAGGTAAGTTACTAGTAAGATATCCTGTTGCTGATGACCCTGCATTCCAGCATACTTATAAGTTTTCTTCCTCCTTTGATCTAAGTTCACCTTTTAGGGATGAGATTTATATGTTTAGATTACTTACCAGTAATCCCATTACTCTTGTCCTCATCCAAATCATTACTTATGATGAATAACATAACATGTATTTGTAAAGCGCACGTACCACCCAAGGATATCAGGGCACTGAATAACAGATGTTTATTGTTACCCAACTCAATGGTACTCATATCAAAACACTAATACTTTTAACCAAACTGAACGTAAGAAGCCCCCAAAACTGCAACATTCAGTGACTTTAGTAGTGAGGCTTTATCAACATGTTGAAGTGAAGACTGAACTAAGCACATCTAAACCAGAGGAAGCTCCTTCATGCCTTGAAGATGGCACTGGCGAATGAGTGTATTAGAGGAAGCCGAAGTGGCTGCACGTCAAGTCTCAGCTAATGGAACACTGCGACACTCTCCTCAGGGTCCTGTAGGGGCGTCACATGCATCTGACACATAAGTGTGGGGTTAAGAGGCACCTAAAGGCACTTCGTTGGTTAAGTCTGAGATACGCAAATGAACACATCAATTCAGCTGCGAAATAGTAGCACTCATTAATGCTATGTGTTGTTAATAATATTAATACATATTTGTAAAGTGAAAGCATATCTCCCCTTAAGGTTTCAAGGTGCTAGGGGCTGTCAGGGAGAATAAGTGAGCTATTGCCCAGAGTCACATGGTGCTGAGCTGAGCTGCCGCTGGCAATCGAACCATGAGCCCTGCACTCCGAAGTCAGCTTCTCTGGCCGGTATGCCACACCTCTCCCTTTGTGTTGACTTCGGAGATTAGTTTAGTCAATCAGAACTCTTAGTATGAAGGGACAAAAAGCTGAGGGTTGACACCATTCGAGCATCCGAGGTAAGTACATGAAACAAACAGACAGGAGTCACATTTAGACGTCTGTATTGCATGAGATCAGAGACGGGTGATACCAGTCTGAGTGATCACAACCTGTTGTAAATTCCTCCCTAGAAGCTGCCATTTTGCTTTCTCTATGTGCTCTTGACTTCGGTTTGAGTCCTTCATTTCATAGAATTTAATACACAGCACCTAGCGCTCTATGCAAATGCTGTTAGCCACTGTTAAAGCCCTGAGAAGAAGACAATAATGCAATTGTATTAAGCACCGAGTGTGTTTCCTCGGCTGTATAACTATAAATCTTATACATTCGATTCGCTATAAAAGTGGGGATAGCAGAAGTGAGATAGCCGGCATATTGGCTACAATGCCAGCACAGGAAGGAGCATCACAAATCTTTCGAACCAATGAGAGGCCATTTCCTTTTTTTCTTGTAAGCACAAGCATGAAGCGTGTTAGTAAAATGCGATTAGAATGCGCAAATATCAACTCCTTAAACTTTTTTGGGTCTATTTTTTATTAGGTTTTCTGAAAAAACACAGCATAAATAACTTCCAGTTGTAAAAGGTCATGGGTAAGATATTTCATACCATTTAAATGAATATACAGACCTTTTATAAATGTAAATGTATTTGAGCTTATATAGCGCACAGCTACCCGCAGTGGGTTTCCCGGCGCTTGCTTAGGGAACCCGTCCTGGTATTCCCCTGTGAGATAACCCCGGCAGGGTATCCACAAGGTGAAAGCCAGGCATCCCACCGCAAGGGGCTGGTGTGGAGATTAAGCAAGCTATTGTCCAGAGTCGCAGAGTGTGAACCCGTGAGTCGAGAAGACACGGGAGCGAGAATTATCGAGTCCGTGGAATTTTTAGCCCAAGACCCGCCGAGGCGGGGAATTGAACCCTGGTCCAGGGCCGATCTCAGCTTCCAGGTCTGCCGCCTCTAACCCCTGAGCCACACTTCTCCACTTCTCCACTTCTTATAATAAACAGTTCATCAGTTTTAAACTCATATGATACATGAAATACATCCTAATCAATGAAATCCCCCAGACACTAACTACGGTAGTATGGAAAACAAATCATTTGCCTATGAGATGTGTAGTATATTTTCACATCTGAAGACATTTTTCTAATGTCACTTCCTGTTTCAAAGATTGAAGGCAGGTCACAAAATGGAGGACAGTTTGGTACGAAAAATGTGTACAAAATGTTACAAACGAGAGGGAAAGGAGTGCAACGCTTGTCAAGCTATGACTTGGATGTGTTTTCCAGGAGCTGCAGCACGGCCCTCTCTTCTACAAAGGCTGAAGGCGAGTGGGTGAGGCAGAAAGACGCTCGAGGGCACAGGGCACATCCCAGGCTGGTTTCTATGAGCCTCCTGTAAGAATTTGCGGCTGAAACTGTGAAGGAAGAGCTGGTTGCCCTGCGGTGCTCATATTCAAGATGGTGAAGGCCCTAAAAGAGTGGAGTCCAGTGGAAAATGTACTCTATCTCTTCGTCCAGGGTGGTTCACGCCAGTGGTAGGGAATGTGTGGGGAGACTCTGTGAAGGTCAGCACTGGAGATGAACTTGGACCACCCAGGCAGGTCTGATGAGCTGTGGCCCTGAAGAGCCTGAGGGAGATGACACGAGCAGGGCACACTCGCTTGGGGCTAAGATGTCCCCTGCAGCACCCATTGGATGATTGCCGAGCTTTCCTATTTGTGGTAGCTGGCACTCGCTAAGATATTGCCTTTATAGTCATGCCCCCAAAATACAGGGTCAGGCTGATTTGCATACAGCCATGTCTGAACTGGGGTGGCAGAGTGGGCTAAAGAACGGTGATGGATTAAACCCAGATCTTTTGACTGGGTGTGAGTGTTTGATTGATTCAGATGCTCCGTCCATCACCACTACCTTTTGTACCCCCCAAAATAGAGGGAAGCATGGAAAAGAGAATGGGGTCAATGGGGACTTTTTGCCCCTAGGCTGCACACCCAGTCCGAGCCAGAATATGGATCTAGAGGGGAGAACACTAGGGACATAGACCGATGAGCAACAACTCATGACTCTCATTTTAGCTGCATTTGCAGAGTAGGATCACAAGCACACACCAGAAGGTGATTCAGTAGATGTTGCACTGCTGGCTGTGGACAAGAGACCTGCAAAGACCGCCGGAACGCTACAAGGGGCTGCGGCACGTGCGTCCAGGTGGAATCTCGAACTTATGACCTGGAATCACTATAAAAGGAGATACTTGTTTTCAGGAACTGTGCTGTCCCCACAGTGCTCTGCATGGTGGTGACATTACGGTACCTGGCAGACAACATGTGAGCTGCAAATACTCAGCTGCTGGGTGTTCCTAGCAGCTCTGATTGAGATGGGTCCCTTGTGGGTTCCATGCAGAGATTCCTAAACTAGGAGATTCTGATGAGTGAGTACCCTTCCAGTGGGATGTCCATAAAGCATGTAGGCTTTCTACCCAGAGTTCAAAGGGGTCTTTGGTATCTAAAGGGACTGAGATTGTCAAGTTGAGCTTCACACTCAAGCAAGAGGTGAGCCTCCTCGAAGTTAACAAGAGGAGGAACACAGACTTTTCCATGGACAGTATTAATCTCCCCCCATTACAGTCAGGCTATGAAGCGCAAAGTCAACTTGTACAGATAAAGAAAGACTTGATTCAACTAAAAATTGAGCAGTCCTAGTGGAACAGAAGGCTTACAATAATGATTCCCTCCATGTCTTTACCAAGGGTGTAGCTGCCACAGCCTTTCTGGAAGCAAGACAGGGTGTTGAGGCAGGATTTTCAGGGTCTTGAGTTTGTTGAGTTACAATACTGTGATTTCGGCCCAGATTACAATGTTGGAACATCGTTGCGGAATGGCAATCGACCGACATCAGGTTGGCGGTTACTACAGCATCACTTGGATGTAACTGTGCACACAGTGCAGTCAAAAACATACATTTTTCAATGGGAGCTTGTGCGGCGGGCGGAAAATGCCTGCAGCATACAGAAAAATGGATCTTTCAAACATCCTTGCACTGTGTGGCAGGCACCTCATGGTGTCTGCCACACTGTGTAGGGATGTTTAAGGGGGCAGGGCCAAATGGAAAGGACCAGGGGGAAAGGGGCCCTGCTAGGGGTCCCCAAAGTCAGTTTCTGACAGCCAATCCATGTCCAATGGATTGGCTGTTGGAAACCGACGTCATATTCCGGATTGCGTAAATGCCATCCTTAAAGCATTATGAGGCCTTTCTGACTGGCTGACAGGCTCCTTGAGCCAGTTAAACTCCGACCTCCATAATCATTATACGGCAGTCAGACTTTAAACCTACAATGTCGGGTCAGAGGCTTTCTGACCAACATTGCAATTAGGCCCATGGTAATATATCCTTCTTGCCTCAAGCAGAGTCAGGCATGATGTAGTCACTCATTTGAAGGCAAAGGGGGACTTCAGGAACTTTTTAAGTCCACAGTTGAATGTTGATTTTGCCATTCGTGAAGTTTCTGTGACAGCGATCAAGCACTTTGAATCGTCCTGCTTTTCTCCCCTCTACCCCACCTCTGTTCCCTGCTGAGTGCAGATATGTAAATGTGATACACTGATGAAGATAGGAACCGGATTTTATTTTCTGTGTTACACCATACATTTGTCTTCGCAGTCTCACTGAATTATTGGTGAAGTAACTATGTGTGCAAATTGTCCAGGTTTTTATGAGCGGCAGCAAATGTTTGTGAGTGTAACGCCCAAATAAAGCCTTGTATCTCAAATATTCATAATATATTAACCATAGAATCGCAGCTGCAGTTACCAATGCTGGAAAACCACGAAAGATTGAAATTGGGAAAACAATCAAATAACACAATTTCCTTCAGCCTTTGCCTTATTACTGAGACCCAACCATGCTGAGAAAAAAAGAGCTTTGTCAGAATTGTTCGTATTACTTGGCAGGTCATATAATATCAGGTTAAAATGAGCTGCTCACAACAAAAAACTCCAATGACTTTTCAAATTACGATTCACAGGAATCAATTTTCGCAGCGCGGAGTCAGGTATTTTGGGATCGGAGAAGAAGCTAAAAACGCTGGCACAACACAGTGCTATATTAATGTGTCACTAACTCATAACAAATACGTGCTACTGCAACTTGAAAAAGTTACAGTGAACAAACCTCCACCGTTCCTTCCTGTCTATGGTGGTCTCCAAGTGCCCTCCAACAAAATGGCAGACCAAAGATCAACAAAATGGCAGACCAAAGATCAACAAAATGGCAGACCAAAGTCTGACGTGGAGTCCTTAGAACTGCATGACTCCTTCATATGAAACCCAGGAACACAGCAAGTGATGTGAGGAATATAGTGGGCTTAAAAAAGGAATACTTATTGGAAAGAATCTCATTTTATTCCCACTACACTTGGAAGAGGATTTCATAAGACTGAGTAGCGTGGGATGCTGCCTTGAGGGTTTCAGAGTTGGTTCCTACAAGGCATTGGCAGAACGGTTGAATTTTAACTCATAGGCTGATTGACAATGCAACTGATTTCTTGGATACTAGATCCAAGCCAGGGTCGGACTGGAACAGAAAATTGGGCCGGGCACAAAAATAAAAGTGTCTACCATCAGTGAATTAGATAGCTTAAAAAGTGGTCCATGTTTGCAAATCGGGGTGGTTTTGACCATGTAAAGACAATCTGTATAAGTGTTTGCAAGGTATGGAAGACTGAATGATTTTGAGATTAAAGAAGGTAATGTTTTTTTCAATATAAGGTAAACCAACAGTAAAAACCAGCCCAGCAGGCCATAATAGTGCCCCACAAACAGCCCAAAAACAGCAATTACTTGTCATACCAGCCCTTAGGACACGGCCTGATTTCCCTATAGGCCAGTCTGACCCTGCCCAATACTCATTGTTCCACAGTGCTGCCTCCTTATACACACAAATACTCTTTTCCCCTCCCACTCTCTCTCAAACACTCTCTCTTTCTCTTTGTCTCTCTCCAACACACACAAACACACACAATCCCTTTTTCTATCTCTCTCTTTCAAACTCTCTGTTACTTCCTACCTCATTCTTTCAAACAGTCCCTCTTAAACACACACACAGTCTAGTCTCTCTTGCTCTCAAACACTCACACTTTCTCTCTTGTTCTCTCTCTTTCAAACACACACAAACACACTCTCTCAAAAACACCCACTGATTCTTTCTCTTTCTCAAACTCTCCGTTACTCTCTCAAACACACACAGACAAACTCTATCTTTCTCTCTCTCTCCCTCTAAACGAAACCCACACACCCTTTCAGTCTCCCACAAACAGACACCCGCTCTATACTTCACACACACCAAAGTCTGGAGTATACCTATGGTCTCTTCATACATCTCTCCTCTTTCTTCCATTTCCAGAAACGTACCTAGATATCTAAATATGGGAGGGCTCCTGTCCACACAGCTATGTTGGATCGCCTATACACATCTACACGCTATTCCTTGCAATCGTCTGCACACATTAACCTAATAACTACTCATTTTGGGGTTCCGCAGTTGTGCGCTACTCCCCCCAAAAAAGCACCTCAATGTCTTGTCATGCACTTAATAAGTACATTTACAATTACAATCCACATGCCCTACCTTGCAATCATTTACATGCCAACACATATGTACACCCCCTGTCTTGCTAAGGATTATGGACGGTCTGGTCAGTGAAGTCCTCTAGTCAGATCAGAAGACAGTGTTGTATCATGTAAGATTATATTTGATCTCACAGCGACTAACAAACCCAACACCAGGTGGCTTTAATCAATATAAAGCAGGAAACAAAAAACCAAGCCCTCGTGTGCATGAATAAACCCTCCAGTAATGACAAAAAGTGAGAACTCAATGATACTGTAACAGGGAAGTGAGGTTCAAGTGCAGATTCATCATAGAAGATTTTACAAGTGCTTCTTTTTAACAAAGACTCCCAAAGAAGTACATGATCGATGTTCTGTTTTCTACCACATAACCTGACACCCTATAGGAGTATTGGCATAATCTTTGTTGTAAGATATTTGTCCTGATGAAGGTGGTGCAATCCATATCGAGTCCACCGAAACGCCGCATTGACAGATCCTTTAATTAGTGTATTTGATGAGAATGGGAAGTGATTTATGTACCTGAACATAATGTATATGCAAGAGTTTTTTTTTTAAACTAATGAATGTTGTTTTAACATTTAGATGAGGTGTATGTTTTTAAAATAATATAATCTTTGAACTATACGAGACAAAGACTGTTGTTTTTTAATACTGTTGTATATTGCCTAAGATGGGTACTCCAGCGGAAAGATTTTAGACATGCATCATAGAGGTGTAAAGAGATAAGCTAAGCACAAAAGGAAAATTGTTTTTGCTCTGAATTGTAAAAATAACTAAATAATGATGGCAGAAAATGTGCCACATAATTTGCCTTTGATCACAAAATGTGCTGAATAATTTGACATTCCTTGCTGTCTAATTTGTTCATCATTTATGCATAATTCAGCCAACTCCGCTGCATGATTTGGTTCTTCGTTACCATGCAGTTCCAGTGGTTGTCAATACAACTGCAAGCTCCCTCTCCTGTATATTGTATTCTATTTAATCTATCTGTTGACATTACTTGCAGAGAACACTCAGCCCTGGTGCCATCAATGGCGTATTCCACAGTTTAAAAAAATCTAAAGAATAAAATGAATAGAGAAGTTTAATCTCCTAAATGCCTAAAAGTTAGAAAATTGCAGATTTTCTAATGCCAATGGTGTAGGTCTCTGTTAGACCTGGTACCATTGGCGTGAGTCTCCCTTCCAGTTTTTTGCTGTTGTCTCCTCTGTTGTTTATATGTTTTTGCTGGTTTTCAGGCTTTAGGCACTGTGACACTGCTATTCAGTGCCACAGTGCAAGTGCTCCCTATTGTAAATTGTTGTAATGGATTAGTGACTCCCTGATTGGCTTATTTGATTTGCTTGTCAGACCCTAGTACAGTGCACCATATGTGCCCAGGGCCTGTAGATCAAATGCTGCTAGTGTGCTCGCAGCACTGACTGTGCCACCCACAGAAGCAGCTTGTAAAGTGTGTCTCAGGCTTGGCATTGCAGAGCCCGTGTGCAGCCTAGTACTGCCATGTCGACTTGGTAAGTGCACCCACTTGACAGTCCCAAACCATCCCTTTTATACATGTTAGCCACCCCTAAGGCAGGCCCAAGGGCAGGGTGCATTGTAAGGAAAAGTTAGGACATGCCCTGGTATGTGTGGCATGGTCTGCTTTCAACAATGCTGTCTCCACCTCCTGCCAGGAAGCTACAACAGTGAGGACAGAACTGGTTTTGGCCAGGTAAAGACACTCTCTGCCTTCAGAGAACAAAGAAATTAGTAGTATAAATATTGAGGCCCAGTCTCCAAGACTATAGATCACTTCTGAGAATCAAGACAAACCTTTACCAAGGAGAAGAACCAAGGAAGTGGAAGGATTTGACTTCCCCTGTGCCATTGTGCTATTTTCTGGGGTTGGCCTGCAATGGTTACTTATTTGTCAAGGAAAGGAAAAGGAACTTTTAATGAACATTCACCATCTTGAAGAAGAATCTCCAAGGACTTGAATTGTGCTAGCTTCCTGCTGAAGTCTCAGGGATACAAGACTTCACCACCAACTCCCCGCTGAATTTCCTTGCTGGGAATTCTGTCTGCAAAAGCCAGTGTATTGGTGGGAGCTGGAAGCGTGACGCAAAAAGAAGAAGTGTGTCGCCACCTCAGCTGTTGCTGTCGCATCACCAGAGAAGCGTATCGCTGCCTCAGAGGTTGCCGCCATATCACCGGAGGAGCGTGTCACCATCGCAGCTGTTTGTCTTCGCATTACCGGAAAAGCGTGTCACAGGGCCTGTCACGGTTCAGAAGTTCCTGAGTTGCCACACTCAGGCGTGCATGCGTCACCGTCGTCCGGCGTGCATGTATCACCTTCACATTGTCGCACCGCATCATAGACGCCATCTTGTCTCAACGCACCGTATCGTCGCACCGATGTGCCATGTTGTCACATCATAACTGGAACGCAATCAGATATCGATTCATCACCTCCTCTCCGGTAAGGAACAGACGCATCACCTACTGTGCGCAACCACTGAGGAACAGATGCATCGCCTCCCCCGAAGCAAGGAACTGATGCATTGCTCTCCCTGCGAACCTTTTGTTTATCTTCCGTTACGCATCCAAAGGTACTTTGTGAGAAATGTGTTACATTTACAATCATCTTTGAACTAAGCTATTTTTATCATTTAAAAGTCATTTTCCTAATACTGTATTGTGGATTGTTGTTGTTTGGGTCTTGTGTTAAGTCTATATAAAGAATACTTATTTTTATAAAACCTGTGTGGTGTCCCTCTGTAGTGTTTTCACTGTATTACTGTATGTGTTCACAAATGCTTTACACACTGCCTCTGAGATAAGCCTATATGATTGTACCAAGGTACCACAGGGTTGAGCTGGGGTTATTTTAGGAGTGTAACCCCCGTACCCTGACTAGAAGCAAGGGTCCCTATTTGGGCAAAGGTGAAAACCATTGCCAACTAGAGACCCCCAGTTCTAACATTGGTGGTCAGCGGTGAGGATTCTGTACTTGCATTTGTGACACATATACAGTGATTTGTGTACAATACTAGTGAGTGCAGACCAAACGCAACCACATACATTTTGGTCAATTTTTTTCTCTTGGAACTGTTATTTTTGCTAAGGACTGCCAAATCTTATTGCCATGAGCAAAACAGCATCCAACGCATCTATGGATCTAGATTTTGAGGAAGAGAGGGCTCCAAAGTAATCCCCAAGGGAACCAAGGGAATGGGACAAGGGTCACTCGGTGGTCCGGGTGCTGCTGGATTTATCGGCAGCATTCGATACTATATCACATAACATCTTGCTCGGAGGTCTTGCAGAGATTGGGGTTGAGAGCATGGCATTGGCCTGGTTAAGGAGCTTTCTTTCCGATCGCACTCAATGTGTTAACATGGGTGCGTTCTGATCTGTGGAGGTAGAGATCACTAAGGGGGTGCCACAGGGCTCATGTTTGAGCCCTACTCTCTTTAACATCTATGTGGCCCCCCTGGCAAGGATTATGAGAGCTTTTGGTTTCATTCCAGTATCATATGCTGAGGACACCCAGCTCCTCTTCCCGTTTAAATCTCTTACTTCTGAGGTCAAACAGTCCTTCTCCGTGGGCATGAAGGCGGTCTCCCAATGGATGTCCTCGAACATCCTACAATGTAATGTGGGTAAGACAGAGGTCATGCTCTTTGGGGAGGCCAAAATGTTATGGACCCCTGACTGGTGGCCGTCAGATCTAGGCCCGGTCCCCGAACCCAAACAGATGGTAAAGAACTTGGGGGTACACTTGGACCAGGAGCTATCCCTAAAGCAGCATGGAAACAGCATAGTGGGATCCTGCTTTCACGTTATAGGACTCCTCCGTAAAGTGTTTCCCCTACTCCTTGATTCTACCAGAAAAACCTTGGTGCAGGCCCTGGTGCTTATTCGTCTTTACTACTGCAACGGACTGTTGGCATCCGATAATGACGGAGTATTGGGTAAACTTCAAGTGGTGCAGAACACCGCTGCTTGGTTAGTTCTTAATGCACCTCCTAGATCCCCCTCAAAACCTCTCCTAGAAAAACTGCACTGGCTGTCAGGTCGCCAAAAGGGTAAAGTTTAAGATCTGCTGCGTGGTCCACAAGGGTCTACACGGACTAGGACCCTCATATTTGGCAGAAAAATTCATTCCATACAACCCCGCTCGCACCCTTAGGTCCAGTAATAAGCATCTCCTTCGAGTGCCTACGGTAAGAAAGACAAGACAGGGCGGTAAAGCCCTGTCAGTGGTTGGCCCTGCCCTATGGAATAAACTCCCTTTTCTGCTGAGGCATTGTTCGAACCATTTGACTTTCAGAAAAAGGCTAAAAACTTCCCTGTTCCAGAATTAGTTCACCTTTGAATTCCTGATTAGTACCTACTCTTTTGGATTGATTGCTCCCTTACTTCTGCTACTGGCGTCTGTGCGCAGAGATACTCCTTCGGGAGTCGATTCAAGCGCGGTATAACCCCATAAATAAATAAATGGTTCCCAGCCTTCTCTGAGAAGAAGCCAGATGCCCTGACAGGCAACCAGTTCACAGGGGCCCCCCTACATGTTTTAAGTATGGTCTAGTGGGCCACTGTTGGTGTGATCCCAATTGTCCCCAGAGGGATCCCAATGCACCACCTCGTGCACCACCCCGTCAGATGGCAAGTGTAGCCCTGGGGGTGAGGAGATGGGTGCCAAGGTGGGTGGGGTCCCACAGAAATGTCCCTTGTCTCTTTAGGAAATTGTGAGACGGTCCCTAGGACTCTGCTGCCTGATAACACTAAGAAATACAAGCAGGTGGTGACCATAAATGGCCATAGGGTGGAGGCTCTGAGAGACACCGGGGCTAGTGTGACAGCTGTCAGCTGTCGGCTGGTGTCTAAGGAGCAGGTGAACCCCTAAGTATTCTTCCCTGTAGTTGCCAAGGACAACTAATAGAGCCAATGTGAGGTGGCTCAGGTTCCCTTTGATTTGGGGGGTCACAGGTACCCTTCAAGTAGCTGTGAGGCCAGCCATGTCTGTGGATTGTCTATTGGGCAACGATTTAGAGAACTCCCCTTGGGCTAAGGTGGAGAGATGGTCTCCTTTAGAAATGATGGGTCTGCTTGAGTGGGTGTGTGTGACCACTCGGTCTATGACAGCCAGTAAGGGGGTTCAAGAGGACCTGGAGCCTGAAAGTATGGCCCAAGTACCTGCCTTAAATAGAATCAGTAGGGGGCATGGGAAACCAGCTCCCACAGTTCCCATGATCCAGGAGGAGGCAGACCTTGATGGGGATGCCCTGGAACCCACAGGGGAGCAAGTAGCTGAACTGGGGGACCTGCCGGAGCTGTCCCATTGGCAGCAAGAAGGAAGACTCTCCAGGAAGGAATTCTGTGAGGAGCAGAAGAAGTGCCCTTCCCTTGTGGGTTTGCGGCAACAGGCCACAAACCAGGCAGAAGGTGATCAGTCTAGATCACATTGAATCTACTGGGAGAATGGTCTCCTGTATGGCGAGCCTAAGTTTGCTGAGACTGGGTCAGCCTGTGTGCTGGTGGCACCCAGTGCTTCAGAGCCTTCCTACTGGGTTTGGCTCATGATGTACCTTTAACTGGACAACTGGGGCAGGACAAGACCTTTGACAGGCTTGTCATCCACTTTTACTGGCAGCACATGTGCAAGAGATTAGATACTCATTGCAGGACTTGTCAGACTTGCCAGGCAAGTGGTAAAAATGGAAAGAAGCACAAGGCTCCTCTCCAACCTTTCCCTGTGGTCAGTACACCCTTTGACTGGGTGGGCATTGATATTGTGGGGCCTCTGGGCCCCAAGAAAGCCATGGGCAACAGGTTTATCCTGGTCTTGGTGGAACATGCTACCCGGTACCCGAAAGCCATCCCTCTCAGGACAGTGACAGCCCCCGTGGTGGGACATGCATTGATGGGGATTGTCTCCCGTGTGGGGCTCCCCAGAGAGGTGGTGTCAGACCATGGTACCAACTTCATATCCAAATATATGAAGTCCCTGTGGCAGGAGTGCAGTGTAACGAACAAGTTCACCACTCCCACCCCCAAGGTATTCGGCTGGTTGAGAGATTCAACCGGACCCTGAAGGGCATGATTATGGGTCTTGAGTAACCCTGGGCCTAGTTCACATAGAAGCGCTACGCGTAGCTATGCGAAGTGCACTTCGCACTACGTGAGCTACACGTAGCTATGCGAACTGCGAAGTGCCCTGTGCAAAATGCTGTTCGCACTGATTGACAGTGCTGGATGCTTGTCCACACTGTGCAATCAGTGCAAACCGAATCTTGCAAAGTGCAAGCAGTCAGTTTCTGCCGCTCGAGTACATTTCTACTCGACCGGCAGCTTTCTCAACGCGGACTGGTAGTTTTTCATCGTGAGCTGTCGCGAGCATACGCGACCACTCGCAATGAGAAACCTGACCTTCCCGCATTGAAAATCTCACCAGGAGGTTTATTTTCCATGGTCACGATCGGCAACTTGATGTTGCTGATCGCAAACGAGAACGAGGAAAAAGTCTCGCCGGGATGTCATTTTGCTCGCACGCGGTCACCAGCTTGTCGTTGAGGACCGTGAGCAAGCAAAATATGACCGCTACGCTACGCGTGTTTGCACTGTGCTACGTGCAATTCGCGTAGTGCTAAGTAGCGCAAACTTCGCAAACTATGTGAACCTAGCAGAGTACTTCACCTAGGGTTAGTCTTGAGGAACCCATGAGGCATAAGTGGGACGTCCTCTTGCCATGCCTTTTGTCTGCTTGAAAAAGCAGGTCCCAATGACTTCCTTAAGGTTCAGTCCCTTTGAACTACTGTATGGTCACCTGGTAAGAGGACCTCTGAGTCTGGTGAAAGAAGGCTGGGAGAAAGCTCCCAGTAAACATCCCCAGGATGTCTACAGTTATATGCTGGCATTCAGGAACCAGACTAGGCGTTTCAGACAGCTCGCTCAGGTGATTCTGGAAGCCAGCCAGGAAGAGAGGAAACTGTGGTATGATCAGAATGCCACTCTGATTGAGTTTCAGCCTGGACAAAATGTTTGGGTCAGGGCCCAGTGGAGCCCTGTAGTTAAGCAAACAAACAGGGGTTTGATTCTCTTAAGGTAATCAGAGGCTGGAATCAAGTCAAAATGTAACAAAAAGCAGTTGCCTCTGACACCATGAATTATGCAGAAGATTTTACCCAATGTCCTATTTTATTGACATTGTGAGCAATTTAAATTTTTGCATTTTCTTCAAAAAACTTTTTCAATATTGCACAATTGGGTGATAGCACATTTGTTTAGGTCATCTCCATTAATAGAATACATTCAACATGTAACAGTAATTAAATTCAATTCTTTACGACATTTCATCACATAACATAAAAACAAAAATCAACATTTCACAAAATTGAAGAAAACTCTGATCTCAATGTTATTGTTCCTAAAGCACACACAAAAAATGGGCTTGCAGATTTGTTATTTAGCCAAATTCGCTAGAAGATCAGTCCTTCTCTCTTTCAATAGATTAACTATTCTTCGAGGTATGATTATTTCCAACAAAGAAACAGTGAATTTTGTCCTGTATAAGGTCCAAGAGGTCTTTTTAGGCTTTTTTTGGCCGTGGTGTGAGATACATCTCTCACTGTATGTCCTATTGGTATATTAGGTCATAAGGCATCTGGTTCTCCTGGCCTGGGTAGTAAGCCTACGCGTTTCGACCTTCTTTCGGATAA
Source organism: Lissotriton vulgaris (assembly GCF_964263255.1). NCBI lineage: Eukaryota > Metazoa > Chordata > Amphibia > Caudata > Salamandridae > Lissotriton > Lissotriton vulgaris. The sequence goes on from NC_141687.1 coordinate 1,656,299,611, forward strand.
CAGGAAATGAGTTTGGAAAGGTCTTCATCAGGGCTCATGGTAGTGTTTTGTAGGACATCATGCTACACCTGTGGGGTTATAAGGGGCATGTTTTAGTGGGGGGATCAAGAGTCTTGTGTACATTTATGTAGAGTTAATATTAAGGATCACATACCCTTTTTAGTAGAACGGTGATTGTTCTGATTCTTTATCCTTCGTGTCTTTACATTGCTTCAAACGCTGAGCCAAGCAGCAAAGGAATGTTTTCTTCTGGGGGTTGCTCGTGTTTAGAAGTCTTTACCAGGATGTTTCTAGAATACGATGTGGAGAGGGGACAAGGAAGGACATTTGTGGTTATTTTAATGTTTTAGTGCGGCGTTTTTAATGAACCTGCTCAATGGGGTCGGGGGGGGGGAAGTGTTCATTCTCGGCTAAGCCTGTGAGCCCATGAGACAGTGTCTCTGCACAGTTGTTTTACCGTTATATGTGGCGAGACAACGGGCTAAGTAAGTCTCCCCGAGCTCGATGCTTTGTGGATAATGGCATATTCATGCGTGGTCAACTCGTACCTTTTTGTCTTTGTCCTGGCGCCGTATGCCTGTTGTTGTTTTCGCAAGTTGGATACGTTGTATCTTTGTGGCGGCGTTCCTCCTGTGCCGGGTTCGTCAGTAACCTGGATTTCGCAGAATTGCCGGTCATTGGCTGTTTCAGAGCTTGTCTTGACTTTTCTTCGTTCCAATTGGTCGTGTTTAATCTAGTTTTAGAAGCTGCTTGCCTATTGGTTGAGGAGCGCGTTGCCATGGTGCATGATGCTTTCCGTTGTTCCGGAGTTATTGTGGCTTGATTACTGTGACGGGCTGGTCCAACTAAGTGGATGTCTGTAACACCGTGGCATGTCAAGGGTGCAGATTGTCTTGTAATTCACTCTTTATTATTATTACATCAGTAACCTGGGATAAACAGGATTGCCGATCCTTAGCTGTTTCAGGACTTGACCTGACTTTTCTTCATTCTGGTTGGTCGCGCTTCACTTTGGTTTAGAAGCTGCTTGCCTATAGGTCAAGGAGCGTGTTGCCATGGTGCAGGAAGCTTTCCGTTGTCCCGAGTTATAATAGCTTTGATTATTGTTTTCTATGACGGGCTGGTGCATTTCTGGAGGTATCGGTAACACTTTAAACATTTCTGAGTTGCGGCTAATCTTGTGATTGTAGCGCCGTGCTGTCCAGGTGTTAAGTTGTTTTAATAGCTGTGTATGGGTCCAGTCCGTTTCCTTGGTGCATGAGGGCTGGTACAACTTTCGGGGTGTTACTATGGTGCTGTGGACATTTCAGAGTTAACGTTTGTTTTGGGCTGTGCTTGCCGGCTCTTTGAGTTTGGAAAGGTTATGTTTAACTTGTGTTTTTATGTACAGGATGTATTTTCTTAATACTGGAGGCTTACATATCTCGTAATCACAGCAAATCTTCTGTTTGCACTTATGTGGAATAGAATGTCTCGGGGAGCATTGTTGCTAGGAGAGGCAAGGTAACGTGTGAAAGTTCTTCAAGTTGGGCAGGCATTGTCAGGGAAATGATTGTCTGTGTCATGACTGTATCGAGAATGCGGCTCCTTTTTGGGCCTGAAAATTGAAGCTCCGTCATACAAAGCTAGAAATTTCTGCAAGTTCATTCAATCCATTATCTACGGTGCCAAGATACATAATGGTTGTAGCTTCCTGCTTTGATAGGTTTTGGGGCACATTTTTGCCTTTAATGTGTTTAACCACTGTCCATTTTATGTCATCTGGTCCATGATTCTTAGCAATACAGTGTGAAACCATAGGTGCATCTTCTTTCCTGCATCTGATTCTTGAACGGTGTTGTGATATTCTTGTTTTGACCGGTTGGCTTGTTTTGCCCACATATACAAGGCCACATGGGCACACTACACAGTGCTTAATTTGTGCCGGTGCTTTCCGGTGCTAAGCACCGGCACCTATTTCTCAGCACCGGGTCTATAGAATTGATGAGCATAGGTATGCTCCAGAGGAGTGTTTTTGCAGGTGCCGACTTTTTCCGGGTGGGGTAAAGTTTATTTCATTGCTTGAGGCTTGATTGCAGTCGGTCAGCTGCGGAGCGAAGTTGTAAGCAGGGCTGTGGTCCGAGGCACCTTCAAAGCTCTGCAGGGACAGGCAGGCCTCGGCGCGAACGGAACAGGCAGGCCTCAGCGCGAATGGAACACGCAGGCCTCGGCGCGAACGGAACAGGCAGATTTCAGCACAAAAAAAATCGACTTCCGGGGCACTCCTGGGCACGTGAGAGCTGATTGGTTGGTTGTCCCATCCGAGCCCCCGGCCACAAAGGGGGGCTACGCTTGACACAGCTCGGGTGTCCTGTGCTCCCTGACACCTCACATACTTTAAATGCAAAACTTTCCTTAAGACAAACTCACCATGCTCTGGGATAACAGGAGCGAGGTCATGCCTCCTCAAGCCTCCACCCCGGCTCTCTCTGGGCAGGACGTGGCTGTGTCAGTCCCCAGTGCTCTCGGTGTGTGTGTGGGGGGTGTGCTGGGGTTTGTGTAACGGAGTGGGGTGAGAGGGGCGCGGGGGAATCTTACTTGTTCCTATTTCTAGGCCATAACTTTGGGAAGGGCAGAGTAACGGGACATGCTAGCACAGCTGAGCGAGGTGCAGAGACCTTCCAAGAAGGGACGGGGTGCGAGAAGGGAAGAAGAGGAGGCAGGAGTGGAGACGATAATGAAAATTAGGAGAAAAATGGGGACGAGAGAGAAGAGAAAAGAAGCGCAAAGAAAACCGGAGGAAAGTGAAGCGCAGAGAGTGTGAGGAAAGAACACTAACTGGAACAGAAACGTACAGACACCTAGTAAGAGAAGGGGCAGGGGAAGCGAGAGGCAGGCGGCGACAGAGCCGGAGGAAAGGTATGAGTGTGCTCATATTTATATTTAACTGTTAATGTATCGATTTGATAACGTTTATGTGTAATATCATCTGTGAATATAAGGTTTGTTTGTGTAAGGACTTTTGTGTTCGATTTTTGTTTTTTTTAAAATTCCAAATAAGTCATAATCAAGTGATCTGTTTTGTTATTTTGTTATAATTATTTTTTTGCATCGGGCTGTTAGGGGTATTGCCTTAAAAATCCCACTGCGAACGATGTCTTGTCACCTTCTTTTAAAGGATTTGACAGACTGGAATTTTCAATGCTCATGCCAAGTGATTTGTACAGTCAGTGTGACAATGTTTGATTGTTGATAATGATATGTGTGGTCCGTTTCCTCGGTGAGACCGGAGGTCTATCTACCAGGCTTATGCGCCAACTGGTGATCTGGTTTGTTTGTTAACATACAAGTTTGAAGATGTGTGTATTAACTTGATGTGGTGGGTGCTGTTTGTGGACTTGGATAGCCAACTGATGGCTTTCGTGGGTTGTGTTGTGTGGAGTTAAGGAGCTCTGTTTACACACATTCTGTTGTATGTTGGTGGGTCCTGATGGTGTGTGCAAGCGCTGTTGTGGGTACAGTAATATACCTCTAAGTGGTACATCTGTGCAGTGCTGGAAGTATGTTAGGTGTTCCATCTAATATTTTGTATTTTATGATGCTCTGCGCTATTTAGAGCTGTTGTGGGCACACTGACACTCGTGACTCATTGACATATGTATATTTGACCTGGTATTTGTTTGACCAGAGTTCTGTCCAACTCATTATAATATTTTGACTAATTAATACCATGGCGTTACTAAACAAGGAATACCAGGTAGAGGACATTCCGCCCAACAAAGGCAGTAACCAGATGGAATTTAAACAACCCCCCCCCCCCGTCCCACTTTTAACCAAACGTTTCAGGGATGGGGAGTTGTATACAATATCTTCTTGTGCAAGGAATAAGATGCTTCCAAATTACTTTACTATTTTAGTGCCATGCAGTGAGTAGACCGATTAGGGCAGCGTTCCCATTATATCAGTTTAACAGCCTTTTTCATTATGCTGTGGCTCCTGTTATATCTTGGTCTGGATTCTTGGAAGGTTCTCACTTTGCCACCTTTCCACAGCACTGCATACAGCGACTAGAAGTAGGCAGGGAGCGCTACTTCCTGGTTTGGAATGCTGGAATGCCCCATGAGGCTGTGCACACCCATAAACTTGCATGTTAAAGGGTATTCACTAACTACTCTGCAATGTATGGCATGACTCAGCAATTGCATATGACTTTTTAGCGTGGTACACCTGAGAGAATACGCTTTTTTGAGATTCAGCGAGCAACACTAAATTAATGCATTTCACTTAATTAAGGAGAGCAGAGGCTGCCAGAACAAGGACCACAGTTTATAATTTTGAGGTTAAGACCTCTGTAATTGAATTCCTCCACACTCTTTACTAAGTGGGCTGGCCTGTCATTCTTTCAGAGTTTGCTTTATAATAATAATTTCCAAAAACGTATAAATCAGTAAGGGCCCATATTAGCTCTCCGTACATCCAGTAGTCTCTCTGTATATGTGTTAGCCTGTCTCCTTATCTATCAGACCATGCGTCAGCTTCATTGTATGTTTCTATGCCTCCAGGTCTGTGTCCCGCTCCGTGGTAGGTAGAGCCTCCAAGACAGTGCATGCGCTGATGTATGGCATATTGTGGGGTTTCTAAGACCATACATTAGCTTAGATCCCTCCCATTGATTACAACAGATTGGATCTCCTGCCATTCTCTTTTGCCTGCTTCTTATTCAAAGGGTTTCCTTGTCCATCCTGTGTCTGCCCCTCCCCAGAGCACTGCCAATTTACTTGCGTCCTTCCCAGTGCTTAATTTGTGCCGGTGGTGTCTCACAAGAAAGCCTAGGGTCTCGAGTTGGGTAGAGCCAACCCAGGTCCCCCCTTCTTTTCAAAACATTTGTGGAACAGAGTAAGGCAAACTCTGAAAGGAAAAGCTTACAGCGATTCCATCTCAAACCCCGCAGGTTTTGGTAACTGCCCCCTCCCAACGAGTCTGGTGATAATCATAAATCTAGGGATTTCTGGAGGAAAGAAAGTAAGTAAATCAACAGAACATATAAAGATCACCCACTCTCTATGCTCCTTCTTTAAGGTTCAGTCAAAAATGTGAGAAGCACATGACTCCATATCCCCTTAGTCCACTCCTAGTGGTCGGAGCAGAGTCACAGGAAAGCTACACCAGAACTGTGGAGGGGGCAAGGGAAGAAGGGGCTGTCCCTCAGTATCTGCTTTTCTTCCCCCATTCATAACTCACTCCTTTGCTTCTCTCCGTTTTACCTTCACTTTCTGCCCTACGTCCACGTTTCCTCTTAATGGCAGTCTCCCCTCATTAACTGATTTTCATGTGACACCTTTCCATCTTTCATTTACGCTCTCCTTTCATGCGCTCCCTGCTGTCTGTTCTTCTTCCCTTGCTTTTCTCCTCTTTCCACTTTACATTCTGATCATTTTTCACTCCAATCTTGCATTCCCAATCTCTGATTTCCCCACTTCTTTTCACATTCTTTGTTTACCTATGTATCTTTGTATTTATCCTTGCCGTCAGACCTCTCGTTCTTCCATCCTTTCCATTTTATGTTTTTCCTTCTTGTACATATCTTTATATCCACTCCAGGAATCTGTGTTTGATCTCAGGGTCATACATTTAAATCTTGGTGTGGTCACTCAGTCTTTCATCTTTCTGGAGTCGATAATATGAGTGCCATTGAGCTGGATAGCAACATTTTGAATTTGGTGTCAAGGCCCCATCTGGTGCATATGTGCTTTACAAACACACATGATGTGTTAAGGACACAAATGTATTTTAATCTTTTGTTTTTCAATCTCTTTGCAATATTATACTGTCATTATTCCCTTTGTCCCTGCTTCATCCAGTACCTTTCAAACTTGCATACATTCCCTTGACCTCCTTTCTTTCCTCGTCCCATCTTTTTCCTTTTTCTCTTCCTCCCCCCTCCAGCCATACCTCCTTTCTTCTTTCCATTCTTGCTTCCATATATCCTCATTCATTCCCCACCCTTCCTCCCTTGTTGTACTTTTCCTCCATTTATTCCTTACTTTCTTTTTTTCCTTCTCCTTCCTTCACCTCATTCTTTAATTTCTTCCTTTCTTATCCTCAAACCTTCCTTCTGCTGTTCTTCCTCCTTCCTTTCTTCTTTCTATTTATCCACTACACATCGTTCACTTCTTTTCTCACACTATTCCTTAATTTCTTGCTTTCACTTTCTTTTCTTATTTTCTCCTTCTTTCATTCATGACTTATTTGTTTCCTCACTCCAGTACTATTTGTTTCCTCACTTCGGGCCTGCATTTGTTGCTGCCTTGTTTAATGTATTTCCTTCATCCCTTCCTTTCTTTTGAACAGCGCAGTGCAAGCACATTCTCTTTAGTTTGCAAAACTGCTTCAAGTACTCAAATGACCTTTCCGAAAGCTGCATTTTGAGATTTACACACATTTTCAAATTTGAGTTCATTTTTAAGTTGTTGACATAGGTTTCCTATATGTGATATTATGTTATGTAATATTGATTTGTATAGTGAACTAATCACTCAAGAGGGTATCCAGGTGCTTGGGCAGGTATGTAGATGTGAGGCCCCCGGGGAACTTATGTTTTGAGCCAGGGCTGCAGCTTCTTGCAGAACTCAAGAAGAAAGGAGTTAGCGCTGATGTTTTGAGGCTTATGGGTATGGGTGGAGCCAATAAAGTAAGTGGGTGGAGCCACCGGAGGAAGTGGGAGGAGCCGGGGAGTGGGTGTGGCCTCCCCCCAAAAATTTGAGCACCTGCACTTAATATTTTACAAATTAAGCACTGACACTACACAATATATAACATTAGTCGTGTTACAGTTCGTAAAGTCCTCATGTTTGATTTGTTTTAGGCCATATGTAATGTGGTTCCTTCCAATGTACTTGAACATGACACACAGTTTCCGCATTTCTTATGCCCTTTGATTGGTGGAAGGTTCAAAAAGGACTGGATAGAGGTGTTTTGTGGAGGCAAAAATGTGTCTGCACGAACCAGTTTGTTTTTCACATTCTCGTTCTTTTTTAGGGCAAATATTGGTAGAGTTTCGAAAGGTTTCAAACTTTTAACTGTATTCCAATTTTTGCAAACGATCTTCTTTATTTGAGTTGTAGCTCCTGAAAACGTCGTCACGCATACTATTGGAACTTCTTCCTTTGTCTTTTCTTTCGGGGTCAGGAGGGTTTCTCTAGGGATATACCACGTTCTTTTCATTGTTCGCTTCAGTAGTTTTCTTGGGTATCCCCTCTCTAGTAATTTTTCCATCAGTTCTTTGGCATTGGAAAAATAGTCAATTTTTCTAGAACAATTTCTGCGCAATCGCATAAATTGACTTAGAGGTAAGTTCTCTCGTAGATTGCGTTGATGGAAGCTTGAGAAGTGAAGGAAGGTGTTCCGGTCAGTCTCTTTTGTATACTGGGTGGTATAGATGGTACCTTCCTCGTGTTTTATCATCAGGTCAAGGAAATTGATTTCTTTTTTATTGTATGCCAGTGTGAATTGAATGTTGGGGTTTCTGTTGTTGAGCCAAGTAACAAATACTTTTAGTTGCTGTTCTCCACCCCTCCATAACATAAAAACGTCGTCAATATAACGACGCCATATTTTGATATGGCAATCGTAGGGATTGTTGTTATAAATCCACTTGGCTTCATACAGCGCCATGTACATGATCGCCATTTTCGGCGCGAAAGGACATCCCATTGCGGTCCCCATTGTTTGTAAATATTGGATGTTGTGGAATTTAAAGAAATTGAATTTCAGGCAGATTTCTGCTAATTTCAACAGGAAATCTGTGGGGACGTTGTGAGGTCTTTCTCTCCTGTCTAGAAAGTATTCAAGGGCTTCCAAGCCATCTTCTTGTGGGATGTTGGAGTACAGACTAACTATGTCCATAGTTACTAGAATTTCCATGGATTCATCAAAATTTTGTCCATCAAGGAAGTTTATTACTTCCATGGTATCTTTTATGTAGCTAGTTGTGTGGCTCACAAGTGTTTATAAGATATTCTCCCTCTTTTTTGGATAGCCAGCCAGGCTATCCAAAAAAAGAGGGAGAATATCTTATAAACAAGAACCCTAGAACACCATTGATGTATGTCCTCCCGAAGATTCATAAAGACCCCAGGAACCCACGTGGTCGACCGATAATCTCGGGGGTTAATTCCATATTGAGCACCCAGCAAAATACGTGGATACATTTCTGAAACCACTTATGAGCCAAACAACTAGCTACATAAAAGATACCATGGAAGTAATAAACTTCCTTGATGGACAACATTTTGATGAATCCATGGAAATTCTAGTAACTATGGACATAGTTAGTCTGTACTCCAACATCCCACAAGAAGATGGCTTGGAAGCCCTTGAATACTTTCTAGACAGGAGAGAAAGACCTCACAACGTCCCCACAGATTTCCTGTTGAAATTAGCAGAAATCTGCCTGAAATTCAATTTCTTTAAATTCCACAACATCCAATATTTACAAACAATGGGGACCGCAATGGGATGTCCTTTCGCGCCGGAAATGGCGATCATGTACATGGCGCTGTATGAAGCCAAGTGGATTTATAACAACAATCCCTACGATGGCCATATCAAAATATGGCGTTGTTATATTGACAACGTTTTTATGTTATGGAGGGGTGGAGAACAGCAACTAAAAGTATTTGTTACTTGGCTCAACAACAGAAACCCCAACATTCAATTCACACTGGCATACAATAAAAAAGAAATCAATTTCCTTGACCTGATGATAAAACACGAGGAAGGTACCATCTATACCACCCTGTATACAAAAGAGACTGACCGGAACACCTTCCTTCACTTCTCAAGCTTCCATCAACGCAATCTACGAGAGAACTTACCTCTAAGTCAATTTATGCGATTGCGCAGAAATTGTTCTAGGAAAATTGACTATTTTTCAAATGCCAAAGAACTGATGGAAAAATTACTAGAGAGGGGATACCCAAGAAAACTACTGAAGCGAACAATGAAAAGAACGTGGTATATCCCTAGAGAAACCCTCCTGACCCCGAAAGAAAAGACAAAGGAAGAAGTTCCAATAGTATGCGTGACGACGTTTTCAGGAGCTACAACTCAAATAAAGAAGATCGTTTGCAAAAATTGGAATACAGTTAAAAGTTTGAAACCTTTCGAAACTCTACCAATATTTGCCCTAAAAAAGAACGAGAATGTGAAAAACAAACTGGTTCATTCAGACACATTTTTGCCTCCACAAAACACCTCTATCCATTCCTTTTTGAACCTTCCACCAATCAAAGGGCATAAGAAATGCGGAAACTGTGTGTCATGTTCAAGTACATTGGAAGGAACCATATTTACATATGGCCTAAAACAAATCAAACATGAGGACTTTACGAACTGTAACACGACTAATGTTATATATTGTGCAGTGTGCCCATGTGGCCTTGTATATGTGGGCAAAACAAGCCAACCGGTCAAAACAAGAATATCACAACACCGTTCAAGAATCAGATGCAGGAAAGAAGATGCACCTATGGTTTCACACTGTATTGCTAAGAATCATGGACCAGATGACATAAAATGGACAGTGGTTAAACAAATTAAAGGCAAAAATGTGCCCCAAAACCTATCAAAGCAGGAAGCTACAACCATTATGTATCTTGGCACTGTAGATAATGGATTGAATGAACTTGCAGAAATTTCTAGCTTTGTATGACGGAGCTCCAATTTTCAGGCCCAAAAAGGAGCCGCATTCTCGATACAGTCATGACACAGACAATCATTTCCCTGACAATGCCTGCCCAACTTGAAGAACTTTCACACGTTACCTTGCCTCTCCTAGCAACAATGCTCCCCGAGACATTCTATTCCACATAAGTGCAAATTGGAGCAACAGAAGATTTGCTGTGATTACGAGATGTGTAAGCCTCCAGTATTAAGAAAATACATCCTGTACATAAAAACACAAGTTAAACATAACCTTTCCAAACTCAAAGAGCAGGCAAGCACAGCCCAAAACAAACGTTAACTCTGAAATGTCCACAGCACCATAGTAACACCCCGAAAGTTGTACCAGCCCTCATGCACCACGGAAACGGACTGGACCCATACACAGCTATTAAAACAACTTAACACCTGGACAGCACGGCGCTACAATCACAAGATTAGCCGCAACTCAGAAATGTTTAAAGTGTTACCGATACCTCCAGAAATGCACCAGCCCGTCATAGAAAACAATAATCAAAGCTATTATAACTCGGGACAACGGAAAGCTTCCTGCACCATGGCAACACGCTCCTTGACCTATAGGCAAGCAGCTTCTAAACCAAAGTGAAGCGCGACCAACAAGAATGAAGAAAAGTCAGGTCAAGTCCTGAAACAGCTAAGGATCGGCAATCCTGTTTATCCCAGGTTACTGATGTAATAATAATAAAGAGTGAATTACAAGACAATCTGCACCCCTGACATGCCACGGTGTTACAGACATCCACTTAGTTGGACCAGCCCGTCACAGTAATCAAGCCACAATAACTCCGGAACAACGGAAAGCATCATGCATCATGGCAACGCGCTGCTCAACCAATAGGCAAGCAGCTTCTAAAACTAGATTTAACACGACCAATTGGAACGAAGAAAAGTCAAGACAAGCTCTGAAACAGCCAATGACCGGCAATTCTGCGAAATCCAGGTTACTGACGAACCCGGCACAGAAGGAACGCCGCCACAAAGATACAACGTATCCAACTTGCGAAAACAACAACAGGCATACGGCGCCAGGACAAAGACAAAAAGGCACGAGTTGACCACGCTGGAATATGCCATTATCCACAAAGCATCGAGCTCGGGGAGACTTACTTAGCACGTTGTCTCGCCACATATAACGGTTAAACAACTGCGCAGAGACACTGTCTCATGGGCTCACAGGCTTAGCCGAGAATGAACACTTTACCCCCCCCCCCATTGAGCAGGTTAATTAAAAACGCCGCACTAAAACATTAAAATAACCAGAATGTCCTTCCTTGTCCCCTCTCCACATCGTATTCTAGAAACATCCTGGTAAAGACTTCTAAACACGAGCAACCCCCAGAAGAAAACGTTCCTTTGCTGCTTGGCTCAGCGTTTGAAGCAATGTAAAGACATGAAGGATAAAGAATCAGAACAATCACCGTTCTACTAAAAAGGGTATGTGATCCTTAATATTAACTCTACATAAATGTACACAAGACTCTTGATCCCCCCACTAAAACATGCCCCTTATAACCCCACAGGTGTAGCATGATGTCCTACAAAACACTACCGTGAGCTCTGATGAAGACCTTTCCAAACTCATTTCCTGTTATCCGAAAGAAGGTCGAAACGCGTAGGCTTACTACCCAGGCCAGGAGAACCAGATGCCTTATGACCTAATATACCAATAGGACATACAGTGAGAGATGTATCTCACACCACGGCCAAAAAAAGCCTAAAAAGACCTCTCCGACCTTATACAGGACAAAATTCACTGTTTCTTTGTTGGAAATAATCATACCTCGAAGAATAGTTAATCTATTGAAAGAGAGTAGGACTGATCTCCTAGCGAATTTGGCTAAATAACAAATCTGCAAGCACATTTTTTTGTGTGCTTTAGGAACAATAACATTAAGATCAGAGTTTTCTTCAATTTTGTGAAATGTTGAATTTTGTTTTTATGTTATGTGATGAAATGTCGTAAAGAATTTAATTTAATTACTGTTACATGTTGAATGTATTCTATTAATGGAGATGACCTAAACAAATGTGCTATCACCCAATTGTGCAATATTGAAAAAGTTTTTTGAAGAAAATGCTAAAATTTAAATTGCTTACAATGTCAATAAAATAGGACATTGGGTAAAATCTACTGCATAATTCATGGTGTCAGAGGCAACTGCTTTTTGTTACACCAGTGGAGCCCTGTGCACTCCAAGATAAGTGGACCGGACCATTTGAGGTGGTAATGTCACCTACCTGGTGGACTTGCGGACTACTAGGAACCCTTTGTGGGTCCTATATGTTAACCGCCTAAAGCCCCACTTGGAGATGTCCAAAGTGGGCATGCTCCTAGCAACAGATGATGGAATAGAGGAAGAGACTGAGCCTCTTCCTGACCTCCTGTCTGCAACGGAGCAAGATGGGTCAGTGGATGGTGTAAGCCTCTCTACCACCCTGACCCTTAAGCAGCAGAATGACTGTCGCCAACTTTTGGGACAATTCTCTGATCTGTTCTCCCTGGTTCCTGGTGTCACTGATTGGTGCATCCATGATGTGGACACTAGGGACAGTCCTCCTGTTAAGCACACAGCTTACAGAGTGACTGACCGGGTAAGAGCTTACATCAAGGAGGAGGTCTCCAAGATGTTGCCTTAGGGTGACTGAGTCGTCCAACAGCCCCTGGGCCAACTCAGTGGTCTTGGTCCCAAAGGCTGCCGTGCCTAGTGCCACACCCAAACTCCGGTTCTGTGTGGTCTACCGAGGACTCAATTCAATCACGAAGAGACTGACGCGCACCCCATCCCCATTGATCGGCTAGGGGCTGCAGGGTACATCAGTACGTTTGATTTGACGTCTGACTACTGGCAGAACGCCTTAACTGATGGGGCCAAAGAGAGGTCCGCATTCTCCATACCAGATGGGCACTACCAATTCTGGGTTATGCCTTTTGGGATGAAGAATGCCTCTGCCACCTTTCAGAGGTTGGTGAATCAGGCGATTGCTGGACTGGAAGATTTCAGTGCCGCCTACCTGGATGACATTGCAGTGTTCAGCGCCAGTTGGGATGACCATCTGCACCACATCTGGGAAGTGTTGATGGCGTTGCGAAGAGCAGGCCTCACGATCAAGGTGAGTAAGTGCCAGATGGAGCAGGGTTCATTGGTGTACTTGGAGCACCAGGTAGGAAGCAGCCAGGTGGGGCCATAACAACCCAAGATTGATACCATCCTGGCATGGGAACCCCCAAAACCCAAACACTGGTGAGAGCCTTTTTAGGACTCATAGGGTACTACATGAGGTTTGTCAAGGGGTATTGCAAACATTGTTGCACCCTTGACTGAGTTGACTTCCAGGAAGCAGCCCAAGAAAGTGAACTGGACTGACACCTGTCAGAGCGCTTTTGATGCCCTGAAGACGGCCAAGTGCCCAGCAACCATGCTTCAGGCACCCAACATCTCAAAACCAATCATTGTTCAGACAGACGCTTCAGAGCATGGTGTGGGGGCTGTTCTATCACAGATGAATGAGGAGGGCCTAGACCACCCATAGCCTTCATCAGTAGGAGGTTAATTTCACAGGAACAGAGGTGGAGTGCAATTGAGAGTGAGGCATTTGCTGTTGTCTGGGCACTAAAGGAGTTGAGACCATACTTGGTTGGGCCTCACTTTCTGGTTCAGACCAACCACAGGCCCCTCAGATGGTTGATGCAGATGAGGGGTGAGAATTCAAAGTTGTTGCGGTGGTCCATTTCCCTACAGGGGATGGAATTCACGGTGGAACACCGTCCTGGTACAGAACACACTAATGCTGATGGTCTGTACAGATGTTTCCGCCTTAGTGAAGAAAACTCCCAAGAGGATGGGTAGTTCTCCCTACATTTCAGCTGGAGGGGACACATGTTAGACTTGGTACCATTGGTGTGAGTCTCCCTTCCATTTTCTGCTGTTGTCTCCTCTGTTGTTGATATGTTTTTGCTGGTTTACATGCTTTGGGCACTGTGCCACTGCTATTCAGTGCCACAGTGCAAGTGCTCCCTATTGTAAATTGTTGTAATGGATGCATGACTCCATGATTGGCTTATTTGATTTACTTGTCAGACCCTAGTACAGTGCACCATGTGTGCCCATCGCCTGTAGATAAAATACTGCTAGTCGGCTTGCAGCACTGATTGTGCCACCCACAGAAGCAGCTTGTAAAGTGAGTCTCAGGCCTGCCATTGGAGAGCCTGTGTGCAGTGTACTACTGCCATGTCAACTTAGTAAGTGCACCCACTTACCCGTCCCTAAACCTTCCCTTTTCTACATGTTAGCCAGCCCTAAGGTAGGCCCAGGGGCAGGATGCATTGCAAGGAAAAGGTAGGACCCGCCCTGGTGTGTGTGGCATGTCCTGATAGTGAATTACAGCCAATTTCGATGTTCACGATTGCAAGGCTACCTGTCCCCATATACCAGAATGGGCAGTTTGAATTTAACATCTTATAATCTAAACTGACACAGGAAACATGGTAGAAAAACGACTTTAGTATTCCTGAACTCAGAATGTTAAAATGCATCCTTTAGTGAAGGTGATTTTTAAATTCTGTGGGCCTCATTTATGAGGCCGTGCGTCACTTTTACGCCGCCGGTGCGTCACTTTTTTTGACGCACCAGTGGCGTAAAAAATGCACCTTGTTGCGCCATATTTACAAAGTGACACATCTAGGTAGATGCGTCACTTTGTAAACCCCTGCGCCACATTATACCTGCGCCAGGTATAATGTATGCAAGGGGGGCGTATTGAGGCAAGGAAGGGTCGTAGAAGTGACGCAGTGAAATCTATGAGATTTCACTGCGTCACTTTTAGGACGCTGTTGCGTCAAAATCTTGCGCCTGCCTCACAGCAGGCGTAAGACTGACGCAGGCCCTTTCACATGAGGCTTGCCCCATGTGAAAGGACGCATTGCTGGACTTGCGTCACTTTTGTGACACACTCCAGCAATGCGTCACTTTTGCGCTTACAGATACGTCAGAAATACTGACGTATCTGTAACTCCTTGCGACAGGATGCGTCATACATTAAATATGACGCATCAGGAATGTTGCAGGGAGTGCGCACTGAGAAGTGACGCATCGCTACTTTCACGCAGCGATGCGTCATTTCTCATAAATGAGGCCCCAGGTTTGAAAATACCACTTTCAGAAAGTAGGTATTTTCTTACCTAACCATCCAGCCTGCCTCTGCTAGGTTGTGCATTGCATGTTGGTTTGTGAGTGACAGGAGGACTTGGGCTCCTTCAGTCTGATGAGTCAGGGCTGGGCTGAATAGGACCTTGGCTGAATGGAGAGTAGGGGGCAGATATTTCCTTTCACTCCCCTGAGCCCTCATAGAATAGAGAGTAGTGGGAGGAGATTTCCTTTCAGATACCTAGGCAAGGTCTGCTTTCAACAATGCTGTCTCCACCTCCTGCCAGGAAGCTGTACCAGTGAGGACAGAACTGGTATTCGCCAGGTAAAGACACTCTCTGCCTTCAGAGAACAAATACATTAGTAGCATATATATTGAGGCCCAGTCCCTAAGACTTTAGATCTCTTCTGGAAATCAAGACAAACCTTTGCCAAGGAGAGGAACCAAGGAAGTGGAAGGATTTGACTGCCCATGTGCCATTGTGCTATTTTCTGGGGTTGGCCTGCAGTGGTTACTTATTTTCTAAGGAAAGGAGAAGGAACTTTTAATGAACTTTCATCATCTTGAAGAAGAATCTCCAAGGGCTTGAATTGTGCTTGCCTCCTGCTGAAGTCTCAGGGATACAAGAGTTCAACACCAGCTCCCCTCTGAATTTCCTTGCTGGGAATTCTGTTTGCAGATGCCTACGTATTGTTGGGAGCTGAAAGGGCAACTCAACGAGAAGAAGTGTGTCGCTGCTGCAGCTGTTGCATCACCAGAGAAATGTGTTGCAGCCGCAGAATTCACCGTCGCATCACAGGAGAAGTGTGTCTCCGTCACAGCTGTTTGTCGTCGCAGCACCGGAGATGCGCGTCGCCACCGCAAGGGTCGCCGTCACATCATCAGAGAAGTGTGCCACAGGGCCTGTCATGGCTCAGAAGTTCCTGAGTCGACGCATGGCCGTCGGGCGTGCACGCCTCACCTTCACATCGTCGCACCGCATCAAGGACACCATCTTGTCGCATCGCACTGGATCGTCGCTTTGCATCGAAGTGCCATCTTGTCGCATCGTAACCGTAAGGCAATCAGAGATCGACACATCACCTCCTCTACGGTAAGGAACAGATGCATCGCCTACTTTGCGCAAGCAGTGAGGAACAGACGCATCGCCTTCCCCAAAGCAAGAAACCGTTGCATCGCTCTCCCTATGAACCTTTTGTTTATCTTGCGTTACGCGTCCAAAGGTACTTTGTGAGAAATATGTCGCATTTACTAGTTAAAAGTCATTTTCCTGATACTGTATTGTGGATTTTGTCGTTTTGGTCTTGTGTTAAGTGTTAAGAATACTTATTTTTATAAAAACCTGTGTGGTGTCCCTCTGTAGTGTTTTCACTGCATTACTGCATGTGTTCACAAATGCTTTACACACTGCCTCTGAGCTAAGCCTACCTGCATGTGCCAAGCTACTACAGGGTTGAGCAGGGGTTATTTTAGGAGAGTAGCCCCCTTACCCTGACTAGAAGCAAAGGTTCCTATTTGCACAAAGGTGCAAACCATTGCCAACTAGAGGCTCCCAGTTCTAACAGTCTCCATTCTCACTTAACAGCTCTTCTAATTACCCAATGCCTTGGCTTCATTAGACAAACAGAAATGCATCTTGGGTCAAGTCATGAGCTCAGGTACACAGCACAGACTTTCACCCATCAAGCAAAGATGTCAGCTTGCCTTATGTCATGTGTAAGAAGTTCAGTAATTTTAAGAAAACACAGAACATTGAAGACTGGGACTTGTAGTTTCATTTTTAACGTTCTAAGGGCAGCGTTGGCTCCTCTGCAATGGCAGAGGAGCTTCGCCCCACTGCCTGGCTCAGAGCCAGCAAATGTAAAATAAAACGATGCTCTTGCATCATTTTATTTTACATTTGCCGGCTCTGCCGGCGGTGTCCGGAGGGGCGGGGATAGTCATGGGAGGGAGAGAAGGAGTGCTATAGGCACTACACTTCCTAAGTGCGCATATTTGTTTCGGCCGGATGTCTCAGGTGGACCAAAACACACATGCCCACTTAGGTTTTCTCCAGCCCCGCTGCATTGAGCAGCCGGACTGGAGAAACCTCACAGACTCCCCGTCTGAGCAGGGGATCTTCCCTGCCTGCTCAGATCAATCCCTGCTCTGCTCTGCAGCACGGCAATTGGATAGGAGTCTGGGTCCCATGGGCTGCTGGGACCAAGGAAGAGGAGAGGTGGCGAACGAATCTGGAGGCAGCCATCCACGGTGGCAAAAACTAAGCGTTATATGTTTCTAAATATTGTATTCCCCTCCACCTCACTCCCCCGGCACGACCCCACCCACCTCACAGTGGCTGTCTCTGTCTAAGGGCCCGATTTAGAGTTTGGCAGGCTGGGTACTCCACCACAAATTTGACAGAGTACCTTCTCTGCCAAACTGATGGATTGGCCATTTATTTTGAGTCAGGTTTATCTTGTTTATGCGGCAGTGTCCCTGCTGGCTCTGCCTGCAGTACCCTCTAAGCCGATGGCACAATGGTGTTTGGGTCATCGGTGTAGGTTCATCAGACCAACCGCTCTATTGAAATAGGACGGTGAAAATAACACCTATATCCTGAGGGAATACCCCCATGGTGCAACAATTATTAGTTTTTTTTTTCAAGAACTCCCAC
The DNA here is from genome assembly GCF_964263255.1 of Lissotriton vulgaris. Classification (NCBI taxonomy): domain Eukaryota; kingdom Metazoa; phylum Chordata; class Amphibia; order Caudata; family Salamandridae; genus Lissotriton; species Lissotriton vulgaris. The sequence goes on from NC_141687.1 coordinate 1,656,317,135, forward strand.
TTTGAAAAACAAAAGAGTTTGCTGACAGGCTGCCTAAACACAGTGGATGCTCACCAAACATCTAATGCCTTCAGAGGAGGAGCCTTGGCAGCAGCTTCTCGGAAGGCACACAGATTTCTGCAGAGCCGATGGCAATCTCGAAAAATGGTGATTGGTAAATATTGCAGCTTACAACGTGAGAATGGAAAAGTACAATGGAACCCCTGATGATTCAAACAGAAGGGTGGTACCTGACAGATTTAAGCCACTTTTTCCTGGGCTTGGGATGTTTAGACCTCTATGCTTATTCCCTTTCACTCTTTCTGAGTGTGACTTAGGTTAATTCTTAAAATATTCTGACCCAGGACGGAGCTTCTGCATTGCTGAACAATTCTCTCACTTCCTGCACTTCCCATATTTCTCTTTTTTCTGCAGTTCCCTGATTTTTTAGATTCTTTAGGTTCCAAAACCATCATTTTAGTTTAGACTTTAACTTTGATGATTCTAGATTTTACTCATGTATGGAAGAGAGGGCAAGGAACTCTTCTCTGAGCACCAGATCTTATAATTGATCTTTGGTATTGCAGTATTAAGTTGTTGTGTGAATGTGGTTATCAGGTCCATCGTGGTCCAATATCCATGGATAGATACCTACATGGTAATACGTTGTCAGGGTAGAAGACACTGGGTGTAGCTGTCCGCTGTCTTGTGCCGCTGGTTGTGAGACATTGTCAACAGCATTATTGAGATAGGGAATTTATCTTTGTGTGATTGTGGGGGGTGGTTGGTATAGTGAATCTCAGTGCACAGGGAAGAACTGTATCAATCCAGGTGAGATCCCGCTGATCGAGGTTTCATTCAAAGTGAATGTCAGAGTAGCTCTGAAAGTGTTGGCCTGAACTGGTTCTTGTATGTATGAAAATCTTTAATTTAACTAGAGTTAACAGCGGACAGTTAGTGGTTGAAATTGCTTACATTTGTTTTGTGCGTAAATTACTGTGCTTGTGAAATTTGTGAAGGAGGGTGAGTTGCTGCAAGGAGTGGGATTGACGTCACAGTGCGGCTCTCTGGTATTGTGGTTCACCGAACAGAGAATTGTGGGTGAAAAAATAATTCCTGGTTTAAACAAAAAGTTATTTGTGAACCTAGCATTTTTTGATCGAAAAGGAAATTCTTTAAAGCACTACAAAGTCCAAAGAAGGGAGATGTGACTGTACCGGTTATAAAGGGGGAAGAGGCACCACCCAAAGCATGATACATTTTGGGGTGTGTGAGGGCCCTTGCTCCTAATAGGAGCACTCCCCTGGACTCCCCTGGATTTACCACACTAGGAGATCTAGATCCCTACACAGGAACTGAAAACTCCTTGTTCTCATAGTCGATTTAGGGGCACCTGTGCTGGACCTTAAACAAGCCCTTATCCTTCCCTTTTAGTATTGGATAAAAAAAAAGTATAATCAGGTGATTACATTTAAAAAATATCTCCTAAATATATGGATTGGGACAAGACTGACAGAACTACCAAGAAGTCCAAAGAAACAGTACCTGCTTATTATGAGAGACTGATGCAGGCATTGAAGTAGTATAGTGGAACAGAGACAATTGAATCTAAAGACATGGGGCATTGTGTTTACAGCTATGTGCATGGATTGAAACCTGGGATTAGTTTGGTAATTCAAGAGCATTTAATTTGTTGGCAGAGATATTGCAATATGCTAAATATTGCAGCAATGAATTGGAAATGAAACATAAGAAATTGAAGGGAAAGTTTTTGATGGCACAAATGAAAGCTGCACAAAGAAGTTTGACTCAACAGTTTGCTGGGATTGCTGGTCCCATACAGCGAGTGTATCTGCAGGGAGTTCCTGTGATGCAAGGTGGTAATGGGTTACAACCCCAAGGTATAGAGTCATGGTGTTCCAATTGATCCAAGTACATAGATTGATGTGCAACTTTGAAAAAGTCAAAACCTTGCCACGTCTGCGGCAAGTTGGGGCACTAGAAGCTGGAATGTCGATTCAATGCTGGTAACATGGCAAATGTGAATCAGGATCTGAATGGTGGATTTGTGTAGCCTCTAGGTGATAATGTGCTTCAGACACAACAAATACAGAGAGTACAAAACTACAGTGTACCCCAAGCTCAGGTAATGTAGGTTCCACAAGCCCCAATGCCACAACAAAATGTTAATGTTCAGAGTTTTAATTTGAATCAAGTTCCCAATATAAACACCAATCCTTTCATGAATGAGGGTGTGTCTCAACAGTACTCTATGATTCTGACAGACAAGGATTCCAGCTCAGTCCAGCCAAAATGATGGGGCCCAAGAGGGGAGGAATATTGCATGCTTGGCGCAACCTTAAAGGTAGATCAGAGTGGTCCATTCTTGGATGGTGAGGTGAATGGTTATCCTATTTCATTCTTGATAGGCACTAGTGCTACTCACTCCACTGTTAGAACAGCAGAGGTATCCAACCTATCCTTCTCTGGGAAAAAAATCCAAATTACAGCAGTTGCAAATAATCAAAAGACTCGCCCGTTAAAGAAGCAGTACCTGTCAAAATATGGTCCTTCGAGGAGAATCACCAGTGTATGGTGTGTTATTCAAGACCTGTAAATCGATGAGACCTTTTGTGAAACCTAATTTTGTTCCATATACAGTACACCATATGTCATTAAGAAAACAGACTCTCAATTTGGGGTGGGTAGTAAACTCTGCTCTGCTGGCGGAGTTTGCAGAGGTTTGGCAGTTCGCGCTCCTAGTGGAATGCAGAGTTTGGCAAAAAAACCTCCACCAGCCGGCAGTGGAGCGGAGTTCACCGGCGCGCTCAACCACCCCTACCTTTGACCCGCAGCTTATGCACTGATTTTTGTTCAGGGCGCATCGACCCTTGGAGCTAACTTATACCCGAATGGCAACCTCACGAGGCAGAACCTTTAAACAGTCTTGAGTGGTATGGACCTGGTTCAATTTTTGGTACACAGTGCCCAAGTAGGCATGTGTGTTAAAATCATGGAGTACCAAAAGAGGAATGACTCAAGGGTGGGGGGGGGGGGGGGCAGGCAGACTAGTCCCTGTAAGACAAAAAGCAAACCTTCTCTTCACTGTGATCCAAAAATCCCCAACAATGGAATATGTGAATCTTTCAGGGGCCAAGAGAACCAGGAAGAGGGGAGGGCTGGGGCAGAACACTCCCCCAGGGCACCCCTGTCACTACAGACTGCCTTCACAACCCATGAGGGCAGCAGTGAAGCGGATGTCAAGATAGCTCAGTGGGAGGGATGTGCAAACTGTAAGTCACAGGGTTGAGTCCTCGTGGGTCCAACTTTGACTGTTATCTGCCCAAAATCCATAATGGGTACACCATTTAATTTGGGGAAAAACATCACATGTTACCTTATCATTGCTTTTATGAAAACACAAAGAGGCATTGCAGTCTGTTCTATGTGCAAATAAATGTGCAATATGATTATATAAACCCCGGACGGAAGTCGTCAAATTGTGACTTGTTGAACTTGCAATGCGTCCGGGTGCCCCAGTGGTGTAACAAGTGCGTTCTAATACAAAGGACATTCTGTGCACATACATGCAAATGCATTTATATAGCATTTACTACCCCTGACGAGCCTTGAATGTACACATTTACCAAAAGAGCAGGCACAGACGATATTGAATCAAAATGTCGGGTGCACACCCAATAAGTCATACAGCCACCTGCGGTCGGTAGTGGGAGTACCTGCCGGGCGGTGACGTGGGGAGGGGGAGGGACAGGGTGGGGGGTAGTATGGATTACAGAGGTTTACAGGTAAGTAAACATATAAATAAATAAAACGAATTTCGTTGCGTTCACTGCATCCCCAAATGCGATGCAGTGCGCTCAACGAAATTCGTTTTATTTATATGTTTACTTACCTGTAAACTCCGTAATCCATAGTTTACTACCCCCCGACCCCGCCTCCTCCCCCTCCCCACGTCACCGCCCGGCAGGTACTTCCACTACCGACCGCAGTGTGGAGTGCGGGGACAGGGCCTCACACGTGGATAATCGACAGACACAGAGACTACAGATATACTGATTAGTGGTATGCCGGAAAGACCCCGAGCGGTCTTCTGCCTCTTTATTATATACCCCGGAGCGAGCCCGCCCCGGGGGTGTGGGGATGCATGTGAACATTGTTACAAAGTAGAGATGAGGCCAGGTGGCTCTCTACATCCCTCCTTCAATTTAGCTTGTCCTTATGGCCGAGGGCTCATCAGGGTGAAGTCCAGGCAAAGTCTCTTAGCCTTTGGCTCGGGCCTGGATTGGGCCTCAGGTGGTATCGGCATGCTGGGGAGCCTGCAACCCCGGCCGGGGTTGTCTCGCCGCTCCGCGCTGGAGAGGTTGGGTCCGCCGCGGTGTTATGGGGTGCTGCAGCTTGACTGGTCTCTCCGGCCGGCCCTTCTCGGCCGGGTTGCGGGGCTGAGGCATCAGCCCACGGTCCATCTTCATCCTGAGTGTAGTCCTCTTTGGGCACTCTATCGGTGACACTTATGGGAAGGCCGGCCGGCCTCCCCGCCTTCTTGAAACAGGATACGTTCCGGGTCACTGTCTGATGGCCTCTACGAGCAGTCACCATGGTTCCTTGAATTTTCTCCACAGTCCATCTCTCGGGCTCATAGGGTGTCCGGAACTTCCACCCCGGATGACGATCTTGGACTACCACGGTGTCTCCTTCTCGTATGCCCGGTTGTTGGGCACGCCGAGAATCGCTCGCCTTCTGGTTGGTGGTTATTCTCCGGGATTGAATGGCTTCATTGTCTCTCACCTCGGGTGTCCAGTTGGATGCGGTCGGTATGTTGCCTCGAGGTGCCTTTTTGAACAGCACGTGTGCTGGGACACATTTCGTCGTGCTGTGTGGGGTCTGTCTGTAGGCACTTAAAAATTGGTCCAGGGCAGCTTCCGGGTCATTTCCGTTGTCCACAGCAATTCTAAGGGCTCTGTTGAGGGTTCTCATGAGTCTTTCTACTTCCCCATTCGCCTGGGGCCATAACGGTGTGATCTTTCGGTGTCTAATTCGGAGATTTTCCAGATAGTTTTGGAATTCTCTCCCCTGAAATGGCGGTCCGTTGTCAGATTTTATCTCTTCGGGGAGCCCCATCATCACGAAGATGTGGTCGAGGGCCTTTTTGACCTGAGAAAACGCCACTGATGGAATGACCTCCACCACTGGAAATTTGGAAAATGAATCTACCACTACGAGCGTGTGTCTGCCATCGGGGAAACTCGCTGTGTCAGTGACTTGGGGCCATATCCTCCCCGTGGTCTTGGAGCGTTTGGCCTGTACCTCCCTCCTTGGCACACTGCTGCAAAGTGGTTCAGTCGGCCACACTTTAGGCAAGTCTTCCCTTTTGCGCTGCACGTTGCTGTCGTGGGGTGGTCTTCCCCGCAGTAAGAGCACTGCGTAGTTCGGGATTGTCATTGTCGCCGACGGTTGGCCTGCGGTCTTCTTTGTATCGCGTCCACTCTCTCTTCTTTGATTGGCGCCATTCTGGGCGTGGCCGACATTGCCATTGGGGAACGTAATGCCGCTTCCATTTCTTCGGCCCGCGCATCTGACAGTTCGTGCGACCGGGCAAGGATGAGTATTTCATCCAGTGTGATCCCAGGCTGTCTGAGAATGAGCTTCCTCAGCAGTTTCGAGCGACACTCCACAATGATTTGGTCTCTTATCTCCTCTCTCGGATTGAGGAACAGACAGCTACTGGCGAGCCGGCGTAGCCTGGCATAGTACATGTCCACCGACTCAGCCTCCATTTGCCATGCTCTCTTGAACTTGAACTTCTCGAAATCATTATTCAGTTGGGGGTCAAAGTGGGCGTTGAGGGCGTCTACCGCCGCGTCGTAGTCGTATTCCCGTCCGGTGTCAGGGAGTGTCTCAAAAAGGTCATATATTTCAGGGCCTTCATACAGGATGAGGAGGGACCTCTTGACTGTTCCGTCCGTTTCACGAGTTCCCTTGAAGTACAGGTTAAGGCGACCGAGCCACGCTTTCCACAGCGGCGCCGCCGTCGCAGGGTCAGCCTATTCGCTGAATGGGGGAAGAGGTGCAAGCCCTGTATGTGCGTGGCTGGTTATTTGAGGGCCTGTGCCTGTGGCGAGGTTCTGGGCGGGTCCTGCAGGGCCAGGCGGTGGCGGTGCGGGCGCTGCGGCTCCTTGTGTCGTGTCTGTCATCGTGTTCTTGTGCACGGGAGGTGCTGCGGCCTCCTGGGAAGCAGTAGGCCCAGTCTTGCTCCCCCCCCTTGTGTTATGGTCCCGGATACTCTGGGTGGCGTTCTGCGGGCGCGTGTGGCTCCAGACAGTTCGAGCAGGTGGGGCTGGGTCACTACAATGTGGCGTAGTGTGGCTGTTCCCCTCCAAAGTGCTGCTCCCAAGCTTCCCCGGGCCACTGGTGTGAGATGATCTGCCAGCACTTGGGTTAGCCAATGCTTGTTTGCTGTGAGTCGAGCGCTTGAGTTCGCCAATGCTTGTTACTGACGATTGAAGAGGCGGGCAGGGCTGAGATGCTGTGTCCCTCGCAGACTGGGATAGCCAGGTCAGCAGGAAGGAGAACGGAGCCGACGTGCACCGTCGCTCCTCTTCACCCCTCCCCCCCACAGGGGCTGCGCGCGTTTGCTGCGCGCCTGGGGGCCGTGTGCCACAATGTGAGCCCGCTGTGCGAGGGCCGCGCAAGCTGTGGATGCGCCGTGTGGGCGGGGCCACCGATGAGTCACTTACCCTCAGGCACGCGCTGCGAGTCCCGCCAGCCGAAAGCGCTCCTTCGACGGAGGCACGTGGGCGGGCCTCGAGCCGTCGCGTAGGCCGTGCCGTGATGCAGGCAGGTCGCAGGCAGGTCGTTGGCCAAAGCGGGTGGGCTCCGCGGCAAACTTCATCCGGCGCAGGCTGTGCGCCGATGAGCAGGTGCCAGACGGGGAAAGCTGACGCTCTTGGCAGGTGGCAGGGCACGCGCGAGGTCAGTACCGGCCTCGTCGCCAATGTGGAGTGCGGGGACAGGGCCTCACACGTGGATAATCGACAGACACAGAGACTACAGTTATACTGATTAGTGGTATGCCGGAAAGACCCAGAGCGGTCTTCTGCCTCTTTATTATATACCCCGGAGCGAGCCCGCCCCAGGGGTGTGGGGATGCATGTGAACATTGTTACAAAGTAGAGATGAGGCCGGGTGGCTCTCTACACGCGGCTGCATACAGCATGCTTTTCAGCCCAGGCGCTTGATACTAGCAGCCTGCCCACTTCTAAGTACTCCCAATTTCGTCAGTTTAGGGAGCTGACAAAGGACGTATGAAATTGTTTGCCCAGGATCACAAGGATTAAGGACATGAAGACGTTCCATAGTCAGCAATTTAATAACGTGACCTTCTCACTAATAGTACTTGCTATTGATGTTCTGCATGTTCTTGGCGCTGTACACAAAAAGTATTCCTATTTAAGCATCCATTACGAGATTCAATAGCACTCATTTTAACAATCTGGGAAGGGCCGGAGACAGCTATACACCCTGCATTTCAAGGCTATTCCCGCTCCCCCGCTGAACCCAGGTGTGCAGGTCAAACAGAAACTCACAGGGTTTCAGGCTAGAATTGTGAGAGCCGCGGAACACCAACAGATCCCAGCATCTTGTGCATTAATTCATTGAGCTATTGTGTATTACCATTTAAATATATTTTTGGGTTATTTTTCTCAATTGGTTGAGTTCAGCTTCTGCAACAATCATTTTTTCTGTCAGGTAGCACACACAAACCCCTGTCCTCTCTCCCGCTCTCTCTATTACTTGTGATACGGTCTGGTACTCCAGAAACATATTTCACGGTGCTGTGTTCTGGGTGACAGAAAAGTTTACAGTATGCCCATCAGAAACTCAATGATGACTGGGAGTGAAATAAGGGCATACAGGGGAGAACTGAATGCAGTTAAAAAATGGAAAACATATTGGGATAGGCAAGGCTTCCATAAGACACAATGCATTTCGTTTTTCTCATCCTGAAGTCTGAGGCCCGCCCTTAACTCACCTGAGAGTCCCTGAATTCCACCACCACATTCTCACAGCCCCAGTGTGCCGCCCGCCATCTTCCTCTGGAGACATATGATGTGACAGAATAACATGTCCGCAGAGCACAATGGGAAGTGTAGTTCCTTGGAGTAGAAGAAGACGGAAATGCGCTTGCCCGAGGCCACGCAGTGGCCATAAAGAGGGCGGGCTCCTAGTCACGGAGGGCTGCCCCGCCCCTGTATGACTAAGCATTCTCCTCTCCCGGGGCAGTCTCCCCTGGTTGGTGGAGGCTGGTATGTGACGCACGTCCGGGGCGGCTGGGAGGAGCCTTCAGGGGTACTTTAGTCATCTGCCCCTGTTGGTAGGCCTCTTTGCCGCTCCGGACGCCATTGCTCGGTCTCGTCGGGACACTCTTTCGGGATATCATACGGTGAGCGTGGCCTTCGAGCCTTACCCCCCCCCTCCACCTACTCCCTCCCTTCGGAGGCGTGAGCCATGGCTAGGCGGCCTGCTTAGCGTCGGGCCGCTGTGGAGGGGGGGTTTCCGACTTCCCGGTATTGCGGGCGGGTCAGGGGAGCCTCACGCTTGGCTCTTCTGGGGGGTTTACTTAAAGCACAGCCTGTTGCCGCCTCCCCGGCTGTTTTTTCCGCACCCGGCCTGCATGGTGAAGTCCGCATGGCCGGGGGGATGATTTGCTGTTTCGATCTCCCTTGCACTGGCAGCCCTCACCCCTGGTGCTCTCTGTCCGACACGGGCCCCGAGCGGCTGTTTCCCGCTCCCGGCCTGCATGGTGAAGTCCGCTTGGCCGGGGGGACAATTTGTGGTTTCGATCTCCCTTGCACAGGCAGCCCTCCCCCCTGGTGCTCTCTGTCCGACACGGGCCCCGAGCGGGGCGTTTCGCCATCGCTCGCTCGGGCCGGGTTGGGTAATAAGGTTGTACTCGGGAACCGCTGGTGAGCCCGTTCCCCCCCCCCCCTTGGTCGCCATGTGCGAGTCTGGAGCTGTGCCCACGCGGGCCACGCGGTAGGGGGGGTTCTGTGAGTTGCATGTGAAGCGGCTGGGGGGAAAAGGGTGCAATGGTGCATGCGAGGTATGGGTCCGTGCGAGCGCAAAGGCTTCGTTTACAGGTTTCTACTGTCTTTGCAGAAAGTGTCGATCATGCGGGGTATATAATTTCGATATTCTGTTCTTGCCATTGATCAGGTTATATGTCGCCTTTTGAAAGTGTTGATCATGCGGGGCGGGTAATATCGATATTTGTTGCCAAATTGAATAATGTTACGGGGTCGGAGACCGGGCCACGTTGGCTAAAATGACCCTACGAGTTGTAATACACGACTGCTATTAGGCTTGTGATGACTGTGCAAAAATTTGTGCCATTTATTGTACTGCAGTGCCAGACTAATGAATTACAATACGTTTGATTTGTGTGCAAAATTTCCTTTATCGTGCTGTGTTGCTAGACTTGGTGTTCCTAGCGGGTGGTTCAGGTCTGGCCTTCGGCGGAATCCCACGTGGGTACACGCCGTGTTTACATGCTCCGGGTCGAGTTACAACCGATTAACAATAGCAGCGGGTAGGCTACTTCGGTAGTGGTGTAAGTTTCTTTCGAACCGACATAGGCTAGGCATGCGTGTGGAATTGCTTTGGGGGGTGTGGTGTTTTCATTTGCATTGATAAGTGGCCGGCACACTACCACCCCCCCCTCTCTTTATGCCTTCATTCCTGCTGCAAGCCCCGCTACTTTCGCGCCTTTTCCCGCCCCCCCCCCCCTTTCTCTTTCCCTCACCCCCGCCTTCTCCAGCTCAGCGATCTCGAAGCTGGGTCAGAGTGCCAGTGGGAGCATGGTGTCCACCTTCGATAATGCAAGGTGTGCTTTGCGCAGACCATGGTGGGGCTCCGGCACATGGGAGGCGGTGGGGGAACCCGGTTTTATCACCTTCCGGGCTGTTGCTGGGGGGTGTGGGGGCAGTGGGGGGAAGGGTGGGGGGTTCCTGTGCCACGCGGAGCATGTGGGATGCGGTGTTGGCCGCCATGTTTGTTCGTAGGCGGTTTCCGGCCTGTAACGGGGGATCTCGCGGACCCCATGCCTCTAGGTCCTGACAGGGGGGCTTGATATATAGCTCTGCAATGAGATTGGGTGCAGGCTGTTGGTGCGGCGGGGCCCTGTGTTCGACCGGCTGCCTCGCAGTGTTCCGTGGCACCTTCTCTTATGTCCGCATCTCGAGTTGGAAATGTCGAGGTTATCCTTGTGGCCTGGGTTTAGCCAGGCGCCTGCATGGCTCCTCGCCAGTGTTGTGTGCATCCTGTTGTGACTTGGGAAAGATCTGCATACCTGAATTAATTGAGTTTACGTCCTACGCAGCACGTGTGTTTTGCCCTAACTGAATGTTACCATGCTTTGTTTTTCAGACGACAGTTCATTCACTCGCTCGTTTTGCGCACCCTCGGCACCGTGCGGGAAGGCCCCCCCCCCCTTCTAGCACTAGTTGCAAGGTATGTATGAGGGCGATTAGGTGGGAGTGGTGAGGAAGGGGCCTCACTCGGTACTGTTGTTTGGCGTACTGCCTACTGCTTGTAGGCAGGGGCACGGGCACGCTTCGGGGTTTAGCTTCCGCGTTTTCCCGGCAGCGGGACTCTAGTATTGCGTATTCCTGTACCGGTTCCGGCCTGTAGCTGGTGCTGTAATGTGAGGCTATTTTCTCTTTTTATTCTACACAGCTTTCGCTCGTTGGCATCAGCAGTCTCGGGGTGCGCCCCATATACCCGGCTTCCCCCTTAGCACTCAGCGTCAAACTCTGCGAGGTATGTACAGCAAGGGTGATGGGACTGTGGGCCTGAGCTGGTGGGGTGCTGGACGGTTTCCAGCCCCCCCCTTTTTTTCCTCCTTTTGCAGGTTTTACGTGCTCGTTAAAACCCCCCCCACCACCATTCAGTGGCATCTAAGTGCACAGGGGGGCTAATTGAGTTAGCTGAGTTTGAGTTGGGAGTTCTTCAGTGTATGCATGGGCAGTCACACCACCCGGGGCCCGGCATAGACTTTGTCTTGAGGTGGCATCATGTGTTTTAGGCCCCGTAGTGGCAGGGCTTCGATTGCCCTTGGCAGGGAAGGTTATTTGAGCTTTTGCTTTGAATGTTTGGTTGTGTTGGCTCATGGTTATCTTTCTTTCAGGATAAGAACAAAAGGCACCATCGAGAGTCAGGGGTCCCCTTCGCTATTCACGCAGGCATCGCAAGTCGAGGACTCGGGTATAGGACCTTCCCAGGACCCACAGATGAAAGCTTTGTTGGATTTGATCAAGTCAAATGGGGTGGCGTGGGCCAGCGAACTCTTGATGGCCAACCCCCGCAAAGCCCCCGGGGCGGTCCCCACCCCCCTGGTAACTGAAATAGACATAGCTGAGGACCCGACCACTGTGAGGCCTAAGCACACTAGGAAGCCGACAGTGAAGGACTTCCCAGCGGAACCCCACCCAAGACCAGGGCGGCTGATCCTGTCAGGAATGTCATTGTGCACGCCCCTGCTTCCCCGCCGGCGGTGATTCGGGTTTGCCCCCCCTCACCCCCACGCCCGGTGGTGTCCAGTTCTGAATTTGCCACCTGGGAAGATCTGGGTAAGCTTACGGACTCGTTGGCTGTATTTATGTCCGAGATCAGAGCGGGTTTGCGCGCCGCCCCGGTGCAGCCTTCCAATTTAGTGCATTCCCAGGTGGTGGTGCCGGCAGCCGTGGCCCCCCTTCCCGGCTCTGGGGAGGTGGATGTTGCCCGAGTTTGGGGTGGGCTTTCTGTTTTAGGGGGGGATACCTGTGTAGCGCCTGTCAGCCCCCTGTTGGAAGTGGCTGCCCTGCCGGGAAGCACGCTACAAAGTGTTGTTTCTCCTCCGCCTCCTGCCCCGGTGTCGCCTCTGGCTCCAATGGTACACCAGGATGCCCCGGCGCTCGCAGCGGCCCCGGCACAGTCCCAGGCGGTGGTCCCGACACCTCCTATACCCCTTGCGGTTCCTGCACCTTTGGGGGCGGCCTCCCCGGCCACAGTGGTGGCCCCTTCAGCGCCCACAGTGTTGATGACCATGGCGCCGCTTTTATCAGGCAAATGCTCCCTGGCCTGGCAGGTCCCGCAGGCGGCAAAGGAGGGCATCTGGCGCAGAGAATTTATTGACATTTTTTCCCTCTTGATGTTGGATGCTGATGGGGTGGAAGTGAGAAAATGGGTTCAAAAGATGAGAAGAAAGCACGTTTTCAGTCCTGGCCAGAGAAAACGATCAAGAACTGGCGACAGGCTTTTTCCATTCTGGCAGCAGTAATCACTGAGCGCTTCCCAGACCAGGCGCAAGGTTTATTCCAGTATAGCAGTGTTATAACTAATGAAGCGGAAGCGTCGTCCGGCATTGGGTTGGTACTTGTACGACTGTGAGTTCCGCAAGAAAATGTCTGTCTGCCCTGAGTTGGATTGGGACCAGGTAGAGGTTAGACTTTGGATGATGCATATGGGTAAAGGAAAGTCTGAAAGCTGGGGTAAAATGAATGTTCAGGTTAAGAAGGCTGAAAATGACAAAGTGTTCACTCAGAAGAAGGGTAATTACAGGCAGTCCTTTCGCGGGGGACGAGGTGGGGGGAGTTTCAACAGACAGTTCTCCAAGAAAAATGTCTCTGCTACATGCAGGTTGTTCAATGCAGGTAATTGCACCTGGGGGAAGGCGTGTAGGTTTTCTCACGCCTGCAGCAAATGTGGTGGTTCCCATCCCGAGTCAGCTTGCGATAAACGGAATTCCAGCGCAGCCAGTAAGGACAAATAAAACCTCTCTGATCACTATCCTGCCCATTGTCTCCCCGGCAGCGCCCCTCCCATCTCCCTTGCCCACTGCCTCGCCTGCCCTAGAGGACCTCCATCACACTGTTTTGCCCAGCAGGGACCCCCCTTCTCTCCATTCAAAAGGCCCGTCCCCAGTCATCATCCCCAGCCTGCTGGCCCTGCTGCGAGTTTACCCCAACGAGAAAGACAGGGATGTCCTGACTTTAGGTTTCCTTGAAGGTTTCAAGATCCCATATCAGGGTCCGAAGGTCAGCAGGGATGCAGAGAATCAGAAATCTGTTAGGGAGCTCCCTGAGGTTGTGAACAAGAAAATCTGTAAGGAAGTAGCCTTGGGGAGGGTGGCGGGCCTGTTCCTGTCCCACCCTCTCCCTGACTTTGTGGTGTATCCCTTGGGTGTGGTCCCCAAAAAAGAACCTGGGGCTTATAGGCTGATTCATAACCTTTCCTTCCCAGAGGGTAACTCCGTCAACTCTTGGTTACCAGAAGGGGCCTGTTCTGTCTCCTACTGTTCCCTTGATATGGCCATCGACTTAGTGAGGAGAGCGGGGGAGGGGACCTGGCTTGCTAAAGCGGACATTGAGGCAGCCTTCCGCTTGTTGCCTGTACACCCGGACAGCCAGCACTTGCTGGGCTTCAAGTGGAAAGGGGGTTACTATTTTGACAAATGTATGCCAATGGGTTGCACTGTCTCTTGCGCCTTTTTTGAGGCATTCAGCACCTTCATGCAATGGGCCCTCACCGCGAAGTATGGCGTAACGGCTGTGTCTCATTACCTGGACGACTTCCTCTTCATCGGGAGGGAGGGCACTCAGGAATGTCAGGAGGGCTTGGATTGCTTCACTGATTTGGCTAGTCACTTGGGGGTGCCTTTGGCGCTGGGCAAGACGGAAGGTCCGGCCCAGGTCTTGACCTTCTTGGGTATAGAGCTTGACACTCTTGCGGGTGTGTCTCGACTCCCGGCAGAGAAGGTACTGGGTCTGAAACAGGATATCGAAGACTTGTTGGGTAGAGATAAGGCACCACTGGGGGTCATCCAGAGTCTCCTAGGCAAACTAAACTTCGCCGCCAGAGTCATCCCGGTTGGGAGGGTGTTCGCGAGGCGCTTAGCAAGGACTACTGCCAAGGTCCACAAACGCTACCATTTTGTCAAATTGTCCTCTGGCCTTAAGAAAGATCTGCAAATGTGGGCTGAATTTCTCTCACATTTTAAAGGTACAGTCATTTGGAGGTCCCCATGGGTGGAGAGCCCCGTGTTAAGTATGTTCACTGACGCCTCCGGGCGGGAGGGCGTTGGTGCTATTCTGGGAGGGCTGTGGTGCGCGCAGGAATGGCCTAATGCTTGGCGCAAGCGTGGGATTACCTCTAACATTACTGTCTTGGAACTTTTTCCTATTGTGGTGTCATTGCATCTTTGGCCGGACATACTGTTCAACAAGAAGGTCTTGTTCTGGTCAGTCAATATGGCAGTGGTGCAGGCAATCAATGGACAAACTGCTAGTTGCCCGCTAGTACTGTCCCTACTCCGAGAACTGGCGAGCAGGAGCCTGCGTTGCAATGTGGAATTTAGAGCTAGGCACATTGCGGGGGTCACAAATGTCGCAGCTGACGCTCTTTCTTGTTTTCAGTGGAACCGTTTCCGGGCGGCCTGCCCAAAGGCGAGAGAGGAGATGACCCCCTTTGCACCAGGACTTTGGCGCATCTTGGAGTGGAGCAAGAATTGAGAGAGTTAGGGGAGAAATCCTTGGCACCAGGTACAAGGAGGCGCTATGCGAGTCACCGATCCACTTTCCACAAAGCCATTTCGGATTTAGGTTTGCATGCTTTGTCTCTGGAGGACAGAGTCCAGGCATTTGTGGTATGGGCCAAGAAGCAGAAGAAATCTCACTCCTGGGTTTCCGGCCACCTGGCGGCCATTAGTCATGAGGCGAGGTTGAGAGGGGAAGTGATCCAGCCAAGTCCTTTGTGATTAGGGCCGCTTTGAAGGGTTGGGCCCGGGAGGAACCTAGGATCCCTGATGATAGGTCTCCCATTGACTTTCTGTCATTACAGGCTATGTTATTGGTTGTGCGGGCGGTGGTGCACTCTCAGTATGAGGCGGCCCTATTTTCGGAGGCTTTCACCTTGGCTTTCTTTGGGGCTTTCCGGAGTAGTGAGTTACTGGCTCGCTCTAAGGCAGACCTTTCTGGGGACGCTCTGGGGGTGGCGGATATCTCTTTTGTGGAGGGTTTGTCCATCACGCTCAGGCGATCCAAGACTGACCAAGCTGGCAAAGGGTCGGTCATTAGGCTGTCCCCTCTCGGGGATCCCCACTTCTGCCCGGTGTCTGCTTTACGGCCTTTTCTGGCAATACGGCCTGCGGGGACGGGTTACCTCTTCGTCCATTCTGACTTCAGCCCCTTGACCAAATATCAGATGGATAAAATTATGCTTGCCTGCCTGGACAGGGCTGGTTTGTTGACACAAGGGAAGAAGTTTTCAAGTCATTCTTTCCGCATAGGGGCGGCTACCTCTGCTTTCCGAGCGGGAATGCAGCCAGATAAAGTTCAACTAGTAGGACGCTGGGAATCGTCTTGCTATAAACGTTACATTAGACCCTGAACGTTTTCCCCATTTATGTACTTTTGTGTATTTTGTTTGCTGTGTTGTGTTGTGGCACTTGCCACTTTTCTTGCATTTGTACTCAATAAACACCCTTGAATATATTGCGTCTTTCTTTGACAGGTTCGAGAGTGTGGGTCGTGGGGCACTCCATGGTCGACAGGCTGGGCCGGTGGGCAGCGATCAGGCATTGGACTAGTGGCTTTATGAACATGACCTGCGTGTGGTTGGGTTTCCCGGGCATGCGCTGGAATAGTTTGCTTTTTCGGCTGAGGGAAGCCCTTGCCGTGTCAGGCCCCCCTCCCCAGCACTTGATAATCCACTTGGGTGGCAATGACCGTACAAACCTGGGGAGATCTACTCTGCTGCAAAAGATGGAAACTGACTTGGGGATCACCTGTGGGCTTATGCGCGAATGCGAGGTCTGGTGGTCTGAAATAGTGCCCAGGAGATCCTGGCGGGGTGCCAAGTCTAGCGAGGCAATTGAGAGGTCCAGGAGGCGGATCAATGGGGCCATGAAGAGGTTCACTCAGCGTAGAGGTCTAGGCTTTATCAAACATGACATGATTCAAGATAAAGTCAAAGGTTATTTTGAGGCGGATGGGGTTCACCTTACGCCCGTTGGCTTAGACCTCTTCCTCCTTGATTTAAAAGAAGCACTCATGAACAGGGGTTGCAGGTAAGCGAAGGTAGCAATGGTGGGGGGCCCGTGCGGCAGCGGGTACCACCGCACGGGTTGTGGCGGAGTTACTGGGTGATCCGGAAGAAGAGAGGTGCAAACTCTGTACTTCAGTGGGCACATAGGGGTGCCAGAGCCTAGCCTGTAACCTCATGGGAGGTGCAGGAATTCGTGTCGGCGCCCCAGTAGTCCTTCGGGCGGTTGTGGGCCTGTGCAACCGGGGGTTTGCCAAGTCACACCCCGCAATGGGCGTGTCAGTATAATTATGGTAATTGTGCAACAGTTGGGTCGTTCGCCACTGTGTTGTTTGGCTCAACAGGCGGGCAGGTGGCGAGAATGCGGCCTGCCCTATGATAGCCCGTAAGTTAACCCACCGTCGTTACATATGTTGTATGTAATAAACCTGCAGCAATTTTTCCCAAACCTAACACTTGTGTCTGTGTGTTATTTGCGGGTTTGGGCATTGTGGGGTGGGGGTTCTGGTGGCCCTGATGTGACTATGCGCTTGCCCGAGGCCACGCAGTGGCCATAAAGAGGGCGGGCTCCTAGTCACGGAGGGCTGCCCCGCCCCTGTATGACTAAGCATTCTCCTCTCCCGGGGCAGTCTCCCCTGGTTGGTGGAGGCTGGTATGTGACGCACGTCCGGGGCGGCTGGGAGGAGCCTTCAGGGGTACTTTAGTCCTCTGCCCCTGTTGGTAGGCCTCTTTGCCGCTCCGGACGCCATTGCTCGGTCTCGTCAGGACACTCTTTCCCCACCCTTCCGCGAACCCAGAGTGTCAGTTTGTGGGGGGGCTCCTGGGGAGCTTTAATGTGTTCATTTCTCGTTGCAGGCGGAGTTACTGGGCGATCCGGAAGAAGAGAGGTGCAAACTCTGTACTTCAGCGGGCACGTAGGGGTGCCAGAGCCTAACCTGTACCTCATGGGAGGTGCAGGAATTTGTGTCGGCGCCCCAGTAGTCCTTCGGGCGGTTGTGGGCCTGTGCAACCGGGGGTTTGCCAAGTCACGCCCGCAATGGGCGTGTCAGTATAATTATGGTAATTGTGCAACAGTTGGGTGGTTCGCCACTGTGTTGTTTGGCTCAACAGGCGGGCAGGTGGCGAGAATGCGGCCTGCCCTAGGATCGCCCGTAAGTTAACCCACCGTCGTTGCATATGTTGTATGTAATAAACCTGCAGCAATTTTTCCCAAACCTAACACTTGTGTCTGTGTGTTATTTGCGGGTTTGGGCATTGTGGGGCGGGGGTTCTGGTGGCCCTGATGTGACTATGTGAGATGGCAGTAGAGCAAGCGGGCGAGGTTGCTGAGCTGACAGGTTGGAGTGAGTGCGTGGTTCGAGAGACATATGGATGATCCATGCTTCGTAAGGGGAGGATGTGGTTAGCAATCTTCATGGCAGTATGTGTGACGGGGCCTGCAGACCCGTCCACATCAAAGGCGCTGAGTGGAGGCACCAGCCGCCAACAGCCTACTCCACCAGGGGATGGCCGAGCACACATGAAGCTTTTGTGTAGCAGGGTTTCAGGCAAGGCAGAGTTTATTCATTGACTCTGCTTTCTTTTGTGTTAGGTGGGGGTGGGATTTGTCAGACTGTTATTAATCCGGGGCTCTTGTAGAATGGCTTGCATTTCAAGCAGTAATGTGTTTATAGTGAGCACTCCTGCTGGGAGAGCAGGTTGTGAGTGGGGCACATGCAGATACCTGGTGCACTTCTGCTGTCGGATGCGAGTGTCTGTGGAAGGGGTTTCACCTTCATCGTGCCCTTGAACCTGCTGCAGCCAATGCCTACTTCTCATTCAGACGTATGTTGTTGCAGTGCACTGCGTTCTCCTGCACGCGTCAACAAGTAATCAGCACATTTCCAGTACGTTTTATTGTCACTCCTTTAAAGGAAGTCTGGGCAATTCCATGTTTTATGCTTGTGTAAACAATGGGGCCAGTCTATCTACTACAGCGCAGGACTTGACACCATGCACGTGTGTATAAAAAACATCATAATTAATGTAGCAGAAATTATGTCTTAAACTTAGTTTTGACACAAGGGGGGAGGTTTGAAAGGTGTGCCTTTGTAGGACCGAGCGGCAACCGGAATTCTGCTGCACACAGAACTCTGTAGAATTTCACTGAGTTTTTAATAACTATGCGGAATTCACAGAGTAGAAGTCCGTGAGCTCTACCCACCCCTACTCCCAATCAAGACATTGTCTTTACACTTTTTAATCAGAGGACAGGGATCAGACTTTACCTGATGTTGACAAAAGATGATTTGTCCCAGAGGTCAGAATCAGAGTCTTGCCTGAACTCTGGGACTTTTCAGGGAAAGATATAAATCTCATATAGAGTGTAGAACAAATCCACATAAAGGTGAAACCGAAAGTTGAGTACCCATGAATCCCACAATACAAAATCTGACCCCTGAAACCGGTGCTGGAATTGCGCCTGTGATTGACTCAATGATTGAACAAGGCATTCTGAAAGAGCTTATGGGGAGTCCATATAACTCCCCCTTTCTGTGTCGACAGAAACCCATGGCAAGTACCTGCATTGTTTAAGACCTGCAAAAGTCAACTCATTTGTTGTCCCTTGTGGACCTGTTGTACCGAATCCAGCTAGGATTTTATTTCAGATTTGATGTGAGGTCTAGTGGGTCTCAGTCATTGACTTATGCTAAGCCTTCTTCTCCATACCGTTGCATGCCAGTTCCTTTTCGCATTTTGGTTCGACAGTTGGGTCTTTGCATGGTGCGGAATCTGTCAATCTTTCACCAGATACTTAAGTCGAATCTTGAGTCTTTGGTAATGCCCTATTACTCAGTTTGGGTCCAATACATTGATGACCTATTGCTGGCATCAAATACCATAGAGGCTTTCAAACAAGACACAATTGCTCTGTTGAGCCACTTAGCTGAGAATGGACATAAAGTGCTCCCCTGTAAATTGCAGTACTGTCAGAAAAAAGTCCTCTAACAAGAACAGCACATTGAGAAAGGAGCATGGAAAATGTCACAAGAGAATATCGGCAATTCTGAAAATGAATCTGCCAACTTCCCAGAAAGAAGTTAGGATGTTCTTGGGAATGGTTGGCCACTATTGACAGCGGATTCCCAACTTTTCCCTGGTGGCAAGCCTCTGCATAGGCTGACATACATAGACATGTCAGATCTGGTAGCATGGGATGACAACTGCATGCGTGCCTTTTCAGAGCTGAGAGAATGTTTCTGCCATGCCCCAGCACAGGGAATGCCTGACTATAATAAATGTTTTGCCTTGTTTTGCAGTGAGAGGAAGGGGTATGCTCTCCCAGTGCTAACTTAGATGCACTTGAATGCTCGCAGACCGCTCGCATATTTTTCAGCCACGGTTACTTCAGCCGCTGCTGCTTTGCCCACTTGTCTCAAAGCCATGGCATCCACAGGTGTCAGTATTGAGCAGTGCAAGACCATCATTATGGGTCATCTCTTGACAGTCTTCATTCCCCATTCTGTGGAAGTATTGTTAAGTTGCATTAGAACCCATCACCTGACCAACAAGTCGTCTCACCAAGTATAAACAAGTTATACTTGGTGCGGATAATGTTACCCTTAGGAGATGCACTATACTTAACCCAGCTACGCTCTTGCCAACACCTGGAAACTATGTTATTGAAGGTGAAGTTGAGCATGACTGTCTTGATGATACTGAACAATGTACCAAGCCAAGACCTGACATACAAGATGTGCCACTACCTGAATCAGATTGTGTGCTACTTGTTGATTGCTCCTGCTTACGAGACAATGAAGGAATCCTGAGAGGTGCCTGCACAGTCTGTACAATCTCAGATGTGGTCAAAGCCTCCGGGCTTCAAAAAGTATTTTCTTCACAAGTGTCTGAATTGATTGCCCTGACTAGGGTATGCTGTATCTCAGACCAGCTAAGAGTGATCATTTTCACTGATAGTCAGTGCGGCTTTGGTGTTGTTCATGACTTTGTGCATTTTTGGTCGCAACTTGAATTTATGACCTTTTCGGGGTCACCTAAACATAATGGCGAGAGTGTCCATAACCTGTTACAGGCATTGCAGCAGCCTGCCAAGATTGCAGTATTGAAGTGTGCTGCACACTGCAATGGCACTGATTATGTTACTGTGGGTAATAGATATGCAGACGAGACCGCTCAATATTGTGCCTTCAATGCTTCTACCTTTAATGGTGAGTATCAGAATGAAAAGCTGGATTAAACAAATTGCAATCTGGTGTTAACTGCGGTTGATAATTGGGAGGAAGTTAAGAGGTTGCAGGAAGAAGTGTCAGAAACAGAACAGCAAGGCTGGATTAGAGCAGGTTCTGTCAAGAGATGAAGACGATATTTGGGTTTCAGGAGATAGAAGAACTGTTTTGGCAGATAGCTTTTTACCTCCAAAGGTGAGACATTATCATCGACCTGCAAAAGTAGTTAGAGACACCATGGTGCGATTGTTCAGGCAAACATGGTTCACCCCAAGGTTCAGATTGATGGCTGAAGGGTTGTGTCACAGATATGTTGCGTGCCAGCAAAAGAACAGAAGTAACACTGAGTCAAATAGGAAGACCAGGAGGTCCCTTCAACAGGATGCAACTGGACTTTATTGATATGCCTGTGTGCAAGGGGCTGAGATATGTCCTGGTGATTGTGTGTATTTTCTTGCGTTGGGTTGAAGCTTACCCAACCAGAGGATGTGATAGTCTGACAGCGGCTAAGTTGTTGTGGGAGTTAATACCAAGGTTTGGTTTCCCTACTTCTCTAGAGTCAGACCAAG
Organism: Lissotriton vulgaris; assembly: GCF_964263255.1. Taxonomy (NCBI): domain Eukaryota; kingdom Metazoa; phylum Chordata; class Amphibia; order Caudata; family Salamandridae; genus Lissotriton; species Lissotriton vulgaris. Next base: position 1,656,338,004 of record NC_141687.1, read on the forward strand.
GAACTGACTGACTGAAAGACTGAGGATATTTGTAGAGCACACTGTTGCCGAGGCGTCTTGGCGCTAGGTAATGTAGAAACCAGAACGGCCTAAAGATTAAATTTGCATGAAGAGCAAGGTTTTTATACTTTTCCTAAAAATATGCGACAGGACTGGAGTTGTAATTGGACGGGGAGGGAGTTCCATATTTTGGCTGCTTGGAATGAAAAACGTTTTCCTCCCCATCTTACTCTTTTTATCTTTGGAAGAAGAACTAGTCCAGTTTCAGTGGATCTCAGGCAACGCAGTGGGATGTAGCGGGGAAATAAAGATTGTAAGTCTATCGCCCCTCCTCCATAGAGGAATTTATGCACTAGGCAAAGAGCTTTAAACTCCACCCGCCGTCTCACTGGGAGCCAGTGAAGTTGTTTTATCCTGGCAGAGGTGGAATGATGCTTGGGTAAACCAAGCAATGCCCGCGCTGCAGCATTTTGCAGTGATTGAACTTGGTGAGCTGTTTTACTCCAGCGCCTAAATAGAGGGCATTACAATAGTCTATTCTAGATAGCACTAAGGCTCCTACCACTGTTTTCCTCAAGGTGAACGGAAAAATGGGAGGATCTTGCATAATACCTTCAACATAAAAAAGCAAGCTGAGGCTACTTGATTTATTTGGGGGGCAAGTGTTAGATCTTTGTCCATCAGAAAACCAAGATTTCTGGCCTTAGACACCGGAATTGGACAGGTTTCGGCCTGGTATGCCACCATAGTTGGCTCCAGTTTGAAGATCTCTGACCAAATTCTAAAATCTCGGTATTTTTAGTGTTAAGTTTTAAAAAGTTTTTCTTCATCTACGTCATCAGTTAGAAAAGACAGTTGCAAAACCGTTCAGCTAACTTATCCCCATTTTGTGAATCGTTTTGTCCACCATAAGCGTGGAAGGGTATACTCAGATGTGAGTCCCTTGCTCATTGCACCATTAGGATTCAAGCAAGCCGGGCCAATGACGGCTGTAATGCCAGAAACCGGTCCCCGGAAGCTTGTTTCCTTCCCAGTATAAGAATTGGCTTGGTAGTTTGGTTTGCCCTGTTCCCATGATGCACTGGGACAGGGACAGACTAATTTGCATGTAGCCAGGTTCTGAGCTGGGATGGTGCAGTGAGCTAAAAAACGGTGATGGATAAAGCCCTGATCTGTTGACTGGGTAGGAGTATTCTGCTTAATTCAGAAACTCTGTCCATCACCACCCCCTTTTCTGAATCGTTTTGTCCACCATAAGCGTGGAAGGGTATACTCAGATGTGAGTCCCTTGCTCATTGCACCATCAGGATTCAAGCAAGCCGGGCCGATGATGGCTGTAATGCCAGAAACCGGTCCCCGGAAGCTTGTTTCCTTCCCAGTATAAGAATTGGCTTGGTAGTTTGGTTTGCCCTGTTCCCGTGATGCACTGGGACAGGGACAGACTAATTTGCATGTAGCCAGGTTCTGAGCTGGGATGGTGCAGTGAGCTAAAAAAGGGTGATGGATCAAGCCCTGATCTGTTGACTGGGTAGGAGTATTCTGCTTAATTCAGAAACTCTGTCCATCACCACCCCCTTTTCTGAATCGTTTTGTCCACCATAAGCGTGAAAGGGTATACTCAGATGTGAGTCCCTTGCTCATTGCACCATCAGGATTCAAGCAAGCCGGGCCGATGACGGCTGTAATGCCAGAAACCGGTCCCCGGAAGCTTGTTTCCTTCCCAGTATAAGAATTGGCTTGGTAGTTTGGTTTGCCCTGTTCCCATGATGCACTGGGACAGGGACAGACTAATTTGCATGTAGCCAGGTTCTGAGCTGGGATGGTGCAGTGAGCTAAAAAACGGTGATGGATCAAGTCCTGATCTGTTGACTGGGTAGGAGTATTCTGCTTAATTCAGATACTCTGTCCATCACCACCCCTTTTTCTGAATCGTTTTGTCCACCATAAGCGTGGAAGGGTATACTCAGATGTGAGTCCCTCGCTCATTGCACCATCAGGATTCAAGCAAGCAGGGCCGATGACGGCTGTAATGCCAGATACCAGTCCCCGGAAGCTTGTTTCCTTCCCAGTATAAGAATTGGCTTGGTAGTTTGGTTTGCCCTGTTCCTATGATGCACTCAGACAGGGACAGACTAATTTGCATGTAGCCAGGTTCTGAGCTGGGATGGTGCAGTGAGCTAAAAAACGGTGATGGATCAAGCCCTGATCTGTTGACTGGGTAGGAGTATTCTGCTTAATTCAGAAACTCTGTCCATCACCACCCCCTTTTCTGAACCATTTTGTGAGATAGACACCACTAGCTGCGTGTCATCAGCGTAAGACACGAGCACTAGACCATGGCTTTTGATTAGTCTGGCTAGCGGGGCCACATATATATTGAACAAAGTCGGGGACAGGACCGAGCCCTGGGGGACTCCACCGGTGAGAATGAACCTTTCTGACCAAAGTCCCTCCCAGTGTATTATTTGGTCCCTGGAGGACAAAAATTATGTGAAAAGGGCCATGACCTTGCCACTGACTCCAATGGCCTGCAGCCTACTTATTAATGCCACATGATTAACAGTATAAAAGGCTGCCATAAGATCTAGCAATATCAGGGCTGCCCTTCCATCCCATCCATCACCTTACGGACCTCCTCTGTAGCCATGATCAGAGCTGACTCTGTGGAATGCCGTGCTCTAAAACCATGCTGGGTGGAGTCAAGAATGTGTTTAAAATCTAGATAGGCCGTCAACTCCAAGTTTATGGCTTTCTCCAGGATTTTGGAAGGTAAAGGTAGACAGGAAATCGGGCTGTAATTTTTAGCCTCCAGGGGCACCAACGTATTTTTTTAGAATAGGTCAAATACAGGCCATTTTCGAGCCTGAAGGCAAGATCCTAGAACTGATGATTAGGTTTAGTAGTGGGTTCAGTGATGTGCAGAACTCCTCTGATGCCAGATGTAAAATATGTGGGGGACAAAGGTCCAATGGGGACCCTGACTTTGTCTGCAACAGTAAGTCAACCACTTGCTCTACCCTTAGAGCGGAGAACGGAATTAGGCTAAACTGGAGGGTCTGGTCATCCTGTACCTCTGGGTGGTATGTCCTACTGACTTCGGGTGAACTCATTTTAATAATGAGGCCCTGAAGATGTTGTGCACAGCATTACAACAGAGTCTACGTGTCAGTTACCGACTGGAGGTGTCCAGCATTGTGGTGCAGGTCAATGGCAATTTGGAATCCAGATTGGCTAAAGTGTGTGCCTCAACATCTCTGAAATGGCCTGATGCATTGCCTCTCGTGTTGAACCTACCAAATACACCGGATAGGAGATCACGATTGTCTTCCCATGAAATTAGCATGGGCAGAGCTATGAGACTTCCAGCTGTGCCTGCAAATGTCCTTGTGAACATTACAGATGGCATGATTCTTGATTACTGCATAGGACTGGCTGATGTGGTGCGTTCTGTGACTCACCGATGTGAGAGGATACAGCCCCACCTCAACAGGAGCTCTGCCATGACCTCTGTCCCGGCGACTGGGTTATGGTGAAAAAGCACAGGCACATGTCGTGCTTGAGATCTCGGTGGCAAGGACCGTACCAGGTTATTTTGGTCACTAAAACAGCTGTGAAATGTGGAGGTCTCCCCAACTAGGGGCATGCTGCACATACTTGCAGGGTCTCTTGTCCCCTTGATGAGATAACATCACCTGTCCTTGAAGTGCTTGTGGTTACAGTGAGATAAAGGAAGCAGGTTAGTCAAGCTGTTGGGGATCAGCAAGAAGCTGGGACAGCACTTGTTCAGCCCGAGGGGGTCTGAGAGAGTCAACAGTTGAAGTGGGTACTGAGGGGCTCTATCCTGTAGTGTTGACTGCACTAGAATCAGACAGTTGTCAAGGGCCTAATGTAACAGTAACCCGAGTTGTATCTGGAGACTGGTGACCAAGAAGACAGGAGAGAGGGAGGCGCAAGTTGTCTGAAGTGTGTTTACCATACACTATCCCAGAAGATGGTGGAAGATCTGGCCTAAGTGACAATAATGAGGAAGGGCAAGCAATAAGGAGATCAAAGAGAGCTAGAGCACCCTGTTGAAGGTACTCCTCACCTGAATGAACATATCTTGCTATCAGTGGCTGGTAGAGAGCATTTTGGACATTTTGCTATAGCAATTCACATTCAATTGAGCCTCCTTGAACTAAACTTTGTGGCTCAACTGAGTTTTGAAATTTCATTGCTACACCCAATTTGTTTAATAATATTTTAAAATTTACCAGGAGTGTTGGTCTCGATTTCTGTGCCTGCCCGCCTCGGTCCGACTCGGTAATTTATTACCGTTGTGCGGAGGGCGGACAGGTGAGGGCCACACTTCCGGCGAGCGGTCAGCGCTCTAGTGCTCCACTGAGGACTATTTAGGTGGAGCCTTCGGTCAGCGCAGCTGCGGGGGAAGACAGTGGCAGTGTCCTACTCCGCTTGCTGGCTACTGGATGAGCTGGAGAATTTACTTTGGAAACGATAGAGCGTTGCTGAAAATTAGCGCTTTTTAAACCTCACCTTTTAAAAATATCTTGTGCACGATTTTAGCCTGTGTGCTACACCCAATTTGTTTAATAATATTTTAAAATTTACCAGGAGTGTTGGTCTCGATTTCTGTGCCTGCCCGCCTCGGTCCGACTCGGTAATTTATTACCGTTGTGCGGAGGGCGGACAGGTGAGGGCCACACTTCCGGCGAGCGGTCAGCGCTCTAGTGCTCCACTGAGGACTATTTAGGCGGAGCCTTCGGTCAGCGCAGCTGCGGGGGAAGACAGTGGCAGTGTCCTACTCCGCTTGCTGGCTACTGGATGAGCTGGAGAATTTACTTTGGAAACGATAGAGCGTTGCTGAAAATTAGCGCTTTTTAAACCTCACCTTTTAAAAATATCTTGTGCACGATTTTAGCCTGTGTGCTACACCCAATTTGTTTAATAATATTTTAAAATTTACCAGGAGTGTTGGTCTCGATTTCTGTGCCTGCCCGCCTCGGTCCGACTCGGTAATTTATTACCGTTGTGCGGAGGGCGGACAGGTGAGGGCCACACTTCCGGCGAGCGGTCAGCGCTCTAGTGCTCCACTGAGGACTATTTAGCCATCGCCTCACAGGAAGCGCGCAGCGATTGCGCGCAGCCTCATTGCAGCCGAAGACCAGCCAAAGAGCTGCCCGTCTGCGCCCGTCCGCGACAGGACGTGGCGACGGGGCGGGATTCCCACATTATGCCGTCTCTTCGTGCTGACACACACATCAGGTATGATTCCACATTCCTGACCTCATTGAGGTATCTCTCTGCTCCATGTCATGCTGAGGATAACAGACCCTGCTTTAATGGCCCGTTCTCGTGCTACAAATGTCATTATACTTCTCTGTTAATAAACAATTCTGATGAACCTTGTAAATCTCATAATGACCTACAATGCATTCTCATGAATGTCCGTTCTATGCCTAAACACCAGACGGAGATCTGGGACTTATTACATTCTCTATCCCCAGATCTATGTTTTATTACCGAGACTTGGCTAAAACCCCACACGGTGGCTGCCATTACTTTAGGAGTACCTATGGGTTACAAACTTCACCACTCTGACCGCCCTGACAAAATTGGCGGCGGCATTGCTATAATTTATAGAGAGTCTATGAAATTGGACATTTTAGATAGACAATGTTGCAGAGATATGGAGACAATGGTTTTCAGAATTATCCTCCCCAATAGAAAGACCATCAAAGGTGCACTTGTTTACCGTCCTCCTCTTCCGTGCCCCAGCTTTTCCACATCTCTTTTAGAGATACTTGGCCCTTATATGCGGGCCAATGAGGATTTTCTTCTCCTTGGAGATTTTAATGTCCATACCGACCAATGTGATTCTATAGGGACAAAAACTTTGTCGACTGATATGACAACTATCGGTCTAACACAAAAGAATCAGGATCCCACCCACGAAGGCGGTCATTGTATCGATTTGATATTTACCAACTTCGATAACATTCGATGCCACAAACCTATTCAAGTCCACTGGTCAGACCATTTTTTAATGCAGTTTAGCATTTTTAAAGTTAATAAGGGTCCCCCACAGAAACCCCTCCCATCCACTACACGCAGACAGTGGCATAAACTTACACTGGATGCGCTAGAAAAGGCGTGGAAAAAACCCGAGATCAGAGATACTGATGAAGTAGAGCAAAAGCTAACCGTGCTTCAGCAAACTCTGACGGTGGCCATCGATAAAATTGCCCCTTTAAAAACATTCAGACAGTTTCCGGTGGCCAAACAGGAAAAATGGTACACCGAGGCCCTAAGAAAAGAGAAGCAAGAATGTAGAAGGATAGAAAAAAGATGGAGGAAATCACATTCTGAAGATAATAAAAAAGCACATCGTGCAGCCCAAGCTAATTATTACAAACACATCAAGGCTGCCCGCAAAAACAACATCGCTCAACAGCTCATGGAAGCCGATAACTCTCCTAGAGAATTGTATAGGATTCTTGACACTTTTGTAAAACCCACGGCATGTATATGCCCAGACGACTTCTCACTAAGTCTATGTGAAGAAGTGTCATCTTACTTTGAAAATAAAATAGAATCCATTTATGGCAAAATCCTAGGATCCCAACCCAATAGCGATTCCCATAAGGCCTCCTCCCTCAATGTGAATACAAACTTTACCTTAACTACATTCCCTCCTATAAATATCGAAGAGCTTGACACAATAATGACTCAAGTCAAATCTGGATCTCCGGACGATCTTATTCCCGCTAAAATTCTAACCCCACTTCGTACCCTGTTAGCCCCCTACATTCAGGATATCATCAACCAGTCCCTTAAAGAGGGAAAAGTACCAACTGAATGGAAGAGAGCAGTGGTGAACCCAATCCGCAAGAATGCGGCCCTTCCTTGGACGGAGCTTTCCAACCTCCGTCCTATCTCGCTCCTACCTTATTACAGCAAGATGGCCGAGAAACATGTTAATGCACACCTGTCCAACTACATCGAGGCAGCGGGCGGCCTAGACCACTCGCAATCTGGTTTTAGGCCCAACCATAGCACCGAATCAGCCCTTCTGTCAGTGACAGATAACATCAGAATGTTACTTGACAGAGGGAGCTCAGTGATTCTGGTGCTATTGGATTTGTCCGCTGCCTTCGACACGGTGTCGCATGAAGTTCTTCTCGGCCGTCTGAAGGGAGCCGGAGTAGAAGGGACCGCCCTTGCGTGGCTGGAGAGCTTCCTCGGAGACAGACAACAAGGTGTCAAACTAGGCTCCTATAAATCTGTCTGCAGGAAGCTTACCAAGGGGGTGCCACAGGGCTCATGTCTAAGCCCCACGTTATTCAACGTATATGTGGCCCCCTTGGCAGAGATCATTAGATCTCACGGGTTTTCACCAATCTCTTATGCTGACGATACTCAGCTGCTTTTCCCCTTTCAAACCATTACACCCGCAGTCATGCAGTCTTTCCAAGACGGTATGAGAGCGGTGGCAGGTTGGATGGCCCAGAATTTCCTCCAATGCAACGTGACCAAAACTGAGGTCATGCTGTTTGGAGGGGCCTCCCTGCTTTGGTCCCCGGAATGGTGGCCAATGGAGCTCGGTCCTGTCCCAGCGCCTAAGCAAACCATCAAGAACCTGGGAGTACGCCTGGACCAATCCCTGATTATGAAAGATCACGTCAGTCAGGTTGCGGGAACGTGTTTCCGCACAATTGGTCTATTACGGCGTATCTTCCCCCTCCTACCAAACACTCATAGGAAGACGCTGGTTCAGGCACTAGTCCTTGGACGAGTGGACTACTGCAATAGTCTACTCATATCTGCCAACCAGGAACAACTTCGCAGACTGCAGGTAGTACAGAACACCGCGGCAAGACTTATCATGAATGCCCCGCCCCGCACCCCTTCCCGCCCCCTCCTCTCCCATCTTCACTGGCTTCCGGTGCAACAGCGGATTCATTTCAAGCTGTGCTGTATTATGCATAAATGTATCTACGGCTCTGGTCCCAAATATCTGAAAGATGTCTTTCTTCCTTACTCTCCTGGACGTACACTACGCTCCAGCAACACTATGCTGCTATACGTACCTAAAGTAAACAGAGCAAGACAGGGTGGCCGTGCCCCCTCCCTTAAAGGTCCAATGCTGTGGAACTCCCTCCCCCCCCAGCTAAGACAAATTCCTCACCTTCTTAACTTTAGGAAGAAACTAAAAACTTACTTATTTACACAGGACTAATTTAGCTTCCCCTTTGCCCTTTCCGGCCTATAGTGTTGCATTACTCATTCAGAAGCCACGCGCGGAGATACCCCTTCGGGGCTGATTCCAGCGCGATACAAGAATATAAATAAATAAATAAATAAATTGCCACCAAATTGACTGAGTCAATTTATCCTGGATGTGATCAGTAATGAGTTTGAACTGAGCATTTATTGGAGAAAGAACTTAATAGATTTTCCCAAACTACTAAGAAGAGTACTAAGGCCCGAGTCTGCTAAAGGAGCGTAATGTTGTCACTTAGAAGAACACAGAGTAGGGCTAGGGACGTCTCGCAAAGATCATTTACATATATTGTGCTGCAAGGAAACTTGTAGACAAACGTGGAAACCCAATTTACCCTTGTAGGCTTGGGCGATCAGTAGTTAAGATAAAGAGTAGCTACAAGGGATTTTGTTTAGAATCTTACTCAATTATTTTTTAGATTATTAGTTCTAACAATTGAACCCAAAGTATCCTCAGGATAACTTAATGACTTGGTTAGACACTATTATCAAATGACAATACATTCATTGTTGACAAATTTAAAAAAAATGAAAAGTAAAAAGAAGCACAGAGCAAGGAAGGGTGTAAAGTTAAAAGGATTATTTATATTGATATAAATCACAAGAGGAGAAACATCGACCTAAAGATCATCTTCCCAAGCACTTTTGCCACAGGATACCTAGATATATTTTTGTATTTGGTTTCCTTTATATATACCTTTGGAGTTGATTTTACTGTTATGAATTGTCATTGAAATGCATATGTGTTGCTCTTCATAATAGTCTTTGTATTGTTTTGTTCAACCTGTATCCCCATTTAATTAATTTTTCTCCTCTTGTGATTTATATCAATATAAATAATCCTTTTAACTTTGCACCCTTCCTTGCTCTGTGCTTCTTTTTATTTGTCATTTTTTTAAAATGTGTCAACAATGAATGTATTGTCATTTGATAATAGTGTCTAACCAAGTCATTAAGTTATCCTGAGGATACTTTGGGTTCTATTGTTAGAACTAAGAATCTAAAAAATAATTGAGTAAGATTCTAAACAAAATCCCTTGTAGCTACTCTTTATCTTAACTACCGCAAGGAAACTTGAACATTGTTTTACTGTTTATGCAAGTATAACCAAACCAAAAGAACTGTGCTGAAAGTTTCAATTTAAAAGGTCTAACCTCAAAGAACTCATGGATCCTAGACCTACTACTGGTAGACGTAGGCGCTTATGTGTAGGAGTATTTTTAATTATGACAGTAGTACTCATTGCTTTGCTTGTAATGTTGAGTTTGCCCCACCCTTCTTATGTAGAGGAGCTTCAAGCTACAAATCCCCCTCAAACATCATTTCTTACTGACAATGTTTTATTTGCAATAGATGAGAAAGACTTACATGCAGATACATCTAGAGGAGGCTATCCATTAAATGCTTATTCTAAATTGCTTTATGATTATATTGACACTATGGATGCTAGGGATTGCTACGTCTGCATGCAAATAGCTGCATTGGTTACTTGGGAGATACCACACAATAATTTCCCCTTGACAAAGGGTCATCTTCAATATTATTACCCGAACCATGACTTAGTATTTTCAGAATATCCTGTGTAAAGCATTTGAATTGTCATCCTGTTACTAAGACCTCAGAGATGGTGGGACATTTCTTTGGACCCGCCATCACATTAGATATAGTTTATGCACATAGACATAATTTGACTTGTTCCTTAAGAGATATAGAAAATAAATTCATGGGTCCAGTAGAAGACAGACAAAGAGATATATTGACTAAAGCAGCAAATCCTTCAAAAAGTAATCTAATGGGGGCAAAGAGGAAAGTGAGCATAGGTTAGTTGGGAATTTTGCAGCATTAGCTCTAGATTGGCAAGAAAAAGGAACATTATGCATATTCATTAGAAATTCCACAACGGACACAAATTATGTGGCTAAAAGCAAATGTGATCATACATTTGAAGTTCATGGAAATTATATGTGAATGGAGCAGATCCTGTTTTCCCTCAAGTTTATTATATTTGTGGGGAAAATGCATTTTACAGGCTACCCAAAAGATGGTATTTTACATGTTGCATGGTATAATTTTTCCAAAAATGTGTCATGAGCAACAACTTGATAACCCAACAGGGGAAGAACATTTAAGAACTTAAAGAGGTGTCAGTGCTTGTAAAACCATAGGAGACATCTTTGGTGCTCTAATATCATGTTTAAGAGTGATACTGAATTCACATAAGATTAGAAAGCTTTTTACTGTAGGTGATAAGTTATTTACTAGTGCAACTGGAAGATTTTTAGAAATAGATGCTGAAATGGTTGCTATTAGATCTATGGTTTTGCAGAATTGACTTGCATTAGATGTCCTTCTTGAGAAGGAAGCTGGAGTCTGTTGGATATTAAAAGTTCAACAATGTTGTACTGACAGTCCAGACAACAATAAGGACTTGAAGAAATACAATAAGAACATTACTGGAATAAAAGATTTGAAATGATTAAAAGTAGCAGGTGCTTGGGAAGCAATGGGGAATGGCTTTTCTGACTTAGGCAGATGGTTTGGAAATGTAGGAAGTGGAATTGTTGGAAGCATCTGGAATCCTTTAGTGATAATTGCTCTTTGTGGATTATTCTTTGTTGTAATCTCTAAAACATATAAACAACATGCACAATAGATTGAAAAGGAAGAGAGGAGATTTCGAACTTAGAAATAGACAAAGCAACTACTATGATGACATGAGGTTTCTGGAGGAATCCAGCAGGAAGATTATGAAAACATCTCAATTGTAATTTGTCCATCTGATAAAAGATTATTATCTTAGATGTGACAGCTTGATTCACCATTAGAGAGGGGACTGGAATAGTATAATTTTGACCCAACCTGTACACTTCACAAAATAATTAACCTAAACTTGCACTTAGCACATATTTCCTGTGTGGCTTAACAACATTAATAATAAAGATGTTGCACTTGACATCATTATTGAAGTGCATTCACTGTAGAATTAGAGAATTCATACATAACACTGAGTGCCTTAGCCATGTTAAATGAGATAGTCTTTGGAGACTTGATAAATACACCATCATCACCTATTTAGAATGTGTTTATTATAGAAACAACAATGTATTTACATAATGTGTGCACTAAAGTTTAATGTAGAATTCAGGTAAAATGTAGTTCCAAACCATTCTTAAACATGCTTATTAAAAGATTTACTGTATGCCACATGCAATATGGATCTAATGTACTGACAATTTTATATTAATTTGTGTTTGAAAGTGCACACACATATTAAATGAGCACCATTCATTTAATATTTTAAATCTCCCTTACTAGGCTTGTTTTTCATTCTGCATAAAATGCTGTTGACCATTCTGCTTGCATGATGTTTCCGTTGCAGGTGTGTTCACACACATTGTTAGTTTGAGAATAGATACAACACTGCATTAGAGATAGAGAGACAGCCTGAGAAGAAGGCCTTGACAAAGATGCATGGTAAGCTTGAGCGTTAACCGAAAAGTCCTATTCAGCAATGCCACAACATGGTTTGATTTAGCAAGGACAATATTGTTCCCATATTCAGTGTGGGACATTTCGTAAATGTTGCAGCTTACAACGTGAGAATGGAAAATGACATTGGAATCCCTGATGATGCAAACAGAGGGGTGGTACCTAAGAGATGTTAGTGTGAACAACTGGAGTCTACACTGTCTGATGTAAGAGCCACTTTTCCTTGGTTTTTGAGAGGGTCAGGCCTCTATGTTTATTCCCTTTGAGTCTTGCTGAGTGCAACTTAGGGTAATACTCAGAATTGCCTGACCCAAGAAGGCTCTTGACACAGCTTCTGCAATGCTGATACCTATTCTCACTTCTTGTACTTCCCATATTTCCCTATTTTTCTGCAGTCCTCTGATTTTTTTAGATTCTTTGAGTTCCAAAACCATCCTTTTAGTTTGGACTTTATATTAGATGATTCTAGATGTTATTCATGTATAAAAGAGAGGACCAAAAAGTCTTCTCTGAGCACCACATCTTATTTTTGATCATTTGTATTGCTGCAACTGGACTTTTTGTTTGCTTAATACTGGTATGCCTAAACTTCTTTAGAAGGTTTTTCTCAGTTTTTATTCTGTTCTGTATCTTTATAGCATGGTGCTGAGATTCGTGTACCTTAACTTTATTCTAACTTGTAATAAACCTACTTAGCCATAGTTAATGATTCCTGGTCCTTATTGTGTAGCCGAATCGGTTACACTGTTAATTGAAATTGATTGGTGTAATGTTACCTCCCATCACCTGTCAGTCGGAAAAGATAAGGTCCATCAGTGGACGAATGGTAACTGCACTGCATCACTTGCAATGATTGATAGATTCATCAAGAATTTATTTCAATGATGTATGATTTAACTTCAAGTCCATTTGTCTCAAAATGACTTCCTACTTGACTAAGTGTTCATTTTTGCTAAGATATGGATTTCTAGAGCCGAATTGTACTGAAGTCTAAGGCTATAAAATGTATTAAAGCACAAACGATGCCTTGATCCCTCGAGAAATCAACTGTGAATTGTAGAAACATTTGTCTGTTCTGCAGGATCTATGTTCCTATTTCACGGGTTTTGAAAAATATTCTAAAATCAGCTACCTAAAGATTCTTTTTAAAATGTATTATGCTTATTTTCAGACGTGCATATTTCAAATGCAGTATGGCGTTTTTACACTCTTGTGTTCCTACATGCATCATATTTTGAACGTTGTTATTGAAAGACGATATTGAGGAACACGAGCCAATCAATGAAAAGAGAAGTTGTGACTTGCTGAGGTAAAGTAACTTGCAGCACCACAGAAAGAGGATATGTGATATAAGACCTGCTACTTTTTGTAGACTCTGTGTAACTTTGCCGTATGCTTCATGGGATTTGAACATCAGGATAGTCCTGTAACCAAAATATAACAAGAGAAAAGTTGAGGCAATGTAATAGTTATGCACCGAAATACGATTTTTGCATATGTTCAATAAAAACAGAAATTCACTGACAAAAATTAAGCCCTAAATTGACTTTGTAGTCAGGTATTAAAATGAGATACATCATCAGTGATGTCATTAATGATGTCATTTAACATGTCACGAGTGATGTAATATGTGTGGTCATAAGCAGTGCATGATGCAGCCCAATTCTAGTTATTTCACTCAACAACTAGTGGCGAATTTCAGAGGGTTTTAGTTTTTTTATAAACATTGGTTCTTATCTCATTTCAACACATAACTATGACAGCACATTAAGTTGTTTTTTCAGTGAATATGTACTTGTATGTGTTCCAAATATATATATCTAACTCAACAGGAGCCAGCTACTTGTAAAAAGACTATGTGTCTGTTATGTCAAAACGATTGTTTTGAGGAAGGAAGAAAAACTAATTTGTTTTTATGAAGGCCCTCACCCACTAAAACTAGTTAGTGGCATGCTTCATCATCCGGCCCCACCCAAGGCACTGAGTGTGCCTCGGGTGTGCTGCGACGCCTAACTACAGCGGAGCTGGTTTTAGTGACTTAAGTGGGGTTGAAAAAACGGTCCTAGAGGTCCCAGTTACATAGATTTATTAGTGGGCCCTAGGCAGGGTTAAAAACAAGGCTTTTAGACGTGGTTGGAGAGACTTATGGTCTCCCATGTCCCATGTGGTCAACTAGTTTCAGCCAGGGCTTGGTTAAAAACTGCCTTTCATCAGGACCTATGTGTGATGGGGTGAAATAAGGGGCTAAGCATGTTTGAGCACCCTATGTGTTGCACTCGCTAAGGTGCTAGACATGTACGAGGAGGATTTCCTCTCAGTTTGTACTTAGGGATTCAAAGAACAAACATCATGGGTTCCAGGTGGGGGTCCCCAATGCTAGACCTAGTTGAGTAGATTGCTGGATCAGCTGCTTCACCTATGGTTTATCCCTCTTTGGCTCCATAGATCCATCCTGCAGCAGTCGTTTGTTTTCTTTTTTTTAACTTCCCCTATATGTTCTCTTCATTGTCACATGATGTTGCCACCTTTAGAAGCTGGTCCTACCTCCTTTGTCACATGCTTAAGTAGTGAGTCCATCAGTTTAGGTTCTAGAAATTGTGCCAGATTCTAAATAAAACACTTAGTTAAACTACACAAGGTTGGTCAGCTAAACTGACACGTTTGGCCTATAGTAGGGATCAACTTGAAGAAGCATGTGATTGCTGACTGCTCCCTCCTTCCCTCCAGCGAGTTTTATTTAAGCATTATTGCCCTCTGTTCAAGGTGTAAACAATGACTAATGTGCTCTGCAGGGCATAAGCCAAGACAAATTGCCTGTTATGCACTGATGGGCCTGAGCTGAAGATAAGCATGCATAATGAATGGAGGGAACATTGACAGTGTTTCAAGACTTGGAGCATGTGGGGAAAAAGGTTCAAGGACATGGACTAATTAAAATGTATTCAATATTCTTCTGTTCTATATCCCTGCTTCTGAACCCAGACTGCAGAAAAACAAAAGGAGTTCATGCAAGCTTTCTAAACAACGTGATTGAGTTAGGTAATCTCTGTTTTACTTACAGAGTGCAAATATGTAATATAGGCCAGGATGCACATTACGATTGGGGCCGTTTCCATAATGCACAGAACAAACTGTAGGAACGATTTAGAGTTTGGTGGGCATCCCGTTAGTCCACCAGGGTGGCAGCGGGCATTTTTTCCCATACTCTGGCTTACTACTGCCTGCCATATTTAGAGATCACAGCCGGTACAGCAGTGATCTCTGTGCCTTCAGAGGAAACTGCCATTTCAGTGTTTCCTCAGAAGCACTGCAAGGTTGGTGTGTGGCTGTCATTTTTCGGAGGGAACCTACCTATTTTTTTTTATTTTTTAAACAACCTCCAAAAGTGGGAGTTTGTTATTGAAAAGCAAAAAAAACAATGTTGTCCCAAACCCTAGGAATTTTCTCTCAGGTTGTGTGGGACATTTCATTTGTATTTTTATTTTGTTCAGTATCACCAGGTTTTTCCTGGCAGTGACAGACAGAAAAAAAACAGATCATCTGTACTAAATAGTGTGGGTGGTCTGGCACCCTAACTCTGAGGGTAACTTCTCTGTCGGACCTTTGGATTAAGCTCTCTGAGGGCGGATCCAGCAGGGGCACTGCCCTCAGAAAGATGATGATCCACCCAACTTGTTTAAAATAAAAGAAAACCTATTAGTGATAAAAGAAGGGAAAGAGAGGGAGAGGGGGAGTGGAGGGAAGAAAAATCAAGAACTCCAATACAATATTTTTTATTAAAGCAACAATAATAGTAAAATTATTAGAAAAACCTGAATCTCTAATGTATGCAACAAGAATATATATTTAAATATACTGTAAATATAAGTATATTAAATACAATACTGAAACGAAAAAGGAGAAGTATCGAAATATATAAGTGGAATGAAGTTAAAAAGACAACAAAAGATTCATGGAGGTTTCCTTACTTCATCTGGAGTAATAACTATATTGGCGGACTTTGTTGCTATATTAGTTAGGTAAGTGGATAAAGGAAGCCATAAAAGGTCTCTTTTAATAGGGAGGGATATAGGAGAAACATTGTTTGTGTCCAGTCTATGATGAAAGCAAACAACATTCCACCAAGCTCTGAAAGTAACTTTGTAAGCTTGTTTCAAATTGGAAGGTTTTAAGTGAAGAGCTATTGCTAATAATAAGTCAATTAATGAGGGAGTGGGAGTTGGGTGTGACCAAGAAGGTGATAAGGAGCCTAAAAAGATGTTAGATAAGGAAAAAGAGACTTGGGTATTGAAAATTGTATTAATTTAGGACCAAACTAGAAACCAAAAACGGCAGAGGGAAGGGCATTCAAAGAGCATATGTTTTAAATCAGCTGAAATCGCTTCGCATGACCAACAGGATGAAGAATAGTCTGCAGAAAAAGAGGCTAGCTTTGAAGAAGGCGTTTGTAGATAAAATAAAGAGTCTGGTAAATATATGCTGCTCTTGATGTTTTATTAATTTTTCGCCATCATTTGTCCCAAAAAGGGATAGACCAACATCCTGCAAAATCCTTTTCACACGCCAATTCAGCCTTCCCTGTAGCCCTATCAGAAGAGAAAAACAAATTTCTATATAAAGAGGAAGCTGATGAGTTAGTAGATAATAAAGGGAAAAGATTAGAGCATCTGGTAGGGATGTTAGATTCAGGTGGTAGGGAAAGAAGATAATGTAGAAGAGGTGGAAGGATTGAGCCATATTGAGACTTACATGAAGAGGGCAGAGAATATTTTAATTGAAAAGGCTAGCGGAGTATTATTTAAAACTAATTGTAAAATCCATAGTAAACCTTTGAGTCTCCAAGATTTCCAATAAATAGTGCGGCCTTTGATGCGTAATAGATGATTATGCCAGATAGGCTGTTGATCTAACGAGGAAGAAGATGGATATGAGGACGGAAGCAGTGGCATCAATAATTAAGTGTATAGGAGATAACTTGAGAGCAAATAGAAGAAATATTATTAGTAAAAGCAAGAGATTTATTCAAATGAAAAGGAGCTATAAAAAATATTTCAATATGTAACCAAATAGGAGGATGAACACATTGATCAGGAGAAAGCCAACGAGAAGATTGTCTGAGAGAGAAGGCATAATGATATGATTTAAAATCAGGAAATTTGAGACCACCAGAGTATTTGTCAGCCTTTAGAGCGTTAGGAGCTATTCTAGGAATTTTGGGGCATATTATCAAGGGGGTTTATCTCCGCTTTTTTGGCTTTAAAAGCCAAGAAAGCGGAGATAAAATTATCTCCCTATTACCAAGCTGTCGCTAACACCAGTTAGCGACAGCTAGTAGGAGATAGCGACCATCTTGGGCCCCACTTTGCATGTCAGTGATATTTATCACTAATGAGATGCAAAGTGGGCGTGCCAAGATGTTAGAGACTGAAAACAGTCGCTAACATCGCTATCTCCTATTAACAACTTTTGGAGATATTCGCGCTAAGCGGGAATATCTCCAAAAGCTAACACCTGCCCTGAGCAGTTCTTAGCCATGTTATCCAATGGGAGGTGGATAACATGGCTAAGAGCATTTGCTCGATAATGCATGAATATCGCTGACTTTTCAGCGATATTCATGCATTTCGGCCGTTTTTTATCGCATTTGCGATAAACCTTGTTAATAGCAAGGTTTATCTGCGATAAAAATCGCCGATGTGCGGCGATAATGTTTGTCTCTAAACAAGTTAGAGACAAAAATTATCGCTAGTTGTTGGTAATATGCCCCTTTGTTATTCTGAAGGAATTTATTTAATAGAGAATCAACTTTTTTAAAGTAAAAACCCGGAATATGTACTGGGATCATAGACAAAAGGTAGCGACCCCACCAAGAAAGAAAAAGTGGATGCCATCTATCAATGGATGTAGATAGATTTTTAATAAGAATATCAAAGTTTTCTTTTAAGGTTTCTTGGATAGTAGGTGAAAACCATAAACCTAAGTATTTTATTTTAGAGGTTTTCCAGGAAATGCCAGTAAAAATAAAATATTGTTTTAGACATAGATTATTTAAAGGAAGAACCTCACATTTATCTGAGTTAGGGCGCTAACCGGGCAGTTGAGAAAGAGTGTTCACTTGAGAAAGAAAGGCTGGAAGAGAAGTAGAGGGATTGGAGCAGTATATCAGGGTGTCATCAGCATAAACAGACATTTTAACCTGAGTAGTGTCAAGTTTAAAACCATTAATTCTGTCATCTAACCTAATTTTTGTTGAAAAGGGTTCTAATTCAATTATAAATAAAAGAGGAGATAAAGGACATCCTTGACGAACAGCTCTAAAAGGAAAAAAATAATCAGAGGTTTTCCCATTAATAAAAATAGAAGTTTCAGGGCCAGAATAAAGTAAAGAAATAAAAGAAACCAATTTGGAAGGGAACTCAATCCATTTAAGAGCATGGAACATAAAATCCCAACCTATCCCTTCAAATGCCTTTACAGCATCCAATGCTATCGCAACAATGGGATAGTCGAGTGAAGAGGCTTTACTTAAAATGTTAAAGAAAACTCTAGACTTATCTGAGGATAAACGACCTTTGATAAAACCTGATTGTTCTGGGCCAATAAGGTTAGGCAAGATGGGATCAATATGGAGAGCTAGAATCTTAGCAAAGATCTTATAATCTAAATAAACTAGGGAGATTGGACGGTAATTTTTACAAAAAGTGGGGTCTTTATTCTCTTTGGGAATTAAACAAATTATGGCTTCTTGAAAGGATCCTGAAGAGGAAACATCTTTAACCAAAGACTTATAAAGTAATAAAAGATGAGGAAGTAATAGGAAGCGAAGTGAGCATAAAATTCAATAGTATATCCATCACGACCAGGAGTTTTGCCTCTTTTCAAAACGGGCACAGCATGTTTAATCTCTAATGAAGTAAAATCAGTATCATGAGGGGAAGGTGAATTTATCGATTAGAAGAAAGAGGAAAGTGCATCAGAAGTTGGGTGATGTTCTGGAGTATATACATTTTTATAAAATAAAACAAATTCATTTAGAATATCATCATCTTTAAAGAGCGAAACACCTGCATTGTTACATATGCAGTCTACTTTAGTTCATTCACAACAAATCTTCAAATAATTTGCAAGTAGTTTGCCCATTTTATTTTGGCCACCATAATAGCGAGCACTACTTTTTAAGAGATAAGAGGATGCATCTTCTGTAATAGACTTATTAAATTTTTGCTTCAATAAGATTTTTTAACGAAGCTTCAGAATTGGATCGATAATAACAATATTCAAGGTGCTTAATCTTGGCTAATACCTAAGTGTTCTTGGCTTCAAAAAGCTTTTTTCCATGAAACAACATTTATGATAAATCCTCTGGCTACAGCTTTAAAAGAATCCCAAATCATTACAGGAGAAGAGTCAGGAGTAGAATTAAAAGAAAAGAGTTCAGAAGCAAAAGCTGTGAATTGGCTTGTGAAGTTAGGATCCAACAATAGTTTGTTACTAAAACACCATCTGCCAGCACTAGAGGAAAAAGGTTGCATGTCAAAATCTACAACAACTGGAGCATGATCGGATATTAGGATAGAACCAATTTCAGCATGAGAGACTAACTGAGACAAGGGTTTACTGAAGAAGATATAATCAATTCTGGATTGAGAGTTGTGAGGGGGAGAAAAGAATGTATACTCGCGTAAATCAGGATTGCAAAGTCTCCAAATGTCAACTAAAGCTTTACGGTGAATGGCAGAGGTGAATTGTGAGTGGATCATGGTATTGGAGAATTTCACAGATGAACGTCTGTCTAGTATAGGGTCATGAATCTGGTTACAGTCACCTCTAAAAATAACATAATCATCATCTAACATAAGAAGTTTGTCAGATACCTGAGTCCAAAATGTATTATCAACATTAACAGGTGCATAAACATTAAATAATACTAAGGGTATGTGGTCAATAAGTAATTTGACGATTACCCAATGTCCATCAAGATCATTTTCCTGATGTACAACTGAAAACTGATGTTTTTTGTGACATAAATTTGATATACCATTTTCTTCCCTAAAGCTGGTGAAGAGAAGACCTGACCCACCCAACCCCTTTTCAGTTTAGATGCTTCAGCTTCTGATCGGTGGGATTCTTGAATGAAAGCAACATCAGTACTCAATCTAGCTAAATGGGTTAAGACTTGTTGTCTTTTTCTGGTGTTATTAACTCCTTTAACATTCCAAGTTACAACTCTAAATGCAAATAATTAAAATGAAACATGTACAATTATTATAAAATCAATTGAAAAGCATGTAAGACATAAAGCATGAGCAATCAATATGCAATAATATAAGTAGTCAAAATTGAATAGTTTAGATGGAAGAGAAGGGAGAAGAAAAAATGGTGAAAAAGATTCAGGAGGAAGAAGATGAAGGAGAGAAGTATAAGAGAAGCACTGAAAAAGATATTAAGAAAGATTATAGATGAACAGTCAAAAGAAAAGAGAAAGTGGAGAAGCAAGGGAGAAAACAGCAGAGAGAGAGGGAAATAAAGAACAAGGATGTAACCCAAATTGAACCGGTAACAATGAGAAAAAACGAAGAAAAGACATACCACAAGAAAACAAAGAGACTGGGGCTGGTGGAAACACATGAGGAAAACAGCACACCAGACCAAGGATTCCATAAGCACGCACAAGGGGAGAAAGACCACCGAGTGAAACATGAAGACACGTACTTCAAGGGATCACAAAACCGCATCTATGGGAAACTAAAAAGAGATACTATTAAAATCTAAAATTACAACAAAATTCAGAGAACAACCAGCAAAAAAAAAAAAAATATGAATTACAAATGAACAAAATACAAGATACAGCAGGGATGAAAAAGAAAGGTCAACATGACGGAAACATCACTCCAAATGAAGAGTAAATATGCTCCGATGATTATGCTCGAGGACTGTCCATTGATTCATTTCTACAAGAGTCTAGAAATTGCTGAAGCATTGCCGGGTCTTCGTCATTCGTCGTCTTATTGTTGTAAGTCACATTAAATAGACACAGGTAGAATAAGTCATATCAAGCATTTAAGGACCGAAGAGCGGGTCTCATGTCCAGAAACTTTTTGCGATGGTCAGCGGTAATTTTGGCGTAATCCTGTGCAAAGAAGAGATGAGAGCCATTCCAAGTGACCTACCCTCTCTGATTGGCAGCATGTAAAACTTTGAGCAGATCCGTATACTCCAAAAAGTATAAGATGACATCCCTAGGTTTTGTTGCCAGAGAAGAAGAAGCAGAGGAACGAGAGGGTGGACCTAGACGATGTGCCCGTTGAAAGTTCAAAGTTGGAGCGGTTGGAAGACCAAGCAGCGTAGGTAAGAATGATTGAAAAAAGGATATGGCATTTGATCCGCAAGACCGTAAATGCGTAAATTTTTACGCCTATTTTGTTTTTCTAAATTTTCAACTTGTTGTTTGAGATTTTGAACTTCTGTATGCATACCAGGAACTTGGTCAGTGAAAACTTGAACTGAAGCCATTGTCTTCTCAAGATGCTCAACCTTTTGTTCAGTGTGCGACCAGTTATCCTCAAGATGTTGAAGGCGGGAATTAATCTCCGTCATGTAGGGTTTGAGTGCACAAATTTCTTCTAGCAGAAGCTCCATAGAAATAGAAGAGGAAGTGTTGGTAGGATTAGTTTTAACTCGTTTCCCTGAAGAAGTAGAAGGAGAAGGTAATTTGTAAAACAGATTTGCATTTGGACGAGAAGAATGAGAAGAGAAGCCTTTTATGGTAGGCGTATCATTTACCATATCCTCCACATGTTCTTGCAAAATACTGCACTGGTTCCCCGTCAACAAGAGGATCACGTTCAGGTTCCTCCCCCACGCACACAAGTCTCTCCACGACCTGGGCCCCAAGTACCTCAACGACCGCCTGACCTTCCACACACCCACCCGCCAGCTACGGTCTGCTAGCCTCGCCCTCGCCGCCATACCACGCATCCGAAGAGCCACCGCCGGAGGCAGATCCTTCTCCTACCTGGTGGCCAAGACATGGAACTCCCTCCCCATCCACCTCCGGCTGACCCAGGACCACCTCTCCTTCAGGAAGCAACTGAAGACCTGGCTGTTCGAGCAGTAGCGAACCCCTTCCCCAAGTGCCTTGAGACCCTCCCGGGTGAGTAGCGCGCTATACAAGTGTCATGATTGATTGATTGATTGATTTAAAGGGTTATTGTCCTCCAAGGGAGTGGTAGCAATGGTACATTGCTGAGAAGAATTACGATTATAGCGAGGCATTGCCATTGAAAAAGTGAGGAATGTATTAAAAAATTAAACAAAACTCAAAAAGGTAATCTGCAGATTCCTCACACATGTAAGCAAAAAGATGTAGAAATGTATTTGTGAAAAGTAAAGTCAATACAGCTAATCACTCAAAAGAAATCTGTGTCACATCAGGAGGTGAAAGGTATGGTGAAATTTTGATGGAACACTGACTGCAAACTGTTGTGCTTTATGTGTAACACATGAAAAATAGAGGAGCAATAATAAAACATGAAAGCGGAGGTCTTTCAATATTAAAAATGGCTCTCACCTCAAATTAAAAATGAAATTTGCAGAGTAGGCACTTATATCCATGCAACAAATGAGATGCTGACAGTATGAAGTAAAAGTATTGAACCAGTAAGGAGAAACCATATCAAAATGGCGGCTAAATGCAACTTCAAGTTGAAAATAGTGAAAAGAGCAGTCAAAACAATAAGCCTTCCATTATTCCAATATTCCAATGGTGAAAGTGGTGAAAAGAGCAGACATTTACAGTTTAAAATTGGCAATGGAGCATTCACGCTATTTTAAGAAGAAGCGTGTGGAATAAAATGTGCAGTGCTCACCGGGGGTAGCAGGTACAACAAAATGGGGGTCGCGCCTCAAGCGCGATCTGCTGATGATGAAAATGCAGAGTAAAACATGTTCCGCTCATCCCCTGCAATGAAAAGACGTCCGTGAAATCCACAGGCATTCCTTCATGAAAACCTGCGGTTTCGAGGATCTGCATGCTGGTGAAAGCACTCAGGAGACTTCTGTCCCGATTACCTGCCGGCGGAGCTCCTCAGCAATGCGACCATTTCCCCTGGCACCGTAGCTACGCCCCCTGATCCACCCAATTTGTAATGGAGCTGGAGCACCAAGGGTGTGATGCTCCGAGTAGTCTGCTTGTGTTGGAGTACCCTTTCAAAAAACGTTAAATTCGCCACAGAGGCTCCTGTGTCTGTTGTGGGAGCCCCTTTGAGAAAATCAGTGCCATGGCATCTTAGATAGCCTGTGGATAACTCTTGTTTTTAAAGGCAGAAACCCCCAAAAAACCCCACAAAAAAACACAACTGTCCCTGATGAGTGTTGTGTTGGTGGCTGCGTGGCCGTAGTCAGGCCTTACTTGCATACAGTCGCCTGCGCGGGGGTGTAGCGCGCAGCACCAACGAATTAAGCCCCAGACACTGTGACTGTCGGAAGTGACGTGCATGAGCGCACGTCCCCCTTTTATTTGTCCCCGCAGGCCACGCCTGGCCTGCGGATGTAGGGGTGTGTGTAACGTGCCTCGTCTAGAGCGCTAACAGCACTACATCCCTATCCAGCTATGCAAATTTTCAACAATGCCCAAACATTTGGCACAATGAGACATAAAGTTCCAAACATGCAGCTCTGTACTTGCGTGTCCCTTGGTGGCAGCTTCAGGGTCTCAGCTGACAGGCATAGTCCTTTAACTTCTGACTTGGGGGTGGATTGGGGCGCAGGTTGTACCTCGGAATGTTACCTCTGCCCTGCTCCAGGGGGCGGGGTGTGTCCCTTCTAGGGGTTGACGTAGGTGGTGACCCGCATGCTGACTCAGGTATCGCTTCGTTGGTTCCTGCCGATGGACTGTCCTCCTCCTCGTGTGTCGCGGCTCTCGGAGACCCACTGTTTCCGTTCGTGGTTTCTGGATTTGACCTCGGCCCCGGGGATATCACCTTAAACGAAGAGGTGTTCCTCGATACTTCCTCTCCTTCCTTTCTGGCGGTCACCATGGTGCCCTTCGTGGCTGTTACAGTCCATTGGCCTGGTTCGTAGGGGGTCTGGAATTTCCCCCCAGGTCGTCTATTTCGTATGACTACTTGAGCTCCCTGGCACAGTCGCCTTGGTGTGGCTCTCCGGCGATGGGTCGCTCTCTGATTATTCTGTCGTTTTCGTTCTTGTGTGTCTTCCACGTGGTCCAGGTCCGGCACTGGCCCCGGCGCGCTGGGGAGGTGATCTCTGCGTTGGCCTTGAAACATGAGGGTCCAAGGGCTCCTCTGGGTGGTGCAGTGAGGTGTTCCTCGATAGTCTCGTAGGAAGTCATGAAGTCTCTTTTCAGGGTCGGCTTGCTCTACCGCTGCGATCCTGAACATTTTATTGAGGGTCCGCATAAATCTTTCTGCTTCCCCGTTGGCTTATGGCCATTGAGGTGTGATGCGTCGGTGCTTGACGGTCTTTAGGAACGTGGCAAACTCCGCTCCCTGGAATGGCGGTCCGTTGTCGCTCCGTATTTCTTCAGGGTAGCCGAACATTGAGAATATCTTCTCTAGCGCCGGCCCCACGTGTATGAAAGCCGTGGAGTTGACTTTTTCTACTAGCGGGTACTTTGAGTACGAGTCAATTGCCACCAAAGTGTGCCCTTTTCCCGGGAAGCTCCCGAAGTCTAGGCTGACCTTGGCCCAGGGGGTCGTGCATGCTTCTTCCATGATTATGGGTGCCGGCCTCTCGGGGTCACTCGTCAGTTGGCAAGACATGCAGTTTTTCACATAGTCCTCCACCATGGCTTCCAGTTCAGGGAACCACACTTTCTCCCGCATGCGTGCCTTCGTTTTCATAGCACCCTGATGGCCGCCGTGAGCCAGGTGCGTGGCTCGGTACCTGAGGCTCTGTGGTATCACCAGGTGTGATCCCCTTAACAGCACACCGTCTTCCGTGGCACTGAGTTCATGCCGGACGTGCCAGATCTTCGTGAGGGCCTCTTTGTCTGCTGCGGTCCAGGTGTGGGGAGGGTGTAGGTAGTTGGCCCAGGACCCTTCCTGCACGGCTTGTAGTGATCTCATGTATATGTTATCCTCAGTGGCTGCTTCTTTGAGTTCGGCTATCGTCATGCACTGGGGGCACGAGGTGAGGGCCACCCATTGCGCATACTCCTCGCAGTCATCATCTGTGGACACCGGCTCTTGGGGTATCGGGTGGTGCGATAGGTAATAAGCAGGATTTTTGGCCCCTGGTCGATAGACTACCTCCATTCCATACGATTGAAGCTGAATCACCCATCTTTCAATGCGTGGTGGTGGGTGTGGGGCAGTTCCTTTAAAAAAGAGGTACTAACGGCTGGTGGTCTGTGACCATGACAAACGAGTGGCCTTGTAGGTATAGGTGAAAGTGATTGCAGGCCACTTGATTGCGAGAGCCTCTCGCTCGATTTGGGCATACCTGGTCTCGGTTGGGGTCAACGCCTTACTGGCAAAAGCTAGTGCTGTCCATTGGCCGGGCTCATGCTCCTGGGTCAGGACCGCTCCCAGACCCACCGGGCTGGCGTCAACAATCACCTCGGTCCATTTGGCCGGGTCGAAGTAGGACAGTGTTGCATTCTCCAGGAGAGCATCCTTAATCCCCTGGAAGGCTTCGTTTTCTTTCGGGCCCCACTGCCATTTGGCGTCCGTTTTAGTTAGCGCTCGTAGGGTTCACTGCGGGTGGCTAGGCCTGGTATGAACCGGCCGCAGTAGGTGGCCATCCCGAGGAAGCTTCTCACCTCCGTTGGTGATTTTGGCGCTGGGGCATCCTTGATGGACTTGGACTTCCTCGGGTCGATTTGAATTCCTTCCTAGTTAAAAACGTAACCGAAGAACTCAATTGAGGACTGGAAGAATTGGCATTTATCTTTGTGGAGTGTCGCTCCATATGTGCTCAGCCTCTTCAGGACATCTCGAAGGTGTTTGTAATGTTTGGACGCAGTGGCAGAATGGATTAAAATGTCGTCACTGACATTGATTACCCCCGGCAATCCAGACAGGAGCTCTCTGATCGTATTTTGGAACACCTCAGCCGCCGAGGATATTCCGAAGTTAAGGCGTTTGTATCGCCGGAGGCCAAGATGGGTACTGAACGTGGTGATAAAACGGCTCTCCTCTGCAAGGGGTAATTGATGATATCCAGCATTGAGATCGATTTTCGAGAACCATCTCGATCCATTCACATCGGCCACTATGTCGTCCATCGTGGGCTTCAGGTGCCTCTCCCTTCGGATGGCGGTGTTTGGCAACCGCATGTCAATACACAGGCGGATTTCGCCTGGCTGCTTGGGTTTCTCAACTATGACCATGGGCGCCACCCACGGGGTGGGTCCCGTTACCTTTTCGATGACACCAAGGTTCTCGAGTTTTTCCAATTCCTTCTCCACCAATGGACGGAGGTGGAACGGTATCCGACGGTGGCGTAGGGCAGTGGGGGCGACAGACTTATCAATATGGAGTTTGATGGGGTCGCACTTTATACAACCTAGGCCTTTGAATAATTCAGGAAAGCGTTCCAGCAGTTCATCCACCTGGTGGGCTCAGATACGGTTAGCAAAAGCTATCAGTTTCAAGTCCTCTGCAGTGTGGCTGCTTAGCAAGGTGTCGGCTCCCCGGTCAATTACGTGCACTGTAGCCATTATTTCTGCCTCATCCGCTCGGATGGGTATGATGATTTTCCCCTTGAGAGGTAGCGGTGTGTCTGCTCCATAGGCAAAAATTCTTGTTTTGGACCGTAGGACCTCGGGCCATGGTCGTAGTTTGTTGAATTGTTGCAGCCCCATGACATTGACGGTGGCACCTGTGTCAATGATGGCCTTCACCTCGTTTTGTCCCATTTGCACCACGCATGTCGGTTGTGGCCGTCGTCTTTGCTTAAGTTCCCGGGCAAAGGAGATGACGTATGCCTCCTCATCTTCTGAGTCTGAGTCATCGTAGATCGTGGGTAAATGTTTCTCTGGCTTCTCCTTGGGCGGGTCGGTTAACGACAGCTGGCGGACAGCTTTTGTGGGTGTCCATGGCTTCTTGGGGTTCTTAGATTGAGTTTTCCTTCGGCAGACTGACGCAAAGTGGTTTGGGATCCCACAGTTCGCACATGTTTGTCCTTGGGCCGGACAGTCTTTGGCTGCATGAGGTTCATGGCTGCAGTAGCCACAACGAGCTTGAGGTGAGTTCCTCCGGCATCCTTTCTGTGTCTGCCCACGTGGTCGAGGGCGCATGGTGTCTGCGCGTTCCACTTTGATGGCTTCTGTCTTGACAGGGGTTTTGTGTAAAGCCTGTTCCATGGCTGTCGCTCTTACGTCCGAGAGCTCATGAGATCTGGCCAGGATGAGGATGTCTTCTAGAGAGATCCCTGGTTTGCGTAGGATATGACCTCTCAACGTCTTGTCCCGACACCCTTGGATAAGTTGTCTTCTTATGGCCCTCGGCTGATCCTCATCGTTGGAGCTGGCTAGTTCCCTGACACGGGTGTGGAATTGATCCATGGATTCTCCGTCCCGTTGGCGCGCTTGCCCCAACTTGAATACCTCAAAGTCCACATTCAACTGGGGATCAAAATGGCTGTTGAGGGCGGCAACCGCGGCAGTGTAACTGTCGGCCGCGCCCGTGTTGGGGAGGTGTTTGAAAAGTCTAAAGATCTCATCCCCCGCGTAGTGGAGTAATAGCGACCTTTTCACGGCTTCATCCGTTTCCCTCGTGACCACGAAGTAGTTCTCTAGTCTCTCAAGCCAGATTTTCCATCGTGGCGAGGCCGTGGACGGGTCTATCGCCTCGCTGAAAGGTGGCAGTACCCCGGCAGCAGCGTGCTGGAAGGGAATCTTGATGACGGGCGCTGGTGCATCGGCGTCCCCCATGGTGGAGAGTTCACAGCGGGTGGTGCTAGTATGTCCCTTGTTCGGGGTGCCCCCTCACAAACAGCGTCAGCGCGCGTACCTTTCTAGGGCGTCCCCTCACTTCTCCTCCAATTCGGCGTCTTCGCGGCGTTAGTGCCATGTTCTTCACCGGTACTCCGTGACTCGTGGTCAGCCAGCGGTAGGTGAGTAGTGGCCCCTCCGGGATCCTCAGCCAGGCCTCCTGTACTTCAGCAGCTTCCCCTCCTGCAGGATGTAGGGCTCTCCAGGCCTCAGCAAGCCTAAAAACTCGTTGCACGCGAGATGCGTGTAAAACGGCAGGCCTTCTTCCCGCCGCACCTGCGAGATGCGTGGTGAATGGCAGGGGGCGGCCGAATCGCGGACCACGCGAGATGCGTGTCAAACGGCAGCCAGTCGCCGTTCGCTGATCCAAAGCTGCGGAGTCAGCCAGCTGTGTCTCGCGCATCTCCCCAGGTAGCGGGGGAGAGCGAACCAGGTCCCAGCAAAGGGTTGAGGAGCCAAAAGGAGCACGCCGGCTCCAACGATGTAGACGCCGCAGCAGGGCATACGCGGCGGGCGCCGCAGACAGGACCAGGCAGCTCTGTATAGTCACTGATGGACGGGCGAGGGTTGGGCCCCCTCCGCTCGTCGCCAATGTGGTGTTGGTGGCTGCGTGGCCGTACTCAGGCCTTACTTGCATACAGTCGCCTGCGCGGGGGGTGTAGCGTGCAGCACCAACGAATTAAGCCCCAGACACTGTGACTGTCGGAAGTGACGTGCACGAGCGAACGTTCCCCTTTTATTTGTCCCCGCAGGCCACGCCTGGCCTGCGGATGTAGGGGTGCGTGTAACGTGCATCGTCTAGAGCGCTAACAGCACTACAATGAGCTAGGTTGGTTTTTTTTTGCAGAGTACAGAGGGGGCATTTTCCCTTTTCCTGCCTGTAACCACAATACCTTACATGGTGGACTTAGACAGGAAAAAAACTGGTGGTGCATATATAATGCAATTCTCTCTAGTCTTGGGTCCACCCAAAAAGTTTCCCCATGGGCGAAGTGAGGTAGCTTAGCTGTTGGGAAATCTACCAACATCACCACTATAAAAGAGGAAGGGTACACGAGAGGAGAGGTAGTAAGGCATTCACCAGCTTGTCATCTGTCATTTTACTGTGCATAAAATAGTTATCAAAACAGAACCAAGACCCTCTTGCTATAGCTAGGCTGACTGGCAACAAACCAGCAAGCATGAGCATTGAGGTGTGGTTGGCTCTGCAACTTGAAAAAGAGTGCTCCAAAAAGTCGATGATAAGTTTTTACAGCGCTTAAAAGCGTCAGAAGGGTTGACTGATTCACTATTTAAAAACAGGTTATCCTCATTATTACGCTGGCTGTATTCATGTAATTTTGGGAACTTCGCATTACTTTCGTTATGTGAAATTCTTGGAAATTATGTAAATCCACCACATTACGTCATTACGCCACTATTTGAAGCAAAACTATAGCATGGGAACAACGCAAACAACCAGATCAATTATTCGCGGAAATTGATTGATTTTGGACATGAGGATGCAACTCCGATAAAATATTGAACTAAATGAAGGATGTGCATTTCACTTAATCGCTTGTAATTATCCCGAAGCTTTGCGGTACCTTGTGGTACCTAAAGTGACTACAAATTATTGCCATATCTAAACTCCAATCTTTCCACTGGAATAATGAATTGCAGGTTTATAGAGCCAGGAGGAGCTGAACTCCAGAGCACTAGGCGGAGTCACTTCGGCAATGGGAGACCCAGGTTGGCAACCTGGCCTCATCCCAGGTAGACACTGATGTTTGGTCCTAAACAGAAAGCCTGGCCTCCTTTTCACCCCAAGGGCAGACGAGCACGGGCCGGCAGAGAGACTGAGCAAGGCCTTGAGGGGCCATCTCCAGGGTGCTGAAGACATAACTGCAAATCACGCAGTGAAGTCTGTGGCTGTGTGTGGGTCACAGCTGCAATGTCAGCGGCAGATGCACCAGTTCATTGATTATAGATGGCTAAATTCACAAACTGAACCAGTGAGAAACAAACAGAGAGAGAGAAAAAAACAGAGAGAGACAGGCAGGCAGAGATTTGGATGTATGGATGGGCTGAGTGGGAGGGTGGATGGATGGATGGATGGAAGGATGGATGTTAGGTAGGCCTGGGCAGTGAGCTCCCCAACGTTCGCAGAGTTTGCAGAGTTTTCCACACTCCAAAGAGCACGCGAAGTACCGAAAAACTCTGGAGTTTTCTCCTCGCTCATACTCAAGTTAAATCTAATGCTAGACCACCTGCCAGTGAGATTTCTCAATGCATGTGGTCGCGGATGGTCGTGACCACTTGCATTGAGAAATCATCCGTTCACTTTGAGGAAGTTGCAGCTCAAGTAGAACATCCACTCGAGCAGCAGAAAGAAGCAGCACCCACTTGCGCTGCGCATGGTGCAGTTTCATGCTGATTTTCCAGCACTGGACCAACACCCGGCACCACAAATCAGTGCTAACGACGCAACCTAACACACTCCACCGCATGTGGAACTCTGCATAGTGCTGCAGAGTTTTTGGTTCACTTCGCGGAATTCCACGCAGAGGCGGATGGATGGATGTGAAAGCTGGTGACTTTTGAAAGTGGTGGGGTGTAAATCTCTGCAAGTTGAACTGAGCATGTACATTCACTTTGCCTTGGAAGGTTTAGAGGGTTCGCCCAATCTCTATATGTGCTCTCATGCTGCTCACTGCCTTCTTCTCTTTAGAGGTGACTACTGATTGCCTCTCTCCAGCTTGCTGCCATTACCTCAAACTGGCGGGATCCACCAGACCTACATGGTCCAGAAGTAATTCCCGTCTGTAGGGCCCATACTGGGACTGCTATTTGGCATGCTGTGACCTCCGCAGTTTACAGCCCATAGCAATGGCCATATGCCCTTGCCTTCCCACTACAAATACTCTTGGGGAGAAGGAATCGTCTTCCTGGCTGCCTGTTCACACGGTATCTTGGGAAGGAGCTGCTCCACCTTGATGATAGAGAACCTCAGCTCACAGGATGCTGGCCTTGGCAAACTTACATACGTTGAATTCCAAAAAAAGTGAGGAGTAGCAATGCCTCCATTCAGTCATCTACTCACTCACCGGTTCATACACCCACTGATTCATCCATCCGTCCATCCATCCAGACCCTCTTGTGCATCTGCCCACTCCATTATCCACTCATCAATCTGTGTAGTTGATTTCTATTATTATTCCATCCAGCTTTCAACGATCAAACTACCCACCCACGCAAGCATCCACTTGCCTATTAAACCACCCATCAAACTAGATATCTACTTATCCTCTCATCCAACCATACACACACTCAGGTATTTATTTACCCATCCACCCAGGAACCCCACTGGAACAGATGCAACCACTCACCATCTCGAGGTATCCAATCTCTCACCCATCTGTACATCAAACCATCCAGCCAGTCACCGATTCAACCTCCACCTACTCATGAATTCCCTCACTCACCCATTCAAGCATCCACCCACTCGAGCATCCACTCTCATCCATGCAGCCATCCACCCAGCTGTGCACTCTTACTCATCTTACATTCATCTATCTCACACATCCCTCCCTCATCCATCAACCCACTCACCCCTCCACTCACAAACATGTACCATTTACTCTAACCAATAACCGATTCACTTATAAACACACAAAGCCGCCTACCAACAAAGACTTTCACATATAAAAAAGTCAAAGTTATTGCCTTTGACAGGTCTTGTTAACAGTGCAATCAATATGACAGTGAAGAGCGCTGAGTGATTTGTCTCCATAATGTCTGTGTGTGTAGGCACAGCGCAGAGACACAAGGCGCCATTCATCCACACACAAACGCCCGGAAGGCCAACTAGTGGCCTGTAGAGGACAGAAAAAAACATCTAGAAGTTAATGGGAAATAAACAAGTAATGAATTTTTACCGACCAGTTGCAAAAGTGGTGTTTGCGCTTCTTCCCTCGGGCTGCCTCAGGCTCTGGATTCAGTTTCGAAAAGCTATACTCCATTGCTCTGCCAGTCCAACCCATCCCATAGCTCAGATACAGCTTTTCCGGCATCAAGACGTGCTTTTTTTTATCAACAACAGGTGGTGGAAGACGCGATCTGATGCTGGGATGATAGTCCAGTGCTTAATTTGTAAAAACATAAGTGCCAGGGCCCTCGTCAGGAGGCCACTGCTGCGTGTGCCACCCATTGACCCCTGCCAGTGCTGCCAGTGACCGTACCAACACAACTACTGACCATCACACTGTATTTAGTAATTTTCAATGTATATTTAAATAATGAACAGCAGTTGTTGTGTTCGTCTCTAAATTAAACAAACACCGCCACCATGTGGCAGGCTGTCATAAGTGCTGGTGCTGAAATTATGTGCCGGTGCCGAGCACCGGAAACCACCGGCTCAAACTAGCCGCTGGCTGATACACAAGGCACCCATTGAGCTACAGAGCTTTACAGATTCTCCAGCTCTGTGTCAGGGATGGGGCAGACGCAGTCCAGCCATGCGTAACAGGTGAAGGAGACAAGAGTTGATTACTGAGTGCAGTACCATGTGACGTCTGCTTAAAAATATGTCCTTTGCTTAGGCATCAAGACACTTTTCTTTTTTGTAAGTAGAGGGCTAACGCTTCATAATGGTAAAGAGTGGCAGCAATGGCTATTCTGAACAAGCTGCATGGATGGACAGATGGATGGACCGATGGAAGGATGGTTGGATGGCTGGCTGGAAAGATATATAAATAGCTAGACAAACATATATTCATAGATAGATATCTAAAGCCGGGTGCCCCCCTCTCCTGAAAATATAATGCCAGGCCCTGGGAGATGGGGTCCCTGATGACAAAACCTCGGAGCAAAAATGGCCACATCACCCCCAAAAAAGAAATTTCACCGGGCCTTGAAGTTGGGGTCTCCAGGGGCAAAATCGGCCCTGGGAAGGGGGCTGCATGCCCCTCTCCCCTTAGTTTTTATTAGTGGCCCTAGGGAATGGGGTCCACAGGGTCTACCAAGGCTTGTGGAGGGCGGCTGTTTGCCCCCCTCCCTTTTATTTAAAAATTGACCCTGGGGGATGGGATCCCTAGGGCCTTACATGGTTCTGGAGAGGGGGCTGCACAGCCGCCTCCTTCTTTATTTTTAATACTGGTACTGCAGGATATGGTTCCCAGGGCCTAAGGAGGGTCAAGGAGGGGCGCCATGTAGTCCCCTCCCCTTTAAAATATATATTGCCCTGGAGGATGGGGTCCCCTGGGCCATAGTAGGCTCAGAAGGTAGACCACATGGCCCCCTTCCTCTTAAAAAAATAGGCCCTGGGAGTCCCAAGGCCGGACTTTGTTGCCAAGCCCCCAACAACACACAGCAGAAGGGTCTGTACGGTGTGGGTTTGGCTGCCTTTGGGGCAGTTGAAAGCCGTTCTGACTAATTTATGTATACCCTTTTGTGGTATCTGGGTTCAAAATATTTGAGAAACATATGTCTGCAAAAGGTCCGAGACCCATCTGATACATCTAAAATACGAGGAAGTAGAAACCTCATATAATAATTAAGGCCCAGTAATATAATTTACAATCAGGCAGGGTCCACCCCCTATTTAGCAATGGAAGTTCGAGAAATGTGATCTCCTTAAGTGGTCTTTGATCACTCTGTAAGAAATAGCTAATAGCAGAGTGGGGTCTTTTAAATGTGGAGTTTGCTACAAGTAGTCAGTTGACCAAAATAAATTAAGAAATGTCATATAATCATCTTAACTATGATACATCAACTAACATGAAATATAGGCAACTGATGCCAGTTCTGAAACTTAAGAATGTATTTCTTTAATAGGGGTTTGTGTTGATGTAATCAACATGACTACTAATCCTGACACCCAAGTAAGTTACTTCTTTAACAGTATTCTGTTCGGGTTTGAAACTTACATAATTTACAATGATTTTAGGGCCATATGTATCAAAGGGTTTTACCCATTCTGTGTCTATGGGAAAATGTGTTCATACATACGGCCCTTAGTTTTTTCCAAGTTATGGCTATACCAAGTACCTCTGCCAAATTGATCTGCCTCTATTTTAATTAGGTCCAAAGTCTTACTAACTTTTGAAGAGTAGACCCCCACATCGTCTGCGCTTGGAGAAAACTTCATCTTTACACCATTTAAGTCAACCAACTCTATGCTTGAATTCCGAAGCAGCTGTCTGAGATAAGCCTCTAAATATATTGCAAAAAGCAGAAGGAAAATCAGACATCTTTGTCTAGTACCACGAGTGATGCTTACATAATGTGATATTTGGCCCGTAGCTATTATTCACACTTTAGAACTTGTGTAAAGGAATCTGATTTGCAATTTAAATATATATTTTAGAAAATCTCACTTGATTAAGTCCATAAATATGTTGATGAAATTCAATCAAATGCCTTTTAACCATTGAGTAAAATCATACCAGCCCTATAACCAAGGGTATCCTGATTACTTACATTGCACTCATAGAATAATTTATTGTAGAACTTACTACATCGAAATAATATATTTTCTGGCTCTTTATTTACCCTGTAACAGCATTGATATTGAATATTCTTTACACGACATGCACACTAGACTTGAAACTGAAATCAAAACATACGTTGATGAAAGACATCAGCGAAAACATTTAATCATCAGCACCGTAAAAGTGTGCTTGATTAGATAGAAACAGTAGAATTAATCAAATAACAATAATAACAAGATGTTATGAAGACTAATGAGAAGTTTAGCATTTTTATTGATTTTAATTGCAGAGTATTTTCAGAAACTCAACATTGGTGCAAATAAATGTTGATAGGGTTGCATGCTTGAAACTTTGTGTATAAGTACTTAATATCACAATGAATATATAGTAATGAAAATAAATTTGCTTTGATGATTTTCAGAATGAGTTGAGATGTTGCTACTTTCTAAAAAGTGTATGAGTAGGCCTTATTTGATGTAAGGCTGACGGCACTCGAGGAAAGTCAGTTGCAGCTGATTTCCAGAGGAGGTCGGACGCTAGGTTGTGTTCTCCACTAAATATCTTTATTTAGATATTCAGTCTCCTGTCTTCATTTCAAGGGTCGTCTTAACACACCCCTCACTACGACCTACAAAGAATCATCAGAAAACCAGTGCCACAGTGGGTAGACAGTAAAATCTGTTTTCGTTGAAATTCACAAAGATAGTCTGATGGGCCCAGTGTGGTTGCTGGAGTAGAGGAAAAAAGTTCCTGCTGCAACAAAACGTTGGTAGCAGCGGATGGTTGATGGCAATTTTAGCCATCAACCCTACCTATTTCATCTTTAATTTCTGTACTTTTTAAAATACTGTTGTTTTTCCTTAGTCTTATATGCCAAAAGTTTAGAGGCTGATTCCAAATACTCTAGTTCAGCGGTTCTTAATCTTTTGACTTCTGTGGACCCCCACTGAATCACTATTGTAAGCCTTGGACCTCAGCAAGCAACTTCTTGGATATAAACCTCAAAACAATACACAAAAATGTACAAACAGATATACATAAAATGTTTTATTTAAATTCACAAAGAAAAATATACAAAAATGAATTTTTAATTTAATGGGTTAGGTAGAGCTTTTCAACATGTAATTTTATTTGTAAAAGATGAAGAAATAGGCTTGCCTCTAGTACATCACATTGTCTTTTTACCTCCAAATGTGTGCTCTCTGCTTCAATTGTCCATGCTAAATTCCATTTGCTCTGTTTGTGCTGCTCTCACGAATAAAGCTAAGGATATAAACTTAAATATTTAGCTTCAAATTTCTAAGGTCTTCATTTTTGCAAGGCATTTTAAAATTATGTGCATATATTTTATTCATCTACTAATTTCACTTAATTTTGTAGACAATTGCAGGCCCGTGATTAGGTGTCATGGACCCCCAGGGGCCGTTGGACCCCAGGTTAAATACCACTGTTATAGTTCCTTACCTTCATATGTAGGGTTTCTGGTTATCCAATAATTAGCATGAGAACCTCACTGACTACAACATTTTCTTTACCATTTGAAACTGAAAAACACTGAATTGTGACGCACTTCTTTTGCTTTAAACCATGTAGTGTCACCACATTATAAGTGCAGCCCGGAAGTAACAAAGAGAAAGGGAAGCAGTTTCCCAGAAGGCATTCATTGCCACTAATTTCTTGAGGTGGCACTACACCACATTGGTTCTTTGCAGGCAAACATGATTTTCCCTAATGTAGTTTGCAGTTTCCCAGGGGGCTGAGTGAACAGCTGTTAGATGCTGCAAGTTTTTAGAAGCTATTGGAAGCAAAATCAAGATAGCCAGCCACCATGGGCCCCATTAAGTATAGGGTGCACTTTCTCTGTTTGCACCATGGCACACCTTCAAACAGGTGCGCCATGCACATACAGGGAATGTACAACCTATTATGTTGAATGCGCTGCCGTCAGGACAGCCGCAGACTCGTGCTACCCTGGGGGCAGTGGATTCAAGTTAAATGCAGATCAGCTGCTTCAAAGCTTCGCTGTGTTTCACTGTGCAGGTGGTAACCAGCCCACACTTTCAAGAGGGGAGAGAGACCCCTTTGCAGATGGGTTACAGTGAGTGACTGCACCTGCCTGCAATGGGATGTCTGGGGGATCCATAGGACCACCTTTCCCCCTCCAGAGGACTGCCATCAAGGGGGGCACTGATAGTATACCTTCTTTTGTGGTGCACTGTCGGTGCATCTCCAGACAGCTTCTTTGCCCTTGCGCCTGCATACATAATATGGTGCAAATGCAGAGTTAAAGAGATTCCCTCGAATGCATGGGGCCATGCCCCATACAAATGAGGGCACACCCTCTTGAGATAGCGATGGTGCTACATGTATACCAGTGCTATCTGTATTACACAACTTTAGAAACTCAAGAGATGACGATGGGAGTACTCTCCTAGAGAATTTTATACAATTTGAATCATTACGGATTCCTGAACTATATGGAGATATTGAACATATTGATGATGGATGGAGACATGATAATTTGAAGACAATACGGCTCTAGCTAGCTTTATATATTATTGGACCATACACAGGTCATACCTGGTATGTGGTGTTTGACTTCGTGGAGAGTCTCTTATGCCCTGAAGAAGTCATTGGGTGATTGTTTCCCATGACGAAACACGTGTCGGCTTTGCTTTGTGGCTACATTTTGTACGATTCCAATTAATATTGTATGAAGACCTACATTGTGATGGATAGCTCACGTTTGTGAAGAGAAAATAAAATAAAATAAAATAAAAGGAATGGATTCAATGAACTTATGATATGGAAAGAATGTGATTAGGTTTCTCTTTTCTCTTAAGATCTAATATTTGCTGTGTGGTGCTCGGGGAAATATTTATTTTTCTTGAATTACAGAAGGGACTGCACAAACATCGGGAGCACAAAGTGGGCGCAAACATCAGTTGCACCCTCACAGCACTTCTGTAATAAGGCACCAGGTTGCTTGGACAGGCTTGGATGGGCAGAACAAGAAGCTGCACAGCTCAGAATAGCAAGGAGCAGGCGCTGAGGGAGTTATAATAGGCTGAGTGAGGCTGCTGAACGAGACTTTGGCAGTGAAAGAATCATCAGGAGGCAAAATTGATGGGCATATTTTACAAGAGGAGGGATTAGGAAGAAGCAATATCACCGTGAAAGAAGAGGCGGGAGATCAGAAGAAGAGACAGCTAGACATACACCAAGATGAGGCACAGTCAATAAGAGCATCAAACTGAGAAGCTTCAGTCATCTGCGTGGGTTGTCCATGGCCTCTCACAACCCTGCACATTCTGAGCATGAGCTGTCCAGAGCAGTTTGAGGGAGGCCAGCATTTATTTCAGGATACTTGAAAAGAAAAGAGGACATGCTTGCAAACACAGTTGTAGAAACAGGTTTTCATCTTTAGAGATGCAAATGGATGAAAGGGCCTGGGCCAGCAGGGAGGCATCACTAGAGAATAAAGTCATATTTTTGAAAGACGCCTCTGAGAGGCCAATAACAAAGATAACGCGACTGTACAGCAAATGATGCGCTGATACCTCTAAATGGATGGTAGATCAGAGGCGGTGTCAGACACATCTCAAGCTGATGACTCTAAAATGCATGTAGGGTTGGCATAGTGTCACTTGTGTCAGGCTGACGTCTCTAAAAGGCCAATGGCTTGTAGACTGAGCTTCGCGTCAGGCAAGAGCTTCTAATAGGCCATTAGGGATGGATCAAAAAGTCATGTACATAAGACACTCGTTTGAAAGGATAATGAGACTTTGGTACTCGTTTCCTTGCCAGGTTGATGCCTATAAAAAGATGGTACGGTTAAAGTAGAGCCAGTCACCTACCAGCACTGGGGTTGGGGGTGGGAGGGGTGGGCGGAGTTATCTTTAAAATGCACAGTTTTTCATTTAAGGCGTGTCAACACTGGATGAAAATTGTATAATGGTAAATTGTGCTCAATGTAAATTATTAGAAATATACCAAGCGTCTTTATAAAGAAAAATATGTTTATGTTAGGACATCTTTATATTTTATCGCAATCCAATAAAAAAGAAAACACAAGTTGTCATTCACTTCAGTGCTTTGCGTATTAGAATTTTCCATGTCATACTGCACTGCTAGAACATATTCAGGAATGTGACTTGACGTGTCATTCTAATACTCAGTTCGACCCCAAGGCAAAGTGTGGCCTGCATAACATAACGCATCGGTGTCTGACATGTCATAGAACAAACTATCCAATGGATAGACGGGGCAAGATGGCGGCCTAGATGCTAGGCTGATTGCAGCACTCTACTGAGCTCCGACGATGATGTGATCAAATGAATCGCTCTTGCGATGGATTCTACACGGAGCGCATAAAGAAATGCTTACACGACTTGAGAAAGAAGGCTTGAAGAAAGGAGAGGTCAAATCTATGACTACGTGCTGAAAAATACAGAGAAGGGGAGAGACGCCGATATTCTGGCGTGTTGACAGCGGAAAACCCTGGGCGCCGTGAAAGGAAAGAAGTCATTCAATGAAAGCGCCGCTCACGGAATTGTAATTGACACGCCTAAACTGGGTGCGAGATACAGTTGCAAGTTCCTGTGGCAGCATAACAATGCGATACTGCTACAATGTATTAAAAACCCTCAAACGCTGCGATATACTTGATACACTTACTTTCTGGTGGAACCCGGCTCCTTTACGTGGCGTTTCCAGGGAAACAGTGTACACACAGTCAGTAGCTCTACGGAAGCCGTGTCAGCTTCAGGAATTGACGCGGCAGAACGCCAGCTCCTCTCTGGACGGCTCGGTTTGGCGTTTGGAGAAGGTTTTGTGGAGCGAGACGCCGAGGGTGAAGGGCACAGTGATGCCACCAAAAAGTGCCTCAGCTGCAGCCACCAGAGCCAGGATTGCAAAAGCGGCGAGGGTGTTGCGGAAGGAAGCAGAGAGACAGCAGCGAGAAGGGCTGATGGATGATGAAGACCAGCTACAGGTAAAAATGGCAAAATCTAAAAAGCAAGTAGCTACAACCGGTTCTCCCTTGGGGTCCTCAAGACAGGAAATTTTAGCGACCCGTAGAAGAATAAGCAGCGCAGGAGGGAGGACTGTGCACGTGCTAATGTTTAGAAAGACCCCAAATCAGAACAATTCACAGTTAGAGGCTGAGCTTGAAACCGAGACTGTATCTATTCCAATAATGAATGGGGATCAGAGTGGGGATCAGAGTCTTGCAATTGAGGGACAACAGAATGCTATTTCTGACCCAGAGGAGGGAACATCCAATTCCCTTATTAACCCTGGAAACCCTGAAAACATAGCAATTACCGATGTTTTGAATGTGGAAATTCCCAATACGAATAACATCATAATTGACGAGGTCTCTAAAAACAATTTAACTGATGGACCTAAAGTAATAATGCTGGATGAAGAGAGGCAAGTTGAGGCAGGCCGGGCAATGTCATTCTCGGGACCTGGGGGCAATATTCTAGGGGTGCAAAATGAACAGACTAATCCTGTGCCTGAAGAGTCTTTTCCTACAATAAATAATAACCGGATCGAACCTAACGTAATGGTGACAACTCCAGCGCTAGGCAAGACAACTACTACTACGGAGGAGATACCTAGTGTAACCAAACCACCCCAACTTGCAATCTCTAACCAAACTATAGCAAATAAAGATACCAATGATTTGCTTCCAAATATTACTTTACAATTGCCTGCACAACCTGGACAGCTGCAAGAGGGGGAAAAAGACCTTACTGAGTTCTATTCTTTTTCCGATGACACTGAAGAGGTTGGAGCTGACAATTTAGGAGAATGGTCTGAGAGCTTTGAATCGTCTGAAGATGAATCAGAAACACATATATATTCCTCAGAAGATAGTTATGATGAGGGAAGGCAGATATCCAATACTGTGAAAACTAAGCCTAAAGGTAATACAAAAACTGTATTAAAGAAAATAACAACAAGCCAACTTGAATATAATCAGGCTTCTTCCTCAGACATGCCAGGTGATTCAGAGGTAACCCCCTCTGCAGTAGAGACCATCCTCCAGGCTATAGCAGCTCACAGGGAAGAGACTGCCCAGGACAGCAAAAGATCTCGTATAGCTTTGCGTAAAATGCAGGGGGTTGTAAAGAAACTGTCTAAGACATGCACACGGATTGGAGAGCGTGTAACTGAGATGGAACAAAGGGTAATGGCAGTAGAGAAAGACTCTTCTGAAAATTGTGAGAAAATTAAACTACAGGAAACAGAATTGGTGGATATCAAATGGAAGCTTGAAGATTTCGAAAACAGGCAACGCCGCAATAATCTTCGCATCCTGGGAATACCAAAGAAAGCTGAGGGAGAGAATATACGAGCTTTCATCATTAAACTTTTCAGTGAAGCTATGCCTGAACTACAGAGCTGGAACTGGGAAGCTGAAATTCAAAGGGTACATCGCTTCCCTTTTAATCCTCCGCCGAAACCAGGACTATATCCAAGAGCTGTTTTAGTGTACTTTGGTAATTTCCTACTAAGGCAGGCGATAGCAGATAAAGCGAGACCAGACCGGAAGATAGCATGTAATGGTTTTTCTTTCTTTTCGAGACCTGATTTTTGCCACGCAACCGTCGAAAGACGATGGAGGCTACGATTGTTGATTAAATCGTTTCAAGAGAAAGGTGCTCAGGCCTATTTGAACAACCCTGCGACTCTTAAGATTGTCCACCATGGTCAGACTAAGTTTTTTCAGTCAGAAATAAAGGCAAAAGCATACTTAGATGAAATTTCGTAGAATCTAAATTAACTTGGGTCATAATACTCTAATAACCTATAGTGAGATATGCCCTCTTCTTTATGCTTTTGACGGGTGAATTAAAGGTGCTCTTCTTTGTGGAGATAGTATATAAAATAGTGGAGGTTTAACTCAAGGATGTATGATTTAGACTGTATATAGTTTTTTGAGATATAATATGATATACTTGAATGTGATTTAGAATCCTTGTAGAATCCTTTATCCTTTTTTTTCTGCTCTTTTATGACACTTTTTTATTTTCTTTTTTTATTTTTGGTAGCTCAGTAGAAGTGCAGCAACTTCATCACACAGACTCTGGGTGAGTCTGGAAGCCTCAGCAAGAAGGGAGGAAGCGGAGAAGGGGTGGGCAAGAGGGAGGGACGACGTAGAGGGAGGGGGGAAGGGAAAGGAGAAAATGGGAAAAATGGGAAAAAATCAGGCATAATAGCAGGGATAGAGTTAATTTTGGAAAATATAAAGCAGGGTATGTACATAGAATATGACTTGAGCAACATTAGTCGACAAAATTACCATATGAATAATGGGTAAGCTTAATATACAAACCTGGAATATAGGAGGATTATTGACTAGAGATAAACGAGTACGACTTGAAGAATTATTAAAACTATACCCGGTAGACATTTTATGTCTACAGGAAACCCATATTCCATGGAGCAAAAGAGCACTTTTAAGACTGAGGGGATACAATCTGATAGTAGCTTCATCTCAAACGACAAATATAAGGGGGGTTGCAATATTGGCTAAGAGCTGTCATGGACAAGGAATACGCTGTGCGTCAGATTCATATGGAAGATGGGCAATTGCTAAATTAGTTAATGGAATTACGATATGCACTGTTTACGGATCCAATCAGGATGATCCTATAATTTTTGAAAAATTAGAAGCAGAATTAGCCATTTGGCAAGGTCCACTAATTTTCTGCGGCGATCTTAACATTTCTTTAATACCATCCTTGTCACCGCATGTAACTGGATTAAAATATATTGGTCGGAAACCAAAGGTTTATCAGGCTATTAGTAATTTAATTTGTAGCCTAGGGTTAACTGATATTTGGATGCAAAATAGCCCAACAGATTCTGGCTACACGTATTACTCACACCCCCATCAAAAATATGTACGGATAGATTACATTTTTACATCTAAAGATTTAACATCCTCTTCACAAATAAAGAAACTTCCGAAAACACTATCAGATCATAATCCCCTATTATTATCAATTGATTATAAAACTAATTATATTCAAAAAACAACATGGTCCTTTGATAGGAAATTACTATGCGACCAAGAATATATTGATTTTATTAAAGCCTGGACTGAGGAATTTTTTAGCATGAATCGATTTAGTGCTTCAAGAAATATTGTTTGGGATACTTATAAAGCCGCTTTAAGAGGGGAAACCATTAAGTACCAAACTAAAATTAGGATAGCGAAGAGAATTCAGAGGGTCGTGTTGAAATACCGTCAATATATGAACTTATAGTCGGGCGGGAGGCAAAAGGCTTGTTATTGCGAAAAACTGAGACAAGAAACTATAAAGTTTTTAAAGGTGAAATTATGATTAATGCTTGGAAAATTTGGAGTAAAATTGCTAAATATAGTCAAGTGGAGAAAATCAATCGTTATACACCACTTCTTTATTCTAATCTTATTCAAGGACAGGATTCAGATGCATTCTTAAAACATTGGGCCAAGATAGGAATTAAGACAATAGGTGATTTTCTAATAAATGACTATGACACAACTTTTTTAGATGTAAAAATTAAATATAAATTACCGAATGGGGATTTCCTGAAGTTTGCACAGATATTTGCTACACTAAAAGCTAAAGAATCATTAATTTGCTTGCATAAGTATGAAATTATGGATGTAATATTTAGAACAAATATTAGAATTGGAACCCTATATAATATTCTTTTAAGCATGAAGAAGGATGATCTTGATAAAACGGAAAAAAGTGGTGCTTAAAATTGAATAATCCAAATGTGGACTTAAACCAAGTGTTAAATATGAGTCAAAAGTTATTAATGGCAAGTAATCTTAAGGCACAATTGTACAAAACTATCTTTGACCTTTACTTTACCCCTGCTAAACTATTCACATGGGGCAAACGAGAGAATGATTTATGCCCAAGATGTACTCAAGGGCCGGCAACTCTTACTCATATGTTTTATACTTGTCCTAATTTGACATTAGTGAAAACTATGATAAATTCCTTTTGGGAGGAAATTTTTGGACACATAATACCAGAATCTGAAACTTTATTTCTCTTTGGCCATGACCATACCTTAAATTTGGGAAAACCTGAAGAAAGATTAGTTTTTATCGGCATGGCTGTTTTCAGGATACTCCTATCTGCGAGATGGAAAGATGCAGAGCCTCCAAGTTTTCAGATGTGGTTAGCACGCCTTTTGGCAGCTTATAGGTATGAATCTGCAATATTTAAAACAAGAGGGATACGATCTAAATTACGAGGAGATGCGCTTTGGTGTCCAAACACTGAATGGAAAAACCGCATTGTCCCTGGTGGTATCGGATGATTCTTGACCAT
Source organism: Lissotriton vulgaris (assembly GCF_964263255.1). Classification (NCBI taxonomy): domain Eukaryota; kingdom Metazoa; phylum Chordata; class Amphibia; order Caudata; family Salamandridae; genus Lissotriton; species Lissotriton vulgaris. The sequence continues at coordinate 1,656,381,548 of NC_141687.1, forward strand.
ATTTATAATTGACTTTAGAGTTTGTTTATACTGTTGTGTAATCTATATCCATCTAAAATGTTATCTAGGTTGATTTTTTGGATCTCAAACCCTGCGATTTATTTATTCATAATATTGTATTATTTGAGTTAATTCTGAACTGATGTATTGCTGTAATGATGTCCTACTTATTATGCCTGAATAAAAACAAATTTAAAAAAAAAAAAAGAATTTTCCATGTCATACTGCACTGCTAGAACATATTCAGGAATGTGACTTGACGTGTCATTCTAATACTCAGTTCGACCCCAAGGCAAAGTGTGGCCTGCATAACATAACGCATCGGTGTCTGACCCGAATGAAGGAGGGCTCACATTGGATCTTAGATTTTAAAATGTTCCTTTTTTTGACTCTGGCCAAGTCCATGGTCACGCCTGTTTGTTCCATTAATCTGGACAGATCACGTTTTAGTCTCTTTTCAAATAACAGTTGATGAGGATCAGCCAGAGACGGGTAAATTAACCAAGAACACGCGCCCTTGGCACAGTATCGGAGGCTAATCTAAGCGATATCTGTCCACAAATTAATGTTAATCTGGATGATGGAAGTGAAGAGGCAGTTAATTCCTTTAATTCGGCCTTGGCACAAAAGATTGATAAATTGGCTCCAATAAAAAGAGGAGCAGACTGGTTTTCATTGTCAGTACGGAATGAAAAGCACAGATGTAAACAGAACACGCATTTGCAATGCAATAGGTTTCGCAATTGCGATATCTTGATCTATTGGCATTGTAAATTACAATTACTTTTATTTACGTGTTTAAAAAACCTGCAATAATAAAAGGCATTGTCATTTGCAATAGGTCGAAGTTTCTAAAATTCTATATCTATTGCATTGCAAATGCTTGTTTTCTTAGCTCTCAGAAGTGGTCAAAATGAAGAGTCAATTCAAAACTCCTAAAGAAAACAAAATAAATAAATGAATGAATACTATGCCGGCTTCCCAGCATAAACCCATACACACTTCACGATGAAGCAGTCTTGTTTGGGAAATAAGATGCGTAACTGAAGTAGGCGAAATGCAATGTTGGTGTTTAAAAACGAAACTGCTAATATCACTTTCAAATTAAATTCATATGAAAAAACACACATGGTTACACAAAATTGCTACTTTAATGAGGGAGTGTTCACACAGAATATAAAAGAAAACATTGAAGGCAAAGGACGGTGTCCTGCCCGACACAACTGTGTGTTTGGCACTTTGCTTGTATTTGTAGTGTAATTGACACCTCGGTGTTTCGAGGCGCTTTCCGCTCAATCCACCTTCCGCTTTTAGCGCTTTGATGGACTACACCATTAAAGGTGTGTTCAAACTCAGATTACTGCATGTGCCACCGCTGTCAAATCTACACGAGTAAAACCAATACATGTAATACAAACCCGCGCGTCTAACTTGTGATAGGTTATTTTATATATATTTTAAAATGAAACATTACAAACAATGCAATCTAATTGAATTTTTTACACTCAATCAGTGCTTAATTTGTAAAAAATGAAGTGCAGGTGCTCCATTTTTTTTAGGGGGCCCACCTACTTCCCTGGGCTCTACCCACTTCCACCAGTGGCTCCGCCTGGAAGTAAGTGAGGTCAGATTCAGGAAGCGCCGGGACTGCTTTGAGGTGTGCGCCGGCAGTTACACAGTCTTGTCATCCCACCAGTGGTAAAAGTGGGCGGGAACTTTAATTCAGTAGATTCCGTTCCCCTACTTTTTATTATGAACATGCGTCCCTGGACGTCAGAAATATTCTGTTTGTGGACGGGCGGGGAGCAGAGAAGAAAAAGGTCTCTGTCTCTTACTTCCTGCCCAGACAAGACAAGGAAAGGTGTCCGCTTCTACTCTGCTGCTGGCAGCTGTCCCCTCTTTCTTACTCCTATTCCCTCTCGTTCTGTCTAACTCCTTCTCATTTTTCCGAAAATCATGAATCAAGAAATGGTTCTCACCATCTCTTCATGTCGTCCATTTGTACCCCTGTGAAATGGATGCAAAAAAGAAAACCACTTTTGCTGGAAATGCCGTTTTGCCATTTTTCTATTCCAAAGTGCAGCCTCTTAAATAAAATGTTCAAACTCTGAAAAATAATTAAATAAAGCAAGATGGTGATGTGTTTTATCTAGGACCCCGATCAATATTGTGACCTCATGCCCCTATACCGCTATAATCAATACATATCCCTATAATGGCATAACAATCAGAGCCATATTTCAGTAACTCGCCTCTGCAGTCCATGACAGTCCATGACACAGCAGAAGCCACTTCCTTAGATTCCTAGATAGCACACCGAGTTCTTTCGACATACCAAACCCCCAGCAACCTGGGAAAGCCCCGCTTGCTTTGTTTTGATTAGTAATAGAACTCCTGCGAGCACTGTAAGAACGACCAGTTCTTAGTGACATCTTTATTGACGTCTTATGTCCATAAACTTACGTCAAACTCGGCACCTTTCAGGTATAAATATACCAACGTTGCCTTAAACAAGCACACGGTGGTGGTGAATACTGGAGCAGAACAGCTGTCCCCTTGCAGAGAGCCCAGCTGATGCGAGAAGCCCACGGACGCTGCCCCTCCTCCTTGACGCGCTGAGAAAGACGCTGTCTTTTCTCCTGCCGAGAAAATCCAGCTCTGGCGTTTCCAGCCTACCCTTGCGGGTGACTGGGATATCGGGTCCTAAGAAGGAGATACCAGACCTCCTGCATTCTATTCCAGAGGTACGGTGCTGACTAAACCCTTAGAGAGAATTCTTGAAACAAACTCTTGGCAAAACCAACTTAACTTAAACTGTTAGTTACTCCCTCCCTTGTATTAGGCTTAGGTCAGGTACACTGGGGTAGGCGTAGTTAGAAGCACCAGTTGAGGTTGTTAGCCAATGTATATATGAATGTATATATTTTATTCATTTTAACTATCTTATGGCTAAGAAACCATATCAATGCTTTTACAGTATTATTTTGTAATACTCCTTTTACTGTACGCACTTTTCATATTAACAAGTCTTGCAATTGTGGCAATTCATTTCTCTTGCCTGAGAAGGAAGACTGCTCAATAAATAATATCTTTTATTGAAAACGCCCGTCTCTCTATTCTCTGCACTCTGGTGAAAGTAAATCTGCACAACTGACTGAGTGAAATAGCTGTCTATTGTTTCACACGACTCTAGAGATTGACTCTTATTCTGAGGAGCAAAGTTGTCATGTTTATGCGGTTGTTGGAAGCTGAATCCCTTCTTGTCTGAGCCAGGGAAGCTGATTACTCCCTATTCAGTCAATAAAGTTTCCAGTGACCTCTGAGCTAGCTGGCGCAAACCGAAAATTAAGTCCAACATAGTCAGTAGAGACCTAGAAGACCGCAGTCCTACGTCTACACTACTGTTTATGTTATTCCAATGCGCAGAGCCTATAGGGAAAATAGGAACTACACTACAATGGAGTGTTCTTAAAGTGGCCAGATAATTTTTTTCAAACCCCAACACATTAGCGCCACGTTAAAGAGATTGCCAGTAAAGCGCTACGTTTGTTTTCTTGTCTTTCTTTGAACAGCATTGTTTTCTTCCAATACCTCCTACCTGGAGGCAGGGCCAGCGCTAGGCATGGGCAGTGTGGGCAGCTGCCCAGGGCCTGGCACTCTGCCTGCCAGGATGGGGCCCCACACAATGGCAATTAACACCCCACTAGTCCTCGTGTATGTCTGCCGATCAGAGTGAAAGAAATGCTTCACAAACAGGCTCATGGGAGGGGGGCCCCCCTCCTGGGGCCTCTAAGGAATGGTGTGGGAAGGTCTAGGGGAGGGTACACCTCTCAGGCAGCCAGTTCAGAGACTTGGCAGGGCGCCCATTGTCAGCACTTTAGCCCACACAGGTTTAACTCAGCCCCCAAGCAACTCTCACACCTTCAGTTCGAAACGGGCTGTACAAGAGTTATTTGGGGTGGCTGAGAAGAGGAGCTGTGGCCCAAGTGGAGTCTGCACAAAGCAGCTTCCCCGAGATCAGAAGGTGTCACTTATGTAGATTTCAGGGGGCTCCCACATTCCCTTTTGCCCAGGGCCCCGAAAATCCTAGGACCAGCCCTGCCTGGAGGTACTGCAATACCTGGTTAATGGGTGGATTGGAAAACAAAATGTGTACAGCGTCTTTGTGTTCACAAATGTGGTCTTTTGAAACCATACTGCTTACGTTTTGTTGAAAAAATGGGTCATTTCTGGGCCCTGTAGTTATGTCCTTAACTTTTCAGGCAAAAATACTTGTTGATTTCTGAATAATTACTGTAAAAGCGTTAAGTTCACCATGTTCCTGCTTACATTTTACATGCTTTATTAAATCTTTCATTCCTTATGAGTGTTTGCTTTTTTCAGGACGTTGTTACCTTTTCTTTTAGGCAGCATATTGCTCTTGCCTAGTGTGTAATTTGAATTGAGTCGCATCCAGTTATTTAAAGCAGGTCAAATTGGATTGTAGCTGAAGGCAGTATAAGTTTCTCTCAGTGGGGCAGTATGGTGTTCAGTGAGGGAGCAGTTGTAGCACTGGGGGCAGAGCTGCTAAATTTAGAACTGGGGAACCAGGTTCAGCCTTCATGAACTGTCCCCCAGACCACTCTACTGAGGGTGCACATCCCCATGCCAGACCTTAGAAGGCACCAGAAAAGCCCTGGTGTGTTAATTCCAGCAGGTGGACACTAGCAGAGGCAAGTGTGGGTTCACCTTGAAGGCTTGCCCACGGCAATCTATACTGAAGTTCATCTCAAGTCTTGCAGGCAGGCCTACGAAGTAGCAGACCCTAGAGCAACAGTGACTCTGTCACTGAGGTCACAGGACCCCTGAGAAGAGCTGGCTCTAGGGCGGTGCGACTGGTGTGACTGCAACGGCGCTGACTTTGAGTGGGGGCGTCGTATCTTATGGTTTTAAAAGCACTTGCTGCCTCCTTCCTGGCCACCAGCTATTTTCGGCAATAATAAAAATGTCATGATAACTCAGATGAATAAACTTCTTCCTAGAGCGAGATCGGAGATTTGTTTAGTGGAAGTTTTGACTCATGGAAAGATAAGCCAGAGGGTTAATGTGCCTGCTGCAAAGAAAATGTACCAGGCCCATCACAAAGTGCACATATTGTAAATAGGTCAGTGGGTTACTGCTTTTGTCAGTGATATCCTTTTGCTACTTACAGTTTATAAGTTAAAATCCTAACAAAGAACAGTGAGTTATTAACTTTCATCTAAGAGCAGCATACAAACTGCAGGGTATAAACTAGAGCCTTATGTTTTTTTCCCTAAGCCTTTGATTATCCTAATGTTGCAAAAAGTGTTATTTTTTATACAAATCAATAATGATTTTTAAATAGAACCCCCAATCATGGTATTAAGTTTTAAATTCTGAGTTTTTGTTTCTCCAGGCCAATCACTATTAAACTATACTGCCTACTAGTATGGTTATCATGTGACTCCTACACCTTGTAGTCCTTTGTCTTATGTAACATTTACTACACAGTCATTTACACACGTAAAATTGATTGTCTCTGTGTATATTGCTGATGACAGAAACTCCGTGGCTCGGAAACAAATGGCTCGTGCTTCCACTTTTAAGCATTTTTGGGACATTCAGCGATTAAAATAAATTCACAAAGTGGAATATTTTTCAAATGTCAATAGCTCATATTAATCGTTAAATAATCATATGTATCCATTGGTTGAATTACATAACATAATAAGCTGTAACTGGTCAGTGAAATGCCATACAAATACTAAAGATTGGGATGTTTTGCGCACCCTGGCCACACCTCTAGCTCCGCCCACTGATCCAATCCTCAGGTTATTCCCGCCCTCTGATTCTCCACCCACAGTTCCCCTACTTTTTTTTCCCCACTTCAACCACTGCATCCCACTGCATACAGTCAGCATAGCTGCCTAGGTTTCAGATTGCCATGTGTGACATTTTCATAATTTCCGTGTAATTATGAGTGACATTCCATGACTACGAGTGACACTTTCTCTCGAGCAAAATCAAGCAATGAAGACGATGGTAACATATACAAATCTGAAATTACAACCATTTGAGCAACGAGAAACACTAAGAAGATCTTAAAACTGCTACAGACTGGCAGCAATGGAAGGGCGCTAACCTACTGCCCTGCTGTAATTTTTAAAAAGACTTTACTTATGCTCATGTTGACGAGCTCTAAATTAGTAAATTAAATTAGGATTAATTGGTGAAGAGTGATTGCTTCATTGTCACAGGTGTTTAAAAGGGCTGGTGATGCATCACCCTACGAGTTAGCAGCGGTCAGCTGGTGTTGGCCATCTGCATGCTGGCCTCGCTGGGTTGCTAGGCTGTGTCAGATGACGTCTGCTCACAAACACACCCGTTACAGAGTGCACAGCCTGCATTTGAGCACCCTTGCAGCCGGGGGCATGGCAGAATAGCACATACAGGATAAACCTACCACAGCGCAGCTGGTGTTGCGACCGAGGAACTGCCTGCTGCATAAACCCACCCGAGGAGACACTGCTATTGTAGGGTGAGACAGCATGTTCTGTTGGTGTCAGCTGCTGCGTTGGCTGAGATGATAACAGTGCCCAGACAGTGCACGCACAATGGTTTAAGGGCCATATGTAGGTGGCAAAATACCGGTCGGTAACGGCCGATTTCGGCTGTTACCGACCGGTATTTGTAATTCCAGATGTAGGGGGCCTGAAAATGACTGATTCTGTATATTTACCAAATCGGTAATTTTACCGAATCGGTAAATTACCGATTCGGTAAATGTACAGAATCGGAAATTTGGGATGTAGGTGGCACTGGAAACAGTGCCACAGGCCCTTAGAAATTCGTTATTTACCATGAAATACAATGGCATGGTAAATAACGAATATCTGTGTACATGCACATCTGCGCATGTACACCTGTGCCATGTGGCACACATACATGCCCTAGGGCATGTATGTGTGTCAGATTGCACACAAGCCAAAATCAGGGGTGCAACAGGGTGTCAAATGACACCCTGTCCCCCTTGACAAATCAGTAAAATTACCGAATCGGTATTTACCGATTCGGTAATTGCCATTGATTTCTATTGGCCCCAAGGCCCATAGGAATCAATGGCAATTACCGAATCGGTAAATACCGATTCGGTAATTACCGAATATTACAGATTCGGTAATATTTAAAGAATTATTACCTACATTGCATTTACCAAATTGTAAATACCGAATCGGTAAAATTCGGTATTTACGATTCGGTAAATGCCATTTACCTACATATGGCCCTAAGTTGTTTTGCATTCTAGTGTTCGTTTTTTAAATTCTATGGGTTTTTAATTTGATGCAAACAAACGTGCACATAGTTAAATTTGTGATATGCTACATGCCTCTTTCTTTTCAAGCATGTGTTTCAGCTGTCAGCAGCTCTGGAGCCTCTGCTGACTCTTGCTTGAACAGAGAAGCACACACGAGGATACATTTTCACACGGCTGCAGTGAGTGGCAATCGGGCAATGTGTGGGGTGACCACTCAGACTCACGCTGGATGGCCCTGGGTACAGCCATGTCTCCTGCGCTGTGAAAGCCATGAATCACACGACTACCTCAGCAGATTCTGGGACAGGGCCGGAAACGCCAGAAACTCTTCCCAGAACGAGCAGAGGTAGGCCAGACTGCATAATTAGCATTTTGTTTTGAGCTGCGTGTTCAGTTAACACGTACTTGCATAAACAGCGTGTACTAGGTAGCAAACCTAATCCGTTTATGTAATTTTAAAAATACAGACTCACAGCATATACAGGGCAAGACTGGGAACCACAACCGGCCCTGGCAAAGTGCTCGGCCGACCCCCCCCTCCCCACTTTGTAGGGAGAAGAGGGTGTGGCCGGCCGCGCACTTTGCCGGGGCCGGTTATCGGCTGAATTTGTTACCGGGCCGATTTTGCAAAAACGACCCTGTAACAAAAACGCCCCCCAGGGGCCCAAAACCGGCCCCACCCGTGCGGCGCAACGATTGCCCGGTGCCCGCTGTGGCCAGTCCGGGCCTGAGCATATATGCTTCCTCCACTGAGCGAGTTCGGTCCCTGTGTCCCTAGGTCCTAGCAGTGAGTGCTGCACCGTCACTGAGGCCTCTCGCGCGCCATGCTGATCATTTTTTTTTGTGGACAGTGTGCACTCACTAATCACACTCTACATGAGCAGGGACTCGCAGTACAAATTAAATCTATTAGCAAGTTCACATTACTTAAGAGGTTCAGGAGCAGCAGGCCAGGAGCCATTGTATTATTTCTTTTCACACGTTCCCTCCAGTAAAGAAAATGCCCGCCTTTTGTTGCTAATCGAGTGACCTCAGGGGCAGGAAGCGGAAGCAGAGAGATGGCGGAAGTTAGAGCGTGGGGAAAGGTGCCTGTTTCCGAAGGGTAATCTGCCCGGGAGGCTGCGCAGCTTTTTTTAGGCAGTAGGAGATACATCATTACAGCCAGGGAGAACTATAATTTTCGGTCTTTGGATCATGGGAAGAAACTGCTCCAATGTGTGCTCTCTGGCAGTCCCAGGGAAGCGGAATGTGCCTCTTAATAAGACATGCGTCGACGAGGAATTTATTCTACGACCTAGACCCGGCCTTGAGAAATAAGTGCCGGTGCTAAGCACCGGAAAGCACCGGCACAAATTAAGCACTGCACTCAATACAACAATGAAGGTCACAGATGAGGTCCTTCAGTACACAGGCAGAGAGGGAGAAAACATATTAGTTCCAAGCACTGCTCCTCACACGCATTTTAAAAGCATAAGTCTGAAATCATGACTAGGCTAAGCTCATGTCAACCTATAAGCTACACAAGGCTTTATTTTATGTGTCTCCTGCCTAAAATCTCCTCCTCTTCAATGTAAGTCAAGGGAGAAAATCAATTACCAGGATTTCTTTACCTCCAAAATCTCCCTCTTGGAACGTTCAAAATGTTGGCATATATGCATTATATTAAACAGAAAAAATGCACTCACGTCTCCCTAATGGTAATTAAAGCACAAAATTATCTACTGTAGAATCTGCTCCCACATTGCTGAATACCAGAACAGTTTAGTCTTGATTCCACCCCATGCCTCCTTATTCTACAATCATACACTTTATGTGCCTTTATTTAACTCTTGTAGGTTCCCTACTTTCTCTCTTTGTCATTGTTTTCTTATCCCCAGTTTCTATCTTTGTCTTATGCTAGATCAAAGTCTGATAATGAAAACTTGGGGGCAAATTTAATTTACAAGCCCCTTGCGCCTCTTTTGCGCCGCCGTTGCGTCACTTATGTGACGCAGCAGCGGCGCAAAAGATGCGACATGGTGCGGGGTATTAACAACGTGACGCATCTGGGAGATGCGTCACGTTGTAAAGCCCTGCACCATAAGGAGGCGTTCCGGCGCAAGGGGGGGGGGGGGTACTTGCCCAGGAACGCCTCCTAAAAGTGGCAGAGTGAAATCTACAAGATTTCACTCAGTCACTTTTAGGCCAATGCTGCTTCAAAACACTGCGCCTGCTTGAAGCAGGCGTAAGGCTTGACGCAGCATTGTCCAGATAGGGCCCCCCAAAGCATTGCTGGAGCTGCGTCACGCTTGCGACCCATCTCCAGCAATGCGCCGCTTTAACGGCACAGATGCGTCATGCATCTGTGCCGTTTCTGCCCCATGGTGCGCCGCATTGTAATTGCGGCGCATCATGGGTGGCGGAGCTGAGGCGCACAATTACTGGCGCATCCCTGCTAATTTGCAGTGATGCCCAGTAATTGTAAATCTACCCCTAAGTCCCAGGGCCAACAAATAAGTGCCAGTGAATGCCCACCTGCAACCACCGGCTTAAATTAAGCACTGCCTGCAGAGGAGAACAGGTAACAGATCACCTGTAGAAGAAACAAGAAAAGTTTACCAATTTCATGTGCGGCCATGAAGATTACTGAAAGCGGTCAGGATTGGTCCATCAAATAATCACAGGGGGTGATTTATTAACCGTTAATATGGCAAGGATACTATATTGATACATTTGTAGGGCGGGACAAAGATTTGGTGTCACTGAGTTTTTAACATGCACAGCTTACTTCGGAGTGGGTGCTAAAACAAAATATAAATGGGTTACTGCAGGCGGAACTTGTAAAAACCGCAAGGGGATGGGAAGTTTCAAAGTGACTTTTAGAGTGGAGGTGGATCATTCTCTATAGTAGGTGTAACTATACTCCAAGACTGGTCGATTTCGCTTTACTTTTCATGTGCTAATTCCTAGTTGGTATAACAGAGCATCCCAATACCCACTCTATCTCTTCCCTCCTGTTACCGTGGGACATGTTCCCGGTCTCGCTTCAGCAGTATCCACAACAGTGGCCATCCTCTCCCCCAAAGTATTCCAGGATACTGGGGCCCGAGCCCCCTTGGCCAGCCATTACAGACAGACGGTGTCTCTCTCAGCTGTAGCTTCAACACCTAAAAGGGTCTACCGCTCTCTGCGCTAGTGCAAGAAACCCGGCTACCAAGTCACTTGTTGGCGTTCAATGATTACGCTAAACTCATCTAGAAATGTCAGCCTTCCCTTTTAGCTATGACCTCAGCTGGGTGGCGCACCGGCAAAATTCACATTCCCGACAATATTAGTTTTAGCGTTGTGACATCATCCATCCTAGGTTACAATTTTCAATGCAATGAATAGATAAGATTTGTATTGTTTATCGTCCGCAACACATAGCCAGACTTTCTTCTTGTTTTTGACCAAAGTGTGGGTTCCGATTGCTGTGGCTCGTTGAACACAAACACCATTCACAGGGCGAGGAGCAGCAGCAGCCGGGGGGGGGGCTCTGGGGACCATTGCGCTAGGATGGAGAGAAGCTGGCGTGTTTAAGGCCCAGCGGAGCTCAGAGCCGAGACTTCGGTGCTGGGAGGAGCTATTTGAGTCACCGGTGAGAGGGAGGAAGGCAGGCCTTACTATAAAAGAGGGTGAGTGGGAGTTTGCAGAAAATAATGTAGTCTTTCCCAAGTCCACGAAACAACATGGCCGCCGGGGCGCGCTGCTGCGCACCATTGTTCGCAGCAGAAATGACAACAAGAAAGTGCTCACCCCTTAATTAAAGGACACAGTGTCACGCCGCAGGTAAAGGATCCAGTCCAGGTGGGTGGGGCTAAAAGAGGACAGCGTGGTAACCAGGAGGGACTAAAAGCCTCTGTTACAATTAAATGACACTGTTTAGCATAACTTATGATGCGAACCAACCAAAATAACGGGTGGAGCCTGAACACCACTTCTGAAAGTGTATTGATTCCAAGAAGCCCTCGCAGAGCGAGCATCGCATGCGCGCTGCAACACCAGGCGAGACCTAAAAAGCATGGAAATTGGTATATAGACACAGACATAAAATAGCTGATAAAAAAAGCCCTAAAAAATTCTGCAAAACGATAGAAAAAAAACAAAAGCTGGGCTGTTTACGACACAGATCGCTACTGCAAATGTTGGACTTGGCCCTCTTGGTGGGGTCATCCCTGACATTTTTGCCTTCCTCCAATATTCTCTCTGACCTGTTTTTGTTGGTTTAATGACTCTGGGCACTTTACCACTGCTGACCAGTGCTAAAGTGCATATGGTCTCCCTACTGTAAAATGTATATGTGATTGGTTTCCCTGATTGGCTTATTTCGTTTACTGTCAGTCCCCAGTAAAGTGCACCAGGAGTGCCAGGGCTTGTAAATACAAATGCACTTTTGGGCCTGCAGCACTGGTTGTGCCACCCACAGAAGCGGCCTAGTAAAATGTGTCTAAGGTCTGCCATTGCAAAACCTGCGTGCAGTCTGGTACTGTCATGCTGGCTGGGCAAGTGCACACACTTGCCAGCCCCTAAACCTTCCCTTTACTTCATGTGAGTCACCCCTAAGGTAGGGCCAAGGGCAGGGTGCATTGTAAGCATAAGGTAGGACAAGCCCTGATGTGTGTGTCATGTCCTAATAGTGAATTACTGCCATTTTCGTTTTTCACTTTTGTAAGGCTACCTGTTCTCATAGGCCAGAATGGGCTGCTGGAATTATTACACCCTATAATACCAGCAGGCTCAGGGAACATGGTAGAAAGTCAAGTTTAGTATGCCTGAACTCAGAATAATAAAATACTTCTTTTAGTAAAATTTATTTTAATATCCTGTGTTTGCAAATGCTACTTTTAGAAAGTTAGCTTTTGCTTGCCTGACCATTTCAGCCCACCTCTGCTAGGATGTGTATCTGCTGTCTGGTTTCTGTGAGTGACAGGGCTGGGGGATTCCCGGGGACAGTCTGGGCTGCCAGGTGATGAATAGAGGAATTACCCCAGAATAGGTGGGAAGAGTGCCCCTTGACTCTGAATAGGGCTGTGTTCTGCCACCACAATGCTGGCTCCACCTCCTGCGGAGCGTCTGATGTCTCTGCCCTGCACCCTGAAAGAAACAGCAAGAGTCTCCAAAACAAAGTGCTCCAAAACTGGGCTGAAACAGGCTCAGGCCCCCTGGCCTGCAAGAACAAAAGAAACTGGGTATAAAAAGAGGAGCCCTGCTCCTAAGAAACTAGATCCTGTTTTAGCCAAGAAGAAACTCTGCCCGAAGAGGAGGATGCAGGAAAGCTACATGGAGGATTACTGTCTCTAGCCTGAGAGACTGGCCTGTGGTGGCTGCCTTGCTGCAAGAAGGAGAGAACCCAAAGACTGAGAAAGACTTTTTATTTTCAACTTGTGCAAAAACTCTGAAACCGATCTCCAAGAGCTTGGACTCGAGCTTGCACCCTGACCTGAACCCCGGGACCATTGGGCTCATCCTGCCTTCACCTGTCTGTTGCGGGGCTGTTGTGTTTTCCTCCCTCGCTGGAGCCGTGACCTCTGGTGCCCTCGCCCTGTCCTTGGGCCGTGACACTCCGGAGCCTGGCCGCCCTGCCTGGTGAGAGCCCCGCTCGAGTTCGAGCCGCTCTCCCTATGCTGTGCCGGCCTGCCCGCTTACCTGTCACCTCGCCTGCCTGGAGCGCACTGTGCGCACCTCACCCCTTTCCGCCGGAGTTAAATCGGAGCGCATTCCAAAGCCCCGGACGGCCCATACATTTGAAACGTACCCGGTCGCCCCGCTCTGCCCTACTGCATTCGAAGGTCCGCGCCGCACCCTGAAGAGCCTCCAGTACGGTCTGTACTAGTGCCCCGTGCTACGCCTGCCTGCCTGAAAACACTACGCCGCAGAGGATCCGAAAGTACGTGCCGCCCCAACCTGTACTAAAGAAGTACGGCTCGTACGCTGCAACCCGAACATCCCCAACGCACCGTGAACCCCTGGGGGCCCCGGACGTCCGCCTCGCCTCCCCGCGTCCCACTCCTACGCTTCGTACGCCGAAGCCAGTGCGAGCCGGACACCGCAAGAGAAGCCGCGAGTACGTCCCGCACCCACCTTCACCAGCGCATACATTCCGCGTAATACCGGCTACGATCATGAACAAGGTACTGTGCGACTCGTACAGAGTCTAGCGTGCGCATGGGACCGCAGGATCTGCAACGCGAAATACCCAATTTTTAAAGAACGAACTTCCCACACACCCAGCGCAAAGCGCTCAGGAACCAAAGCAAGCATTGTTTTTAAAATAACTTGTGCATTAAGCTTTATTCAAGAACTCTTGCCTACCAAAGTATTATGGCCTCATTTTAACATCGTTATTGTGGTCTTGTGATATCAACCTGCATAGAAACGTATTCTTATATAAAGCATACGTATTTTTCTATAAATTCAGACTGGTGTCCATTTGTGGTGGATCCTTTTTATTACTGTATGTGGTCATAAAAGCCTAACTAAACGAACGCCCTAAGGATTAGCCTTGTCTGCTTGCGCCACGCAACCTAAAGGGTGAGCAGGGGTTATTCTTAAGGAGTAGGTCCCTTGCCCTGACTAGAGGAGAGGGTCCCTGTTTGTTACAAGTGCATACCTGTGCCAACCAGAGACCCCCAAATCTAACAGCAAACAATTCCTCTAGAGCTATTTTCCAGATACTAAAATATTTTTTAAGACTAGAAGAGGCTAAGCAAAGGTTTCCTGCATCTCAAATTCTCGTTGACAATTTATCAACAACTTCTCATGAAAAAGAACAAAAGATATACTCAGATTTTGAAGGGACGGTAATAAATACCCAATTACTTACTTCTTTTCAACAAATATATTTAGAAGAATCAGAACAGATAATTCAAAAACTTTAATCCTGACTCAGGCAGCGCTGATGTTAATTCCCTGATTAATCCTTTTTCTAATTTGTCACTTAAGAAAAATAGCCCTGCTTGCTTAAAAAAAGGCCTTAGCTCCGCCACTTCTAGACAATTGGTAGTTCAGCAATTTTAAGCAATTTTAGAACTATTTCCCTTCTCCCAGAAATGGGAAAAATGTTTAAAACTTTACTGAATATGCAGATTACTAGGCATATTGAAAATAATGATGTTCTACATCTGTCTCAATCAGTCTTCTGTGCAAGTTTTAATCACAGATTCAGCACTTTTAGAGGTCTCCAAATTAATTAGAGCTAACCTCGATAAATGGGAAAAAAAGTAGGTGGGCATTTTGCCTGACTTATTAGCCACCTTTGGTTCGGTGTCCCATGATATCCTCCTCCTTCGGAGTTTAGAAAAAGCGGACATTTTGTGTAAATCTTGCAATTGGATTAAATCCTCCCTTACAAGCAGACAAACAGTTATTTATAACTATGCAGTTTTGGTTTTAGAGAGCAAAGATGCAGCGTCCTGCTGGGTTCAGCTCTCAGCCGCACCCTGTTAAATGTATACATAGCTCCACTTCCTCTAGAAGTTCAACTGTGGGGTTTCAACATAGGAGCATATTTACAAAAATACGGTGCAGCCCGGCATTTCCCCCTGTGCTGACGTTAATTTTGCTGCCAACACAGGCACCCTTGCACTAAGTGCAAGGTTGTCTGCGTTGCAGAAGAATGATTGTCTATATGCAGTAAGGTGTCCCTTCCTGCACATAAACAATCCATAATGGCGCTTTGTAACTTCTGTGTGTGCTGCTTAGTGCAGCCCACATAGAGGCACCAAAACGTCATTTTTTTCAATGAAGTGACATCTTCCTGCACATAAACAATCAATGGCGTTTTACTGTTTTTACATGTGGTGCACAACGCAGCACACATGGACCATCCAAAACGAGGAGAAATAAAGTATTCTCCTCATTTCACCTGTTTAAGACCAGGTTTTCCCTGGTCTTAATGTTGGCGTTGCCTCCTATTTATGCGACGCTTGTAAATAGGGGCATTGGCATAACGAAACTTGAGGGGGCCCCCTGCAGGGTGCATGGAGGGGCCCCCTCTGGACTCAATCTGGAGCTCTCCAGCAGAGGTGCGGAACTGAGGGGGCCCCTGGAGGTTGGGGGTCCCCCTGCACTGTGGGAGCTGCGGGGGCCTGTGTTACGCCCCTGCTCCCTGCCTGCCACTGCAGACTGGAAAGACAGTTGTCTCACTGCAGGCTCAATTTTGCCCGTACAACTAATGGCAAAGCCACCAGTATGTGTAAGTCTACTCTAAGGAAAGCCTATAGAGCCCTAGGGCCGGGAGCTTTATATTGTTAACCAAGACACACAGGTTCATATATGGCTTAGCTGCAAAACCTCTAAAAGTTGTCGTTTTGCTGAGGAAAGTCAGTAGCCCCATTGGCTAACACAGGGTTACCTGCTGGCATCTCAGCCTGCTTAACTTCTGAATGGGGCTATTTCTGGAACCAGCACCTTCTGGTTGGCTAAAGGGGTCCCCCCAGCCAGACAGAATCGACCGCTCCAGTCAAGGGCAGGTTATTACTCAAACTGTAAAACCCATGCTCACCCTCGAATAGCTTGGAACTGAGCTGCCATGATTATTACAGAGGCAATGTGTAAAGCAAAGGCATAGCACGACAGCACGGTAAATACACAGCATGTCACAAAAGAGAGACATCACACCAAATATTATTTTGGTTTCAACACACACATTAATCAATGCAACATGAATATCATGTATTTATGGGCATAAATCACACTTGGCAATATTATTAGCAGTACTAGGCCCAATCGTGTTGATAGGATTTTAATATATGCACACATGAGTAAAAGCTGTATTCTAAACCCCACACATCACCCATTTGTGGTGCAACACGTTGTCAGTCCCAAGCCCCCCACAATCCTATTACTGCAATATCAGACAGTTTAAGGGTGCACCTTAGGCTACAACAGCATCAGTAATATGTACATATAAATAATGATAACACTTTTTAGCAGCACCGCAGGCCGGGCCCACTTGGGTAAAACCAGTGTAAATTGTATGTACTTTTGGCAGGAAATCAACATATAAACCAACACCTCCGTCTAGCATCGTTAACCACAGGTGGTCCACAGACTGTCACTCCCACACACTCACTCACTCTGCACTGTTACATTATGCAACAGGTACCAGCCCAATCTGTACTGGACACTCTTGTACACATACACACCGACACCCTAATGTGGTGCCACTAATACCCGGCATGTCAACAGATAACACACTGAAGGCCCCATGCCTCCAAGTCTCCTACCACCCTCCTATTTAAACCCACTGCCCAACACTCTGGATGGAAGATCACCAGCCCCCTCCCCCCTGCAGATACAAGGCCACATATGGTCGAGGTCACACTTAGTCTGGGTCCCTGGAAAGCAGGTGGGGATAACTAGTCTAAATAAACAAGAGGTAGACGCAAACAAAGGGGTCTTGGCAACACTCGGGGAGTTCACTAATAGGTTGTAAAGCAGAAGCAGGTTTGGGGCAATAACTGGTTAGAAACAGGGCTCTGCCTGGGCTTTCTGACACCAGCCTAGTTCTGAGAAGCACAGGGGGGTCACTCAGTCTCTTGGCCTGCTTCAGAACCTTCTCAGAAGTGTTTCTTTAGCCTAGTCACTTACTCTCCCACCTACCAGGCACCAAGACGTCTCTGGGAGGGCCAGGTGGGAAGAGGGCAATTGATCAATTGTGATGAGGCCTGTGAAAGTGCCAGGAAGGTACAAGCAATGAATGGGAAATAACACAGGGAAACCACAGGGTCTGAGGAGCACCCCTTCTGGTTCACATTGATCAGGATCATGCCTAGGCAATCCAGGCACAAGGTCTGGTGTGTGATACGATGAGATGCACCATACACTTCAGGTCACACAACGAAGAGTTGCAAATTCTGTACCTTCCTGGAAATGAAGCACTCTGTCTGGCACACATTGATGTAGGTTGTGTCTACAGCGCATCCTCCATGCACGCCAGCCCACTGCTGCACATTGCATCCTCCATGCACGCCTGCAAACTGCTGCACAATGCGTCCACCATGCATGCCAGCACACTACTGCACAGAGCGTCCTCCATGCACAGCATGAATCCAGACAGCACCAGCATGCCATGATAACCACCAGCCTTTCCTTCACTGAAAGCCATTCAGTTTTTTTTTTTAAAAACACACACAAAATGGCACCATGATTGAGACGTCTTCTGCCTCCATGACACTAATTGGGGTGGCATGGACCAAATGTACTATAAAACACACTACATAAAAGAGGGTCCAAGGGCTAGTTTAACGACTCAGTACTAGATACGCGCCCCTAACAAAAACCTAATTTACACAGAAAGTATCTAGGAGTCAAAAGTAAACTCTAATCACAAACAACCATTGGCGTGACAAGGAAGAGATTGTGAGCTAAATTGAGTAGTGACACCACGTGATATTAAATACCAAAATTCACGTGATTACTGTACTGGGAGACACATACCCAAGGTGAGAATTTTCCCATCAGTTGTCGATCTGTTCCACCACTTTTACATCATATGGGTTCTCCTTACCCAGGAGTTAGTGCAGACAACTGAAAAAAAGCACTCGCTGAACAGATATTTTGTTAAATCTGTTATCTCACTATTGTTTTTAAGTTTGGGGAGCTGAGAGAAAACATTAAAACTTTCACTTCTACTCAGTCTTACCCAATTTTACTTCATCACTAATCACTTATTTGCACTGCTTTTTTTCAGTTGTCACATTACACTGACACCACCCACTAGATAAAAAAAACGCAGTCTTCTTACTCTCATAGTCCTTTTCAAACTCTAGTGACTGTGTCTGCACTAACTCCTGGGTAAGGAGAACCCATATGATGTAAAAGTGGTGGAACAGATGGACAACTGATGGGAAAATTCTCACCTTGGGTATGTGTCTCCCAGTACAGTAATCACGTGAATTTTGTTATTTAATATCACGTGGTGTCACTACTCAATTTAGCTCACAATCTCTTCCTTGTCACGCCAATGGTTGTTTGTGATTAGAGTTTACTTTTGACTCCTAGATACTTTCTGTGTAAATTATGGACCAAATGTAGACAGAGCCCCCCCTGTGTCCCTCAACTGTTGTACAGATCAAGATGCCCACCAGCGTGACTTCTGGTGGACACACATATGGTGTATTTGCATATGTGCTAATTCTATCCAGTTTTACTGCACTCAGTAACACTGCATGGAATTAGTGCACATATAATTACCCCTACCAGGCAAAATCGTGGGTGTGGTGTACATAGTTAAGAGTATGAAAGTGACATTTGCAGATGCTGTCAGTTTTGCTCTCTAATAACAAAGAGCTTGTAAGAAGGCTGTAACAGATTTCTGCTTTTTATCACCTTCGATGCTGATGACGAGCTCAGCTCGTCATGTAACGCGGGTTTGTTAAAAACGCCGCACACAGCGGGAAAAGCCGCCGCAGCGATGCGGTTATATCATCTTCAGAGCCATTGTAATGAAACTTCATGGCAGATTTTCTTACGCATTTATTTAACCATTATTTATTCATATAACCCCTGAGGTAAACACGTGAGGCCAGCATTTTATTTCAGGGAACACACCAACACTATGTAATATCGCTTAGCGGGTTAATGTGTGTAGGTATTTGGCCGGCTGGCTGCGCATTAAGAGGGTGCAGAAAATAAATCAGAAATCGATGAAAATCTTTTTGCAAAAGAAAGGACATTTTTCACACACCTCACCCTTCATGGAAAAGCTAGCTTGTAATTTGAAGATCATTCCCCATCTAGATATCTGTTCGCCCTTCAAAGCATTGAGCATAGGAAAGTGGTCAAAAAGTAAAACTAAAGAAAGAAATCTGCATTGGCAGGGCCCCATGACGTCCGGATTCCATTTCCAATGCCCACCACCCCACACCCACCTTTCTGAGACTCCACTCCGACTCCGACTGAGCGGCACCAGTGCAGTGGCTCCCTGCCTCAGACCAATACTCCTTATCTGCCCCGGACACACTCATTCACCTAAGGCCTGGCCTGCAGCTTTGGAGGCAGGCACGAGGCTAGCAGGCAGCAGAAGACAGGGCAAGGCTAGCCACCAGGCAGGGGCTAATAGTCCAGTATACTTAAATTATCCTGGCACGGCGCCGGCGTCCGCACCCTTCTCAGTAGTACAGTAGTCTCTGGCTCATGGGTCCTCCTGAAATGCCTCACTACAAGTCCCGCCCCACCCCCACCCTGAAGACCGCGGCACCTCACAGACGCGGAGACAACTGAGCGCCACCACGCACCATTCAATTATGGAGAGCCCGCCCCGGCCGGTCCGTGGCCCGGGCGTACTGTGCACCAACTATTTAATTAATTTATTAAGAGGCCGGCAGAGCGTGCGCATAGCACCATAAATAATGAAGAGGCTTAGAGGCCGTCACCGTGGCGTGTGTGCACCATTTAATTTAAGGGACTTGCAGAGGCTTGCTTGCAGCCGGGCTCCGCTGAGTGAGGGGGCCCCTGGAGCGGGGCCCCCCGCACCACGGGGTCTGCGGGGTCCTGTGTTACGCCCCTGAATAGGGGGCAGCATCAAAATCTATAGGTGTTGCAGTGGAACGCCCACCGCAACACCCATTGCTCTCCCCTTTCACGCTAAGTGTAGCATGAAAGGGTGCCTTATATACAAGGCAGCGTTAAGCCACATTAAGTGGCTTAACGCCGCCTTGTGGCTTAACGCCGCCTTTTAAATACGGCGAAGCACCTATGGCCACCACAACGTCTGAAAAAGTGACGTTGTGGGGGCAATAGGAGCTTGTAAATATGCCCTATAGTAACTTAAGCGGACAACACGCGGTTGATGCTTGCATGCCAAGAATTGGATGACAAAGATTAGTAATCTTCAGGGGTGTCTTTCAGCAGTTGCAAGCTGGATGCATAACAGCTGTCTGCAGCGTAACTTGGAAAAAATTGGACATTTTGATTTTTGGGAACTTTTCACCATTGGACATGAAGAGACTGCTGAGCTGGGGATGCCTCCGTCCTCACATCAGTAGCCAGAAATCTGGGTACTCAATTGGATACTGAATTATCTTTTCAACAACAGTAGCAGGCTACTGTGGCTACTTGCTTCTCTTTACAAAAATCTTTAAAAATACACTAACATTTCTTCCAGTAATGACCCAGAAGAACATTCGGGCATATTACCAAGCAATAGCGATAATTATCGCTATTGCTTGGTTAGAGACAAAAATTTACCGCTGAGCTGCGGCGATTTTTACCGCAAATAAACCTTGGTATTACCAAGGTTTATCGCAAATGCGATAAAAATCACCGCAATGCATGAATATCGCTGAAAAGTCCGCGATATTCATGCATTACCGAGCTAATGCTCTTAGCCATGTTATCCACCTCCCATTGGATAACATGGCTAAGAACTGCTCAGGGCAGGTGTTAGCTTTTGGAGATATTCGTGCTTAGCGCGAATATCTCCAAAAGTTGGTAATAGGAGATAGCGATGTTAGCGACTGTTTTCAGTCGCTAACATCTTGGCATGACCACTTTGCATGTCATTAGTGATAAATATCACTGACATGCAAAGTGGGGCCCAAGATGGTCGCTATCTCCTACTAGCTGTCGCTAACTGGTGTTAGCGACAGCTAGGTAATAGGGAGATAATTTTATCTCCGCTTTCTTGGCTTTTAAAGCCAAAAAAGCGGAGATAAACCCCCTTGATAATATGCCCCATTGTGCGTTCCTTCATAACCTCAAGCCTGGATTATGCAAATGTATTGTACCTCGGTGCACCCATGAACGTGATAAACAGGCTGCAACGTGTTCAAAATCCGGCAGCTCGATTGGTTCTGACCCTTTCTAAAAAACACAGTCCATTCGGAAAGGTCTGAAGTAATTGCACTGACTACCAGTTAAGCAAAGAATAATGTCTAAAGCACTAATGATTGCCCATAGGGCCATACTAAAAAAAGGCCCGGTCTGCATACAGGACAAAATCTAAATATATACCCCCCACAGGGCACTGCACTCAGCAAATCTAAATTTGTTATGTATTCCAAAGTACATAAAGCCAGAGTGGAAGGAAGGTAAATGTCAGTCTGTGCGACGCTATGCCAAACCTACTTCGTGCCACAGTCTCAGGGCTGGCGTTCCAAGCCACTTAAAAACCTCCTTGTTTAATGAAAAGTAGACTTCCTGTTTAATGAAAAGTAGATTTTGATAGAAAGGTGTCAATATAGCTGTGTACTTTTCTACTAGCCCAGCACAGGGAGCTTCCTTTGGAAGTACCTGTTTGTGCTTTAGAAATACATTTTCATTCATTTTCATTCAATACAAAAATATTAGTAAGCATCCCATGTATGACATAATGATGCGGGGTGAGTGTTATATGATAATAAGCCCATGATGAGCATTATGTGTATGCCTGTCCGTGGTCCTGTTATTGCTGCATGCGATCATTGCAGTATTACCAAATGCAGTCTGCAGGCAAAATGTGTGCACAGGTTTTCTGTTGTGACTGCACATAGACACAGCACATATAGCATGTTTGTGCACTACTCTGCATAAGTCCCGGAGGTGCCACGCATGGTCAAGCTGTAGGCGCATTGCGGATCTCTATCTGGACTGGAGGTGCTGATTCTGTTTCAAGATGCTTTAAATTACTGTTACTGCTTCCCAGTTAAATGGTACTCATTTTATCACACTCGAAAACATGAAAATGTGTGTTAACATTGCTAGGATTTAACTTCATGACCTTCTGATTACACAAGATATCAAAAGCAAGAACTCACTACTGTCGTGCCTGGATCCTGGAAATAAAGCTCTGGACTTCAATCAATCAATCAATTAATAAGACATTTATAGAGGACAGCAAATCACCCATGAGGGTCTTGAGGCATTGAAGATGGTGTTTGCTCACGGGGGTTCGATTACTCAAACATCCAGTTCTTTATGTCTCTTCTGAATCGCTGGAGTGAAGGAGCAGTCCTGAGGTGGAGGAGAAGGTTGTTTCAGTCCTTGGCTGCAAAGTATGAAAAAGAGAAACCTCTGCTGTTGACTTGGCGGATGCATGGGTGGTCTGGAGGGAGAGGGATGCTGATCTGAGATGTCTAGTTGGTTGGTGGAAGGTCAGGTGTATGTTGATGTATGCTGGTCCTTCATTGTGCAGGGCCTTGTAGGCGTAGGTCAATATTTTGAACTGGCATCCCTTCTGAATCCAGACCCAGTGTAGTTTCCTTAAGTGGGGTGTGATGAGGGACCTTTTGTAGAGGTTGAGTTTGAGTCGTGCTGATGTGTTTTGTATCTTCTGGAGGTACTGCGTAGAGTGTGTTTCTGTAGAGCAGTCTGCTGGTGATGAGGGTTTGAGCGAGGCCCTGCTGGTGTTGGTAAGTATCCACCTGACATTCTTGTGGAGCATGCGAAGGGTGTGGAAGCAGGTGGATGATGTTGCATTGACTTGTTTCTTCATGGATAGCTTGCTGTCCAGGATGATGCTGAGGTTGTGGACGTTGGGTGTGCCGAGTTCCGCTGCCCACCATGTGTCGTTCCAAGATGAGGGGCTGTTTCCGAAGATGAAGACTTCTGTCTTGTCCATCTTGAGCTTGAGACAGCTGTCCTTAATACAGTCTGTGACATTCATCATGTATCTGTGAAATTTGGCTTTAGTGGTGGAGGCGTCCTCTGACAGTGAGAGGATGAGCTGTGTGTGGTCAGCATAGGAGATGATGCTGAATCCGTGTGATCTGATGGGTCGGCCAGGGGGGGTTAGAGGGGTAGATGTTGAAGAGGGTCGAGCTGAGGGATGATCCTTGGGGTACTCCACAGATGATTCTCCTTGGCTCTGAGGTGAATGGTGATAGGAGTATTCTTTGGGTTCTGCGGATGAGGTACCAGGCTATCCGAATGAGGGCGTTTCCTTGGATACTGATGTGGTGAAGTCTGTTGATCAGGATGTGGTGGGAGATGATGTCAGATGTGATGGGCAGGTCCAGCAGGATGAAGGCTACTGTTTCCCTATGGTCCAGGAGGGCTCTGATGTCTTCGGTGGCTGCAATCAGGTTTGTCTCAGTGATGTCACCTCCAGCTGCTTCAACACACTCCGCATCCTCCGTAAGACCTTCAAATGGATCCCACCGGAGTGTAGGAGGAGAGTCACCCACACACTCAATTCAATTCAATTCAATTCAATAATAACTTTATTCGGTAGTTTTGAAAAAAACACCATAAAAGTTCACAATGTGCAAATTACAAGATTTACAAAAGTAAAAAACCATTAAAAATACATTTGTTAAAAAGGATTTAAAAAGAGCAGCAGCATCTCAATTTGTATAAGTTTTTTCGACCTTATAATAACATACAGTTTTCCTGTTGTCTAGCATTCTTTCGTTTGTGCAAAGCTGCGGTATAGTTC
The DNA here is from genome assembly GCF_964263255.1 of Lissotriton vulgaris. Taxonomy (NCBI): domain Eukaryota; kingdom Metazoa; phylum Chordata; class Amphibia; order Caudata; family Salamandridae; genus Lissotriton; species Lissotriton vulgaris. The sequence goes on from NC_141687.1 coordinate 1,656,405,238, forward strand.
GTACTCAAAGATTTGTACGATGACGTATACAGAATTTGAGAAAAAGTACCATCGCTTTGGCATAATTTTCGTTTTCAAGGTACTGAAGTGCCAGATATGCAGGACGGCACTGTCGAAGGCCCCAGAACTTCAAGATGGGCAGTATCCAACGTTTACGGGGTTCAGTAAAAAACTTACAGAATAACATTGTATGTATTGTTGTTTGTGGGGACACTAGATCACAAGGGCACATAGAAAATGTGGATGTCCAGACATTTAGCTTTGGAAATGCAACCAGTAAATGGAACAGATCAAGTCTAAAGCGGGTGAGCAGCATTTTTTCGTACTGTGTTAATTTGAAGTTCAGGTAGGGTTCAGCGGTAAACACAGTCTGCGCTAGTAAAGAGTGTTGAACAGATGGTTTATGCACCTCAGATAGTAATCGTAACTGACGCAGGTGAACAAGACACTCCCTTTTCAAGTTCTTTTTTGGGATTTCTTTTATCAGTAGCGGATGGTCAAAATACTTCCTATAACCTAAATCTGTTAGTAACGCTTAAACGTAGGACAACCATTTGATTTTCTTACATTGATCCAGTGTTAAGATGTCTTGAATGATCGCCCTAGTCAGTTGGCACTGCTCAGTGACCCATATTCTGCGCCACAACATTATTGGCTGCAATTTTATAGTGTCTGTAATGTAGTCAATACCCAGCTCTGTGTGGCAGGCATAAGTGGAGCAACTTTTTGGTACCGCCAACAGGTATCTCAAAAAGGAGTTCTCGATTTTTTGTATTGAATCCACATTTGCAAAGCCCCATATCCCCGCCCCATATGTTGCCGTACTTATACATTTTGAGTTATATATTTGCAGCAGTTCTTTGAGTGGTCGCTGCCCCAGTCTTTGTGCGAAGATTTTTAACGAAGATGTCTCTCGGAGAAATGAAAGTTTCCTTGCGTTGATAGCTGGGTTCCATTTAAATTTTTCGTCAATAACAATCCCTAAATAGGGAGAGGTTGTAGTCCTATCCAGTTGTTCACCCTGTACACGCAGTTTCCTGTTTTTTGCGTTTCTTTTCTCCCCTGCGTGCATTGTGTAAGTTTTTTTTGCATTCAGTTTCAGATTCAAACTTGCCATGAAGGCGCAGTATCTATTTAGGGCCAGCTGTAATTCAATTGGCGTTCTTGCTAAAATAACAGCGTCGTCGGCATATAAGAGCGCTGGTATCTGCCGACGAGCTATCGAAGGAAGATCTTTACTGCCTTGAAGCATGGCAGCCTCCAAGCCATTAGTATAAAGGGTGAATAGAAAGGGCGCCAGTACACACCCCTGCCTGACCCCCTTTTCCACCCTGAAAGTGTCCGTGAGCTCACCTCTCACCCCGAATCTTACCCTGCCTGTAGTGCCTGTGTACAGTTCTCGAAGAAAGTCCACTATTGGAGTGGGAACTCCCATCTTCAAAATAATGCTCCACAACGTTGAGTGTGCCACGCAATCAAACGCTGCGGAAAGATCTACGTATACCATATGAAGAGAAGAGCCTTTAGCTTCCACGTATTTGCCCGCCAATAGGGACAGATTTAGGGCCTGGTCGACTGTTCCTAGCCCCTCCCGGAAACCGTATTGTAGGTCTGAAATGATGCTATGGTCGGTGGCCCACTCCTGGAGTCGCTCGAGGAGTATTCGTCCTGCCATCTTTCCTAGCGAGTCCAGGAGGGAGATCGGTCTATAGCATGATGGACTGTTTCGATCTCCTTTTTTGAATATCGGTACCAGCGTCGATGTTCTCCAAGAGTCTAGAAGGCCCACTTCAGTAGTGGCGTTCAGGACGTTGGTTAATAAGGGAGTCCATAAATCTGGGAGATATTTAAAAATATCAACGGGAACGCCGTCCGGGCCAGGGGCTTTGGCTATTTTTGAGAATTTTAAGGCTTTTTGAACCTCTTCGTGGGAAAGCTGAAGATTTATTGGATAGATGATGTGTGACAAAGGTTCAGGGTGGTCTGTGTCTTCAGTCGGGTCTTTGGAAAAGACTTTTGTGAAGTGCCTCACCCATTCTTGTTCACTTATGGCGACATCGATAGAAGGAGAATTGTCTTTATCTGTTAAGAATGGAGAGCGAACTACCTGCCAGAACGTGGTGCTGTCTTTTAGTTCCGAGCTTTGGGTAAGACATAACCATAGTTCCGCTTTTATTTCTTTTTTCCTGTTGTTTAGGGCAGCCTTGTACTCCTTTCTGAGTCTACTGATTTCAGCTCTGTCCCTATGGTCACTGTTTAAGGCTTCCTTTAAACGTGTGGATGCTTTGGTACATGCTGAATTAAACCAACCTTTCCTTGTGTGAAGCTTTTGTTTATGCGTCCTGGTTAGTTCTTTTTGTATACTTTTTGTGATTGCCAGGAAGCTCTTTATGACTTCCCTTGGTTGTGTAGTAGGATCCAGACAGTTTGTAATGTCAGCTTGGTTGTATGTGACTATTTTTCTGGTTGTTATTTCCTTATCGATACTACCCCACTTCAGTGTATAGCCATTCAAGGAGCCTAGTGCTAGCTCACGTTGGTTTAGGGCGGTCATGATATCATATGGTTTATTTGTTTTTATTTCAGCAAGACCCATAGTAATTGGAAAGTGGTCACTTAAAGGATTTTTGAGGACCTCGAATTCTTCTATGGTAAATCCTGTGGGTGTTGAGATTAATATAAAGTCAATTAGGCTTATTAAACCTCTTCCATTGAATGTGGGCTGGAAAGGAACAGGTGGAGTCTTTATTTCATTAGCAAAACTTAGCTCTAATTCAGCCATGACTTCAGTCATTGTTTCTCCCATGTTAGAGTGTGTGAAGCGCGTAAGATTTACGTCAGCCTCATTACTGATACCACACTTATTGTTATTGCTGTTACTGCATAGGTGGAGATTAAAATCTCCTCCCCAAATTATCGTACATGACTGTTTGATGTATTTTGTGCGTTGTTCTTGTAGTATTGCCGAGATCTCTGGGAGAAGAATAATCATGTCTGCCTGAGAAAGATTATTATAAAAGTTTACAATTAAGTAAAGTCTTTGTTTGGTAACCTTTAGTACTATGATCTGGAAGTTCACGTCTAGTCTTAGGGGGAGTACCTCATCGACAGGAAGGGTGTTTGTAATGTAGGTGACTAAGCCTCCGCTGTTTCTACCAGAGATTGATTTCTTTGCTGGTGACCAGAAGGTTATAAAGCCCACCATATGTATTGGCCTTATAGCCCAGGTCTCCTGAAGGCAGATACAACCGCTCAAATTGATCTGGCTCAGGAAACCAGGGTTTGTCTTTTTTGCGGAAAGACCTGCGATATTCCAAAATGTGAAATAAATCTGCAAGGTGTTTGGAATAGGGTCAGCGGGGTTACTTATATCAGATGTCAGATCTACAGCTTCCAAGGTAATGGGAGCCGATGTTACAGTCACCAGAGCATCTGTCTTGTGGTGTTTTGTTATTGAACAATTAGCTGTGTCAAGGGTTGGAATTAGCTGGGTTGCCTTTTTTTCAGAAATAATACATGTTGTAGATAGTAAAGTCGTCTCTGTATTGGAGGGTTGTGGGGGTTCCCTATTAGGATATAAACTGTAGAGTCAATCATTAAAATCTAAGCCAGAAAGAGCATTGAACCTATTGTAAGTCGGAATATTATAAGGAGTAGGTAGTGGCAAGGCCGCTTGCCTCCATCGATTATCTCCATTCTCTTGGTAAGAGGTTTCAGAGAGATAAGGATGAGTAACAGGAGGTATGAGCGTTTGACTCTGGTGCCACTGTACCGAGCCTGTTGGATAAAGAAACTTGGAATTCTGGAAGGATGTGGCAAGATAAGAGTCGGAGGGAAAGGTCCTTTCTGGGAACGAATTCATAGGGATAGGCAAAATATTGTTATTTGTATTTAATAAGTGCCTATAGAAATAACCTAATGGGAGAAGGGTTGTGTTGAATTCCCATGTGGAAGGTGGAGGGGCCTTGGCTAGTGTCTTTTCGGCCCACTGAGGGTTTCTAAAAGTAATCGCTACACAATCCCCCTCGAATTTTTTCCGTAAGGGGCCTATCCAGCCTACTCTTTGGGTATGGGAGATTTCCCCAGCGCATTCTATAGGAAAGTTACAGTTCAAACTTAACCAATGTAGTATTTTGTTTTTCAGGGACGATGTGGTTTCACTCTGTTCTTGTTTGAGTGTCGGTACGTTTACCAATACAATTACATAGGCTCCACATTCAGGGGGGAGGGTAATGCGTGTAGGGATCTGTCGTGACCTGTATGGTTGTTCATGCGGTATCTTCGGTGCTGGATCTTTGCGGCCATGTGATTAGATTGCGTGGATGCCTGTGATCCTTGTTGGGGTGGTACGTGAGAGTTCCCTGACTGGTTGGTGGCTGATTGAATGTTCGTGTTAGGAGTGAAAGAAGAATTGTTAGATGATGGGGGTTTATTTATAACTGTTAGATTATTGCTGGGAGGGTTCTGTTTCGGGATAGTTGCTGGGGTAGAGATAGGTTTTGGTTGAGGGATAGTTACTTTGCTACTGTTTGGTTTAAGGTTTCGAGATGCAGTAATATTTTGAGGAGCAGTAGGTGCAGGTTTTGTGTTTAGGGATATTAATTCTTCAATTTGTTTTTCCAGTCGGGCAAGCCTAGTTTCGACTGGTGACAGGTATATACTTAGAAGGTCCCCGATTCGCTCGATCAGCTGATCGCTGCCTATGGTAGTTTCATGCTTGGCCCTATGTTCCTCCCCTACGTTTATATCTGAAATCCCTGGGGGTTGATGTGTTTTGTTGGATGTCCCCTTACTTTTCTGCTGTCTCACACGTTGGTGCTTCTTTGAGGCCCGAGGGACAGCTAAAGTCAATTGCTTAGTTAGTTTTGGAATTGCTCCCTCTTGTATGTGGGTTGATTCATTCTCTTGTGTATCATCCACAATTTCGGGTGTTAAGGCCACGTTAAGGGCTGGGGATCTCTCTAGGTCAGTGCTTAAGTCGCAATTGGTAGAGGTATCTGACACTGAAAGATCAACCTCGTTTGTTAGTATGTGGGGGTCATGTTGGGTTTCCTGAGTGGTAACTGCGTTAGTTGTATTAGATTTGCCGGGAGTGGCAGCAAATTTAATGCTTCCTAAAGAGGAGCGTTTGGCAATGCTCAAGTCATGCGATACTCTTCGCTGTAACAAAGAAATGCTAAGGTCAATGGCGTCATGTGTTCTAGTTGTGAAGCTGTCTATTGGCCCTAGGACTGCCGCTGTTCCCGCGGCGGTCTTACTTCTGCTGCCTCTCGTGGTCATGTTGCAAGTTGTTAAATTTCAGCAGTTAGGTATAATTACTTATAGATCTCAATGGCCCACAGTAAATGTCTACTATTACTCTCAAGATACACAGTGGCACAGAATAAGTAGTAAGCAATGTCCTACTTGTTTAGCTGGCTGAGATGTTAGGGCAGTGGACCCAACCCGACCTCTACGTCCTCGGACGGCCACAGACGTCCGGGCGTCCCGCTCGCGTCCCGCGTTGTGGGCGTGCCCCCGTTTTGTAGCGCCGCCTGGCGCTTGATGATGACGCGCTCCACTGCGTGCTGACACGGCCCCCTGGGAAGGCGAGTTCCTCTCTACTGCGGCCGCTGGTGTAATTGCGGTGCGGCGGCAGGAGGGCTCAGCCTGAATACAGCAGCAGGGCGGAAGTTTTCACGGGTCTGCTCAGGTCGCTGGGGGCTGAGTTGAGGACCGGCAAGTCTCCTGGTAGGCTTAGGGGTTTTAATTCACTGTCCCTCTCTTTCAAAGACAAGGTGCCTGGATGGCCGGGCGTGCCTCCGTTTTGTAGCGCCGCCTGGCGCTTGATGATGACGCGCTCCAATGCGCGCTGACACGGCCCCCTGGGAAGGCTGTCGTAATTTGACGATGGCCGGGTTAGCGCTTAGCTTTGCTACACGTTATTTCCCTTAACTTGGCCTTACTTGAAAACGCCATTTTGTATGTTACGGCGGCCATTTTAGGGAATGAGCGGCCTCGTGGTCAGCATGCCCTTTAGTCCCTTGTCCGTGCCGCTGACCACTCAAGTTTGCCCAGCAACAGGCTATTTTTAGTAACGGTCAAGCCTGTACATGCGCAGTTCCAACTGACCAGTCCCCCCTCAGGAATGTTCCGCCAAACTGACCAGTGGAGTTGTAACCCCTCCCATGAGTTGGCTGTGCTCCAAAAATGACCATATATGTACATAAACTCTGTAAACCTTGTACCGCCTATTTTTTATTACCTGTAAAATGTATAAAAGAAGGACTCACACCAACGTTCGGTGTGATACTTCTTGCATTGCCGAAGGGTGCTGCAGGAATGTACCACCACCCCATGGGGTCTTAATAAACTTGTCTTTTGTACTTTTCAGTTTCCGTGCCAACAGTTCTTTTGGGTGTAAGTGGGTATTTCTGCGGAGCATGTAGGCCTTGGGAACCCAATACCACAAATTGGCGACCACGAAGGGACTCATCGGCGACTCGGATGCCCGAAGGAGAGGTCATGACGAAGGATTGGAAACTCGCCATGGACGCGTACGCTGCCACTGAGTGACCCGAGTCTTGGCACCCACGGTGTTTTCTTCCTTTCCTTCTGATCTGACCTTCCAGGTGGCGCCGGTCTCCGACTGAGATCCTGATCGTCTGCGTTGCTGTACAGTGCCCGTTTGGCTGATTCGATTAAAGACCTTGGCAGTTGGAACCTGGATATTTGAGATTGGGTAAGATTTGTGATCGGTAAGGTAGTCTACGGACGCTTACTGAAGTTCTATGATTGTGACTATGATTTGAGTTAGCTAACATTTTGACTTTGTGAACTTTGAATATATATGTGTAGTGCACTCCACATAGGCAGGCATGTAGAGATGTTTCTCTAATTTTGTTTGTACTCTGAACGGCACATTCGTGTGAAGTACTGTAAGTGCCATTTTTACGGTATCACGCTTTCGTGGTACTTTTTGAACATGCCTGTTTTAAGCACACTCCGAGGGATGTGCTGTCTTGGAAATGGTACCACAATTAGGTTAGCGGAATCTCAGCCGGCTCCTCCAGAGGGAACTCCCAACCGTGAGATGTATGTCAAATTCGGCCTTCCCCCTATACTGTACAGTAAATTATGGCATAAATACACTAGAACTGATCCCGAGTTGCAATGGCCACTACATGGGTCGGTTGATTTGCGAAAGGTTCAGTTTGTGGAGCAATGTTTGTTTCAGCGCAGGTCTAGACAGGATATGTTTGATTGTGTGCGAATGTGGGAGAAAGCGGTGCGTGAACGTATGAAGCGTGAAGTTGCCTTGGCGGACAAAGAGCAGCGCAAGGCTGCTCGAGATAAAGCTTTACAGCTTGAGGAAAAGGAGGCGCAGGAAAAGAAAGAGAGGGAGGCACGGGAACGTAATTTGCAAACGACCGGTCAATTTCCTATTCGACGACCGCTTTATCCTGTCCTTAATAATGAAATTGATGATTTTTCGTTATTAGATCGATCTCCGCCTCCGTACGTTCCTCCTACGGCTCCGACTGAAGATTCTGGTGATGAAGAACAGGATAAGTCGGATAAGTCAAGTGTCAGGTTATCTGCAGAGAGATCCGCGGAACTGCGTAGTTGTGCTAGAAAATTGATCTTAAATCATATAACTGTGTCAGACGTTGTAGCCGAAAGGAGTAAATGGACAGAACGAGAATTGATGTGTTTTTTGAATACTTTTGCCGATGAAGTTGTTACTCGATTTCGTAAATATTCAGAGACTTTAGAACCTAAGGCTGTGTCGGTTCATCGTGAGAATTTGGATAAAGGTTTATTTGTTCTTGCAGATGTCGATACTCTTTTTAAACAACTGATCCAGCTACGGGATGAGACGTCCAGTTTGCGGGAAGAAAAGAAAAAGGATAAGGAGTCCGTGCCGGGGCCAACAGAGCAGTCTAAGGAGTGTTCTCTCCGGGGTTCAGATAAGAATTCTAAAGTGCATGTTATGCCTATGCGCGAAGCTGCACCTTTGTATGTTCCTCCAAAAGGGACTGGTACGGATGAGGATAAAACGTCGGCAAATGCAAAGGGGTATTTTATATATAATTGGGTGTATACGCCTTGGAATAGAGCAGATGTTATGGCATTAAAAAACGCTTTACCCGATCTTCGTAAAAATCCAGCCGCATTCTATGAAGGGGTGGAGGGGGCCATTTCCTCTTGTGTTATGACTCTTGTTGATATAGATCTCTTTTTTGGGTTAATTCTTCCGCCTGATATGTGGAGGTCGATTCGTAAAACTAATGATCAAGCGATGTTTGGGGCAACTTGGAAAGAAATAAACCAGGCTGATTTAGACAGGGAACCTGCATGTAAACCATGTGATTTGATTTTAGACCTCCCAGCGGCTATTTTAACTAAACTAAAAACGCTTGTTCCTTCTAAAAAGATCGATTGGACTATGTTAGCTTCGTGCAAACAAAAGTTAGATGAATCGGTATCAGATTTCTTTACACGTTTCGAAGAAGCGTTTCATGATTACAGTGGTCAATCGTTAACAGATGATACGGGTAGGCATCTGTTTGTTGATAAGTATGTGGCTAATCTCCTGCCGGAGATTGCAAAGCGGTTAAAAGCGAGTGAAAGTTCCTGGACCACGGCGACCCCTGCATCTTTGTTAACTATGGCTCAGTATTATGAACGGCAGGAATTAGAGGCTAAAGAAAGTGCAGATAAGAAAACGAAAGAATTGAAAACGAAGGTGATGTTGGCACAGGTTCGCGGGACGCAATCTAGAGGGAATGATAGAGGTAGGCGAGGAGGGAGTAATGCGTCGTACGGTCGTACTGACATAGCGGAGGACCAATGTGCATATTGTAAAGAGTTTGGACATTGGGCTGAAGATTGTCCGGTACTTCGTGAGCAGCGTAGTCAGCGTGGTCGAGGAGGTGGAAGGTCGAGAAATAATTATTCAGGAGCGAGAGGTGGCGGAAGTGATTGTGATAGGTTTGAAACGAGGGGCCGTGGTCAGGATGAACGAAATACTTTTGATAGACGAAATCAATATCAGATCTCGGAGGGTGAGAATGTGGAGCATCAGGATTATGTGCATGCATAGGACTGCGTAGGATGGGGTACTGAATCAGTTGAGGTGCCAGTAGATCAAAGAGGTCCATATGTATCAGCGGGCATTTTGGGTTCTACTGATCAGTTTTTAGTTGACACAGGAGCTACTCGTAGTGCTTTGTCCAAAAACATGGTTCCAAGGGCTCCCCTGTCTGGCGAAACGATAACATGTATAGGGTTTGATGGCACACCCTCTCCTAGCCCATTATCACAACCTCTTGCACTTTGCATTGACAAATTTTTCAGCTTTGGTCCATTCTTGTTGTCACCTCACACTCCAGATAATATTCTGGGCATCGATTTGCTCAAATATTTTCGAGCAACGATACGCTGCGCTCCCGAAGGAGTGCGGGTTATTTTGAATGACAATTACGCAGATTCAGACAGATTTTGTACCATACAGGAAATTGAAGCATTAGCCTCTCTCCCTCATACGTTGTGGGCGACCTCAGATACGGATGTGGGACAGATGCTTATTCCACCTATTCGAATTACTGTCAAGGAGGGAGTACTTTTGCCGCGTGTACCACAATATAAGATTTCTAGGGAAGGTGAAATTGCCCTGACGCACATCGTTCAGGATTTGATCATTGCAGGAGTAGTGGAGGAAGTTCCTTATAATGTCTGTAATAGTCCTATTCTCCCGATTCTTAAGAAAGACACTGACGACAAAGTCTATCGATTTATTATTGATTTGAGAGAAATTAACAAAATTGTCATCCCTCAATATCCAGTGGTGTCTGATATCACGACATTGCTTACATTGGTCCCTCCAACAGCGACGACCTTTACTGTCATTGATCTTAAAAATGCATTCTTTTCCATTCCCATCCATCCGGATAGCAGATACTTATTTGGCTTTATGTTAAATAATAAGTCGTATAGATTTTGTCATGTTCCTCAAGGTTACACAGAGAGTCCTAGCATCTACAGCCAGGCTTTAAAAAGACAGCTTGATTCTTTTGAACTGCAATCCGGAGTAGCCCTTATACAGTATGTTGACGACCTCCTGTTGGCTGCAGACACTTACGCACAATGTGAGGAGAGTACACTTGCTTTGCTTTCCTTTTTGGCTCAGAACAACCATAAAGTTTCTAAGAAAAAGCTACAATACTGTAGACCCAAGGTGACCTACCTCGGTCATCTTTTGTCTAAGGAGGGGCGTGCATTAACATCAGATCGAATTCAAGCGATTTTAGATACGCCAGTCCCCCGCACTCAGAGAGATGTACGCGCCTTCATAGGACTAACGTCCTTTTGTAGACAGTGGATCATGGGGTTTTCGCACATTATAAAACCTTTGTTAGCGTTACTGTCCAAAACTACACCAATGCCCCTTGAATGGACAGATGAATGTCAGAATGCTTTTGATCAATTGAGACAGGCCCTTTGCTCTGCACCCGTGTTAGGTACACCAGATTACACAAAGATTTTCACATTGTACATGCACGAGAAAGATGGGTGCGCGTTATCAGTGTTAGTGCAGGCACACGGGGACAAGCAGAGGCCATGCGCGTACTTCTCAGCCATTCTTGATCCTGTGGCATGAGGATTACCTGGGTGCTTCCGAGCAGTGGCAGCAACAGCAGTAGCTATACGGCAGAGTGAGGGAATAGTGTTATCGCACAAATTGTTGGTGCTAGTTCCCCATGCAGTAGATGCCCTGTTAAATCAAACAAAGACTCAGTATCTCACAAGCGCACGTTTAACAGGATATGAACTCACACTTCTGGCACCACATATCACACTGAAAAGATGTGCTACCCTGAATCCTGCCACTTTATTGCCTTATCCGGTCGAAGAGGGTCAGGAGGAAAAACATCACGATTGTGTTTTCCTGACTGAGGAACAAACAAAGGGTTGTGTCGACTTACAGGATATGCCACTTCCAGATGTGGATGGGGAACTGTGGGTTGATGGATCGTGTTTGAGGCTGCCAGATGGCATGACTTCTGCAGCATATGCGATCACGACACTTAAGACAGTAGTAGAAACAGCACGAATACCACAGAAATCGGCCCAAGCAGCAGAGCTGATAGCCTTGACAAGAGCCTGCGAACTGAGTGCTGGCCTATGTGTGAATATCTACACAGACAGCCGGTACGCCTTCGGAGTAGCGCATGATTTCGGCCTACTCTGGAGAGAGCGTGGGTTTTTGACCTCGCATGGAGTACACATTATGCACGGAGAATTGGTGCGTGATCTCCTAAACGCGTTGCTTTGCCCAAAGAAAGTAGTGATAATTAAATGCAGTGCACATAAAAAGGTCACTGACAAAGTGGGACAAGGCAATGCTTTTGCAGATAGTATAGCAAGACAAACAGCTATGTCTCGAAATGACTCCCCCATGTATGTAGCGAAGTCGCAGGCCGAGCGATGGCATGATGCTAGAGCAGAGATACTAGACATCCAAAAATCAGCGACTGAAGCAGAACTTGTAACATGGGCAGCAGAAGGGGTACTGGATGACGAGGGTTGTTGGAGGAGTAAGGATATGGAGAGATGGAAATTGCCTGCAGCTTACTTGCAGGCGATGGTCCAGATGACACACGGGTTAGCACATGTGGGAGCTCTGGCAATTACTCGATTGTTAACGCGAGTTTGGGAGCATCCTGAGATTGCCAATACTGCTAAGAGAGTAGTGCAGACCTGTTTGATATGTTTACAGCACAATCCTGCAAAAGGGACGCATACTCCGAAAGGAGGTTCCGTTCCACCTTCTGCACCATTCGAGGTACTTCAAATGGATTACATCCAGCTTGAGCGTTGCAATAACCTTAAGTACGTCTTAGTGGTGGTGTGTGCTTTTAGCAAATGGGTCGAGGCCTTCCCCACAAAAGATAATACAGCTTTGACAACAGCTAAGGTTTTGCTCAAAGAGTACTTCCCTCGATTTGGAGTTTGCAAATTTTTGTGGAGCGATAATGGTCCTCATTTTGTTGGGAAAATTGTGGAGTATGTGCTAAAGGGACTGGGGATCCAGCAGAAGTTTCATGCTGTGTTTCACCCTCAGTCAGCAGGTCTTGTAGAGCGGTACAATGCCACGTTGAAATTGAAATTGGCTAAGATTGTGGCGTCCACGTCATTGAAGTGGCCGGATGCCCTACCGCTAGCATTACTTTCTCTTAGATCAGTGCCCCACTCTCGAACTGGCCTCACACCGTATGAAGTGGTGTTTGGAAGGCCTATGAACATATGGGGAGTTCCTAAGCCGCGATTGTTACATGATGTGCCTTGTATAATGATGAACGATTATTTGGCACGATTAACAAATGACTTGCTTTCTATTCATCAACAGGTTCGAGAAGCGCTCCCTGACAATTCCATTGGAGAGGCCCATAGTCTCCTTCCTGGAGACTATGTTATGGTGAAGTCGTTTGAGAGGGCGAACAGCTTGGAACCGAGGTGGCGTGGCCCCGAGCAGGTCCTCTTGGCGACTCGAAAGGCTGTGCGAGTGACCAACAGAAAGCGGTGGGTGCATTCAACTCACTGCCGTCGTGTCTCTCCGGACCTGGTGAATCCTACTGTGTTGTCCGACTACAAAGAGATCTTGGATAAAGAAAAGAGCCCAGCTGTGACATCGGCCGAACCTGACGGAGCCTTTCCGGACCACACTGTTTCTGGACGACAGCGCTACAATCTGCGGCCAAGATAGGAAGAAGATTTTTTTTTTTGTGCGAGACTGGTTGGTTACCGCTCTGGGGTTTGTGAAACGGAAGCCGGGAATCTCAAGGGGGGGGATCAGTTCTGCCAAGAGTAGCGACACCCGTCTTGACCCCGGAGAAGAAAACAACAGCTACCTCGGAGCTCAGCACCAACGTTTTTATTTTTTGTAGTTGTGTATTTGAGACATTGTGAACTCTTGAACTATGGCGTCTTCTGCATCACGAGACAAGAGAATTCTTGGTGCCATCTTGTTTGTACTGACAATTGTGGTGATAGCAGTGATAGCCTGGGTAGTAGAACTTGTGGTGCCTGTACGAGAACATTTGCTGCCGACTACCCCGGCTCCATCTCAACATTTTCACTTCACCTTACCCTACCATGAAGAACGGCACCGACAGACTTACTTGAACAATAGCTTCATTCAAATCTTGCATCATACTCATAATATGATGAACACTTCTAATTGTTGGGTGTGTGGGATGTTGCCTGGTCATCAGAAGAAAGGGGGCACCCCGCTCATCCCACTCCAGTTTTCCCACAATGGTTCCTGTAATGCCTGGTATACTCTTTTATTCACTCTACGATGGCCAACAAAAAGGGGGGTGCTTTTCCGTTTAAACAAAATGTGTTACCATGACCGGGATGGCTATCCACGAGCTGAGGGTACTCGATTCGAATGGGAAGAGTACCGCCCCGACAATGCATCTGCACCCCGAATTTACAGCAATCAAAGGAACATTAACATGTCCAGTTCACATGTCATTAATGTTATAAATACCAAGGCTGATCTCTGTATACGTAATAAAGGTACAATCCCGGTTGGGAAAAGTGAATGTAACACCACACTTACATTTGACAGTCCAAATGGCATATCATTTGTGGCATCCCGAAATACATACTTCATCTGTGGTAATAAAGGCTATCATCAGCTCCCTTTAGGATGGCTAGGTACATGCTATATCTCTTTTGTATTGCCCCCTGTATTCATTGCCCCACCAATGTACCACAATGATTATGTGCTCTACCACGACTTTGTGTTAAATCGAGTTAGACGTGCTGTGGTCTTGGATGATATCGACCAGACTGATACTGCCTTACAGCAATATGTAGACTTTAATTTGGGATTGTTTTCCTTTGTGGGGGCTGCTTTAAACAGTCGGAAAATTCGACGACTGACCCGTGTTGTGGAGGCTGTAGCTAATGACACTGCTATTGCATTAGGAAATATAACGGAAGAACTTCAAATATCAAGAATTGTTACGCTTCAGAACCGAATGGTTCTTGATGTGGTTCTAGCTGATCGAGGGGGGGCATGTAGAATTATCGGAAGTAGTTGCTGCGTTTACGTGCCAGATAACTCGCCATCTGTATATGATGCAATTTCCAAACTTCACAAAATCGCTGCTGAAATACACCCGGACAATGGTACATGGACTCTTTCGGGGTGGTTCTGGTCAATGCTTAGTACTTGGGGCTGGAAGCTGCTGACGATTTTATGTATCATAGTTGGGATACTATTCTTTGTATGTTTATGTATACAATGTGGCCCTGCCTTATGTTCCATGTGTTTATCAGCCTGTGTTCCATCTAGACGAGCTCCTGCCCAAAAAGAATTGATGCTTCATAAAGAAGTAGCTCAAATAATGTCAATTGATATCGAAGATGAGTATCCCGACTACGTCCACTATGAGGTAGCTTCAGCTAAACGCTAAAAGGGTCGTCTGTCGTAATTTGACGATGGCCGGGTTAGCGCTTAGCTTTGCTACACGTTGTTTCCCTTAACTTGGCCTTACTCGAAAACGCCATTTTGTATGTTACGGCGGCCATTTTAGGGAATGAGCGGCCTCGTGGTCAGCATGCCCTTTAGTCCCTTGTCCGTGCCGCTGACCACTCGAGTTTGCCCAGCAACAGGCTATTTTTAGTAACGGTCAAGCCTGTACATGCGCAGTTCCAACTGACGAGTCACCCCTCAGGAATGTTCCGCCAAACTGACCAGTGGAGTTGTAACCCCTCCCATGAGTTGGCTGTGCTCCAAAAATGACCATATATGTACATAAACTCTGTAAACCTTGTACCGCCTATTTTTTATTACCTGTAAAATGTATAAAAGAAGGACTCACACCAACGTTCGGTGTGATACTTCTTGCATTGCCGAAGGGTGCTGTAGGAATGCACCACCACCCCATGGGGTCTTAATAAACTTGTCTTTTGTACTTTTCAGTTTCCGTGCCAACAGTTCTTTTGGGTGTAAGTGGGTATTTCTGCGGAGCATGTAGGCCTTGGGAACCCAATACCACAAGGCGAGTTCCTCTCTACTGCGGCCGCTGGTGTAATTGCGGTGCGGCGGCAGGAGGGCTCAGCCTGAATACAGCAGCAGGGCGGAAGTTTTCACGGGTCTGCTCAGGTCGCTGGGGGCAGAGTTGAGGACCGGCAAGTCTCCTGGTAGGCTTAGGGGTTTTAATTCACTGTCCCTCTCTTTCAAACACAAGGTGCCTGGATGGCCGGGCGTGCCCCCGTTTTGTAGCGCCGCCTGGCGCTTGATGATGATGCGCTCCAATGCGCGCTGACACGGCCCCCTGGGTAGGCGAGTTCCTCTCTACTGCGGCCGCTGGTGTAATTGTGGTGCAGCGGCAGGAGGGCTCAGCCTGAATACAGCAGCAGGGCGGAAGTTTTCACGGGTCTGCTCAGGTCGCTGGGGGCAGAGTTGAGGACCGGCAAGTCTCCTGGTAGGCTTAGGGGTTTTAATTCACTGTCCCTCTCTTTCAAACACAAGGTGCCCACACACTCATCACCAGCAGACTGGACTATGGAAACGCCATCTATGCCGGCATCAACAAGTCCCTACTCCACAAACGCCAGACAATACAGAACACCACCGCCAGACTCATCCTAGGCCTCCCCCAGCACAAGCACATCAGCCAACACCTACGCAGACTGCACTGGCTACCGGTGGAGAAAAGAGTCACCTTCAAGCTCCTCACTCACACCTACACATGCCTACACAACAATGGACCCAAATACCTCAACAACAGAATCAACTTCCACATACCCAATAGAAGCCTCCGATCTGCCAGCTTGCACTGGCCAAAACCCCGCACATCCATAGAGCTAGAGCAGGCGGAAGAGCCTTCTCCCACATTGCAGCCAAGGCCTGGAACGAGATACCAGCAGACATTAGACAAGCCCCCTCCCTGAACACCTTCTGAAAGGCCCCAGAGACCTGGCTCTTCGGCTAACAGTTTTGTGGACCCCCCTCACCCCCCTCAGTGCCTTGAGACCCTCATGGGTGAGTAGCGCACTAACAAATCCCTGATTGATAGATTGATGTGTCTAGCTCAGTGAGTTTGCTGATTTATCGCTTTCATGAGGTCTTTAGCTGTAAAGGGGAGCAACAAGATGGGTTCTTTGGATTGGCTGGTTGGCTGAGGGTTTCTTCAGGAGGGGCCTCACTTCAGCATATTTCCACAGGGAAGGAGGCCACAAAGATGGAGGTGTTCACGACCTTCCTGAGCTCATCGCCAATTATCTTACATCCGAGGTTGAAAACATGTAGTGGGTAGGTGTCCGTGGGTGCTCCTAAGTGCACGGTGTTCATGATGGAGATCGTGTCCTGCGTAGTGAGGAGGTCCCAGTGGGTGAGAAGGTTTTCAAGGTTTGCGTTCATAGGTGGAAGCTTGCTGATGCTATTCCATTGTGGAGGGTTGGTGTCCGAAGCTTCCATAGATGGACGAGATCTTGTCGTGGAGAAAGTCGGCGAGGCGGTCCTGCGAGGGAGTGATGTTGTTCTCAGTGACTGCGGGTTTAGTGAATTCCTTAACTATGGTGAAGAGTCCTTTGCTGTTATTTGCTCTTGCCTCAATGCAATGTGCTAAGGTGTTCTTCTTGGTTTGTTTCAGGAGGTGGTGTTAACTGTTTGAGAGCAGTTCTGAAGGGAGTGCGGGCTTCCATTTCTCTGCTGAGGTGCCACTTCCTCTCAAATTGACGAACATTGCATTTGGTGGAGTGCAGTTCCTTAGTGAACCAGCTGGTTCTTTTATTAGGGTCTTTGGCCTTGGTTGGATTGGTGGGGGCAATGGTGTCCGTGCTTTCTGTATTCCACTAGGAGACGTTCTTTGATGTTTGTTCTGGGTCGTGATTTGAAACTGGGAGGAGGGAGTGAAGGGTGTTGTTCCACTGGTCCTCAGAAACCGTTTTCCAGTCTCTCCACATGTATATGGTGGGTGCAGAGCTGGAGGGGGTGGATCCAGAGATAGTTAAGTGTACATGGGGTGGTCGATCCAGGTGAGTTGTGTGGTTTGGTTGTATCTTATTCTGTCACTGACAATGAATATGGGGTCTAGTGTGTGTTCTGTGGTGTGGGTGGGGTCAGGGAACAGCTGCTTGAGGCCAATGTTGCTTATGCTCTCCAGGAGGTCAGTGGTGTTGGGGTTGCTGGGGTTGTCGAGGTGGAAGTTGAGGTTTCCTAGGAAGATGCAGTGGTCAGAGTTGTTTGCGATTGGGACGATGAGTTCAGGGATGGTGTTGCAGAACCTGGGTTGAGTTCCTGGTGGTATATAGGCATGTGGGCCTGTGATGGTGCTCTTTCTGTCTGAGTGGTGCTAGTTTTGCCAAATGTCAGCATATCAACACTTCCCAACTGAAACCCAAACTACCTCTATTGGTTCCAGGTATACCATTCTCATTCAAGTTTCACCCCATTCCGAATTGAACAGAGGGAAAAGGCAATGGCTTACTTTATATATGTGTGTGTGTGTTTGTGTGCGTGTGTGTGTGTGTGACAAAATTCTCCATAGGCACTGAAAAACATCATCTCTGTGAATTTTCATGGCACAAAAATGTGTAATCAGTGATAACCACTCATTTTTACAATTCCTGAAAATACTGGAAAACACTGATAAAACCAAGTTCACAACAAATAGAAACTGAAAACCAGAATCCTTATTTTCATGCTAAAAAAGAGAATTAATTATTCTCCCTTATTTCCTTCCAATATATGTCTGGAGAGCAATCAGTTCTCTAAAGATAATAGTATCATTGTGTTAAGATTAGTGAATGGGTACGGCATGAAGGTCTATGAGATACCTCAGTTTAGTCAACTTCTTTGCTAGAATTTCTCTAATTTGTGTTTTTCTGTTTGCAACATTTTGAAGGGTTAGGCCTCTTGTATATGCATTCGCACATCCCACACAATGTTCAAAAGGTCAGTTTTAAGATTGATATCTAAAAAAAGCCTGAGTCAGATAATTAGGTACAATCAAAACATCCATCTTGTTTGTGTCCAGTCCTCATTCCTTATTCTAATTTTAATTATTATTGGGTTATAGTTCGAAATAATCATTGGGAACTGCTTGAATTTTGCCCTGGTTGTAGATTTTCTTGAGATAAATGGCATTTCTATTGGTGAGTATTGTTTATGTATTGGTGAATAACAAATGTAACCAGATTCTTTTGGATTTATTAGTATGCACATATCTCCAAGACCAAACAATTGACAGAGCGTGCTAAGAGTTGTCCTTGTTTTGATCATGCGACACAGTCCCTGCTATCAGAAGTATCAATTTTTGGATTGATAATACAATTAAAGCCCCCCAAGAAAATGATCTCTCATGGTCATGCTGTCAACTCAACATCTAGTGGTTAAAAAATAGTGGGGGTATCTGCGTTTGGACCATAGACTCTATCACTAATAAATTAATGTCTAGGCAATTTGGTATAATTGGTCACTATCCTTCAGAGTCATTTTAGCCTTGAGTATTTTAAATCTTACTCCCGACACCTAAGGTCACCAACTACCCCATGGATAGATGCTGGGAGGTGTTAATGAATACTAAAAAGCCTCAATTTTTAAGCAAGGATCTATCTTGATAGGCAACATGTGTTTCTGTAAGACAGATAATATCTGCTCCATATAAACATAAATTCTGTCATACTTGTTAGGGTTTATATGTGCCATTCAAAGTGCAAACATTCCAATTAACTATAGTTAAATCATTCCCTGCACTGATCATCCTAGTTTAATTTGCACCTGTTCCTGTACTGATATTGGGTATGCTATGCTTATGCCTATACTCCTAATTTTGACGGCCGCAAAAGATGTACATATCCATTCTTTTTCAAATATAAATCTCCCTTACCTCCTAACATCCCAATTGAACAACACATCCCACCAAATATGTCATTCCGCTCTAGGTCCCCCCCCCTCGAGGAAAGTTAGCCCCTCATTTAAAACAACATCACTAGAGCTATCCCATCCTCCGCACCACTCTACCTAGATAGGAAAAGCCACAATTTATAGAGACATCATTATTACCCTCCTTTCCCCTCTCTTTTAATACATAAATACAAATCTTAATTAATGTAGTTGTGGCTTGTCAATACCTCACCTATTGAAGATCATTAACCCACCATTTTTATTATCTTTGTCTTGCTACATTATATTTTTTACCTTGTTGCCTTTAGGACTAGGTGTTCATTGTGAGATAATATTGTGAACCTTAGATTTTTCATTTAAGAAATAAAGGCTTCCATTCATGATTATTTTCAATCTCTAAGTAACCAAATTCCCCAGTTTTTCAAGTAGTGCAATACATTTTTGAAGTTTCCAGCTACACTCAACAGTTCAACTACAAAAATCTGATCATCCCAAAAATGATATCCCCTGCTGTTTGTCAGGTGGTTGTTTTAGCTTTGGAGAATATTTCCTGTCATGAGTAAAAAGGTGCTTATATACATAATTATTGCTCTTAGTTTAACAACCGTCTTGGTATTTTTCTGTACACCATAATTACGCACTAACTTGAATTGTATCCTTTCCTTCCACTCCTTCTCTGATGCCAAGAATAAGCGAACTGTTTTGATTTTGTCTCTTTTCCAAATCCTCCACTTTATTAGTGAACTTTTTCATTTCACAATTCAATGCTTAATCACCATAGAATATCCCTAGTTCACTAAGAAGTGGCATGAAGAGACGTTTGACTCTTGACCTGTTCTTGTTTAACTTCAGCATAATGTGACATGGACTCTTCTGATTGTGTTTATATCAACTGGTAGATCTTGGAGAGAGTGGCCTTTAGATGACCCTGTACATTATGCTTAATGATCTCTAAACTAGCTTTAGTCTGTTACCACTACTAGCCATCCCATTAGCCACTGTCTGCTTAGATGAATGAGAACAACCAGGGTTCCTAGTTTTCTCTTGCTGCACGCCATTGCCTTTCTGTCCCTATTGCAAATACTGCAACTTAGATTGTCGGAATAGATTACCAGAAACAGTGGGGATGATTGTCCTGTTATCCTCACGGGCAATGTTAGATAATCCTCATTCTGCATTGACACAAAGTGGCATATTACTATTTGCTTTGCTTGATCAGGTAGTGAACTCTATTTCATATTCTTAGCATCCTTTTTCTCCCCATTATGATGGCTAGCGTTATTAACACACCACAGTTCTTATCCACTCCCTTAGTATGCTTTGGTCTCTCAGTCAGTGCATCGGGGTTACTCGATTGCTAGCAACAGGGGCCTCACCATGAGCCAGATTAATGTCAGTGTTATTCTCTTGGGTTTGTAGATTCACCTCATTACAGTCACTATTAGTAGTATTTCAAACTGTTTTCACTGTTTTAGGGATTACGATTTCAGATATTGAATGAAGCACCTTGGCACCCATTCCCTAAGTATGAGATCCGAATGAGAACACTCCAGCTTCACAAGATCAGTCTACTTTTCAGGAACAGCCACTTCAGCGAATATGTCATTGTTTTCACCTGATGTGTTGTCTACCTACACATTATCACCATGCACTAGGTTGTCTTCCATACAAGACAATAATGCTTGCAGCTGCATAGCTTGGTCAGTGAGATTGCAGAAGGGGACCTTCGGATTGTCCAACAATTAGGCTGAAATATAATATTAAAACCCATTATATGCCAAGCAGCAATCATGAGAGGGGCTATGGGACTGTGGAATGGGAGAGGAATGAGGCTTGTTTGGAGAACTAAGAGAGAAAGGACAATATTTTATAATAACCAACATTTTTGAGGACTTTCAAAACAGAAAGGGAGCTTAGGTGTGTGCGTTTGTGTCTGTGTGTATGTAAAAATTCCTGGTTAAATCCAAAGACATCTCATCATACCCGACTGAAAACATCTGTACCCAATAATTTATCAGAAAGTAACACCTCAAACACCCCGTCAAGCTACGCCCCTAAATGTAACTGTGACGGTCAAATTTATCCCTAGTCTTGAATTCAGTACTGCTGGTTTGTGGTTGGTGTCTGCAGCTCTACTGTGAGCTAGGCAGCCTATGCTCTGCTACTGGGTGACTCATGCACCTTTCAGGCATTGCATCTTTGCTGGCAATAATGTTGCTATTCTCCCAGGCACACAAATCAATCCTGAGCTCTCCTTGGGAGGCATCATTGGTATTCCTGTCAGTGCAGACTCTGCTTTCTACAACACGGTAACTAATGCTGCTCACTGAGAGCACTGAAGAACTCTGCAGAGATGCATCATTGTTTGCATGAAGAAAATCTAAGAGATTACCATCTTTTGCTTCAGTACTCTTTGTCATTGAGTGTTCACAGCTGCAGCCTTACTTTGTGCCACCACTTGCATTGTAGGCCACTTCCTGGTCTTCTGCTGTCCGACTTAGGTTTGAGAGTTCCAAAGCTTCATCATCCCTGTTCCACCCCTCAAAAACTCTCTCCAGGCACGGCAGCTCGTCTCCCAAGAGCAATGCGTAAATCAACTATCACACAGCACCATCCACCTGCGACAAGGTTGGAAGTATTGAGGCTGAATGAAGCTTGCATATCATGCTACAGTACAAATAAATCTCTGTAGGTTGACTGTTCATTATCTATGTTGATTCAGTGATTGAAGCCATAAATAAACCTCTTTCGTGCTCTTTCGGGAGGGAATTTACTAAATGTCAAAGTAAAATCGGCAGAGGGGGTAGGTAAGCTCTTGCACCAACAAATTACGGACCGCTTAAAGACTTTGCTGTAGAAATGGCAAAATTACTTGTCCCTTTCTAGCACAGCAAGGATGGCACTTTGCTAATCATATGCTTAAAACGTTCCTAGAAAAACAGACATTTGAGGCGAGCAGATTCAGAGTGTCATTGGTGCTGTAGGGTGCTCTATACTGGAGCTGCTCTCCACTTAAACTTGAGAACTACCCAGAGTTCTCTGCTTTTTTGTATGTGTATAACTGTATAGCTGTATAACTGTAGATAAAAGGAGGGGTTTTGACCCCCAGGGACATCCTTAGGGCCAACTACCCCTCCTATTACCTTCAGTAAGTCCCGCACAGCAGGATTGCTGAGATCTGGAAGGAGGCCATGCCCCTTTATCCACTACTATGTAATTGTGCCTCTTGGTGCAATACTAGTGGGGGGGTGAAGTTGGCTTGGCTATTGAGGGTCCTTGGGAGCCAACTACACCTCCAGCAAGTCCCACACAGTGAGTTTGCTGAGAGGTTTTTGATGGCTATGCCTGGCCCCCCTTCCTTTGGGCCATTGTGGGCCTGAGGATCCCACACCCCAGTCCTGACCCTTTTTTCAATTAAAAAAAGGGAGTGGGGCCACGCAGCCCCATCACCTGGGGTCCGGCCTTTATTTATTTTTTATAATTGAAAGGGAGGGGAGCTGAGCGGCCCCCCTCCAGGGTCATTTTCGTCCCCAAGGAACACATTCCCCCGGGCCTGTCCCCCCCTTTTTTTTTTAAAGCAAGGGAGGGGGGCCACCCTCCCATGCCAATTTTGGCCCAGGGGACCCCATCGCCCAGGGTCAGGCCTTAATATATTTTTTTTACAGGGGGGGGCACTAGGCCCCAATTCCAAGCCCAATTTCATCCCCTGGGACCCCATCGCCCGGGACCTTGCCACTTCGTTGTGGACCGCAGGGGGAGACTGAAGGACCCGCGGTCCCTGTCGGCACCCTGCCTCCTGCGGGAGCCAGCATTGCTTTGAGATTCCGGGAGCTGCTAACATGCATCTCCCTGGATCTCAAAGCAATGTCTGTTTCCCTGCTTGCTTGACAGTGGGCAGGGAGACAGACATGCTCTGTTTTGAGCAAGCAAGAGCATTTTCTGCTTTTCCTTGCTGAAAGGACAGTATTTGCTTTGGCTTAGTGGAGCAGTGCTCCCATCAAGCCATAGCAAACTGTAATGTTTCAGGGGTGGGCACCTTGGAACATTGCTGGAGCCGGCTTTGGTGGGAAGCAGTCCCCAGGGCCATCTCACGCTTTAGAAAGGGGGCCCCACAGCCCCCCTCCAATGTTAACTTTTTCCCCATAAGAGGTGGTGGTCCCTGGGGCCGGGGGGCCACAATGGAACCCCTTCAATGTTGTATTTGTGCCCCAGGGAGGTGGTGGCCCACGGGAAGCGGGGTAGGCCGTAGTGCCTCCTCCACATTTCATGTAACCCCTTGAACGCTCATGACGAGCTCAGCTCGTCATGACCGTTGGAATGCTCAGACGCTGGGCTCATTCCCCTGCTGTGCGAACGTTCTACACATACGGGTGTGGTCATGACGAGCTCAGCTCGTCATGAGCACACGACCACCGTGGCTCATGACGAGCTGAGCTCCTCATGAGAACCGGGGGACTGTGCGCGCCCCCCTCCCCCAGCACAGCGGGAAAATGAACCCCGCATGCAAGGGGTTAAAAAACAGTGTGCCCCAGGGAGGTGAGGGGCTCTGGGATAGTGGGGGAGGCCCAAAGTGCCTCCCCGCATTTCATTTAAAGAACAGTGTGCCCTGGGGAGGTGGTTGTCCCGGGGCAGCATGGGACCTGAGTGGGCCCTACACAATTTTAGTCTTTATTGCCCCGAGGAGGTAGTGGTCGTCGGGGCTACGGGGGGCCAAGCGGGCACCCCCTATTTTTATTGTTTGCAGCCCCTGGGAGGTGGAGTTCTGGGGTGGGGGGGGGGTTATAAGCCTAAGAGGAGGGCCCCATGAGCCCCCCCTTGTTCATGTGTCAGGATTGATTCAGCCAACCAAGGGGCTTAAAAAAAGACGTGTCTCATTTTTTTCATATTTTGCCACAGATTTGTGGATCTAACTGCGAGTCCACAGGAAAATGTTTAAAAAAATGTTATTACCCCTGTGGGGTCCCTGAGGGAACTCCCTTCACCATATCTGGGGGGGTCAAGGTATTCCTACCCTGCCTCCTTTTTTGTGGTGATTCGTCAAGCTGCACCAAAGTTATTGCAAAACAAAATCCACTTTTTCTATGGAATCTTTGATCCTCGCTATAACTACCGCCAGTGAGTAATTATACATGGGTGTGTGTGTGTGTATATATATATATATATATATATATATATATATATATATATATATATATATATATATATATATATATATATATATTCGATCAAAACAACTTTGCCACCAAAGAAGTTACTCGAGCCCAGGTCCTTTCAGCGTGCTATTTATTTAGTACACAGAGCGTCAAACAACACCCGACGCGTTTCGGTGCAGCCGCACCTTGATCACGGGTAACGGTGTTTACTCATGTCACAATTTTTAAAGTGAAAAAAATATATAAACATAAACGTAGGACTACTCGTCCTCACAACAGTTTTTCATACCACTATATGGCAGCCATATTTAAATGTGTGGTGAGCACAGGCAAAGTATACATATATATATATACAAACCTTGTTGGGAACATTTTTAAGAGATTTCGAAAAGGTATTGTAACATTTAGATAAATAAGTTACATGTGGGTACCCCAAAGCAAATTGAATCGAAACAGAGTCGCGCATTTGCGAGTTGTGCGTTGGATAGGGTCTCACCGTCTGAAAGAGGTGGCGATAGACTTAGGCAACTGCGTCAGCTTGAATCGAGGTTCATAATAAAGTACGACACTGTACAACCTCTGGGTTTGAATAAGGACGAGGAGTTAGCTGTCCACTTAATTTAAGAGCCGATATTATGCACCCACTGCACTGATAATACTCCAGCAATAAGAATCCCTGTAATAACTTAAACATGAATGTGAAGCTGTCTTGGATGTTTTTTGAATATTTGTATATGTTTTAAAGTCACTATTTCTTTATGTTCGTAGGAGACACATGTGTTGCCGCACAGGGATGATGTAAAACCACTGGTTGCAGCTGTTTTTTGTTTGGATGGATCAACAGGACTATACACTTGAAAAATTGTGACAAACCGTGTGAGTTTGAGGACATTATAAAGAGACTATCATGCCCACTGGGGCTCAATTTAGCACACTGAAACATTACGCTCACTGGGGCAGAATTGTCACGATATATGTATCAATGTACTGGTACATTTGCCCACTGGGGCTACAACTCGCAAATGCGCGACTCTGTTTCGATTCAATTTGCTTTGGGGTACCCACATGTAACTTATTTATCTAAATGTTACAATACCTTTTCGAAATCTCTTAAAAATGTTCCCAACAAGGTTTGTATATATATATATGTACTACTAAACAAAGAGAGAGTAAGGGTATAGCAGGTCACTCTCGTACCCCCAAGAATGATTACAAAAACAACTGGAGAGTGATAGAACAAGCCACACTTAAAAGGAAAATAAGGTGGGATGAAAAGGAGTAGACAGAAGGTGAAGGAGAATCAAAGAAAGGTTTTTTTCTTCCGGGCCGCGGTGTTGACAAATTCAGGTCCCGAGTGGAGAGTCGTCAGCGGAAACAAACGCTACGTGAAGCTTTCCCTCCATCGCGTTTTGCCCATGAGGAGAGTTTTTCTTCCTTCATAAGTACAGACCCCAGCGACTGGCTGCATGGGTCACAATCGGCTCTAAGCCGTCATTATTTTTGGAACAATTTTCCGGAAATTTTAACCCTTTTTTCACATACCATTCCTCACGGTTGGGTGCACCTTAGTGTGTGCATACCACCGGAGGATCACTGTCCTTTGGTCCTGACGAAAGCTGAGCGACTTGGGCTCACCAATAGCAGAAACATGTCGACCATTTTTTCACCCAGTGGACTAGGTGTCTTTAATTATAGATACCTTTTTTGAGTTTCCACTTAGCCTTGTTTTTATTAGTGCTAGTTGGGCCTTGAATAAAATAGTTTGCTGTCACAACTACGCACTTTTTAATCTGCACTCACATAGCACTCTTTGGTTTTTTTCGTTTGCACCCTCAACACTCACAAACAACCAGCTCCGCTGCAAAACAGGCGTTGTAGCACACTGGAAAGACGCTAGGTCTTTTCAGTGGGAACCCAGTGATGAAGCATGTCACCACTAGGTGGTGAGTGAGGGTTCTTAAAAAACCTTTCTTTGATTCTCCTTCACCTTCTGTCTACTCCTTTTCATCCCACCTTATTTTCCTTTTAAGTGTGGTTTGTCCTATATATATATGTATACTTTGCCTGTGCTCACCACACATTTAAATATGGCTGCCATATAGTGGTATGAAAAACTGTTGTGAGGACGAGTAGTCCTACGTTTATGTTTATATATTTTTTTCACTTTAAAAATTGTGACATGAGTAAACACCGTTACTTGTGATCAAGGTGCGGCTGCACCGAAACGCGTCGGGTGTTGTTTGACACTCTGTGTACTAAATAAATAGCACGCTGAAAGGACCTGGGCTCGAGTAACTTCTTTGGTGGCAAAGTTGTTTTGATCGAATTTGTGAGGGTCGCTTCCTCACTCGAGCCCGCCGCCGTGTGAGGCTGGGAGATTGGCGAACATTTGCTGACGTATATATATATATATATATATATATATATATATATATATATATATATATATATATATATATATATATATATATATATATATACATTCGCAAACTCCCAATACAGCCACTACTGGTTCTAGTGCCATTCAGAACCCTCCAGGCAAATAGGAAACGGACCACAGTCAGGATACACAGATGTTTTATTCCAAGGGTTGAAAACTGCGAGGGCAAGACGCGTTTCGGGCTTCCAAAGCCCTTGTTCACATATATATATATATGCAGGGTAGCACGCTGAAAGGACCTGGGCTCGAGTAACTTCTTTGGTGGCAAAGTTGTTTTGATCGAATTT
The DNA here is from genome assembly GCF_964263255.1 of Lissotriton vulgaris. Lineage (NCBI taxonomy): Eukaryota > Metazoa > Chordata > Amphibia > Caudata > Salamandridae > Lissotriton > Lissotriton vulgaris. Next base: position 1,656,432,028 of record NC_141687.1, read on the forward strand.
GTGAGGGTCGCTTCCTCACTCGAGCCCGCCGCCGTGTGAGGCTGGGAGATTGGCGAACATTTGCTGACGTATATATATATATATATATATATATATATATATATATATATATATATATTCGCAAACTCCCAATACAGCCACTACTGGTTCTAGTGCCATTCAGAACCCTCCAGGCAAATAGGAAACGGACCACAGTCAGGATACACAGATGTTTTATTCCAAGGGTTGAAAACTGCGAGGGCAAGACGCGTTTCGGGCTTCCAAAGCCCTTGTTCACATATATATATATATGCAGGGTAGTCCCTCTTAGGACTGGTAGGGGTGTCCTAGAGGACACCCCCGGCAAAAACATAACTTTAAAAAAAAATGCAGCAAATTCATCCGTTGATCTGTGGCAAAATTAAAAAGAAAATCCTTTTATCTATGTATCTGAAAGCAACAAGCAGAGACCTCTATCAGAACAGCGAAAACATGCGAATTTGAGTTAATCTCAACTTCGCGAACTTAAAACAAATCTTTCCAGCTTATTGAAATGCAAATCTTGCGAATTTATAAATAAAGAGTGACAGCTTGAGCCGACCATGCCTGCAAAAGGAAACAGTTCTTGCTGCCACAAGAAAAATGGGCCACCTTCTCCCAGTCTAAGTTCTGCGAGGAACTAACCAAAGGAGGCGACCCAGGGGGGGATGATGCAGACACGGCTAACTTCTATCTCTGCAAGCGCATCAACGATGCACTAGATCTTACAGCCCCTCTATCCAAAACTAAACCTAGTGGCCGTGTTCAAAAAACCGCACCTTGGTTTAGTATTGAACTGCGAAACGCAAAAACTTTATTGAAGAGAGCAGAAAGGCAATGGCGCAGGGCTTTCTCCAAAGATACTAGAGAGGCCTACTTGTCAGAGAGGCGACTCTACCATGGATTGATTAGAAAGGCAAAAGCTACACATTATGAGACCAAGATCAACGAAGCTGGTAACTCAACGAAGGAGTTGTTTCTGCTTTACAAAACTCTTTCTAGTGGAAAATCTGTCACTGTCCCTGATGACTGTTCGCCTGAGTCTTGTGACAGAATCGCAGATTTCTTTGCCGAGAAAATATCAAGAATTTACTCGGCCTTCCCAACTCAACCCACGAACGGGATAGAGTTTGTGGAAAGCCCAAGGGAAAGGGGAAACTCACCTACTCTGACCAATTTTGTTACCCCACCCACAGAAGCTCTCCTAAAAATTTGCAGATCTGTGAAGTCAGGTTCTCCACGGGACCCTACCACTCCCAAACGCCTAAGGGATAGCCTGGGGGTCTTGGAGCCCTACATTAGGCATCTACTGGACGTGTCTTTTAATACAAAGACAGTGCCTAAAGAATGGAAAAAAGCGGTGGTCCTTCCTCTCAGGAAAAAACCCACTATCAGCTTTGATAAACTAGATAATCTGCGGCCCATCTCTCTCTTACCTTATCTGGCCAAGGTAGCCGAAAAAACGGTCAATCTCCAACTTATGGATTTCGTAGACAAAGCTGCCTTACTGCACGACACCCAATTTGGCTTCCGCCCCCGCCATTCTACGGAATCGGCACTACTGATGGCTGTGGAATCCCTACGGCAGGGGGTGGATGAGGGTCACACTATGGCCCTTATCCTATTGGACCTGAGTGCGGCATTCAACACTGTAGCTCATTCCACCTTGCTACAGTGTCTGAATAACGGAGGTATATCTGGAGCCGCACTCCAATGGATCCAATCCTTCCTAACTGGGAGAAGTTTCCAGGTCCGTCAAGGTGACCACTATTCCCGAGACATAGAACTGGGTCAGGGCGTTCCGCAGGGATCGTCCCTGAGCCCAACCCTTTTCAATCTTTATGTCTCCCCAGTGGCTCCAATCGCTGTGGGACATGGATTACAAATTGTATCCTATGCCGACGACACACAGCTGGTTGTCTCCCTCTCGCGTGCACCCGGCCTTGCTGTGGACAGTTTCAGGGCTTGCATGCAAGATCTAGCAACCTGGATGTCCACAAATTGCCTGAAATTAAATGGCAACAAGACCGAGGTGCTCGTGGTGGGAGGGAACCCATCTGTCTGGACGTCGGCATGGTGGCCACCATGTCTAGGTGAGGCCCCCACACCACGGAAGGAAGTCAGAAATCTCGGGGTCTGGCTCGATGCTGACCTGTCTTTCGGACCACAGATAAACAGGGTGACGGGCATCTGCTTCAGCATTTTAAAGATTCTGCGGAAGGTCCTAGCTCTCCTTCCCACGGCCGCCCGCAGAACGCTGGTGCACGCCCTAGTCACTTCACGCATGGACTTTGGTAACCTACTCTATATGGGAGCTACCTGTAAAGCAATAAATCGACTTCAGGTGCTACAGAATGCTGCAGCTCGCCTCATTTTAAAACTCCCAAAAAGACCGGACTCCAAAGCTGCCCTCCAGTCACTCCACTGGCTGCCAGTGAGGAGCAGAGTTGAATTTAAATCCCTCTGTACCTGCCATCGTATCCTCGCTAAGAAGGCGCCAGTACCACTCCAGAACCTAGTCACCAGGTATGCACCAGCTCGCGCTCTGCGATCCTCGCAAGGAGGCTTACTTAAGGTCCCTAGGGTGAAAAAGGCCCGTATGGGAGGAAGATCTTTCCGATACCTGGCGGCTAAGAGCTGGAATGCTTTACCTCTCAATCTCCGTCTGGACCCCTCCGAATCTAGTTTCCGGAGGAAACTAAAAACTCACCTCTTCTCAAAATAAGTGGGCCCCTCCCCTACTGCTCCTCCAGAGTGCTTCCGTCAGCGCGGGGACACGCTTCTGCGTAACCAGGCGCTCTATAAATGCCCTTAAATAATAATAAAAGGCAGTGGGTTGGCTTGAACATACCTACAGGGAAACCTTCAAAGGCCAACATCGCTGGACTTTCACAGACATCCCCAGTGGGAGCAGCTGCCCCCAGCAATCCCTATTCGTCCTCCCTCGCATCATGTCCTGTTGTTGTAGCCCCCCCCCCCCCCCCCTCCTCGCCCCATGCAAGATCAATTTAGCACTCTCTACTCCCCACTGTCCCCAAGAATCCGGCCATCCCCGTGTCCTCTCTGTATACTTCCTTGAATTGTCCCTTTCCTCCTCTGTGTAGTTCCCTTGTGCCCATACTGAAGTGATTCCCAGTCAGATTTACACTACAGAAATACCAGTACCTTCCTATAGGCGTACATACTGTCATAGTCAAATTCATAGCGAGGAGGCTTCATTCCATAAGAGAGTATTTAATGCATACATATTATGTTATCTACGTTCATTCATATAGCGGGCATCTTATCTACCTACTATGTAGCCCTCCATGGCTACATAGAGAAAAACATGGCGTGGGACACGTAGAGGCAGTGGCCTCTCAAACAAAGAAAGAGACAACAGGTTTGCGCGCTGGACTGTAAATGTGGAGACGCCGTCCCCTCGTAACATCTGTCAAGCAGCCATCTTCTCTTGAGTCTTCAGCCATACTGACGTCACGCCACGGAGTCTTCAGACTACGAACATCTGCTGACACGAGGGCCTGGCGCCCTCGAGGGTCACCCGCAGGCAGCGCACACTGATGGGGGGACTTTCGAAGAGTCCGCAGGGTCCGCAGACGCTCGTGCTGCACGAGGTTGCGGGCACTCTCAGGGCGCATCAATATTAAAAGCGCGCTTTTGAGTACAGATCCAAGTTCAATCAAACAGGGAGGGATCTGAGCATCTGCCCTCCGTGCAGCCTGTTCGAACGCCTTCTGAGCTCAGCACCTTCTGCTGGACAGCTCCGGGCGCCCGTTGGCGCCCTCTGGTGGAGGAGAACGGGACTGCTCTTCCCTCCACCCACAGTACCTTAGCCAGGGATGGGCTGGGCGGATCGTTTTGGCAAAAGGCAGGAAATCAAAGGCCTTGGGGTTGATCAGGAGAAGAAGAACAACCCCATTAGAACAGAGGCTGCTAGCAAGTGAGTGTGCAGGCGCAGAGCCCTGTGCGCCGGTGCAAGAAGCAGAATTCCTACAGCCTCATTTACTAGTTTTTTTATGCAGGGCGGCGCTGCCCTTTGTCGAAAGGAAGGGGCAGGAATGTGCAGTATCTATTAGCTATACAGCTCATTCCTGTCCTCTTCCACTGCGTGGCGCACAATTGACTGCCTTGCACCAACGCAGGTACACTTGCACCATGGTGAAAGGGTGTGTGCATTGTAGGAATGACTGCTTTTGCGCAGAAAGGAACACCTTTGTGCGCAAAAAGAGTCAATCGAGGCATTTTCCTCCTGTTTGTGCTACAGAATGCAAGAGACAATGAAAGAGGAAAAAAAGGAGGAACAATAAAGTTCTTTCTCCTTGTTTCGTCTCATTGGCTTTTGACACATTCCCAGGTTTACAAGTCCTTGTAAATCTGGGGCAGCATCAAAACCCATGGGTGTTACTTGGGAACACCCACTGCAGCACCCATGGAACACCTTTTTGACGCAGAGTAAGGCAGAGCAGTGACTTGCGCTGCTTTGCCTTACTGGGGGCCTCTGCTGTGCCCCACAATAAAACGGCCTGTCCTTCTCCCCTGCACCAGCGCAAAAACAGCAGCTGTGCGCCAGTGCAGACACCCCTGTGTCATTGTGCAAGGGTGCCTACGCTGAGGGGATGATTCGTTTTGTGCAGGAAGGGCCACCTTACTGCAAAAAAAGAAAGGCACTTTCCTCTGTCTATGCATGCTGCATTGTGCAGCACGCATTGAAAGAGGTAAAAATTAGGAGGAATACAAGTATTTCTCCTAGTTGTAAATCTTGGAATGCATCAAGCACCCACAGAAACACCCATGGAACGCCTCTTTCACACAGAGTTATGCATGAAAAGGAAACCTATGTATAAGGCCATGAAAAGTCATGCAGGGTGACTTCATAAGGCCTTGAAATTATGGGGGCGCTGATTGCGCTGCAGGTGCATCAATAAAAGTGACGCACCGGCATCGCAATGAGCTTGTAAATAAGCCCCTCGATATCTACAAGGCCATGAAAAGCCACGTAAAGTGGCATAGATATGGGTCTGCACTCTGCGCAGTGGGTGTGTAAAAAAAAAGTGACACACCGGCAGCAGAATAACCTTGGAAATAAGCTCCGGAGGATCCTATAAGCACGCTGCAGACAATAGACTATGCCTGGGCGGTAGGGATGAGGGCTGATGGCCTCCCGCTCCCCTCCTCGGCTCATATATAGGTATGGACCTTTGGACTGTGGCACCAGAGAAGGGAGATAAAGACAAGCTCGAAGGTGAAAGAAGAGCATAAGAGAAGGAAGTCGGTACAAGAGAAGGCTGGGGTAGGGAGAGTGACTGAGAGTGCAGGAAGGCACGAGACAAGGAAAGGAGAGCTAATAGGTTATTATTATTCTCTTGTTTGAGTTTTATATAGCTCAAACTCGACCGGAAGGTATCAGAGCACGTTACATGAGCACCAGTTGTGTTACAGACGGGAAACATCCATTACCACATGGGCATTGCATCACAATGCCTTTACATGGCAGGTATTACAACCGCAAGTTGTTACAACGACTTGCGCTGGATGGACCTAAGGAATAGTATGATTTACTATTCTAACACCTTCCTTACTGTACGTAGACTGGTGTTGGAATAGTAAATCATACTACTACTAAGTCCAGCGCCCTCCAGCACAAGTCATTGTAACAACTTGCATTGTAAAAACTGCGATGTAATGTACCGCGATCATTTTGATTGCGTTGTAATGTCACATATTCCTTACAGACTGACACATTTATTTTGTTAACAACATATACACATTAAATACACATATATACAAACACTTTAAGACAAAATCAATTTGACATCATGAACACACTTATATACAACAATTGCTCCAATTTTCAGTTCACAAGAGAATACTGCTCAACATTTATGATGTCAAATTGCTTTTGTCTTAAAGTGTTTGTATATATGTGTATTTAATGTGTTTTCATTATATAAATTGTATGTGGTCCCGAGAATAGAAGAGATTTCCTATTCAGAGAAAATATCAAAAACGAAAAAAAATGAGAGGTTGAATAAAAGAGCCTAACTACTAAAAGAATATACAGCTAGATTCATGAAGAATTTTTGCGGGTGCAAACGGTGCGAATCACAGAATTCGGCCGTTTGCGCCCGCAAAAATGGCTTTTTGAATTCATCAATGGGTCATGAACTCGCAATTTGAAAAATCGCAAAAAATTGCGATTTTTCAAATTGCGATCGCATTTAAGGAATCTCAATTTGAGATTCCTTAAATGCTATTCAAGAACCATTAATAAATTGCAATTTCGCTATTTTTTGCCGCTATTTACCGCGAAGTCTGACTTCGTGGTAAATAGCGAAAACTGAGAAAAATGCACTTTTGTGCATTTTTCTCAGTTGTATGTTACACACACACATGTCCTTTTGACATGTGTGTGCGCAACATAAGTCTAAATTTACATTTCAGGGGTGCTACAGGGTGTCCCCTAGCACCCTTGAAATCGCATCCTTATTTGCGATTAGCAATTTGCTAATCGCAAATAAGGAATGTGTAGGAATCGCAATTTATTTTGCGATTCCTACATGAATCCCGTTTTACAAGTCTTTAATAGCGATTCCTTAGTAATCGCTATTAAGGACTCGCAAAACGGGACTTTGATGAATCTAGGGGTTAGTGTGGTTTTCTGAAAAACAAAAAGTGGAAATCCAGGTACTCTTGTGTATATGTTGTATTTTTGGCCCTACCTGGTTCCTGTCATTGGGCTTAACCCCTATGTTGTTCAACATTTATTTTGTTAGGCACGGATATTAAGTGATTTGCCCAGAATCGCAGGATGATGAGCATCCCTGCCTAGACTGTACCCGGTTTCCCTGCTTAGTTTTATGTGGATTGCTGAATTTCGACGAGTAGTAGGGAGAGGAAGACGGGAGTGGGAAGGAGGGGAGTTCTGGGAGTTGGGGATAAAAAAGCGACAAGTATAGGAGCCGGCCAGAGGGAATGTAGATGAGAGTGAGGAGAAGGGGCTAGGAGGATGAAGAAATAACTGAGAGAAAGCAGTGAAAGGAGAACTGAGAGGAGGAAAGAAAAGAAGAAGGGGGGACTGATGTAGAAAGGTAAGAAAGAAAAGTGGGGAAAGAAGCAAATGATGAAAAAAATCGAGATTGGGGGTTGGGATAAAGGAAGGTAGAGAGGAGGAAAGCAATGAAGAAATGGAGTCTGAACTGAACAAAAGAAAGAAGAATGAGGGAGACCTGGGATTGTGAAGGAGACAACTCACAGCTAAATGGAATAACATTAGAGACCACAAGGAGAGGTGGGCAAAGGGAGCTCACACGGAGAGAGAAGGCAGGGGTGAGAAACGAGAGAAGATAATAATAAAAAAAAGGAGGCCTGTGGAATAAGAAGTTACGAGAGAGGAGGGACTGAGGACACCGGAGCATGAATAGGGGTAGGGAGAAGGTGATAGACAGAAAGTGGGGAAGAGAATAGACAGTGGGCTTTGGATGTGGCGTAATGGCCAGACCTGCCGCATTTGGAGCGGGGAAACAGGTTCGAGCCTCTGCTGGGCTCAATGCTCTGATTCTTGGAAAATCGTGTAATCTCCCCCGCCTACAAAAAAATCAATATATCCTTGTGTAATATAATTGGTGCTCATCTTAAGCGCTCCAGTGCCTTCGAGCGCCATCTACATGGCGCGAGAGAGGGGAAGATGGGTGGGAGCAGAGAGACAGATGCGTCGAGGCCAGGGAACGCGAGCATAGCTAGCAGAACTAAGACGTTTGTGAAACATTCACTCTGACGCTAGAAGGAGGGGAGGAAGCGAAGCCTGGGCTTCCCCCTCCCCTCCCCCTTTGCACAGCTCTTGACTCTCCGTACCGCTCACGCTTCTAATCCTTCCCATCCCCCTTTTGCAAAGCTTCGGCAGCTCCTGCATGCATCCTAACCCTCCCCAAATGCACAGAGGCATTCTTCCCCACCCTTTCCCTCCTCGCATTGCTTTACTGCAGCAGCTCCTGCATTCTTCCTGGCCCTTTCCCTCCTCGCGCTGAATCGCTGCAGCAGCTCCTGCATTCTTCCTGACCCTTTCACTCCTCCCGTGGACACAGTTGCAGCGGCTCCTGCATGCTTCCTGACCCTTTCACTCCTCCCATTGAACAGCTGCTGCAGCTCCTGCATTCTTCCTGCCCATTTCACTCCTCCCATTGCACAGCTGCTGCTGCTCCTGCATTCTTCCTGCCCCTTTCACTCCTCCCATTGCACAGCTGCTGCAGCTCCTGCATTCTTCCTGACCCTTTCACTCCTCCCGTGGACACAGCTGCAGCAGCTCCTGCATGCTTCCTGACCCTTTCACTCCTCCCATTGCACAGCTGCAGCTGCACCGGCATTCTTTCTCACCCTTTCACTCATCGCGCTGCAGCAGCTCCTGCATGCTTCCTGACCCTTTCACTCCTCCCATTGCACAGCTACTGAAACTCTGGTATTCTTCCTCACCCTTTCCCTCCTCGCATTGCATCGCTGCAGCAGCTCCTGCATTCTTCCTGACCCTTTCACTCCTCCCATTGTACAGCTGCTGCAGCTCTAGTATTCTTCCTCACCCTTTCCCTCCTCACATTGCATCGCTGCAGCAGCTCCTGCATTGTTCCTGACCCTTTCACTCCTCCAGTGGATACAGCTAAAGCAGCTCCTGCATGCTTCCTGACCCTTTTTGTCCTCCCATTGCACAGCTGCAGCAGCTTCGGCATTCTTTCTCACCCCTTCCCTCCTCGCATTGTATCGCTGCAGCAGCTCCTGCATTCTTCCTGACCCTTTCACTCCTCCCATTGTACAGCTGCTGCAGCTCTAGTATTCTTCCTCACACTTTCCCTCCTCCCATTGCGCAGATGCAGCAGCTCCTGCATTCTTCCTGACCTTTTCCCTCCTCCCATTTCACAGCTGCAGCAGTTCCTGCATTCCTCCTAACCCTTCCCCTCCTCCTATTGCTCAGCTGCAGCAGCTCCTGCATTGTCCCTGACTTTTCACCTCCTCCCATTACACAGCTGCAGCTGTGTCAACAATCTTCCTAATCCTTCTCTTCCTCCTATTGCACAGCTGTGTCCACATTCTTCCTAACCCTTCCCCTCCTCCCATTGCATCGCTACAGCAGCTACAACATTGTCCCCAACATTAAATCTCCTCTCACTACACAGCTGCAGCAGCTCCTGCATTCTTCCTAGCCCTTTCCCTCTTCCCATTGCACAGCTGCAGCAGCTCCTGCATTCTTCCTAGCCCTTTCCCTCTTCCCATTGCACAGCTGCAGCAGCTCCTACATTCTTCCTAGCCCTTTCCCTCTTCCCATTGCACAGCCGCAGCAGCTCCTGCATTCTTCCTCACTTTTTCACTTCTCCCAATGCACAGCTGCAGCAGCTCTCCCATTCTTCCTCACTCTTTCCCTCCTCGCGCTGCATCAACGGCAGCAGCTCCTGCATTTTTCCTGACCCTTTTCCTCCTCCCATTGCACAGCTGCAGCAGCTCCTGCATTCTTCCTAGCCCTTGCCCTCTTCCCATTGCGCAGCTGCAGCAGCTCCTGCATTCTTACTCCCCCTTTCACTTCTCCCATTACACACCTGCAGCAACTCCTGCATTCTTCCTGGCCCTTTCACTACTCCCATTGCATAGCTGCAGCAGCTCCTGCATTCTTCCTCACCCTTTCACTCCTCCCATTGCACAGCTGCAGCAGCTATGCATTCTTCCTCACCCTTTCCTTCGTTGCACTGCATCACTGCAGCAGCCCCTGCATTCTTTCTGACCCTTTCCCTCCTCCCATTACACAGCGGCAGCAGCTCCTGCATTCTTCCTGACGCTTTCCCTCCTCCCATTGCACAGCTGCAGCGGCTCCAGCATTCTTCCTGACGCTTTCCCTCCTCCTACTGGACAGCTGCAGCAGCTCCTGCATTCTTCCTGACCCTTTCCCTCCTCCCACTGCACAGCTGCAGCAGCTCCTGCATTCTTCCGGACCCTTTCCCTCCTCCCATTGCAAAGCTGCAGCAGCTCCTGCATTCTTCCTCGCCCTTTCACTCCTCCCATTGCAGAGCTGCAGCAGCTCCTGCATTCTACCTCTCCCTTTCACTCAACCCATTGTACAGCTGCAGCAGCTCCTGCATTCTTCCTCACCCTTTCACTCCTCCCATTGCACAGCTGCAGCAGCTCCTGCATTCTTCCTGATGCTTTCCCTCCTCCCATTGCACAGCTGAAGCAGCTCCAGCATTCTTCCTCGCCCTTTCCTTCCTCGGCTGCATCGCTGCAGCAGCTCCTGCATTCTTCCTGATGCTTTCCCTCCTCCCATTGCACAGCTGAAGCAGCTCCAGCATTCTTCCTCACCCTTTCCCTCCTCGTGCTGCATCGCTGCAGCAGCTCCTGCATTCTTCCTGACCCTTTCCCTCCTCCTATTGCACACCTGCAGCAGCTCCTGCATTCTTCCTCACCCTTTCACCTTCTCCCATTACAGTGGTGCTGGCTGCTCCTGCCAGCCCTTTACCTTTTATGTCAAAGCTAATGACAGTGTTTGCCAGCCATTCTGCCCCCTCCTTTTACTAATCATGCTAGTCATCTCTGTGGTCCTTGCCAGCCCATCCACTCCTCCCATTACTAAGCCGCTGACTTTTCCTGACACTCCTGTTAACCCCTTGAACGCTCATGAAGAGCTCAGCTCGTCATGAGCCACGATGCTCGTGTGCCCATGACGAGCTGAGCTCGTCATGACCGTTGGAACGCTCGCACGCTGGGCTAATTCCCCTGCTGTGCGAACATTCTACACAAACGGGTGTGGTCATGATGAGCTGAGCTCATCATGAGTACACGACCACCTTGAGCACCGGGGTGCTGTGCGTGCCCCCTCTCCCCCCAACACAGCGGTGGAATGAGCCCCGCATGCAAGGGGTTAAGCTCTCCACCTCAGCAGTCAACCCTGAGAGGAAACCTTTCATTTTGAATGCAACAAGCTCACTCTTGCTTGCCAGAGGTCATCGAGGAGGGTGGTTGGTGGAAGGGTGGGTTGATAGTGTGCTCTGGGTGTGCAGTGGGAAGTGCTCACTTTGTGCTCTGTGGGGTGCCCAGTTTGTGCTGTAAGAGGGGCTTAGTGTGTGCTCCGAGACTGATCAATGTGTGCTATGAAAATACGTGTGCACCACTAGAGGTCATAGTGTATACCGTGAGAGTAGCTCTGTGTTTCATTTAAGTTGGTGCTCAGTGTGTGCCCTTAGGGGGCTTGGTGTGTTCTTCGAGCAGTGCTTGCAGTGTACAGTGAAATGTGCTTGGTTTGTAAAGTGTGCTTAGTGCGTATTCTTATAGGTGTTGAGTGTTCTTCCTCAATAGAGTTCAGTGGGTGCTGTGATGGGTGTCCGGTGTGTGCTGTGGTGGGTATCGACTGTGTGCTGTGATGGGTGTCCAGATGGGTGTTGTGATGGGTGTGTGCTTTGATGGGTGTCCGGTGGGTGCTACGGTGGATGTCCGGTGTGTGGTGTGATGGGTGTCCAGTGTGTGCTGTGAGAGTGTCCAGTGTGTGCTGTGATGGGGATCGAGAGTGTGCTGTGTTGGGTATCGAGTGTGTGCTACAATGAATGTCCGGTGTGTGCAGTGACGTGTGTCTGGTGTGTGATGTAACGTGTGTCCGGTGTGTGCTGTGACGGATGTCCGTTGTATGCTGTGTTGGGTATCAAGAGTGTGCTGTAAAGATGGGTGTTTGGTGTGTGCTGTTATGATGGTTGTCTGGTGTGTGCTGTGATGATGGGTGTCCGGTGTGTGCTGTGATGATGGTTGTCTGGTGTGTGCTGTGACAGGTGTCCGTTATGTGCAGTGATGGGTGTCTGGTATGTGTTGTGATGGGTGTTCAGTGTGTGCTGTGTTGGGTATCAAGAGTGTGCTGTGATGATGGGTGTCCGGTGTGTTCTGTGATGATGGTTGTCTGGTGTGTGCTGTGTTGGGTATCGAGTGTGTGCTGTGACGGGTGTCTAGATGTATGCTATGATGGGTGTGTGCTGGGGTGGGTGTCCAGTGTGTGCTGTGATAGGTGTCTGGTGTGTGTTGTGATGGGTGTCCAGTGTGTGCTGTGTTGGTTATCCAGTGTGTGCTGTGATGGGTGTCCGGTGTGTGGTGTGTTGGGTATTGAGTGTGTGCTGTGATGGGTGTCCGGTGTGTGCTGTGTTGGGTATTGAGTGTGTGCTGTGATGGGTGTCGGGTGTGTGCTGTGTTGGTTATCGAGTGTGATGTAATGGGTGTCCGGTGTGTGCTGTGCTGGATATTTAGTGTGTGCTGTGATGGGTGTCCTGTGTGTGCTGTGTTGGTTATCGAGTGTGTGCTGTGATGGGTGTCCGGTGTGTGGTGTGTTGGGTATTGAGTGTGTGCTGGGATGGGTGTCCGGTGTGTGCTGGGTTGCGTATTGAGTGTGTGCTGTGATGGGTGTCCGGTATGTGCTGTGTTGGTTATCGAGTGTGTGTTGTGATGGGTGTCCGGTGTGTGGTGTGTTGGTTATCAAGTTTGTGCTCTGATGGGTGTTCGGATGTGTGTTTGATGGGTGTCTGGGTGTGCGCTGTGTTGGTTATTGAGTGTGTGCTGTGATGGGTTTTCGGATGTGTGTTTGATGGTTGTCTGGGTGTGTGATGTGGTGGATGTCCAATGTATGCTGTGAGAGTGTCTGATGTGTGCTTTGATGGGTATCGAGTATGTGCTGTGATTGGATCAAGTGTGTGTGCTGTGATGGGATTGAGTGTGTGCTGTGATGGGTGTTCGGATGTGTGTTGTGATGGGTGTCTGGGTGTGTGCTGTTGTGGGTGTCTGGTGTGTGCTGTGTGCTGTGATGGGTGTCTGGTGTGTGCTGTGATGGTTGTCTGGTGTGTGCTGTGATGGGTGTCTGGTGTGTGCTGTGAGAGTTTCCGATGTGTGCTTTGATGGGTATCGAGTGTGTGCTGTGATGGGTGTCTGGTGTGTGCTGTGTTGGGTATCGAGTGTGTGCTGTGATGGGTGTCTGGATGTGTGTTGTGATGGGTGTCTGAGTGTGTGCTGTGGTGGGGTCCAGTGTGTGCTGTGAGAGTGTCCAATGAGTGCTTTGATGCATATCAAGTGTGTGCTGTGATGGGTGTCCGGTGTGTGCTGTGTTGGGTATCGAGTGTGTGCTGTGATGGGTGTCTGGATGTGTGTTGTGATGGGTGTCTGGGTGTGTGCTGTGGTGGGGTTCCAGTGTGTGCTGTGATGGGTGCCTGGTGTGTGCTGTGATGGGTGTCCAGTGTGTGCTGTGACAGTGTCTGGTGTGTGCTGTGGTGGGTATCGAGTGTGTGCTGTGATGGGTGTCTGGTGTGTGCTGTGACAGGTGTCCAGTGTGTGCTGTGATGGGTGTCCAGTGTGTGCTCTGGTAGGTATCGAGTGTGTCCTGTGATGGGTGTCCGGATGGATGTTGTGATGGGGGTGTGCTGTGATGGGTGTCCGGTGTGTGCTGTGAGAGTGTCTGGTGTGTGCTTTGATGGGTATCGAGTATGTGCTGTGATTGGATCAAGTGTGTGTGCTGTGATGGGATTGAGTGTGTGCTGTGATGGGTGTTCGGATGTGTGTTGTGATGGGTGTCTGGGTGTGTGCTGTTGTGGGTGTCTGGTGTGTGCTGTGTGCTGTGATGGGTGTCTGGTGTGTGCTGTGATGGTTGTCTGGTGTGTGCTGTGATGGGTGTCTGGTGTGTGCTGTGAGAGTTTCCGATGTGTGCTTTGATGGGTATCGAGTGTGTGCTGTGATGGGTGTCTGGTGTGTGCTGTGTTGGGTATCGAGTGTGTGCTGTGATGGGTGTCTGGATGTGTGTTGTAATGGGTGTCTGAGTGTGTGCTGTGGTGGGGTCCAGTGTGTGCTGTGAGAGTGTCCAATGAGTGCTTTGATGCATATCAAGTGTGTGCTGTGACGGGTGTCCGGTGTGTGCTGTGTTGGGTATCGAGTGTGTGCTGTGATGGGTGTCTGGATGTGTGTTGTGATGGGTGTCTGGCTGTGTGCTGTGGTGGGGTCCAGTGTGTGCTGTGATGGGTGCCTGGTGTGTGCTGTGATGGGTGTCCAGTGTGTGCTGTGACAGTGTCTGGTGTGTGCTGTGGTGGGTATCGAGTGTGTGCTGTGATGGGTGTCTGGTGTGTGCTGTGACAGGTGTCCAGTGTGTGCTGTGATGGGTTTCCGGTGTGTGCTCTGGTAGGTATCGAGTGTGTCCTGTGATGGGTGTCCGGATGGATGTTGTGATGGGGGTGTGCTGTGATGGGTGTCCGGTGTGTGCTGTGAGAGTGTCTGGTGTGTGCTGTGATTGGTGTCTCGTATGTGCTGTGATTGGTATCAAGTGTGTGCTGTGTTGGTTATCCATTATGTGCTGTGATGGGTGTCCAGTGTGTGCTGCGTTGGATATTGAGTGTGTGCTGTGATGGGTGTCCAGATGTATGTTATGATGGGTGTCTGGGTGTGTTCTGGGGTGCGTGTCCAGTGTGTGCTGCGTTGGATATCGAGTGTGTGCTGTGATGGGTGTCCAGATGTATGTTATGATGGGTGTCTGGGTGTGTGCTGGGGTGCGTGTCCAGTGTGTGCTGTGATAGGTGTCTGGTGTGTGTTGTGATGGGTGTCCGGAGTGTGGTGTGTTGGTTATCGAGTGTGTGCTGTGATGGGTGTCCGGATGTGTGTTTGATGGGTGTCTGGGTGTGTGATGTGGTGGGTGTCCAGTGTGTGCTGTGAGAGTGTCCGATGTGTGCTTTGATGGGTATCGAGTGTTTGCAGTGATGGGATTGAGTGTGTGCTGTGATGGGATCGAGTGTGTGCTGTGATGGGTGTTCGGATGCAAGTTGTGATGGGTGTCTTGGTGTGTTCTGTGGTGGGTGTCTGGTGGGTGCTGTGATGGGTGTGTGGTGTGTGCTGTGATGGTTGTCTGGTGTGTGCTGTGATGGGTGTCCATTGTGTGCTGTGAGAGTGTCCGATGTGTGCTTTGATGGGTATCGAGTGTGTGCTGTGATGGGATTGAGTGTGTGCTGTGATGGGATCGGGTGTGTGCTGTGATGGGTGTTCGGATGTGTGTTTTGATGGGTGTCTAGGTGTGTACTGTGATGGGTGTCTGGTGTGTGCTGTGATGGTTGTCTGGTGTGTGCTTTGAGAGTGCCCGATGTGTGCTTTGATGGGTATCGAGTGTGTGCTGTGATGGATATCCGGTGTGTGCTGTGTTGGGTATCCGGTGTGTGCTGTGTTGGGTATCGAGTGTGTGCTGTGATGGGTGTCCTCTGTGTGCTGTAAGAGTGTCCGATGTGTGCTTTTATGGGTATTGAGTATGTGCTGTGATGGGTGTCCGGTGTGTGCTGTGTTGGGTATCGACTGTGTGCTGTGTTGGGTATCGAGTGTGTGCTGTGATGGGTGTCCAGATGTATGTTATGATGGGTGTCTGGGTGTGTGCTGGGGTGCGTGTCCAGTGTGTGCTCACCCTGTGGTTCGAGAGCTGTTCAGTGTTCTCTGGAGGAAGCTCAGTGTGTACACTGAGGGGTACCAGTGTGTGCATTGTCGGGTACATCATGTGCCCTAACTGTGCTCCGTGTTTGCTACAGGGGGTGTTTAGTGTGTGCTCCGACGAGTGCTCAGTGTGTGCACCGAGAGGTGCTGGTGTGTGCTTGGAATGATGTTCATTGTGTGCAGGGAGTGGTACTGAGTGCGTGCTCTGATAGCTGCTTAGAGTGTGCTTGGAGGGGCGGTCAGTGTACGCCCAGAAGGGTGCTAAGTGTGTGTTCCGAGAGCTGATCATAGTGAACTCTAAGATGCTCAATGAGAGCTGCGAGACACGTGGAGGGTGCTCACTGAGCCCTTTGAGAGGTGCTCAGTCTGTGCTTGGAGGGGCAGTCAGTGTTCTCTCTGGGGGTGCTCAGTCTGTGCTTGGAGGGGCGGTCGGTGTTCTCTCTGGGGGTGCTCGGTCTGTGCTTGGAGGGGCGGTCGGTGTTCTCTCTGGGGGTGCTCGGTCTGTGCTTGGAGGGGCGGTCAGTGTTCTCTTTGGGGGTGCTCGGTCTGTGCTTGGAGGGGCGATCGGTGTTCTCTTTGGGGGTGCTCGGTCTGTGCTTGGAGGGGCGGTCGGTGTTCTCTCTGGGGGTGCTCAGTCTGTGCTTAGAGGGGCGGTCGGTGTTCTCTTTGAGGGTGCTCGGCAGTGCTTGGAGGGGCGGTCGGTGTTCTCTCTGGGGGTGCTCAGTCTGTGCTTGAGGGGGCGGTCAGTGTTCTCTCTGGGGTTGCTCGGTCTGTGCTTGGAGGGGTGGTCGGTGTTCTCTCTGGGGTGCTCGGTCTGTGCTTGGAGGTGCGGTCGGTGTTCTCTCTGGGGTGCTTGGTCTGTGCTTGGAGGAGCGGTCGGTGTTCTCTTTGGGGGTGCTCGGTCTGTGCTTGGAGGGGCGGTCGATGTTCTCTCTGGAGGTGCTCGGCCTGTGCTTGGAGGGGCGGTCAGTGTTCTCTCTGGGGGTGCTCAGTCTGTGCTTGGAGGGGCGGTCGGTGTTCTCTCTGGGGGTGCTCGGTCTGTGCTTGGAGGGGCGGTCGATGTTCTCTCTGGGGGTGCTCAGTCTGTGCTTGGAGGGGCGGTCAGTGTTCTCTTTGGGGGTGCTCGGTCTGTGCTTGGAGGGGCGATCGGTGTTCTCTTTGGGGGTGCTCGGTCTGTGCTTGGAGGGGCAGTCGGTGTTCTCTCTGGGGGTGCTCAGTCTGTGCTTGGAGGGGCGGTCGGTGTTCTCTTTGAGGGTGCTCGGTCTGTGCTTGGAGGGGTGGTCGGTGTTCTCTCTGGGGGTGCTCGGTCTGTGCTTGAGGGGGCGGTCAGTGTTCTCTCTGGGGTTGCTCGGTCTGTGCTTGGAGGGGCGGTCGGTGTTCTCTCTGGGGTGCTCGGTCTGTGCTTGGAGGTGCGGTCGGTGTTCTCTCTGGGGTGCTTGGTCTGTGCTTGGAGGAGCGGTCGGTGTTCTCTTTGGGGGTGCTCGGTCTGTGCTTGGAGGGGCGGTCGATGTTCTCTCTGGGGGTGCTCGGCCTGTGCTTGGAGGGGCGGTCAGTGTTCTCTCTGGGGGTGCTCAGTCTGTGCTTGGAGGGGCGGTCGGTGTTCTCTCTGGTGGTGCTCGGTCTGTGCTTGGAGGGGCAGTCGGTGTTCTCTCTGGGGGTGTTCAGTCTGTGCTTGGAGGGACGGTCAGTGTTCCCTCTGGGGGTGCTCGGTCTGTGCTTGGAGGGGCGATCGGTGTTCTCTCTGGGGGTGCTTGGTCTGTGGTTGGAGGGGCGGTCAGTGTTCTCTCTGGGGGTGCTCAGTCTGTGCTTGGAGGGGCGGTCAGTGTTCTCTCTGGGGGTGCTCGGTCTGTGCTTGGAGGGGCGGTCAGTGTTCCCTCTGGCGGTGCTCAGTCTGTGCTTGGAGGGGTGGCCGGTGTTCTCTCTTGGGGTGCTCGGTCTGTGCTTGGAGGGAGGTCAGTGTTCTCTCTGGGGGTGCTCGGTCTGTGCTTGGAGGGGCGGTCAGTGTTCTCTCTGGGGGTGCTCGGTCTGTGCTTGGAGGGGCGGTCGGTGTTCTCTCTTGGGGTGCTCGGTCTGTGCTTGGAGGGCGGTCAGTGTTCTCTCTGGGGGTGCTCGGTCTGTGCTTGGAGGGGCGGTCGGTGTGCTCTCTGAGGGTGCTCGTCTGTGCTTGGAGGGGCGGTCAGTGTTCTCTCTGGGGGTGCTCAGTGTGAGCTCGGCTATGGGCGCAGGGGTTGTGGAGTGTTTTGTGTCCTCCGGGGGTGTGTGCTGTGTGTTCGGAAAGTTAATTTGATTGCGCTCTGGTGGTTGCCTGCGTGTGCTCAGAGAGGAGCGTGCTTTGGTTCCTGTGGCTGCTTTCACGTGCTCCTCCCGGTGCGTGCGTGTTTCCTTGTGGGTGCATAGTGTGATCCTTGCGGTGCGTGCGTGTGCTCTTATGGGTGCTTATGTGTGCTCCTCGCGGTGCATGCTTGTGCTGTGAGGATTGTGCGTGTGTGCTCTTGTGGGTGCTTACGTGTGCTTCTCGCAGTGCGTGCGTGTGCTGTGAGGATTGTGTGCGTGTGCTCTTGTGGGTGCTTGTGTGTGCTCCTTGCGTTGCGTGTGCTCTTGTGGGTGCTTACGCATGATCTTCCCGGTGCGTGCATGTGCTCTTGTGGGTGTGCTCTTGTGGGTGTGTACGCGTGCTCCTGGCAGTGCGTGCGTGTGCCAGGTGCGCAACACCCATTGGACTCACAGGGCTTCAGCCCCCCCTACCCCACCTTGTGTGTGGCAACCCGGGATGAGACAGCTTCCCGGGCACAGCACAGCCGCACCCGAGCACTTCACAGGTCTTTAAAAGACCATTTGCATGTTAATGAGGCCTTGCTGTTGTTTCACCCATTCTAAGAGCCCCTGCACCGCCACTTTGCCTATTGAGTAAAGATTCAGCCCCCCCCAAAATGTTATCTTACCCCCCCCCCCCCCCCCCCCCCCCCCGAAATTTGGCTCTAGTTGCGCCTCTGACGTGTGCTGTGAGGATTGTGCGCGTGAGCTCCTGTGGGTTCTTGCGTGCGCTTCTCTGGCTCGTTACGTTTCATATGAGAGGGGTGTGCGTGTGCTCTGTGGGTGCTTCTTACGTGTGCTCCTCGCGGTGCGTGGCGTGCATGTGCTCCTGTTGAGGCTTACGCGTGCTACTCGCGGTGCGTGCGGGTGCTACAAGAGGGGTGTGAATGTGCTCTGTGGGAGCTTACGTGCGCCGCTGTGGGTGTTTGCGTGCGCTTCTCTGGCTTGCTACATTTCATATGAGAGGGGCTTGCGTGTACTCCTGTGGGAGCTTAGGCGAGCTCCTCGTGGTGCCCGTGTGCTCCGAGAGGGGTTTGCGTCGGTTGCTGTACCTGCTTACGCGTGCTCCTCCCGGTGCGTGCTCCTGTGGGGGCTTACGTGTGCTCCTCGCAGTGCGTGCTCCTGTGGGGGCTTACGCGTGCTTCTCGCGGTGCGTGCGGGTGCTATGAGAGGGGTGTGTGTGTGCTCTGTGGGTGCTTATGTGTGCCGCTGTGGGTGCTTGCGTGTGCTCTGAGAGGGGTGTGCGTGAGCTCTTGTGGGGGCTACGTGTGCCGCTGTGGGTGTTTGCGTGCGCTTCTCTGGCACGCTACGTTTCATATGAGAGGGGTGTGCGTGTTCTCCTGTGGGAGCTTGGGCGTGCTCCTCGTGGTGCGTTCGTGTGCTTTGAGGATTGTGCCCGTGTGCTCCGAGAGGGGCGTGCGTCGGTTACTGTAGCTGCTTACGCGTGCTCCTCGCGGTGCGTGCTCCTGTGGGGGCTTACGCGTGCTCCTCGCGGTGCGTTCGGGTGCCATGAGAGGGGTGTGAGTGTGCTCTGTGTGTGCTTACTTGTGCTCCTCGCGGTGCGTGCGGGTGCAATAAGGGGTGTGCCTGTTCTCTTCGAGGCGCTTGGGTGAGGGGTGGTCTGTGGGTGCGCTGCGGGCTTGATTGGCAGACGGCGCTTTTGATCCCCAACTGCACGCTTTTCGGGCGCGAGAGGGATATTTCCGCTTCACATGATACCAGTTGTCAGCGCGTACCCAGCTGACAGGCAAAGCAAGAGTGGGGAGCGGTCAAGGGAAGAGGCAAGAACTGGCACAGCACCCCCCCCCCCCCCCCACCCAGAAGAGGCAGCAGGCAGGTGGACAGCAATCGGGAGATGAACAAGCACCGAAGGCAGGAGTCGGGCGAAAAGAAAGCAGCGAGAATAGGAGACATCACCACACACAAGAAGCAACAGGGAAAGGAGGCAAGAGCAGTCAGAATCTGGCGGGAAACGAAGTCAAAAACAACCAGAGAAAGAGGAGCTAACAGAGAAATCTAAGCACAGCATCCAGAAAGGAAATCAGTACCCGGCCCGAGCAAGCAGCAGCTAGCGGAGGAGTAAAGAGCAGGCGACACAAGAAGGCGGGAACAGCAACAGTCCGACGAGGTAGCAACAGGCAGACGTGCAGCAATCAGGAGAGTAGCAAGCACAGGAGGCAGCGTGTACACACAGGAAGCTGCCAAGGGAAGCTAGAGCAGGCGCCCCATTCCCAAGCTAGGGAAAACAGCAGGACTGGGCGCAACGGCAGGCAGAGGAGCGCAGTCACAAGGGATGCATGTACAGGCGTTAGCGTGAGCAGCCAGAAAGACGTAGTGGCAGAGAGAGAACGGAGAGGCGATGTGAGGCACACGAGGGGGTAGCCGTTCAGGGAACGAGGCAGTAGCGGTCATAGAAAGACGCAGGTGGTAGAGGTGTGAGAAGCAGGCAGAAGACATAACAAGCAGCAGAGGTGACGTTTCCATGCCGAGCAGCTCGCAGCCCAGAGAGCAGGCAGTGATTGACAACAACCACCAGGGCAGGCAGCAGTATCCAGAGCCACGGAAGACAGCAGGCAGCTGTTGGCAAGGATGCATGAGGCAGCACGTGAGACTGTCGACGTGAACTGACGATAGATTGCCTTCCTGCACCAGGCCCGTCCTCGCGCCACTCTCGCGCCAGCTGAGTGCAAAGTGACGGGTTTGAGGAAAACTGCTTTGGTACGGTCTGGGACACAGCAGGAGGGAGGCAGCCTGGGACTGACCCGTACTCAGCCAAGGGCCCGCGTTTCTCCCTGCGCAGGCCCAGCCAGGCGGGTGGTACCACAGCACTGCTGCGTCCTTACCACTGGGCCTGTGTCTCACCCGAGACACAGAGCAACAGCACTGCTGCGTTATCAGCGCTGTGCCTGTGTCTCACCCTGCACAGGCATAGGCCGGGGCATAGTGCCACAGCATCGCTCGTATCTCACCGCTGGGCCTGTGTTTCACCCTGCACAGGCACACCCAGAGGCATAGCACCACAGCTCTGCTGCTTTCTCAGCACTGGGCCTGTGCCTCATCCTGCACAGGCACACCCGAGACACAGAGCCACAGCGCTGCTCCTTTCTCTCCCACTGGGCCTGTGTCTCACCCAGCACAGACACACTCTGAGGAACAGCGCCACAGCACTGCTGCTTTCCCACCACTGGACCTGTGTGTCACCCAGCACAGACACACCCCAAAACACAGTGCCTCAGAATTGCTGCTTTCTTACCACTGGACTTGTGCCTCAACCGGCACAGACACACTCCGAGGAACAGCGCCACAGCACTGCTGACGTCTTACCATAAGACAGTACCTCCTCCTGCACACAGACCCCAAGAAACGGCGCTGCTCCCCTCTTAGCACAGGACGGAGTCTCGCCCTGCACAGACACACTCAGAAGCACAGCAGCCCCGGATTGCTTTGTCCTCGTGGAATGGCTGGAACCACTTCTGTACAAACCGACTTCGAAGCACA
Source organism: Lissotriton vulgaris (assembly GCF_964263255.1). Taxonomy (NCBI): domain Eukaryota; kingdom Metazoa; phylum Chordata; class Amphibia; order Caudata; family Salamandridae; genus Lissotriton; species Lissotriton vulgaris. The sequence continues at coordinate 1,656,453,307 of NC_141687.1, forward strand.
GCACCACAGCAGTGCTCCCTTCGCGCCACAGGAGGACCCGCGTCTCTTCCTGCACATACCCTGAGGCATCACACCGCTGGACAGCTCCCTTCTCGCCAAAGAACCCGTGCCTCATTTTTACACACTCAGACTTCGTGGCACTTCTGCTCGCATCTCACCGAAGGACCCGCGCATCCGCTTGCACACAGACTCGGAGGCACAACCCCCGGGCTGCCCCTTCCCCTCAAAGGACCCCTGCCTGCTCCTTCACACAGACTCGGAGGCACCAGGCTGCTCCTATTCCCCTTAAAGGACACGCGCCTTCTGCACACAGACTCAGAGGTACAGCACTCAGACCTGCTCCCTTCTTGCCGAGGGATCCGTGCCTCCTCCTGCACACAGACTCGGAGGCACAACACCCCTGGCTGCCCCCTTCTCCCGCAGCACCCGGGAGCTGCCACTCCAGCCCGGGGGGACTTCAGGAAGAGTCATTGCCCGCGCACAGGAGAGGGGTCTCCTTCATTCGGATGAGGCTGAGCTGAGCACATCCTCGGTGCCAGGCTAGGGAAGGAGAGCGCTGGGCAGGATGGAGCTGTCCACCATGTCTGGTGCTGGACTCTACCCCGACTTCCTTTTCTACAACGCTACGGGCTTCAACTTCAACGGGAGCCTGAATGAAACCAGACCGTACCCGGTGAAGAACATCACGTCCATTGTCATCGCCATCGCCATCACGGCGCTGTACTCCGTGGTGTGCGTGGTGGGGCTGCTCGGGAACATCCTGGTCATGTACGGCATCGTCAGGTAAGTCTCGGCCGGGACCCCACAGGGTGGCCTCGGGGTACAAGGGCTGCTGTGTGTGTGAGTCTGCGGTGCATGCATAGCACGAGCCTTGATACAAAGCGCCTGTGCAGGAACGGGTCCTCGCCGAGAGTCACTTATAGCGTACAGTGAGTCGTGGCAGACCAGGAGGGTGGTGGGGCGCCGGGGAGAGAGGACGCACAAGCAGGGGGTCTGTCCAGTAATTGCTCCGTCCCAGTTTTCAAACTTTTTGGGAATATGTGTGTTGCACGCGGTTTTCTGCAGCAGGTGCATTGACTCAGCGAGCTATCCCGTAGTCCCCAGAGAGGAGGCAGGGTAGTCAGTGTAAGGGCTCAGGTCAGTGTCCACAGAGGTTGGTGAGCTCTGAGAAGCTGAGGGGCCGGTGGGGCTGGGGCGGACATATCTGTGCAGCATGACACTCCTCATTCATACCTGGCAGGATCACACGGCAGCCATGTCCAGACATGATCGTGCACTCCTTGTAACTGGCATAGCCTGGGGCCAAGAGCGATGTCCGCTGAATGAGGACAGCAACCACTAGCTATTGTGTTGTGTGTGTATATAGAACAGTGTCCACACAAAACAAACACAGACCCGAGCGCATATGCTTAAAACAGACAGGCACCAACAACCACATAAAGACACACCTGCACACACACCTAGACATACGTGCAAGAGGATACCAATAGCTAAACACATCTAGACGCCAGCACATGAAGAGACTAAACAACATGTGCCCCTGCCCCACACAGAGGGCTATTACAACGTCATACAGAAACATAACGGATAGCTAGACACATGCATAGAGTGCACATGTAGAGCACATCGTACAGCTTGCAATTCAGATAAATACCGGCCAACTGCGTGTGCACACACCCAAACGTGTGCGCGCGCCCACATACACAATTGAATGTATAAAACAGCAGACACATCACATACCTACAGGCACTAATAACAAACACGTTGAGACACGATCCGACACAACCATACACCAACATTCTGGCTCATAAACACATACAATGCTAATACACGTACGCTAGAACGTGCCTATTAGATCACAGTGTGATCACCAACAACAAAATATTCACAACCAGAATACAGACGCATACTGTCATAAAATACACAATGTACAATTTAGGTGTTAGCTGGATATATAAGATTGAACGCAAACTGCATATACATTGGAGACGTATACTGCATGAAAACATAAACGTAGATATGCATACTACTAATACACATCCTCCCGACATTACACGCTCGTATGCAACCACTGTAGGCTACCTGTCAACATATGGACATAAGGCACCCCCCCACACACACACACCACACGCACCCCCCCACACAGACACCCACACCACAAACTCACCCACACCCACACCCTCACCACAAACACACACACACACACACGCACCACCGCACACACTGAAAACCCACACCACAAACACACACACCCTCACCACAAACACACACACCACATGCACCCCCACACAGACAACCACATCACAAACTCACCTACACCCTCACCACAACCACACACACACACACAGCCCCGCACACACTGATACCCACACCACAAACACACACACCCTCACCACAAACACACACACACACCACACGCACCCCCACACAGACAACCACACCACAAACTCACACACACCCTCACCACAATCACACACACACACCCGCACCCAGAAACCCACACCACAAACATACACCCTCACCACAAACACACACGCACACCACACGCACCCCCACACAGACAACCACACCACAAACTCACCCACACCCTCACCACAACCACACACACCCCCCGGACACACAGAAACCCACACCACAAGCACACACCCACCCTCGCCACAAACACCACATCACACGCACCCCCCCACATACAGCCACGCACACCACAAACACACACACACCCTCACCACAAACACACACATCACACGCACCCCCTCACACACAGACACGCACACGACAAACACACACACACACCCTCACCACAATAACACAAACACATCACGGAAATAAAGCATGCATACATACAGCAACATAAACTGTCTAATTTCCCAACAACACATTAGATAGGAAAACAGCTCACAAACTCACCAACACAAGCCAATCAGCCAAACCTGACACACAAACAGAAGCTCACTAGAGCTTGTAACTGCAGTAATGGAACCGTACTCCCCCTCTCTGTCTCACAAACATACACACACAGCAACAGCAGCAACAACCTCAACAACAAAATCACACCCATTAACATAAATCACTATCAAAAATCAAAATCATCTGATTTATTGTTGCCGTGTCATTGATCTCAAACTTGCTTTCCTCGCATCATAGTGCAGTATGTTTGATATAACAAGTTCATGGTTGGTCATTTATTATGACCCTACAGCGCATTCTTGGGGTTCAGGTCTCGTGATAAACCACAAGGATAATAGTCAATTAACATCACCAAAATGGATGAAAACACGTGTTAACATTCGTTGGAAAGCTGCAATTCACGAGAATGGCGGGATAAATCAAATCCATAGCTGTGTCAAATATGACATCACCAATGACATCAGGGATGAGCACAGGTGTTGCATCAAGTATTAGTTTATATTCAGATGAAAGGCTGCATTACCAGTGTGGGCCAACAGATGTCCTTACACAGATTAACATCAAAAAGAGGGAGCGTTTCAAATGAAAGCCAACAAATACCATTAAAGAAATTACACGGAATTGAAGGGCTCAATTTGTGCAGATACTTGAAGAACATATGCTGTAATTTCGTTTACATACAGCAGATGTCATCATAAACAGTCACTACATAAAATAGTTTTGTTACAGCGATAGTCAACAGACTTTTCTCACTGAAGATACATAGAAGAAAATAGTTCCACTGGCCATGCCAATAAAAAGATGACCTAATAGAGACTTCATGTGACTAAAACATTCGCAACTGCAGTCAGAAGGAAAACAGCTCTATAGCAATTGGCTAATGAAGAAAGATAGCCATGGAACAGAAACAAGAAAAAAAGGCAGGCTGGAAGGAAGGAAAGAAAGGAAAGAAAAATATGAAAAAATGAATAGATAGATAACAGTTGGAAAGATAGAGAAATAGATAGATAGATCGATAGATAGATAGATAGATAGATAGATAGATAGATAGATAGATAGATAGATAGATAGATAGATAGATAGATAGATAGATAGATATGGGTGGTTGGATGGGTGTATCAAAGGATAGATGGATACCAATTAGAGAATGATGGAACCTACACCATAGAAGAAAAGCATGACAATAGATTGAAACATTGAAAATATGGGTGTGTGAAATTTGTGTAATTACACAAAAATAGGCTAATTTACATGTACTTACATGAAAAGCAAATCCATCATTTTGTGCAATATTTAAGAATGGGAGGAATTTTCTCGTCATTTTTTGGCACTAGGACACATTTAAACAAAAGTACCACAAGCAACAGTCGCTTGCGTTCTGTTCTTTTCGTGAGAGCATGGTAAATTGTTAAAGTGATGGCACATTTGTGGTAAATTTTTACAGTAAATGCTGTGTGATTATTTTGGGAATTTTGTTCAAGAAGCATATCATACCATTCCCGAGATTATGTGAATTACACAGGTGTAGGTGTAGTACCAATGCAAGCCACTAGGTGCCCCAGCAGAGTTTTTATCAAAGAACGATTACTGCAGTTTCATCCACATGTAATAGATCTATTCACAGATATTAAACACAGATGCACGCCTATTGTAGCACTGACAGCAATTGGACATCACCATAGAGTATACGCAGTCTGCTGCATTCATATTCCGAGGTAATAGTGATCCTTACAGACACTAAATGGACTCTAATGAGGCAGAACCACTGTCAGCAACTGAGAGTACATGCAGAAGTACTGCAAGAGACAGTATGAAATTACCTGTTATCATATGGTTAACTTTTTAAAATGTATTTTTAGCATAGAAATAATCTGTGAGAAAAATTGCTTAAATTACAATGAACTGTATCAAACGTAAAAAGAATTGAACTATCTTTAAGCATCCTTTCTCAAACTTTTATTGTAAAATTTTATTGTAAACATCGTAGTTTTTTCTACTTTTATGGTATAATGTGTACAAAAATGCTTTTATGGATTTCTATCATGAAATTCCGAATAAAGAAATTTATATATACTGCAAGAGAACAGCAGTCAGCAAGCAGATGCCACAATAGAAATTATATTATTAACTAAAGCTGCTGAAATTCTGCTCCTAAGGAAGAAAGAGCCAGGTCCGGACAGAGAACACAAATCAGCCCTGGCATTTTTACCGGACCGGTCCACTGGGGAGGTGGGGGGGTGTAGTGGCACCGGTTGGGCGAGGGTGCAAGTGTGAAGCACTGCTGCCTAATAAACCAACCACCAGCACTGCTGCTTTTGTTACTGGGGGATGATATTACAGCACTCCCGTCAAGGCATGCCCCCACTGCTCCAAAACCAGTCATCACCCTTCCAGCCTCCCAGGGAAACACCCGATGCCTGCTACTGCCAGTCCGGCCCTGGATACAGCTGTAAACTCAATAAATGTAATTGCAAGGCTGCAGTTCCGTTGTTAAAATACAGATGTCCTCGCAGACGTTATGTGAAGAAAAGATGGCTGCGTTTCTCTTATCAGCAAACAGATTTGAAACAAATGAACCTGTTGAGGTTCCAGTGATGGCACCATTTGTACAGCTGTGGATGGTGATGTCAACAGTGATGAGATTGGCAATGTCACGCGTACGCTTACGTGTGAGGCCATGATCAGTGCACTGGGCAGACAAAGGAGGTTAAAGTCGAGTACCTAACCATACCTGGGTAATTTCATTGTTTTAATATTTGTTTGTAGCATAACTATAATAGCCCTCTAAACTGAATTTGTTAAAGGATTTAAAGCGTGTTTTAGTACAGTGACTAGTAACTGATGTGAGCAAGTATTTGTCTCTTCTCTTAATTAAAGTTTTTCATTGGATCTGTAGGGGTTCGTTAACATACTTTAACAACTGCCCAACTTTGCCTGCACCCATCTCTAGGTCCTACAGGGCATGGGCTGTACCCATGCTCCGTAGCTACTGAGAACAATCTATGGCCATGAGTACTCATGGCCATAGCCCCAGGAGCCAGGACCTTATTTGTACAACAAGAGGCCGTGCTCTGCAAACATACTCTGGACGCTTGAAATGGCCACTCTCTTGACCTTGGTGCCCACTGGGTATGCTTTTTGACCATGTCCTATTTGCTTGTCAGACAGGGGGAGATCATGTTTTATGCTCCTTCCCTCTGCCCAGAAAATCATGACCTGCAGTCATGCCCAGCATTCCTTCAGTTGTTTGGTACAAGCAGCAACGGCCCGTCCAAAGGGGCTGAGGTGCCATGCTCCCCACCTTTTTGCCGGATAGGAGAGTGTGTGTCAGGCTGAACAAGGGTCAGCCTGGCAGACACTCTTCTTTTTCAGGTCAGGCAGCCAGGAGCTGGACAAATGCAAAATGTGCAGGTTCCTGGCTTTCTGGGCTGAACTTTGTAAGGCAGAAGATTTCACAGCCCTGTGGGGGTGACCTCCTCAGCCGGGCAAAAGTACCATGAGGCCCTCCTCATGTTACAAGGGGTTGCGTCACTCGTTGCCTTGCACCTGGGTGCTTTCCTTTTAAGCCCTGAAGTGCCCAGGGCAGAGTGTCAATCAGTATCTCATCACAGTGTGAGGGGGGGGTCAGCATTCTCACTGACCCTTTCCGACTCAGTGACGAGGTTGGGACTGCTGACTTCCCTCATTGACTGACCTTAAGCTGGCTGTCCCAACTAGGTATGGGTGGAAAATCCGTTTCGCTCGCGGATTTTGCGGATTTTCGGGAAATTCGCAATCCGCGAGATTCGCGAATCTCCCGCAAAATCCGCTAATCCGCGAGCAGCGGATTTTGCTCGCACTGCTCGCACTGTTCGCGTGAGTTCGCGGCTTCCCAGTACAACTTCGCGCCCCGCGAATAAGTGCTAAATTGCAGAAATACGATCTTAGCAAAACTGAAACTACTTACCAGGTTCAAAAGTTCAGGCTCATCATTAGTAGCCATTTCCTGTAGTGCTTCCTGAGGGGCCCCTCCAGAGTTCAGTTGCCAGTTGCAACTATTATGTGACCCTGCTCTGAACCTCAGAATAGTTACACATATGCCACAAAGGTCCTGAATTACAGCTAAGGGAGACAAGCAGGAGCCAGGCTGGAAGTTAAAATCCATTAATCAGCCCCTAATTCATTATTGTCAGTTGGGGCAGGGCAGGTGTTGTAACTAATTTTGCAACAATGAAAGCACTTAGCAAGTGCAAAAGATCACTAATCAGGGCGCACTAAGGAAGCAGGTGCCAGCTAAAAAAATATTCTGTGACACATTAATCAGCCCCAAATTAATTCAGGTCACTTGAGGCAGGGAAGGTGTGCTTTGCTTTGCCGAAAATAATGTACACTGGACAACCAGAGGGTGTGGTGATGAAACAGAGGGTGGCATGGGTGGGCCAGAGGGTGGCATGAGTAGTCAGAGAGTGGCAGTGGTGACAGAGAGTGGCAGTGATGGAGAAGAGTGTCCCAAACAGGCTGGACACGTAGAAACAACAAGTTCGCGAAACTTGCGACCCGACAGGTAAGTTCGCAATTTGCGAAAGTGTACAAAACCCTCGCGAACTGGCAGAAACCCGCGCAAACACAAAAAAAAAAAATCCGCAAATTCGCGAGAATTCGCGGATTTTGCGGATTGCGAGTTCGCAAATCCGCAAAATTCGCGAACGCGAGATTCGCAAAATTCGCCCATGCTTAGTCCCAACCTTCCTGGGACCTCCAAGCCTACGGACTTCCAGCTTCCCTCTCTGGCTGACGGAGGGAAGCCGGCAGTCTCAGCCCTCCTGGGACCTCGAAGGCCTTACTCTCTGAGATCTGCATGCAAGTTTGAAGCCCTAGAGTGCCCAGGGCCGAGTGTCAGTCAGTGACACCTCGTCACAGATTGAGGTGGGGTCATCTGTCTCACTGACCCCATCCCACACAGTGATGGGTTTGGGACTGCTGGCTTCCCCACATTGGCTGGAGGTAAGTCAGCGGTCACAACACTTCTGTGATCTCAAAGGCTTTCCTCTCAGAGATCTGCATTTAAGGTAAGTTTTATGTTTTTTATGTTTGGTGCATGTGTGTATGTATGAATGTATGTGTATTTGTTAATGAGTGTGGTGAATGGTGCGAGTGCATGCATGGATGTGAGTGATGTGCATGTTTTCTTGTGTGCCTCCCTGCACCCCACCCATAAAATTACCGGCCGCCACTGTAAGCGTGTTTATGTTCATGCTTTCTGCGTATTACCCCAGAGGCAGTGAGACATAGCTATTGCCCATTTTCTTCATGCTCTGGGCGTAGGACCAGGGGTTGTGTACCTTTCCCTACACCCAGAACCGACAGGACTTGACGGTCAACCATTCCCATCAGACTCTGGTCACATAAAATGGCCTACAGCCACATTCTGTGTCCACTAGTGTTGCAACTAAAACCCACTAGGAGCAGACTTCCTCCGTGCCAGGCAGACTCAGTGCACATGGAGTGGACATCAGCGCACCAGTAATAGATACCCTTTCCGTTTTAGGCTGCCAATCACGGCCCACAGCAGCACTGGCCTCAGGAAGACGCCTTCAGCTGTGCTAAGCACCCAGATCTGCTCCATTCACCCCTGCTCGGTATGGACATTGGTCAGCAGTTGCTGCCTTCTTGCTTACTGAGAAGGGACGATTCAATGGAAAACTTACATGTGAACCCCCTCTAATGTCCCTCTTGTGCAATTAGCACCAAACCTTTCAAGATCAGATTTAAGTGAACATTTTTGTAAACTTTTGTTTAATTATATGGAGTAAGATTTTAAGCAATACAATATAATATATACTTATTTTATGGTACACTCTGTGCCATCATGTCCCAGTGCCAACTGATAATGTTAGCAGAGCATGGCCCTGGGTCATTCATTGAATGCAGTAGTGCATGCTGGGCATATGCAAAAAATTCCTCTGCGCTTTTGTAATTGTGTGTAATTCGGAAATCTTCAAATTAAGCAAAACTTTTAGAATTTTTTACAGTTTTGCTTGGCTCAAAATTGTGTGTAATGTTTGCTTTCCAGGGGATTTGTTTAACCAGAAAATATCTTGCTGGGAGAAAATTTCGTCTTGAACTATATTACACTTGACTGTATAATTTTCAGAAAAATTACGAATAATACACAAAAATATTTTATGATTTTTGCAAGCCCTAATACATTCTGGCATTAGTGCAGGGTTAGGGATCATGTCACGGTTAGTGTAATGGTATCCAATAGAACACTGGTGTCCAATGTAGGCCCAAGAGGGCTGTGTCAGTCCAAGATTATCAGTTAACAGATAATCAGATCTTGAGGTCATATTGAGTCCAGGTTAAGATCCTTGGTATGAAGTAAGTTAATTTGAGGTGACTTTGTGGCCGTGCTGGGGGTTACACGATGCCCAGATTTTGGAACCATGCTCACTGTGCCATCAAGCTATTCCTCACTGATAAGGCCCAGGTAGGTCAAAAGTCTGGAGTTGCTTGTATTCCCCTCTGGAGGGGACCTGATCTAGTAGTCAGGGTGGGACTGTTCTTAATGGAGCAGGACCAACACTGACTTGCATAAGGTGGATCTTTGTTCAGAATGGCACAGTGGGCAAAAAACTATGGTCTTGAATGTGGCCCAAGTGTTTGCCAGTGACTGAGATTAATTCAAGCATTCCTTCCATCGCCTTGTTGTTTATACAGGTTACACGCCCTGCAGCAGGACTACCAAGACATCTGGAATGCTCTGATCATCTTTGTTTGTACAGTTTGTCTCGGGCCATCTAGTTGTTTGGATCACACATTTTCTGCCTTTACGTTGTAATGGTATTGCTGGCACAGTGTGGTCACCTTCATGTCTGAGCACTAATTTCTTGATTTCAGACCATCTCTCAGGTTTAATCTCTAAGGGCCTCATTTATGAGGCCTTGCGTCAGTTTTGCGCTTCCGATGCGTCACTTTTTGTGACACATCGGCGGCGAAAAACAGGCCTCCTGTTGCGCACTATTTACAAAGTGATACATCTAAGCAGATGCGTCATTTTGTAAACCCCTGCGCTACATTATACCTGCATCAGGTATAATGTATGCAGGTGCGGCGTTCCCCTGTAAAAAGCCTCGTAGAAGTGACGCAGTGAAATCTATGAGATTTCCCTGCGTCACTTCTAGGACGCCGTTGCGTCAAAATCTTACACCTGCCTCACAGCAGACGTAAGACTGACACAGGCCCTTTCACATGGAGCTTCGCCCATGTGAAAGGACACATTGCTGGAGTTGCGTCACTTTTGTGACACACTCCAGCAATGCGTCACTTTTGCGCCATACAGATACGTCAGAAATACTGACGTATCTGTAACTCCTCGCGACATGATGCTTCATACAGTAAATATGACGCATCAGGTATGTCACAAGGAGTGCGCACTGAGAAATGGCGCATCGCTGCTTTCACGCAGCGATGCGTCATTTCTCATAAATGAGGCCCTAAATCTTTAGTTGCAATCAATGCAACTTTTTGCTGATTACATAGTCTACTTTCAATTTTTCTTGCTTTTGGTCTTTTGGGATAGATTTGTCTTAACTATCCCCTACTTTAAGGATGGGGTGAACGGTGCACAGTTGGGTCTTGTCATTGAATATGTCAAAATACCCCTCTCCAGCTTGGGTCCACTGGTTGCTGCTGTAGTTTCTATACACTAAGGTTCGCCTTCCCCAGGAGAAATAAAAATGGAAGTATGTTTTGCCTATGAACTGACCATGGTAGTAGTAACCGCAGAGGCGATGAAGAACACACGTTTAAATAAATGTACCACTTTATCCGGATCACATTTACCCCAATAAATGATCGTATTGCACATTTTTTACTGTCTAAATGATGTTGTCAATCAGCAATACATACCAATAGACCATGGCATGGCACATAGATCACCCAACTCAACGAGCCTGGCAACTGTTTGTAATGCACATTGAAATAAATCCACCCAGTTGAGAGTTCGCAGGAAGAGTGGGCACCAGGGTCTTGCCCTGGACTCAGGATTTGCGAATGAGAGCCTCTCTGGCATTGCCCGCTTTGCTCAGGCGATGCCAGTGTGACCCTGGGCTGCCATCGCGACAGTCATAGAAGGATGTCGGATCCAACAGATGGCAGAAGGATTCGGCGGTATTACATAGCAGCTGCTGCTGCTGCCAGACCAGTTGTGGGTAATTCCTGTAATATGCTGTCTCGGAGGCCCGGTGCCTGTCATAGACAAGTGAGCTCAGGAACTCAACTGCAGACAATGTACACGGACAGGCGGGGATTAAGATATAGAGAGGCGAGGGAGGGAGGGGAAATAATGGATTAATAGACAGACAGGCAGGCAGGCAGGCAGGCAGGCAGGCAGGCAGATAGATAGATAGATAGATAGATAGATAGATAGATAGATAGATAGATAGATAGATAGATAGATAGATAGATAGATAGATAGATAGATAGATAGATAGATAGATAGATAGATAGGTAGGTAGGTAGGTAGGTAGGTAGGTAGGTAGGTAGGTAGGTAGGTAGGTAGGTAGGTAGGTAGGTAGATAGATAGATAGATAGATAGATAGATAGATAGATAGATAGATAGATAGATAGATAGATAGATAGATAGATAGATAGATAGATAGATAGATAGATAGATAGATAGATAGATAGATAGATGGATAGATGGATAGATGGATAGATAAATAAATAAATGAGACAGCCAGATGTCCGGGATTGAATGGCTAATAACAAGAACGAGGAGAGCACATGTGCATTTTTCGATAGCATTGTAGGTGTTACTTATTAAAAGAAACGTGGAAATTTGGAATGTCAAAACCACTGTAAACAAATCAAGGCACTGTGGCCGAATGCCCGGGTAAATGTTTGCTCTCGCTCGTGTTTCCTTCCCTCCAATCCCCTGCCTCCTCCCCCCCCCACTAATCTACTGGCAGTGATTTTGGATTGCGCCGGACGCAGCGAGCTAAACTACTTCCAAAACGTCCACGTAGTATGGATTTCCGTCAGGTTGTTACTTTCAAGACAGTGTGACGTCACTTCCTACGGTTGATTGGCGCATGCTTGATGGCCACGAGAGCTCTGTGACGTCCAAAAGCAACGGTATCAAACAACTTCCAGTCGGGGGTGTATGGGGGCCTGAGACGTTAGATTATTAGGAAATGAGGGTTGCGACATTAGAACCTAAGTCCCTCAAACAATGCCACGCCATGGTGTACGAGGGTGGTAGTTACTAAGGTTAGGACGTAATGAATGTAGCTTTTCGTTGTCATAACTTAAGACAAGCAAGTAATGTCAGGTCACAGCGGTGGAGGGTTGTAGTTCTATGACTGCAGACGCTAAGATTCCCAAACAATTTCATATCAGGGTGCATGCCTGAGAGAGCTTTGTGTAGTGTTGAGCTTATGGAATAACTCAACAAAAAAGGTATGCATTTATAAACGTATTTATTGTAATACAAGGCCCACAGTCAGCTGATATGAGGAGTGGTTCTGAATGAACAGCCGGTCAGGAAAACAACCTATGCCCACGATGACGTGGGCTAAATAGGGGTTGAGGATTCGAAGTGACATGTGGAATGAATGACCAATGGAACACCATAGGGGCAAATCAACAAGAGTAGAGGTTGACAGCAATAAGGTATACTTCATCTCCCTTCTCCAACAAGAAACCACTAATACATAACATAATCTCTATACACATCAGGAAAGCGGGACAATCTACCCAAACTGGTGCAAGAACCCTCAAACACATTTGTGGCAATTGCATAATTCCTAGCCATAAGCGTGCCCTCTGTACCTTTGACATTTGGGACACGTGCCTCTTGGACAGTTGATTGACCTGAACTATTCCTGATACATTCAATCTCATTTTCGGAACCAACATGTGCTGGAAGCTCTGACTTCTCGCTTGTGGTTGCAACATCTCTATTGGGTTCAACACTGACAGAATGGTCATAGATTGTACAATCCTCATTATCATTTGAAGCCAAGTCGAACCAAACATTACTTTGTTCTGAAGCTGCCCTTTCATTACATGCATCCATTATAAGGCCTCTTTGTCTATATTTGAGTTTGATGACGTCGCCTTTGTTTCTCCATCCCAACTTGAGCAAGCGAACAGAACCACTCGTGACTTCCCCAACTTCACATGGTTCGTAGTATTTTGATTCTCCTTTCTGCTTGACGAAAGGCTTCTTGATAATAACCCAATCACCCTTGTGGATGTCCTTAACCGTGGCTCTGTGAACCTTGTCGTGGTACTCTTTTGACTTTAGTTTTCGCTCCAGAATTCTATCTCTCACTTTAAGCTGAGAATCTTCAACTTTTATGACATCAGAATTTCTTTCCCAATCAATAGCAAACTTGGGAGTGATGGCCGTGTTCCCATGCCTTCCTCTCATGAGAAAAAACGGAGAATGTCCAGTTACGCCATTGATTGTGTTGTTGTGCATATCAACTCTCTCTTGAGTAAATTCTGTCACTGGAAGACCTGCCCAAAGTGCCATTTGAATACCATATTTAAGAAAACCGTTGACTCTTTCCACCTGTCCATTGGATTTTGGCGAATAACAGGGTTTTTTTTCCTGACGAATGCCATTCCTTTTTTAAAATGTGATCATTATTTCAGAAGTCAGTTGTTTTCCATTGTCAGGAACTAGAATGTGCGGTAGACCTTCTTAAGAAAAACATGACTCCAAAAATTCTATTAGAGTCTATAGTTGACACAAATTTGATATATATCCGTTTACTATAATAATCATACAATACTATTAGAAATCTTGAGTTATGTTCTAAAGCATTGAACGGACCAGCAAAATCAATAGCAATCTTGCTCCAAGGGGTACTGGGAATGTTGACCAAGTGCATTTCCTGCACTCTGGGCTTCCAATGTTTGTCTGACCTCAAACACATACAACAATTATCTACAAATACATTGACATCTGTGTCCAATCCAGGCCACCAATAATATTGTTTTAACAACTTCTTGGTCATGGTTGACCCCAAATGGGTATTGTGACCTAATTCGATTAGACCTTTCCTTACTTTAGTTGGTGGAATTAACAAATCCCCCTTTAATAGAAAACATGTTTCAATGCATAACTCATCAGCTACTTGCACATAAGTTCTTAAATCTGCATATGCATTCCTGATTGGCGGCCACTTATTCAATATGTACTCTTTTACTTTGATAAGTACGGTGTCTTTGTCTATAAGGCTCAACCATTCAGACTCAATGCAGACGTGTACTGATTGGCTAAAACTACTTACATACAATACTACACATCTGGTGTCTTCTTCCACTTTAGGTTCAGCACTGTTTAAACGGAGACGTGATAGAAAGTCTGCTCTTACATTATTTTTTCAGGAAATGTGTTTTATAGCAAAATTGTATTCTTGAAATTTTGCTAACAACCTGACAAAATGCTTTGCCATTACCCCTGCCACAACCGTCTGTTAAGAAAGTCAACGGTTGGTGATCAGTGATCAACTCAAATCGTTTACCCCATAAGTACATCTTGAGCTTCTCAACAGCCCTAACACAGGCAAGTGCTTCACTCTCTATTGTACTTTAGTGAATCTCTGCGTAAAGTAAACGTCTGGAAATGAAAGCAATGTATGTTACCTGCAACTTTCTGAGTGAACCCAGCTCCTATACCCACAGAGCTTGCATCCACCGTGATGATATTGATACCATCAGTATCATAGGGTTTCAAAGTTGGGGCTTTCACAATGGCATCATTGATCATTGTGAATGCCAAATCTTGAATTTCAGACCACACATATTTTTCCCCCTTGCATAATAACACATGCAAAGGCTCTACTATTTCAGAGTAATTTTCTACGAAACGTGAATAGCACTCACTGAGCCCCAAAAAGGATCTCAGAGTATCTTTATCTGTAGGTTTTGGGGCATCAGCTATGGCATTGATGAAGTTGAGATTTGGTTTGATACGGTTACCACTTAAAATATGGCCAAAGTATTCTATTTCAGTTTGAAGGAACTTACATTTGTCTTTAGCAACTATCATGCCTCTCCTGTTTAATTTGTTAAGTACAGTGTCTAAAATTTCATTATGTTCTTCGATAGAACTAGCGTGAATAAGGATGTCATCTTGAAATTTCTGCACCCCTGTTACTCCTTTCAATATATACTCCATTGACCTTTGGAATACACTGGCAGATGAAGCCAAATCGAAAGGGAGTCTCACAAATCTATACGCACCCAAAGGAGTAATGAAGGTAGTGTAAGCTTTGGATTCATCTGATAGTTGGACTTGGTGATAGGCCGATTTGAGATCTATTAGTAAAAAATATCTTGAACCCTTAGTGGCCGCTAGGATCTCCTGAATTTTGGGCAATGGAAAACAGTCAACCAAGATATTCTTGTTTAATGATCTCAAATCTGCGCATAGACGCACCTTGCCATTTTTTTTAAAATCAAAACTATAGCTGAAACCCATTCTGCTGAAGTGGTCCGTTCAATAACACCTTCATCCACCAACTTATTGAGAAGTTTTTGCAAATCAGCTTTAACATACAAAGGGATGGATCTTACCTTATGCTTAACCGGTATTGCATTTTCCATTAACTTAATAGAATGTTCAAATCCTTTGACACATCCAATCCTGTCTTCAAAAAGAGACTCATATTTGCTTAACATAGATTCCACTTTGTCTACAGATGACAATGAATTAGAAGAAGAGAAAGAATAAACAAAATTATCATCCAACACAATGGGATCAATTGCACCTGGTTTAAGAATTAACCCCAATCATGTGAAATCTTTCCATCCTACAATGTCTTTGCCATGCTCTGCAACATATACTTTTGTAGAAATTGATCTTTCTTTGATATTCAACATATCTTGAAAATAGCCCAACAACTTTATGTCAAAATCCCCAAATGCTTTAGGATTGACATCAGAAGCAAGTAAATCCGTATTTGGCCAAAGCTTTTCGTATTTCTTGTCAGAAATATTTGTAATAGGCGAAATGGAATCCGCCATAATATTCAATTCAACTTTACCTATGTGTTCAATACCCAGTGGACCTTTAATGGAATTGCTTGGATCATCTACGGTCAACACAATATTAGAGCACATATCTTCTTCAAAATTATCTACTGCACTAACATTAACTTTTTGGAAGCTATGCGGCTTGAAATGTTTGCATAAACCAGCAAAATGTCCTATCTTGAAGCATTTGGTGCATTTCTTCCCTTGTGCAGGACATCCTGGAAAATCAGCCTTATGATTCTTTGAACCACACCTAAAACAAATGAAAACATTAGATTCTGTACATTTATCCATGTTGCCTCTTTTGTCATAGTTAGCTATATATTTCTTATTCTCTTGAACATAGTATACATCAGCCATTGAATTCTTTTCAGAAGAGAGTTCCTTAGCTATGTCTATTGTTTCCTGGAGAGAAGGGTTCCTGCAAGCCAAAAGCCTCTCCTGGATTTTTTTTTCAAAACAATAAAAAACAAACTGGTCTCTAATATGTACATCAATCATGTCATTAAATTCATACTTAGTAGCCAAAACACGTAAACAAGCAATTTCCTCTTCAATCGTCTCATTTTCCAATTGTTTGCGCATAGTGAAACAATGCCTGCCTATCATTATGTTGGGTTCCTTTCCAAAATTGTTTTTCTAATCGATTTATAGCTTCCTGGTACTCACCCAGAGGTATAAATTGACCAGGAGGTACCTCATGCTCAGGCAAACTGTCAAACATGTCTTGGCCTGCAGCAGGGCCGGACTGGGAATCAAAACCGGCCCTGACAAAGTGCTCGGCCCCCAGCCCCTCCCCTGCGGGGGTGGGGGTTGGGCGTGCCGCCGAGCTTTTTGCCAGGGCCGGTTTTCTGCAGATTTTGTTACAGGGACGATTTTGCAACAAAAACAGCACTGTAACAAAAACGGCCCCCAGGGGCCCAAAACCAGTCCCCACCCGTGCAGCGCACCGGGGGATTGCTGGGTGCCCGCTACGGCACCCAATATTCCAAACAAAATAGCCTTTTTCCTTTTTGACTCGTATTTCTTCCCATCTAGGACCAAGTAGTTTTCAAAAGCCCTTAACCAGTTTTTCCATTTCATAACCGGTTTTCCGGGGGCAGTTAAAAATGCTGCAGGTGCACTGATGTTGGAATTATTAGACATAGCTGTGCCAGAAAAATGTTCTTCTTTTTTAACTGATAAAGCAATGTTGAAAACGATTGAAAAACGAAGGCACTGCAGAATTAGAGTATTCTAGTGGAATAAACAATGAAAATGAAGCTAGAATATATTTTGAAGTTCAGTTCCTACTTATCATACAGAGACTTCCAAATTTGAGAAAATACTGTTTGAAACAAAATTCCGATTTGACTTTATAACCGGAGTATACTTAGCAACATTAAGTTAATTTTCAGTTTAAAATTACTTTGAAATCACAGAAGAAAACATAAACACTGGGCACGTCAATACCATCTGTTTGTATGAAATGCTATTGGCACTTACTTGAAGCTTGATCTCCACAAAATGGAGTCATGTAGCGTTAATACGTGCGTGCATGCGTAGACAAACACGTCATCACTGATGACAGTTACTGCTGAAATCGACGTTGACAAATGACCGTTACAGCTGAGCGAAATCTGACTGAATTCCAACGGCTGTCCAACCTTCAGCAACTACGAAGCATGATGGAAATATGAATTAGAAAGATGTTAACTCCTCATGAAAAAAAAAATCACGTAGTAACTTGCCTTGAAGAAACTCTTGTAGAGGTTGTCATAAGACGTAGCATCTGCGAGTCAGCTGGCTCTGGTAATGAACTATGACACATAAAGTCACACACAAAAATACATGGCAAATTAATAGACAATTAACCTGAAATAGGCAAATGTAGTAGTAACTTACCTGATTAATTGCTACCGAAGTCCTCGCAATTTCCGTCCCAAAACGATTTTCAGCCATAGCGGGCCTTTACTTCAGGATTCCGTCCTGACCTCGTCGCCATTTGAAGTGTCAAGCTTATGGAATAACTCAACAAAAAAGGTATGTATTTACAAACGTATTTATTGTAATACAAGGCCCGCAGTCAGCTAATAAGAGGAGTGGCTCTGAATGAACAGCCGGTCAGGAAAACAACCTACGCCCACGATGACATGGGCTAAATAGGGGTTGAGGATGCAAAGTGGCGTGGGGAGTGAATGACCAATGGAACACTGTAGGGGCAAACCAACAAGAATAGAGGTTGACAGCAATAGTGTCTACTGTAGCAGTAATGTTGTCCATATACACTGACTAGGGTGTAGGTTTTAATTAAGCTTTATTAAGCTTTTATTCCCGAGCGCCGGGAAAGCGTCTTGCTACAAACTACTCTCTCCAATTCAGGTTTCTTTCTCACTTGGAGCAAGCATTCACGGGGGGTGAAGCGAGCTCTTTTGAGTGAGTGTTTTAAGCTATTAAAACACTCACTCAAAAGAGCTTGCGGGGGGTGAAGCAAGCTCTTTTGAGTGAGTGTTTTAAGCTATTAAAACACTCAATCAAAAAAGCTCACTTCACCCCTGTGAATGCTTGCTCCAAGTGAGAAAGAAACCTGAATTGGAGAGACTAGTTTGTGTCACAACGTTAGGTCCTGACACACATAAACTCAGACAAGCAGTTCTTAATAATTGGCATCTATTGGAAAACCTTGAATGCTCTTTTCCCCGCCCCATATTTGCCTACAAGAAAAACCAGAATCTTGGCCAACAGATTACGAGAGCCGATGTCTCTTTGCCTAAATAGAAAAACGATCTACTGACCCAGTGGAATCTTAAACCAATCACAGGGCACCACAAATGTGGTACCTGTGTTGCTTGTCCCAGGCCTATGGAAGGCAGAGAGTTCTACCATACAGGAATCAAATGGAAACATCTTGAATTCTCTAAGTGTAAGACCAAGAACGTCGTCCATGTGATTCAATGTCAATGCGATAAGATATACATTGGGAAAACATGCCAGCAGGTTAATTTACGCATTAGCCAGCACAGATCATGGATTAAAAACAAAATCCTGACAGCATCAATGGTGGAACATTACGTAGCGGCAAACCATGATGAAAATGACTAGTCATGGGTGAATTTTGCGAATCTGGCGTTCGCGAATTTTGCGAATTTGCAAACTCGCAATCCGCAAAATCCGCGAATTCTCGGGAATTTGCGGATTTTTTTTTTGTGTTCGCAAGGGTTTCTGCCAGTTCGCGAGGATTTTGTACCAGTTCGGGATTGCGAACTTACTTGTCGGCACGCAACGGTCGCAACTATGTTGTTTCTACGTCTGGTTCATCATCACAGGTTCACAGCACCCTCTGTTTCATCACTGCCACCCTATGTTTCACCCATGCCACCCTCTGGTACATCAATGCCGCCCTCTGGTTCATCATCATCACTGTAGATTATGGGGGGAAAAAGCAAGCACACCTGCCCTGCTTCAACTGACATGAATTAATTTGGGGTTGATTTATTAATGTGTCACTGTTTTAAAATTCCAGTCTGGCACCTGCTTCCTTATCTGTAATTTGCTTTCTGTTGCAGTGCAATTTTTTTTTCCAGGACCTTTGTGGCCTACTTGTAGCTATTCTATGATCCTGAGGGTCAGAGCAGGGTCATACAATTGTTGCAACTAGCAACTGAACTCTGGAGGGGCCCCAGTCAGGAAGCACTACAGGGAATGGTTACTAATGATGAATTTGAACTTTTGCACCTGCTGCTGAGTGCTTTCAGTTTAGCAAAACTCGTTTTTCTGCAGAACAGCAAATGTAATGCCCCAAACAAACTTACTTGTGAAAGTTTATTTCTAATCCAAAAGTGATCCAAAGAAAGTCAAAAGGCCTCAAATCCAAAAAAGGGCAGGCAAATGTCAACCTGAGGAGCTATTCTGATAAAAATCATCATTTTCAGAAGGTCTATGCTGCTTGCTAGTGGATTTCTTGTGCAGAATTGCAAATTTTGTAATTTCGCGAGTGCGAGATTGCTGCTGCCCGCCGCACCTACATGTTCGCAATTGCGAACTTACACCGCACGCCGCAAAATTGTATCACCAAGAAAAAAAAATCCGCTGCGTGCGAATTTGCGGATTTTCGGTAAATTCGCGAGCGTTCGCGGATCGCAAATTTACCGAAAATCCGCAAAATCCGCGAGCGTAACGGATTTTCCGCCCATGCTTAAAAATGACCTAAAATGGTCAGTTCTGTACACTTTGAAACCAATGCATCGTACTGTCAATGTGGAGAAAATGTTGCTACAAAAAGAAGCATATTTGATCCTCAAGTTCAATAGTACACAAACAGGGCTAAATAGCCTTTCTGAGATAGCAAGGTTATAAAGCAGCTGCCACTTTCTGGTACTAGGGCTTCCACGAAGTGCTTTGATTGTCCTGACCAACCTCTTAACTTTCCCCCTATTCTGAAATACATCTTGATTACACCAATATGCGACTATGCTACTCGCCGTAATGGCTACCCAAACGAGTGCAAGACATCATGTTCCAAAAATAAAGAAGGCCCGAACGGGGGGCAGGTCTTTCAGATATCTGGCCGCCAAGCAATGGAATGCCCTGCCTGTGGTGTTACGTTTGGAGCCTTCAGAGTCCATTTTCAGGAAAAAACTTAAAACTCACTTATACGGGAGGTAGGCGACCTTGAGGGCGGCTCGGACTGTTTACTCCACTTATCATAGCGCGGGGACACGCCGGTGCGCGTAACCAGGCGCTCTATAAATTTCCCTAATAATAATAATAATAATGTCCTAATTTTTCTAGTGCTGAACTCCCACTTAAATACCTGTACAGCACTCTGAGTTACGGTTTACGACCTCCCTTATAGGCTAACAATTTAAATGAGTCACCTATTTTGCTGCCTCCCTCGTCCGAACCACGTACATACAGAACAATTACTTCACTTTTGATAAAGTTAATATCCCCCCTTTTCATAGTACCATCATCAACAGATTTCGATACAGAACTCACACTTAACGAACGCACGTAGTCTTAACAACAGACTACATTTCCCATAATGCAATGTTCCGGATACATACATTTGACAAGCTGAAATCGGCCGGTCGCCATCTTGATACGATAGCAGAGTGAGCAAGCAATAGAGAGGAGCAAGGTTGGTCCCGTTCGCCAAAGATGCACTTTTAAAATTTTAAATTTAGAACTGGGGACCAACAGAGTATGACAACCGCTTCTGTTTTTCCTCCAGCCCACTGAACATCGACATCCAAAAATAACCTGTGAAGTACATCGGGCATTCCATCTGATATTCGAGGTACGTTACCGCCAAGGTCCATTAGATAGTTAGAAACGTTGCAATACGCGGCAGCCAGTAACATTGTTGTTATCCGTTTTTCCAGTTCCAATCTTTTTGGAAGGCAACATTTGGAAACCTTTGAGCACGAAGGTGGAGATATTCATGCAAAACTAGCAAGCCGCCTTTTGAATAATAAGAAGAATAAAGGTATGTTGTCCTTTTCCTTGCCAAACAATAACGGTTTATTAGAGTAGCACAGACACACCAGTGACATGAATTCCTCATCTCAACAGGTGTGTCTCCCCATTAGCAACCAAATTGGAAGTAATCACAAATTAGAGAAGAAAGATTCCAAAGGTCACGACATCCGTGGAAGCACTTGAATGATTTTTCAGCTCCCACCCTCTGAAACGTTCTGGTAGGTTCTTACTAAGGTCACAAATCCTGAGTCTCATTCTGAAAGACATGAGTCTGGAACATTGCGATTAAAACTGTACTGTTTTCTTTGCATCTTCCATAGATACATTGACAATGCCCTGAAGAGATCCCAGGAACTTTGTCCTGGAATTGAAATGCGTCGGCATGTATTAAGAAGGACTCTTGGTTATTTCTAACTTCAAACCAGCAAACGCTGGTTCAAATAGCTGTCATAAACTGACTTAACTCCTTTGATTTTGAAATTGATTTTGGTGTCATTTTTTAAGGCACATGATTATTTGATGCACAGTTTTGTCGAACAGTTTTTTTTTTTTGTAGGATGTGTAGAATGTGGACACTTTATTGATTTACAGTTATATTTTGCAAATGTCATTTATGTGTGTGTAAATTTCACTGTATATTAATGTAAATTCTTGTAAATATGTGGATATATATGTGTCTTTTTTGCTGAGTAAATGTTTTTTGAAAAAATTGAAAAAGAAATACAAACAAATGGTATAAATAAAAATACGTGGTCAAATTAAACAAACTGTGTTTTCGACCCTTCTGAATTTCGGATATAAATGTAGGTGGCTAGGCACTTTTGTGTTTTTCTCAATGATAATGGTTAAAGCAATGTCAAAAGTTACAGGGCGCGTGACTCTGTGATGCAGAAATGATAGATAGTTGAGTATTTTGAGGTTTGAACTCACCCATGAATGCATTGTGCTGATGTCACCGTGACTGGGGTGGGCGGGCCTGCCCCAAGCTCAGAATTCAGGGTCAACATAGCTGAGGCTTAAAGTCTGTGATATTTAGTTTTTTTTTAAGCCAGTCAAAATGTAAAAGGTTGGGCACTTTATATCATCAGAATGTCATGATGTATGAGGGAAAACATCTTGTGTTGTTCTATAATATAGAGAGTGAGTTTTGCAAATAATTTTTTGGGGTATTATAGTCTGGGTTAGATGAGTCTCTGCGAGTATAATCTATGAAACGTCCTTGAGCCCCAATACTCTTCCCTTAAAATGAGACAATTCTATATCACGTGTTAATAGTGCTGTTTAGGCACACACTGCAACTGTACACACACTGTAGAAGCTACCCTGAAGTAATGGTCACTTACATTATTTAACCGTATCTCTACAAGCACTGTATAGATAGAGTGCTAGGTATCTCAAAAAATGTTAAGGACTGTCCTCACACACCAACAGGTGTCATGCTTCATTATAGGCAGTCCTTGCTCTCTAAAAACCTGGTTTGATACAGTGCTGTCCGAAACTTGAAGACAGGGAGGTACTTCTAATCATTTAAGTGGTGGCCTGTGCAAAAAGTGAGTTAAAAAAAATACTTTACCCCAAATCACATTTAATCATAGGGTGTTACTTGGTATTAAAAGCTGGAGTGTGGGGATTAGGGGAACTGTTACCCCATCACCACTATTGTCGTCAACATGTTTCTGCCATTGGCTCTAATGAGTCTGCAGCATTCTTCAGGACAAAAATCGGGCTTCTATCGTGCCAATTTGGGCTCAGATATTGCCACTTTGTTAGTGTGACCTATGTCAACCTCTAACCTAACGCTAGTGTTCTCAGATACCTGTGAAGAAAATAAATATTTTTATTCAAATGGATGTGCTTTTCCAAGAGTAGGGAGTTAGTAACATCATACACACCATGCATGTGCAGAATTTGCATGTGAGTGTGATATCACTTGACCCTGCAAACGTGAAATTCAAATCAAAACATTAATTTGTCATGAGTCGTGAGACCAGTTCACAACCATACCCAATGTAGGGTCCTTAATGCCCCATCGGAGGAGGATTCAGGGACCCCTGTAGTTACTCTCTAAGGAAAGTGAAAATTATATTTTATGATACCAGACGTGATAAAAAATCTCTTAAATGGATTAATGTTTCAAATGTGCATTCAAAGACACGCAGTATTGCCATGCATATTCCCACTCATACTCTTACTGCCTCAAGTTACGTCCCTCGCTGTACACCTACAAACGTCTACTCCTTCTCCCTGATGATGTTGAAAGGCGATTTCCTTGTCGTATATATAGGTGTGCCATAATCATGTAATAAGGTAATATGCAGCAATTTTGACTAACGTGGTCAATTCAATGCCAGATCCGGTGTCCACAACGCTCCTGCCTGGAGGGTGCGTAGTGCTGAAATAAACCAGTGGATGTGGCCCGTAAGCATGGCTATAGCCGTTTGTGCCAGCGCCGTAACCTAGTAAAACACTTGCTGTCACTTGCGGGAGTATTACTTCTGTGGGTGCTCCTTCATAGGTGGTGATAGCTAAGCCTTCTGTTGTCTGTAGTGCTGTGTGTGGGCCCAACGTGGATTGCTAGCCAGAAGAGCTAATAGCGGCCTTCTGAAGGTTGCTTCTCTTGACCTTCTGCATTTGGCCGGAGCTTGCTGCGCCCCTTGTCCACAGGATCAATTTCTTTATGAAACTATAGGCCTTGGCAGAGGATACCACTATAACAAAAAAACAAGCAGACAAGGGGGGCGCAGCGGTGATTCAATCCACTGTTGACTACAATCACGAGTGTAGACAACAATTGGGCAACACTAGATACTACAACCCCATTTTTGAAGACCCAACCACCAGATTGAAAACAAGAATCTGTAGTATGGTTTTCGAAGCTGAAACGAATGGTTGGATTTCGAAAAAAGAAGCTGATTTCCTGACAATCAAGGACCCAAGGGTGCCCTATTTTTACACACTCCCTAAAATTCATAAGTGCACAACACCAGTACCAGGGAGGCAGATTGTGTCAGGTAAAGCGTCACTCATGGAGCCCCTGTCAAAATTTTGTGATCACTTCCTTCAACCAATAGTGAAGAAAATCCCCTCATACATACGTAACACGACTGACATCCTTCACCTCTTAGACGGTATAAAGGGTACGGATGAGATCAACCTCCTGGTCACACTAGATGGTGAAGCTTTGTATACAAACATTCCCCAACGTGCGACCCTGGCGGCCATTGAGTCATCACTTATGAAGGAAGACTGGACCTCACCAAACCCTATCTCGTTCATCATGGGGTGTGCCACCCTGGCGTTGACTGAAAATTACTTTGAATACCAGAAACAACTGTTTCATCAGTCACAACTTCGCCCCGAGGGTAGCCTGTCTATACATGGCCACCTTCGAAGAGAAAGTGATGATGAACACAAGCAACCCCTACACCAATAACCTAACCTTATGGAAAAGGTATATTGATGATATTTTATTATTCTGGAAGGGGGACCGTTTCACTTGTGAGGAATTTCGCAAATCGGTGAACAGACAAAATGAATTCTTAAGGTTCACACACTATATCTGAGAAAAGTATACCATTCTTAGATCTTACCCTCAGACTTGACCACACAGGACTAGGCACCACCCTCTACAAAAAAACGACGGAGAGGAACAGCCTACTGTTTTACCAGTGTCACCATCCAAGGTCCCTCAAAGAGAACCTCCCATTTGGCCAGTTCAGGAGGAACTGCAGTACACTCACGGACTACAAAACCGAGGCAGGGGATCTGGATAAGAACCTAAGACAGAGAGGTTTTCCTGAACACCTGGTCAAGAATCATTCGAAAGAGCCCTCAACAATCCCAGGGAGGCACTCTTGCAAACCAAATCCAAAGAACCCACTGATACCCTTACATGTGTGACATCATACACACCTAATTCCACCCGCATCAAAGGGATCATTGAGAAACATTGGGGAATCCTTAATACAGGAGAGATGGAGATCCCTTCACCCAGGTTTGCCTTTAAAAGAACGAGAAATTTGAAAGATATTACTATACATACAAGACCCAAAACTGAAAACAAAAGAATACAGAGAACCCTCTGGGACCTTCCACCTGTGACAGGGCAATACCCCTGTGGCTCGTGTGCGGTCTGTGAACAAACAAAAGTCACAAAGACAATAGCACTTTCAAGCACATTCACATGGAGTTTAGGAACCCATACAAACTGCAACATATCTAAATGCTTATATCTAGTGATGTGCCCCTGCGATAAGAAATACTTAGGGATGACAATGAGACCAATCAAAATGCGTATCACAGAACACAAGAGCAACATAAGGTGCCAGAAAGTCACAACAAAGATGTACACACACTTTACAGAACATAGACACAGTCCAGACTCTCTGCAGTGGCTGATTCTAGAAGCACACACACAACATGAACTATTCAGAATACACCATCTAACAACAGCCCATCAAGGACTGAATGATGACATTCCTTGGGCCGCTCTAAACAACCGATAATAGTGACCTGGTCAGATTCATCCATAACAATTCCAAGGTCTTCTTACCCTTGCATGACCAATATATACCAATATATACCAATGTATGCACTACACACCAGACACTGCACTGTGCAAGGGCATGAATCAAGAATACAGAGTATGGTTGGGTACCTGACAGTGATGGGTGACGTAATTCAACCACCATACATGCCACTAATAAGTGATAATCTGAGCGGCACCAGGTATAGATGTGTGACATGATTCAACCGCTGTACATGCTACCAGGGAGTTATTGACAGAGCACACATATGTATGCAAGGTATTGAATGACTCCACATCCAACTAAGGGGACCGCCCACACGAATACCTCAATACCTCAATGACTATTGATACAACTAGTGCACACTCTAGACACCATCTAGAAGAATACTACGCAAGGGACCATTTCACGCTCCCCCTTTCTAAGATGGCCGCCAGGGTAGGTGACTCTGGGCAGCATGAACAACAGAATGGTGAGTAGCGATGCACCGCCACATTAGGCTTTGATACTTAGCAATGCAGGCAAGCTACTAAGGTGTTGTTAGATGAGAGCTTTAGTTGAGACATTGCGCTTTCGATTGCTCCAACGGTGTGCCCAATGAGTTCACTGCGAGGCGCTTTGGCTGGTATTGTGAGTCCGGTAAGCGGGGGGGGTGCCCCGATGACAGTGGGTGCACGACGCTGCCTGTGAGAACAATATTTCAACCGGGCTAATCTGTGGACCATTGTTTCCTCTCCCCCAACCAACAGGGGGCACCAACAGACACCTTTGGAAACCGGTGTACAATTTGCGCACTCCTTGTTCAAAACACTATAGGGCTAGTGACCTGTATGAGGTTGGTTTCTTGACCAATGCCAAAGTGTACCATTGGCTCCTAACCTTATTCTTTGTGCCTTTCAGGACACCATGTTTCAGGTGTCCTCCTACTTCGCCGCACACTGACTGGAGTGACTCCCTCACCTTAGAGAGGTGAGTTTTGCACATATATGATCCTCCTGGTCATAATGAATGGGTCCTTGTGTTGAACAATTCAAGCTGACGTAGGATACAACGCTAACATGTACAAATCAAATTCCCCTGGGTGTAACCTTCTGTGGAGTACAGTCTTCTGAAAGCTTTTAAATATCTGTTATTAATTTGTTACATTCACGAGTGGCCTAAATTAGGCTTCATCCTTTAATTTATTTTCTTTTTAAAAAAAATTGCCACTTGCCTAGATTTGAGTACAAATTAAGGCAGTGCACAGAATGGATTTGGAGAGAGTGTAATGGATACTTGATGAGCAATACACATGTGATACATTTGTAATTCCATCCTGAATTCCACCCCTGTTTTTAGTCATTGGAAGATACTACAGATTACCTGACTTGTAGTATGAACATGCGGTAGGTAATACTTAGACCCCACTGCGCTGTGTAGATAGATTCACTAAGTAGGTCCTGAAGAATTGCCACGGATCAATCTGACCAACAGGCATGAAACATGTTGACCTGGAGAGTTGAGCATAGGCTAAACTAAGGTTAGATAGGCTGTCACTCGATATATTTTAACTAGGTGGATAGTCAGCCAGAATAAAAGATTTATTTGGACTATCCCACTTCTTTTAAATCACCCTTACACAATATCTACACGTTTCAGCCCACACACCTGCACTGCATCATGTGGCAAGGAACAAAACATGTCCAAAAAAGAGCCCCTTCATGGGTGCCCGTTGGGTATTGCAGCACCGACTCAACGAGTAGCATGTCCATATCATGAAGCATGACACCTAGCTTGCTGGGTGTGTGAGGACCCTAGTTCCAAAATAAGGAATTCCCACACTCTCTTTCCTACACCAAACCCCACCGAGTTTGTAATCTACAAACCATGATAAGCTTGACTTACATTTTCTCCCGAGCATCACTATGTGAAGAACGACATACCTTTAGTTAACATGTTTCATGGGTTGCAACCACCACAACACATAACTAATGGGAGCACACAGATACACAAAGATACACAGACTCCTGCAGATATACACACATGACAGACACGCACACGCTCTCTCAAACAAAGACATGGACATGCGCTCTCTCTTTGTCACACACACACACACATACACAGACACCCACACACATTTGTTCTTTGTTCCAAAGACATACATACGCTCCCAAACACACAGGCGCACACTCAAAAACAAACAAAGCAAAACATTCACATAGAAGAAACACTGCGTCTATGAGTGTTCCTTCATAGTTGGTGATAGCTAAGCCTTCTGTTGTCTGTAGCGCTGTGTGTGGGCCCAACGGGGATTGCTAGCCAGAAGAGCTAATAGCGGCCTTCTGAAGGGTGCTTCTCTTGACCTGATGCACTTGGCCGGAGCTTGCTGCGCCCCTTGTCCCCAGGATCACTTTCTTTAAAAATCTTTAGGCCTTGGACTGGTATTGCTGCAAACAGCCAGCACAAGAGGTATTTTGTGGTGGGGAAAGTGAAAATGTGGCCAGCTATGGGCTTGTGGTTGTACTGTCTATGAATGAGAAGGCAGAACCATGACGGATAGAAATGAAGCTTGTCCAAAAAGGGCGAAGCGTTTTCCAGAGCGGTGAACCCTAACCGTGAACAGGAAACTATGCACGGTATTACCCTCATGAGGAGGCATAGTGCAGTCACGGCTGCTGCCCATTCTATGTAGTGGGCAGTGCAGGGAAAAATAAATACAAAATAAATAAATATACACTTACCTTCTGCTCCCGCACAGATCCTCGCTGCTCCTCTACTCCCGGCACTGAAGTTCCCATGACTACTGGCTCCCAGATCACCACGCTATCGCAGCGCTTCTCACATGCTATTACTCCAAGCATCAGAGAAGTGCTGCGATTGGGCGGAGTGGGCCAGTTTCAAGCTCCTTCAGGGACTGGAAGCCTGTTCACCCGAGCCCTGCAGATATCTCAAAGGAACAGCCTGGCGATATCTAACTGCACACTTTCAGTACCCACTACTCCTTCTCCCCCCGCTGGTGATGCTGTGACCTGACCCCTCACCAACCATGACTCGGCAGACTCGGCAAACTCCATAAAGTCAATGAAAAATAAAAAAAATTATAATAAAAGTGTTTCATGATCATTTTATTTTTCCTTTAAGCAGTGGGGCGACTCTCCTACGCCATAACGGAAGAGACGCCTCTGGCGTAATGTTCCCAGAAGTCTCCTCTGAGTAGTCTACCTGTACCGTGCTCACAGTAGTTAGGTCATCAATCATGCAGGTATTACACTACCTCTATGCTGTGACACCCTACGATTGTATTCACTCAGACTGCTTACCATGAATTCAACACTACACCCAAGACTCAAGCTATTATGATTACGACTCGCGGGAGGGGGGAGGGGATAATTAGGGTTATCGATCCAATGCTGGCTAAGATTATGGACTCAGAAACGAATTTACCAGTTGGTGTGACGAATGACGAAAGAGCGCATAACGAGGATAATGACTGTTAAAATATATATATATATATATATATATATATATATATATATATATATATCCAACCAAATACCAGACTCCCAAAGTGAAGGGGACCACACGGAAGCTTCATATTGAAAACACCAGGTTTATTCACAACTTGCTCGTGGCGTAAAGCATGGTTGCAGCCTCAGTGAAATGTTCTGGCCAAACGCGTTTCGGGATCACCTTCTCCCTTCGTCAGTGGCGCTTCGTAAAAGCAAGCGGTCTCGCTGTATTAGAAGTGTTCAGTTCAATCGCCTGCCCCTGGGCGGGGGCGGGGCCGTAGCAACGGCCTTCTGGGCGTTGTAGTCTCTGTAAATAGCTCCCAAGTGGGTATGCGAGTTCGTTCACCAGTGTACTCAAATTCAAGCCCCAGTGGGTTGAGGGGGCTCCCAGCTCTTTTGACACGCAGCTTTATAGATGCAAATAGTGTTTGCGTGAGCGCGTACTGGAATAGCGCTTACACAGCTTCCTTCCATGTGCAATACACCGGGTGGTGTTGCAGGTCCGTAAATAAATGCGGTGGGTCCTCTTCGCGACCGGGACGGCCGCTAACATCCAACCAAATACCAGACTCCCAAAGTGAAGGGGACCACACGGAAGCTTCATGTTGAAAACACCAGGTTTATTCACAACTTGCTCGTGGCGTAAAGCATGGTTGCAGCCTCAGTGAAATGTTCTGGCCAAACGCGTTTCGGGATCACCTTCTCCCTTCGTCAGTGGCGCTTCGTAAAAGCAAGCGGTCTCGCTGTATTAGAAGTGTTCAGTTCAATCGCCTGCCCCTGGGCGGGGGCGGGGCCGTAGCAACGGCCTTCTGGGCGTTGTAGTCTCTGTAAATAGCTCCCAAGTGGGTATGCGAGTTCGTTCACCAGTGTACTCAAATTCAAGCCCCAGTGGGTTGAGGGGGCTCCCAGCTCTTTTGACACGCAGCTTTATAGATGCAAATAGTGTTTGCGTGAGCGCGTACTGGAATAGCGCTCACACAGCTTCCTTCCATGTGCAATACACCGGGTGGTGTTGCAGGTCCGTAAATAAATGCGGTGGGTCCTCTTCGCGACCGGGACGGCCGCTAACATCCAACCAAATACCAGACTCCCAAAGTGAAGGGGACCACACGGAAGCTTCATGTTGAAAACACCAGGTTTATTCACAACTTGCTCGTGGCGTAAAGCATGGTTGCAGCCTCAGTGAAATGTTCTGGCCAAACGCGTTTCGGGATCACCTTCTCCCTTCGTCAGTGGCGCTTCGTAAAAGCAAGCGGTCTCGCTGTATTAGAAGTGTTCAGTTCAATCGCCTGCGCCTGGGCGGGGGCGGGGCCGTAGCAACGGCCTTCTGGGCGTTGTAGTCTCTGTAAATAGCTCCCAAGTGGGTATGCGAGTTCGTTCACCAGTGTACTCAAATTCAAGCCCCAGTGGGTTGAGGGGGCTCCCAGCTCTTTTGACACGCAGCTTTATAGATGCAAATAGTGTTTGCGTGAGCGCGTACTGGAATAGCGCTCACACAGCTTCCTTCCATGTGCAATACACCGGGTGGTGTTGCAGGTCCGTAAATAAATGCGGTGGGTCCTCTTCGCGACCGGGACGGCCGCTAACATCCAACCAAATACCAGACTCCCAAAGTGAAGGGGACCACACGGAAGCTTCATGTTGAAAACACCAGGTTTATTCACAACTTGCTCGTGGCGTAAAGCATGGTTGCAGCCTCAGTGAAATGTTCTGGCCAAACGCGTTTCGGGATCACCTTCTCCCTTCGTCAGTGGCGCTTCGTAAAAGCAAGCGGTCTCGCTGTATTAGAAGTGTTCAGTTCAATCGCCTGCCCCTGGGCGGGGGCGGGGCCGTAGCAACGGCCTTCTGGGCGTTGTAGTCTCTGTAAATAGCTCCCAAGTGGGTATGCGAGTTCGTTCACCAGTGTACTCAAATTCAAGCCCCAGTGGGTTGAGGGGGCTCCCAGCTCTTTTGACACGCAGCTTTATAGATGCAAATAGTGTTTGCGTGAGCGCGTACTGGAATAGCGCTCACACAGCTTCCTTCCATGTGCAATACACCGGGTGGTGTTGCAGGTCCGTAAATAAATGCGGTGGGTCCTCTTCGCGACCGGGACGGCCGCTAACATCCAACCAAATACCAGACTCCCAAAGTGAAGGGGACCACACGGAAGCTTCATGTTGAAAACACCAGGTTTATTCACAACTTGCTCGTGGCATAAAGCATGGTTGCAGCCTCAGTGAAATGTTCTGGCCAAACGCGTTTCGGGATCACCTTCTCCCTTCGTCAGTGGCGCTTCGTAAAAGCAAGCGGTCTCGCTGTATTAGAAGTGTTCAGTTCAATCGCCTGCCCCTGGGCGGGGGCGGGGCCGTAGCAACGGCCTTCTGGGCGTTGTAGTCTCTGTAAATAGCTCCCAAGTGGGTATGCGAGTTCGTTCACCAGTGTACTCAAATTCAAGCCCCAGTGGGTTGAGGGGGCTCCCAGCTCTTTTGACACGCAGCTTTATAGATGCAAATAGTGTTTGCGTGAGCGCGTACTGGAATAGCGCTCACACAGCTTCCTTCCATGTGCAATACACCGGGTGGTGTTGCAGGTCCGTAAATAAATGCGGTGGGTCCTCTTCGCGACCGGGACGGCCGCTAACATCCAACCAAATACCAGACTCCCAAAGTGAAGGGGACCACACGGAAGCTTCATGTTGAAAACACCAGGTTTATTCACAACTTGCTCGTGGCGTAAAGCATGGTTGCAGCCTCAGTGAAATGTTCTGGCCAAACGCGTTTCGGGATCACCTTCTCCCTTCGTCAGTGGCGCTTCGTAAAAGCAAGCGGTCTCGCTGTATTAGAAGTGTTCAGTTCAATCGCCTGCCCCTGGGCGGGGGCGGGGCCGTAGCAACGGCCTTCTGGGCGTTGTAGTCTCTGTAAATAGCTCCCAAGTGGGTATGCGAGTTCGTTCACCAGTGTACTCAAATTCAAGCCCCAGTGGGTTGAGGGGGCTCCCAGCTCTTTTGACACGCAGCTTTATAGATGCAAATAGTGTTTGCGTGAGCGCGTACTGGAATAGCGCTCACACAGCTTCCTTCCATGTGCAATACACCGGGTGGTGTTGCAGGTCCGTAAATAAATGCGGTGGGTCCTCTTCGCGACCGGGACGGCCGCTAACATCCAACCAAATACCAGACTCCCAAAGTGAAGGGGACCACACGGAAGCTTCATGTTGAAAACACCAGGTTTATTCACAACTTGCTCGTGGCGTAAAGCATGGTTGCAGCCTCAGTGAAATGTTCTGGCCAAACGCGTTTCGGGATCACCTTCTCCCTTCGTCAGTGGCGCTTCGTAAAAGCAAGCGGTCTCGCTGTATTAGAAGTGTTCAGTTCAATCGCCTGCCCCTGGGCGGGGGCGGGGCCGTAGCAACGGCCTTCTGGGCATTG
This sequence comes from Lissotriton vulgaris, assembly GCF_964263255.1. Taxonomy (NCBI): domain Eukaryota; kingdom Metazoa; phylum Chordata; class Amphibia; order Caudata; family Salamandridae; genus Lissotriton; species Lissotriton vulgaris. The sequence continues at coordinate 1,656,486,129 of NC_141687.1, forward strand.
TAGTCTCTGTAAATAGCTCCCAAGTGGGTATGCGAGTTCGTTCACCAGTGTACTCAAATTCAAGCCCCAGTGGGTTGAGGGGGCTCCCAGCTCTTTTGACACGCAGCTTTATAGATGCAAATAGTGTTTGCGTGAGCGCGTACTGGAATAGCGCTCACACAGCTTCCTTCCATGTGCAATACACCGGGTGGTGTTGCAGGTCCGTAAATAAATGCGGTGGGTCCTCTTCGCGACCGGGACGGCCGCTAACATCCAACCAAATACCAGACTCCCAAAGTGAAGGGGACCACACGGAAGCTTCATGTTGAAAACACCAGGTTTATTCACAACTTGCTCGTGGCGTAAAGCATGGTTGCAGCCTCAGTGAAATGTTCTGGCCAAACGCGTTTCGGGATCACCTTCTCCCTTCGTCAGTGGCGCTTCGTAAAAGCAAGCGGTCTCGCTGTATTAGAAGTGTTCAGTTCAATCGCCTGCCCCTGGGCGGGGGCGGGGCCGTAGCAACGGCCTTCTGGGCGTTGTAGTCTCTGTAAATAGCTCCCAAGTGGGTATGCGAGTTCGTTCACCAGTGTACTCAAATTCAAGCCCCAGTGGGTTGAGGGGGCTCCCAGCTCTTTTGACACGCAGCTTTATAGATGCAAATAGTGTTTGCGTGAGCGCGTACTGGAATAGCGCTCACACAGCTTCCTTCCATGTGCAATACACCGGGTGGTGTTGCAGGTCCGTAAATAAATGCGGTGGGTCCTCTTCGCGACCGGGACGGCCGCTAACATCCAACCAAATACCAGACTCCCAAAGTGAAGGGGACCACACGGAAGCTTCATGTTGAAAACACCAGGTTTATTCACAACTTGCTCGTGGCGTAAAGCATGGTTGCAGCCTCAGTGAAATGTTCTGGCCAAACGCGTTTCGGGATCACCTTCTCCCTTCGTCAGTGGCGCTTCGTAAAAGCAAGCGGTCTCGCTGTATTAGAAGTGTTCAGTTCAATCGCCTGCCCCTGGGCGGGGGCGGGGCCGTAGCAACGGCCTTCTGGGCGTTGTAGTCTCTGTAAATAGCTCCCAAGTGGGTATGCGAGTTCGTTCACCAGTGTACTCAAATTCAAGCCCCAGTGGGTTGAGGGGGCTCCCAGCTCTTTTGACACGCAGCTTTATAGATGCAAATAGTGTTTGCGTGAGCGCGTACTGGAATAGCGCTCACACAGCTTCCTTCCATGTGCAATACACCGGGTGGTGTTGCAGGTCCGTAAATAAATGCGGTGGGTCCTCTTCGCGACCGGGACGGCCGCTAACATCCAACCAAATACCAGACTCCCAAAGTGAAGGGGACCACACGGAAGCTTCATGTTGAAAACACCAGGTTTATTCACAACTTGCTCGTGGCGTAAAGCATGGTTGCAGCCTCAGTGAAATGTTCTGGCCAAACGTGTTTCGGGATCATCTTCTCCCTTCGTCAGTGGCGCTTCGTAAAAGCAAGCGGTCTCGCTGTATTAGAAGTGTTCAGTTCAATCGCCTGCCCCTGGGCGGGGGCGGGGCCGTAGCAACGGCCTTCTGGGCGTTGTAGTCTCTGTAAATAGCTCCCAAGTGGGTATGCGAGTTCGTTCACCAGTGTACTCAAATTCAAGCCCCAGTGGGTTGAGGGGGCTCCCAGCTCTTTTGACACGCAGCTTTATAGATGCAAATAGTGTTTGCGTGAGCGCGTACTGGAATAGCGCTCACACAGCTTCCTTCCATGTGCAATACACCGGGTGGTGTTGCAGGTCCGTAAATAAATGCGGTGGGTCCTCTTCGCGACCGGGACGGCCGCTAACATCCAACCAAATACCAGACTCCCAAAGTGAAGGGGACCACACGGAAGCTTCATGTTGAAAACACCAGGTTTATTCACAACTTGCTCGTGGCGTAAAGCATGGTTGCAGCCTCAGTGAAATGTTCTGGCCAAACGCGTTTCGGGATCACCTTCTCCCTTCGTCAGTGGCGCTTCGTAAAAGCAAGCGGTCTCGCTGTATTAGAAGTGTTCAGTTCAATCGCCTGCCCCTGGGCGGGGGCGGGGCCGTAGCAACGGCCTTCTGGGCGTTGTAGTCTCTGTAAATAGCTCCCAAGTGGGTATGCGAGTTCGTTCACCAGTGTACTCAAATTCAAGCCCCAGTGGGTTGAGGGGGCTCCCAGCTCTTTTGACACGCAGCTTTATAGATGCAAATAGTGTTTGCGTGAGCGCGTACTGGAATAGCGCTCACACAGCTTCCTTCCATGTGCAATACACCGGGTGGTGTTGCAGGTCCGTAAATAAATGCGGTGGGTCCTCTTCGCGACCGGGACGGCCGCTAACATCCAACCAAATACCAGACTCCCAAAGTGAAGGGGACCACACGGAAGCTTCATGTTGAAAACACCAGGTTTATTCACAACTTGCTCGTGGCGTAAAGCATGGTTGCAGCCTCAGTGAAATGTTCTGGCCAAACGCGTTTCGGGATCACCTTCTCCCTTCGTCAGTGGCGCTTCGTAAAAGCAAGCGGTCTCGCTGTATTAGAAGTGTTCAGTTCAATCGCCTGCCCCTGGGCGGGGGCGGGGCCGTAGCAACGGCCTTCTGGGCGTTGTAGTCTCTGTAAATAGCTCCCAAGTGGGTATGCGAGTTCGTTCACCAGTGTACTCAAATTCAAGCCCCAGTGGGTTGAGGGGGCTCCCAGCTCTTTTGACACGCAGCTTTATAGATGCAAATAGTGTTTGCGTGAGCGCGTACTGGAATAGCGCTCACACAGCTTCCTTCCATGTGCAATACACCGGGTGGTGTTGCAGGTCCGTAAATAAATGCGGTGGGTCCTCTTCGCGACCGGGACGGCCGCTAACATCCAACCAAATACCAGACTCCCAAAGTGAAGGGGACCACACGGAAGCTTCATGTTGAAAACACCAGGTTTATTCACAACTTGCTCGTGGCGTAAAGCATGGTTGCAGCCTCAGTGAAATGTTCTGGCCAAACGCGTTTCGGGATCACCTTCTCCCTTCGTCAGTGGCGCTTCGTAAAAGCAAGCGGTCTCGCTGTATTAGAAGTGTTCAGTTCAATCGCCTGCCCCTGGGCGGGGGCGGGGCCGTAGCAACGGCCTTCTGGGCATTGTAGTCTCTGTAAATAGCTCCCAAGTGGGTATGCGAGTTCGTTCACCAGTGTACTCAAATTCAAGCCCCAGTGGGTTGAGGGGGCTCCCAGCTCTTTTGACACGCAGCTTTATAGATGCAAATAGTGTTTGCGTGAGCGCGTACTGGAATAGCGCTCACACAGCTTCCTTCCATGTGCAATACACCGGGTGGTGTTGCAGGTCCGTAAATAAATGCGGTGGGTCCTCTTCGCGACCGGGACGGCCGCTAACATCCAACCAAATACCAGACTCCCAAAGTGAAGGGGACCACACGGAAGCTTCATGTTGAAAACACCAGGTTTATTCACAACTTGCTCGTGGCGTAAAGCATGGTTGCAGCCTCAGTGAAATGTTCTGGCCAAACGCGTTTCGGGATCACCTTCTCCCTTCGTCAGTGGCGCTTCGTAAAAGCAAGCGGTCTCGCTGTATTAGAAGTGTTCAGTTCAATCGCCTGCCCCTGGGCGGGGGCGGGGCCGTAGCAACGGCCTTCTGGGCGTTGTAGTCTCTGTAAATAGCTCCCAAGTGGGTATGCGAGTTCGTTCACCAGTGTACTCAAATTCAAGCCCCAGTGGGTTGAGGGGGCTCCCAGCTCTTTTGACACGCAGCTTTATAGATGCAAATAGTGTTTGCGTGAGCGCGTACTGGAATAGCGCTCACACAGCTTCCTTCCATGTGCAATACACCGGGTGGTGTTGCAGGTCCGTAAATAAATGCGGTGGGTCCTCTTCGCGACCGGGACGGCCGCTAACATCCAACCAAATACCAGACTCCCAAAGTGAAGGGGACCACACGGAAGCTTCATGTTGAAAACACCAGGTTTATTCACAATTTGCTCGTGGCGTAAAGCATGGTTGCAGCCTCAGTGAAATGTTCTGGCCAAACGCGTTTCGGGATCACCTTCTCCCTTCGTCAGTGGCGCTTCGTAAAAGCAAGCGGTCTCGCTGTATTAGAAGTGTTCAGTTCAATCGCCTGCCCCTGGGCGGGGGCGGGGCCGTAGCAACGGCCTTCTGGGCGTTGTAGTCTCTGTAAATAGCTCCCAAGTGGGTATGCGAGTTCGTTCACCAGTGTACTCAAATTCAAGCCCCAGTGGGTTGAGGGGGCTCCCAGCTCTTTTGACACGCAGCTTTATAGATGCAAATAGTGTTTGCGTGAGCGCGTACTGGAATAGCGCTCACACAGCTTCCTTCCATGTGCAATACACCGGGTGGTGTTGCAGGTCCGTAAATAAATGCGGTGGGTCCTCTTCGCGACCGGGACGGCCGCTAACATCCAACCAAATACCAGACTCCCAAAGTGAAGGGGACCACACGGAAGCTTCATGTTGAAAACACCAGGTTTATTCACAACTTGCTCGTGGCGTAAAGCATGGTTGCAGCCTCAGTGAAATGTTCTGGCCAAACGTGTTTCGGGATCATCTTCTCCCTTCGTCAGTGGCGCTTCGTAAAAGCAAGCGGTCTCGCTGTATTAGAAGTGTTCAGTTCAATCGCCTGCCCCTGGGCGGGGGCGGGGCCGTAGCAACGGCCTTCTGGGCGTTGTAGTCTCTGTAAATAGCTCCCAAGTGGGTATGCGAGTTCGTTCACCAGTGTACTCAAATTCAAGCCCCAGTGGGTTGAGGGGGCTCCCAGCTCTTTTGACACGCAGCTTTATAGATGCAAATAGTGTTTGCGTGAGCGCGTACTGGAATAGCGCTCACACAGCTTCCTTCCATGTGCAATACACCGGGTGGTGTTGCAGGTCCGTAAATAAATGCGGTGGGTCCTCTTCGCGACCGGGACGGCCGCTAACATCCAACCAAATACCAGACTCCCAAAGTGAAGGGGACCACACGGAAGCTTCATGTTGAAAACACCAGGTTTATTCACAACTTGCTCGTGGCGTAAAGCATGGTTGCAGCCTCAGTGAAATGTTCTGGCCAAACGCGTTTCGGGATCACCTTCTCCCTTCGTCAGTGGCGCTTCGTAAAAGCAAGCGGTCTCGCTGTATTAGAAGTGTTCAGTTCAATCGCCTGCCCCTGGGCGGGGGCGGGGCCGTAGCAACGGCCTTCTGGGCGTTGTAGTCTCTGTAAATAGCTCCCAAGTGGGTATGCGAGTTCGTTCACCAGTGTACTCAAATTCAAGCCCCAGTGGGTTGAGGGGGCTCCCAGCTCTTTTGACACGCAGCTTTATAGATGCAAATAGTGTTTGCGTGAGCGCGTACTGGAATAGCGCTCACACACGTGTGGTCCCCTTCACTTTGGGAGTCTGGTATTTGGTTGGATGTTAGCGGCCGTCCCGGTCGCGAAGAGGACCCACCGCATTTATTTACGGACCTGCAACACCACCCGGTGTATTGCACATGGAAGGAAGCTGTGTGAGCGCTATTCCAGTACGCGCTCATATATATATATATATATCCAAAACACAGGTTGACCCCATTGAAAACACCACACACTGAGGGGTATCCGCACACACACCACAGGTGGCAATGCTTCACAGCAGGTAGCTGTCTCCCATTACGCCATACGCGTTTCAAGCTTTCGCTCTTGATCACTGGCTGGCAGCACACGGGAGGCGGGTTTAGCAGAACCAAATTTATTACAGGGGGTCCCGAGGCTCAGAATATTCGGAGTCTCATGTGGGAACCGGTAGCTAACAGGATTATGGCTTGGTACAAGTCGCCGAGGCCCATCCAGGGCTTTCATGGACAGTTTTAATTTATCGTGCATCCATCTATGGATTTATGTATGTGACACAGACTACAATGCCCAGTGTACTTTGCGTTTGAAACCCACCTGTGGGGAATTAATTTTGAATATGGGCGTGTCATAGCACGAACTTTCGCCGAGCCTCTGATGAAGAGTATTTAACTCAGAAACGCATCAGGCTTTTAAATGATCGGCTTAAGAACTGTGAAACCTATCGGAGGACGAATTCCTGCCATGCCTGGTGAACGCCGTTGTGCGAGCTACTGGAGGGTGCACCTTTGTTGAGGGGCAACTTGGAGCAATGATATTAAACGCGGCAGCCCAGCCGCGAAAGGCGCACCATCCCGTGATTACTGGGGGTCCCGAGGCTCAGAATATTCGGAGTCTCATGTGGGAACCGGTAGCTAACAGGATTATGGCTTGGTACGAGTCGCCGAGGCCCATCCAGGGCTTTCATGGACAGTTTTAATTTATCGTGCATCCGTCTATGGATTTATGTATGTGACACAGACTACAATGCCCTGTGTACTTTGCGTTTGAAACCCACCTGTGGGGAATTAATTTTGAACATGGGCGTGTCATAGCACGAACTTTCGCCGAGCCTCTGATGAAGAGTATTTAACTCAGAAACGCGTCAGGCTTTTTAATGATCGGCTTAAGAACTGTGAAACCTATCGGAGGACGAATTCCTGCCTTGCCTGGTGAACGCTGTTGTGCGAGCTACTGGAGGGTGCACCTTTGTCGAGGGGCAACTTGGAGCAATATATATATATATATATATATATATATATATATATATATATATATATATATATATATATATATATATATATATATATATATATATATATATATATATATATATATATATAATAAAATAAGAAAATACCAGCATAATTCATATATATATATATATGTATATATATATATATATATATGAATTATGCTGGTATTTTCTCACCATAGAAAGCATCAGCCATCAACATATATACCATGCAGCTGGCACTATCTGCCAGGAAATCCCTTGTGTCTTGAAGTCTGCGGAAGCACTCAGTAGACCTGTCAGAGATAGTTTAAACGAACAAGGGTGTCATTTAGATTGGCAGCTTAAAGCCTCCTGTCGCTAAACGCTTCTCAGTGAAAAACGTGTTATTTGTCAATTAAGCTTCCAACACTGAGGCTCTTTACAAGTCGCCCAGAGGTGGGAGTCCAACACCTGATGCAATTTCCCTACAACCAGGAAGCATTCAAATAAACACACACCCACAAAGTCAGTGTGCATGAGGAATGCAGAAGTGTAACAGTTTCATTGTTTCTTTATAGTTTGACTGTCGCTGAATGGGAGGAGTCTACCGGATAAAAATATCACAGTATTCAACCTCAAAACCAGGCACTATCGTGCACCCCAGCATTTCATTTCGAGTGGATATTTTCCTTTATTTGAATGTTTACTTAATACTATGTTAACGTGAAAAGGTCAGTTCACCGTTCTGTAGAACACTTTTCAGTTAAAAAATGTACATTTCAGTCTAGGTGACCGTCTACACAAGGGGACTTATATATCAGCCCTTGCGTCACTTTTACGCCGCTGGTACGCCACTTTTTGTGACGCACCACGGCATAAAAAATGTGCCTTGTTGCACCATATTCACAAAGTAACTCATCTAGGTAGATGCGTCACTATGTAAACCCCTGCGCCAGGTATAATGTATGCGGGGGGGGGGGGTGTTTGACGCAAGAAAGGGTCATAGAAGTGGCGCAGTTAAATCTATAAGATTTCACTGTGCCATTTCTAGGACACAAATGTGTCAATATCTTACGCCTGCCTCATGGCAGGCGTAGGACTGACGCAGGCACATTTAACATGGGACTTGCCCATGTGTAATGACCCATTGCTGAAGTTGCATCACTTTTGTGACACACTCCAGCAATGTGTCATTTGTGCGCCTACAGATTTGCAGAAATACCGACGTATCTGTAACTCCTTTCAACATGATGCATCATATTGTAAATATGAAGCATCATTGGTGTCGCAAGGAGGGCACAATGAAAAGTGACGCACCGTTGTTTTCTCGCAGCGATGCTTCACTTTTCATACATGAGGGCCAAGATGTTTTCATTTTCAACTTTGTAGGTAAAGCAGATAATGAAAGATTTCAAATTAGCTACAAAACGACTCAGTATCACTTCCTAAGTGCAGCAGTGAGACCTAAATTGGAGGTAGCTACATTGCCTGGTAAATTAAGTGGTCATTTTTCACATTGCCCGGTACCTTGCATATTGAAATATTGCTGCTGTTAAATTAAATAAATACATAACGAAATACATGCATACATTATAAATAACCACATAAACAATACATAAATACATAAATCATATGTATTATGTTTCAACAGTGCCCAGATGAAAACTGTGCTCTTCCGGATGGCGCCTGCCACTCAAATCAGTGCCCTTCAAATTTAGCCCTCAAGCATTTGCTACCCACACTACTTTGCCTAAACATAGCAGCATATTTACATGCCCATTTCGCCGACGGTTCACCAATTTTTTTTATGCTCCGGTGGCACAATGCCTTGTAAAGCCACCCGTGGTGCCTTTTGATGGCCTTGTAAATATGGTCCCCCTTTACACATTACTCTGCGTGAAACGGGCGTTCCATGGGTGTTGCTGTGGATGTTCCCACTCAACATCCATGGATCCAGATGCTTTCCCAGATTGACAAGGTTCTGTGAACCTGGGAATGCGTCAGATTCCTACGCCTCCCCAGGGGAGGTGTAAGGGAGGCTAAACGAGGAGAAATATCTTTTCTTTCTATGTGCAGCGCACATAGAAAGAGGAAAAGCCCTCAAGTGATTGTTTTTGTGCATGAAGGTATTTCTTCATGCACAAAAATAATCACCCATACAACGCAGACACCCTTGCACCATAGCACAAAGGTGCCTGCATTGACACGTGGCAGCCCCTTGTGCCCCAGCTCAGGGGAAAAGGATAGGAATGCGCCATATCTTGTAGATATGGTGTATTCCTGCCCTTTTCTTGTGACGCATTGCAGCGCAGCAGGAAGGATTGCTGCGCTGCCGTGCGTCCTTTTAGGCTGTGCTCAACTAGACTGTGCCTTCTCAGACTTGACCACCCACACATGGCCCTCAGTGTCTGATATGCCCAAGACAAGCCACCCAGGCTGCATCCCCAGACTCTGCTGGTCCTGCAAGAAGGCTCAGCGAGCCAAGTGCTTCCTGATGCTGGGGCTATTAGAGACCACGCTTGATCCAAGGGTAGAATCTCAGCATGGCCAGCTGAGCTTTACATCCTTACAAGCAGTGGCAGCCGCTATTTACCAGGGGCGGCGCAGGTGATGGAAAGGGTTCTAAAGGAAATAAAAAAAATGAAAGATTCTTGCTCCAACAAATGTTTTCATAGGAATCAAAAAAAGTGGGAGTTTCTGGCATTAGGGTGGTGCGACCAGTGTAGCTGCACCTGGAGCTGAGCAGGGGGCGCTGCGTTTAGAAACAACTTATGGGTTTAAAAGGACCTGCTGCAAAGTTGCTTGTATATCCAGAAGTTTTCAGGCAATAATAAAATTACGGTTGCAAAACATTCACAGTTACCACCGGCTTCAAGTTGGTAGTAAGCCATTCGCAAACAGGATGGGGTTCCCAAGGGAACCCTTCCCCATTGTGCATGGAGGCGCCAACATTTTTTCATAGCAGGCAGTGATCTAGTCACAACTGCCTGCCCTTAAAAAATGTAAAGGAAACTTTTGATTTTTTTCTTTTAAACACATCAGTTTTCCTTTAACCGCATGCGCGCTAGCGGGTTTTCCCGCTGCGCGCTGAAGATTCGAAATTCGCGGGTTACGTGACAAAGCCAGCTCGTCATGCGCGCAGCGCAGGTAACGCCCATGACGAGCTGGCTTTGTCATCCACATCGAAGGGGTTAAAGAAAAAGGGCTGCATTTGAAAGACAAAAGTTGCTTTCTTTAAAAAGCAAACACAGACATGGTGGTCTGCTGTCTCCAGCAGGTCACCATCCCTGTGTTATTACCTATTCCCAATGAGTTGCAAATTGCTACTTGCCTCATGAATATTGATGAGGCAGGCCCCTAGAGATCCATTTTGGAACTGCTAATGTGTCTGAGACACTTTAGTGCAATTCATTCAGAAAAATCACAATTACAGACTCGCAAAATGTAAAGTTTGCACATCTGGCCCGTGGGTCCAATACCTTGTAATCCTCAATTCTTAAGTATCATTGCCTGAAGACTTATTTACACATGTATGATTCATTTTTTCTGGATAATGTGTATGCTCTGACACCTTACACTGGTATAAGCAGCACCATAAAGCAAATTAAATACATGTGAGGGAGGGCTAGGGCATTGTTGGAGTGTGGTAGCAAGGGAATCAGTGGAGAAGGAGGTCTATTGGGGAGGAGACAGAAACGATTGCCTCACCGGCGCCATAGCCGGCCCTGAAACATGGAATTCGTAATTGATGCCTTAGAACATGTACCCTAAAAAAATCAGGCTCTTTTGCAGTGCTTAATTTGTAAGAAATTGAGTGCCAGGGCCCTTCTTGGAAGGCCACTGCACCTTGCACCATGCATTGCCCATGTCAGCGCTGCTGCTGACAGTAGCAACATAACACCTAACCATTGCACTCCTACAAGTGAGACAATTCAGACTTTTAAAGACCACACAAGGTATAATAATGGCGTTAGAGGCTGCTATTATTTATTTTCAATACGATTTGACTTAGTAAGCACGGTTATTTGTGTTTATCTCAAAATTTTAACAGACAATGCTGCCATGTGGTGGGATTGTCACTAAAGCCGGTGCTGACAATAAAGTGCTGGTACCGAGCACCGGAAACCACTAGCTCAAATTAAGCACTGCTCTTTTGAGGGTTCATACAGTGATACTTTAGCAGACGGCATGCGCGAGGCTGCTCACATGAGCCTGTCTGTCTGTCTTGTTTTCGTCTGTCAGATTCCTTCTGACATTGGTGAGTTTTTGGATACCGAGGCAGTAGCCTCATTACTCTACATTCATTTCGAGTTTTTTTAGTCGCTGTTTAGGTTGTCTTATTGATGTGTGACGCTTTGTCACAGAGCTCACATGAGCTCCTTCTGAAGCCCCATTTATGCTGCTACAACTCTCGTTTTTTTTCCAGCTTTTAAGATTCCAACGTCATCTCGCGATATTTTATGGCCCCTCCCTTTCCATGCCGATGATTGAATGGCCACTGGCAGCCTACATTTGACGGATTCAGGTCTTGTTGTACATCTCTCTGTGTTTTTGTTACTATGCGCGGGTGCCTAGCAACTCCATTTGATCACATATATCTCTTTTACTAGAATACATTTACGCGTGTGTTCCGGCTTATCTACGTCTTTGCATTATGCAGATCGAGAACTGGGAATTGTTAACGTCAGGCCTGACTCTGGCGCGAGGAAGGACGCACATTGCCTTTGCCTCACTGGCTGGGCATCTCTAATTATCGAGCACTGTACACCAATAATTCTTCTGTGGCAGCTACAGTACAGACCCTTAAACATATAAAAATACCCTTAAGGCTTCATCAGTTGCATTGCTGTCTCTAATTGGACTCGAGTGACGTTTTTAAAGGTCTGGATAACGAGTGCATTGCAGCCTGGGAGTCCGCTATCACGCCCGGTACGATACCCTGTGGATAGTTATTTATTTAATGTCATAAAAATGCAATTTTACAAGATTCCCCGTTGACCTGGGCTGGGGAATAATATGCAGATTTCCGGTCTTTCTGCGCCAAATCTGCATGGCCAGGTATGTTTGTAAACATTTTTCACGTAGTAATTTTCGGCAGCTTTGCCCCGTCTAGATTTATTGGGAAGGCGGGCAGAGCATCTGGCTGTTGGATTCTAATTCATAAGTCTGACACTCTTGCAAACCAGGTATCAGAATAGTACAAGGTACTCCTAATCGAGGCTTCTGTTGATCCGTCAGCACTCTCTTCACATCGACTTTTCCACCTGCAGAGTTTGACAGCATGCAAGTGAGTTTCTGCAAGAAACAAGAAAGCGGAAGAACCATTGTTACAGCCGAAAAGATTTTTAATCAGATATAAGGTTCTTTCGTAGATTCTCAAGATGAAAGTAGGACTTGTAAAGAGATTCTGGGATGTAGACAGCAATCAGAAAATCTTTTGACTTCACTAGCATTGTGGAGGCTTGCACCTAGCAATCAGTTCAATTTCTACTTATCCTTTTTCTTCTTGGATTTTTAGAAGACCGTGATGTGCATCAGGAAATACCACCATGGCTTTTCCATCTACAGAATGGTCCTCTCATTAGTTAAGATTTTGGCATTGAGTAGATCTGGGCGTAGTTCGTGGAGTTCTGCTACGCGGAACTCCACAAAGTGTTAAAAACAAAAACTCAGCCGTGCTCCCGTGGAGTTCTGCAAGCGGTGGAGTGCCTTACATTGCGCCGTTTGTGCTGGTTCTTGGCGCTGTAAATTCAGCGGGGACTGCACCACTTGCCGCGCAGCAGAGCGCTGCTTCTTTCTGGAGCTCGGGTAGATGTTCTACTCGAGCGGCAGCTTCCTCAGTGCAAACGGAAGGTTTCTCACTGAGCGTGGTCTGGAGTGAGATTTTCCTCTCTCGTGCTCGCTTACTTAACATTGTTGAGCAAGGAAACAACTCTGCTCTAGGGAGTTTACTGGAACTACGTGTGCTACGCAGGGTGGGAATAACTCTGCAAACTCCTCGATCAGAGCAAAATTTCACGCCCAGCCTAGCATTGAGAACTACACAGTTTCTTTACTTAGACTCAGATGAAATCAAAGGAAAAAAGGAAGACTGTTGGCCGAAAAGCTATTGCCTGACTCTTTGTCCAGATATCATGCCTACAAAGCCACTCCTTGCACCCATCACCATTTCCCCTAAAAGTGGTTAAGGGAGATGCATATCAAACTGTATAGATCGTCAAGCCGAAGATCTGGGCTGCAGAAAAATAACCTCACCATCTGCTGCATTGATCTTTTATGAATTTCCATGCTTGTGGCAAGTAGTGCCATTTAGTTAGACACAGATGAGACAGCCTGGATCCAGAGAACCCTGGTGACTTTGCCAGAAACGAAAGGATCCTCTAGTCTTTGACACACTTGAGTGACCCTTTAACAGGTCATCGCGCCTAACAGTTATTTCACTCTGCCCTTTGCCTTTGTCTCTTGGTGTGATTGGGAAGAAGTCAGAAAGTTCTAAGCTGAAGAACAAGTGTTGCAGGAAAGAAGCTTTTCCACTGGCAGCCTGCTCCTTTTATACATTCAAACCCTTGGAGCATATAGCAAGTATTAGGCAGTGTGCAATGTAGCACACAAACACCCACTCGCAAAATAAGGAATCACAAAATTTGCAGTTCCCTATTTTGCGAATGCATTTGAGGAATCCCAAATTGCGATTCCTTAAATGCAATGTAGGAAGCACCCAAGTTGTACAATTTTGGCTTACGTAATCGCAAATTACCACCTACTACAGGTTGGTGGTAATTTGCGATTTCTTATAAAAATCCACTTTTTTGCATTATTCAAAGTTCCATATGGCGCACATACATGCCCTTAGGGCATGTTTGTGCGCCACATGTGCACACATGCTTATTTCAGGGGTGCAACAGGGTGTCTTATTGACACCCTTGCAACAATGAAATTGCATTCTCAATTTGCAATTCTCTAATTGGGAATCACACATTGGTAATGTCTTCCCATTCATTCCTATGGGCCTTCTAGCCTATAGGAATGAATGGGAAGGTATTCCTTATTTGCAAATCTCAATTTGCAATTCGCAAATAAGGAATATGTAGGATTCACAAAATATTCAGCAAACCCTACTTACATTGCATTTTGCAAGTATCTAATTGCGATTCCCTAAAACTCGCAATTTGAGAATCGTAAAATGTGTTTTTGATACATATGGCCCACTGACTCTTCTCCAGTGTTCCACAATTACTGCCATTATAGGGATTCACAAAGTTCTCTGTGTGTCCTTGTTGGGCAGAAAACAGTCAATTTCTTGCCAGTCAGCACATTATTTCCCAATAACTCAGCTTGTCAGATTTAACGGTATAGAGTTCATCCTAGTCTCTTGTAAGGATTATTGGGGTCGTCAGGTCGCCCACACATTCTGCCGCACCTCAGAGATACCCACCCACGTGCACACTGTGGAATATTGAACCTGTGGAAAACTGGCTTAGTTTTCATCAGTGAGCAACCTAACCGCAGGCTTACCAATGTTAATAGCCAATCCAAGCCAGTAGCGTGCAGTGCAGGATGTCATAAGCATCAAGCACCCCATTGCAGATGAGATTCCACCAGATGCAAAAGGTAAGCACCAGATCTACCAGTGACACCTACCAGCACAATCCTGTGCCAGCAACCTATGTCGTTTTATGCAATTAGTGGTGCCAAACACACTGCTCTTGCCCACCCGTTGCCGAGCTTAAGACGTTAAATAATTGTGCATTGTGCAATTTACATAGAGCCTCATACCCATGGTAAACTCCTGAGGTACTTTTGGGCAACCAGGTTAAAGGCATCTCTCCTTGTGCTTCATTGGTAGTTTGTGGGTCTACAGAGTAGTCTGTGTGGGAAGAATTCAGGTGCTTAAGCATGAAGTGAAGCAAAGACGTGACCTAGAGAGTGAGCAAGAGAGGTAAATTTTGTGTCTGGTCAACATCCCAGTGTAGGACGCTACTTAGTTTATTTTTAGGAAACAGCTTCTATCCTGGCTCTTTTTCTCAGCTCTCTAGTTTCCTTCAATTTCATTTAATCGAATCACAGTTTCTTAGAGACATCATCGCCAAGACGCCCAAGGGCATTTGTTGCGCTTTATAAATATTTATCAATATAAATTGAGCGGGGTAGGAAGATTCTAGTTTTATGGAGCAGGGCACGATGGAATAGTTTTGGTTTTATGTGATGTTTGGAGGGGTGCTCTAAAGGCGATGAAGTGAACAAAATGCTGCACTTAAGGCTGGAGATATTCAGCAAGAGGTAAGAGAGATATGGTTGTAAACAGGAATCGTTTCCATTGGGCATCCTGATGTAGTTATTTGGTTAATGGAGCGATAGCTGGTAGTCTCGAAGAGGTGAGAAATATTGAATGTCTTTCATGGTATTTTACGGGCACCATTTGTACCATGCAGTCTTATGGCTACTTCTGTGATTTGAGTGTTGTAGACAATAGAATGGGAAGGGAGAATGAGTTAGTCATCTGTTGGGAATATGACGGTTTTAACAGCATTTCTGAGTCCAAAGTGATGTTGGTTGGTCCTTATTCTTGCCAGTATCAAGTTCCAGATCTTAATTGTCTTCAAAGAGATGGAAAAACTGCCACCCCATCATTTTTTTAATGCAGGGTGGTCGGGAGAGTCCGCTGTTGAATGGAGTCAACAGTGTATATGTTCAAAGTTCTAGTTGGAGTAAGGTTGATCTGATACCTCAGCTATCTCTGTGGGGAATGCGGGCGCCTTAAGTGAGCAGTATCTCTAGCCATAGATAACTAGCAGAGTGATTATAGGGATGGTGTAGACGGAGAAGTTGTTTGGTGGCCACGTCCTTGAGTTTTTGCAGTTTTATTCGTAATTAGAATGGAGCTCTAAAGACAAAACTCCTCGCGCAATAAATCAGTGTGATCAGTGTGACTTAACAGACTCCACCAGTGTGACAGAGCACCGCAGAGTTTTGGTGACATTTTGCGGACTTCCGCGGAGTAAAACTCTGCGAACTCCCCTCAGGCCTAACACTGACCCAATGCACATCCCTAAATCAGACTTTAATAACCCACAAACCTTACTGTATTAAACATATATATATATATATATATATATATATATATATAATACAAACCATTACATTTAGCCTTACCCTTAATTGATTGCAGCACCACTCCCATTACCAACTCAAGCTTCCACACTAAATGAACCTAACATGTATTCTCACCTAAGCACCAATCTCAAGCTATATGGAAGTTAAGATTTAGATTACTATATAACCCAACCTTATCCTTCAAATTAAAATTAGCCCTAGATACCATTGTTACCACACTCGCAATTCTTCTACTACCTTTTGTCTAACCTTTATATAATTTACACTAATGATATCACTAATCCCAATCCCAATCGATACTCCAATCTTAATCCTAAACTCAATTTTAAAACTATCCTCATTTCTAATACTCATTTTAAATTTCAACCACAATCTTAATACTAACCATAACTTTCACTTCAGAAGTGTACATGAATTTCAATGAAAAAAACAGGAATGTCATAAAGTAAAAAAATAAAAATTGCAGAAGAAAAGCTTTGCTGACAAAAAACAAGCAAACTGACCAGTCCATATTTCACACACAATTACACGAATTTCTCACCGGAAGCTTATTTGACCAAATATAATTATTAAATTCATGGGATGTAAAAAAATATGCCTTTCCTCCAATTCTTCATGTAGGATTACATTTGCATTCACTCCTGTTCTTTAACTGAAACTATCTGCAGGTGGGTTAATTGCAACATTTAGCTAATGTTTCTGTGCAACATTTATTCTATAGCAGTTTAATTAGAATACAAATATAAGTAGCTGGAGGAGTGAGATTTCTGTTTTCTTTTACACAATGATTTCAATATGGTGACTGAGGCCACAGCTTATGAGCGTTGTCATTGGTTAGACATCAATCCTGGAATTATCAAACATAGGCCAGAAGGATCATTTTATAGTTTCATGCCCTGATATAAGGAAGCATTTCAATTAAAGTATTCACATGTATGTTGTTCCTTAGTAGTAATATTTTGACCTCTGTCAGACTGACCAATCAAAGGCATGTTCCAACTACAATATCTTTAATTCTACCCTATGCCATTTTTGACTGACAATTAGAGAATAGCGTTTGACCTGCCTGGCAATAGACCTTCCAGCACACATAGAGATCCTTGGTTTTATCGCTGGAGATCATTTTGGCAAAGGTCCTCTTACCAGTGTGAAGAATAACATTTTGGTAAAAATGACATGTATTTGTGGCAGCTCTGCATTATTTTATGTTATTACAGAAAGAAAATCCCTAAGTAGTAATATCCATCTGCAAAAAAGTTCAAAGCGATGGTCCTGACTTGCAGTCAGTTTTCTCACTCTGTCTGTTGGCTTTTGTTTGTTTTCCCTGCCCTGATTGAGTTTGCCTTACTTGTGGGGACCGGGCGCAGGAAAAGTAAGAATCAGGAGGATAGGCCAAAATAGGCAGGACCTCTTAAGGCTGAGAGGCAGCAGACTTTGATTGTTTTTTGGTGATCCATCAGTGATCCCACTAAATGAAGCAGGGTTTGGTGGGCAGGAGAATTTCCAATCTAGAGTGGAAAACCTTCCCTTCCAAACTGAAACCGACCCTTAGCCGGCTTGCTGTTTTATGAACTAACTTGGACACCTGAAATAGGAACTGCTGTTGGTTGAAGACAGATAGTACAGTCTTGTGGTTTATTGAGGATGCTAAAGAGCACAGTGAAAGACTGTGTTTTCTTGTTGGATTGAAAGAATGGAGGGGCATATTATCAAGGGGGTTTATCTCCGCTTTTTTGGCTTTAAAAGCCAAGAAAGCGGAGATAAAATTATCTCCCTATTACCAAGCTGTCGCTAACACCAGTTAGTGACAGCTAAAAGGAGATAGCGACCATCTTGGGCCCCGCTTTGCATGTCAGTGATATTTATCACTAATGACATGCAAAGTGGGCGTGCCAAGATGTTAGTGACTGGAGACAGTCCCTAACATCGCTATCTCCTATTACCAACTTTTGGAGATATTCGCGCTAAGCGCGAATATCTCCAAAAGCTAACACCTGCCCTGAGCAGTTCTTAGCCATGTTATCCAATGGGAGGTGGATAACATGGCTAAGAGCATTTGCTCGATAATGCATGAATATCGCTGACTTTTCAGCGATATTCATGCATTGCGGCCGTTTTTTATCGCATTTGCGATAAACCTTGCTAATAGCAAGGTTTATCTGCGATAAAAATCGCCGATGTGCGGCGATAATTTTTGTCTCTAAACAAGTTAGAGACAAAAATTATCGCTAGTTGTTGGTAATATGCCCCGGAATCCCTTGCATCTTCACTGCCAGAGTAGGTCTTCAGATCTAATTTGCTCTCTTCATCTGGTGTTGCTCCCAGTTTCAAAGTTTCAAGGTCGTTAACAAAATGGTCGAAGAACGTGTTTACAAAAATGTTACGCATTAGATAGTTTGAAATGTTTTAATGGTATCAGGCAGAAGGTAAAATTGAAACTGTAACTTTGTCATATTTTTGTCCCGTTTAGGATCTAACCCTAGTTTCTTTTTAAAGATACCCTGCTTTATTTGTCCACTGTATCCAGTAATGAAAAGCAAACATATGTACTTCACCACATCGCTGCTTGAGAGTTTCTCCTGCTGTACTGGACAGCAATAAAAACGGGTGTGGTCATGACGAGCGCAGCTCGTCATGAGCACCTGAGAGGTATATGCCATGATGAGCTGAGCTCGTCATGAGCATGGAAGGGGTTAAAATTGGTGTTGGAGGTTACTCTTCTGTACTCTTCTGTATTCAGAGACTGGCCAGGCAACAGCTTGAAACTGTTCCTGATTTATGACCTCTTCATAGCTTTGCCCTCTCTCCTTTTCCTCACCCCCCCCACTAAAGCCTAAAGGAAAGAAAATGGAAGTAAAACAGAACTCCTGATGACCTCATGATACTGAAGATCCCCTATTGAACACGCAGACTGCTCTTGATATCAGCCAAGTGAAAGTACTACACCGAAAGACATAATTGAAGCTACCAACAGAAGGAAACACTATACAAGACATTGAAGCACAGCATCAACCTCCTCACATATGCACCTATTCCTCATTCCATAGAAAAGTGAAATGCCATTAACCTCTTCTTCAGTGAAAAAATACAGAAGATCCGACAGCACATCAACAACACCAGGCCTGCTTCATGTCTTACGCCCAACCCTTCCCATAGAATCACACAATGGTCATCTTTCACACTCCTGTTTTTGACATATCTCACCTCCATACTCATTTCCCTCCTTCCCTTAAGCCATTTCTTATGAAGAGGATGCATTACCAATGTCCTTCATCAAAGGCCTCTCCAGAGAAGTTCTCTTACTCC
This sequence comes from Lissotriton vulgaris, assembly GCF_964263255.1. Taxonomy (NCBI): domain Eukaryota; kingdom Metazoa; phylum Chordata; class Amphibia; order Caudata; family Salamandridae; genus Lissotriton; species Lissotriton vulgaris. The sequence goes on from NC_141687.1 coordinate 1,656,505,104, forward strand.
TACACACCATTGTTAATGCGGTCCTCGTGAAAGGCATCTTCCCAAAAGCTCTAAAGGCAACGCAGATCCCCACAGTCCTAAAGAAACCAACACTACGTCCTGATGACCTCTTCAATACCCGGCCCATCACTTACCTATCGATCACCAGGAAGTTCATTGAAAAAGCAGTCAACGTTCTACTCCAAGATTACATTTATGCTAACCATCTCATGCACGACTATCAGTCTGGTTTCAGATCATGCTGCAGTGTGGAGACTGCTACCTTACACACCGTAAATGATGCCCCCTAATCACAGATGAAGATGACCCATGTCTCCTTATATTGCTGGACCTCTGAGCTCGAATCGGCGCAGTGTACCATTCCACCCTTGTAGGCACCCTTGAGTTTCAAATGGTACTCACAAGCACTGTCCTTCACTGCTTCCCCTCCTACCTTTCCAACTGACTTGGGTTTGTTCACAAGGGCAGCTCCAGGTCACAAAGACCCCTATCACCTGCAGAGTCCCCAAGGGGTCCATAAGGTCCCCTGTCATCTTCAAACGCAACATGGTGATACTTGGTGTTCCACTCATAGATAACAGTATCAAGATACACCAACATGCAGATAATAAACAACTCTAATTGTAAGTGCCCTCAATTCAGATATCCAATGCCTTAAACACAGCTTGAACGTTATCCAGACCTGGGTGTCCAGCTCTCAAATGAATCTCAATCCAATGCAGACAGAATTCCCATTATTCACCAACAACAACAAACAAGAAACAGTAAAAACCTGGCTCAATGACATGAACCTTGACAGCTTCAAACCCAAACTTTTACTGAATGCAAAGTCACTTGCATTCACCCTAGAAACCAACCTCACCCTCAAAGAACACTGCGTCAAGAAAAACAAAATCTACCTGGTACCATGTATCACGTCTAAAGAGTGAAGCCATTTCTTTCAGAAATTGTCTTCCGAACTGTTGTTCAAGTCGGCTAACTCTTGCATCTGAATGGTGGTAAAGTCCTGCTCCATGCTCCCACAGACTTCACACCAGCACCCTTCAAGAGCATTTCTCATTCAGGACCTGCAAAAACATGATCACATCACCCCTCCATCCTGATGGAACTCCATTTGCTTCTCCTACCACCCCACATGATCATTTACAAAGCCTTTACAACCAATGCCCCCACTTATCTTTAAGGTAAGCTCACCATCTATTTGGTTCTTGACACGCCTGCATCCAGGACACCATGAAACTGTAGTCCCAGAAGTGGAAGAAGACCCAAGGCAGCAGGGTTTTTCCATCTAGGCACCTAAGATCTAGTACTGAATCCCCAAATCCATCTGAAGTGCCCAACGTTGCTCAAATTTAAGAACGAGTTGAGGTTGCACCTCTTTAAAGAGCACTACATCACAATGCTTTAGCAGTCCACAAACCAGCTATCTCGCCTATCACCCATTGACTTTATGCTCGTCTGTGATCCTGCACAGCATTCCGCTGCCTTTAGGCTATATTCACATTATATATGTACCCCATGCATTTAGATATATGTATGTGCACAGCATGTATATATACAGACACTTATGCACACACATAACACAAAGGCACACGCATGTCCACAGACCTGCATAGCGCACACAGGTATATAGACATGCAAGCCCACACACACATGCACTTACAAATGTACACGGATGCATATACACACATATGCATCACTGTCATGTTGCACAAGCCCCTGGTGCGTTATCAATCATGCCTGATGTCTCAAAGCTAATGAAGTGGCACAAGGAAACCTACTCCAGCACTTTGTGAAGAGGAGGAGGAAATGTGGACCGATTTGATGAGTCTGCATCACTTACTTGTCATCAAATTCCATGTTTTGTAAAAAGAATCTCGCCCACAGGAGTACATTTTATTATGAACACCATTAGATTATTATTGTGTAAAGGAAGCATAAAATGAGCTTGTTCCCTAAAAGCTTTCTATTCCCAACAGATGGGAGTGAGTGCCCTGGACTCAGTGTAGAGACCAACTGGAGGGTAAACTCTACTCAGGGCTTTGAGCGAGGAAGCAGCACTCTCTGGTACCAATACCACACATGGGGCCTCATTTATGAAGGACTTGCGCCATTGGTGCGTCACTTTTTTGCCATTTTAAAAGTGACGCACCGGCGGCGCAAGACCTTCATAAATAAGGCCCATGGCACGGTTAAACATGTCTAAAGCAGGGCGGAGCACCACAGCCAGGCAGCTTCTATGGTTCTTGAGGTTTCAGCTGGTCAGTCCAAGAGTCAAACCTGCTGGTTCTTCCTACAGCCCCATGATGCTGCATACTATGACGTCATTGATTAGTCAGGGCCCCTTGGCTTTCCTTGACTCTATAGTGACAAGTGTGGCCCAAAAGTCTGGGCCTCCTCAAAGAGGCGGAGTGAAGGCTGGGGTCAGATGCAATTTAACGCATACGCTATTCACGGCCTATGAACATTGACAGGTATTGCTTTTAAAAGAAATGTGTATATAATGTGTAGTTAGAATAACAGAAATAAAAATGTAAACAATACCGATTGAGAAAAAAAGGCCAATAACTTACACCTACAGGGATATGACCTCACATTTAGGGTGGTGGCACATTATGGCATTTGGTTGCAACTTGTAATGCATTCCTATAGTTTAATCAACGTTCTCATTCTGTGATTAATGAGTGTTTTTCTTATTTCTCTGGTAGTCCAGGACAATTTGATTAATTAGATTTTACGGTTGTCATGATGGTGTTTATTTTGGTTTTAATTAACTGACAAATAAACCATAAGGGGCCAGAAGTTCAAAAATTGGATTCGCAAAATCACTATTCGAACTCGGTTGCAATCGACCCTATCTCATTAGTATTCAAGAGTTGACGTGTGCGAACAACTGAAGGGTTGAGCCTGGCTCCTGCTTAGCTCTAGGCCCTCCTGGACCTTCAAGCCAAAAGTGAGCCGAGTCTGCCCTCCCTGGCAGACTCCATCCCATCTGTGGGGTTCTGCCTCCTGCTGGGAAGCATGCCCTGCATGGTCGCCATCTTGATTTAAAAGACCAAGGGGCATATTATCAAGGACGGCGTTAAAATTATTGCCAGTTTAGCGGCAGGAAACTGTCACTAAAGTGGGGATAATAAGCTTGATAATATGCCCTGGAGAATTCCAATAGAAGTCCATTTTCACACCAGAACATGGAATTCAATTGGAATTCTCAAGGGCATATTATCAAGCCCATTATCGGCGTTTAGCGCCAGTTTTTTGCAGGTAAACCAGCAATAATTTCACGCCGTCTTTGATAAAATGCCCCTTAGCACACTTGCGTGCGGTGCAGATTTATCCGGGTGCTGGGCCCTAATGTAACTGGGTGTGGTCATGACGAGCTCAGCTCGTCATGAGCACACGAGCACCGTGCCTGAGCATCGAAGAGGTTAAGATGCAGGACTGGCTTCCAATCAAGAGGTAAGAAGTGCACAGAGAGGGCAGACTCTGTCAGGGAGGGGCAAGGTTGACTAGTTTTAACCGAGTGATAGTTTAAGAAAATATGAGAACATGTATGTGAGTGAAATTTTTTACATTAACAACATTGTCGAGTGAAGTTACTGAGCGCATCATTTGCAAGACGCATTTTGAAACCACTTTGCTTCAGAGATACAGAGTTGGACACCCCACTACCTGAAAAGAGGACTCTGGGTGGAAAGCAAGCAGCTCCCTCCCCTCCTCTGTGTGGTTGTTGTTTGACAGTATGATGTTATCATCATTCAAGACGCGCCAAAACAAGACTTTGCACGAATTACCCTAGCATAGGGCCTCATTTACAAACTTTTGATGCACGGCTGCTGTGCTGTCGTGCGTCAAAAGAAAAGATCTGGGCTACACTGTTATGCATCGAAAGAAAAGGACAGGAATGCGCCGTATCCACAAGGTGCACATTCCTATCCTTCTCCCCTGCGTCGGCACACAAATAGAAGCTGTGCACCAACACAGACACCCCTGCTTATTGTTGCAAGGGTGTCTGCATTTCATGGATGATTGGTTTTGTTCAGGAAGCGACACATTTCCACCCAAAAACAATCATTAAAGGCATACTCCCCTTTCGAAGCGTGCTGCAAATTGCAGCACGCATCGAAAGAAGAACATATCAGCATTTCTCCTTGTTATGTCATCCCCCTGGGGAGTTGTAGGAATCCCCTGTTTCTGATTCCTCATAAATGTGTGAGTGCTTAGGATGCAATTGGTGTTGCGTGGGAAGTGTTCTGTGTGAAAGGGGCACATATTTACAAGGCCATGAAAAGCCACGTAAAGTGACTTTGTTTGACCTTGTAACAATGCTGCGGCACATTGCGCCACCAGAGCATCAAAAAAGTAATGCTCCAACGGCACAAAAGTGCTGCTTTGGCCTTGTAAATGAGGCCCAGCGTGTTTATTTCTTGGGTTGTGCCACATACTCCACACTGTCCAAAGGCTGAGGGTTATATAGCCATCCATGTATCTTGTTTCCCAAGTAAACAGTCCAGTTTAAGGTCACACCAGTAAAGAATTATGTCAATTCTGAAAACTTTTTGAAAATGTGTTTTTATCACAATTTAGTGTGTTTTGCCAAAGGGTAACCCCTGAACACTGTGATAATGTTAGCTGCTTCAGAATGGAATCAGTAGCAGAAGCCATCTTGCAAACTTATTTGCAGTGACAGAGATGACATTGTAAAACTGCAGTTGCAACAGGAGAGACCACTTTCTCTGTTGTACACCAGTCTGGCTACTGTTCAGCATAGCTACATGTTAGTGGCTCGGAGTGGGGTGGGGTAGATTGTAGTACAGTAGATTGGGGTAGACTGGAGTAGAGTGGGGTAGGTAGCCACAGAATGGGGTAAATTGCCATAGAGTGAAGTGGTGTAGATTGCCGTAGTGTGGAGTGGGGTAGAGTAAGGTAGAAGGAGTGGGGTAGATTGGGGCTGACTGGGGTGGGATAAATTGGAGTGAGGTACTTTGTAGTGGAGTGGGATATAGTGAATTGGGGTACATTAGAGTGGGGTAGGTTAGAGTGGAGTGGGGTAGATTGGAATAGAGTTGAATAGAGTGGAGTGGAGTTGGATATGTTCATTTATTTGATTTTTTTACAGAGTTTTATAAAGCGCAAACATGACCCATCAGGGTATTACAGCGCTGTGCATAGAGAAGTCAGGTCAAACATACAAAGTAAAAAAGAAATTCTAGAAGGGAAGTGAGGGAACAATGTAAATACAGCAAATAAATGCAGACAACCATAGCGGCTTGGTAGATCCATACTCCAAAGGAGCCCACATGTAAATGATCAAGCACGGTGATAAAGAATCATTAGTAATTAAGTATTCCTAGTGGAGGAGACGATGTAGCAAAATATTTTTTACTTCTTTTTAGAAGAATAAAGGGGAGGGGATTGTCCTTGTTTCTGGTAGAAGTCTGTTTCATATTCTTGGGGCATGGCCAGAGAAGGAGCAGTTATACGTCTAATTTAACTTCTGTGGTTTCAGCAGTAGGGAATTATAGCTTCTTGAGGAGTGACTACCCCAAGATAGTTAAATTGTTTTGGACAAATAGACAGATGTGTTGTAATGCAGGGCCTTATGAGTCATACAACCTATCTTCAACTGTATTCTAGCTTCAAATGGGAGCCATTTTAAATGGTTGAGATCCGGGGTGATGTGGTTGGATCTCCTGGATCCAGTGATGAGCCTAGCAGCTGAGTTCAGTGTAGCCCGTAGAGGGACCAACCTTGCTTTGGGTAGGCCTGCCATTGTAGTGCTCATGTAATATAAGCAGGAGATGACCAAGGATTGGACTGAAAGTTCTAACTCATCAGGGGCAGTAAAGGTTTAATTTCCATCAGTATATTTAGCTAAAAATTGGCTTCCCGGGGTGGTGACAATGATATGAGCTTGAATATTCAGGCACTTGTCCAATGTTATACCAAGTTATCTTTTGAAGGTGATCACACGTGGGGCACAGTTGAGAGCAGTGAGTTCTTAGAGCCATTCTTCTACAGGGGGAGAGTGATGGTGTGGGGCAATCAGGAGGAATTCCATTTTGAGCGTGTTAAGCATGAGGTGATTGTGAGTCTACCATTGTTGAGTTTTCAGTAGGGTACAGTTGAGCAGGTTGATGTCTTCAGGTGAGAAAATGTTCAAATATAGTTGTTCATCATCAACGTATATATTGTAGTGGGTGTTTGAAAGTTTGAGAAGTTCAGTGAGAAGTTCCATGAGCAAGTTGAATTGGGTGGGTGAGAGCTTGGAACCTTGAGAAACACCAATCGTCACTGGTGTGATATGGGTTTTAATTTACTTTGATTATCTGTTATCTATTGTGAAGGAATGAAGCAAACCACTTGAATATGGGACCAGATAGCTCCATCCCCTTCTCTAGAAGGTCAATCATGTTGTCATGTTTTACAGTAACAAAGGAAGAGGAGAGATCCAGTAGAATAAGCAGGCAGGGTTTGTTCAATTCTAAAAATTTTCATGGTCATCGACCATGTGCGTTAGAGCAGTTTCAGTGGTATGACCTGTTCTAAATCCAGATTGATGTTGATCAAGGAGATATAATTGCTCAGGGTGGACGCAGAGTTGTTGGTGTACGTATTTCTTTAATACTAGAGTTGGTAAGGTGGTGAGCGGGTGATATTTGGTGAGGTCAGATAGATCGTTAATTTTGGAATGGGGTGACCTAACCTATCTTTAAGCAATCTGGATACATGATAGTTTGGAGTGGGGCTGGATACATTGGACTGGAGTGGGAAACATCCTTTACGACGCAACTTTTACCATGCAGTGCCTTTACAACGCAGGTTTTTCAACGCAAGTCATTACAACGAATTGCGCTGGGGGGCGCTCTAGGATAGGTAATAGTTTAATTTACTATCCAACACCTTCCCTACTATACACGGGGACTTGAGTTGGAATAGTAAATTAAACTATTCACTATCCAGTACCCCCCAACGCAAGTCGTTGTAACGACTTGCATTGAAAAACCTGCGTTGTAAAAGCATGCGTGTTAAATGCATGCGTGGTAACAACGTACATCCGAGTGGAGTTGGATAGAGTGGAGTAGAAAGGGGTAAATTGGGTGGATTAATGTAGGGTATTTTGGAATGGATTGGCGTAAATTGGAGTGGGGTAGATCGCAGTAGATTGAGGGGAGTGGGGTAGATTGGTGAAGAATGGAGTGGGTGGGGTATATTGGGAAGGGCTAGGTAGATTGGAGCGGGGTAGATTATGGTAGAATGGGGTAGATTAGAATGGAGCAGATTGGAGTGGGGAAGATTGGGGTGGGGTAGATTGGATTAGGGTAGATTGTGTTGGAGTGGAGTGGAATAGATTGGAGGGGGATGGAGTGTATAAGGGTGTGTTGGGATGGAGTGGGTTTACTTGAGTGGAGTGGGGTAGATTGGAGCAAAGTGGAGTGGGTTAGATTGTGGTAGCGGGAGTGGGTTAGAGTGAAGTAGAATGGAGTGGAGTAGGCAAATTGGGATGATTGGAGTGGAGTAGGGTAGATTGGAGTGGAGTGGGGTACATTGGAGTGGAGTTGAATGGATCGAAGTAGAGTGGCTATTGCAGTGGAGAAGGCTAGATTGGGTGGATTAATGTAGGGTAGATTGGAATGGAGAGGGTAGATTAGAGCAGGGTAGATTGGGTGGCTTAATGTAGGGTAGATTGGAATGGAGTGAGGTAGATTGAAACAAGCTAGATTGGGTTGATTAATGTAGGGTAGATTGGAATGGAGTGGGGTAGATTGAAGCGGGTAAATTAGATTGAAATGGGGTAGATTGGAGTGGGATAGCTTGGAGTGGGCTAATTTGGAGTGGGGTACACCATGGTAGGTTGGAGTGTGAGCGGGATTGATTAGAGTGTGGTAGGTTGTAGAGGAGTGGAGTGGGGCAGATTTGTGTAGGTGGAGTGGAGTAGAGTGAAGTGGAGTAGGGTAGATTTGGCAGGTTTGGGGTACATTGGTGTGGGGTCAACTGGTGTAGATTAGAGTTCAGTGGGGTAGATTGGAGTAAATTGGAGGGGGGTACATTGGTATGGGGAGATTGGGGTGGGGTATATTAGAGTGGGGTGGAGTGGGTTAGACTGTAGGGAAGTGGGGTAGATTGAAGTGAAGTGAAGTGGAGTGGGTTAGATTTGGGTGGAGTGGAGTGTGGTAGATTGTGGAAGAGTGAAATAGATTGGAGTGGATTGCGGTATATTGGGTGGATTGCAGTGGGGTAGACTGGGTGGGTTGCACCGGGGTATTTTGGGGCAGATTGAAACGGGGTTGAATGAAGTGGAGTGAGGTAGACAAGTGGAATGGGGTAGATTGTGGTAGCTTAAAGTGAGGTAGACTGAGGTAGATTGGGGTAGAGTGAGGTAGATTGGAGTGAGGTAGATTTGAGTGGAGTGTGATAGACTGGGGTAAACCGGAGTGGGTTATATTGAGTGGATTGGAGTAGATTGTACAAGAGAGGTATGGGGTAGATTAGAATGGAGTGGTGTAGATTGGAATGGGGTGAAATAGATTAGGGTGGGGTGGATTGGGGTGAGGTAGATTGGAGTGGGGTGGACAGGCGTAGATTGGTTTAGATTGGATTGGAATGGAGTGGGTAGACTGAGTGGAATGGGGTAGTTTAGAGAGGAGTATATTGGAGTGACATAGAGGGGGTAGATTGGAGTGAGGTCGATTGGGTGGAGTGGGGTAGATTAGAGTGGAGTTGTTTGGGGGAGAATGGAGTGGGATAGCTTGAGGCAGACTGAAGTGGAGTGGGGTGAGGTACGTTGTTTGGAGTGGAGGGGCGCAGAGTGGAGTGGAGTGGCTTAGAGTATAGTGGTATGTTGTGTAGTGGAGTGGAGTGGCGTGGCATGGACTTGAGTGGCATGACATAGAGTGTCTTAGAGTGTCTTAGAGTGTCTTAGAGTGGGGGGAGGTAAAGTGGAGCAGCATGTAGTAGACCAGAGTGTCCTAGAGTGGAAGGGCATAGAGTGGAGTTGAGTGTCGTAGAGTGGAGTGGAGTGCATTAAAGTGGAATGGCGTAGTGTTGAGTATACATGGTGTGGTAGTGTACTGCCATTTCACACAACACATTATCTATTGAAATGACCATTACATTTGCCGAGACATACAGTTTTACTGCACACAAACGATAATGTGTGAAAATGTCAATGCCTAATGTACTGATGTGATTTGATCGTATTTAAATATTTGTTTCAACCACACTTCAGAACTAATGTGAAAAAAACATGCCTCATTTTTACTTTTGTACTTCAGATGCATTCTGAAATTTTAGCTCAGTAAATTTTTTGTTGTGTGCTAATAAAACACCCTCTCCTCCCAAGTGGCTACTCAGCAGATTGTCACATTAATTATTTGAATGTGAAGCCAGTGAAAGAAAAGTAAACACCAAACTCCCTCAGAAGACAGAGCCTGCCATTTGACCTCTGTCTTTTAACACACAGCAAATGTGACAAGATGTAAAGGCTTGTTTACAGAAAACTAGTATTTGGGAAGAATACCGTAAACAGGGTATGCTGTTAGGTGGGACGAACTCAAGCTGGACAGACTAAAGCAAATAAAGCCAGCAAATAGAAAGCAAGGAGCTGTGAGCTACAAACCACAAAGCCAGTAGCACGCAATGAGCGAAATGCATTCCCAAGGAAACTTTCACAATGCCCACAAGAAATCGTTAGCATACAAGAGGTTTTGACCTAAACGAAGGAAGCTGGCCTTCAGCACACGGGACTCATTTGCATATGTCCATGTCTGAACTGGGGTGGTGTGGAGTGCAAAAAACGATGGATTTAGGCCCAGATCTCTGTACTGGGGTGAATGTATGACATTGTTCTGCATTCTGTCCATCAACTGTGGTTTTTGCATTTGTCACCCCGAGTGGGATTGGTATGCTCAGACGTGAGTCCCGTGCTCTCCACACCACTGGATTCAAGCAAGCAGGGCTGAAGACGGCTGGAATGCCAGAAACCGGTCCTCGGAAACTTGTTTCCGGTCCAGGGAAGGCATGGCTTGGCAGTTCGGGCTGGACTGTTCCCATGAGGCACAGGGTCAGACTGATTTGCATACGGCCATCTCTGAACTGGGGTGGTGTGGAGTGCAAAAAAACGATGGATTTAGGGCCAGATCTCTGTACTGGGGTGAATGTATGACATTGTTCTGCATTCTGTCCATCAACTGTGGTTTTTGCATCGGCCTTCAGCGCACGGCAGGAGTTTTACATTTTGATTATCTGCTAAATTGAACTGCAAGATCTCAAGCCAGGCACTTTCTGGGAAGGGGCACTTTGCATGTTTGATGATCCCTCCACCCTGAGCCAGCCAGCGTGCACATTATCAGCGATGGACCTCATTTCTCCAAAGGAACTCACAGGCAGACGAAACGCTGGCCTATGCAGAGTATTGGGCCCAGCAGGAATCTTAAATAGGATGTGAAAGTCAGGCCTTCCTTTGGCCTCTCCGCCGTCAGCAGCACATTCAGGGCTGCTGAAGTTCTGCATTTGACTAGCCTCATGGTGGCCACTTGGAGGGGGAGGGAGGCAGAGAGGACTTGGTGAAAGTCCCTCTGTCCTCTGCTCCTGTGCCCATTCATTTGATCTATATTGAGGAAAGCACTGCAGCACCACAAACCAGCCAGGTAAGTGGCCCCCACCCTCCTCCACTTTTCTGCTTGCTGCTGTCGGTATGGCTTCTGTCTGTTGTGTTATATAATATAGAGGTGCCACCTAAGCTATGTAATATGTGGCAGCTGTCTGTTAAGTGCTATTTAGCCGCTGAATGTGTTATGGTTTGAAAATTGCAACTGCTACCATTGGTATTTTATTGAGCAGATGTCTTCATTGTTATGTACCTGCTGCCTGTAATGGTATGTAACTGTTTTCTATGCTATGTTATGTGTTTTCACACAGCATTGTCTATACCCCTGGAGTACGTTTAATTAATAAACATTTATTTTCTATATAATTTAGGAGTCTTGGCTTATTTGTACAATAGTTTAACACAACCTACATCATTTCTGCGATTTAAAAACAAAAATCAAGATTCAGACCACAATCGTTTTACTGGTGAGGCCTGTGCTTTGGTTCTTAGAGCCAAACTGGACCACTGGACCACTGGCTTGGTTCTGGGTCAGAGGCTCCAATGAATTCTACGGCTCACTACCTTCATTTACGAGGTACGTCACAGGAATGCCGGTCTGCTGGAGTCAACAGACCACCATGCCTGTGATCACATCAAAGGAAAGGGCCGCATTTATGAGTTTTTGACCTAGGGCAGCACCGCAAGCCTTCCTGCTGCACTGCCTTTGGCAAAAGAAAAGGGCAGGAATGGACTGTATCTGTCAGATATGGTCCATTCCTGTCCTTTACTCTTGCTCTGGCGCACAATGGGCTGCGTGCGCCAACGCATGCACCTTTACACCATGGTGCAAGGGTGCCTGCATTGTGGGAAGGATTATTTTTGTGCAGGAAGGGAAACCTTCCTCACAAAAAAAAATCACAAAAGGGGTTTTCCTCTTTCTTTGTGTGCTGCAGAATGCAGCACACATCGAAAAAGGAAAACAAGGAGAAATAAAGATATTTCTCCTTGTTGTGCCTTCCTTACATCTCCCCTGGGGAGGCTTTTCGTTTTTGGCACTGCCTCAGAGTTATGATTTCTCGTGAATCTGGGGCAGTGTCAAAAAGCCATGGATGTTGCTCGAAACACCCCCAGTAACACCCATTGCATGCCCCTTTAATGCAGAAAACTGTTAAAGGGAACAATAGTGACGAGGCAGCATTAAACCAAAAAAAGTGGCTTAGTGCTGCCTCGTAACTAGGGAGCAGGCTCCTGGCCCACCGGAGCGTCCCAAAAAGTAATGCACCAGCGGGGCACAGGGCTTATAAATAAGCCCCTCTATCTTTAAAATATATATAGGGCAGAGAGGATGGGGGTGGAAGGAATGTACCAACAAGGCTGATTGTAACATATATATATATATATATATATATATATATATATATATATATATATATATATATATATATATATATATATATATATATATATATATATATATATATATATATATATATATATATATATATATATATATATATATATATATATATATATATATATATATATATATATATATATAGCCCCTTATCCTCAATGTGGAAGGGTCAGAATTTAAGAGACAAATACCCATGGATCACCGATCACTCCGAACAGCAAACTTTTTTTCCCTTCACCAAGGGGAAGGAGTCCCTCTCTTTTGGGAATGGGCTACCACCTCCTTTAAGGAGTCAGTCACCTATCAGTGGTTTTTGATCGAAATTGTGAATGCAAATCTTTCATATATAGCACTGCGAATTGCAGTTTGAAAGAGACACCCTAAAGACGCCCCTTCTAATTTGAGAATCATTTTGCATTTCTAAACACATTTTGCATTATGGTAAGAACTTAGCAAATCGCAAAATGGGTTTATTACGTTTAAAAAAGCCACTTAGTGGTTATAAACCCTGTAATCGCTACGTGGCTTCGTCCAACTAGTCCTTTCTTACATAATTTCTTAGATGTGACTTTGAATACTTTTTGCACATCGAAGTGTAAGAACAGAAAATGAAGGCTACCACCTGCACTTTGATTTTTTTTATGTGGAGTTTTATATAGCAAGAACTCAGCCCAAAGGTATCAGAGCGCTTTACATGAGCACCAGTTACTTACAGAAAGGACACATTTTTTATTTGTTTTGTTAGCCAGGGGGAGATTAAGTGATTTGACCAGATTCACAGGATGTTGAGCCTCCCTGCCCAGACTCGAACTTGCTTCCCTAACTCCAAGGTCCACCAACCTAGTCATTAGGCCACATTCTCTCCCCACCTCGAGCTATGTTATTCTGTCAGGCTATGCAATCACTTGAACACACTCTGGTCATATTCTTTGTGGAGAGCTGTGGGGCTTCGGTGCTTTGAGAAATAGATATTTTGTTGACAAGTTACTGTGGTGATTTGCCTACAAGTCACCATTTCTGTAAACAAGTAAGTACTTTGTTGATATTTAAAAGATTTCTGGACCCCAAAATCGTTGTTGTCTGTCAGAGTCATGGCGCTTCGTTTGTCTCATGGTGGAGGGCACCCAACTGATGAAACAAGTTCACAGCCCCCAATTGATGAAATGGTCAAGTTTGCCTCAGATCGAGGGTGCTTAACCGCATTGCTGCGGCGGCTTTTCCCGCTGTGTGCAGCTTTTTTCAAATTACCGCGTTACATGACGAGCTCAGCTCATCATCAGCATACGAGCGCCGTAGCTGATGATGAGCTGAGCTCGTCATCAGCATCGAAGGGGTTAACAGTTCAGGTCCCCCCTACTCAGGATAGAGGCAGGAGGGAGACAATGCTCCCACAGCTACCAGTTATAGGAGTTAATGGCCGCTATATTATCATGTAGTGAGCTAGGAACCTCACGGTTAGGGGTTAAGAGTGACCACAAGTAGTATTTAAATGGCTTCTATTTCATTTTGGTATGGCCTCATTTTAAATAGTGGTAGAGATCCCGTGGGGTCTCGGTAGTATCACAATGGACCTTTAATGTTTGTCCCTCAAAGACACACAGACGCACAGTACTTATACCATGTTTTTAATACTTTCTTGCCTATGTTTTAATAGTAAGTTTATGTATATGGTACACTTTTATGGTTGTAATTAACCAAATACAGTTTTCTTACTGACTGACACACTGGACAGAGGCCAAGAGATGGAAGAATGACCCTTATTGCACTTCTCAGCTAATAATGGGCTCAGGGTTATGTCAACAATGCAGAAAGGCTTCAGTACTATACTGGGAGGTACAACGTTTCACTTGGCACAGGGAAGTACGCCCACCATGCAGGGTCACTCACTACTCCAGGTTGGCCATCTATGCTTTCATCATTCTGATGATTGTTCTTATCTCCTTCCCACAATATGTGGTCCTCAGGCACTTCCAGCTTCTCTATTTGCAAAGATGGTGGCCGGTAGACCGGGGTCAGGTGGCATCTTCTTTTGCTGAGGATCTCTGGTTCTTCAGGCTGACTCTAACCAGACAGAGGGTCTAGGGTAGCAATGTTTCCCAAAACTTAGTCCCGGGTGTAGCGGAATGGGCAGTCTGCAACTCCACAATTCAGGATGCATTGCTTAGGTCTTTCAGGGTGTTGTTCTCCAAAGTACTAGTAGAAGAATCCAAGTGCTTATACGACCAGTGAGATGCACAGGAACCCTGCTCCTAATGTGAAAATATTGTTTTGAAATTTGGGAGGTAGTCACCCACAGTGGTGCTGGAACAATTTTTAGAGTGGGGGTGCAGCCATCAGTGTTACATCACTGAAGTCACAGAGAATGTGATAAATCCAAATGTCACACAAAAGAGAAATGTAGCAAATGTAGGCGAGTGGTAAGGTTGTGCAGCATGTGGTTGGTGGTGCATTTTGAACCACACTGATAAAAATATACCCCTAAAGCATGGCGTGGTAGAACACTGTCATTGACAGCCAGCACACTTTCCATTGAAATGGCCACTTCATTTTCACAGATAGAGTTTTAGTGATAAAACTATTTAGTGTACAAATGATAACGTGTGAAAATTGGGCTTCAGTAAATTTTTCATTTGTGCATCACCAAGTGAATTGATTTGTTTTGATTCTAATAAAATCTTTGTTTCCACTACACTTCAGAATTACAAAAAAATGTGCAGTTTGCTTCATTTGTGCTCTGCTAGCTGCTGACATATTCTGAAATATGTGTACAGTTTATTTACAGGTATTTACATGTTTTTTGGGCTAGAAAACATGATATCCTTTTACGTCTATACTCAGCAAAATTGTGACAGTTCACTTCACAAAATCTTTCATTTTTCAGAGAAATAAAAGTAAACACCAATGTCCATGATAAATGAATAAGCAGCAATTTAACAGAAGATGTAGCTTGACACTTGGTCTCATTCTGTGAAAGCACACCAAGGTAAAAACAAACGTTAAAAGCATATCCATTGCTTCTTCACCTTCTGACCTTCAGCATGGTTATTTGGGGGGTCCTGTAGCACCCCCAGCACCCTTATTTGCACTGCCTATCCATTCACTTTATCGCTTTTCCTCAACAAATTAGGAAATCTGGCTAGACCTGGCTAGCGCAAGATCCAGAACCTGAGTCAGACATCTTGAAAAGATTGACTTATATGGTCTTAAAGATGGCAGCAATGGCTACAGTGTAGAGAGAGCTCATATCAACATAACTGCCCGTTTAGCTGGAGTCACTGTCCCACAAGCGGGCCACTTCAAGCAGAGTCCTCAGCCAGTCCTAATCACAATCTTACTATCAGCTACTGAAGATAGGAGGAAAGGGCCATTTGGGGTCCGTATGGGGTTGGGTCGGCACACCTTACCCAGGGAGTAATTGACAGGGTTGCATGCCTGTATCATAAAGATAGACTACCACCAAGCATTAAGTGTAACCACATGCAGGCAATAGAGGCTGGTCCTGTGAAAGCCAGGGGAGGGTGGGTGTTTGGGAGCCTCATAACAAGCCATGGTCCAGGGATATGCTGGTAAGCACACAGAGTGGGTGCCTAGGTGATTTCTGAGTTAGTAGATCACCAGGAGAACATTTAACGTGGTTGAACATTTGCAGTATTATTAAAAATGACGGGGTAGGGCATGTGTAATAAGAAACAACAGACATCCAAGTAGGGTTGCACTGAGAAATAGTAACACTATTATTTTAATGCCTTGACACAGTTCAGCATTCAGTCTACATTAGGTACATGCCTCTTATGAAAGCATCGAATGACTGGGGAAAGTCACGTTTGAAGGTGAATAGAGGCCACCCTACACTCACCATCATGTAACAAGTGTCTCCAAAATTTGGGGTAACAGAGAATACTCCCTTTGCGCTTAAACAGTGGATTTATTTGGTACTGTGGAAGTTACATCTGGAGCATTGTGTAAAATTATGGTGAAGCCATCTTGATTTTTCACCCTGATTTCCATAGTTCTGTAGGTAACATCTGTAATAATATGCCCACTTCTGAAAAACACATATGCAATACTGCCTTTACGTCAGGAGGTCACGTTAGAATACCGTGCCCAATTGTAGAGGCCTCATATGGAACACTGTGTCCACTACCTCTGAAGAGTTGTAAATCGTGTATGTGGTATTGAGTACAGTCCCAGAACCCAAAGCTCTGTGGCCGTAAAGAAACACTAAATACGGATCAAACGTAGGTCGAGTAAAATGGTGCATGGCCGAAACCACAAGTGCTGTGACTAGAGGCACCGTATTGGAACTGTATACTCAAGAGTCGCTGGGCAAATAACCGCCCCTACCGCTAGTCATTTTTCAATCTTTCAGTGCCTCTTTATATATCTCTATTTTCTTTTGTGTACATGCCTGAGGTTGCTTATTAGATTCTACTTCCGGTCTTCCTTGTTGGAAAGTGTAAAACCATCCAACGGGCAGCTTTTCTAAAAAAAAAATACATTCCTGACGAACAACAGATATCAAAAGGTAGTTTAGATATCTCATTCCTTTTCAGTTCACATCTTCATTTAATGGAAAGTCACACACTACATGGCTTGTGCCCAGTGCCCCGTGGGATATTGTTTTATACATAAACACAAAAGGCCTGATTAAGGCTTTGGTGGTGTGGCACCTGGTCCACCCTGCTGCTGTTCCGCTAAATCTGTGGGCTGACCACCCACCAGATTAGGAGTTTCTCCTGTTTGGCAGGCTTTGGTTTTAATGTTCCCACTCCGGTATGCCGAAAATGGGAACAGCAATGGGAACAAAAACAGTTCAGGCACACTACAAACTGTAAAGTCCGTGTAGGAACTGGTGTGCATGCACACAGGGAGGCACATGGTGAAGCCCCCCTTCGTGCATCCACAGGGCATGAGGCACAAGGCAGGCCCCTTTCTTTCACCTCTGCATTCAAAATGCCATGAAAACCGTGGCAGAGAGGAAACTTGTAATATGCTTGGCGGAATTGGGGCGGTCGGAACAAGCAAATTACTGCCTCCTGACGACCGCAACACATCCATGAAATGTTGGTTCCCTGGCGGCTGTGGTGGTCCAACCGCCGATATTGTAATATGGCAGCCAGGAGACGACCACCACCACGCGCCAGCGCGTCTGGCTGTCCGTGGACCGCAAGACTCATAATCAGGTCAAAGTCTTGACCTAAAACATAATTAAACCTACATGAAAGAGAAGTGGTCAAGTGACCTATTATTCAAGTATTTAAATACAGGAGCCATTTGATGAATGATGTCACAATGGGCCTCAAAACGCAAGCGGACATCATCCATGAAGGGAACAGTTTGGGTGGCCTAACACATGTGTTTTTTAAGATGGACGACTGGGTAAAGTGAACTATTTTTAAAACTACACTGGTTAGCCGAGTTAAGGAGCTACTATTACCAGTCAAATTAGGATTGCGAATTGGGCAGCAACAAAGCCCTAGCTAGATACATTGCATGATGACATTTTGCCAGGTAAAACCTAGTGGAATGAGCATAGGGAAAAGTGCCAGTAATGAGGAAAACATGGAGGAACATTAAATCAAATACAAATGTTCATAGTTATTCCACATTTCTCAAGGGCAAATTCACGATACTCCCATGCTTTCACACCTAAATTTCCTTACAACATGGGTGCATTGTTATTGATGCAGTTTTCCTGCAACACTTGTGATGAAAGGCTATGTGGGAGAAAAAGAAGACTATGGGCCTTCTATGCACGAACACATTTTCCCATAGACACAGAATTGGCAAAAACCCTACTGATACATCTGGCCCTAAATGTAAATCGTTCGAAGTTGAACGGAACTCTATGTACAGTAGAATATCAGGAAAGAGTTCCTTGCTTGCTAGACGGTGCAAATCTTTACTTGCACTTGCATTTGCCTCAACCCTACTGACCTTCAATAAGGAGCAGCCTGCTGAGAACCGCATCCGCCATCTTGTCTTTAGTGCTATATGCCCCTGGAAGTGGCCTGAATCTGACGTACGCCACTTCTGTAGCGATGCAAAGAACAACGCGAGTGTTACTGGGACGTGGCCTTACGCATCAGTGTGACTGAAGGAGCAGATGGGGGTGGCGTGGGATGGGTGACTGAACACCTCAAAGCTGTCCACAAGGAAGCCCGTGAGGGGCTATGAGGCAGATGGTAGAATGGCGTCTAAAAAGAACCGATCCGACATTTATACGCATTCATAGGTTCATTTCACGTCCCGCTGCATCCTTGGCTTCTACACCCCTCTAATTAAAGTGTGCAGAAGTCAGCGCAAAACATTGCCTGGAGTGAAGGCTTCAGCGATT
The DNA here is from genome assembly GCF_964263255.1 of Lissotriton vulgaris. Lineage (NCBI taxonomy): Eukaryota > Metazoa > Chordata > Amphibia > Caudata > Salamandridae > Lissotriton > Lissotriton vulgaris. Next base: position 1,656,523,446 of record NC_141687.1, read on the forward strand.
CATGACTGCCAAGGTTTCAGCTCGGTTATCTGTGACATTTTCCTAATTTCAGTGTACTTATGAGTGACATTCAACGACTATGAATAACACTTTTTTCGCAAGCAAAATCCTGCAATAAAGATGATGTAAACCTATAAATATCAGAAATTACACCCATTTGAGCAACGAGAAAATCTATGAAGATCTTAAAACTGCTGCAGGCACCAGAAATGGAAGGTCACTAACTCCACAGTAGGGCCCCGTTGTGATAGATGAATGCCAATTTGCCGGTAAGATTTAATCCGGTTTATTGAAGTAAAAGAGCTTGTTGTGAAGAAGTGCACCACAGCTGCAGACCCCGGACCGCAACTAACGAACAGCCAAAGTCCTACACTGCTGAGCACATCTAATACAGAACTGTGAGCAGAGCTGTACCTTAGAGGCTCAGAATGATGGCGCGGAACTGAAAATAATTAGGAGATAGATGCTTTGGCATTAGTGTGAGTGACAGAGCGAGTTCCACCACGGTACAGGCCAGCTCAGTCACAACGACTCTGGTCATACTATCCTCTTTACATGCATCTCATGTCTTTGATAACAGTTTTTAGGTCACTGTGTAGATTAGGATTGAAATTTATGGATTGCAAGTAACAAAAGGATCTCTGTTACAAAAGCAGTAACCCCCTGAGCTATCCACATAAAAATTGTTCTGTGAGATGCAGAATACAAGTTCTTTGAAGCAGGCATGTTAATCCTCTGTGCTACTGGTGAGTCATAAGTTGCACTAGACAAAACTCTGATCCCTCTCCAACAGGAACACTAATAATCACCATGTTACAATGCACTTTACATGTAGCTGATGTCTCAAATAACAGTTTTCAGGTCACTGTGTAGATAAGAATAGAAATGTATGAATTACAATTAACAAAAGGATCATTGTGACAAAAGCATGACCCCCTGTGCTCCCACATTAAACACTGCTCTGTGATATGCAGAATGCATGTTCTTTGCCGCAGGCATGCAGCAGCCAGGGCGGCAGACGCCGGAACACGGGGGGTCACGGATCGATCCCCGGCGCCAGAGGCAGGTTAGCCCAGCACCTTGTGACTCTGGGCAATAGCTTGCTTAATCTTCCCGATGGCCCCCAGCTCCGGGGCACCTCTTCAGACATGATTGATCACTACTTTATCTTTCACTTACCGATGGAGTCACTCGGTGCTGGGTAAATTCCTGCTGCTCAGGCTGGTCGGTGCAGCTGTGGTCTGTAAGGTTACTTATTGCAAACAGGTGCTCTGACAGTGTGCTGTGCTGGAGACAGGGGTCAGTTACCACTCCAGTGAGGGCAGGCTGGCACAGTGACACAGATTTGGATGACCCATATGCAGCTGTAGATTGTGGTCAGGGTGAGAGGGCGTGGCATGTCACGCTGTCTTCAGAGCTGTGCCCTACGCCCTTAGAGACACAGCACCCGTTGTCAGTGTCACCATGGCTGGCACAGCCACCAGTGAAAGGATGTCATGGATGTTGAGTAATTATTTATTCTTCCTGTAGCAGAAGCAATTTCTGGCTGTGGCATGCATTTGTGCGTGCGGTGCATTTTCCCGCTGTGTGCTAAGGAATGCAGGATGCCATTGTTCATGACGAGCTCATCAGGCATCAGGCCTAGGCTGGCACCATGATTAACGCGGCAGAGACAAATCTGCTCAGCACGCGCTGGGCCCGGTGCACGTGTTTCAGAAGCTGAGGCCGGTCCTAGCCAGAGCAGACAACTAGTTAGCATTACACAAAGCAAATATCCCGGCACTCTAATCATTCATATTTCCAATTTTAAAGGTCAGTTTTTAGAGCTAAAACAACACCACAATGATGAGTGAAGCTTTTTATCACAGGAATCATACGTAAAGGCAACTTACGTTCATTTTTATACAAATGTTTATTTGTTAGAGAATATCAAAGAAAAGTCTGTAGTACACCCTGGCACGCATGCCTTTCAGAGAGTAATCGATCATGGCTTGGAGCAGCAAACTGTTTGTTCAATATCATCCCTTGAGATGAAATTGCAGCAAAAAGTGGAGCAGCCTTCTACAAAGCACAGAAGTGGTGAGCGCTAGCAGGACGTGGCGTCGGTCCCTGCGTCGCAAGACTCTATCACACACCCTGACTGGGCTGATATCTCTGTGAGGTCAGGTCGGATTGTTGCGCTGCGGGGTAATCAATGTCCAAGTTGAAACATTGTAGCAGCCTGCTAGCAGCAGCTGCTGCTAGCTCAGCCAGGAGAGCCTCAAGCCTACGGGAGCAGTGTGCGCATGCCACAGCACGCAGCTAGCCACTCCCGTGTTTAGGTACAGTAGGCACAGCTCTGATGGCTTGATAGTTGAGGGGCTAAGCCTAAAATGCATGAGAATTTATTTCAGTGCGGTGATGCCAAGCACCTCTTTGAAATGTGTTAGTCTAACGCTTGAGGCATGGTACTTGGCAGGACTGGTGATTACAGGGGCCATCATGAGACTGAGCTCTCTCCAAGGCGTGGTTTGTCTCTAAGGGACATGGCCCATCAGTGCGTGGCCTGCTGTCAGAAATGAAGGGTGTGCAAATTGTGATGACTCAAACAATATAAAATAAAGCACAAAATGTGAATACTGGGTGGTTTTCATTACTCAAATGATTACTCTGGTAACATGGAAGCAAAATGTTGTCATTCTTTTGACGTGCCTCCAGACGTTTACTCCCTTGCTCGCTGTGTGTTGAAACTGCACCTCACTGACAAGTCCCAACAAAGCCTAAATGCAGCCCACTGCCTTTAAGCAGTATAAAAAAGGAAAAATAAAATGAAAATAACACTAAATGATTAATATTTTTTTTTCCTCGTTGCTGCAGCTTTGCCGGCGGGGCGGGCGGCTCTCCTAACAGAGAAGGGGAGGGGAGGAGTGATTTGCCCTCCCTGAGTGCAGATAACTGTTAGGCCTGCCGTCTAGGGCTGGCCAAACAGCCTTGCGCACTTTGCATGTTCTCCACCCAGGCGGCATTACAGCCTGGGTGGAGAACATGCCCAGGCCCCCAGTACTAAGCGCCGAACCACTGCACTCAGACCAATCATAACGTGGCATTGCAGCATTGTGATTGACTCAGGAGACCCTGGGTGCTCCCCTCCTGTTGAGAAACGACAGTGGAGAAAGTGGCGGGACGGGGCTAGGAGGGAAGGTTTTTTTTCTTATCTTACCACTGTTACCAGCATCCTCTAAAATCACTATGATTAGAGCACTTGTACTCCCATGCATAAACTATTGCAACTCCCTGCTGATGGGCCTTCCAAAGTACTTAGTCCAAAGACTTCAAACAGTTTATAACACTGTGGCAAAATTAGTACTAGGAATAAACTGGAGAACTTCAATATCTAATCACCTTTGTAAAGTCCGCTGGCTTCCAGTTGGGAAGAGGTATATATTCAAGGTCTTCTACCTATGTAATAGGACGCTTTACAATGATGGACAAGGAGACTACATGGCTTCCTTGCTCAGAAGATATGCATCCCTTAGATCCTCACTAAAACATCATTTGAGCATATCTAAGTTACAACAAAAAAAACAAGGATTGGACGTCGCAGCATTTTGGCAATTCTCTGCAAAATTTGGAATAATATTCCAGAAACAAAGAACTTAAAAAAAGTTACAACCTATATGTTCAATCTTAATATAAAATTGTACCCTTCCAGGTATTTGCTTACCCAGTGTACCTCGAGTGGATGAATAAGGTTACTTGAAGCACAAGGATACCACCTTTGTGAGGTCTCTATCATGCTATACAGACCCAACCCAATCCGGTGTAATGCTGCTCCCAGGACGCACAAGGCTGTACCCAAGTAAATGACATGTTGGCTCGAGTGCTTTCATGACATAGTTTGATGTCAATATACCATGTGAGTAAGGCTCCCTTTTTTTCCATAGGCACGAATGTAAAGCTGTCGATAATTTACTTGTATTCATTTAAGAAACAAATATCTATAGACGCATATGTGCACACATGCTCGGATTGTATTGCATTGCAGCATTTATGTAGTGATGCCTACTACCTCTATGTGGAGCACTGAAGCACTTACCTACATGTGTAGCAAGCTACAACATGTGGTTGGAAGGGTGTTGTCTTTCTTGAGTGATCCTATGTGGGACATATTTCCAAATCATGAGTGTGGACCACTGAGGTGCAGTGCGTAACAGTGTGGTGGAAGATGAAGTGTGAGAGACAGTTGTACAGTTTTATGGTTCTCAGTGTGCTAGCAGCTTTGAACAGCTCTACCGGTGTTTTATGGTATTTATTATGTTTATAGTGTGCTTAGCTGGTTACTACATTGGGTTGTCCAATCCGACATTTTGTGTATAGTTGTGGTCATGAGCTGGCATGGTTAGATGGAGAGAGAAGTGGGGAGATCTGCAGGGATGGACATTTTATACTATTATCAAATATCTGAATGTTATTGTGATATGTAAAGTAGTGGTCAGAGTGCATAGATTTTACCTTCAAGAGAAGTTGCAGTGGCGCTAATCAGCACATTGTGCGCAACTGCTGGGAAAAGGCAGGAATGTGCTGTATTGTGAAAAATACGACGCATTCCTGCCCTTTACCTGTAACACAATGCACTTAGCGTTTTTGTGGGCCATAAATGTTATGTATGAAATTAGATAACTACATAATGCCCTTCTGATCTTACCTCCATATTGAAAGCATTTTGTTGGTTGGGTTGTTTCCAATCTGTGGTTTGTAAGGTGAAGATTGGGCTTGAGGATGAAATTGTCTTTCTGGGGTCTGTTGATAAGATATGCTGTGGTGGAGTTACCACAATCCTCATGTTTTTAGATGAGTATTTTGCTTTACTGGTCAACTTTACCTATTGTACCATCAGAAATGGTTGAATGACAGAGGCATGCATGGCTAAACCACACGTGCCTCTGCTACGCAGCCCAAACCACGAATGATCCTTAATCACGCATTTCTTTACTAAGCATGCCTTTACAATGCACTTTTGTGGAAAAGGCATGAATGGTAAGGGGGTGTGCATGGCTACGGTTGCCACTACTCCGACCACCCTCCTCCACCCTAAGTCCTAAATTACAAACCCCCAACCTATCATCCACCCCTGTGCTGTCTCTAAAACTATCCTAACCCTTTCTACTGCCCTAAAAACTACCCTTACCCCCATCCCTAAAACTACCCCTACTACCTATTCCCCTACCCCTACCCCTACCCTGAGGACTAAAATACACTACCCCACCCCTGCTAACCCTAAAACTACCCCAACCCCTTCCACTGCCCTAAAAAGTACCCGACCCCCATCCCTAAAAACTACCCATTCCCCTCCCCCTGTCAGGAGGCTTACAACCCTGCCCTTTAACATACACTACTCTGATCCCTCACCCACAATCTGTCCCTAAAACTACCCCAACCCCTTCCGCTGCCCTGAGACCTACCCCGTCCCCCCCTACCCAGCCCGGAAAACAACCCCCCAGCGCAGCCCCACTCACCTCACTGCATCCTCTGGCTCTCTTCTTGGCGTCTACCTCCGCCTTTCGTACAGCAGCAGCCAACAGCTAGACTGCACACTGCCTTACCACGCATATGCGTGGTTAAGGCATTTGCGTGGTTAAGAGAAGCATGTTTATGCTTTTGAAGTAGGAACAAGTGTGGCTGAGGCTGCAGTGTCCAGACTGTTTCCCTTCAGATATGCTCACTTGAGAACAGTGTCTCCCAAACTGAAAACCCTGACCGCACTGATAGGTCGCAAGCTGATTTTTGCGGGTTGGAAAAGTCCAAGCAATAAATAAAGATTTCTTTAAATTCTGTATTTATCTTGACACATATGCTGTGCTTCAAAGACAGAGGTCGAATGTCAGGGTATGTCTTCTGACAAATGGCTGCTCATGTTTTTTAACTTGGGGACTGGTGTTCACAAATCCCTATCCCTTTGCAGTTGAGATCGAAAAGCAAAGTGAATTATGTGACAATCCTTCTGGGGTACAGGGAATGTGAAAGGAAAGCCTGTAGTATGTAATTTTTTGTAACACACAACAACATATAAATTCCTGTAAATTAACTGTACACATTCAGCAGTTTGGCAAGCAAAAATGAAGCACATTTTTTAACCATTCTCTAGTGTGATGGAAACAAACATTGGAATTGATCAAAACAAATCAAGACATTTTACATGGTGATGTGCAAATGATACGTTTACCAGTAATCTGTATGTCTATTCATATTAGTGGCCATTTCAATTGAAAATGCGCTGTGTGGAAATGACAGAGCACTACTACACAATGCTCTCGTTACATAAACAAATCGCCCACCTCCTGCCCATTAAAGTTAGGTGGATTACAAAAGTTTGCAAAAGTTTGAAGTTGTAAAGTTGTAAAAATTGGGTTGTGATTCTAAAACGTTTGAGAAGCTGTGCTCTGGAAAGTTCTATCTGTACCAACACCATAAACAATACAAAATTGTAAAGTTTTTTGTATTTTTTTTTTAATGTAGTTAAATTAAATTTCTAAAAGTAGGAAGTACAGGAGAGTAAACTTGGCGAGACCTACATTCAGAAAGAAAAACATCTCCTGTGAAAAGATTTTGAGACATAATTATCTTGGAAAAACTTTTTTGCCCTGTAATCGCTGCACACATTGCAACTTCTCAAAGTTGTGACGTTGTAAATAAACAGCGAGTGGTGAATTGCTGATTTAGTTACACCGCTGGAACTTAGAGTAAAATGCAGCCGTGACTGGTAGCATGAAAGTTAGGCGGTGATTCTCTGCAGCCTGACAGCGCGCTGCAGGGAGAAATGTTCAACTACTTGAAATCGGGTGAAGTTAGGATTCTTCACCTGTCTTCCGCAATAACACCCGCACAGGGCCCATTCCCGGATGCATGCCGACTTCCTGACAGATGTATTACCAAAAACATAGCCAACACGAGATGTAGTTTGTTGTGGTTGTTGTTGGCCGCAGTTTTATTACTATTATATACCAACTCATTTTTCTGTCCCCTGGGCATTACTTTTTGTGGCCAGGGTCATTAATCATTATCATAGCTTATCATATACATCATCATTGTGTCATAAATCATTTGTGTCCTGACAGCCCTAAATGGGTGTCATAAATAATTAACGTTGCTTGTCATAAATCTGTCATAAATCATGTTGTCGGTCATAAATCATTTGTCTGTCATCACTCATTTGCATATCAGAGGATCTTACATCATGTGTCATAAATCATGCGTGTACAATAAATCATGAACAGCCATAACTTGGACGTCATAAATCATTTGCGTTACATGGTCGTAAATCATTTGTCCTCTATCATTCTTGGTCATAAATCATTTGCCTGTCATAGAATTGTGAATCACCATAACAGTTCGTTATTCTGCTATCTTATAGGCGTATCTCCTTTCTTGGCACTTTTGGGGTCCAACTTGTTCTGTTGGTTTCCACTTGGGTTTGCATTTGGGGGTAGCCTTTTCCCAGAGTTAGGCCCCAACTAGCTACCTTGCTAGTCTCTTTTTGTGCCCTGCCATCAGGCTGGGTCTGGGCTGCGAGCACCATCTCTGTTTGCGACCCCCTTTTGTCAGACCTACTCACCATGCCGTATGGCATCCCAGAGTGAGTGGCCCTCCTTCTACACACCGCCTCGTCGGTGTGCCTCCAAATCCATCCGCTGTACCTCTCTTATCCGCCAGCACTGCGACACTCCTGGTACGTAGGTGTGGGTGGGTGGGACTCGAAAATCCTTCTGCGCTGCTCCCTAGCTCCACGATGTAGTGACGAGCTGCAGTATGGGGAGCGGCGTCTTATATGCCCCCCACAATTTTCCCGCCATGAACGGGCGGTTGCTTCCATTGGGGGAGGGTCAAAATTCCGAGACTCTGGCGTCTGTTATGGTGCCAGCCCTCGAGGCCCCCTTCAGGGGCGGCCTCTGCAATAGTGGCATTTCCGGATTTAGCCAGACTTCGCAGGGGATGTCAACAGTTTGTGCACCCCTAATCAAAAACTCATCGAAATGATGTCTTTAATTTCCACTTTTTGTGTCAGTAAATAAAACACCTTGAACTACATATTCGTAAATCTTGTAGCAAACGTTCCTCGCAAGGAAGGAAAGCATGGATGATATAATATACCTAGACAACTTAAATGCTGATCGTTATTAAGCTGTCTTCACTTATAATGCCAGTTTGAGTGAGTTGTTCTATTTCAATCATGAGTGCTACACCAGAGCACTGGGACGGGAGAGCCGTACATCTAAAACTGACTGATTTAGTTGCAACAGTTCAAAGGAGGAAGAAAGATTATCAGGCAGAAGCGCGTCCTGGTAATGTAGCAGGTCTGTTCAGAGCTGGCAGTATACTCAAATTCTTACAGTGTGCACTTTTTCACTCGGATGCTTTGTGGAAGCGTCAGGGCGTTGCCCACCTGTTTGGTTCCACCAGCCCCAGAGTTTGGTGGAAATAGAATTACAGTGGATATTTGTTTTCCAACTGCGGGCGTTGTGCTTTTTTTTGTTTGTTTCCCACGAGCCACTAAAGCTGAGTTACTTGGTGATGAGTGGGTGGGGATTAGACGCACCTCGACACACACTCGCACTTCAAAGTGCGCATGTCAGGTTGGCCGACTGCTGTTCTGTGGCCAGCTCGACATGCGTACTGGAGGCCTATCACTATCTGTGCATAGTGAGCGGTTGGGATGGACAACCAAAGCTCCCTGTACCCAGAATGAATGCCGGGTCCACCTGTTCGATCCAATCCTGGTGCTGCTCACAGCAAGGGAGCAGCATGTGGATTGGCTAGAACTTGCAGCCATGAGCATGCTGGGTTGTTTCGTTTTACCGCGGGTTCGGGCATTTCCTTCTCACAATGAGCAATAAAGTCAATTTGGACACCTTCTACTCCTAGAATACTAAGGTGTTGAAATGTGCTGACTGGGCTCAAAGCGGCCAATCTATCAAACTTTTGAGGATTGTGCTTAAAACAAACACAGATTCCCCCACTCCCCCCACACACCACATGGAACTGGATTGCTTTTCCAGTCACTGTACCTTGCAGCTGAAGCATGCACAGGGAGCCCTTGTCTACATGCTTTCCGCGGTACCTCGCAGTTTTGAGCCAGAGCCGCTCGTACCTGGGGTGATGACAGGAGGATGCTCAGGCCCCATTAGCACTGCAGTTTAATTGGAAGCTGTGGCCAGGAAGAAACAGCAGGTGACAGCCAAGTGGATTGTGGCAGCAGAAGGGAAGTTAGGATCTATCCAGGTGTCTGGCGAGCTGGCGAATGATACGTCTTGGGTTTGTCCACTGCGGGAAGGCATTTTGAGTCCTGAAATACGAGGCTTTACGTCTATTGTTTTTGATGTATCTATATTTCTCACCTCGATGTGGCGCATGTGCAAGATCATTCTAAAATCATTGTTGTAGCCTTAAAGTGTATATGTCTGTGTACGTTTACCTGTTTTATCGAAATCCTTTTACTCCTTTTAAAGTTTTAATATCAATTTCGTTGATGAAATGAGCTATTATATGATAAATTGCATGTAGAGTTGTTTATGACCCATGTGGCTTTTACATTAGGGGAAACTTAGACGGTAGCTGGATGAGAGTGGGCTGTTGATGTGAACTGTCCGGTTCTGCCACTCTGTGAACCCTGTGATGCACTTTAGTAATGTTGTTCTATTAATTAATTGATATAGCTTTTTATGGTGATGTTTTATAGTATATGGTTTTATTTTTGGTGTATGCACTTTTATGGTCTACAATGACCGTAATAAAGTATGTTGGATTGGATACGTCTTTCTTCCGGCAGTGATTAATTCTTTCGTGTTAACAGTTCTTGTTACTACTTCCCACCCACACACACACTTTTACAACTAAGCCCTTCATTGCTTCTTCCAGACTTTCATTCCTCGTCATGTACTTCTTCCTTGATGCGCTCCTTCCTGCAGCCAATCATCCCCTATTTCCTTCCGGGATGTGGTCATCATTCCACATATGTGTTAACTTACTTCATGCTGCCCCTTATTGTTTCATGCAGCCTAGGCCTTCCCTACAGCCAACACTACATGCATTCATTTCTCATTGATTCAATTCTTGGATGCGCTAATTGATTTAGAGCACTCCTTCCCTTATGTGTACATCTGTGCCTTCTCTGAGATATTTCCCCTTTTTACATTCACCAGTCTTCATGCCTTGGTTTGTGTATGCTTCCATCGTCAGTGCATTTGTTGATGTGTTAAATCCTTCTGTCCTTGCTTCTTAATGTCTTCCTGAAGGTATTCACTCCATCCTCAGTGCTTTACACACCTTCCTCGAGTTAATACTGGTAGACCTGGGAATGCACCAAAATGCTATGCCCTCCCAGGGGAGGAATTGATAACTAATTACCGAAAATTGATTTCTGCAATCATCCTCTGTGCATTATATAGCTGTGTTGACATACCTCCTGAGGCACAGCCGGGAGCACTTCATTTTATCGCTATCACTTGCTTTTAAAAATATTTTCTGTGTGATAACTTGCTCACTTGATTCTGCTCTTTGCCCACTTGCTCGAGGCTCAGGACTTCCCCGCGCAGCTGATTGAGCGCTGCAGCGGGTCCTAATCTGCCGCCATTTCGCCAGCAGGCGACGCCCATCGCTCTAGACACGCCCCCCGCCGACACCTGATCTAAGCGCTGAATGCGAGCGCGAGTAGATTGTGTTGACATACCTCCTGAGGCACAGCCGGGAGCACTTCATTTTATCGCTATCACTTGCTTTTCAAAATATTTTCTGTGTGATAACTTGCTCACTTGATTCTGCTCTTTGCCCACTTGCTCGAGGCTCAGGACTTCCCCGCGCAGCTGATTGAGCACTGCAGCGGGTCCTAATCTGCCGCCATTTCGCCAGCAGGCGACGCCCATCGCTCTAGACACGCCCCCCGCCGACACCTGATATAAGCGCTGAATGCGAGCGAGAGTAGATTGTGTTGACATACCTCCTGAGGCACAGCCGGGAGCACTTCATTTTATCGCTATCACTTGCTTTTAAAAATATTTTCTGTGTGATAACTTGCTCACTTGATTCTGCTCTTTGCCCACTTGCTCGAGGCTCAGGACTTCCCCGCGCAGCTGATTGAGCGCTGCAGCGGGTCCTAATCTGCCGCCATTTCGCCAGCAGGCGATGCCCATCGCTCTAGACATGCCCCCTCGCCTCCTCTATATATTATGTGTAACCCCCGACCGTGCAGCGGACGAGCGCAGCGGGCGCGCCGTCAGCGCGCCGGGGGCACGCCTAGGGCGGGCTCGTCTGCGCCCGTCCGCGCCTGGACCGAGCCCAGGGCCACCCCCCCTACTCGTTTTATCACTACCAACCCTGCAACTACCATTAAGTACAACTCCGAATATCTTCATGCGCTAAACTCCACCTCGCATCAATGCCAGCATCTTAATCTAGCAAAACAACCACTCGACCTTCCTTACATCTGTTCGAAATGCTCCTTTATCACTAATAACTATCGACCCTCACCAACAACGATCACAAACAAAAAGGTACTACCTAAATCATGCATAGCTGCTCTGATAAATGTGCGCTCCCTCCCTAAGCACAAATATGAAATCTCCAACTTCATTGAGACCCACAACATCGACCTCCTCTTCATTACCGAAACGTGGGGCGATCTCTCCTGCGGACCAGACTTCGCTACTGCTACCCCTGAAGGATACTCTAATGTCAGACTGGACAGACCTCCTCCAAAAAAAGGAGGCGGACTAGCCATCATATTCCGTGGAAACCTAACAGTACGAACATAAACTATCCCCACCCCTTGCTGTGAAGCATTGTCTTTCTCTATCTCTATCCCAAATGTGCCCCCTTTCAAAGGTATACTTATCTACGGCCCTCCTGGACCTCGCAGTCCTTTCCTCGCTAGTCTACCCATGCTTCTTGAACCATTGGCAGGTGAAAGTCAGTACACCATTCTGGGTGATTTTAACTTCCATCTTGAGCTACTGGATAATCCTGATACCACTGCCCTGTTATCTGAATTAAATACTATAGGACTCCCACAACTGGTCACCGGATCCTCGCATACTGCGGGACATCTCCTGGACGGTCTATTCTCTAGCGAGAAATCCCTAGTGATAAAGGATCTCCTTCTTTTCACCTGGACGGACCATTCTGCCATTCTTTTTGATTTCTCACTACAACCTACTCCCCCCCGAGTTCACACTTCCCCACCCTTGAATAAATTTAGAGCCTGGAAAAGTATCGACATTCCTGCTTCCCAATCCTCACTATTGACCTCCCTACCACCCATTGAGGCTGACCCTGAACTAGCTGCCAATAACTATACCACTTGGATCCGAAACACTGTCGATCAGACGGTCCCACTTAAGAAACAATCTTCCAACAGAATCATCAAGTCCTCACCCTGGTTCAATGATACTCTTAGACTGGAAAGACAACACTGTAGGCGCCAAGAACGCAAATGGAGACGTGACTACGACCCAGAGCAAAAAGTCCTCTATAAAACCATGTTGCTTAACTACAAGCAATTAATCATCAGGAGAAAAGTAAGTTCTATAGCAGTCAAATTAATCTTGCTCAAGACTCGACCAAACAACTCTTTCAGGTAGTGACGCGTCTCTCTGGACAAATAGCATCCACCCCTATTACATATACCCAAGAATTATGCAACTCTTTGGCAAATCATTTCCAAAAAAAAGTCACTGACATCTTCTCCCAATTTAAAGCTCATGCTAATGACACTGGACACCCTCACTCCGTCTCTAATGACCAAACTCCATCGGACATGAACTCTACCAACCCCCCTCGAACAAACCCTTCTAGTTCCTTCCAGGAATTTTCTCAGATCTCCTCTGAACTGGTGTCTCATCTCTTATGCACCACGAATTCCGGATCTCCGGAAGACCCATGTCCCCCCTCCATTCTCAAAAAATTCCCCGAAATTATAGGCCCTAAACTCACCGATATTTTTAATGCCATGTTCTTGTCCACTACTTTTCCCTCCATCTGGAAAAAAGCCATCGTCAAACCTCTTATCAAAAAAAGCTCACTTGATCCGACGATAGTTGCCAATTATCGTCCAATCGCCTGCCTCCCACTCCCTGCCAAAATTGTGGAAAAAATAATGAACACACAAATTTCAGACTTCATAGATCAAAACAACTGTCTGGACGAAACACAATTTGGCTTCCGGAAGGGACACGGGACGGAAACTGCGCTTATTAAAGCCACAGAGGAAATCAGGAAGTCTCTAGATAATGGAGGAGCAGCAGTGCTCATTCTACTGGACCTGTCTGCGGCCTTCGACACGGTCGATCACGCCACCTTGATCGACCGTGTCGAAACGGCAGGCATCACGGGTGCAGTGAAGGAACTCATTGCCTCATTCCTCACCGATCGAGTTCAATCCGTTGCCTTCGGCAACTTCAATTCACCTCCTTTCACTCTACCTTGTGGTGTTCCCCAGGGGTCCTCGCTAAGTCCCACATTATTCAACATCTATGTGTCAGACTTAGCGAGGACCATAAAAATCCATCACCTGGCGGTTACATCCTACGCCGACGACACCCAGATTGTCCTAGCCATAAACAAAAACGGAGATGAAGTGGCCTCCAACTTTAATCTGGGAATGCTGGCAATAAGTAATTGGATGGCCAGAAACTGCCTGAAATTAAACTCTGATAAAACGGAGGTGATGCTGTTTGGCAATCTCTCCCCTGCTTGGTCTCCCACATGGTGGCCTGATGCCCTGGGACCACCCCCTCCCCCTGTGACCAAGGCAAGAAATCTCGGAGTTATACTGGACACCAAACTCACCTTCATGCACCACGTCAACGCGGTAGTATCCTCCTCATTCTATACATTGAGAATGATAAAAAAACTTCTACCTTATCTTCCCATGAATATGACAAAAACGCTGATCAGCGCACTCATCATGGCCCGCATTGACTATTGCAATGGTCTGCTAGTCAACGCTCAAGAAGGTGTTCTAAAGAAATTACAACTGGTGCAAAATGCGGCGGCCAGATTGATTACTGGATGTCCTAAGTATGCTTCCATTTCTGGGACACTCCGAGAGCTCCACTGGCTGCCTGTAAAGAAGAGAACTAAGTTTAAGGCTCTCTGTATTGCCTATAAAGCAATTCATGATCAAGGTCCAGCGTATTTGAAAGATTCCTTTTGTCCTTACAAACCTGCTAGATCCCTACGATCCTCAACCGCTGGACTCATGCAGGTTCCCAGGACCAAGAAAGTCTCCTGGGGAGACAGATCCTTCATAGTTACCACTACTAAACTATGGAACAGTCTTCCACCTTACATCAAAGCCTCCACATCTCTTCTCTCCTTCCGCAGGCAGATAAAATCCTGGCTGTTCACGCAATAACTCCTCATGGACCAGTTCTCTCACTCAGCGCCGAGACACCCACGGGTAATTGAGCGCTTAACAAATCGCCAAAAAAAAAAAAAAAATAAATAAATATTGGTAAAACTGTAAGTCTGTGCAAATTCGGTGGCCATTTCAGTGGTAATTTTGCTGAAATTTGACAGTGCTACCACACCATGCTTCAGTAATATATTTGGAATTGAGTGTTCAAAATGCACCACCGGTTACATGCTACATATCTTGCCAGGCTCCAGCACTTTGTGTGGCGTCTTCTGGATTTTCACAGTCCCTATGGCTTCTGTGTGGTAACTTTGAGGGCAGCTCTCAGAGGGTTGTAGCACCACAGGCACCTCTACTACTAGGGACAAAGGTGGTCGACAAGGGCCGGTTGACTTGGAGAGAGAGGAGAGGGTGGAGGAAGTAAGGACACTCCCCAACTCTAGAAGGTGCTTTGCACTAGAAATAGTCGGTGAGTACACAGTCAGATAGTGAATGAGCCGACAAGGTGAAGGGGCACACAGCTGATCTCAGATCAACTGTGGTTGTGCACATCATGGGGCAGGAGCCTAGGGAAGGGCACATGGGGCACAGTAGTAAAATGACACTGATGGGATAAAGGAGGGGATGTGTGGCAAGAGAAGAGGAGAGAGAAGGAAGATGAATGGTTGAATGGCAAATGGCAAATGCAAAAGCAGCAGTAGACAAAGCAGGGGAGGAGCTACGGTGACCATCTTTAGCGTTAGGATCTGATGAGGATCAGGATACAGTAGGCCAACAAGGACAGCCTGTGTCAGCCCAAAGAGAAGTTGAGTGAAACCAAGTCATAACAGGAGACATTTGTTTAGTTGAAGAGTGGAGGATACGAAAGGAGCCAGCGACAAGAGGCCCTGGAGATCAGAGAGTGAGACGAGGAGAAGTGTGGATGCTGCCTCTGAGTATAGAGGAGGTTAGTGGTATTGTGGGATGAAGAAGTGAAACAGAGTGAGCAGATTAGTAGGAGTTTGATGGAAGGATTGGGCAGGCATAGAAGACAAGGAGAGAGTCTGGAATTCAAGAGGTTCCAGAGAGCATAGTGGAATTAATGGGACATGTTTCTGGAAAGGTGGCACAGGAAGATAGGGGCAACAGAAGAACCCAGTAGAAAAATCAAGGTGTTGACAAGGGGACAGGTGTCATGGAATCAGAAGGGGATGGGAAGGAAGGGCAGGTTGGGACCGACAGTTATAGGGAAAATAGAGGTAACAGGGGATGAAGAAGGAGAAAAGACACAAGGGAGGGATGTTGTACAAAAAGTGATGGACAGAACTAGAGAAATAGGTGAAAATATGGGCAAATTAATATGTGGACTTATTTGAAATAATGCATTGAGGGACGAAGTGTAAAGTAGGATCTAAGGCAGAGGAAAAGGAACTAGTGAGGCATCTAAGAGTGCCTACCAATACTGATACTTAAAAGGCAGCATTTAGAATCTACATAATTTGTGAAGAGTCACCTGAGAGTAGCATGACATTTTTTAAGTATCTGAACATGATAAGGATGTCCAGACTCAGCTTTGGTGTTTTGTCATGGGTGAGTTATGAGTACGTTTTTCTCGGGGAGTTCGGTCACCATATGTGGGCTAGTGAGTGGGGAGCTGGACAAAAACCTCAAACCTTGCAGTGGACAGGTGGAGGAGGTATGTGACAAATGATGACAGAAGTGTTAAATGGATGAATGGCAGGCCCTTTTGATGCAATTCCAATACCGGATCTGGTGACATTCCCCGCGAAGATACTACCGAAGAAGACTGCAGGCTACTTTCACGTGATACACTCTCTATCATAGCAAGAAAGTGGCCCCGTAAATAACTGTATAAACAAAAGTGGATGTATAATAAAATATTAAAAAATAGACTCAGCAATAACAGTGGTCTGGAAATGATGTACAGTAGCGAAAATAGAAAAGGTGGACATAAAATCAGTCTTCCAGTTGCTATGGGAGTATCTGGGAGACCGCCAGCTGTTGAGCATTCAGTTAGAGAGACAATACTTTGTGGACAAGGGCGTGCCGGTGGAGTGCTCAGTAGCTTGTGCAGTATTCGAAAAGTTAAGTACATTTCTAGAGTGGATGGTAAGACAAGTGGCAATGGCAAGGTCAGAGCACGTGCTGTACAAGCTTTATGTTCATTTCTTTGTGGGCAGGGCAGAAAGAGCAGGTGAATGCAAGAACTTAGTCACGTTTCAGGTGGTGCGAAAAAATCTACGGGTAATTTTGTCCCAGGAAAAAATGAAGGGCCTGAAACCCGGGCTGATGGTTCAAGGAATTGAGATGGGCTCTTTAAACATGGTGTCCGGATTGCTGAAAGGCAAGCTGGAAGGCTGAAGGTCCAAGACTGAAGGTTCATGTTAAAGGATTTGGTAGGGAGGAATGAGTGTGAGCTTTGGTTTGTGCAACAGGTACTAGGACATTTAAATTTTTCCTGTATAGTAATTGCTCCAGGGAGGGCAATTTGCCGGCAGTTGGCTTCCACTCTGAAGGGGGAACCCTGCTCCTTCACAGGGTATGGATGTCCAGAAAACTTGAGGGGAGACATGGAAATGTGGTTGAGTTTTTGGAGCAGAACAATGGAGTGACATTGTGGCTTCTGGATGACCCGATTGATTGGGCTGTGAAGATGTTCTCTGATGCACCTTGCAGTGGAGGCGTTGGATTGAATTGGAGAAGTGGGTGGGTGGAAACATGGCCAGACGGATGGATACAGTGGTGCTGGCTGTCAGGTTGTGGGGTGATGAGTTAAAAGATAAAAGAGTGACTTTCTGAGTGTACGACAAAGCTGTGGTATACATCATAAACAATGTCAACTAAGGATGTGTACGTTCTTCGTCTTTTGCAAAAACTGATGCTGATGTGCTTGAAGTGAAATGTGTTAATCAGGGCATGGCATATACCAGGGCTATACAATGGAGTATGGGCCCGCTGTTTCATTTATAGTGGGCGAGATTTTGCAATTTGGATCCAGAGGCGAGCTAGAAAGGATCACCAGTGCCACCAGAAATGTGAAGGATCAGTATATAAGAGCAATGTATTGGGCAGGGAAGTCACTGCCTGATTCAACAAGGAGAACATGCAAGACAGAATGGGCATAGTTTGTGGATTCATGAGCAAAAAGGAAGTGTAGAAAGAGTGGAAAAGAGGAGAGAAGACATGATGAACTTTCTGATGAGCTAGCTGGGAAACGGGTTGGCTTCAGTGACTACATGGGGGAAGTTGGCAGGGATTGCCTTTTACGGATAATGTTTTTAGTGGTAGAAGCCATGAGTGGGCAAGTTGGAGAGAGTGATTTTGGGAATATTGGGCCAGGGAAAGGAGCGATGAACGGCGGCACACTTTGGTGAACATTTTGAGTAGGGTAATTGCTTGAGCGGCATCCACGTGCATATCTGTTGGGAAATCAGGTTATTCAGGGCATGTTTTTCAGGGAATTCAGAGTGTCTAAAGTGACAGGGCAAGGCACGATGGTGGTTTGCTATGGGAAGATGTGAGGATTGTGGAGGGCAGATTGTGTTTGATGGTGCGTAAGTGCAAAACGGATCAGAGAGCAAGGGGTGCATCAGGCATGAAAGAGAAATGTCTGGTATTGTTAGTGAGGAGTTCTGTTCGATTGATGTGGTTGGAAACAGGCAGGTTGTTTGTGAATGAGGATGGAAGGGAGGGTATGGACAGGCAAGTACTAGGTGTGCTGAGGGAATGTTTGAGATTGGAGGGCTTTGAGGAGCACAAATGCAGGACAGATTCATTCAGGATTGGGCCAGCGACAGAAGGGTTCGGACTGAGATTTAGTGAATAGTGATTGAAGAGGGTGGAATAAGTAATAGAATGTGGGATTATGTGAGGCTGAGTATGGGGTAATGAGAGCTAGTAGCTATCAAAGTTATTGATCACACCAGCGGCAGGGCCTGGAGGTTTCAGAAGAAAGAAATTTGGATCTGTGGGCATTCCATCGTGAACTAGCAATGGAGCACGTAGGGAGGCGGTGGGATAGCCAGCAGTTCGGTTCACTGTTTGAGGAAGTGCTAGTGAAGTAGTCAGGCACTGGAGAGATACAATGGGGCATGTAATGGAAATTAGAAAAAAGGGCAAAGGCTGGATGTGGTGGTGATACACTAGGGTCTAAATGATGGTGCAATCTATGAGAATTGAATTCATAAAGATAATGCAAAGGGATTTGGTAGAAGTGAGGAAAAAATGCCTTTGAACAAAAGTTTTTTGGACACAGCTGCTACTGAGGAGAGTTTGGAGGGGGGGGGGTTGAGAAAACCAATGGAGATCAACAGCGTAAGGAAAGAGGTGATTAAGAAGATTTAAGGGTACTTTAAGGACTGTGAGATAAGAGTGGTAAGCCACATTGATATAGTTTGTAAATATCCAGTGTTATTCTGTTGTGGCAGGTTTCACCTGTCTCTAATGGGCAACGAGATTTGCTTGGAAAAATTGATGGAAGTGCTGGGGAAGTAAATGGAGAATGGTCACCTCGTTGGGACAGAAAAAACAATTCGTAGAGGGATTTTTCTGCTGGAAAAATGATGGCTCAAACATAAAGAATTATGGGGAGTGATAAAGGAGAAAAGAGAATATCAGAGGAGAAGGCAGAAGGAAAGACTTGCCAAAAAGTAAAACGGGTCCCGGGGTGGGAAGAATAGACAACAAGGTGATGTGGATGTAGAGAACTGTGAAGAGTTTAGAGTGGAACAGAAAATTTAAGGTTGGTTATTATTTGTTAAAATAATACTGTTGAGAATGAGAGGGTAGGGGATTTTTGGGCATGGAAAATTATTAGAGTGAGGAGAGAAGGGTTATTCAATGTTTGTTATGGCTTGCTCTAGGGATTATTACAGTGTATGGTGTCGCAATGTCGGACTATTGCCCTTGGGGCCGTGCCATGGTGCAGGCCTGTGCGCTGGAATAACGGACACACATGTCAGTTGGGCACTCGTGTGGGCCGGAAGTCCCGAGCGACCCCGGCCCATTTATTTAACCCGTCTGGCCACGCCTGGCCAGAAGGTGCTACAATGTGTGGGTGTGCTTCCGGGGGGGAGCTACTTAGAAGTGGCTAGTGGTGAGCACCTAGACCGCTACATCCAATCCCAAATCAGTTCAAAACAAAACTAAACAAAAGATTAGTTAGCACACAAAATCAGCAAGTCTTTGGTTCGGCTTTGGATTTGGCCTCAAGACGTAATGACATTGACTCATCCGCGGTGTGGCTGATTCTATTTCGCTGGGTAAATCTCTCAAACCCGTGTCGGGCAGTAACTCTGGCACAGCTGGATTCGGCGCATGGTCATCAGTGGGGCTCGGCCCAGCGTTATCCCACACCATCCCACTGCTGCTTACGCCTTCCGGAGCGAGGACCCTTTTGAACCATGAGATATTTCGGGTAATGACTTCACCATTCTTTTCCACTGTGACAGTAATTCCCCTGACTGTCCTAACAATCCACAGCCCTGGCTCATAGGGCGTGCAGAATTTTCCTCCACTCGGACGGTTTCTCACCAGGACGGCACATCGAGGCACTATAAGCCGTGGTCGTGCTCTTCACCGCCGACTGGCCTTCTTGTTGGTCGCTGACCTTCGGGCTTGAGTGTCTGTGGGATCGTATGGCTCTGGCTACCAGTACTCAGCCACTGGGATGGTGTCACATCGGTGTCCGGTTAGTATCAGTGCCCATGGGGACCTCTGGGTTGTGCAGTGAGGGGTGCTCCGGTACTCCTGCAGAAACTTCTGTAGGGCGATTTTCAAGGTCCGACTGTTCGGCCACCGCTATGAGTAAGACTTTGTTTAGGTTCTGCAAGAATTGTTCAGCCTCCCCGTTGGCGCCTGGGGCCATTGCTGAGTGATGCAGTGATGTTTTACTCCTAGCCGTGTTAGGAATTTCTCGAACTCATTGTCTTGGAATGGGGGGCCCGTTATCTGTTTTTATTACGTGTGGCAGCCCAAATAGTGAAAAAGTCTTTTCCAGCATCGGTACTAGGTGGTCAAACGAGGTGGAGGGGAGTACCTCCATGATTGGGTACTTTGTGCAGCCATCGATCAGAACAGCAGTGGTCCGACCATCCAGGAAGCTCCCGAAGTCAAGACTCACCCATGACCAGGGTGACGGAGCTGGGTCCTCAGTTATCACCGGGGCCGGCGACTCGGGGTTTCCAGTGAGTTGGCATGCTCGGCACCTGCGCACAAAGTCGTCCACTGCTTCTTTCAGACCCTGGAACCACACCTTTTCTCTCATCCTGGATTTCATTCTTCTTGTGCCTTGGTGTCATTCATGTGCTAGAGTAGTAGCTCTCTCTTGGAGGCTTAGGGGTATTACGATGCAAGACCCCCTCAATACTATACCTCTTGCTGCGGCGCTTAGCTCTTTGAGGACTTTCCAGATTTTCCCTAGGCGAGTTCAGTCTGCCTTGTGCCACCCATTGACGTTGTTGAGGAAACCTGGCCAGGAGCCTTTCTTTAATGTGTCTAATACTTTTTTGAGGACCATGTCAGTTGGTGTGTGGGCTTCGATCTCTGGGATTGTGAGGGCTTTTGGGCATGGCTACTGAGTGATCATGTTGACAAAATCTTCGGTCTGCCACTCTTGATCTGAGTTTCCTTCTGTGGGATCAGCCGGATGGCGCATTAAGAAGTCAGCTGGGTTCTTTGCGGCAGGTCAGTAAACCAATTCAAGTTGATAGTGTTGAAACTGGAATGCCCATCTCTCGATTCTGGGTGGCGGATGAGGAGCAGTACCTTTGAACAGCGGGAGCAGCGGCTGATGGTCAGTTACCACGAGGGAACGGGTGTCCGCAGATATATAGATGAAAGTGGTTGCATGCCCACTTTATAGCAAGCGCCTCTCGTTCGATATGCGAGTATCGGTTTTCCGTCACAGTCAATGCTTTGCTCACGAATGCCAGAATGACCCACATCCCTGGTTCCATTTCCTGCATCAGTAGGGCTCCTAGCCCCACTGGGCTGACGTCCACTATCAGTTCCGTTGGCCATGTGTTGTCGAAGTAGGCCATGGTCGCCTTCTCTTGCAGGGCTGACTTCACCCTTCGAAATGATTCTTCTTCTTCCTGGCCCCATCTCCATCCGGCGTCTTTGTAGCAAACAATTAGGAAAGATAAAAACTAGGCCTGGGCGGGAACTCCGCTCAGTTCGCGGAGTTTGCATAATTTTCCTCACTCTGTGGAGCACGCAGAGTTCCAAAAAACTCATGAAGCGAAGTTTTTTCCTTGTTTGCGCTCACCAACATTCAGTTGGCGAGCGAAGAAAATCCAACGCGTGACCACCTCCTAACAAGATTTCTCAACAAGGGTGATCGCGAATGTTCACAACGGCATGCGTTGAGAAACCATCTGTTCATGTTGAGGAAGCTGCTTCTCAAGTGGAATATCTACTTAAATAGCAGAAAGAAGCAGCGCCCTCTTGCGCTGTGCATAGTGTAGTTCGAGCTAAAAATCAGCACAAAAGGAGTGACCGAACACACTTCAAGCACTTGCGGAACTCAGTGTAGCGCGATACTTTGCCCAGGCCTAATAAAAACAACTCAGCAGAGATATTTTAAGCTTTATGTAAACTAATTTCTTGAATGCAACCTGCACTATTGTGTGGGATGATCGCTTAAATAATGCACCCAGCCGCCCACATATCCTGTCCAAACATGGTAATTGTAATAAGTGGTGCAAATAATGCAGATATTCTAAAAGCTCCATGACCTCTACTGTACCTGAAAAAGTGGTAGTAGATTGCTATCCGTACAGTTTAAGAACTTCCAAGCCTCATATGCAGAATTAAACACTAGACAAATGCTATAATACAATGCAGTAGCATTGCGCAGCACACCACAGCCTGTAATCTTTGTTTTTTCTGCAGCAATAGCACTCATGGGAGAGCTCGCCTCTACACTGCTAAACTCCACCACATAAATTCAATCCCTCCTTAGTGATGGGCCAAAACACTGCTGTGCACGTAATGGCCCCTTGATTGACATGATTTCTTTCTTTCTTCAATGGAGGCTTAGCCCCCAGTTCTTTGAAAGAAGCAGATTTAATCCCATTTTAAAGGTAGATTTGCATGACTTTACTTTCTGGTCAAATATTAGATCAACAGTTTCTTCCAATAGCATTTCAGCTTTTGGCGACCATCATGGTGTTTGATTACAAGGTCTCATAATGACACACAGTCTTCTCAGTCTGTTGCTGTCAGGCCACTGGGATCAGGCTCACTTGACTGAAGATGCCCAAATAGGCTGAAACAGGTCTAGTGTTGCTTGTGTTTCAGTTCGGAGAGAAGCTGGCTTACCAGTTCAGGCTGGACTGTTCCAACCAGAGCAGGACCCTTGCTGATTTGTATATGGCTGGGTCTAATCTGAGGTTCCAAAAATCCTTAAAAATCACACACATTGAGTACATGCATATGCAGGCTATAAGCCATTCCTCTTCATTCATTGGTCTGTTGCAGTGTCATACACATTTTGCTTTTGCTCACCACAGCATAGTGGTTAGGTTTATGCCCTGTCATTCGTTTCCTTCTGTGTAAACAATAACATTCTCCTCACACGCAGTGCTGCCATCAGCACAAGTTTAATAGAGAAATGCACCTTGAGGAATTATTTTATATCATTACTCATTTCATATCATGTCATATATATGTACATCAATTGAAAGGAACATAAGAAACGTGGTATCTTTGTTCAACTTTATATCACACTTGAAACAAATATATGCCGAGACTCATTACAAAAATTAATACAAAGACTAGGCAACAGAAAACACTACCATATTCAATACATTTTTTCAGTAGCGTGTTAAATAAAATGAATTTCAGTAGCGTGTTAAATAAAATGAATTTCCTAGCGCGCCCTGCATCGCAAAATGCGATGCAGTGCACGCTATGAAATTCGTTTTATTAATTAAATTGTTTACTTACCTCCAATTATCCATATTCCAGTTTTTAGCACCTCCACCCTGCCCCTCCCCTGCCCCGCCTTTCTGCCCCACCGGAACTCCCTCCACGGGCCGTGGCTGTTGCCACCTGTGTGTCTGCACTTATGTGCATGCATGGACAACCATCTTTGAATGCATTTAGTTATTCCGAGTTTTGGGTTTAACAACATTAAGCCCAATTGAAACCAACAAAAGGGAAAACCCCTTTTGAAGTGAAAACTTAGAAGCACTAATTTTTGCTCCGCTTGTAGTGCTTTGTAGCTTTCTGCTACCAAAGCAGTGTAAGTGCAGCCTCTGTGGGTTGAATGCATTAATTATTGCCATAGATGCCATGGGTCCACTAGAGCCTTAGGTACAAACACATTATGTAAGCTTTATTCATGATATATCCAATATACATAATTTTACATTCATTAATGACATTTAACTGTGATGGATGACCTAATAAAATATGGCAATTGGGTCACACAGTAATTACTGATGCCTCATGAATCTGATGTATTAGGACTGAAACAGAAGTGGGACACTAGAAAATACTGCAGTGTTTGTGTCTCTGTAATACAATATGATAAATAGCATTCAGTGTAGGGCATTCATTGTAGTGTAAATTATATAAGCATTTTTATTGTTCATTAGTGGTTTTCAGATTTTGGGTTGACTGCATTAAATATTGGGTTAAAAATATTGTAAGACACAAATATTATGTCCATATATTGGGATGTAAGAAGTATCATGGGACAGAATATAGAAGGTGGGAATATCACTATGGGGTCGATTAGGATGGCGGACAGATTGCCCCCGCCGGGCTGGCGGTAGCCACCGCCGGCCCGGCGGGGGCAATCCGTCCGCCATCCTCCCTGAAATCACCCCGCCACATTAGGATGGCTGGGGTGTCTGCGGCGGAAGGGAAGACCGTCCACCGCTTTTCCGCCGCGGTCGCCTTGCAACCATGGCGGAAAAGGTCTAATATGATGGCGGTGTCTATCAGACACCGCCAGCCATATTAGGATGGGCTTTGAGGAATGCCTTTCCGTGGCGGCAATGCTGCCATGGAAAGGCATACAGTCTTTGCTTTGGGGGCCCGTTGTGGGCCCCCAGGGTAAAGGGGGGGTGGGAGGTGCACATGGGGGGTACCTATGGTACCCTCCTGCGTTTCAAAGTACAACATGGCAGGCACCGCATGGTGCCTGTCATGTTGTGCTTGGAAACGCACAAAATTCATTTTTAGCATTGCGGCAGGCAGTGCTTTCAGCACCGCCCGCCGCAATGTTAAAAATGCGGGATGCACCTGCCACTGTAGCGGGTGCATCCTAATTCGGCACACAGGACCTCCGCCATTATGGCGGACGGTCCCTTGCCACAACAGGATGGCGGACGGACAAAGTCCGTCCGCCATCCTAATCGACCCCTAAGTTAGGTCTTTTATATCATTTTTAAAATGTAGTTGTACATGATATTGTTGTTCAATTATGTAGTTATGTTTTATTACTCCTTGTGTTATACGCTGCTATTATTTATCATGTTAAGTATGTTTCATTATTTCTAAGGTTGGTAATGTATTTTATGTGTGTCTTATTTTATGTCAATTTACATTTTCTGGTGGGTTATTGGGTTTGTAAAAAAATAGTGTGTGGGTGGGTTGTAAATATTTCGTTTTATTGATTATCATTTTTGAATAAGTTCCAATTTGGTAATTAGATAATTATGTAAATAATTTCTTAGTAAGTTAATAGATAATTTTAACACAATGGTAATACGTGTGTTTACTTGTTAACTGGTTAATGTGATGATTTTGTTAATTATTTAATTGCTGCTAATAATTTGGATATTAATAAATTATACTACGGTTAAGGTTTTGTGTTCGGTATTGTATTATAATTTAATCACATTTTTTAATATTGTGTATTGTTATTTTTCGATATTAATGTAATTCTTTTTGGTTGTTGGAATTTTAGAGTAATAGGGTGGGAAGTATTTTACATCTATTTTAAAATTGTTTACTTGATGTAAATTGTAAATATTAATGTATTTGCAATTGCATACATTCATTTCATGTTTTCAATTTGTAATAATTTATATAAATGAGGTAATTTTATTTTATTATTTGTTTATGGAAATATATTTTATGGTTTTTCATTTAATATATTTCTAATTTATCTTGTATTAATTTGGGATAGGGGAAATTAAATAGTTTAATATGTTCTATACTCCGCGACGGCTCGTGGAGGGAGTTACGGTGGGGCAGGAGGGTGGGGAGGGGGAGGGGCAGGGTGGAGGTTGCTAAAAACCGGCATATGGATAATTGCAGGTAAGTAAACAATTTAATTAATAAAACGAATTTCGTAGTGCGCCTTGCATCGCAAAATGCAATGCAGTGCGAGCTACGGAATTCGTTTTATTAATTAAATTGTTTACTTACCTGCAATTATCCATATGCCGGTTTTTAGCAACCTCCACCCTGCCCCTCCCCCTCCCCACCCTCCTGCCCCACCGTAACTCCCTCCACGAGCCGTCGCTGTCTATACTGTTGCTTATGCTGGAATGGAAATAGTAATTTTCACCCTTTCAAAATCCAACCCTTTTCCCCATGTTGATTGCTTTGGAGTGGGAATACTAAATGTAAGTGCTCGAAAGTCCAACAGTTCCCCTACTGTTGCTTATATTAGAGTGTGAATAGTAAATATATCTCCTCCAAAGTCCACCACTTTCCCTACTAGTGCTAAGGTTGGAGTGGGAGTATTGAATTTTACCTCCTCCCCCTCAGTATATTGTTTGATTTATTTAATTGTTTAATCGCTTTAATACCTATTTTTATTTTAATGTAAAGTATTTTGAATTATTTATTTTTGTAGTTATTGTTTTACTAATTTGGTTTCATTTTGTTATTTGTATACATTTATTTTATTTTTAATAACTAGTTTTATTAATTTTAATGAATTGTTATTAGCTGTTTTTTATTTATATTTAAACAATAATTATTTTATTAAATATTATGTTTATTATTTGTTTACAATTACCTTAAAGAATATATTTTTCTTTTTAAGTTTGTAAAATTAATTTTTTTATGAAATAAGTACATTTTTTAGATTTACTATTTTAAAATGAATAGATGTTTAAGTTTAAAAAGTAAATAATATTTAAAATTCGAAATACTTATCCATTTTTTGATGATATTGTAGTCTTTTATATTTTTGCTGTTGATATTTTTTACTTTACATACAAAGTATATAAAGTGATACCGGTGTCCCTGACATTTGTTTGTGATAGTTATGTTGACTATATTTTTATCACAAATAACTTGTCAGACAACCCGTTATAACCCCAACACCCTGCTTAAAAGGCTTGGAAAGTATTGTAGTGTAAATGCATCACGATAAATGTTTTATTTTGTTGTGAAACTAAATTAATATTTAATTAGGGAAATATATAGACAAGAAGATAGATGATGAGCAACATGGAGTTATCTGATAACCTCAAACAATTCTTGCTATTACTCCCCGGTAATGCAGGGATGTGCATTTTGTTGTTTCAAAAATCCATTAGCCGATTTTTGAAATCTTTTTTAGGGGCATTGCATTTTGTGGTTGATATTACAGACCTTTGTGTTTTAGCTAGGATTTCCCTTGTGCTCAGTTTGTTCCATGCTGTAGTAATTAATCTATTGGCAGTCATCTGTTTCTCTCACATTTACAACAAAAAGTAGTTGATAGTTCATCATTTTAAGGGCATACATGTGTATCTGATTTAATTACTATTCATGTCACATTTTTTTGTCTTGTGTTTATACATTAATAGAGGTTGCTGATATTTTAAAAGTAGCATACATATGCTCTCAGGTGCATTTAGTAATGTCTAAATTGACAGTCTAGTTGGGAATGTATTTTACATGCATTCCTGAAAATCAACATAGTTTTCTTTCTTACTCCATAACTTAAAAGGTTCAACACTACCCAACATTTCAAAGTTCTGCACATTTTGTGAACTACTCTAGCACTTCAGACCTCACAACTTGCATGGAAAGTGCCATATAAATACAATACAATACAATAATGAGCATACCTCTGCATTTTCTGTTCACCCCAGTGAGTCAAGTTTGGAACAGAAATAAATTATATACTAGCTTGAATGCAACCTATTTCAAAAATAATTATACCTTTGTATCCATGTTTGATGGTTCTGGAAAAGCCAGAAGCTAGCACTAGAATAAATGTTTGTATTGCAAAGCTTGATATTTAGAAAAAAGTATGTTTGCCTTGGTCCCCATAATTTTAATTGAGGAATAATGTACTCAGCTCTAAATTAGTTTAGAAGTGATCCCTTCTTGTATTTTCTGTCTTAGATGATACTTCAAGGAGGACAAATACCGTCTTTTACTGGTATTTCACACATACACACATTGCCTTGGCTGTAAACTAACTGCAGTCAAACACTTTTTGTGGAAATATGTAGGACCCCCTGTTGGCCTATGCAGCCTCACATCGATTCAAAGTCAACAACCTAATTACTGTCATCATCTCAGTTATTATCAGTGCAGTGAAAGGCATTAGATGAGACTAGTCTGGGTTCTGGGTGAACAACCAGTAACTATTATCTGAGCGCATGGACAACAGTCCAAACTACAGCACTATGCTTCTGGTGTAGGAGTAAATGACAAAGGACCCTATTACGTTGTTGGTCAGAGTTGCCTCTGACAGACACTGTCTCGATGTGGGAAGTAACCAACCGTAGGTCGGCGGTTCCGAACACCGGATTACAATTCGAACGCACATGGTGCAGTCGCAAACTCCCAGAAACCACCCGCAGCACAAGCTCCCATAGAGAAATGGGAGTTTGTGTAAATCACTGAACTGTGTGGCAGGCACCTCACTGTGCCAGCTACAGAGTGTAGGGATTTTCAGGGGGGCAGCATAAGTGCCCCCCAGGCCCACAACCGTAGGCCACTGAGGGATGTGGGCCCTGCTAGGGCCCCTCAAAGTTGCTTTCCGACAGCCTTTCGCTTCCTGACATGGAAAGGCTGTCAGAAACTGACATCATAATCCCTACGGCGGAATGGTGGTCCGTAAGGAATTATGATAGGTATTCGACTGTGCCTGTTGAATATAGCTGTTTACAACGCAATGTTTTACATTGTGTGCTATTACAACGCGGTTGTTACAACGACTGCATTGTTAGTATGCGATGCATTTACATCACAAGTTTTTACAACGAGTTCCACTAGGGGGCGCGCTGGATTTAGGAAGAGTATAATTTACTATTCCTCCTCCAGTTTGCACAACAGCAGGAAGGGTGTTGGAATTCATTTCCAACACCTCAGCACTCCCTAGTGGAATTAGTTGCATGGACACCATTGTGATAGTATCGCAGTGTAATGACCGCCTTGTGTGAAGGTTGTTTCCCGTGCCCGTCGGAACACAGTCGGTTTGACCGCATGGTTTACACTCCAACCGGCGACATTAAAATTCGGCGGTCAGACTGTAAACCTACGGTGACGGTCGGTAAGCCTCCAACGAGTGGTCGGAGGCCTACCGACTGACATCATAACGAAACCCTAAGTATCTCAAAGATGGAGCATTTAACATAAAGAATAAATAGATGACAAAAACCATATATGTATACTTTGCTGTGGGAGTAGACTGGAGTATGGCACTAGCACAAGAAAGAAGCTGGGGTGAAGGGTGACAGGAGTGGACCGTGATTAATGCACCACTTTAGCATTTCAGTGGCCATAAACATAAAACTGGCCAACATCCAACAAATAGTGGTTTTTGGGGAGGTTGCCAAACTTTCCCTTGCATGGCAGAGCCACAACTATGTGAAGAATAATACAAGTAAGGGGCCATTCCAAGACTTTTTTTAACACTGCGGAGTCTCTTAGGAGGGGCACAGAAACATGTCAGAGTAGAAAGAAGGAGATGTTGATGATGGAGAGAACCAAGGTTAGGCTTGAGAAAAACATCACACATTGGCTGGACTCTTTGCTATGTTGATGGCCATATTATCAAGAGACACCCTTAACAGAGCCACTCTATCATGAGTTAAACCAGTGTGTCATTGACAACTTTATGCAATGTGAAGGCAAGGTCTTCTTATAGTATGGCCTGGTCTCTGCAATGCCTCTATAAAGCACAGGCTGAACATCAGCTTGTTAGGTGGGGGGCGGCACACCAAATGCAACTGACAGCAGCAATCAGGCGTGAGTGAGGGCCAGTAGCATGTTTCAGAAAGTCAGTTTCAGGTTCTGGGTACAGAAATCTTGAGTCATAGATGGCGTCTTCCTTCCTAGCATTAATTTTGTACACCAAAAGCTGCCAGCACTACTCACCGATCACCTCCTCAGCGCTAGATTAAGTGGGTAGCTGTCCTAGATTATTTGACAAGATAAGACCATTCATGCTAGCATGTCCCAAGAGAGTGCCAAAGAGTGTAAAAGGGAGAACACCTCATGCTGCCTTTGCAGTGCAGGAAAACTTTCCTTAGTATTGTACTGTAAATTCCAACATAATGGCTCCATCTGCTTTGTTGATCATCTTGCCACAAGCCCCACCCTGGAGTAGCATGGAAGCCTCTTACACCACACAACCGTATTACACACAGTGGCTAACTGTCCCTCCCTGTCAATGCATTTGCCTTCCTAAATGCATACACCAAGACGGAGGGCAGTATTTATTTACAGATTATTTATTAAAGGCCTCTGAATGCCCTATCGGGGCCCCAAACTAGTCAGTTTGGCCTCCAATCCCTTCTCTGCCAGGGAGAAAAATTGCAGAAAGATAAATTGAGGACATTTTTGGCCTTAGAGTTTCTAGATTATGTGTCATACACTGAATTACTGGATTATTTACAGTATAATCAAACCTCAAAACATTTGTTAAAGCTATTGCCTTTTTTACCATTACAGTTGGAATACGAATGTTTAAAGTTTACCTTATGAAGAGGCAGCGCTGTCCCCGCCCGGGAACGGCGTACCCTTTCCCCAGATCAAAGTTCCACTATGAGAGGAACTAATCCTTATTAGACAATGATTTAATCGTGTTTAAAAGTAGATCCACCAAAAAACTTATAACATGTTCGTGAAAAATAAAGCTGCATGTAAATTGATTCATTTATTTTTCGGTTGTTGTCCATTTCGATTGACATTACATGCTGTCATTCAATGAGTAACAAATCCCAAAGCATTACGAGCCACCTGGCCCTTTATCAAGGGATAATTATTCTAAAAGAAAAACATAAATTGTACAGTTTTGGCCATCAACAAAAATAAGGATAAAAAAATGCAAGTCACTTTGCTGTGAAGAAAGTTGTCTCATTCCTAAAAAATTCCACTAACTACAGATGCAGTTATGGTAACATTGATATAGTCACTGCAAGATTGTGTAAGTCACATTGCTGTCTAGAACATAGTATACGGCTATGTCATAAAACATACATGTGCAGTCGTAAAGACAGATCATGTTTCTTAATGGCAGAATGTTATCGTGAAGGCCAAATGTTCCCCCAATGGAAAGAAATGCTAGTTTGAAAGGGTCTCACAATGTTGAAGAAACATAACTAATGGCGGGGGATAAACAAATAGGTCCTCATTTGGATGTTGGCGGGCCCACCGGCATCCAGGCCATCGGTCTAGCCGCCTTATTATGATTCGGACGGTCAGAACTCAGCAGTCTGGGGAACAGACCACCGCCTCCGACAGGATCAAGGATCCAGTCGGGCGGCACTCGGACTCCCATCCCTACCATGAGGGCGGTGCCTGCGCGGGCACCGCTGTAGAAATTAGGATGCGCCTTTCCGACTGCCTTATGGCAGTCACACCAACATGGAAAAGCAGCCAGTAAAGGACTTTGGGGGACCCAAGCAAGACCCCCCGTCCCCGGTGGGCCACTGCTAAATGGCCAGGAGGCACATGGAGTGCCCCCCCACACATCCATGCATGGTGCCTGGCACATGGTACATGAATGTGCAACAAGTGTCTTTTACTACTGCCGCTTGCACTGCGGCCCTTTTCTTGAGCCGCAGCGTAAGTTGCAGTAGTAAAAGGCACTTTCCGATAATAGGGCAGGTGGGACCACTGACTCATTGTCGGACGGTCGCCTGCCCGCAGCGAAGGTGGTAGGGTGTTCGTTCAACCGCCATCGTAATCAGGCCCTAAGTGTAGTCAAATGCTGCTCGAAATCAGAAGGTTAATGCGTAAACTGCCTCACCCCTAGACAACAGCCACGGCCGGTAGTAGGTGTTACTGCAGGGCGGTGACGTAGGGAGGGGGAGGGGCAGGGTGGGGGGGTTGTAATGTATGGATTATGAACTTTAACAGGTAAGTAAACATATAAATAAATAAAACGAATTTCGTTGCGCGCACTGCTTCGCATTTGGTGATGCAGTGCACACAACGAAATTCTTTTTATTCATTTATATGTTTACTTACCTGTTAAAGTCCGTAATCCATACATTACAACCCCCCACCCCGCGCCTCCCCCTCCCTACGTCACCGCCCTGCAGTAACACCTACTACCGGCCGTGGCTGCTAGACAAACCCTCCCACACACACCAAATCTTGAAAACCCTGAATAAACATTGGACACCAAAGGAGTGCATTGTCATTCTTTAGAAAAGTTTACTTTTTTTTTGCATATTTCAAAAAAGACAGGGAATTGTTGCTTGTTAATCACCTTTATGACAGGTAGCTCTCTCCGACTCTTGTTATGCCTCAGTCGCTCGCCAGCTCAGAAAAGAAAGAACGCCGATAGAAAGTACACTGCAGCACACCGGGAAAAATAATTAGAGGAAACATTGATCACAAGCTCTAATGCTGCTTTCTCTTGTAACCGCCCCAAGGATATTATTCATCCCGTCAGTTTGCCTAGCCTTATTTGCTTTCATGCCAGTACCTCGAGCAGTTTTTGGCCTGTTTGTCAGCAATGTCTTCAGAGACTCAATTAATGGTGATTAAAGCACTCTGCAAGTACTGACCAGGAAGCACCATTTGTAATGAAGTTTCTCCTGCTGCTCTGCTTGTACTATATTCATACAGCATGGAGCAGTGGCTAAAAAGCATTATCCAACTGAGCCATCGTAGTTAAAATATGAAAGCAAATGAATGGTATCATTGCCTGTGAGCCTCCAGAGAAAGCATTAAACAAAACACATAACATCTTTTTTCTACATCACCAGATATTACACATGATCCTTCTATGATAAAAATATTTTATGTGAATATATTTTGCAAACACTGGAAAGAAACGTGAAATGTTGTTCTGATGCCACAATACATAAACACTGATTTTCAGAATGCGGCAAGATATCTGGTATTAACAAAAAAATAAACACTACGAAAAGGAAAACCTAGTTATACTTTACCTTAAAAAATACAGCGTAAACAAGCAGTGGCAAAGCTTATAGCTCGAAAGCCAGTGCTAGATCTATTGACAATGCTTGTTCACTGTTATAATGAGATGACTATTATGTTAGACTGAGATGGGAGGATAATGTAGATGTTCATCAAATCACATCTCTGTCTGAACCAGACATTATCTAGCCACTCCTAACATAGATTTTACAGCTACCTGGTGGTCCCACTTACTCCCAGTGTTTGTTGTTGGCTGGGTACAAGCAGTTCTTACAAAAGGAATGGAGTGTGAGATTCCACTTAAACTCAATTTCATCTATGCAAAACCCTTCAGAATTACTATTTGCTACGTCTGCTTATTTTCCTAGTGCTGGGCATTGGAATTTTTTTTTAATTAATAAGAGAAAATGTGCCCTTTGTGGCCCGTGTGTGCTCTAGAACACTGTTAACCCTAACATAATAGAACAGGTAATAGGCAAAACATAATTAATTTGAAATGCAATTATGAAGGAGATTTGGTGTTTTCTTCCAAGACAATTATCGTTTTTGCCTAATACAGACATGTGGGGTTATTCATGAAGGTAAGTTACACTTGTGAGTAATTTATCCGTGTAAATGTAACCTTACACTTTTGAATAACGTTAGTACGTTTTGATATTCACAAAATTTGAATGTAAAGATCCTAAAATGTGTAGACTTACTCGTCTACACACCTTGAAAATGGGGTTGAAGCCAAATGTATGAGTGTATGTTACCGCTTATAAAAGCCCAAAACAGTAGTAAGTGTAGCACCACACATGGCCAACCCCCAACCCCTGGTAGAGGTACACCGTCCCATAGAAAATAATGGAGGCAGGGACTTAAATGTGATTCCCAAGGGAAATAATGTTAACTTAAATTAGAATTTTTTTAAAGAGTTAAAAATATAAATTAATATAATTTAATGTTAAACAATATACAAATATAGTACATATGTTTGCATTAATTATACCATGTGCATTTAAGAATTAATGTAACAATAAATGTCATCAAACATAAGTAAATTACTTTAAATTATTTCTTTATATAACTTTTAATATTTATTCATGCATAATAAGCTATTACAACTTACCATATTAACATCCCCAGCCCAACTATGAAATCTCCATATGGTAGAGTACAGGGAAAAGTAAAAAAACTTTTTTAACTTGAGGAAAGTTTATGAAAGTATTTTTCGTTAAAATATTAATGGACATTATTTTTAAATATTTATTTAATGAAGGTTTGAGGTAAAATTTCTGATCGTGTAATTTCAGTTCTGAAATAGATGAGTTGCTAAAGGTCAGAAATGAGGTGCATTGATTGACCTGAAAGTCCCCTTGGTTTGAAATATCAGAGCGTGCTAAAGAGCTGTCTGCATTTCTACTACCAGACATTACATTGGTACAACAGCTAGCAGCTGTGCAGTTAGGCACCTTCTATACTACTCCATAAACTATTCCTAGAAGGGACAGATAATTCTATATTGGGGATACTCAAAGTATGGCCCGCGGGCCTCATGCGGCCCTCCTGACCTTCAATTGCGGCCTCCTGGTGAACATCAGCACTGAGCTGCTCTTCACTTGACAGAGTAGGAACATTCAGAAATATATGAAACAATTGGACATACTTTACTATTTACATGTTAACTAATGTAACTGTAATGTAGAAAAGAAGGTGTCCTAAACAACTTATCTTTAGGTACACCTTTTGTATTAATGACACCTTGCACTAAAAACGTGATACACTCTCTATAAACTTTTTTATTAACATGCTCACGCGTTTTACCTTAGTAGATCAGACTGTATCACTGTATTGAAAGGCATTTATTAGCAGTGATAGTTTTCAAATATGATCTGGGGAACATTTGTGCTCCTCCCATTCTGAAAACAAAGCCATTAGTGAACCAAGAGGCAAGTCATTTGTCAGGTGCACCTTGTGTGTAGCCTTGGTTGTTATATGATTCTTATATAATTGGAATAACATTATTGGTTATCAAATAAAATGCAAGAGAAGGTTTTTTACAGCACCTACCCTGAACTGGTATATTTTAAGGGCCTTTCATTTGTGGTGCTAAAGAAATAGGAGGCAAAGTAAATTAACCTAGGATCACACAACTTCATCAGGCGAGGAAGCCAGGAATGATACCAGGTTTTCTTGTTTTACATTTTGCAATTCAGCCACCAGATGAGTATCTCTTCCCCTTTCTTGTTTTACATTTTAAGTTAATGCTTTGTTGTTAATTCTTGGTGCATGAGAATAGAGCGTCGGTGGCAGACAGAAGTCAAGTGATGGTTCAGTGTGCTGTCTGAGCCATGCATCTGCTTTGCGCCCCCAAACGCCCACCTTTCATCACCCGACCATCACATTGCTGCATTGGTGCGGCCCTTGGGCATGCCACAGACTGTACTTGGTGGCCCCCGGGGAAATGTTTGTGAGTGTCCATGTTCTAGATCAGTGTTTCCCAAACTGGGGTCCGCGGACCCCCAGGGGTCCGTGACACATTCTCTTGGGGTCCATAGGCAACAGTTTTAAAAGCACAGAAAAGTTTCTTGTATAAATAGCAGCTTTTCAGCAACAATAAAAGTGTCAAGATCATGCCAGTGATTAATGTGCCTGCTGGAGCGTGAGGAGAGTTTTGTTCAGTAGCAGCTTTGACTTAACTAATGTAGCACAGAGGGTTAATGTGCCTACTGCAAAGAACGTGTAACATGTAATTTAAAACGCAGTATTTTATGTGCATAGGTTCGACGTTACTGCTTTTGTCACAGAGATTCTTTCGTTACTGTGCACTTCAGAAGTGACAATTGTAATGTAGCCGAGGGACCTATAAACTGTCATCAAAGAGCTGCTTGTAAACTGCATGGTACCAGTTAGTAACTTATGTTTTTCCCCAGTTATTCATTATCCTGATTCTGCTAAAAAGTTTATTTGGGTGGAAATACATTTTAAATGTTAAAGTCAGTGCTAGCCACTGTGTTATGTTCTGAATCCTGAGTTTGTGCTTTTCCAGACCAAGCACTCTTTAAACATTTTATATACACACTGATTTACATGTATGATTCAATGTCTCTATATGTGTGTGATGTAAAGTGCTCTGGCATCCTACAATGGTATGATAGATGCTATAAAACAAATGAAATGCATGTGACAGAGGGGCTATAACTTCAATATAACATACTAAGGGCCAGATGTATGATCAGTTTTTACATATGCGAACGGGTTCGCGAACCCGTTTGCGCATGTAAAAACCTATTGGGCCATGTACATTGCCTATTTCGCGAGTCGCAATTTGTTTGCGACTCGCTAAATACGTTTCACAACTTGCTATTTGGATGGGGCATTTCCTTCCAAATAGCGAGTCTCAAAACCATGTACAAATGTTTTGCGGTCGCAAAACATTCGCAATTGCCACCTACTTCAATTAGATGGTAATGCATTTGCAAATGGGAAGGGGTCCTCAGGGGACCCCTTTCCCTTTGCAAATGCATGTAAAACTATTTTTTAAGGGCAGGCAGTGGTCCCAGGGACCTCTGCCTGCTCTTAGAAAATGAAACGAAAATGTTTCATTTCATTTTTCTTTAAATGCATGGTAAATGGGCGGCATTTTCTTTTTAAAACTGCTTTATTTAAAAGCAGTCCCAGACATGGTGGCCTGCAGAGCCCAGCAGGCCACTATACCTGCGAGGACTGGCATTCCCAATGGGCTCGCAAATTGCGAGAGGCTCATTAATATTAATGAACCTCGCAATTTGCGTCCCCATTGGGAATCTCGGGAACAAATCAATCGACCCAAGAGCATTATTTCTCCTTCCCATGAAATGACCCTCTAAAGAGACACCTAACTTTTCACCGCTGCACAGGTGCGTCAAAGGAAAACACGCATCCTCTTCACAAACCCAGTCATTGATTGGTGGGTGAGTGACAACAATTCTCCAGCTCCTTTTCACGTTCCTGTTGTTCCTGTGGGTTGTACAACCTAAAATAACGTGCTCCTCTCCACAGTTGTAGGGAAGGAGCGAGAGAGGAAAGCTAAGCCCCTCTTTACAGCCCCTCTTGTTCCGAGTAACCCCGGGCAGATTTGGCGGAGTGCAATTACGCAGAGGTCCAAGGAGTTGGGGGGAAACTCCGTAGAACTCTGCTCCGCCACCCGCCTCCACCCCCTAACAAAATAATACTTAAAAAGTAATTTAAAAGAAATAAAGAGACTTACCTGTACTGCGGCGTCCCCGAGCTACCTTGCTCCTCCTCGTTGTACATCTTGCAGGAACTGTGCATGCGAGCGCACATTTGCATTTCTCATACGACGTCTTGCGAGAAATGCACGCATTTGCATGCACAGTTCTCGCAAGATGTATACCGAGGAGGAGAGGGCAGCCTGGGGAGGCCGCAATGCAGGAAGTGACTTAATTTCTTTTAAATGACCTTGTAAGTACGTTTTTATTAGGTGGGGTGGAGGCGGGGATCCAATTTAGCGAGGGAGGGCTGGCTAACTCTGCTCTAGAGCGGAGTCAGAGTTTTGGCCTATACTTCGCTTTACCAGCAGAGCATGGAGTAGGGGAATCTCCGCACACTCCGCTGGCGGAGCGGAGTTTTCCACCCTGGCTTAGTTCCGAGGAAGTTGTGTGACAGGAATACTTAGTTCTCCACAGACCCCGATGTTAAGGCAAGTGCGTGACAGGGAATACTCAGTTTATATCCCACAGACCCTCCAGTTTCAGGACAAGTGTGTAAGAATACCACTCAGCTATTCTCCACAGTCCACACTGGTCTAGGTAGGCAGTGGCGGCTCCTCCACAATGGCAGAGAAGCATCGCCCTCTGACTGGCGAAGAGCCAGCAAATGAAAAAAAAAACGCTCTATCATTATTTATTTTTTCCTTTGCCAGCTTATGCATGAGGGGAGGGGCATGGCAGGGTGGCAGCAGAGTGTCCTCCCTAAGTGCTCATGTGTGTTTTGTCGGCCGTCTCAGGCCGACCAAAACACACATGAGTGCTTAGGTTTCTCCAACCCAGCTGCATTTATTGAGAGATTTATTCAATTGAGAGCTCTAGAAATAAGCCTGAATGCACTGTTCATTTCCTACAGTGCCTGTTAGTGTATCATAAAGGTGTTCTTGCAAATGCAATCAGAGCTGCTGAAAGTCCTGCTCTCGCTGCCCATCCTAAGTCTAGTCTTCAGAAATTTGGTATCGGCTTATGTTAGCCTCCTCTTCTAGGCCTCCCTGCCCCACATTACTCTGAGGAGGAACTGCCCTAAAGTGAACAACATAATCCAGACTATCAAATAGAGGTCCTACACTGGATTGTGTTACTTTTCCAAAGAACTGAAACTAACACCCCTAACCCTGTGATAGCCCACCACCCAATGGCATCAGCCCACCCTATCCTTTTTACTTGGGTACACCTCGTTGTTTGTTGGGAAATTTCCGCTTTGCACTACCCTAACATTATTGACCAGACCTCGGCAGTGAACTCTGCTCCGTTCGTGGAGTTTGTGGAGTTTTTCGCACTCGGTGCCCCACTGAGAGTTCCGAACTCAGGGCAGAATTTTTACCTCGCTCGAACTCGCCAACATTAGGTTGGCGATCACAAGTAAGGAAAAGCCAACGTTAGCCCTCTGATATTTCTAAGGCAGGTGTGAGTGAAGAAAACTGTTTTTAATCTACCCTGGATGACCCCTTTATGGTCGGTCTTAATGTTCAGCATCTTCTTCTTGTGTCACATAAAAGAAGGTGGCGTCTTTAAACACTGCACCAAATCAATGGGTCTGTCAAAGTGTTATCATTATGCATGGCCGATTCTACAAGTAGCTGTCTAAGCTACACCGGTTTCGACTGCACTTGTATTATCCAAGCTGGATTACTGCAACGGTCTGTATCCAAACATACAAAGCCCATACCTAAAAAAGTTGCTGATGATACAAAATGCAGCCGCAAGAGTCCTACTGAATCTGGCCAAATATCAATCAGTTTCCAAAGAAATTCGGAAGCTGCATTGGCTTCT
This sequence comes from Lissotriton vulgaris, assembly GCF_964263255.1. NCBI lineage: Eukaryota > Metazoa > Chordata > Amphibia > Caudata > Salamandridae > Lissotriton > Lissotriton vulgaris. Next base: position 1,656,562,158 of record NC_141687.1, read on the forward strand.
GGTGGCAAGTTGCATTAAGCTCAAGACCTTGTGATTAGCTTACAAAGCACTGAATAACACAGGACCCATTTTTTTAAGAAACCTGTTCAAGTGGCACCACCCCTGTAGACAGCTTTGTTCCACTGAAGCTAGGTTCATGACTGTACCCAGGTTCCGTACTTCCAATTGGAGTGGTCGAAGCCTGAGTTACGGAACTGCAAAACTTTGGAATTCTCTCCTGTTGCACATTAGATCCGCAAACGCCTTATCATCTTTTAGAAAGAGTCTTAAAACCTGGCCTTTCCAGAGCGAGGCCATGATTCAGTTGTGTTTGCATTTAATTTCAGTGCAAAAAAAAAAAACCTGGGTATACGTATCCTTAATAAGTTTAAATAACATAACACCTTTTCCAGATCTCCATTAATGAGACAAACTTTGAAGGGTTACAATTAGGGCTTGTGGGAGCATACAAAGCTCTTATGTCAAGCCTTTTGTTAATATTGCACTGTATATACACCTGGAAAACCACTTGCATCTGATAGCATCAAGTGATGATTGGAAGGCCATATAAGATGTCCACATTGTAAGTACTTTGGGCACCCAGCCCGGGAAAAGACAGAATGCTGGACTCTAGAGAATTTCATGACTTGGTGCAATTACGTCTGCCTCCCTGAGGCAAGGCTCATGGGGACATATATTCCTCTAAAATTGAAGAGAGTCCGGGTATTTATCAACAGGTTAGGTACAGGGTTCCTGTCTCTTCTGTCCCATTAAAACAACCCATTTGTCAGAAAAGATGACTATTACATCCTTTATTTCGTGGTTAAAGATTCCATGTGTAGATTTGCAACATTTAAAGATTGAAAGCATCTTCTAAATACATTTTGTGTGCAAGGATTCACGCAGCTGAGAGGGGCCAGTTCCTACAGCCTTCATCTTGCTGTTCTGGCCTAGGAAGAAGAAGAACACTCTGGCCACTTCCGAAGAAGCAGTCCTGACACTCCTCTCATGGCAGGTATACCCACTTCCCCCTGTCTGCCCTATTGAGTTCCATGCCCAAGGACTTTCTTTGACTTCAAGAATCCAACTTGTTATGGTGTCATCCTGGCCTTGGTGCCAAACACGCGACTTCCCTGATGATGCTGTGAGGCCCTCTCCCATTCCTGCTCGGCTGTTCATAAGGACTGACTGTAAAGTTGTGGTAATCGAGGGCCATGGCGTGAGCTCCCCCACCGCCTGCCTTACTGCTGCATGAAGGGATTCCTGCATTCCAACTGAAGCTTCGTCTCAAAAGACGACAGGGAACGGACTACGCCATAGGAGGTTGAAAACCCCGACTACCATGCTGTGCAAGCACCACTGAGGTTGACCCATGTTAAAACCTCGCCATGGGACCCAGCTACCCATGATGCACCGGGCATCAGACCACGTGCTCAATGCCTGAGGGCAATGGCGGCAGCCCTCACCCGCGTTGGAGTGATTGTAAGGGCTGTTCATTTCACCAAGGAGCTGCCTCCCTTCCCCACCCGTGCATACAGTCAGTCCTTCTCCACAGCGCAGATATGTGATGACTGAGAGAAGGGACTGGCTTTAGTGCTGTTGGTTCCTGGTGCGACAATCATTTTTGGCGCCCCCATCATTTTTGGCGCCCCCACACCCAATGACCACCTCTTCGGATTCTCTCACTACCACCAGGCAAAAGTGCCCCTCTTCTCTCTAACTGTAAGTTGTTGCTAAACACAGCATCTCCCACCCCACCCCTGAGGTCATCGCCCAGTGCAGCTGCACTGGTCGCACCAGCAGACTTGGGCATTATTCATAACAACTGCTATTCCAGGACTTGAACACTCGGCCTCTCTCCACAGTCTCCGCTTTTTCTTCTCCACTGTCTTTCTGATTACAGGCAGGGCCGGACTGGCCATAGCGGGCACAGGGCAATCCCCCGGTGTGCTGCTCGGGTGGGGTCCGGTTTTGGGCCCCTGGGGGCCGTTTTTGTTACAGGGCTGTTTTTACAGCGTAGCAGCAATATCGGCCCTGTACCAAAATCGGCCAAAAACCGGCCCCGCAAAGAGCTCGGCGGCACCTCCACCACCCCCCCTGGTGGGGAGGGGGGGGCCGGCCGAGCACTTTGCCAAGGCCGGTTAGGGTTCCCAGTCCGGCCCTGATTGCAGGGCTGATATGTCTGGGCGTCTCTCATCCGCTTTCCACATATCTGACAGCTAAAGCAGAAACTGCGGAGACTGTCGGTGGGAGACCGGAAATGTGTGTCTTGTAAATTAGAGGCGGGAAACACCAGAAGGAGGTTGGACTAGCGCCGCGCGCAGGCTCGCATAGGCTCGCCTGATAGAGGACGAAGACTGAAAGAGCACAGCACACCGACTTGCGTTATTATCCAATGCTGCTGCCCAAGCCAAGCCCTGAGGGAAATATGCTGAAACTGCCGAGAGATGTGCAGGAATGGATCTTGAAGCAAACACACATGAACTCTTGCACTGAGGATTAATTGTGCAGTAAATGCAAACACTTGCGCTCTGGCAGTTCCCCATGCTGTTCCCTTCGCACCGACTCATCTCTTTCCTGCATTACCAAGGATTTCCAGTATTCCCTTCCCTCTATCTCGTTTTATTCCTTCTTCCACTCTTCTCTCTCCATCCCTCTAGCTCTTTGCTCTGCCTCTACCCTAACCTCCCCTTCTCTTTCTGCCTCATTCTCTCTTTCTCTCTGTCTCTCTCGTTTCGCATCCTGCCCATCTCTCAATTTTCTAATTCTCCCCCATTTTCTTCTTTCTCCCCTTTCACTTTTTTAGGCGCTATTTTCCATTCCCACTTTCACTCTCATTTTCTCCCTGTTTCAAACACTCACATTTTTTCCTCTTTTTTCGTACCTTCCATTCAATATGTCTCTAGACTCTTTGGGCCAGATGTAGGCAAATCCCATTTACCGATTTTGAAATACCGAATTTTACCGATTCGGTATTTCAAAATCGGTAAATGGGATGTAGGTACCAACATCTGGAATTTTTACCGATACCTTGAAATTCGGTATTTACCGATTCGGTAAATACCGAATCGGTATTTGCTATTGAATCCTATGGGCCTTGAAGCCCATAGGATTCAATTCAAATACCGATTCGGTATTTACCGAATCGGTAAATACCGAATTTGTCAAGGGTGCAGGGGGTGTCACTTTGGCACCCCCAAAACGGGCATGTGTGCAATGTGGCACACAGACATGCCCTAAGGGCACGTCTGTCTGTTACATGGCACATGTGTACATGCACAGATGTGCATGTACACAGGAATCGGTATTTTACCATGGATTTGTATTCCATGGTAAAATACCGATTCTGAAAGGCATGTGCCAATGGAAAATTGGCTACCCACATTGCATTTTCGGTAATTTTACCGAATCGGTAAATATTACCGAATCGGTAAATTTACCGATTCGGTAATAATAACGATTCGGTAAAATTACCGAATATGTGCCCCTACATCTCCATAGCCCTTTACCGATCGGAAACGGCCGAAAATCGGTATTTTCGGCCGATTCCGATCGGTAAAGGGCTACCTACATCTGGCCCTTTGTGGCATAACAGCCAGAGCTGCATGTTTTGGAACTTGGGGAACCAGGTTCGAGTCTCGGCGTCGGCTCAACATCTTGTGATTCTGGGCTAATCACTCAATCTCCACGTGCCTATCAGTAATTGACGTGCCTTTGTGTAATGCAACTGGTGCTCATTCATGTAAAGCCTGCAATACCTTCGGGTCGAGTTCGTGCTATATAAGAACTCTTTAAAAAAAATCTATATCCTTCTCTATTTCATCACTGCTTTTTCCCTATTTTCCTCTGCCCAGCTTTTCCATACCTCTCACCCTCGGTCACTTTTCCCTCGCCAAACTATATTTTATCTTGTCCCTTCCTCCATAACACTCGCTCCCCTCCCCCCACCTCCCTCCTCAGTCACCACATATCTGCTATGCTGGAATTTCTTGTGGCTTCCATTAAAAATACAGCCATCTGTTCACCTCCTTTTTGTATCTCTCTTTGATGCCAATCTGCCCGGATTTCCCTTGCGTCCAATTTATTCCCAGCGCGAGATATTAATGCTGATGAATTTGAGGGGTGGGGACAGCGGAAGGAGGTAGATTGGAGGCCTCTGAAGGAGGAGATAGAACTGCATGCTGGGGCAAAGCATAACCAGCGTCTTACTGAGAAATAAAACATTTAAAAACAGCCCCTGACAAAAAAACATTCAGACTTGCCCTGTCGGCTCGTTCTCCATTTCCCATTCATTCAAACTCTCTTTCTTTCTCCCTCTCTCTGCCTCTCCCCTTGCTACTAGCTCTGCTGCCTGCTGCCATAAATCCGTGGACCTTGAGGCCGCCTCTTGGACAACTCACCTCCAAGGGCCCCAGTGCCACAGGAAAAGGCTCAATGGGAGGAATGGACAGTCCAGCCCTGAGCATCACTCCATCAAGCAAGGTTTCTTTTTGTCTCCTAACCAGTGCTTTAACCCCTTCCGTGCTCGCGTTGGCCAATGGTGCTGCGCACGACGGTTGGCCGACACAGCTCCGCCCACCCTTTAGATGGCCCCCACTGCAGCAGAATGTTCGCCGCGGTAAACAGGTTAAATGGACCGGTACTGTCCAGTACTTAGTACCAGCACATTTTTATTTTGAGAGGGAGAGTGCCTGCACTTCTCAAGAAAAACGTAATCCATTTAATTGGAGAGTACTGGTACTTCTCAGGTACAAACAGTTACTCTGGCACAGAGTCCCTGCACTTCTATTTCTCCATTTCAAGCACTGCTCCTAACTATAACAAGAGCAACTGGAATTATGCGTCAGGGTGACTAAATCACGTGACACGAGAAGGCAAATGGAGGAGCAGGTGGTAGCTTATGTGTCAAGTGCAGCAAATTCATAATTATTCTGAAAATACCACAGTGGCAGGACTTGTATACTCCAGTAGCCCTGAATCTTTGCAACTAGGTGAGGACAGTCAAAAGCAAGGAAGATATTTTGGCCAGCATGAAGTGGTTAATTTATGAAAACATTAGTGCAGGGCTCTTGTCAGAAGGCAGCTTGCACTAGCTCCTATTAACGCTGCCTGCCCAAGAACTAACTACTAACCATGAAACCCTACAAGTAGGAAGAGGATGTGGAGTAAAGGCCATTGCTGCCTACTTTGGAGCTGAGGAACCAATTTTGTGTCTCGGAGTAGGCTCAACATTCTGTGATTCTGGGCAAACCACTTAATATTCCAGTGCCTACAAAAAATGAATGTCTCCTTAACTGGTGCTCAATCAATCAATCAATCATATAATTTGTAAAGCGCACTACTTACCCGTTAGGGTCTGAAGGCGCTGGGGTGGTGGGGAATGCTGCTACTGCTTGAAAAGCCAGGTCTTCAGGAGTCTTCTGAAGGTCAACAGGTTTTGGGTCTGCCGTAGGTGGATGGGGAGGGTGTTCTATGTCTTGGCGGCGAGGTAGGAGAACGATCTGATGCCGCAGGTCGTTCTTCGGATGCGGGGGACTGTAGCGAGGGTGAGGTCGGCAGAGCGGTGCTCATGAAAAGCCCTCCAATTCCAGCTCAGAGTTCACGATTTAAGTGCTGGTGTTGATGATTAAGTGCCGGTGTCGAGCATTGGAAACTACTGGCTCAAATTAAGCACTGCCCTCATGAAACACAGGACATTCACAGCCAAACTCTGCTTGTGTACATTTGGTTCTGACTCTCTGCCAACCTTCATCTCCAGCACTTAACAATGAGTTGGGAAAACTACAAATTTCTCAGCTTTTTAACTTTAAGCAATTTATTTTTTGACTACATCAGCTTTTCGAAACGCAAAGATGGGATAGTTTGAAACAAATAAAAATGTAGGCAAAAAATGGGTTTTGCTGGGGTATGCTGTGCTGAGGACATGCTACCTCACTTGAGCTCCTAGGCCTTATCATAATCCAGCTCCTCGTGTTGTACTGACGCACAAGAAATCTGCGCGCATCCATTAATAATCTCCGAGTTAGTGCACTGACGCAGAAAGGGTCTGTGCATTTTTTCTTCACTTCATCAGTGCATACATTATCTAGAAAAATCTTGGATTTAGTGAATGTTTTGCTGACAGAAGAGCTCTAAAACACATAGGCAATTACTGTCCCATATTTCTGAGCTCTGCTCTCCACAGCCCATGGACTGACTTGGAGGTAATGTATACACTGAAGACAGAGAAACGAAAGGCACAGACCCCTTCTGAATCAGTGCATTGTAGAGAGCAGTATCATGAAGAAAGATTCCAATTTTCCTTTTTTACAGATTTTTTACAGATAAATACAGGAAGAAAACAATCTAATCTATTTCCTGTCTGTATTTTTGAAAGCAGAAATAGACATAAAATTGTGCTTCTTCTGAGTGACTCTCTTTGTTGTCCTTCATGAATTCCAGACCAACTGCTAAGCAGATAGACACCAAGGAGGTTGAAAAACAGGACGAGATTCCTTTAAATACAGGCATATATTTACATATATTTGTATATAATGCTAATATGTACTTCCATTGTAGTGTTTTGCTATATTTAGCTCTTTGTTCGCTAAAACGCAACAGGCATCAAAGCATGAGTGCATGTTTATCAGTTAAATAAATTGGTAAATATACCATTTTATGACCACATTTATTCTCAAAACATAAAATAGATATAGATAATAAAAATAAAATAGCCCAAAAATAAATATGGATAAATATAGACAGAAATGGTAAAAAAATAAATACCATAGAACCGGAAGCCCTAATCATGATTTGACACTTGAAGAGCACTCCTTTGTAGCTGCTCACTTTCTTCCCCGCCTCGCTGCACTCCACCTCTTTTCCATGCTTCTGAACGCCCCCGGGTAGGACATATGACCAGAGGTGGGCGAGAAAACAAATTAACAGGGAGAGCTGAGTCAGTGCAGAAGAAAGGTTCCGGCTCAGTTCTTAGAGAGCCTGCACGAGCCGAGACCTGCAAATATTTGCTATGTAATTCATACAACAAACCTCAGGTAAAAGATGGTCTCATCAAAATTTAAAAAAGTGTATTTCTTTAACAATCAGAAGCTTTAACATTAATAAAGCTCATTAAAGCACTGAACTGAGAAGTACTTATTAAAAGTGATAGTTTTGTGTAACTAGTAGTCTGATCTCACATATCTGAAACTGCTTTCTTATGTGATAATGAAGAAAAAAGAGTTTAAGTGAAATAACGTATTTGTTTAGGATCACACAATTTAAGTGGGGCAGCTGTGATTAATCCAAGTTTTCTGGTTTCACTTTTTACAAATCTGCCAGGAAATAAGTCTCTCATTGTCTTTCCGTATATCAAGGCTTTGTTTTTACCTCTTAGGTTATTGTGTGCAGTTTTTAAATACTGCTGCAAACCAGTGCTTAATTTGTAAAACAAAACGATGTCACAGGGCCCTCGTCTAGAGGCAACTGCAGCTTGCACCACCCATTGCCCCTGCCAGCCGAGACAATGATAGTGCCACCACAACTACTAACTATCACACTCTGACAAGCGTGACAGTTCAGACTTCCTGGCCCCCAATGCTATCCGAATGGCTTAGGCAGCAGGTATTTGTCCTTTTAAATGTTTATTTAATTAATAAACAAAACTGTTCTGTGCTCGACTTTAACTTAAACAAACAGGGCCACCATGTGGAAGAGTCAAAATACTGGTGTTAGCAATTAAGTGCTGGTGCCGAGCACCGGACACCACTGGCTCAAATTAAGCACTGCTGCAAACTCATGAGCACCAGTTACATTTCACCAGGGCACGAGCATTAATTGTAGGCACAGGGAAATTAAGTAATCCAGAATCACACACAGGATTTTGAGCCCACACTGAGATTCAAACCTGGTTCCTAAGTTCCACAGATGGCAGCTTGAACAGTAATGCCACATCCTGGGTAGAAGGAGAGAGCCAGGCAGGCAGTCCGATGCCACATGAGAGCTTGGCCCATTATGGGCTCGAGCATCCAATAGAACCACGAGCTTAGCCAGAGCCCGGGTTCAGGCTCGAGCCAGGCTCAAGCTTTCATTGGTTCGCCCACTTCTACATAGGACAGCAAGGAACTTAACACTTCTTAATCTACACCTCTCTGAGGAGGTACAACGAGGCTAAACCAACGTCAGAATTTCTATAGTTTCTAAGATTCAGAACTCAGTGATACATTAGATTAATAAATAAAACGACCAAGAACACAGATTCTCATGATTCAAGACCCATGAGGCCCCGTGTTTATCATTAGGATAAAAATCGTGCATCTGTTCATCTTGTTTCAGGCTCTCACTAATGTAACTCAAAGACAAGAGACCTTCCGTTGAACGTGTGCTCTAGAAATATTCGATAACATACCATAACAATGAACTATCCTTATGGTGGGAACAGTGCTTAATTTGGGCAGTGGTTTCCAGTGCTCAGCACCAGATCTTAATTGGCAACACTGGCACTTATGAAAGTCTGCCACATGGTGGCACTGTTTGTCTGATTTAGACTGAGCACAGTAACAGTTGTATACTAATTCAATATACGTTAAAAATGACTAATACCTGCCTTGCATGCTAATGTTATAGCTATGGGGGCCTGGCATATCTGAATTGTCACACTTGTAGGAGTGGGATGCAAATTAAGCACTGGGAAGACATGGTATAAGCATTTGCTTATGTTTTTGAGAATGCTAAGGGTAGGATTCATTCTCAAATTGTGGCTATGAAAGGGGGTGCCGATGTGGTGGAGGAGTAACAAATTCATTTTGGATGAAATGTATCTATAAATATCACACCTAGAGAGGAGGGATGAAAGGCCACAGCAGTGCGTAGCAGATCTCCCATCCAGGATTTTTTGTTCCTCTCTCCAAAGTTCACCTTATTTTGGCATATCTAGTCTGCTTTTGTTGAAAAAGACCACCCTGGTATCGCTGCTACTCCTGTCCCAGAAGAGCACCAGGCTGATTCTGGGAGATGTCGAACAACACAAAAGCTTCCCCCTGGAGTCATTGAGTATCCCTCTTCCGACAAGCTGTGCAGTTGGTGGAGGTATTTATGTATGGTTTCAAGAGAGCCAATTTTTGTAGCCAAGGAGTAAGGTCTAATAACCTCCATGTAAAATCCACGAAGTCTCTGAAATGTGCGCCTTGTTTCCTCTCGGTGGCACCTGTACTGAGGAAAGCAAGTGTTGTACAAGTGTGAATCTTGAAGAGTGGCTCTTTGTGAATGGTGGATGCATACCTGGAAGTCAGTACTCTGACATGATTGTCAACATTCCTGCTGCTCCTCCTTTGCTGTGTGATATGGGTTAGCGGACAGACAAAAAAAATGTACATCCAATGAGTATTTTTCTTTAATTGTAGGAAGAAGGCAGCAAAATTAACTGGGTGGAATGAACTTGCACACAGCTTGTTTGTTCACATCTAGTTTGGAACTGGATCAACATTCGAGTACAGTCCAGATGAATTCTAGAGGGTCAAGACAAGAGGAAGCCTGCAGATCTGATGATGCACCACACTAGGCCAGTGATCAAAACTGGGAGCCATTCAGTAACTTTAGGGCAATCAGGAGATACTGAGTTCCAACTGTGACAACTGGAGACTCTTACCTCTGATGTCCTGGGGCTTACCCTATTGTTAAAGCCAAAAGTGAGCATCAAGTATGAAATGCAGAGGGTAAAATAGACAGAGATGATGTGACCTAATGGCTAGAGCAGTCGACCACAAAGCTGGGGAACCGAGTTCGGGTCTCAACAACGAAGCTCAGCATCCTGTGATTCTGGGCAAATCACTTCAATCAATGACATTTGTAGAGCGCGCTACATACCCGTAGGGTCTCAAGGCGTAGGGCCTCATTACGATGTCGGTCGGTAAGCCTCAGACCGCTCATCGGAGGCTTACTGACCAACATGGTAGGTTTTTCATTCTGACCGCTGAATTAAAATGTCGGCGGTCGGAGTGTAACCGACCAGTCAATCCGACTCAGTTCTGATAGCCTCAAGGAGCCCATCAGCCAGCAAGAAACCGATCATAATCCCTTAAGAATGGTGTATCCGCCACCCGTATTATAATGCCTGTTTTCTACAGCCTTTCTATGTCAGGCTTTCTGAAATGGAAAGGCTGTCAGAAAGCAACTTTGCTGGCCCCTAGCAGGGGCCCCATCCCTCCGCGGCCTACGGTTGTGGGCCTAGGGAGGCAACTATGGTGCCCCCCTGAAAATCCCTGCACCGTGAGGCAGGTACCGTGAGGTGCAGGAATTTCCACAAACTCCCATTACTCAATGTGAGCTTGTGCTACGGGAAGCTCCCATTGAAAAATGGGAGTTTGCAACTGCATGACCGCATCCTAGTTCAGTGTTTGGAACCGCTGACCTATTGTTGGGTGGTTAACATGCAGAGACCGTGTTGGTCAGAGGCAACTCCGACCGACATCATAACTAGGCCCTTAATCTCCCCGTGCATAACAAATAACATGGATGTGTCCATCTGTAACAAAACTAGTTATCATGTAAAGTGCTGTGATACCTTCAGGTTGAGTTTGCGCTATATAAAACTCTAAAAAAAAGGGAAAAAATTATAAATTAGGGAAGAGCAGCTCACCACCTGTACTAGGTTCAAGTTTCCCTGAAGCTACTTGGGCCAAAGTGACTTTGTTGTAAAATGAATACGTAATGCAATAAGTCGCACCCAGTGGATTCTGATAAACAGCTTACCAAATTTGCCTCATCAGAGTTGAAGGGACAACAACCATGCTGGTAAGGCTGTTCTCAGATAGCACTAAAACCAGCCCCTGTGCCCTTTAATCCATTGTTGTCCATGTAAGGTCTTTGCTACCCCATGCGTTCTCTATGGGCATGACCGTTGTAGTGTCAGTTATTGGCTCCCTGGTGTGATAGGCCCACTGGGAGCAGGGTGAACAGATACTGCTTGTGTGCAAACTTTCTACCCAATCACACCCCTGGCTGACAGGCTCATCGTCCATCTCCAGCTTGACAGGCATACACTCTTAGAAGTGTCAAAATATATCCCTACTTGCACACAGTAAAGCACCACATACATACTCATGTCTACACAGGCTCACTCAAATAGAGCTGCCATATGCGTGTTCTATATATGTGGAGTGATGGACCTGGGTGAAAGGAACTGGCTGAACTTTTTAAACAGGAGATGCTCAGAGACACCTGTCTCACCAAAGGCAATAGGCAAAATGGCTGCTCTTTCCCTTATAATCCATTGCTGTCTATATAGCCAGTTCTTTCCACTCTGGTGAGAGTCACTCTCAGGAAAGAGGGGGAACCTTGATGTGTCCATCTAGGCTTCAGAGTCCACTCCGGGTTTCATATCATTTCATAGCGGCTCTCAGTCTATGTGCTAATTGTTGTGAGTGTTGCGGCTAAAAATCAAAAACCTATAGAGGCATTCTGGGAGGGACACCACGCGCTGGAGTGAATGCTCTTCTGAGCCTTGCTTGGAACATTTCCATCCCAAAATTACCCTGCTGCTGATACAAACAGGGCCACGTGTTCATCTCCTCCAGATTAGAAAATATACTGGCCCATACAACCCAGTACTTCAACACCTCTCCAACTTAGAACTCAAACCAGCATGAACTTTGCTTGTGCTTCCTCGATGCTGGAGCTGAGTTTTTACAACTTCCCAAGGCTAGGACCAATCCAGAGAAAGATCAGCATGAGGGCCTAGTCTGTTCCAGCCTGTCTGCTAAATGTACTTGTGTAAGCACAGTTGCACCACCAACAGTGAAAGCAAACTACCAGGTCCACTCATATAACTCCCTTTGGTGCATCTCTGTGACTGCGCGAGCAACCACAGACGAGACCTTGATGGCTCAAGAACAGATTAGTTATAGAAAAAGCAAAAAAGCAAAATGCCAACTGCACACTTTTTTAGGTCCTCTATTTTGAGGAAAAACCAAGTGAAACTCCTGGGTTAATTGGGTATATTTCACTCTTACCCTCTTTAGTTTATTATTTTCGATTTTTTACTATTTCACATATGAAAAGGACACTTGACGTTTTACTTCGTTTACACATACCTTAGGGGGACACTAACTACAGCTGAAGAGGCTTTAATCAGGTTCGGGAGTATTTCTGGCTATCAAGTCAATCAAGATAAGACAGAAACAATGAGTTGGAGCGACAACTCCTCTAGCCCCTATAACAAAGATAAAATCAGATACCTTGGTATAGACCTAGTTAAAGATCTAGATAAAGTTACCCATATAAACCTCCAAAGAATAGACAAGGATGTTAAAAGGTTATTGAAAGTTTTGGGGAGGTCTCCCTTTGTCGTTTCAAGGCAAATCGAACTTAATTAAAATGTCAATCCTACCAAAATTTACCTTCGCCTTCGGTGCCATCCCTCTTGAATTTAATAAAGAAACATTAAAAAAAATCCAGAGTGAGATCTCAAGTTTCATATGGTCCTCAAAAAATCCCAGAATTGCCTGGAATAAGTTAAGAAGAAAAAAAATCCAGGGGGGAATCGCAAGTCCTGATCTCTATGAGTACTGTAGAGCTTTCCAATTTAAGTCAAATAGAAAGCTCCTAAATACTTTTGAATGCTACCCGTTGCACTTCCAAACTATGACTAGTAAAACCAGCCACTTCTTATACAAATTCGGACACCCTAAATACTTTAAAAAAATCAAACTTAAGACGCTGAAGTCTGCGGCCAAACTGTGGTTTGGCATAAGATGTACCCTAAACATTCCCTATTAGAGCGACCTAGCCCCCATTTGGGAGTCTCCTGGCACCCCAGAGTGTCTCAAAGATAAATTAGCTCTCCCGATAAAAGCAGCAGGATTAACCAAGTGGGGTCATTTGATGTATGAAAACAATCTCTTAGAGTGGAATATCTTATCCTCCAAGACTACGGGCTCACTCTCTAAATTCAAGTTTTATCAGCTCGCTAAAAGAAATTAGAGCTGGAAACCCTTTCCTGGAAAGTGAAATGCAGAAAACAGACCATTCATAAAGAAATCGCGCTATGGTATTGGGCTTTGATTCTGGCAGGAGAGGAAGATTTCAGGATACCGGAGAGAGTATGGGGGAAAGATCTGCCGACGCTGGAGTTAAACAACCAATGGCAAGTATGTATGAGCAAATGCTGGACAATTGTGACTTCAGCTGCCTTAAAGAGAAACCATCTTTTCACCTCTCATAGAGCCTACTGGACTCCTAAAAAGTTATCGAAATTCACTGGGTCGACAGTGAAAGCCTGCCCCAAATGCGGGCTGGAAAGAGCCAACAACTTACACATGTTTCGGCAGTGCCCCCTCCTCGACGGCTTTTGGAATGATGTGGGTAAGACTCTGGATGGGGTGTTAGGAATCTATCAAATAATAATGTCACTAATGTTACTTGTTTTCCAGCGTTGCTGGTTGTTCGCTGTCTCTTTCAAATGATTGCGAAAGAAAATCTAAATGAATCTTTTATTGACTGTAGGCTGCGAACAACCAGCAAGAATAAATAACAGAAAATAAAATCAGAAGATCATAAAAAGACTTAAGACTCGACATTTTAAGGTATGTCAAGTGAAAGTATGACCATCGCTACACTGTCGGGATAAAATGGAGAATGTCACTATGTCCCTATCTGTCTATAGGTCCAGAGTTAAAGAAACCCAGTCAATAACAAAATAGTACTTGCGGACCGGCAAACGCTGGCAAACAGGTAACATTAGTGACATTATTATTTGATAGATGGAAGCACATAAATCACAGACAAAAAAGCTAAAACGAGTTTTGTTTTATACACTTCTAGATAAATCTAAAAAGACAGAGCCCTGATGAGAACCCGTTGAGTGAACACACCGGGTTCGAAACGCGTCGGCACACAAAGAGAATAGACATTAGTTTCCTAATAGACCACAGAATTAATTTATGGTTTATTTTGTAGAAAGAACTATTTGGTTGCATTAACTTGTTGTTTATTTAATTTTTGAGTTCAAGTATTAACTTATTGTTTATTTAAACTTTGAGTCCAAAGCGTGACTCTTGTCTTTGCAAGAAAACAAATGCTTGTTTTGTGTATATATCAAAATGAATAATTGTGTACATATAAATGGGTAATCTATGTTGTAGAAATGTTTTGTGTACATGTAAATGGAATATCTATGTTGTAGAGAAGTGTTTTTATGTGTAAACGAAGTAAAACGTCAAGTGTCCTTTTCATATGTGAAATAGTAAAAAATCGAAAATAATAAACTAAAGAGGGTAAGAGTGAAATATACCCAATTAACCCAGGAGTTTCACTTGGTTTTTCCTCAAAATAGAGGACCTAAAAAGTGTGCAGTTGGCATTTTGCTTTTCCTATAACTATAACTTATGGTCCAGCCGACCTCACGTCCCAGGACCTGACTCCCCCTTTTTTTCAAGAACAGATTAAGCATCTGCACCAATGCGAAACCTGCCCCACTCTGCATGGTATGGAGAACAGTACACCAGCCATGACTTGTACGAAGTATCCTTACCTACACTTTGGAGATCCTTCCACTGAACCTGAAGGGCTATGCAAAGGTCTATCAACAAGTGATTGCATGCACTCCGGGATGCTGAGCTCTACAACTAACCTGTGAGGTCTGGTTCTTACCTCCATCTGAGTCAGGGCTACATTTATTTTCAGGCAGTAAGTAAGCCTGTAAATACCCAACAACAACAAAAGGTGCAAAGGCTGTTGGATGTGTCAGGCATCTGCATAAGGTTTTGCACCTATAGTATAGGTTGATTTTAACCTTCACTAAAGGACACACAGACCATCCCATAGGCCAAGCAAATGGTGCAACCATTTAGTTTGGGGGACACGCTAACCAAGGGTTACCACAGTAAACCATTAACAGTGGAATGTTTTGACCCATACTGTTGGAGCTCAAGATATTGGCACTGGTAGCAAACATTAACATCTGACCCAAACCATGAGGTGCCAGGAAACCCTACAACCCCAGCATTACATGGCTCCACTCTGGCACCTGAGAGCTTTCATTCTGATTAGGTATGTGAAAAATATTTGAAACCAGGTTCGGGTGATAAAATACTTTCCATGGCTGCTTTTAGCTCTCAACCTTCCACTGATGTCTATTTACTGTGGGGGTAATATCTCAGGGCTCAGATTGTGTTAGTGCCCCTCATCTCTGGACAAACGACCAACCTCTGTCTCATGCAGTACTAAAGTCTTTCTGTAAGCCAAAGAGCTTTGGTCACCCCCTCTCTGCATAGGTCAGTCAATCAATCAATCAATCAATCAGGATTTTTATAGAGCACGGCTAATCACCCGTTAGGGTTTCAAGGGTTTTTGGTTGGGGGGGGGGGAGTTTCTGCAGTTCAGTTGAAGAGCTAGGTCTTGAGGTCCTCTTTTCTTTTACGTCCTGAACCAGGTCCACTAATCTGTTTAGTAAAACCTCATTTTAAGGCTATTTTACTGCTTTAATGTAATTTACATTGAAATCAATGGAAAGTCCATGACGAGTTACCCTTGTCATTAGCGGCGAAGAGGTTAAGCACAGAGAGCAGTAGTTTTGTTGTGTGTTCCACTGAATGGTGACGTGCCTACGCTGTGCTGTGAGGCGTATCTATTACATATTCATAGGCACAGGATTCTGTACTCCTGCTTCTCTGGGGCATTCAATCAGTATTTGGTTTGGCAAAAGTGTGAAGCAATTTGGAATAAACTATAAGATCCAGTGACACTGCTTTATGTGTCTTTAATTCAGTGGGAGATATTATACAAGTATGTTTGGAAATATTTGCATGGTAAGAGGATTTTTGTGGGTAGATTGCAATTAAAATTAGCAGTGGCGGCCGGCATCTACTGATCAAACAAAAGAAAAAAAAGAAATGCACCTACTGATCCTGACGACGGTGACGACGTCCTCCTCACTCAGACCTAGTCTGCTGCTGGGACTGCAGTGTAGACCCCAGCAAACTCCATCGACCAATCCAAGACGGCTCATGTGCTGTTAACCAGCATGTGAGCAGTGCCCTGATTGGTGGGAGCGGCCTCTGTTGCCACTCCTGAGGGTACTGGATGCCTGCACTTGCTCCTAATGTAGCTTTCTTAAGCAGCTGGGTTGAGAGGTTTAAAGTGTGCATGTGGGACTGGCTCTCTCAAGACGCCGGGAAAAGACACATGCGCACTTTTAACAAGTACAAAAGTCAGCCCTCTGCCCACCACTCATCCCAACTCACTGAGCAGGCCCCGCCCCGTCCTGACGCTCAGTTCAGGATGAGGCAATAAAAATTCAAATGGTAATGAATTACCATTTTATTTTTTATCCCTTGGGCTTTGGACGGGCACATAAGTGGGGCAACGTTCCTCTGATCCAAATGAATTGCACATGCAATGTTTGATAACATGCATTACAGAGCAGAACATTTGCATAGCATGTGATCATAGTGCTACAGGGACATATTGATACCAATTCACAACCACTACTCGCAAACACTACTTTTAAGCTAGATTGTCACTGTAAGCCTATCCATAGCAGTCCAAGCACTAAAACCTAGCCTTAACCGAAACTCTGACCCTAAACCAAATAACCAAATTAACTCAACTAAAAAAACTATTCTAACTACCCATGTGGCAGCACTAAAATCTCCAAGCGTTCACTCCATCTGTAATGCAAATGCTAACGTAAACCCTATTACTGCGACTGACCTAAGCACAAAATCCAACGCTCTCTGTAGACAGAATAAAGCCTAAATCCCAAAATCACTGGTGACTGAAACATTAACTTTAAACATAATCCACTGGTATATGGTAATCTGGATCATTTTCAAAGCCTTGCCTGTATTCTGTGACAACAGATTCTTATTCGCTTGTTTACATGCCACGAATAATTAATTATATCCATAAATAAACATATTTGACTATATTAATTTCCCATAGGCAATGTTGAACTAATTTCAGAAATATGACAGGAAACGTGAATACTTTATGGGACAGTCATCCCACAAATGCTTTTGAAGTTTTGCCTTTGATGTGACATTTTAGGAATATACACTGCATCCTGTCACATCATTGACAGATAATCAGAAACAAGAATTGATTCTCTGTTCAGAGACTTTCATGACTGTGGAAACGACTTGATGGCGAGATACAAACGTTGACAAGGGGGTAGAACAAACTACTGAAGTGTTTAGATCAGCACCTAAAAGCAGCATGCTGAGACTTATTTTACGTTGGTTCCTGACAAACTGGCTCATTCTAAGCAGAAGGCAAGCAAGCATGATTTAAAGAAAGTTATTGTAGCTGGGACCGGTGGAGTCCAGCAGACAGGGACAGCTTGAGTGTTGAATGCAGAGCAGTTGAAGGAAGCGATGGCATGCCCAGAAGAGTGCATGGGGTGGGTCGGGTACTGCCCGCAGGTGCAGGCCTTGACCAGGAATGGGAAACTGACACCGGACAGGGGCACCCCACTCACCACCCTTGGGCCCTTTGCCTCACTGGGGACAATATTCTGAGGCCAGACATGGGCAGCTGAAACTGAACCTCCACCCTCTCCCTTTACATTTCATGAGCGTCTCCTTTGCAAACTGTTTTAAAATAGTAGAGTTGCAGTGCCTTCCACACCCCCACAGCTGCCCACACTCCTTTACCAGGGCTTCATAGGCAAGGCTGCCTGTGTACATTCACAGCCCTTTTGACTTGAAGCCCCGGAGAGTGATTAACCATGCCTCAATAAAGGTGGTCTGATGCTGCATTCCTGGAGTCTGGGTTCCTACTGTGGATAACAGCATTAAAGAGTACCAGGCCTTACATTTCTGTGGACTGTGACGTGTGCGAGGCAAGCCACACTTTGATGGCCACTGATTTGCGCCCTCTTAGGCAATGCTCAGACCGCCATTCACGCGTATACATGTAAGGAAATACATAGAAACTTAGAAATAATACTTACGATCTAACCTCCGATGTAAATTTACCATGAGGTAAGACATTGCACTGTTGATTACTGCACTATAATCTACTGTGTTATAATTAACTACATGCGATGTAACAACTGACATTCCTTTCAATCAAACACCCTGACAACTGATGTATCTCCTTTCACACTGACCCACATGACATACCTGGGACTCAATTATAAAAAGTGTTTAGTCTGTTCATCAGGGTGGTGGAAGCATTATATATGCTAAGCTTACAAACAGAAGATTGCCCTATTTTGAGTGGACTGCCAGTCCAGCGGTGATCTCTGTATGTTCAAAGGAGCCGCCACCATAGCAGCTGATGTAAAGGCACTCTAAGTTTGGTGTGCGGCTGCCATCTTTTACGCACAAAACTTTCTTGTGAGAGTGTATTTCTGAAAACAAAACACTAATGGCCCCCACTCCCATGGTATGAGGTCATTATCTATTTTTTAGGTTTCGTGGCGTTAACCGCGCGAAAGCGCGGTCTCGCCAGAGACCTTTTGTCAGCGACACAGCTTTCCAGGAGACAGGAGCTGGCCGAGCGCATCTTGAAGAAGGCGATCGGAGCGGGCCACGCGTGTGCGAACGCGCTCGCTGTGGCCATCTCCTGTCTCCTGGGAAGCGCAAACACACACACATGCGCAGACACACAGACACACACACGAGCACCCATACACGCACGCACACATACAGAGACACCCCCCCGCTGTCGCACACAGACACACACACAAGCGCACATACATGCACGCACACATACAGAGACACCCCCCCACCGTCGCACACATACACACACGCCTGCACACATTCACACATGAGTGCACCGACACCCCCCTGCCGCCCCCCCTACAAGTAAGGGCCACTTACCACCACTCCGGACATCTGCAGCCTCTGCGGGGCTCTCCCCCGGGCATGGGAGCCCCGCGTCACCACTGCTCCTCGGGCCAGGCACTCCGTGGGCGCCGGCTTCGCGCACAAGACGGAAGTCCCGCCCCCACGATAGGTTTCGTTTTTAAGAGTGCGCGCGCATGTCTTGTTGTGATTTCTACGTCGTTGAAAATCCACAAGTTTTCATTGATTCGCGGTGCTTCGTGTTGTTTCGTGATGTTTCACTATCTCCTAGAAAAGTTTTGTGAGCGAAAATTCCACAATGTTTTTTCCTGATTGAAATTGTTTTATTAATTGGCAGATTTCACGTTTCTCAGAATGTTTCGCTCCATGCTGATCGTAGCCCTAACCTGGACTAATCTGTGTCAGAATCCTCGCAATCAAGAAGTAGCTATACCATTAAGCGCTGTGAGGTCATACTAGCGGCAGAAGAATAAAGCTACATAATCATGTCCAATATAATATCGCATAGTATGGTAGCATGATAAAATATTAATATCACATATCCAAAGCCAGTTATCTTCACTCCCACCCCTCCACCATGACCCTCACAGACTCCCTCCTGCCTCAGCAGAGTCCTCGAGGGGGCGGACAAGGATCGTCGCAAGCCCCTGTGGGCCGAGGCGGCGGTGAGGCAGTCTGTTTTGTCAAGGCCACCCCCAGCAAAGACTGACCCCTCCCCCTCACGGCCGTCAGCAGTCACAGTCCTGATGGAATGAGAACCCTAGTCAGCGCGTGATTTCTCTTAAAGTCACTTTCGATCTAACCTCAGACCCCTGCCGTCCCCACAGCGTCACCCCAGGTATCGAATCAGGCCTTTTTACGTTTTGATGGCAACAAGAAATTATGCAGAGTGTAGCGCCTCTTGCTACCTTACCCCGCCTCTACCCTCGTTAGCAGTCCGCAAATTGGAGTGAAAAGCACCTTGCTGAGCAGTTCACGCGCACTGTCTGTCAGGAGATGGATTGCGTGCTCAGTATCACGTGCGTTGGTGCCTTCCTGACATAGACATTGTCTAGGAAGGTCTGAGTACCTATTGAAGGGTTCATGCTCCAGTCACTGTAGACACACGTTAAGTGAAATGTCACGTCTCGGTGTATGCACCTGTGCGTGCACAGAAACTTCACAATCACATTAAGGATAGGGAGACATGCGCCGTATGTGTCAGTCGTTTTCAGCGCAGTCTATGAACAGTGTGATGTGCATGTTCAATAACAGTCTATGGACAGTGTGATATGTGCATGTTCTGTGGCAATCAGTGGGTAGTATGATGTATGCATGTTCTGTGGCAGTCTATGGACAGTGTGATATAGGCATGTTCTGTGGCAGTCTATGGACAGTGTGATATGTGCATGTTCTGTGGCAGTCTATGGACAGTGTGATATGTGCATGTTCTGCACCAGTCATGTGCACAGTGTGATATGTGCATGTTCTGCGCCAGTTGATGGCGAGTGTGCGCACTCTGTTACTTTTTTGTGCTAAGTGTGCACGTTCCTTGCTAGTTTATTGTCAAAGTATAAAGTGCCGGTTCTGTGTCAATGTGTGCACAGTGTGAAACATGGGCCCTCCGTGTGAGTGTGCCCGTTGCTTCGTGCTCTTTCCATGGCAGTGAAGGTGCCTATTAAATGCCAGCCTCGGCATTTACAAGTAAACAGACACGATTCGTGCCTGGTGAAGATTCTCACTTAAAATACCAGGCCCTCCCCTTGAGGTGGCGGAACCACGGCAACCCTCGAAGATGAGCATGTGACGTCACCAGCCGTGTCCAGTGACCGGGGTTGTGTGAATTGTGACCCATCCGGCTTAGTTCCGCTCTAACTGTGGAGTTCACTATTCAGTGTCTCACACAGGAAGGGGCACTTCCCATGGAGGGGGCCGCCATGTGGACCTCTTTAGACATGCGAGGCCTACAATCTACATACGCCCCACGTTGTAAAGTGTAGCGGCACTCGGTCCGCAAATTGGAGTGAAAGGCACCTTGCTGAGCAGTTCACGTGCACTGTCTGTCAGGAGATGGATTTTATGTACGCACACGGTAAGAGTGCACAGACGGAGCCACTGCTGTGTGTAACATCCCCATTGCAGGGCTCTGCAGCTTTTCAGAACCACTAATGTGCGACGCATCTTTGATGTAGGTCCCTTAGATCCGACTTATACTGGTCTCTTTTGCTTTGGGTCGAAGCCGGGGGATGGGAAAGAAGTCCGAGTCCCCATAGAGGATGTAAGTCTGGTGCCCCACCGTGTGCACACATTGGATACTGGTTCATGTGTTAGTACTAGCGTTTGGAAAGAGTACAGCAGTAAAGCAGAATCCCTGGGGGTAGGGCGTTCAGAAAAGCTGCTGATAAACTGTCTATCACAAGTTATGGCCTCAGTTAGCATGTGTTTTTACTCCAGTGGCAGCCTGAAGCTGGGTTTTGAGAGTCCAACAGCAAACCTATAAATTCTGGGAATACAGGCAGAAATGTTGTGTTATAGTTTTAAATCTCTGTCCCCCTGATAACCAGGATCTAGCCCACAATACAGCACAATAATGATGTAATTCCGGTCAACTGTATGCCTCTCAAACGCATCAGCTGCAGTCTAGGCATTCACACATTGATACAAATGACTAATGTCCGTGATCATACACATTCTCAGCAATCCCCAAAAGTGAATGTTTGCATTTCACTTGGAACGTGCAAGGTCCCATGCAATACATTGTAGGAATGAGTATTTTAGCTGAACGGATGTGGTACAGGTAGGCTTTTTTTATTTATTTATTAGTTTTCACTTTTATATAGCGCAAACTTTACCCGCAGGTATCAGAGCGCTTTAAATCAGCATGCTTATAAGAAGCAAGACTAGCACTCTATATTACTGCCAACTTTGCTTAGCATAAGCAACAACTAACCATTCACAAACAATGCTTATATACCAATTGCAAAAAAATAAAAATAAAATAATGCAGAGCATTGTCATTTACAATGCCAGTAACTCAAACTTTAATGCTGCAAGACCTATTGCATTGTAAATGCTTGTTCTGCTTGTTACAGACAGAAAAAAAAGGACACCAATTGTCCACTCTAAATAGCGGGGTGGTCCACACCCCCCTACTCTGTCAGGCCACCAACGTATGTGTCCTGACAGTGGAGCCAGCTAGTGAACCCCTGTTGGAGAACTGATAGTCCACTTGATTAAAAAGAGCAAGTGGACCGAGGGTTTGGTGGACAGGATAGTCCATCATGTTTGTGATGGAGTACCCTCTCCTCCAAACCTTAAATCAGACTCCTCATTTTAGAACATGTTGTTTGGGTCTCTGCATATTAGGCTGTGGAGAAAGAAAGCTATTTGAAATCGGTCTGAGCACGCTGCCTGCAGGTGTTGTACACATTTGTATGAAGTGCTGGCTTCTTCAGTTAAATGCTGCATCCTCTGATCACCACATGTCCAAATGGAACAAACTTCTCAACAGATGGTCAATACTTGGTAGAAATAACCACCAGAATAACCATTAGTCTTGTGGTCCACAGTAGAGTTTTACTCACTAGTAACCACTTCAATGATAGAGCTATAGAAAAGCAAACATGATATGCCAAGACATGTTTGTACCCATTATGTCATATCAAAGTTAACTTCAAATGTTCTTTACAGCCAGGTAATACAAACTTTCCTGTCACCTTTCCTAAACTGGTTCAGCAGTGAGTGTAAATGGTAGATTCTCTTTGCATTTTGAATGCGGTCACACAGGGCCCTCTACAAATCATGGGTACTGTGCCTGATCGTGTTTCTTGGATGTGACTTCTTTCGGCATGCCACCCTCTTATAATTAAAGACACAACCATACCTCATACTATTGGCTTCAAGAGCCGACAGCCCAAGCTGGCTCATCTTCAACAGACAGTGATGAAAGACTACCAACAGCATTGCTAAGCTAACGACAGTGCCACGAATCAGAAGAGCCAGATGTGGAGGCCGGTCGCTCTCCTACAACTTAGCCAAAATCTGGAACTCTCTCCCCCTCTCAATCAGATCAGAACCCAAACTACTTACCTTCTGAAAGCTCCTTAAAACTTGGCTTTTTAATAAAACACCTGTTTAAAAATTCTTCTAGAAACCTTCTATGTCTAGCGTCCCCCACTTAGCCTAAAACCTCTGCAGCGCTGGGACGCCTCTGGGTAGCCATCGCGCTATATACATTTTCTTTTCATTTCATTTCATAACACCTTTATCAGTGATTGTAGCTCAAGTTATCATAGGAGCCAATCCCATTCGAGATAAAGTGATCCTCAGGGCATATACCCGGAAGCATAGGCACTGCAGATCTTTAGCCTCCTTCTCTGAAACACTTAAAGCTTAGACCATTTACCTTGTAAATTATTTTTGCATTATATGTAAGGCTGCCAGTTTTACATTTTTACAGATAAATACAGAAGGAAAAGCAAACTCTTTCGCGTTGGCATATATTTTTGAATGTGTAAAAAGGCGAATAATGAGTCTTTTTTTGAATAATTCTCACTACTGTCAATCACAAGTGCCAGCTCAGTAGCTGTAACGATTGACAGGCAGGGAAGTTAAAAACATTTTTATATTCCTTAATGAAGCTTAAATAACTGCAAATGTACCTCTGTTTAAGCTTTTCTACAATGAAATGTTTTCAGATTACTTCATTGTACTCTATATGAGTAGAACCTTTTTGGCCATTCAAATGTGTGTATACACTTATTGGTTAACCAAATATACTAATTCCTGCTTCATTTTTACACTAAGTATAAAATAAATATGGATAAAAACAGATAAAGTAAGCAAAAAACAAATATGGATAATTACAGACGAAAATGTCAAAAAAATAAATACCATAAAAGCAGGAGCCCTAATTATATAATACTGTAGCACAGCATTACAGAAGGCTTCTATTTCAGGGTCCCATTTCTGCCCAATTAACGAGGTGTTCAAATGATCTGGGCTGAATCAGATTTTCATTAATGATGGGTGCTGGTTAAAAGATGATCAGGGAAAAAGGTCCAAAAGCAAGAACACTACGTCTAGGGAGAAGGCACTATGCCAGATGTGCTGCTGTACTAGTCACCAAAAATGGTTGCTAATTTCAGGGGCAGCTTGCTCGGCTCACAGATGGGGGGGCATGCGGGAGGGGGGGGTTGTGGGCTGCATTACAAAAATAAATGATACAAAAAGAAAACTTACCTTGCCCCCGCCGGGTTCCGCGTCTTCTCTCCTGCTTGCCTATCTCTGACTCCAGGTCATAATAGGAAACAGGCAGCCAGGCTCCCACCCCTAAGCCAATCACAATGCTCCAATGGAACATTGTGATTGGTCTGAGCGCTGTGGCACAGCGCTCAGACAGGGGCTGTAGTGGTGGGCATGATCTCCATGCAGGCTGTAATGCAGCCTGCATGGAGAACTGGGGAGTGCACATGACTGTTTTGGGCGGCCCAAGAGGGCCAACCAAACAGTCATTGTGCACAGGAGTGTCTATCACTCCTCCCCTGAAGCTCCGCCCTGGCCCCTCATGCACTGCCACAGCAGGAAGAAAAAAATAAAATGATAATAACATATTGTTATTATCATTTTATTTTTTCCTTTCTTTGCTGCTCCTGGTAATGGGGCGACGATCCTCCGCCTTAGCCTAGGAGCCGCCACTGGCAAATTGCACACAGACTTCTTGCGATCAGTAACTTATTTTCCAAAGTAGAAGGTCGAAGTTTAACAAGGGGTCTTCGAACGATCTGCCAAACTAATATTCATTAGGCAGGTCACAAATTGTGACTCCCTCCGATTGGCTATCTTCACAAGGGATGGTGCTAGCTGATGATCATTCCTGTGAAAGTACTTCAATTTTTTTTTTTTTTACAGTAACCTAAATTTCTTAAATGAAACAGTTCTGCTTTAAAAACCACCCAGACTTGGGGAGTCAGAAATTGGTCAATGGTTTGCTACTAGCATTATGGTCGCAATCCACTGATGCATGGGTGACCGGGTCGCAATTTTGAAAGGATGCATCAAGCATGCCCGTTCCAAACAGCAAATCAGCAAATCTTTTTTGAGTGGCTAAATGGGTTTAGTACATTAGAAAAAAGGTTTTTTTACCAGTCAAAATCCCTTGATTTAGCAAATCAGAGCTTTTGTGACCTGTGAAAACTTTGTACATCCAACCTATTTTTCTCTTGGGCTAGATAACATGATGCATAGTCTCACTACCTCTCACAGACATAGAATGAAATAAAAACACTTTATTGAAAAGTCAGAGGAAAGGCTTTATAGCTCACAGGGGATGACTAGCCCTGAGCTTCCCTTGGCAGCGTCAAGAGATCTATCGCAGAGGATCCACAGCTGTGTGCTCGACACCGATGTAATTAGAGAGAAGCCCAAGCTGGCTGCTACTGCAGCAATTTAAGGAGAGCAAACATTGGCTTATAGCTTTCTTTTATCTGTAATTAAATAAAAGGTATATTCACTTGTGCATCATCTATGGACCGCTAGAAAAGAGGTATCTATTCTGACCACTTTCATTTTCTGTGGCAGGAGGTAAACACACAGGGTCCTATTCATTGCAGCCATGCATCACTTTTGCACCACATGAAGATTTATGAAGCCACGCAAGCCACCCTGCATGGCTTTGCGTGGCCTCATAAATCATGAGTAAGGCGATGCAGCGCAAATCGCTGCATTGTCTTACGCTGCGTCCTGGAGGCGTTCCATGGGCGTTGAGGTGGGTTTTCCCATGCAACACCCATGGAATTTAACGCTGTACCAGATTTACAAAGTGATGGCAACTTGGGGAAGCTCCAAATATGTACGCCTCTAGAGATGAGGCGTAACAAGGAGAAATATGTAAATTTCTCCTCGTTTTTTCCTCTTTCCATGTAGGCTGCCAAAACAGCAGGAGCGCTAGCAGAACGGACAGGAACACACCATATTGCATAAACATGGTGCATTCCTGCTCTTTCACTTTTTCATAGGGCAGCGCAGCAAACTGCCTTGCTGCACTGCCCTATGCCAAAATGCCATAAATGAGGCCTGCAGGCCTCCTAGATTGCGCAACAGTGTAGCACAGTATTTTTCTGGGATTGGTGTGTGTCGGGAACACTATAACACAATATTCATATGATGTCTGCGTGTATTCATAGTTTGTCTCTGGTATTTG
Organism: Lissotriton vulgaris; assembly: GCF_964263255.1. Classification (NCBI taxonomy): domain Eukaryota; kingdom Metazoa; phylum Chordata; class Amphibia; order Caudata; family Salamandridae; genus Lissotriton; species Lissotriton vulgaris. Next base: position 1,656,588,102 of record NC_141687.1, read on the forward strand.
TGTGTTAGGCACAAGAGCAGAGCAACCCTCCAGCATCGGGAGTGTTTGACACACTATAGATGTATTGTATATTTCTGAAATTGTTAATCTTTTTATGGTTCTTTGAACCGAAATAAAGTTATTCTTGACTTGACACTCCTAAGTACAGTGTTCATTTGTTACGAGCGTACTGGCCTATTACTTCTATGGTAATGTTATGCATTTCACACACAGTTCTATGTATTCCTCTGGAAATGTATGCCTATGGTAGTAGTGAATGTTTGACAAACAGTAGGAAACACAGAATGACTGTGGTGTTGTTGTTTGTTTGGCACACTATAGCATTGTATTCCTCTGGTGGTGGTGTGTTTGGCTAATTATAGCACAGCATTTCTATGGTAATGGTGTATTTTAGGAATCCAACACCGCACAAGTGGCAATGGAATGTATGAGGAACACTATAGTAAAATATTTGTGTGGCGTGGTTGAGTGTTTAGTGAACTATATAGAATTTTAAAATGGCATTGGTCTATCTTTGGCTCACTGTAGTACAGTATTTATTCAGGCCCTCATACTTTCTAACGTGAAATGTGTGGAGTGGTGTGGGGAATCAACACACCATTTTCAAGACCATCTTGTGCCATAGGCAAATATGCTAAGTAATGCTATGTGTTCTCTAATTGTCCACTTTCTCATGCTGAATCTTTATCTACCTGATGTTACGGTCCACAAAGATGATTTAACTGAAATTATCATATTGCTTTTTCGGTGCGGACTGAAGGATGAAGAAAAGCCAGTTCATCCGTGGGCTGGAATTCATGCTCTGATCTCCCAGAATACCATCCCACTGAATAAAGATGGGGTTTTACCTGTAATACCATCTCCAGTCACAAACTATGCAAAAGTATACATAGCTCTAAAAAATTCCAAAAATGTGTGTGCATGCTTGAAGACCAGCCTATCCTGCTAATTTTTTGCGATAAAAATGTTTTCCGTATTGTAGCTGACATTTTTATGAGCAATCCAGTAGAATTTGATTATCTTTACCTAATGATGGGTGTTTTCCACATGACAAAAGTTACATTGTGATGTGCAGGAAGTTATCTCAGTGGATGTGGTATAGACAATGCACTTATTGAGGCCAAAATCTTTGGAAGCAAAACTGTCCAGTTAGTATTGAGTGGAACTCATGATGTTCATTCATTACAAGGTATGCTCTTCAAATCTGAGGCTATATAAACATTGCATTGGAATGCTTTCTGGAACAAGAATGACAAATTAGGCTTTGCATATTTCATTTCAGTAGTCGACAAAGTACAAGGTGCTCTTCATTCCAAAGACACAATGCAAAGCCAGGCAATGTTCAATACACTCAGTTAAAAATCAGATAACCTGAAAACCAAGTTCATAGAGTTTGTCAAAACATGTGAAGAAAAACCAGAACTTTGCAAGTACTGGGTAAATGTTTTACACATCATAGCACCATTGAAATACTTGGTACTTGCTGATGTGGAAGTTAATTGGGAGATGCACTTGAAGACTGTGGAGTCACTGATTACTGTGCTTTGGAATTTTGATTGCGTAAACTACCTGAGATATGGGTGCTGGTATTTGGAAAGAGTGAAGAAGCTGGAGATTGTAAAACCATACCTCTACAGAAAATTCATCCAAAGACATTTTGTGGTGAAATACAGAGAGGAAAGGTTCATTGCTGTGACTCCAGATATGAAACTGGAACAGACAATTCACAGATCATAGAAAAAATCCAAGATAATTTTTGGTTAGCCACATAAAAGGGAATATGTTGTTCATTGGCAGCTAGTTTACCATGAAGCCCTGTCTATTTGCAATGTTTTCAGAGAGATGACAAATTCAAAATTATTAGATCATCGGGACACTGTTCCTCACCATGAACTTATGGGAAAGAGAGAGGAACATTTTAATGAACATGCTGACAGCCTTCTTCATTTAATGCAGCAGCAAGGAAACCCCTTTGAAATGTCTGGGCCTGTGCGACTACACAACTTTTCGACCAAACAATATGTAAATAATGATATAAAGACAGGTCTACTAGATGCCCTGGAACATGGATGGAAACTATATTCAGAACTGAAAAAGGAGAGATTTGTATTGAACGAGAAAAAGCTGTTTGACATAATCACTGAAGCTAAACTTACACTCTTTACTTGCCATAGGAAGAGTTTCGTCCAACCAGCCACTACAAAAAAGATTACCAAAAAAATTACTTTTGCAAGCACAAAAAGAGATGGATGTAGCAAAAGAAAGGGTGAATTTATGAAGGACATTCTGTCACATGATCTACTTACAACAAACACATTATTTGATGGAGATGCCGCAACCAAACCAGTGAAGCACAAACTCGTACAAAAGCTAAAAATAAACTTTCACCTGAAGAATTTCAGGTCAAAAAGGAGTCCTTATTGAAAATTGCTGATGTTGTGGATGGGAAACATCCTTTACCACAAAACCATTACAACGCGGTATGGTTACATTGTGTTTTTAACATCGCAAGCCGTTATATTGACTTGCACCGGAGGGCGCTCTAGACTAAGGAATAGTGTGAATTACTATTCCAACACCTTCCTTACTATATGTAGACTGGAGTTGGAATAGTAATTCACACTATTCCTATGTTCAGCGCTCTCCAGCGCAAGTCGATGTACGGACTTGCGTTGTCAAAATCGCAATGTAACATACTGCGTTGTGATGGTACACGTTGTATCATCATACATCTGTCGTGGACTGTATGTCACAATTGATAATGGACAAGATTTTATCCATGCAAAACGTCGGAGAGGTTGTTCGGACTGTTCTACAGCTATCCAAGTCAGTGTGCACCTTGCAAGAACTGTACATTGTCTTTGACAGTTATCTTTAACTATCTGTCAAAGAATATGAGCAAATCATATGAATGTCTGCAAGTGGAACAATTGACCTTGCCTGCATCAACAATTCGACACCTATAACTGTGCGACTTTATAAATTCTGGTCATCAACATCGAACAAGATGAACTTGAAGATGTTAACTCGCCAAAACATTGCTGATGCTTCTATGAACACTGAACTTTCAATTGTTGCTAGGGGAATGATAGTCAATGAGAAGTTGGTTCCTGCAGAGATATATTCAAAAGGTACAGTCCATATTGTTGAGAACTTAACAGCAAATTGGAGGAAGCTGACCTTCGTGTTATGCCATATGTTGAGTTGACTGTTCAAAATAGTTCCGATCGAGGTCTTATACTGTCAAATGACATAGATGTTATTATTGTGCTATTTAGATTTGTGGCAAAGTAATGAGTCAAGGATTATCAGAGTTATGGATATGTTATGGAACAGGGTAGAAAAGACCTTTAATCCAGCTTCATGTTCTGTACAAGAAACTTGACCCAGAGATGCCCAGTGTTATTATGAAAGCACATATTGTAATGGGTGATGAAACTATGAGCAAAATTGAAACAAAGCTTGGAGCTTTAACTGTTGAATTTTCTGGAAGGATTTGCTGAGACAGAAGAAGAATGTGACTTTAAAGACGTAAAAAAATACATTTTGCGTGTGTGTAAAAGGAGTTCTAACTGTCACACATTTGACAATCTTTGCTACAGTGAGTTCAAGAGATCTGTCCCAACAAAGTGACCTTCCACCTACATCATATTGTATGCTTGGGCACATTAAAAGAGCGTTCTACTTGATCAGAAGATGTGTAAATGTTTTGAATCATACATATGTAGAGAAAGATCCACATGGATGTGGTTGGGAAGATATTGATGGGGTGCTAAAACTTATAAAATCTCGAAAGCCTCTAGCCACAGAACTTACACGTGCATGTACTTGCAAAACCTGTTCTACAAAATGATGTCCCTGTTGATATTGTCTTCTCAGATGTTCAGAATTCTGCAAATATTCCGCGAGCGATTGCTGACACAAATAAATAAAGTGAACTATGAAAATTGGTGCATACATAAAAGGATTAAAAAACATTAATATTTGTTTCATTTCTATATTTGTTTCTTCTTCCTCTATTATAGCTGCCATTTCGGAAAATGGCAGAAGAGTTACTTTGAGGAGTTATTTTCTGTCTCTATAAGACTGCTTGATCCCCAAACCCTATTTTTTTACACCAAAATGAAGTATATAGGTCTCATGGTTCCTGAAATATTACATCATCACTGCAACACATCCGCCTTTTTTAAAAATGTTGTCCTGAATAATTGAACCCGGATCAGCAATTTCAACCCAAGCTAAATTACTTCCCTAATGATCCAAAAACACAAATCAAAAATGAAAATCTCTGGACAGAATTTTTTGTACAGCAGTAAATCAGGGGGCCAGGATTAAGATGCAAATGATTGAAAAGTCTGAAATCTTCTCTTTCTGGCTGCTATGGCACATTCTTCAGCCCCTCTATTAAAACTGCTGCTGAATGTTCTCTGCCGGAATGTGGTGCGAAGGGATTTCTCATCTGCCGGCTGGCGACTGATGGAGCTTGGTGATGCGCTACACAGCTCTTCAATGAGTTTCGACTAATGTGTGCCACCTGCAGTCATGAGCTTCAGAAGGATGCCTTCTTTTCCGCTACTTACTTCCGCCATGCTTTAGAAAAGGCTAGAGGAATCTGGAGACGTGCCACAGGCAGCTCATCAGATGCACACCGGTTGCCAATCATAGACGGGTTGGCCTTCCCCAGCACTTGAAGGCCCAGCAGGTGCCCATTCTGTCACTAGTTAACTAAAAGATGCAGGGGCAGCCATGCCCCGAAGAGCTCTATGCCGCCGTGTGGTGAGCATGACTAAACAGTAACCTTGAAAAGAGCCATACGTGTCCACGCTCAATGACCATGCCTGACAACAGGGGCAGATGGCAGTATAGCACATATCAGGGCAGCTTGAGGAAAAAGGTCAAAATCTTCCCCCATCCCTTAAAAGGAGATGGAAATGAGCAGACCAAAGGTGGTTGGGTTTCTGCACAAATCACATTTTGGACACTGTCCATTGTTCGTGGCCCTGGAGCACCACATTACATGGGGGTCAGAGAAGGTTGCTTGCTTGTCATTACAGGTCAGCACCACTGCAGCAAGAATCAGCAGCCCGCCTTGAAAGACTAATAATATTCTGTGTGTAGGAAACTGTCTTCCAGCTGAAGACACTGCCATCCATCCAAGAGAAATGGGGTCGTGACCTCAGCTGCCATTTGCAGATTTGACATTGATTTTTGCATTTCAGTAGGAGTTCTCTGTCAGCTGTTACTTTAGCGACTATTACTGACAAGAAATCAAACTAGGTAAGCAGTCTATCACGATGCAGTTGAGCGCTCTAGCAATAATGCTGCATGTGGTTATAGCAGGTTATGGGCGTGTAGGTGTTAAGAGGCTCTACACAGGACAAATGTGAGCAAATACACCCTGCACTAGCTGAAGCAACTCAGCATCTTGTACATCTGCTACAGATATCTGTGTGTGGAGTAAGCAGTGAGCTTTCCAGCACTGCAAATGCAGACTTTCACACTTCTCAGGGCTCACAGATTAGCATACATGGGTTGAGCAATTACAAGGCAGGCTATTTGTTTATGTTTTATCATAATCAATACAATGCAATGTAACTACACATGTTTAAAAGAGAAAGCATCTTAACTATACTTACTTAAAAACCATATTCAATAGACGTATTAATGTGGGTGGGCAGTAAACTCTGCTCCTCCTATAGAGTATGAGGAGTTTTGCCCACACAGCGCTCCAAATAACTCCGCCAACCGCTCCGTGGCAAAGGTTTTTCTCACATGCTTTTCATCAATGTTGCGTTGGTGAGTGTGAGTGAGAAAATCAAGCGTCAGGCCGCCTCCTGGAGAGATTTCCCAAAGTGGGTGGTCGCCGCAGGTTGCTACAGCTCATGCAGAGAAAGCTGCCGTTTGCGTTGAGAAAGCTGCCACTTGAGTAGAACATTTCTCAAGAGGCAGAAAGAAGCTGCAACCTCTGGGGCGCCGAATGGTGCCATTTGCACTGACTTGACAGTGTGGGACAAGCTCATGGTGCCTAAAATCGGCAGGAGCAGCGCCATAGGCCGACTTCTGCTGCTCATTGAACTCCGGGGAATCTTGCATAGTTTTTAGGTTTTGCCTGGCGAAAGATGCGCTCTACGCATCTTTTTCGCGCAGGCGAAAACCTAATGAGTATGGTACGGGAGACAGGAACGGCCCCCGTCTTCCATTGGCTAGCTCCATAAATGGAGGCTAGCCATTGGAAGACGGGCCTGTCCGTCAATCCCGGACCAGATTCGGGGGCGTTCCCGAGAATTTTTGGCTTTTGGCTACGTCACGCTACGTCAGCCGAAAGCCGATCTTGGGAACGCCCCCGAATCTGGCTCAGCGTCTGTTTGAAGAGCCGTCTCCCTTATAGTCTGCAGTGCCTGCCCCCGCACCGCTCAGAGCAACCCCCTTTGGCTGGCTCTTCCCTGCAAGAATCTGCCTCCTCCTAATACAAAATACAATTCCGCAGCGCTGGAGTATGGCGGTGAAGGGGGCATGTTCGGGCACCGGGATGCTGCTGGTGACGGCCAACGTGGGCACGCTATTTTTCACCCCGCTAGGGCACTAACATCCGGGAGGGGCCGGCCCTCGGCCCGCTGGCTGACCTCACTGTCAGCCAGGACATGCTGTCCTTAGACAAGCAGCACATGCACACACAAAACTGTCCTCGTCAGCGCCGGGAGTACCAAGGTAATGTTTGCTTTTTGATACCAGAAAAACGGCCTCCAGCGCTCCGAACAATAATGTATTGTTTATACAATTACAAGACTAACCAAGAATTGGCAGCCACTGCCAGGCATATTGGCATTACCAATGTTTGTTGGCTGGTTGTGACTAAACTTTAGAGCCCTCCCCTCAGTTACTGACTGAGATACGCCCCTGCGTGCACCGCCCCCTCCCTGCTGCCCTTCACTCACCCCGAGGGAGAGAACCGCATCTCTCTTCAGACATCCCAGCGCCTGGACGCCATTGCCGAGCTGTGAGGAGCTAAAGCGTGTGTTTTAACACCGGAAGTTTCAAAGTAAGATTTACACTCGGATTGGGATAGACTTTCTAAATCCGTCTCTGTAGTAACTTTACACAGCTATCTAGCTGCTGCTGGTTAGCTGAGTGGGTCCAGGTGCCTGTTGCTCTGTCTTTCAGCAGTGTCCACTCTGAATGCCGAAGAGCCAATATTTCCATCTTTATTGTATTGTAGCTTTCATATAGCGCTTCACACCCCTACTTGGAGCGCCAAAGCGTCTTGTTGGCTGGTTGTGACTAAACTTTAGAGCCCTCCCCTCAGTTACTGACTGAGATACGCCCCTGCGTGCACCGCCCCCTCCCTGCTGCCCTTCACTCACCCCGAGGGAGAGAACCGCATCTCTCTTCAGACATCCCAGCGCCTGGACGCCATTGCCGAGCTGTGAGGAGCTAAAGCATGTGTTTTAACACCGGAAGTTTCAAAGTAAGATTTACACTCGGATTGGGATAGACTTTCTAAATCCGTCTCTGTAGTAACTTTACACAGCTATCTAGCTGCTGCTGGTTAGCTGAGTGGGTCCAGGTGCCTGTTGCTCTGTCTTTCAGCAGTGTCCACTCTGAATGCGGAAGAGCCAATATTTCCATCTTTATTGTATTGTAGCTTTCATATAGCGCTTCACACCCCTACTTGGAGCGCCGAAGCGTCTTTCTGGGTGGGTAGGCGCTACACCGTGGCAGAGTGCGGGGTTGGCGGTGCTGCATTAGTAGTTATCACAAGTGGGAGTCGTTTTGATGTCTAACGTGAAAGACCGCGGAGGGGATATCAACTTTTCTTGGGCCGCAGCGCTTAGAAATGTGATGCAGGAGAAGGCGCGAGAGATAGGCACTATATTATAGTTCTGATTGGCTGTCCGTTTTAATTCACTTTCGTGGCCTCTAGTGTGCTAGAGGCGGGGTCAACCCGGGGTGGTCTGTGTTATGAATTGTTCCGTTGGGGTGTGGGGGCGGGGCGGGCGCCGCAGCATCAAGCCATGGGGCACTAGCGTGGGTGCTGTGGGGCAGCTGCGCATACCATGTGCCTTGCAGGGAGATTCGTGGGCATCTGTGTTGTGCCAGGCATGACTATTGGCATCACGGCGGCTCTTTGATGTAGACCATTATCGCATTTGTTAAGCTCTAAGAAAAATATAATAATTACATTTTCTAGAGCCTGCAGTAACACCGGAGGGTTTCTTAGCGCTAATCCGTCACCCCATTCTAACAGGGACAAACAGTGAATACAAAGAGGCTACATTTCATTCCAGAAAAGCCTGTTTGTCAGGTTTTCTCAGATGGTCTGCCATGGCCCCGCTCTCAAGGGACGCCTAGCGCCGAGTGCTAAGAGGGGCGCTTTTCTGTCCTTGGCGCTTGAAGGCATGCCCTGCGAGTTCCGGGTACAGCTGGACTGCTCCGAAGGAACCGGTGAGAAGGTGCTGTGTGACCCGCCTCACGGGGCGCTCTAAGGCTGCTGCCCGCGCTCTGACTGCAGAGGGCCCCCTGGCCCTAGCACCGCTCCACGCTGGCCCGGATAGTAATGCATCTTAACACCGGCTCTGGGGTGAGGGAGTGACACCTCCAGCCTAGGGCAGAAGAGGGTGTCTGGGCAGGGCTTTCAGCTGCAGAGCTCACGTTACCATAAGCAGAGGCAGTGAGCATTTTAAGCCGTAAAGCAACCCTCTTGTCTTCTCAGTCACTACACCGTCATTCAGGGGAATAAGGGGGTTCGATGGTTAAATGCCACTTGGTGAAAAAATCCATCCCGAAAAACAGATGCTACATGTTCCATAAAAAATACAAATAAAAACTTGTTTCGTGAGCTAACTCTGTCAAAGAGGATGTCTTTAATGAATGATTTACGAGCTAGGGAAAGGTTTGTTCCTGTGGCATTCCTGTTTGACAAGCGCAGACGTTTTCTATTTATTTACGTTGTTGTAAAACTAACCCCCGCCCCCCCGTCCCCCCATACGTGCTTGCGACACAGAAGCGGCACTCTGTAGTGCACGACGAGCCTGGTGTCATAGCAGTTGATAATCAATCCTAAGTGTCTGTAGCTCAGAGAAGCCCATCAAAGCGTTTTATGTACTAATGCACTCATTCCCCAACTGCTCTCCTCCGTCGCGCTCTGCCGCTCCCCCCGGACCCCCACCCCTCCCTCCCCAGCCATGCCATATGTCGTTCGTTCACACCCAGTCAAGTTCTATTCTGTGCTAGTACCTAACTGTTCCCATCATTCACTTTCACTGCCCTGGCTAGGACCATCACAGCTTCCTTCCCAGAACTGCACTCTACCCTAGTCTTTCCTGCTCAGCATCCCATCCTGCACTCCACCTGCCTGGGATATGCCACAATTTACCACGCTGCCCTCCGTGTCTTGCCCTTGCGCTATGCCTGGACGCTGGCGCCAGCCATAGCTTCTGCCCTAACCCTGCTCTCTGCTCCTACTCATTGAATGTGCGTTCATTCATCGTTCTCCACAGTGCTGCCACAGCGCTGGATTTAGCAGTGTCACTGTTGTGTTATAGAACTCGTCTGCAAGTAATTGCTGTCTGCTGAGCTCATCCAGTAGGGTACAATAGGTCTCACATTTGCGAGAGATTAAGCTGTTGGCAATGTAAATGACAATGCCATTTATTTATCGGTTTTCAAAACCAACACATAGATAAAAATGTTGTAATTTACAATGCCAATAGCCTGCCCTCTCCCAGCCTGCCCTCTCCCGGCCTGCCCTCTCCCGGCCTGCCCTCTCCCGGCCTGCCCTCTCCCGGCCTGCCCTCTCCCGGCCTGCCCACTCCCAGCCTGTTCTCTCCCAGCCTGTCCTCTCCCAGCCTGTCCTCTCCCAGCCTGTCCTCTCCCAGCCTGTCCTCTCCCAGCCTGTCCACTTCCAGCCTGCCCTTTCCCAGCCTGTCCTCTCCCAGCCTGTCCACTTCCAGCCTGCCCTCTCCCAACCTGCCCTCTCCCAACCTGCCCTCTCCCAGCCTGTCCCCTCCCTGCCCTCTCCCAGCCTGTCCCCTCCCTGCCCTCTCCCAGCCTGTCCTCTCCCTGCCTGTTATCGTGTGCCGGCGGCAGCAGGCAGGAGCGTGCACTGCGTCCCCGAAGTAACAGCCCTAAAGCAAGCAAGAAGTACACCCCCCTCCCACCAATCCCTGTTAGGTAGTGGAAACTGTCCAAACTGGGGTGCAGACAGCCCCTCTCACCTTTCGGCCTGGTACCACTGCACCAGCCGCACTACTTCCCTACTGACTGTTCTCCACTTCAGCCCCGTCTAAATTACAATTCATGCTTCTGACCCTTTTGCCTGCTTGTGCTTGTTTTCATGACCCTGTTGCCTGCTTGTGCCTCCGTGTGCCCCTGTTGCCTGCTTGTGCCTCCGTGTGCCCCTGTTGCCTGCTTGTGCCTCCGTGTGCCCCTGTTGCCTGCTTGTGCCTCCGTGTGCCCCTGTCGCCTGCTTGTGCCTCAGTTTTCGTGCCCCTGTTGCCTGCTTGTGCCTCAGTTTTTGTGCCCCTGTTGCCTGCTTGTGCCTCCGTGTGCCCCTGTTGCCTGCTTGTGCCTCTGTGTGCCCTTGTTGCCTGCTTGTGCCTCAGTGTGCCCCTGTTGCCTGCTTGTACCTCCGTGTGCCCCTGTTGCCAGCTTGTGCCTCCGTGTGCCCCTGTTGCCTGCTTGTGCCTCCGTGTGCCCCTGTTGCCTGCTTGTGCCTCCGTGTGCCCCTGTTGCCTGCTTGTGCCTTCGTGTGCCGCTGTTGCCTGCTTGTGCCTCCGTTTTCGTGCCCCTGTTGCCTGCTTGTGCCTCCGTGTGCCCCTGTTGCCTGCTTGTGCCTCCGTGTGCCCCTGTTGCCTGCTTGTGCCTCCGTGTGCCCCTGTTGCCTGCTTGTGCTGTGTGGGTGTGTGTGGAGGGCTCTGTGTGGCTGTGTGTGTAGGAAGCTTTGTGTGGCTGTGTGTGTGGGGGGCTTTGTGTGGCTGTGTGTGTGGGGGGCTCTGTGTGGCTGTGTGTGTGGGGGGCTCTGTGTGGGTGTGTGTGTGGGGGGGCTCTGTGTGTGTTTGTGTGTGTCATTTGCGAGAGATAAAGCTAGTGGCATTGTAAATGACAATGCCATTTATTTATGTTAAAAAAATCATAAATAAAAATAATGTCAAGAGCAATGCCAATAGCTCTAACTTTAACAAAGGCAAAACCACTGCATTGTAAATGCTTGTTAAGTAATTCCACAGAATTCTGCAGAGTGCAGGTCTGCTAGGTTCACCCACCCCTACTTATTAAATGTGTAAGGCCTTAACAACAGGTATACACAATGAGGGATATTCGTCATATTTCAGGTAACCGATATTTGCATATTGATACTTCTGCAATACTATAGACGAGACACTGACTACATTAACAGCAAAAGACGGTTCCATTTGTGGAGTCTTTCTATATAAAGTACAAATTAGGATCCCATTTTTGAATGACTAAGTGTCTGAGTTACAGGGTAGCACTTTTGGGTCGGCCATGTAAATCTGATGGTCGAAAAAATATCAAATGGTGCCCCGTATCCTTTTGTTGGCAAGGACGAATGCTAAGTTACTAGTGGAGCCACTCAGCGTTTCAAGGCACTGTCTATGGCACGGATAACCACGAATCTCTTTAAAATTTCCAATAGACTACTCCCATTTCCAAAATTGACTTTTACATTTGTGGTGAGGAAAGTTTTTGTCCCTCTGGCAGGCTTGCATGAAGTTCAACATTTTTACATACCTTAAATTTTAAGAAATTATGAATAACTGACCAATTACACATTTTTAGACGCAATTCTGCGAAAAAGCCTATTTTCAAGTTTTATGTTAATTGGAGAATGACGAATGTAATATATTTGGATGACAAATAACACCAAACTATTACTAGCCGAATGTTGCTCATTTATTTGTCCTGCTTTCTTCTAAAAACAATTTTTGCAAATGTCATGAAGTTCACTAGGTTTGCAATGTTTCTGGGCCAATTTCTAGATTTCCAGGCACTAAGGCCCAGATGCATCAAGGTAAAATCCGCTCGCAAAGGGGCAGATTCTCAGAATCTGCCCCTTTGCGACCTGTATTTTTGCATTTGGGATGCATCTTCCCAAATGCAAAAATCGCAAATTAAGAATTCGCTAAATTGCGATTACCTGCATTTAAGGAATCTCAAATTGAGATTCCTTAAATGCAATGCATCAAAGTTAAAAAATTAGTGATTTCGCTAATAGGAGTGGCAAATTACCATGAAGTTCAACTTCATGGTAATTTGCAAAAACTTTGAAAAAGGCACTTTTGTGCATTGTTCAAAGTTTCATGTTGCACACACACATGCCCTAAAGGCAGGTGTGTGCGCAACACATGTGCACAGATCAATTTCAGGGGTGCAACAGGGTGTCCTTTGGACACCCCTGCACCCTTGAAATCACATTCTCAATTTGCGATTCGCTAATTGCGATTCGCAAATGGAGAATGTCTTCCCATTCCTTCCTATGGGCCTCTAGGCCCATAGGAATGAACGGGAGGTATTCCTTAATTGCGACTCACAATTTGCGAGTCGCAATTAAGGAATTTTAAGAATTCACTATTTTTTGAGCGAGTTCTTCTTGCATAGCATTTTGCTATTGCTTATTAGCGATTCCTTATTTTTCGCTAATAAGGAATCGCAAAATGGATGCTTGATGCATCTGGGGGTAAGTCCCACAATTGTTCTCACAGCTACTTGAAACCTTGCCCCTGGTTGCTGTTACCATAACAGATATTTTTCTACTGAAATCTGTTCTGCGCCACGGATGCATTTTCCCTTCAGAACACAACAATGGCAGTGCACCTTATTGTCTTTGTAAGTGGGCAGTCATTTCAGGTGTAATCGGTCAGTCAGTTTCACCATAGACTTTCTTGGCATCTGAGTAGGTTCTTGAGTGTGTAGGTCACAAATGGACTGTCATTTTGACTCTATTTACCCATTAAGTTCTGAGTCTTACTGAACAGGTATTTTTAAATGTATTTTTGAGCATCTGGAGAGTGACAAGCTAAACCTCTGGCACGCTGCGTGCTGTCATTTGTTCTGACTTGGCTGCGTGGGACAAGCTCCCGGTGCACAGGTATTATTAAATGTATTTTTGAGCACCTGGAGTGTGACAGCTAAATTACTAATACCTGACCAGCTATGATACAAGGAGTTTGAGGCGCCCCCTGGTGGCCATTCGTGGTAGTACTATTAAGCAGCTGCCCACAGTGGTCTTTTGTAGCACTGACCATATCCGTGGTTGTAGGTCATTTTAGCACGTGCACTCCAGGGTCAGCAGGGTCCACTGGAAAGGCGAACATTCGTTGAGTGCCCGAGGCCCAGTGCATAGCTGCCAAGGTTCCAGATTGCTATGTGTGACATTTTAATAATTTCAGTGTAATTATGAGTGACATTTCAACCACTTTGAGTGACACTTTCTCCTGAGCAAATTCAAGCAAGCAGTGAAGCAGAGGGAAACATAAATATTAGAAATCACACCATTTGAGCCTTGGCTTTGCGACCCGGACTGGGGTGGCACCCTGGATCTTCCCTCATAATTAATGATGCTGATGAGCATCACTCCAGGGGCTCTCTCCCGCGTGGGGCTGGAACCTGGCGCCAACACAGGATGAGTGATGCCCCAACAACACGGTGGTGTGGTGCGTGCATGCTTAGTGTTGCCCTGGATCGGCAGACAGAAAAATAAAACAGAGTGCCAGCCAATGTGGGGCCCACCCAGCCACACTCCCTGCAAAGCAATGGCGTAACACAAGCCCCTGCAGCCCCTGCGATGCGGGGGTCCCCGAGCTGCAGCGGTCCCCTCAGCACAGTACTCAGGCCCCATAGCTCTGGATTAAACTGGAGCGGCCCCTCAATGTACCTTGCAGGGGGGGGGGCCCTCGCAGGGCTAAGCTGGGAACCAAAACCGGCCCTGGCAAAGTGCTCAGCCACCCCCCCCTCCCCTGGGGGGGCGGAGGGGTTGGGGGTGCAGTTGAGCTCTTTGCCAGGGCCGGTTTTTGGCCAATTTTGTTACAGGGCCGAGTTTGAAGGTAAGCTGCAAAAACAGCCCTGTAACAAAATCGGCCCCCAGGGGCCCAAAACCGGCCCCACCCATGCGGCGCACCGGGGGATTACCCGATGCCCACTACGGCCAGTCCGGCCCTGGCCCCTCGACTTTTTTTACGCCACTGCTTCACACCATCTCAGGACTCGGGCCTCTCTCTGTGACGTGACCTGGCCGAATAGCAAGGACTAGTACTGATTTCCACTTTTGCAGCACTGCAGGCAGCATGACTCTGGTGTCAACTACTCTGCAAGGCTGCAGGCTCAGGTTGGGAGTCACCATCCACCAGCAATCATTCCGGGATGCCGCAGGCTGTCCTCAGTTAGTCTGTGTGCTTCAAGTGTAAATCAGATATGCGCGGGAATCCATTCCTGCCCCCTGTTTCAAACGCCCAGGTCAAAACCGGGCTACTCCACAGCTACCCCACAGTCCGAGGCAAGCAGAAAGATCCTTTAACGAAAGGCCCCACACCCTGCCACTGGCTGCTAGGGTGCGGCGGGCAGCAATTGGAAGAAGGGACTGAAAGGTGGCAAAAGAAAACAGTGTGGGAGACAATTACACGGCAAGGCAACAGATCGACTCTTAGACCCCTTGTGGAGCATATCTTTAGAAGGAGGTCGCAATTGACACTCCATAAACTACTCGTTTTGCAGTTCCGTGCAGTGGCAGCCCTGGAAGTAAAATTACAATCTCCAACCCCTAAGACACCCTGGAACCAATCAATTTGAAGCTAATGCAAGCCTCTGAGACAGAGGTGGGTTAAAGAATGGGAGCCAGCAATTTGTGAAAGAGACTAGCCCAAGGCTGCCCCGAGGACAGGGTATGCTGCAATATGTGCTCTGAAGCGTTTCAAACATGATGCGTTGGCTGTCTTTCCTGGATGCCTGGGGCGCTGCAAGTAACGGATTTCTCTCCTGGTCCTGGGCTCCGCATTAATTTCAATTAAAGATTTTTTTTATGTAAACAAACTTTATTAGGCATTTAGAAGACATGTCACATTGCACCATCAGCATACGCATTGCTGAGCTAATAACCATGCATTTTCTCTTGGCATATCTTTACATGTCGTTTTTGCTATGCTACTGCCCAATCGCTTACACTTTGCTCTTAGAAGCTTCAGTGTTAGGTGTTTGCTAAGCACAATTAATTTTAATTCATGATTATATTAGTCAGCCACAGCAACAAGAATGGGCTGGTGTGAGCAGCAGAGGCAGCACTGCTGTGAGACACGCCCTGATTGCAATGAGGCCAGCTCTGCCCACAAACCGGTAGCCTGCCAGCCGCCTTCCTCAAACTTCCTGCTTTGGCACTAGCTCATGACGTCCGGCTGTGTGTTACAAAGCTGCGGCCGAAATGTCACAATTCTAAAAAGATACATTGTTGTAGCACTTACTAGCAACAGTGAGCTCAGCTGTGCAGGGAGCGCCCCACGCCTGAGGAGCATTGTGTGTATGCCACTGGCAGCGCGCTGCTACAACACACAGTTTGCAGTGACAGCTGAGACACATGCATATGCGAGACAATGCAATTCAGAGCAGTGATGCGGAGCACCACACTGAAATGCGTTAGTCTAACCCGTGATGCGTGGTACTTGGCAGGACTGTCAGTGTCCAAGGCTTAATGTGAGACGTTTTTCCCATCAATGTTCAGAACTGCTCTGCTGCTCTGAACTCGAGGGACTGACATACCCCCTTCCCAACCCAGCACAGATTATCACGGCCCATTGTCATATATAGAATGACAATGGAAAAACCCTAGCAGGGAGGCCTCGCCAAGGGAGATGCTGAGTTTTCACTCCCCTTGGAAGGGTGAGTGATGGGGGCAATAAACGGGGTTCTGCTTTAGTCCATTCAGTGGATAGCCACACTATCATTCATTGTAGCCAGGCAAGGTATTCTTGCTGCTCTACCAACCACACTTCTCAAACCTAGAATTTAACTGCAAAGCAACCCCCTGCTTTACCTGTTTCCTGTAGATTAGGCACCTAATTGAGAGGCTAAGTCACTAGATACCTTTGGCAACGAGTTTCCTGGGCTTTAGTGCCACCGTAGTGCATCTTTTTAAATTACCCTCGGCAAAGGATAGCTCCACAGAAAGTGTTACTCTTTTTCAGAGAGATCAAATGTTTGCTGTTGCACTCCTTCCTTGAAAATATAAAAGAGAGCCTTTTAAAAGAAAACCAGTCAAACTGAAAGTATTTACGCCTGTAGTTTAATCTTTAAGATTATGCAGCAGGCGATGGATTATGTGGCAAAAGCGGTAAATCTATATTTAAATCTATATTCAAAAAACGCTGCAGCAATACAATCGCATATTTCCAGTGGCCATGGATATAACCTACAGGCTTCATTCTGGACAGTACCAACCCACCTATTCCGCTTTCTGAGAAAAATGGATCATGGTATTAAAAACTCCTGTAAGTACAGTGCTAAAAACTGACAGAAAATTCAGTGGCATGCAATATGTAACAACTCGTATTGCATGCACCTTTTCTTTCTTTTTCTGCCTCTTTCAGCAACGCTTTGCCTTTTGACTCCTTTGTACCAATGTCTGTAGCTCACTTCATTTGTCCTCACAGAAAACATCACTGTCCTTCTATCACAACATCAACACTGACAATGCTTAATTTGTGCAGATTGTTGGTAGTGGTTGGCACAAGCAGCACTAATTTTTGGGGACCAAGGCTTGTTTTTTTATCATGAGATTTTGACCAGTGCAAGAGAGAGAAAGGCAGAAAATGAGAAGAGCAGACTCATAGGAAAGTACTGAAAAAGAGAGAAAGGAGTGAGGAAAATTAACTTGCAGGTGTAAAATAAAGAGATAGGAAGAGTAGTATGGTTGAAGAAAGCGGAATAAGGTGAACCAAGTCTTGGTTGCCTTGGTACTGAGCAGCCCTGAATTCAAACACTCTGACCAAGAGTTCCTTAAAGGAAATCTGAGCCCCAACGCCCATATAATGTGTGTGTGTACATATGCATATACATATATAAATAAATAAATATATATATACGTGTATATATATATATATATATATATATATATATATATATATATATATATATATATATATATATATATATATATATATATATATATATATATATATATATATATATATATATATATATATATATATTCCAAATGCAAAGAACCCACAAGTGGAGGCCCACACTCAAGGTGCACACTACTTTATTTTGCAAGGCGACATGGAAAACAGCTCCGTGCACAGGACTCAATTCGCCTTTCATTCCCTATGCATTTCAGGCGTTCATCCACCCTTGTTCACAAGATGGCATCTCGAGAAGCAGCGGCGTCAAGGTGAGTGCAATTTGTGATAAAGTCCCGCCCAGTGGGCGTTTCCTCATGAGCATGATGGTACTTGCAGTTTTGAGCATTAAAACCTAAAGTAGGTGACACTGCCAATTCTCCTTCACATTGTTCATATTCCACAGTGGGTTGCCCCTGGACACTGTGAGTTGCTGCCTTGTCATGTTTCTCCCAAGCAAAATCACACAAAGATCCTTTAGTGCTGAACTCATGTCAGCGCTGGAACTGCTCTTCTGCAGTGGAGGCTCTCTGCGACCCGGGCCGGCCGCCAAAATTCCAAAAGCAAAGAACCCACAAGTGGAGGCCCACACTCAAGGTGCACACAACTTTATTTTTTTATTTTGCAAGGCGACATGGAAAACAGCTCCGTGCACAGGACTCAATTCGCCTTTCATTCCCTACGCGTTTCAGGCGTTCATCCGCCCTTGTTCACATGAAGGCATCTCGAGGAGAAGTGGCGTCAAGGTGAGTGCAATTTGTAATAAAGTCCCACCCAATGGGCGTTTCCTCACGAGCATGATGGTACTTGCAGTTTTGAGCATTAAAACCTATAGTAGGTGACACTGCCAATTTTCCTTCACATTGTTCATATACCACAGTGGGTTGCCCTTGGACACTGTGAGTTGCTGCCATGTCGTATTTCTCCCAAGCAAAATCACACAAATATCCTTTAGTGCTGAACTCGTGTCAGCGCTGGAACCGCTGTTCCGCGGTGGGGGCTCTCCGCAACCCGGGCCGGTCGCCAATATTCCAAATACAAAGAACCCACAAGTGGAGGCCCACACTCAAGGTGCACACTACTTTATTTTGCAAGGCGACTTGCATCCACGAAAAAAGGTTGCCCTCGATTGGAAAGAGCCTCATGGGTGGATACACATTCTTTTAATGAAGGTGCAGTCAGTATGATGGACAGCTTGAAACCATAAAATAAAGCCTGACGCGCGTCAGGGTTACATGCACTTCGTCCCAGTGATGTCATCAGTGATGCCACTGACCATGTCATGAGTGATGTTATATGTGATGTCATCAGCAGTGCATTTCGGGGCCATGAGTTATAGTTAGCTGAACTAACTATAACAGCAGAATTTCACTGGTTTTGTACAAGTGAAATGTCCAACTAACTATACATCCCTGAAACCTGTGTATTTTTCAGTGAATTTCTAAGGTTTTTTAAATGCTAATTTCTAACCATTCAGAAAAGGGGGTGGTGATGAACAGAGTGTCTGAATTAAGCAGACCACTCTTACCCAGTCCAAAGATCAGGGCTTGATCCATCACCGTTTTTTAGCTCACTGCACCATCCCAGCTCAGAACCTGGCTATATGCAAATTAGTCTGTCCCTGGCCCAGTGCATCATGTGAACAGGGCAGACCAAACTACCAAGCCAATTCTTATACTTGGTAGTTTAGTCTGCCCTGTTCCCATGATGCACTGGGCCAGGGACAGACTGATTTGCATATAGCCAGGTTCTGAGCTGGGATGGTGCAGTGAGATAAATAACGGTGATGGATCAAGCCCTGATCTTTGGACTGGGTAAGAGTGGTCTGCTTAATTCAGACACTCTGTTCATCACCACCCCCTTTTCTGAATCGTTTTTGGCCACTATAGGTGTGGCAGGGTATACTCAGACATGAGTCCCTTTCTCACTGCACCATCAGGATTCAAGCAAGCCGGGCCGAAGACGGCTGAAATGCCAGAAACCGGTCCCCGGTAGCTTGTCTCCTTTCTGGTGAAGAATTGGCTTGGTAGTTTAGTCTGCCCTGTTCCCATGATGCACTCGGCCAGGGACAGACTGATTTGCATATAGCCAGGTTCTGAGCTGGGATGGTGCAGTGAGATAAATAACGGTGATGGATCAAGCCCTGATCTTTGGACTGGGTAAGAGTGGTCTGCTTAATTCAGACACTCTGTTCATCACCACCCCCTTTTCTGAATTTCTAACCATAGCATGCCTGAAACCTATGGCTGTTTCAGTGAATTTCAAAGGATTTTTTTATGCTAATTTCTAACTATAACATCCCTAAAACCTATGATTTTTCCCGTGAATTTCTAAGGTTTTTTAAATGTTAATTTCTACCTATATTGTCCCTGTTAAGTCCCTTTGAATCCTGAGGGTACCTGAGGGCAACTAGCCCACCAGGTACCTCCAGTAAGCGCCAAGAGCTGCTTTGCAGAGAGGTGTTCTGAGGCCACGCCCCTTTTTACACCACGCTGCAAACGCAGCTTCAGGCATACTGTTCTTCGGAGTATGAAGTCCTGTTGTGTCCTGAGGTTCTTAGGACACAAGAGGACCTCATTGCCCCACCAGCAGTGTACCAGAAGCCGCATTTGCAGAGTGGTTTAAAAAGGGACGTGGCCCCGGACCACCTCTTTGCAACACATCTCTGTGGCGCTTTCACAAGGTACTTGGTAGGCTAGTTGGCCCCTAGGGACCCTCAGCATTGAAGGGGACTTAACCCCCCAATTTACAACGTGCCAGGGGGCGGTTTGCACACTTGTTATATCAGGCCCCACCGCCTCCCTGCACCACTGTGTAAACGCGCCCGCTGGTGCGTTGTAACCTGGAGGATTAAGTCCCCTTGAATCCTGAGGGTCATTGGGGGCCAACCAGCCCACCAGGTACCTCCAGTTTGCACCACAGAGCTATGTTGGAGAGAGGTGGTCCGAGGCCATGCCCCTTTTTACACCACTCTGCATCGCAGCTCTGTGGCGCTTACTGGAGGTAATTGGTGGGCTAGTTGGCCCCCAGGGACCCTATATATATATTTTCAACACATTTTGTTTGTGTTGGTGGTTTGCCTCTTTCACTAGAGAGCCAATGGTGAGGGCCTACTTCCAGCCTTTTGTCTATGCTGTCTCTTCCACAGAGCACTCACAATGAGCGTCTATCTCTTGCATTCTAGGGGGGCATAAAAAGAGCTTGACTT
Source organism: Lissotriton vulgaris (assembly GCF_964263255.1). Classification (NCBI taxonomy): domain Eukaryota; kingdom Metazoa; phylum Chordata; class Amphibia; order Caudata; family Salamandridae; genus Lissotriton; species Lissotriton vulgaris. The sequence continues at coordinate 1,656,608,430 of NC_141687.1, forward strand.
TTCTATCTTTTTGTCCATGGTAAGAGTCTTTGCCTTTTTTAAATTAGAATTAGGTAAGTATTTGCATCTCAAGAGTATCTAGTCACTCTTCTTCAAATCTAATTTCAAAATTGATATGGCTCTCATCAGTACTTCGCAACTGATAATTTTATCCCCACAATTTCAGCTATATAAATATCTATCATCCCCTCCATTATTAAAACGATGAGGATCACTAATATCATCTCATATTTATTGCTCTATATACAAATAAAATCCATACCAATTTAATTATGGTTATGGGCAAATAGACTGGAGGGGGCTCAGAGACATGAAGGGGAGCATGAAATAATGGAGATTTATGGACCCCAAGATGAGCGTCAGGAGAAGAGTGAGTGAGATTCAGTGAAATAATGGAATTTTGAGTTTTGACCAATGTTACTGGCCATACCACCAATACAAGGCTTCTTTACCATAAAGTTCTCCTAAAATGATTCCCTCAAAATTGATGCTTCACAAAAGGTTACAATTTACAAATGAGGTCCACTTTTTGCATTGGGTGACCAGGCCTATTTTAGATCCCAATCCAACCCTGTGGGTCAGGGCCTTTGTCTGTTTCATGAGTGCACTGCTTAGTTATCTTCAGCTTTAACCTCAAATTGTTTAGACAACACCATCTTGCCAAGATGATGACTTTCAGAGAAGCATAAAATAAATACTTGCTTTATCAGTACAATGAGACTGTAGATTATTGGGGTAAGTTGTGACATTGCTTCACTTCATTATTGTACACATTTGGGTTTAGGGCGGTGGGGGGATTCCCCCCCCCCTATGTGATCGGCATCCCATGTTCCACACATTCCACTTCAGAAAGTACAATGAAGAGGGGCACTGTGGCAGTATGCAAAATCATAATTCTGCTGCCATATCTATGGGAAATGCATAATGTAATTTTAGTGTACCTGAAAATGGCGAATTATTTGTCAATTCCGCCATTGGTACATTTTTTTCAATTATGAGATTTTTTTTTCTTCAAAAAGTGAATTTCTTAGGTCAACAAAATAGGTGAAAACTAAATTTTCTATTGAAAAGCCTATTTCTACAGGCTTGGTGTCTCTCAATTTACCAAAATGTTTGAAGATTTCAGTTTTAGCAAATTGATCTGCAGAACTCTGGGAAAGTTGTAAAAGCAAATTCTACAGTTTCCTATATTCCTTGCTTTGTGTGAGGATTCCTCCTCTAAGACAGGTTTTCAAATGGGAGAAAGGTGTTTGCATGGTCTGCAGATGAAAGAAAAGCTGGTGTCTACAATATGAGGTTTCAGAGTACCTAAGCATCAGCATTCCAGGTGTACCCATACTCAGTAGGCCGCCTACAGGTGTAGGATTTTCAGAGCTGAGAAATACGTGTTCCTTGTATTCAGACATATTTATCACGAGTGTGCTCCGTTGTCTATGGTGGACATCCATTTTCCTCTTCATCATACCTCCATCCATCGGAACAGAATAAGGCATGAATATGATTCCTTTAACGGTTATCCTTCATGTTTTTATGAGGCCTGAATCCATGTCAAATTTTCCAGCTTACCACAGGCCATGTAAATATTTCCAAACTTGCATGCATTGTTTGTAAACTAATCCCATGTTGATATCATGCAAATCTAGCATGGCCCCCTCCCTGGGCATTCAGCTACTTGCATGGATAGCTGTCATTGGCTACACACCTGTGTATAGAATGGCAACTCTTAGGGGGTTTGAATAAATAATTGTTTATATGGTTATAGTTACCATGTACAAACATGATTTACTGTATATGACAGACACTGAAAATTGTTCTGTGTGTTAGGTAAATAAATCAGCGGCAGCTCCTCTGCTAGCGCAGAGGAGCATCGCCCCACTGCTCTTAGCACCGAGAAAAAGGGAAAAATTAAATGATAATAGCAACCTTATTATCTTTTTATTTTTCGTTACTGCAGGGCTGGATTAGGGCGGGGCAGAGCTGGTGGCTCAGGGAGGAGGAGTGGTTGGCGCACACTTAAGTGCACATGACTGCTTGGCTGGCCGTCGTGGGCCAACAAAACATTCATGATCACTTTGCATATTCCCTACCAGGCTATAATGCACAGCCTGGTGTGGAATATGTACAGGCTCCTTGTCTCCATCTGAGAACCAATCCACGATGCCCAGACCAATCACAATGCAGCATTGCAGCGTTGTGATTGGCTCAGTGGAGCCTGTGTGCCCAGGTGTTTCCTGCAGCTTCTTCTGGACTGGGGTCAGGAAGAGAAGAGAAGCTGAGACAAGAGGAGAGGTGACGGAAAAGGTAAGTGGGTTTGTTAAAAATATTTTTCAACTCCGTCTTGCCAGCCTCGTTCCCTATAAGCCACCACGGAAATAAATTAGCACTGGTATTTCTGGGTCTATGATAGTGTTTCATGTACAAGATTGGTTCATGTCACCTTCAATCAGGCATACTGTATGCTCGTGTGCGCTCTTCATGCGCTTCAGCATTAAGCAAATAGTATGAGTCGACAAAAGGACTTTCAGTTTTGCGTTTCAATATAAATATGTGCAAACTTGGGACTAGAAGTCCAATTGTAGAGTTAAATATTATTTTTGCTTTTATAGCAACATGTACTGTACAATATAAAGAGGGTTTAAAGATTCGAAACAGGTCCTATAGTAAGTATCCTTAACCCTCTTTTCTTGTCCACACCCATCCACTGCAGTAATTCTTGCTTCTAAGGATAATTTCTAGGGGCCCACAGAACTAACTTAAGACAAAATCCTAAACGTACTATCATTTTGGTATTCACAGAAGGCACTTACTCATTTCGGTTTTCACAGAAGTTAGGAGTCCTAACTTTAGGACTCCTAAATGCCGTCTGTGAATACCGAAAGTCTTAAAGTTAGGGTTTTTCTCCGTTTAGGAGTCCTAAAGTTAGGAGTACTAACTTTACTACTCCTGAACGGAGAAAAATCCCAACTTTAGGATCTTCGGTATTCACAGGAGGCATTTAGGAGTCCTAAAGTTAGGACTCCTAACTTTTGTGAATACTTAAATGAGTAAGTGCCTTCTGTGAATACCAAAATGGTAGTAAGTTTAGGATTTTGTCTTAAGTTAGTTCTGTAAATTGGGCCGTATACCATCTCAAGTCAGTGGATTATTTGTATATGATTTAACTATGCCCGTAGTCAGATCCCATATCCCGAGTCAAATATGGCAGCCACCAGGTAAAATCGTCAATGAGTCCAACTCTTTTCACTTAGGACAATGTGTATGGGCACCACGTATACAAAGCTCTTACCATTCATGATGAATGTGTCCTTGTGTAACGTAACTGGTGCTCGTGTAAAGCGCTCCAATACCTTCGGGTCGAGTTTGCGCTATATAATCTGCTAAAAAATAATAAAATCTCTGAACTTTGTAGCCAAAAAGGTGCACACAGTGTTCCAGTCAAACTCGACGCCTTTACCTGACTTATCCATGGCCATCGTCAGCTTTCCCAGGCCTAGACAGATCCAATCTCATACAATTAATCGGAGTGGCGACAGTTCCTTAGCTGGAAGGTAGTTGATTGCTTGCCTCGCTGTCATTAGCATCTGGGCAATGTGCCTTCTGGTTCCTCAGTGCCGTGGGAAGCACTGAGTAATGCCTAATACATCTCCGGGGCAAAAAAATTAAATATATTTAAGTTGCCCAAGCACTTCGCACATTATTTATTTATTTGCTTTTGTTAGGAATTTTATATAGAGGTATGCAAAATGTGCGTAATTTGGATATGCACAATTATGCGAAATTTCAGAAATATGCAAAACTAGCATTTGGCGTTTTAGATGTGAGGATGCATTGTGTACTAAAAAGCAGCACAAAAAATAAAAGCACTGCAGGCAGCAGCCACTTGCGTCCAGGTCGTTCATGTTGTTCCTCAGCAATCATGCAAATGTGTTGCCATGAACGGGGTGCAATTACACAATGTGATATTTTTGTGTAATTTCTGGAATTTTGCACATCAACCATAACACTAAGGGGCATATTTGTGAGGAAGTGGTGGAGAGCGGCGTTAGCCACCTTGGCTTAACACCGCCCTCCGCCACTTCCAATATGCAAGGCGGCACCGTATTTACAAGGATACGGCTCATAGCAGCATTTCCCCCTTCACTGGTGCTAATTTTACCTACCTAGGCCAACACAGGCACCCTTGCACCATAGTGTAAGGGTGCCTGCATTGTAGGGGAGGATTGTTTATGTGCAGGAAGATGTTCCTTCCTTCACATAAATATTCTGAAATGGCATTTTGAAACTTCTATGTGTGCTGCTTAATGCAGCACACATAGAAGTAGCAAAACTTCATTTTTTTATTAACCCCTTCTGTGCGGGGCTGTTTCCCCCGCTGTGCTAGTGGTTGAGGGGACGCGTACAGCGCCCCCATGTTCATGACGAGGTCAGCTCGTCTAGGCTACGGCGCTCTGGTGCTCATGACGAGCTGAGCTCGTCATGGCCACACCCGTTCCAATGGAACGCTCAGCACAGCAGGGGAATCAGCCCAGCATGCGAGCGTTCCACGGAACGGGCGAGGTCATGACGCGTCATGAGCACCGGAGCGCCGTAGCTCATGACGAGCTGACCTCGTCATGAGCACTCAAAGGGTTAAAGGTGACCCTTCCTGCACATAAACAATCAATGGACGTTTGCTGTTTCTATGTGTGCTGCACAACGCAACACACATAGAAACAGCAAAAACGAGGAGAAATGAAACATTTCCTCTCAATTGCCTTGTTTAAGACCAGGTGTTTAAGACCAGGTTTTCACTGGTCTTAATTTCGGCACTGCCTAGTATTTACGCCGCCCTTGTATATATGGGGCAGCGTCAAAATCAGTGAGTGTTGTGGTGGAACGCCAATAGCAAAACCCATCGCCCACCCCTTTCATGCTAAGTATAGGGTGAAAGGAGGCCTTATTCACAAGGCGGTGTTAAGCCACGTTAAGTGGCTAAAGGCCACCTTGTGAATAAGGAGAAACCCCTATCGCCACTACGTCAGAAAAAGTGACGTTGTAGTAGCGATAGGGGCTTGTAAATATGCCCCTAAGTTAGGCAAGACCACACTGGTGTAACAGAAGTTTTGCCTGGACCAAGTTTTACAGTGCACTGTAAGTTAAGTTTCAGTTCCATCTCCGGGCAAAGAGGTAGTAGAACTGCCTAACAGCAGGGCTGTCATATAGTGGAAGAATGAGCCTAATCGAGTAGGGTCACCTAAGTGGCTTCTCCACCACACCACCGCCAGCACAAGTGGCCTCTCTCTATACCACTTGTGAAATCTAGGGGATGTTTAATACCAAAGTGATAACAGCTTGTTAACCCACCTGCCTTCCTGTCACTAACTTGGCAGTCTTGTGTGTTCTGAATATTGTGCCCTCCCAGTGTTTCAAACACATGGACCTAGCTGAACACACAAACAAAATCACCTCTGAGCCATTCCAGAAAAAAAGTGTACACCTACAAGCCCCAGCCCGCATAGTGCTGGTGACTGAACAAACCAAAACTGGCTGAAAGTCACACTAGTGATATAGGTCTAGCTGACAGCTATATGCCAATTTAGAAGTGGGAGGCTTTACATGTTTAGGTCTCAGTGGCGGCTGCTACGGAATGGGGGTGGTGATGCGGGATGGGGGAGGTTAAAAAAAATATATAAAGTTTACTTACCTGATTACAGCAGCTTCTCCTTCATCCTTTTCTATTCCTGGCTCCCCTAAGCCAATCGCAACGCTGCTGTCACCAGCATGGCAGCAGAGCCGTAATTGGTCTGAGCGGCTTGTTTGGCCACTTAGACAATGCCTGGGAGCCTTGCAGCTGTTCTTAACCCAGCTGTGCAACACAGCCAGGTGGAGAAATGGTAAGTGTGCATGACTGTTTGGGCAGACCAAAACGGACAGCCAAATTGTCATGCGCACTTATGGTCACCAACCACTCCTCCTACCTGTGACCCCAGCCCTGCCCTAACCTGGCCTGTAGCCCATATGAAAAACGAATTGATAACAATATTGTGCTAATACCATTTTAGTTTTCTTTTTTCCACTGCTCTGAGGGCAGTGGGGCGACGGTCTCTGCCTTAGCGGAGGAGCTGCTGTTGTCTGTTCTTGATGTTGCGCTTCATTGTGAGAGGGCACACTGAACGATCCAACTGATTGCGCATGGGCATAACCAGCTAAGCCTATGTGGTGAATGTTGAATGAGGCCAAAGTGCTTTTTTGAATAAAGAGGTGTTCTTGGCAGAGAATGAAGGCACAGGAGGTGCTAGAGGTCAGCTCCCCTCTCCGACTCACACATCCCTTTCTTCCTGTGACAGGCCAACTAATGAATATATAAAGTAATTGAGCTCCCCATTGCATTTAAACAGACAGTTCCAAAAATCACCTTATAATATTGTAATGCAGAATAAGAAGATACCAATACTGTGAAGCTCCCAAAGCTAAGTAGAGCACTTTTCCATTCAACTTCAGACCTTACATCTTAATACTCAGCTGCAGGCTTCCTATTGTCTGAAGTGTAGAAGAGTATGTGAGTGGCAAGACAATTAGAGTCCTAGGCGCCCTGCAGTGTTGGTGGTGGTGTCATTGGGATACACTGCAATGTGGTAGTTTAGTGCCCCTACATTATATAGTGGTGGGTTAATGTCTACAGGGTCGGTTCAGTGTTGTAGTTTGTGTGCCTAAGACACATTGCAGTGTAGTAGTTTAGTGGCCCACATTGTATAGGGGTGGGTTTATGTCTATAGGGTGCAGTGCAATGTTGTGGTTGATATGCCTGAATTGCAGTGCCCTGGTTTGGTGGTGGGGGGGGTGAATGTCCACAGGGTGCAGTGCTAAAAGTGGGCTAATGTCCTAAGGATGTTATAAAGTGCTCTCTGGGTTAGGTACAATGGATTCCAAACCCTAGCATGCAGTGCAGTGTGGTTGGTTACTGTTCACAGCATAGAGTGGCGTATAAGATACCTAAGAGCTTTGGTGTAGTCGTCCATGTCATACGATGTGGCACAGTGTGGTGATTTAGTGCATGTAGGATGTAATGCGGTGCATTGGGTTGGTTTCTTGGTGTGACGTGCACTACCAAGTGTGAGCATCCTTCCTGTGCAGTCTGGGGTTTATTGTCTTTAGAGTGCAGTTCAATCAGATGATTTAGCGCTCCCAGGCAGTAATGTGCTGTAGTGGGTTAGTGTCCCTCTGAAGCAATGCAGCATGGTGTCCACAGGATGCAGCTAAGTATGGTTGGTTAGTTTTCCTAGGATGCAGTTCCGTGTGCTTGGCTAGTTTCCTTAGGATTGACCCACGTTTGGCTGACTACTTTCCCTTGAACACAGGACAGAGGGATTCAATGGTGCTCCTTGAATAAAGACAGACGGTGGTGTACCACACTATTCAAAGACCTCTAATGTACATATTTCAGCTACAACAAAATGCAGAAAAGGTGTGTTCAGTCTGAGCACGTGTGCAAGTCAAGAATAAACATGCCTCAAATCTTCAGGGGAAAAAAGGTTCTCTTTCAGCAATATGCATATGCATTTGCATGAAGCTCAATTTTGGTGATGTATTGCTCTACCGTCAAGAGCTAAATCTCCCTTTGGCCAGATGTAAAGGGACAATATATTAATTTCATGCCTTTGTTGAGAATTTATGTTGCTTCACATTCATTATGTGTTTTTCACCTGTGGTTGGGTTATAGCCACCAAATGGCCATGTGTCATGTTTAACAAATTCAGCCAGCTCTAGCTTTTTTGCCAATATCACTTATATTCTGGGATTCCCCTTAATAGGTATGTGCTGAAAATGGGGAACAGCGTTTACAACGCAGACAGAACTATGCAGTGCATTACAATGCAGGCACTACAACGAATGTCTCGTTACCAAGCGTTCCATTACAACACAATTTGTATATGATTTGCTTTAGGGAACGTATTGTTGGATTTTATATCCAACACCTTCCCTACTGCTGCACTGACTGGAGTTAGAATAGTAAAATATTCTATTCCAAAGGCCGGCACTTCCCTAAGGCAAGTCATTGTAACCACTTGCATTGTAATTAACCATGGGCGAATTTTGCGGATTCGCGGTCCGCAAATTTGCGTGACATCGGCAAAAAAATCCATGAGTTTGTGTGAACATCAGCGAACTTGCGTATCTGTGACCACGTGTGTCTGTAACTTTGCCACCGCGCCCATAGGCGCCGAGGTCCCTCGAGTGAGCTGTCCATCATAGTGAGGAAAGGGCGCAAAGACGTTGCATACCCTAGTGTGTGTGGGGCGGGCCAAACGGGCGGGGATTCCATGCGAGTTCACATGCCTTGTTTATAAAGGGTCAGAGACCGATCAGAGCAGCAGATGAGAAGAAACAGCCTCCTGGTCACAGGAAGAACACAGGGATTGCGCTCGAGAAACTCGTGGATGCAAATACCTCCATCAAGGATTACATTTAATTGTAGGCGGTAGATATGGGGGGGAAGCACACCTGCCTAGTCTCGACCCTGCTCACTAGTTGTTTGGGCTGATTATAATGCGTGACTGAATATGAGCTTCAACTCGGGCACCTGCTTTATTTATCATTCTAGACTGTAAGTGCTTCCTGTTGAGGTTTAATTTTTGTGACAGGAGCATCGTGCCAGAATGAATCCTGCCTGCATTATCCACAAAGTTGCTGAAAAAAAAAAATCCGCCCGCGAGCAAATTTGCTAATTTTCGGCAATCTCGCGAGATTCGTGGATCGCGAAATTGCCGAAAATTCGCAAATTTCACGAGCGGAAAGGATTTTGCGCCCATACTTAATTGTAATTGAACGAGTGGTTTTCGACAAAAAACAACCTATTGACATTGTATTATATATGATTCTAATTTTGTCATTTTGTCGTTTTTTAATTGCATTGTGTCATTGATTTTCCTAAACGTCTAAAACCAACAATAAAATAAGTATTTTTGCAATAAGCTGTAGCCAATTGTCCTTATATATTATATATTGTTGTATGTCTTAAAACATTAGTTGCCTAGGTTGTTTTTTGTCGAAAGCCTTGTTTTCCCTGACCTAGGAACCATCGTATCCACACTTTCAGGGGGTCCTTGTTAAATACACGTCATAGAACGAGTGGTAACAACGCATTTGTTGTATTGCCCTACGTTGTAATCACATGCATTGTAAAAGCATGCGTGAATACTCCAGAAATTCGCTGAAAACACTATGTGAAGTTGCCACACATGACATGGGGACACTTAGCAGCTACTGATCACTATTTACATAACGGGGAACAATCAAGAAAATATATTTTGCCTTCCCTGCTGCTTACTCACCCACCTCACATCTTGCATGGTAATTTATATTGTGGGCTTTTCATCACAGCCCTACAAGGCCAGCAAAGCCAGCTCTGTTCATATGCCGGATAATTGGGTTCATGAACAGGATTAAAAAACAGGCAGCTGAAATAATAGGCACTCTCCCAGGAGCCTTTCTTGGCGTGTGGCACGTGTAGCATTTCAGCCGTCAGCATCTGCACACATCTTTGGAAATAAGAATAGCTTACACGTTTGAAGGGAAGTGGACTTGTTGATGGAGAGCTGAGTGTTAGATTTCTCAGACCTGTCAACTCACACCGTGCCACAATGTGTCAAATGATATCAAATCACTTCACATGGCAACCTGGTGAAGGACCAATGAGACACAAGGACAGGAAGGCGAGCTTGAAACCCCTGAACTTAGGGGATTCCAACCTTCTCTGTACTGAGAGCTACTTAGGTAGCTCTCAGTACATTAATTCAAGCAAGCAAAAGCTTTATAATTTAATAAGCTAAGCTGCACACAGGTGAGCTACTCAGAGGTAGCTGGAGAGCTCACGAGCTACAGGTTGGAGACCCAGAAGTAAGCTTGTCTTTGGAGTATCTGAACAGACGATGTCCATTACTGGTTTTAGATACACCACAGGGCATTAGAGGTGGCTTCAGCACGCCTCTGCTTATTTTGGGGTGGGGGAGATGCCCCCTCCTCTCACAGGAAGACATTTTTTTTAAGATGGCAGGATTGATTTCTCCATATTAATGTGGGACTGTTAATTTAGAGGGAAGAATATAGGCACCAGGGTTACCAGTCATTTTCCATCCCGGCCAGGTGGGAGGGCAAAGGTCGCCCTTCAGGCGGGCTCACAACCTGGGTGGCATCCCACCTAGGCTGTGAGGCTTCACGTTTACCGGTGCCATCTGATGATATCCTTGTGGTTCTACTGTCCTGGCCGAATCAAGCGAAACTTGCCCTGATAAACATCTACTCCAGGCCAGTGGGAGTTGCTAGGGAATCGCCCACCATAGATGAACTTTCAGATTACTTAGCTGAAATACCAAGAGATCTACCCTATGTAGTGGGAGGGGATCTAAACTCCCATTTTGAGCCGCTGCCCGGCCTCCTAGAGGGTTTTCCAATGGAAGAAGAGGTCAGGTGGTCAGTACCTTCGGTAGAAGCTCCTCCCCCGAAGGCATGGACTCCCGTAGCATTGCAGATCACAGCTCTCACCCTAAAATTTGGAATTAGAGCCTGTAATGGGCGCATTAATTCTGACGTACCTAGCAGAACCACCTATAACAGAGTGGGAAGAGAATCTCGCTTGGATTATGTCTTGGTTCAGATAGCGAACTGGCGAGCTATTCAGGATTTTAGGGTTACGGAAAGACTAGACAGCGATCACAATGCCCTTGAACTTGATTTCATTCACCCCGGCCTTCAAACCTCTATAACACCTGGGGAGGAGAACAAACCTGAACTTCTACTGGGTAACAACAGGAGAAGAATCAGGTGGGAAAAACTGGCCTCGAGCCAAGAGAAACTCCCGAGGCTTTATGCAGGGCTAATCCCTATTTTGGAAACTGTGGGAGATCTAGCCACTGGGGTGGGCAATAAAGATTCACATGACAAATTATACCAGGCCCACGAGGACCTTATAAAGGGTGCGGCCCCCAACCTCTTTAGTAATGTACAGAACCCAAGGAGGGGGCAGCAACACAAATCCTCATGGTATAATGCAGCCTGCAGAAAGGTAAAGGGAGAACTTCTTAGAAGCATCAAGGAGGGTCTAGGTGGAGAGAAGCTAAGAGAAAGCAGACGGGCATACAAAAAACTAATCGCCCACGCTAAAACTGAATGGGAGGAGAACCAATGGGAGGAGCTTACTAATTCCCTCGCAACAAGAGATCACCGAATGTTCTGGAGAGTAGTAAACGGGGGGTCGGGGAATCTCCACTCGGCAATTGAGCCTAACATCGCAGCAGGGGTGTGGCAGGCACACTTTCAATCCCTTTATAGCTCTGAGCTGGGAGAAACCACGAATGACACCGGTATTGGTTGGGCTGATCATGAGGGGGATCCAATAACAGTGGGGGAGGTTAAGGCTGCAATAGCAGGACTTACATCGGGAAAGGCGCCAGGATTGGATGGCCTACCTGGGGACCTGTTTAAGCAGGAGCCCGACGTCTGGGCCCCCTACCTTGCCGTTCTGTTTAATGGAGATCTGAGCGGCATGGAAATCCCGAGTACTTGGCTGGGGGCGGAGGTGGTTCCCATATTCAAAAAAGGGCTCGCCCCTCCTCCTAGCCAACTACAGACCAATCAGTTTAATTGATGTGTCACAGAAGCTGTTCGGTAGGATACTGTTGAACCGGCTCCAGGACTGGGCAGAAGAGATGGGTGTCCTTAGTCCGTACCAGGCGGGCTTCAGGAAGGGAGTCTCTACAGTGGACCAGGTCTTTCGATTGAATATCATCTATTGGAGGGCAGCGATATTCGAAGGCGGCAGCTTATACACAATATTTGTGGATCTGAGGGCCGCCTTCGACCTGGTGCCCAGAGGGAAACTTTGGAGTGTTCTGGCCGAGATGGGTGTCCCCCCGGATATCCTGATAATCTTACAGAGATTGCACCATAACAACTATGCTCGAGTGAGGTACGGGAAATTTGGAGCACTGACGGACAGATTCCCCGTTGACAGGGGGGTTAGACAGGGTTGTGTGTTGGCACCGACCCTGTTCTGCCTCTTTGTCAACGGGGTAATCGCCCACCTAAATGCCACTGAATATACTGACGCCCCAAAGCTGAACGGCAGCAGGGTGCCTGCAATCATGTTTGCAGACGACACCCTGCTGCTGTCCAAAACCCCTATGGGGATACAGAGGATCCTCGACTCATTTGTGGCCTTTTGCACTGATAGGGGCTTAGAAATCAATGCGGCTAAAACCAAGTTCATGGTCCTGAACCCAAGTCAAAAATTGCGTCTGAATCCATTATTGGGAGCGTCTACGGCTATAGAGAGTCTCCACCTTTGAATATCTTGGTGTAACCCTCAACGAAACCATGTCCTGGGGACCACATCAGACTAGGGCCAACCTCAAACTGGTACAGATTACAGGGGGTATCGCTCGGATGATGAAAGGCTCCACATACCGTCCGCTGGGGCCGCTCATCCAGATCTACAAGGCACAGGCCAGGGGTGCCACCATGTATGGGGCCGAATTGTGGGGCCATACATCTTCCCGCAGTCTGTCTTCAACTGAGAACAACTTTATCAGACAGATAGTTGCACTTCCGCCCAGCACCCCGCTCCTTCCCCTGAGGCTGGATCTGGGTCTGAGACCAATAGCTGACAAACTAGGTCTCAGACCCATAGTCTTCTGGCGAAGGCTATGGAGTAGCGAAGAACTCTCTGCCTATAGGGCGGAACTGAGGGAGCTTTTGACCCATCCCAAAGCGTTACAGATCCCCTGGATAAAATATATACAAAAATCCTGTGCGAGACTGGGGTTTCCTGACCTTTGGTCCGATCCTGCTAATGCCTCATTAAATATCTCACGGAGAGCTTTGGCCAATGTCTACCACGAACAGAAACTAGCCATGGCCTTGGATTGCCAGGGTGAGGGGTCACTAACATCTGTATTTGCGCAAAGCAAGGACTCATACAGGCTGGAGAGGGTTTTGGACGCCATGTCCCCCGTGCTGGCCAGGAAGCTGTTTCTCCAATGGAGATATGGCACATTGCCTCTGCGATCCTTTACCAGCTCCTAGTCAACACCGCCCTCCACCAAGCAGTGCCCGGCATGCGCTGGTGCTGAGGAAAGTGATTTACATGTGGTCCTGTTTTGCCCAACTTACAAGGCAGCGAGGAAATATTGGCTTCTTCCACTTATCAGAAACCTTGGTTGTAGGGAGTATCTCCCGATGTACAGAATCCTAAAAACCGATGTTTCAAGCCCAATCGTGTTTGCACTAGCAAAATTTCTTACCAATGTCTGGCACACTCGCACCCGTATTCTGAAGTCGCAGGCTCCCACCCAATTTTAAGTCTACAATTTTACATGCAATTCTATTAGTATGTAATTCCTAGAATGGAAAGATTTTACATTGTATAAGCATGTATTGATTGATTATTTTGGATGATTTTATAATGGTTGTATATGTTTTTATTGTATATCTTTGATGGTCATATGGCCGAAATAAAGATTGATAAATAAAAATAAAAAAATTAGAGTTTCTGTAATGCTTCTTAATTCTGCCTAGAGCACCTTTTTGTGCATCGCCTCTTTGGAGGATTTAACATAAAATATATAACCTGTTTGTGGCCCTTTGCCTTGGGTCCCATTGAAGGCTACTTTATAGCTGGACTGTTAACACTTTCAAATGAGAAAGTCTGGGCTGAATGCCTAAATATAGGTATCAAATATTACCTGACAGATATATTGTGTGGTAAATGTTATTTTATTAACTCCAATGGGGTATATAATGATGAGCGATATTCAGGACAATATTTATGTCAGAAAATATTTTTGGGTACAATATACTGGCACCATACCAAAATCGAATGATGTGTGTAGCACACACCAGGAAGAAAAACATCTCTTAGCTTGTTATTTTTGCAAATAAAAGTACTGCATGAACAGTTGGGTCTTCTTTGGTGGCTCTAGTGTTAACCTCAACCAACTGGTTGGAATGTCCCAATGAAGAATGTATCAAAACTCTGAACCAGTCATTCCATTTAAGCTCAGCAGTCTTCTTATCTACTGTCTCCCAGCATAAATCTGAAAACATATATATTTAAATGTGTTTCTTCAGTCCCTGGGGTTTTCTGGTGCTGGAAATTCTTTCAACACTGTGTAATCAATTTCTTAAATTTCCACGAGGATTCGTTTTTTTATTTTTTATTTCAGTCTTTTTAGTCATTTATACTGTGTTTTTATTTTAGTATTCATTTTTATGGGCATGTAAAGCAAACCAGAAAACTACATATTACATAAACATACGTGTCACAGTAACCTACCCCGCGTCCCACCCATTGTGCTCTACCTTAACAACCACATTGGACAAGGCATTGGTTATTCATGATGGCCATCAAGGGGAGCTAGCGAGAACACAGGCACAAGCATGTAGCACCACAGGTTCAGCTGCTCCAAATATAGCTTTCCCCGTCTGTCCCCCTACCATTCCATGTCTAGTAATCAGTCAACGTATTCCCCTGCATCATTTATGCACAACCCTGAAATGTTTTCCAGGCGTAGCATTCAGCGGTGTGATTTGCTCAGCAAGCAGAGTTACCCAAGCCGGTAAATCCTCCGCTAACTTATTGTCTCTCCGAGATTTCCGCATGCTGGGAGATCTATGCGAATGGGCGCAGTAGCCAGACGCACAAATCTGGTGCATAGGGTGTGCACCACATTACCATCTCCCAGGCACAACACACCTACCCGATCACGTACGGGGCCGAGTCTGAGACTCCAGCACACAACATCTGGAGCTCTGTCATGGGACCCCCCTTTATATGCACCCCTTAGCAGCTGTTGCTCCCAGTTGTCCCCTTCATTGAACCAGTGCACTGCCAGCTGCAACTAGGTAGCTCGGTAGTATCACTCCTAACATGGTAGGTTTATACTGTGTTTTTACACTTGGCTAGGTTTTATAATGATATTGAGGTAGAATGTTTACAATGATCTCCAACGTAGGGTTTTCACTTTAAAAGAAAACTAAAAGTTACAGTTCCGTCCAATACAGCAGATTTAAAATTAAAATATTTAACTATATACATATTGTTTAAAGGATTATCTTTCTTTCTCCAGATATACAAAAATGAAGACAGCGACAAATATCTACATTTTTAACCTGGCTCTCGCAGATGCCCTCGCCACCAGCACTCTACCGTTCCAGAGTGCCAAGTATCTGATGGAGACCTGGCCTTTTGGGGAGCTGCTCTGTAAGGTGGTTCTATCCATTGACTACTACAACATGTTCACAAGCATATTTACCCTCACTATGATGAGCGTGGACCGCTATGTGGCCGTCTGCCACCCAGTGCGGGCATTGGACTTTCGCACTCCAGCCAAAGCCAAGCTGATCAACGTCTGCATCTGGATCCTGTCATCGATCATCGGGGTGCCCATTATGGTGATGGCGGTTACCAAAACGGACAAAGGTAGGTGTTGAGGTTTACACCGTCCTGCTTAATACAGTACCTTAATTATATGTTCATGGTATTTAGATGTGAACTCTTTGGGGCCGATTCACAGAACTAATCTGAGATAAAATCCTAAACTTACTACTTTTGGTATTCACAAAGGCATTTAGTAGTAGTAAAGTTAGGACTCCTAACTTTACTACTACTAAACTGAGACAAAATCGTAACTTTACGACTTTCGGTATTCACAAAAGGCATTTAGTAGTAGTAAATCTACGAGTCCTAACTTTACTACTACTAAATACCTTTTGTGTATACCGAAAGGCGTAAAGTTAGGATTTTGTCTCAGTTTAGTAGTAGTAAAGTTAGGAGTCCTAACTTTACTACTACAAAATGCCTTCTGTGACTACCAAAAGTACTGAGTTTAGGATTTTATCTCTGATTAGTTTTGTGAATCGGCCCCTTGAATAGTAAATACATTCTTGACCACATCAACTTACCTTCTTCACACTCGTATGCTAGTTGATATTCTGGCTAGAGTATTTTTGCTTTCACATTATGTTCTCATCTAAAGCCCTTTATGGAGCCCATAAAACTCTAATATACACCATAACAACTGCTAGAGACAGCTTGTCATGTTCTAATATATGATTTCAGATACCAGAGCCAGAACACTTAAAAGAAATTCTGCTCTCACTTCCAGGAGAAAGCAGCTATTTAACCTAACCAAAATGGAATCTAAAATCAAGACTTCAAAAACTTTCCATTCACGTCTCTCTTCAGCCATACACACCTCCAATCATGCATTGTTGAGTTGGACAAAGCACTCTGAAAGCACATGAGCCGTAGATACATGCTACACAAATACTATGCAACAATATAGTATACTAAAGGGCTGACGTAGAGTTTGAAGGATTAGATACTCCTTCACAAATGTGGAGAAAGTTCCATTTTCGATTTTATAAGTGCATTCTAGTCTATGGCACTTGTTATACGGCAGACTCGATATCTGTCATGTTTTGATATTGTATTCCGTCCACCACAATCTAAATACAGCCCTAATATTGGTTACCTCTCTAGAAGGAGTTCAAAATCACATTCTGATCTAATTGTACACTAATGTGTTGACCACGTCTCCCAAGCAGCTCATCTTAACCTACACCGGGTCTGGTGGCTCAGTGGACTAAGGTTTCACTGCAGGGGCCTGTGTTGACCTCATGGTCACAGGCTCAAATCCTGGTGGGTCCACTCAGCCTTTCATCCATCTGAGGTTGATAAAATGAGTACCATTGAGTTGGGTAACAAGAAACATCTGTTATTCAGCGCCAAGATACCTCCGGGTGAACGTGTGCTTTACAAACACACATGTTATGCTACACGACTATCCTAGAACATCAAAACTGTCACACAGCTTTATAAAGGATAAAATAGCATCACACATTGACGCTATTTTTCAGCCACTGCAAAATCTTCCTAACACAGCCCATTGTTGCCACTAGAGGGCTTTTATCATACAAAATAATCCTTTTTCAACCACTAGAGGGAGTTCATTACAAATATAGCTTATTTTCCAGACAGCAAAGGGAAATCCTCCCCAGCTGATATCTATCCAAGCCACAGTTAATACCTGTCCAAGCCACAGCAAGAAACACATAAAATAATTTTATAATTTTACAGTAATGAGAGAGACAGAGAGGAGCTGGAAAGTACATCGAACACATGGATCTTTCTATTCCACAAAAAAAAGATGCCACAAATCTCTGAATCCTTTAGCAGGAACTAGAGAGAGCTCATTATTTGCTGGTATCTTACTTCATGTTTACAAGGGAAAAATTGGCTCCCTCTGACGTATTGCTATGCCTACAATTATTAGATTTAAAAACTGTGAGTTACCTCTTGTCCAAATATCTTTCACTAGAATATCATTGTCATTAAAGGTATATATTTACCCCTTGACACAACAGACAAGCGCTAAAGTACCCCCTGCTCTACATCTAAAGGATAATGCAAGTCACCAAGGGCCATATGTATGAACACATTTTCCCATAGACACAGAATGGGTAAAACCCTTTGATACATCTGGCCACAAAGCATTCCATAACCATATAGAGGAAAAAGCTATATAAGATTATGGAACAGCTGGGGCCTGTGCAGGTAAGAGCGCTGGGGTGATGGGGCCGGGTGGGGGGGGGGGGGGGTGCATGGGATTTGACAGACGATGACGAGGGAACATTATTTATTTAATGTTCCCTCGTGGTCGTCTGTCGAACGCCCCTCAACCCGGCCCACCGTTCTTACCTGCACGGGCCGCTCCTGCCAAGATGACTGGGAATATCCTTATCTTGTAACACAATACTTTATCTCATATAACACATGGCCCCATCATCACCTTAACCACGTAAAACCTTGGTGCATAGCTCTTTCATATGAAAATGTCAACATAATGGCAAACATGAAGAGTGAAAATAAAACCTCTAGAAAAAAATTAAACATATCAAAAACCTGTTAGATATTTGCTGCAAACAGATATTAGAAACAGTTCAATATAAGTCAGCTAAAAAAAAATATCTGCCGTAGCTTTGAATGTGTAGAAAGATGCAGAAAGATTCTAGCTTTCCTCTATCTAAGGAGTGAAAAAAAAATATTATCTCTCTGTTTGTGTTTGCAAGCTATTAAAATAGAGCATAAAGAACGAAAAGCAATGTTCTGTTGTTGATGCTTTAAACAGCTGCTTCAATGATGCTGTATGACCCACCTGACCCACCTTTCACCTTGGCTTCTGGCTCTGGTAGTAGGCATTGTGGTATCAGAACTCAACCGTAATAACTTATATAATAGTCGAGTTCTGACGTCTTTTCTTTAAAATCAGAGACTAGGTGTGTCACAACTATCTGATTGTAATGAAATTAGAGTGCCATTTATACAGTGATTACAGAATCCTGTGTGTTATAAAAGCCGATTAATGAGGCTCATTTTCCAGAGATGCCTAATGTTGTCACCAAACAATAGACTAGGCCAGTTACTCCAAGACATGCTTTTCAAGTCTCCAAGGACTCCATAATACTGTGCTATTGGAAACAGTGAGCCCACTCTTCATGCTTAATAGGCATATGAAGAATGTTATCAGGAAGATGGTATTCACCTGTGTATTGTTTCTCTTCTTACAGCTGGCACCATTTACTGTACCCTGCAGTTCCCAGGCCCCGAAGGTTACTGGGACACCGTCACCAAGATCTGTGTCTTCATCTTTGCTTTCCTGGTTCCTGTCCTGGTGATCACCATCTGCTACGGTCTCATGATCCTCCGACTGAAGAGTGTCCGTCTGCTCTCTGGCTCCAAAGAGAAAGACCGCAATATGAGAAGGATCACCCGCATGGTCTTGGTAGTGGTAGCAGCCTTCATCATCTGCTGGACACCCATCCACATCTTCGTCATAGTCTGGACCATGGTGGACATCGACAAGAAGAACCCCTTCGTGATTGCCAGTTGGCACTTTTGCATTGCCCTTGGCTACACCAACAGCAGCCTCAATCCTGTCCTGTACGCCTTCCTGGATGAGAACTTCAAACGCTGCTTCCGTGACTTCTGCCTGCCCTTCCGTGCCAGGATGGAGCAGAGTAGCTTCACACGTGCCAAAAACGCCACCCGGGAGCGTGTGTCTACCTGCGCTCCGTCAGGGGTTATGAACAAGCCGGTATGACTAGACATGGACAACCGCCGACGCGGCTCCCGCAGCAGGAGAGAAGAGCTGCAATCAGAGGTGACTCAAATCTCGACAACGGAATTCTAGCATTTGGAGCTGGGGCTGCAGGGAAAGTGAAGGAACCTAAGCTGCTGCCACATGCCTCAGAACTGGTGGGACAAAGAACAGAGTTGGGGCGCTCAAGTGTTCAGCCAAGTTATTAACTGCAACCCAACTCTAAAAGCAGCCCTGTGCCTCAACACTGGGGGTTCAACTGGGGCCCTCAGCACCCACAGTCCCAGCTCTTGCACCCCAGAGAGGATGAGTGAAAGATAGGACGTGACTAAAAACCATAGTTGTCCAATGAGAGATGTATCTCTCGAAATAGCTAGAAGAACACGGGATTTTAAAATGTATGGATAATTTATGTGTTATATATTTAAGGTTCATTTTTATTTAAATAATAAAACAGAATGGCCTTATTCTGAGAGCCAGAAAAAAAATGTACTGGCAAACTGCCTGAACTGCTGGGACTGTTGACTTTTACCTCCAAAGTATGCGTGATGGAAATAGGAGACAAGCTAAAGAAAGCGACTCTTCCGTGACGCATGAGACTTATTTTTGTTACTAATGGGATCTGCTTCTGCCATTGTTGCTCTTTGAGGAAATACAAAATAGCAAAGTTTCCAGGTTTGTTTTGCTTTGTCCCATCAGAACTGCATTGATGTTACTGCAAGCTGAGGACCACCAACAAGACATACTGGACACCCATCGTGCCAGAGTTGGAAAATGCAATTCTGTCCTTGGCACCAAGCAATTTTAAAAAATCGTAAGTTTGAGAAGATAAGGTGTCCTATATCTCAGATCTTCGTGCCGGCTTTAGAATTGTGACTTCCATTCTCAAACCCGGCACAATTTTTCCACCAGAGTAGAAACATCTCCTCCGTGTGCTGCACTGAAGTGAAGGCCTCCATTACTGAAGGAAGTGGGGCAGGCTCTTTACCAAAACAATCAGGATTTTTGTACATTTTCCATCCCAAATCTTTGATGACTCTAAGATGTAAAGGGAAGACTAAGGCCTTCCCATCCCTCACCTCCTCGCCCCTTCCATCATTGTCACACCAGATGTTTTAAGTATGGACATCAAGCGTTAGCCACTGTGACTCAAGGCTTGGAGTGGAAGTGGCCGTGTTAGTCCATCAGTAGAAATGACTTTCCAGGACCTATCCTGCCTTTTATGTTTGATGGTCTTGTTCCTTTCCCAGGAGCTGCAGACACCTCTTGGATTGTACCATTATTCGTAATATGCTGTGCTTCTGGTTACCCCTTGCCTTACCCATCGATGTAAATGTAGCTGCCCTTTCACCTCCATAATGCAACAAACCCAGGCACTGTTGCAGAACAATTCAAAACATTAAGAACCTTGTGGCTGTTTCATAAATATTTGTTTATCTTGATTATGCCCGATCCAAGACTAAGTCTCAGTGTTTCTTAAGTTTACGTTAGATTTGTCAGTAAAACCACACAAAAGGATGAAAACTTTTTAGAAGAATCAAATTCGACTCTAGTTCAGCTCTTGGAAGGTTTGAATGACACTGCAAGAGTGCCTATCGTTCAACACTTCGAGGGGTGAGTTACTCAGCACTCAAACCACTCAAAACCTATCCATATTACAGCAATCTCCATATCCCCTCCTAAAACAAAATATGAAAGAAAACATAAAATAATATAGATTGAGCTGACAGATTAGATGCATCAGACTACACTGGGCCCCACAGGTGTTTTTTTCATATTCTATACACAGACCGTTACTCCACACCAGGAGATAAAGCCTACTCTCCATTCCCTCTCCGAAAGAAGCACTTAAATTCGACATCACTATAGTCAACTCAATAATTCGACGCTACAAGGCGCATAAAAATGTTAGCCAATATCTTAAGAAGAAATACCACCTTTGCATACGAGTCTAATGGAGTGCCTCAGAATTTTCAGGTAAAACAGGAACAACAAAAGGGGTCTCTCTGCGTTCAAAATGAACTTAGTTGTTTCATGGAAGTCTGAGGTTCTAGTTTACAAATAGTGGCTTAAAAATACTGCACATCAACTGCACATAATGCATACATACGTATGGTCTACAGAATCCTCCTAGTGCTTATCACAAAGACTGATGCCATCAGAGACCAACCAATTGGCCGTTCTAGATCATATGGGCAAAACACCCAGAAATAGCCAGTCATACACGTCACCAACCTTGACTAGGCGCAAACCCAAACTCATGGACTATGTCAGATTGAAACAGTTTCTCAAGGAATGCTACAACACAGGTCGAAGTCTCACCACCAATATTCTGGAGAGCAAGGCTCCCTTAATCCCAAACTGGGCTGGCCTAGTTAATACCTCTGGCTATTCCCAAAGAAGCAACAGCTTGAGGGCCTCTCTTATTCCAGCTGAGGTGTTCCCTCCCAAAGCGGTGTCCAAAATGCCAGAAACTCCAGAGTGCAACAGTGCTTTTTCTGGACTTAGACAGTCTTTCTGCCCATACCAGATGGACAGTCCTTTCAGCTCATATGACCCTGGAACATAGTCCAGTTCCAAGTAGATTACGGAAACCCTGGACCTGCTTAAGGAAGGTGTCCTCCCCCTTCAGGGGAGTCTACACAGAATGGATTACTTTGACCAACACCCCGTTGACCCTTGGTAAAAAATACCATTGTTAAAAACGTGAAAGTCATTCCACATTTTTGGAAGTTTAGGGCTTTTGGAGCATGTGATTTACACAATTCAGAAAAGGAAATTTGCTACCTAGGTGATGCGGCATGCAGAATTCACCCGATATGCGTTTTTCAATTCTGAGAGAAAATTTGAAGGATGGTTATCCCACATGATCAGTGCAGATCCAGCCCCAGAGGATGAATGGAGGGGTTCAATGAGACATAGAAGGGGGTCGCCTATTATCTGCTAGTTTAAGAACACCTCTGATGCTCCAAATCTAGAAACCAGAATTTGAACGTAATGTTAATATACAAAAATCTTACGATTTGTGTGTCATATTTTTAGCCTTGCTTCATGCTCTGGAAAAAAAACTCTTCAAAATGAGCTAAACTGAAGCACTACCTATACTCAGGGTCACTGGAATTATGCGATTTCGTGTCCACCACATTTTCTACATAATTATGGATTTGCTACATAATCAACCATCTGCTGCATAATCTGCAGGTTTTTAGCAAACAAAACGTAGTTTCTAGCATAAACGGGTCAAACGTTACTAAACATAAAGCAACATGAGTTGCCACACACTGGAAGGCTCTTCGTAAACACTGGCATGGCACCTTTCAGTTGCTTATTGATGTGTTTGGGTGTACAACTGGTGCTAATGAGGGAAAACCTTTACCCATACCAGGTTAACATGAGTAAAAATAACAAAATAATGAAGAAGAATCATTACAAAATGTGCAGCTTTCGACACATATTTTGCCTGTTTTTGCCGCATAATCTAGTTTACCCTGCCAAGGAATTTGGTTGTTCCCTGCCACATAATTCCAGTGACTCTGTCTGTACTCTAAAAGGATAAAAGAAGTGCAATCCTCAGGTGACTGTGCAGAAATGTTTTACAAATGAGGTGCTTTTAAGGCTAATTCAAAGCCTTCATTTCAGCTCTGGTGTGATAAGAGGGTATGTACTAAGCGAAGCTGCAAAGGAGATTTTCTTAAAGTTCTTGAGCATTACCCAAGGTGCTGGTACCGTCTACAATACCGATCGCCTGGCAGAGGCCAGTGACTGTGACATGAAATCAGAATCCTAGTGTATTCGATCGACATTTATTTGAAGTGCTTGATAATTACATTTATGTGGACAAAGCCTTGCAGCACAGGCACAGTAAGAGGGGAGACCAGTTAAAATAAAAATGAGGAAAGAGATAAACTATCTGTATGGCACGTGGTCTTCCAAGGTAACTGAAGAGGACCCTGCCCCTCGTGATCCCCGAATTCACGGTGACAGACAGAAAAGTCAATGCCAAGCTTGACAAGTTAAAGGGCCTCAGGTCAGGCACTGGACAATATTGGTTAAGATGCAGGTGGTACCAGGAGGTTGGCATCAGTGAAGGTTAGGTTCCCTTGACAGGCAATGCCTGAACTGATGTCCTGACACATTAAAGTGCAACCCCTCCCGCCATCTCACTCACTACAGACTGGTATCTCATGGTGCTCCCAGTTCACATCAGATATTGCCCGCCCATCTACTTCAGAAAGTCCTTTACCGCCTTCCTCTGCTCCAACCAGTGTCCCCTTCCACTAAACCAGACAGTATACACAATGCTCAGGAGTGCGGCACATGAGCCAAGCAGGTATGGTATTCTAAGAGGTACAAGGCCACAACTAGACTTTGTGTTAAAAGCAGGCATGATGTATATAAGGTGGCAGAAGGTGACTTGAGGGTGGGGCAACTAGTTCATAGCGGGCGCACTTTAAGCAAATAAGCCCAAGTCATTGTAACACATTGACTTCACATTTAGAATGCTTGGTTAGCTGAAACAATGGTAATTCAAGAGGAGTGATGATGCGGTCTTTGGAATAGTTCTGGGCAAAAAAGTCCAGGAAGAGAGTATCTAAGCCTAGGCAAAAATCACTAAAACCTTAATTAAATGCTTGTTTTTTTCTTTATGATTTTGTAGCGGTTAGAGAGATTTGATGTTGAGACGAAGAGGTTTCCAACATTGATCCTGGCTGGCCAGACTAATGTCAAACATCTCGGTTAACCAATGAAACTGCAGAAGATTCCTATTGAATTTATACTTTATCTCGAATTTACTGAAAACGTGAACTGGTTGCGTAGCTCTTACAACAACGCGGATGGGAGCTTGAGAGGGTAGGGGGGGTCAATATTTTTTTCTAGTTACTCAGTGAGATAAGCAGCCGACTGGAGGATCTATGTCAAGGCTCCTAGGGCATTAGCAAGGTGCCCCCACAAGAAATGTGTTACCATTAACACTGTGGGATATCAATAGTGATTGTCTGCTGGCCCAGGAGTCACTAAAACACATAAAATTATTTGATCTTTCAGGGATGGTAAGCTGTTAGAAGGCTCTTTGCAATAGTCAAAACACCACCTTTATTTGAACTCTCGATTGGATTAATAAGGTTTTAAAACCCGGCCTTATTAGAAATTTGACACAGTATATATTCCCACTTCCTATCGAGTGCAGCTGTGTGTGCTAGCAAAATACAAAGCTACAGAAATACTGCAGATAAAGACTTTAGGATAAAGGATGCATCGAAATGCCAAAGAGGCCTGAGAGAGTGCTCCAGTTTGCTTATGTCATTGAAGTGAAAAGCTCAAGGAATGATGAAAAGCTTCCCCTCAATCGTGCCCTTAGGAACTATAAATAGTTTTTAGGAATTTTAGGTGGCCGTTCTGTGTATGAGGTCAGATGTTATTCAGCGTGGAAGCAGAAGAGGTGCTGGAGGTGGGTTCGAAAGAGTAGCTACAAAACTAATCTCAGGGACAGGAGGATGACTGAATACAATATATTTATCTGGGTATTCTTGGAAGATAATGTTAGTTAAAAAATGCGAGGAAAGGCAAAAAATGTATTTTGCCTCAGAGTAGAACTTCTGTTGTGCTTTTCCTTATGGTGACAATCAACAAAGAAATGCCAGTACTGCAATTTGAGTTGATAAATTGATGAATTGAGTAACAATCCTCAATTCAAAAAGACCAATAAATCCGTCTGTTGGCTTCTATTTTAATTCTTTTTATTTTTGAACTTCTTTTATATGTTTTGTTTTCTTAGGTTTACACAATATACTTTGAAACAAACGATGTGATAAACACAAGACTCATGAAGTGTATACAAAACCATCAATTATATACAATGCCTACAAAGATATAATCCTATAAAGATTACTTTGTGCAACACATTTAGAGGAGACATTAAACATTTCAAAAAACTAAACTTAATACACTTAAAGACATAGACATACAAGACAAGACACTATTGATAATGAAATGTAGAGAGTTCACCGTTCCTGCAAGGCAAATGTACCCGCCCTGTTGTTAATAAAGTTTCCGTTAAGCGAGGTGCGGATACTGATGTTTAGTGCAAAATTCTTTTTAAACTTGTTTTTACAGTAGACCATCCAATGAATCAATTATTATCATTTATAGTCATGGTAGGATTGGTCTAAAGGAAGGACGATGAATTTTCAAAAGGGCAATGGTCCTAGTCACTTGGGGAATATACAGTCAAGCAGCTATACTCAGCAAACATTCATTCACATTCATCCACTAACAGACTTCGTTCAAAAGGAAAATAAAAAGTAAGGAGGAAGGGGGGCTCCAACTGGTGGAGAAATCCAACCGTGAGCCAAGATCGTCCGTGTGTGGGTAGTCAAAGCTTAAACAGCAATATAAGGAACCTCGCGGGTATGCACCCGCTATTATAAGGGGCAACAATGAGGGTTCTGGCTAAAGCAGTAAGGCTGTGCCTTAATAACAATCAACAAAGAAATGCCAGTACTGCAATTTGAGTTGATAAATTGATGAATTGAGTAACAATCCTCAATTCAAAAAGACCAATAAATCCGTCTGTTGGCTTCTATTTTAATTCTTTTTATTTTTGAACTTCTTTTATATGTTTTGTTTTCTTAGGTTTACACAATATACTTTGAAACAAACGATGTGATAAACACAAGACTCATGAAGTGTATACAAAACCATCAATTATATACAATGCCTACAAAGATATAATCCTATAAAGATTACTTTGTGCAACACATTTAGAGGAGACATTAAACATTTCAAAAGACTAAACTTAATACACTTAAAGACATAGACATACAAGACAAGACACTATTGATAATGAAATGTAGAGAGTTCACCGTTCCTGCAAGGCAAATGTACCCGCCCTGTTGTTAATAAAGTTTCCGTTAAGCGAGGTGCGGATACTGATGTTTAGTGCAAAATTCTTTTTAAACTTGTTTTTACAGTAGACCATCCAATGAATCAATTATTATCATTTATAGTCATGGTAGGATTGGTCTAAAGGAAGGACGATGAATTTTCAAAAGGGCAATGGTCCTAGTCACTTGGGGAATATACAGTCAAGCAGCTATACTCAGCAAACATTCATTCACATTCATCCACTAACAGACTTCGTTCAAAAGGAAAATAAAAAGTAAGGAGGAAGGGGGGCTCCAACTGGTGGAGAAATCCAACCGTGAGCCAAGATCGTCCGTGTGTGGGTAGTCAAAGCTTAAACAGCAATATAAGGAACCTCGCGGGTATGCACCCGCTATTATAAGGGGCAACAATGAGGGTTCTGGCTAAAGCAGTAAGGCTGTGCCTTAATAACAATCAACAAAGAAATGCCAGTACTGCAATTTGAGTTGATAAATTGATGAATTGAGTAACAATCCTCAATTCAAAAAGACCAATAAATCCGTCTGTTGGCTTCTATTTTAATTCTTTTTATTTTTGAACTTCTTTTATATGTTTTGTTTTCTTAGGTTTACACAATATACTTTGAAACAAACGATGTGATAAACACAAGACTCATGAAGTGTATACAAAACCATCAATTATATACAATGCCTACAAAGATATAATCCTATAAAGATTACTTTGTGCAACACATTTAGAGGAGACATTAAACATTTCAAAAAACTAAACTTAATACACTTAAAGACATAGACATACAAGACAAGACACTATTGATAATGAAATGTAGAGAGTTCACCGTTCCTGCAAGGCAAATGTACCCGCCCTGTTGTTAATAAAGTTTCCGTTAAGCGAGGTGCGGATACTGATGTTTAGTGCAAAATTCTTTTTAAACTTGTTTTTACAGTAGACCATCCAATGAATCAATTATTATCATTTATAGTCATGGTAGGATTGGTCTAAAGGAAGGACGATGAATTTTCAAAAGGGCAATGGTCCTAGTCACTTGGGGAATATACAGTCAAGCAGCTATACTCAGCAAACATTCATTCACATTCATCCACTAACAGACTTCGTTCAAAAGGAAAATAAAAAGTAAGGAGGAAGGGGGGCTCCAACTGGTGGAGAAATCCAACCGTGAGCCAAGATCGTCCGTGTGTGGGTAGTCAAAGCTTAAACAGCAATATAAGGAACCTCGCGGGTATGCACCCGCTATTATAAGGGGCAACAATGAGGGTTCTGGCTAAAGCAGTAAGGCTGTGCCTTAATAACAATCAACAAAGAAATGCCAGTACTGCAATTTGAGTTGATAAATTGATGAATTGAGTAACAATCCTCAATTCAAAAAGACCAATAAATCCGTCTGTTGGCTTCTATTTTAATTCTTTTTATTTTTGAACTTCTTTTATATGTTTTGTTTTCTTAGGTTTACACAATATACTTTGAAACAAACGATGTGATAAACACAAGACTCATGAAGTGTATACAAAACCATCAATTATATACAATGCCTACAAAGATATAATCCTATAAAGATTACTTTGTGCAACACATTTAGAGGAGACATTAAACATTTCAAAAAACTAAACTTAATACACTTAAAGACATAGACATACAAGACAAGACACTATTGATAATGAAATGTAGAGAGTTCACCGTTCCTGCAAGACAACAGGGCGGGTACATTTGCCTTGCAGGAACGGTGAACTCTCTACATTTCATTATCAATAGTGTCTTGTCTTGTATGTCTATGTCTTTAAGTAATCTTTATAGGATTATCGTTTGTTTCAAAGTATATTGTGTAAACCTAAGAAAACAAAACATATAAAAGAAGTTCAAAAATAAAAAGAATTAAAATAGAAGCCAACAGACGGATTTATTGGTCTTTTTGAATTGAGGATTGTTACTCAATTCATCAATTTATCAACTCAAATTGCAGTACTGGCATTTCTTTGTTGATTGTTATTAAGGCACAGCCTTACTGCTTTAGCCAGAACCCTCATTGTTGCCCCTTATAATAGCGGGTGCATACCCGCGAGGTTCCTTATATTGCTGTTTAAGCTTTGACTACCCACACACGGACGATCTTGGCTCACGGTTGGATTTCTCCACCAGTTGGAGCCCCCCTTCCTCCTTACTTTTTATTTTCCTTTTGAACGAAGTCTGTTAGTGGATGAATGTGAATGAATGTTTGCTGAGTATAGCTGCTTGACTGTATATTCCCCAAGTGACTAGGACCATTGCCCTTTTGAAAATTCATCGTCCTTCCTTTAGACCAATCCTACCATGACTATAAATGATAATAATTGATTCATTGGATGGTCTACTGTAAAAACAAGTTTAAAAAGAATTTTGCACTAAACATCAGTATCCGCACCTCGCTTAACGGAAACTTTATTAACAACAGGGCGGGTACATTTGCCTTGCAGGAACGGTGAACTCTCTACATTTCATTATCAATAGTGTCTTGTCTTGTATGTCTATGTCTTTAAGTGTATTAAGTTTAGTTTTTTGAAATGTTTAATGTCTCCTCTAAATGTGTTGCACAAAGTAATCTTTATAGGATTATATCTTTGTAGGCATTGTATATAATTGATGGTTTTGTATACACTTCATGAGTCTTGTGTTTATCACATCGTTTGTTTCAAAGTATATTGTGTAAACCTAAGAAAACAAAACATATAAAAGAAGTTCAAAAATAAAAAGAATTAAAATAGAAGCCAACAGACGGATTTATTGGTCTTTTTGAATTGAGGATTGTTACTCAATTCATCAATTTATCAACTCAAATTGCAGTACTGGCATTTCTTTGTTGATTGTTATTAAGGCACAGCCTTACTGCTTTAGCCAGAACCCTCATTGTTGCCCCTTATAATAGCGGGTGCATACCCGCGAGGTTCCTTATATTGCTGTTTAAGCTTTGACTACCCACACACGGACGATCTTGGCTCACGGTTGGATTTCTCCACCAGTTGGAGCCCCCCTTCCTCCTTACTTTTTATTTTCCTTTTGAACGAAGTCTGTTAGTGGATGAATGTGAATGAATGTTTGCTGAGTATAGCTGCTTGACTGTATATTCCCCAAGTGACTAGGACCATTGCCCTTTTGAAAATTCATCGTCCTTCCTTTAGACCAATCCTACCATGACTATAAATGATAATAATTGATTCATTGGATGGTCTACTGTAAAAACAAGTTTAAAAAGAATTTTGCACTAAACATCAGTATCCGCACCTCGCTTAACGGAAACTTTATTAACAACAGGGCGGGTACATTTGCCTTGCAGGAACGGTGAACTCTCTACATTTCATTATCAATAGTGTCTTGTCTTGTATGTCTATGTCTTTAAGTGTATTAAGTTTAGTTTTTTGAAATGTTTAATGTCTCCTCTAAATGTGTTGCACAAAGTAATCTTTATAGGATTATATCTTTGTAGGCATTGTATATAATTGATGGTTTTGTATACACTTCATGAGTCTTGTGTTTATCACATCGTTTGTTTCAAAGTATATTGTGTAAACCTAAGAAAACAAAACATATAAAAGAAGTTCAAAAATAAAAAGAATTAAAATAGAAGCCAACAGACGGATTTATTGGTCTTTTTGAATTGAGGATTGTTACTCAATTCATCAATTTATCAACTCAAATTGCAGTACTGGCATTTCTTTGTTGATTGTTATTAAGGCACAGCCGTTTCCTTATGGTGAAGCATAGAAGTGGCAGGTACCAGAAAGTACAGAAGACCATATCCTCTGTAAAAAGGGACAACTTGGGCAACTGTTAATGCAGTCAGAGTTGAGATTATGCTCAGGAAGGTCAGATCCAAGCTCCAATATCTAAGTGAATTCTATTTATACAAACAGTGCTTAATCTATCCTACATGTGTGATCTGTACAAAGATCTGACCCTTTCAGACCACGGTGGATGCCCATGCTTGTACGTTGACCGACTCCTTGGCTATCCTGTCTCATACAGAGGTAAATCTCTTCCCAACTCTACTTGCTGGATCCAGCAGTTGAGAAATTCAATGCCCACCAATCTTCCTGACCTTCTCATAGCTGACCTTCCCCTAGACTCCTGAGATGAGGCAACACCAGCTGATCACCCTGAGATGGCTTCCAGATGTAGAGTGATCATTCGTCTTAGACTCTTTCTCTCAAAATGTGTTCTGTCTCTACCATACCAGCTTCAAGCTTCTTTTCAGTCACAGTTTAAGGAACTCCTCCAAAGGCAGGACAAATAGATCTGACATATACTGCTGTGACGGATAATGTGTTTAGAGTACCCTTGGGAGACTTTCCTGAGGCCCAACGCCCAGGAATCCGCTTTTGTAGAGCTAGACCCATTAGCGCCTTTGTGGAACCCCAGGTAAGAGTCAGGACTCCAGTATCCAACAGACAAACATAGGTGAGAGACCAGCAAATATCAGCAGGAGAAGGACTGCAAGAGAAAGGTCAAGAGTGAAAGACCACAGAAACCAGGAAGGCCAGAGTGTGGATGGATCCTTCTACATATGGCGTTTCGACCCACACCCTCAGTCACAGTAGTTATGCAAAACTATTACGTGGCAAGATAAAAGGGTCAAACACTGAGGCTAATTATGATTTCGGTTTAATTTCTGGGAATCAGTGATTTTGAACACAATAGAGGACTGTGCTGAAGTGGATGAGTCCAACTTCTTTAACAACACAGGCTCCCATGTGAAACACATACAGGCACAAAGGCCATTCATAATTCCATATTCTGTGGGAAGTGTACACAGACAACCATTACTTCTATCTTCAAAAATAATTTTTTTAGAATTGCAGTTTTAGATAAGAAACGTCTGGTTTGCTCCAGCTAGCGCAGAAAAACACAGTAAATTTCAAAGGCAGGCTACCAGCTGTGATTCACATAAACACGTAAAATAATTCATTAAAATGTAGGCCTGTGCATTTATTTCAGTTTCTATTTCAATTACTACAATTATCATATAAACAATTTCTAGTACCCATATATGCATTCTTTAAGCGTTTCAATATTGAATATGGTCCATAAAACCTGGAATCCATATAACTTCAATTTTGTAAGGCCTATGAGAAAATATAGTAGACTCAGCCACTTGGACCTAAATTTGGCATCTGATTTTGAGTATAGGTCTATGCTGTTTTTTTTTTTTAACGCAATTACTAAATACATTCTGTCTTTCCTGTTGACCAAAGGCAGCCCCTCCGACAAGCACTCACATGTTAGCATCTACCAACAGGAGTCTTGCCACTTTGCGTCTCCTAGTAGCAAACCATAGCGTGATTCAAAAAGCATGTCATGCAGCAATATGTTTGGGCTAAAAAGTTGTGGCTTCTGCTAGCAGCAAAAAATCTACCTTTTAACAGTTCTCATATAGAAATGATGATTTAGCACATTTAAATCCCATTTAAATTAACTGAGATGACAGTACAGCAGGAACTGACCTGTTGTGCATGAATTACACCATTACAGGGATTCCGAGTAAAGACCGCAGCCGGTACACACATGGGCCTTCTAAGGCAACGCCTGAGGTTGCCTGAAAGATAAACAGGGGCAGATTTACTACTTCTGGCGCATCTCTGCTAATCAGCAGGGATGCGCCAGAAGAATTGCGACGCATCTGTCCACCCGTTCGCCACCACTGATGCGCCGCATTTACAATACGGTGCACAGTGGCGCACGGATAGGCAGATGCTTGTCGCATCCACCTGGGGAAAAGGTGGTGCATTGCTGGAGTTGCGTCGCAAGTGCGACGCAGCTCCAGCAAGGCTTGGGGAGCCCCTATCCCTAAAATGCTGCGTCAATCTTTACGCCTACTTCAAGCAGGCGCAGGGTTTTGACGCAGCATGGCCTTAAAAGTGACTGAGTGAAATCTCGTTCTTGCGCCGGAACGCCCCCCCCCTGCGCAGGAACACCCACATGTGGCACAGGGCTTTACAACGTGACGCATCTCCCAGATGCGTCACGTTGTAAATAGCCCGCAGCATGGTGCTGGCTTTACGCCGCTGCTGCGTTACAAAAGTGATGCAACATTGGCGCAAATCTGACATAAGGGGCTTGTAAATTTGCTGCAAAGTCTTCAAGAACTCTCTGCTACTAATCTATTAACAAGTACAACTGATGAGTAAATCTGAGAAAGAGTCAAAACGCTTGGAACTCTGCAATTTGTTTTTAAAGTGGCAATTCACAAATTCAAAATAAATAAATCCTTCGGAAAAATGTGTCTACGCTAACTATATGTTTAGACTTGTGGTTTTAGACAAAGGGACAGTGCAGAAATCAGCAGGTTGGCATTTTGCCTTTCTACTGAAGAGAATTACATGGAAGCACGAGAAATCAAATTTGGTTGCCACAATAAATCAAAAACGTGATAAAATAATTGCATATCAACTTTACTCGCTCCGCAGGTGACCAACAGATTACAAAACAACATCCAAGATGGCTGACAACTTCCATTTCTGAACTCCGATGGTTAACATTGCACAAATGCTAAAATGTCTTTACAAGGCGTGCCGTCTAACACAATGACTGTACTATTCTAAAATGGCCATAATTTCTTTGAAATTAAAGTGCAGAATGAACGCTAAGAATGTTTTTCTGACCTCTGTGCTGCGAATCCTTTTAACATGAATAATATATTTTCAGGATTAGAAACATTAAAGAATTACGTTTATTTTTAATAAAAACAAGAACTCGCCCAGAGTTAAAATGCGGGAGATAACGATGGATTTATAATGATCAGTGTAAGCGGAAGATCTAAAGCTGAAAGGACTACAGGAGTTCCGGTGAGACACAGGTGCGGCATATTAACAGCTTTCTCTCGCAACATTATTAAATAGCTGTCCTTTCATCTGTTTCTCGTGTTTGATTAAATATTTATTGTTCGGGCCTTTTGACAGGAGAACTTTCTGACATTTCTGTATTGGATAGAATTGTCTTTTTCAATAAAGTGAGTGCAGTTGACAAAACGGTGATGTTGTCTTCTCGTCGGCCTCTGATTGGGAGGAATGGATGCTGGGTGAGTGAGTACGGAGAGCTCCTAGTAAAATGCGCAGTTTCCGAAGCCTTCTCCATCACATGAGTGCTCGAGACAGCCGTTTCACCGATTCATATTTCTCTCATCAGCAGCGCACGAGTGGATTTTTCTAAATTTTGAAGAGTGGCACAGGTCATAGACGTATCTGATAATACGGAAAAGATGGTTATTGAGGGGGGGGGGGGGAGAGTTCTCCATTGGGGGAGGGGGGGGGGAGTTCTCCATTGGCTGATAGCACCAGCACATTTTTTTTTAAATTCAATCATATTTCTCATGAAATCTTCTTTCACAGATAACCTCTCATCTGCCCTTCACCCCCCCTAATTTATTTACAGTTTAAAAAAAGCTGGCCCTTGAGCTGCAGTTTCTGCATCAGATAATCCTGAGCACACGGCCATAGCAGTGGTGTAAAACAAACTGTTGGGCCTCAATTCAGAATGTGATGAGGGCTCCTGATTCTTCCGTATATCACAGATATTCATTGGCCTTAGGCTGAACGGGGGTCCTCTGAAAGGTTGAACACCACAGAGCCTCAGTGGCGGCCGACAAAGGTAAGAGCAGCGGGGCGGGCGAGGGTGGGGCAGGGTCAGGGAAGGCAACATACCACGGGATACGTTAAATGAAATAATAATTAAAAAAAACACTTATCTTGTGCTCGCTGCTCTTACCTGTGCCGGCCGTCGCTGCAAAGTCTACAGGGGCGGTATACCCCTGGGCCTTAGTCAAGATGGCAGGAATCACAACAATTACCTACTGAAACCTTGTTCAGATTTTGCCATCACACAACCAGTGCTCAATTTGTGCTGGTGCCAGGGCTTTAAGTGGGGGGGGGGTCTGTGGGGGCTGAGCCCCCCGTTATTTCTTAGAGGGCCTCGAAAGGGGGCTCTAGGGGACTCTATTTTCGGGCCTCAAAGGTCAAAGGTAGGGTGAGCAGACGTCCTGGTTTTTGTTTGGTGTTACCAGTGTTGGTAACATGTCTTGATAGTGAAATACTGCCAATTTTGTTTTTCACTATTGAAAGGCTATCTTGCCCATAGGATAACATGGGGAATGCTGTGTGACATGTTTACCTGCATATCTTCCCATAACGGCAAGATAGACATATGGAATTTGGTATCCCTGAACTCAGGCGCGCAACACCCATTGGACTCAAAGGGCTTCAGCCCCCCGTCGTGTGTGGCAGCCCGGGATGAGACGCTTTGCGGGCACACACACAGCTGCACCCGAGCACTTCACAGGTCTTTAAAAGACCATTTGCATATTAATGAAGAATTGTTGTTGTCTCACCCCTTCTAAGAGCCCCTGCAGCTCCACTTTGACTGTTGCTTAAAGATTCAGCCCCCCCTGAATTTTTTTTTTAGCCCCCCCCTCCCGAAATGTGGCTCTAGTTACGCCTCTGCCTGAACTTAGAATGTAATAACACATCCTTTAGTGAAGATGGTTTTTAAATTCTAAGTTTTGAAGTAGCAAATGTTTTTTTAAGTGTTTGGTATTTTATGGCTTATACTTAATAAATATACTTGTTTGCCTATTTTATTATCCTTTGCTGGATACGACTTCATGATTTTCTTAAGCACACAATGCTAGTTATCTTGATTTAGACCACGTCCCTACTCAGATAGGCCTCAACCCTTTAAGAAATTTGCCACGCCCCTTTTAGAGCACCCTCAGTTTTTTTTTCCCACTTAAAGCCCTGGCTGGTGCTTTCTGGTGCTCGGCACCAGTAGTTATTTCACAGGGGCGCAGTGCAATAGAATTTTTCCTCACATGGGAGGTGGACTTAATATTTTTTAAATATACATGTTGTTATGACGCTATACGTGCAGCGCTATTCTGGAAGGCACAGATCCCAGTAGCAAAGCGTTGAATACATACCCTCACCAAATCCCCATATGAGTGAGGGCCAGTCACCTCTCACCAATGCCAAGGTTTGTAAATGGTTTAAATACAAGCACCAGAAGGCTTTCCGTGTTACGGCGGTCCTCTTGGAAATTCAGCTCTATAAAGCTGTGAATAGCAAGCATCTGCGCTTGCTGTTCTGTTTCTATGTTGACACGTAGGTGTTTCCCTTCCTGCAAGGGTCTCGCCCTTTGCCCTGGATCAGGGCTTTAAGTGGGCCGGGTCTCAAGGGGTCTGAGCACCGGCAGTTTTTTAAACGGGGCCTCGAAACGGGTCTCTATCGGGCTCTGTTTTGAGCCCTGGCTTAGGCGGTTCGTTTTTTTTTGGGACGGCATGACAGCAGTTTGCTGTCACTGCTGTCCGGAAAAAAGTGCCAGGGTGCAAAACAGCCCGATAGAGACCCATTTCGAGGCAGCAAGCACATGGATGTGCGCTGTCCACACTGCTCACTACTGACTAGTGGAGAAGTTACTGCATGACGTCATGCCAGGTGAGCTTTGTGGGGGAAGGGAAATCCTTTAAAGAGTCATTTTCTTTATGGATTTCCCTTCTCTTTCTGAAACGCAAGAGCAGCAACATTGTGGTAGGGTCACCAGGGCTTTAATTGGAAGCTTTTTCAATATTATATGTAACCAGCCATAGTTGCAGCTTATTTATCTCAGGCAACTAATAACCATTGAAAAAGCCAATAGTGCTTACTTGTTGTAGGTATGATGTTACTTGTTGTCTCACATATCTGGATGCAATGACAGAAACAACAAAATACAAGTCGGCCGGCACACTATACTAATCACAGACTTTTAGCGCAAGTTTGTTAAAGCCACGCCCCAATTACACTGGCCACGTCCCTTTGAGAGACCCCCCAGTTTTTTCATCCCACTTAAAGCCCTGCCCTGGATCCTTTTCACTCCATGCGCAGCGTGTTGGAATCAATCTGCTGTACATTAATCGGGAGCTGCACCAGCAGGGCCTGTTCGGCTTCAGTAGTGCTGCGTCTCGGACCTGCGTGCAGTTCGCAGATCCCCGAGCCGCATTTGAGCGCAGTCGGCAGTGCACTTCCTGTCAGAGCAGAAGAGGCACGGACGGCCTCAGGCAAGTCAGCTAAGTGTACTGGCAGAGTGCCTGCCACGTACCATGTGTCCCTGAGATTTATGACTCTCTGATTGCTACAAGGCTTTCCAGGAACTCGTGGTCATTGTTCAGGATGTGGATACTGCCCGTCACCCCTGCACTAATCTCATGCACCATGAATTTTGGTCAAAGTGCTAACCTTTCATGTCAAAAAAGAAATACACATCTAATCAATATGGGTGAATTGCACAGTGTGAGATTGGAGAATCTGGTGTCAGTCCCAGCTTCCCTGCTTGAACAAATCATGTCATCATAGGCGAATACTTTATTTCACCAAGCGAGACATCTTTTTGTTCATTATCACACATGAGAGCACCTTTAAATATCAAGTTCAGGATGTGCGCTTCACAGAAGCCTCTCTTGTCTTTGATTTATTAGCCTATAATGTTGCTCCATCAATAATTATCTAGGCCACAATAGAGGGTGCATTTCACTGGAGCCAAAAGTGGCAGTGGGTGGAGCCGGCGGCAGTGGGTGGTGGCCTCTTAAGAAAGATTTTGAGCACCTGCACTTATTATTTTTACAAATTCAGCACTGCACACATCTTCTTCACTCACTCACCTTCTCTCAGCCCACTTGCTATACCATTAATCACGTTTTTCGTTGCTTCCCACTTTTACCATCACTGAAGCTTTTCACTGTCCCTCACTGACTCACAATAGCTTGTCTACACTCTCACAATAGCTCCCTCCCTTCGCTGTTCAACACTCGCCCAATCTCTCTCCCGGCCCCTTTTTCAGCCTCTCCCCGCACCTCACTCACTCACTACTCCAGCCTCTCCACATCTCTGCATATTTCTCACTTGATTGAAGCCTTTACAATCTAAAGTGTATGCCCTTGATTAATTTTACAAGAATCACCTGAGGAGAAAGTAGTTGATTTACAAGCTTTACAAATCCTTTAAACCCTTCCATGCTGATGACGAACCCCAGCCGTCATGCACTACGGTGCTCGTGTGCTGATGACGGCTGGGGTTCGTCACGGCCCTCCCCTGTTCGTGCTGTTTACAGCACACCAGGGGAATCGCGGCCGCATCGAAGGGGTTAAAGCGAGCCTGCAGGGCATGAGGAAGGCAGACATCTTGGTACGCGTCCGGATAACTTTCAAATCTCCCCAGAGTTCGTAAATCACCACACAGAAAAGCGCCACTTTTTACGGTGCCTATTCACCAAAATTAGCCCTGCAGTATGAGCTGGACAAGCAGGACAGGTTCTAAAAGGGTCAATAATCTAGGGGACTGTTGGCATATGAACGAAATATTTATGGGAGTTCCCAGTTCATGAAAAGGATTTTCTTTCAGACAGAGTGGAAATTAGACCCCAGCTATTCTTCTCTTTTAGGAAATGTGGCCTTGTGGCTAAAAGTGCCAACCTTGGAACTGGGATTTCAGGTTGGAATCCTGTGATTCTGAGCCCATCATTTAATCACCCCATTCCTAAAAAACCCACAAAAAAAACTGAGGCAGATTTTCAAATATTTCATGGAACACATCAAGGAAACTTGCAGTGTTGCATGAAAGGGAGAGAGAAGAAAGTTCCCACATCTACTCAATTATGGCATACTTCTGCTCTTAGTGCTATCAAGTGCTTTATTTGTAAAAGAATAAGTGCCAGGGTCCTTGTCTGGAGGCTATTGCAGCTTGCACCACCCATTGCCCTTGTCAGCACTGTCAATGACAGGTGCAACACAACTATTAAGGATCACACTTGTACAAGTGTGACAATTAAGACTAACCCAGGCCTTCCAAAGCTATCTGAGGGCAGAGAATGTCTGTAAGGCAATCTTAATTAGGTGACTTTTTTGTCTTCTTCTAACATCACTCAACTTCTATGAATGTGCATAAAACTTGCATCAAGAGCATATGGGCTGGGATGCCCGCCACCCCTTCCACCGCAAATCCCAATGGGAGGAGACAGACACAGTTTGAACTTTTGGAAGGCAGGGGGGCCTCACGACCCCCCCGGCCGTATTTATTAAAATATGAAACAACATTTTAAAACTTTAAATTAAAACGTTTCATGTATCATGTACAAATTCAATTTCCATTACATTTGATGTAGACAGGTATTCAGGCTAACCTTAACAAATCTCTAATACAAAGATTTCCTAACCGAGTCTAACATCACGACATAATGCATTGCATACGAATTTGTACATCCTAACGTTAGGAGCCAACGGCAAGGTCTTAACCGGTGTCAGGTCCCTATCACCAAATTCCCGCCCTCACGTGTAAGTTATTCAGAAAAGGGGTGGTGATGAACAGAGTGTCTGAATTAAGCAGACCACTCTTACCCAGTCCAAAGATCAGGGCTTGATCCATCACCGTTATTTATCTCACTGCCCCATCCCAGCTCAGAACCTGGCTATATGCAAATCAGTCTGTCCCTGGCCCAGTGCATCATGGGAACAGGGCAGACTAAACTACCAAGCCAATTCTTCACCAGAAAGGAGACAAGCTACCGGGGACCGGTTTCTGGCATTTCAGCCGTCTTCGGCCCGGCTTGCTTGAATCCTGATGGAGCAGTGAGAAAGGGACTCATGTCTGAGTATACCCTGCCACACCTATAGTGGCCAAAAACGATTCAGAAAAGGGGGTGGTGATGAACAGAGTGTCTGAATTAAGCAGACCACTCTTACCCAGTCCAAAGATCAGGGCTTGATCCATCACCGTTATTTATCTCACTGCCCCATCCCAGCTCAGAACCTGGCTATATGCAAATCAGTCTGTCCCTGGCCCAGTGCATCATGGGAACAGGGCAGACTAAACTACCAAGCCAATTCTTCACCAGAAAGGAGACAAGCTACCGGGGACCGGTTTCTGGCATTTCAGCCGTCTTCGGCCCGGCTTGCTTGAATCCTGATGGAGCAGTGAGAAAGGGACTCATGTCTGAGTATACCCTGCCACACCTATAGTGGCCAAAAACGATTCAGAAAAGGGGGTGGTGTATAAGAATTGGCTTGGTAGTTTGGTCTGCCCTGTTCCCATGATGCACTGGGCCAGGGTCAGACTAATTTGCATATAGCCAAGTTCTGAGCTGGGATGGTGCAGTGAGCTAAAAAAACGGTGATGGATCAAGCCCTGATCTTTGGACTGGGTAAGAGTGGTCTGCTTAATTCAGACACTCTGTTCATCACCACCCCCTTTTCTGAATCACTCACGTGTAAGTGGCGCATGCGCAGAGGACTTTACCCTCGTAGCCAACTGTAACTTCCCTTGTCGTGGTAGCCCCCTTTCACTCGACGCCATCTTAAGGTCGTCCGAGTTCCCGTGCGGGGTATCCGTAAGAAGGACAGCGTGGACTCCCCCCTTTCCCCGCACTCTCTTCCGCTGGAGCGGATATCCGACCCCTGGGAAATTCTGGGGAGGGGCATATAGCCGTCTCCCCCTGGGAGGGGCCTATGGCCGTCTCCCCCTGGGCGACCCATCCGTAATGGGTGTCGCCCCCCCATGGGAGGGGCCAATGGCCGCCTCCCCCCCGGGCGCTCCCATCCATAATGGGTGGCGCCCCCCCTAGGGACCTTGAAATAACTGCTCACCGATCATGACCTTACCGCCCGCCCGAAGACTAAATAAATACGACAGTTAGTTACCTACTAGGGAGAAAGACCTATGCTTACTCTTAAAGTACAGCTCGATATATCTAATGACTTTAACATTGCTACAAAGGAAAAAAGGTCCTATAGCACAGAACATTCTTTATTGCATACATTCCTTAACATTTCTACAAAGGAATAAAAGGCCTATAAGCAAGTATTTAGTTACATGCATACCCTTGGCATCGATTTAAGATTAAGGCAACGATTCCCACAAGACGTCTTTTATTACAATCAAATTAAAACTTAGAACTTTGTTTACCCCCAAATTTCTGCAACAGGGGCTGGTGGGTGGGTCAAAAGCTGCAGCTTGTTCCCTTGAGGGCTCACGAGCGACGAGTGGTGCAGCCTTCAGATCGCAGGATCAAGAGGACGCTTCCTTGGATTCCCGCACCTTTTATCCAGCAGCGGGGAGGCGGGGCCGCGACCCCATCCCGCCCAGGGGTGCACGGACTTCCGGGCAGGTGTTTAGGTCAACCCTTTTAGGCGGCTCGGGGCACCCAGCCATACGTTCGGGGTGACCGAGTGGTCTCCCCTTTCCAAACGCTCATTAGGAGTGCACCATTACAGAGCGGTCTGGAACCCTAACAATCCTACACCGTAAAGTTAAATGGAAGTGATGTCACACCAATAGTCAACTTCTTACTGTGTGTGACGAAATTAATTTTGCTTCATTATTTTAATTTGGAATTATTCATGTGTGATTAATGTGGGTGATCGCAAAATTCAAAAGCTCATTTAATTAGGAAGGAATTAGCACACCGTACGAACACGAATCTACAAAGTTGCAAAGCTATATTCTTCTGAATGTCCCATAATTCTCACCAGCCCGACAGTAACTATCCTTAGATTGCAAATTTCTGCACTTTGGAATATTTCCATGGAAGTCGGGGCTATCATGTCCTTTATAAGATGTTTTGCCAAAACAGAAATTGCCAACATTCATCCAGTTTCAAAGGCATGATAAACTTATCTTTAACGTTAACTTCCAAGAATATGTTACATACATTTTCAACAATGTCTATCATTGGCAAAATAATATATCCAGTTTCCTGGAAAATACCATGCTGGAACCTAAACTTAAGGAACTCCATGAACTATGAGTTCCTCAAAAATACTAATCAATGAAAGGCTTTACTCTTGTAGAAACTCACAAATATTTAAACAACCCAGTACCACACAGAGAGAAACAAAAAGGATAATAAAATGGAGGGACACTTGTACCCAAACTGGCAATGGCAGC
This sequence comes from Lissotriton vulgaris, assembly GCF_964263255.1. Lineage (NCBI taxonomy): Eukaryota > Metazoa > Chordata > Amphibia > Caudata > Salamandridae > Lissotriton > Lissotriton vulgaris. Next base: position 1,656,649,393 of record NC_141687.1, read on the forward strand.
CTATGTTTCAGTTCCTCATCAGCCGACATCCCTCTTCCTTCAGGACAGGTTGAATGGATGCATCATTGTTAATCTTTACAAAGTAACATGTGAATGAATGTCTAAAAGAGCCACAATAAAGCCATTACCTTGTGATCACTTTAGAAGGATCATTTTGAGATGGCCTACATACATGTTGGAATAAATACCTTTAGAAGATACATTATAGAGTGAAAACAGCAAGCTACATGAAAAAAAATCATTTTGTTCCCAAAATACAGTGCTGCTGACCTGTAAAATAGAAAAGATTTAGGAAAAAACATGAAAAGAAAATGTCCAAAAAGCTTTGTCTTTGGTGCAGGTGACGTTCATCTGTTCGCTTCATATCTGAATCTGATAGTGGGCATAGCTTCTGTGAGTAAGTAAACGATGCACATTCTGAAGTATCTTTAATTTACTACAGGTCCTTTGAGAACAGTATAATGGACCCATTTCAAAAAGGTAAATTCAGTCCTAAACATAAGTATATAATTGACAAAAACATTTGTATGCCTACTAGAAACCATAAAATAGTTCCTGGCAGTCGTATATGCATTTATGAGTATGGCATCTTTACAACAAGTACTGAGATATCCTCACTTGTAAATCTCCTTTAGAGGACGAGACAAGCATTCCAAAGTGAGGTTTACCTTTGAAGCTTGAGAACCCCCATAAACATGGATGTTTGTGATCATTGCAAAATTCCTCTTTGACATTGACCCAGCCATTGAATGAGCACAAATCTACTCCAGTCAAGTTCTGAAGTAACTAATCTCCAAGACAGGAACGGAAATAGATGATCCCAGTGGTTGATGGAAGGGATTTCTTAATGGGGGATAAACATTTCCACATGGATGAAAATAAAAGGATTGTGCATATGCATAGGGGTTTGCAACCTCCTGTGCAGACTTCTCCTTTACGCAGAACTCCACCCAGCTGGAATAGGAGGACCCATTGTATTTGTCAGCTGACATTCCTCTGCCTGTACTAATGGGAATAATGGGGACTAGCAAATATTAGTAAATTTGTAAATCTGCACTCACAAATAGACACAAATCTCTGGGTGCAGACGTATTACTTTTTCTGTGTATCAGGCCCAGTGTTTTTTGAGGAGGGTGAGAAATTGCTCAACTGTTAATGGTAAAGTTTCAATTAACACATTTACAGGACAAAAGCCCCCATTCTGCTAGGGAATTTGTGACCCCCCAAATATTTTTGGGGCAGTCTTTGTGAACACCCACTGCCTGGCTCACCAAGCAAAGTAACCTTTCCAAATTCACAGAGGATGTTCCTAGCTTTTGTCTTGATCCTCCATTAGAACACAAGGCTGCACTGAGCGTAGATTGCCTTCAAAGTTCACCACCTCCAAGAGTGGAGCCCTACGTTATTCAACGTATATATGAGACCGCTAGCTGAGATCGTCCGTCCATATGGTATTAAGATCATTACATATGCGGACGATACTCAGCTAGTGATCTCTCTTGCGCAAGGAGACAGCCACCCAGCGAAGGTCGGTCTGACGAGCTGTCTGGAGGAAGTTAAAAATTGGATGACCGCATCATGTCTCAAACTCAACGGAGACAAAACTGAGCTTATGCTCCTTGGCTCCCCTGCCCCGTCTTCTATTAACTCTCTATGGCCCTTTTGCCTGGGTACACCCCCTACACCTAAAGATAATATAAAAAGTCTTGGTATTTGGCTGGATAAGTCTCTGACTCTCAATACCCAGGCAACTAGGTTATCAGCCATTTGTTTTGGTCTCCTTAGACTCCTGAAGAGGATTCTTCCTCTTCTACCTTTTGAAGCCAAGCAAATTGTCATCCAAGGCTTGATCCAGTCCCGCCTTGACTTCAGCAATGCCCTGTATTTAGGTGCACCTGAATTCACTCTGAGGAAACTTCAGCTGATTCAGAGTTGTGCTGCACGCACGCTGCTTCAGCTCCCCCGTATGCTCTCAGCAAAGTCCGGGCTGAGGAGCCTGCATTGGCTCCCTGTCAGGAAGAGAATTAATTTTAAATCTATGTGTATTTCCCATCAAGCTTACTGGCAGACTTGTCCGGTGATTAACCATTCTCTTATCACCCCATACCTTCCTAACAAACAGCTCCGTTCCACTCATCCCTTTCTGGCTACAGTCCCCCGAATCAGGAGATCCAGAGCAGGAGGCAGGTCGTTTTCTTACAATGCGGCCAAGTTGTGGAATTCTCTACCTTTTTATCTTAGATCCAACCCCAATTTACTCTCCTTCCGTAAACAGCTTAAAACTTTTCTTTTCAACAAACACGATTAGGTTTTTCCTGCTGACTGTGCCCACCAGGTAGCATCACTTTTCTTTAGCGCTTGGACGCCCCAGGGCAGCAATCGCGCTTTATAAAACTTCTTTTCATTTAATTTAATTTAATTTCATTTCATTTAATCTGTTTACCCTCACCTGACCATGGCACCACTGATTGTTGATGGCAACCTAATCCTTAGTTTATGGACCTTGTTACCACTACCCTTGTGACAGGATATAGTGCTCATTCTCTGAGAATCCATAAACTGTTCCAAAAGTGAAATCACGCAAATATACTCCATTCCTGGTGAACAGGAGGTCCCATGCAATTTGTTTGTGATGCTTTCATGGTGCCAGGGGCTAGATCAGAAATTGTCAAAGTCCAAGTAACAAGGTGACCGAGATCCATTTGTCGCTGTATAGAGCACTGGACACAGCTCAGAAGACACCACTGGTGACACCAGGCTGGTCTCCACATTCCTATGTAAAATCCAGTGTTTACAATGAGGATAGATAGCATCCTGCTTCAATGACATACAACTAAAGGTCCCAAAGGGCACCAAATATTAACCGCATGTGCGCTAGAGGGTTTTCCCGCTGTGTGCTGAAATTTGAAAATCGCGGCTTTCGTGACAAAGCCAGCTCTTCATGCGAGCAGCGCAGATAACGCCCATGACGAGCTGGCTTTGTCATCCGCATCGAAGGGGTTAAGGACTGTGCACCTGATTTAGAGTTTGGCAGATAGGTTACTCCATCACAAATGTAACAGTTATCCTTTCTGCCTTATTCTAGATGTATTATAGCCAATGGCACATGCAATACGGCCAGCAGGCTACCACTTACACTTGTGATTGAGGAACCAATCATCCACACTTTTAAAGCATATATTTCAAAACTGGCCAGTCACAGATGGGATATTTGGTTAATGGGGATATAACATGACCTTAGGCAGCCACTCCACCCACCAAATCAGCGCTCATAACAGGAAAACTAGATTTAGGCTAGGTTTAGGGTTCTGATTCAATGGGTATGTCAACATGGGGCATCTCCAGATCAGCAAGGGAGGTGGTTCACTCTTTCTGAAATAAGGGCAATTTACCCCAACCAGCATGATGCCACTCTTGGACCAACGGTGAAGACTAAAAGTCCTTGTTTCCTCAGATGTGAAATGAGCAGAAACAGGCTCTAATAAAGTCAAAGATGGGTATGAGATGGATTGAATGCTGCAGTATTAATCTTTCCACATGGCACAGCAGTTCTGGGGTCATACCTGTAAAGTTCTTATGGATATAATGGGAATCACTACTTCAAAATGTCTTTTGCAAAGCCTTCAAGTTAACTGGACTTGCTTTTAGATTGTCCTGTTCGGGCCCTGTTCCTGTTCATATGGGACAGTACAGCTTTGTCTGCCACGGAGTTCACGGAGGTCTGAAATATGGGCTTGTGAGGGAAACAAAAAAAAACAGAAAATCTGTCAAATGTCCTTCTCCGGCCATTTCCGATCAGTAAAGATGGACACATGGGAGACAGCAAGCCCTGCCAATCCTCTTTATCTCACAAGTATTTGGATAATGGCTATTTAATTTAACCCACTAATCTGGTGCACCAGCAGCATTAGAAAGCGAAAGCAGTGTATCTACGACCCATGTATCCTCTATGCACTTTTCATTAGCATGCAAATTATTAATATTTTCAAGAAAAATTCTACGCAACATTTGAGCAAGTTGTGAAGATGTGAAATGAGCCCAGAGGGAGTGTGCAGTCACCTGTCTTTGAACTGAAATGCCAAGGCAAGGATTATGCTGTTCATTCAAGATGGGATTCTCCTCACTGAAATTCCATTAAACAATGAATTTCAAAAAGTTGAAACCCCTGTAAGGTATTAAGGGCTTACTAGCATTGCATCAGTACACACTCCTAAAAATAACGATAACCAATATACTTCTGTATTTCACTTTCATTTATCTTCCTCTAGGTGCTGATATTAGATGCTAATTATGACCCAGCTCAATGACAATAATTATATCTTCCTCAGAATAATGAAAGGGTGAGAAAACCAACTGGAATTCAAAATGGTGACTTTGAAGTTACACACAGATTCCTATAGTGGATGCATTAGTCAACTGAACTGTCTAACTAGTATTAAATATAAGGACAACTAACGAGGTGCAATATATGATTTGAAATTCAATAGCTGAGATAGAATAAAATGCAAATAAACAACAGCGCATATTTAGAAATATAGCAAAGTAATGTTATGCTAATATATTCTGTACAACTAGCTACAAAAATTGAAATACTGTGGGTGTTCTAAAAAGAACATAGATTTTATGCCGAGAAATTTAAAACGGCAAAGAGAAAGTAACTAAAGGTTTCTTTGCACCAGATAGAAACATTGTGAATGGGCTCCATAATGTAACCCTTTTAATATTGTTCTGACATGGTTTTTGGCTCTATTTCGGAGTGATGATGACTTTAAGCTTGCTAACATCTATAATCTGTATTCTTACCTTGTGTTGGCCCTTTTAAGCCCTTTCTTCCAGACCTAGAAGCATAAACTAGAGGATAGCTGCTTTATATGATGATAGATTCCTTATTCTTGACTCTAATCCATCTATTGCCTATTGGCTTTGACATAATTATGTGTCCTTTCATCATCCTGCCTATAGTAGAGGGTGGATCCTGTAGTCCTGACTTTATATTACATATTGGTATGGTTTGTGTAGGTACTTTGACAGAGCTAAGTGTTATAACATCCTTCTCAGGCCTACAAGGCCCAGAACTAGAGAGACTCCATTATGCTTTCTGTCCCTGCAGAACTGAGATGCTTGCAGGGTAAAAGTAATGTTTTAGTTTTGAGCTGTTGTCCGCTAGGGGAAAACCAGCCAGGACTGGTTCTTATCGGAAGAATGTGTTTGTCTCTTGGGCCCAGACGTAACATGCAGATGCGCACTGCGGTTGCGCGGAGAGCTCTGGAGCTAGCACAGGAATTCGGTGGAAGGCAGCCCTCTGTTGGAAATTTCCATGAGGGGAGAGGATTCCATATTAGTGAAGTGCAGGAGAGGAGGAGGGTCAGTTTGGTTCTTGAAGAGTGAGAAGTAGGATGGTTGCTGGAGCTGAAGAGTACAGTTCAGTTCAATTGGTTTTCAGGAATGGAGAGAGAAGGCAGATAATTGCTGAAGCTGGAGAGAGCAGTCATATGAACAAAGTTGGAACTATCAGCTGGGGCTGCCAGTTTATCAGAATGCATTAAAGCAGATGGAGGAGTTGAAGCTGCCAGCTGGAGCAGTTGAGCCAGAGGAGTGAAGCTGTGGTGACGGAGGGAGAGAGAGAGAGCCCTGATTCCACCAGAGAGAGAGAGAGACATTCCTTCTAATAGGGTGAGGTATTCTGAACTAGTTTGCTTTACACTTACACCTTTAATCTTGTCTTTTATTTCCTAGGCTAAAGCCCCCTTATTGTATGTGTAATCCTTTTTCTTTCAGCGGTGTGACAGTCCCTGTTAGTTACATGTGGATGTAGTATAGTAATAAAGCTTTACAGACACCCCGCAGATCTGTGTATGTGTCTATTCCCATTTTATTGATATTGTAATAAAGATACCCCAGTTCTTAGTGAACCAGTGTGCATGTGTTGTTCTTATGATAGAGCTAACCTTTCTTCTAACCAGATGCTGTGTAGCAACTGATGGATCAAAAGGGAGTAGGAGCACTTAAATCAGGGAATAACTTTTGCATACAGTGTGTGTCTCTTGTTCTTATAGTGCAGGTAACCTTTTCTTCTAGTCAGGTGTTACAGCCAGAACAGATGCTGCCCCTGATCAGGTAAGTAGCCACTGAATAATTAGGGAGAGAGAGGAGCCCTTGAGCTAGGAGAATAAGTTATACACTAAGTAATTCCGCCATTCCATAATATTATTGTAGTAGTGAACCTCTAGTGAATAGTGAGAGAAACTTCCCAACATAGAGAGAGAGAGAGCTGAAGGTATTCATAGGAAAGTGATCGTCGTTGGGATGCGGCGTTATACCCACCGGATTGTGGCTTGTTAATGAGAGCACCGGAGGGACACGGTGTGTAGTGAGATTGCTGCTAGAGAGAGAGTGGCATTAGTGAGAGCACTGATTGTGGTCAGTGTGTATACCCACAGGATTGTGGCTTGGGCCCTGGATGAAATAGTGAGAGCACTGGGGGGATACAGTGCCTATCTTGAGCGAGCACTGGGTGTAACCAGTGTGTAATGGTAAATAATCAGAACTGCCCCAGGGTAGATTAGTCTGGACCCATGTGGTCGCGAGACTATGAGGTATGAGTGTGGTGTAGGGCATGGACGTCCTTAGTAATCAGTGAGTATTCCTAGTAATCCCTATAGATTTAGTGGTGTTTCTGATGATATGAGCTTGTATATTGCGAGTTCCCCATCCTCAGGTAGGTACCCAGGTGCCTGGACAGATGGGTCCTGAGGAGGGAGGTGGTTACGTTCCGGCTGGGTTGGAGGTGCTCTGAGGAGCTGATCCTATCTGGTCCGAGAATCCGGCCGTTACATCTGGCGTAGTCAGGCAGTTTTGAATTAAGCGCAGAGGAGGGAGCCCTTTACATGTATTTGGATAGTTTCGCATAAGTTGTGGGGGAGTGCCCTAATCGCCAGTTACATCTGGCGTAGTTGGGCAGTTTTGAATTGAGCGCAGAGGAGGGAGCCCTGGACATGTATTTGGACTTAAACCCCTTTAAATTTGACATCTGGGAACAGTCTGTGACTTGCATGGTTAGGTGTAGTGCCTGACCTATGGGCTTGAACAGTTGGAGTGTAAGGAGATTGCAGTACATCATGACATTTGACTTATGCAGGGTGGAAGAAATGCTTTTCATCTTGGTGTTTGAACTGTCTGGCTTGAAGGGTGACATTACATGAGGGAGCCAATTACATCTTGGTGTTGATGCAGTTGTACATATGTGTGTGAAAAATGCTTTTAAATTGCCCATTAAATTGCTTGCTGCATTTGCTTATGCTGTGCTATGTGAAATGTGTTCAATGTAATATGACTTGTGGAGTTCCTTGTAAATAGCTCCTTGTAAATATGCCTTGTGAGGAGCATGTTCTCATTTTGACTTGCTGAGTTCCTTGTAAATTGCACCTTGTCAATATGCCTTGTGAAGCGCATGTCATTATTATGACTTGTTGACTTTCTTGTAAATATGGCTTGTGAATAGCGCCATGTCAATATGGCTTGTACAGAGCATGCTATTGTTCCATTAGGCAGGAGAGAGCTGGATCTCTTTCAAATGCTTGCAGAAAATGTTTTGAAGATGTGCGCACGTGTTATGTGAAAACGTGGAGTGATAAGTTCTTGAATTTCCCAGGTACTGCAGACATTGGGGAATGATTGTGTTTGAGCTGCCAAAGGGTTAACATCTTGGATTGAGACGGCAGTATTTATTTTAACATGCTGTTTAACATGCATGGTTACGTGAGCTGACACTAAAAGTCAGTGACTGTTTAGATGAATGATGGTTTGATATTTAGTTTCTGGGTTCGCCTATGTGCTTTGTCAGCTTGCTGACAGAATGGTAACATCTTGCATGGAGAGAAAAGCTCTGTTCATTTAACATTCTATTTGAAATGCGTCCAAGAATTTGTGTGGGTTTGCCTTTGAACACATGATTTAATGTGTCTGACTCAGAGGTCGGAAAGTTATAAATCAACCAGTCGGATTGAGATAAAGGTTTTCAGCTGTGCACGGAGGGTGCGCGGTGCTTTAACGGTTGTGAAGGAAAATAGAAAACAGACCCATCATAGAATGTGCTTTTAATTAGTGAAATGCAACCGTGTGCTTTTAAAAAAAAAATGTTCTAGAAAATATAAATTATTATTTTAGGTGACGCAAGCTGCCCTTTAGAACAGCGTGTGAAAGTTAACCCACTCAGATTGAAATAAAAATGGCTATCTGACAAAATGAATCTGGCCCTTTTAATAGGTAGAATAGAAAAGCTTGCACACTAAATTATGAATTCTTGGTTATGCCCCTTGTTTAAATTGCACATGTTATTTAAAAAAAAAATGTGTCTGCATGCAATGTTGTTCTAATATTTTTCCTTTTCAGCAAGTAGCAGTACGTTATGACAAAATTACATGTTTCCCCTTGTTTAATTTGATGGTGTTTCACATGTTATTTAAAATAAAATGAAATGTATCTGCATGAAATGTTGTTCTAATATTTTTCCTTTTCAGCAAGTAGCAGTACATTATGACAGAATTATTTTAAAATGCTAGCATGTGATTATGTTACAGAAAAATGTGCTTTTTACCACGTTTAAATCTGCTTCAGTTAGTTAGAAATGATGGTCAGTGTTTCTGGCCTGGGAACGGCTGTATGTTTTCAGTTAGATAGAATTTACTTCGACCTTGGCTGATATGAGTCAGGCATCTGTTCACGGCTCAGAGTTTAGAAAGGGTGGAGGCCCCGTGGGTGACTTCTGAGAGCAGAGAGAGCCAGCTTGTTATTCTTGGCTATGTTACAATTTCTTTCCACAGAGAAATGTTTATATAAGGGGGGGTCAAGTTGCTCTTCCTTACAGTCGGCGCAGACAGCTTCATTGACTTCAGATAAGGGATGCTTGCACATACAGAATAATTGGCAGACGCTTGGCCCTTGGAGTTAGATAAATACAGTAGGCCCAGGAAGCTTCCCTGACTAGAGATTAGAGATGCTTAAACAGAATAATTGGCAGGAGCTTTGCTCCTGCAGTGAGATCAGCATTTGGCAGTGATTCAAAATTACATTGCAGTGTAGCCCGGCTCCTGCTTATTATGGTTGGAGCTGATTCAAAACTCTGAGCGCGAACATCTTTCTGGAGGGAGGGGCTGTTTCTCAGAGGAGTGAGGAGTAGCTAGGCCCCAGCCCTTCTGGCTGTGTATGACAAAATTAGATTTTGCCCAAACAAATTTAAAGAATATGGTATGGGTAGAATGTTTAAATCATTCCTTGGATTTAGAAGAATTCTTTTAATGAATTAGGAGGTTTCTTTCGAAAATAAAAAGCACTTGGGGTGCTTTTTAAATGGAAAATGTGTTTTTGCAAGATTGATGATGCGTGTTTCTCGTTTCAGATGGCTATTATCGTGTGGGGGCCCTGGATGAGTGTGACTTTCTTATTTTGGAGTGATGTGTTTTTTTGTTGTTTTCGGAATGAATGCCCCCAACCCCCAAAACCCCCGAGGCTGAATCCAGGATTAGAAGCAGACGTACCAGGCTGAATCCAGGATTAGAAGCAGACGTACCAGGCTGACCAGACTGGAGGGTGGCACCGGATACAGATGAAGATGGAGAATCATGGCCTACAAAAATAAACTGTTTTTCTATGAAGAAACCAACTATAGAAGATACCTTTTTAATAGTGACAATTGGCATGACATTTACAGTTGACTGCCTCAGCAGTCAGGTTCAAATTCCATATACTCAATTTTTGAAAATATTTTCATTGACCTGAAATGTAATTCCTTGGCCTGCATTCTTGAGTCTTGCATTTTTCCCATGTTTCTATTTCAGATGGACATTATGCCACTTTTGCAGTTACCATATACAGGCCCCACTTGAAAAGAATAATTTTTCTCAGTCCTATTCATGGTTTTGATGTTCCAGTTTAAAAGATGCAGTGCCACATTAATGCAATGATTCATATATATTTTGCTTTTAGTATGCTACGCTATTTCATTATTGATACACTTGTTTGTCTTTCACCTATTTCATAGTTTTCCTGTTTTCGGCAAAACAGTCTTGTCACTGGAAAGAAAGTAATGTTTTAAATGATGGTGCACACATGTGTTCCACAGCATGATACAGAGAGGAACTAGGTGCAAACTGTTTCCTGAGTTAGATGATTTGTGACCTTTACCTATTGCCTTTGGCATGGTTCAAATTTAAGTCTATGATCTTTTAGAAGAGAATATATACACCTCACTTAGATAATTTTCTTTGACTTATTGCTTGATATGCATAGTGCTACACCAGCTATTTTGTAGGAATGGGGTTATCCTTATTTTCCTGTTATTACACTATCACTTTGATCCATCAACTCTTATTTAGAACAGTGGGATTAGTTCCAAGGGTGGTCACCCTAGACTTTAAGTTGTCCTGGGAGGTGTGTCTTTTAGTCAGGTTATGTCCTACATCTATTAGTAATAGTTGCCCAGACCTTGAGGACCCTTTGTCATGTTTATTTGTCAGATTTTACCAAATCCTTTCTTAAGTTGACCGAAGTAGGTAGGTCCCATTTAGGCCCCTTGTTGTTTTCATTCCACAAACATGTCCCTACATCAATAGATTTCATCAGTTATCACTAGAAGTTGAGGCACATTTAGTTCTTAAGTTGACCGAAGTAGGTAGGGCCCATTTAGGCCCCTTGTTGTTTTCATTCCATAAACATATCCCTACATCAATAGATGTCATTAGTTATCACTAGAAGTTGAGGCACATTTAGTTCAAGGGTGCTTTGGTTAGTTTCTGTTGTTATCAGATCAATCTTAGTTACATTTCAGCATTCAGGTCAAGGGTGCTTTGATTTGTTTTCAGTTGGTTGTTAGATTTGTATTCCCTACATCAAGTTTTAGGTGGTATTTCCTTAAGTTATTTTAGAGAGTCTTTTGGTTTTTGGTTTTGTTGATAGATTATGTTGATGTTTGTTTATTAGTTTGTTGTTGTTTACAGATGTTAGCAAGTTAAAGTCAAGGGTGCAGTGTTCTGACATGGTTTTTGGCTCTATTTCGGAGTGATGATGACTTTAAGCTTGCTAACATCTATAATCTGTATTCTTACCTTGTGTTGGCCCTTTTAAGCCCTTTCTTCCAGACCTAGAAGCATAAACTAGAGGATAGCTGCTTTATATGATGATAGATTCCTTATTCTTGACTCTAATCCATCTATTGCCTATTGGCTTTGACATAATTATGTGTCCTTTCATCATCCTGCCTATAGTAGAGGGTGGATCCTGTAGTCCTGACTTTATATTACATATTGGTATGGTTTGTGTAGGTACTTTGACAGAGCTAAGTGTTATAACATCCTTCTCAGGCCTACAAGGCCCAGAACTAGAGAGACTCCATTATGCTTTCTGTCCCTGCAGAACTGAGATGCTTGCAGGGTAAAGGTAATGTTTTAGTTTTGAGCTGTTGTCCGCTAGGGGAAAACCAGCCAGGACTGGCTCTTATCGGAAGAATGTGTTTGTCTCTTGGGCCCAGACGTAACATGCAGATGTGCACTGCGGTTGCGCGGAGAGCTCTGGAGCTAGCACAGGAATTCGGTGGGAGGCAGCCCTCTGTTGGAAATTTCCATGAGGGGAGAGGATTCCATATTAGCGAAGTGCAGGAGAGGAGGAGGGTCAGTTTGGTTCTTGAAGAGTGAGAAGTAGAATGGTTGCTGGAGCTGAAGAGTACAGTTCAGTTCAATTGGTTTTCTGGAATGGAGAGAGAAGGCAGATAATTGCTGAAGCTGGAGAGAGCAGTCATATGAACAAAGTTGGAACTATCAGCTGGGGCTGCCAGTTTATCAGAATGCAATAAAGCAGATGGAGGAGTTGAAGCTGCCAGCTGGAGCAGTTGAGCCAGAGGAGTGAAGCTGTGGTGACGGAGGGAGAGAGAGAGAGCCCTGATTCCACCAGAGAGAGAGAGAAACATTCCTTCTAATAGGGTGAGGTATTCTGAACTAGTTTGCTTTACACTTACACCTTTAATCTTGTCTTTTATTTCCTAGGCTAAAGCCCCCTTATTGTATGTGTAATCCTTTTTCTTTCAGCGGTGTGACAGTCCCTGTTAGTTACATGTGGATGTAGTATAGTAATAAAGCTTTACAGACACCCCGCAGATCTGTGTATGTGTCTATTCCCATTTTATTGATATTGTAATAAAGATACCCCAGTTCTTAGTGAACCAGTGTGCATGTGTTGTTCTTATGATAGAGCTAACCTTTCTTCTAACCAGATGCTGTGTAGCAACTGATGGATCAAAAGGGAGTAGGAGCGCTTAAATCAGGGAATAACTTTTGCATACAGTGTGTGTCTCTTGTTCTTATAGTGCAGGTAACCTTTTCTTCTAGTCAGGTGTTACAGCCAGAACAGATGCTGCCCCTGATCAGGTAAGTAGCCACTGAATAATTAGGGAGAGAGAGGAGCCCTTGAGCTAGGAGAATAAGTTATACACTAAGTAATTCCGCCATTCCATAATATTATTGTAGTAGTGAACCTCTAGTGAATAGTGAGAGAAACTTCCCAACATAGAGAGAGAGAGAGCTGAAGGTATTCATAGGAAAGTGATCGTCGTTGGGATGCGGCGTTATACCCACCGGATTGTGGCTTGTTAATGAGAGCACCGGAGGGACACGGTGTTTAGTGAGATTGCTGCTAGAGAGAGAGTGGCATTAGTGAGAGCACTGATTGTGGTCAGTGTGTATACCCACAGGATTGTGGCTTGGGCCCTGGATGAAATAGTGAGAGCACTGGGGGGATACAGTGCCTATCTTGAGCGAGCACTGGGTGTAACCAGTGTGTAATGGTAAATAATCAGAACTGCCCCAGGGTAGATTAGTCTGGACCCATGTGGTCGCGAGACTATGAGGTATGAGTGTGGTGTAGGGCATGGACGCCCTTAGTAATCAGTGAGTATTCCTAGTAATCCCTAAGATTTAGTGGTGCTTCTGATGATATGAGCTTGTATATTGCCAGTTCCCCATCCTCAGGTAGGTACCCAGGTGCCTGGACAGATGGGTCCTGAGGAAGGAGGTGGTTACGTTCCGGCTGGGTTGGAGGTGCTCTGAGGAGCTGATCCTATCTGGTCCGAGAATCCGGCCGTTACAAATATATATTTTAATGTCATTGTGTATCACTAGAGGAAGAAGGGTAACCATTTTGAGTCTACAGGTATAACCAATGGCATTCACCCAACTTTAAATTTCAGCATGATTTTAAAAAATCAATATAAAAATGTTACAATGCCAAAAGCAAACACCAATGATTTGAAGGACAACCTTTCCTCGTACCCCTAAATGAGAACATTTTGTAGAAGTACTATTAATAGAAACTAAATATTTATGGGAGCTATAAGGGGTAAAGAGTTATTGTTAACCTTTAGGACAAAAAACAAACTACTTCAGAATTTTAAACACACAGCTACATTCAACTCTATTAATCAATCAATCTATGAATCAATCAATCAATTATATAATTTGTAAAGCGCACTACTCACCCTTGAGGGTCTCAAAGCGCTGGGGTGGGGAATGCTGCCACTGCTCGAAAAGCCAGGTCTTGAGGAGTTTTCTGAAGGTCAGCAGGTCTTGGGTCTGCCGTAGGTGGATGGGGAGAGTGTTCCAGGTCTTTGCGGCGAGGTAGGAGAACGATCTGCGGCCTGAGGTCACTCCTCGGAAGCGGGGGACTGTAGCAAGGGCGAGGTCGGCGGAGCAGAGCTGGCGGGTGGGGGTGCAGAAGCTGAGTTGTCTGTTGAGGTACTTTGGTCCGGTGTTGTGGAGTGCCTTGTGTGCATGGGTGAGGAGCTTGAAGGTTATCCTCTTGTTGGCCGGGAGCCAGTGCAGGTCTCTCAGGTGGGGTGTGATGTGGCTGCGGCGAGGGATGTTGAGTATCAGGCGTGCAGAGGCGTTCTGGATGCTTTGGAGCTGTCTCATGAGTTTGGCCGAGGCTCCTGCGTAGAGGGCGTTTCCATAGTCCAACCTACTGCTGACAAGATCCTGGGTGACTGTTCTTCTCGTTTCAGGGGGGATCCACTTGTAAATCCTACGGAGCATGCAGAGGGTGTTGAAGCAGGAGGAGGAGATGGAAATGACCTGTTTAGTCATGGAGAGGGTGGAGTCGAGAATGACCCCTAGGTTGCGTGCGTGGTCGTTGGGTGTTGGAGCGGTTCCCAATGCGGTCGGCCACCAGAAGTCGTCCCAGGCCGAAGGGTTGGATCCGAGGATGAGGACCTCCATCCTGTTCGAGTTCAGCTTCAGTCGGCTGTTCCTCATTCATTCAGCAACGACCTTCATTCCTTCGTGAAGGTTGGTTTTGGCGGAGTGGGGGTCCTTGTTGAGGGGGAGTATCAGCTGGGTGTCATCGGCGTAGGAGAGGATGTTGAGGTCATGCCGATGGGCGACGTGGGCGAGCGGTGCCATGTAGATGTTAAACAGAGTTGGGCTGAAGGATGAGCCCTGAGGTACGCCGCAGATCATCTTGGTGGCTTTGGAGCGGAAGGGGGGAAGGCGGACGCTCTGTGTTCTGCCTAAGAGGAAGGAGGTGGTCCAGTCCAGGGCCTTCTCTTGGATCCCAGCGTTGTGGAGGCATGTTCGTAGTGTGTGGTGACAGACCGTGTCGAAGGCGGCTGACAGGTCCAGAAGGATGAGGGCCGCCGTTTCTCCGTTGTCCAGCAGGGACTTGATGTCATCGGTGGCGGCGATGAGGGCAGTCTCGGTGCTGTGGTTGCTGTGGAACCCAGACTGGGAAGGGTCCAGGATGTTGTTCTCCTTGAGGTAGCGGGTCAGTTGTTCGTTGACGGTCTTCTCGATGACCTTTACCGGGAACGGGAGACTGGAGATGGGCTGAAAGTTCTTGAGGTCCTTGGGGTCCGCCTTGGGTTTCTTGAGTAAGGCGTTGATCTCGGCGTTCTTCCAGCTCTCCGGGAAGGTTGCTGTCTCGAAGGAGGTGTTGATGACTTTCCAGAGATGGGGTGCAATGGATGTGCTGGCTTTGTTAAAGATGTGGTGTGGGCATGGATTTGACGGAGATCCGGAGTGGATGGTGTTCATGATTTTGATGGTGTCATCGTCGTTGATGTTGGTCCAGTAGAGCAGGCAGTTGGTGCAGATGCTGGTCGTGGGGGTGTAGATCTCAGTGGTTGTCGGGGCAGTCATGGCGTTGAAACTGTCGTGGATGTCTGTGATCTTGCGGTGGAAGAAAGTGGCCAGCGAGTCGCACAGGTCTTGCGAGGGTGGGACGTCGTTGGTGTTGGAGCTGGGGTTGGAGAGTTCCTTCACGATGTTGAAGAGCTCTTTGCTGTTGTACGCGTTGTTGTCTAGGTGTTCCTTGAAGGAGGCCATTTTGGTGGATCAGATAAGGTGATGGTGTCTGCGGCTGGCATTTTTGTGGGCGGCGTGGCTGTCCGGTGTTCGTTCATGGAGCCAGATCTTCTCCAGCTGTCGGCAGGTTTGCTTGGCCCGGAGGTCTTCAGTGAACCAGCTGACTTTCTTATTGGTATGATTGTTGGAGGGTGTCTTGATGGGGCTAGGGTGTTGGCGCAGTCGTTGATCCACTCTCTGAGGTTGCGGGCGGCGGTGTCGGGGTCAGTATGGTCGGCGGGTGGGCTCTGGGCGAGGGTGGTGGTTAGCTGGTCTTCGGTGACTTTGCTCCAGCAGCAGTAAGGCATCTGTTTGGTGCGGTGGTGCGTGGTGGGTTTCTTGAAGGTGAAGTTGATGCAGCGGTGGTCGGTCCAGTGGAGTTTGGTGGTATGGTTGAAGGAGAGGTGGGGGCTTGCGGAGAAGATGGGGTCAAGCGTGTGACCGGCAGAGTGGGTGGGTGTTGTGACAAGTTGTCCAAGTCCGAGGTTGGCTAGGTTGTCGATCAGGGTGGTGGAGTTGGTGTCGTCATTGTTCTCGAAGGTGGAAGTTCAGGTCCCCGAGGAGGATGTAGTCCGTGGAGGCGAGGGCGTGTGTACTGACGAAGTCGGCGATGGAGTCGCTGAACTGTGGTCAGGGTCCGGGCGGTCTGTAGATGAGGGTTCCTCTGAGGGTGATGTTGGGGTCGGTGTGGATCTGGAAGTGCAGGTGTTCGACGGTGCTGAGGGTGTTGTCAGTGTTGGTAGAGACTCTGAGAGTGTTCCTGTGGACGATGGCAATTCCTCCTTGTAACCAGGAGCTCCCAGTGACTGACTGTAAGACTCCAACAATGGATTGGTGGGATTTGATTCCTCGACTCTTCCCTCTTTTGATCCAACCAGACGGACTGGTGTACCGAGCAAGAACCACTATGGTGTCCGCAAGCTGAAAAGGAGGAAGAATACCACTTTAAGGGGGCGTATGCTTCGAGTGAGCAACCACTCTGGAGTGACGGAGGAGTCGGTCCATTGGTGAAAAGGCAGAAAGCACCAAGGTCGGCATGTGACATCACCGACAAGGAGGACAGAGAGTAGCGTGGCATTGGTGTTCGGGTGGAAGAAGACGGCGAAGCAGATAGAAGACCTGGAGGAACCGAAGTAGACGAGAAGCCTGGAGGCCACCGTTCCAGCGACTCGCCCAGCCACACTCACGGAGGAGTGTGGCTTTCCCAGGTGCGAAAAAGTGTGTCAAGCTGGGTCGGGAGGAGGGGAGGTTCGGGGAAGGAGTAAGCGTAAGAGTGTTCCCTGTGTGTCTACGCTCCTGTATGCCTAATTCCCCCTCCCTTACTTCCACAAACGCGGCACTGGCGCACTGAAGATTAGAAAGAGC
Source organism: Lissotriton vulgaris (assembly GCF_964263255.1). Taxonomy (NCBI): domain Eukaryota; kingdom Metazoa; phylum Chordata; class Amphibia; order Caudata; family Salamandridae; genus Lissotriton; species Lissotriton vulgaris. The sequence goes on from NC_141687.1 coordinate 1,656,666,138, forward strand.
ACTGGTGTTAACCCCTCACTTCCCGCGACCCTTGGTTATACTGTAATCAGTCAGGTGACTGACGTATCCCTTTTCTTTTCATTTCCTTTTGGGCTCCTCCTGCGCTGAGGAGAAAAGGCTACCACCCAGAGAAAAGCAATACGGTGGACTAAAAGAAGAGTAGAACTGAGATAGAAGAGGAACGCCCCTTTTGGTTCTTTCCCGGCAACCACGGATCCGGCTGCTCCTTCACGTGAAAGACATTTATCTAAGAAAAAGAAGTCCTTTGATAAAATATATACCAAGGTCTGGTCTCCAGTCCATTTCTCCCACTCCTCTACACTCCTCCCGCTCTGTTGGTGCGGTCCTTGCGGGTGATCTTGTAGCCTTCCGGGATGGCTATGTCTATGTACGGTGCCGAGGCGGTCTTCTTCTGCCTTGAAAGCAATGGTAGCAATTGGATTAAAATTAAAACAAGCCTTCCTAATTACATTCACACACTTGTATTATCTGAAGACAACCATCCCTGTATTAATCCACATTGCTCATTATCAATTAATTTATGAAGAATTTATTTCAAGCTAGTTGCCATAATGTTAGCAAAAATCCTGCAATCTAATTTTATCATAACAGCTATAAGTTTTACAAGGGAGTTAGGCCCAGATGTAGGTAAATCACATTTACCGATTTTGAAATACCAAATTTTACTGATTCGGTATTTCAAAATCTGTAAATGGGATGTAGGTACCAACATCTGGATTTGTTACCAATTCCTTAATAACTCGGTATTTACCGAATCGGTAAATACCGAATCGGTATTTGCTATTGAATCCTATGGGCCTTGAAGCCCATAGGATTCAATGCAAATACTGATTCGGTATTTACCGAATCGGTAAATACCGATTTTGTCAAGGGTGCAGGGGGTGTCACTTTGACACCCTCTAGCACCCCCAAAACGGGCATGTGTGTAATGTGGCACACAGACATGCCCTAAGGGCACGTCTGTCTGTCACATGGCACATGTGTACATGCACAGATGTGCATGTACACAGGAATCGGTATTTTACCATGGATTTGTATTCCATGGTAAAATACCGATTCTGAAAGCCATGTGCCAATGGAAGTTGGCAACCCACATATCAATGTAGCATTTTCGGTAATTTTACAGAATTGGTAAATATTACCGATTCGGTAAATGTACCGATTCGGTAATAATACCGATTCGGTAAAATTACCGAATATGTGCACCTACATCTCCATAGCCCTTTACCGATCGGAAACAGCCGAAAATCGGTATTTTCGGCCGATTCCGATCGGTAAAGGGCTACCTACATCTGGCCCTAGGTCTTTACCATCATTGGTAGTTAAACAATTCATTGCCTCCAAAAAATGTCTTTCTTTCACATAGTGCTAAACAAAGAAAATTGGTAATTGAAAACATTTTGGATTTAATATTTAAACAAAGTGGCACTAGAACTCCAGAGGAAATCCAGTATGTGGAGAAATTCAATTTTTAAATATTAATGGCACCAGCAATTTCTGATGTAGAGAAAACTTTTTCAGTGTTAGTGACTCATAATTTAAATCAGCATGTTTCTGTAATACTAAAAAGGATCTATGACATTTTTGGGAGGAAGGAAATGCATTTGAAAACTATACATGTTCATAAAAGTTTGAAAAGTAATATAATTCCAGAGTTAGTGTGAACTGTTTTTCCTTTTATGCTCCTTATTGAAATCACATATGCTCCTTTTCTGTTATTCATTCCACCATAAAATGTAGCATGTATTAAATTACAAATTGACATTGATTAGATGTGGGAGAGGACTTTATCATCTGTATGTGAAGTAAGTGTGTCTAAACGTTTAATTTTAATATCACCAAATTTATATTTTTTTCACTGAGCTTCTTCTTGAAAGATAAATAATTCAAACTAAAATGCCTGGAGAAAGATTTGAAGGCATTCCAGGTGATCAGTATGAATATATCAGTAATGAGATTTAAGAAAAATTAATCATTGGAACAATTACTATAGGAGTCATCAAATTTATCATCATTTGTAATATTCAAAAGATATTTATCTTATGTCCCTAAAGCTAGCCACCTGGGGATCAAAAACAGAAATAATTGGAGCTTGAGCAGCAATCAGAAAAGCCCCTATTTCACAACTGATTAGATTATAAATTAAGGATACACTAACAAAGATGTCATCTATTCTACCATTAGAGCTTTGGCCTGGGAAGAAACATGTAAAATCAAAAGTGTCATGATTAGAGCCTCCATGCGCTATAGACAGCTCTTTGTGAGATAAATATAATTTTGATACTTTTTGTTTCCTATTTCATTAGGAAAATATTTAAATGTTGAACCCCTCCTTCAGCATGAATCAATAACGTGATTAAAATCCCAAATCATTGTTAACACAATCTTGTAGGATAGCATTAATATTCTCTGTGAAAGTAAATTAGTTCCCCTCGTATACCTTGGTAATCGTGACCAGAAGTCTATTAACAGAGATGTCTAATGCAATCCATCTTCCCTTTGAATCTTTCTTCTATATGGACAAAAAACACATAAAAAGTATTACCCTTCCACTTTTCTTATTCAAAGTGTCAGTCATTAAGACATAACCCACACTCTTTATGGCTTCATATAAAGAAATATCTGTTCTTGGGTTTTATAAATAAAGCAAAGTTAGGTTTCTTGACTTCCAATAAGAAAAGAGTCTGGGCCCGATTATGAGTTTCGGCAGTGCGGTGGTGGGCAGTCCTCCACCTCTGTGCCCCTTCACCATTGAAACTCGCCGCTGCTTGTAGGCCAGATTACAATTTATTTGAAGTTTGGAAGGCGGGCAGCATGGCATTCCATGGTGGTGTCTATTTTAAAGGCCTTAGTGCCTTTGAAAAAGGTACCGCAATGAGAACACCTCACAAGGTTCCTGCAAGTCCATGCCATGCAGAAACTTTTGTGCATGCATGCAAGGGGGCAAATGTTATGCCCCCTTTGTGCATGCACAAAGCGAGGAGGCATGATGGACCCTAGGGCCCCCTTTGCTTCCTCTCCTCCAAGGTTTACATGGATAAGGAACCGCCATGTAAACCCTGGAGGAAAGGAATCTCGTAATATGCTTGGTGGGACCAAGGCGGTCCACCAAGCATATTGCGGTCTCTGATGGCATGCCACCTCTAGGGAACAGCAGTTCCCTGGCAGTAGTCCCAGTCGGACCGCCTGCCCAACTCGTAATGAGGCGGTCCAACTGCTGGTGCGGTGATGGCTGGACCACCATTGCCTAACCACCACAAGTCTGGCAATCCTTGGACCGCCAGACTCATAATCAGACCCTCTGTGTTTTTTAAGTCATGTCTAAATATATGTAATGTTCTAATAAATCATCTAAGAAGAAAATTATAAACAAGTATACAAATACCATAACTAGAAATAAACACTACAGAGCGGTTTTTGTCATATTCCACTCGCCGATGGAGTTCAGCTGTGTGCGAGAGCAGGCGAGTCCTCTGCATCTTCAGAGGGGCGACATCATCCTTCACTGTTGATATGTGGGACACCTGCACTTATTATTTTACACATTCAGAACTGCACACATCATCCTCCCTCGCTCACCTTCTTTCAGCCCACTGACTATCCCATTAATCAAGTCTTTCATTGCTCTCCACTTCTACCATCATTTGAAGCTTTTTGCTGTCCCTCACTGACTCACAATCACTTGTCTACACTCTCAAAAAAGCTCCCTCCCTTCGCTGTTCAACACTCGCACCATCCCTCTCTCAACCCCTTTTTAACTCGAGCATGGGCAGTGCATATGCTGCTGTGAGGCATGCAGTACTGGAGTATGGCTTTGAAGCCCCGCCCACTCTCCACCCATATTTGTCATTGGCTTCTGTCATTGCCCTTCCTAAACACTGGCTTGCCAGTCGTTATTAGGCTTGTTAGTCCCTCCTTGGTTCCGCCTTGTCTGCATTCGTAACCTCCCATGGCAGCTGGCCCTTTTACTTCTGTTGTGACATAGTATGTCTTATTTAGTCTGTAAGCACTCTTTTCTTTAACCCCTTGCATGCTCATGACGGCCCCCGGCCGTCATGCGTCATGGTGGGCGTGTGCAGAGGACGGCCGGGGGCTGTCTGAATCTCGCCCACTTTCAAAAACGCCCACACAGTGCGAAAATTCACCGCGCATGCAAGGGATTAATGGGTTTTCCCTACTGTAGGTACGACGTGCTTTCCGCGACATGCGTACTTTCACATTCAGGCAGCCCCGGACAATGGCGGCTGCTTCTTTGAACTGAAATAGGTCTTGCATTTACAAGAGTTTGAGCTATTGCCATTGTAAATGACAAAAGCTTAAACTCTTGTAAAAGCAAGACCTCTTGCATTGTAAATGTTTGTTTAGCCTCTCACCGCCCCTCACTCACTCACTACTCCTGCCTCTCCACATCTCTGTGCATTTCTCTCATGGTTGAAACCTTTACAATCTAAAGTGCCTGCCCCTGATTAATTTTACAAGAATCACCTGAGGAGAAAGTAGATGATTTACAAGCTTTACAAATCCTTTAAAATGAGCCTGCAGGGCAAGAGGCAGACAGACATCTTGGTACGCGTCCGGATGACTTTCTAATCTCCCCAGAGTTTGCAAACCACCACACAGATAAGCGCCTCTTTTTACAGTGCCTATTAACCAAAAGTGGCCCTGCAGAATGAGCTGGGCAAGCAGGACAGGTTCTAAAAGAGTAAATAATCTAGGGGACTGTCGGCATATGAACGAAATATTTATGGGAGTTCCCAGTGCATGAAAAGAAATATTTTTCAGACAGAGTGGAAATTAGACCCCAGCTATTCTTCTTTTATAGGAATTGTGGCCTTGTGGCTAGAGCTGGCTACCTTGGAACTGGGATCCCATGTTGGAATCATGTGATTCTGAACAAATCATTTAATCACCTCATTCCTAAAAAAAACACACCAAAAAAGCTGAGACAGATTTACTAATATTTCATGCAACACAGCAAGGAAACTTGCAGTGTTGTGTGAAAGGGAGATAGAAGGGATTTCCCATAACTACTCAGATATGGAATTATTCTGCTCTTTCTTAGCGCTATTAAGTGCTTTATTTGTAAAAGAATAAGTGCCAGGGTCCTTGTCTGGAGGCCCCTGCAGCTTGCACCACCCATTGCCCTTGTCAGCACTGTCAATGACAGGTGCAACACAACTACTAACTCAGCTCGTCATGAGGCACAGTGCTCGTGTGCTCATGACGAGCTGAGCTCGTCATGACCACACCCATTAACATTATGGCCCAGCACAGCAGGGGAATATCTTTAGCAACCAAGGTGTTAAGACTAATCCAGGCCTTCCAAAGCCATAAGTATGGCTTGGGCAGCTGGTGTTAGTCATGTTATTGTAACTTGAAATACAAAATCAAGTTCTGTCTGAGGGCAGAGAATGTCTGTAAGGCAATTTTACGGTGTCACTGACAGTTCGAACCTAACTATCAACCTTCACATACTTACAAGTGTGAATATGAAGGCTAATCCAGGCCTTCCAAAACTGTAAGAATGGCTTGTTAAGCAGGTATTAGTCATTTTATTGTAAATTGAATTACAAAATAACTGTTGTAGTGCTTATTTTATCGTAATTGCTGGTGTTGACAATTAAGTCCGGTACCAATCACCGGAAACCACTGGCTCAAAACAAGCACTGGCACTTACGCACCATGTGCTCCCTAGGTCCAGTACAGGCACCCTATACCGCATGCTCCAAGGGTGCCTGCGTTACTAGCAATATTGCACAACACAGAATACAACACATATGAAAAGAGGAAGTAACAAGAAGCAATAAAGATATTTCTCCTTTTTTCGCCTTTGTTGGGTAGACGTACCATTTAGCCACAATTCCAAGTTTGCAAGTCTTTGTACATCTGGATTTGCGTCAAAATACATGGGTGGATGCATGGAAACGCTCCTTCTGCACCCATGTAATGCCTACCTAATGCAAAGTAAAGTAAGGAAGAGCGTATTGTGGTACTTTGTATTTACTAAACCACACACAGCCATGCAAAACAACATTGCGGTGTTTAGTACATGCCAAAATGGATTTTACGCCACCAAAGTAACACAACCCAGATGGAAGATCTCAGTAAATCAGGGACGAAATACGCAACACATTGTGGTGCTTTTATAATGTGCTGTAATGCCCTCAGGACAGGTTCCACTATAAGAAACTGCAAAACAAAAAAGTTAGCAGGAAAATCCTTATCAGGGGAAAATCAAGTTCTGTCTGAGGGTAGAGAAAGTCTGTAAGGCGATTTTAAGTAAGTGAAAATATTGTCTTTATCTAACAGCACTCAACGTCTACGAACGTGTATACATCTTAAGTCAAGAGGAAACGTTCGTTAGGAGTGCACCGTTATAGAGCAGTCTGAAACCCTAACACTCCTGTAACGTGAAGTTAAATGAAAGTGATGTCACACCAATAGTCAACTTCTTACTGTATGGGATGAAATTAATTTTGCTACACTATTTTAATTTGGAATTATTAATGGATCACTGACAAAATATCGATCTGAAGAATATCAACCAACCAAAATAGTGAGGTAAAAATATTGAGGATCAAAATATCAACTTCCTATCTATATCGAATCCACAATATCGATGTTAAAAGTATAGTTTGCAAAAATATCGAATTAAAAGTAACATAAACTGATGAAATAATAAATATAATTAAATAAAAACATACTTAAAATGAATTAAAAAATGTTAAAATTTATAAATAATAAATGAAATGTAAAAAAAAACATATATTTTAGTGTTTCTCATATATATAAACTTAATATGAAAAAATAGTTAATATTTTTAATTAGCCAAATGTTAAAAACATAACTTAAAATATAATTATATAATTACATATATGTGTATATATATATATATATATATATATATATATATATATATGTGTGTGTGTAAATAAACCTATAATATAAATTAAAAAATAAATTATTTATAATAAGTTAAAACATTAAAATAAATATTATTAAAAAATAATATTTAACACTACATTAAATATAAGAATACTGAAAAGGTTGCAAAGCATACTAAAATTACTATTCCCACTCCTGTGAGTGCAACAGTAGGGAAAATGTTGGATAGCGGGTATTTAAAATTACTATTCCCACTCCACTGAGTGCAACAGTAGGGAGAGTGTTGGATAGCAGGTGGGTAAAAATTACCATTCCCACTCCAGCGAGTGGAACAGTAGGGAAAGTGTTGGATAGCGGGTATATATAAAATTACTATTCCCACTCCAGTGAGTGCAACAGTAGGGAAAGTGTTGGATAGTGGGAGGGTAAAAAAGACTATTCCCACACCCATGAGTGCAACAGTGGGGAAAGTATTGGATAGCTGGTGGGTAAAAGTTACTATTCCCACTCAAGCGAGTGGAACAGTAGGGAAAGTGTTGGATAGCGGGTGGGTAAAATTTACTATTCACACTCCAGTGAGTGCAACAGTAGGGAAAGTGTAGGATAGCGGGAGGGTAGAAATTACTATTCCCACTCCAGTGAGTGCACCATTAGGGAAAGTGTTGGATATCAGGTGGGTAAAAATTACTATTCACTCTCCAGTGAGTGCAACAGTAGGGAAAATGTAGGATAGCATAGGGGTATAATTTAGTATACCCACTCCTATAATATAATTTACAATAACAATTAATTATATAAAAATGTATTTACCTCCCACCATATTCCCCTATAAACATAACCACAAATATTATTACATGATAATAAAGTAACATAATTAAATATCAATTAATTTATTAACTAATTCATTTCCAATCTTTATTTCGGCCATTGGCCATAAAAGATAAACAATACACATATACAATCACAATAGATCAGCACACTTAAACAATATAAAACATTGGAATTACATGTTGCTAAAATGCCTTAAAAACTATGAATCTTAAAATTAGGAGGAAACCAGCGTCTTTAAAATACGGTTGCGGGTGTGCCAGACATTAGTGAGAAATGTTGCCAATGCAAACACAGTTGGGCCTGTAACATCAGATTTTAAAATCCTATACATTGGGGCATATTCCCTGCAACCCATGTTTCTAATCAGTGGAAGAAGCCAATATTTCCTCGCAACCCTATAAGCTGGGCAAAAGAGGGCCACGTGTAAATCAGTTTCCTCCGTGGCATCACAGGCCGGACACTGCTTGGTGGTGGGAGGTGATGACCAGGAGCTGGTAAAAGATCGAAAGGGCAATGTGCCGTATCTCCATTGGAGAAACAACTTTCTGGCAAGCACGGGGGGAATGGCGTCCAAAACGCCCTCAAACCTGTATAAGTCCTTACTTTGTGCAAATACAGAGGATAATGACCCTTCAGCCTGGCTATCTAGGGCCCTAGCTAGTTTTTGTTCATGGTATACATTGGCCAGGGATCTCTTAGAAATGTTTAGTGCGGCGTTGGCAGGATCAGTCCATAGGTTAGAGAACCCCATTTCCATACAAGTGTTTTGGATGTGTTTTATCCAGGGGATCCGAAGCGCTTTCGGGTGGGTCAATAGTTCCATCAGTTCCGCCCTATAGGCTGCAAGGTCGTTACTACTCCACAGCCTACGCCAGAAGGCTATGGGTCTCAAACCTATTTCATCGGCTATTGGTCGTAGACCCAGATCAAGCCTCAAGGGGAGGAGCGGGGTGCTGGGCGGAAGCGCGGCTATCTGTCTGATGAAATTATTCTCCGTTAATGACAGACTACGACAGGATGTATGTCCCCACAGTTCCGCCCCGTACATGGTTGCTCCCCTGGCCTGCACCTTGTATATCTGGATAAGCGACCCCAGCGGACGGTATGAGGAGCCATTCATCATCCGGGCGATGCCCCCAGTAGTTTGTGTCAATTTGAGGTTCGCCCTGCTCAGGTGGGATCCCCAAGACATGGTTTCATTAAGGGTCACACCAAGATATTCGAAGGTGGAGACTCTCTCGAGCCGTGCTGCTCCCAATAGCGGGTTCGGCCGCAGTTTTTGGCTCAGATTCAAAACCATAAACTTGGTTTTGGCCGCGTTAATTTCTAACCCCCTGTCAGTGCAGAAGGCCACAAATGAATCGAGGATCCTCTGTATCCCCATAGGGGTTTTAGACAGCAGCAGGGTGTCATCTGCAAACATAATTGCAGGCACCCTGCTGCCATTCAGTTTGGGGGCGTCGGTATAGTCAATGGCATTCAGGTGGGCGATTACCCCGTTGACGAAGAGGCAAAACAGGGTCGGTGCCAACACACAACCCTGTCTTACCCCTCGGCCAACGGGGAATCTTTCAGTAAGTTCCCCGGACCTCCCACACCTCACTCGAGCATAGTTATTGTGGTGTAGTCTCTGTAAGATTAATAGGATGTCCGGGGGAACGCCCATCTCTGCCAGGACGCTCCAAAGTTTCCCTCTGGGCACCAGGTCGAAGGCGGCCCGTAAATCCACAAAAATTGTGTAGAGACTGCCGCCCTCGAATATTGCTGCCCTCCAGTAGATGATGTTCAATCTAAAAACCTGGTCCACTGTGGAAACTCCCTTCCTAAATCCCAACAAAATAACAATTAACAATGAAATTAATAATAGCTATCAAATATAAATTAAAACACACAATTAACACTATAAAATAACTTTAAATATATAACATATAAAAAATATAAAAATTGTTATGAAAATTAAATTACTTTCCACCCTACTCCCCAATCAAACCTCAACACACTCCTAAAAATTACACAAATAACATATTAACAAATTAATTATTAGCAATTAATATCAATTGAACAACTAATTAATATTTTTTAACACAATTAACATAATTACCAATACATTAATAATTATGAATCAATTTAGAATTGATGATAAAATAAGAAATTAATAAAACTAACAATATCAATTATTAAGTACAAACATATTATTTAATTCAAACTATGTTACTTCACACTTATTCCCCTATCAACTCTCAACACACTCCTAAAAAAAATAGCACATTTAACATATTAATCATGTAATTATTAATAATTAATATCCAATTAATAACTATTTAATAACTTTTTTAACACAATTAATACACTTACCAAGTATTTTTAATAGTATTCATACATTTATAATTAATTAATAATTAATTAATTAACAAAATTAACAGTACACAATATTAAATACAAAAATATTAATTAATTAATTATTAAAATTAAATTACTTCCCACCCTGTTCCCCTATAAACCCACAACCCGCTACGGAACAAAAACACAAAAATGAATTTAAAATAAATAATGATTTACAAAAAATTATGATTTAATTTACTATAATTAAATTACTTCCCACCATATTCCCCTATAAACCCACAACCCGCTACGGAACTAAAACGCAAATTGTAATTTAAAATATTTAATAAATTACAAAAAAATATTATTTAATTTACTATAATTAAATTACTTCCCACCCATTCCCCAAACCCACAGTCCACTACAATTCTAAAATGTACAATTACCTTTAAAAAAAATTAATAACTTTGTGGTTGATATTCTGTCAGTGAACCTTCCAGATCCGCAAGGGCAGGGGAAGTGGTCCACAGTTTCTGAAATAAGGGCAATCAACAGCGGTGGTCTCCATAAACAAAAGGTGGTGGGATTGCGTGGGAGGCTTCATATGGGGAGTGAAAAATACAATATTCAAAAAATATAAATAAACATACCTTTCGCCGCCAGCCGACTAGTGTTGCATCTCGTCGCACAGCCTTTCCACTTCTTGCCTGGTCCCAGCAACCCCTGGGACAGACTCCCTGTCCAATCCCCGTACTGCTCAGGAAAGATGCCCTGCTCAGACCAGGGAATCTGTGGGGTTTCCCCTGCCCGGCTGCTCAATGCAGCTGAGCTGGAGAAAACCAAAGTGCACATGTGTGTTTTGGTCGACCTAAGACGGCCAAACAAACACACATGAGCACTTAGGGAGTGGAGTGCACTAGCACTCCTCTACCCACCTCTCATGCCTCGGCCCGCCCCTTCCAATACCGCTGGCTAAGAGCTGGCAAATGTAAAATAAAATGATGCAAGAACATCGTTTTATTTTACATTTGATGGCTCCGAGCCAAAAACTGGGGATATGCTCCTCCGCCATTGAGGAGGAGCCACCACTGGCAACCGACCCCAACCAGCATGATACCATGCTGCTATCGAGGGTGAAGAGTTAAAGTGCCTGTTTCCTCAGATTTGAAATGAGGAGAAACAAGCTCTAATAAAGTCAAAGATGGCCATGAGATTGATTGAATGTTGCAGTATTAAACTTTCCACATGATACAGCAGTTCTGTTCTCATCTTTGGCCAGTCAGCAGGTATGCAAAGTTCTTATGGCTATAATATGAATCCCTACTTCAAGATGTCGTTTGCAAAGACTTCAAGTAAATAGGACTTGCTTTAAGATTCACATGGTCGGGCCTGCTCCTGTTCATATGGGACAGTACAGCTTTCTCTGCCATGCAGTACAGTGCAGCAAAGCAGACCTCCATGCATAGACTTACATCTAGGCTTGTGAGGGAAACAAAAACAACAGAGTCTCTGGCAAATGTACTTCTCCTGCCATTTCAGCTTAGTAAAGATGGACACATGAGAGACAGCAGGCCCTGCCAATCCTCTCTGTCTCACAAGTATTTGGATAATAGCTATTTAAATTAACCCACTAATCTGTGTACCAGGCAGCATTAGAAAGCCAAAGCAGAGTATCTACAACGCATGTATCCTCTCTGCATTTTCCATTAACATACTAATTATTTTATCTTTTCGAGACAAATTCAACTTGACATTTGAGCAAGTTGGGAAGATGTGAAATGAGCTCAGAAGGAGTGTGCAGTCACCTGTCTTTGGACAAAAGAAATGTCCGGCCAAGGATTATGCTGTTCATTCAAGATGGTATTCTCCTCACTGAAATTTCATTAAACATTGAATGTCACAAAGTTGGAACCCTGTAAGCCACTAAGGGCTTACTAGCATTGCATCAGTACTAGGGCTGGGCGGAATTTGCGTAGTCGCGCTACGCAAAGCTCCTCAAAATGGTAAAAAATCTCCACGAGCACACAGAGTTCCGCGAACACATGGAATAGCTTGTTCCGCCCGTTCACAATGTTTTTTTCTATTCGCGAAAGCTGTTTGCGTGCTCATGGGAAAATATCTCGCGTACACGCATTTTGAAAGTGCGAACAAGCAAAAAATTCCACGAAGCCGCGAATCGCAGAATTTTTGGCAATTCCGCATTCTCCACGGAAAGCGAAATTACCCAAGTTACCCAAATTCCGCAGGCGGAATGGAATTTACCGCCCAGGACTAATCAGTGCACACTCCTAAAAATAATGATAACCAATACGTTTCTGTATTGCACTTTCATGTACCTTCAATCATAGACATTTCTCTAGGTGCTGCTATCAGACACTAATTTGACCCAACTTAATGACACAAATTATTTCTACCTCAGAAAGATGAAAGGGTGAGTGAACCCACTGGAATTCATAACTGTGACTTAGAGGATATACACAGATTTCTACAATGGATGCATCAGTCAATTGAACTGTCTAACTAGCATTCCCATACATGAAATCATACAAGTAGTAAGCAAACTTGTTTGGATCTTCCATAATTTATATGAACTTAAACCAAATGAAAACGCATGCAAAACAACAATCTGTTTCACTTTCTAGTACTCTCTCCACTTGCTGATCTCCTTGGTTGGCTTCAATTGAGAATATGTTTAAATTATCAATTAATACAAATATTGTGACTCGTTTTCTTGAAATGAAGTAAGTATCCAGAGCACTCAACATTGTTTTTCTTTAGTTAAATATAAGGACAACTAATGAGGTGCAATGTATGATTTAAAATTCAATATCTGAGATAGAATAAAATGCAAATAAACAACAGCGCATATTTAGAAATATATCAAAGTAATGTTATGATAATATATTCTGTACGAGGTACAAAAATTGAAATACTGTGGGTGTTTTAAAAAGAACATAGATTTCATGCCGAGAAATATAAAATGGCAAAGAGAAAGGAACTAAAGGTTTCTTTGCACCAGATAGAAACATTGTGAATGAGCTCCATAACGTAACCCTTTTAATATATATTTTAATTTCATTGTATGTCACTAGAGGAAGAAGGGTAATAATAATAATAGGGGGATTTGTAGAGCGCATGGTGACGCCAACGGCGTGTCCCCGCGCTGAATGGGTAACCATTGTAAGTCTACAGTTATATCTAATGCTATTTATCCAACTTTAAATTTCAGCATTATTTAAAAAATTCAATATAAACATGTTACGAAGCCAAAACAAACACCAATGATTTAAAGGACCGCTTTTCCTCGTACCCCTAAAGGAGAAAATTTTGGAGAAGTACTATTAATAGAAACGATGGGCAATTTTATGATGGCGGACGGACTTTGTCCGCCCACCACCCTAACGGAAAACGGGACTGACTGCCAGAGGTGCAGTGGTCCCGCAAGGCCAATTAGGATGTGCCCGCCACACTGGCGGGTGCCTTCTGGACGTTAACATTGTGGCGGGCGGTTCTGTCAGCAGCACCCGCCGCAATGTTAAATAGGCAAGTTGTGCATTGCCATGCACAATGTGACAGGCACTGCGCAGTGCCTGCCACCTAGTGTCTGGCAATGTAGGGGGTACCATAGGTAGCCCCCAAGTGCAGCCCCCCAGTCCACTGGGGGCCCGTTACGGGCCTCCAAATCAATTACCACATGCCTTTCCATGGCGGCATCACCGGCATGGAAAGGCCTTCACCGCCAGGCATCCTAATATTCCAGACACCGCCACCACATGATGCCTAAGTTCCATCCACCGTGGTACCACCCACCATGGTAATATGGCGGGGAGTAAATAGCAGGCGGGCAGGGATCATAATGGCCTCCTAAATATTTATGGGAGCTATAAGGGATAAAGAGTTATTGTTAACATTTAGGACCAAAACCAAACTACTTCAGAGTTTTAAACATACAGTTCCATTCTACTCTATTAAGGCTTCTTCTGCCTTGAAAGCAATGGTAGCAATCGGATTAAAATTAAAACAAGCATTCCTAATTACATATACACTTGCATATCTGAAAACAACCATCCCTTTATTAATCCAGATTGCTATTATCAATTAATTTAAGTAGAAATTATTACAAGCTAGCTGCCATAATTTTAGCAAAAATCCTGTAATCTAATTTTATCATAACAGCTAGAAGTTTTACAAGGTAGTAGATCTTTACCATCATTGGTAGTTAAAAAATTCATTGCCTCCAAAAGGTGTCTTTCACATAGTTGGAAACAAAGAAATTGGCAATTGAAAACATTTTGGAATTAATATTTAAACAAAGTGGCAATAGAACTTCAGAATAATCCATCAGTAAGTGGAGAAATTCGATTTTTAAATAATTACGACACCATCAATTTCTATTGTAGAGAAAACATTTTTCAGTGTCAGTGAATCTTAATTTAAATCTTCATGTTTTTGTATTACTAAAAAGAATCTATGAAAATTCTTTTGGGGAGGAAATGTATTTGAAACCTATATATGTTCATGAAAGTTTGAAAAGTAATATAATTCGAGAGTTAATTTGAACAGTTTTTCCTTTTATGCTCCTTATTGAAATAATATATCCTCCTTTTCTGTAATTCATTCTACCATATCATGTAGCATGTATTAAATTACAAGTTGCCGTTGATTAGATGTGGGAGAGGACTTTATCATCTGTTTGTGAAGTAAGTGTGTCTAAACGTTTAATTTTAATAACACCAAATTGATATTTTTTTCTCTGAGCTTCTTCTTGAAAGATAAATAATTCAAACTAAAATCCCTGGAGAAAGGTTTGAAGGCATTCCAGGTGATCAGTATGAATATATCATTAATGGGATTTAAGAAAAATGAATCATTGGAACAATTACTATAGGAGTCATTACATTTATCATTATTTGTAATATTCAAAAATTCTTTAGCTTAAGTTCCTAAACCTAGCCACCTGGGGATCAAAAATATAAATAATTGGAGCTTGAGTAGTAATCAAAAGCGCTTTTATTTCACAATTGATTAGATTATCAATAAAGGATACACTAACAAAGATATCATCTATTCTACCATTAGAGCCTTGGCCTGGGAAGAAACATGTAAAATCAAAAGTGTCATTATTATAGTCTTCATGTGCTATAGACAGCTCTTTGTGAGAGAAATTTAATATAGATATTTTTGTTTCCTATTTCGTTAGGAAAATATTTAAATGTTGAACCCCTCACTCAGCATGAATCAATAACGTGATAAAAATCCCAAATCATTGTTAACACAATCTTGCAAGATAGCATTAATAGTCTCCCTGAAAGTATCTTCAAAATTAGTCGCCCCATATACCATGACAATCGTGAGCAGAAGTCTATTAACAGAGATGTCTAATACAATCCATCTTCCATTGGAATCGTTCTCACGGTTATATTATATAGGTACAGAAACATAAAAAGTATTACACTCCCACTTTCTTATTCAAAGCGTCAGTCATTAAGACATAACCCACCCTCCATATGCCTTCATATAAGGAAATATCTGTTCTGGTTTTTCTACAAAAAGCAAAATTAGGTTTCTTGCCTGCCAAATGAGAAAAGAGTCTGGGCCCGATAATGAGTTTTGGTGGTGAGGGGGTGGGCCATTGTGGCTTTAAAAAAGGCACTGCAATAAGAGCGCCTCACAAGGTTCCTGCATGGCATGGACTTGCCATGCAGGAACTTTTGTGCATGCATACAAAGGGGCAAATGTTATGCCCTCCTGTGCGCATTCACAAAGCGAGGAGGCATGATAAGGAACCGCCATGTAACCGCCATGTAAATCATGGAGGAAAGGGAACTCGTAATATGCTTGGCGGGACCAAGGTAGTCCACTAAGCATATTGCGGCCTTTGATGCCACGCCACCTCCAGGGAATGTCTGTTCCCTGGTGGTGGTCCCAGGGCAGTGCGAACTTCCAACTCATAATGAGGTGGTCCGACTGCCAGTACGGCATGGCTTTAACACCACTGGCGCGCCACCACAAGTCTGGCAGTCCTCGGACAGCCAGACTTGTAATCGGGCCCTCTGTGTTTTTTTAAGCCACGTCTAAATATTTAGGGGCTCATTAGGATGGCGGGCGGACAAACCCTAACGGAGAACGGCACCGCCCACCAGAAGTGCGGGGGTCCCGTTGGGGGAATTAGGATGTGCCCGCCACAGTGGCGGGCACATCCTGTATTTTCAGTATTGTGGCGGGCGCCCGCCACAATACTGAAAATGATATGCAGCATTTGCATAACCAAAGCGGCAGGCACCGCGCGGTGCCTGCCGCTTTGATTATGTAAATGTGGGGGGGGTACCACAGGTACCCCCCGTGTGCACCCCCCATTCTCCTTCACTCTGGGGGCCCCCTGGCCCCCAGAGTGAAGACCGCCTGCCTTTCCATGGCGGCATTGCCGCCACAGAAAGGCATGCCAGGTTGCCCATTCTAATATGGCTGGCGGTGTCTAACAGACACCGCCACCATATTAAACATTTTCCGCCCCGGCCGCAAGGCGACCGGGGCGGAAAACAGGCGGGTGGCGTTTTACACCGCCGTGGTCCCCCCCGCCATCCTAATATGGCGGGCGGAATTGGGCCGTGGATGTCAGGCGGATTGCCTCCGCCAGGCCGGCGGTGGCTACCGCCAGCCTGGCGCAGGCAATCCGCCCGACATTCTAATGACTCCCTTTATGTTCAAATAAATCATGTAAGAAAAAAATTATAAACAAATATACAAACACCATAGCTAGAAATAAACACTAAAGGGCGAGCGGTATTTGTCATCTTCCACTCATCGAAGGAGTTCAGCTGTGTGTGAGAGCAGGCGAGTCATCTGCGTCTTCAAAGGGGCGCATCATCCTCCACTGTTGATATGCGGGACACCTGCACTTATTACTTTACAAATTCAGCACTGCACACATCTGCCTCACTCGCCCACCTTCTTTCAGCCCACTGGCTATCCCATTAATCAAGTATTTCATTGCTCTCCACTTCTACCATCATTGAAGCTTTTCACTGTCCTTCACTGACTCACAATCACTTGTCTACACTTTCACAATAGCTACCTCCCTTCGCTGTTCAACACCACGCACGATCTCTCTCTCAACCCCAATTTAGGTCGAGCCTGGGCAGTGCATGTGCTGCTGCGTGGCATGCAGTACTGGAGTATTGCTTTGAAGCCCCGCCCACTCCACCCATATTTCTCATTGGCTTTGTCATTGCCCTTCCTAAACACTGCCTTGCCAGTCGGTATTAGCCATGTTTGTCCCTCCTTGGTTACGCCTTGTCTGCATTCGTAACCTCCCTGTGGCGACAGGCCCTTTTACTTCTGTTGTGATACGGTATGTCTTATTTAGTCTGTATTTGTAAAAAAGGGGGGTTACGTCCCATATTGATGGTCAGAAAGGACGTTGAAAATATTTGTAAAAAACTCTTTATTCTGCTAAAATAAAAAGCAGGAAACAAAAGAGGTGGTCGGATTATCTATTTTTTTACGAATTATTTAGTCTGTGAGCACTCTTTTCTTTAATGGGTTTCTCCTACTGCAGGCATGATGTGCTTTCCTCAACCATGCACAGTTCACTCTCAAGCAGCCCCGGAAAGAGGCAGACAGACATCTTGGCACGCGTCCGGATGACTTTCTAATCTCTCCAGAGTTTGCAAACCACCACACAGAGAAGTGCCTCTTTTTACGGTGCCAATTCACCAAAAGCGGCCCTGCAGCATGAGCTGGGCAAGCAGGACAGGTTCCAAAAGAGTCAATAATCAAGGGGACTCTTGGCATATCAACAATATATCTATGGGAGTTCCCAGTGCATGAAAAGGAGCATTTTTCAGACAGTGTGGAAATTAGGCACCAGGAAACGTGGCCTTGTGCCTAGAGCTGCCAACCTTGGAACTGGGATACCCGGTTGGAATCCTGTGATTCTGGACCAATCATTTAAAATACCCATTCCTAAAAAACACACAATAAACTTAGAGACAGATTTACTAATATTTCATGCAATACAGCAAGGAAACTTGCAGTGTTTTGTGAAAGGGAGATAGCAGGAATTCCCCATATCTACTCAGATATGGCATAGTTCTGTTCTGTCATAGCACTATCAAGTGCTTTACTTGTAAAAGAATAAGGGCCATATGTATAAAACTCTGATTTTGCAATTCTCAAAATGCGATTTCTTGCAAATTGCAATTTGAGAATCGCAATACTCGATGTAAACAAAAGTTTGCTAATATTTAGCGATTCCCAAAAACTTGCAGAATTTTATTGTAAATACCAAAATTGCGATTCCTTAATTGCAAAATCATCGCAAATAAGGAATTGTAAATCTGCTCATCCGAAATTCAGGTGAAGCTTGATGACATCACAACCAGGAAGTGTGACTGCCCATGCTGCACCTGATTCCCTGAAGCAGCGTGAGAGGCTGGTTTGGAGAGCTAAGAAACCAGTGCACTGCTACTGAGAGATGAGACATGGACACACAGGACAAGCAGCAGATGGAGAATGCCAGGAAGAGGAAATAAGGGGTTTCTGAAAGGGAGTAGGAGGTGCTCATACAGGAGATGGTGGTGAGTCATGAGCTCCTTTTTGGTAAACAATCCCCGTGTGTGTCTGAGGCACGCAAACGGAAAATCTGGGCTGACATCCAGGAAAAGGTCAACCCCATTGATGGCACCCACCACAGCGAAAAAACATCAGGAAAAGCTGGTACAACGTGCACCAGAGGTCAAAAGAAAAGGTGGCGCCACAGGTGGCTGAGGCAAAAAAGACCGGTGGTAGGACATCCACTGCCACTGATTCCACGCCTTTGGAGGAGCTGGTTGAGGGCACCCTGCTGTCGGAGAATGTGAGTGGAATGGCTGATCTTGAAAGCTCCGAACTTCAACACCCCAGACAAGGTAAGAAGCATACCATCACACCCCTGATACATCCCCACATCACCCACACCCCCAGGAAAAACTCACACACCAAACAGGAATGCTTCTCCAGTGCATACACACAAACACACACAGCAATGCATTATGGGAGATGTAATCACATGCACCAAACAGTGAAGCAGTGACACCCAGCAAGGTACAATCAGTATGTGTGTATCAGGAAAGGGGGGGCAGAGCTTGCCAGCAACCAAGATGGCCGACTAAACCCGGAGTTCCGTCCGGTGGTTTATTATAATCCTGAATCATCCTGCATCAGCATTAACTACAAATCAGTGAGCCTATTCCCCTGAGCTCGAGAGAACCAGCGGATATCGTGGAAACTTTCCTGGCAAGTTTCCGACATCGGGATCCCGGCGAACGCAGATGCGGAGAAGTGGAGCCGCGGGAGGCCTAAAAGCTGCGCTCTAGAGTGTGGAATTGACCTGCGCGACGTCACAGTACGTGCAGCCAGAGGGAGACGTCTGCCTGGGAGAGATCCAGGTCGGCTCGTACGGACCCGAGCAGGTACTAGCGCTTGACCGGAAACGACCCGAGAGGTTGTCCCGCACTACCTCCCCTCCCCACTCCCCTACTGAGCCCCGGGAATTGGTCCGGTGTGGGCGACACGGCTGAGACTGAGATACGGTCACCCCGCGAGGTGGAGGCGCTGGTGACGACGTGAGGGAGTCCCGGTGCGGGAGGTGCGCTGGAGGAAGATCGGCTCCCGGGAGAGAATGCAGGAACTACAGAGCTGTGTGGCTACAAGTGGTGCGGGACAGCAGAGTGGGTTAAGCGAAGTAGATGTCTGGCTAGGATGGGAAACACCCATGAGCCAGATCGACTCCCAGCACTGGAGGGACACTCGACTTACCAATGCTGATGAGGTGAGGAGGCGCGACGATTTCACCAGGGTGGCACAGAGGAGGGTCGCGTGTGACCCAAGCCAGAGTGCTACGCACCGGAAAGAGCGGGTCGGACGAGAGGCGCCATACCGGAGGCCCACACACAACAACGCTTGCAGGAAATCCATCGGAGGGCTGGGCAACCAGAGTCATGGTATCTACGGTTGTGCGCCTGGATATACCATATGGCACATGAAACTAGGTGTGCATTCTGAGTACATCCCTCATTGAGAGTGTGATTCACGCTACATTTCGAGTTTTGCAAGGTGAGCCACCCCAGAGACATCTGATCAAATTGGACATCATTGTGCATGAACTAAGGGTCTGCCCAACCGCTACCAGGAGCTCTACACGAACTTGGGCTGGCAGGAGTATAGGATATACTGTGTGAAAAAAACGCCAGGAGCTCCCGCCAACATACTCCAAGATGGGTTGAGGCGACAAGGCCCAGACCAAACTCTCCTTCAATCAAAGGCGCTCTCAATCGCAGGAAACCGCGAACCCGGATAAACGCGCCATACAAGATGACGATGACGCCGCAGAAGGCGCGGATATAAAAAACATGCTACTGGCTATGGAAAAGTGCCTGCAGAACAGCATGATGGCCCTGGGCTTGAAATTAGACGCCCTCACCTACAGAATGGACAGAATGGCGGAACGGATCAATAAACACGCCGAAAGATTGGACATGTCTGAACGGAGGCTAACGGAGGTGGAGGAGGCGCAAACGGAACTCGACACAGATCACAAGAAAATCGAGAAACTAATGCAAGCCCTGCAAGACAAGCCTGAAGACCTGGAGGCGGGCTCTCGTCGCTGCAACCTGAGAATCACGGGCCTGTCGGAGACGACCCAGACGGGCAACATGGAGAAATTCACAGAAAAACTGCTGACCACTCTGCTGGACGAAGAGACTTTTTTCCCGATGTTTGTGGTGGAGCGGGCACATCGCTCCCTGGGCCCACGCCCGCGCCAGAGCGCTCCTCCGCGCCCGATCAAAGCCAAACTGCTGAACTACAGAGACAGAGAAACTGCACTGCGCCAGGCTAGGGACAAAAAAATGCTGCAGTACGAGGGTTTGGAGATCTCCTTATACCCTGACTTCACTGTGAGAGTACAGGAGGCCCGCAAGCACTTCGCCCCATACAAAAGAAAACTTAGAGATTTGGGCCTGGACTATGCAAAGCTGTACCCGGCAAAACTGAGAGTCAATAGACAGGGACAATCACACCTGTTCACAGACCCACAAGCTTTACAACAAGCCCTGAAAGGCTGGGCGAGGGACCATCGCAGAAACGTCAATGAGCCATCAGAAGAAGCAGGTGGGAGAGGCCAGCTCGACGAGCAGGAGTGACTGACCCCTTTGTGTTTATCTTTATGGCGGTAAGGTGCAAGGGCGGAGACACACTGTGAGAACTATGCAGATGGACATTCTAGAGGTGGATGTGCTGGATGGGCGGGATGTGCCAAGGGAATAGGGGAGATAGCATGACAAGGCATGGTTTATCAAGAGGCTGGGCGAGCCAACCACACTAAGGTCAATTTCACTTTTACCTAATCCGGACAGACGCCATGGGGTCCTGATATGGGTCTGGTGCAATAGGATGATTATGCTAACTCGGGGGACAGGGGAATATTTTTATATTTTAATGCTGTCCTTAGAAACGATTAGGTTGCAATACAAATGTTCAACAGCTTCTGGTTTGCTGATGCATGCTATAAACCATGAAGGGCAGTGAGCAGTGGGTTTCCAGTAAAGTGCGCGCTAGCACTGTTTGCTGGTGCATGGAAACCTCTGCCCCGTGCGCAATGCTCCCACTTAGCTCTCCAGAGTTAATACAGTTGGGGGTGGGAAGGAGTGGGAGGCGGGGTGGGAATGGGCTCGGCAAGGCCAGGTTGGGGGAGGTCTGCTGTGGTTGGGGGGCAGAACTGTTGGGTTGTTGTGTTCGAGAAGCAGGAGGGGGAGTGGTTGTTTCATTGTTTGCACACACGGCCCACCTTGGGCCCAGGATATACCCTAGCAATCATGCTGCACAAATTTAAGAGCGATGATGAACACAGCTGAAAAGACTACCCACGATTCGTCAGCTATGATTCGGGCCCTCACATGGAATGTGCGGGACTCAACGACTACCGCAAGCTCAGGAAGGTGCTAAGTTACCTGCAACGACAGAAGGTGGATTTGGCCCTACTGCAGGAGACTCATCTCCCACTCACAAGCAAGATGCTGCACAGTAAGGGTATGGAAGGTAGCGTCACAGCGGCAGGTTTCACGACCCACTCCAGGGGCGTGCTGACCTGGGGTAACCCCAAAGTCGAAACTATGTCTGACACTGCTTCAGGCAGACCCTGGAGACTGTTATGTGATATCAAATTGTAAAGGCTTAGGGCTAGAACTGATAGTCCTTAATGTTTATGGCCCGAACTTCAACTCCCCAGAATTTTATCTCAAACTGGCGAATATAGCAAGAACCTACTCCAATGCGCAAGTACTCTGGGGGGGGGACTTGAATTTGGTGCTCAACCCAGCACTGGATAGATCAGCAGGCCCACTGCGCAAGCCCTTGGCTGCCGCGCAGGCACTACAGACGGAGCTCACTAGCTTAGGTTTGGAAGATGTGTGGAGATACAGGCATACTGCAAAGGGAGGTTACACACACTACTCGGCCTACCATGATATTCACACCAGAATAGACTACTGGCTGGCAACCTCATCCATGATGGGCCGTATCAGGGCCTGTACAGTCCTGTCACACAAGCTGTCAGTCCATTCCTCTCTCCTTCTAGTCCTAGAGTCCCCAACAAGATCGATTCCTCCGTTTACGTAGCGCCTCCCCCCATACCCACTGCTGGATCCGCTGTTTAGGGGAGAGCTGGCGGAAGAGATTGATGTCTTCTTTAAAGCTAACATAGGGTCTGTGGACAACTTTCACTCGGTGTGGGAGGCCTTTAACGTCTGCATTCGGGGCATTGCCATATCCAAGCACTCGAGCGTTCTCAAATCCATTCGATAGAGACTGTCGTCTTTAGAGAGGCAGCTGGCGACGCACGAGAAGCAACAAACAACAGAGCAACCCAAACTCAGCTGTGGCCAATGAAATAAAATCCCTAATCACTGAATATAATAAAGAAGCAGACAGGGAAGTACAGCACATGGGGAAATATGCGACGGCGATAACATATGGGGAAGGGGAGAGACCTAGCTCGCTCCTAGCTAGATTACTCAAGGGCAATAGGGGGAAACCCCAGGTCACAGAGTTGAAGACCCCAGACGGTCAAGTCATATTTGATGAGACGGAAATAGCGAACAGGTTCAGGAGCTAATACTTGGAACTGTACTCTTCCAAGCGTGGAGACCTCTCTGAAGAGACTAAGGAATACCTGGAACACGTTTAACTACCCATGCTAACTAACACGCACCGTGAATTCCTTATGCTACCCATAGGGAAAGATGAAATAATAGAGGCGCTGCGAGCATGCGTTCTGGAAGCGCTCCAGGCTCGGATGGACTCACGGTGAGTTTCTATAAAGCATTCCAAGACAAGCTGATCCCCCACTTATCCACGCTGTTCGACGACATTTGTGTTGAGGGTAGCATGCCACACTCCATGAGGGAGGCATTGCTGGTCACAATACTCAAGCCTGATAAGGCTCACGACGAGTGCAGCTCCTACAGGCCTCTCTCCCTACTAAATGTTGACACCCAGCTATACGCGAAAGTGTTGGCGACCCGCCTTGCTCTCCTAGCCCCCACGTTGGAAGCCCCGGAACAGGCGGGTTTCATCCCAAGCAGGAATCTGACCTACAATATCCGCACAGTCCTCGGCACTATGCAACATGTTAAGTAGGATGCGAAGGCCATCGCAGTTTTTCTGGATATGCAAAAGGCCTTTGACTCCGTTGAGTAGCTGTTCATGAGACAGGTGTTGCAGAGGTTGGGATTGGGCATGTCGTTCCTTCAAATGATAAGCGCTTTATATCACAGGCCAACGGCCTGGCTCCGCATAGGTGACCGAGTGACTGACCCATCTCTGATTAGCAGAGGAACACAGCAGGGTTGTCTGCTATCTCCCCTACTTTACGCACTAGTTGCTGAGCCACTTGCCTGTGCGTTGCGAGAATACCACAGCAATGAGGGTGTAATTTTCCCCGCATATAAGATCGTCGGATCGACGTACGCTGATGACACCCTGCTATATGTTCGAGACCCTGGAAATAAATTGTCGTCTATGCTTAGAGAAGTGGTCCAATTTGGGGCACTTTCCGGATTGAAGGTCAAATTTGGCAAAATCGCTCGCCTTCCCCCTCACCCCAGCCACCAGAAGGTTTGAGATGGAATTCCCACTGCAGTGGTCATTGGACCCGATTAGATATCTAGGAGTTCGGCTTCACACCGACTCTGAGACATTGCTCCGGGAAAACTACGGAGTAGCCATCATCAGACTAGAGGACGATGTGGAAGTCTGGTGCAAACTCCCGCTCTCCCTCATGGGCCGCATTGCCATTATGAAAATGGTAGTATTACCCAGATTTCTCTTTCTGTTCAGCACAATCCCGATGGTACTGTTGAAAGCTTTTTTCCGGACTTTGACCCAGCTTATGATCAAGCTTGCATGGGCTGGAAAGCAACCAAGAGTGAAGTGGACCCTCCTTACACTGCCGTACAACTTGGCAGCCTGGTGGCTCCGGATATTGAGCTTTATTATAGGGTTGCTCAGGCCTCCCACCTACACACGGAGATGCACTCATTCCGCATGTACGCATGGAACGAATCTTTGTGGATCCACTATCCCTCCCAACCACGATCTTCAGACCGGTAGATCGCAGAACGGGCATATTAGACTCTATAACTGCAACAAATCATGCCTGGCACTCCCTATTACAGGATCAAGGGGGCGCGGCCCTATATTCGCCTAGCATGCCGCTAGACTGGGATCTATGGCTATCACCCATCGGAGAGAAAGGCGTGGTCCAAGCATTGCACAAATTGGGTAACCACACAGCAGGAGATCTATTCCTGGAAGGTACAGTCAAGACTCTAGATCAGGCGGCGGCAGGACGCAGGGATGTCCCCCTGTTGCTCGGGTTTCAATTCCACAGAGTACGCAGCACCCTTTTAGATCTACTGGGACCAGACTTGGCGGAACCGCCGGAGGTTCTGGAACTCTCATATGTTATAAAAACAGAGTCCCCACGCAAGCTTCTGACGATTTATGTACAAGACGGCTATGTCACATAGAGAACAACAACTCATGAAAGCTAGGGCGGCCTTGCAAAGAGACCTACAGATCACTATTGATGATGATATGTGGCGATATTGCTGCGTGAATACTAAGAAACTATCCCTGAATGGTAGGCATAGGTTCTCCAAAGGGTTTACTACACCCCAGAGAGATTCCACAGATACGGTCCCAGACAGTCTGCTGAATGCGAGAGATGTCACGAACCGGTAGCAGACTTTATGCACCTCGCGTGGACTTGTCCAGGGGTCCGAAAATATTGGGACAACATCTTCACAACAATGAACACGATCCTGGAACTTAAGTTGACTCCAGATCCGGCGCTGGCACTTTTTGGCCACTCCAGAGGCCTACCACTGGCGGTTAGGCGGCTTGTAGACATGGGAATGCTTATGGCTAGATGAGTGGTAGCGCTCTGCTGGATGAGGGGACCACTCCGGACGGCAAAGCACTGGGCACATGATATGCTTTACTGTTGCACTCAATCCGAGCATTATAGTGAGTTGCTACCCCCCACAAGCCGACCGAAAAATTTCTGGAGATTGTATCAAACACATTTAAGAGATGGAGTAACTGAGACCGCTGCAGAGAGGGGAACAGATAATGAGAGGTCACAGTTAGACGCACTGAACATTGCGGGGAATGCATCGCCATCAAACCAAGTGAGCTTAATAATGGAGGAGACTTGAGGGGGTTGTGGGCAAATAGGGGAGGACATTGGGAGGGAGGAGGCTTAGTTAGAAGGTAACTTTTAGTTGGCCACTGTGACCCATTTGATTACCTTGATGCATATTTCACGTCTTTCTTATGCCTGTAGGTGTAGCACAGGATGCAACCTGTCTTCAAGTAGTCGTAGGAATGTATGGAAGTGAGTGCAAGTCGGGTCTTAGATTTCGGGTATGGAAGAGGGGGCTCTGTGTGTGCGAGAAGAGGGTGGGGAGGGGCGCAGTTAATATTTGTTTCTGGTTAGTTTAGGGCTAGACGAAATGCTTATTGCAACTGAAGATAGGAAGAGATAAGCAAGTAAGGAGGCGGCCATAAGAGCACCTTAGTTTAATTATGATGGGTAGAATACGTCATTTGTTAATATCGAGAATATATGGATCGACATGAGGAACTAAACGTCTAATCTGCCGCCGGACCCTTGGGTTGTCGGCTAAAGGGCTGTGTAATCCTCTAAGACATGTGAATTGTTCTTTTGCTCCCTTTGCTGCCGGCCCCAGGGTTGTAGGCACCTGGCTGTGTGAATCTTTTGCAGTAATCAATAAAGGTTTTTGAAACTTAATTTTTTTTTATTGCATGGCCAATACGAGGCAGGACACCAAATTAATTTGTGCATTTACATTCACAGCACCAACATAAACACAGGAACATATGGCAGGAGGGGAGGATGCATCCCACAGCGCAGAAAAGTCAGGGCAAGAGGAGGAGGAGGAAGGCAGCCCAGTGATGCCAGTGAACCGCAGATGGCTACTCGCAGTACCACCACTGCCCCCACTGGAGGCAGATCCACTCGACACATAAGTAGAGGAGCAGCAAGTCTAGAGCCAGTGTGCCTCAGTCCACACAGCACAGTCCCTTGCACGTCCCATCTTCAGTAATGTCATGCAGGCGCAGGGCACATCCATCCACAAGCTCAGCTGGTGCAGGCGAGGATACAGTCTTCAGAGGGCTTGAGAGCAACATGCTGGAGGTAGAGCGCCTGCAGGCAAAGACGTTGAAATCAATGCAGTGCAAAATGAGGGCGGGCTTCATGGGCCTGACGGGTGCCCTGGAGGCACTATCCACTGAGATGCATGAAGACCGTGCAGACAGGCACAGGAAGAGATAATGCCTCCACACTCGCCTGGACATGTATACTAGGGCTGTAAACCGCTGTCCTCTGCCACATCAGTGCTGGCATGTCACTGTGTCAGCATGCAGCATGAGTTTGCACACTGCAGCAGGGATGTAGCCAGGGGACTAGTGCAAGTAACATGTGCGGTGGACCAGCTGCGTGCAGCAGCCACCTTTGGCACAGGACCCTTCAGTTCACTGGAAGAGGATGGGCAATCAAGCAGGAGCAGTATCACTCCACCCATCCCACAGGACAGGCGTCGTAGTGCATGTCAGGGTAAAGCTAACAATGCCTCAGGAGAGGGCAGTGGGAACCCTGAGCGAGGGGCAATGAGCCGTGCACACATGCGTTGAAGAGCCCTGAGTGGTACATGGCAATGGGTGAGTTAACCCATTGCACACTGAGTCATTTTTGTTAATAAGTATTGCATTGTGTGTTCAACATGTGCGAGACATTTAGACTTACATAGTGTGCATGTCAGGCTGTGTGATGGTAACTTTCCTGCACTTAAGAAAATAAAAACACAGTTTTGCACCAATCTGTAGCATTGTGTCATCATTACTCACCTAGAAAAAGTTCTGTGTGATCTTATCTTGCCTCTGGTGCCCGGCAGCCGCACCAATGACACCAGCTGGCCTGCATCTTGGAGCTGGCCCCTCCTCATCTGATGAGTCTGAATTAAGCATGGGCGAATTTTGCGAATCTGGCATTCGCGAATTTGCGTATTTGCGAACTCGCAATCCGCAAAATCCGCGAACTCTTGTGAATTTGCGGATTTTTTATTTTTTTGTGTTCGCAATGGTTTCTGCCAGTTTGCGAGGGTTTTGTACCAGTACGCAATTGCGAACTTACTTGTCGGATCGCAACGGTCGCAACTTTGTTGTTTCTATGTCTGGTTCATCATCACAGGTTCACAGCACCCTCTGTTTCCCCACTGCCACCCTCTGATTCACCCATGCCACCCTCTGGTACATCACTGCCACCCTCTGATTCATCACTGTAGATTATGGGGGGAAAAGCAAGCACACCTGCCCTGCTACAACCGACATGAATTAATTTGGGGTTGATTAATGTGTCACTGAATTAAAACTTCCTGTCTGGCACCTGCTTCCTTATCTGTAATTTGCTTTCTGTTGCAGTGCAATTTTTTTCCCAGGACCTTTGTGGCCTACTTGTAGCTATTCTATGAGCCTGCTGTGAGGGTCAGAGCAGGGTCATAGAATAGTTGCAAGTAGGCAACTGAACTCTGGAGGGGCCCCTCAGGAAGCACTACAGGGAATGGTTACTAATGATGAGTGAACTTTTGCACCTGCTGAGTGCTTTCAGTTTTGCAAACACTCGTTTTTCTGCAGAACAGCAACTGTAATGCCCCAAACAAACTTACTTGTGAAAGTTGATTTCTAATCCAAAAGTGATCCAAAGAAAGTCAAAAAGGCATCAAATCCAAAAAAGTGCAGGCAAATGTCAACCTGAGGAGTTATTCTGATAAAAAATTCATCATTTTCAGAAGGTTTATGCTGCTTGCTGGTGGATTTCTTGTGCAGAATTGCAAATTTTGTAATTTCGGGAGTGCAAGATTGTTGCTGCCCACCGCATCTACATGTTCGCAATTGCGAACTCTCGCGATGCGTCGCCAAACTCCCGCGGGATCCCGCAGCAAGATCCAAAATGGCGCAGCACTCGCAAAATATCGAGAAAAACAACTCGGCAAACGCTGAATGACAGTAAGTGAACGCCGCACACCGCAATATTGTATCACCAAGCAAAAAAATCCGCTGCGTGCGAATTTGTGGATTTTCGGTAAATTCGCGAGAGTTCGCGGATTGCGAATTTACCGAAAATCCGCAAAATCCGCGAGCGGAACGGATTTTCCGCCCATGCTTAGTCTCAATCTGTGGGCTCCACTGGGGTGCCTTTCTTGGTAGCGATGTTGTGTAGCATGGCACACGCAACCACTATTTTGCAACAGGTTTCGGGCTGTACTGTAGTGCACCTCCACTCCAATGTAGGCAGCGGAAACAGCTCTCTTGATTATTCCAAATGTCCTCTCAATAGAACAGCGGGTGGCTGTGTGGCCATGGGTCTGGCCTGGATATTTTGCAACAATGTCCGTAATGATATGTTTGGCATTGCACACTACCTTTATGTTCAGGGAATGGTAAGACTTGCGATTCCTGAACACATACTCATTCTGTGAGGGGGAAATAGCAACATGTGTCCCATCTATGCAGCCAATTACGTGGAGGAAATGTGCTATCTGGTAGAACTCCTGCTTGGTCTGGTCTAGTGTCTGTTGTGAGCTGGGGAATTGGATGTGGTGATGCAGCCTCAAGGAAAGCGTGGAAGAAGCGCGACAGTGCACTCTGAGAGACCCCTTCTGCTATGGCTATCACAACCTGGAAACTCCATGATGTCAGTAAGTGCAGTGAGCAGAGGACCTGTACGAGGGTGGGAATGGTGTGTGTCCTGCATGTGGGGTGTTCTAGTATAGGTTTGAGCTCCTCTATTAAATCCAGGATGCTCTCCACGTCCAGCCTGTAGTTCACATGGATCTCCTCCACAGTCCGCAGCAACAGGATAATGCGCGGTCTGAGGATCTTTTCCTGGTGTCTCCTTCTCTGTGCAGCAGCTCTGATTCGCAGCCTCCTGGCTATCACATACAGCCCAGGAATGAAGGATGATACCAAGCATACCAACACAACGCAGTATTTTACATCGCGGTTTTGACAATGCAAGTCGTTACATCGACTTGCGTTGGAGGGCGCTGCACTTAGGAATAGTGTGAATTAATTTTCCACTCCAGTCTACGTACAGTAGGGAAGGTGTTGGAATAGTAATTCACACTATTCCTTAGTCTAGAGCGCCCTCCAGTGCAAGTCTACGTAATGACTTGCATTGTTAAAACCACAATGAACCATTACGCGTTGTAATGCTTGCGTGGAAAAGGATATTTCCCAGCCCAGATATTGTGGAAAACCCCCAGTGGAATTGTGGGCCTCTTTAAAAAGGTTGCACCTGGTTCCCACCTGTGCAGACTTGGTGGTAATTGCGATTACCAAAATTGTGACTTTCGAGTAATCGCAAATTGTGATTTTTTCATTTTGCGTATTCGCAATTTCAAAACTTATTAATTGCGATTTTCGCAATTGGTGTGTCACAGATAGCGAGTTCGCAAATATATTCACAGAATCATTGCCTCGCAGAATAGCTTTTGGGATTAGCAATTTTGCGCTCAAGATGGCTCTCATACATAGGGATTCTCTGTTTTGCGATTGCATACAACGTTTTTTGCGATTCGCAGTGTTTGCGATCGCAAAACAGCTTCATACATATGACCCTAAGTGCCAGGATCCTTGTCTGGAGGCCACTGCAGCTTGCACCACCCATTGTCCTTGTCAACGATGTCACTGACAGTTCCAATCCAACTATTAACCTTCATAAACCTACAAGTGTGAAAATTAAGACTAATGCAGGCATCCCAAAACAAAATGTATGGCTTGGGCAGCTGGTATTTGTAATTTTATAGTTAATTGAATTACAAAATAACTGTTGTAGTGCTTAATTCGAAATTAGACAGACAGTGCCACCATGTGGAAGTTCATCATAATTGCTGATGCTGACAATTAAGTTCCGGTACCGATCACCGAAAACCACTGGCTAAAAATAGGCACTTGCACTTTCCCACTGTGTGCTCCTTAGGTCCAGTGCAGGCACCCTTGCCCCATGCTCCAAAACCCAGATCAGTTGACTGAGGGTGAGTGCTTGCAATGTTCAACACTCAATCCATCATCCCCTTTGGTTTTGCTTTGTTCGCTCTAAGTTGGCAGGGTATGCCCAGACATGGGTCCCTTGCTCACTTTGCCACAGGATTCAAGCTAGCCTGGCTGATGACAGCTGTTTAGCCAGAAACCGGTCCCAGAATGCTTGTTTCCGATCCAGGAAGACATGGCTTGGCAGTTTGGGCTGGACTGTTCCCATGAGGCACAGGGTGAGACTGATTTGCATTTCTTAACTGGGGTGGCGGAGTGAACTAAAGAATGATGATGGATTAAACTCAGATCAGTTGACTGGGGGTGAGTGCTTGCAATGTTCAACGCCCCGTCCATCATCCACTTTGGTTTTGATTTGTTTGCTCTAGGTTGGCAGGGTATGCCCAGTCATGGGTCCCTTGCTCACTTTGCCACTGGATTCAAGCTAGCCTGGCTGATGATGGCTGATTAGCCAGAAACCAGTCCCAGGATGCTTGTTTCCAGTCCAGGGAAGACATGGCTTGGCAGTTTGGGATGGACTGTTCCCATGAGGCACAGGGTGAGACTGATTTGCATATGGCCATGTCTGAACTGGTGTGGTGGAGTGAGCTAAAGAATGATGGTGGATTAAACCCAGATCAGTTGACTGAGATTGAGTGCTTGCAATGTTCAACACTCTGTCCATCATCCCCTTTGGTTTTGCTTTGTTCGCTCTAAGTTGGCAGGGTACGCCAAGACGTGGGTCCCTTACTCACTTTACCACTGGGTGCAAGCTAGCCTGGCTGATGATGGCTGATTAGCAAGAAACCGGTCCCAGGATGCTTGTTTCCGGTCTGGGGAAGACATGGCTTGGCAGTTCGGGCTGGCCAGTTCCGATGACGCACAGGGTCAGACTGATTTGCGTATGGCCATGTCTGAACTGGGGTGGCGGAGTGTACTAAAGAATCATGATAGATTAAACCAAGATTAGTTGACTGGGGGTGAGTGCTTGCAACGTTCAACACTCCGTCCATCATTACCTTTGGTTTTGGTTTGTTCGCTATAAGTTGGCAGGCTATGTCCAGACGTGGGTCACTTGCTCACTTTCCCACTGGTTTCCAGCTAGCCTGGCTGATGACGGCTGATTAGCCAGAAACCGGTCTGAGGATGCTTGTTATCTGTCCAGGGAAGACATGGCTTGGCAGTTCGGGCTGGACTTTTCCCATGAGGCACAGGGTTAGACTGATTTGCATATGGCCATGTATGAACTGGGGTGGCGGAGTACGCTCATGAATGATGATGGATTAAACCCAGATCAGTTGACTGGGGTGAGTGCTTGCAATGTTCAACACTCCGTCCATCATCCCCTTTGGTTTTGCTTTGTTCGCTCTAAATTGGCAGGGTATGCCCAGACGTGGGTCCCTCGCTCACTTTGCCATTGGATTGAATCTAGCCTGGCTGATGACGGCTGATTAGCCAGAAACTGGTCCCTGGATGATTGTTTCCGGTCCAGAGAAGACATGGATTGGCAGTTCGGGCTGGACTGTTCCCATGAGTTACAGGGTCAGACTGATTTGCATATGGCCATGTCTGAACTTGGGTGGTGGAGTGAGCTAAAGAATGATGATGGATTAAACCAAGATCAGTTGACTGGGGGTGAATGCTTGCAATGTTCAACAGTCCGTCCATCATCCCCTTTGGTTTTGCTTTGTTAGCTTTAAGTTGGCAGGGTATGCCCAGACGTTGGTCTCTTGCTCACTTTGCCACTGATTTCAATCTAGCCTGACTGATGATGGCAAATTAGCCAGGAACCGGTCCCAGGATGCTTGTTTCCGGTCCAGGGAAGACATGGCTTGGCAGTTCGGGCTGGATTGTTCCCATGAGGCACAGGGTCTGGCTGATTTGCATATGGCCATGTCTGAACTGGGGTGGCGGAGTGAACTAAAGAATGATGATGGATTAAACCCAGATCAGTTGACTGGGGTGAGTGATTGCAATGCTCAACACTCCGTCCATCATCCCCTTTGGTTTTGCTTTGTTCGCTCTAAATTGGAAGGGTATGCTCAGACGTGGGTCCCTCGCTCACTTTGCCATTGGATTCAAGCTAGCCTGGCTGATGACGGCTGATTAGCCAGAAACTGGCTTCAGGATGCTTGCTTCCGGTCCAGGGAAGACATGGCTTGGCAGTCCAGGCTGGACTGTTCCCATGAGGCACAGGGTCAGACTGATTTGCATATGGCCATGTCTGAACTGGGGTGGCGGAGTGAGCTAAAGAATGATGATGGATTAAACCCAGATAACTTGACTGGGGTGAGTGATTGCAATGTTCAACACTCCGTCCTTCATCCCCTTTAGCTTTGCTGTGTTCGCTCTAAGTTGGCAGGATATGCCCAGACGTTGGTCCCTTGCTCACTTTGCCACTGGATTCAAGCTAGCCTGGCTGAAGACGGCTGAATAGCCAGAAACCGGTCCCAGGATGCTTGTTTCCGGTCCAGGTAAGACATGGCTTGGCAGTTCAGGCTGGGCTGTTCCCATGAGGCACAGGGTCAGACTGATTTGCATATGGCCATATCTGAACTGGGGTGGCAGGGTGAGCTAAAGAATGATGATGGGTTAAACCCAGATCAGTTGACTGGGGGTGTGTGCTTGCAATGCTCAACACTCCGTCCATCATCCCCTTTGGTTTTGCTTTGTTCGTTCTAAATTGACAGGGTATGCCCAGAAGTGGGTCCCTTGCTCACTTTGCCACTGGATTCAAGCTAGCCTGGCTGATGACAGCTGATTAGCCAGAAACCGGTCCCAGGATGCTTGTTTCCGGTCCAGGGAAGACATGGCTTGGCAGTTCGGGATGGACTGGTCCCATGAGGCACAGGGTCAGACTGATTTGCATATGGCCATGTCTGAACTGGGGTGACGGAGTGAGCTAAAGAATGATGATGGATTAAACCCAGATCAGTTGACTGGGGATGAGTGCGTGCAATGTTCAACACTCCGTCCATCATCCCCGTTTGTTTTGCTTTGTTCGCTCTAAGTTGGCAGAGTATGCCCAGATGTGGGTCACTTGCTCACTTTGCCACTGGATTCAAGCTAGATTGGCTGATGCCGGCTGATTAGCCAGAAATTGGTCCCAGGTGCTTTTTTTCAATCAAGGGAAGACATGGCTTGGCAGTTCAGGCTGGACTGTTCCCATGAGCCACAGGATCAGACTGATTTGCATATGGCCATGTTTGAATTTGGGTGGCAGAGAGAGCTAAAGAATGATGATGAATTAAACCCAGATCAGTTGACTGGGGGTGAGTGCTTACAATGTTCAACACTCCGTCCATCATAACCTTTGGTTTTGCTTCGTTCGCTCTAATTTGGCAGGGTATGCCAAGACCTGGGTCCTTTGCTCACTTTGCCACTGGAGTCAAGCTAGCCTGGCTGATGACAGCTGATTAGCCAGAAACTGGTCCCGGTATGCTTGTTTCCAGTCCAGGGAAGACATGGCTTGGCAGTTCGGGTTGGACTGTTCCCATGAGGCACAGGGTCGGACTGATTTGCATATGGCCATGTCTGAACTGGGGTGACGGAGTGAGCTAAAGAATGATGATGGATTAAACCCAGATCAGTTAACTGGGGTTGAGTGCTTGCAATGTTCAACACTGCGTCCATCATCCCCTTTGGTTTTGCTTTGTTCGCTCTAATTTGCCAGGGTATGCACATATGTGGGTCACTTTCTCCCTTTGCCACTGGATTCAAGCTAGCCTGGCTGATGCCAGCTGATTAGCCAGAAATCGGTCCCAGGATGCTAGTTTTCGGTCCAGGTAAGACATGGCTTGGCAGTTCGGGCTGAACTGTTTAAGCATGGGCGGAAAATCCGTTACGCTCGCGGATTTTGTGGATTTTCGGTAAATTCGCAATCCGCGAACGCTCACGAATTTACCGAAAATCCGCAAATTCGCACGCAGCGGATTTTTTTTTCTTGGTGATACAATTTTGCGGTGTAAGTTCGCAATTGCAAACATGTAGGTGCGGTGGGCAGCAACAATCTCGCACTCGCGAAATTACAAAAATTGCAATTATGCACAAGAAATCCACTAGCAAGCAGCATAGACCTTCTGAAAATGATGATTTTTATCAGAAAAACTCCTCAGGTTGACATTTGCCTGCACTTTTTTGGATTTGAGGCCTTTTGACTTTCTTTGGATCACTTTTGGATTAGAAATCAACTTTCACAAGTAAGCTTGTTTGGGGCATTACAGTTGCTGTAATGCTGTTCTGCAGAAAAACGAGTTTTGCAAAAGTGAAAGCATTCAGCAGGTGCAAAAGTTCAAACTCATCATTAGTAACCATTCCCTGTAGTGCTTCCTGACTGGGGCCCCTCCAGAGTTCAGTTGCTAGTTGCAACAATTGTATGACCCTGCTCTGACCCTCACAGCAGGCTCATAGAATAGCTACAAGTAGGCCACAAAGGTCCGGGAAAAAAAAATTGCACTGCAACAGAAAGCAAATTACAGATAAGGAAGCAGGTGCCAGACTGGAATTTTAAAACAGTGACACATTAATAAATCAACCCCAAATTAATTCATGTCAGTTGAAGCAGGGCAGGTGTGCTTGCTTTTTCCCCCCATAATCTACAGTGATGATGAACCAGAGGGTGGCATTGATGTACCAGATGGTGGCATGGGTGAAACAGAGGGTGGCAGGGTTGAAACAGAGGGTGATGGGAACCTGTGATGATGAACCAGACGTAGAAACAACATAATCGCGACCGTTGCGAGCCGACATGTAAGTTCGCAATTGTGAACTGGTACAAAACCCTCGCGAACTGGCAGAAATCCTTGCGAACACAAAAAAATTATTATTCATGTGTCATTAATGTGGGTGTTAGCAACATTCAAGTGCACATTTAATTAAGAAGGAATTAGCACACCGTACGAACACGAATCTACAAAGTTGCAAAGCTATATTCTTCTGAATGTCCCATAATTCTCACCAGCCCCACAGTTACTATCCAGAGATTTCGAATTACTGCACTTTTTGATTTCTCCATGGAAGTCGGGGCTATCATGTCTCATATAAAATGTTTTATCAAAAAAAGAATCTGCCAACATTCATCCACTTTCAAAGCCATGATAAAATTATATTTAACGTTAAGATGGCACATATATTTTTAACAATGACTGTCACCGGCTAAGTACTATAGCCAGTTTCCTGGAAAAGACCATGCTGGAACCTAAACTTAAGGAACTCCATGAACTATGAGTTCCCCAAAAATAGTGATCCATGAAAGACTTCACTCTCGTAATAGAAACTCACAAATATTTAAACAACCCAGTACCACACAGAGTGAAAGAAAAAGGATATTAAAATGGAGAGACACTTGTACCCAAACTGGCAATGGCAGCCTATGTTTCAGTTTCTCGTCAGCTGACATCCCTCTTCCTTCAGGACAAGTTGAATGGATGCATCATTGTTAATTTTTACAAAGTAAATTGTGAATGAATGTCTAAGAGAGCCACAATAAAGCCTTTACCTTGTGCTCACTTTATAAGGATAACTAGCAGCCCGTCCCGACGTTGTCCGGGTATGAATTGGTGCTGGCCCGTAGTATATTGTTTTGTAGGATTTCGTTTTGATAGCATTTCTTATCTGTGACAGGCCTGTGAAACATTCCGATTCACAGTGCACTGCTGATGCACTTAAGAGTGAGTGTTCAGTAGTGTGTGAACTCGAGTTTCCCTACTTTATTTTTCCTTGCAATATTATATAGCGCGAACTCGACAACATGGCATGAGCACAATTTACATTACAGAAGAACACATTCATTTCTGGTAGGCACGGGGAGACAAAGCGATTTGCCTGGAATCACAGGATGTTGAGCTTATGCCGAGATTCGAACGAAGCTCCCCAGCTCTAAAGTTCGCAATTCTAGAACTTGTGGTGGGAGGTGTGTCTAAAAGTGTATGTCAGTGCTGGCCATCAATGAGAGAGACCATTGCATTTTTTTAATAGGTGATGAAAAATACGAGTATGTTGCTGGAGATGTGGGCCGCCGTGCCACCAATGTACTTACCGGGGGAGGGTAAACACCCATTATACCGCAACTTTCTTTCCGCATACCATCACTCCGCATACTTTCATTACGAAAGTACCATGACTCCGCAATGCCATTATAACGCATGGCATTACATTTTATATGCTTATACCACGCATACATTTGCAACGAAATTTGTTGTAAATGCATGAATGGTAAAAGCATGTTTTTTTTTAATGTTTGGATAAGGTAAGTATGGGTATAGGGGTATATGTTTTTCGGTACTGAGGTATATATTTTGGGGTGTTTGGGTATTTTAAGGGTTCAGATATAGTTTTGGGTTATGGGGTACAGGGGTAGTTTTAGGGTTTAGGGATAGGTATGGGTTTTGGGGTACAGGGGTATTTTTAGGGTTTAGGGCTAGGTTTGGGTTTTGGGGTACAGGGGTATTTTTAGGGTTCAGAGGTAGGTTTGGGTTTTGGAGTACAGGGGTATTTTAAGGGTTCAGGGCTAGGTTTGGGTTTTGGGGTACAGGGGTATTTTTAGGGTTCAGGGGTAGGTTTGGGTTTTGAGGTACAGGGGTATTTATAGGGTTCAGGGCTAGGTTTGAGTTTTGGGGTACAGGGCTATTTTTAGGGTTTAGGGATAGGTTTGGGTTTTGGGGTACAGGGTATATTTATAGGGTTAAGAGGGGTTAGTGTTTAAGGGTGTTGGGGTATTTTAAGGAGTAAGGGTGGGTTATGATTATGGAGTGCAGGGGTATTTAAAGGGAGCAGGGTGGGATTAGCACACAATAAAAGACATGGCATGAAGGGCGGAACGTACCACACACCCCCAGCGTATGTCACGCCCCCAGCACACGCCGACAGCACAACGTAGACACGCCCACAAGGGACTACTTTGCTGGCACGGTTCTTTTACCTTTTAAATGTATATGGTGGGCGTCTGCATAGCCTATGTCCTTCTGCTGCAACTGCCCTTTCCAATGCTGTAGTGGGTGTTGTGATTGGTGCTGTGGTTGCTGAGATTACCCGCCTCAAAGGTTTAGGCTGTCTCTTTATATTATTAGTATGGATTTTGAGATGGTCTTCATAAATGTTTGAATAAATAAACTTTAGAAGATACATTATAGAGTGAAAACAGCAATTAACATGAAAAAACTCATTTTGTTCCCAAACTATTGTGCTGCTGACCTGTAAAATAGAAAAGATTTCACAGAATACCTGAAAAGAAAATGTCCAAAAAGCTTTGTCTTTGGGCAGGTGACGTTCATCTGTCCGCTTCATATCTGAATCTGACACTGTGCATGGATTCTGTGAGTAAGTAAATGATGCAGATTCTGAAGTATCATTAATTTAGTATAGTTCCTTTGGGAACAGTAATAATGGACCCGATTCACAAATCATAAGTATATAATGGACCACAACTTTTTTCTGCCGACTAGGAATTCATAAAGAAATTCCAGCAGCCCCATATGCATGTATGAGTATGACATCTTTACAAGTACTGAGATATCCTCACTTGTACATCCCCTTTAGAGGATGAGACGAGCATTCCAAAGAGAGGTTTACCTTAGAAGCTTGAGAACCCCCATAAACATGGGTGTTTCTCATCACTTCAAAATTCCTCTTTGACATTGTCCTGCTTCAATTACATACAACAAAAGCTCCCGAAGAGCACCAAATATTTAATGTCTTTGTGCCTGATTTAGAGCTTGGTAGAAAGATTACTCCATCACAAATTTAAGTTATGCTTTCTGCTTTATTCTAAATGTTATGTATCCGATGGCACTTATAATGAGACCAGCAGGATATCTGTCACGTTTGCGATTGAGAAACCCGTCCACCACACTTTACATCGTATATTTCAACACTGTCCACTCACAGATGGGATACCTGGTTCATGGGATATCACATGACTTTAGGCAGGTACTACCACCACCAAATCACCTCTCAGAACAGGGTTAGGGTCCAATGGGCATGCCAACCTGGGTTATCTCTAGATCCGCAAGGGCAGGGAGGTGGGTCACTGTTTATGAAATAAGGGCAACCGATCCCAGCCAGCAGGATGCCACGCTGGGGCATAGGTTGAAGAGTAAAAGTCCTTGTTTCATCAGATGTGAAATGAGCAGAAACATGCTGTAATAAAGTCAAAGATGATTGTGAGATGGATTGAATGTTGCAGTATTAAACTTTCCACACAACACAACAGTTCTGGTCTCATCTTTGGCAGTCGGGCTGCAAAGTTCTCATGGCTATAATGTGAATCATTTCTACAATATGTCTTTTGTAAAGGCTTTGAGTAAACTGGACTTGGTTTTAGATTTTCCTGGTCGGGCCTGCTCCTGTTCATAAGGGACAGTACAGCTTTCTCTGCCATGCAGTTCATTGCAGCAAAACAGACCTCCATGCACAGGTTTAAATCTGGGCTTGTGCGGGAAAAAAACACAACAGAGTCTCTGGGAAATGTCCTTCTCCTGCCTTTTCTGCTCAGAAAAGATGGAAACGGGAGACAGCAAGCCCTGCCAATACTCTTTGTCTCACAAGTATTTGGATAATGGCTACTTAAATTTCAATGTACCCACTTATCTGTGCACCAGCAGCATTAGAGAGCCTAAGCAGTGTATCTATGATGCATGTATCTTCTATGCATTTTTCATTAGCATCCTAATTATTTAGGGCCAAATGTACTACCATCTGATTTTGCGCCTCGCAATTTGCGACAAATTACGAGTCGCAAATTGCGAGGCGCAAAATCAAATGTACAACAGTGTGTTCAACAGTGTTTACGATTCCCAATGGGGTGGCAAATTGCGAGACGCATTAATATTAATGAGTCTCTCACAATTTGAGAGCCCATCAGCAATGACAGCCCTCCCAGATATGGTGGCCTGCTGGGCTCAGCAGACTGCCATGTCGGGGACTGCTTTTAAATAAAGCAGTATTTTTTTTTAAATGCAGCCCGTTTTCCTTAAAGGAAAATGGGATGCATTTTTTTGTTGTTTTTAAATTAAACGTTTTAGTTGAATTTTTTAAGGGCAGGCAGTGGTCCCTGGGACCTGCGAATCCAGTACCACCTACTTGAAGTAGGTTGTAATTGCGAGTGTTTTGCAACCGCAATTGTGGTCGTAAAATATTAGTACATGGGTTTGATACCTGCTATTTGGAAGGGAATGCCCCTTCCAAATAGCGAGTCGCAAAACCTATTTAGCGAGTAGCAAATACATTGCTACTCGCTAAATAGGTTTTGTACATGGCCCATGATGTTTTTGCATGCGCAAACGTGCGAACCCATTTGCATATGCAAAAACGGGTCGTACATCTGGCCCTGAATCTTTTCAAGACAAATTCAACATGACATTTGAGCAAGATGTGAAGATGCAAAATGAGCTCAGAGGGAGTGTGCAGTCACATGTCTCTGGACTCAAATACCCGGGCAAGGATTATGCTGTTCATTCAAGATGGGATTCTCCTCACTGAAATGTCATTAAACATTGAATGTCACAAAGCTGGAACGCATGAAAACCACTAAGCTTACTAGCATTGCATCAGTAAACACTCCTAAAAATAATGATAACCAATACGCTTCTGTATTGCACTTTCATTTATCTTCCTCTAGATGCTGATATCAGATGCTAATTATGACCTATCTCAATTACATACATTATTTCTACTTCAGAAAGCTGAAATGGCGAGTGAACCAACTGGAATTCAAAACTGTGGCTTTAAAGTTACACACCGATTTCTACAGTGGATGCATTAGTCAATTGAACTGGTTATCTAGCATTCCCCTACTGCAAATCATACTAATGGGAAGAAAACTTGTTTGGTCATCCATAATTTATATGAATATAGATTAAATGAAAATGCATCCAAAACAACAAACTATGGCACATTCAAGTACTCTCTAGTGTTAGCTGATCTCCTTGGTTGGCTTTCAATTGAAAATATGTTTAAATTATCAATTTATACAAATATGGTGACTCGTTTTCTGTAAATGAAGGATGTATCCAGAACACGCAACAGGATTTTTCTGTTTGAAAAGCTTTTTACTTAAGTTAAATATAAGGACAACTAATGAGGTGCAATATATGACTTAAAATTCAATAACTGAGATATCATAAAATGCAAATAAACAACAGCCCATATTTGGAAATATATCAAAGTAATGTTATGGTAATATATTCTGTACAACTAGGTAAAGCAATTGGAATACTTTGGGTGTGTTAAAATGAACATAGATTTTATGACGAGAAATATAAAATGGCAAAGAGAAAGTAACTAAAGATTTCTTTCACCAGATAGAAACATTGTGAATGGGCTCCATAGTGTAACCCTTGTAATATATGTATTAATTTCATAGTATATCACAAGAACAAAAAAGGTAACCATATTGAGTCTACAGTTATATCCAGTGGCATTTATTTAACTTTAAATTTCACTATCATTTTAATAATTCCATATAAAAACAAAACACCAATGGTCTAAAGGACAGGTTTGCCTCGTACCCCCAAATAAGCACATTTTACGAACGTACTATTTATAGAACTAAATATTTATGGACACTATAAGGAATAGAGAGTTATTGTTAAAATTTAGGACCAAAACCAAACTACTTCAGAGTTTTTAAACATACAGGTCCATTCAACACTATTTAGGCTTCTTCTGCCTTGAAAGCAATGGCAGAAATCGGATTAAAATTTAAAAAAAGCCTTCAGAGTTGCATACACACACTTCTATTATCTGAAGACAACTGTCCCTTTATTAATCCAGATAGTTCATTCTCAACAATTTATAAAGAAGTGATTTTAAGCTAGTTGCCATAATTTTAGCAAAAATCCTGTAAACTATTTTTATCAGGACATCTGTAAGTTTTACAAGGGAGTAGATCTTTACCAGCATTGGAAGGTAAACAATTCATTGCCTCCAAAAAGTGTCTTTCACATAGTTGGAAACAAATAAATTGGTAATTAAAAACATTTTGGAATAAATATTTAAACAAAGTGGCAATAAAATCCATCAGTACATGGAGAAATTACATTTTTAAATAATAATGGCACCAGCAATTTCTTTTGTGGAGAAAACTTTTTCCAGTGTTAGCAAATCATAATTTAAACAGCATCTGTCTGTGCTACTGAAAATGATCTATGAACATTCTTTTAGGAAGGAAAAGTATTTTAAACTATATATGTTCATAAAAGTTTGAAAAGTAATATAATTCCAAAGTTAGTGTGAACTACTTTTCCTTTTATGCTCTTTATTAAATCATACATACTTCTTTTTTGTTTTAATGTTTAGAAACAATTGCTAACAATGTACCTATTTTATTCATTCAACCATAAAATGTAGCGTGTATTAAATTACAAGTTGGCATTGATTAGATGTGGGAGAGAACTTTATCATCTGTATGTGAAGTAAGTGTGTTTAAACATTACATTTTTTAACATCACCAAATTGATATTTCTTTCACTGAGCTTCTTCTTTAAAGATAATTAATTTAAACTAAAACCTCTGGAGATAGATTTGAAGGCATTCCAGGTGATCAATATGAATATATCAGTAATGGGATTTAACAAAAATGAACCATCGGACCAATTACTATACAAGACAATGAATTTATAATCATTTGTAATATTCAAAAAATGTTTATCTTATGTTCCTAAAGCTAGCCACTTGTGGATCAAAAACTGAAATATTTGGAGAATGAATAGCACTCAAAAGCACTCCTGTTTCAGAATTAGATCATCAATTAAGGATTAACTAAAGAAGATATGAACTATTCTACCATTTGAGCCTTGGCCTGGGAAGAAACATGTAAAGTTAAAAGTATCATGATTATAATCTCCATGTGCTACAGACAGCTCTTTGTGAGATAAATTTAATTTAGATTTTTTTGTTTGTTTCCTTTTTTTATTAGGAAGATATTTACATGTTGAATCCCTCACTCAGCATGAATCGCTAATGTGATTAAAATCCCAAATCATTGTAAAGACAATCTTGTAGGATAGCATTAATAGTCTCCGGGAAAGTATCTTCAAAATTAGTCACCCCATATACCTTGATAATCATGACCAGAAGTCCATCTACAGAGATGTCTAATACAATCCATCTTCTCTAAGAATCCTTCTACTGGTTACAATGTAGATGGACAGAAACATATAAAAAGTATCACACTCCCACTTTTCCTATTCAAAGAGTCAGACATTAGGATATGACCGCCCATTGCCTCTTTATGGCTTCATATAAAGAAATATGTATTTTTGTTTTTTATAAATGAAGCAATGTTAGGTTTCTTGCCTGCCAAATGAGAAAACAGTCTGTGCCTGAT
Source organism: Lissotriton vulgaris (assembly GCF_964263255.1). Taxonomy (NCBI): domain Eukaryota; kingdom Metazoa; phylum Chordata; class Amphibia; order Caudata; family Salamandridae; genus Lissotriton; species Lissotriton vulgaris. Next base: position 1,656,709,177 of record NC_141687.1, read on the forward strand.
TTTCGGTGGTGTGGGGGTGTGCAGTACTCCACCTCCTTGCCCTCACACTGCCAAAACCCACTGCAACCCACCTGCCAGTATACAAGTTATTTGTAGTCTGGCAGGTGGGTGGCATGGTGTTCCCATGTTGGTGCCTCTTTTAAAGGTTGTGGTGCCTTCGAAAAAGGAACCGCAATTAGAACATCTCACAAGGTTTCTGTGCGGCATGGACTCGAAAATCCATGACATGCAGGAACCTTTGTGCATAAATACAGAGGGGCAAATGTTATGCCCTCTGTGCACAAGCACAAAGGGATGAGGCATGTGGGGCCCTACACAGGGGGCTCCTTTGCTTTCTCTCCTCCAAGGTTTACATGGAGGAGGAACCCCCATGTACAACCTGGAGGAGAGGAAACTCGTAATATGCTTGGTGGGACCAAGGTGGTCCTCCAGGCACATTGCAGCCTCTGACCGCCTTACCGCCTCCTGGGAACAGCTGTTTCCTGGCGATGGTCCCAGGGCTGTCTACCGCCCAACTCATAATGAGGTGGTCCAACTGCTGGTGCGGCGATGGCTGGACCGCCACGGTCACACCACCACAAACCTAGCAGTTCTCGGACTGCCAGACTCGTAATCAGGCTCTCTGTGTTTTTTAATGTGATGTCTAAATATTTAATGTTGTAATAAATCATTTAAGAAGAAAATCATAAACTAGTATACAAACACCATAACTTGAAAGTAAACACTAAAGAGCAAATAAACATGTAAAAGGCAAACATTACTGCAATGGACAATATCAAGAATGATGACACCAACGAATAGAAGAAAGGAACAGAAATATGTCTGAACTTATATATGAAAGTTGTCATTATTCATAAGCTAAAAAGCTAAGCTATGACTGGGCACAAGAAGAGTAGAACAAATAAAACAGCAAAGTAGAAATCATGGGAGCCATCAAGAAAAATACAGCTTACCTCCTGACAAAAATTTCAGCCAAAAGAACTTTGTGATTGATAAGACTCAGGGAAATCCACATAAGCGAACAGACCTAAAATAATGAAGCAGAAATCCTAAGAAGTGTTAAAGAAGTGATTATTTACAAAAGAATCAAAGGAAAATAAATAATTGACAACAGTTGGTAGCAATATAATTTATGAAAAGGAAAGAAAATAAAGAGGCATAACATATTCTGTATCCTTAACTTCCTTTGGAAATCTCTTGATTTATTCCTTAAAGTTAGCAGAGTAAAGATATGTAAGAGTTTTGTTATTATTATTTATTTATTTTGGGCCTCAGTCACCCTTTGCCATGATCCCCCTCTCTCGCGTTCTCCGTTATTCCGACTCTGAAAGTGTGGTGTCATGACCTCTCAAACCGAGGCTACTTGCCATTTCCGAATTAACACTGCATATTAGACTCAGGAGTCAGGTTTGTTCATGGAACATAATGGTGGCCCATAAAAAAACATGATGGAGATAAAATATCTAAGAATTGACACTGGTTGCCACATATTCTGTCTCTCACATCTGAAGAATTATTACGATCCATTCCAGCACATTCTTCACTTGTGAGCAGTCAAAATATCAATTTTTTTATATCGACCTACACTAATATCAAGTTTTTAATATCCTAGGGACAGAAAATCGATGTCAAAAATATAGTTGACCAGAATATTGACCTTAAAGTAAGTAATATCGTTTTTTTATATCGAAGTAAGTAATATCGAAGTGAGTAATATCGAAGTAAGTAATATCATTTACAAAAATATTGTTGTTAACAATATCGATATTTATATTAGTGGTATGTATTTTAGTATGTATTTTATATGCATGTTTAATATTTTTTGTAATGTATTTTTATTATTTGTAAGTATATGTATTAAATATTTAGAAATTAGTAATTTTTTTAAGTCAATTTTGCGTTTTAGTATCAGAGCGGGTTGTGGGTTTATAGGGGAAAAGGGTGGGAAGTAATTTAATTCTAATTAATATGTTTGTATTTATTGTTATTGATATTAATGTATTGATAATTAATTATTATTGGTAATTATTTTTTCTTAATTGATTCATTTATCATTATATAAATTATAATGTATTTATTATTTTATTCATTTATTGTTAATGTTAATTTATTTATTGTTAATTCATTATTAATTAGTAATTAATTTTTATTAATGTATTAATTGACAATTACATTATTTGAGGTTTTCTTATGTGTAGATGGTTGTGTTTATGGGGGAATAGGGTGGGAAGTAATTTAATGTTATTTAAGTAAATAATAATTAAAATGTATTGGTATTTATTATTAATTTTTAGTTAATTAGTTTTTAATATATTATTTATTTTACAAAAATTATTTAATTAATAAGTATTTTAATTTAACCCCTATGCTATCCTACATTTTCCACACTGGTACATTCACTGGACTTGTAATAATACTTTTAATCCCTATGCTATTCAACACTTTCCCTACTGCTGCACTCACTGCTGCACTCACTGAAGTAGGAATAGTAATTTTTACCCCTACGCTATCCAACACTTTCCCTACTGTTGCATTCCCTAGAGTGGAAATAGTAATTTTAACAGCTTTCCAACATTTTCCCTACTGTTGCACTCACTGGAGTGGGAATAGTAATTTTACGCCTACGCTATCCAACACTTTCCCTACTGTTGCAGTCCCTGGAGTGGGAATAGTAATTTTAACCCCTACGCTACCCAACACTTTCCCTACTGTTGCACTCACTGGAGTGGGAATAGTAATTTTTACCCATACAGTATCCAGCACTTTCCCTACTGTTGCACTCCCTGGAGTGGGAATAGTAGTTTTAACCCCAACGCTATCCAACACTTTCCCTACTGTTGCACTCACTAGAGTGGGAATAGTAATGTTTGCCCCTATGCTATCCAACACTTTCCCTACTGTTGCACTCCCTGGAGTGGGAATAGTAATTTCTACCCTGACGCTATCCAACACTTTCCCTACTATTGCACTCACTGGAGTGGGAATAGTAATTTTTACCCCTACGCTATCCAACACTTTCCCTTCTGTTGTACTCCCTGGAGTGGGAATAGTAATTTTTACCCCTACGCTATCCAATATTTTTCCTACTGTTGCACTGTTTGGAGTTGGAATACTAATTGTATTACCTCTGCTATCTAATATTTGTTGTAATATTTTAGTTAATGTATATATAATTGATATTAAAAAGATTAAAATAAATGTTACTTTTTAAAATGTGTTATATATATTTATTTCGCTTTTATTTATAGTATTGTTTTATGTGTATAGATGTATTTATAATTCATATGATTTTTTTAAATATAAGTTATTAAAATAATTATTAAAAATTATTAGTAAGTATATATAATATATATTATTTGTATGTTATTTTTAACTGTTTATTTTAATTATATGTATTATTTACTTTCTTTTACATTATTTTTTCAACTTAAATAAAAAACGATATTTTTAACAACAATATTTTTGACATCGATATTTTGTTCTGATATTTTTGTACTTACCATAAGTTAGATAGGATGTCGATATTCTTGACTTTGATATTCTAGCTTCGATATTTTTGTAGGTCGATATTCTGACCTTCGATATTTTGTCAGTGATTCTTCTTCTCTGAGGCTAACCATTCCACTCTGGCCAGGGGATCTTTGAGCAACCACTTTTTGCAAATTTCTCTCCTTGCTAGGAGAACTAAGAAAAACAGGAGCTTATATTTGTTTTTACTTATAGATGCTGGTTGGTCCAAGTGCCCAAATGAGGAGAAGGCTTACCTTCATTTTGATTTGTTGAAAATTCGGTACCATCTTAAACACATCTTCCCAGTAAGATGTTATCACTGGACAATTAAGTAGCATGTGGATTTCGTCTGCTCTCTCAGCTCCACACTTAATACAATATGCTGGTGCTGCCACGGCTTGACCCTTTGTCTCCTCTGGAAGTATTAAGTACTCATCCACTGCATTAAGGATTAACCAGTACCAAGAGGAGACTTCTCTCTTCCTAGGGGTTGGTTCCCACAACAAGTTTACTAAAGAGTTCATACATGGACCCTTGACATATGAAGCTTGGAACCACATCCTCAGTTAGTAAAAATTTTACCTTGACAACTTCCCAGTAGTTGCCTTACATAACTCCTCCAAGGACAGAAGCCTCTCCTCTTGCACAAGTTGTTTCCACCTGTGAATTCACGCTGCATGGAAGGAACAAACCAAACTGTTTTTCATACATTCTGAGGCACCTGGTGAGGCCCATATTGGAGCTTGGTCGCTGTAGTAGGGTAGATCCATAGCTTTTCTGATTTGTGCCCATAATGAGGCTGCAGCTCACAGAACTTTCAGCCATACCTTTTTAAAGAATCGCTTATCACGAAATTTGTAAAGAAAATGCGGCTTCCTCAGTTTAACATGTTTTAATGTTGCTGAAAATAACACCCCTAACTCAGAGGAGTCTGACCAACTGCACAACATTCTGCAGTTTTTTTAAATGAAAGTGCCAAGCATTATAATGAAAGCGGAGGAGAGACAGGCTCCCTTATCTCTCTTCCTGTGTAGTTTTCCCCAAAATCCTTACCCCATTTGAAGCCCAGGTAAAGCTTGACATTTTGCCCTGGAGAGTGTCCATCAATACCTTCTCAAACTTAAGAGGTATGGAAATATAAAGGAATGTCAGCTCCTGGAGGATGGACTTTTTATCACATTAACTCTACCGAAGATAGTTAGTGGCAGGTGGGCCCAACTTCTTAACAATCTGCAGACCTCTAACTGAACGTTTTTGAAATTTGTTTCTGCTAACTTATGAAGACATGTATAGTTCTGATACCCTAGCATCTCAAATCCTTCTTGATTTGCTGATTCCCACTCAAAGAATTCCAAGCCATTATCTCTGTCTTTTCCAAATTTACCAAGTAAACTGACAGTTTCCCGAAGGCAAGCCTGGAAAAGACAATACAGTTGGCCCTAAAAAGAGTGCTGGGACAGCACATAAATTGGGCAAAAAAGGACCGCCTCACACTAAGAGACAAGATGCTGGACTAGTGACCAGTGGTAAATATGATTAGGGTGGGGTCACAAGAATTCAGAAGAGACTAAAGGTCACCCCCTCTGTAAGATCCATTTTCACAGCACTGCCTGATAACTATAAAAGCTTAGTTCAAGCTCAAGTACCAGAACCGGCAGTGGACTGCAACCCTAGTTCAAACCCATCGAACAGGGGATCCATGCTGGGGATGAGTGACACCGTTGTCATTACGGATATGGTTAAAGGCATTAGCCAGGGGATTTGGGGGAAATTACCACTTAAAATAGATACAGGACCCAGGAGGATATGACAAGAAAATGGGTACAAGGATCACAGGGAGCTATAGGGGAGACCTGCCCACCCGAGGTCAATCAGTGGAAAAAGCCGCAGTGATTTTTTTTTTATAGCGCTGTGGATCCAGCAGTAGAGAATAGCAAAATTGTGACTCCCCACATGAGGCTAGCTGCATCCAGCTCCACAGAGGTATATCTGCTGATACAACAGTGGACAATTTTCTTTTGGCACTGATGGCAGAGATTTGCTATCTCTCAAGCAAATCAGAGAGATACAGAAAGAAAGAGATAGGGGGTAGGTAATACACTGGAAAACAAAATGGACTCTGGCACAAAAGATTCAGATAATTATGGGGCCAGTCTTGGAGTTGAAAGAAATAGCAGCGGAGAGTAAGGAGGAGATTTTAAGATTAAAATATAAGGAGGGAGTGCTCATGGAGAAACTATAAAAGCTAGAGACCAGCTAGAGACCAGCTCTAGAAGAAATAACTTGAGGATCAGCAATGTTCTGGAAGGCTTAGAAGGGGAACATTTTCGATTTTTGTGGTAAAATTAATAAAATCAGTAGCTGCTACAGATGATGTCACCGTGGACTCAGTGAGGGATGTCCAGAGGCTCCATTGTGACCATTGTAAGAGGAACCTAAATTGAAAGAAGCCCAGGAAGACACTTGTGAACTTTTTGACTTACTCGATGGAATAGGAAAATATTGATGAAAGTACTAAACGTTGAAAAAGATATCAGGATATGTCTTAACCAAAGAAATCAGATCTGATGTCTCCCACTTAACTGCGGATAGACAATGGGAACTGGGAAAGCATAATGAAGATCTCAAAAGATCAAAAAGTCTTTGCTTAAAAAGTGGATCAAAGGGAATTTTGCAATATTTGTGAGGCTCACATGCACAGTTAATTGTTTTGCAGGAGACACAATTCAGTCGCAAAGAATGTTCAGGCTTTATGGGTCTCAAAAATGTCTCCAACAAGTCATTTGTACAGCTCAAGAGGGTTGCACGAAGTTGGTGGACACCTTAGTTAAAAACATCCAAGACACCATCATAGAGCATCCTTCGGACCATTCTGGTAGATAGCTAACATCCATAAATATGTATGTACGGGAGTGACTATTCCTTAGTGGGATATTATGGTCTGAATTGTGATGATGTCAACTTAAAAAGATGAGTTCAATTAAAATTACTGGAGCTTTCTGCCCCTAATATTTTGGCCGATGACTTTCATCTTTTTCTAGATAATCGACTGGATAAGTTATTTGGAAGAGAACTATCACATGCCCCAAGATGCAGTTGCACATTAAAAGTATGATGTCGGAGCTTGGGTTGTTTGTCATTTAGAGAAGAAGAATGGGAAATAAGAGACAATACACTTTCCATAATAAAACGGTTAGTTGTATTAGGCTTCTGCTGTGCTAGCCCACTTATCTGATCATTCTGCTAGTCAGCTAGAGCGTATACTTCTCCAAATCGAAGGAACGGGCCAAGTGGATGCTGGGTCATAGATAATTACTAGCAATCAGAGGTGGTTGAGACCTACGAATAGACACAACCATTGGTTAAATAGATTTTATAGTAGTGTCTATATTAGTGCATTACGGCCAGGCCATACGTAGATAAAAGGATGACAGAGCATTTAGAAATCATAGCCAATGTAAACAGACTAACAGCTTAAACATACATTGTGTAAACATGCCGAACAGTATTCTATGTAATATGTAAATACCTATTGGAATATACGTAAATGGAACAGCCTTATTGAATGCATAATGCAAAAATACAAGTGAATCGCTGATAGAATCAGTGTACCTAATAGAGCTGGATTAAGTGTCCAAAAAGGAAATGAAAAAAAGACGTACAGCAGTTTAGAAATTATGAATCATTCAAACAATAGTTTACAAGGCAACTAGAGGATTGGAAGAACATGTCTTTCCAGAGAAAACGCTAAAATCCAAAATGTATGCCTACGGATATAATTTAAAAATTAAGAAAACAGTTAGATTGAGTATGCCAATCAGGCCATGGGCGCAAATGTACAGAATACGTGAATATACATGAATGTGAGTAAATATAAACAAACAATATTGTGTAAATCTAAAACAAGTGAAAACTATAATCTAAAAAGAAGATTTATACGGAGTATCAATACTCCAAGTGAAATTAAAAAGATATACTTAAGGTTGCCAGAATGGACATCAGGAACCACAAGTGGGGTCACTTATAGCAATGTATGAAATACACCAGGTATAAGATATACATCACAGACTACATCTGTGCAAACCTACACAAGGAATAAATCAGAGTAGCAAACACAATATATCTGCATCAATGCGGTGATATGAATATTGATTGGCTTTTCTTAAACGGTCCCCTTTTCGTATTGCGGCTGATTGTTACAACAAGTCATTTGGAGGCAGGCTCGAGGAGAGTCATTTCTGATCAGCCCCCTGCTACATCATCAAAGGAGGAGCCCACGCTAGGTGTGGGACGTACCGGTGAGTCGGCTGACTGTTGCCGGTTATCGTGAAACGCCAGCGAGAATCCGGGACCAAAAAGAACCTAGATATTGGGAGCAGGTGAAAAGGTTGTGGTAGAAAGCAGTGGATTTATTCAAACCGCCGACGAGAGGCGTGTTTTGGACATATCGAGCATTAATTAAAACCAAAGGTGCCGCGAGATGGAGGAAGTGTTTGCCTTGCGGGAAAAATCAGTGGAAGATCTGTTTGCAAACTTACCGTCTGTTGTCACTCCCTCCACACGAGCGGAAACATTATCGACACCAGGGGATGTTAAAAATTTGGCTAAGCCTTTGGAAAAACACCATAGAAGCGAAATGACGAAGTGGTGGGAAATCAAGTCGTTAGAAAAATATCACGAAGCGGGGCGAGTGCCAAGAGGATTGCGTATAATGTTGGCGCCCAGTTTTGATAATCCTAATCCCCAGCTAATGAAAGACTGGGCGGAGAGCAACCTCGACGCATCAATGCGACTTGTTTGTCTACTGATAAAATATGCCAAAGTGGACCGTGAAGTCGATCTAAAGGAAATTGTAAGATTGACCGTGGAGATTGATGCACTTACTAACCCTGACAACAAGAACATGGTCGACAAATTACTAAAGGATATCATGGACAGAAAAAACTAATTGGAAGATACCATCAAAGCCAGAAAGGTCTGGAAATTTGCCCGGGACAAAAACGATTACGAGAGGGGGCAAGTCTTCACTTTCGCACGAAAGTATGACTCTGTTAAGAACACAGGGCCCTCACCCGTTCTATTCCGCCAATGACACGTGTGAATGTAACGGACCCTGCAATCAACACCAGCAGTCATGAATTGGGGTCCATCACCAGTCTGACAGCGAGTGGCCAGGAGTCAGACTCGGGTAGTGTCTCGGGGATGTCGAGTTCATCTTTAATATCGTTGGGTCCCACGACATATGCGGACGAACTGGATTTTATCCGGGAAGAAAGACTGCAGTCCCTTCGGTCGACGGGCACACAACCACAAACCAGCAAGCAAGGAACAGACGGCAGAAACAAAGGCGCAAACACTCAAAACTCAACAGGCAGAGGACGTCAGAAGAGGAACTGGCGAAGATAATTCCAGGTAATGACAATAAAACTATTGTGAACCTAACTGACATTGAACTTAACTCTGCAGAGCAACAGTTGTTATCGTTGGGCTTGAGTTTCTGCCCAGAAAGTAATTTTGGCTTTGTGCGCACACGTGTGGATGTATATAAGTTTATTCGTAAGCTGAAATTACAAAAGTTTTTTCTGTTAAAAAATCAGGGCAATATTACGAACAAGAATAATCTCTCAACATCTAAAACATCATCAACGTTAACAGCAGGAACAATACCAACGCTAGTTACTTTACATACACTGATGAATGATAGCACTGATACACAGAACTCACAATTGGTGGCACAAAATGAAGGTATTAATATTTCACTACCTGGTAATAGTCCATTTAAGCCACCATCGACGTTCGTGCCTATCATGCCGAGAGACGCTCTGGATATTTTCCATGAAAGGATAACAGACAAGCTTAAGATTTTGGACAGAAATGTTTGTAGAGCGAGATCCGTACACAATGTTAAAACAAAAGCATATTTCCAACTCATGAAGAAATTAAAGGAGAATAAAAAGGTTGTTATCAATGTTGCGGATAAGGGGGGCAACATAGTCCTGTGGGACAAAGAACTTTATAGAGCAGAAGCTTTTAGACAACTATCTGATTTAGATTGTTATGAACGCAGGGATGGAATTTCGGTCCGCAAAATTAACAATTACTATAAAATCAAATTATCACAATGGCAGAAGGAAGGGTTAATAACTAAGGAGGAATACACATTTTTGTATAATGAACATCCGGTGCTACCCTTATTTTACCTGATCCCAAAAATTCACAAAGGACTGAATCCACTGCAAGGGAGACCTATTATCTCCGCTATCAATAGTTGCTTTGAAAGCACCTCTAAATATGTTGACTTCTATCTGCAAGATTTTGTTACAGCCTTGCCTACTTTTCTTCAAGATTCAAGAGACTTTTTGAACAAACTAAATAATGTGCATTGGACAAATGATCTGGTATTTCTTACACTGGACATAACAGCGTTATATACATGTATCAGACATGAGGACGGATTAAGAGCAGTTGAGTACTATCTGGGTCAGAGGAAGATAGGATTGTACCAACATAACAAAATGATAATTGCTATGATCCGTAAATGTCTAATGAATAATGTATTTCTATTTGATTCAAAGGTTTATAGACAGAAAAGGGGTGTTGCTATGGGGGCATGCTTCTCCCCCAGTTATGCATGTTTACATGTTGGCTGGTGGGAGGAGCATGTCCTCAGAAGACAGCATAAGGCTGTATTTGATGCACATATCGCCCATATGTGGAGATATATAGATGATGTCTTTATTATATGGAGAGGTGATATAGAGGGGGCAAATGCATTTGTCTCAGAGATTAACAGAAATGATCTCAATTTAACCTTCACCAGCAGCATCAGTAATACAGTTACTAACTCTTTGAATATTGAAGTCTCAATTCATGATGGAATTATTGAGACTAGCCTGTATCAAAAACCTACGGCAGGCAATACGCTGTTGCATGCGTCCAGTTTCCATCCTAAACATACCATAGAAAGTCTCCCATATGGAGAACTTTTGAGAATTAGAAGGGCATGTAGTACAGAGAAGGCCTGGAAAGATTCACAGGAAATTGCTAAAGCCAGATTAATAGCACGAGGTTATGGGGCCCATTAAAAAGGCTTTACAAAAGGTCAACCTGCAGGATAGGGCGACCCTATTACAACCAGGGCTTACCTCGCAAACTGACAATGAGTATTCAATTTCATCTCCTGATGAAGATGCTTGCAATGGCAATTCCCAATGCAGTTTTATCACAACGTACAGCAAGCAATCTCATGCCATCAAAAAGATCATCAATGCCCAATGGCCCATTGTATTAACTGATGGGGTTCTAAAAGGTGTCTTGCCTGTTAAACCGAATATCACTTACCGAAAGGCATATTCAATGAGGTCAGATCTGGTCAAAAATAGCCCAGAATTGCTCAATAAAGATATATGGTTTTCCACTAAGAAGGGTTTCTTCAAATGCAGTAGCTGCAGAGCATGCAAGTTTGGAATAAATACTAAGTCCTACAAGAATGCATTCTCTGAGGAGTTAATAGAGATCAAGGACAATTTTAACTGCAAGACTGAGTATGCAGTTTATGTGTTGAATTGTGTTTGTGTCTCCGTTACGTAGGAAGCACTAAACTTGCAGTACAAGCTCGCATACTACAACATTTGCGAGCAACTGTCAATTCAGATCAAACATATCCCGTCGCAAGACACGTAAAGTCTGAACATGGGAATAATCTTAATGTTTTATCTTATTTTGTCACTGACAGTGTCCCCATAAACAGAAGAGGAGGAAACAGGGACAAAGCTCTGCGACAGTTGGAAACAAAATATATTTTAGAACTAGATACGAAGAACCCCAATGGTCTTAATATGTGTGAAGATATGTATCATTATCTATAATTTAATGTGTCATTGTATTTAAGTGAGCATTCGGATATGTGGAAACTTTAAGTGGCCGTGATTATATTTTGTATAGCATATTTTGGGTTTTAAGATTTTATATATAACTATATTCATGTCTTTCATGGTGTGCCGGTTATTGTGTATATATTATCATGAATTATTTATTTATGGTTTTTATACTTTTAATTGGCACTCGAATGTATGAATGTAATATCAAACTATGTATTTTGCACATATAAATACCCAACTGCTATGCACTTGACCACTTTATTCTCGCATTCTCGCATTATCTGCACAGAAATGTAATATAAATCAATCTACAGATCATTTATGACCACTATTGCTGATTTTTCCGCTATATAGGGCTCCCGGCTGGGATCTCCCATTGATCTTACAACATCATTTTACACTTTATTCACTTGGCTGCACTTTTTTCTTGCACAACAGCACTTTTATGAATTTAAATAGTATTTTCTTGTATACATGACCAAATATTTTGTTGAGCGTATTTTCGGAGTTGAGAACAGTTCTATTATGTTGTCAATATACTGTATTAAGCAGGTATAAGCACATAATGATTTGTTGATTTCATTGCTAGGTATTGTTATGAATTTAATAATGATTCTAGTATTTATTGTTTTAACATGAATAGGGCAATTTAATCATCATGAGAAATCTATTGCTAAAAAATAAGGTTTATGTGTACTGTGTATGTATTTATACAGATATTAATTCAGCTGTGAATACTAGCACTTAGAAACAGCGTGAATATGAGTCTGTTTTCCATTGCTATGCAACAATGACTAAATGGTCATGTGACCTATGACAAGGAGTGCTGCTATTGGTGTTTCACGATTTAAATTTTTCACAATCACAAACGCTGGTATCTGGTGAGCAAGGGGACAGGTTCGCAGAAACGCGTCGGATCGTGCCACCTTTGGCACTATGCTGATGAGAAAATAAAAATACTCTGCTACACCTACCACTGAAACTTGGTGTCCGTTTGTTCACCTGGGGAGCGCTGTCTTGTGCGGTGCGCTGCGGGAGCGTCTGCGCATATATATATATAAACATTGAGGAAGGGAGGGCTCTCCCGAAACACGTCCTGTTGTTTGAATAAACTTCCCTGCTAAAGACTACTGCTGTGCTCGAGAGTGCTGATTCCTGGGACCGGGCTGGGTATTGCTAGGATTTCGGAGCCGTGATATATATATATATATATATATATATATATATATATATATATATATATATATGCATTCCATCTGGCCCAAGTTGGAGGCTCCCGGGTGCTCTGGGTCGGTGCACGCGAGGCGCAGCAGGACCCGCTGCGATTAAATAAATTCAGTTTTTCTCCTTACAGAGAAGTTTGTTCCTCGTGCACTCCCGTGTGACCAATAAAGTTCCAACCACACTGGTTTTAAGTCGATTATAAGTTTTTATTCAGCAACCAGCAACACCTTACGCGTTTCGGTCTCTACGGAGACCTTGCTCACAGGTTAACTGAGTCAACATTATTTTGACATTTAAATAAAGTAAAGAGAGTTTTTTTTGGGGGTTACATCACTTCCTGTATCTCGCACAGGCATTGTGGGACATGTAGTTTACAATAACTAATGTTTCCATGCTCAAAAATTCAATGCATTTGGTCACTTTTGTATCATAATTAGCACAGATTGCAAGCAATATTTAAACGATAATTAAGCCCTCCAGTGGGCAAAAATTTCAGCGTGTCCATGATCAATATTAGCACACATTTATATACCTTTGTGAAATTTAATTCCAAGAATTAAAGCAATTTGACCACTATGTTAAACAAAAAATAAAGCCCTCTAGTGGGCATGAACGCTCAGCACACATTAGGCCCATAAATCTCTATAGCAACGGTGCTAATTTTGTCATATCAAGGTTATTCTAACATGTCCTAGATGAAAGGAAAATTAAAGAGTGAAGGTTTTATGAAAGAACAATTAAGTGCAAATTAAAATGAGGCAGGGTAGGTATCAGTTGTTTCTGAAGAATGTTTAGATACAGTTTTAATACAGTTTTAAAGGTGGCAATGTAGTTCTTCGTCCTGATTATGCCCATAGGGGCTCAGAGTTCGAAAGTTCATGATGTGTTTGGATTCTTTTTGTCTCATCACTTTCTCACGGTCTCCACCTCTTTGATTAGGTCCAACACTTTCAATTCCATAGAAGATCAGAGCTTTCCAATCTCCTTTATGTTCCTTCTCCATATGTTTTGCCATGGCATTGCTGCGGTCCGAGTTAATAATAGCTCGAACATGCTCCAAAATGCGAAGTTTCAGTTCTTTTTTGGTGCTTCCGATGTACTTTAAGGAGCACGGACATTCTAAGGCATATATGACAAATTGTGTTTTGCAATTAATTAGTTGCTCAATCTTCCAAGTTTTTTTATTTGCCATCTTTATTTCCTTGGTTGTTTTGGCAATGCAACAAACTTTACATCCAGAACATTTGTAAAATCCTCTGGGTCTCCGCCATACTTCTGGTTTCTTTTGTTCTTGAAAATGACTATAGATAAGTTTGTCTTTCAAGTTTTTTGCCCTTCGGTAGGTCACATTTGGATGATCTCCCACAATTTCAGCCACTTTGGGGTCCATATGTAGAATATGCCAATTGTTTCTGAGAATTATAGTGATTGCTTGGTTGGCCGTTGAGTGTGTGGTGATGAAGCGAATTTTATCTTCTTCCTCATCATTTGATTTTTGTTTATCTCTGAGGAAATCAGTTCTTTTTATGCTGGAGGAGCGATTTAAAGCTGTCTGAATCCATGCTGGATTATATTTTCTTTTCTCAAATCTTTTCTTGGCCAGATTTTTGTGTTTATGCCATATATATATATATATCCATATATATGTATATACATATATATATATAATTTTCATTTAATTATATATATTTATGTTTTTGTGGGTGCGTGTATATATATATATCATATTTATTTTTCAGAAAGACACACATTCACTGGATGGTGCCATCAGTCATGTCATGAGCGATGTCACTGACCATGTCATGAGTGATGTGACGTCATCAGCAGTGCATTGCAGGCGCGCAAGTTATAGTGAGTCCAACTAACTATAACGTGGGAATTTCAATGGTTTTATGTCAGTAAAATTTCCAGCTAACTATAACTGGTGTCAAACCTATGGTTTTTTCAGTGAATTTAATAGGTTTTTTAAATGCTAATTCCTAACTGTATAAGGCCTGAAACCTATGTTTTTTTCAGTGAATTTCAAAGGTTTTTTTAATGCTAATTCCTAACTATATAAGACCTGAAAGCCCACTAGGAATCTCCAGTATGCGCCAGGGGACTGCATTGCAGAGAGGTGTAATGAAGCCACGCCCCTTTTTACACCTCTCTGCAACGCAGCCCCCGTGCATGTTTGAAGAGGGAGAACTAATTCCCCTTGCATACTAGGGGTCCCTGGGGGCCAACTAGCCCACCTGGAACCTCCAGTATGCGCCAGGGGGCTGCATTGCACAGAGGTGTAATGAGGCTATGTCCCTTTTTACACCTCTCTGCAATGCAGGCCACTGGCGCGTTTGCAGAGGGGTGACTAATTCCCCTTGCATACTGGGGGTCCCTGGGTCATATCTGCCCAAACACCGATATTCCGAACGATTGAAAATGGCTTTTCTTGAGAAACATTTGGATTTGGATTATCATGTCCTATACTTTGGAATTTTTGAAAGACTGACTTTGAGGATGGTATAAATTACTCAAGTCTGCCCGAATTGTGTGGGTAAAATTATTCCGAACGATTGAAAATGGCTTTTCTTGAGAAACATTTGGATTTGGATTATCATGTCCTATACTTTGGAATTTTTGAAAGACTGACTTTGAGGATGCTATAAATTACTCAAGTCTGCCCGAATTGTGTGGGTAAAATTGATACCTAGTCACTTTGAATAAGAATGTACTTACGTCTCGTCTAACATTTGGAAGAAATATCTAGTTATATGACAACAAGATACCAACATAACTTGAAGGAAATAAGAACGCCCTGAAGAAGTTCTGTTGTACAGAACGAAATGTTTCGGCTGGCTGTGGTACATAAACTTAAGGAAAATAAAAGCATTTGAATATACACCAAGATTCAGCACTTCAATAAGGGCTCTAAGTGATATGATTTGATTGGACTTATTTTGCAAGTGGTGCTGTGCCAAACTTTGCAATATTCTCCACTACTCTCTACTACTTACTCTCTCCTACTCCACTACTCTCAAATACTCACTCTCTACTACTCGTTCTCTACTACTCTCTCTCTACTACTCACTCCCTACTACTCACTATATACTACTCTCTACTATTCACTCTCTCTACTACTCTCTCTCTACTACTCACTCTTTACTACTCACTCTCTACTACTCTCTACTACTCACTCTCTACTTCTCACTCTCTACTTCTCTCTACTACTCACTCTCTACTACTTTCTCTCTACTACTCACTCTTTACTACTCACTCTACTACTCACTCTCTACTACTCTCTACTACTCTCTCTCTACTAGTCTCTACTACTTACTCTACTACTCACTCTCTACTACTCTCTACCATTCTCTCTCTCTCTGCTACTCACTCTCTACTACTCTCTACTACTCACTCTCTATTACTCACTCTCTACTACTCACTTTTTACTACTCTCTACTACTCACTCTCTACTGCTTTCTACTACTCACTCTACTACTTACTCTCTACTACTCTCTACTACTCACTCTCTACTACTCACTCTCTACTACTCTCTACTACTCACTCTACTATTCACTCTACTACTCTCTACTACTCACTCTCTGCTACTCTCTCTACTGCTCTCTACTACTCTCTACTACTCACTCTCTACTCTCTATTACTTACTCTCTACTCTCTACCTCTCTCTACTTCTCTCTCTACTAGTCTCTACCTCTCTACCGCTACCTCTCCACCTGTACCTCTCTACCTCTACACCTCTACCTCTCTACCTCTCTCTACACGCACACATATACACACATATATATGCATATATATTCATATGCATTTATATATATGTATGTGTATGTATATATAAATATATATACATACATATATAAACATATATAATCTGTATATCTATATAAATACAAATATAAATGCATGCATGCATATACATATATGCAAACAGATGCATGTTATTTACAGGAAAGTTTAAAAAACACTAATAAAAGCAAAGCTAAAAAGCCACCTCTTTACAAATAGAATGGCTTTAACTTAAACGAGGGCGAGATCTATTGCATTTTAAATGCTTGTTTACTTTGGTTCCACAAGAAGGCATTCAGATGTGTCACACATTTGCCATGAATTCTGAATGTTAGCACTCTAGTTGCACATTAGATCACTGTAGTAAAGCTACTGCTCACCAGGGAAGTCTGCTGCTGGTATTCAAGTGCATGTTTCAGTCTGCATGTCAGAATTTTTTTAATGAAATAGAAGAGTATTTGAGAAGTCACTCAAAATGATCCTTAATTTTTCTTTCTGAAGCACTAATCATACTTTCTATGGCAAAATGAACCCCCTCATTTTGTTCCTTTTTAAATTAAATGTTTTCAGACTTACCACTTCATTCCAATCAAGAAGGCTTCTGGTGTGCCATGCTTTTGTCATAAGTAAGACTGTTAGCGCTCTAGTTGTTCTTTAGAACACTCTGGGACATTCTGTCATTGGGCTATACTTGGGCTACATCTGGGTGATATTTGGGCTACATTTAGGCTCTTTTGTCTCTGGTGGCCATCTTGTGAGACTGTATGTCAGAATTGTTTAATGAAATTGAAGAGGCTTTGAGAAGTCACTCAAAATGTGCCCTAATTTTTCTTTCTGCAGCACTAATCATAATTTCTATGGCAAAATATACCCCCTCATTTTGTTCCTTTTTAAATTAAATGTTTTAAGAGTTACCACTTTATTCTAATTAAGATGGCTTCAGGTGTGCCATACCTTTGTAATAAGTAGGACTGTAAGCGCTCTAGTTGTTCTTTAGAACACTCTGGGACATCCTGTCATTGGGCTATACTTGGGCTACATCTGGGTGATATTTGGGCTACATTTGGGCTCTTCTGTCTCTGGTGGCCATCTTGGGAGACTGCATGTCAGAATTTTTTAATGAAATAGAAGAGGATCTGAGAAGTCACTCAAAATGTGCCCTAATTTTTTTTTTCTGCAGCACTAATAATACTTTCTATGGCATAATATACCCCTCATTTTGTTCCTTTTTAAATCAAATGTTTTAAGAGTTACCACTTTATTCGCATCACAATGGCTTCAGTTGTGCTATACCTTTGTAATAAGTAGGACTGTTAGCGCTCTAGTTGTTCTTTAGAACACTCTAGGAGGCTGCAGTAGAACACAAAGGAATCAACTGACAGTCTCTGTCCTTGTTGGATGTACATGTTTTACTGAGAATGTCAGACTTCATTCTCACATGACTGAGAAAGATAATGTGAATTTACAGAAAATATGCTTTCAGTTTAGCTTATAGATCCCCTTCCAAACCACTGTGGGAAAATCATGAGATATTAGTTTTCTTTCAAACATGATTAATGATATCACAGCAGAAGGCTTTTTCACATGGTAAAATCACCTTAGAACACACCACAATTCCTAAAATGAGTATGGTACCATCAACAAATGATTTATAATGTAACTAAAGTCCTAAAACCCTCTATTAACTACAATGCTTTTTAATTAGGTGCTATCATGTATATTGGTCCCAAGATGGCTGCCAACACTTCTTGGATGAAGTGCTGACAGCCAATCAGATCAGATGTGTGGTTAGGCTCCACCCAGATATATATATTTTGTTAAACCTAAATTACTCAAAATCCACTGGAGCACATATCTTGAGACATAGCAAAGGCACATCGGGCTACCAGTCCCTACAATTTTGCCAAGTTTTGTGGAAATCCATTCAGCCGTTCGGGCTAAAAGTGAGTCCACCCGCCCTATGGAAATTAACATGGGGAAAACACGTTTTGGGACCCCCCTTTTATCTCGGCCCCCGCTTGACGAATCCCCCCAAACTTTCAGGGAAGGAGCAGAGCGCAGCGAGGCAAATTTAAGGAAAATTACAGGCAGATTCCTCAACCGGCGCCAAAGTTATTCCCAATAGAATGTTGCGGATTTCCTATAGAAAACAATCCTAACTATAACTACCTATTATATATATATACATGGCCACATGGCAGTTCCGTTTAAATAACTGTGCCGCTTTACTGACGGCTTTCCGCACTGATGACGGCAAGAGCCAGAAACGCGTCTGCGGATACTTTCTAGCCGACACAACCCGAGCGTGCACCGGACCTTGGGAGTACCATGAACTCCTTGTTTTTGCTGTGTTACAAGCGGTTTCCACCACCGCTTCCCGGTTGCACCCGCCGCGAGTTCGGCTGGCCCCAGGTGGGATACTGTGTTTTGGATTCAATTTGGGCTGCCGAAACGCCGCTTACGGACGCTGTTGACCCATGCAGGTTGTGGCTTATACAAAGCTAGAGTGCTCCACCATTGTGTGACACTCACAGCGTGTTCGTTCTATTAGCGGCAGGCGAGGGGATGTGCAGGCACAGTTGTTACGGCTGCCAATAAAGTTTTTCGCTATGGGAGCGCCATCGGCCTTTCATTGGCCAAGGATCCACCAACCACATGGCAGTTCCGTTTAAATAACTGTGCCGCTTTACTGACGGCTTTCCGCACTGATGACGGCAAGAGCCAGAAACGCGTCTGCGGATACTTTCTAGCCGACACAACCCGAGCGTGCACCGGACCTTGGGAGTACCATGAACTCCTTGTTTTTGCTATATATATATATATATATATATATATATATATATATATATATATATATATATATATATATATATATATATATATATATATAAGAATTCACAATCCTGAGGTGCCAGCAACAGCGCACGGACACAGACCAGGTACAGACCACAAGACGAGGAATTACAGGTAAATGAGGTGCTTTATTCCATCGATGGGGACGGCAACATGACGCGTTTCGTCCGGGAAACCCGGACTTGATCACATGACAAACCCAGAGAATCATGTGGTTAAATACTGGTTACAAATAGACTCCTCCCATGAATTAAAACAACATAGAAGAAATACCATTCATTATCAAATATGGTCGTCAAATACAAAATTTGAAAAACACAAAATATGTAAACAATGCAGAACATTGAATTTACAATTTAAATTGTGATCAACTTTTTAGTCAATGACGGGCAAGTGCCCAAATAATGTCAACCGCCAGTGCTAACTATGCACAAGCTGAAAAATGGCATATAATGATGTTATGGGGTCATAGTATCAAACCAGACAAAAGTTTAAACCACATATAAAATTAGTGCAAAAGATTGGTGCAAAATACATTAGCCCAAACATTGGGAGAGAGCAGTATAATGTTTAGGTAAAACCTAAAGCAAGATGTTAAAAAGATGTGAAAAAGTGCAAAGTGCAAAAAAGTGCAAAGTACGGCAGTATATGTAAACATTGGGGGAAGGAATAGTATTCATTTAGATAGGAAAAAGTGCAAAAATAGTGAAAAGATTAAAGTGACCAGTGACATTAAGCAGCAAGAAATAGGACGAAACCTAAGAATCATCATAGCACAGCCAGAATACAAACAATATGTATCTAAATCCATTACATACGATTAAGCCACAGAGATTAACAATTCATTCAATCTTAAACCATCCTCAACATAGGTAAAAATAGATAAAAACCATATAAATAGGTATAAAATCCATTTAAAATACTATGCATATGATGGAATAAAATAATTACAGAAAGTTATTAAGATCTTCCCCCATGTTGAGGCCATTCGGAATCTTACTATTTAACCGTAAAATATATTGGCTTTCCAACTGTCTCAGTCTCTTTTCTCTGTCACCACCTCTTTTGTGTAGGGGAACTGCATCAATAACAAAATATTGTAAGTCATTCAAGTTATTATTATGAACCAACTTGAAATGACGGGCCACAAGGTAGTTAGGGTCAGAATTTACTATGGCACGAAGATGCTGTAAAATGCGGTTGTATACTTGCAGCTTTGTGCTGCCAACGTATTGCAACTCACACGTACACTTTAAAACATAGACCGCATGGTCGGTTTTACAAGTATACAAGTTATTAATTTTGATCACAGCATCAGTCAAACCCTCAACAAATTCAGTGGTATTAACACCAAACTTGCAGGCCCTGCAAGAGCTACACTTCCGAAATCCAGTTTTATTTGAGAACCAATTGGGTTTTTTGATGGTCTCAGGACTAGTTCTTACTAGAGCATCCCTCATCGAGGGTGCTCGACGGAAAGTGATGCTGGGCATATCTTCCAATAATGGGCCTAAAATGATGTCAGTTTTCAAGATGGGCCAATTAGACTTGATAATTTGTTTGATCTTCTTTTCTTGGTTGTTAAATGTGGTAATGAGACGAATGATAGGTTTATCAGTCTTAACCGTAACCTCCTCTGATGTATTTGTGGTAGGTTCCTCAGCTGTTACCACTATCTGATTGGACATAGCCTTTTTAAGAGAGTTGGTAAGGGTATTTATATCATAGCCTCTGAGTAAGAATCTCTGATAAGATCCATTAAGACAATTAATGAGGTCAATCTCATTGTTACATATGCGTCTGATTCTTAAAAACTCCCCATAAGGGATGCTTTTAATAAGATGATGGGGATGGTTACTCTGTGCATGTAAAATAGAATTTCCAGCTGTGGACTTCCTATACATTCTGGTCATGATATTGTTATCTCTAATATAAACCTCTACATCTAGAAAGTTTACACTCATTGTTGATGTTGGCAGAAAATTCTAGGTTCAAAGAGTTGTTATTGATGTTACTAACAAAGTTTTCTGCTGATGATTTACAACCTTGCCAAATTATGAAAACATCGTCAATGAAGCGCCACATTTTGACAATGCCTGTTTCATCTTCCTCCAAACAGTCGCGGATCCTACCTAGGATGTGCCTCTCCCACCAGCCCACGTGTAAACACGCGTAACTGGGGGAGAAGCACGCGCCCATGGCAACACCACGCATCAGCTGGAAGATCTCATTGTTAAAAAGAAAAAAAATGTTTTTAAGGCACAAATCAATCATACTGATAAGCATTTTGCTATGTTCAAAATACCTGATGTCTCTTGTAGACAAAAAGTATTCGATTGCATTTAAACCATCAACATGATTAATAGAAGTATAAAGAGACGTGATGTCCATGACAAGAAATAAATAGTTAGGTTTCCACACAACTTCTTTCAATTTCATCAGGAAGTCACCAGTGTCTCTTAGATAACTAGGTAAGGCCTCCATATAGTCATGAAGATAGTAATCAACATATTTGGAGAGGGGTTCCAAGAGTCCATTTTGGGCAGAGATAATGGGTCGCCCCGGTACAGGTGTGGTGCCTTTATGGATCTTGGGTAATAGGTATAGTGTGGGAGTGATAGGGAAATCCTTTTTGCGGAAATCAAATTCTTTCTTGCTTATCAATCCTTCCCTCTTCCAAGATGCCAAGTTAGAATGTACCAGCAATTTTATATATATATTCAAGCTCCGCAGTCAAAGACAGAAAACAGCACTCGCAGTAAGAAAAAACCCGCTAAGGTTTATTGCACGAAATTCAAAATAACAGACGCATTTCAGCACTTGCCTTCGTCAGTGTATATATATATATTTGTGTGTATGTGTGTATATATGTATATATAAATATATGGACAGAAATAAATGTCTGTGTTAATATAAATATATATTTATATAAAGGAACACATTTTAGTGGAATTTATTCAATTTGCGTTATATTCATTTTCTGTATTATAATATGCAACGTTTACTACTATAAACTCTCTCTCTCTCTCAGTCTATATATATATATATATATATATATGTTCAAAAAGTTCCAAAGTAACGGTGCTCTCAGTCCGCAAAATATCACAAAACCGCTCAAGACTCCAAGGGTGTTTATTTAAACTAACAACATGTTTCGGCTGCGGACAGCCTTGATCACGTTAGTTTGAAAGTGCACAGTTTCCGGTAAATAATGCCAGGGTTCATGGCCAAAGAAACAGGACTTGGTCACATACAATTTAAATGTAAGATTTCTGCCGCCATAGTTTTAGTCAAACGTTAGACCGTTATAACGCATCAGACAACCTTGGTTTCCTGCCCCGTTGTCCCAGTGTATTTTACAGACATAGACCCATGGTCAGCATGTATCGAGTGCACAAATCCATTATGTACATTTTTAATTAATATTGGCTTACATCTGTTTACCAATGTGGGTGTATTTATCATGGTCACCTCTTTGACCCATGGTCAACTTGACCCGATTGCTTCCAACTACTTGTACAAATCTATCTTGCACGTTGGACTATATGTACATACTAATTGCACGTACTTTGTTTACGCTGGCATACATTTTGCAGGGCGTTAAAACTATTTTCCAGGCAACACGCATTGGTACTGGGTTGGGATTCCGCCGCTACGATGTGTTTTCTTGTATGGTTGTCATAGCAACTTGTAGTTCGGAGTTGCCGTTTGACTACAACTATGGCGGCAGACGCCTTTGTTAATTTTGATCTCATTGAGGTATTTGCTTTCAAAGGGGCATTATTTTTCCTCTGTGCAGTCAACAGGAGAATGTAAAAAAACGGGCACACATGAATGTCTATATTTGCGACTTAGTTATACGATGTGAAAGAATTATTTTATATCGTCTAAATATGTGTTGGACAACACCTGACATAGTATATTATGTGACAAATGTTTATATGCTTGTTATGAATGTGAAATCTTACATTTAAATTGTATGTGACCAAGTCCTGTTTCTATGGCCATGAACCCTGGCATTATTTACCGGAAACTGTGCACTTTCAAACTAACGTGATCAAGGCTGTCCGCAGCCGAAACATGTTGTTAGTTTAAATAAACACCCTTGGAGTCTTGAGCGGTTTTGTGATATTTTGCGGACTGAGAGCACCGTTACTTTGGAACTTTTTGAACATTTACATTACCGGCGTGCTCGGCCGGCATTGGTGCCACTTCCCGAGGGGCCGCTGTCAGTGCTTCCTGAGCAGACGTGGAAACTTATATATATATATATATATATATATATATATATATATATATATATATATGTTACAAAATCAATATTTTTGTATGTTTGTGTAGGATATTACTGTCCGCAATAATTTTTTCGCCTATATATTTGTACATGTCATTATAAGTATTGGAGCAAGATATTGTGGTTAACAATTTTTTGGGCAACTATCTATACTACTATTATAAAGAGAGAACTTGCACCTTTTGGCCAGGTAAACTCGGAAACCACAGCGCCAATCTACACACCCGATACATCTATGAAAATGTCAGGGTGTGTAGATGGACATAGGCTATATAAATTTTAAAAAAAAGTAAATTAAAAAAATTAAGTTTGTAAACAAAGTAGTCCCCTGAAAGTAGCGCCGGCCGGGACCTAGTGCTGGCCGCTACGCGATGTGCGTGATGACGAAGGAGGAGGGCGGTGCCGTGACGAGCGGCTGTGCAGTGAGGAGCGCCGGCACAGGTAAGGAAAGGGAAAGTGAGACTGTGTGATGCAAATGTCGGAGCGCGAGTGAGTCGGGCGGGAGGGGGGCGCGAGTGAGTCGGGCGGGAGGGGGCGCGAGTGAGTCAGGGCGGGAGGGGCGCGCGAGTGAGTCGGGGCAGGAGGGGGTCAGGCGGGAGTGGGTGTACTGCCCCAGCCCCTTTCTGCCCCAGGCAACGCTGGGGCGGGCTGCTAGTATTACTATAAATTGATCCGCAGACAGAGAACACTAAGTGGTCCATTAGGATGAAAGTACTTTTTACCTTAACCATTGTCTTAATTGTATTAAAAGATAAAGTACTTTACTTCCACACAAACACCATACTGTACATATTCATCAGAGGGCACTTCAATTGGTAAGCACCTCAGGTGACAAATACTGATGTTTGAGAGGCAGCCTTGACTACTCCTCTACAACAGGTGCCACTGTAAATCAGATATTAGAAGTCTTGAGGTTTTTTGTGGGTATTGTTCGGAGAGAACTCCTGAGGGCATGGTAGAGACCGTCCCAAGAATTGTAATGATTTACAATCGTAAAAGTTGCCTCCCCCTCTTTTTGGTGTCATGTCTTTGCACATTGAACAGGGATCTTCTTGACTCTGTCCTGGCTCAACCAGTGTTGCTATGATAAAAGTGTGCAAACTTGGTCACGTGAGCTTAGGCAGCACCAGTGCCAGTTGAGAAGAGGTCAAGATCAGTGCTATGAGCTGCTTGCAATCCTGTGGATCTTTCTTTGTTTGATCTTCCTCAGGCCCAGACACAAGTCCTCCACCCAAACATAGCTAAATACCCCTCCAGGATGGAGTGTCAGTTAAAGTCCTCTGCAAAGGAGAATGTATTACTTCTTCCCATATCATGTCCTACAGTACTCTGGTTCAGCAGTTGGACCATCAAATGCGGTCATTGTTATTTAGCGCCCAAAACTTGAAATCTTTGTCAGGAAACCTGCAAAGCATACAGTCAGTTTTAGTGAGTGTCTCACTGTTCAGGGAGCTCCAGGTTCAGCACTGTCTGAGGGGATACATCAGTCTTCCAGGCATAACGCTCTGGCTGAACCTTGAACGCCCTTTCCTGAGTCAGAGTGGGTAACTTCACTTCATCTTCCCTAAACTCCTTTGCAGTCCCATCAACAAGTAAAAGTACTTCCTCATGCAAGGGAATCACCAATACCCTTCCTAAGAGGTCTGTTAGTTCCTGCTTCAAGTCAATACCGTAGCACTTGAGAACAGATGAGGTTTCTGATTACTAGTGCTGTGAGATTCTGGATTCCGGTAGATAAACCTTGGCCTATTGGATAGTAGTTTCTGGCCCATACTTATATTAAGTTTGCAGACAGAGATTGCGTATTCCACATCTTCACATTGGGACTGATGTATGGCAGTTTGTGTCTTTTGTGTATTCCTTTTAGATAAGTCCGGCCCGTCTGTCTCACTGTGAGGCACAATGGTGGGGTGGAGCTGGGAGTCTCCTAAAAGAGGGCAAGTCTTCCCCCTCCACCACTCACATTGTGTGAATCAAACTTTTGAGAAAGAATGAAGTAAGAAAAGGGCAAGTCTTTGTCCTGCACTGCAAAGTGATTCTCTGTATGCTATCCTCCACACCATCAGGTCTCGCCTATTTCAAAGGACCACAGAATTACTGCAGAGAGGTTCTGGAATTCATACTGCTGTCTGGGGCTCTCTTAAACCCTCCATCTTAGGTTCCACTCCAGAGCAAGGAATCAAAATAGATTCCTTTGGGGCCAACGCTATATGTAATAGAATCACTGGATATGATCAGTTTCATACACAACATACCTCATCCATGTTCCGCATGGATAGAGTTAAGGATCCAGTTGCAGGCACTGGCAGACTAATTTAAATCATTGGAAATGCCCTTAGGTCATATGTGTTGAGGTGCAAAGGTGAAAAAGCTACAAAACCTGCTACAGAAAATTTGAGTCAGGACTGAATCTGCTTCCCAAAGCCATGCAAGGAAACGTGTATTTCTGAACTTTTTGCTAATTTTCTCCACTACTTTTTAGGACTGTCAGTACTGCAGTACCAGAAGGATTGTTTTAACTTTAACAATGTGAAATGTCATGGGTAAAGGGAACAGGAACGGATGTACTGATTTTAGAACGTGGACTCAGGTGTGCTGTGAACAAGACCCTGCTTGGTCGAAATACGCTGAGTATTGGGGGCACACCTTAAAGCGCATTCTCACTATTGACCAGGCCCTGTGGCTATCCCCCACACAGGCAGCTAACTCTAGGCTGTGCACGGCCTTCGGATCATTTTTTTGCATAGGAAAATGCATTGTAACACTTTATGCATTCATTTGTTCCATTTTTTCCTATGGGTTATAAGACTTTTTTAAAGTTTATTTTTCCTCCATTTTCTTATTATCTTTAGCTTGTTTTGTAGTCTGGCTTCATCATTTTGGGCTGTTTGTGGACTTTGTTGTTGCAGATGCCTCTTCCCGCTCTGCAGTTCTTGGTACAGTTACCTTCAATGGGTTTAGTGTTTGGCAGAGGTTAGTATTTGTTAATGAATGTTATTTTACTCTATAAATTGTTATTTTCTTTTGTAATTTATAAACTTTTTATTTTGCATGTTTTATCTTATATGATTGTATGAGTGTTTGTAATGACTTAGGACTGTTTGTGCTTTACATGTGGGTTATAAGGGTCATTTGGGTTTTTCCTTTCCAGGTTGTTGTTTTGGATCTCAAAGCTTATTTTTAACATGGATGTTCCTTCTTCAGCAAGGAAAAATAATTGGTTATTTTTTTACCAAATTATATTTTGTCTTTTTCCTTGATCTTTTAGCTTTTTTGGAGCGTTTATTTATTTGTTACATATTTTTCAGGTTTTTGATGGATTTCCTGGATTAATATAGTTGTATTGGATGTTTTATTTTTGCATTTTGTGAGGAACTTGTTTATGGATTCCTTTCTGAAATTGATTTTTTTGGGGCTGTGATATCATTTTTAAAGACATCAGGAAGGAAGTAATAAGTATAATTTTAATGTAGACATTTATATTATTGGGCTGGAAATGTTCATTTGTTGATGGTCTCACTGTTATTTTGTTTGGGAATACTATGCCATTATGTTATGATATGTGTATAGTTAATAGAAATGTGTTAGGTTATTTATATTAATTATGCTTAATTCAGTTACATATTTATTTATTTGAAAATAATTATTATTGCAATTTTTAATTATCAGTCTGAACAACTATACTTGGCATACTTATTTGACTTTTCAGATTTAAAATTGGGTTAAATACATATTCATAAAAAGTGTTTTCAGGTATTTGAGAAGGGATTTTTGATTTGCGTTGCTGATTAGTTTGATGGTTTTAAAGTAGGGTTTTTGCTATTGAATATAGATATAGTAGGCTTTGTTTTTCAGCAAACATTAATGCTTTACATTTAAGATGTGATTTCTCTGGGAAATTTGTTATGTTTTGACTTGATTTGGGTCAGGGATTACTCCAGTTTTAGTTTCTTGTAGCTTTGCTGTTTTTATAAGTATTTCTATAGATTAGTGTAGTGAAGGGTGGCTTCTCATAAAGGTGCCCTGTAAAGTATTGTTCTCATACAAAGAGTTACCATCTGCACATTTTTATGACTCGAATTTGAGAACTACAAACCAATATCAATATAAGTTTGTAAGGTACGCTTTATTCATACCTATTTTATTTCATTATTTTTAATTGTTTCTGTTTTTTTCATCTAAGAAAAACACTATACATATTTATTTACAATTGTACAAGACAACATATATATTCAACAACATTCAGCAATATATAGAGACAATTTCATCACATTGAAACAATTTCATCAGCAGACATCAATTATTGTGAGGTGCCCTATCTTGACACCAAATAACAAAGCTACGTCACATTTCGCTAGATATTTCATCCATAACAAACTAATGCAGGGAAAAAAGTAAGAAATACTCAAAGCAAAATCCTTCTGAAAGACCACACATGAATTCATTAGTCTAGAGGACTTCCAAGTCAATTGCTTGTAAATGTGCCGACACGTTTCAAACCCTCTCACATCAATTTTCGGGTTCTCATCAGGGCTCTGTTTTTTTACTTGTCTGTGAAATATACATAAAAAACGACATTGTTTTAGTTCACTACTCTTCCTAATAGTGTCCCATGTATTTGCTTTTCTCATTGTGGTTTTACCTGTTTTTCAGCAAAAACCGGTCCACGGATTCGCTTTATTTTCTATGAGGGAGAGATGTCCTTCTACTCTGCTACCTACAATAAAAGTGTGAAGTATCGTCACTCTATGTAGGGGCTATCAGCTAGGCGTCTTAGATGCCAAAGCTTTTTCTTGGACGTGCCTGACTTCGGTGTCTTTTGCACAGGCAGCCCTCTTAATGCGTGTGCTTACACCTTTTATTTCCTTTTACTGGAATTTTTTTCCAGAAAGTAACAAAATATATATTGAGTGTCTTATCGAGATTAGGCGTTCCTAGCACGGTCACGCTGGTCAAGGCATACCTGTTTGTTCTTTAATCGGTGCTCAATGGTCCTTTCGTAGTTATTCGGCCCGTTTAGATAATCTTTTCAGCAATAGGCCACTAGTTTTGCCAACTCCTGGATTAAAAGCAAGGCGGAATAGTTTTTAGAGAAACTGATCTTGTTTTTGAACAAATTACATTTGACTCGCACTTGCCTAGATCGCGATGCATACCTGGCGGTGGATTCGCGGGGGCCGCCAAGTCTTCGTGTTGCTCAGCGCGCGCTTGTCAGCGTCTTTTTCAGGGGGCCATTATGGATACTGGATCTCTGTAAAGTGGGTGTTCTTTTTTAGATAAACGGGTCTGCGCGCCATGTATTTTCAATGAATTTAGACAAGTCTTGCAGCAGCTTACCTATTCCTTCAGCTAACTGGGACTCTGTGAATCTGTCTCTGGGCACAGCGGCCATCTTTTAGTGTCTATTTATACTCACAGATTTACTATCATGTGTGTCGGCCATCTGTGAACGTGGTCCATTGTACATGGTTTATGCAGAAGGGGGTTTCAAATTGACACAGTCTGCGCTTACAGTCGTGAAACTTCAGACAGGGCATTGAGACCACTCATTGCACTGTCGAACTTCAGGATTAGATACGCTTCTTTTTTTAAAAGTGTTTTTTTGACATCGGCAGAACTTTGTTGGTGGTTTATTGTGAACAATACTGTCCACTTTAACTCATTATCCCCCATGCTGTTTTTCTAGGAAATGGTCAACCATCGGGGCAGTTATTACTTTATTCCTAATGCGAGATCGATGTTGGGTAATGCGTGTATTCACTTGCTGATTTGTTTTGCCGAAGTATAATTTCAAACAAGGACACATGATTACGTACACAACATTGCGTGTTCGACAATTCGTGAAACCCATGTGCTTCCATTTGACAGCACATGGGTTTCTGTAAAGCGCAGACTGTGTCAATTTGAACCCCCCTTCTGCATAAACCATGTACAATGGACCACATTCAAAGATGGCCGACACACATGATAGTAAATCTGTGAGTATAAATAGACACTAAAAGATGGCCACCGTGCCCAGAGACAGATTCAGAGAGTCCCAGTTAGCTGGAGGAATAGGTAAGCTGCTGCTAGACTTGTCTAAATTCATTGAAAATACATGGAGCGTAGACCCGTTTATCTAAAAAAGAACACTCTCTTTAATGAGATCCAGTAGCCATAATGGCCCCCTGAAAAAGACGCTGACAAGCGCACGCTGAGCAACACGAAGACTTGGCGGCCCCCGCGATTCCACCACCAGGTATGCATCGCGATCTAGGCAAGTGCGAGTCAAATGTAATTTGTTCAAAAACAAGATCAGTTTCTCTAAAAACTACTCCGACTTGCTTTTAATCCAGGAGTTGGCAAAACTAGTGGCCTATTAATGAAAAGATTATCTAAACGGGCCGAATAACTACGAAAGGACCATCGAGCACCGATTAAAGAACAAACAGGTATGCCATGACCAGCGTGACCGTGCTAGGAACGCTTAATCTCGATAAGACACTCAATATATAATTTGTTATTTTCAGGAAGAAAATTCCAGAAAAAGGAAATAAAAGGTGTAAGCACACGCATTAAGAGGGCTGCCTGTGCAAAAGACACCGAAGGCAGGTACGTCCAAGAAATAGCTTTGGCATCTAAGACGCCTAGCTGATAGCCCCTACATAGAGTGACGATACTTCACACTTTTATTGTAGGTAGCAGGGTAGAAGGACATCTCTCCCTCATAGAAAATAAAGGGAATCTGTGGACCGATTTTTGCTGAAAAACAGGTAAAACCACAATGAGAAAAGCAAATACATGGGACACTATTAGGAAGAGTAGTGAACTAAAACAATGTCGTTTTTATGTATATTTCACAGACAAGTAAAAAAACAGAGCCCTGATGAGAACCCGAAAATTGATGTGAGAGGGTTTGAAACGCTTCGGCACATTTAGAAGCAATTGACTTGGAAGTCCTCTAAACTAATTAATTCATGTGTGGTCTTTCAGAATGATTTTGCTTTGAGTATTTCTTACTTTTTTCCCTGCATTAGTTTGTTATGGATGAAATATCTAGCGAAATGTGACGTAGCTTTTTCATTTGGTGTCAAGATAGGGCACCTCACAATAATTGATGTCTGTTGATGAAATTGTTTCTATGTGATGAAATTGTCTCTATATATTGCTGAATGTTGTTGAATATATATGTTGTCTTGTACAATTGTAAATAAATATGTATAGTGTTTTTATTAGATGAAAAAAACACAAACAATGAAAAATAGTGAAATAAAATAGGTATGAATAAAGCGTACCTTACAAACTTATATTGATATTGGTTTGTAGTTTTCAAATTCGAGACATAAAAGAAATGTGCAGATGGTAACTCTTTGTATAAGTATTTAATAATGGTCCATCCAACTGCACGTCCCAGGACCTAACTCCCTATATTGAAAAAACTGAAAAGTATTGTATCACCTTCCCACTACATTATTTGTCTTAGAGGGGAAACAGCCTTTACACAGCAAGTGTTACAACGCATGTTATTATCCCGCATGCTGTTGCAACGCGAAAGGTGTGTAGCAGGGGGTAGAATGTATTGAATTTAACTCGAACACCTTCCCTACTGTTGTATACACTGGAGTTTGAATAGTAAATTAAACTATTTCAAGTTCCAGCGCACACCCCACAGCAAGTTGGGGAAAAGATTTGCGTTGCAATGGCATACGGGGTAATGGCATGCGTTGTAACCTCATACAACCAGTTTAAAGTAATAGTAGCTCCCCTGAGTTGCAGTGCGCTGGTATGTTTTGAGTATAGTTAGAATCATTGCATGTTTAAAATATATGATGATTTGCTCAGGATTATATTTGTTAGCTTGTTGTTGTATTTGTGTTAACATTCCAAGGTAAGTTTAATTTGTTAGGTCCAGTGATTACAACAATGAGATGTTTGTTTTTTGGTATAGACCATCTATTGTGTGTAGTTTATTAAATGTGGCTGGCACACCTTAAATGTGCTGTCCATTATACATGTGTTAAATTGTGTTAAGATTATTAAATTGCTGATAGCAATATAAATTAGAATTCTTCTGTTGTTATTGTGGTTTTCATATTGTAAGAAGCTGAATTATTAAGTGTGGTTAGTAAGTTTTAGGTTATGTGTATTTCTTCATAAGTTCTATTGATACAGGTATTTCCCTAAATATCCTACATGTTCTGGCAATTAAATGTTTTAGGTTTCGTATGCCAGGGAGTTGACATGTTGCCTGTTCAGGAATGGTTGGAAAAATATTTTAAAGTTTCATTCCTGGTGGTACTTCTGAGCTTGTACTGAATTCTTTAAGGTCCTATAGAACCTTCTTTGCTTCTATTTCTGAACTATTAGGTGGATCATTATATGCCAAAAAGCTTTCTACAATGTCACTTTAGTGGTAACCCTGCCTAAGCATATTGTTAAATAATATTTGCTGTATTTTCAGTGTGTTTTTCCATTGCTCTCCTTGCTATATGTATCACCTATTGCTTATTAACCGATTCCATTTTTGGAAGTTGAAGTATTTTGCAGTTTACGGCATTTAGGGCCCGATTATGACCTTATGGGTTCCACCGCCAGCCCGCGGGTTAGAAGAATTCCGACAAGCCGGAAGCATCCTGGCTGCTGTATTACGAGATGTCGAACGGGCTGATTGTAGGATTGCTGCAGTTTCTGGGTTGCATGCTTCAGCTCACAAGAAGAGCCTGTAGGCAATGCCGCCGGACTGAAGCACTTGCGCTGTTGTGAGCGCAGTGTTGCCATGCATCATGTCATTCATGCGCCAAGTGCATGCACAACAGTGCAGGCATAGGGAGGCACAACCACAATGCCTAATAGGCTCAAATGCCTGGGGACCCTGTTTGAGGCCCTTTCATTGCCTTTCCGCAGACCTTTTCATGGTGGGGTCCCCACCATGAAAAGTTCATCAGAAAGGCAGGTCGTCATTGCCATGCTGGTGCCGGCATTGGCACTGCCTCCATAGGGCCAACACAGTTACAACCACTGACTTTGCGGAATCAAAGATCCTGTTGGTTACAGTGGTCTTGTGGCACTCTGACCACCCTAGTCGTAATAGGGCGTTCGGACCACCTTAGAGGTGGTGGTTAGACCACCACCGTGGGTTCGGTGGTCTTTGGACAGCCATACTCATAATGAGGCCCTTAATATGTGGATTTTAGATTATAAACATTATTTGTTGATTATTGTAAAAGATATGCTTTAATGTCTGTTTAGACATTTTTATGCTAAGCTGCACTTGTTTATATATACTGTGAGTGTTTTATGTACTTTAGTCTGTCTACTGATGTCTGTTTAACATGTTATTTGCTTCAGATTTTAGTGACAACTGGCATTTGTTGAAGTCTGTTCAGTGGAATAGATAAATTAGTTGTGTCAGTATATTATCTACTATTATATTTTGTTTTATGTTTGTTAAATTCAGTTTAATTTTATATTATTTCTATACATTGATTGTACTATTAATGTTAATTTAGTTTAAGGTGCAGTTATATGCTGAGTTTTAATTCATTGGAGTGATGCTGTCTTCTGTGGGTGCTTCTTAGGTGTATTTTGTTGTACCATTTATGGTGACCACTAATTAGTGCTTTCGTTGTAAATGTAGATTTTAATTATAATTAGAACATATGTATATATAATGTCATGGTGTTTTTCTGATGTTTGATATTTTAGTTTTTGTGGCTATTGTGTTTGATTAGCTTTAATGTAGTCACAATATTTAGTATTTCTTTAATTTGTTTGGTATTGTTGTATTTTAGATATTCTGTTAACAATATTTTTGTTGTCAATATATCAGTTTTTCTAGTTTTAGTAAAGGTGTATTGATATTTAAGTTATCCAAATTGTTTTGACATATTTTTGCATTTCAATATTTTTCTTAAATTAGTCAGTGGAGGCTGCTCCACAGTGGCAGAAGAGCGTCACCCCACTGGCTCAGAGCTATCAGCTGAAAAATAAAATTATATTTTATCATTGTTTTATTTTTCAGCTGCTGGCCGAGCCAGCGTGTGTAGGACAGGGCCTGCTTGGGGTCACAAGGAGCAGTGGTTGGTGTACTTCTAAGTGTGCATGCCTGTTTAGCCGGCAGTCTTAAGCCAGCCAAACAGACATGCACAGTTAGGTTTCTCTAACCCCGGCTGTAGATAAATGGCACAGACTCCCTGTGCATGAGTGGAGCATCGGGCCAGCCCTCTCAGGCCAATCTCAGTGCTGCTCTCATTCTATGAGAGCAGTGTCTGGATTGGTTGTGAAGTCTGTCCCAGGGACAGTCAGGCGCAGCAGGAGAATGGAGTAGCACCGAAGCATGAGGCTGCTGCAGGATCAGGTAACATTTTATTTTATTTTTTGATTCAACCCTCTTCCCACCACTGCGGCATATTGACAGCAGCCACGACTGGATATAGTGTCATAGAGCCATGATGAGGGATTCTGTGTTTGCAGTGGTCTCATCACAGGGTGGCTGTTGAATCCAGACTCACCTAGCAGACACAGTTTTCCTCCCAAAATGCAACCATACAACATTGCCTTTTAGAGCATTATTTCCTTTAACCCCCGGCAATGCTGCATACATGACAAGGTATACAACACTCTGGAAAAACCTATATGCCAGCTCCTTACACATCACCTCCTTGGCACTCATCATGGATCTTGTTGGGGAGTCATTCCAGAAGCATTTTGTGGAGCTGAATGCATTCCTGCAGCTCTTCTCGCAAACCATCTACATAGCTGGTAGTATGAAGCAAAGGTACGGGCAACACCTGACCCGTACGGTATTCAGTGGGTATCTGGCTATCTAGGTATCTGGCTGAGCCCTGTTTGACCCTGAGCCCTGGTTGAGCCTGGCTGAGCCTGGGCGGGTATGGCGCCGGGTCTGTGCTTGTTGGGTCTGGCTGCGCCTGCGCCTGTACTTGGGGGAACTGAGTTTTGCCATTGTTCGAAGACCTGAATTAGACTCTGCCTTGTAGCTCCACTGAGCTTGGACTCTGCTTGGACCCTGTTTTTGCCTTTTTTGACCCTCTGTTAACCCTGTTATTTGAAGTGGTGAAAGTGGAGAAAGAGCTGCAGAAGAATCCTAAGAAGCAGCTCGCAGGCTTGCACGCTTGCCGGCTCAGTAGATTGTGCAGCTAAACTTTACACTAAATTCAGGAATGCGATCAGGCAGGGGGAGGAAGGCTTTGGGAGAGAAAGTAGCTACACAAAAAGGACTCGCCAAAAGGAAAAAAGGCGACAAACCAGCAATGGCAAAAGGGCTCAATGAAGAACCCGTTAATCTCTCCTATTGCATCCATTTTTTTTTTTAAATATATTTTTATTGCAGGAATTAGCCAGAGTTACATGACAGATCAGCGACATAGCTTCAGTGGAAAGAAAAACAACAGATCTCCCGTGAGGAAACATCGTCTATACACAGCCATTCAGCCCACAACCCAAGGGTCGGGCGGCATCTGCTATAAAGTCGCAAATGGGGATCCGGCATATTGCTGAGGTTGATCCAGATAAATGAACGATCTTCATCTGCTTTTCCAAATCATCCTAAAAGAAACAGAACCCCCCAACATCCAATTAACCCAACTCCTCCCCCCACCCAACTAACCCCGCCATCAGTGTGTGATATGTGTAAGATGAGCTCGCAGAAGGAGACCTTAAGTGACTGCGTAGAGATCAGTGATATGGGCATCTAACGGGATTCAGGTTGTGCTGCGTCATCACTCTCGGAGTCGCTGGAAGCGCTCTAATCTCTCAGGGCCTGCACTAACGTCTCCCTCTCCAATGCAACCTTCAAGCGCCCTCTCATTCTGCTGTCGCCTCGCCAGCTGGTATCGCAGGGTGCTCTCCCCGGTGGCCCACTTCAGGAGTTCGTTGTGCCATTTAGCTCCCGTTGGACCAACTCATGCCTTCCAATGCTGGTTATCTCCCTTTTTGCGAGAATGAGGCCCAGGTCAATACATTTACTAGTAATTTTGTTTTTAGGGGTATGAGGGAACAAGTGTAGGATCCCCACCGCCGCATCAAAAGTCAAGGCTCTCCCCGTGACCCCATTAAGGGTGTCCTCTATCAGGAGCCAGTAGGAGGACAGCGCTGGGCAGGACCACAGCATATGTATGAGGTCCGCCGCGGGTGCTCGGCATCTGGGACAATCCGCCTTGTCCGTGGCGAAGTATTGTTGGATTTTCGCCGGAGTCAGGTAGGCCCTGTGAAGTATATAGAAGTGAATCAATTGAAACCGGGCGTGGCGCGTGCCCTTCCAGGCTCGACGCATTAGTTGCGCCCACGTCGTTTCTGGTATATCTTTCCCTATGTCGGCTTCCCAGCGGTTTCGCAGTACATCAAGCGGGGCAGACCCTCATTAAGTAATCTGTTATATAAACACGTGACCGCCTTGACCGTCCCCGAGGACATCATAACATATTGGCACACCGATGATATTGGTGGCTCCTCCATACCTCTCTTCCAGTGCGTCTGGATTGCTCTAATTATAGCTGTATGAAGGAGGAAGTCGCCTCGGGGAACGTCAAAGCGGTCTAGAATCTCCTGGAAGGGCAGTAACACCCCATCTTCATAAAGATCTCCCACTAACTGCAACCCTGCATCTTCCCAATGCCTTAAGCGCGACCAGTCTCCACCGTGAGGCAAGGCCGTTAACATCCCCAATGGAATCTCCGGAGTATATGGGAGTTTCAGCTCCCCCCGGGGGTGGGCATGATTCCAGCACAGCTGTATAGTCCGTTCCTCGAGCGTAAGGTCTCGCAGAGCTAAGCCCTGGCGTAATGCAATGTAGGAGATAACATGTCTGGGCATTCCCCTGCCTCTCCCATCCTCCGGGCCTCGGAACTCTCTCGCTATCTCCTGGGTGAAGGCTTGTAACTGGGCCGCTAGATAGTATTTTTCGAAATCCGGCACCGCTAGACCGCCCTCCGATTTTGGTCTCATCAGGGTCTTGAGTGCCACCCTTCGGCGGCCCGACCCCCAGAGGAACCCCACCACCATAGATCTCAGGAGCCGGAAGGTGGCCGGCGGGACCCAAATCGGGAGCGCCCTAAAATAATATATCAGCCGGGGTAATGCCACCATTTTCAACAATGCTATACGCCCAGCCACCGAAAGCGGCAAGGTGGCCCAGAAGTCCATGTTGCCTCACAGCGTGCGAATACAGCGGGCTATATTGCCGTCCATAAGATCGGCAGAGTCATGGTACACATACACCCCCAGGTATTTGAGGCAGCTAGGTTCCCATCTAATCTCTCTGGTGGTATCGGGTCTGGGCTCCCCATTTCGAACCGGAAATAGGCAAGTCTTGGCCCAATTCACCTTGAGGCCCGAGATCTCTCCGAATGCCGTGAGAGCCTCTTCAGCCCCATCCAGAGCATTACTCGAGTCCTCAAGGAAGAGCAGCAGGTCATCGGCGTACAGAGATGTATTGCTGTCCTGATAAAGTTCACAGACCGCCGAAGTGGGCTCCGGTCCGGACCGACAACGCTAGTGGTTCCACCGCGAGCGCGAAAAGCAGAGGGGATAATGAGCATCCTTGTCGCATGCCTCGTTCCACTGGGTATTGTTGGGAAACCAACGGGCCCGCCCTCACCCTGGCCGCCGCTGAGGAATAGAGTACCATGGTCCACCTGACAAATCCCTCCCCCAAACCGAAACGTAGTAGTACTCTACGTAAATATTCCCATTCCAGGCTGTCGAAGGCCTTTTCCAGGTCATCCGAAAGGACCAAGGGGCACAGGGCCTCCGTGTGTGGTTCCTCTAGTAGACGGAACAAGCGACGAATATTCATAGTTGTATTGCGCTTAGGGATAAATCCTGCCTGATCCTCATGGACTAAGGAACGCATGTGCCCCAGCAGTCTCGACGCCAATATGCTGCTCAGAATCTTATAATCGACAGTTAGCGATGATAACGGTCGGTAGGACGCCGGGTCATCGGACTCCCTACCAGGTTTGTGGAGGGGGACTACCAAGGCTTCGCACATCGAGCCGGGGAGGCGTCCCAAGCGTTTCGCTTCCTTGTAGACTACTACCAGCCGGGGTGCCAATAGATCCACGTAGGCGGAGTAGAATTCGACCGGGAGCCCATCGAGGCCCGGGGTTTTGTTTCTCGCCATCCCTTTTATGGCTCTACGGATTTCCCCAATTTCTATATCTGCGCCCAAAGCCTTCGCTATGTCAGGTTCCAGTGCAGGAATCTCTAAGGATTGTAAATAATCGTCGATCAGGGTAGGATCACGGGTCAGTCTACTACGGTATAGCCGTTCATAGTAGTGCAAGTAGCAATCGAGTATCTCCGGTTGGGTATGCACCTCAGTTCCCTCCGCGGTGCGCATAGACACCGTTGGGGTGGCCCGGCGCATGGGGTTGGCCAACCAAGCCAAGAGCGCGCCCGACCTGTCCCCTTCCGTGAGCGATCTGGTGACATAGGCCTTATAATCAAAACATCGCAATCGTTCGGCCTCTGCCGCCACTGCCTCTCTCGCTGCAGCGGTACGTTCCTGAAGTTCTGGGTGGCCGGGGCGGCGAAGCTCCATCTCGCGGAGCTTCCGATCCGCGTTGGCCAGGTCATCAAGGATGACACGTCGCATTCCCACTTTCTTGGAAATGCAATAGCCCCTGACCACCACTTTAAAAGCATCCCACTCCGAGGCCCTCGACCTAGCAGTGCCACCATTGGTCGCAAAATAGTCAGTAATTTTATCCTCCAGGTCCGCCTTGAAGACTATATCCTCCAGTATCTCGGGGCGCAGTTTCCAAGTGGGTACGCTGGGGACCCCGGGAAACCAACTGAGATCCACTAATAGGGGGTTGTGATCCGAGATGGTCCTAGCCAAATATTCAGATCGCACAGTCGCAAACACCAATTCCGTCGACCCCAGAAACCCATCCAGTCTTACATGTAATTCGTGCATACCAGAGAAGTACGAATAATCTCTAGTATGGGGGTGCTGCGCACGCCAAATGTCTGTCAGCCCCCATTGAGCCTGCCAGTCCTTCCTGCCTTTAGCTACCCGTCGGACCGGGGAGTCCGGGAGGGGAGGGTGTGAACGATCGGTGTCAACATCCACCACTGAGTCAAAATCACCTCCCAGTAGGAGAGTCCCCGACAGGAAATGGGCCAAAGAGCCCGATAACCCGGATAGGAAGGCGAGCTGGTCCACGTTAGGTGCATAAACGCAACAAATATTCAGTGCCCTACCCCCCAATGTGCCAGAGATAGCCACGTAGCGACCCTCCGGATCTACCACAGATTTGGAAACCTGTAGGGGTATCCCAGCTCTAATCCATATCAACACCCCTCTCGCATAAGCTGAATATGTGGTGTAGTAAACCTGCCCTCTCCACCTACGCTGTAGCGCCGCCCCTTCCGCCTTAGTAAGATGCGTCTCTTGCAGCAACGCTATCTGCACCCCTCTACGCACCAGATAAGCGTGATTTTTGTGTCGTCTAGACATAGTGTGAAGGCCCCGCACATTCCAAGTGACGCATTTTACATTAGTGATCTCAACCATTGTCCCAAATTGTCTCATCCAGGTTCCCCCAGCAATGCTCAGTCATGGATCGTTCAATATTCGATTCAACAGCAATGGCGGACATCCCCCCCACAAACAACAAAACTTCCCCCTGAATCAAACCCCTTCCCACCCACCCCAGAATAGGACCCAAATAGCACCATCCAGTTCCCATCCAAACTGTACCCTCAGTAAACACCCTTCCCCCAACTAATCCCACGGTAGCCACCGTAGGTATGCCTTAAGGGCCGAGTGCGGGCCGGGCGCCAGCAATTGGCCACCGAGTCTCGGGCTACCGAGACTAGACCGAGCACCAAATCATCAGTACCAGGCAAAGCAAGGCCCCCCAATCCCACCAGTGACACATGGTCTAGTAACAACTCCCATAACCATCTCATCCCCCGCGATATTCCCCCGCCCAAATGGAGTCAGCTCACCCGAGTTCATCCCTGCCCATCCAGCATGCCCTCTGCCGAGTCCGGAGTAACCAATGGCAAATGTACACTATCCGTCTCTGAGTCCTCAGTGTCCGAGCGAGCCCCCTCTCCGCCAGGTTCCGATTCTTCGACGATGGGGCCTCCCTGGGAGCCAGATAAGTTGGAAACCATTTCCAACACTCCCTGCCGCTCAGCCAAAGTCTCTACCGTCAAAGGCTTGCCCGGTTTACCGCGGCGGCTCCGGAGTCTTTTGGATCGCCGCTGCTGTCCGGGCTCCGACGTCGTCATGAAGGAGGATCCGCCGCCATCTTTGCCAGCCCTGTACAGTTCAAGCCAGTTGCAAACGTCCTCCGGGGTGTCAAAAAAATGAGTCGTATCATCAAGGATGATGCGGAGTCTCGCTGGGAAGAGGAGAGAGTACTGTATGCCCTCGCTCCGCAGCTCACGTTTGACCGCTAGGAAGGAGGTCCGCTTCCGTTAAGTTTCGTAGGTATAGTCCGGGAAAATGTTTACTTGGCTGTTCTCCACCTGGTATGGGCCATTGCGTCTGGCGGCGTTGAGAAGCAGATCCCTATCTCGGAAATGCAACAATCGCGCCACCACCGGTCGCGGGGAGCGGCCTTGTTGAGGAGGTCTGGCCGGTACCCTGTGTGCTCGCTCCAGGGTATAGAAGGAGGAGAGACCCTCCGGTGCCACTACAGTTCGGAGCCAAGATTCTAGATAGGCCACCATGTCACCGTTCTCGATTTATTCTGGTAGGCCCACTACACGAATATTGTTCCTCCTATTACACCCTTCAGCGTCCTCCGCCCGCCTTTCCAAGTCACCGATCCGGGTCAGGGCATCCTTCATCGCAGCGGCCAGAGTCTTCTGCGCCGGTTCTCGGACCTTCACCGAGCTCTCCACCTCTTTGACTCTGTCCAAGAGCTTACCATGGTCCGCCCTGAGGACGCCCAGGCTTGTCGCAACCTGGGCGATGTCTTGTTGAAGGGCCGATCGCGTATCTGCGATCGCTTCCAGGATCCTATCGAATTGTTGCTGTAGGTGAGGGCCTCCAGAGCTCTCCGGGTCATGCCGATCGTTCTTATCCGGAGCCTCCGTGTCCGAGGCGGCCGGAGTGGTCCCTTTAGGTCCTCTTGGTTTCCCCATGGCGGACGTGCTCTGCAGTATGACTCGAGATGACCCACCGCTGGGCTCCTGGTGGCCACTAGAGGAGAGGTGGGGGCGGTCACCGCCGATCGACGTGGACCCGCCGGATCAAGTGAGGCCTCGGACTGCGATCGCCAATGTAGCCGGGTCTCCCACAGGGCAATATTATTGTGTCGCCTACAAAGTTCCTCGGGACCTGGCGAGTGCGGGCCGAAGAGGCTGAAATGCCAGAAACCGGTCCCCGGTAGCTTGTCTCCTTTCTGGTAAAGAATTGGCTTGGTAGTTTAGTCTGCCCTGTTCCCATGATGCACTGGGCCAGGGACAGACTGATTTGCATATAGCCAGATTCTGAGCTGGGATGGGGCAGTGAGATAAATAACGGTGATGGATCAAGCCCTGATCTTTGGACTGGGTAAGAGTGGTCTGCTCAATTCAGACACTCTGTTCATCACCACCCCCTTTTGTAATTCGATTTTGGCCACTATAGGTGTGGCAGGGTATACTCAGACATGAGTCCCTTTCTCACTGCTCCATCAGGATTCAAGCAAGCCGGGCCGAAGAGGCTGAAATGCCAGAAACCGGTCCCCGGTAGCTTGTCTCCTTTCTGGTAAAGAATTGGCTTGGTAGTTTAGTCTGCCCTGTTCCCATGATGCACTGGGCCAGGGACAGACTGATTTGCATATAGCCAGATTCTGAGCTGGGATGGGGCAGTGAGATAAATAACGGTGATGGATCAAGCCCTGATCTTTGGACTGGGTAAGAGTGGTCTGCTCAATTCAGACACTCTGTTCATCACCACCCCCTTTTGTAATTCGATTTTGGCCACTATAGGTGTGGCAGGGTATACTCAGACATGAGTCCCTTTCTCACTGCTCCATCAGGATTCAAGCAAGCCGGGCCGAAGAGGCTGAAATGCCAGAAACCGGTCCCCGGTAGCTTGTCTCCTTTCTGGTAAAGAATTGGCTTGGTAGTTTAGTCTGCCCTGTTCCCATGATGCACTGGGCCAGGGACAGACTGATTTGCATATAGCCAGATTCTGAGCTGGGATGGGGCAGTGAGATAAATAACGGTGATGGATCAAGCCATGATCTTTGGACTGGGTAAGAGTGGTCTGCTCAATTCAGACACTCTGTTCATCACCACCCCCTTTTGTAATTCGATTTTGGCCACTATAGGTGTGGCAGGGTATACTCAGACATGAGTCCCTTTCTCACTGCTCCATCAGGATTCAAGCAAGCTGGGCCGAAGAGGCTGAAATGCCAGAAACCGGTCCCCGGTAGCTTGTCTCCTTTCTGGTAAAGAATTGGCTTGGTAGTTTAGTCTGCCCTGTTCCCATGATGCACTGGGCCAGGGACAGACTGATTTGCATATAGCCAGATTCTGAGCTGGGATGGGGCAGTGAGATAAATAACGGTGATGGATCAAGCCCTGATCTTTGGACTGGGTAAGAGTGGTCTGCTCAATTCAGACACTCTGTTCATCACCACCCCCTTTTGTAATTCGATTTTGGCCACTATAGGTGTGGCAGGGTATACTCAGACATGAGTCCCTTTCTCACTGCTCCATCAGGATTCAAGCAAGCCGGGCCGAAGAGGCTGAAATGCCAGAAACCGGTCCCCGGTAGCTTGTCTCCTTTCTGGTAAAGAATTGGCTTGGTAGTTTAGTCTGCCCTGTTCCCATGATGCACTGGGCCAGGGACAGACTGATTTGCATATAGCCAGATTCTGAGCTGGGATGGGGCAGTGAGATAAATAACGGTGATGGATCAAGCCCTGATCTTTGGACTGGGTAAGAGTGGTCTGCTCAATTCAGACACTCTGTTCATCACCACCCCCTTTTGTAATTCGATTTTGGCCACTATAGGTGTGGCAGGGTATACTCAGACATGAGTCCCTTTCTCACTGCTCCATCAGGATTCAAGCAAGCCGGGCCGAAGAGGCTGAAATGCCAGAAACCGGTCCCCGGTAGCTTGTCTCCTTTCTGGTAAAGAATTGGCTTGGTAGTTTAGTCTGCCCTGTTCCCATGATGCACTGGGCCAGGGACAGACTGATTTGCATATAGCCAGATTCTGAGCTGGGATGGGGCAGTGAGATAAATAACGGTGATGGATCAAGCCCTGATCTTTGGACTGGGTAAGAGTGGTCTGCTCAATTCAGACACTCTGTTCATCACCACCCCCTTTTGTAATTCGATTTTGGCCACTATAGGTGTGGCAGGGTATACTCAGACATGAGTCCCTTTCTCACTGCTCCATCAGGATTCAAGCAAGCCGGGCCGAAGAGGCTGAAATGCCAGAAACCGGTCCCCGGTAGCTTGTCTCCTTTCTGGTAAAGAATTGGCTTGGTAGTTTAGTCTGCCCTGTTCCCATGATGCACTGGGCCAGGGACAGACTGATTTGCATATAGCCAGATTCTGAGCTGGGATGGGGCAGTGAGATAAATAACGGTGATGGATCAAGCCCTGATCTTTGGACTGGGTAAGAGTGGTCTGCTCAATTCAGACACTCTGTTCATCACCACCCCCTTTTGTAATTCGATTTTGGCCACTATAGGTGTGGCAGGGTATACTCAGACATGAGTCCCTTTCTCACTGCTCCATCAGGATTCAAGCAAGCCGGGCCGAAGAGGCTGAAATGCCAGAAACCGGTCCCCGGTAGCTTGTCTCCTTTCTGGTAAAGAATTGGCTTGGTAGTTTAGTCTGCCCTGTTCCCATGATGCACTGGGCCAGGGACAGACTGATTTGCATATAGCCAGATTCTGAGCTGGGATGGGGCAGTGAGATAAATAACGGTGATGGATCAAGCCCTGATCTTTGGACTGGGTAAGAGTGGTCTGCTCAATTCAGACACTCTGTTCATCACCACCCCC
The DNA here is from genome assembly GCF_964263255.1 of Lissotriton vulgaris. Lineage (NCBI taxonomy): Eukaryota > Metazoa > Chordata > Amphibia > Caudata > Salamandridae > Lissotriton > Lissotriton vulgaris. The sequence continues at coordinate 1,656,752,688 of NC_141687.1, forward strand.
TTTTGTAATTCGATTTTGGCCACTATAGGTGTGGCAGGGTATACTCAGACATGAGTCCCTTTCTCACTGCTCCATCAGGATTCAAGCAAGCCGGGCCGAAGAGGCTGAAATGCCAGAAACCGGTCCCCGGTAGCTTGTCTCCTTTCTGGTAAAGAATTGGCTTGGTAGTTTAGTCTGCCCTGTTCCCATGATGCACTGGGCCAGGGACAGACTGATTTGCATATAGCCAGATTCTGAGCTGGGATGGGGCAGTGAGATAAATAACGGTGATGGATCAAGCCCTGATCTTTGGACTGGGTAAGAGTGGTCTGCTCAATTCAGACACTCTGTTCATCACCACCCCCTTTTGTAATTCGAGTGCAGGATCTCAGCGGAGTACAGCTGATCGCCTCGGGTGGCTTCGCTCTTTGGGCCAAGACCACCGGTCGCCGGGGTCCCTTCGACGCCGTAAAATCGACTATCAATCTTCCAGGGATGTCTATGGTGTCCGGATACTCCCAGATCGTCGGGAGGATAGTCGTCTCTCCGAAAGAGGAGACGTGGAGAAGGCACGTGCAGAGCTGGCAGGTTCCTCCGGGCCGAGGGTCTCGGCAGGTCTATCGAGCAGGTCCGGGCACCATCTTGAGCTCCGCTCCGCTCCCTCCGCAACTTCGCTTTTCGACAAGAACAGTCGATTTTCGGGTTTACACAGGTGCCTCACCAAGTTGGCTTCAACTCGATCTTCGATTCATGGGGATCGGGGTGCCCCAAAACCCTCGGAAGTCAGGATAAATGCGGGCTCAGTCTCGGAGCCGAGCTCTCAGGCGACCATCGCCATCGGCGTCCAAGCCACGCCCCCCTCCTATTGCATCCATGTTCAAAAATCAATATTAAATAAAAAAAGATGCAAAATTCAATACTTCAATATTTAAAGGATCCTGGTTCTTCTCTCTGTGCTATACTAGGGAAAACATCTGGTCTCATGACCCCTTTAGCACCCCAAATAATTGTGCAATGGTGTGGCACCTCGGGGTTACCTTGTTCTCTAGTAGGGTTCGTGGCGGCAGATACCGCACCGTCTAACAGACTTACAGAGACAGGTACTTTGGGTAACGCTGGTTTTATTGCTTTCAGTATACGTTTACATCGTATTGCTTTCCGGTAATACGGTAACGTTGAGTCTATGTCGTTGGAGAGTCTCTGATAGCGTTTCTCTGCAGCCGTTCGCCGTGTGTCCCGGGGACTTCTGGGACAGGTGGTCCAGGCGTTCTCCTCCACGATGTCGGGATAACTCCGCCGGCCAGGAAGGAAAACAAACAGCGTTTTAGTCTAACTGGTTTTGGACCAACGCACAGGGTAGGGAGTGAGGACTCACACGTGCACGCTTCTTCAACTAGTGTTGGATAGTGAGGGGAGGGTAGTGCATAGGGTGAGTGACAGATTTACTTTCTTGGTTTAATCCACTTTAAACCCGCCCAGCCTGAAAGCCGTGATCGTACCTCTGGTAGCCACACTTACCTCGATGAAGTGTGGCTGGGCGAAGCGCCTTCCTGTTGGCCTCCTGGCTTGTCGTCTTCTTCGTTCTTCGGTTCCCCTCCTTGTCCGTACTCGTCTGGCTTTGTAGACCGTCGTTGCTCCGGGGTCTTTACTCCTGGACTCCTTTCGTCTGCTTCTCGTCCTTGTCCGAAGGGCAGTCCTCCGTTACCATCTGCTTCTCGTCCTGGTCCGAAGGTCAGTCCTCGGTTACCGTCTGCTTCTTGTCCTGGTCCGAAGGGCAGTCCTCGGTTACCGTCTTCTTCTCGTCCTGGTCAAAGGGCAGTCCTCGGTTACCGTCTTCTTCTCGTCCTGGTCCGATGTGTAGTCCGGCATGCAATCTTCCTTCATCTCCGGGTGCAACACACACCTGTGAATCGTCTTGGGCGGCTTTTAGCGGGCTTGAGTGGGCGTAACCACCGTCGCGTTCAGTATCCAACTCCGCCCAGTTAAAGTAACAGGACTCTGCATCGTCCTCTGGTTCTGAGTCGTACGGTTCTTCGCTGCGCCGCCATGTCCCAGAATGCTGTTCAAAGAGAGGTGAAACAGGTAAGTCTGAAGAGCCATGTTCCCCGACCCCGTCACATACCTCCCCCCTAGGATTCTCCCGTTCGGGGAGAGGATATCTGGAGAGAAAATCAGCATTGGCATTGTCTTTCCCCTTACGATGCAACACTTGGAAAGAAAAAGGCTGTAAGGACAAGAACCACCTCATGACTCTGGGATTATTGGAGGCATTGCTACTCATCCATTGGAGTGGGGCGTGGTCAGTGTACAATCGGAAGGTGCGGCCCTCCAGGTAGTATCTCAATTTATCCACAGCCCATTTAATCGCCAAACACTCTTTTTCGATCGTCGGGTACTTCACCTCCCTGGGAAAAAGTTTTCTGCTAATGTACAGGATGGGATGTTCAAGACCCTCTTCGGTTAGCTGGGACAACACAGCTCCAACCCCGAAGTCCGAGGCGTCCGTGTGGAGGATGAATGGTTTGTTAAAGTCTGGTGACGTCAACACCGGACGCGAAGTTATCGCCTTTTTGAGGCTTGCAAAAGCAGTTCTCATTTCCGGTGTGGGATACAAAAAGTCAGTTTTCGAACTGTGCTTCGTTAGAGTGTTGGTCAGGGGAGCCGCAATGTCGGAAAAGGACGGGATAAATCTCCTGTAATATCCCACTAATCCGAGAAAGGCCCTCATCTCGCGCACATTGGAGGGAAATGGGGTGTCTGCAATGGCTTTTACCTTTTCATCCTGAGGTTCAATGAGTCCCCGGCCCAATACATATCCAAGATATTTCACTTTCTGAAATCCAATCCGGGACTTTTTGGAGTTGATGTGTAATCCTGCTTTGGCGAGTTGTCGTAGGACTATCTCTAGATGGCGAAGGTGACTCTCCCAGTCTGGACTGAAAATGATGATATCGTCCAGGTAAGCAGAACTGTATGCCTGGTGTTCTCGTAAGACTTCGTTCATTAGTCGCTGGAAGGTCGCCGGGGCCCCATGTAATCCAAACGGCAATACCGTAAATTCGAACAACCCGTCTGGTGTTGAAAATGCGGTTTTCTTGCGGTCTTCCTCCCGTAATGGTACTTGCCAGTACCCTTTTGTTAGGTCTAGGGTGGTGATGTACCTGGCTTCTCCCAACTTCTCGATCATTTCATCTATCCTGGGTATGGGGTATGCATCGAACGTGGACACAGCGTTGAGGGCGCGGAAATCCATGCAGAATCTGCTACTCCCATCGGGTTTCGGAACCATTACGATCGGCGAGGACCATTCACTCCTTGATGGACGTATGACTCCTAGGCGAAGCATCTCTTTTACTTCCTTGCTGATCGCCTCTCTTTTGGCGGCCGGTATCCTGTAGGGTCGTTGTTTTACTATGGTTCCTTTAGGCGTTTCAATCCTGTGTTCAGCCATAGTCGTGGTACCTGGTAGGGCTGAGAATATATCTTCACAGTTCTGTAGAACGCCTTGTAAGCGTTCTCGTTGTTCCTGGTGTAGTTCATCGTTGATTACCAACTGGGTTACTGTGTTTTCTTTTCGGTTTTTGTCCTCAGCAAAGGCTATGAGTGGAGGAGCTCCGAGCCACTTCTTCAAGACATTGATATGAAAAACCTGGGTTCTTCTGTTCGATAGTCTTAATCGATACGTGGTTTTCCCGATAGTTTCGATGACTTGATAGGGTCCTTGCCATTCCGTTTGAAACCGTTTTGCTGTGGAGGGTAATAGAACAAGGGCCCAGTCGTTTAGCTCGAGTTTTCTCCATTTCTTCCCCTTGTCGTAATGATTCTTTTGTTTGGATTGACTTTTCTCCAGCTCTGCAAAGGCGAGTTCCCGGATCTTGCCAATCTGGGTTTTTAGAGACTGACTATATTCAAGTAGGGTTTTCGTTTCTCCAGTTGGTTCAGCCTCCCAATATTCCTTCGTCATGTCTAAAAGACTCCTTGGCTGTCGTCCATACAACATTTCAAAGGAGGAGCATCCAAGACTGCTTTGTGTTTGGCCTCTGATAACATACAAGGCCAAAGGAAGGAGACGGTCCCAGTCTTTTTGATTGGCTGTGAGCATTTTTTTAAAAATACCTTTCAGAGTTCCATTGTAACGTTCTACCAGACCGTCTGTCTGTGGGTGGTATATAGACGTCTTGATCTGGTGTAGATCTAACAGTTGACATACCTCTTTCATGACTCGAGACATAAATGGGGTCCCCTGATCCGTTAAAATTTCCTTCGGAAATCCAACACGTGAAAACAATTCAAGGAATTTCTCTGCAATGTTCTTAGAGGTTGTATTCTTTAATGGGAACGCCTCTGGGTATCTGGTGGCATAATCCACAATGACAAGAGCATACTGATTACCCCTACTTGTTCGTGGAAGAGGTCCGATAAGGTCCATTGCAACTCTCTCGAAGGGTGTCCCGATTATGGGTAATGGTTGTAACGGGACAGCCGCAGGTTTCTGTAAGTTTTTCCGCTGACACACGTCGCAGATTTGGCAGTGTTTCTTAATGTCTTGATAAACTCCTGGCCAGTAAAAGTTCTTCAAAATATTCTGGGTCGTTTTTTCACTACCTGTATGCCCAGCTAGGAGATGTGTGTGCGCATAAAACATGATTTGTTCTCTAAAACACACTGGGACTAACAACTGTTTCGGTTCCTTCTCTTTTGCTTGTCTGTACAGCAATTCGTCCTGTATTACAAACCGGGGATACCTGGGGTTTGGGTTAACTTGATCGGCATGGGCTTGTTCCCAGGCGTTGTGCAAAGTGCTATCGTTGGCTTGGGCAAACCGGAAATTTCGATCCCCCTCCCAAGGTTCTGGAGCTATCAGTACTGGTTTGACATTGTTCTCATTGCTTAGTCTTTTTGAGAATAGGTCTAGAAAATGCGGATTATCAGTTCCGAGTAAGAGTTCCTCTGGCAGATTGTTCATTATTCCGACTTTCACTATTACCTGTCGTCCTCCCTCCAATTCTAATGGTACACAAGCGACTCGGTAACTTTTCACATCTCCGTGCACACACTTAATGTTAACTAGTGAGTCGGGTACTAACTGTGATTCATACACAAACTTGCCCTGTATTACAGACTGCTTACACCCTGAGTCTAACAGAGCTTTAACGGTTTTGCCATTGACTTGAACACTCACGTGATATGCGCCTCCGAGTTCTGCTGAAAACATGACGGGTCGGGGTAGGTAACCGACTTTCATGGGTTCTTCTTGCATTCTTTTCTTGGGGCAAAACCTGGAAATATGACCCCATGTCCCACACTCAAAGCATTGAGGGCCTCTTATTGGGGAGACCTCTTGATTCGGCGGTCGGGGAATAGGAACCCCAGGAGGTGGTTTAGCTTTCCTGTCAATCCGTATCGGAGGTTTTGTATTTTTTTCTGCTTCCATGGGATGTAATTTCGGCTGAGCTCGCGCATAGGTGGAAGCCATCTCCATGGCTTGTGCGGTTGTCAGATTTGAATGTTGCCGTAACCAGCGTTGAGTTCCGAACGGCAGAGCTTCAAGATACTGTTCTAAATATATTTTGTCCATTATGGCTTCTTTCGAGCTTTGAGCTGGAGTTAACCATTTATCAGCAGCGGCCTTTAAACGGAAAAACAGGGTTTTTGGATTTTCACCTGGGTTTCCTCTCTGTTTCCGAAAACGGACTCGATACGCTTCTGCGTCCAGCCCCAGGTGGTCTAAGATGATAGTCTTGATTTGTGCATACGGGGTCTGACCATTTCCGTTGGCCACTTGGTATGCCGCTTGTGCTTCTCCAGTTAATAATGGCGCCAAAAAAAACGGCCATTTCTCCAACGGCCAACCACAAGCGAGTGCAACTCTTTCGAAATTGATTAGGAAAGCGTCTGGGTCTTCTCCAGCTACATATTTTTGTAAAGAAATTCCTGAAGGTGTAGGATTTGTTTGTCTTACTTCCCTAACTGGAGTACCTGTCGTATCGATCCGTATTGGCTGTAATTCCAGAGGGTTTTTACCACACTGTCTCTGAGAGCGTCTCTGTCAGCTTGGGCAGTAGCCAATTGCTGTTCTACAGCCCAGCCCAACTGTTCTTGGCCTTTCACTAGGCGTTGTAGTAGTTCCTCCATCTTTGGTTCACAGACGGCAATTGGCGTGCCCGCATTCTCCACCACTTGTGGCACCTCGGGGTTACCTTGTTCTCTAGTAGGGTTCGTGGCGGCAGATACCGCACCGTCTAACAGACTTACAGAGACAGGTACTTTGGGTAACGCTGGTTTTATTGCTTTCAGTATACGTTTACGTCGTATTGCTTTCCGGTAATACGGTAACGTTGAGTCTATGTCGTTGGAGAGTCTCTGATAGCGTTTCTCTGCAGCCGTTCGCCGTGTGTCCCGGGGACTTCTGGGACAGGTGGTCCAGGCGTTCTCCTCCACGATGTCGGGATAACTCCGCCGGCCAGGAAGGAAAACAAACAGCGTTTTAGTCTAACTGGTTTTGGACCAACGCACAGGGTAGGGAGTGAGGACTCACACGTGCACGCTTCTTCGACTAGTGTTGGATAGTGAGGGGAGGGTAGTGCATAGGGTGAGTGACAGATTTACTTTCTTGGTTTAATCCACTTTAAACCCGCCAGCCTGAAAGCCGTGATCGTACCTCTGGTAGCCACACTTCCCTCGATGAAGTGTGGCTGGGCGAAGCGCCTTCCTGTTGGCCTCCTGGCTTGTCGTCTTCTTCGTTCTTCGGTTCCCCTCCTTGTCCGTACTCGTCTGGCTTTGTAGACCGTCGTTGCTCCGGGGTCTGTACTCCTGGACTCCTTTTGTCTGCTTCTCGTCCTTGTCCGAAGGGCAGTCCTCCGTTACCGTCTGCTTCTCGTCCTGGTCCGAAGGTCAGTCCTCGGTTACCGTCTGCTTCTTGTCCTGGTCCGAAGGGCAGTCCTCGGTTACCGTCTTCTTCTCGTCCTGGTCCGAAGGGCAGTCCTCGGTTACCGTCTTCTTCTCGTCCTGGTCCGATGTGTAGTCCGGCATGCAATCTTCCTTCATCTCCGGGTGCAACACACACCTGTGAATCGTCTTGGGCGGCTTTTAGCGGGCTTGAGTGGGCGTAACCACCGTCGCGTTCAGTATCCAACTCCGCCCAGTTAAAGTAACAGGACTCTGCATCGTCCTCTGGTTCTGAGTCGTACGGTTCTTCGCTGCGCCGCCATGTCCCAGAATGCTGTTCAAAGAGAGGTGAAACAGGTAAGTCTGAAGAGCCATGTTCCCCGACCCCGTCACAAATGGGTAGCTCAAAGGGGGGGGATCAAAATCGGGAATCCGTCTAAAAGAGATCAACCGAAATCCCAAATCAAAATTTCATCGAGACACAAGACCTGAGCAAACAGATAGAGGAAATAAAACATTGAGATGAGAAAAATCTAGTCAGGATACTTCCTTCAAGTAACACCATTTTAACAACAGCAACAGTGCACACTAAAGGAAGCGGTACTAGCATCAGTTTGAAACATCTACATTGCGATCTAGTACCAGCCTCAATTATAACTATAGTGAAAGCACACCTTATACCTCAGCTACAAAGCCTAAACCTGGTATCCAGAACAAGCAATTATTTCATACACACAGCTGAGCAAGGGCAAGAAGTTATCCAAAATGACTTGTGCTCAAACATAGACGAATTAGCACATCTCTGGTCAAAACATGAACAAGCGCTAACTAACTTAGAGGACTCATGTGCGAGTATATGTGTGGAAATTACACGAGAGACAAAATCGGAAGTAGACGGAAATGGAAACGAGGATGAGGAGTTGATTGCCTCACGAGATAGTAAACCTGCGGAAGACTTACATGCGGAAACCGGGAAGGCCCAGGGATGGGAAGAAAGAATTAAACAGACGCCAAGTCCAAACCAAGCGGAAGAAAAAGACAAAACCTCGGATCACGGAATGAAAACTCAACTAAAACCCAGTGGATAAACCTGGAAAAATACCCGACAAAGGGACAAGTAAATCAAAAACAATAAAAATGGGCAAACAGAATTAAATCCATCAATACTGCAGGCACTGCAAATGTCGACAGCAACGCTACGTTGATAATGCAGTCAGACAAATTGGATATACAGAGATACCTAATGGATATCATTGCATCATACATAGCTGGAATAAATGCAAAACTTGAAGATTTAACCAAGTTAATAAAATGAGTACAATCAGTTTTCTCACCACAGGAATCAAGTTGTACATGTGGACCTATATTAGATAAATTAGGTTTCTTACCAACAATAATGGAACAGATACTTCGTCTAAACAAGCGATTGGTCATCAGCAGAGAACTTAGAGCCTGTGAATATATCAATAATAGAGGAAAATATAATTCAAAGTAATGCGCAGGCACCCGCAAGAATAAACCAAGAGCAAAAGAATGAACCTCAAATTTCTACTACTGAGACCGCAGAAGTGATACAAACTAATCAGAGCGTCATTACAGAGCAACCAGAAAAAACGGAGGCCACAATCTAGAAGGCAAAAACAAAAGGAAAGAAAGGCAAGAAACAGGGCAAACTAACGTAAACCCCATGCAGTTAAAAAAGTATATCCCATCTTTGTCACAACAACAGCAGACTAACATCAAAAGGAGCATCTTCCTGAACCAACACAGGATATTGTTACACGAAATGTAAACACTCTCTGTAAAGAAATTAAAGATACAATTAAAGAAAAAGTGGAAGTCCCCAGAAATTATGCTAAAATAAATTCATAAGGGAAACCGAGGACTGTTCGCAAGAATCACCCAATTGTCCAAATAAAACTAAGTCAGTGGAACAAAGTGTAGTTGCAAAAGTAAAGCAAGAAGATAGTAGTAGGTTACATAAAGACCTAAACATTGCAGCTAATAGCAATAAGCCTGGAAAATATGATATGTCTTTATCGAAATGGTTACATAAAAATGAAAATAAAACTGAGGAGGAACCAGGTACAGAGATTGACGATCAAGAGGATAAACTAAATATGTCAAAACAGGGAGTTACTATAAAGCAAGCCACTCTGTCAAGTACTTAAGAACAGAGGGTGGATCCAGTGGTAACCAGTAAACCTACTGACACTAATGATCAGAAATCTATTTAAGGACAATTACATATGTGGAGAATGTAAATACAACGTCCTTAAATTGTCACCAAAGCAATAGAATAGGACTTCCAACGTACTCTAGCATCACCTCAAAATCCTGAACAAACTAGGCAGCAATGTCCCTATGATGGTCAACTAAGTATCTGCATTTCTAACCAACTCAAAATTCAGATCAAGAGAATGGAGGACAAAGATATCAGAAAAGTGCCCAGGTAGATCACCAGCTAATACGGTCCCCGGAATATGAAACGCAGGTACATTTTGATATTTTAAATAGAGGCAATGTCTTGCAGCTCTTGGCTGAAATTCAGGAACTAAAACGCTTAAATTGGCAGATTTCGCAGCAGTCCAATTTCTCGCAGGAGAAAACAACACATTAAAAGAACAAACACTTGGCAGACACCAGAGTTAGCACAGCTAATTGTCAAGATTACGTTCCACAGGATCCGGTCGTTGCTAATGGGGGTCCACCTCCTAACGTTACCAGCTCCCTGATCTTATAACACAGGGAATTGGAACCATTAGGTGAGGAATATCAGGAACGGGGAGGGGGCTGCTGGGACAAAGGCTCTGAAACGATATAAGAACAGAAGACAAAGTTAAACATTACATAGAAACCACATGACTAATCTCATCAATTCTCGCTAAGAGTGAAGCGCCTGCTGGCACATAAACACACCTGAACCACAGAGTCTACAAACACCCAGCAGAGAAACAAGGATGGTGTCTTTAGAAATTCCAAACGAGAGAGCACTGACTCTCATCAAACTTCATTAACTCAGCAAAAGCAAAGTACACCAATAGTTCCTTAGGACTGAAACAAGGTTCCGAAACACCTGGGATATTCTAAAGCCATATCCAGATTGTAGGTAAAGAAATAAGTATAATGTTGAATTCCAGCAGGAAACAATACAAACGGCAGAATGTAGCAGCTACTACAATAATCTGCTGTATCAAAGAATAAAGTACCAAACAAGGGTTCACGGCAGTAAGTGGTTAGCCAACACACCTTACTCAGCTTCAAACGATGAATGATTAATCACTTACGGTAGTGCGTGGCAAGGAACACACTGCGTTCCGCTCCTACAAAGGAAAAAATAGCCTTTCACGGTAACATGTGGCAGCCACCACTATGTTCCGCAATAATCCAGAAATAAGCAGGAACTCCGCCGAGATGCGAGGCAGTGACTCACGGCGTTTCTGTATTAGTAAAGCACAGCCGCGCTGGAAAATCTCGGGGCACCGAGAATCGGAGAATGTTGATAATGTGCAACGGTAACGTGTGGTCGGCCGACACACTACGTTCCGTCGAAAGGAAAGGGAGGCAGCAGCCAGTCGAAACTTACCCGCTGCTGCAACGAAGAAAATCGGAAGCCTCCTAACCAACGGAGGCAGAAAGCAGCCAAGAAGAGTCTCGAGACCCGCAGCTACGGATCTCTAACCAGGCAACAGGAAACCAAACAGAATTACGCGCATCTGCACCTGCGCGTGATGTCGCTAAGTACCTTCCGGGTATGAAGGCTCATGGGAATTGTAGTTCCAATGCCCGGTAGACGCGAAGGGAGCCCAAACCCAGACACTAATACTAAGCGGCCCATTAGGATGTCGGGTGGATTGCCCCTGCCAGGCTGGCGGTAGCCACCGCCGGCCTGGCGGGGGTAATCTGCCCGTCATCCTCACCAGAACTCCCCCCGCCATATTAGAATGGCAGGGGGGGCCCGGGGGGACCACGGCGGACAGAAAGACTGTCCGCCGCTTTTCCGCCCCGGTCGCAAGGCGACGGGAGCGGAAAAGGGTTTCTAAGGTGGCGGTGTCTGTCAGACACCGCCTGCCATATTAGGATGCCTTATTACTAATGCCTTTCCGGGCCTCCAGAGTGAAGGAGGGGTGGGGGTTGCACATGGGGGGTACCTTTGGTACCACCTTCCTTTGCATAAACAAAGCAGCAGGCACCGCACGGTGCCTGCCGCTTTGTCTATGCAAATGCATTAATGCATTTTTAGCATTGTGGCGGGCGGGCGGTGCTAAGAGCACCTCCCGCCACAATGCTAAAAATGCAGGATGTGCCCGCCACTGTGGCGGGCACATCCTAATAACCCCCACGGAACCCCCGCCCTAATGGTGGGCGGTCCCGAATTCCGTCAGGATGGCGGTCGGACAAAGTCCGCCCGTCATCCTAATGAGCCCCAAAGTAGCTCTGAACAATTTTCTGCCTGGGGCATTCAATTAAAAGAACCAGTAAGACCGCGTTATCCATTCCCATTGAAAGAAATTGAACAGCAGTACACAAAAAGGATAACAAATCACAAGACACCTCCTGCGCAGGTATATTCAATTCTACATATGGCTCAGGGCAGAAGTGATATAGCCCAGACCCAGATCAGATCAATTAAAGGCACATATGGGGAGAATGACCAGAATCAAGATCAATGGAACTGGCTACTCAGTACATTGAACAACCAAAGTGTCTGACATAAGGGAGCTATGGTTTCCACCTCTGAAACAAATGCAATACACGTTATCTTGGAATATAGCAGGAGCCAGGAGACTGCTTGACGAAGGCCTCCCACTTAAGGAATGGGCAGATTGTGACATTATAGCCCTACAAAAAACTTGGTCGCAGGAAGAAATGCCGATAGCGGGATACATCTACTATAAAGTAGCTGCGGAAAAATGCAAGTATTATGGCAGGGCAGTAGGAAGATTGATTGTGTATGTATCAATAGCTCTAAAAATAACAACGGAACAGCTGAAATCTCCGGACCCAGCATACAAATTGTAAAATTCCAAGATCAAAACTTAAGTACAAGAAATACAATACTACTAATCAATTACTACACACAACCGAAGGCTCAAATAAAAAAGGACAGAAATGCCCTTTTAATTAAAACAATATCTAGACTACGTTCTAGTGAGCCGACCTGAAATGTAATAGTAACAGGAGATTTTAATACGAATTTGATATTTACACTGGATGAAGATGACATTTTGTATTGTATTGTATTGTATATAGTTCTTGTATAGCGCAACGGCCACCATACGGGTATCCTGGCGCTTTTTGAGAGAACCTAATCAGATGGAGCCGGCCGATGTCAGGGCTGAATAGTGGGTACTGAAATCTCACATTTTAACAGCAGATAATTCATTTTGATGTGTGCCACAGCAACATCACACAGAGACTTATCGTGTCAACTGCATTGGGCCGCAACTAGTCACAGATATTGAATTCCAAGTTATGAGTGTCCTTAACGGAAGAAACGACGAAGATCGGCCTCCGGGAAAAAAAGTATTACGGTCCAAGAGCGCACTCAACATTAAATTTCACACTTATAACCCTTCCTTTGTTACAAACATTAGCTCGCTTCTACATAGAGTTTACCCCCTTGAGTGATCACTTAATACAGCATGTCATCTTTAACCTAAACACACCAAGATACCAACTTACTAATGTCCCAGAGGGTGAAATTACCTCAATCAATTTAAAACGTCTGAAATGGACAAATACAAACAAAGTAGACTTGTTTTTAACAATAAAGAGTCTCTTGGCCGAACAAACCACAGAACCTATTATTAGAATACAAGCGTGGTCGCAATTCTGAAAAAATATGCAGAAACAATGAAAGTCTCAGAAATTAGGGTCAAAAGATATTAACAGACAAAAAATATGCCAAATGCTAAGGAAAGAACTAAGAAAAGCTCAAAGGAAACTGCAACAAGATAAATCCAAGGGATTAGGCTGGAAAACATTTCAACAAATGAGAATATAATTCAAAAAAAGAATATGGGAATTGAAAAAAGTGAAAGCCGAGAGTTTCTGGTCTAAACTAATCTACAATGTAAGACATTCAAATCTCAACAAATTTTGGCAGACAATAATCAACCAGTCGATATCTCGAAACAGCTTAACATCGCACATACAAGAGCAGGAATGGGTTAACTTCCTCAGGGATACATTTAAAGAAGACCAACTCCATGACATAGACAATTTCCAATTACCGTCTGTGAAGCAGAATATCTAGAATGAATTGAAATCACAGACCAATCAATCAATGTACACAACAGAAGAAATAACAAACATTATAAAGAAAGGCAGAAGTGAAGGGGCTCCTGGCCCAAACGGCATTCCCCAGGCTACTTTTAAATATGTCTCGGAGTACTGGAGTTCGATCCTAGGAAACTCTATATTGAGGTAGAACTTAACAATCAAATCTCAGAATGTCGACAGGGATCAATCATTGCCCCTATCTACAAAGGAGGTGACAGATGGAGTCCAAAAAATGATAGGCTATTTGCCTTACAGGACGTTGAAGTCAAATATTTTGCCTCACTACTCCTTAAAGGCCCAGCTGATTGGTCTAGACGCGAACTATTCCAATTTCTTCAGGAGCCCAAGTGAGAGAGGGGTAAACGCCGAAAAACTGAACAAACCTACTGATCCACGGAGTCTGCCTGCAGTGTCCCCCTCCCGCCACCGCAACTGACCGAGAGAAGCGGCCGCCAAGCGGAGGGGGGCAACCAAAACTACAACCCCCAGCAGGCTTAGCGGCGCTACACGCCGAGGCAAGCGCGCCAGCCGGCGCATAAAGGCGGCGTCACCCCGGCCGAGCGGGTGATGCGAACTATTCTAATTTCTTCAGGAGCCCAAGTGAGAGAGGGGTAAATGCCGAAAAACGGAATAAACCTACAGATCCATGGAGTCTGCCTGCAGTGTCCCCTCCCGCCGCCGCAACTGACTGAGAGAAGCGGCCGCCGAGCGGAGGGGGGCAACCAAAACTACAACCCCCAGCAGGCTTAGCGGCGCTACGCGCCGAGGCAAGCGCACCAGCCGGCGCATAAAGGCGCCGTCACCCCGGCCGACCAGGTGACGCGAACTATTCCAATTTCTTCAGGAGCCCAAGTGAGAGAGGGGTAAACGCCGAAAAACAGAATAAACCTACAGATCCACGGAGTCTGCCTGCAGTGTCCCCCTCCCGCCGCCGCAACTGACCGAGAGAAGCGGCCGCCGAGCGGAGGGGGGCAACCAAAACTACAACCCCCAGCAGGCTTAGCGGCGCTACACGCCGAGGCAAGCGCGCCAGCCGGCGCATAAAGGCGCGTCACTCCGGCCGAGCGGGTGACGCGAACTATTCCAATTTCTTCAGGAGCCCAAGTGAGAGAGGGGTAAACGCCGAAAAACGGAATAAACCTACAGATCCACGGAGTCTGCCTGCAGTGTCCCCCTCCCGCCGCCGCAACTGACCAAGAGAAGCGGCCGCCGAGCAGAGGGGGGCAACCAAAACTACAACCCCCAGCAGGCTTAGCGCGCTACATGCCGAGGCAAGCGCGCCAGCCGGCGCATAAAGGCGGCGTCACACCCGCATCGCGGGAGCGCGCGGGAGCACCCGGGGCTAAGCCCGGGCAAAGGGCGGGCCCTCTGTGGCCCTCAGGGGTCCAAAGGAGACGGGACGGGCCACCCCTCTAATGTCGCACCTCTCCTGGAATAAAGATTAAGGTGATTGTTTGATATTCGTGTCATTACATGAAGTTATAATAACTGCTTTAGTCACCAATTTTAACATTGTGATATTTAGACTTTCCGGATATCTTTCACCAAAATGAATAAAGTAAGAAAGAGTCCTGTGGCCACAAGATCATCCACTAGGAATAAGACTTTGCCAACCACACCTTTACCGACACTTACTGCTATTGATCTTATGTTACAAAAGACCATAGGTGTAGTTGCGGACGCAATTCAAAATACGGAGAGGCGCCTCTCACTGACCCCGAACCTGTGCTTTCCAATCTATCACAGCATACTACCGCGAATAACAATACTGTGGACTCCTCTTCTAACCTAGAGGAATCTCTTTTGATGCAGTCTTTTACAGGGCTGCCAAGTGGACAAAAAAGCTGTAGGAAAACTGTATTACTTACTTCACCTATAACAGTAAACAGCCTAGAAGAAAGTCCTATGCTTGTTTCCAATCCGGGGGGGCAATATATGTTCTCCTCAACCTGGAATTTCTACACCAAATTCACCAAGGGGTATTTGTGTTGCGAGTTCACCAATTGTAAATGTAACAACTGTAGATAAAACACTATCACCAAATAAGACAAAGCGTCAACACAGGAAACACTTAAAAACTAAATCAATAGTGAGAAAAATATATAGACCATTAGGCCTCCATAAGCCCTCGGCAAAGGATGTTTGGCTAAATTTTAGGTTGGCTAAAGCACCTAATGGAATACCAAACTCCTCTACTACATCTACCACCCAGAATGCAATAACACAAAATGATACACAGGCAGAGCATACTAAAATACACTCAGAGCAGGTGTGCCAGACCGAAAAAGTTAGTGTGCTGGAAAATACGACCCCAACTGTTTTGGAGCACATAATTAAATCTCTATTTCAACCCCTGTGTGATAAAATTACCTGCATAGAGCAAACCCTTGCGAAAATTGAAAAAGCACAAAGAAAGGACACTTCAAGTATTTTAAAGATCCTTTCTGTACCAACATCAAAGGATAGCTCCCAACTACCTAAAAGTAATCTTAAACAATCAAAGATCATGAAGACACAAGCTAAGATCAATAATCAAAGTGGTAGTTCCAACTTGACATCTTCTCCACCCGGAAATACTGCAGTGCAAAACACTTCAATACAACCTATACAAACTAATAATAATACAACTGCAGCACTGATCTTGCCCACCTCATCTGAGAGCCTTACACCTGACACTCATGAGAGTGAATGGGCCGCGGAAGGTTTATCCCCTGAACCACGCGACGGCCAGACTGAGCCTCAAAGGCCAACAACTACACAAAATGCTACATCAGATACACGACCAAATCAAACACCTAAAACGTCAAATCCGAAAAAAGTTACCCACATTCACCTCCCACCTGATTCTCACCGGCACACCATAGTAATGATTGGTGTACCAGAACTTGAAACAGGTAAAACCGAAAGTTATGGGGACTTGAAAAACAAAGTAAGCCAATGGCTAACTGTTCATAGACCGATCCCTCCCTACATCAGCGGTAAAATAACAAATGTTAGGAGAGTTGACTGGGTGGGAAATAGATTTAAATCTACAGAGGGCAATTGTGTTGTAGTCAATTTTAAGGATGGTCGTGCGGCAAGGCACATAACTGGTTGGAAGGATAGCTCTATCAGCAGCCTGATCCGCACTATGGATCTGAGCTATTTCTACCCCCCGAATAACCATTCCCTAACATCAGTGCAGTTATACCCTACTTCTGAGCAGGAAAGAGCTCCAGATAATTATAATCAATATCAGAGTGGAATAACATCCCGAAATTATGGCCATTATACTGCTGGAGTTCAAAGGCAGTCTAGGAGGAACATATCCTGGGAACCTAGAGAGGTTAGTTATCAAGGAACTTATCCTGAGAATTGGGAGGTTGCTCATGGGTCGCACTACCACCAAGAACACTCCCAACTTACATACCCAAATACCTACTATAATGTACCCATCACAAATAGGTTTGACGCCTTTTATAACCAGAGTGACTTGGAGGGGGTCGACTGACTTCATGCTGGCTCAGTCACAATAACTTCAGATGATCCTACACTAAGTAGCCATGTACAAGAGGTGGTGCATAAACAAGTTATAACAGCCCCCCCCCCCAGGTGACAAAGCCAGATAACATCAGTAAGACAGTGACATATATAGATTACCCAAAGAACAATAGTACATCACCTGTCTTGCCTGAGGCCCATAATTTTCCTCCGGTCCATACAGATTTAAATACGTCTAGCACTGTAAACCTGGGGACTACACATGCAGAACAAATCAACCTGATGCCAGATCCAATTATTACAGAATCTGTTTTAGAAACAGTGTCAGGTGATTGTAGTGTGAGTTTGGTCTCCTGGAATATAGCAGGTTTGGCCAACAAAATATGTGACCCTGCCTGGTTAGCATTTGTAAAAAAATATACAGTTATATGTCTTCAAGAGACATGGATGGAGGATAAAAATGTCCACATTGAGGGTTTTCAAAGCTTTGTTGTACCCGCAGCTGCACCAATTAGGGGAAGAGCAAAGGGGGGCCTGGCTATTTTTATTAATCTGGGATTATGTTGTAAAATAAGTAACTGTTACAATGCCAATCGGAACATTCAAATACTTGAACTGAAGAGAGGCAAACATGCTTTGACCCTGATTAATTTTTATAATGCTATTAACGACAATGGTGAATGTAATATTTTGTCTTTAAAAGAGATGTTGGGAAAAGGTGCAAGCATTCTGTCACGGAAGATGTTGATTCTAGGTGATTTCAATGTACACCCATGTGGTAACCCAGGCCTCACCCCAATGGGAACTTTGGGATGTAACAGTGTGGAAGGTTTTCACTTTGTCCATTCCAGGGGAGGAGTGAATTTAAACGACCTAGTGAACGAAAATAATTTAACTGTAGCCATGTCCATGGCCCCTGAGACAAAGGTCTATGATGTTCCCACTTTTAAAGGTTTAGGACAGGGATCTTTTATAGACCACATATTACTATCTGCGGATCTTGTAATTTGGGCCTCGAGATTTACTATTCATATGAGTATCTACAGTGATCATAACCCCTTAACTATCAATCTGGGTGGGGTTCTATTTGAACAGCGAACGTCCCGCGAAGATCGGGGAACGCTGAGCTGCATAAATGGTAGACGTCGTTTACAGTGGTCAATGGTTAACCAAGCAAATTTGTACACTGACATAAACAAGTCATGTGAAGAGGTACTGTTAACCTGCATATCACTATATACACCACCTGAGAAAATATTGTCTGGGTTCGAGGCCATAGTATCAACAATAGGCTCCATGTTAACAGCACCGATTAGGGGTCAAAGTAGAAATAATTCCAAATGGTTTGATCATAACTGCTCTAAGGCAAGTAGAGACCTGAAAAATGCGTTAAAAATCAAACCTAGAGACTACGATCAAATTAAAAATTTGCGCTTGATTTACAAGAAAACATTAGCCGCCAGGAAAAAAGAAATTAAGGCTAACACTATGGAGTCTCTCCTTGATCCATCAATGCTGGGGAATAGCAATAAATTCTGGCAAATTATTAACAAACCTTTGTTTGATAACCCTAACGACACAGCCCTTGGCACTAATATCCCAGAGGAGGAGTGGGTGACTCATTTTAGTGCAATTTTTAAGAGTAAAGAGCAACGGGCAGAAAATGCTTTTTTAACCTCATCTGTGAATTCCCTGTGCTTTTCAGTTAACGAGGTTGAAAGGGGTATCCAAGGACTAACTAGTAATAAGGCCCCAGGCCCGGATGGCTTACCACCGGACCTTTTCAAGTCCAGCATCTCTTTCTGGGCACCCGTCCTCACGGCGGTAGTGAACGCAGCAGTGATCTCGGGATGCCCAAGGTCGTGGGGGTTATTGACCATTGTCCCTGTTTTTAAAAAGGGTGATCGCAGCAGCCCTTTATGCTACAGGCCAATATCTTTAATTAATTCTGTAGCCAAAGTGGTAGGTGGTATAATTTTGAATAGGCTATCCACATGGGCAAAAGAAAATAATATTTTATCCCCTATACAATACGGATTCAGACCTGGACATTCGACAATCACACAATGTCTGAACCTGTATTTGATCTTAAGTAAATATACCCTGGCCAAACAAGGAACTGTCTACATGGCATTTATGGACTTATCGTCTGCTTTTGACTGCGTGGACAGAGGCAAACTATGGGATACCCTGATAAAGTTGGGCGTAGAGAGGAATTTAGTTAATTTTCTGGCTGATCTGCACTCTGATACAAGAGCCAACGTACGTTACACCCAAGATCTAAAAGTAAAGGGGAATTTAGAATAAACGGGGGTGTGCGACAGGGGTGTATCTTGGCTCCATTCCTCTTCAATCTGTACATCAACGAATTGGAGGAATATCTGCTAAAAACTGGAGCCGATTACCCCCTTGTGGGCCGCAAGAGGGTTCCTGTGCTGCTTTATGCAGATGATGCCGTCCTTATCTCTAGGACAGCAAATGGTCTCCAGAAACTTTAAAATTCCTTCTTTAACTTTATGGAGTCCCGTGGCCTAAGCATAAATAACTCTAAGTCCTATGTCATGAAAACAGGACAGGGTTCACGAAAAACGAATCTTTTTTGTATAAATGGGGAAAAAATCCCTACCACTAATACTTTTTCATACCTTGGGGTCCTTTTAGATCATAAATTATCCTGGGGCCCGCTGTTATGAAAAAGAAAGGTGAGGTAACACGTGTTAATGCGGCCACTCTGCTTAAATTATATCAGGCAAAAAGTGTTGTTGTCGCATGTTGTCGCATGTTATGGAAGCGAGCTCTGGGGTTATTGTAAGATGAGGGACCTAGAGGTTACAGAAAATAACCTTTTGAAGAAAATACTGAGGCTGCCAAGGGGAATGGGAAATTTCTCGGTGCATGAGGAGCTTGGTGTTCCCTATCTAAGCGATAGAATAGCAGTGAACCCGGTATTGTGCTGGTTGAGCTGCTGGCTTAACAAAGATATACCCCTCACTCATGACATATTAAAAGAAGCCCTAACACTGGATGGAAGGTATAAGGTCCCGTGGCTGAAGTATATCAAGGACTGCTTGACTGCAATTGGCCGGATTGATTTATTTTTAACCCCAAATTCTATCACCAAACCCGATGTTACTTTTGTAAAAAATGCCATGTTGACAACCAGGTATACTGACAGGGAGGAGGTTGAGTTACAAAAGGACAGTGTTAGGAAACACGTACTACTTAAAACCTGTCTACAAATGGAACCATACTTAGCATGGCCTATGACTGGCTATGAACGCTACTTGCTAACAAGGTTCCGCTTTGACCTATTCCACCTCCTATTTGCGGTACCTAGTGGGGTCCATCGGGGTGAGGTGTTGCCAGCTTGCGGCTGCGACGGGAAGTCTCCACAAGATCTGGCACACTTTTTATTCATTTGTCCTTATTACATAACACCCCGGAAACTATACTTAAAACCCTGCCTTAAAAAACTGAATTTTACAAAGATAAAACCTGCACTTTATTACCTCCAACTGTTGAAATGCAATTGTACTTTATTTGTTTGTAATTTTCTGAAATTAGCAATCACTTTCAGGAAAAGTATGGAGGGATAATTATGCTGTTAATGCCCTGGGCATTTTTTTATCTTTTATATTGAAATTATTTATGTATTTATCACATTTTAAAATGTTTATGCTGCCCGCTGCTTTTTATCTCTCATATTGTATAAAGAATTCTGTATCTGACAAATGAATTATCCGGATTGCTTTTAATTGTCTGTTGATGAAATGTACTTTTATGATTGTAATGTTTACAATCAAATAAAGATATTTGAATTGAATTGAATTTGTCTAGAGAATGTAACCTAATACCAAAAAATCTAACCAGATTTAGGAAGGGCATCAGAACTATCACAAATATTCTGTCCATTTCAATCATTGCTGGAAGATACAAAAGCAGAAAACAGGATCTTCACCTGTGTTACATCGATCTAAAAGCTGCTTTTGACAGCATAGACCGGAAACTCATGTGGTCTAAATTAAAATCCTGGGGTATACCAGACAGAATATTGAAGGGTCTACTACTGCTTTATACAGATACCTGGGTACGGGTGAAGCTTGGAAATGGAGCTAGAATATCAAGAAAAGTATATATTAACACGGGACTGAAGCAGGGGTGAGTACTGGCTCCGCACCTATTTAATTCATTCATCTCAGACCTTTCAAGCAAGCTAGATGGAATTAACTCACACTCACCAAAGCTGGGAAAACTACAATTGTCGCATCTCGCTTACTCAGACGATATCGTTCTTTTAAGCTTGACTAAGGTAGGCCTAACAAGACTACTAAATGAACTCTCTGAATTCTTATTGGTAAATAATTTGGAACTAAATCTTTCAAAAACCAAATCTATGCTTATTACAAATCAAACAGGCTTGATTCACAATATTAGATTAAAGGGCAATCTACTGGAGAAAGTATCATGCTACAAATATTTAGGATTTTACATTGATGATAAATTATCTTTTCAAGATCAGAAAAAATACATGACGCAGCGAGCAGGGGCACTAATATTCGCCCTTAAAATACTTGCAAAGAAACTGGAGGGACCATCTTTGAAACCATTATTAATGACAATTTCAGCTAAAGCACTGCCAACAATATCATATGCCTGCTGCAATGCACGGGAAGGATTCAGAAATCCTAAACAAACTAATGACGTGCATTTATAAAAAGGTTCTTCAGTTCCCGAAGACTGCCTCACCAGCACAGATGCGCCGGGAGTTCGGGCTAAGGAACCAAACACCATGCAGACTTTACACATACATAAAAGTATGGTACTAAATAAAACAAAAAGTAGAGGAAAATAGTCTTAACAAATCTTTATAGCAGGAAATGGAACAGGATAAACACTCGCCAGCCTACACATTTTTGGAACATGCATTAAAGGTTACCTGCACAAGTGTGTTGTGGAATAAATAAATGCCCTACTAAAGATTCAAATTAACACTAAATAAGGCTGCAAAGTTCCACTCAATGCTCGTTGATAAAGACATTTTTTCTACAAGAAGTCACTCATGGTCAGCGATCTACACTTATAAAACACTGAAACCAGCGGCCTATTTGGACTCCACTTTCTCTATTTATGTAAAAAGAAAATGAATAACATAAAGGTTTAGACATTTCCCCACTCTTGCGGATGACCCTCATTGTATATATAGGGAAAATGAAAATTTAGATATTTCCCCACTCTTGCGGATGCCCCTCATTGGATATACAGGGAAAATGAAAATTGCCGGCATTGTGGCTATAAAAAGGAGGATTTGATTAATCTAGTGTGCCACTGTAAGATACTGCAACCAGCACGAACCACAATATTACGGCGAGCATTCCTGGAGAGAGGCATAAAGTCATGCAGAACAGCTATAATAAGAGGAATTCCACTGACCCCAAATGAACTGTAAATTGATTACATTTTTACATACTCATGAACAAGAACTGAAAGCTAAAAATTTTAATTGATACTTGTATAGCAAATTACTTACCCGCAAGGGTCTCAAGGCGCTTGAACGAATACCGCTGTGGAACCAGTCCCGGCTTTCCCTGTGAGGCATCCACTCCTGGGCACCCCCAGGGTGAAGGCCAGGCATCCTTAGCGTTGTGGGGGCCGTTGTGGAGATTAAGCAAGCTATTGCCCAGAGTTGTGGAGTGGGACTCCATGATTGGAATAGGCACCAAGGCAAGAATTATCAGGTCCGTGGAATTTTGAGCCCAAAACCCGGTGAGGAAGGGAATTGAACCCTGGTCCCGGGCTAGACCTCTGCATCAGGGTCTGCCACTCTAACCATTGAGCCACACTTCTCCACCTAAATCTGAGCAATGATAAAGCATGAAGTATATTTTATAATTACATACATTTTAAGATGTTTTTAGAGAAATGTAACTTTTATGCAATTTGCTCTTTTTCTTTTAATAGTGCTTGTAATATTGTTACAATTTTAATTACCTGAACAATAAATAAATAAAATACAAATTCAAATTCAAAATTCTGTGGAATTCTTGGTTTGCTGTTGTCCTGTGCTACTAGAAGCAACTCAACACCTATTTGGGTTAGTTGAGTCTGAGATGCAATTCAATAAATCTATCCTGTAGATTCCCATGAAGATTTGCAGAGGATTCTGAGGCAGTTGCAGCTGGCATGGCTAGAGGGTGGAGGGCGGGTGTGGGGGCTGTGACATGGTGCTCAGCCAGGTATTGGAGGGGTGGGCATGGTCTCCATGCAGGCTATAATGGAGAAGTGCACTTGAATGGCTTGGAGGGCAGACCAAACAGTCATTGTGCACTAAGGAGTGGGCAAACCACACCTCCCCTGCCTTGCTCCAGAGCAGCCACGCCCACCCACCGGCAAAGGAAATAACTAAAAGTTATTACTATTTTATGTTTTTGCATCTCACACTGCAATAAAGCAGTGGGGCGATGCTCCTCAGCCATAACGGAGGAGCAACCACTGTTCTGAGCAGCTACAACAAAAATTGCATTAAAATTAAATTGGATATTATAGCAAACAAATGTCAAACAAATTAAGTCTGACTGATTTATTCTAGAATCAGATACCAGTAATAATGAAGGTGTATGATTATCTGGAGGATCTTCATATGAACTTCACAAACAATTCAGTCTGGAGTTGCTGCTCCCATTTCCATACACTATTGCAGAGGCAAAAATTAATTCTCGCTCAGAAAAAAACAGGCATGGGCCCTGCTCAATAAAGCGTTTGGAACGCACCAAGGGGCATATTATCAAGGGGGTTTATCTCCACTTTTCTGGCTTTAAAAGCCAAGAAAGCGGAGATAAAATTATCTCCCTATTACCTAGCTGTCGCTAACACCAGTTAGCGACAGCTAGTAGGAGATAGCGGCCATCTTGGGCCCTACTTTGCATGTCAGTGATATTTATCACTAATGACATGCAAAGTGGGCGTGCCAAGATGTTAGCGACTGGAAACAGTCGCTAACATCGCTATCTCCTATTACCAACTTTTGGAGATATTCGCGCTAAACTCAATTATCTCCAACAGCTAACACCTGCCCTGAGTAGTTCTTAGCCATATTATGCAATGGGAGGTGGATAACATGGCTAAGAGCATTAGCTCGGTAATGCATGAATATCGCTGACTTTTCAGTGATATTCATGCATTGCGGCCGATTTTTATCGCATTTGCGATAAACCTTTTATCTGCGATAAAAATCGCCGCAGCTCAGTGGTAAATTTTTGTCTCTAACCAAGCAATAGCAATAGTTATCGCTATTGCTTGGTAATATGCCCCCAAATTCTTAAAGCAAGGCTGCTTGTTCAATCCTGAATACCTATGGATACTATCCTAGGACAAAAGTACACATTCAACCATTCCTGATTTGATTGTGGCTCCTCTCTACTTTAGGATATAGGCCCTTAAGCACTTCAGGCATCAGTTTCAGAGGCGATTGACATTGGCCGCTTTTGACATGGGCTGTTTAACGAGATGACATTTCTTTCACAGGTGGCAGCTGTGTGCAAACGCTGTGTAACTAGCTCTGCAGATGCTGAAAGTAGAACAGTAGTTGCACAATTATTTTATTCCCTACCCGTCACTCCCTGACTGAGCAATCCATCTGTAAACTGGTGTTATTACACTACAATCAGCAGCAGGGTACTAGACTGGAATTTGGAAGAATTTGAACAACAACACCAAAATAAAGGCCTGGCAGCACACATTCTTTTAACCACTTGGCTGCTAGGCGTTTTCCCGTCCTGCGCTGGGTTTTATTATTTTTCATTGTTTTATGACGAGCTGGCCTTGTCATCCGCGCACGGCAGGTAAGCGCCATGACGAGCCCAGCTCGTCATTAGCCTCGAAGGGGTTAATAATGCCTTGGCATAGACTTTCATGTTTTCATATACCTTACAGAAATAAGCTCCCTGTGTTTCCTGCTAAAAGTATGATAAACAAAATAAAGCGCTTCAAAAATCCCCTTAAAATAATTTCAGTGACAGAAGCCACAAACTTTGGATACCTGTACTTTCTATTGGACTGTTGTGTCCTTTACTGCTAGCAAAAGTGGCTGTGGTGAACTAAAAGCAGTAAAATTACTTTAAATGTATCACTTCTTTATTGAGAAATGCAAAGGTTATACAAACCTACCTAATCTGTAGCTGCAAAATATGACATTTGGTGACAGGGAATTATTTTGTAAGTCAGAAGCACCCTTTTACACCTGCTGTTAACCCCCGTACCGAATTTGAACCTATTATCACTTTTCCTTGAATAAGACTTATTGTCTCGCTGAAAAAATATTAAAACCCTAGAGAGAAAATAAAGTAATATTTTCAAGATAAATCATTAAAATCTGAGGGATATTATTGTTAATAGAAAGAAACAGATCTACTATAGCAGACCAAATAATTATGCACACATGTTTTGTTCAGATCTTGATAAATGAAGTAATCTGATGACACTCTTTTGTAAGAAGGTAGTTTATTCGCAGGAGGACACAGCTTAAACAACCACCAGTAAAGGAGTGCTAAAAGATAAGAGCAACTCCCACATCAAGAATGTAGAACACGCAAATGAAACATAACAATTCCATGACAGCAATATGATGTCATCTAAAAGGGATACCACAATAAACATCCATCCTTTGGCAATGGTAAGCTAAAACGTATTAATTATAATAGTAATACATTGTTTTTCTGTAGCTCCTGTGCGCCAGCTTTGCTGTTTAAAAGCATTATGATGACCACTAGCATGTAAAGATATTTATACGTGTGAGGAAATTTGGCTAACTTCGCATTTTCTAACTACAGAAAGTTTGTTTTTTAACAACTTTGCAATCTATAGGAACATTACATGTTTTTACTATTTTTAGGCAGGGGAGAATCGTCCAAAAATAGATTTTACCATAACTCCAGTTAAACATAGATTTGCAAGAAATATGCCTGTCAAAAAAACATTTTGGTATCAAATTTCCCCTACAAATAAAGCTGAGTGTCTATCCAACTTAACGGTACTCATTTCACCCAGAACCACTGGATGAAAGGGGGAGTCAGCCTAGGCTGTGCTAGGATTTCTTGCTGGAAACATTACAATCCTTTAAGTTACTGGACTATCAGACCCGACATATTTAGCTGTCAGGTTTACTTCAAATAACAACATTAAAGCGAGTCACAGGTTGATAACGTTTGTAAATGACATGTTCAATAATATTTGCTGTGTAGTTGGCCTGTGGTGGCCACAGCCCGTGGTTTTAGGGCAACTTTGATGCGAGCATTTTGAAGAATTACCACCCCCACAACATTTATCCCTCAGGGGAGTGCAGAAAAGAAGTTAATGAGTTCATTCAAGAATCTTAACAAACGATCAAATACAAGCCCTTTTTCTGTCAAAAACACATAGGTATTCTTAAACTTAGATTGTTTCAGGTACCCAGGTTTGACAATCATATATACACCTACAATTATGATAGCCACAAAGACAAAACAGCTTTCTAAAAGCACAATCACTATAAAGAGTGTATACTGTAGTGATCTAATACGAAACAAAATGAACAATGACGGACACACCCACATCTAACTCCTCTCCCTTCACTAAAACACATTGAAGACAAAAAGGAAACAGAGTCACCATGAAGTAAACACTGAAGTTCTCCTACTTGGACTTCCCACATTGGCATGTGGCAGAACTACGATTATAGTCAGAGCATCAACGTATCAAATTTAACATCAAGACAAGAGGCAGCTAAAACTACTGCAGTCTGGTTACCTACCTTCAAAGGAATTTGTGAAGACAATAAAGTCTTTTTTGCTTTCCCCTATTATAATCTGTCAAGGGTATGAGCAAGTCTTCATAAACCTTATTTCTGGAAGCCTTCAGGTTCACTGCCTTTATTAGAGATTCACTATGTTGTCCAATGAAGTACTATCTTAGACAGCAGTTGATCATAGGCGATTGTGTACACTTTTCAACCAAGAAAAGGATAATTTGTGATCATGGAATGTAGATGGTGTCTTTTTACGAGTGTGATGAGCATGTTTCAAATAGTGGAAAACCCTGGACATTTATGCTAGACATAAACAACTTGGCTAGGGCGCTTTAGACAGCATTAGCTATAATTTGAGAGCTCCTAAAATTGATATGAATAAAAGCTTGACAGTCATTGGTGGCAACAATACCAAACGTCTTTAAATTATTGGGTGGCTTACACCCTGTAGGACATTTACAAATCACCCACAGTGTCCTCTTTCTAAGTGCTAGATCAATTGAAGATGAAATGCATTTAAATCCGAAGCAGGTATTTGGATCGAGATATGTAAGTGTATGTAAGCGCGGGGACATGCCGGGATGGCATCACCATGCGCTCTATAAACTACTTTTTTATTATTATTATTATTATTAGCGATTGACTTTTTGTACGCAAAAGCAGGTCCAACCATGAAACATTGTGAAAAGCTTTTGTAGGGAAAAATGTGGAAACACAATGTGGAAACATTATTCGCTCAAGATCATTTTTGTGAAGATTACAAAATTTGCAGCTTGATAAAGTTGTAAAATATTCAATCAAAATATTATTTCACACTGTTCTAATTATTACCCCCATATAGTACAATTTAATATGTATAAAATGATCTGCTGTTCTAATTATTATCCCCAATTAGTCCAATTTAATATGTATGAAATGAAATGCTTTGACCTTGACCAAAAAATCTAGAACTCCCCAGAACTCTCTCTCAGCATAACTGGGGGTTTTTCTACGGATTGGGTGGTTATACAATTGGGTCAGAAAAAACAAACGCAAACGAGAGAGTAAGGGATTGTGTCCACATATTATGGACGAGGAATACTCCTGTTCCCCTGATCACGAATATTGAAAAACAAATGAAGGAGTATCACCCGATGAGTAGGCTGAAGGTTTTCCAAACGTGGAATAAATATTCCTTTTTTAAAAAAACCCTCACTCACCACCTAGTGGTGACATGCTTCATCATCGGGGTCCACCCTGGTGGCCTAGCATCACCAGGGTGTGCTTCGACACCTGGAATGCAGTGGAGCAGGTTGTGAGGTGTAAGTGCAAAAAATATAGTGTTAAAAATTGTCCTGGTTTAGCTTTGTGAATACATTTTTAATGAAAAGCAACTGGACAATATTAAAATAATAAAGAATGAGATACTGGAAGGGGAGTTACGACCTACGTATCTCAATATGTGTTCATAGTGCGTTGGTCAACATGTTTCAACCATCAGGGAAAGTTCCCGGTATTCATCAGGACCAAAGGAGATGGAAGGGATGAGCCCCCTAAAAGACGCACCCTGTCCTAAATCCTTAATAAACCAGTGGTAAGATGTACCAAAGGTGGGGTGCTCTCAAAAATGGGGAGCATCAGCAAAATCCTGTGGAGAGAGAAAATGAAATAAAAGAGGGTATCAGGCGCAGATTATCCTTAATCCATCTCCTTTGGTTATACAATTGTCCACCTGTAAATATCATAATAAGTTTCATTGCTCATAAGGAATTACACCTCACATTCTCGTTAAGTTCATGTACTCCGGAAATTCCTGTTGTTGAGGAGTTGCCTCTGTAATGCCAGAGTTGGGAGTGTATAATAACAAACAAAAGCCCTACTTATTATGCAATGAATGCAATGCTAATCCAAAAACATTTAAAGACGCTAGTTTGTCGGAAATTACATTAAATTCCACAAAGGGGAATTCACTTCAATAAATCAATTAGAAACTTTAATTCGGCTTAATACAAACCATAAAAGCACATAATAAAATATAAACGATAAAAAAGTCTCCATAAAATGTGCACAAACAGGCAAACAAGTAGCCAACAATAAAATAAAGTGCAAAAGTGCGTAAAATTGTTAACTTGTAAAATTCATCTCATTCATACCAGTTGAAAAAATACTGGATAAAAGCAAAGCAATATTTGCTGAGAGTAGGGCCAGCATTTGAATTTTCTCTTCTTCCCAGTAATACTTCTGTGTTTTAATACAGAGGAAATACATCTATAAATAGTGGTACATACCTCAGCAATTTGCAACAACTACAAATATTCCATGGCCTCTTTACATTTCCTTCTATTTAAGTGCCTCAATAAAGGTTTTATTATCCGAATTCTTTGGTCCTTGTATAAGTTACAGAAACATTTCATATGTATTTGTGATTGGTGAGTATTTGCATCACATGGACACTGAATCAGATGTTCATCAGTGTATACATTAGATGGATAGGACAGCAGAAAAATGTGCCAACCAAGTCTGAACCTTAATAAATAAAATCTTTGGTGGCGGGTCGTTTTCAGCAAATATGGCTGAGTACCAGACGTTGTATTTAGTGGAAGGTATGACACCACCATCCTCTTCCTCAATTCACCTTCTTATTGTACGGTTGGAATGGAACCTAGCAATTATATTTGTACTTTTAATCTCGCTGCATGGGTAATACAGTCCAGTTTTCAAACAGTTCAATTCTTTTAATAGCGTACAACTACTTTTTAATATATGGCAGCTATTTGATTTTGTTATCTTCTGTGGGGTTCATGTCGTCAGTAATGACTGTGTGTGTTAACACTGCCTCTGGCCTAATTCACACTGAAAGTCTCAGCATAATGTGTGCCACCTCACGGAATCTCCCACATAGCGTAACTCTAGTTCCTCATGCACTATCGAGGAGGGGACACTGCATTGAAGTGTTAACAATTTTCACAGGAATTAATTTTCACTAGTTTGGAGCGGTATGTAATCAGTGTATCCCCTCACACCCTTACCATAGATGGCAATCGGTACAGGTCTGGCTTTATAGATAGTAGTGATAGTATCTAGGGACATGGAACCTACCTTTGCAGAGAATTTGAACAGGGAGGCTATGGTGTGTTCAAATTAAGGTTCTTAGATGTTTATACGTACTTGAGCTGTCGAATGGGACCCCTAAATAAGTAAATGTGTAGACACATTTAAGGGGCGTACCATCAATATGAAACAGAGTTATCCTACTCCGATGGTGACCACAGATCACGGCAAAGGATTTGGTTTTATTTGTGGAGAGGCCTAGATCTGACATAAAAGCTACATAGGAGTGTAAAACCCCTCCCTGTTCTTGCCCTTAGCATGCAGTCATCTACGTACATAAAGACATGTAGCTGAGGAGACCCAATCCTAGGAGGATTTGTCACTGCTTCTACTAAATCCTCATCTAGATCATTGATATAGACACTACAAAGGAAGGGAGCCAGCACACATACTTGTCTGAACCCCTTCCTAATTTTTATATACGGGGAATGCTCTCTGTTGGGGCCCTGCCTAAAGCTACCTTCTACATCTGCATGCAGCAGGGAAAGAAAGTGAATAATTTTAAGATTGGCACCTTTGTCTATAAGTATGTTCCATAGCTTCCTCCAGCAACGTTGTTGACTTAAAATCCATAAATGCCAGGAACAGGCAATCCTCTTTGACAGCCACACATTTGCTAATAATCAAATGCTGATTAAGGTACTATTCAACAATGCCAAATCCCCTTTTAAATCAAATTGTGCAGTTATTAAGATTTGTTTCTCATTTGCCCATGTTTCAAGGTGATCCAACAATACTCTTCCCAACACCTTAGCTGTAAAATCGATGGTTGATGGCATTGAGGGTCACTCCTGTCTACCTTTTTGAAAATTGGTACAGTGTTTGCTAGAGACCAAGATTTGGGGGGACCAATACAGACTACACTTCGTATCACATTCACAAACATTGAGGCACATAATACTGGATTATCAGTAAAAAAGATCACCTGGGACCCCATCTGATCCTGGTGCTTTATTGCTAAGGCATCTTTTTGAGGCAGAGGAGATGTCTCCAAGGGAGACTGTCAATTCCCCATTGGCCTCTAGATTTGGCACTTCCTTTATGATATTATATTCATAACATTCAGCATATTCCTGCTCACTAATATCATACAATTTTGCAAAATGTTCAACCCGAAGATGTTTGGGGATGGTCATGTCTATGCTAGTAGGGCTATTTGAAAAGAAAGGGGCTTTGCCAACCTTCCAAAATTGCTACATATTGCTCGAAACACAAGTAGGTGCCAGCTGCTCCCAAGCCTCCCTTCCGACCTCCTCTTAATTTGACATCTTCTTTATAACACTTCCGACACATCCTTATTTCTGTCAGAACACTAGAAGAACTACTAATGGCTTGTTTAAGGGAGCTATGTTCCTGGGTGCATGCCTTATCAAACCACTTGTTTTGTCTTGGGATGTGATGACAATTTGATGGTAATAATATTTGCGCAGACACCCTTTTACAGATCTCATCAAAAGCCCCCTATATCATTCTCGAATTAGGTTGAGCACCAAGGGCTGAGTTGACCTGGTCCATCTGATTCTCCAAACGTTGGGCTGAGAAGACCTGTAAATCAAAATTTCTCAATTTGCGACATACCCCCCTATTTTTAGGATACTCAATTGGGCATGCCACTTTATTGTTGGTCACCTAAGGGACCCCAGGGCAAATGCCCAGAACAAATGGATTATGATCACTTAAGTGGCTCTCTAAAATCTGGAACTTGCACACCTTCCCTGCCCATACTTTGGATAATACAATAAAATCAATCAAAGACCCCTTTCCTCTGTCTGTGAATGTTAGCTGTTTTAGAGTCTCCTTGTCAGTAAATCATTACTTATTATAAGATCATGGATCTTTAGGATCCTGTTCAGACTATCACCACACAAGTTGTTGCCACAGTGTGAGAGATTACCAGAGTCAGGGCCCACTATCCCACAGACTCTATCATATGCATAATCTTAAATTAATACCCCCTACCCAAATTATACCATATTACACATTTATATGTATTAAAAGTACATCTAAAGCAGATCCAAGCGAGTCGATAATTTGTGTATTACTGTTAACAAAATCATTATGATAAAAGTATATGAGTATCACTAATGGTTCTCCAGACAGAGACAAGCAGATTATTTGAAAAGAAGGCCAGTCCAAATAAATCCTTATTATCTTGGCTGCCAATGTGATGGATATGAGAGTTAGAAGACCTCCGCTGTGATGCCCTGATGATGCTACAATTCACATCTAATGAAGTTTCAAAATGGGAGAGTTTTTCCTAATCTGTGATCAGCTAGGGGTTTTAACTTAATCCCCAGGGGACAGGAGTCTAGATTCATAACTATAGCACCTGTAGAATTAACACACCTATTAGCAGATTCACTGCAATGAATCAATTAGGCCTAAGTCAGATGAGGGGGTGCAAGCCACTAGCCACCACATTTTTAAAGTGTGAACAAGGCTTTTTTAATTAGATATGCATATTCAAAATATAAAAATCCTGGCTATTGCCTTACAGACTATATGATACTGCCTCTCTCTCACCATTTATAATATCTAAACAACTTCCTACCACCCTTAAATAGGTCAATTTCCATTCGACGCAACTCTTCCAAAAATACAACTCTAAAGCTATCATTAACATGTCAAGCACTTAATGCCTTCCAAGAGAACACTCAATTCCCCAAATACTGTTTTCTTCTACCTCAACAACCCCAAAATCCATATTCCCCACTCCAATCCTGCATTGAGCTGATCCACCCAACCAGTAGAGTGACCAACTATAACATTTCTATGATTAATCGAGCAACAAAAACCTGCCATTTCCAAACTGTAAGCACCTGTTTATTAGTGACTTCAACCACAAATCAACTACATTGCGTACCTGTCTCACAACACTGCCCATCTTTGGCAATAGTAACTCTCTTACCATTAACTAGCCTACTATCAACCTACCTAAAATAATGTTACAACCTGCAAAAGAGCAGAATGGAAATAGAGCCACCTCTCAAATAACACTCACCTTCTCCTTCGACTGAACTATCATATTACTGGGGAGGTTGAGAAGGACAAACGTGGGCTTAACCCCCATATGACCAGCATGCTGGGAAATTACCACAAGGACGGGCCCTTTGCTATCCAGCACACCCTAAAATCAACCCCTCCATCCTCAACCACTGAGACCCCCTACCAATGCAGTAAACCTTCCCGCAGCATTTGTTTGAAAAGCCCCGGGGATGGGAGGGGAATGAGCTACAGTAATCGTCTACGGAAATATTCTATTGAGCCAAGCAAATAATCACCAGATTTTATGTGTGTGAAAAAGGCTGCCGCACTAAAAAAGATGCACAATCACAAAAGTAACAACCCTGGCTACTGGATTAAAGACAACATATTCATCTTCCCTAAATATTTACAATACATAACAAATCTCCCTCCCCCATATCTGAAAAAGTCAACCCTCATTCAACTTAACTCCTCTCAAAATAAATTCCAAAATCTATCCCTGATAGGCTAACCACAAAATGCCTCAGTGTCAAAAACCTGCTTCATCAAATACCATTTTCTTCCAGATCAACAGCATCAAACTCTCTGTGCCACTTCCCTATACCCCCATCAAGTTAATGTACCGGACTAGTAGTGTTAAGAACCATAACATTTTTGTGGTGAATGGACCAAAACAAGTTTTGCCATCCCGAAAACCCTCCTCTGAGGAATTTTTCTGCCCTGCCACTCAGTGCTGCTTACTGACATCTAACAACAACGCCACATTGTCCCTCAACTCCTTCAAGTACAGTTCTATTCCCATGAATGACACATGTTCCCCAGAATTCCTGCAAAACTTATATTTTTCCATACAAAATATTCCCATTCCCCCTATCCACTTTTCACCAAGCTTTATCAATTGCTGTTGGTTTCAATGCACCCCTGTGCATACGCATAATAATTAATTCCATCCACAATTTATTTTTCATCCCACAACCTTTTAAGCATCCTGATGTTTCTCTTCATGTTTTCTAGCAAAACTTAACCCTTCAATTGTACTAGGTCATTTTCTCCTACATGAATACTCAACACACCTAGGCAATTCGGCAGTTCAAACAGATCTGCTAACGTGTACAATAGCTGGCCCTAGAGTATCCCACCCCCATATGTCACCATTGTATTTCTAACCTTGTATAAAAAGCCAAGCTATCTGCAAATCAATGAAAGAATGTCCGCAAATCAGTGATTGCTCTGCTTGAAAGGTCAACAACATAAGCTAAATAAACCAACAGCAGAAAATGTAAAAAAAAAAGCTGTCATAATTCACAAATATGGTTCCTGCCTAACATATCTTCTAAAGCTGTCTGATTTCTACCTCCATAGCTCCCTAATCTGCCTCACTGAAGAACCTCTAGCCTCCGCCTCTGTGGCTGCATCCATCCTAAAAGAATGACTTACAAATTTCCAGGCAGGCAGGCCCAACCTACACAAAACCACAGATGAGACCTTCAACAGTTGAAAACTAGCTAACCTCGTTCCCTCAGCATGCAAGAAAACTACTGCCCCCATGTGCTAAACCCGCCGCTAACAAACAGTGCCAATGTTCCACTGGACATATATCCTCACATACACCAACCTATCTTTAACTGCCTGATCAATTTTGAAGCCCTTAGCCACAATGTTAACATCTACCCCTTCTCAAAAACGTCCTGCCTAACCACCCCACCTTCTCTATCACCACCAACAAATTCGGAGACTCTGAATATCCCAGGGAATAACCATTGCATTATAATTGCAAATTATACCTCCTCTATGCCATCAAACACACATCACTCAATACGGACAATATTTATCTTCCTCAGCAATTTTGTTGCAATTCGTTGACCCAAGTCACAGCTCTGCTCACCATTTGCCCAGCCAAATAAGATTAAAACCACCACCACATGCCACAACAGAACAAAACTCTAATCTGTTAATCTTCATCTTGCCAATTCAATATGAGCAACCATTACAGTGCTTCAGAAAAACCATCTGAAACCTCAAATTGGCCTTGACCACCACTGACAACTTCACTCTGTGTTGTGAAATAAAATCTTCCAGTAACGCCTGCCCAACCCTAATCTAGTATGTTCTCCTCCTCCACACAATGCTACAAACAAAATTAAAGAGCCCTAACAATACCTGTACATACCTTGCCTCCACTTTCCTTTTAGCAAACGTGTTTTCTTCCAGGGAAAAGATAACCAACATTTTCTCTGCTGGAACCCTGGCTTCCTTTGCCGTGGAATACAGCTTGAAGCCAAAAAACATGGTGATCGTCACTGGACAAACTGTATTTTTTCCAACGCCAAAGGTACCCCTGCATCTCACATCATCCTCTGAAAATCATCTAAAGCTTTCTGACAAGTAACCTGATCTTGAAATCCAACAAAGAAAAAAAAACAATTCAAATAATGTGTTACTGAATTAGACAATCACAGCAAAAAAAGGTACTGAACTTTTCAACCAACATAAATTAAATGGAACATCCAATAGTCTGCCTTGACTGCCTACACTTGACCCTGAAACTATATACCTAAGAATTCACATTCATCCAGATGTACTAGCAACAACCAGAAAGCTGATTTTATGTCATGGACGCCCTTTTACCAGTGATAACACAGCCTCCACTGATGAATAATGTACCAAGTTCATTCTTCTGCTATAAAATCATTCACTGATCGCCCATGTGGCCACAACGAATGTGATATTAAGCAAACTTCCCTTTTTATTTTTTTGGGTACAGCTCCTAGCATTAAAACTATCAAAACTTCCAAAAGGCCAATTGTCAAAATTATCTTTCATCCTTCCTTCACACAGGTTTTTCAACAACTTTGCTTTAATCACCTCAGGGCAGTCCTTAACCTAACTGAATGTACATTTTTAGCCCATCCGCTAACTCTCGGATCCTGATAGCCTATTCTAAAAACCTTCACTAAAGCCCTCTTCCAACACATCTTCATCTAGGCAATCAGCCTAAATTGCAACCAATACAGTAAAAACTTCCAGCGTAATTGGCGTAAGAAATCTTCCCCAACTGCCGCTGCACTCTTTCCATCTACCCCATAAGCTGCCAATTTCTCTTGTGATCTCCCTGAGTCCCCCCTCCTACTTGGTTGAAACAACGCAAAACTGGATGCTTTGTTCCACACTTTCAACATTCATCCTTACGCTTTAAAGGCCTAATTAGAAGTCTGGTGGTCTGAGGACCGCCATACTTGCGGTGGCACGACAGTGGCGGTCCAGCCGCTGCCATACCAGCGGTTTGACCGCCACATTATGAGTTGGGTGCTTGGATCGCCCTGGGACCACCAACGCCACCAGGGAACTGCCATTCCTTTGTGGTATTGCGGCCGTCAGAGGCCTCAATATGCTTGGCAGGACATAGCAGTCCACCAAGCATTTTACGAGTTTCCTCTCCGCTGGCAATGTAATGAAGGTTCCTCCTCCAAGTACACCATGGTGGAGAGGAAACAAGGGCCCTCTGTGCCTCCACCACATGTGAATGCACATAGCGATGCATAACTTGTGTCCTCCTGTGTGCAGGCACACCAGTTCCTGCATGGCATGGACTTTCTTGTTCCTGCGTGCAGGAACCTAGTTGTGCAGCCAGCAGTGCTTGGAACTCCTCGTCATATCATACGGAGGCCAGCCCCACCAAAAAAAATTGCACTTTTCTTATAACTTAAATATACTTAATAAAGCCCACACTCCTCCCTGGATATTCCTCACAACAAGCACACATATAAATTGGTATGACCAGTGTAAAACTTTCAATTGCCACTGACACATCAGCCTCTTTGACTGCTCCAGTTCTTCTTTTGGTCCCATTTGTTCTCTCACTTACCTATGCAAACGTTTAAAGATTTCAATATATATTTTCCTTTCAAAATATTTTCTTTTGTAGCAGTCATCAAGCATGCCTTTAATGGTTTAGTCATGTCCGTATAGCAGTAGTGGCCTGTGGTGGGAGTGCTGCCGGGCGCTGATGTGGGGCGGGGGAGGGTCAGAGTGGGGGGTAGTAAACTGGATTATGGCGCTTATTTTTTTTTGTTCTTTTTTTTTGGGGGGTTGAAGTCTTAGTGATGACAATTTATTTATTTATTTATTTTTTTTAAGATTTTTATTTGCCAACGTAAAGAAATAATACAAAAGCATTTCAATGATGCAACCCCCTCACCCCTCAATGGAAGAAAAAACTATGTTTATTTTAGCAGACCAATTCGAGGGGTTAAAGGCTTACGTGAGGTATTAAGCAGGTCAATTTCCCTAAATCCTGAGGCCCCCCTGCCTTCCTAGACAGAAAGTCAAATACAGAGAGATATTTAAATGCGTCTTCATTTTTAAGTTTGAATTTAGTCAGTAGCTCAGAGAAAGGGACTACCCCTTCGCAAGTAACAAGGTCTCCCAGGTTTCAGTATGCCGGCCCTATGCCAGTCTGAGAAGTAAGCCCTGTCAAAGATAGCAGGCAAGCTACCATTGTTCAACGTGGGAGTATAGAAGTTGAATCTGCCCAGCCCTAGGAATTTTCGGATACTATGGAAGGTTTTAAAAGAGTTTAGTGATGTCTTGAATCTCACCCTTTTATAGTATCCGTAGGTGGTTTCTCGAAGTAGACAGCCCCAGGCCTGTTCTCCCAACAGTAACTGGAAGGGCGTGGGGAGCCCTAATGTCTGCAGGGATGGAGCTCTTTTAACAATTCTGCGCTGTATTGTAAAACCGAAGCCCAATAGTAAAGAGTGATGTTAGGAAAGGTCCAACCCCCTCGCTCTTTTGGTAGACAAAGCTACCTTAAAGCCCTCCTGGGTTGGGAATATGACCAGATAAACTGTGTGAATATTTGTTGAAATTTTTGTAGGTTAGATTTACTGAATTCCAGAGGTATTGTGCGGAAAAATATAAAAGTTTGGGAAAGTATGTCATTTTTATGACATTACATCTGCCAACAAAGGTTAAATGTAGGTTGTTGATTTGTTTTAAAGCCTTTTTAGTATGTAATGCCAAAGGAACTAGGTTGTCTGTAACAATTTCATCCAGATTTGACGAGATAGAGACCCCCAAATATTTGGCTTTGGGGACCACTCTATAATCGGTCCATTGTACTTGGCTATTTGTTATTATGTGGGTTTTGTTTTGGTTCAGGGCCTAGCCTGAGAGCCTCCCAAATTTACCGCCTCATTTTCAAGGGCCACTATGGTGTTTAGGGGATCTGGTGAGGTGATGGCCAGATCATCGGCGTAAGCCATGATCTTGATACAGTTGCCTTGGAGGTTGGCTGGAAGAATCTCGTTATTTCTCTCTATTTGCTTGACAAAGGGGTCTAAATAGAGAGCGAACAACAGAGGGGAGCATGGGCAGCCCTGTCTGGTGCCCCGGGAGATCTCAAACTGCCCAGTTAGTTGTCCATTAACTGAGACACAAGCTGTTGGTTTTAGATAAAGGGCTTGTACTGCCTGCCTGCGTAATCTTTGGCCCGAATCCCATTCTCCTTATGACTGCCCACAGAAATTGCCAGGAGACCCGATTAAAGGCTTTCTCAGCATCCAAGAGTGTAAGTGACATCGGGTCTCCAGCAGCCTGTGCGGCGTCAAAAGAGTAATGCCCCTCCTAATATGCTCAGTTGTTCCTTTTTTCGGGATAAACCCGTGCTGCCATTCTGAAACCAAAGATTCGACCATTGAAGAGATTCTGATGGCTAGTGCTTTGGAAAAAATCTTTGAGTCACAGTTAATGAGCGTTATTGGTCGATACGAGCTCATCTCTGTTGGAGATTTATCCTTCTTTGGGAAAATAGCTATTCTGGCCATGGTTAAGGATGCTGGTGGTAAAGTCCCATTAAAGATAGAGGTTATTACTTCTATAAGAATTGTCTTAATTTGTGGGGATAAAGTCTTATAGAACTCTACTGGGATGCCATACAGCCCAGTAGCTTTCCCATCAGGCAGACTGTTAAGGGATTCCAGTATTTCGTCCCATGTGGGAGTTATGTCTAGCATTTCCCTGTCCTCTAAGGAAAGAGAACTGAGGTTGATTTCGCTAAGGTATTTTGTAGTCTCGTTAGCGATTAAGTGACTGGGATTCCTTGCTCTGACGCCGCGCACACCACTTTGCACCTCTGACCCAGCCTGCTGTGAGCCGCTGCGCCTCGCCGGACCCGCTTCGTGGGTCCCGCTTCGCGGTCTTACAGCGGCTGCAAATCTCAAGGGGGATCACCTGTTGACTGTTGACCGGCAGGGCTGCGAGGGTAGAGCGGTGGACTCCACGGACCAGGAGTCCCCGCGCGCCCGTTTCCAGCTGGGCTCCTCTCCCTGCCGGCCCCGCCTCCTCGGTGTCCTCTGTAAAGCTATAAAGAGTGGAGTTCTGGACTTTTTGGTTCCGTCCAGAGGTGTCAGGGTACAACACCCAAAGACCCCGGAGTCCCACCTGCCTTGGTGCACAAATGAACAGAAACACGGGCTTCTCGATGGTGGCGTCAAAGACCAAAGGTTTATTACTGCAGGGACACAGAAGTCACAGAATCTACACACGGGCAGAATCTAGGAGACTGTTCGATTTGTACAAAGTGGGTTGCTCCTTATATACTAAAAATTGTGCTCTAGGCAAATATTTCACATGTCGGTACATTCCCAAACCTTTTGTGTCTCTAAACAATAAATATTTGGCGTTACACAGGAACTGTCGATAATATCTGATACCAAACATCACGAAGAGGGGTTCCCACCAGTCCATCACAATCCCTTGTCAATATTGCATTCAGGACCCGGACCGCCTCATCGTAAAGTTCGTTACCTCCCCCTAATAAAGGCCCAGAAGGAAAGGAGCAGAGCCAGGTGCAGAAGATAGAAAACGGGATAAGAGATGTTTGTGGGTTGTAAATGGGCAAGGCTACCGGCTTCGGCCGCCTAATCATGATCAGGTACAATGGACAGGAAAACCAGTTCAGGTGGGCTGGCCTCGGGCAGAGGAGGCAGCCTTTGTCGAGTCATGCAGCTTCAGCGTGATCTGGTTTAAGGTGCACGTGTCATGTAAGAGGTGAATCTCCGGCTAAGGCTACGTGTCCTTAATCAAAGTGAAGTGAATGAAATGATCAGAGGCTATTGCATATGTGAGGGCAAGGAACCACAAAATGGCGGCCATGGATGCCGTGTGTATATCAGAAATGTGTCAGTGGAAGGAGTGCTCTTGCTCGTAGCGTAGCGAAAACACTAGGATATACTAAATGGATCATTTGCGGTTCGCTGATACTAATTTTATGTATTTCCGACAAACTTGAAAACACGGGTTCAAGTCGTCACGGAACCGTCACGGAACCTCAGACCCTCCTTTTGCCCTTACATAGGCAATTACTCAATCTATGTCTGAATCTAGTTCTATGCTCATCAGGTCAGTGACATGCTGTTGTATCATCATCCTTTCTCGTGTCTTTTCTCCAAATGCAGGTGGTTTCCTAAAACAGGTTGTAGCACAAAGACTACACAGAGCAGGACCACACTGGATAATCAGACAACATGAGAATAGTAATATTAAGATGACACCAATGACCATTAGAACCTTCCATCCCCACGCTGAGATCAGAGTCCAAAACCACTCCATGAAGGACCAGTTTCCCTTGTCTACATGTATTGAGTCCGAAATCTTGTGCAACTTAGAGATCGCCTCGTAGACTGTTGGAGCATTATTAGGAATAAAGACACAGCAGCTCGATTGGATCATTCTGCATACCCCACCTCGATCTGCAAGTATAACATCTAGAACCATACGGTTCTGCAATGTCATGAGCCTATCCGCCTGAAGCTCAGCTGTCAGATTGCTAAGGGCACCAGCAGTTTCGGTAATAGTAGATTCAACTACCCGTGTTAGCTGACGTATGTTTCTACTATTGGCCATAGGCCCCCAGAACGGAAGGAAGCCTTTGAAGAAGTCTCCAGCTTCCTGACCAGCTGTATCTTCCTTGCTGAAGACACCTCTCGCTACTCTTGTTCTGTGGTAATCAGGTGAAGCAGTGTATGTCGGAGGCAACAATCGAGCAATATAACATGATCCTGAGAAGTCGGCAGGCAACCATGTATAAGCTCTGTCTCGACAAATGAAGTAGGTACCCCTAGCAGTAAGGAAGGCAGGGGAAGAGTTAGCCGGAAACACATAAGTCTCTACGCACTCACTCCTCCCTAGCTGAGCTCTCGGATTTCTCCCATTACCTTGCAAACAGACCTGACCTCGGTGAGGTACGACCCAGATTGGAGTTGAGCTTTTACGCTTGCTTTCTCCTAAACTAAGGCGATACTCTGAAGTATTCCAACTTAAATATACTCGCAATTCGTCTCTAGGGTATGATGGAGTATTATTGACGTCTTTGACCATGTCAATAATTCCCTGGACTAAAGCTTTGTTGGCAGAGTTATATTTAGTGGAACGTGGTGGACGTGGAGGATAGGTCTCAAGAGCATAAGCAAAGATGGTTTGAAGGGCCTGAAATGATCCATTGTAGCTGAAAGGCAAAACCAGATAGGGAATACCTTTATCCATAGTGTGAGGTATCAAGCCACACACCCAACAGTCTGTCGTGTTAACTACCAGTTGGTGTTGGTGCAAGAGCTGTACAAAAGTGTTGTTGGTGAATTCTGAGCGTCGAGCTTGCTCATGTTCCGGAAACGAGTGAAAAGAGTGTATAGAAGAAACAGTAGAAATAGCAGGATCAAGGGGAGGTACTGTAGATACTGGCACAAAAATCAAATTTATGCTAAAGACAATTCCACCCACCAATGTTGCTAAAACAATCAAAAATGTAATGGCACATTGCATCAAGAAACATTTGCTATGAAGAATTCTATTTAGTCTGTTTCTGCGAACGTAAATCACATTTTCTCGTTGCAGCGCAGGAAGTTCCATCTTCTACAATCCGCTCGCGACCACTGATGATGTGTACGTAGATGAAAATGCCTCTGTCAGCCCTGGGAGTTCCCAGTACTAACAGAAAGATCGACCTTGTGTCAGACCCCTGCAAATTCAAACTAGGCACACAGCCACGACCCTACGGCTACCCAGACGGCAAGGCAATTTATTAAAAACAATAAACAATAGCAAACTTCCTGGCTGAAAAAAAAAAAAAAAGTCCAATGTATATAAATATCAAAATCACAATATGCAGTTGCCTGCTTTATAAGTTCGTTTTATGGCTTCTAAGGTGGTATCTTTTCTTCGCTGGTACTGTTTGATCGGAAAATAGTGTATCACTAGCAGCTGTTGCAGAGTTTACGTTCGCAGATGACAGAGTTTCTTCTGATGCTGGAGACAAATGTTCAATGTTCAAAGCAGTCTTTTCAAGAGGAGAGTCACGTTTCAAAGTGTCAGAAATCAAATCGGCATCGCTGAAAGGGACAAATTTCGGAGTTGTTTCAGCTTCGGAGGCACCAATTCCCTTCTTCACCCAGTCGTCGTAGGGCAGCGGCAGTGGAACACGCTTTACGTGAGAAGCGTGGATCCAGTGCTTGCGACCAGCAACACGTACAGCTGTCCTCGTCGTCAGCAGGATTTGGAAGGGGCCGATGTAGCGAGGCTGAAGATTCTTTGTCCTCGCAAAATTTCTGACCACCACGTGGTCGCCGGGTTTCAGCTGATGCCCTGGACTCTCCGGAGGTTTTGGCAAAGCATCAAAGACCTGTTGATGAATAAGACTTAATTTAGCAGTCAAGTCGTAAAGATAGTCTATCAACATAGGATATTCAATGGAGCAGAATTGTTTAGGCCTTGGCACACCCCAGACATTTGCCGGGCGGCCAAATACAATCTCATATGGAGAAAGCCCTATTCTAGAATGCACTGTTGCTCTCGTTGATAACAAGGCCAAAGGAAGTGCGTCTGGCCAAGCCAAACCTGTGGATGCTTGAATTTTGGCTATTTTAAGCTTGAGGGTGCCATTGTAACCCTCGACTAAACCAGCAGACTGGGGATGGTTCGCACTATGAAATTTTTGTTTCAATCCTAGACCAGCACACACACTCTGCATAACTTTCCCTATAAACTCACTTCCGTTATCTGACCATACAATCCGTGGCATTCCAAACCTAGGGAAAAATTCTTTGAGAAGAATTTTGGCAGTTGATAAAGCAGTGTTGTCCTTTAGTGGGTATGCTTCTATCCACCTGGAAAAAGCACAAACTACCACCAGGACGTATTTTAAATTGTTGCAGCGTTCCATGTGAATGAAGTCTAACTGTATTACTTCAAAGGGACAGGAAGGAGGAGCAAAATGACCAGCTGGAGTTGGAGTTCCCTTGCCAGGATTATGCATCAAGCACACCATACAATTTTTCACCACTCTCTCTGCACACTTACTGATTCCCTCATTCTTCCAAACCGGAGCTAACATCTTACATATCCCTTTAGAACTTATGTGTGCCACTCCATGCGCCATCGTCACTACTGCAAGCACATACGCATCAGGCAACATCCAACGCTGCTGTTCTGTCAAATCGATCCAACATCCATTCGAGTCCAATTTGCCCGTACTTTCTCTCCATACACGTTTCTCTTCCTCAGTCGCTTCTTTCTGAATCTCTTTCACACTTTCCATTGTGTCCTCACACATTCCAGACTCAGCAATCCATCTTGCAGACGTAGCAACATACATTCTACTCATCATGTCTCTAGCTGTCTGTTTAGCGGTTTCATCAGCAAAGGCATTTCCCCGACCAACATCATCCGTGATTGCTTTATGAGCACTGCACTTCACAATCGCAACTTCAGTCGGTAAGGTTAGAGATTCTAACAAGTCGTTAACTAGCTGACCATGTTGAATCTTAGTCCCATGGGACGTAATGAAACCCCTTTCTCTCCACAACCGGCCAAAACTATGGGCCACGCCAAATGCGTACTGACTATCTGTAAACACATTCACTCTCTTTCCCTCAGCTAAAACACACGCTCTCGTAAGAGCTATTAACTCTGCAGCTTGGGCAGAATTCTGACTCACTCTTGCAGTCTCCACAATCGTCTTCAAAGTCGTTACCGCGTAGGCAGCAGTCACATCACCATTCTCCAAT
The DNA here is from genome assembly GCF_964263255.1 of Lissotriton vulgaris. Classification (NCBI taxonomy): domain Eukaryota; kingdom Metazoa; phylum Chordata; class Amphibia; order Caudata; family Salamandridae; genus Lissotriton; species Lissotriton vulgaris. The sequence goes on from NC_141687.1 coordinate 1,656,796,233, forward strand.
TTAAAACATGACCCGTCCACATACAGCGTACCATCTGGGTCGGATAGGGGAGTATCTCTCAAGTCGATACGACCTTTTGTCTCTTCCTCCGTTTTGAAATAACAGTCATGTGGCTCAGAATCACTCGACTCTTGGTCAGTCGGCAACAATGTTGCTGGGTTCAATACATTGCATCTTTTGATCTGAATATGACTCGCTAATAACGTCAGCTCGTAACCAGATAATCTCGCACTAGTAAGGTGTTGTGTCTTCGTTCGGTTCATGAGTGTGTCCACTGCATGAGGAACCATGACCACTAGCATACTGTTCATCACCAAACCAGCAGATTGTCGAATGGAAGCTGCAGCTGCCGCTGTAGCCCTCAAACAACTAGGTAACGCTCTAGCTACCGGATCTAATGTTGATGAGAAATACGCACAAGGGCGTTGTTTATCACCAAACTTCTGTGTCAAGACACTCAACGCGCAACCTTCTCTTTCGTGAACGTAGAGCGTGAATGGCTTACTGTAATCAGGTGTGCCCAATACAGGAGCTGAACACAAAGCTTTTCGTAATTCAGCAAAACTCTCTTGACATTCATCAGACCATGGCACCGGACTCGGAACATTTTTCCCAGTCAAAGCTACCAATGGCTTTGCTAAAAGTGAAAAATTTGGGATCCATTGCCTACAGTAAGAGGTAATACCTAGGAAGGCACGTACTTCTCTCTGTGTGCGTGGAACACTCATCTGCGTAATTGCTTTTATTCTTTCTGGGGTCAACTTCCTTCCCTCCTTTGACAAGAGATGACCTAAGTAGGTTACTTCTTGGCAGCAATATTGCATTTTGGAAGGAGACACCTTATGATTCAAATTAGACAAATGATGCAATAGTGAAATTGTAGCTGCTTTGCAAGTCTCCTTGTCATCGGCAGCCACCAAAAGATCGTCTACGTACTGTACTAGGGCAGAACCTGGAGGAAGGACAAAAGAATCTAACTGACTTTTTAATGCTTGACTGTAAATAGATGGACTTTCACAGTAGCCTTGTGGAGCGCGTTTAAATCTGAAACTGCGACCTCCTAAACAGAAGCCAAAAATATCTCTGCTTTCCTCGGCTATCGGAATGCTGAAAAAGGCATTCTTCAAGTCGATGACTGAGAACCATGTAGCTGTAGCAGGAATCAATGTTAACAAAGCAGTAATGTCTGGCACTACAGGAAACTGCGGAATTACAATCTTATTAACTTCTCTAAGGTCTATGACAAACCTATAGACTGGAGGCTTTGTAGGATCTGTTCGTTTCAAAATCGGCAATACAGGACTATTACAAACATTTCCTCGCGTTTCTTCAACCACACCTTTTTTAATCAAATCTTGCACAATCAATAAGAGTGCACGCTCACCTTCATTCGATATTTTATATTGAGGAATTCTTGGAAATTTCACATTCGCTTTCAAAGTTACTACATACGGTGGAATCTCTAGTAGACCTACATCGTTGGGACCAGTCGCCCAAAGAGAATCAGGGAGTGAACGTAGCTCCGGCGGGAGTTTGTCCATTGACAAGTGCATCGGAGAGGTGAGTCTTTTACCCAAAGTAAGCTGTACTCCTTCCGGAGAACAGTACAATGTCGCATATAGTCGTTTTAACAAATCTAAACCAAGCAGATTTTCATTACAACCTGTCGTCAAAATTAAGGGTGCTTTCAATTGACACGGTCCAACAGAAATAGACAAAGGACCAGATATCGGGTTGTACACAGGGGCGCCTGAAAAACCTATGGAAACATTTGTTGAGCCAGACAAAGGTGCGCCAGGGAGTTTCGCATGCATTATAGAACTTTTTGCGGCACCAGTATCCAACAGAAACGGTTCGACTACACCTGATGTTGCTACTGCGACATAAGGCCCACTCTGATCCACTGGAACTGATACTACTCCCTCTCTCTGTCTATGGCTGTCCTAGTACCCATTTTGTTGAAATCCCTCTTCAACTTCACAATAATCCTCAACAAGATATTGCTGAGATCTATTCTGTTGAGCTGACTGTACATTTCGCTGATCAAAGTGATTAGAAGGACGATCATTAGTTTGTGGAGGCATAGCACCTCGTCCCCGACCTCTAGAATTCTGTGCAAAACCACCACGACCTCTCTGAGCTGCTGCCGCATTATTTTGCGCTAAAATCTGACAATCATTTTTATAGTGACCCTCTTTCTTACAGTACGCGCATTGATTCCATTGATATTGAGGCCTGGTCGAATTATAATCTGTCTTTTGATACGAATTCTGTTGCATATTAGTCTGATTCGTGCGAGGCGGATACGCCTGCTGTAAAAGAACTTTAGTCTTTAAATCTTTCGTTTTCTTCTCTGATTTCTCCTTTTCCTCTTTATCCCTATTTTCATAGTACTGCGCAGTCGCAAGTATTTGCGCTGTCGTAGATACAGCCCACGCACTTTCTGAGTCTTTTAATTTATTGCATAATTCAGGTAACAAATTATGCACAAATTTATCGACAAACAATCTCTGTCCTCCTTCAGTGCTCATATCCTGACCACTATGGTCTACAAAAGTCTCTTCGAACCTCGTGAAGAAGTCGGAGACGCTTTCGTCTTTCTTCTGTTTACACGCTGACAACTTGTCCCAATTAACACGCAATGCTGGCATCAGAGTCTTCATTAAATCTATTATTCTACCAGGAAGATTAGCAATTAGGGGTTCGGGTTTCGCACCACCTGTTTGTTGAGCATCTGCTGCAGTGATAGCTGCCCAATCACCACCTAAAGCAGCCTGATGATCCTCTCTACGAATTTTAGCCCACACTGGTTGTGGAACTACATTACCAAACAACATATCAATGTCGGCTAAGTTCATTATACAAGCCTCAACTGTCTGTGTCAATTCCTTGTAATACCCGGCTGGATTCTTACGTGGATCTGGCAAGGCCTGTTTCACTGCTAACACTTCTGCTCGCTTCCACGGAATATGTATCCATACTCTTTGGAACTGTGCTGGAGCAGCTGCAATTCCCGCATTATCATCACGTTGTACTGCTTCGCGCCAAATTGGAGGAACCTCCCTCATAGGATATTGGCGACTTGGCTTCATTCTACCTTTCTCTAAATCTCTCGGCGAACGAAGAGATGGATCATTCCTAAAACTCAAAATGAGTTCCATCGCTTCCTTTATATTATCGCCCACTATCATTCCAGCAGCAAACTCTTTTTGAATCTTAATTAAATCTTCCAAATCTGATTCGACATCGTCTTCTTCTATTTCCTCACGCAACAACGAGCACATCTCGTCGAAGACGTATCGCTGTGTTGGCTCTCCCCATTGCATAAATGTCTCTAACACATCTTTCGTATTATATCTTCTAACTTTTGTAATCCATCTGAGAGCCGTGGAGTCTAAAACTCCCCGTTCCTCAGTACTTGGAAGCTGACTCCGTCTCTGAACAGAGTCAGGAGTAGGAGTCTTAATCAAGGTTTTATATATAGGAGACAGCATATTAGTAACAGAATCAGTAATTCTTCGACGAACAGAAAGTGGAGTTAGTACACTCGCAGACATAGAGAACGCAGTAGAGGTAGGAATAGATGACGAAACAGTAGGAGTATCGAGGAAAATAGTTTGAGGACCAATAGGTACAGTGGTAGGTATAGGAGCGGGCAGTGCAGGAAGAGGAGGAGCTGTAGGAACATTTACATTCACCACAGGAGGTATAGGAACTTGGTTCTGAGGAACAGGAACACCAGGTTGTCCAGCAACCGGCAATTGAACATTCGGTATAAGTGGAGCCGCAGCACCTTGTGCATACGGTGGAGGCGACCGTAACAGATAAGATAGCAGAGGATCGTTTTCGGAATCCTCCAGTATCTTAGCCATTTTCGATGGCAAGGCAGGATAGCACTTGTCAATCGCTAAGTTACGCTCTCTAATGGCTACATCTATGGCTTTCTCACACTCGTCAGCCTGCAACTGCTTAGTCGCTTGCTCTAGAGTTAACTCTTCTAGTTCTTTTTGCTCTTTTTTCAACCTTTTCATTTCTCTCTGTTTGGATTCTTTCCGCCAATAACGAAAAGAGTCAAACATTGCCGGCCGGGCTTTCTTCCTAAACAATTTCGCTTCTAAATTGTCGAGAATCTCTTGTTCAAAACTACCATGCAGTGGCCAACTAAGGACACCATCCTTCTTACAATAACGGACCCATATCTCATTATAAGTTATAGGACCCACACCATACTTACAATATAGGTCATATAGGGGAGTCCCAATCGGAGGAACCAGACAGGAATCCTCTAATCGTGAGTCACTGTTGCAACTAAAACAAGACAACATTTTCCGACTTACCATTCTCAGTCCGGAACACAAAACAAACAAACACGAAACAAATTGTGCACTCGAACCAAGAACTTAGGCCTACCAAAAACGAACTGATGTATCGATACCCAAAACTGAACCAAATAGATTATCGTAACCAGAACAACTAGTGATAATCTTACGAAACCAAACCAAACCAAGAACCGATCAAGGATTTTTAACAATCCTTACAACTTAAGTAACCAGCTAGCTATCACTAAATACTTAACTGAGGCACTGAAGACGTCACCAAGGAGAAACCCGTCACGTTTCGCCGTACTAAGGACTGCACCACTTCGGGTCCAAGACAGGGCGACGGTCAAGGCAACGGCCCACTGCAGCCGTCCTGAACGGGAAACCCTCGTGGAAGAGAACTTCAGGGCCACTTTTGCGATATGCCGGGATCGATGAAGTGGGGCGCCTCCCTCAGGAATCTTCACACGAAGCTTCTCGAACTCTTCAGGCTTTTGGACCGGTACCGAATGACGTCGCCCCACGTTGGGCGCCAATTGGAGTTCTGGACTTTTTGGTTCCGTCCAGAGGTGTCAGGGTACAACACCCAAAGACCCCGGAGTCCCACCTGCCTTGGTGCACAAATGAACAGAAACACGGGCTTCTCGATGGTGGCGTCAAAGACCAAAGGTTTATTACTGCAGGGACACAGAAGTCACAGAATCTACACACGGGCAGAATCTAGGAGACTGTTCGATTTGTACAAAGTGGGTTGCTCCTTATATACTAAAAATTGTGCTCTAGGCAAATATTTCACATGTCGGTACATTCCCAAACCTTTTGTGTCTCTAAACAATAAATATTTGGCGTTACACAGGAACTGTCGATAATATCTGATACCAAACATCACGAAGAGGGGTTCCCACCAGTCCATCACAATCCCTTGTCAATATTGCATTCAGGACCCGGACCGCCTCATCGTAAAGTTCGTTACCTCCCCCTAATAAAGGCCCAGAAGGAAAGGAGCAGAGCCAGGTGCAGAAGATAGAAAACGGGATAAGAGATGTTTGTGGGTTGTAAATGGGCAAGGCTACCGGCTTCGGCCGCCTAATCATGATCAGGTACAATGGACAGGAAAACCAGTTCAGGTGGGCTGGCCTCGGGCAGAGGAGGCAGCCTTTGTCGAGTCATGCAGCTTCAGCGTGATCTGGTTTAAGGTGCACGTGTCATGTAAGAGGTGAATCTCCGGCTAAGGCTACGTGTCCTTAATCAAAGTGAAGTGAATGAAATGATCAGAGGCTATTGCATATGTGAGGGCAAGGAACCACAAAATGGCGGCCATGGATGCCGTGTGTATATCAGAAATGTGTCAGTGGAAGGAGTGCTCTTGCTCGTAGCGTAGCGAAAACACTAGGATATACTAAATGGATCATTTGCGGTTCGCTGATACTAATTTTATGTATTTCCGACAAACTTGAAAACACGGGTTCAAGTCGTCACGGAACCGTCACGGAACCTCAAGAGGAGGTAACATCCCCGCTGCGCGGGAGCGCGCGGGAGGGCGCCGGGAGAAGCCCGGGACAAGGGCGGGACCGTCTGTGGCCGTCCGTGGTCGGACAAGGTTGGGTTGGGCCCAGAGTCCTGGTTGAAATCACATTTTATTTGACATCATTTAGTCGTTTGTGGGAGCTAGCCGTATTGTATGTAATAGAGAGGGGCTCTACTGGCATTTTTTAGGTGACATAGTGGATGTTTTAATATTTATATTGTATTTTATATATCATCCCACTCAGCTCCCAAACAGGGCATTAAGATCTGGGAAACAGCGTCTAGTCCATATACAAACCTCTAAGGGTGTTGTTTCCGGTCCCCTTGATGCTTTTATTACCAGAGTGACGGGAATCCTAGAAAAGGAAATAGAAATGGTAGAACATAGACTGTCCCTGGATCTAGTTACCGGGAAGCGTTCTTCAAGTGGTGCCCAGCCCGTGTTAAAAGCCCTGTAACTAACGCTGCTTTTAATTGTATTTCTACTACAGAGACAGAGGCGATAGTCCATGTAGATGGAGATGGAGCTATCAAATCCCCACCCCACGATAACAGAGAACAGAACCCAAATACTAATCAGACAAGCTATGAGGATGATAGCCAATTTATTGAGGATGACGAATGCAGCCCGTCTGATGCATCACAATCTCATGTTCCCACTTCCCCCAGCGTGTCCAATCTACCACAAGATACCATAAACCCAACATCCCGGAAAAGAAAACATGTTTCAAGTCCACAGGGGGAAAAGGTCCAAAAACAACCCAAAATTGATCTTACTAATAGGGTGAGCTCATCCCTCTCCCAGCCCCACCAAGGTCCCCCAATGGTGTATTGCCCCTCATTAGCTCCCTCTGGGTCATCAAATCCCTGCCCAACCTGGCTTAGTAGTGATGAAATATTGTTGGCTAAGATGGAAGCAATGCTAAAAACTATATTGCTCCCGGTCCTAGAGAGAACAAGGCTGATGACCGCTAAAATAGATGTTCTGGAATTAGCTGTTAATACCAACTTGGGTCTTTTGCAAAAACTAACAACACCCGATACTGGGATGGGGGTCGGAAATTCAACCGGGGGTATAAAACAACGAGCGGGAAAATCTACAGCGATCCCTGCAGGGATTTCAGCTGCCAATAATAAAAAACCCCTACCAGGGGTAAAACCTGCTGCCACATTGACCACTAGACACAGAAGGGGGTTCCCCAAGGGTATCTTTAGGATATAGGCAGGTAATGGGGGGAAAAACCAATGCAAATAGAAAGGACGAAAACCCTGCCTTGGGATATAAAGGCCCTAACAAAGGGGTCCAACAGATGTAGGTAGAGGGGTGATTAGCCTAGGGGTTGACATAACACATAACAATCACATGGTCAAATCAAGGATAAACAAAACAATTCATATTTGAGAATATATATCTTTTTTTATTATTTTTTTTATATAAAGAATAGCAATGATATAAATATAAAGTTTTTTTTAAAGTCTCACATGTACAAATAGATCATCAATAAAATAGACATGGATAAGCAAGCAATATAATAAGGAAAATTCTATCCTGCCCAGTAACGGCCACACTACACACACTCTAACTCACTCACTTCAATCACCAACCAATCTATCCTATTTGATCTCATTCACCATTCAAGCTACATCCATTCATCTAATCCTGGCGAATACAACACAAAGATGGTTTCACGTATTGTATAGATCGGGATGTTTTAGTCCAGGGAGGTGGTTTTGACTACAGGTCCTGATGTAAAAGGGACAATAGTCATTTTCCTGGGGACATAAGCCGACGCGCGTTTCGGTGGAAGGCCAATGGGGCCACACCTTCGTCAGGGCAAAGGGCAGTATACTGGGAGGGGGCACAGGAAAGAAGACACAATCTGCAAGATAGAGAACAAAATACATTTCACTTATACAAATTTCATTTATACCTAAAAATACAAGTTTTTCAAAGAGTACAGTTTGATATACAGTAAAACATGCGGTTCCACATTCTAAATATGAACAAGTCACTTAGATTAAAGAGACTAGGTTTTAATCAACTGATGGATTTCAGAGCAAAGCTTCTACATTTGGCCAGTGGTTGCCGTACCATGTCTAACCCTCTAGAGACACTCCCAAGGAAAGATTCCCTATCACGTGGAATCTATAAAGGCATCTTGATAGCCTTAACCAAATGGACCGTAGAGAACAATTTATACCAGCACTCAAACTTCATTTTCAGACAAGTATTAAAACCACCTTTTGTTTCGGTATCAACCACATTCACATAATTCATAGCACATAACAGAACTGTTTTCTAATGTACACACATGATCCTTTTAAGTGAGGACAAGGCCTGGTCCTCAAGGGGCAACTAGGCAAGCTAGTCCTGGTTCAGTCAGTGACGATCTTAATAAGCTAAACCAACATTTACTGTCACTTATTCTCTTATTCTGATTACCTGTATATGTGTCTTATTCAGCCAATTAAAGGATGTCAGGAGAAAGTCAGAGATAATTTATAGTGGGTAAGACTTCAGATCGATTCAAGTCCTGTAAGGGGGACAAAGTAATGTCATCCTAGTTTAGCCAGCCCGAAAGTTTCCATTTAGGCCCTAAGTTTTAATCGTTGACCAAAATTCCCAAAACACTAGGATGTTACAGCTGTTAAAGAAATCTTTTAAATCTCACTCTTGTTGTTTTTAAAGAAATAAATACAATATTCCTACATATGGTCTACTGAGTGGGAGTTAGTCTTTAACAAGCTAGAGACGGTAAAACACTTTCATGTTTTAGGATACCTACTTTTGTTACCAGCGCTTCAGCGTAATGTTTTCCTCTTTCAGGGCTCACAACTCTCAGGCAGGTTTTGAGTAGGGCTGTGCATCCGTCTTGCCTATAGATTAAACAGTGGCATGGATCACTCTAATGTTTGTTTTTAAAAATGCAAGATTCCTAACAGAGTTGGATAAGAGACACGGTCGATGTATCTGGGGTGTCAAGATCACATTTAAGTGCAACTAAAGGTCTGGATACATACCAGCGCCTCTGGATCAGATAGACTGCACTGTCTTTTTATATACGTCCTGTTGTTCCAAAGGTATGTAGGTTTAGTTGTCTATGGAGAGAACGTGGCATTTGGTAAATACAGAGCCACTCAGGTTTAGATCTACATACACGTTCGTCCTAAATTTTACCTTCAGTGTAAAAGAAACTGTTCCTAGACTGGGGTTCTGATGAGCAGGTCTCTAGGTATAGAGAGGATTCTTCTTCGTGGAGTCCAAGTCTATGTGCCGTCCTCCATCGGCGGTAGGTGACCCAGGTGGGGGCTGGCTAGTCTAGAGCCAAGAAGTAGAAAGGGGGACAGGATAGTCTTATCAATTATTCTAAGCTCACGCTGAATCCCTAGTCATGAACCATCCGTTTCGCGGGCTTACCTTAGTTCAAAAAGGCTGTCTCCGTGGAGCAGGGGTTCCGCCGTCCAAATATCCCGGCCAAATGATTCTCCCTCCTAGCTTCCAGTCCACTGTTTAAGTAGCGCCATATTCGCGCCATTGTTTAGTGATCCCAGCTGTGTGGACTACCGGTGACAAAATAAACGACGGGCTATCGGCTTCTCTTTTGCTTTTAGCCGCCATCTTGTGTATACCTGAAGGAGGCAGGGTTTTCAGTACTCTAAGTGTAATGAGAAGACCCGCGGCGGCCATCTTAATAAAACCTGTAGTTTATTGTATATTAGCAAACGTTTATTTGTTAATAACTTTAAGTGGTTTGTCCATCTACGACGATTTAGGGGTCCCGTTTGTGGTATCCTTTAGATGAGGCACTGGTAGTGCGTAATTTTTATTTTTTGAAAGATCGTGATTCTTAATTGAGTGGCATCGAACTGATGCTCTATAACCCACTATTAAAGTCTTATTATTAGCAGGATCTTTTTATTGTGACAGGGAGACTTTTTATTCACCTATTGGCTATATTCATGCTCACATGTCCTTTATCTCATTCTGTAATTATGGTCCTGTGGACAGTTCTGATAAAGTAGGAGGCTGGTTTTAAGTAGCTTACCGGCTATAGATGATGGACCTTATAGTAGAAGGGGTTGAGGCTAGCGTTTCTGGGGTAAGAGACACTCTTCCCTATGGTACTCGTTGTAATATCGATTTCATCATAGTGATCATTATAGTCTCAAATTACCCTTAAGAGGCATGGAACTATTAAAATAATTGAACTTAAGAGACTCTCCTCCCTATGGTGTCCATCCTAATGTTTATCTCAGTCTCATATATCTCCTTTAGAGGCATGAAACTATATCAGTGTAGTTCATCTCAGTCTCATATTTCCCATTTAGGGGCATAAAACTATGACAGTGTAGTTATAAAAGGGCCTGATGCCAGGGACATTCTTCATTCAATCCTTTTTGGACAGTATCTAGAAAAAAGATCCAAAACACTTCCCGTTTTTTTCGGAGGCATGTAGGGTCGATCCCAGGATTAGCTTTTATTTTTTCAAGGATGAACCAACGTATTTCTGTTTCCTTGTGATTCTTTTCCAACCAGTGAGTCACAATAGGGGCTGCCATCTTCTTGTTTCTTATATTGGACTTATGCTCCCCAATGCGTACCCGGCATTCTCTGCCAGTTTCTCCAATATATGGGAGATTGCACGGGCACAGTATTAGGTATACGATGTTACTGGTACGACAGTTAGTCAGAGTGGCATTTCGACTGACTGAGACTGTGCGGGTGTTGGTACTAACAGTATCGCCAACAATGGCTTGAGGGCATATATGGCACGTTCCACATTTGTGATTGCCATATATTGGATCCATTCCTGTTATGGTGGTTTGCTTGTTGGTCGGTGGTTCCAATATTTTTCCTCTTACCAGATGGTTTTTCAAGTTTTGGTTTTTTTTGAAGGCGAAGATTGGTCGTTTTAGGTGTGTTTTGTCACTTTCCAGGTTCAAGATGTGCCAACTGGAGTTTATTGCTTGCCTGATCTTATGGTTCATTTCAGAGTGACGAGTTACACAAACTAGTTGGTTCAATTTCTCCGACTCTTTCTCTGTAAACATAGCTTCCCTGTTCGTGTACCTGGCACGTTTGAAGGACTCTTTGATCAGTCTTGGGGGATATCCCCGGAAACGTAGTTTCTCCTGGAGTATATCCGCCTGGGTTAGAAAATCTTGTAGATTAGTACAGTTCCTTCTAATGCGAAGGAACTGACTATAGGGGATACTATCCCTCTGGCTGCGCGGATGGAAACTCGCGTACTGAAGCAAAGTATTTCGCGCTGTAGGTTTCGTATACAGAGATACTTTGATGATGTTGTTCTGATGTTCAATCCATATGTCAAGGAATTCAATTCTAGACCGACTGGTGTGGCTGGTAAATCTCAGATTTTTGTCTGCCATATTCAACCATTCAATGTATTCAGTTAGTTGGTCCTCTGCTCCCCTCCAGATAAAAAAGATATCGTCGATGAACCGTTTCCAGTTCACGACGTTTTCGAAGAAGGGGGCCATCTCATTGTAGATATTAGTTTTTTCGAATTCGCCCATATACAGACAGGCAATACTGGGTGCACAGCTCGCTCCCATACTTACACCAGAGGCCTGTCTATACAGTGTGTTGTCAAATTCAAAGTAGTTCTCAAATAGAACTACTTTGAGGCATTCGAGGATAAAGGCCGAGTTAGTTATGTTGGCCTTTCGGGCAAGAACAGTCTCGATGGCATCATATGCACCCTCCTGTGGTATATTTGAGTATAGTGCCTCCACGTCAAGTGTGACCATAATTTCAGAGTTTTCATTGAACGGGGTGCCTTCCACTTGCTGGATGAAATGCCCGGTATCTCGTACATATGACTCCAATTCCATGACCATCGGGTTGAGAAATTTATCGATGTACTTCGATAATGGCTCAGTTGCAGAACCAATGGTCGAGACTATTGGTCGCATGGGAGGGTCTACACTGTTTTTGTGTGTTTTTGGTAAGCCATATATGATGGGGATTTTTGTATTTGAGGGAGTCAAATACTCAGCCTCAGCTTCGCAGATATGATCATCATTAACCGCTTTTTGGACCATTTTTAGGATTCGTTTTTTAAGGGATTGTTCGGGGTTCCTGGTAACCTGAATATAATGGCCTGAGGATGACAACAATTCATTCATTCTCTTTTTGTAATCCATAGTATCAAGAAGTGTAATACCTCCACCTTTATCACAAGGTTTAATTGTGATATTCTTGTTGGCTTCAAGTTCTTTCAGGGCGTTACGTTCTTGAATGGATAGGTTGGCTTTTGGTATGGGTACATATTTGGTCATTTTGTTGACCTTTTGCATAACGGTCTTTTCAAATATGTCAACTTCTGGTCCCACCATTTCCAAGGACGGTGTGAAGGAGGAGGGGGGTTTACAACCAGATCTATTAGTTTCATTGTCGGTAGGGGGCGCATCTTGAAAGAACTTTTGGAGTCGTACCTTTCGGAAGAAAAGTTGTAAATCCCTGTTCAGTTCAAATTTGTTAAAGTTGGCGGACGGTACGAATGATAGGCCCCTCGATAGAAGTTGGATGGCCTCAGGGTTTACTGTTTCATTTGATAGATTGAACACAGGGAGCCCCCTTATGTTCGCCAATACTGATGTTGGCGAGTCTGCACGTACATTTGTGGCTGTCCGCGACCCTGATGGTAATTCCTCAATTGAGGCGTTCTTAATGGGGGACGGGTATTGCCCCGGCGGTTCCCTAAAAAACGATTTGGTTGGTAGTTGCGGTCATACCCTCCATTTCTGTTTCCCCTATTTGAGTTGTGTCCTTGATTAGAGTTATGTCCTTGTTCGTAACTGGGGTCATATTCCTCAGGGGTTTCTCCCTCGGAATCAGTTGTTTCAGAGAAAGTGGTGACTTTCCTTCCTTGTCCCCACCTCGATGTTTGGCCTCGAGGGGCACCCTCTTCTTGGGTGGTGTAGAAGTTGGTCCCTAAATAGGGATAAGCCCTCTCCTGTGAGAACATGCGGACATCCTTCCTTAGCTTTTCTGTCTTTCTCTTAAGTAGGTAATCGGAGAAGGATTCCAGTTCGAATTGGATTTCTTCTAGCTTCCTTTTCCCCTCTTCGACTGAGTCCCCCTCCTTAAGTTTGTCCTCTAGTTCTCGGATTTCTTTCTCGAGGATCTCCATCACTGTTCGTGCTGTTTCCACGATCAGCATCATCCAGTCCCTGGAGCAGCGGTTAGATATAAGCGCCCACCGCTCCAGGAACTGTCTGATTTCAATAAACATTCCAGGGATATTACGGACTCTAAGCCCAATGGGGATCGTACCGGCTCGTAAGTAATCTAACATGAATTTCGCATGTAGTTCCGTTCTTTTTGATTTTTTTCGGAGGTTTAGTAATTTGTTCCAGTCTCCGTTTAGGCCTTTTGGTACAGTAAAGTCTTGATTACCATCTACTGGGAGGCCAAGCATTTTGGCGAAATCATCGTCCGTGAAACCAAATGTTTTTATAGTATCCATTCTAGGTCTTTTTACGTATAGATTTTATAGATATTAGATATGGATGCCAACTGGTTTCTTGTTCAATTAATCTCAAAAAGGTTTAGGTATAGGTCATGTGTGTATCACTATCAAAACCAGTCAATCATACCATTCTAGCCCTCTTGAACAACACTCACACTATCCTTACACTTTCTCCTGGTCCATTTAGTAAGAAGAACCCAAAACAACCCCCACAGCTCAAGGCTGGGAATTAAATAGACACAGAAGGGGGTTCCCCAAGGGTATCTTTAGGATATAGGCAGGTAATGGGGGGAAAAACCAATGCAAATAGAAAGGACGAAAACCCTGCCTTGGGATATAAAGGCCCTAACAAAGGGGTCCAACAGATGTAGGTAGAGGGGTGATTAGCCTAGGGGTTGACATAACACATAACAATCACATGGTCAAATCAAGGATAAACAAAACAATTCATATTTGAGAATATATATCTTTTTTTATTATTTTTTTTATATAAAGAATAGCAATGATATAAATATAAAGTTTTTTTTAAAGTCTCACATGTACAAATAGATCATCAATAAAATAGACATGGATAAGCAAGCAATATAATAAGGAAAATTCTATCTTGCCCAGTAACGGCCACACTACACACACTCTAACTCACTCACTTCAATCACCAACCAATCTATCCTATTTGATCTCATTCACCATTCAAGCTACATCCATTCATCTAATCCTGGCGAATACAACACAAAGATGGTTTCACGTATTGTATAGATCGGGATGTTTTAGTTCAGGGAGGTGGTTTTGACTACAGGTCCTGATGTAAAAGGGACAATAGTCATTTTCCTGGGGACATAAGCCGACGCGCGTTTCGGTGGAAGGCCAATGGGGCCACACCTTCGTCAGGGCAAAGGGCAGTATACTGGGAGGGGGCACAGGAAAGAAGACACAATCTGCAAGATAGAGAACAAAATACATTTCACTTATACAAATTTCATTTATACCTAAAAATACAAGTTTTTCAAAGAGTACAGTTTGATATACAGTAAAACATGCGGTTCCACATTCTAAATATGAACAAGTCACTTAGATTAAAGAGACTAGGTTTTAATCAACTGATGGATTTCAGAGCAAAGCTTCTACATTTGGCCAGTGGTTGCCGTACCATGTCTAACCCTCTAGAGACACTCCCAAGGAAAGATTCCCTATCACGTGGAATCTATAAAGGCATCTTGATAGCCTTAACCAAATGGACCGTAGAGAACAATTTATACCAGCACTCAAACTTCATTTTCAGACAAGTATTAAAACCACCTTTTGTTTCGGTATCAACCACATTCACATAATTCATAGCACATAACAGAACTGTTTTCTAATGTACACACATGATCCTTTTAAGTGAGGACAAGGCCTGGTCCTCAAGGGGCAACTAGGCAAGCTAGTCCTGGTTCAGTCAGTGACGATCTTAATAAGCTAAACCAACATTTACTGTCACTTATTCTCTTATTCTGATTACCTGTATATGTGTCTTATTCAGCCAATTAAAGGATGTCAGGAGAAAGTCAGAGATAATTTATAGTGGGTAAGACTTCAGATCGATTCAAGTCCTGTAAGGGGGACAAAGTAATGTCATCCTAGTTTAGCCAGCCCGAAAGTTTCCATTTAGGCCCTAAGTTTTAATCGTTGACCAAAATTCCCAAAACACTAGGATGTTACAGCTGTTAAAGAAATCTTTTAAATCTCACTCTTGTTGTTTTTAAAGAAATAAATACAATATTCCTACATATGGTCTACTGAGTGGGAGTTAGTCTTTAACAAGCTAGAGACGGTAAAACACTTTCATGTTTTAGGATACCTACTTTTGTTACCAGCGCTTCAGCGTAATGTTTTCCTCTTTCAGGGCTCACAACTCTCAGGCAGGTTTTGAGTAGGGCTGTGCATCCGTCTTGCCTATAGATTAAACAGTGGCATGGATCACTCTAATGTTTGTTTTTAAAAATGCAAGATTCCTAACAGAGTTGGATAAGAGACACGGTCGATGTATCTGGGGTGTCAAGATCACATTTAAGTGCAACTAAAGGTCTGGATACATACCAGCGCCTCTGGATCAGATAGACTGCACTGTCTTTTTATATACGTCCTGTTGTTCCAAAGGTATGTAGGTTTAGTTGTCTATGGAGAGAACGTGGCATTTGGTAAATACAGAGCCACTCAGGTTTAGACATATATACACGTTCGTCCTAAATTTTACCTTCAGTGTAAAAGAAACTGTTCCTAGACTGGGGTTCTGATGAGCAGGTCTCTAGGTATAGAGAGGATTCTTCTTCGTGGAGTCCAAGTCTATGTGCCGTCCTCCATCGGCGGTAGGTGACCCAGGTGGGGGCTGGCTAGTCTAGAGCCAAGAAGTAGAAAGGGGGACAGGATAGTCTTATCAATTATTCTAAGCTCACGCTGAATCCCTAGTCATGAACCATCCGTTTCGCGGGCTTACCTTAGTTCAAAAAGGCTGTCTCCGTGGAGCAGGGGTTCCGCCGTCCAAATATCCCGGCCAAATGATTCTCCCTCCTAGCTTCCAGTCCACTGTTTAAGTAGCGCCATATTCGCGCCATTGTTTAGTGATCCCAGCTGTGTGGACTACCGGTGACAAAATAAACGACGGGCTATCGGCTTCTCTTTTGCTTTTAGCCGCCATCTTGTGTATACCTGAAGGAGGCAGGGTTTTCAGTACTCTAAGTGTAATGAGAAGACCCGCGGCGGCCATCTTAATAAAACCTGTAGTTTATTGTATATTAGCAAACGTTTATTTGTTAATAACTTTAAGTGGTTTGTCCATCTACGACGATTTAGGGGTCCCGTTTGTGGTATCCTTTAGATGAGGCACTGGTAGTGCGTAATTTTTATTTTTTGAAAGATCGTGATTCTTAATTGAGTGGCATCGAACTGATGCTCTATAACCCACTATTAAAGTCTTATTATTAGCAGGATCTTTTTATTGTGACAGGGAGACTTTTTATTCACCTATTGGCTATATTCATGCTCACATGTCCTTTATCTCATTCTGTAATTATGGTCCTGTGGACAGTTCTGATAAAGTAGGAGGCTGGTTTTAAGTAGCTTACCGGCTATAGATGATGGACCTTATAGTAGAAGGGGTTGAGGCTAGCGTTTCTGGGGTAAGAGACACTCTTCCCTATGGTACTCGTTGTAATATCGATTTCATCATAGTGATCATTATAGTCTCAAATTACCCTTAAGAGGCATGGAACTATTAAAATAATTGAACTTAAGAGACTCTCCTCCCTATGGTGTCCATCCTAATGTTTATCTCAGTCTCATATATCCCCTTTAGAGGCATGAAACTATATCAGTGTAGTTCATCTCAGTCTCATATTTCCCATTTAGGGGCATAACACTATGACAGTGTAGTTATAAAAGGGCCTGATGCCAGGGACATTCTTCATTCAATCCTTTTTGGACAGTATCTAGAAAAAAGATCCAAAACACTTCCCGTTTTTTTCGGAGGCATGTAGGGTCGATCCCAGGATTAGCTTTTATTTTTTCAAGGATGAACCAACGTATTTCTGTTTCCTTGTGATTCTTTTCCAACCAGTGAGTCACAATAGGGGCTGCCATCTTCTTGTTTCTTATATTGGACTTATGCTCCCCAATGCGTACCCGGCATTCTCTGCCAGTTTCTCCAATATATGGGAGATTGCACGGGCACAGTATTAGGTATACGATGTTACTGGTACGACAGTTAGTCAGAGTGGCATTTCGACTGACTGAGACTGTGCGGGTGTTGGTACTAACAGTATCGCCAACAATGGCTTGAGGGCATATATGGCACGTTCCACATTTGTGATTGCCATATATTGGATCCATTCCTGTTATGGTGGTTTGCTTGTTGGTCGGTGGTTCCAATATTTTTCCTCTTACCAGATGGTTTTTCAAGTTTTGGTTTTTTTTGAAGGCGAAGATTGGTCGTTTTAGGTGTGTTTTGTCACTTTCCAGGTTCAAGATGTGCCAACTGGAGTTTATTGCTTGCCTGATCTTATGGTTCATTTCAGAGTGACGAGTTACACAAACTAGTTGGTTCAATTTCTCCGACTCTTTCTCTGTAAACATAGCTTCCCTGTTCGTGTACCTGGCACGTTTGAAGGACTCTTTGATCAGTCTTGGGGGATATCCCTGGAAACTTTCGGGCTGGCTAAACTAGGATGACATTACTTTGTCCCCCTTACAGGACTTGAATCGATCTGAAGTCTTACCCACTATAAATTATCTCTGACTTTCTCCTGACATCCTTTAATTGGCTGAATAAGACACATATACAGGTAATCAGAATAAGAGAATAAGTGACAGTAAATGTTGGTTTAGCTTATTAAGATCGTCACTGACTGAACCAGGACTAGCTTGCCTAGTTGCCCCTTGAGGACCAGGCCTTGTCCTCACTTAAAAGGATCATGTGTGTACATTAGAAAACAGTTCTGTTATGTGCTATGAATTATGTGAATGTGGTTGATACCGAAACAAAAGGTGGTTTTAATACTTGTCTGAAAATGAAGTTTGAGTGCTGGTATAAATTTTTCTCTACGGTCCATTTGGTTAAGGCTATCAAGATGCCTTTATAGATTCCACGTGATAGGGAATCTTTCCTTGGGAGTGTCTCTAGAGGGTTAGACATGGTAGGGCAACCACTGGCCAAATGTAGAAGCTTTGCTCTGAAATCCATCAGTTGATTAAAACCTAGTCTCTTTAATCTAAGTGACTTGTTCATATTTAGAATGTGGAACCGCATGTTTAACTGTATATCAAACTGTACTCTTTGAAAAACTTGTATTTTTAGGTATAAATGAAATTTGTATAAGTGAAATGTATTTTGTTCTCTATCTTGCAGATTGTGTCTTCTTTCCTGTGCCCCCTCCCAGTATACTGCCCTTTGCCCTGACGAAGGTGTGGCCCCATTGGCCTTCCACCGAAACGCGCGTCGGCTTATGTCCCCAGGAAAATGACTATTGTCCCTTTTACATCAGGACCTGTAGTCAAAACCACCTCCCTGGACTAAAACATCCCGATCTATACAATACGTGAAACCATCTTTGTGTTGTATTCGCCAGGATTAGATGAATGGATGTAGCTTGAATGGTGAATGAGATCAAATAGGATAGATTGGTTGGTGATTGAAGTGAGTGAGTTAGAGTGTGTGTAGTGTGGCCGTTACTGGGCAGGATAGAGTTTTCCTTATTATATTGCTTGCTTATCCATGTCTATTTTATTGATGATCTATTTGTACATGTGAGACTTTAAAAAAAACTTTATATTTATATCATTGCTATTCTTTATATAAAAAAAATAATAAAAAAAAGATATATATTCTCAAATATGAATTGTTTTGTTTATCCTTGATTTGACCATGTGATTGTTATGTGTTATGTCAACCCCTAGGCTAATCACCCCTCTACCTACATCTGTTGGACCCCTTTGTTAGGGCCTTTATATCCCAAGGCAGGGTTTTCATCCTTTCTATTTGCATTGGTTTTTCCCCCCATTACCTGCCTATATCCTAAAGATACCCTTGGGGAACCCCCTTCTGTGTCTATTTAATTCCCAGCCTTGAGCTGTGGGGGTTGTTTTGGGTTCTTCTTACTAAATGGACCAGGAGAAAGTGTAAGGATAGTGTGAGTGTTGTTCAAGAGGGCTAGAATGGTATGATTGACTGGTTTTGATAGTGATACACACATGACCTATACCTAAACCTTTTTGAGATTAATGGAACAAGAAACCAGTTGGCATCCATATCTAATATCTATAAAATCTATACGTAAAAAGACCTAGAATGGATACTATAAAAACATTTGGTTTCACGGACGATGATTTCGCCAAAATGCTTGGCCTCCCAGTAGATGGTAATCAAGACTTTACTGTACCAAAAGGCCTAAACGGAGACTGGAACAAATTACTAAACCTCCGAAAAAAATCAAAAAGAACTGAACTACATGCGAAATTCATGTTAGATTACTTACGAGCCGGTACGATCCCCATTGGGCTTAGAGTCCGTAATATCCCTGGAATGTTTATTGAAATCAGACAGTTCCTGGAGCGGTGGGCGCTTATATCTAACCGCTGCTCCAGGGACTGGATGATGCTGATCGTGGAAACAGCACGAACAGTGATGGAGATCCTCGAGAAAGAAATCCGAGAACTAGAGGACAAACTTAAGGAGGGGGACTCAGTCGAAGAGGGGAAAAGGAAGCTAGAAGAAATCCAATTCGAACTGGAATCCTTCTCCGATTACCTACTTAAGAGAAAGACAGAAAAGCTAAGGAAGGATGTCCGCATGTTCTCACAGGAGAGGGCTTATCCCTATTTAGGGACCAACTTCTACACCACCCAAGAAGAGGGTGCCCCTCGAGGCCAAACATCGAGGTGGGGACAAGGAAGGAAAGTCACCACTTTCTCTGAAACAACTGATTCCGAGGGAGAAACCCCTGAGGAATATGACCCCAGTTACGAACAAGGACATAACTCTAATCAAGGACACAACTCAAATAGGGGAAACAGAAATGGAGGGTATGACCGCAACTACCAACCAAATCGTTTTTTAGGGAACCGCCGGGGCAATACCCGTCCCCCATTAAGAACGCCTCAATTGAGGAATTACCATCAGGGTCGCGGACAGCCACAAATGTACGTGCAGACTCGCCAACATCAGTATTGGCGAACATAAGGGGGCTCCCTGTGTTCAATCTATCAAATGAAACAGTAAACCCTGAGGCCATCCAACTTCTATCGAGGGGCCTATCATTCGTACCGTCCGCCAACTTTAACAAATTTGAACTGAACAGGGATTTACAACTTTTCTTCCGAAAGGTACGACTCCAAAAGTTCTTTCAAGATGCGCCCCCTACCGACAATGAAACTAATAGATCTGGTTGTAAACCCCCCTCCTCCTTCACACCGTCCTTGGAAATGGTGGGACCAGAAGTTGACATATTTGAAAAGACCGTTATGCAAAAGGTCAACAAAATGACCAAATATGTACCCATACCAAAAGCCAACCTATCCATTCAAGAAAGTAACGCCCTGAAAGAACTTGAAGCCAACAAGAATATCACAATTAAACCTTGTGATAAAGGTGGAGGTATTACACTTCTTGATACTATGGATTACAAAAAGAGAATGAATGAATTGTTGTCATCCTCAGGCCATTATATTCAGGTTACCAGGAACCCCGAACAATCCCTTAAAAAACGAATCCTAAAAATGGTCCAAAAAGCGGTTAATGATGATCATATCTGCGAAGCTGAGGCTGAGTATTTGACTCCCTCAAATACAAAAATCCCCATCATATATGGCTTACCAAAAACACACAAAAACAGTGTAGACCCTCCCATGCGACCAATAGTCTCGACCATTGGTTCTGCAACTGAGCCATTATCGAAGTACATCGATAAATTTCTCAACCCGATGGTCATGGAATTGGAGTCATATGTACGAGATACCGGGCATTTCATCCAGCAAGTGGAAGGCACCCCGTTCAATGAAAACTCTGAAATTATGGTCACACTTGACGTGGAGGCACTATACTCAAATATACCACAGGAGGGTGCATATGATGCCATCGAGACTGTTCTTGCCCGAAAGGCCAACATAACTAACTCGGCCTTTATCCTCGAATGCCTCAAAGTAGTTCTATTTGAGAACTACTTTGAATTTGACAACACACTGTATAGACAGGCCTCTGGTGTAAGTATGGGAGCGAGCTGTGCACCCAGTATTGCCTGTCTGTATATGGGCGAATTCGAAAAAACTGATATCTACAATGAGATGGCCCCCTTCTTCGAAAACGTCGTGAACTGGAAACGGTTCATCGACGATATCTTTTTTATCTGGAGGGGAGCAGAGGACCAACTAACTGAATACATTGAATGGTTGAATATGGCAGACAAAAATCTGAGATTTACCAGCCACACCAGTCGGTCTAGAATTGAATTCCTTGACATATGGATTGAACATCAGAACAACATCATCAAAGTATCTCTGTATACGAAACCTACAGCGCGAAATACTTTGCTTCAGTACGCGAGTTTCCATCCGCGCAGCCAGAGGGATAGTATCCCCTATAGTCAGTTCCTTCGCATTAGAAGGAACTGTACTAATCTACAAGATTTTCTAACCCAGGCGGATATACTCCAGGAGAAACTACGTTTCCGGGGATATCCCCCAAGACTGATCAAAGAGTCCTTCAAACGTGCCAGGTACACGAACAGGGAAGCTATGTTTACAGAGAAAGAGTCGGAGAAATTGAACCAACTAGTTTGTGTAACTCGTCACTCTGAAATGAACCATAAGATCAGGCAAGCAATAAACTCCAGTTGGCACATCTTGAACCTGGAAAGTGACAAAACACACCTAAAACGACCAATCTTCGCCTTCAAAAAAAACCAAAACTTGAAAAACCATCTGGTAAGAGGAAAAATATTGGAACCACCGACCAACAAGCAAACCACCATAACAGGAATGGATCCAATATATGGCAATCACAAATGTGGAACGTGCCATATATGCCCTCAAGCCATTGTTGGCGATACTGTTAGTACCAACACCCGCACAGTCTCAGTCAGTCGAAATGCCACTCTGACTAACTGTCGTACCAGTAACATCGTATACCTAATACTGTGCCCGTGCAATCTCCCATATATTGGAGAAACTGGCAGAGAATGCCGGGTACGCATTGGGGAGCATAAGTCCAATATAAGAAACAAGAAGATGGCAGCCCCTATTGTGACTCACTGGTTGGAAAAGAATCACAAGGAAACAGAAATACGTTGGTTCATCCTTGAAAAAATAAAAGCTAATCCTGGGATCCACCCTACATGCCTCCGAAAAAAACGGGAAGTGTTTTGGATCTTTTTTCTAGATACTGTCCAAAAAGGATTGAATGAAGAATGTCCCTGGCATCAGGCCCTTTTATAACTACACTGTCATAGTTTTATGCCCCTAAATGGGAAATATGAGACTGAGATGAACTACACTGATATAGTTTCATGCCTCTAAAGGGGATATATGAGACTGAGATAAACATTAGGATGGACACCATAGGGAGGAGAGTCTCTTAAGTTCAATTATTTTAATAGTTCCATGCCTCTTAAGGGTAATTTGAGACTATAATGATCACTATGATGAAATCGATATTACAACGAGTACCATAGGGAAGAGTGTCTCTTACCCCAGAAACGCTAGCCTCAACCCCTTCTACTATAAGGTCCATCATCTATAGCCGGTAAGCTACTTAAAACCAGCCTCCTACTTTATCAGAACTGTCCACAGGACCATAATTACAGAATGAGATAAAGGACATGTGAGCATGAATATAGCCAATAGGTGAATAAAAAGTCTCCCTGTCACAATAAAAAGATCCTGCTAATAATAAGACTTTAATAGTGGGTTATAGAGCATCAGTTCGATGCCACTCAATTAAGAATCACGATCTTTCAAAAAATAAAAATTACGCACTACCAGTGCCTCATTTAAAGGATACCACAAACGGGACCCCTAAATCGTCGTAGATGGACAAACCACTTAAAGTTATTAACAAATAAACGTTTGCTAATATACAATAAACTACAGGTTTTATTAAGATGGCCGCCGCGGGTCTTCTCATTACACTTAGAGTACTGAAAACCCTGCCTCCTTCAGGTATACACAAGATGGCGGCTAAAAGCAAAAGAGAAGCCGATAGCCCGTCGTTTATTTTGTCACCGGTAGTCCACACAGCTGGGATCACTAAACAATGGCGCGAATATGGCGCTACTTAAACAGTGGACTGGAAGCTAGGAGGGAGAATCATTTGGCCGGGATATTTGGACGGCGGAACCCCTGCTCCACGGAGACAGCCTTTTTGAACTAAGGTAAGCCCGCGAAACGGATGGTTCATGACTAGGGATTCAGCGTGAGCTAGGAATAATTGATAAGACTATCCTGTCCCCCTTTCTACTTCTTGGCTCTAGACTAGCCAGCCCCCACCTGGGTCACCTACCGCCGATGGAGGACGGCACATAGACTTGGACTCCACGAAGAAGAATCCTCTCTATACCTAGAGACCTGCTCATCAGAACCCCAGTCTAGGAACAGTTTCTTTTACACTGAAGGTAAAATTTAGGACGAACGTGTATATATGTCTAAACCTGAGTGGCTCTGTATTTACCAAATGCCACGTTCTCTCCATAGACAACTAAACCTACATACCTTTGGAACAACAGGACGTATATAAAAAGACAGTGCAGTCTATCTGATCCAGAGGCGCTGGTATGTATCCAGACCTTTAGTTGCACTTAAATGTGATCTTGACACCCCAGATACATCGACCGTGTCTCTTATCCAACTCTGTTAGGAATCTTGCATTTTTTAAAAACAAACATTAGAGTGATCCATGCCACTGTTTAATCTATAGGCAAGACGGATGCACAGCCCTACTCAAAACCTGCCTGAGAGTTGTGAGCCCTGAAAGAGGAAAACATTACGCTGAAGCGCTGGTAACAAAAGTAGGTATCCTAAAACATGAAAGTGTTTTACCGTCTCTAGCTTGTTAAAGACTAACTCCCACTCAGTAGACCATATGTAGGAATATTGTATTTATTTCTTTAAAAACAACAAGAGTGAGATTTAAAAGATTTCTTTAACAGCTGTAACATCCTAGTGTTTTGGGAATTTTGGTCAACGATTAAAACTTAGGGCCTAAATGGAAACTTTCGGGCTGGCTAAACTAGGATGACATTACTTTGTCCCCCTTACAGGACTTGAATCGATCTGAAGTCTTACCCACTATAAATTATCTCTGACTTTCTCCTGACATCCTTTAATTGGCTGAATAAGACACATATACAGGTAATCAGAATAAGAGAATAAGTGACAGTAAATGTTGGTTTAGCTTATTAAGATCGTCACTGACTGAACCAGGACTAGCTTGCCTAGTTGCCCCTTGAGGACCAGGCCTTGTCCTCACTTAAAAGGATCATGTGTGTACATTAGAAAACAGTTCTGTTATGTGCTATGAATTATGTGAATGTGGTTGATACCGAAACAAAAGGTGGTTTTAATACTTGTCTGAAAATGAAGTTTGAGTGCTGGTATAAATTGTTCTCTACGGTCCATTTGGTTAAGGCTATTAAGATGCCTTTATAGATTCCACGTGATAGGGAATCTTTCCTTGGGAGTGTCTCTAGAGGGTTAGACATGGTACGGCAACCACTGGCCAAATGTAGAAGCTTTGCTCTGAAATCCATCAGTTGATTAAAACCTAGTCTCTTTAATCTAAGTGACTTGTTCATATTTAGAATGTGGAACCGCATGTTTTACTGTATATCAAACTGTACTCTTTGAAAAACTTGTATTTTTAGGTATAAATGAAATTTGTATAAGTGAAATGTATTTTGTTCTCTATCTTGCAGATTGTGTCTTCTTTCCTGTGCCCCCTCCCAGTATACTGCCCTTTGCCCTGACGAAGGTGTGGCCCCATTGGCCTTCCACCGAAACGCGCGTCGGCTTATGTCCCCAGGAAAATGACTATTGTCCCTTTTACATCAGGACCTGTAGTCAAAACCACCTCCCTGGACTAAAACATCCCGATCTATACAATACGTGAAACCATCTTTGTGTTGTATTCGCCAGGATTAGATGAATGGATGTAGCTTGAATGGTGAATGAGATCAAATAGGATAGATTGGTTGGTGATTGAAGTGAGTGAGTTAGAGTGTGTGTAGTGTGGCCGTTACTGGGCAGGATAGAATTTTCCTTATTATATTGCTTGCTTATCCATGTCTATTTTATTGATGATCTATTTGTACATGTGAGACTTTAAAAAAAACTTTATATTTATATCATTGCTATTCTTTATATAAAAAAAATAATAAAAAAAGATATATATTCTCAAATATGAATTGTTTTGTTTATCCTTGATTTGACCATGTGATTGTTATGTGTTATGTCAACCCCTAGGCTAATCACCCCTCTACCTACATCTGTTGGACCCCTTTGTTAGGGCCTTTATATCCCAAGGCAGGGTTTTCGTCCTTTCTATTTGCATTGGTTTTTCCCCCCATTACCTGCCTATATCCTAAAGATACCCTTGGGGAACCCCCTTCTGTGTCTATTTAATTCCCAGCCTTGAGCTGTGGGGGTTGTTTTGGGTTCTTCTTACTAAATGGACCAGGAGAAAGTGTAAGGATAGTGTGAGTGTTGTTCAAGAGGGCTAGAATGGTATGATTGACTGGTTTTGATAGTGATACACACATGACCTATACCTAAACCTTTTTGAGATTAATTGAACAAGAAACCAGTTGGCATCCATATCTAATATCTATAAAATCTATACGTAAAAAGACCTAGAATGGATACTATAAAAACATTTGGTTTCACGGACGATGATTTCGCCAAAATGCTTGGCCTCCCAGTAGATGGTAATCAAGACTTTACTGTACCAAAAGGCCTAAACGGAGACTGGAACAAATTACTAAACCTCCAAAAAAAATCAAAAAGAACGGAACTACATGCGAAATTCATGTTAGATTACTTACGAGCCGGTACGATCCCCATTGGGCTTAGAGTCCGTAATATCCCTGGAATGTTTATTGAAATCAGACAGTTCCTGGAGCGGTGGGCGCTTATATCTAACCGCTGCTCCAGGGACTGGATGATGCTGATCGTGGAAACAGCACGAACAGTGATGGAGATCCTCGAGAAAGAAATCCGAGAACTAGAGGACAAACTTAAGGAGGGGGACTCAGTCGAAGAGGGGAAAAGGAAGCTAGAAGAAATCCAATTCGAACTGGAATCCTTCTCCGATTACCTACTTAAGAGAAAGACAGAAAAGCTAAGGAAGGATGTCCGCATGTTCTCACAGGAGAGGGCTTATCCCTATTTAGGGACCAACTTCTACACCACCCAAGAAGAGGGTGCCCCTCGAGGCCAAACATCGAGGTGGGGACAAGGAAGGAAAGTCACCACTTTCTCTGAAACAACTGATTCCGAGGGAGAAACCCCTGAGGAATATGACCCCAGTTACGAACAAGGACATAACTCTAATCAAGGACACAACTCAAATAGGGGAAACAGAAATGGAGGGTATGACCGCAACTACCAACCAAATCGTTTTTTAGGGAACCGCCGGGGCAATACCCGTCCCCCATTAAGAACGCCTCAATTGAGGAATTACCATCAGGGTCGCGGACAGCCACAAATGTACGTGCAGACTCGCCAACATCAGTATTGGCGAACATAAGGGGGCTCCCTGTGTTCAATCTATCAAATGAAACAGTAAACCCTGAGGCCATGCAACTTCTATCGAGGGGCCTATCATTCGTACCGTCCGCCAACTTTAACAAATTTGAACTGAACAGGGATTTACAACTTTTCTTCCGAAAGGTACGACTCCAAAAGTTCTTTCAAGATGCGCCCCCTACCGACAATGAAACTAATAGATCTGGTTGTAAACCCCCCTCCTCCTTCACACCGTCCTTGGAAATGGTGGGACCAGAAGTTGACATATTTGAAAAGACCGTTATGCAAAAGGTCAACAAAATGACCAAATATGTACCCATACCAAAAGCCAACCTATCCATTCAAGAAAGTAACGCCCTGAAAGAACTTGAAGCCAACAAGAATATCACAATTAAACCTTGTGATAAAGGTGGAGGTATTACACTTCTTGATACTATGGATTACAAAAAGAGAATGAATGAATTGTTGTCATCCTCAGGCCATTATATTCAGGTTACCAGGAACCCCGAACAATCCCTTAAAAAACGAATCCTAAAAATGGTCCAAAAAGCGGTTAATGATGATCATATCTGCGAAGCTGAGGCTGAGTATTTGACTCCCTCAAATACAAAAATCCCCATCATATATGGCTTACCAAAAACACACAAAAACAGTGTAGACCCTCCCATGCGACCAATAGTCTCGACCATTGGTTCTGCAACTGAGCCATTATCAAAGTACATCGATAAATTTCTCAACCCGATGGTCATGGAATTGGAGTCATATGTACGAGATACCGGGCATTTCATCCAGCAAGTGGAAGGCACCCCGTTCAATGAAAACTCTGAAATTATGGTCACACTTGACGTGGAGGCACTATACTCAAATATACCACAGGAGGGTGCATATGATGCCATCGAGACTGTTCTTGCCCGAAAGGCCAACATAACTAACTCGGCCTTTATCCTCGAATGCCTCAAAGTAGTTCTATTTGAGAACTACTTTGAATTTGACAACACACTGTATAGACAGGCCTCTGGTGTAAGTATGGGAGCGAGCTGTGCACCCAGTATTGCCTGTCTGTATATGGGCGAATTCGAAAAAACTAATATCTACAATGAGATGGCCCCCTTCTTCGAAAACGTCGTGAACTGGAAACGGTTCATCGACGATATCTTTTTTATCTGGAGGGGAGCAGAGGACCAACTAACTGAATACATTGAATGGTTGAATATGGCAGACAAAAATCTGAGATTTACCGGCTCACCAGTCGGTCTAGAATTGAATTCCTTGACATATGGATTGAACATCAGAACAACATCATCAAAGTATCTCTGTATACGAAACCTACAGCGCGAAATACTTTGCTTCAGTACGCGAGTTTCCATCCGCGCAGCCAGAGGGATAGTATCCCCTATAGTCAGTTCCTTCGCATTAGAAGGAACTGTACTAATCTACAAGATTTTCTAACCCAGGCGGATATACTCCAGGAGAAACTACGTTTCCGGGGATATCCCCCAAGACTGATCAAAGAGTCCTTCAAACGTGCCAGGTACACGAACAGGGAAGCTATGTTTACAGAGAAAGAGTCGGAGAAATTGAACCAACTAGTTTGTGTAACTCGTCACTCTGAAATGAACCATAAGATCAGGCAAGCAATAAACTCCAGTTGGCACATCTTGAACCTGGAAAGTGACAAAACACACCTAAAACGACCAATCTTCGCCTTCAAAAAAAACCAAAACTTGAAAAACCATCTGGTAAGAGGAAAAATATTGGAACCACCGACCAACAAGCAAACCACCATAACAGGAATGGATCCAATATATGGCAATCACAAATGTGGAACGTGCCATATATGCCCTCAAGCCATTGTTGGCGATACTGTTAGTACCAACACCCGCACAGTCTCAGTCAGTCGAAATGCCACTCTGACTAACTGTCGTACCAGTAACATCGTATACCTAATACTGTGCCCGTGCAATCTCCCATATATTGGAGAAACTGGCAGAGAATGCCGGGTACGCATTGGGGAGCATAAGTCCAATATAAGAAACAAGAAGATGGCAGCCCCTATTGTGACTCACTGGTTGGAAAAGAATCACAAGGAAACAGAAATACGTTGGTTCATCCTTGAAAAAATAAAAGCTAATCCTGGGATCGACCCTACATGCCTCCGAAAAAAACGGGAAGTGTTTTGGATCTTTTTTCTAGATACTGTCCAAAAAGGATTGAATGAAGAATGTCCCTGGCATCAGGCCCTTTTATAACTACACTGTCATAGTTTTATGCCCCTAAATGGGAAATATGAGACTGAGATGAACTACACTGATATAGTTTCATGCCTCTAAAGGGGATATATGAGACTGAGATAAACATTAGGATGGACACCATAGGGAGGAGAGTCTCTTAAGTTCAATTATTTTAATAGTTCCATGCCTCTTAAGGGTAATTTGAGACTATAATGATCACTATGATGAAATCGATATTACAACGAGTACCATAGGGAAGAGTGTCTCTTACCCCAGAAACGCTAGCCTCAACCCCTTCTACTATAAGGTCCATCATCTATAGCCGGTAAGCTACTTAAAACCAGCCTCCTACTTTATCAGAACTGTCCACAGGACCATAATTACAGAATGAGATAAAGGACATGTGAGCATGAATATAGCCAATAGGTGAATAAAAAGTCTCCCTGTCACAATAAAAAGATCCTGCTAATAATAAGACTTTAATAGTGGGTTATAGAGCATCAGTTCGATGCCACTCAATTAAGAATCACGATCTTTCAAAAAATAAAAATTACGCACTACCAGTGCCTCATCTAAAGGATACCACAAACGGGACCCCTAAATCGTCGTAGATGGACAAACCACTTAAAGTTATTAACAAATAAACGTTTGCTAATATACAATAAACTACAGGTTTTATTAAGATGGCCGCCGCGGGTCGTCTCATTACACTTAGAGTACTGAAAACCCTGCCTCCTTCAGGTATACACAAGATGGCGGCTAAAAGCAAAAGAGAAGCCGATAGCCCGTCGTTTATTTTGTCACCGGTAGTCCACACAGCTGGGATCACTAAACAATGGCGCGAATATGGCGCTACTTAAACAGTGGACTGGAAGCTAGGAGGGAGAATCATTTGGCCGGGATATTTGGACGGCGGAACCCCTGCTCCACGGAGACAGCCTTTTTGAACTAAGGTAAGCCCGCGAAACGGATGGTTCATGACTAGGGATTCAGCGTGAGCTTAGAATAATTGATAAGACTATCCTGTCCCCCTTTCTACTTCTTGGCTCTAGACTAGCCAGCCCCCACCTGGGTCACCTACCGCCGATGGAGGACGGCACATAGACTTGGACTCCACGAAGAAGAATCCTCTCTATACCTAGAGACCTGCTCATCAGAACCCCAGTCTAGGAACAGTTTCTTTTACACTGAAGGTAAAATTTAGGACGAACGTGTATATATGTCTAAACCTGAGTGGCTCTGTATTTACCAAATGCCACGTTCTCTCCATAGACAACTAAACCTACATACCTTTGGAACAACAGGACGTATATAAAAAGACAGTGCAGTCTATCTGATCCAGAGGCGCTGGTATGTATCCAGACCTTTAGTTGCACTTAAATGTGATCTTGACACCCCAGATACATCGCCCGTGTCTCTTATCCAACTCTGTTAGGAATCTTGCATTTTTAAAAACAAACATTAGAGTGATCCATGCCACTGTTTAATCTATAGGCAAGACGGATGCACAGCCCTACTCAAAACCTGCCTGAGAGTTGTGAGCCCTGAAAGAGGAAAACATTACGCTGAAGCGCTGGTAACAAAAGTAGGTATCCTAAAACATGAAAGTGTTTTACCGTCTCTAGCTTGTTAAAGACTAACTCCCACTCAGTAGACCATATGTAGGAATATTGTATTTATTTCTTTAAAAACAACAAGAGTGAGATTTAAAAGATTTCTTTAACAGCTGTAACATCCTAGTGTTTTGGGAATTTTGGTCAACGATTAAAACTTAGGGCCTAAATGGAAACTTTCGGGCTGGCTAAACTAGGATGACATTACTTTGTCCCCCTTACAGGACTTGAATCGATCTGAAGTCTTACCCACTATAAATTATCTCTGACTTTCTCCTGACATCCTTTAATTGGCTGAATAAGACACATATACAGGTAATCAGAATAAGAGAATAAGTGACAGTAAATGTTGGTTTAGCTTATTAAGATCGTCACTGACTGAACCAGGACTAGCTTGCCTAGTTGCCCCTTGAGGACCAGGCCTTGTCCTCACTTAAAAGGATCATGTGTGTACATTAGAAAACAGTTCTGTTATGTGCTATGAATTATGTGAATGTGGTTGATACCGAAACAAAAGGTGGTTTTAATACTTGTCTGAAAATGAAGTTTGAGTGCTGGTATAAATTGTTCTCTACGGTCCATTTGGTTAAGGCTATCAAGATGCCTTTATAGATTCCACGTGATAGGGAATCTTTCCTTGGGAGTGTCTCTAGAGGGTTAGACATGGTACGGCAACCACTGGCCAAATGTAGAAGCTTTGCTCTGAAATCCATCAGTTGATTAAAACCTAGTCTCTTTAATCTAAGTGACTTGTTCATATTTAGAATGTGGAACCGCATGTTTTACTGTATATCAAACTGTACTCTTTGAAAAACTTGTATTTTTAGGTATAAATGAAATTTGTATAAGTGAAATGTATTTTGTTCTCTATCTTGCAGATTGTGTCTTCTTTCCTGTGCCCCCTCCCAGTATACTGCCCTTTGCCCTGACGAAGGTGTGGCCCCATTGGCCTTCCACCGAAACGCGCGTCGGCTTATGTCCCCAGGAAAATGACTATTGTCCCTTTTACATCAGGACCTGTAGTCAAAACCACCTCCCTGGACTAAAACATCCCGATCTATACAATACGTGAAACCATCTTTGTGTTGTATTCGCCAGGATTAGATGAATGGATGTAGCTTGAATGGTGAATGAGATCAAATAGGATAGATTGGTTGGTGATTGAAGTGAGTGAGTTAGAGTGTGTGTAGTGTGGCCGTTACTGGGCAGGATAGAATTTTCCTTATTATATTGCTTGCTTATCCATGTCTATTTTATTGATGATCTATTTGTACATGTGAGACTTTAAAAAAAACTTTATATTTATATCATTGCTATTCTTTATATAAAAAAATAATAAAAAAAGATATATATTCTCAAATATGAATTGTTTTGTTTATCCTTGATTTGACCATGTGATTGTTATGTGTTATGTCAACCCCTAGGCTAATCACCCCTCTACCTACATCTGTTGGACCCCTTTGTTAGGGCCTTTATATCCCAAGGCAGGGTTTTCGTCCTTTCTATTTGCATTGGTTTTTCCCCCCATTACCTGCCTATATCCTAAAGATACCCTTGGGGAACCCCCTTCTGTGTCTATTTAATTCCCAGCCTTGAGCTGTGGGGGTTGTTTTGGGTTCTTCTTACTAAATGGACCAGGAGAAAGTGTAAGGATAGTGTGAGTGTTGTTCAAGAGGGCTAGAATGGTATGATTGACTGGTTTTGATAGTGATACACACATGACCTATACCTAAACCTTTTTGAGATTAATTGAACAAGAAACCAGTTGGCATCCATATCTAATATCTATAAAATCTATACGTAAAAAGACCTAGAATGGATACTATAAAAACATTTGGTTTCACGGACGATGATTTCGCCAAAATGCTTGGCCTCCCAGTAGATGGTAATCAAGACTTTACTGTACCAAAAGGCCTAAACGGAGACTGGAACAAATTACTAAACCTCCGAAAAAAATCAAAAAGAACGGAACTACATGCGAAATTCATGTTAGATTACTTACGAGCCGGTACGATCCCCATTGGGCTTAGAGTCCGTAATATCCCTGGAATGTTTATTGAAATCAGACAGTTCCTGGAGCGGTGGGCGCTTATATCTAACCGCTGCTCCAGGGACTGGATGATGCTGATCGTGGAAACAGCACGAACAGTGATGGAGATCCTCGAGAAAGAAATCCGAGAACTAGAGGACAAACTTAAGGAGGGGGACTCAGTCGAAGAGGGGAAAAGGAAGCTAGAAGAAATCCAATTCGAACTGGAATCCTTCTCCGATTACCTACTTAAGAGAAAGACAGAAAAGCTAAGGAAGGATGTCCGCATGTTCTCACAGGAGAGGGCTTATCCCTATTTAGGGACCAACTTCTACACCACCCAAGAAGAGGGTGCCCCTCGAGGCCAAACATCGAGGTGGGGACAAGGAAGGAAAGTCACCACTTTCTCTGAAACAACTGATTCCGAGGGAGAAACCCCTGAGGAATATGACCCCAGTTACGAACAAGGACATAACTCTAATCAAGGACACAACTCAAATAGGGGAAACAGAAATGGAGGGTATGACTGCAACTACCAACCAAATCGTTTTTTAGGGAACCGCCGGGGCAATACCCGTCCCCCATTAAGAACGCCTCAATTGAGGAATTACCATCAGGGTCGCGGACAGCCACAAATGTACGTGCAGACTCACCAACATCAGTATTGGCGAACATAAGGGGGCTCCCTGTGTTCAATCTATCAAATGAAACAGTAAACCCTGAGGCCATGCAACTTCTATCGAGGGGCCTATCATTCGTACCGTCCGCCAACTTTAACAAATTTGAACTGAACAGGGATTTACAACTTTTCTTCCGAAAGGTACGACTCCAAAAGTTCTTTCAAGATGCGCCCCCTACCGACAATGAAACTAATAGATCTGGTTGTAAACCCCCCTCCTCCTTCACACCGTCCTTGGAAATGGTGGGACCAGAAGTTGACATATTTGAAAAGACCGTTATGCAAAAGGTCAACAAAATGACCAAATATGTACCCATACCAAAAGCCAACCTATCCATTCAAGAAAGTAACGCCCTGAAAGAACTTGAAGCCAACAAGAATATCACAATTAAACCTTGTGATAAAGGTGGAGGTATTACACTTCTTGATACTATGGATTACAAAAAGAGAATGAATGAATTGTTGTCATCCTCAGGCCATTATATTCAGGTTACCAGGAACCCCGAACAATCCCTTAAAAAACGAATCCTAAAAATGGTCCAAAAAGCGGTTAATGATGATCATATCTGCGAAGCTGAGGCTGAGTATTTGACTCCCTCAAATACAAAAATCCCCATCATATATGGCTTACCAAAAACACACAAAAACAGTGTAGACCCTCCCATGCGACCAATAGTCTCGACCATTGGTTCTGCAACTGAGCCATTATCGAAGTACATCGATAAATTTCTCAACCCGATGGTCATGGAATTGGAGTCATATGTACGAGATACCGGGCATTTCATCCAGCAAGTGGAAGGCACCCCGTTAAATGAAAACTCTGAAATTATGGTCACACTTGACGTGGAGGCACTATACTCAAATATACCACAGGAGGGTGCATATGATGCCATCGAGACTGTTCTTGCCCGAAAGGCCAACATAACTAACTCGGCCTTTATCCTCGAATGCCTCAAAGTAGTTCTATTTGAGAACTACTTTGAATTTGACAACACACTGTATAGACAGGCCTCTGGTGTAAGTATGGGAGCGAGCTGTGCACCCAGTATTGCCTGTCTGTATATGGGCGAATTCGAAAAAACTAATATCTACAATGAGATGGCCCCCTTCTTCGAAAACGTCGTGAACTGGAAACGGTTCATCGACGATATCTTTTTTATCTGGAGGGGAGCAGAGGACCAACTAACTGAATACATTGAATGGTTGAATATGGCAGACAAAAATCTGAGATTTACCAGCCACACCAGTCGGTCTAGAATTGAATTCCTTGACATATGGATTGAACATCAGAACAACATCATCAAAGTATCTCTGTATACGAAACCTACAGCGCGAAATACTTTGCTTCAGTACGCGAGTTTCCATCCGCGCAGCCAGAGGGATAGTATCCCCTATAGTCAGTTCCTTCGCATTAGAAGGAACTGTACTAATCTACAAGATTTTCTAACCCAGGCGGATATACTCCAGGAGAAACTACGTTTCCGGGGATATCCCCCAAGACTGATCAAAGAGTCCTTCAAACGTGCCAGGTACACGAACAGGGAAGCTATGTTTACAGAGAAAGAGTCGGAGAAATTGAACCAACTAGTTTGTGTAACTCGTCACTCTGAAATGAACCATAAGATCAGGCAAGCAATAAACTCCAGTTGGCACATCTTGAACCTGGAAAGTGACAAAACACACCTAAAACGACCAATCTTCGCCTTCAAAAAAAACCAAAACTTGAAAAACCATCTGGTAAGAGGAAAAATATTGGAACCACCGACCAACAAGCAAACCACCATAACAGGAATGGATCCAATATATGGCAATCACAAATGTGGAACGTGCCATATATGCCCTCAAGCCATTGTTGGCGATACTGTTAGTACCAACACCCGCACAGTCTCAGTCAGTCGAAATGCCACTCTGACTAACTGTCGTACCAGTAACATCGTATACCTAATACTGTGCCCGTGCAATCTCCCATATATTGGAGAAACTGGCAGAGAATGCCGGGTACGCATTGGGGAGCATAAGTCCAATATAAGAAACAAGAAGATGGCAGCCCCTATTGTGACTCACTGGTTGGAAAAGAATCACAAGGAAACAGAAATACGTTGGTTCATCCTTGAAAAAATAAAAGCTAATCCTGGGATCGACCCTACATGCCTCCGAAAAAAACGGGAAGTGTTTTGGATCTTTTTTCTAGATACTGTCCAAAAAGGATTGAATGAAGAATGTCCCTGGCATCAGGCCCTTTTATAACTACACTGTCATAGTTTTATGCCCCTAAATGGGAAATATGAGACTGAGATGAACTACACTGATATAGTTTCATGCCTCTAAAGGGGATATATGAGACTGAGATAAACATTAGGATGGACACCATAGGGAGGAGAGTCTCTTAAGTTCAATTATTTTAATAGTTCCATGCCTCTTAAGGGTAATTTGAGACTATAATGATCACTATGATGAAATCGATATTACAACGAGTACCATAGGGAAGAGTGTCTCTTACCCCAGAAACGCTAGCCTCAACCCCTTCTACTATAAGGTCCATCATCTATAGCCGGTAAGCTACTTAAAACCAGCCTCCTACTTTATCAGAACTGTCCACAGGACCATAATTACAGAATGAGATAAAGGACATGTGAGCATGAATATAGCCAATAGGTGAATAAAAAGTCTCCCTGTCACAATAAAAAGATCCTGCTAATAATAAGACTTTAATAGTGGGTTATAGAGCATCAGTTCGATGCCACTCAATTAAGAATCACGATCTTTCAAAAAATAAAAATTACGCACTACCAGTGCCTCATCTAAAGGATACCACAAACGGGACCCCTAAATCGTCGTAGATGGACAAACCACTTAAAGTTATTAACAAATAAACGTTTGCTAATATACAATAAACTACAGGTTTTATTAAGATGGCCGCCGCAGGTCTTCTCATTACACTTAGAGTACTGAAAACCCTGCCTCCTTCAGGTATACACAAGATGGCGGCTAAAAGCAAAAGAGAAGCCGATAGCCCGTCGTTTATTTTGTCACCGGTAGTCCACACAGCTGGGATCACTAAACAATGGCGCGAATATGGCGCTACTTAAACAGTGGACTGGAAGCTAGGAGGGAGAATCATTTGGCCGGGATATTTGGACGGCGGAACCCCTGCTCCACGGAGACAGCCTTTTTGAACTAAGGTAAGCCCGCGAAACGGATGGTTCATGACTAGGGATTCAGCGTGAGCTTAGAATAATTGATAAGACTATCCTGTCCCCCTTTCTACTTCTTGGCTCTAGACTAGCCAGCCCCCACCTGGGTCACCTACCGCCGATGGAGGACGGCACATAGACTTGGACTCCACGAAGAAGAATCCTCTCTATACCTAGAGACCTGCTCATCAGAACCCCAGTCTAGGAACAGTTTCTTTTACACTGAAGGTAAAATTTAGGACGAACGTGTATATATGTCTAAACCTGAGTGGCTCTGTATTTACCAAATGCCACGTTCTCTCCATAGACAACTAAACCTACATACCTTTGGAACAACAGGACGTATATAAAAAGACAGTGCAGTCTATCTGATCCAGAGGCGCTGGTATGTATCCAGACCTTTAGTTGCACTTAAATGTGATCTTGACACCCCAGATACATCGACCGTGTCTCTTATCCAACTCTGTTAGGAATCTTGCATTTTTAAAAACAAACATTAGAGTGATCCATGCCACTGTTTAATCTATAGGCAAGACGGATGCACAGCCCTACTCAAAACCTGCCTGAGAGTTGTGAGCCCTGAAAGAGGAAAGCATTACGCTGAAGCGCTGGTAACAAAAGTAGGTATCCTAAAACATGAAAGTGTTTTACCGTCTCTAGCTTGTTAAAGACTAACTCCCACTCAGTAGACCATATGTAGGAATATTGTATTTATTTCTTTAAAAACAACAAGAGTGAGATTTAAAAGATTTCTTTAACAGCTGTAACATCCTAGTGTTTTGGGAATTTTGGTCAACGATTAAAACTTAGGGCCTAAATGGAAACTTTCGGGCTGGCTAAACTAGGATGACATTACTTTGTCCCCCTTACAGGACTTGAATCGATCTGAAGTCTTACCCACTATAAATTATCTCTGACTTTCTCCTGACATCCTTTAATTGGCTGAATAAGACACATATACAGGTAATCAGAATAAGAGAATAAGTGACAGTAAATGTTGGTTTAGCTTATTAAGATCGTCACTGACTGAACCAGGACTAGCTTGCCTAGTTGCCCCTTGAGGACCAGGCCTTGTCCTCACTTAAAAGGATCATGTGTGTACATTAGAAAACAGATCTGTTATGTGCTATGAATTATGTGAATGTGGTTGATACCGAAACAAAAGGTGGTTTTAATACTTGTCTGAAAATGAAGTTTGAGTGCTGGTATAAATTGTTCTCTACGGTCCATTTGGTTAAGGCTATCAAGATGCCTTTATAGATTCCACGTGATAGGGAATCTTTCCTTGGGAGTGTCTCTAGAGGGTTAGACATGGTACGGCAACCACTGGCCAAATGTAGAAGCTTTGCTCTGAAATCCATCAGTTGATTAAAACCTAGTCTCTTTAATCTAAGTGACTTGTTCATATTTAGAATGTGGAACCGCATGTTTTACTGTATATCAAACTGTACTCTTTGAAAAACTTGTATTTTTAGGTATAAATGAAATTTGTATAAGTGAAATGTATTTTGTTCTCTATCTTGCAGATTGTGTCTTCTTTCCTGTTCCCGCTCCCAGTATACTGCCCTTTGCCCTGACGAAGGTGTGGCCCCATTGGCCTTCCACCGAAACGCGCGTCGGCTTATGTCCCCAGGAAAATGACTATTGTCCCTTTTACATCAGGACCTGTAGTCAAAACCACCTCCCTGGACTAAAACATCCCGATCTATACAATACGTGAAACCATCTTTGTGTTGTATTCGCCAGGATTAGATGAATGGATGTAGCTTGAATGGTGAATGAGATCAAATAGGATAGATTGGTTGGTGATTGAAGTGAGTGAGTTAGAGTGTGTGTAGTGTGGCCGTTACTGGGCAGGATAGAATTTTCCTTATTATATTGCTTGCTTATCCATGTCTATTTTATTGATGATCTATTTGTACATGTGAGACTTTAAAAAAAACTTTATATTTATATCATTGCTATTCTTTATATAAAAAAAATAATAAAAAAAGATATATATTCTCAAATATGAATTGTTTTGTTTATCCTTGATTTGACCATGTGATTGTTATGTGTTATGTCAACCCCTAGGCTAATCACCCCTCTACCTACATCTGTTGGACCCCTTTGTTAGGGCCTTTATATCCCAAGGCAGGGTTTTCGTCCTTTCTATTTGCATTGCCACATTGACCACTGTCAGTAGAGCTCCCGCAAAGGATATTCCGAGGGATAAACGCCCAACAACTGCTAATAATGTCCCAGTGAAACACCCCTTGCCGAACGGCATGTTAAACCAAGCAATCAATACCCCAGTGCAAATAGCAATAATGGGTAAAGACCAAAACAATTCCCAACCACCTAGGTCTCAGAGGACGGATAATCGAAAAACACGACCAATACCCAGAGTTAACTTACCTCCAGAAGCGTCCCAATACACCATTGTCTTAACCGGGGTGACCCCTTTAAAAGATGGTATTAAAGAGACCCAAGGGGACTTGCGGAATAAGGTTATATTTTGGTTAAATAAACATCATCCTCTGCCTCCCTCATCGCCCACCGAAATCCTCTATGTAAGGAGAGTTGATTGGGTGGGTAAGGGTTTAAAAGATCTAGAAGGGGACTGTATTTTGATTTCTTTTAAAGACCCCTGGGTGGTGGACAGAATCCGAAGGAAACCAAGATTTGCCCGTCTTGGTGATGTTCAGACCCTGCACCTTGGTTATTTCTACCCCCACACTCACATTAACTATCCAATGGGCCCCAATCAGTGGAAAACAAGAGGGGGGAGGTCTCGAGAGCCGATAACACCCTACCCCCAACAGTACCCCCCGCTCTTTAACCACTTTGAGGCGCTGTCAGACTTAGAATGGATAGATTGATTGTGTGCATCCAGCCTGTCACCTAACCTGTTTATTGACAACGGGGAAGGAGTGCAATATTCACCCAACTCTGTTTTGGAATTAAATATGGACTACCAGCCTATGCCCCATAAGAAAGTTAGAATATCGGCTGCGCCAGTTGGGGAAAGGGCGTCGTCTGCTAAAATAGAAGAAAACAGAGCCAGTAATAGGCTAACAAGTGTTAGCTTACCTAATCTCCATTCCCTTGCCAAGGTCGGTAATAACCCTGTAGAAACCGATACATTGCTATCTAACATTGTGTCCTGGAATGTAGCCGGAGCAAAGACCCGTTTGGACTCTGAAGATTGGTTAGAGTTCATTGATAAATACGAGGTTGTGTTACTACAAGAAACCTGGGCTACAGCACCCATATACAAAGCCGGGTTCATAAACTTTTTTAAACCCGCAATAAAGAGTAATAAAGGGCGTGCATCAGGGGGACTGACAACGTGGGTAAAACAGGCTTGGGGCTACTCAGACTCTGAATTGTATGTGGAAAACCCTGACATTTTGGCAATTAGGTTGCGTAAGGCAGGGGGTCAGGATATGCTTATTATTAATATTTATTCTCGAGGCCTTCCTGGCGGGCGATGCCCCCAGCTGATAGGTGTCCTAGACAATCTTTTAACTGGCTGGAATAATGGGACATTTATTATGTTAGCTGGTGATATAAACTGCACTATCGAGCCACTTTATCTGCCTGAGGATAATTGGGGGTTTGTAGTGGATGCTACATGGAAAATCCCGGAACTAACGAACCAAACACCTGTTAAAGCAACGGAGGCCGCCCTGAGCTGGACCGCTTTCTGTCTCACTTGGGGATTAAGGGCCGTAAATGGTCGTACCAAATCGGACATTGGCGCCAATTTCACATTTGATAATGGTGTGAGAAAAAGTCGTATTGACTATATTTTTTTAAAAATGGAACTTTGGAGCCTAATTGTTGATATGGAAATTGTTATGCGTCCGGAAAGCGATCACAATCCCCTGTCTATGAAACTTAAAATGTATGATCTGATAAGACTAGCGGAACCAGATCCTAGGGGGCAAGGGGTTTTAACTATATCAAATGATCGGAGGAGATTGAAATGGTCCACCATATCAAGTGATGCAACTATATAGGCTAGTATAGAAAATGTGGTGAAGCTTGCATTAAATAATATGAGGACAGATGTTGTTGGGAGGGGTCAGACTGAATTAGATAAGATTATGGGCACGCATGATAAATGTTTTATCGAGCTTAAACAACTTCTCTCAAAACCCTGTAAGAAAGGTACTGGGCATTTGCAAGCCCTAAGAGCAAAATGGTACAACAGAGAGTGTAGGGAGGCCCATAGCACTTTAATTGAGAAAGTCAAATCCAGAAATATGAGTGCAGTAAAGGTGGCTAGGCAAAGGTATAAAAGAGTACAATGGGAAGCTAAGAGGGCATGGGAAGATGATTATTGGGCAGATCTTTTGGATGCCAGTAAGTCTAATAATCAGACCAAATTCTGGGACATTGTTAAATGTGGTAAGGATGGTGACTTTCGTATCCCATCCAATCATGTATCCCCTGAAGCCTGGATAAACTATTATTCCTCCCAATTCTGCTCAGAGGTTGTTGATTCCCTGCCCACACTGAACCTGTTACACGTAATGACCCCTTGTGATGTGATCATGACCTTCACTGAAACAGAAACGGAGATAGCCTTAGGCTTGACAAAGCGGGGGAAAGCCCCTGGGTTGGATCAAATCCCAGCTGATCTGTTTAAGGCTATAGCGTGAGGAGCCTGTATCCCCAAAACATGGAAGGGGGCTGAGATTCTCCCTATACATAAAAGGGGAGATAGATCAAACCCAGGTAACTATCGCCCGATTAGCTTAATTGATTGCTTTCAAAAAGTCTTCGCTCGCATGATCTTGGCGAGAGTGCAGGGGTGGATGGATCTTGAAAACATACTGTCCCCAATGCAGGCGGGCTTTAGATCTGGTACAAGTACCATTGATCAGGTGCTACGTTTCTGTATGATCTTCTGGAAGGTTGTTACGCTTGGCGGTGGCACTATTTTTGCTGCCTTCATAGAATTGAAGTCAGCTTTCGATCTGGTACCGAGGGGAAAATTATGGCAGGTTTTAAGGGATTTGGGTATGCCGGGTGAACTAGTTGAGATGATTATTAGACTACATGACGAGAACTATGCCAGGGTAAGATGGGGAGCACAAGGTCAATTCACGGACTCGTTTCCAGTAACTCGAGGAGTTCGCCAGGGGTGCGTTCTCGCTCCCACCCTTTTTTTACTTTTTATTGACCAAGTAGTTAAATTCTTCATGTCCACTCATACCGATGCTCCATCCTTGGCGGGGACTAAATTTCCTATGTTGATCTTTGCCGACGACACCCTGCTCCTATCAAAGACCCGGGGAGGCCTACAGCGGGCCTTAAACCATTTTGAGGAGTTTTGTAAAAAAAATGACCTCCAGATAAACGTGGGTAAAACCAAGTTTATGGTTTTATCCAGGAAAAATCTAATACGCAGTAGCGTACAATTGAATGGGGTCAACTTGGACCAAGTTGAAACCATGACGTATCTGGGGGTCACTTTGGACTGTCGTCTGTCCTGGAAAGAACAAATAGCGACCCAGCAGTTAAAACTTGCCCAATTGACTGGATGTCTTCTGCGGGAGCAGAAGAAATCCATCACAAAACGGGTCATCCCCGCCCTGAGAATATATGACACCAAAATAAATGCAGCCACACTTTATGGGGCAGAGTTATGGGGGTTTATGGATCTTTCGAGCCTATATAGAACTCAGTGTAGATTTCTCCGCAACCTGGTAGGGTTGCCCCAATCGACTCCATTGATCCCTCTCTGTCATGATATGGGTTGTCTTCCAATTATGGACATGGCAAGATATAGAGTAGTGTCCACTTGGAGGCGCTTATGGACCTCTGAGGATCTGGTACTGTTTGCAAAAGAGCTAGCAGAAGTGAAGGCCATGGGGGGGTCGGAGCGGATCCCATGGCTCCGCTTGGTGAAAAAGAGTCTGTGCGACATGGGCTTAATCCATTTGTGGGTGTCCCCAGGTACCAACACTTTCCCCTCGAAAAAGGAATTTAAGGATTTATTTTGGGCCTCAACCCGCCTTTCCCTGGTATATGCCTCTAGTTCTGAGGGTCTAACGGGGCGTTTTCTAAGCTTTAAGCTGGATCCTGCCCGCGAGACCTACTGGGATTCCATTACCAGGCCATTGGATAAAAAATTGTATCATCAATTCCGGGTGGGCTCATTACCCTTGAATTCCTTTACTTCATCCTGGGGTAAAACCTCCTCAAGCCTTTGTAGCTGTTGCCCGGACTGTAAAGAAACCGAGGGCCATTTTCTGTTTGCCTGTTCTCAATATACAGAACCCCGCTCCAAGTGGTTAAAACCAATTTTTAAACGATTACCCTGTAGAAAATCCTCGGATGCAATATGGGCCCTAAAAACAAATACTTCTGAATTCATCGTGATATGCTTGGCCAAGTTTTTAGGCTGGGCATGGGTAAGTAGAGCCAGAAGGACTCTAAGCTTTTCCTAATTATATTCTGTAATGTTTTTCTTGTGTGTGTTTATTGTATTTCAAGAATCAGGCTTATTTAATGTCTTGCGGAACTAACAAATGTTTAATAACCTTTTAGTCGTGGTTTCTAGTTTTAGTGTAAATTTGATAATATGTTTAAGTTTGGTTTTACATAATTGTTTGTACATTGTGGTGGTTTTTGTTTGTTTACGAATGTTTTCTTTCTTGTCTTTAATGATTTTATTATCGAAATAAAGACGTTAAAACCTGAAACCTGACTGGGACCATGATTCTCCTCCGTGTAAAGTTTGGAGTAGAAGC
This sequence comes from Lissotriton vulgaris, assembly GCF_964263255.1. Taxonomy (NCBI): domain Eukaryota; kingdom Metazoa; phylum Chordata; class Amphibia; order Caudata; family Salamandridae; genus Lissotriton; species Lissotriton vulgaris. The sequence goes on from NC_141687.1 coordinate 1,656,839,327, forward strand.
CCTGAAATCCCTTTCTCATGTGATATGTGTCATTAGTCTCTTCCCCTGATGGGAGTTTAATCGCGCGTATCTCATTGCGGGAAACCTGTTGCCTGGTCCTAACAGCCAGATGATGTCCGATATTGTCACTGCACTCATAATTTTTCTCCCGGGTGCTTGCCCATTTTGCAGCAGTTTTTTCAGCAAAAATTGCCCCAATTTCAGCTCTAACCAGCACTACCTCTGTCTGCACTGTCTCGGTGTCTTGTCTTGTTTGAATGCAGTGAGTCAGTTTGGTTTCAGCCACCCTTAGCTTCCCCTGTAAGCTACTTATCACAGTTTTCTCTTTTTCATTTTTGCGCACTGAAAATCCAAGAGTCTCGCCCCTAATCCCAGCTTTTAAAGCTTCCCATGCTGTCATAAGAGGGGCAAAGCCAACATTAATCTACAGGAATTCCTCAAGTCACCCTTGCATGTGTGTTTTATACAGCCTGTCCTGTAGTAAAGCTTTTTCAAAACTCCAGGAGGAGGCCTCTCTAGCTTTCCCCAGACCTTTGATGTTAATGATAAGGGAATTGTGGTTGGACATAAAACGTGGGGCCATTTTAATAGTGCAATTGTTAATAACTGAGGATGAAAGAAAAAAGTAATCCTGTCTAACAAGGGTGTGATGCGGATCAGAAAAGAATGTATATCCTGGCTGGGAGGGATTCAGTCTTGCCCAACAATCTCTTAGGCCATGCAGCTGCGCACGATCTATCAGAGCTTGATATACCTGGAGTTTCCTACCCTTGTATTTCCAGTGGCTAACACTATCCCAATTGGAAGGTAGATGTAAATTAAGATCACCACAAAGGATAATGGGGGTGGGCAAGTGTGCTAATTCCCCTGAAACCAAGTTGATGACTCATGGATCATCTTTATTACTCCCGTAAATTGAGCAAAGGGTAAAATTGGGGTTGTTAGAAACATGACACTCAGTAATCACCCATCTGCCTAAAGAGTGAGCCTTGACCCGGGGTGAAGAGATAGAAAGTCTTTTCTCAGCCAATATTGCCACCCCCCCTGGTTTTGGAACCCTGTGTGGTGGCCCGAAGACTTGGAAACCCAAGGAGTCTAATAAGTGCTTCTGGGAGCCCTCGATATGAGTTTCCTGTATGCAGTTGATATCCCCCCTACAGAATGAAGCTCAAGTGCCACGTTCTGCCTTTTTGAGCGATCGTTTAGCCCGCAGATGTTAACAGAGACAATTCTTAAAGAGTTTAGCGTATCCATTTAGAAAAGAGACAAAGAGAACCAAAGGGTAATAACTCAACAGACTCCTAATAACTTGTCTTGTACCATTATTATATATTTATTTTTGTAGATCGCACAGCTACCCTGAGGTTTCCCGGCGCTAAGGACTAAAAGAGCAAGAGTATAGAAGGGGACAGAGGGCTATTTGATCATTTTGATCATGACAAATGCATCTTAGGTATACATGTGTGTGTGCAAGAAAGATTAAAAAACTTGTGCTCAATTTTTCTGTGCAGAACTCTTCTCTTGAGGTGCCTTTCCCATCCCCCCCCCTTCTTCGAGCAATCAGGCAGAGCCTGAGTGATGATAATCAACTTGAGCCCCGACTGCCAGCCACTCCGGATTGATAGAAACTTAAGCTCTAGTTTATAGATCGGCCGCGTGCCCCTTTTTCTTAACTGTGTTCAGTGATAAAGTGATAAAATGGAGAAGTGAAGTAGTGTGATAATAACATAAAGAAATAAAGAGACCGCATAACAGAGAATGGAGCAAATATCAAATGCAATCAAAATAATGCCGCAGTCAGGGTTGAAGAGAATGCAGCTTTGGTCTGGTTTTTACTCATTGGGCAAAATGAGCAGGTGTTACTTCTTCCTGAGTTTCAGTTCCTCCAAATATTCCCCTGCTTTAATCTCAGAGAGAAAAACATTGGTGTCCCGTTTAAGATTACTTTGAGCCTTGAAGGGACCATAAGGTACACTTCTGCACCCATCTGTTGGAAAGGGGAGATTAGCTGTCTCATTCCCCATCTCCGTTCAACAGTCTGATGTCAAAAGTCTGGTTTAGCAAAGAAAGTTACACCATTTGCTCCTTTTTTAGAATTGAAGTGGGCCTGGTCATAAATCATCTGTCTAAGGAGGAAACTCCCAAAGTACATGAGAAATACCCTTGGTTGCCCTCCTGACGAGTTGCCACCGCTATGTTAACGCTTTTGATGAAAAGGGAATTGGTGCGCCCTCTGAACTTCATAGTCCCAATTCCATTCCGTATGGTCTGGAAAGGAATCCTTTAGTAATTTAACTATGAAGAGCCTGGGGTCATCCCCCTCCTCCCCCTCTGGAATACCGAGTAGGCGGAGGTTGTTCCGGCGTTGACGGTTTTCCTGCTCCTCCATTTTTGTCATCAAATCCATCATACAAGCAGTATTAGACTCCCCCTGCTGTTTGGTAACCAGGGCTTCAGTTTTCAGATGTTCTGTTCGTGCCTCTACCATCGTAACCCGATCACTGATATCTGCACAGGTTTTATTCAGCCGCCTCAACCCTCCCTGCAGCTTTTTGGCAGCATTTTTAGCAATGCGTTTGTCCGCCCGGACTTCTTCGTGAAACTCCTTGATGGAGGTCAGAATGGAAGCTAGAGAAGGTTCAGAGGTGCCAGCTGCAGGCTACTGGTGCTCCCCCATTGAGTAGAGTTTAAGTTGTCTTCCTCTAAAGGGTATGATACCTGAGAGTCGGAATAATCCCACTTTAGCTGACTGCGGCGTTTACTTCTACTTTTGATGATGGGCTTTTTAGGTCGCTGCACAGTGCATGTGTCTTGAAGTGAAACCCCACTGTCCCCCTCGCTGGCTTCCACAGAGCCATTTTCGTTGGAAGAATTGGGGGTGCTGTCTGACACGGAGTAAAAATTCTCCCCTCCTGCTTCGGGTGTCCAGGGCATCTGGGAGCCGGGGGCACCATCAGGTTGTGGATCCCTTTGTTAGTCCCTGCTTCGCCAGGGTCAGGGTCAGGAATGAGCAATGGGGCCTCCATGCTATTCTCGCCAAGTATGTTGTCTAATGCCTGTGTCTGTTGGATAGGCGGTGACAGAGGAGTCATGGTGTCTACAAGAGGGAGTGCTGACACCGGGACTAGGGAGGACCCATCCTGAGCCCCTGCAGGTTCTGTTTATTCAGCTGAGTCATTATCTGGTGCAGTGGGTGGGGCAGCGCCATCCGTTCCGCTCCCTGGGTGAAGTGCCCCTGCCTTGATGTTATCTGCTGGCAGGTGGGTAATGCAAGAGGAGGGGGGATTCAAATTGGGATTTGACAAATGTTTTTTGATTCCCAAAAAGATTTTTGCTGGGGGGGTTGAACAGTCTCAATGTTTTTAGAGTCTCTAAGCGGAGACCCCCCTGGTTTGCCCCACTGTTTTACCAGCATTTTCTTATCCCCACTGACCTCTGATTTAGGTTTAGGTGCTCCCTCAGTGGCGGATGCAGCATCTTTGGCAGCTTTGGTGTCCTTAGAGTCCGAGGTGGAAGCCGGAATCCTTTGCTTCGAGCCTCTTCGAGCCCCTCGAGCAATCAACATGGACCTGCTGGATTCAGGCAGCTTTGTTCCATAGAAGTCTTTAAAAGGAACAATCCAGAGGTCCCAGAGTTCATTGACCTCGTTAGAGACTACGCGGGAAGTTGAAAAAGCCGGGCAGAAGGTCATCCTTGAAAAGAAATGAAGAGCGTCCCGTGCTTTAATCACCAGCTTTTTGCAAACAGAAAGGGCAGAAAGGGCAGAAAGGGCAAATAGATTAGCTTATGGCTGGCACGAGATCACCAGAGCGGAGCCCCTTTTGGAGAAGAGAAGCCTCGGTGCTAGCGTGGAAAGGCAGAACTGGCGTGCGTGACGATCTGGCATCTCTGAAGGCGGCGCAGGGCAGCAAGCCGAGCATTACGCGACCAGCGTGAGCAGCCGAGCAGGGTGAGCTCAGGCAGATTCCATCCTTGCTCCCTTCAAACACCGGATTATGGCAGATTAGAGGTAAGTAAACATATAAATAAATAAAACAAATGTCATTGTGTGCGCTGCATCGAAATTCGTTTTATTTATGTACATGTTTACTTACTTCTAATCGGCCGTAATCCATAGTTTACTACTCCCCACCCCACATCAGCGCCCGGCAGCACTCCCACCACAGGCCACTACTGCTATACGGACATGACTAAACCATTAAAGGCATGCTTGATGATTGCTACATAAGAATTTTTTTTTAAAGGGATGGCAGGGGCTGGACCGCCACACGTCAGCACCCATCAGCAAACCCATCACGGGTCGCTACTAAGTATGGGCGAATTTTGCGAATCTCGCGTTCGCGAATTTTGCGGATTTGCGAACTCGCAATTCGCAAAATCCACGAATTCTCGCGAATTTGCGGATTTTTTTTTGTGTGTTTGCAAGGATTTCTGCCAGTTCGCGGAAGCACTACAGGGAATTGTTACTAATGATGAGTTTGAACTCTTGCACCTGCCGAGTGCTTTCAGTTTTGCAAAACTTGTTGTACTGCAATTTCGCGGGATTCGCGGGGCGCGAACACTCGCGAGGTCGGACTCGGAAGCCGCGAATTCGTGCGAATATGCGATTTGTTTTTTTGCGGCGTGTTCGTTCGCAAGGTTTTGTGCGTTTTCGCGAGCCGCTCGTAGCGCAAGGCGCGAAGTTACCCTCGCGGTCCTTCAAGGGCGCGGCCATCTTGTTTGCCTGACGTAGTTCTGTTTCCGGGCGCGAAGTGTAATCTCACAAAGTGTGCGGCTCGCCAGTACAGTTTTGCGAGTGTTCGCGAGGAAAATCTGGCGCGAACTTACCCGCGCGGTCGTGAACGGGCGCGGCCATCTTGTTTCTCATTCATTGCTATGGTTCTGGGCATGGTCTTTGTATCCTCTCTAAATCTCTGCCATCCTTTGCTTGTTTGAAGTTTTTTTTTATCTATTTTACTTATTATCTATCCCTCTATTTTTCTAGCCCTATATTTTTGTGTTTACTGCTACTTTTGGTTAATTTTAAACTACTTTTTTAAACTCTTTTCTTTTCTTCTCCTCCCTATTCTATTTTCTTTATTCCTTTCTGCCCAAACCATGGTGAAGGGAGCCGGGAAGCATCCCGAGAAGGGGAAGGGTCCCGCACCCCGTGTCCGGCTCCCGTGCGGGCGTTTGAGGGGGGAGGAGGTCGTACCCAGGGAGATCTTTAGCCCGGAGGAGGTGGGCCAACTCATTTTTTATGTTCAGTGCCGCCTCCCCAGGGCCATCATGCGAGGCGGCAAGATCAGTGCCGGGTACGGGATCCGGGAGCGCCGGAAGCGGTGGGAGAAGGTGTGCCAGGCCATTTACCACCACTCTCGGGTCTGGCGCACCTACAACCAGGCCACCCACCGCTGGACGGATGTCCTGACCCGTGAGCGAGATCTGCTTGACCTCCTTGGCCTTGAGATCCCCGGGCTTGGTGAGTAGTAGTAGCTATTTCTTTACTACTCTGTTTTCTCCTGCTGTGTTATTATATTGCAAATTTTTGTTTTTTACCAAGAGCAATAATGCTGCTCATTACATTGTAGGTAAATTATATTTCAAAATCTTCTGTGCATTTCAGGTACACTGCTCTCCTTCTTCTCAGTAGTGTTGCTACTATGCTTATTTGTTTTAGATTTTGTGTTCATTTCATTGGCCTGTGAAATTATGTATGAGTGTAGTTTAAAGAACTGCGTAATGCTACACACTAAGGTTCAGATTTTTAATTACCGGCGCATCCCTCCAAAGTAGCAGGGATGCGCCAGTAATTGTGCGTCACGCCACCATCACCCATGGTGCGCCGTATTTACAATGCGGCGCACCATGGGCCCAAAACGTCACCAAAGCGTTACGCATCTGTGCCGTAAAGGCAGCGCATTGCTGGAGTTGCGTCACAACGATGGTGCAGCTCCATCAATGCTCTGGGGTGCCCTATCTCCCCAATGCTGCGTCAAGCCGTACGTCTGCTTCAAGCAGGCGCAGGGTTTGAGTCACGCATCATTGTCCTCAAAGTGACTGATTGAAATCTTGTAGATTTCCCTCAGCCACTTTTGGGATGCGTTCCTGCGCAGGAACGCCCTCCCTTGCGCCGGACCGCCCCCTATTGGCGCAGGGCTTTACAACGTGATGCATCTGCCATATGCGTCACGTTGTTAATATACACCGCACCATTGCGCCTCTTTTGTGCTGCCGCTGCGTCACAAAAGTCATGCAACAATGGAGCAAAAGAGCCACAAGGGGCTTCTAAATCAGCCCCTACAGACTCAAGTCCAGTCCTTCCTTTGTACACATGGCGATAAGAAGAAATAGTGGTGGTGGATTGATAGTTTGAGTATTTTAATGACTGGTTAATGTAGTAGGAAACTTTAGTGTTGTCGCTGATCTTCAATCACGATGGACTTTGGCTGTCACTTCGCGTGCTGCGGACTGCTGCCTGCCAATCCTAGGCAAACCTTTTTAGTACTTTGTTTAGTGAGTTACATAAGGTAATTTCCAATTCGACTGTCCGCAAATCAAGCAATACTAAAGTAATAACATAGTCGACCACATGAGATTGGTCAATAATATATCCCTTGGAGTAGTTGTCTATTTGCTATTTCGCAAAAATAGTTTGTTAGTTCTTTTGAAATGTTTGATTTGGTTGACAAATATCATCCATGTTTTCTGTTTTTCTTTCTTTCATGTTGTACATCAGCTTCCCCCAGGGGCAAGAGGAGGACACAGGAGGAGGAGGAGGAGGGTGCTGTTGACGATGCAGGCCAGGACCGGGCAGGCAAGGGCTCCTTTGCTGGCCCCAGTAAGTTTTAATTTTAATATAGAGTACTTATTTTTTCCTAGCGTTCCTCATTCGATTTTTTCTAAATCGTCTTTGATCTTCTTGTAGACAGGATCTAAATTCTTATCCTGCCTCGACTATGACTCCGTGTGGTATTACTAGATTATTCTTATTAGTCTGTCTGTGTAGCTAACTAAGATTGCACATTTGGCATTTCCATTGGACTCCCATTCTAGTCAGCAATAGCTCTATGCACTGAGTGCAGTCCTCTGGGATTGTCCATAATGTCTTTTCAAGTATTCTAAATCTTTATGCTTTGACAATTGCCAACAATAAAAAGGTGAATGACCACCAAGAAAGAATAAGATACTACTTTACTTTTGGTTTGGATAGGAGGACAATCCATTCTACTACTGTTGCAGGGACAGATCTGCACAAACAGAACTATGGACACTAAATAATGCATTGCTTAGCTTATCAATTATAATAGGTGCTGTTAGACTTTCCACATACATCAGTGATAACAGACTTTGTAGTTGAACCCCCAATCTCCTTACTGACTAGATAGTGTGGCAGAGTCATTTAGCTCCCAAAGTCACCGATGGCAGAGGCACGGACTTATGCTTGCAAAAATTCCAAACCTTTAGCTCATCCACTCTAGCCTGGATGACCAAAAACCACAGAGTCTATTTAAGTTTAAAAGCTTTATTAAAAGTAAACACATTTATTAAAATCAAGTTTGTCATAAAAGTAAACGTTTAACTGGAAATGGAAAAGTGCTTAGTGCTGACGATTAATTGGACACATTTCTTGTGGTCGAGCCGAGCTCTCACCTGGTTTGAACTTGATCCTGCTCGTGTTCTTAGAAGTCAAGCTTCTGTCTGTTAGGAGAAAAAGTTGTGCGTGTTAAAATTAAAAAGCAAGCATTCATCAGTTGCGCCAAAAAGTGCAGCAAGACAACAGCCTTCCCTGGAAAAAGGGACATTTTTACTTTAGAGTAGACAGTCACAAATTATTAAATTGTATACTGTTTTCTTCACATTTCTTTCTTCGTCCTAGACCAAATATTATATAGTAGTGAGTGGTGTATTCTAACATTATTAAATGTACTTTGTAGGTGGAACATCTGGAGGCGGGGCCAGCGTCGAGGTGGTGGTGGCATTGGACGAGGACAACTCTGGGGAGGAGGCGGTGGAAGTGCCGGACAAATCTGTGGGGGATGACACGGTGGTGGCGGGCAGAGGTAAGCTATACATTCCTTACTCATTTGAGATTGAAGACTGCAGAGTGTGCTTTCTGCACGGGTGTATTATAAATAAACCAGGTAGTAGCCTCCTCTAAATGTACTTCGACTTAGCTGTGAAGTTTTTGGCGAGAAGAATCCCAATCAGATCTGAGGTGAACTTGATGGAAGGGATGAACGAAAAGCGAAAGAAGGGTGTAAGTAAGTATGGAAGGACGAGAAATGTAATAATGACTGGCAAAGACAGAATGATATGTGTTTGCTTGGTCCCTGAGGTGGCTGGGAAGGAAAGAATATGGTATGGTGCATGGCTGGGTGAATGATGAAGCAAGGATGGGTGGAAGGAGAACAGCCTGGGTGGGTGAAACAGAAACTGTATGTGTGCATGTACTTTGAATGGATAGATGCCTGGATCATTCATGGTACTATCTGACTCTTAGATAGCATATGTGTATCTAGAGAGAGTAGACGGTCACTGGATGAACTAAGTGTTACTTTGAAGAGCATGTAACACCGCACCCGCACGTCCGTTCCAGTGTAGGAAAGGCAAGGAAAAGAAGTTGTAATTTTGTCCAAATACTACCATGAATAGTAGCAGTAGTTTGTATTGCAACTGCAAGCACAGCATATATCCGGTTATTACAGTGGACACTCCCTACCTCTCTTAATAACTTTAGTTTAGTAGTAGTACATCATTCATGTGTGGGGGTATCACTGTTCACTCAATAATAAGCAAAGCACCTAAAGTCATCCCATATGTCTTCACTGACACCTCTTCACACGCTACTGTTTCCTTCTCTGCCTCGCCCAGCCGTTTATTGAGCCGGTGTTGGTGATGGTGGGCGCCATCTTTGGTGTGGCTGGGGCTGCGCTCTAGTCGCGCCGGCCTCCCACCCTCCTCTCATCCTATATAAGTGGTATCATGATCAGACGGCGCAGCGGGCTGGCGCAGCGGGCGCGCCGGATGCGCGCCGAAGCCACGCCTAAGCCAAGCCCGTCTGCGCCCGTCCGCGACCGGACACGGCCCAGGGCCATGACTCCTGGCCCTTCAGTGTGTTACTCTAACCAACAACTTAGACAGCTTAATCCTGGCTACTCCTGTCAACACTGTATCACCTTGCCTCTTTCCACTGCTGTGGGTACTACCCCCGTCCCTTGTCCTGGATGCCAATACCAACTTCCGCCTCCATGTCTGCCAGATTCGTCAGTTTCTGACGCCCCCACTAACATATGCTCTCAAAATATGAATATCACTTCCTTTCATGGCTGTCGAGCAGCGCTCATCAATACGCGCTCCCTTCCATGCCATAGCTTATATATTTGTGAGTTTATTATTGCTCACGATCTTGACTTCCTTTTTGCCACTGAAACCTGGGGAGATGCGGGCTCAGGACCGGACTTCTGCCAGGCAACCCCTGATGGTTACAGTGTTGTGAGACATGACAGACAAATAGGAAGAGGTGGAGGACTCGCTATCATTTATAAGAATCAGTACCGCACTACGTTTGACCCCATTCAATCCTCTAACTGTGAAGCAGCAACCTTTGCTATTAACATTAATTGTAAACAAACCTTTAAAGGTATTTTGTTATACCGACCCCCAGGACCTCGGAACTCCTTCCTTGGTTCCCTCTCCGAGCTAAATGATCACATCATAGGCTCTACTGACTACACGATACTGGGAGATTTTAACTTCCCTTTGGAGGAACAGGGAAATCACGACACTATTCAACTCACTGCTGACTTCCTAACCCTAGGACTTCAACAATTGGTAAAGGGAACCACTCACCAGGCGGGACACACATTAGATGGTTTGTTCACTAACAACCCTCTCATCTCTGTACTAGATATCCTGCCCCTTACGTGGACTGATCACAGGGCCATTATCTTCGGTATATATACTCGACCGGTTAATCTTCCCCCCTCCAGGCCGCCCAGTAGGGTAGGAATCCGTGCCTGGAAGAATGCAGATATCCCTCAGATGGTAGATATCTTAACACTATCCTCCCCTATAAGAGGACCCAATCCTGTCCCCTCAGCCTCCGATTTCCACGATTGGATCAGGAACGCTGCTGATCAGGTAGCCCCGGAGAAGTCTATTCGACCCAACAGAAGATCCCCGTTGGCGGTGTTGTACACAGAAGAGCTTAGGCTCCACCGACAACATTGTAGGAACTTAGAAAGGCGCTGGAGGAAATCCTATTGCCCCATAGCTAAGCAATCCTACAAAGATGCCTTGACAATATATAAAAAGGCTACCACTGCTCGAAAAATGACCTTTTTCTCGACCCAAGTAGATAATGCCAGGAACTCTGCCAGAGAACTGTTCTCAGTGGTTACCTCTCTGTCCACTCCTTCCTCGGGTCTTGGAGTTGAACCTTCCCAGCCTTTCTGTAATGCGCTGTCCACCTTTTTCATTACTAAAGTGGCAGATATCTATGCATCTTTTGCTGGGGATGTAGGGACAAGATCAACTGTCAGCAGTAAAGAAGTACCTGTCACGGACCATGATCCCTTCTCTTCGTTCGTCTCCACCACACAAGACCAAATTAGCAGACTCATTTCCATCACCAAGTCTGGCTCCCCCTCGGACCCCTGCCCTCCCTCAGTGATGGCCAATTTAAGTGAGGTGATCTCTCGCCCACTTATGGAAATCTGTAACACCGCATTTCAAACTGGCTGCTATCCTGCCCCGTGGAAGAAGGCAGTGATTAAGCCTCTTTTAAAAAAGCCCTCCCTGGATCCCACTGTGCTGGCCAGTTACAGACCCATTGCGTGTCTCCCCTTTCCTGCCAAAATATGCGAAGCACTGATGAATAAACAACTCTCAGAGTTCGTCGATACTCACCAACTTTTAGACGAAACGCAGTTTGGTTTCAGGGGAAAGGGCATGGAACTGAGACCGCTCTAATAAAGGCCTCAGATGAGATCAGAGCCATTATGGACCAGGGAGGTGCAGCCATCCTGATTCTTCTGGACCTGTCCGCAGCATTTGACACGGTCGACCATGCTATTTTGGTCGACCGTGTCACAGCTCTGGGGATAAACGGCACGGCCAGAGATCTCATTTCATCCTTTCTGGCCGACCGTACCCAGACAGTCAAGTTGGGTAATTTCTACTCTCCCGTCTCTGCACTACCTTGTGGAGTTCCACAGGGCTCCTCGCTAATTCCCACGTTATTTAACATCTACGTAACGGACTTAGCGAGGGTAATAAAGGCCCACGGGGTCCGATTGACATCTTATGCAGACGACACCCAACTGGTGCTGGCGATTCACAAGGACGGTCCAGTGGTGGCAGCCAATTTCCAGGAGGCCATGCTCGCTGTCAGTACTTGGATGTCCTCCAATTGCTTGAGGCTAAACTCGGACAAAACCGAGGTTATGACCTTTGGCAATCTCTCCCCAGAATGGTCCTCCATTTGGTGGCCCAACCAGCTGGGCTCTCCACCTGTCCCAGTGGAAAAGGCGAGAAACCTGGGAGTTATTTTCAACAGCAAGTTGACATTCAACCTTCACGTCAACAAGGTTGTGTCCTCTGCCTTCTTTACTTTAAAGAAAATTAAGAAATTGCTGCCTTACCTCCCCATCTCAGCTGGGAAGACCCTAGTTACCACCTTGGTGTTTTCCAAAATTGATTACGGAAATGCCCTATTTCTCAACTCTCAGAAACTTGTTCTGTCTAAGCTACAGTCTATACAGAACGCGGCTGCTAGAATTCTCTTAGACATTCCTCATCGCCAGCCTACTACTCTCGCCATTCGCCAGCTTCATTGGCTTAGAGTAGAGAGCCGAATTAAATTCAAGGCCCTCTGCATTGCCTATAAGGCAGTGCATGGCGTCGGACCCAAGTTTCTGATCGATGCATTTCAGTTGTACACCCCTAAAAGGCTGCTGAGATCTGCCAACACCTGCCTCCTACCGATACCCCGCACAAGAACAGCAACTTGGGGAGACAGACGTTTTCTGGTTGCCACGCCAAAGTTCTGGAATCTTCTGCCACTCACTATCAAAAACGCCCCCAACTTGATGAGCTTCCGTAGGCTCTTGAAGACATGGTTGTTTAATCAGTGAATTTTGTTGTTTCGGTCCCGCTAGCCTACATATGCGACAAGACACCTTCGGGTAATTGTATGCGCAAAAAAAATTCCATAAATAAATAAATAAATAAATAAAATACATCCCATGTGAAGTGATAGATAATCAGATTATTTAGCTTCTTCATTTTCCTTTTCTAATACTCATTTGCACTGTAGGGTGAAAGCTAAATTAATTAAGCAGTAGCCCTTTTAACAGAGTATTCTCAGTGCCACCCGTAATAGAAAAGTAAGAGCTTCACCACCTGCATGTACTGGACCGGTACAGTAACGCAAGTCTGTCTCACTCACCATGGTGTGCGTCTGTTTTTCTCAGGTGCAAGTTCACTGCGCTGGCATTATGCCGGCTTGCATAAGATAACGTACCAATTTTCCTAAACAAGAGAGAAGAAGAAGAATAAGACTGGTGTACTGTCATAGTCGACTGTAATGGAAGTCCATAGTGCTTGTAGAATTTGTTCCTTAAACTCCCACTAATGTTAGAGCAAGGATGAAGAAGTCGGAGGTTACATAGATACTGTCCTCAATAGTTATGTACTGTGCTTTCAATTTGCTACTTGTACTGTGACAACTTTCTGCTCAATCATTTTGTGTTAATCTTAAGGAGCATTGGTTACAGACTATGTCTTTCTTTCTTCATGTAGTTGCTCCTTCCAAATCCAAGAGACCATGAAGGAGGAAGGAGCTGGCTCGAATGACCCGGCAACGGAGGCTGGATGCCACTGTCGCTGAATATCGGCGGCTGGTGGCCCTGGAGGAGGAGGAGACGCAGTCTGGTACAACAACAACGTCCACGGGGACAGCTGCATCCTCCTCCGTGCGGGCTGCCAGCCAGCGCAGTGCTCCAGCGGTACGGAGCCATGCTACCAAAGCCAAACGCCACCGCCGAGCAGCAAAGACAGCAGCTGCCCCCCACAGGATTTGCAAGGCACACCGGCGCCGCTTATCCCTCAGACTGTCCTACCTGGAGCAGGAGGTCCTGAACTATAAGAACTTGGTGAAGGGCCTCCGCTTCGAACATGCCACCCTCCGCAAGGAGCATGATGCCCTGGCTGCTAAAGCCAACAGCACCCTGCCATAGTGTCCCTTGCCCTTTTTTTAAAGACTTTCGGGGGGTGGGAATTGGGAGTTGGGTTTTTTGGGGACTTTTGAAGGACAATCGTTGGGGTTAGGGATGGTCTTGCGGGAGATTATTTTGTTAGGGCTATAAAAATATACTTTTTGAAACTTTATCTGACCATACCTGTTTTTTACTGCTTTTGAGTCTGGTGGGTGGGGTTTAACAGTAAGTTTGTTTTCCTGAATAGTCCTAGTACTTTAGTAGTACTCCCGTCAATCTCTTGTCTCTCCTAATACTCCATTATACTACCTCCAACCAAACGCCTATCTTACCTGTAATTTCTGTTTGCAAGTAGTGCTAGGCCCAGGGCTGGCTCCACGGGAAACAGCGAATAAGGTTGGCAATCCTGGGCGGATAAAATTTCCTCATAGCGGTGGTACTAGTGGTGTGACACAGTGGCAGTTGCATGCCTATGAAAAAAAAGAAAATGAAATCTAGTTTGTCCTCCTGAGCAATACAACGGTACAATAGAGAATATAGCAGGTGACAGTACACTAGAACAGTGCCACATTGTAGCCTAACAAATGGTAAAGTATATCTACTAATTCGGTTGAAGTTCTTTGACATTAGCCATGGGTCTTTGTCAAGCAGAGTAAGAATATATCCTCGGATTTCTTCACCAGCCTGTTGGTATCACCTTATCCTCCCCAGCAAGTGTGTGGATTTATTGCTGTAATTTAGTCACACATCAATCAAAACCACACAGCCCAGGGGAAGAGGGTTAGGGTTTGAAAAATGGATGGGTACGGGGGTTTTTGGGAAAGGTTTTGGGAGACAAGAAAAAATAGCACAGCATGGACAAACAATTGTGAACATAAACAAATCTTTGGGTACAAACCTATCCATCAATCTTTGAAAGTGCATGCAAGACTGCATGCATGTCAGTGAAAAGTAAGTAGTACTTTCGACAACTGTGGAAGAAAGAATGCGACAGTACAGGGCGTGTGTGGAAATATTGATAACTATATTCAAGATAAGGTCTCTGTTGCCAGATACCTGAGAGCCTTGCTGGTCACTATAAATCCATTCACAACACTCAATGGGGTTGGTCTGGAAGGTATAGTAGATAGAAAAGGAGAAATTGCTCTTTTTCTAGGTGTCCCCTCACTCACCAGGGTTGCCCCTTGGTGACATGCTTCATCATTGGGGCCATCCCAGTCCTCTACGGGCTGGGGCGTGCTGCGACTTGCGAATTACGTAGGAGCACTTACAAATGACTATGTGTGGTGCAGATGTGATAGTGGAGTGGACTAAGTGATGTGTTAAAGGATCAATTTAGAGGCAGGGTGAGATCCAAGAAATGCAGTCACAGTCATAGAAATAAACAATGTATACTGTATCTGTATGTTGTTGTAGTTGTCTTGTTGAAATTGGTAAGTAAGTTGCATGCAGAAAAAAATTCCTCTTATTAGCGGCAATCCTCCATTGCAGCTGACGCTTCGTCTATCGATGTTGGTCACCAGAAGACACCCTGTAAAAAAAGCACAGCATGGACAAACAATTGAACATAAACAAATCTTTGGGTACAAACCTATCCATCAATCTTTGAAAGTGCATGCACTACTGCATGCATGTCAGTGAAAAGTAAGTAGTACTTTCGACAACTGTGGAAGAAAGAATGCGACAGTACAGGGCGTGTGTGGAATTATTGATAACTATATTCAACATAAGGTCTCTGTTGCCAGATACCTGAGAGCCTTGCTGGTCACTATAAATCCATTCACAACACTCAATGGGGTTGGTCTGGAAGGTATAGTAGATAGAAACGGAGAAATTGCTCTTTTTCTAGGTGTCCCCTCACTCACCAGGGTTGCCCCTTGGTGACATGCTTCATCATTGGGGCCATCCCAGTCCTCTACGGGCTGGGGCGTGCTGCGACTTGCGAATTACGTAGGAGCACTTACAAATGACTATGTGTGGTGCAGATGTGATAGTGGAGTGGACTAAGTGATGTGTTAAAGGATCAATTTAGAAGCAGAGAGAGATCCAAGAAATGCAGTCACAGTCATAGAAAGAAACAATGGATATTGTATCTGTATGTTGTTGTAGTTGTCCTGTTGAAATTGGTAAGTAAGTTGCATGCAGAAAAAAATTCCTCTTATTAGCGGCACTCCTCCATTGCAGCTGACGCTTCGTCCATCGATGTTGGTCACCAGAAGACACCCTGTAAAAAAAGCACAGCATGGACAAACAATTGAACATAAACAAATCTTTGGGTACAAACCTATCCATCAATCTTTGAAAGTGCATGCACTACTGCATGCATGTCAGTGAAAAGTAAGTAGTACTTTCGACAACTGTGGAAGAAAGAATGCGACAGTACAGGGCGTGTGTGGAATTATTGGTAACTATATTCAACATAGGGTCTCTATTGCCAGATACCTTAGAGCCTTGCTGGTCACTATAAATCCATTCACAACACTCAATGGGGTTGGTCTGGAAGGTATAGTAGATAGAAACGGAGAAATTGCTCTTTTTCTAGGTGTCCCCTCACTCACCAGTGTTGCCCCTTGGTGACATGCTTCATCATTGGGGCCATCCCAGGCCTCTACGGGCTGGGGTGTGCTGCGACTTTCAAATTACGTAGGAGCACTTACAAATGACTATGTGTGGTGCAGATGTGATAGTGGAGTGGACTAAGTGATGTGTTAAGGGATCAATTTAGAAGCAGAGAAAGATCCAAGAAATGCAGTCACAGTCATAGAAAACCACAATGGATACTGTATCTGTATGTTGTTGTAGTTGTCCTGTTGAATTTGGTAAGTAAGTTGCATGCAGAAAAAAATTCCTCTTATTAGCGGCACTCCTCCATTCCATCTGACGCTTCGTCCATCAATGTTGGTGACCAGAAGACACCCTGTCCACTGCCTGCCTGGCGGATGCTGAATTGCGGCTCGCTAATGTGAAGCCTGACTCCATCCTTTTTTCCCCATTGCACAGACTGAAACCCGGCCTGTAATTATTCAACGAAAAACAGGAAGTGATATAATATTACAACACCACTGATAAATAAATATAAGGTATGTAGGCTGTGGAGTGCAAAAAGTCACACTTTGATTTCCCTAGTAGACAGTACAATATTTTTGAAAGTGCGTACTCTGTCTGAGTCACCTTTTGAAGGATAAATAAGTATGGGCAAATTAATGTAGCGGATCTTTCCCCTCAAGCTAGGTGTACTGTAAACTGTGTTTTAGAACAAAATTAGATCTTCCCAGCAGTGCTCCCACCCAGACCCTTACTAAAGCCAGTCGCAAAAATGTAGAAGACCCCCAATCAAATCTCAAAAAACGAGGCCTAGCAGAAAACTGGTGACAAAACGTACTTTGAAAGTAAAAGTAGGCCCAAATACCCCCTTACCCACCGTGGATTGCATTCAAACCACTTGCAAGCAAAAGTATCCATAGCCAGCATCGCTCCAAGACTCGAAAACCCCCCCACCCAAACACATGCAATAGAAATACTGCTAACCCTAACGAACCCTAAGTTAAGAATAGTGGCAAAGGCTTTCTTTAACTATGCCAAATCCCCCCTTTCCCACCATGGATTTTCTTCAAATGACTTGCAACCAATATTACACATTCTCACGAGTGCTCTAAGACCCCAGAACTCAGTTGCAAAAATCTAGAACACCCCAAAACACATGCAATCCTGCTGCTAGGGCTAACCCTAACGAACCCTAAGTTACAAAAAGTGCCAAAAGGCTTTTCCGCGTGGATTTTGTCCCAACCACTTCTATCCGGTATTAGACCTTCCCAGGAATGCCCCAAGACCCGCCAACCCACCCGCCAAAAAGCATAACACCCCTAAACAGGCCAAAAGCAAAATCTCATACTTACAATATTTCTCGGCCTTCGGTCCAAACACGCTGTGTAGCTAGGCCATAAGTCCGGTTTACCACCACGGATTTCCTGAAAAGCAAATGCAATCAAGATTAGAGTGTCCCAGCAGTGCTCACAGACCCCAAAACCCACCCACAAACACCAGGAAGCCCCCCAAACAGGCCCCCGAAAACGCTACATTGAGCAAAATGTCAGAAATAGCAAAAAAAAATCTGCGTGGATTTGGTCCAAACCACTTTTAGCCGGTATTAGAGCTTCCCAGCAATGGCCCCAGAGCCGTCAACCCAGGAGAAAATGAGTAGAAGACCCTCAAACAGCCAAAGAGCAAAAGTACAAAAATGGGGACTTAGTCATTTTTTGGCAAATTTCCCAAATCACTCCGCGCGCGCTCTGCAGCTAGGCCCTAACTCCCCTCTGCCACCATGGATTTGCTTCAAACCTCTTGCAAAGTAAAGTATCCATAGCCAGCAGTGCTGCCAGACCCCGAAACCCACCCACAAACACCAGGAAGCCCCCCAAACAGGCCCCCGAAAACGCTACATTGAGCAAAATGTCAGAAATAGCCCAAAAAAAATCGGCGTGGATTTTGTCCCAACCACTTCTATCCGGTATTAGACCTTCCCAGGAATGCCCCAAGACCCGCCAACCCACCCGCCAAAAGCATAACACCCCCAAACAGGCCAAAAGCAAAATCTCATACTTACAATATTTCTCAGCCTTCGGTCCAAACGCGCTGTGTAGCTAGGCCATAAGTCCCGTTTACCACCACGGATTGCCTGAAAAGCAAATGCAATCAAGATTAGAGTGTCCCAGCAGTGCTCACAGACCCCGAAACTCACCCACAAACAGCCGGAACCCCCTCAAAGAGCACCTCAAAGGCAAGCAAGTCAGCAAAAACACCAAAAAATTTCCGCCTCGGATTTGGTCCAAACCACTTTTATCCGGTATTAGAGCTTCCCAGCAATGGCCCCAGAGCTGTCAACTCACCTGCAAAGAGGTAGAACAACACCCCCACAAGTGCTGATTCTTTCTTCATTGGGCGTAAACCAGCCCTCTGCTTTGATGGAAATAGGAGTCTGGAGGAGGAGGATAGAGGAGCATGTTCTTCTGAACTTGTGAACCTGAGGAATGCAGACTGCGGCACCTTCAAATCAATTAGCAAACAAGTGAAGACAGTTCTGCTGATGGGCTTGTTTTTTTGATTGTCTGATTAAAGTTTGAATTATATTAACTGTGCACATCAAAGAAAGACAGACACACAGGAATAAAAGTGAATAAGGACGAAAAAGAAAGTTATTGATTCGTTGTCTCATTTTCAGGGCTCGGTATCGCGGTCCATGAATAAGAATAAGGCTTCGTCATCATACTCTGCGATTTCAGGCAGGGTGAGCTCAGTGTCACCTGACAGAGAAGAAATTCCCTCATCTATGTTGCTGTCCACCTCGTCTTCATCCGGCGCGCTTACTCGTACTCTGAAATCTGGTGGTATGAGGTGCTGATTCATCTTGATCATTGTTAACCTCTCCACATTTTTGGGCGAGAGGCGGCTCCGTTTGGAAGTTACAATGCCACCAGCAGCCCTGAAAACACGTTCAGAAGACACGCTTGCGAGTGGGCAAGACAAGTAGTTTAAAGCCAGGTTGGTGAGCTGTGGCCACAGTTCTTTTTTCCCATGCCAATACGCCAATGGGTCAGCATTAACATAGACCTCTGTTGAGTCATTCAGATAGTTCTTCACCATCGACTCGAGGTTCTCCTCCAAGGTTCCTCCACTTTGCTTAGCTGTTGCTGTGACCTTTTGAGAACCAAACCCAAGCCGAGCTAGCCAATCCTCTTCAGCCTCCAATGTTACTGTTGTGTCTGGTGGTGCAGATGATCCGGTTGCCGGTCTCTTTAACGGCTGAGAGGTCACTTGTGCTGCAGCCACAGGTGCAGAAGTGGATTGTTGTGACTGGGGATGGCCTGCTGATGCTGATGTACTGCCTTTTCCTTCAATTTGCTGCCGTTCTCTTTCAAACCTCTTGGCTGAGGAGGCTATCCACTGTTTGTACTTTGTAACATCTTCATCAGCAAAAGGATAGAATGCTTGGCCTGCCAGCGCCTTTTTGTAGTGTGGATCCAGAATAGTAGCACAAATGTAATGATGGTTTGAGTGGATCATTTTAAGACGTTCATCACCTTGTAGTTGCTCTAATAATTTCTCAGCCAGAACAAAAGGGTCTTGGTTTTCTTCATCTTTTTCAAACACAGAACACACCTCCTTCAGTTGGTGCTCCAGCATGTACAACAATGGGATAGCTTTTCCCAAATTACAGTCCTCCTTGCTGACTGCACGCGTGAAGAACTCAAAAAGACGAAGCATGCGTGCCAGGCTTTTAACTGTGTTCCATTGCGCCGCACCCATCCTCAGGTCCTCCTTCTGAGCTGTACCCTGTGTTAAGAAATAGTGATCGAGTACCGTATACTGCTCATACAGACGCTCAAGCATGTAGAAGGTTGAGTTACAACGTGTTACCACCTCCTGGATGAGTGCTTTCACTGGCATTTGACGTTCATATAGCAGGCTCCTCAGATGCTTCCAGGCCTTAAAAGAATGGCTGAAATGGTTGCACATTTTTCGGCAGGTCTCCACTACTCTGTACGCTGCACTGTCTTTATCACCCAAGAATTTTTTGACAACCAGGTTTATACAGTGCGCCAAACACGGCACTCTGAAATAGTCACCCAGCTGCATGGCCTTAACTATATTAGCGCCATTGTCCGTGGAAACATAACCAACCTGGCGTTTTTTTGGGGACAGCCAGTCAAGGACCTTTGTGTTAAAGACATCCAAAATGTTTTGTGCTGTGTGACGTTTCTCCAAACCAAACATGGCTAGTGTTGCATGTTTCCGAGCAGCTTTAAAAACAATGTCCGGGTCAACACCTGCGTTTAGCTTTGATTTAGCCCCTGAAAAAGAGACCCAGTGTGCAGTGATGCATTGTAATCAGCGCCTGCGCCACTGGTCCACATGTCTGTTGTCAGATGTATAGTGTGAACAGCACTCTTCTGCAAAGCTGCCCCAATCTTCATGTAGTGCTGGAACCGCAACTCGGGCAAAATAGAACCGGCTAGGAACCTTCCATTTAGGGCAGAGCGCTGCCACTAATTCTAGAAAACCAACCCCTTCTACAAAAGAAAAAGGGAGAAGGTCCAGAGCTAGCATTTTAGCCAGCTTAGTGTTATACAGACGCGTCAGTGGGTGGTTGCGTTCATATTGCGCTTCTGTAAACAACATCTTTTTAATGTTGCCCTGGACCAAGGATTTACGGGATGATGATGATGATATCTTCGACCCAGTTACGCTCGCTGATGAACTTTTTCGCATTGGTGTCTCACTCTCTCCCACACTCTTAGTGTGGCTCACATGGGGTGCGCTGCTGACAGGGGTACTGGGTGTAAGTGAAGTGTTTGAATCGTCTTCTTCCTCCTCGTCATCATCAGATGAAAAATCAACGTTTTCATTACGTGCAATTCGGGCTTCCTTGATCGCCTCTAGGTGCGCAAACCATTGGACAGCGTGCGTTCTCCTAAGATGACCTCTCTGGCCTCCGGTACCATAGTTGGTACCAAACTTACCACGACTAACTCGAAGCTTACAAATGCTACAAATGGCTACGCTTTCCTTTTTTGGGCAAACACTAAAGAAGTCCCAAACTGGAGACTTGAAATGTCTTTGGGGGCCGGAGGAGGCGGCGATACTGGTGGTGGTGGTCCTGCTGTTAATGCCAGATGAAGTGGAGGATGTGGATTGCCGAACTTCAGTACGTTTTGCACTTTCACCACCACTAATTGAGGTCGAGGTGGATGGAGGTCCCTTCTTGCGAGGAAGCAATATGGAAGCGGTAGGTGTTGGTGTACTAGTTAACTCCAAATCTAATGATTGTTGTGTTTCCATTTCCATTGCCTCCTCGTCGACATCAGCAGCTTCTCGGGATAGGGTCAAAATGTCTCTTTGCTGCATGCCCGCTGGGGCTGTAGTGACCTTTATGATGACTGGCTCGTCGTCATCGTGAGAGGCTTTATCAGCAGCAGTATCCGTCACTTCTTGTTGAGCCTTATCACACTCCATAGCTATGAGTTTTTCGACGACCTTCCTTTTACGCTGAGGTATCTTTGTCGGATCATGGTGTGCCTCACTCTCAGACTGCTGTGATGATGGTTCCCAATCTTCATCCAGAATGGGATCATCAGAAGGAGGTGGGCTTGAAGAAGATGTAGACACCCCCCTTGATCTTTTCCTTGCTAGGGATGTGGAAGACAATGAATGATCATCAGGAGGAGTGGCTTCCTCAAATGATACCTCGGTTTGATTGTCAATTTCCTGATGTGCCCCTACTTCGGGAGGAACAACTATTGTGGGCACTTGTGACCCTCCATGCACCTCTGCTTGCACATCTCCTTGCGCTGCCTCTCCTTCCACATGTACTTGGGCTTGTACTTGCACATGGTGTTGTTGTTGCGGCTGTGGTTGTTCACCACTTGTCAGATGAGTTACAACAACCTGTGTTGATTCAGGGACATTGCTGCTACTTTCTTGCGATGAGCCAACATCACTGGTCGATGGTGATTGAAGAAGTACACTGACTGCCTCTGAAGCACTCAAGGGCTTTGACTTAAGTTGGCGTGGTGGTGGAGGCACTGAACCCAATGGAGCGGGGGTGCTGCTCCCAGCTTGGTCCCCAGCAGATCCTGCTGCTGCTGCAGGCGTACTTTTTTTTTTGCTCCCAAAAAACGTGGCGGCCGGCACACCAGCCTCCTTGGTAACTTGCTTCTTCTGCTCCTTACTAGCAACTTTCTTGCTAGAGGAGCTACGAAGACCTTTTTTTGGGGCCATCTTCTTCAGAGCAGGTCAGACAGCAGGCCGCAGTTGCACGAATTGTAGAGTTGTCTGAGGCCAGACGTGATGTCGCGTGACGTTATGATGCACACACACACCGCTGCAGGACTTCTTCCTGGCACTGGTGGTTCTCTTGAGTCTTGTGCACCTAAAAGCAATGGAAGACAGAGGAACATCAGTTCAGTTATACACCCCAAAAAAATCGAAAAAACCCAGAAAAATCAGCACAATCCCATGCCCTCCATGATTCTTAAATTCAAGACACCACACAGAAAGACTAGGCACATGCAACACTCACTAGTCACTACCCCTGGTGAAAAGGCCACAACAACAGGCCAAAAAAAACGAAAATCACAGAAAAATCAGCACAATCCCAAGCCATCCAGCCCCTCCATGATGTTTAAATTCAAGACAACCCACAGAAAGACTAGGCACATGCACCACTCACTACCCCCTGGTGAAAAGGCCACAACAGGCCAAAAAAACGAAAATCGCAGAAAAATCAGCACAATCCCAAGCCATCCAGCCCCTCCATGATGTTTAAAATTCAAGACAACCCACAGAAAGACTAGGCCCATGCACCACTCACTACCCCTGGGCATAATGGATGAAAGCTAGGCAAAATGGGTGCAGGCCTGAGAACACTGCCTGCATTCAAAATGGCCCCCTCCATCACAGCACATGGCCAGGGCCTGTAGCAGCACTCAAAATGGCCCCCAACCACATGGCCTGTCCACAACAGGCCAAAAAAACGAAAATCACAGAAAAATCAGCACAATCCCAAGCCATCCAGCCCCTCCATGATGTTTAAATTCAAGACAACCCACAGAAAGACTAGGCCCATGCACCACTCACTACCCCTGGGCATAATGGATGAAAGCTAGGCAAAATGGGTGCAGGCCTGAGAACACTGCCTGCATTCAAAATGGCCCCCTCCATCACAGCACATGACCAGGGCCTGTAGCAGCACTCAAAATGGCCCCCAACCACATGGCTTGTCCACAACAGGCCAAAAAACGAAAATCACAGAAAAATCAGCACAATCCCATGCCATCCAGTCCCTCCATGATGTTTAAATTCAAGACAACCCACAGAAAGACTAGGCCCATGCACCACTCACTACCCCTGGGCATAATGGATGAAAGCTAGGCAAAATTGTTGCAGGCCTGAGAGCACTGCCTGCATTCAAAATGGCCCCCTCCATCACAGCACATGGCCAGGGCCTGTAGCAGCACTCAAAATGGCCCCCAACCACATGGCCTGTCCACAACAGGCCAGAAAAACGAAAATCACAGAAAAATCAGCACAATACCAAGCCATCCAGCCCCTCCATGATGTTTAAATTCAAGACAACCCACAGAAAGACTAGGCACATGCACCACTCACTACCCCTGGGCATAATGGATGAAAGCTAGGCAAAATGGGTGCAGGCCTGAGAACACTGCCTGCATTCAAAATGCCCCCCTCCATCACAGCACATGGCCAGGGCCTGTAGCAGCACTCAAAATGGCCCCCAACCACATGGCCTGTCCACAACAGGCCAAAAAAACGAAAATCACAGAAAAATCAGCACAATCCCATGCCATCCAGCCCCTCCATGATGTTTAAATTCAAGACAACCCACAGAAAGACTAGGCCCATGCACCACTCA
Organism: Lissotriton vulgaris; assembly: GCF_964263255.1. Classification (NCBI taxonomy): domain Eukaryota; kingdom Metazoa; phylum Chordata; class Amphibia; order Caudata; family Salamandridae; genus Lissotriton; species Lissotriton vulgaris. The sequence continues at coordinate 1,656,862,955 of NC_141687.1, forward strand.
CTACCCCTGGGCATAATGGATGAAAGCTAGGCAAAATAGGTGCAGGCCTGAGAACACTGCCTGCATTCAAAATGGCCCCCTCCATCACAGCACATGGCCAGGGCCTGTAGCAGCACTCAAAATGGCCCCCAACCACATGGCCTGTCCACAACAGGCCAAAAAAACGAAAATCACAGAAAAATCAGCACAATCCCATGCCATCCAGCCCCTCCATGATGTTTAAATTCAAGACAACCCACAGAAAGACTAGGCCTATGCACCACTCACTACCCAGGGTGAAAAGGCCACAACAGGCCAAAAAAACGAAAATCACAGAAAGTCCAGCACAATCCCAAGCCATCCAGCCCCTCCATGATGTTTAAATTCAAAACACCCCACAGAAAGACTCAGTGCACCCACCACTGAGTACCCCTGGGCAAAAGGCCCCAAAACAGCCCAAAAATCGAAAATTCCAAAATTGTAGTTGCAGCAACTGTATTGCCCCAAACAAACTTACTTGTGAAATTTCTAATCCAAAAGTGATCCAAAGAAAGTCAAAAAGGCCTCAAATCCAAATATCCAGCAGCATCCACAAAAAGTAATCCTTCCAGCTTCAGATCCAAATGAAAAGTGACCAGGAGATGGACAAAGCACTGGGAGGAGCCTGCTGGACAGGAACAGGAAGTTGAAGACTGTGGGGCACTTCCTTCCTCCCACCCCCCCCCACCCCAAAATGGACTCCTCGCAAAAAAAGTGCAGGCAAATGTCAACCTGAGGAGTTATTCAGATAAAAATCATCATTTCCAGAAGGTTTATGCTGCTTGCTGGTGGATTTCTTGTGCAGAATTGCAAATTTTATATTTTCGCGAGTGCGAGATTGCTGCTGCTCGCCGCATCTCCAAGCTCGTAATTGCGAAGTCCCGCGATACATGATCACGGCGTACTCGCGTTGACAAACTCTCGCTGTGCAAGTTGGCAAGCCGCGATTACGTAATCGCGCTCGCCAAATTCTCGCGGGATCCCGCAGCAAGATCCAAAATGGCGCAGCACTCGCAAAATATCAAGAAAAACAACTCGGCAAACGCTTAATGACGGCAAGTAAACGCCGTGCGCCGCAAGATTGTATCACCAAGAAAAAAAAAATCCGCTGCGTGCGAATTTGCGGATTTTGCGGGAAATTCGCGAATCTCGCGGATTGCGAATTTACCGAAAATCCGCAAAATCCGCAAGCGGAACGGATTTTACGCCCATGCTTAGTCGCTACTGCCGTATAGGCTATTTTTTATGATCGCCTCTCCATACCCTAAGGCTGTCTACATCCTGCCTCCTTTCCTTCCATATCTGCGTATCTAGATCACTCTCTATTACCCCCTTTTTCCACCTTAGCAATGTCATCAGACCAAATATCTCTATCTACATATCTCCCTGTTCTCAACCACATTCCTCGCACACAGATACCACTACCACTCCCACCCCAATTCCAAATGATTCTCTCTGTGCAACATCACAAAATTTCTCAGTCTCTACCCCCACACAACTGTCCCATACTTGGTGTCACTGTCCAAATGAAACCCAATGGCCATCCATCATAGTCACACTTCTCTCTATCAAAGGACTCCTGTTGCCATCCACCTGCAAAACAACAAGAACTCCCTCCAAATTTGAATACTGGTGCCTCTGTCAGCCAGTCAAGCTGTCTTCTCACCGCATCCATTCAGCCTTATCCAAACCCACTGTGTATTAATCTCCCAACTAGTCAATCTCTCCTTCCTCCAGTTCATCCACCTTCGACTCCCCAATGTCTAAAAGAGTATTGGTGATGTTTGACCTGTTAGCCTTGGGTTGGTCTTCCCCCACACTTTTTTCCTTCTCCCCTCCTATTCTTCTGTAATTTCTTTTTGTTGGCCTGGGAACTGGGCACTTTACCACTGCTAACCAGTGCTAGCATGCTTGTGTTCACTTCTTAAAACATGGTAATCTCAGTTTGCAAATGATTGACATATTTAGTTTACTTATTAGTACCTAGTATAGTGATATACCATACACACAGGGATGGTAAATTAATTTCTAATAGTGGGTCTGCAGCACCTATTGTGTCACCCACTTAAGTAAACTCTTAAATCATGTCATTCCAGGCCTGCCATTGCAGTCGGTTGACAGTTTTAAACTGACAATTTGATTTGATAAAATAACCCTCAGGCCTTAAACTCACTTTTTATTACAGAAAAATTACTCCTAAAGTATACCCTAGATAGCCCATTGGCAGGGGGCATTATAAATAAAAGAAATGGACATGTACTGTTAAGATTTACATATTCTGGTATTGAAAAACACTAAAATGTGTTTGTCAATACTGTGAGACTTACCTCTCCTATAGGATATCACTGAATTACCTTATTACATTTAATAAGTGCTACAGTTTGATTCAGAGCTGGTAGGAAAGTCATGTTTGGTATCTGAGAAATTGTATTACAATTTTTATAGTGGTAAAGTCAGATTTTAGGTCACAATTCTGAAAATGCTGCTTTTAGAAAGTTGGAATGTTCTTGTCCTAACAATTTGGTGCCTCCTCCATCTTCCTTGGTCACATAACTAGGTGTAGTTGGCAGTTGGCCTCTGTGTATTCCTACCAGACAGCCACACAATATAGGGACTAGGTGTTGCCTGAATGAGCCATCTCAGACCAGATGGGGGATGGAGCTGTGCTTAGCCCCATTTGTACTTCAATGGACTGTGCCTCAGCTGCCACACAACAAACTTTACACTAACCTAACATGCCTGCAGACGGACTGGGACTAGGGCAGGAAGGCAGGAAATTCTATACACTTTTGTGGGAGAAACCATCCAGTAGTTTCTCCCACTTCAAAAGGGGCTCCAGGTACTAAAACAGGACCCTCAGACCCACTCTTCAGTTCACTTCTGTCCCTGTGGAAGGACTCTCAAAGGACATCCTACTGCTGTGGCCTGCTGTGCACTCCAGAGGACTGCTTTGCTACACCAAGAAGGACTACCCTGCTGCCTGAGCCTGCTCTGAGACCCCAGAGGTCTACCCTGCTGATTTAGCCATGCTCTTCTACTTCAACCCAGGACTTCCAGAGTGACTCCAATGACTAGTTGGTTTGCCTCATTATCAGAGACTCAGGGACAGAAAAGGCTCCATCCATCTTGAACCCACACACCTGGACCCAGCCTGATTGAGTCCTGACCCTCCTATTGGTGTCCTTCCAGTCCTGGATCTTTAGAAATAGTTCTGAAGGAGTCCAAAAAGCCCAAGTCCAAAACTTGGGACTTACAACATTTGCAACCAAAAAGTGTTCTGATAACAAAGAGTAGACAGGGACCTACCAGCTTGCCAATCTACCCAAGGTGCATCGTTAGTCAGCCTGAATTTGTGCCAGCTCCCAATGCGTTGTTCACCACAGCAGCTAATTCTGTTCAGCGGCTCCTCGCAGAAGGGGTATCCAGCCTCAAGGAGCTCTCATTGGCTACAGTCTACAATTTTAGCCATCTGGTGCTTTTAGACTTACAAAAAAGAGTCTAAGGGGCTGATTATGACTTTCGTATTTGGACCGCCACCATAGTGCTGGTGGCAATCTGACTGCCCTATGACCGTCAGTTTGACCACCTGATTAGAAGTGGGGAGGTCAAACAGCCACAAGTACATTTTACCCCTCTGCAGTCCAACGCTTGATTACTATTGCACAGACTGGAGTGGGTATAGTAAATTTTAACCCTCCTGAATGCAGCAATTTTCCTACTGTTGCAACGACTTGAGTGGGAATAGTAAATGTTACCCTCCGCAGTCCAACCTTTTCCCCACTGTTGTACAGACTGGAGTTTGAATAGTAAATTTTACCCTTCCTGAGTCCAACGCTTTGTCTACTGTTGCACATACTGGAGTGGGAATTTTAAATGTTACCCCTCCTGAGTCCAACGCTTTGGCTACTGTTCTACAGAATGGCATGGGAATAGTACATTTGACCTCTCCTTAGCTCAAAACTTCCCCTACTGTTGCACTGACTAGAGTGGGAATAGTAAAAATTGCCCGTCCACAGTCCAATGCTTTCCCTACTTTTGTACAGACTGGAGTGGGAATAGTAAATGTTTCCCCTCCTGAGTCATACACTTTCTTTACCGTAGCACAGTCTGAAATGGGAAAAGTAATTTTTCCCCTCCTTAGTCTAACACTTTCCATACTGTTGCACAGACTGCAGTGGTAATAGTAAATTTCAACCATTTGACGTTCAACACTTTCCCTACTGTTGCAAAGACTGGAGTGGGAATATTATATTTATTATTTCTAAAATGTAATAGTTTTGTTAATATTGTTTAAATATTTAGTATGTGTTTGCGTATTTAATTTTATATTTTTTCATACAGACCTTTTTTGTAATTTGTTTAGGATATTTTGTAGTAAAACGTATTTTCTTCTATTGTTAACTTTTTTATTTATAATCAAATTGGCAATTTTTAAAACATTTTTGCAGTTTATTTGTTAAATTGTTTTATTTTTTGCTTCGTATTATTAGTAAATTATAAAAAAATTAGATCGTAATATAAATTAAAATGAATATTTAATAATAGTATTACATTATATTTGTTTACATAAACAGACACATATACATATATATTTGTTTGTTTTTATAAGTAAATACATATATATTTTTAAATATTATTTAAACATATTTATTCTACGTTATAATAATGTTATATGTTAAAATATTTAGGGGCCAATTTCAATGTTGGGCGGAATTGCTTCTGCCCAACACCGACTTGGTCCTGGGACTGATCGACACCCTGTGGGTGGTCCCGACCGCCTAATTAATATGCGACCGAACATTTCTCTACAGGAGCACGCATTACGACCATAAACTGGCAGTAATACATGCTCCTATAGGAAATTGGGAGATGTGGTCCATCCCTGCACCCCGTGGCACCTCAAGGTACCTGCCACAGGGTGCAGGCATCAACTTTGGTGCCCCCTCGACCCCAACCATAGGCCGCACACTCAAGGGGGCCCTGCTTTGGGCCCCCGAAAACGCTTTCATACATGGTTTACATGTCGAACAAGCCGGCATGGAAACCATGCTGTAAACCGTACATCGTAATCCCAAGGGCGTAAAGGCACAAACTTTGGGATTAGGAGCCGGTTTTGACAGGCCGATGGGCTCCTTGTACTCGTCAGAAGCCAGCCGGAACGACTGGCTGGTTTCAATTTAACCCACCGCTTCTTTGCCAGCTGGTCGGAATTGAGACCAACGATGGCCGTCGGAAAGCCTCTGACCAATGGTCGGAGGCTTTCCGATCGCCATCGTAATAGCCCCTTAAAAGTTACAATTGTTAAATATATATATATATATATAAATATATATATATATATATAAATATATCCAATTACCACTCCGGTGCTAGTTCCACCCAAAGGAGAAAAACACGAACTCAGAAATCTCTTTGATCAATGCTGGCTGCAGTGACTTTTTATTATGCCAGGTACGAAATACTCTCAGTCAGGATGACGCTTTTCGGCTAACAAGTAGCCTTGCTCACAAGTTATATATATATACAGTGATACGGCGCTTAGGAGCACAACAGGAACATTGTCTTTGAGGCTCCAGTGCCGGCTGTATCATGCCCGTTCCACGTTAAGTGCCGAACCGGGGGGAATAGTGGAAGACAAGCCCAAACATGGCAGACGAGATCATAAAAGAATGGAAAGCTGCAACTTGAGAACTTTTCACCAACCTACCAGTTATCACGGAAATAGGACGCATCAGAAGAGAGGCTGTCAACTCACCGGAGGGTGAAGTTAGGACACAGCTAAGAAAATTGGAACCATTAATAAGGACCGAAATAACAAAATGGTGGGAGCAGAAATCCTTAGAGAAATATGTGGAAGTAGGAAGGATTCCACAAGGGTTACGGATAATGATGGCTCCAAGTTTCGAAAATTCAAATCCTGAGATGCTCAAGGAGTGAGTCAGCAGCAATTTGGAAGCATCTATGCACTTGGTACAAAAGCTTATTAAATATGCCAGAATAGATCAAGAGTCTATTCTCAAGGAAATTGAACAAATCAATGGAAATTCTGAATATCAAGATCTCATAAAGAAAACCACAAATGAAATACAAATGCACCTTAAAAAGCAAGAAGATGTAATAAAAATGAGGAAAGCGTACAAGTTTTCAAGGGATAAACTTGATTATGAAACAGGACAAATTTCTACATTTGCCTAAAATTATGATTTCTTGAAGAAGAAACAGCAGCCTTGTGTTAATCCAAGTGAAGAGCAAGGAAGGGTGAGTAAGGAACCCGATTTAAGATCTATGTCAGAGTCCAGTTCAATCCATAGCTAGATTGATTCCGATGACAGTAGGGGGATGAGACATTCAATAAGGGAAGATTTGGGTACCCTAACACCAGCAAAGGAACTGGATTTTGTGCAGCAGGCGCTGCATCAAACGCTCAGACCACAGAAGCTCTCTCAAAATCAAGAAAACAATGCAACCAAAGAAGGAAGGCCAGAAGGCAAAGCTGGCAATGTAAGAAACAGGAAACCACCAAACAAAAAATGGAACAAGAAGTAATAACCAATACCAACACTGTGGTGAATTTGTCTCCTGTCCAAATGGATCAAGCTGAAATCTAACTTCTTTCATTAGGACTGTCCTACTGCTCAGAAAGCAGCTAGAACTATGCGAACGAGTGGACATGTACAATTTTATCCGCAAAAAAAAGCAAAAAAAATATTTTGTCATCAAAAACTCTAGAAATAATCAGGAACCTGATCCGATGCCCAATACGGCAACATCCAGCTCAGATCCTCGTTCCACCCTGCAGACTAGTGGAGAAGTGTGGCTCAGGGGTTAGAGGTGGCAGACCTGGAGCTTGAGTTCGGCCCTGGACCAGGGTTCAATTCCCCGCCTCGGCGGGTCTTGGGCTCAAAAATTCCACGGACTCGTTAATTCTCGCTCCGGTGCCTTCTCGACTCACGGGTTCACACTCTGCAACTCAGGGCAATAGCTTGCTTAATCTCCACAACGGCCCCTCGCGGTGGGATGCCTGGCTTTCACCTTGTGGATACCCTGCCAGGGTTATCTCACAGGAGAATACCAGGACGGGTTCCCTAAACAAGCGCTGAGATGCCCCAGGGTAAGTTGTGCGCTATATAAGTTTCATTCATTTCATCATTTCATTTCATTATGGACATTCCTATGTTATGCACTTTGGGATCGCTCTCAGGAGAGGATAGTGAAGACTCTACATCATCCTCTTAAGATGTTCTAAGAGAAATGGGCATAAAAACAACCGGACTAAGGCATCAACCTTCAAACGCAAATCAACCTTTGTCCCGATTATGCCGCGGGATGCCATTGGCATATATCAAGATATGGTAATTGAGGATGTAAAGAAATGACCCCTTTCGATTAAAGGCTGAAAGGGAGGAACTAGATTTAAATATAAATGTTATCAAGATCTAATCAAAAAGCTTCAAGATCACAGTAAATTCATAATAAATAAATTGGATAAAGAGGGTAGTATTGTCTTATGCCCAGAAAAGTGATTAATTAATTGAAGCTGCCAAACATCTAGATGATGACAAATGTTATAGAAATACTAACTCTCAGTAATTGAAATTGGTAAACACTTTATGCTGACAGCTCTCAACAAACGGAAGAGAGAAAGGTTACTCACCAACGATGAACTCTCCTATTTGAGGACGGACTTTCCAATTATACCAATCATGTATTTTATACCACAAATACACATACTCCAGTGCAGGCCTACTAGAAAAGATATCGGAGTATGTAGATTTTTATTTACAAGATCTAGTTACTTCACTGCCCTTCTTATATAAGGCACACAAATGACTTCCTAGCAAAGATTAAGGATATACAATGGTCAGAAGATTGTCTGCTTGTTACCTTAGACATATGTGCATTGTATACTAGTATTAATCACTCGGATGGCATAATTGCAGTACAATTTTTTCAAAATAACAGGCCTGTAGGAATGAACAAACATGGGAAAATGATAGTGGATATGATATCCTTCTGTCTTCATAACAACTTCTTTATGTTTAATAAAGACATATACAAACAAATTAGAGGAGTTGCGCTGGGAGCCTGCTTCTCCCCAAGCTATGCATGTTTAAACGTAGGTTGGTGGGAGGAGTAGGTTCTCAAAGTGAAGCATAGAATTGTCTGGGATGAACGCATCCTTCGTTGGATGCATTTCATCAATGATATCTTTTTTGTCTGGAGTGGATCTAGGGAATCGGCAAACATGTTTATTGAGGTATTACATATAAACATATAAACAATCTCAATCTACAAATTACTGCCACAGTAGACAGTGAATCTATTGATTTTGTACATATTTACATTGATTAATTAATTAATTAATTAATTAATTAATTAATTAATTAATTGCAAGTTTATATAGCGCTAGGATAAGAACTTAGAGACTACTCTCCACAGAAAGAGCATGGCAGGGAACTCCACGCTCCATGCGTCAAGTTTCCATCCTGGACACTTAATTAGGAGTATACCCTAAGGGGAATTTCTTAGGTACGCAGAATATGCAGTACCACTACGATGTTTGAAATATGTGTAGTAGACAGTAGTAGGAGATTTGTAGCTAGAGGTTACAGCAAAATGATCATTCAACAGGCCCTAGCCAAAGTAAAAACACAAACTTGCATAGAACAGCTTTGTAACAAAGAGGGTTAACCTCCAGTACCCACCGATATCCGAAACAATACAAACATGGTTAATAGAGAAATGTGATTCATAACCACATTCATTAGTCAACACAGAAAAATGAAGGCCATAATAAATAAACACCAGCCGATTATACAAATGGATACTGTCCTCAATATTATGTTTCCCAATCCACCAGCATTGACATTTAGAAAGTCCAAGTCGATGCACAATGCCTTAGTCAGGTCCAGCCCAGAACAAGTCTCCAACAAATCAAAATCTAGTACTATGTGGCTAACACCACAGAATGGGTTTACCAAATGTAGTTCATGCTGTGCGTTTAAATTCGGGATCAATACTACCCAGTACACCACAACCTTTAGCCCCAATACGAGTAAGCTGCAGGGAAGATACAACTGTTGCACTGAATATGCTACCTACGTCTTGAGCTGCAAATGCGGTTTGCAATTAAGGCTGGACGTAGTTCGCAGAGTTTTGCTATGTGGAACTCCACGAAGTTCTGCGAGTGGCAAAGTCCATTGAAAACTGCAGTTTGTGCTGGTATTCCAACCGCTCGGGTAGAAAGTCTACCTGAGCGGCAGCTCGCCCTCGCGAACTTACCATTCGCAATTGCGAACTTACCGTTCGTAAACGCGAGTGGGAGAAAAACTCCGCTGCACATTGCGAAGTGGAGTTTTAAGCAGGGTGAGAGCTCCGCGGAGTGCAGAAAACTTCACAAACAGGGAAAAGTTCACCGCCCAAGCCTATTTGCAATACGTGGGCAGCACAAAACTGCAAGTGTATGTGCACATCCTTCAGCACCACAGAGCCATAGTGAATTCTGATATGACATATCCAGTGGCCAGGCATATTAGACCAGTACACCGCAACAATCTAAAAAACTTAAAGTGCTTTGTCATTGCTGCAGTGAAACGAGGTGGAAATAGGGAGAAACTTTTAAGACAACTGGAGTCAAGATTTATAATAGAACTGGATACTCAAACCCCAAATAGATTAAACAATGGGGAAGAACTGTACAATTACTTATAGAGAGAATTACATTTTAATTAATTTTATCTCTTTATTACATTATCTCTAATGAGCTTCCTCACATTGATTCCGTGATGAAAATGCCAAAAACAATTCCCGTCTGTTTTTAGTCAAACTGATTTTAGTCTTCTTTATCACATTTAATTAATTGCAGCAGCACTTTTAGCACTGTTAGGAGGTTTTAACAGAGTTTCCACATATATATGAATGGCAATGGTAATTCACCTTAATGTTTTGATTTCCTACATAATAGTAGCATTGTGTATATTAATTTAAGGAATACAAAAAAGTGAACGAGTATATTCATACCAAATGTGGACTACAGCTCATGTACTATATGCTATGAGATCATATGAACAATGCCGTATTTTTTGCAATTGTTAAGTAATAGGTTTTTTTAAAGCATAAACCCTGTTTAAGGTTTTCTAAGAAGTTGGTTCCTGCCATAATTTTGCCCAGCATTTATGTATTTAAATAATGAGAGTTTGTTTTAATATGCTTGTATTACTTATTCATGATTCTTAGAACAATAGCGGTATCGGGATATCCTAGCAGTAATGACTACTTTATGAACCATTAACAAATATGACCTAGCGATATTTGAAAATGTCAAACTTTTGCACAAAATATCAACATGCACTTTGTACTTTAAATTTATTCATAACTATACTATAGCATTTTCAGTTATGTATATTTTCCAGGATGCTGGACAACATTTATGCTATTAACTGGTGGTATTCCTTGTACCATTTTCCATAATTTTTTCTATGAACATGCTACTAACATTGTTTTCAATGCAGACATATGTGAAACTACAATATAAGTGGAGTCTGTTTTCTATTACCACTGTGTCACGTGGTTATCACATGGTGTATGGTGTGTTTATAGGCATTGAGAGATTTCAGTCTCATTATGTGAAGAAGCCCAGCAAGTAAAGAAAGAAAATGCACTCAAATAGTATCTGTGTCCCGTTATGCAGCTAGCAGCTGTGGGAGTTTGGTGTAATTAATATATATATATATAAAATTATGTTTCTATATATTTATTTGATATTAGTGTAAAATGATATATTTTTACCTATATTATTGTACTTACCTTTATAAGTATATGGAGACGATATTTTTGACAACCATATTTAGGACTCGATATTTCTTCAGGTCGATATTTGTGGTTTACATATTATGTCATAGATTCACTGAATTCTTATCTTCTCAGACAATTTTTCTCTAAAATTTAATTTAAGTCTAAAAGTAAGTGAAGATCATGTCCAATCCACTTCATGTATCTGACCTATGCTCCATTGCAGTCGGCCATATTGTTCAACTTTGTCCCGGTCTTGCATGACTAGATTTCATGCGGTAGGAACTTTGATCTTTTAGATGCTATTTTACACAATAAACTTTATAAATTCATAGCTCCCGTTCTAGTGATTGGATGTTTGTCATTTTTATGTCAAATAATTTATTAAAATGTGTTCGATTTTTCTTAATTGGTGTGGGATTTTTTTATGGTGTGTGTTCCCTTTCACTACTTTTTAAGTACTGTATACATAATTTGCACATTGCCCCTCAAGTTGAGCCTGACGACTTTTGTGCCAAGTTACCAGATGGTTAAGCACAGGTTATTTTAGTGGCTTTTTATGGTTCACCCTGAGAAGGATTGTGGCTCTTGCTTCGGTAGGGTTTCATCCCCTCAACCAACTACCCTATTTCCCACAGCCGCAAACAACATCGACTTTATGGTTTTTCCTCTGTCATTCCCATCCAACGCCAGTTCCATTTTTCCTTCTTCATCAGAGTTGCCAATCCAGACACTATTTGACCTGCATTGGCTAAGTCCCTCACCATCTTTGGTTAGTCCCCCTGAACCACACTCTGTCATTGGACCAGTGTTTCTAAGGCACATTAGACTCTGAACCATCCCGGATCCGGCCGCAGGGTAGGTCGTAGACTGTGCGTACATGGACGCCGGACCTAAATTGCTGTCCATTTTCAGTGCCGAACACTGTTGCAAGTAATCACTAGACAACAGTTTAGGTTATCGACCTGAATACGTGGTAAGTAAGTTGTACTCTACCACGCTGTGTAGATAATGTTCGTTTTTGATCCGGAAGAAATGCACTGATCCTCCTGACATTTAAGGTACGAAACATGTCGATCCACTGAGAGTAGGTCACAGATAGCTAGATACATTGCCTCTAGCTCACTGCCACTCTCTGCACATTTTTATTCAGGCAGTCTACCTTCTGAATAAATAACTGTTAGGACTGACTGACCTGTATTAACTCACCTCCTACCCCGTCACATCTACACACACTAAGTCTCTTACCCCCACTGCACCCACTGGCAGGAAAAAAAGATCCCTGCCAAAGAGCCCCGTACTGGGTGCCCGTCAGGTATTGCAGCACCGACCAGACGAGGGGCAAGCTCATCTGATGAAGCATGACACCTAGCATGATAGGTGTGTGGGAGCCCCTAGTTCCGACATGGGGAATTCCCCTTTATCTCCAGTGTGGGTCTACAATTGACCCAGCCTCTCCTCAGTATCTCCCCGTTCCTTTTCTTCTTACTTAGAGGAGCTTTGTGCCCTTCTTGTACACAGCACATTAGACTCTCCCAGCTTTATTGGCCTGATTTTTTTTTCTGCCATTGGCCTCCCCTGATAGACCCATTTCCTGCCGGGCCGTCTATCCTAAAGCTACTCTACTCCCTTTGCCATTCAGTCCCCCCTGATTGTCTTCCACCCACACCAAAATACCTGAGGGCTGCTCCCCACCCCCATTCTAGGCTCTGAATGTCCACTCTATGTCCTACCTCCATCTCCCTGCCCTTTCCAACGTCTACAATTCATACCATCTCCAGTTTTGAACAATTGTGGGCCTCCTGAACCCCCTGGAAAGAAAACCGATAAGTGCACCTCCGGCCTGCTGCTCACTCGCCCAACTTCCAGGTAGCAGGTGTAGTCGCATGATGGTCCTCTCTGCTTGGTCCACTTGCTTGACCACCAGATGTGGCTGCCATCACTGCATTTTCACCCAGAGTTATGAGTTGCACCTTTTTTTCTGCTGTAGCGAGTATGCCGAAATAGCAGCTGCTACCCTTCCAGCAGTGCACCTAGTGTCCCTCTAGTTTTTTGGTTCCCATGCCTTTTCAAGAACTCCCAGAGCAAAAAGATCTTCCCTTACAGCCTCCTCCAGGCCTGCAAAGGCCATTAAAAAATCTTTTTTTTCCATTTTGTTTTCGTTCCATATAACCACAACAACTCACTCACTATATGTACTTGACCTTACAAAACTAGGATATAGTCTTGGCAACACAACTTGAGCCTAAACTCCCTTATGGCTGGTGTGCTGGCAACTTATCACATGAAAGGAGCCCACTACCATCCAAAGTCAAAGTCAAAGTCAAAAGTTCTTATAAAGCGCACGATTCACCAGAAAGGTCTCAAAAGCACGTTCTAAGACCCTAGAATGCCTACCTATAGATCTTTAGCCACTTTTTAGGTAAATTCTGGTATAAAACATACTATGTCCACATTTTTGTAAAGTTTTCTTCAATTTGCTGACTTACTGCGATTTTAATTCAAGTAATGTTTACCTGGCACATATAAAAGTATTGGAATATATCATTAGTGCCCTAAAAAATTCTCTATGTTTCAGTATATTTTAGGAAAAAATGGTGCTTTAAAACTAGGCATGGGTGACATTTTAACTACACTGGACTAATAGGAGAAATTTCAGCAATTACAAATTACTCCTGTGATGTGAAATTACTGAAATTATGCAATTACAACAGTTTGAGTCATTTGGGTCAAAAATCGTACTGCAGAAGCACAGGAATAACAACGTAAGAGAAAGTGAGCAGCTTCTGACTAATGCTATTGCTGTCCTGTAGCATGCTGTGCTATTTTTCTAACACAGAGTGGATCCTTGGTCTACTTTGGGCGCAAGGGTGCATTTGGTACTAAAAGAAAATAGTGCTTAACGGTGGATTATGCTTCTCGCGTAATTCTGCCTAATTAAGAGCAATTATGCTTGAGGTAATTACTGCAGTCACACCTACCCCTATTTAAAATGAACCCTTTACTCATTTTCTCCACATTTTTCTTGGGCAAATACCTTCAGCTCTACCACAAACCCCCCTAGAGACAGTCAGAACGGTTTGCTTGGCTCTCTCACTCATTCCAATTTGAGACAAGGATTTAAGCTGCACTAGTTTAAAATTTCATCAGTCGCTGAGTCAAACCCGCTGAGTCAGAGACCGAGCTCTCCCTACAAAACAAAATGCAACAATTGCTAAATAGGTCAGAGAAACTGCTAACATGGACAATCAAGCCTACACTAAAATACATACCTTCTTGTCAAGAATGTAACTTGAATCTGAAATGCCCGCCTGGATTTTTGGCCCTGATTCTCACCCCATTTCTTGAAGGGGGCCTGAAGGCCCCATAAGGATGGATTGAGCCTCACAGTCCTAGCATGGGACTTGAGACCGACCCCTCAACAGTCTGTTTACCCGATTATTCTGTTGAAAGTCTCCGCATGGGCAGTTAGCCAGCTGCACACTAGACGTACAAATGTCCCAGGGATTGCCATTCTGTGTGACTGAAGGCAAAATACCCTAAATGAATCCTCTTGCCTATTAGATCCACCCCTTCTGACTTTTAGGCATCCTTTCACCCAGGGCTTTAAATGGGATGAAAAAACTGTGGTCCTCCCAAAGGGGCATGGCCAATGTAATTAAGGACATGGCTTCAAACACATAAGCTAAAACTCTGTATTTGACTGTTTCTGTCATTGCATCCAGATATATGATACAACGAGTAACATCATACCTTCAACAAGTCAGCACTATTGGCTTTGTCAGTGGTTGTTAGTCGCATAAGATAAATAAGCAGCAACTATGGCTTTAGGGTGACCAACGGGCATGGGTGCAAATTCAGGACGGTTAGTGTAAAAATTCAGGACAAAGGGTCAAAATTCAGGAAAAAAATTCAGGACTGGAGGTCAAAATTTAGGACAAAAAATTCGGGGAAAAAAGGTACATTTTACAGACATGTCAGAGGAGGTCGCTCAATAGTATATAAGTAAGTAAATAGACAATCACTTAAGTACAAGTCAAAATATGTGTATATTAGGTTGAGGCAATCGTGCACTTCACGGTTTTTCAGTTTGCCCTCAGCTTGCTACCCTAGACGATTCAAAACTCACATCTCACTCCAGCAGGTATTAGTCATCAGACAATGGTGAATCACACCTGAATATAAGTGAGGCCACTTTTATTGCTGTTTGAAAACTACTGGATATACCTGGAACTTTGCAGTGCCAGCCCCCAGTAACAAACCCGCCCCACCCCCCATTCCATCCTCTAAGGCAAACAACCGATGCCCAGTCTGGCCAGTCCGGCCATGCTACCATCCTCAAATGGTGCCCTTCATCTTCACATAGACCGTCTCTCGTGTGTATTTAATTTCTTTTATAGTGTTACTCATTTCAAGTATGCGGGGCAAGGTGTCGGAGTGTGTTATATCACACAAACATTATATAGATACAATGACTGATATAAACCTGAAAGTTAATGAATAGGAAATGTTACTTGAGATAATGGGTGCTACAAGGTGTAATTATTATTTTATCTATCATTCAGTCTTCACCATTCATTCTGTCCTTTCATCTGTGTGCCCATCTATATCCAAACATATTCAACAATGTGCAAAACCTATCCACCATGTATCCTTCCATCCATCATTTCACTCATCCATCTCTCCATCCACCCCTTCACTCATCCATCTATTATTCATCCATCCACCCTTTCACCCCATCCATCCATACACTCATCCATCCACTCTTCTACCGATTCATCTATTCACTCATCCATCCAGCCAATTACCTGTTCACCCATCCAGCCATCCTTTCACTTACTCATCCATCCACCCAGTCACTTATCCTTCCACCCATTCGCCCTTTCAGTCATTCACCATCCCTTTCCCTCTCCATTTCCCTTTCACTTATCCAGCCATCCTTCCAGCCACCCACCCATCTACTCATCCATTCATGAATCAATCCATTGACCCGGTTACTCATTCATCCTTTCACTCATCCATCCATCCGTTCTCTCATCCATCCACCCTTTCACTTCTTCACTTATCTGTCCATCCTTTTGTCCATCTACCCCCTTTCACTCACTCATCACTCCTTACATCCACCCTTTCACTCATCCATCCATCTGTTCACCCTTGTTACTTATCAATTCATCAATCCATCCGTCCTTTCACTCATCCATCCACCCATTTCCTCGCCCATCATCTACCCTTTCACTCATCCATCCATCCTTTCACTCACCCATCCACCCTTTTACCCATCCATCCACCCTTCCACCCATACATCTATTTACCTTTTCTCTCATCCATCTTCCCACTCACTTACTCATCCATCAATCCTTTCTTTCATTATCTATCCGTTCACCCTTTCATTCATCCATTCATCCTTTCACCAATGCATCCAGCCATTCACACATTCCTTCACTTATTTACTCACCCACCTTTTCACATTATGAGATGAGCCTTTGTCTGCAGAGTTGCAGACCGAAGAGGCCCATCAAGAACTTCACCTCGCTGTAGTTCCTAAAGCAAGAGTTGTGATGGAGAGGTTTCACTATGCCCCTGCACATAGGTAGTCTGAAAACTTAGAAGTCATGAGTCAAGCATGATACACAGTGCCAGGATGTGAGGTGACTGCGACATGGTGTTGTTTCCAGGGCTTTAGGTGGGGTAAAAAAACGGGGGTGTCTCTTCAAAGAGGTTGTTCGATGTAATTAAGGGCGTGGCTTAAAACACCTAGGCTAAAAATCTGTGCTTAGCATAGTATTCCTCCCAACTGGTATTATTTTGTTTCTGTCATTGTATCCAGATATATAATACAGAAAGTATCATTACACTAACATCAAGCCAGGACTATTGGCTTTGTGAATGGTTGTTAGTTGCTTAAAATAAAAAAAGCAGCAACATGGTTTTATTGAATATTATATTGAAAATGCATCCGTTTTAAAATTATGAGACGGTGAAAGAACTATAACCCGTTTTTATTAACTTGTTTCATAGGCTTCGTTATATAAACTGTATTCTCACGTTGCAGCATGGGCGTTTTACCTTTTATCCATATAACAGAATTTCCTGCTGTACACTGAGGCAACTGTACTTTAAAAGCCCAGACTGCCCCATTGTCATTCTGTATGTGGCAATTAGCCTCCATACAGAATGGCAATGGGCAGGGTGGGGCTGCTTTTGTGCTCAGAGGAGTGCGCGGTGGCCCCATCAAGGGGCTAAGGCTTCTCGCAGGGGAGGAGTGCTGCACCCTGTAATGGCCATAATTATGGGCAAAGGGAGTCGGTAAAAGGGATCCTCACGGACAACGGACTTGAGGTCCAAATTATGGACGGTCTGTGAAATTTACAGACCGTTGGTCACCCTATATGGCTTGTATACAATATTGAAAAAGCTTCCACTTAACACCATCGACGCTTATGGTTTTCCCCCCTGTGCTGAAAATCTGGAATTCCTACTAATCATGACGAGCTCAGCTCGGCATCAGTGTACGAGATGTGTACCTCATGACGAGCTGAGCTCGTCATGAGCGTCGAAGGTGTTAAAGCTCTGGGGGCACCACGACAATGTTGCTGCTCCTGAGTTTCAAAAAGAGAAGGGAAATCCGTACTCACCTGGCATGACTTCATGCTGTTACTTCTCCACTAGTGAGAAGTGAGCAGTGTGAGCAGGCACACATGGATGCGCCTGCTGTCACTGCAGTCCGGAAAAAAACGGACCGGCTGTACCAGGCAGTGGTGTAGTGAAAATTGAAGGGGCCCCCCTGCAAGGTACACAGAGGGGCCCCCGCTCTGGATTTCATCTGGTGCTATCAGGCCTGAGTACTGTGCTGAGAGGGCCCCATGCCACTCAAACACCCCCCCACCCCTACCCCCAGCACTGCTGGGCTGCTGGAACTGTGTTATGCCTGTGGTGCAAGGGCACAAAACAGAGCCCAATAGAGGCCTGTTTTGAGACCCCACTCAAAACTCTGCTCAGCACTGGTGGGACCTGGCCCCCTTAAAGGCCTGCTTTCACCCCAAACTCCCTGGAGGCACTTACTAAAATCGGTGTGGCTGCCAATAAGTCACAGCCAGAAGTTGTGTTTATAATCCATCTTGGACAGCAGACTGGCGCCGCTCCTTTCAAGACTGACACTCCCTCCAGAGCCAACACAGTTTTATGAGAAAGAGGATGCTGAGAGCTTGGAAGACATCTTTATATTCTAAATTACACACAAAAGTTTACAGTGCTACAACCCAGCTAAGCTCCTACCTGTGCCAGGGATAACAGACGACACATTGTCTCCCATTCCAGCAGATTTAACAAATTATTGGATGTTGTATGTACTGACAGTATCAGCGTTCTTCTAGAAATGCTCATTTTTATTTCATGTCCATAACTGTACTTGGATATATGAAAGCATATAAATTATTTTAACTAAGTGGACTAACACCTGCAAACAATGACTCGAAACAAGGAAAGCCAAGGGCTGGAACAGTTTGAGTCCCAGTGGCAGTGCTAGCAACTCAGCCCGATGGCACCCAGGGCCAATTTTTAATTATATCTTAGGGCTGTAAATAGAATAGTTATGGGATGTTTAGGGATAAATTAATGTTATACTATCAAAAATCGAATAGCGCCTAGAAACGTGCCGGGAATGTTAGTGCAGCAGTCAGCGCTCTCGCGGGACAGTCGGGAAAACGTGTCTGCACTCAGCACAGTGTCTCCAACAGCACAACAAACCCTGTTCCATCCTTAACGCTCTACCAAGGCCCGGTATTTCGCACATCGTTTAGCAGCGCCGCCCACCCTCCATAAAAACAGTCACGGCTGTGCCTCACCTCGACGATGGGGCTTTTAGCCCTGCTGATGACGCAAGTCCCGTGCCGCACGCTGCCAGCAACCCGCAGAGCGCGGCTTCGGGGCCTTTTATGCTCAAATAGAACTTATGTAAAGATTCAATAATGAACACGAACATGCTTTTGCGCGACCTCCAGGCAGGCATCGTTAGTGCTGCAGAAACGGAGATTCACAGCCTTTAATTTCCTTCCAGGCTTCTATTCCCTCGAAGTGCCTCACGGGGCTTGTGGGCTCTGCTGCCCGCACAGTGTCCTTCCGCCTGTCTGGAAAGAGTACCCTACACTGTGATACAGTTGGAGCGCAGCGAAATCATGGGTCAGAGTGAGAGGTGTGTTCTGGGCTGACAAACAGGGTCAAAGTCTAATGAGACAATAGTTGGTCCAAAATGGAGTTATAAGTGCCTATTTTACCATGCTTGCTTGCACATTTCCTAGTTACAGTGGTGGCTCCTCCGCTAATGAATCTGTGGGGCATATTCTCATGAACGTGTGATAACCATCGCATAAGTGACTTAACGCAACGTCCAACTTTGCAGTCTATCGCTGGAAAATTATGCTGTGTTAACGAAGCATTCTCAACATGGTGGTACCATGCAATAGTCTCCAGATAACTTATCAAATGTGTACATTAAACGCTGCAAAAATGCAACACGTGAACGCCAAAAATCTTGCAATGAGGCCAATTGCGGTACAAAAAGCCATGAAAACCAGCGACTGGGCTGCAAATCCCACGCGTCTGGCGGGAAAAAGCACCATAAGAGCAGAGTAAATAAACGGTGAGATGACAACGTGCGAACACAGCCCCACAGCTGTGACGCAGAACAAATGACCATTGTCCGAATCAGATAGGCAATTCCCCACAAACAACCACAATGTACATCGACATGCATTCAGTATGTAACCTGCGCCAATTCCGGAAACAAACATGGTACACACTGTGAAACCGCATCTCCCCCTCACATTGTAGAGGGACAAACAACACCCCCTGCACACCGACGTGCCATGTCCATGATCAAACAAGAATGAAAGCACAGACTAATGTAGGGGTAGTGACTCTCCCTTATGTGCATGTTGCCCATGCTGTGGGGCTCTAATCACAGGGTGCCTCTCTGCATCATGGAGGCACATATCAGAGCACAAAAGAATCCCTGTTGCCACTTGTAGGCCACAAATGACAACCAAGATGGAATGAATTGGGACACATGTGAAATGAAGAGAATGGGTTACCATAACAACTGTGACACACAAAACTGGCAGTTCGAATACGCGACACCATAAACAGCCCCACTGCACAGAGGTGACACACCCACCATCCATTAATAAATCCCTCAGTTGGCAGCACAGCATATCGCACCCACACTGGTCTGAGTGAAGTGCCTGTACAGATTAGTGACATGCGTGCAGGGAGTGTGTAACAGAATGCTTTATTAGCACATGCAGTGCCTGTGGTCAGTCAATGTACTGTGCCTTTACTGCTAAGGACCCACACAAAGTGACGTCAACCAAAGAAGAAATTGTCAATGATATAGTCCCTATGGGCTATTCCTGCTGCGGCTGCAGTGGGGTGTGGTCCACCTGCCTCATCTTCATCATCCGTTGCATCAGGCACTGGTATCCATGGGGCCTTGCTGTGTACACATATGTTGCGCAACACACAAAATGCAACGATCATCTTGCACACGAGGTCTGGGCTGTACAGGAGTTTACCACCTGTGATGTCCAGGCACCTGAAACGTGACTTCAACATGCCAAATGTGCGCTCCACGATGCCTCTGGTGCGTTTGTGGGCCACATTGTACAGCCTATGGGCCTGTGTGTTCGGGGCACGGAGAGGTGTCATCATCCAAGGGCAGAGTGGATATCCTCGACCACCTGTGACAGTGCAGAGAGACATGAGTCACAACTACAACAATGATGTGTTGGCAGGCTCACTGTTGCATTGATGTGTGATAAGTGTGACTTAGTGATTCCTGTATGACATGTACTGCGTGTTGCACATGAGCTGCATCACTGTGTACTATGTAGCCTCACTGCTGCACCTCCTCCCCGAGCACATTCATTAGTATGCGCAGCACGGTTACATCACATACACCCCTACGGCACACCATTGACATGCCTGTCTGCGCATGTCTACAAGCCTGAGTACGACACAGTGATGATGCTGCACAGAATGTGGCCGGCCACGTGTGTCTAGGCCCATTGTGAGGACAGGGCTGACACAGATGGAGAGCATCTGCCTGGCTGAACTCGACATGCAGTTGAGGGTTCATCTTTGGCTCATGCTGTGCGAATAGCAACACACACAGCATTTGGCATGTGTGATCCCTGACCCTGAGCGGGCATGCCCTCTCCCATTTACTCCTTCAGCCAGCCATGTACACCGGGGGCATGCGACATAGCAACATTGTCGATTCCATGACGGGTGGCGCAGACACTACAACAGAGACACAACCATCAGCCACATCCTTAGCAAGGCCCACACTGAACCACACCCAGATCCACGTCTGAAGGAGTCACACCCCTACGCAGTACTGTTGTATGCCTGTCCACCCGCTTACGCTCACATGAAGATACGACACAGTTACATGTACCAGGTCTACACCACTGCCTGCGGTGACATGGTTGTGCACGCTGTACACAGCACAATGTCATGTGGAATGGCCCCGGTGCCACATGCATACATAATGACCACACGTAAACACTGAGTGAGTTTGAGGGACTGGCTATGGGCACGTGCGCCCGGTCCCTTTTAGTGCCAGGGTCACATCTCCAGTGATGCCTGTGCTGGATGGGTGTCGGGTAGTGTAAGCCACCACTCCGGGGTTGGTTGGTGCTGGCAAAAACCACAACAGTGAGCAGAGAATCAGCAGTACAAGGTTCGGACATCATGGGTCCCTGACTTGAGCAGAATAGAGTTTGTTGCCCCGGATGCACAGCGGCCGGCACAGGCACACCGCCACAGGACTGTGACTTGCGGTGCACTGAAGTAGGACCACGCGAGCTGAGCGTGCACTCGTCAATGTCCAATTGGAATGTCGCGGAGGGTTGCGAAGGACAGTGAAAGGTGTCCCTCTAGGGCATGATTCAGAGGGCAGAAGCAAACAGCAACAGGCAAATGGCGGAGTTGAATGCCACAGACTCCACTTATCCCCCTTGTCAGTATCAGCTACATGTAAAGGGAGACAACCACCAGCCCATGGGCCCAGAGGCCACCAACGTATGAGCAGAGATCGACCATGAATTTCAGGGCACACACTCAGGAACACCAGAGCTGGAAGGGTATGCAGTCTGGGATGAGGCCTGTACAATGACATTGACTCTGCCATGTAGAGGGTATGACTCGGTTCAAAATGTGTGACCTACTCCACCGCAGTGTGTGCTGGAGCCAGCGGTCATTAGGGGCGCACAGCCCTGTGTAGTAGGCAAGCGCTGCACAGAGTCAGTGGCACCAGTGCAGTTGCAGGTAGTGTCCCATCACTTCTGTAAAGGTGAGCATTTTCTCCTCAGGACTGATGCGCGTCTTCCCCTTACTCATCTCCTTGTGTACTGTGACATATACACTGCCATGACGATATCAAGACTCAGTTCCAAAAATGCTACCTAGTTGACCGCATTGTCGGCCAGAGGCTGCAGTCAGCGCAGGTTAACCGCTGTCCATCCATCTCCTCCTGGATCTCTAACACAAGACGTTGGAATGGCATTTGTAACAGATTAGTTGGTGACATAGGGAGTGGCACTTGAGCTGAGCGGGTGTTTAGCCAGCGACGATGCTGTGTCCTGCCTGTGACGGACTGCATTGGATTGGCGTGAGGCCTGCAGGACCACAGTGTAGACTGAAGGCTGCAGTCAGCAAGTGCCCACAGACACATTTGGTGCGAGTCCTATGCACGGCCTTGGTGGCACCACACTGAAGGAGTATAGTGACTTAACCTCAGTCTCAAATAATGTACTCTGCCATGGTGTAATCAAGACTCAGTTCCAAATGTGTGTCCTACTTGTCCGCTGTCTATGCCGGTGGAGTACGTCAACAATAATGTAGTTCGGCTGGCTTGTGTTGCAGAGGCCGTGATGGTTCGAGGAGGTTGCCATGGTCGTTGGCTTCAGGCTTAAAGCTTGCACCGGCAAGTGGTGGGCCCTCTTCGACACACGCCGGTGTCGGCAGTTGGACATTAAGGCCTGGGTGAGCAGGGGCGGGCAAGACTGGTTCAGGGACCAGCGTCCAGATGTGAAGCAGGCGAACAGGATTGCAGGCAACCACACGCACGGCGACAGCATCGGCCTCTTGGTGGGGTGAGAGGTGCCACCCTGGAAGAGACGTTGGGCATTCCAGAAAAGAACCACGCCCAGAGTTACGTGCCTTTTATTAACACCCCTACGTGGCCTGACATTTGCCGGGCCAGCCCACTCTGCTCACGCTTATGGGGGGGACATGACAAGCTACATTTCCTTGATCTCCCCACTGGCTGGGGTGACATGGTTGCGTCCACTGTCCACTACACTCCATACACCAGCGGTGTATGTAGACATGGATAAGTGTGTGGTCTACATACTGCAGTCTGTCCAGCACATCCATGCCACACTTGGCATTGTGTACATTTTCATTCATAGTCACTTGCCTCCTTCGCACATGTCTAGTTCCCACCTCTCCCCACAATCTGCTATTGTGTGGCTGAGGTGCCATGCTGTTGATTGCTGTGTACATGGCTAGCCCCGGTTCCCACAGTAAGTTGTGCTGTCATGTCTGGTGGGTGGGCATGTTGTTTGGCATGTTGTATGTGAGTTTGTAATGTGTGCTTTCCCAGAGTTGTGAGTTGTATGATTGTGGAGTTGAGGTGTGTGGTGTGTTCATTTGGTACTCACCAACGAGCAGAGCATTTCCGTAGGTGCCATTCTGGAAGCGCCCGTTGATGATGGACTGTCGGAAGATGAAGGGATCATACACACTACCTGGGTAGTTGGCGACGACATTGGAGAAGAGTCCCCGGTGGTCCACTACTGCCTGCACATTGTTGGAATGTGTGTGCTTTCTGTTGCGGTAATTGTGTGCCCTGTCGGCAGGGGGTACAAGTAGGACATGATTGCAGTCTATTTCCCCCAAAATGTGTGGGAATCCAGCTATGGCGTAGAAGCCTTGCTTGGTCTCCAGCTGTTCCTGCGCAGTGTGGGGGAAGTATAGGTACTGGGGTACCAAGCTGATGATAGCATTCAGGACAGGTTTGAGGAACTTTGATAGGGCTGGCTATTAGACTTCCCCATCTCTGGCGGTTGTTGGTTGGAAGGTACCAGAGGCCAGCAGCACAGCCAGCTGCTTTGTCTGAGGTGGGATGTTTGGTTGTCCGCTGTGTTGGTACCGTCAGCTTGTGGGCAATGATGTTCAGGATGCGGAGGATGGTTGTCCTTTTGAGCCTGTAGTAGGCAATGACATTCTCTGGTGTTAAGTCAGTGAGGCTGGTGTTTTCTGAAGGTCTGTGGTCTGTGTCTGCGTTGCCTCTGTGGTGGTCCGGCGGGGTGGTGCGGTGGGTCTGGAGGCTGGTGGCAGGCCTGAGGGTGGTGGCGGTGGGTGATGTGGCCCTCTTGGGTGTCTGAGCTGCATGATCAGTAGCTCCCTGGCATCTGTTGTTCTTTAGGTGTGACGGTGGGCTGGGCACCCTTTTCTGGTGGTGGCTGGCGGCCGACTTTGCACCAGGTCAGAGCAGCTGTTAATTTCCTGCTGCTAACATGCCTTATCGCATGTTTTGTGGTCGTACCGCCGATCTAGCTGGTCATTGAGAATGTTGCGGAGTCGTGTTGTTGCAGCTTTTTGCACAGGAACGCCTACTCTGCATCTCATTAGCGATAGCTGCTGGGGTCATCTGAAGCAATGTTTTTTGCGGCTGCTATCGCAGGTTAACTGGTGCTATGGGCTGTTAGCACCAGCTTGTGAATGGGGTGATACATTTATCGCAATTTTGGCTGCGATAAAGTGCTGCTAACTCGGCGATAGCTCCTTGATATTATGCCACCGTGTTTATTATTGTTTTCTTTTTCTCAGTAGGGGCGGGGCCATGGGGATGACAAGCAGAGGGCAGTGTTAGGTGCACTGGTTATCAGTGCGCATGGCGGTTTGGCCAGCCGTCCCAGGCTGGTCAAACAATCATAACCACCATGCACACTGAAGCTCTCGCCAACCCCAGCTGGGTTTCTGGAAGGGAGAGAGCAGGCACAGGCTCCCAGTTTACCTAGGAGCGCAAACCCATGGTGCTCACGCCAATTCCTGGCTCTGCTTTCATGCAGCTTTAGGATTGGCTGGGGGGTCTCTGAGAGACTTTGCCTGCAGTGCATGGTGACAGAGCGAGAGAGGAGCGTCAGAGCATTGAACGGTTAAGTTCTTTCATTATTATTCTTTTGGCTGTCCGTCCCCAGGCCCCCCACTCCCTCCACCCCGTCACTTTGCACAGACACCAGCCGCTACTGATTGTGGATCTATATAGTGGCGTAACAATGGGCCCTGCAGTCCCCACGGAGCGAGGGTCCCCTGAACTCCAGGAGGATCCCTCCAGCACTCTGCACAGGCTGACCTGAGAGATACTGATTGGTCAAGTGCATGGGGGCCCGCTTCATACACATTGCTGGGGGCACCCTCAAGTTTTTTTTACATCACTAGATCTATCTCAACAGAGAATCCATATACAGGAATACTCCACCAGGACTCTTTTATGCCATGTTTTTCTGACTCCCATCTCTTTCTACATAGGGCAGGGGCCGATTAAGATAAGTATTGGAAAGCCTCCGACATCAGGTCGAAGGCTTCCCTACACTCATCGTCGGTTTCAATTCCTACCAGCTGATTATGTTACAGCCGGTAGGAATTTAAAGTGGCCCGTAATCCAAATTGAAGGAGTTTCCGCCATCTGGATTACGATGCACATTTTCCTGCAGGGTTTCCATGGAAACACTGTCAGAAAGCATGTTCCGGGGCCCCTGGAAGGGCCCCCTTCTGTTTTCGGCCTCCGGTTGGGCGGAGGGGGCACCATAGGTTCCCCCTTGTTGATCCCTGCACTTTGTGGCAGGCACCTCGAGGTGCCGGCAAAGCGGTGCAGGGATGTACACAGACTCCCATTCCTCTATGGGAGCTTGTATTACAGCCAGTTTATGGCCGTAACACAAGCTCCCATAGAGGAATGGGAGTATGCGACCGCATCATGTGCAGTCGCATCATAATTAGGCGGTCGGTCTCGTTTCCATGACAGTGCATCCGCCCGACATCGAAATAAGCCCTCAGTGTTTTCTCATCTCCCCCTAATCCTTAACCTAAACCCAAACCTTTATCTAACCCCAACCCCATTTCGACATTTTTTAGGTTTAAATATTTTTATTAAATGGAAACAACAAAGAAAAAAAAACATCTTACAGGGCTAATCCCAATATAGTTGATCCATATTAACAACCACAAATGCCCACACTATGGTCTTAAAGACGAACCCTCACCATATTAACCATAAACTTGTAATTTTTCAAACTTACCATTGTTCCAAGTAAAATATGTGACAAATATTTTTGTGTTCAAGAAGGAAAGCTAGGGAGGAAACAATTAGGAGAGCAAGACGCAGGGAAATGAAGTAGGAACGCAAGATATATATATACATATATATATATATATATATATGGCCGACAAGAAAGCGACTGAATAAAGACTATTCTGTACACCAAATTGGGTCCGTGCTCCATTTTCTTTGGAAAATAATTTATGAGAGGCCTGTTGGCAGTGGAGTTCTTGGAATATATATATATATATATATATATATATATATATATATATATATATATATATATATATATATATATATATTACCTACTGGCTAGTTATAGTTAGGATTTTTTTCAATGTTAAATCTCTCTCTCTCTTGTGCCTAAATAAACCCTTTTGCGCACTATTGGGGCTCTGACTCTGGTTTTCTACGTAAAGAAAAGTATCCAGGAGGTGATTGAATATATATATATATATATATATATATATATATATATATATATATATTACCTACTGGCTATCGCCAGTAGGTATATATAGTTAGAATTTTTTCTCTATGGGACTTTTGAAAATTCTATGTCTAATAACTTTGGCGTTTGTGGACGGAATCGGCTGAAATTTTCAGGAAAATGGCACATTTTGTTTCTGAGCAGCCCCTGAAAATTTGGTGGGGTTTCGTCAAGGGGGGGCTGAGAAAAAAGGGGGGTCCCAAAACACGTTTTTTGCATTGAGTTTTCCATAGGGCGGTTGGACTCACTTTTAGCTCGAACGGCTGAATGGATTTGCACGAAACTTGGCAAAATTGTAGGGACTGTTAGCCCGATGTGCCTTTGCTAGGTCTCAATATATGTGCTCCAGTAGTTTTTGAGAAATTAACGTTCAAACCAAGATATATATCTGTAACAGCGCTCTGGGCAGCGATCCGGTCCGCTTACTTTTCGCTTATCGGAACTTTGCGCGCAGAAAGCTGATTGGCTCTCCGGTGTCTGTCAACATTCTAAACAGTCCGGAGCGGACGCCATCTTGTCTCTCGGTAGGATCGAGAGAGAAGAAGAGGTGGAAAACGAAAGGGGAATTTAATGAAAGGGGGCAAGGTATCCCCCTCTTGACCCCCTAGGAATGTTGTTGGGGTTATTAAAGGGTCCCGTGGGGAAAATAAAAAAAAAATGATTTTTCACGGTAGAAGCGCGGCCGCGAACTGGTAGCGAAACGGGAATTCGCCATTTTGTGCTTCGTTAATTAAATTACTAGTTATAAGTGGGTGCGGGAGACGTATCCTAATCCCCTATGTTTCCTGAGGGTGGCTGAGGAGGCTGATATATGTTGATACATCTCTTCCAGCGGCTGTGCGTGAGCTTTTTTTTTTTTTTTGCTGCGTGACAGTCCGGAGCGGCCGCCATCTTGTCTCTCGGTAGGATCGAGAGAGAAGAAAAGGTGAAAAACTAAGGGGGAATTTAATGAAAGGGGGCAAGGTATCCCCCTCTTGACCCCCTAGGAATGTTGTTGGGGTTATTAAAGGGTCCCGTGGGGAAAATAAAAAAAAAATGATTTTTCACGGTAGAAGCGCTTCACGGGCCGCGAACTGGGCCGCAAACTGGTAGCGAAACGGGAATTCGCCATTTTGTGCTTCGTTAATTAAAGTACTAGGTATAAGGGGGTGCGGGAGACGTATCCTAATCCCCTATGTTTCCTGAGGGTGGCTGAGGAGGCTGATATATGTTGATACATCTCTTCCAGCGGCTGCGCCATCTTGCCTTTTTTCGAATGCCACAATTTTGTCGTGCACGGCAGCCATTTTAGATGCCAGGCTGGTCCCAGGCTATCACCTAACCCTGCGGATGTAGTTTATGGCCCCAGCTGTAGAGAATTCAGACATGCCAATCCTCCTGATTCAGGCGTGTGAGTACTGATTTCAGTGCTAGTCTCCCGCCTCCCGATTTCTGCAAGCAAAAACCCGGGGGCATATTACGAACAACTAGCGATAATTTTTGTCTCTAACTTGTTTAGAGACAAAAATTATCGCCGCACATCGGCGATTTTTATCGCAGATAAACCTTGCTATTATCGCTGAAAAGTCAGCGATATTCATGTATTATCGACCTAATGCTCTTAGCCATGTTATCCACCTCCCATTGGATAACATGGCTAAGAACTGCTCAGGGCAGGTGTTAGATTTTGGAGATATTCGCGCTTAGCGCGAATATCTCCAAAAGTTGGTAATAGAAGGTAGCGATGTTAGGGACTGTTTCCAGTCGCTAACATCTTGGCACGCCACTTTGCATGTCATTAGTGATAAGTATCACTGACATGCAAAGCGGGGCCCAAGATGGTCGCTATCTCCTTTTAGCTGTCACTAACTGGTGTTAGCGACAGCTTGGTAATAGGGAAATAATTTTATCTCCGCTTTCATGGCTTTTAAAGCCAAAAAAGCGGAGATAAACCCCCTTGATAATATGCCCCACGATTCCTTGGGGTTTCAGCTGACAGGGCTTGGTATTGTGTTACATGGTAATTTTTCCATGAAACGTCAGAGGGTCGATGCAGGGGTTCTAGAAGAGGTGATAAACCATTTAAGCCTCATGAACAAGCGCATGGTCTTTTAAAGATTTGTGAAGTACTCGGGGCGGCGGTGTGTGTGTGCCCTCTTTCAGGAGCGGGCGGGGGGGCACTGCCAGCAACTTGCCAGGTCAGGTAGTGTTCAACACGTGCATCACCCTTTCTCTGCCTGCTATTGCGCTCCATGCTTCGGAAAGGTAAGAAAAAGAACGTGCATTTGAGTTTGAAATGTCCGATCCTGCAGCAGCACACTTCCAAAGCCCACACATGACAATAACCCGATTCAAGGCCCCATTCACCCGTTTTTAAAAAAATAGATAACACTCCAACAAAGTAAGGTTATAAAACTTTATTGACTACTAACTTTAACGAACGGAACAAAAACTAAAAACATTTAAACATTTCTCAACACAAAAAGCAACAATGGTTAGAAGCTGTCTTTTGTGCGAATAGTCCCAAGGCAGCACAACGTGCAGAGTTCTGGACGGCACCCAGGTGATGTCGCCTGGGTGCCGCACTGGTTTAGGG
The DNA here is from genome assembly GCF_964263255.1 of Lissotriton vulgaris. Lineage (NCBI taxonomy): Eukaryota > Metazoa > Chordata > Amphibia > Caudata > Salamandridae > Lissotriton > Lissotriton vulgaris. Next base: position 1,656,892,217 of record NC_141687.1, read on the forward strand.
ATCCTACAATGCTGCTCCGAAAATTGGCGTGGGGCGTCCCGGGTGGGGCGGGGGGAGGCCTCGTCAGTAGCGGTCTGTTGTGCGAATAGTCCCAAGGCAGCACAACGTGCAGAGTTCTGGACGGCACCCAGGTGATGTCGCCTGGGTGCCGCACTGGTTTAGGGATCCTACAATGCAGCACAGAAAAACAGCGTGGGGCGTCCCGGGTGGTGCGGGGGGAGGCCTCGTCAGTAGCGGTCTGTGTCCAGTGTCACATGGCTGACACAACATGTACGACAGGCACCCAGGTGATGTCCAGTAAACTGCCGCACTGGTTTTGGTATCCTACAATGCTGCTCCGAAAATTGGCGTGCGGCGGCCCGGGGGGGGGGCGTGGGGGAGCCGGCGTGAACGGGCCTCCCCAGGTGGCGGCCATCTAGCTGAGTTGCGCTCGCTCTTGCGGCCACAGCGTCTCGCTCACCATGTTGTTGAGTTGCTCCCACTCTTGCAGTGCAGCGATAGGCGGCTGCCACATGGCTCTTAAAATGGCGGACAGCTCCTCGGTTTTAGGCCTGGTCCACTGAAATGGCCCTGGGACACTTTGGAACTCGGACGCTTGCCTGCTAGGGCTTGGGCTCCATTCTCGAAAAGCGTCCCCTCAGCCGTGAAGATTGTATAAAAGTCTTGGGGGGCCCCCGACTCCCGCAGGCTTCCGGTGGGGAGCGGCTGCCATGATTGCTCGCGGAATGACCACGACGGAGCCACGAGATGGTGGTGCTCTCATGCTGACGCCAGCTTCAGTCTGAATGATCCAGAAACAAGGTGGGGCTTTCATCGTTTGGGAAAAAAAAATGTTCTAAACCAATGAAAAGTGTTATTTTTAGGTCATATGACCAAGCCTTCCATCTTTAGGAAACCAAAAGTAAAATGAACCAATGAAAAGTTTTATAAACAAGTCACATGACCTGTTATGCGGCATAGGGCTACAAAAAGCGTAGAAAATCCGTTGGCACGTGAGGCGGCGTCAGTAGCGGACCGATGTGCGAATAGGCCGAAGGCAGCACAACGGGCCGAGATCCGGATGGTACCGAGGTGGTGTCCAGCAAATTGCCGCACTGGTGTGGCCATCCTACAATGCTGCGCCGAAAGACGGCGTGTCCAGCTGAGTTGCGGTCACTGTTGCGGTACAGTGACTCGAACGCGCCGAGATCCGGATGGCACCGAGGTGGTGTCCAGCTAATTGCCGCACTGGTGTGGCCATCCTACAATGCTGCGCCGAAAGACGGCGTGTCCAGCTGAATTGCGGTCACTGTTGCGGTACAGTGACTCGAACGCGCCGAGATCCGGATGGCGCCGAGGTGGTGTCCAGCAAATTGCCGCACTGGTGTGGCCATCCTACAATGCTGCGCCGAAAGACGGCGTGTCCAGCTGAGTTGCGGTCACTGTTGCGGTACAGTGAGTCGAACGCGCCGAGATCCGGATGGCACCGAGGTGGTGTCCAGCAAATTGCCGCACTGGTGTGGCCATCCTACAATGCTGCGCCGAAAGACGGCGTGTCCAGCTGAGTTGCGGTCACTGTTGCGGTACAGTGAGTCCAACGCGCCGAGATCTGGATGGCACCGAGGTGGTGTCCAGCAAATTGCCGCACTGGTGTGGCCATCCTACAATGCTGCGCCGAAAGTCGGCGTGGGGTGCCCCGTTGGCTTATGAGGTGATGTCAGTAGTGGATCGATGTGTGAATAGGTCGGAACCAGCACAAGGCGCCCTGCACTGTTGAGCCTTTTTCAATGCCTGTTTTTTGTTGTTTCCCCTCCATCAAAAACAAAACAAAAATACAAGGCGCCAAGATCCGAATGGCAAGTCCTGGATGTTGAGTGCCTCAGTTGAGAGTTCTGAGCAGTGCTTGTAAGACTGTCTGAAGCTTATTTGCACCTGCTGCAGCTTCACTAGGTCCGGCGGAACTTTTTGCCTTTTCCTTTCTGCTTCTTTTCCTACAATGCGTTTCATCTGAAGACACGACCAGGTCCCTGACTGTGTGCAGGGGGACGCTATTGATTGAATGAAAATGGCGGCTTGACACAAAGCTGACTCAAGCGTTACTGTTGGTGCTATACAGACAAAAATTGGTTTTCAGTTTGTACATTCTTCAGGTTTTTTTTTTTCCATCCAAGTCTGATTGAGAGTTTGTAGAAAAATGGCTTCAGATTTTCCACATACTACTCTTCAACATTCTTCCTAAATGTAACAATGTGAGACTCACTAGGAGAACGGCTGTTTATCTTTCCTTTCAAAATGCTGCCAACAATATTTTCTGAATGGAAGACACCATCTTGTAGCATAAAGGGCCGAAAGGGGTTCTGGTCTGGCCGATGGTTGGTGGAGACATTTTGACTATATCTTGGACCTGCCCGGCCTCGCCCAAAATGGCGCCGGTATAAATGGGACTCGTAACTCCTTGCCCGCAAATGTATATCTAGAAAATGTTATTGTAAGTGGCCCTGTCGTATTTTAATTACAAAATGTACGTCCACCGATTCCGCAACTGTTAGACACCTTTGTTCTTGCAACCTAATGGCCCGCTCGTTACGTTCTTCTACAGTGTAAATGTCTCCTCATCATATACGATTTCAGTTTGCTCCGTGGCCGGCCCACGTGGTTATAGGCCCGTATTTGTATACTGACATTTTCACAATAAAGGTTTTTAAAACAAAACACGGTAGTAGTATTTACATTTGTAAAGTTTTTACTTTTAGTGACTGTTTTCGAATCAGTAAAAGGCAAGTGAAATAAAGCAGTCCAATTACATGACGGATAAAAGGTATAATATGTAGGAACGCAGTAAAGATAAATGGTCAAGGGCAGTTGTGTTTTTCATGTCTGCAACATAAAGTGATCGATAAGAATCTGATAATCAGGCGTATCGGCGACTAAGACAGCAGGCCGAATCTCTTTTACTCAACGGCTCCGTCATGGAAGGAAGAAACGCCCTTTTTCTCGAAAAAGGAATATATTTTACTTGCAAGACAGTTGTAAATTTTCCGGGAAAGTACATTAGCCTGGAATATTATAACATATGTTTGAAAAAAAAATATTGTTCGAAAATAATAAAAAGCGTAATTTTTAGGTCATATGACCAAGCTTTTCATCATTAAATTAACAAAAGTAAAATGAACCAATGAAAAGTTTTATTAACAAGTCACATGACCTGTTATGCTTACGTTACGCGCTGCGCGCCGCGCCTCGGATCACTTCCGGGTGCGCTAACGCGGCGTGTCATAAAACGCATTACGCGACAACGTAGGTCAAGAATATAGTCTAAATGTCTCCACCAACCAGCGTTCAGAACACAACCCCTTTCAGCAGTCCAAAAAGTTCTGTTAAATGACAACAGAGGGGACAGGCAACAAGAACCATCAGTCAAAGAGGGGAGGGCAAGTTCTTCTCTTCCGGTTCATGTTGGGGCGCTACCGGAACTGATCGAATTGGTAGTCTATAGTGTTTCTGGATGTTTCAGACTAAAGCTGGCGTCAGCATGAGACCACTACCATCTCGTAGCTCCGTCGTGGCCATTCCACGAGCAATCATGGCAGCCGCTCCCCACCAGAAGCCTGCGGGAGTCGGAGGCCCCCAAGACTTTTGTAGAATCTTCACGGCTGAGGGGACGCTTTTCGAGAATGGGACCCAAGCCCTAGCAGACAAGCGTCCGAGTTCCAAGGTGTCCCAGGGCCATTTTAGTGGACCAGGCCCAAAACCGAAGAGCCGGCCGCCATTTTGAGAGTCCTGTGGCAGCCGCCTATCGCTGCACCGCAAGAGCGGGCGCATCTCAACTACATGGTGAGCGAGACGCTGTAGTCGCAAGAGCGGGCGGTAAACAGCTGAATGGCGGAAGAGGCACAGTGTAGCAAAAGCGGGCGGAATGGCAACTAAAACGATAAAGGGGCGCCCCACTACAGCTTGTCTTCAGGTCAAACGGATTGTGGGACAAGGTCCAGAATTGAAGAGTCATCAAAAGGCAAAAAGTTCCGCCGGACCCCGGGAGCCGGCCGCCTATGTCGGGGGCGATCTCAGGCTACACCAGTGCTATAAGACTTGGGGAGGGTGTCGGAGCCAAGCGTCTTCTCCGAGTCCATGGCCATCACACCGCCCCTCAGGGGCCTCCGTCAAGCTGTTTAGGAAGGTAACATATCACATTGTTTTCTAATGCAGTCAGGTCCACAAACGACACTCACTTACTTTGAGAATAGTGAAGCTGCAGTAGGTGGAAATAAGCTTCAGACAGTGTTACAAGCACTGCTCAGAACTCTTAACTATGGCACCCAACATCCAGAACTTATGCTATTTGAGAATGGTAGTGACATCGAAGCATCTCAGGGACCAAAACCATTAACGTACTTTCACGTATGAAAATCTTACTTGGGGAGGGGGCAGGAGCGAAGCGCCCCCTCCCAGTCAGCGCCACCACACCGTATGTTGAAAATCTGAAGCCATCGTTCTACAAAGTCAACCAAACTTGGATTGAAAAATCTAGAAAAATGTACAAACTGAAAACCAGTTTTGGTCTGCATAGCATCAGTAGCAACGCTTGAGTCAGCTTTGTGTCAAGCCGCCATTTTGATTCAACAAAGCACAGGCATTGAAAAAGGCTGAAATTCAGAACTCTAAACTATGGCACCCAACATCCAGGAGCTTGCCATCCGGATCTTGGAGCCTTGTGCTGTTTTCGTTCTATTCACACATCGGTCCACTACTGACATCATCTTATAAACCAACGTTATGTAAATAGTTTTTTAATAAAATGTTTTACCCTGTTTCTTTGCTGGTGTGTTGTCTACATTTTTAATATTTGCATAGGGTTTGTCGTTATTTTGTGCGGGATGGGTGATGGAGCCGAGCTGTCTTGCAGCCCTCATGGTGTGGAGCTCAGTTCATCTCACTATTTTCGTATTTCTCATGAAGGGTTGTTCCTAATATTTCTATTTTAGCGAGGTCAAAAAGAGATCCAATTAGTGGCCTACTGATTTTGCTCGATTACTTTTATTTTTTTACACGATTTTTCACTATCTGCAAAGACTAAACAGAGTATTGCGCCTTTGTGCTTGTTTGTAAATAGAGAATGATCCAAAGAGAACCAATTCTAAAACAGTAAATGCTTGGACAACAATCAATCAAATGGAGAGACAAGGAGGCACGACGGATTACAACGGGGGTAAAGGCCTGCGTTAACTACCCTTCAGTATCTGCAAAGAGAGAGTACTACTAAGGCAAAAGAGGGGAGGGGGGGGGTGCAGCGTTCAAAGCACATCAGCGTGCATAAATACGAAAATGTTTTTATCTATCACGTACTTGACATTTTAAAGCTTTTCATATTTGCTATTAAAAAACCAATGAAATTCACAGAAAAAACCATAGGTTATAGTGGATATATAGTTAGGAATTTGCATTTACAAAACCTTGAAAATTCAATGAAAAAACCATAGGTTATAGGCCATATATAGTTAGGAATTCGCATTTACAAAACCTTATTTTACTCGCATAAAACCATTGAAATTCCATATATAGTTAGAAGCGCTAACTATATATCGCGCACCCGCAATCCACTGCTGATGATGTCACATATTACATCATTCATGACATGGTCAGTGACATCACTGATGACATCACTGATGACATCTCAAATGACATCACTGATGACAACTCAAATGACATCACTGATGACATCTCAAATGACATCACTGATGACAACTCAAATGACATCACTGATGACATCTCATTTGTCATCACTGATCACATCACTCATGTGATAATACAATGAACCTCTTCAGACTCTAATATAACCTTACATACACTCAGTATAAACAGACACTCACAGACTGTCACTCATCCATGGAGTTACTCACACACCTAGTCAGTCATGCAAAGAATCAATCACACCTCCATTTCCTCAACTATAAAGTTATACACATCTTACTTATTCAAACATATAATAACACATATTTATTCTCTTATATAATCCCTGATACAAGCTCACAGTGATCGATACAGCCACTCACACATTCACTGGCTCTTATGTTCAGTTATTTATATATCTCAACTCTCACATGTATTGTGTTTTACATACGTACTTACTTGCACATGTAGCAATGAGAAATCCATTCACTCACCAACACACCCATGCACAGTCAACCGCCCATATAGCTGTTTCCACATGCACTCTTGAACTCATACTCCTAGTGAATCAACTGCTTACACATCTATGCAAAGAGTCACGCACCTCCCAGCCACCCACACACACACTCAGCCTCCCATTCAAATACTTGGGCAACCAATCAATAACCCATATGGCCACTCTTATAGCTACTGATCAACACATGCAGCAGCTTACACAACAACAAACATACTGATGCACAAATTAAGACAGTTTAGTCACTAACCCATGCACTCAGTGAGACACATTTAATCACTCACTCATACAGTCAGTCATGCACCTACTAAATTCTTCATCCAGACACTTATACATCCACTCATTCTTCAATATGTGAAACATATTTAAACTTTACAGACACATACAATCACTGGATGTTGTGATCAGTGATGTCATCAGTGATGTCATTTGAGATGTCATCAGTGATGTCATCAGTGATGTCACTGACCATGTCATGAATGATGTAATATGTGACATCATCAGCAGTGGATTGCGGGTGCGCGATATATAGTTAGCGCTTCTAACTATATATGGAATTTCAATGGTTTTATGCGAGTAAAATAAGGTTTTGTAAATGCGAATTCCTAACTATATATGGCCTATAACCTATGGTTTTTTCATTGAATTTTCAAGGTTTTGTAAATGCAAATTCCTAACTATATATCCACTATAACCTATGGTTTTTTCTGTGAATATATATATATACATATATATATACATATATATATATATATATATATATATATATATATATATATATATATATATATATATATATATATATATATATATATATATATATATATATATATATATATATATATATATATATATATATATATATATATTACCTACTGGCGGTCGCCAGTAGGTAGTTATAGTTAGGATTTTTTTCAATGTTAAATCTCAAAATTCTATTTGGAATAACTTTGGCGCCGGTTGACGAATGTGCCTGAAAATTTCCTCAAAATGGCTTCTTCGAGCTCCGGTCCTTCCCAGAAAGTTTGGAGGGGATTCGTCAAGCGGGGGCCAAGATATAAGGGGGGGTCCCAAAACGCGTTTTCCCATGTTAATTTCCATAGGGCAGTCGACCTCACTTTTAGCCCGAACTGCTGAATGGATTTCCGCCAAACTTGGCAAAATTGTAGGGACTGGTAGCCCGATGTGACTTTGCTATGTCTCAAGATATGTGCTCCAGTGGATTTTGAGTAATATAGGTGCAAAAAAATATATATATCTATAGGCGCGCCCCGGTACGCGCACCGGGGCGCATACCGGGCGCGCCACCCAACTTGCGCACGGAAAGATGATTGGCTCACGGGTGTCTGTAAACATTCGAAACAGTCCGGAGCGGCCGCCATCTTGTGCCTCGGTAGGATCGAGACACAAGAGGTGACATAAAAAAAAGGGAGAAATGACTATAAGGGGGCAGGGAAGACCCCCTCCTGACCCCCTAGGTTTGATGTGGGGGCTAAAATAGGGTCCCGCGGGGCATTTAAAAAAAATATTTTTTTTCGATTTGCGCAGGGAGAGCGCCCGGTACGCGCACCGGGAAGCGCACCGGGGAGCGAAGCATGGGGAAAATCCAGGGCCTCATTTATGAAGGCCTTGCGACAGTTTTGCGCCGCCTGTGCGTCTCTTTTTGGGATGCACCAGCGGTGTAAAAAATGCGCCTCGTTGCGCTATATTTAAAAAGTGACGCATCTAGGTAGATGGGTCACTTTTTAAAACCCTGCGCCACATTATACCTGCGTCAGGTATAATGTATGCAGAGGGGGCGTTCCCCCGCAAAAAGCTTCGTATTAGTGACGCAGTGAAATCTATGAGATTTCACTGCGTCACTTTTAGGATGCTGTTGCGTCAAAATCTTGCGCCTGCCTCACAGCAGTCGTAAGACTGACACAAGACCTTTCATATGGGGCTTTCCCCATGTGAAAGGACGCATTACTGGAGTTGCGTCACTTTTGTGACACACTCCAGCAATGCGTCACTTTTGTGTTTACAGATACGTTAGAAATACTGACGTATCTGTAACTCCTTGCGACATGATTCGTCATACATTAAATATGACACACCTGGAATGTCGTAAGGAGTGCGCACAGAAAAGTGAAGCATCGCTGTTTGCACGCAGCGATGCGTCACTTTTCAGAAATGAGGCCCCCAGTTTATTCACTGTGTCACCTCTACGACCCTTTCTTGCGTCAATACGTCCCTTTTGCATACATTACACCTGAGGTAGGAATAATGTGGCGCGGGGCCTTATAAAGTGACGTAACTACCTAGATGCTTCACTTTGTAAATATGACTGAATAAGGTGCATTTTTTACAGCACTGGTGCGTCACAAAAAGTGACGCATCGGTGGCGTTAAAGTGACGCATGGCCTCATAAATGAGTCCTTCAGTCTTCTACTCATGCGTCATATTAAATTTATGAAGTATAATGTTGGAAGTTCTTTTAGATACGTTAGTATTTCAGACGTATCTGTAAGCGCAAAAGTGAAGCATTGCTGGAGTGTGTCACAAAAATGAAGCAACTCCAGCAATGCATCCTTTCACATGGGGCCAAGCCCCATGTGAATGGGCCTGCAAGCCTGCTGTGAAACAGGTGTAAGATTTGGACGCAACAGCGTCATAAAAGTGACGCAGTGATATCTCATAGATTTCACTCCGTCACCTCTACGACCCTTTCTTGCGTCAATACGTCCCTTTTGCATACATTACACCTGATGTAGGAATAATGTGGTGCAGGGGCTTACAAAGTGACGCATCTACCTAGATGCACCACTTTGTAAATATGACGCTCTGGTGGTGTTAAGGTGACGCATGGCTTCATAAATGAGGCCTTCAGCCTTCAACTCCAGCAATGCATCTTTTCTTACCCTTCCAAACCCCCGTTCCTTTTCAACATTTTCTTTGAATATCAACATTCCCTATATTCACTCTTCTTCTCCTTACTTTCCTTCCCAAAATTCACCTTCTTTCAGTCCCCCTACTTCACTTCCTTTCCCCTCTCATATCTTTCTGTTCTTTCTTACTCATTTTTCTTTCCATTATCAATGCACTCCATTTCACTTACTCTTTTTAATTTTTTAAAGAATATAGCTCTTTGATGAGAATTGGAGGTAGTTCTGAAAAAAACTTTTTCTTTTCTTCTTTTTTCAAAACAGGAACAAAAACAGGGAATGGAAACTGCTCAACAGGAGCAAAAAAACAAAAACAATTTGGGGTGGAAAGGGCAGTGATGGTTTTCCAATGCTCTAACCATGAGCTGGACACTTTGCTCCCCAAAGGTTAAAAGCAGGTTGAATGTTTGGCACGAGCTCCTGCGATTGCCCCCTCCCAGAAGTAGTTGCTCCTCCGGTGGATGTAGAGGCCCCATCACTGGGAACCTCTTGTGCCAGAGCCCTGACACTTTCCCGGGCAAAATTCTGGGGGTACCTCCTCTCCACATGCCGGATCATCGTAAAGTTCCAAAATGAGTATTTTTTTGGGGGGTCACCCCGTGACAGGACTTGTTTGCAGATTCTGCACTCCACTTTTGGAGCATTCACCTTTTTTTGGTTAGGTGGTATTTTAAAAAATTTCCAAATAAAATGTTCCTTCACCTTTGGGGTAGGAGGCTCTTCATTGATGAAATCAGGTTCCTTATCACTGCTGGATTCTCTGGCAGCCATGGTAAACCAAGAAAGATCCAGGAGCAAAAAACAGGTCTTTCAGTCACAAAAGTGAAAGAAGAAGTGAAGGAAATGGGTGGGAATTTCATTCTTTGTAAAAAAAAACTGATAGCAACCAATGAAAAGTGTTATATTAAGGTCACAGGACTTGACGCGCTGACGCTGCGCGCACCGGAGCGCTTCCGGGTGCGCACACGCGGCGCAAATGTAGGCACAAACGTAGGCACTTCTGGGGCGCATAGGCGGCGCGAACGTAGGCTCTTCCGGGGCGCATACGCGGCGCGAACGTAGGCGCTTCCGGGGGCGCTTACGTTGCGCGCCGAAGTGATGTCTTCATAGTTTTGCGGAAATGCAAAATCATTTTCATTTCCTTATTAAAAAAACTGCTTTTATTTGTATGGTACGAAATGTTTTGCGTTATTATTAACTTTTCATTCATATTTTTTTCACGAACGAAAGTAGCGCTCTGGGTGCGCTTTCCGGAGAGCCACCCGGAGCGCGCACCCAGAGCGCCCCGGGAAAAAATGATTAAAAAAAAAAAAACCTTCAAAATTAATACTTACACATAACAGCAAATTGTAAAAAAAAAACATAGGTTAGAAACTCGATATAGAAAGAAATTAGCATTTAAAAAACCTATGAAATTCACTGAAAAAACCATAGGTTTCACACCAGTTATAGTTAGGAATTAGCATTTAAAAAAGTTATAGTTACCTGGAAATTTTACTGACATAAAACCATTGAAATTCCCACGTTATAGTTAGTTGGACTCACTATAACTTGCGTGTGTAATGCACTGCTGATGACATCACATATTACATCACTCATGACATGGTCAGTGACATCACTCATGGCATCACTGATGACACCATCCTTGTGACAGAGAGACTGACCTACTTTCACTGTAAAGTAACCCTTGAAACACATTTAGAAAAAAAAAACTAACATTTTAAAAAAAGTGGACATACCTATACCAGTCACAACAACCAATTCAGTAATTCCACCATTTATATACACATCCACTCACTCGCCAACACTTCTATATAGTCACTCATACATATACTCACTCATCATATGTAGTGAGACACCTATACATCCGTTAATACAGCGACAGTCTTCCAAAAGTTGCTCACACACATACTCACACATGCAAATAAAGTATTGAACATCCATTTATTTGCATATACAGCTATACACACACTACCACCTTACTTCTAAGGAAACTTACACATACTTACTCTCTTAAACAATCACTTATAGAAACACATACTTATTAAAACAAGAACTCTTTCAATCTCTCACGCTCACATATACTCACTTATATACACCAATACTCACATATACTAGATTAAAACATATGTAGTTACTGATAAAGACAGTAGTGAGACAGTCATTCACTTACTAACACATACATATACACACTCACTCACCCATACAGTCTGGCACATATGCTGTCTTCAAAACACATACAAACAATGAGTCAGTCATTTATGCATCAGTGTGCTAAGTAACACCCCCACCAAATCATACAGACATTTATACTGATACTAAAAAAAACATCTAATAAGCCATAGAAACACACATGTAGCTACTCACCGACCTATGCACCCACTTATATACAAAGTGAAACACTGATACAAACATTTAAATATTGAAACAATACTCGCTAATATATGTATTCACTATGATACACTTAATAGGCTAGTTAACCAATCATTTAAAAAAAAAATATATCCATTAAGACACTTAATTAACCATTTATTCTTCCATCGACCTTTACATATACATATATAAAACATATTTATTTTTCAGAAAGACACACATTCACTGGATGGTGTCATCAGTGATGTCATGAGTGATGTCACTGACCATGTCATGAGTGATGTAATATGTGATGTCATCAGCAGTGCATTACACGCGCAAGTTGTAGTGAGTCCAACTAACTATAACGTGGGAATTTCAATGGTTTTATGTCAGTAAAATTTCCAGGTAACTATAACTGGTGTGAAACCTATGTTTTTTTCACTGAATTTGATAGGTTTTTTAAATGCTAATTCCTAACTATAACTGGTGTGAAACCTATGGTTTTTTCAGTGAATATATATATATATATGCAATTTTTTTGTTATAACTTAGGACTCTGTTTGCGGAATGCGTACAAAACGCTCCAATAGAGGTTCATTCACTTTGGCTCCCTCATGAACAGTTTTGATCTGATCTGTCAAACAGGAGAAAGAATAAAAGGAGCGTGTCCCAAAAAAGTGAGAGTTACCATTTTAATTCCCAGAGGAAGTTTTTGCTCTATGATACAGAAAGAAACTGCTTAACGGAGTTACACCAAACATGGTTTGTTTGTTTGGGTTAAATCTATTCAGTAGATTTTAATTGTAATTGTATTGTAATTGCATTTATATAACGCTTACTACCCCTGACGAGGCGTCGAAGCGCTTTTTCGGCGGGCAGCACGCTACTCCGGGGCCCACAGAGAATTAGTGTTGAATTAGTATAGTGAAACATGCAAGTACATTTTAAGTGGTGGATAGGTTAGTCAGTTTTTTGGATTTGGAATGATAGCAGAAGGATAGAGTAGGACAAAGGTTTGTATTTATTTATTGCTCGCTTGTTGACGCATGCTATTCAGGGAGCCTATAAAGGATTAGTGGTGAGTTAATATGGTGAAATATGAGGTTATTTCAGTGTTGGATATTAGTCTGTTACTGGGAGTGAGAAGGATAGCGGGTGGATAAAGGGGGAAAAAAGATTTGCATTCATATAGCACTTGTTACCCCTGATGAGTGTTGAAGCGCTTAAGGATTAGTGTTGAAAATTAGTATAGTATAAATATGAAGTAATTTGAGTAGTAGATGTTATTCAGTTATTTGGGCAGTATATTAGTATAGTTGAATATGGAATATGGAATTTGAGAATTGATCATGTTAGTTTGTTAATTTTGATAGAAAAAGGATAGTAGAGGGATAAAAGAGTGAAGGATTTTTTTTTACGTCAACTGGATCATTATATATTTGTTAGTGATAACAGGTGGACTGTTAGGTATAATTACCGCAGGGAGAGCGTGTCTGAGTGGGTTGTAGTTATTTATGGTGTTGATTGGCGTTGTGTCAGTAATGAGTGTATTGGTTAGTGGTATAGGATAGAGTTGTGTACTGTTTGTGGGTGATATGTGTGGTAGTTGGGATAGTAGGGTGTGTAGATGTGCTTTGGTTAGGTTGGTGGTGCATGCTGGTACATTAATCTGTGCATAGTGTTGTGCGTGGTGTATATTTGGTGTGAGTGTGTTGCCCTGTTTGTGGTTGTGGATGGTGTGGGCTGGGTATTGTTAAATGAGAAAAAGGGCAGCATTTCTCGCCCTAGTTCTGACCAGTCTCGAACAGACCCAAACAGGTAACTACCCTTGTCCTCTTCACCCTTAGCCTTGACTTCCGGGCTGAGACGCCCTAAGCCTGGCCTTTTTTGTAGCCCTAGTAATCAGGTGATCCCTTCAGCCAATGGGAACCCTAGCCCTAACACTATCCAATCACAACACTAGCCCTAACATCTAGAACCAATAGAAGACCAGGACCTTGCAGCCAATCTTAACCCTAGTCCAAGCACGCATTCAGTTAAAAACCCTGATCTCTACGTCCAATAAAGGCCTTAGCCCTACCACTAGTCCCAACCCAAGTCCAAGCCGCCAATGGTACAGGTAGCCCTAGTCCCTACTTCCAATAGAAAGCCTACCCTACTCTTAGTCCCACAACTGGTCCAACAACCAATCACACCAGAAGCCCTAAATAGCTACTTCCAATTAAAGGTCTAACCCTAGCCCTAGTCCCACCTTACTCCCAACAACCAATAACATAGGAAGCCCTAGTCCCTACCTCCAATAGAAATCCGAACCCTAGCCCTAGTCCCAACCCTGCAATGATTGAATCACAGACCGAGAAACCAATCAGAACCCTCAAATACCCAACCAATGAGGACATTAACCCCAACCCAATAGAAACACCAGATACAACCATGAATCAGTGTACACATGGGCCAACCACCAGCACACCATATATGGTCCCAGCAACCTCAGACAAGGTTTGCTGGCCAGGGAGTTGGAAGCTGCTTGCTCCTGTTCAGAATCTCCTAGGAGACAGACAGGCTCAACCCACAACTTTGGACTTCAGCAGGTAAAGGCTTCACTAACTCGAAATCTAACATTACTGTTTGAATAAAGCTTTACTCCCTCTGCTGGCCAAAAAACGAAGTGCACAGGCCTCAGTAAATACAGTTTAAACAGCTCACAGAAGCACCCTCTGATGTAGAAAATCCCTGTTGCTGGGGGGGGGAGGGAGAGGGGGGCAGGGGGCTGGCCTCACTGGCTTGTGAACACAAAATGGTGGCTGGGGCGGCACTGTTTGAGCACACAGCCCTGAGCACAGAGCAAAGGAGAAATTTGGAGGGAAAACAGATTTGTCACCAAGGAATGAGAGGGACAAACTACAGAGGTTGGACTGCAAATCCCACATTTCAACACATTAAAAAGAATAAAAAACGGATTATCCTTTGGGAGTTTTTTCTCCCATGAACCATTTCGGCTCTGTAGATCCTATAAGTGTACAACCCCAGGACAAGCTTCACACAGTGAAGGGACTGCCTGGCATTGTGCTGCAACTGACCCCTACTATGTACAGTAGTATAACATGAACAAAGGAGGTCACACCCCTGTGAATATTTGGGCACAGGGCCTGAAAAGATGTGAGCCCTACAGCCTACCGTTGATGTGCTTGACTGAAGGCTGTCTGCTACAGAGGTTGAATGTCAGTGAAGGGTGGGACGATGTGTCTGCTCGTAGTCCAGGCCCTGCACCCGGCCCATGCAGTGTACAAGTTTGAGACCCCATGCAGTGTACAACTTTGAGACCATCAGTCTCACCCCCACTGCAGGCAATCAAAGGTTGTCCACTGTGGATGTTAAATGCTCCCAAAGCATGGGCTTCAGGTAGTAGCCGGAGGTGCCATTTGGCACCACATGTATATTGCACACAAACAAAGGCCACCTGTTCACATTGGGGCTGAGGGTCTGGCCTGCGAGGCCCTTCAGTCTGTTACACTGTGGACAATAGAAGGAGTATACAATTCAGAATAGCTAAGGGTTGAAAACAGCATTTGAATGCACAATTCCTGGCATAGTTAGGATACAAGGGCTTATCATAAAAACATTATATGCAGTCAGCTCCTGCTGCATATATCTACAACCCATATCATGAATGGTTAAGTTGTCTACTAAAGTTTTATACAGAGATTGCAGCTATTCCCCACTAGTGACACTCAAACTGTGTAAACAACAGTGGCTAGAATTTAACTTAGGCTTAGATGCAAAATCATTTCCACATTGAATATGATTAAAAACACAGAGAGTCAAAAAAAACACAAAGGTTAAAGTGAAGTTATGGTTAGGTTTGCTTAAAAAAACATAATGTATGTTTAAAAACCTCTGAAATGGAGTGAAAAACACAATCATAATTTGTAGTTATGATTATAAGCAGAACCTAAAGCCACTGAAATTCAACAATTATGGTTCAGTAAACTACTACACATTGCACTCCACAAGCACTGCTTATGACTTTGCATATAACATCATTCACCAAAAAGAAATGGATAGATAGCAGCTGAGATGACTTGCTAAAAGCATCGAAATTCAGGGGCTCTAAATCCTTTTGGTATATAGTTGCCCATCGCAGCCTGAAATATATTCACTAATTGCAACAACATATCCCCGCTTGTTGTTGAGAACAACATTTTAGCTAACTGTATAATTATACTGCTTCATTAGGTGATAAAACATCTCAGCCTAATGCAAGTTTACTGGCATAACCTATAAGGAAGACTAGTAAAGTGTTGACCCTGTTTTTCACCCTAGATGAGACTAAAAGAGGTATCAACCATCTTAAGCCAAGCAAGGCTATTGGCCTGATAAAATCCCAGGCAACCTTTATCCTTCAAAACAGGAAGCATTGATCCTACATATTAACACGCTATCTAACCATATTCTGGGAGGTTAAAACATTCCAGAAACATGGAGTGGTGCAGAAGATATTCCTGTGTATAAAATGGGTGATAGGAACAACCCTGGGAACTACTGTCTCATAAGTCTTACTGATCATCTCCAAAAGATATTTTGATTAAGGAATGGATATCTGATGCTAAATAGTATTCTATCCCCACTACAAGCAGGATTTAGACAGAAGACCTGAACCGTTGACCACATTTTTCGGTTTGTGTTAACTTAATGTAAATATCTCAAGCTAACTAGGCACCATCTCTATGTGACCTTAGTAGACCTTGAAAAAGCTTTTGATTTGGTCCCTCGGAGTAAGCTGTAGTGAGTGCTGGATCATATGGGCATGGACCTTTCCTTACTAAAAATACTAATGAGGCTGAATGAATCCAATTACACCCAAGTGAGATGGGATCCCAAGGGGAACTTACCAAATGCATTTTGATCAAGCATGTTGCCTGAAAGGGCTGTGTGTTAGCCCTAAATGTATTTTCATTGTACATTAACAATGTACTCAACTGTCTATTTGATTACACCCATGATTCTCCCAGACTATGTGGTAGGTCAACACTGGCACTATTATTAACTGATATCTTGCTTGATTTCTCACATGGGGATGCAATATCTTTTGAACAAATGTATGTTTTTCTATGATTAGAGGGCTCTTGAGGTCAGCACATTCAAACCTATGTATATGTGTTTAAATCCCCATAGATCTCAGAGAGGTGGATTTCGCATTAAAGAGATTTCATTACAGAGAGTGGAGACATTTGACCCCCTGGGCATTTCAATAGATAAATCAATTACCTGGTCTTCACATAATCGAAAACTAAGTGCCGCTCTCTTGTATGGAGCACCTGTTGTGGTGAAAAGGTATTGAGCCCTCCCTGGTGGTATCAGCCTACCAGGGTGTGATTAAGCACCGATGATGAAGCATGTCACGATTAAGTGAGTGAGGCATCTGCTCCCATTTCTTTGGATACCCCGTTGGGACAGCTAAGAAGTGCCCTCATTGGACTCTTCCCCCTTTCCGCCCCTTTCTACACCTGGTTGCTCGTATGTGAAATTAGATATAAAAGCACAACATCAAAAGAGGTCTCTTCAGTTATTGAGATTTATCGTGCAAAGGTACAGAGTGATGCGGTGTGTGTAGCCGAGACCTAGATGCCCATGGGGGAAAAGGAGGTGACTACTAATAAAAGTATAAGTGTATTTCTTAGATCTTTGTTTAGTTTGCCAAAGAGTGCCCCAATCATTCCACTTGCTAGTCTCAAGCGGATCAGAGAAGTGGCAGAGCTAAGATCCTTGTTATCCTGGGTGCATTTGTGAAGCACACCAGAGGTGGAACCCTATTGGAATGAACTATCTGAGGTTATCAGTATTCCCAACTCAACAACTATTGAATGGCTTAATCATCTAAAATCTACCTTCTATGGATCACCCCATCCACAATAACCAAGGACATTAAACCAGCTGGTAAATCTGCATATTGGTCTCATACATTAGATCCGGATCCCTGTAAAATCAGTATAGGATCCTTGACAGCAGCTTATTTCCAGTTTAAATGCAATGCACCCTTTGAATCATATCTCGATGTCATAAAGCCAGTTCTTGCTAAGACCCTTCAGATTGGGCTCCAAACTAATAGCTGGAACAAATATGCAGCAGATTTATCTTTGTGTGGTATGTGCGGAGCTCCCTGTGAAGATGTGGAACACCTACTGTTCCTACCCCCACCCCACCCCAGCATATTAACCCTTGCAGGAAATGGCTCAAACCCCCTCCTAACAATCTGGGGTTTCCGAGCTATTAAGTTGCTTCTAGAGTACTAAGAACCAATACAGCAGGGTTTATCACATTTGCTATAAGTTGGTTTCACCATGCAATCTGGATGATAAGAAAACGAGCCGGAAGATCACTATAGCCATTGTATCTTGGCAAGCTTTTAACATCCTGTTCCTCTATATTTGACTGTATGCAGCTGGATGTTTTGCTCATTATATACTGTTAACTCTTTCTAGCAGCTTCCAACAACCCAGTCCCCTATTTTAATTGGCTTTACGTATTTGGGTCTACAGGAGATCGAGAGTGATACGAATAATATTAACCTGATCATAATTCTATATTAGAAAGTTGCACTTTAGATTACTAGATCGATATAATACGGCTGCTTTGCTGGTTTAATGTTGTGAATCAAAGGAGTTGGATATTTTGCATATCTAAAGTGTTAATTGTTTATTAGCAGTTAATAATAGTTCGGTCATTTTGTGTAATCATTTTGCACATCCGGATTTAATGAACATAGTTTTTAAGTCAAAATTAACTTTATTTGGTTTGTCATAACCATAAAGCATATAAATCACAATTTATTACATAAAGTGATTAAAAGCGAAGCGTGTTTCAAGTCCGTTTAAAATATTTACAACTTTCTGTAAAAAAAGGGGGTATTTTCTTTCCCTATGCCTTTAGTCTTTCCCGGCTTTGGTGAGTACATTTTCTACTATTATCATGAACTTTACCCCCCGACATGTTAAAATATTTGATGAGGCGCCCATCCAATTGTTATAGCATGTCTACATGTGCGAATGTTTAAGTCAGTAAAGACAGATTTCAACAAGGTCCTTCTTTCTACTTTTACTGATGTACAAATGCACAGTAGGTGACTTAACAACTCAGTGTGATACCCACATAAACGACATGCCTTTGATTGCAGTTTGTTTTTCCAGGAGGGGACCAAGTCCTTTGAGTTGTGATCACCAAATCTCAATGCCATAAACCACCTTTTTAATGACAGACGGAAGTGTGCTACTAGGTAGGGTTGTGGTTTTAAACTTAGATATGAGTTTCTTACGACCCATGCATGGCGATGTTTCTCTAATCTCCTTTTGTCTTCCACAAATGATAATACCTTTGCCCTGTTGTTACAGACTTTGTTGAATGAGGATCTTTCCAGCTTGCTGTTCCATGCTTCTTCCAACTCTAGTTCCTCCAGGGCTATTCGCAAGTGATCAACCCTGGTGTTTGGGTTTCTTTGCTCATATTGTAATTTTATTTCAGTCCAGCATAGATTATTCAAAGTTCCAATTTCTGCTGCTCTGAGTTTCCAGCATAATTTTACCAAGATTGCTTTCCTTTGGAATTCTTGGTTCTGGAGCCCAAATTCCAAGCGTATTTGTGCAGGCGGGGAACCCTTAATAAGATTGAATACTGATTTATAAACATTGATTTGTAGTTTGTTTAAAATCTCGGTTTCTTGGCCATGCCATGTTTCCAATCCATACGATAAGCTTGGGAGCATTTGTGCTGCCATTATTTTTAGGAGGTGTACATAAGAAGGGCATTCCAATTTCTTGTACAGTTGTTTATAGGCAAAGGTTAATGACTGAGCTTTTGCTGTGATCTCCCTTTTCTGTTCCACCCGGGACAGATTTCTTGCCAGTTTGATGCCCAAGTATTTATAAGCGCTCATTTTCTCTATTTGTGAGGTCTTTGCGTACCATTTGTTTTTTCTTGACCTCGGGCCTGCCAGTCTTACCACCTTTGTTTTTGATTTATTTAGTTCCAGGCCTTGTGCATCCTGGTAGTCTGTTAGTTTATTTATGGTCCTTTGCAGCTCTATCGGGGTTTGGCTCACCACCACAATATCATTTGCATATTGCAGAAATTGGATTGGCTCATTTGCTAGTTTTGGCGGGTGTCCGTTTACTTGTTGCAGGTAATTATTTAGATCTGCCAAGTATAGGTTAAATAGACATGGTGAGAGTACGCAGCCTTGTTTTAATCCGTTTGTAATATTTATTTTTGGTGATACTCTTCTTCCGTCTCCTAACTTTACCGTAGCCCATGTTTCTCTGTATAATGATGTTATTGCATCAATCAGTGGTTGTGGGAGTCCCCAAGCTTTCAGTTTCTTCCACAAGCCGTCGCGTGGCACCCTATCGAAAGCAGATTTCAGGTCGATGTAACATGCCAATAGTACTCCCTTTTTCTTTTCTGCTTTTTCCATCAAGATCGTTAATGCTGATAGGTTTAAGATGGTACCCATGCCTTGTCTAAAGCCCGTTTGGAATTTTGGGATGATGTTGTTATCCTCTGTCCACTCTTGCAGGTGTCGTAGGATACACGATGCAAAAAGTTTGGCCTCTACATCGATAAGGGCGATTAGCCTGTAGTTACCGGGTTCTATTCTACTGCTGTTCTTGTAGATTGGATGAAAGAGATTACCGCTCCAAGACCGTGGCATCTTGTTGTCACAAAATAATTGATTGAAAAGGAGTGTGAGGTATTTGGCCCAGACTTCCGGATCTCGTTTAAACAGGGCGTTTGGTGGTCCATTTGGTCCTGCTGCGCCTTCGGCTTTTAGTTTTTTATCAGAAATTTTGTATATTTCACTGTTGTTAATGATGTCTGATCGTTTGCTTCCCTGCTGGTTCGGTCTTTCACTCCCTCCTTTTTTCAACTGAGGCCCTCTGGGTCTAGAGCCGTTCCTATTACTTCGTCTATGCTTTCTTCTTCCCACATTTGTGGTCCTGCTTTAGGGTTGTACAATTTGTCTATATAATCCAGCCACGTTGTTTCGCTTATTCCTACGTTGCGTGTGGTTCCATTTCCTTTCATTAACTTATTGATTAAACCCCAAAATTCCCTGCTGTTTGGTAGTTTACTTGCCCACAGCAGGTCTTCCCATATCTTTTCTGTGTGTTTCCTGTTTTCCACTCTGCACTCTTCCTTGTATTCTTTTCTCAATTTTTGGATCTTACCATTGTCGCTGACACTTCCTTTTCTGAGTGCCCTCGCTTTTTGTCTTATCTCCTTAGCAATATTTCTTTTTTTGTTTCGTAACTGAATTGTATACCACTGCTCTTTATTTGCCCCATACGTGCCATTGCTTCCTAGTTTTAATGGAAATGTGTCCAGTAGGTACGTGTTTAACTTTTCCCAGTCTTTTACTGAAGGGTGCACTCCTGACTCCTCGACATTCTCTATAT
Source organism: Lissotriton vulgaris (assembly GCF_964263255.1). Lineage (NCBI taxonomy): Eukaryota > Metazoa > Chordata > Amphibia > Caudata > Salamandridae > Lissotriton > Lissotriton vulgaris. The sequence continues at coordinate 1,656,913,105 of NC_141687.1, forward strand.
GTTTTTTCACCATGTCCATTATCTCATCAATTATTATTCCTCTCCATTTGAGTTTCTTTAAGTTATAGGTTTCGGGTAATGTGACTAGCGATGCTACCCCCTCTCTTTGTAGAATGTTCAGGTGTAGGACCATTTCTTGGGGGAAATGATCGCTCTCAGGTCTTGTTATGATACGGAATTGGTCGACCTAGGGTGCCAGGTCTTTACTGATTACTGTAAAATCTATTGTTGACTGTTTATTTCCACATGAAAAGGTAATACCTGCTGGTTGGTCTCCCTTCGTGTTTCCATTTAGTATGCCGATGCCTAGTGCTTCCAGCTCCTTCCACATTCTTTGAGTTTTATTATTATTGTTTTTACCCCCTGTTAGGTTGCAGTTGAAATCGCCTGAGATTATCATCTCATGATTTTGATGAGTAACTTGTAACGTTTTTATTATACTTGACAAGTTTGACAGTTTTTCCATTTTCTTGTTCTTTTCAGGATGAATGTATATGTTTAGAACTATTAGCTTCCTCTCCACTCCGTTTGTGGGGTGGTTCCATTCTAGTTTTACGATTTGGATCCAGTTTTCTCCGGAATCCATTTCCTCTATTTTCCAAACATAATCCATTGTTGTGTATATTGATAGACCCCCTCTTGGGTGACCATATTTGGCGTTTTTATCTGCCATTATATGAAATTCTTCATATCCTGCTATGTGCTTTGGTGTTATGTTCCATGCTTCTTGTAGCAGGATATTGTTATATTTACTCAAAAAGGAGATGGTCTCTTGGTCTTGTTCCATTTCTTTAAATCCGTGGACGTTCCAGGAGCAGATGGTTACTGTCCTGTCGTATTGCTTTGTGACCTTCTTAATTTGTTCCCTACTAGTTATATTGCTTCCATCAGGATCGATGTGAATTCAGCGTGTAGGGTATCCAGGACCAATCTTGGTTTCCTTCTGGCTGGGTAATCGTTTGTCTAAGGGTTGTGTTTGTTGGGCAGATGTCCCTGGATGTTTGTTTAGTTGTGGACATACTTCTCGCTGCCTTTAATACGGAGGTTGTCTTTCCGTTTGTGTTTGGCAACCGGAGCACCTCGTTGTTTAGTAACGGGTATGGGTATTTTATTTGGGTTGGGTAAGATAGTGTTATACCCCAGGCTGCAAATACCGCCCTTGTAGAGAAGATCTGTTCCGTTGTCACTTTTTATGCCCATATTGTTCTGCTTACTTCCAGGTCTGTTGCCTCGTTTGATTGGACAAATTATACCGCCAAAAGTTCCGATGATGATATTTCCCTTAATTTGGGAATTTCTCTGAACAGTCGCATTAAGTTTCCCCTATTTAGTGTGTTCCTTTTTCCTTTTGTTTGGTATTCTGGCCTGAAGATTAGTTTACAGCCTGTCTCTTCCGGGTCCGATAGGGGTTCCTGGGTATGCTTTTGGTCGCCTGTTACCCTTGTCAATTCCCCGGCCTTAGTATTGTTCAGGGGCTCTGTGGATGGCCACTCTTTTAATGTCGAATTTGCCATTGAGTTCATCACGTCAATTTGACCTCTTTTGGACTCCCTTATTTTGGTTGGCCTAACGTTTTCCTTGGGGATCTTCCCTGATTGTGTATTGCAGGTCCTGCCTTTCTTATCCAGGGGGATTTCTATTCGGGTCTCCATACTTAAGAGACGTTCCCCCTGTAGTCCAGCGCTCTTTCCCCGTTTAGGCCAGTCAGATTTATCATAGTTGTCTGACACTACTGTCATTTTGCACTTTGTGTAACTAGAATGGTGGATTATGGCTGTTCTGCTTTTACTTGGATATTTTTTTATATTGTTTGTTTGATTGTATGTTTAACCTTTCTTATGCAAGATGAGAATATGGACTTGTTTTTTTATGGGTTCTGTATCGGAATAAAAGCGATTGATGATAGTGATAACATCACTTGTTACATGTTTAAATACATCAATAATGTCATCACTGATGACATTTAAAACAATGTATATAATGGTACAGATATTTATATAAAAGTTATATCTTTTTCAACTTCTGCAATATAGACTCCAGCACAAATTCTAATCTAAACATTCCAAACATACAGGGTTTTCCACTAACTATTGTTCCAATATGTAATTTAAAATACTATAATCAAGATGCTAACAGAACCCATCCCCTTATTTACAAGTTTCAGGGGAAAAAACACAATATGAACCCACTATTCTTAAGCATATTTAAATTAAACCACATAATATGATTCTTTTTTTCCATAATAAGTAACAATACCAAATCTCCCCAAAAACGGTACCATCACAAAGAGGACAGCACAATTTAGTGGTCGGTTACAAAAATAAATTCAACCCACAACAAAATCATCTAGTTTTTTGGGAAGTCGATTACCCATACATATTTGATAGCAATTAAAATGATATCTTCACAGACTCCATCAAGTGCAATTAAGGGTTCAATACTAACAGCTCAAGCTTATAGGCCCTGTTCAATAAGAAGTTCTTCACTCCTAGAATTATCACCCATGCCATTCTGAGAATTAGATTCTTTACAACAATCAGGGAGGGACTCATCACACCACCACCCTCTTAGAACACAATCTGCATTATCTGAATTTTAATCAGCAGTCATAATACTGTTATCACACATGCTGGTCACGTGAATAAAATGCCAACCCATTCCTTCACTCAACTTAGCCAAGTTAGTGTATAATTCAACAACGGGAACAGGTGCAGAAAATCTACTCTACTTTCTTTGTTTTGGTACTGTTATTTATTTTCACCCATTGTCCTACTTGAAGATCAACTACTACTTGTACATTTATGATCAAAATACGTCCTAGAGGCAGTTTTAGCCTTCGTTATGTTCACCTTCATGATCTCAGGGCACCTCTTACTTAGCCTCTAACTTGCCATCTAAGGATGTGATATATGTTGTAAATAGATCCTTTCCCTGAAAATTTTTTAAAGGAGTATACCCATTACCTTAGGAGTAATGCTTATGACCAGATCAATTTCCAACATTTCCTGATTCCATTGGCTAACTGCAGAGCACCCATTAACATACAATTGATTTACAGCTCCATTTCCAGAAGGATGATGAAGAGAAGTGACCTTATGAACAATCCCATCCCTATTAATAAAAGCTTTTATGGATTTGGAAGTAAACTGAGCTCCATTGTCACTTATCATAACCATGGGAAGTCCTCTCTCTGGAAGACTTCATCCACAAATTGTAAAATAGGCCTGGAGTAATTTTAATGAAGCTGGAGTAATTGGATTCGTTTTGGTAATTCGATGTTGCAAATGCAAGCAGCTTCTAAGTTTGTTGTTTGCATCCTGTTGTATTCAACTCTATTTTCTTAGTGCAAAATTCATTATTGGGTCAATTTTAGATTAAAGGGTGCATTTTGAGCTAAGAAAATAGCACCAAATGCATAGTTATGTACCTCACGTATTTCCACCTAATCATGCATAATTTTGCTGTAATTCAGCGTAATAATGCAAGTTGTGCCCACCCCTGTCGTAAAACTGTGTTAAAGTCCAAAACTATGGCCACTTTGAAAACAAACCTATAAGCACTATAACAAATGAGTTGCCATCATTATTCATTTGCACCACTTCCCAAGGTGAGTGTGGGGATAGTAAAGGAACTAAAGGGAACGTAAAGTTATCTGTGATTTATATGCTCTATAACATTCATGTAAATGAAACATTTCCTAGCTTACATGAAGAAATATTTAATTCTATTAAGGACACAGAGGCGATCATTATGCATTTCTTTCTTTACCCTTTATTACAGCAGTTTCAAAGATTAAAACAAAAAAGTAAACACTACATATCCTATGATTCAAAGGGAGCAGGTGTCTATGGCAACCAATAACCTATCCCAGCACAGTCTGAATGTCTATATATATTGTCACCTGTAGTCCTTCCTCTTCTTCACTGTAGGAAGTTAATCTTCAAGAAGCCTCAATCAGCCTTGGAGTCAGAGCCTATGAGTAGAATACACTCCTTTAAATCTATTCTGAGTCATAATTGTAATACGACGAAATAACATGCACAATCCATAAACCAATTACAATTTGGCAACCCTGCAACCATGTGAAACACAACATGGTCCTTGACCTAATAATTAGGATAATAACTCAAACCATATAATAGACCTTTTGGAAAAAACAAGCAAGTCATAGCATGGATATTTATACAACACCATTATACAGGAAATTGTAAATACAAAATTATGTGATACTACCTGTTAACCCAGATCAATGGGTGGGAAAGTCATATAGTAAATATGCATTGGGTGAAATAATCCTTGCCTTTGTGTCTTTAATAGAATCTAAACTTTCCTATACATAAATTAGGACATTTTTCATTCTATGTCAGAACCGGAGATGAGGATTATGCATGTTCAAAGCTTACTTACCACCAACAATGTGGCATTATCCATAGGTTTAAAATAAAACCTTTTAAAGGTGGATTCCGAGGAGCAAACCACCGCATTCATTATGCCCTCCAGTCTACCGCCTACCTGAATGGCCTTGGGTGCCATGATCCCCCTTGACGGGTGAACCCCCGTATAGTGAGTATCAATCCCAGTCTCTGCCATAATCCATTTTCCCCACCAGGCATGAGATGAAACCACCTTGAAAGGTGTCTTGATAGCAATTAATAGTTGTCTCTCACCCGACAATCTAATATCCACCGTCATTTCTTCATACGCCGAAATGTATCAAATTACACAAAGTTTAGGTGAACCCTCAAAAGCTGGATAGGTTTCTGACCTAGTATTAGTTTTGGTCCTTTGAGAAATAGTGAAGGTAACCCATTCGGGAGTGAAAACTCTTGCTGTGACGTTTAATTTTCTGACATCAGAAACTCTCTCACAAGAGAAAAGACAAAGCAACACGACCAGTTTTGCCGAAATCTCCTTCCTAAAAAGGTATTTAAAATGTTGCCAGTCTGAAAGAAAATGTAATACCAAATTGACATCCCATAACCCAGATTATCTGGGTACCATGGACCAAGACGTTCTGATACCCTTGAGAAGTTTACAAATTCACTGGTGTTTCTCCCCCGGGAAGTTATTGATGGATAATGTTCCGCCGAAATCGCTGATCTGAAAGAATTTACTGTACAATAAGTGAGACCTAAGCTACCTAGCTCTACTACGAAATACAAGATGTCTGTAATCTGCATCCCAATAGGATCCAGGTGTCTCTCCACACACCAATCTGTAATATTTGACTGTCCCTTGAGCCCAGACCTGCTGCCAACTTCGTCTGAAAGTCTGCCGGTTTCCCAGCACAGCCTGAAATCCTCCAAGGCATGAGGTTGAGGTGACCCTGCAAAACCAGTAAATATGGATGGCTGCTGGAAACCAGAAGGATCTTTGGGAATGATGGAAGTTGAACTGGTGCTACCCACAACAGCTCCAATAGGGAGGGAAATCATGCCTGCTACTTCCAGATTGGAGTAACAAAGACCAAAGAACCCTCTGACATTGGATTTGGGCCGCCACTCTGGGAATCAGAATAAGTGGTAGGAACACATAGGCCTGACCTGTCGTCCAGTCCTGTAGGAAAGCGTGTACAGCTGTGGGACCAACTGGACATACTGTAGAAGTTGAGCTTTCAGCCTGGAGGCAAACAGATCCATGTTGCACAGACCCCATTGGTCCATCAGAGCCTGGAAAACTGTTCGATCCAGTTGCCAGTGATTGGAATTCTTGATGTTTCTGGAATTCCAGTCTGCCACTATGTTCTGAGATCACGGAAGGTACTCCACCGGCACCGAAATCTGGTGTTGAAGGCAGTAGTGCCAAAAACCCTGTGCCAACTCCGCTAACACCTTCGAACGCCTATCCGCCAAGCGGTTGATGTATTTTACTGCTGACGTATTGTCCACCCTCAGAAGTACACAGTATGAGACTTTGTCTTATGTCAGGGATTGGATCGTGAGTGATCCTGCGAGTAGTTCCAGGCATTTGATGTGCAAAATCAACTCTTCCTCTGTCGATCGTGCTACATCTGGCACCCAGCCCTGCCGGCTGGCGTTTGGTCATATGATCAGGTCCGGGGAGGATCCGAAGATTTCCCTGCCATTCCACACCTCCATATGGCCTATCTATCACTGTAACTCCATCCTGGGCCCCTCTGTCAGAGATATAAGTTCTGAGTAGGTGAGGCCCCTCCAGAGATGAGTTGTTTTTTAGTCGCTGTATCACTCTGTAGTGCAGAGAGCTAGGGAAGGTGGCTTATATTAACAATGACAATAAACCAACTATCCTGGCTAAATGATGGAGAGAGATTCTGTCTCTTCTCAGAACCTTTGTCATTTCCTTCTTGATCTTGTGGATCTTCAACTCCGGAAGGCTCAGCTTGTCTGACATGGAATCTATGAGGAACTCCAGAAAGGTCATGGTCTGTGCCAGTCAGGGCCGTTTCTAGGTGTTTGGCAACCCTAGGCGAGAATTGAAAAATGCTGCCCCCTCCCTTTTACTACGAACTCTATCGCCCCCGTCATCCAGGCTAGAGGAATTATTCCATGTACCTGGAGAATACTTAATAGGCAACAGACGCTACTACATACATTTCCTCTCTCAGCATCATTGTAGACGAACCAGCCAGAGCGAACCCTTCCCAGCTTAGGTAGAAGGTCGAATCATGTGAGATCTCCAGGGACACAGTTCTGCCCACCCTTTGCACCAATCACTACTCTCTAAGCCCCATTGGTTCAATGTCTCCATGTCTACCTTATTTTATTTATTAGGCCTGGCTAAACGCAGCAGCTTCGGAAAGACCTATTGTAGCCAAGTCCACAAAATATCCACAGAGTAGCCCGGAGGAGAATTTCCCTCTCCCACCTCTTGCTACTGGATGTTTAATGTACCACTCCTGCTTTCATTGCAATGCAGGACGGATTATTGTACATCTCAAAAGCACAGGGAATTCTTGCACAAAATGTTCTTCATTTTATGTGTGCATTGCATACAGAAAGAAAATCGTTATTTTTTTCTGTGCATCAGGCTTCTTTGCTCTTTTGTCAGGAAATGTGCGTGAGTCATACACACACATATTTTTTAAAACTTCTATCCAAACAGCCTCGGAATCTAAAATATAATAGCATTGGCTAAACGAATATGTCTGGCATTGCATGAAGCACAGGCACTCACACATACAGTTTAAATATTTTGCACACATACTGTTTAAATAATTTGCACATTAACATCAGTTCTATTGGCTTTGCCAAAGCTTGTGGCTCATAGGCTCGCTATCTTCTTTTTATTTTTTTCGGATGCCTCCACGCACGTCTTTAGTGCTAGCTAGGAGCAGCTTCGCCTTATTGCCTCCATGTTTCCATTACTGCCTTTTGTTTTAAAAAGTATAAGCAGGGTTAGGGCCTGCTGCTGCTACAAACAAATGAAACCCACGCCAACATCTATATCCCTCACAGTTGTGCGCCCATCTCTGGGGCCGTGAGGACCGAGATGAGTTCATAGACTCACTCACAGGCCTCTTTTAAAATTACAAGTAAGGACTCATTACAAATGTTCGCAGTCACACGCAGCAGGCCTGAATGATGATGTTCTACCTACTTACTCACCTCTGGTCACATCCACACGCAAGTCCGCTCTAGCAGAACAGACCCTGGAATCGGATGTACAGTTTGTAGGCTCCGAGGCTCGTGATGCACTGCTGGCTCGTGGTGCTGAGCTGCCTGCATGTTTTTTGCCGCCCCCCACCTTTTGCCGCCCTAGGCGGCTGCCTAGTCCTGCCTAATGGCAGAAACGGCCCTGGTGCCAGTGTCAGTCCTGACTTGTGCCTGTTGATGATGAATCCCAAATCCTGGTGGATTGCAATAGTTATGTTCAAATGAGACAATAGCTGAGTACTCAATTGGTCCATCAGGAGGATGTCGTCTATGCATACGCATTTATCGCATGCGCAGTTTTCTCAAGGAATACCGATACGGCGAAGAAGAGAAGGAGGGCAGCCCAAGGATGCTGCATGCCAGGTAAGTGGTTTTAATAAACTAGTATGTAATTTAGATTTACTAGTAAATGTAGCAGGGGTTGAGGCGGGTGATGCAGCAGAGTTTGTTTGCAACTCCCTGGACCTCCGCATAGCCCCGCTACGCCCAGGGTTAGTTCATATGTGACCTTTTGTGATGAGTACTCCAACAATCAATAGTTCTCCAACTATCTATGACCATCATATTCTGTGTTTCCCTTTCAGCACTGGCTTACCAATACAGTCTCCCCTTATATGCTTCCACTTATATCAGGTTAGCATACAGACAAACTGCCATAAGTTCACCCTGCATGGGGCAGATCCATATCAATTGCATGCAGGATATCTGCACCAATAGTTCACAGCGCATGGGTCTTTTTTACAATAGCTGTTGGTATCCGTCTCACATTATCTGCATGGGACCTCGTACCCAATGATGCCGCTTGGGCTTGAGACACATACAGTTTGGTTCATGGCGCTTAGTGACTTAAAAACCGCCCTCCTTACGTCGTTGCATGGTCCTTATATGGTCATTTATCCTAATTTAATTTGTATTCTTCAACTGGAATTCACCTGTTTATTATTTTTCTTTCTTTTTCTTTTTCCCTTACATTCCAGGAGGTTTACATATTTATGAAATATTAGAATTGTCGTAGTAACAAGACCGACAGGACTTTTGATGATCACATGTTGATACATGATATGAATAATATAATTTAGGTGTTTATTGTACTATACTATTTAGCTTTGTCTTAAGCAATTGATTGACAGTCCTGATGATGATCCCATATTTCAAAACGCCGTCGACATACACTCTGACCTGCCAGATTATTTTAAAAAATCATTTTGGGTGCAGAAGTGTACTGTTTTCCTCTAATTAGTGACCCTTTTGCTGTACCTGTTTATTGGTCACATCTTTCTTTTTTTCTTGCCTGCAATTTTTACAAATGGCTTGTTTTGTCTAGTTCTGACACCTGTTTGAAATTTATTCCAGCGCAGGTAATTTTTATATATATTTTCCAGTTGAAATCTATTTTTGAAATAAATTTAAAATGTTCTAGTAATTAGAAGTTCCTATGGAAATGATTAATTTTTCATTGTGTACTATCAAAAAGGTCTTTATGCTTAGGGATACTTGTTCCTGAAATTTAGTAAAACAAATATGTGTAAAAAGCAAGTGAAACTTTGTGACTCACCAGTTTTTAACAATCTGAGAAATCCCAAGCTCCTAGTACAAATTGAACAATGGAGGTTGTCTTGAATTTGAAGTTTTTCAAAGAAAATTATTCAGATGCAATAGAGTAATTTTATTTGAAAGTATATAAAATGTGACTTGTCTCGGTGATGTATTAGTGGGTCAACTCGCTGGCAACATTTAAAAATACTTCTTCCAAGAAAGAGCTCCATGATAATAGAGCCCAAGTAGTTACCTTTATTATGACTCCGCCCACCACAGCAACTGTTCCTGTAGAAAACGAAATATAACACAAATTCTGATCTAAACATTCCAAACATACTGAACTTTCCTCTTAGAAAGTGGGTTATTAGTAGTAGTATATTACAAAGTTGTGGGCCATTTTGTTGGAGATGGGTATTGACGAGGCATTGGTTACCTTTATGGCCACTCTGCACCAAGAGCTCTTTGCAGCCATACGTGTAACGAATGAGGGTAGGTGTACCCCCCTCTTTAAATCATTAAAGGGGGTACGGCAAGGCTCGATATTAGCCCCCTTACTCTTCACCATCTATATCAACGGCTTGGGCGCGTACCTAGGGGAGCAGGAAGCCGACGTCCCGCATGCAGGAGCCGTTAAAATCCCGGCGCTCCTATATGCGGATGACGCCGTACTGATTGCTCGCACGGGTGTTGGCCTCCAGCGCCTCTTGAATGCCTTTGGTTCATTTATGGAGTGATTGGATCTTAAGGTAAATGTAACCAAGTCACATACAATGGTGGTGGACCGTGAGTGTAGTAAGAAGAGAAGCAAAACATTCACATGTAGGGGGACACGGTTTCAAGGGTATCTACATTTCCCTATTTAGGCGTACTGTTTGATCAGAAAGGGACCTGGGGCCCGCAGGTAAGAGCCAAGAGGTTGGCTGTCATTATATCATCATCAGCACTCTTGGGTTTTGCTGGTAGGCTAGGGGCTAGGCCTATGGAAGCTCTGTTAAAAATCTATAAGAGTAAACCTGTGGCCATTGCACTATATGGTTCCGCATTGTGGGGTTATGTAAACTTGGAACCAATCCAGAGAGCAGAGAATAGATTCATTAGAACCCTGCTTTCTGTACCACAGTCGACCCCAACCTACTCCATTCACAAAGAAGTGGGCCTAAACTTTTTGTCTGACATGCTGAGCATGGCCCCTCTGATCTTTTGGTTAAAAACGTGGATGAAAGAAGAACTCCCATTAAACCATAAGATCATGTCTGACGTTCTGTCCCTGGACAAATCTAATAAGATCCCCTGGCTGGCCTTTCTGGCTAGGGCATTCTCAGACCTGGGACGTCCGGAGCTTTTTTCCTCCCCTGAGAACATCAAGGTACATGATATCGATTTTGTAAAAAAGTCCTTCATGGGAAGGAGGGGAGTGTGCCGTGAAGAATGTGAACTGGCAAAACCGTCAGTGAGGGAACATTGCCTTCTTATTAACTCATTTTCACTAGCACCTTATCTTGGTTTTGTGACAATTCCCTTCCATAGGTTCCTCTTAACTAAGTTCAGATTTAATTTGTTACATTTTCATTTAGGTTCTTTTAAAAGTTGGCAGAAGCCGAGCCTTGCCTTGTAGCTGCGACCAGTTCTCTGTACAAGATACAATGCATTTTGTCATGTTTTGCGGGCTGTATCTAGAGCCAAGGAAAAAATACTTGTTGCCTATTCTTAAAGAGGCAGGCTTCACTCAAGTGAGACCGGCCCTGCTCTTTTTACAATTACTACCCAATCCCTACATCACTTTTTGTATAGCTAACTTTCTGGTAGCCGCTTCAAGGGTGAAAGCTGCCTGCCTAGATTCGCCTTAAAGCAAATGTTTTACTATTTATACTCATTTTTGAATGTAATACTTTTAATTGTCTGTAAATACTTTTTTAATTGTCTGTCTGTATTGACCGTTTTTAAGAAAAAACCTTGTATGAAATGTTTTTATCTTTTTCTCCTCTTTGTATGGCTTTTAAATAAGCCGAATAAAGATATTCTGACTGACTAGTAGTATATATGCATTTACCACTGGCAATAAGGCCACTAACACGGTCTAGGGATCTGTACAAGTGTCAATAAATTATTCCCATGCTCAAACTTGGTAGTTTGGCTGCGAGCAGACAAGCTTAACTTAGGTGACAGGTATGCAAAGCATTAAAAATAAAACAATTCACTAAATAATTGAGACACAACACACAATAAATATCCCATACCAATTTCTAAAAATAGGAAATACTTTTATCTTTAAAATGACAACAAAAATCTGATGTAGGAAACCAGAGATATGAATTTTTAAAGCTTAAACACTTTCCAGCACTTAGAAATCTATATTGCCACTCTGGGACATCTGGTCATGCTTGACCATGACAAAGTCAAAGTTCCAGGCCAACCGCAATGGAGCCCTGAGCAGACACACTGAGTGGGAGGCCATGGTCAAAATGTTACCTTCAGACTTAAAAACTTTTCTGGAGCATTTTCTGCCGGGGTCCCTCAATGCTCTTCACCAGTACAGACTCAGTGAGGGTTCACAGGCTTAAGTTTCAGGGAGCTCCCAGTCAAACTCAGGTGTTCGGACCTCTAGAGCTCTTCAGCTGGACAAACCTGGAATCCGGGCCAGATCGCAGTTGAATGTGGCCTGCTTGGTCCTCGTGGTTCAGTTACTCACCTTATGAAGCTTTTTTCTAAAGTTGCTTCTAACTTCTCCAAACTTCTGGAACTTCTTTCTGGAGTTCCTTTTGCGGGTCCAAAGTGTCCAAAACACAATCCAAGGGTCTGGAAGCTCCAAGATTGTCCGTGAAAGGTTGGGATTACAATTTTTACAATGCACCTGGACAAAACCCTTAAAAGTCCACTAGACACACTCCAGGCAGTGGACTCTTGCTGGTGATGATGCAGGTGAGCTCTGTTAACCTGTAGCTTGCATCAAGTCCACTCTTTAATCCTTTAGAGCAAGGTACATCCGCAGGGCTGTAGGTCCAGATAGAGCAGCAGTCTCAGTAAGTCAGAATGCAGGGCCTGGTGATGCAAATCAAGTTTTCAGCATAGCAATCCTTCTTCTTCTCTAGTTTCAAGCAGCAGATCTGAGAGGCTCTGCACCTCTCACATATTTAATCAGTGTTCTCTGGGGTCAAGCAGGAGAGTACTCCTGTCCAGTGAGGTGCAAGGCAACACCCCAGAGCATGACCACTTCCTCCAAAGTATGGAATAATCCTAGAAAGCACTATTCATCCAAAATACATCATGGCTGAAATTTCAGCAGAGCAAAAAGAGCGAACTAAACCAACTCTCAGTATGGCTCATTTCCATAGCTTTTCACCCCGTGACATCTGCAGATTCCTTCCTTAAGCCTCTTCTGTGGCTGGGTTAGAGAGGATGGGGTTAGGTAGTCCAGGCATCCCTGCCTGTCCAGTTCCTCCCTTGAATCCTCATGCATTACGTCCCCTCCCCTCTGCTCTGGCATGTCTATGTAGGAGAGCTCTCCCCCGGCGAGCCACTTATCACTTCATCAAAGCAGACTTGCTAATCCTGTTAACTCTGACCAATTAGGGAAGACTTCAGTAAGGCTGAATTTTGGCTTACATACAAGAACGTCTTATAACTTATTTTCGGTACAATTTCGGATAAATTCAACACTACCATATGGTTGGATGTATCAGTCAGTCAGTCAAAATACTTTATTTCGATAAATCAATATCATAAAAAGACAATAGCACTATACAAAATTTACATGTTCTAAAATACATAAATTATACCAGGTAAAATCACAATTATTTTACACAATCAGAATATTTACAAAAGTATTTAAAAATATTTAAAAAAAATTTAAAATAGTACTCTTTAGAAATACATTAAAAATACTTTAAAAAAGAGGTCAGTTAAATAGGAATACAAAGCAACATACATTATAGATTCCCACATTTCATTCTCAATCAGTAAACATTCCCGTAATGTAAACATAGTACTTGCTTTCATCCACTATAGAACAACGTTATAAGGGTTATTGGTCAACTTCCTATTCCTAATCCTAGCGGCTCCCACTAAGAAACTGGCAACATGAAACAGAATCCTAGGGGTCTGCAATAATTGTAAAAACAGAAGTGCTGGCTTTACTTGGATAAACCCTGCCTCCTTTAAAATAGGGATCAGGTATTTCGCCCTTATGGCCGTGTAGTGACCGCAGAACATCAGAAAGTGCATTGTATTCTGGATGGAAAAATTGTCACAAGAACATGGCATTGCATTTTCAGGGGTACTCCAAGTTGGAAAATGACCAAGGTTCAGGTAGATCAAATTAAAACGGAAACGAGTTAAAAGGAACCGGTGATATGGTCGATTCACGGTAGTTAAATACAATTCAGGGCCTTCTTGGGTACTCATAATGACATTAGCCGTCACCGTAGGTTTAATTAATTTAATTTGTTCCCTCTCCAGGCTTAGCATTTCTCCCATTGTACCCTTAATCAGAGCAATGTCCTTTGTTGTTATAGACTTCGGGGAGGAAAAAAGCTCTGCTCTCCCTAACTTGGCAAGACTGTCTTTAATGTATGCTAGCCACAAAATTTTGTTAGATCTATCTAGCTGTAAGCAGTCTTTTAAAATGATATGGTTAAGGGGAATTTCCTGATTCAACCAGATCTTCAGCCATGCTAGTAGAGGGGCCATTTTTATCATGTCTGAAATAAAACCTACTCCAAGTTCAGTGTGAATTGTATATGATGGGGTAGATTGTGGCACAGAGAGAACAGCTCTTAAAAATGTATTCTCTGTATACTATCCGGGGAACAATATCCCCAAATTGAACTACCATATGTGGCCACCGCAAGGCATTTTGCTTTATAGATTTTCATTAAGGTTGCTATCGGCCTTCCCCCCAATTTTTTCGAAAAGCCCTGTAGGGCGGAGGATGTTCTTGCAAGGGAAATGTTTCTGTTTTTTAGCTGTGGTCCCTAGTTCCCTCTCTCATCAAAAGTGATCCCCAAATATGGGAAGGTAGCTACTCTACAAAGTTCTTCTTTGCCACAGGTAAAGGTTTTTAGGTTCTTATTTTTTATACTCCTGCCCATTATCATGATTTGAGACTTCTTGACATTTATCTTGAGGTCCAGAGAACCCATAAAATTCTCAAATACATCCAGAAGGCCTTGTAAACCAATTACGGTCCGCGAAAGCAAGACGGCATCATCCGCATATAGGAGAACTGGAATTCCAAGTTTTCCTACACGCGGAATGTCGAGGGCTGCCTCTTTTAACGCGGGTTCCAGGGCATTTATATAGATGGTAAATAGGAGGGGTGCCAAAATGCACCCCTGCCTAACACCCCTTTCGGAGTTAAAGTGACTAGTGCAGCGACCATCCGAGGTAACCCTGATGAGGCTAGAAGCCCAGAGTGTAAATCCGCCAGGTGATTTACTAGAGCCCTGTCCAAACCCATATCAAGCAGGATTTACCACAATTTTGATCGGTTGACAAGGTCAAAGGCTGACGAGAGGTCCATGAACCCCAGGTACATAGACCCCTCCTTGGCCCTTGGCTTTAAGTAAGTCTCCATGAGCTTTGGAGCATTTTCTGTCAAACCACCTTTTACCTTGAAACGGCTTCTGGCTTGGACCAGCCTGTAGACTATGATTAATTTCTATACAGATTTTATCAAAAGCAGGAATAACATCTTTGTTTTGTGTCCAATTTGCTAGGCATATTGCCACTTCATCCTCTACCTTGATCAATACCTCTTGTAAGAATGTTTCAGGGACTATTTTTGTCCATTTTAACCTCCGCCCCTGATCTTTAACGGACACGTTTAGTCCCCCTCTATGAGTCACCGTTTTCAGTGAGAGTAGGTCTGTATACTTTAATTCCATTAAAACAGGATTATGGTCACTAAAAACAGAAACCTCTGTAATGTAGTTTAAAACCTTACACAACAAAAAGGAAGACATACAAATATAATCAATAATAGTGTCATCATCTTTACCCTTAAATGTAGGGGAACTATTTTTACCATCCCCGCAACCTGACTCGTATAGGTTCCATCTGGCAAGGAAGTTTTCTAAATACTCCCCCACCTAGTGTGTTCCAGATGAATAAACGAGGAGCGGGGCGGACCTTCTTCTTCACGGCTAATACATGGTAGGGTGCAGGGGTGGATGTTAAAATCCCCAAAGAATATTATTTCGAAAGTATGTACATTTACACTGTAGGCTGACAAGAATTTGTCCAGTACATCCAAGTTGTGCCCGGTACACTCATTAGCATTTGAATTATAAAAATTTACAAATAGAATCTTGGCCTTATCCTGAGTAGAAAGTTCAACAATTAGACAATTATCACAACCTGAGTTACACTGTGTTATTTTGCCTTTTACATCAAGTTTAAATACATTTAGAAAGCCACCCTTGGCTCTGCCTGCAGTACTACTAGTTGCAGGAATGCAGAAGTAACTGTAACTATCCAAAAAGAAGCTGTTAGCTTGATCCCATGTCTCTTCTAAGGCAATAATGTCAAAAGTTTTTAATGTATTTAGCCACTCAATATTTCCAACTTTAGCCTTAATACCAGCAATGTTCCAGGTTACAATTTTGAAGGAGGATGTGGGGGGCTGAGCTGTACTCCCAGATTCGATTGGATTCGGGAGTCAATCATTTTCCTGCAGAGAGAATAGAGGGGTGTAACGATTAAATAGTGGTAGTGCTTGATCAAATTGGTTATACGTGCTAGCCAGCTGATAACAATAGGGATCCCCATTGTTTTGATGTTGATGAACATTTGGCACCCAACCGGCAACACCCCTTCTATATCCGTTACCTGGATGTTTATGCTGGTGGGATGATGGACGTTGGGTATTATCAAGGTGGTTGTAGAAAAACCCAAGAGGCCTAGCACATACAGAATTATCCACTAAGGGTAGGGAGGCAGCTCTAAAGAGGACTGTGGCAACATGTTGGGGGTGCTTAAAATGTACAATAATGCAGTCCCCTCTAGTGTTCTTTCTAGCATTGCCAATCCAGCTGACTCTACGGGTGGAAATTATGTCATTTGAAAAAGCAAACGGAAAACCCAATTCCTATTTAACCATGCTAGTGTTTTATTTTTTAAAGCGGCATGAGTTTCTAGGCTAGAATCAGAAAGGCAAGAATCAACCTCAGGGACATTTGTTAATACAACTGTGTATGTGACACACTTCGGTGGGAGGTTAACTGTATTTCTTCTCTTAGGCATACTTCTCCCACCCTTGTCCCCCCCAGCTGTTATATTCTGGGTACCGGTATTTAGTGGTGATGGATGTGCTACTGTAGCTGGCATTTGTGGTAAGTTAAGGGATGGAGCCTTCTGTGGTAGAGTAACTGATGGATTTTGTACGGTAACCATTGGCCCATTTCCCCCTATGCTAGCGGTACCCACAACCCCTATTGTATTATTGCCAGTGGGGGGACTCTTATGTGTGTTAGTCCGGGTTATGTGTGAGTCTAGGAGGCCCCCTAATCTAGAAACCTCTTGGGTAACCTGGTGTAACTTTATGACAAGAGGTCTAATCATGAGTTCTAATTTTGACTCGATGATACTTGCCAAGAGCTCAATATGAGCAGGGAGAAAATTATTCAACTCAGCGTTATTTGTGGATTCTGCTGCACTTCCAGAACTAGTTGATGTGGTCCCTGTCTTTTTGGACTTCCGGCCCACCACCCACTTGACAGGTGCTTTCCTACATGCCCGCACAACTCTTTGAACAGGCGTTTGTACTGGTGAGGGACTAGGAGAGGGCGTCGGGGTCAGACTCAGGGTAGGATCAGTTATGACTTCCCGCTCTTCCTATGATACTGCCAGGGATAGGTCATTAGAGACAATGACAATAGGATCTTCTGTACATCTATCCGCCTGAACTGTGGGAGTTGAGGGCGAACTCGGCCTTGTAGGTGAGGCTATTGGACTGACCCTATTTAGTGAGAGTCGCCTTTCTTTGTTAATCTTACTAACCACCTTCACAAGGTAATTATCTATTGTCCTAGTCTCATTCACTGTCGATGGTTTTGCTGATCTAAGTTTCGACATTTTAGTGACACTATGGCTAATGGACATAGGTGCTGTTGAATGATAATGTCTCTCCCAGGAGGGTAATATAGTTTGATATCGTTGATAAGGACCAAGAATCAAGAAACAATAAAAATAAGGACAAGTTATATTATCTCACAGTTTTTGTAGATCCAGGGGAGATCCAGGGGAGAAGGACCAAAGTCTGTGGCCCAGCCCAGCCTCTTCTGGCCTCTGACGGCCGCGCCCTTGTCCCGGGCTTCTCCCGGGCGCGCCCATGCGCGTCCTGCGGGACGAGGAACCAAGGGAGCCTTTATGCGCCTCCAGGTGCTTTCAGGTCGCGTCAGCGGCGTCAGCGCCGTCCTTGCCGTGCTGGGGCTGCTGGGGATTGTAGTGCCCAGAGGCCCGGCGGAGTCAAGCCCGGCCAGACCACGAGCGGAGCTAAGCCCGGCCCACAAGCACCACACCGGAGAACAGGATATCGGCGGAGCCAAGCCCGGCCAGGGAAACACAGCGGAGCCAAGCCCGGCCGTCAGCAGCACTCCCGGTCAGCAATAGTCGGCTTGGATGTATCAATACAAGTCTCCTTAATCTTTGAATTATATTTTGATTCAATTCCTAGCAATATTTATGTATTCATAAACTATTGCAATGTTATCCGTTGGGGCTAAGTATCTACAATGGTGAAACTGACATGTGTAATTTCTCTATCACCAGGGAATATAAAACATCTTATAGAAGAGCCCTGTTTATAGTTACATGATGCCTCACACTCTTGGGACACCTAGGGGAAACCTTAGGGGTCCAGAATATGCATAGTGTAGATCTTCACTTCACAGTGCTCATAGCACCAACGTTGATTTTGGGAATCACTTTACTACAGTGGGAGAAGTGAAACGTTCAGTTTCTCCATTCCCAGGGCATATAAAACATAATTTAAAAGGACCCTGCTTATAATTACATATACCCACCACACCACTGGAACACCCAGGGAAGACCCAGTGGGTATCTGATATGTATGAAGTATATAGATTATCACTTTTCAAGTGCCTCTACCACTAAATTCAAGTTTGCAGTTAATTTACTTTTAAAAACACTGCTGCAAGGCAGGGCTGCTTTTCACCACTCAGCAGTGCAGACATGCAAGTGCAGAAAGTGCTGCTGGTCTCTAAACTGCCCTGCCCTATTATATACTAGGGACTTAGAGGTAGTTTTAATCCCCCTGCCCTATTATCTACTAGGTTTTTATAGGGTAGGTCATGCCAATTGTAAGTGCACCTTAAAACATATTTATTTATTTATTTATTTTTGCGATTTGTTAAGCGCGAACGTATGCCCGAGGGCGTCTTGGCGCTGAAGACTCGACTCATACCTTAACCAGTGTGATTACTGCGTGATTTACTGGGCAAATAGCCAGGTCTTTACATGTTTATGAAAAGAGTAAAGAGAGTGGCTTACTCTAATTGAGAGAGTGAGTGAATTCCAAAGTCTGGCTGCCGTGACTGAGAAACGTCTGTCACCCCAGGAAACAGTCTTAGTGCGGGGAACCATTAATTGGTGCAAGGTCGTAGATCTTAATTGCCGTGCCGGAAGATATAGTTGGAATTGATTCCTAAGGAACTGCGGGCCAAGATGATGCAATGCTTTGAACACCAGACAGAGTGTTTTGAATTTTATACGTTTTTTAATTGGTAACCAGTGATAGTTGCGAATGATATGGGCAATGGAATTACATTTGGGTGTATTGGATAGTACTCTCGCTGCAGCATTTTGGACTGATTGCATTTTGTTAATGACCCGAACTTGAGCATTGGCAAGAATGCCATTGCAATAGTCGAGTGAGGATAATACAAGAGTACTGACCAGAGTTTTGCCTGCACTGTCAGACAGGAACGGCATGATTTTTTAATGAGTTTTAACTTGTAGAAAGCTGTAGCTGCTGTCTGGTTAGCATGAGCGGAGAAGTTAAGATGCTCATCAAACATAACTCCCAAATTCCTGACCTTTGAAACAGGATTGGGCAGGGTTCCAAATGATGAAGGCCACCAAACAGATGACCAGCGAGGGGAGAGCTTCCCGAAGATGACCACCTCGGTCTTCTCGGAGTTGAGTTTCAAGCAACTTGAGAAAATCCTGTCTCCAATTGCTTGCATACCCTCCTGAAAGCGCTCTGTCACCTCTTCCCCGTCGTTGTTGATGGCGAGGACTAACTGGGTGTCATCTGCATAGGAGTTAAGGCCCATCCCATATTGTTTGATGACTCTGGCTAGGTCCGACAAATAGATATTAAAAAGTGTCGGACTCAGGGATGAGCCTTGAGGAACCCCTTAAGGTAGTGACAGCTCAGGTGATTGAAATGGCACTAGCGTAACTGTCTGAGTTCTGCCGGACAAAAAAAAGGCTAGTAGGTTTATGGCTCCGGATTGTAGGCCCATCCTTCCGACACGGTCGATCAAGATGGAATGATCGACCATGTCGAAAGCCGCAGAGAGGTCCAGCAGTACAAGTACTGCTGTGCCCCCTTGGGCAACATAGTGTGCCCTAATGCATATGTGGGTTTTCATTGTGTTTTCCAACATAGCACTGGCCATGGCCTGGTTAGACAGAGCCCAGGGACAGTCAGAGTCAGATACCAGTAGTACCAGTCAGCAAAAAATGTGGGTGCCAGGGGCACATAGGTTGACTTTGCAACATTTCCACGAACTAATTTTCTAATATGTTACATCAAGTATTAACGGGAAACTGCAGAAACAAGGCTGTGCTGCCAGTGGAATCACGGTGAACTGGCAGGTCTGTGTGTGTGAGTCTCCAGCAAGTGTGCATCCCATGGGCTGTGGACAGAGAGAGAGGTTGCGATGTTTTAATGGAAAGCGGTGCTGCATCGGGACTAAAATTGCAGTGCTAGAAATGTGAGATGGGCATCACACTCAAGCAAAAAAGTGACTGCATGTATATATGAGGAGCATGGTATTGTGCAAAGTTTAAATGATTTTGGAAATGTTGCCCTCATAAGAAAGTGACAATTCTAAAAAAAAAATATATATTTAAATGGAAAGGGCTTGTGACCAGACCTGGCTTCATCCAGAGAGCAGAAAGAAACAGGCAGTTTTGTCTTTGAGCAAGTCAAGCAGAAGCAACAAGTCACTGATTGGCAGTGCTGAAGGGAAGGAAAGAAGAGAGAAAAGAAAGCACAAGAAGTCAGATCACTTCCTTGCAGGTAAGTTAAAGCGGTATATGCGCCAAAACACCTTTCACCACGATATTATGAAAATTGGATTCTTGGGGTATTAATGTGTGACAAGAATGCTTCTGTAAATTTGTTTTGTGATATTTTGCTGTGGTAGTGATGCTTTCTGTAGTCTTTTATGCTGTTGTGTTTTGTGGTACATTAGTACAATGTGATTTTGTTGTATTGTACTGCAGTAATTGTGTTGTTTGCGGATTTGACTGTTTTGGTTTGATGTGCCCTGTTATATTTCTATTGTGTTGTTATGTTGCTTTGTGCATGTTATTGCTTCAAATTCTGTTGTTTAGATATGTCAACAAACGCTGTTTCATTACCAACCAAAAGAAGCTCATTACTGTAAAGTGGCCATGTTAAGCAAACGTTTGGCACTTTCTTATGTGGAAAAATGGTGCTGCTTTTGTGCTTCAACTACTTAAAACACCAGTCTGCCCAAAACAGTGCCAGATAATGAGTCTAAAGTTAGTGCTTCCGGTAGTGGCCTAATGTGCAACGGCTTAAGGTACAGGTGAGGGTAGGAGTATGGTAGCAATGAGGGTGAGATGTTAGGGGGCTGTGAGGAATGCTTTAGTCCACTCAGCAATGGGTCCCAGTGTTTTCATTGGCACTAGGCTGGTTTAATCAAAACAGTCTTGGGTTCATCCAGCCAAAAGCATAGTTCAAGAAGTAGATGCAGGTGAAAAAGCCAGAGACATGTCCAGAAGGTTGTATGTCAGAGGCACGCATGACTAAGCAAATACCATGCAGCCCAAACTACGAATGCATCTGAACCATGAATTCCTTTACTATGCATGCTGTTACAACACATTTACTTGGTAAAGAGATGTGTGGTAAAGATCTCACCCTATACCACCTGCCCTTGGCCCTAACAACTACCCCAACCCTGAGTCCTAAAATGTACCCTGACCCCACCTTGCCCCGTAAAAACAAACCCAAACCCCCTGAGCCCTAAAAACTTCTCTGATCCCCTCCAGTAGTAAAAACTACCCAGACGCATCCTAAGCCCAAACAACTACACCAATCCCCTTCCCTAAAAAGTACCCCGACACCACCCTAAGCCCTAAGAATTAACCCAAGCCCTAAAAAAACTACCCAGCACCTGAGCCCCAAAAAGTTCCCTGACCACCCTAAGCCCTAAAAAATACCTTCCCCCCGAGCCATAAAAAGCAACCCAACCCCCAGCCCTGAAAATAACCCAGCCCTGAAAACATCTCCGACCCCAACCCCTTAACCCTGAACCCTAAAACCTACCCCCAAATCCCAGCCCCACTTACCTCACTGCCTCCTCTCTTGTTCCTGGGCTCACCCATCTCAGCATCTAGTCTGCGCATGTGTCTTACCCATGCATATGTGTGCTTAAGGCATACCCATGGTGAAGACAAGCGTGACTGTGCTTGCGTGGGAACGGCACGTGTGGTTCTGCTATCTTTGTTCAAGCAGTTTCCCTGTCAGACATGTAGCCAATGTTGACTAAGGGCAGGGAATACAACCGAGAACGGCAAGTGGAGAGGCCAACCTAAGTAAGAGTAAGGGGCCTGGCAAGTCGGGCCTGTACCTGTGCTGGCAGGACTCTGAGGAAAGAATGAAAATCACTGAGAAAGGAAACTCAAGAATAGGGGTAGGCGGGAAAAGTTATTGAATGATGAAATGGGGGAAATTCATCCTTTTTCTCATTCTGCATGGATTCCATGTCACAATTGGAAAGAATTAGTGAAACGATACGGTATAAGCCATAGTGGGTGAGGAGGACAGGGAATATAAAGATGGGTGTTGGAGGTAGTTCAGAAAAGAGGGAGATCTGAGAAAAAACGGGTGATGAGTAGAGGGGAGCAGAGTTTGTGTCCGATTCTGATTTTGGATGGAAGGGCTTTGAACGATGGTTGGAGCCCTTCCACCCAAATCGGAACATGCCGGCCGAATTCCTTTCCAACCAAGCCATTCTGATGGGCTCGGTCGGAAAGGAATCCAACTCGGATTTCCAGATGGCTTCCGACAGGCTCCTAGAGCCCGTCCACCATCCGGAAATTCTTCAGTACTCCCCTGGTCGCCTCTTTACGAACAAGGGAGTACGATGGCAGTTTTTTCAATGCCTTTTTGTGCCAGTGTTTCCGGCATGAAAAGGCAGTCGGAAAATGTCTTTAGGGGCCCCAGTAGGGCCTCCATGCATGCGAGGTTGCCAAATGACAGCCTGGGGGCAACTATGGTGCCCCTCTGTTGATCCCTACACCCGGTGGCAGTCACCTTGGGGTGCAGGCCACAGGGTGTAGGGATGATCTGCACCCAGGTCTAGTAGTCCGTAGTCCAGCCGTCTGGACTACGGAAACACCCTTTACGCCGGTACCACTGCAAAACTACAGAAAAAACTCCAACGCATCCAAAATGCTTCAGCCAGACTCATACTAGACATCCCTCGCAAAGACCACATCTCCGGTCACCTGAAAGACCTGCACTGGCTCCCAGTCAACAAAAGGATAACGTTCCGTCTCCTCACCCACGCACACAAAGCCCTCTACCAACTTGGACCGGATTGCCTCAACATGCGCCTTTCCTTCTACACCCCCACCCGCCAGCTGTGTTCGTCCAACCAAGCCCTCGCCGCCGTCCTGCGCATCCTCAAAGCCACCATGGGGGGAAGATCCTTCTCCTACTTAGCGGCCAAAACCTGGAATTCCCTTCCCATCCACCTCCACCTCACTCAAAACCACCTAGCCTTCAGAAAACAGCTTAAAACCTGGATATTCGATAAGTAAACCTCCCCCCCTTCTCCAAGCGCCTTGAGACCCTCTGGGTATGTAGTGCGCTATACAAATTCTGACTTGACTTGACTTGACAATGCGGGCACGCATTCTGCTTGGAATACATTCTCCCATTGTGAAACATACAAGTGCGACCGAACAGGGTTCGGACGCATCTTACTTGCAGGGCCGTAACCAACGACAGTAGGCCAACCTTCAGTCACCTTTCCTGGCCGATGTCGGACGGACTCATGTCCATCCGACATCAGAATGGGGCCCTTAGTTAAAAGGCTGGATGGATTTGATAGGGCTGCCGAGGAAACACAGCAATATAGGTTGAAGAAGGTCAGTGTTAGAGGCATGTGGTGTTCGGGGACTGGCAGCGCTCGGAGGGAGGAGGGGGCACAGTTGGCAGCGGAAGACTTTGCAGATGTGTTTGTTTTATTTTGTGAAATTATTTAAAGTTAGTGAGTGGTCCCATTAGGTTGGAGCCAGCAGCACTCCTGGCCTGCTCTCCCTGCTGGCTCCCACATCCTTTACATCTTTGTACTGAAAGAGCTGGAAGGGAGCGTTTAGCGGGTTGTGTGTTTTTTCCACGTCGGTAGCGCCGCCAGCCTCAGTTCCATGGGGCGCTTCACTTGCACGTCAAGAACTCTTGTTTCATCATGTTCCTTGATCTCCAGTTTCAAAGCCACAGGAGAGAGAAACACATTCTGCATTATTAACAAGCCCAACAGTTGTTGAATCTACAGCAACAACATTTCCTTTCTATCCGACCTGAAGTGACTGGAGGAAGTGGCAGACAGTGGCAGAGGCTGGGTTTGTGCTGGTAAGGGGCGGAAGGCAGACAAGGTTGTAAAAGTTTCTTCAAGGGTGTAATGTGGTAAGTGATGGCCTGTTGAACCTTGAAAGTAGTGGGGTGCTAATATCACCCCAAGATGTCCCAAGTGAGTGAGCGAAACAAGCAAGCAAAATGTTCCTCGTGTTTTCGAGGAAGTCTTCCCATCTCAAGAAATCTTCGCAAAAGGTTCATTTTTAAGCACCATTTGCACAGACATTGGCAACAAGGGCATGGGTTCTGAAAGCGGCACTCATGAAATTCTTTAACATGTTCATAGTGTGACATTAAGCAAGACTGACATGGTACTGGGTTGTTGCCGGTTAACCTTCCACAAGAAATCTTTGAGAATCGGTAATGAACTATTCATGCTCAATTTCTCTAAAATGACATAAGAGCTGTAGTGGTTACAGGCAGCTTACAAATATGGGAACACAATTTCATATGTCGTATAATCTTTCCAAATATACAGAGGGGCAGATTTACAAGCCCCTTGTGACACATTTA
The DNA here is from genome assembly GCF_964263255.1 of Lissotriton vulgaris. NCBI lineage: Eukaryota > Metazoa > Chordata > Amphibia > Caudata > Salamandridae > Lissotriton > Lissotriton vulgaris. Next base: position 1,656,937,651 of record NC_141687.1, read on the forward strand.
CGCCGTCTTTGCGTCACTTCTTTGTGTCATGTTGCGCCTTATTTACAACGTGACGCATCTAGGGGGATACGTCACGTTGTAAAGCCATGCGCCACATTAAACCTGTGTCAGGTTTAATGTATGCAGGGTGGGCGTTCCGTCAGAAAAAGCCTCGGAAAAAAGTGACGCAGTGAAATCTACAATATTTCACTGAGTCACTTTTCCCACGCAGCTGCGTCAAAACCCTGCGCCTTCTTGAAGCAGGCATAAGGTGTGACGCAGTATGTTGGGTATGGGTAGCCCCTGAGCATTTCTGGAGTTGCGTTTCGCTTGCGACATGACTCCAGCGCCGCCCTTACATCATCAGATGCGTCACGCATCTGTTTATCCTTACGCCATGATGCGCTGCATTATATATGCGGCGCATCTGTGGTGGTGCAAGGGTAAACTGGAGTGACGCATCTTACCTGGTGCATCCCTGCTAATACGCAGGGATGCAACAGTCCTTGTAAATCTGCCCCATAGAATCTTCCTCCACATCTGCAGTCCACTTCCATTCGTGTTTTTCTCAATCTGCCTACTTCAAGCAGATTCAAGGGCATATGTTATGACCGAGAATCTAGTTGGAAGTGTAAGTGTGGTTAATGTAAGTCACACAGATCACATGGATCTCATACTTCAGTCTATATCTTATGCAGCTATATTTTACAATATTTAAGCAGTAGTGCTATAGCTCATGCCACACAGACTATACAGGTTCACACAGCAAACAGGCGATACCAATCATACAACCTCAGCACAAAGGCATCATGAGTGATAACATTATACCAAGCTCGATCCTTATTGGTGATACAATCCCTCCACAGAACTCAGGAGACAGCAGCCACTGAGTCAGTGCCCAGCTAAGCAAAGCAAATGCATCAATTATACATTTCCCAAACTAAGCACAAATTATTGCTCAAAGACACGTTTAATTATCATTTGAAATTTAAATAATGTTTTCCCTGAAATGAGATCATGGAATTCTCTAGAAATACGTGTTTTTGCTATAAAATGAACATTTTTCAGCAGAGCCAAACAAGCTAATTTATTCCTCCTAAGCGCAAGCACAGTTTTGTATTATTCATGGTAGAACATCTTGTGTTCCAAAACACCAGTTTTGAATTTTCATTAACTATAGGAGTATTCCACAAACAAGATTTTCACTTTCATCAATTTCTCAAATGTATTACTGCCATAAGCATACAACATCTTCCATTAAGGCCAATGCTTCGCCATCACGTATGAGGGCCGCCTCAAAATGCAAAGGACTTCCACCATAATACTTGGGTTTGCCACAATTCTATACCAAATGCCCACAATATGTAAAGGATTTGCACCACTATGTCATGATCACCTTTTTCACAGGAATAGGCTCACTAATGATAAGGATGTCCACAATGTGACATAGGAGGTCATTGCACCGAGGACGCACGCAATATGTCAAGAATTGCAACCATTATGCCAAGTTTAAAAGATGACAAGTGTGGCACAATGTGTTCAGGATCAAGTGGACACGTCTAGGCCAACGGTCACCACAAATACCGAACCACACACCAAGGTGGGGCAAGTATGCGACTCACACACTTAGGGGAGATTTACAATAAACTAACACAGCACAGCGCAGAAAGTCATGTTGCTGCGCTGTGCTGCATTAGTTTCGAAGCACAGGGATGTGACATATTTACAACAATATGTCACATCTCGTTGCTTCTCCCTGCGCTGGCGCAGAAACTGCTGCCATGCGCCGATGCAGGCACCCTTGCACCATGGTGCAAGGATGCCTGCGTCACGGGGATGATTGTTTATGTGCAAGAAGGGTTCCCTTCCAATCAGAAATGGCGTTTTACAACTTCTATGTGTGGTCAGTATCAGATTAGAAGACTGTGGGGCCTGGTAAGTTTCTCTTACCTCTTTCTTTTTGTGTTCTTTTATGAAGCACGACAAATACTAGCCCCCACGGACACGCATGGGTGTGCGCACACACACACACACGTCAGATACACATGGGTGCGCGCACACACACACACGTGCATACACACAGATATGTATGCAAGAACACCCCTTTACATCAACAATTAAGATTTTGTTTTACAAAGCTTCTCACGGTCAGTTCCTATTCACAGGGCACACGCTGTCAATCACACTGAGAATATCAGCATGGTGCCCTGGCATTGGCAGCTCATTTTGACTCTCTTGCATTGACCTGGCACGGAACAGCTCATGAAGTGCCTGGCCTAGACCAGTCAGTAGCGTCCTGGCAGTGGCATTTAACATTAAACATTGTCATGCAAGGGTCACCATGAGACAGACATAAAGGTGTACTGGCCAACTTTTGACCCCCATCATGCTTTTGCGCCAGGGGATATTCTTCTAAGCCAGGGTACTTGTACCTATCGGCCCATGCAAAATGTTTCAAGGGTGGCATTATATTTGCATTTAAATGACTCAGCAGCAGTGCAATGAGAAGACGCTTCAATGTACAGATCAGTCCTGAATACATGTAGACAAATGGCAATCAGCGTGTTCATTTCTAAGGGGAACCTTGTCCGGGCTCGTGATTTTCTTTGAGAAAACGTAAGTAATGCTTTACTCCTCAAAACAGATTGGCGTCTAACTTCCACCAAACAATTCTAGATGATGTCACTTATGAGTCATAATATTGTAGCGTAAGGTGTATAATAACTGTGCTGTCCATTTACTGTAGAAATAAATGTTACCCAAATGCAAATTGGGAATTGTCAGATTACCATTCTTGAAATATAGTTATTATCTCTTTGAAACCTATTATTATATCTTATTTCTGTATGAAAAATAATATAAAAATGCTTGGATTCGATAGATGTGCACTTTTTCCAAACAGGATATATTTTCTTAAATGTAAGAATAAATGTACATTATTGCATTTCTATTCCGATCTTCAGCAGTGCATTCAAAGGCAAGATAAAACAAGAAGTGATGTCTCATGTGGATTAGTTAATCTGACCATGGAGCACTGCTAACCTTTGCCTGTGTGTTCCATGCGTGTGTTGTACACGTACCAGTGAAGATTGTTTATGTTCCATTGAGGGTGGGAGGATTGAGTGTTTAAGAGTCAGCACCATGATGAGCTACTTAGCTTTGTTTATATAGGCTTCAGGGAATGGGAGGAGGTCCAAGTTGTGAGCTTGTTACCAAATTGTCCTTTGTTTCTTTGTTGGTCCTTGTGCTGTTTGCTTTTTTTCCACATTTACTTCTGGTGGGTGTGTCCTAAGCAAGTGAACTTGCCTGTGAGGCCTGTCCCTGCTGATGAAGCTGTTCATATTTCTCGGGAGCGCAACCGGACAGTGTGAGAAGACCTCACATTGATCAAGCTAATAGTTCGATAGCAAAAGTAGTTGTCTATGTGCAGGAGGACCTGGTAGTGTGGTCGCACTGGGACTGAAAATAGGCCCGGGCACCAAAAGAAAAGTGACCCACACCAGTGAATTTAAAAGCTAAAAACGTGGTCCATATTTGCAAATTGGAGTTGTTTTAAACGTGTAAAGAGTGGACACACTATAGAAGGGTTTGCACAATATGCAAGACTGAATAGGGTTGAGCTTGCTGCAGCTAATGTTTGTTTAATTATCATGGAGATCAACGTAAAAACCGGGCCGTCTGGCCATAAAGTAGGCTCACAAACAGCCAAAAAACCGACCCACACACTGACCTGTCAGGACAGCCCACTGGACACTGCCTGATTGCCCTATAGACCAGTCCGGTCCTGACTGGTGGCTATGTCGAAGGTAACCACATTGCAGAATCATGTTACCCAGTTAAGATCACCTTCATAGTTCTGTTTATTAGGAGACCCCAAACTTCATTGTGACATTTAAAACAATGCAATATAAGGATTCAAGGGGTTTGGGCTCACTCCAAGCATCCAGCGTAGTGATTGTTGAGCTGTCTGAGTTGCGGATTTGTGGTTGCCTACGTGGTAAGCTGCAGATAGTAAACAGTATTAAACCTTTGCTATGCAGTGCAACTTGGATTTTGTGATACTTCTCCAAATATGTAACATACATATTGCAAGTGTAACATTTATACGAGAAGTCTTGGAAGCAAGTTACTAATTTTGGATATGCCCTTCAACAACACCACAGTCTCAATTTCATCAAATATTGTCCACTTTACTCCAGTTTAGATCCATGTTTAAAACTTGACTTTGCAAATTAAACCGAGAGAAGAGGAAAGATCAGTTTAAATAGAGTTCTTAATCCTAAAGCACTTATCAACATCCCTTGTTAAAGAACCCTGAAACCAAAACTTGTAAACCTATTCAGTTAGAATTAGTAGGATTTTCAAACTTATTGGGATCATAACTTTATTGTACAAATGGAAAGGAAAGCCTATTACACTCACACTTGTTCTTATTCACTTGTTTTTTTTAGCACATTCTATCAATCGTGCGGGTGCTTTTAACTTTAAGAATAGGAGATACAAGCATTTAAATACCAATATGAAACTTTGTCAGTTATTACAAGGGCTGGGCAAAATTCTCATTACGTTGGTGTAATTTTGTGTAATATTTTGAATTTCTGTTATGTTTGTTATGCAAAACTCCCAAAATGATGCCATTACGTCACGTTTTAGTGAGGGAGCACCGAAAAATGCAAACACCCAGAATGCAAGTAGCTGTTGTACGCATCACTTGTATTTTTGCAGAATTTTCCGGCCCAAAATGTGTCCTTGCATTTTGCATACTTTTTGCAGAATTTTAAGCAGTTACGAAAAACCATATTAGGCAAATTGTACACACCCCTAGGTATTATGTATGAATATCTGGGTGCGTGGCAAAGCAGGCGACAAGATGGCTGCCTAACCCGAGAGCTTTGGACCCATCGCAGCGATTAACTCCCCCGAACGCCCTTTATCGCAAGTTACGGCACCTTAATCCCTGCGGCTGATGACTTGAACCCAGCGTGCAGCGGGACCCCACAACTGCTGCAGCTGGATGTGCCCAAGAAGCGGAGATCTGAACACTGCACCTCCGGGCCTGATGCAGCCCTCGGAGGCCCCGAGTCGACAGCGGACTCAGGTGAGCCTGAGGGCAGGGTCCGGAGTGCACTAACGCGGCATAGCACATATCCTGTTGGCCTCACCAGCCCGGACAGCGGAGTTCGTCACACCCTTGCCTCACTAAATACTGGCTTTGGAGGCTTCACCTACACCTCCCCATGCCTGCCAATCTCCTGCAGCAGAGCAGTGATGACAAGACGCAACAGTGATGCAGTAAGCTACCATGCGGCGAACTGACTGGCTCTAGTGCTCTGCAAAGTACGTGTGCCAAATAACCTGTTGGCTTGCTCCTGATGCCTGTAATTGTGACAACCACATACCGGGGCAATAGAGAACGACCCTCCCGGGCCCCCGCTCCCTGCTTTCCCGCTTCCCCTGATACATGTGCTCAGGCATACACACTTTCGCCTGCCATCTCCAACTGATCCTCCGGCCTGCCGTGCACTCGCTGCTCCTCTCCTTATAATCCCCATCCCATGGAGGAAATTCAGCTGTAACCATTTGCTTCCAAAGCGGATACTGGTACCATACTTGTCTGCTTCTTGGACTGCCATGTGGCCTCGTGGCCTAACTTAATTGTGCATTGCCTATAAATAAACGGAGCATTACTCCCCCCAATCTGCAACTTCAATAAGTGCTGCATAGAAATAATGGGCAACTCTGACCCCAGGCAACGCAGCCTGAATTTTGAGGCGGGTATGACCCCACGCAGAGAAGATAGCAAGGGAGTCGCCGACCAGAACCAAGCCCAGAGGGATGGCACTGCCACCATTATGGCAGAACTGAAAGGGGGCTTCGAGTCCATTGATGCCCGTTTAGACACCCTTACTAGCCGCCTTGATGATCGGTGGCCACTTGGACGCTCAGGGTACCAGACTTGATGGGGCAGAACACCGGATCGGTTATATCTGACCAAGGTGGTAGATTTCTACTAGTGCAGGGAACTCTAGGAGTGGCACCTGTGCTACGCACCTAATATTGACATCTCCGACTTTTTTACTACGATTACTTCACACATAGAACGTATGCAGGTAGACACCATAATACTTGGAGGTGATTTCAATCTCACACTACACCCCACTACAGACACTACCGGTCCTAGCAGGATAACAAAGCCATAGGCTACTAAAGACCATCTCTCTCTTCTACAGGCGGCGCTGCTCGCTGATCCCTGGTGCTTTAATTACCCTGGCGACTGCAATTATTCTATTTATTTGGCCCCACATGGCACCTGGTCCAGAATACACCATTGGTACCTTACACCTCAGCTCCTTCTGAATGTACAGAAACTTGAATATTTACCCCATACTATATCTGATCACTACCCGGTTTTGCTTGATTTGGAATTCCCCTCAATGCCTGCCCAGCAGTCTCTGTGGATGTTCCTGGCTGATGCCTTGTTGGATGATGTATTCCGTAGGGAGGTTGGGGATGCTAGCACCGACTATTTTCAACTCAATGCCAGCTCAGTCCAATCCCAAGTAACACTATGGGATGCATTCAAGGCCTTATTTGAGGTGTTTGCATCTCAAAACATGCGGGAGTGCTGCAATCTATTAGATTGGAATTATAAACCATTGAGAAGAGGTAGAAGGAGATTGACACTGCCATGTAGGACTCCCTGAATCCGGGGTTCATCAGAGACCGATCCCAGCTCTTGACTGAATTCACCGATGCGGCTGCTCGGGAGGTCACATTTCTGGGACAATATGCCAGAGATAGGGTCTACCGGGAGGGGGAACGACCGGGAAGAAGGCTTGCTCGTCTCATGAGAGCCCAGTACCAATCCACATACATAGGCTTTCCTGTTTTCAGTTTCTATTTTTGGTAAATTCTGGTGGGGTTTTATCAGTGTTTTCAATACCTTAAAAAACTGTGTTTATTAGCGGTGACAAATTTTTGTGCAATTAAGAACAACAGAAACAGTGTTTTTCCAGTGTTTATGGAACGTTTTGGTTTTATTATTGCTTGCTTTCCGCATTGATAGTGCATGTGTATAGACTGTGTGCATACAGGGTGTATGAGGTTCAAATACTTTTTTAATAATCAAACTTATTGTAGTGCACCATACAATACTTGTTTAGTGAGTCTTTGGTCATGCACACTCGCTCTTTCCTTCCCATGTAAACATTTATCTGTGAAAAATCCCTCTCAAAATTGGCACTTGAGACAGGGAGCGCCAAAACAGCCAGTAAACAATTTGCTAACTCTGGCCACTGATATAGCATTCCATGCCAATACTGGTGCACCTGAAGATTGCGATTCTCTGGGACAGTTTCTGCAAAATATGCTTTGAACTGGGCGGATATGCCCTCAGTTATTGAAGTGGTCAAAAATTAAGCAGTTCTTTACAAAGTCTGGAGAAAATTCCCATTTACGGAATAGATCTAGAACTTGTACAGAGTACCTCTGTGAGGCTTCATTGACTTCAAATGCCATGGTTGGTGAAGGGACATATCTATTCATCATTGCCAGCCATTTCTCAGGCTTTGTAAGATGAAATTTCCTGAATTTCTCCTCAGCATCTCTTGGCTTACCAAGTGGCAAGAATTCTAACATGGAACATGTTGCAGTGCCAAAGTCACTAAAAGTGTAGCCTAGCCAACTCACATGGAGATGTTTCACATCTACACTAATTACGCTGAACACTTGGTAGACAAGGGTGTTTTCAGACTCTATTATTTTTATTATGTTCACTTCAGCAATCATGTTTTCCTGTAAAAATCTAAGAATGCAGTAGAGTGTACTTCTTTTCACATCAGTATAAATATGCGACCAAAGATCCTCACATTTCTAGACTTTTGGCTTTATCACTAAGCACACATTCTGTAAACGTTTGCTATATGACTTATATAGCATTCACGGCCCCTGGGACTGAGAATCACCGGCTAAATGACACAGCTGGGATTATTCTTTCATTGATGCCACGCAAAGCACGAAATGAGAAATATTTTCTTTTTAGTTCCCGTGCATAATAAAACAGTGCACCAAAATGGACTACAAAGTCAATAGCATTCTTCATTAACTCTGAAGATTATAAAGATGCTTTCAGCATAGCATCTAGCAGGTGGCAAAGATCTCTTAAAGGGAAGCACTTCAGCTCAGGTATTGATTTTGACAAGTCATCACACAACGTTTTCGTGTACTTATTACTGCAAATACAAATAGCATCCTCAAATCTTTGTTGAACTCAGTTAGAATTTTTTGCAGCAGCATTCCAAGTATTGCTGCGTTCCATGTTTTACAAAAGTCTGGTGTCATGTTTTCCCAACTATCCCAGATGCTTGATGATAGCACTCTTTTCACATATATCTGTCCCTACACCTTGTATGTTTAAAGCCTGGGGTGTTGGCAATTCACCTACTATCAATAATGACTCGCTAGAAAAGGGGCTGATGTATCAAAGGTATAACCTATTTGTCTCTGGGCAAATGTGATGGTACATATTGGGAAAGATTTGTCTGAAACCAACTATTTTACCTATCAGTGAAATAATCAAATGTATTTCCTGATTCTGTACAATTCATAAAGTAATTAAATAAGACCTAAAACATGCTTCTAAACCCTGCATCATTAGACCAAAGACCACAAAACTGAAAAAAACAAAAAGAGGAAGAAACAATATTTTAGTGACATCCCTAAACAATAAAAGTCAAGCAGAATAATGTTAGCCCAGCCTTTCTTGCTGCTGGCTTATGTGACAAAGTTACATTGTATTGACCCCTTCAGAAAGAAATAGAAATGACTCTTTCACTCACCTTTTCCTTTCTTTGAATGGTGTTTAGTTTTTGGATGCAAAGGTGTTTTTTTCAGTGTTTATATGTTTACACTGGTGAGGGCTATTTTCCTTCTGGTAGGGTTTTATCAGTTATTATAGGTTTAAATCTAAAGCCGGACAGCCTATACATACATAACCCACTTAACCGCAGACTCTGGTGATATGCTAACTGGCGTCACAGACGTTACTACAACCTTCTTCGATTACTATACCACGCTTTATCAAACACGCCATCCGCCTGCGGGGCAACTCTGGCTGACTATTTACGAGAAATTGCCATGGCCTGGCTCGAACAAGTACAGCAGGACTTTCTTGCTTCCCATATAGATGCAGACGAACAAAAGCAGGCTATCAGGGATCCGGCCAGTAGCCGCGCCCCGGGATCTGACGGGCTCTTGGTAGACTTTTAAAAAGCCTACCAGCACAAACTTACTCCGTACCTCCTCGAAGTGTATGATGAAGCCATGAAAAATGGCTCACTTTCAACCAGAATGCAGGAAGCGATTATTACACTTCTGCTTAAACCAGACAAACCTCCCAATAGATGTCAATCTTACAGAGCACTGTCACTACTCAACCATGACTACAAGATACTGGCTAAAGTCCTGGCTACTAGATTATCCTTACTGATCAACACTATTTTATGCCCCTTTAAGGCGTGATTTATTCCTGCTCAATCAACCACTCTCAATCTTTGCACAGCCTTCTCGTTTCTAAATAAAAAAGGAGCCCACCTTACCGGCGACTGCAGTCATGCTGGATGCCGAGAAGGCTTTTGATTCTCTGGAGTGAACCTTCCTGTATGCGGTCATGATGAAGCTGGGTATACCAGTGGTTTTTTTTAAAACTTGTCCATTTGCTATAGTCTAATCCCATGGCACAACTGAAGGTGAATGGCATGCTCACACCCTCCTTTTATTTAACAAGGGGCACTAGGCAGGGATGCCCACTCTCACCATTGATCTTTATAATGCTATGGACCCCCTGGCCAGACACATCCAAGAAAGACATCTGCATCGTGGGTTACAACTACATACTGGCCCACTCATTGCATTGTTCTAAGCAGATGATGTGATGCTATTTGTTCGCCGCCCTGCTGAAAATTTACCCCCCCTGATCCGAGAAGTGGTTAGCTTCGGTGTATATTCAGGTCTAGTTATCAACTGGACCAAATCCGAAATATTCCCATTGACCCACAGCACTGTCCCATATGACATGGAATTCCCCCTCAAGTGGTGCACTGACCCACCTAAATATCTAGGTGTCTATCTATGCTGCCAGGCAACGGAAGTCATCCGCTTAAAAACAGCCCTGCTATCTCTCGGCTCAAGACACAAATAAATAAATGGACGAAACTCCCGCTTTCCTTGGCGGGCAGGATCGCTCTCATTAAAATGGTAGTACTACCCCATTTTTTATATCTTTTGGCGGAGAAGCAGTAAAGAGTAAATTGGGACACTTTGGCCTTGCTATTTGAACGGGGAGGATTTGGTGTCCCTGACTTCTATTTATATTACCTTTTGCCCAAGTCCACTTCACATATTACTGGTTTCATCCTGACGCCCACCTTCAATATCTTAAGCCTGTTAGCTCCCAGGTGCACCGCAATTACTGTCCACATTACTGCCCCAGGGCCTGACACGTTGCCCAACGGAAATTCAAACCGTCCCAATGACATGCTGGGCATGGACAAAATTATACAAAAACCTAAAGTACACAACACTATATTCCCCGCACTTGCCACTGGCAGACAACCCATGGATACCCCCTGCGACTGAAGGCCTCACTAAAAGAACACTAACATTGCATAGGCTGTCTACACTGGGTGCCCTGTTCCAGGACTCTAAACCATGCTTGACCGCTGCCCTGAGCACGGGGGGCCTGCGACACATAAAGAGGGATTATTGCTTCTTAGAGCACGCAGTTCTCTCTTGAAGGCCTTCCCAGACCCCAGAGATGAACCAGTTGATTTCCCTCCACTTACGCTACTTATTACCTCCCTTGACAGTGCACATTTAGTATCACATCTGTATCATTTATCACTTACGCTTCGATCCTCGGTGTGTTCTAGGTTGCGTGCAGTCTGGGAACGGGATCTGGGTGCCATTATAAATGATGACATGTGGAAATATTGTTGTTCCCAACTGCGCTATATTTCAGGAAACTACAGACACAAACTGTTGAATTTTAAGTATCTCCACTGGGCCTATATCACCCCCCCCCAGCTACTTGAGAAGATGGGCCCCACAGTCTCCAGCATCTGTATGCGTTGCGTGGCACCTGCAGCAGACTTCATGCACTTGGCATAGCTGTGTACATCTGTGTACCTATTTTGGGAAGACGTTTTCTGACTGCTGTCCATTATGGTGGAGCATTCTATACCCCTCTTCCCTTTGATGGCCCGCCTGGGATATGTAAAACCATTGAAGAGGAGCATTAGAAGGTTTGCTGCTAAACGCCAGGTATCATTACAGTGGGGCGGGCAACAATCCCCATTAGTGAAAACATGGCTCAGAGATCTCACATTCTGTGACCCAATGTGTGATACATATGTTACACTTTTACCTGTATTGTCGGGACCCCACGACATTAGGCTACCACTGAAAAACTATTTACAGTCCCACGCTATTGACCCCTGATTGGCCACATTGCTCTTGTTCATCATTAGCTAGTCTGTTCTATATACTAACCGCCAGTTAATGTACATTTTATGGTGGACTCCTTGTTAGAGATTGCACTTCTGTATTGATATTAATGACTTGATTGTAGTTATCGAAACTGCTACTTGCTATTTACTACTGCTTTTTTTTACCCGGCTGAAAAGAAGAATATACTCCTTGCATTAGCTGTATTTTTATTTTATTGTTGGTTGTTGTTGATTGTAACTGAGACGCCTCCATTCAACATGCTGGTGGCGACTGGCATGTTCCAGGTTTAACCACTATCTTGCTCATCGTTATGCCTGGATGTAATGTCTTTGAAAATCTCAATAAAAACAATTTAAAAAAAAGTATCTGTTATACTGAATTGGGAAAATCAATAAAATATACTATTCTTAGAATTAGTTAAGAAAGATGTAAGAATAACATGTATTTTTGTGGTCATTTGAATCATGTATTGAGGTAGTGTCAAAAACACTGGATCTCATTTAAAGTTTGAGGTGAAGTGAAAATCATCAACATATTGGAGGAAACATAAATCAGTAGAATCCACTTGATGAACTTCCCCATAAAGATATTATTGTGGAGGACATTCAGCCAGTAGATTCAACACAGCATTTAGAGTTTACTTCAGAAATTAAAGGATTTCCCATTCCCTCCAAAAATCTAAATAAAACTCAGGGTTGCTCATCCAGAGCTTGGGGGTGGCGGGCCTCACATCAGGTCAGAAGAGGCAATTGCCTCCATTCAAATGGCAGAGGACCACTCACCATATTTAAAGACGGGTAGAGGAGTTGGCCTAACGCCTAGGGCCGTCGACCGCAAATCTGGGGAGCCAGGTTCGAGTCTCTGCAATGAATGCTGAATATCCTGTGATTTTGGGCAAATCACTTAATCTCCCCATGCCTAAGAAAATGAATTGGCCACTGGATTCAAGATAGCCTGGCTGATGAGGATTATGAATCCGAAACCGGTCCCAGGATGCTTTCTCTTGGCCACTGGATTCAAGATAGCCTGGCTGATGAGGATTATGAATCCGAAACCGGTCCCAGGATGCTTGTTTCCGGACCAGGAAAGACATGGCTTGGCAGTTCGGGCTGGACTGTTCCCATGAGACACAGGGTCAGACTGATTTGCATATGGCCATGTCTGAACTGGGGTGACTGAGTGAGCTAAAGAATGGTGATGGATTAAACCCAGATCAGTTGACTGGGGGTGAGTGTTTGATTTGCTCAAACACTTCGTCCATCATCCCCTTTTGTATCGCTTTGTTCGCCCTAAGTTGGCAGGGTATGCTTAGACGTGAGTCCCTTGCTCACTTGGCCACTGGATTCAAGATAGCCTGGCTGATGAGGATTATGAATCCGAAACCGGTCCCAGGATGCTTGTTTCCGGTCCAGGGAAGACATGGCTTGGCAGTTCGGGCTATACTGTTCCCATGAGGCACAGGGTCAGACTGATTTGCATATGGCCATGTCTGAACTGGGGTGGCTGAGTGAGCTAAAGAATGGTGATGGATTAAACCCAGATCAGTTGACTGGGGGTGAGTGTTTGATTTGCTCAAACACTTCGTCCATCATCCCCTTTTGTATCGCTTTGTTCGCCCTAAGTTGGCAGGGTATGCTTAGACGTGAGTCCCTTGCTCACTTGGCCACTGGATTCAAGATAGCCTGGCTGATGAGGATTATGAATCCGAAACCGGTCCCAGGATGCTTGTTTCCGGTCCAGGGAAGACATGGCTTGGCAGTTCGGGCTATACTGTTCCCATGAGGCACAGGGTCAGACTGATTTGCATATGGCCATGTCTGAACTGGGGTGGCTGAGTGAGCTAAAGAATGGTGATGGATTAAACCCAGATCAGTTGACTGGGGGTGAGTGTTTGATTTGCTCAAATGCTCCGTCCATCATCAACTTTTGTATCGCTTTGTTCTCCCTAAGTTGGCAGGGTATGCTCATACGTGAGTCCCTTGCTCACTTGGCCACTGGATTCCAGATAGCCTGGCTGATGAGGATCATGAATCAGAAACCGGTCCCAGGATGCCTGTTTCCGGTCCAGGGAAGACATGGCTTGGCAGTTCGGGCTGGACTGTTCCCTTGAGGCACAGGATCAGACTGATTTGCATATGGCCATGTCTGAACTGGGGTGGCTGACTGAGCTAAAGAATGGTGATGGATTTAACCCAGAACAGTTGACTGGGGTGAGTGTTTGATTTGCTCAAACGCTCCGTCCATCATCCCCTTTTGTGTCGCTTTGTTCGCCCTAAATTGGCAGGGTATGCTCAGACGTGAGTCCCTTGCTCACTTGGCCACTGGATTCAAGATAGCCTGGCTGATGAGGATTATGAATCCGAAACCGGTCCCAGGATGCTTGTTTCCGGTCCAGGGAAGACATGGCTTGGCAGTTCGGGCTGGACGGTTCCCATGAGGCACAGGGTCAGACTGATTTGCATATGGCCATGTCTGAACTAGGGTGGCTGAGTGAGCTAAAGAATGGTGATGGATTAAACCCAGATCAGTTGACTGGGGGTGAGTGTTTGATTTGCTCAAACGCTCCGTGCATCATCCCCTTTTGTATCGCTTAAGAAAATGAATGCGTCCTCATGTAACACAGCTTTGCTAAAGTAAAGCGCTCTGATACCCGATTCGGGTTAAGTTCACGCTATCTAAAACTCTGTAAAAAAAGAAAGATCCCAATCAGGAAGATGAGATCTTTGTGTCTTAGGAGGAGTTGTCATTGCTTTGGGTGCATTGAAGGCACAGCACTTTGAAGAGCGTGCAAGGTGTTTAATGCATCAGCTCAGCAAAGCATTTATTTTCTGAAAAGAAAACACCCAAAACAGGATTTGGTTTTCAGAAAATAAAATAGCAATGACTCTGACATGCATGAAATGTATTCTCTGCCCATATGCTATTTAAAATTTCCCATTTTATGTAAGACATAATGGTCCCAAGTACTAAAAACGAATAAAAGTTAACCTGTCCTAGATGGGGCATGGTGAGTGCTACTGTGACGTGACAGCCCGGTGGCGGACGGGGCATCAGGTTTATAATGGGAACGTTTCCTGAGTCTCCACTGGTGTAAACCCTGGACTTCCCCAGACTCTGTACATAAAGTGATGAACCAGCAAGTTTGGGACACACCATTAAAGTTAAAGCACCCAGCAAACTATTCAACTTCTTCCCCTTGGAAAACTCTTCCTCCAGTCTGCATTTCTATATTTACACAGAGTTACAAAGCTGAAAAGAAAACCATTTACGTTTGAGAGCAATTGCTGATTGTGGAACAGCAGTCAGTATCGTAGATATTATATTTCCTAAAACTAATGATTTAAAAGGCATGTAGATTCTCCTAGGTTTATGATCAGAGAACCTGGATTTCATTAAAGACACAGAGGCTAGCATTTTGCATAACCTTTTATTGCCACTCCAAACTTCAGCACTTTAAAGCACATCTCAACATTACTTAAAATTACAGAATTAAAACTCTATCACAGCCTATATAAACCAAAGCCCAGCAGCCATCTTCCTCTTTTATTTGCCAGTTAAGTAGCTGTTAGCACTGTTAAGTGCATTTTGTAATTTATGCTATTTAAACAGGTATTTTTACTGTATCATAGATATTATATTTCATACCACTAATGATTTAAAAGGAATGAACAATCTGCGGCACATCCAAAAATGGATCGTCTTTGACTTCAGGCCTATTTACACACAACCCAAGGCTGCTGTAAACCATGTGGAACGGAACACGGAATGGGCCTTATTTATAAGGCCTGCATCACCTTTGCGCCGCTGTTGTGTCACTTTTAGTGACGTAGCGGTGGCATAAATAATGCGCCATGTTGCACCGTATTTACGACGTGACACATCTAGGCAGATGCAACATTTCATAAACCCCGCGCTACATTATAACTGCGTCAGGTATAATGTATGCAGGGTGGGCGTTCCCCCGCAAGAAGGGGTTGTGGGAGTGGCGCAGGGAAATCTATGAGATTTTGCTGTTCCACTTCTAGGACGCCAATGTGTCAAAACTTACACCTGACTCATGGCAGACATAAGGGTGACGCAGACCCTTCCCATGTGAAAAGAACATTGCTGGAGTTGCATCACGCTTCCGACACAACTCCAGCAATGCGCCACTTTTGTGCAGACAGATACGTCAGTAATACTGACGTATCTGTCGTTCCATCGGACATGATGCATCATACAGTAAATATGACGCATCCATCATGTCGCAAGGAGGGCGCACTGAGAAGTGTTGCATCGCTGCATACACTGGGAAGTGTTGCATCGCTGTTTTCATGCAGCGATGCAACACTACTCATAAATGAGGCCCAATGAGTCTAAGAATTTTGCTTGCATTGTAGCTTTCCATTTCACACTTATTTGGGAGAAGCCACGAAGAGTGTGCTATAATAGAGTGAATGGAAAACACAAATAAAATATTGAAATCCTCTCTATTGTTGACAGTCTTGTTAGCCTTGCATTTGTCCAGGTTCACCCAAACAGCAGCATTGAATAAAAAAAAGACTATAGTGGAGACACAGCTACTGATCCAATTGGATTACAATTTGATAATGGGTTTAGTTTTGCAGACGAAGACAAACGACCCCCACATGAGACCCAAGATTGCCATTATTTGTTACTAAATTTGTAGATTCCTCACAGAAAAATATGTTGCTGTAGCTCAAAATAAGAGTGGAAGTTTGAAAAGGGGCAGGCAATAATTTGGGAAAATAGTTCAGCCTTGACCTTCTCCAGTTGGACAACTATATCTGGTGGTTTTAATGAAGACACTAAATAGTTGGCACAATATATTGACTAGCGGTGAGTGAAGTTTATGCTTTTCCCATGTATCTATGGGAAATCAGAAATATTTGCTCTTGGTTGATTTTTTAAGGGGGGTTTACAGCAGTAGACAAAGAGAATCTGCCAGTGGCCCCAGTCCATCAGTTGCCTCGAGCAGTGCCTTAAGGCAACTGGAAAATATTTGGCAGTTGCAGCGAGTCACTGATGCTGGGCATTTTCTTATTTCTTAACTGTGTTAGCGTTGCACATCATGATAATCAGAATGATTAAAAAAATCAACAAACAAAGTTGTGAGCTAGGTGACTGCAATTTAACAGACCCCAAGTATTGACGGTACACATTTGAATGCTACTACAATTAAGAAACAATACCACCTTCCACAAAGTCAAAAACCTCTGAATAAAGTGAAGGAATCTATCATGCATATCATATGAATTTCATTTCAACTTTGACGTTGATTGGAGTTTTGTACAAGAGACAATTGAAAGACAAAATGTTCTTGGTCAAATAACTTCAGCAACCTTATAGTTGTAAATACAATACAATACAACCTTATAGTTTGCTTTACATTTCTGTTAAAAGCCTCCAGTGCCCAGCACTTGCTTATTTGCTCATCGAGGCTAAGGCCTTATAAACAGCTCATACGCATTTATATTTATTTGAATGTAACAATAAGTATTGTATTAATAAATTCTGAGATTATGCTTCCAGTTCATAAAGTCACATATTTATTTGAATGTTTGATACTTAGAGGAATGCATAATAGCATCGAGATGGATATTTAAGCAAAGTCTCAAACTTTACTGTATTTCAATCCTTTTATTATTAATATTTTCATAACATAATTGGAGTGTTGTTGGATATACATCTATATAAAATATTGATGTATTCAGCCAATTATGTATAACACGTTCAGCATATGAAGAAAATATTTATTTTTTTGTTTAAGAAAATTTTATTGAAAGTTTTGTATAAAACAGAACATAGGCCATAAATAAACATAGTCTAAAAATGAATAGAATAATACAACTGGGCAAAGTAATATATGATAAATTATAATCAAGAGGTATATTGGAGATGGAGTAGGAGAAAGAAAAGAGAGAAGAAGAGGAAGAAAGAAAAGGGAAAAAGAAAGAAAAAGAGAAGCGAAAAAGAATTAACCAATCGGATTGTTAGAGGAAAGATATGAAGTGAGAGGAAGCCATAGGAGATCAGATTTGATTTTTTGAGAGATAGAAGAAGAGGAGACAGTAGCAATCCTATGTTCATCACAAATAAAATTCCACCAAATAAGCAATGATAATTTGGAATTATCTTTCCAGGATGATAAAATGGCCTTAAAAGCTAAAGCAATAAAAAGGTCAAACAATCTAGAGTCAGATGGTACTATACCTATATCAGGTGATAATGATCCTAGGAAAATATGTATTAATGATAAAGTGGTATTAAACTTAAATATTAACATGCAAACATTCCAAACTGAATTCCAAAAGGAAAAAACTGCAGAACACTCATATAGCAAATGTTTTAAAGTTCCTGTAACACTGGAACACGACCAGCAAAGAGGAGAGGAATTTGGTGAAAACTTGCAAATACTAACAGGAGTAATTTGCTCTATGATAAACAAGATATAAAGATTGAGTTATACGTGCAGCAGCCGAAACTTTAAATAACTTGGACCACAATTTTTCCCAAGTAAAAACAGAGAAAGAAACAGACAAATCATTTTCCCAAGCAACTTCAATATTGGATTTTGAACGAATTTGAGCATTGGATAACAATATGGTATACACAAGAGCAGCCTTAGGTCTGTGGGTAGAAAATAAAGGATATAAAGGAGTAGAGGGTGTCATGGAGGGAAAATCAATTGGGAGTGACAAAGTAGCTAAATGTGATTGAATGGTGGTAGTAGTGGAGAAATGTGGCTCACTGATTAGAGGCGGCAGACCCTGAAGCAGAGATCAGGCCCGGGACCAGGGTTCAATTCCAGACGCGGCAGGGTCTAGGATCAATGTCCGCGGACTCGATAATTCTCGCTTCGGCGCCTTCTCTAATCTTGGGCCCCAGGCTGCTACTCTGGGCAATAGCTTGCTTAATCTCCACAACGGCCCCACCAGCGCTGGGATGCCTGGCTCTGCCCCTCACAGGGAGAGCCAGGAAGGGTTCCACAGCCTAAGTGCCGAGATACCCTCATGGGTGATTCAGCGCTATATAAATCAATAACTATAACTAACTATAATGATAGTGTATTCACTGGAAAAAGCATCAGGTGACTGATAATGGAGTTGCAAATCATGGAAGGGGATAATAGAAAAATTATGGAGAAACTGATAAACAAAAGAGATATCCTTCGCCTTCCAATATTTGTAATAAAAAGATTTACCTTTGTATTTAAGAAATGTATTATACCATACAATGGAGGATAAAAAACATTGCAAGGGAGTTACATCTTTAGAGAAGGTATTGGAGATGAGAGTCTGAGAGTATTTTAAAATGGGATGTTTGGTCAAAAAAGAGCAATTGGACATGAAAGCGACATGTTTAAAAGGAAAATCTTTCAATAGTGATCCCTCAAAAAGGACCCATTTGGGGACCGGTAAATCCAAGAAATCATAAGCTAATGAAAACGATTGTTTAATCAGAAAAGCTGAATGGTAGGCTTTAAAATTAGGGAATCGGACACCACCTTCATTTTTAGGACGAGTCTGTTAAGCAGAGCAATACGAGGGTGCTTATTATTCCATAGGAATTTTGTACAGATAGAATTTATTTGGGAAAAATATACATTAGGGATTTTAACAAGAAGCATAGAGACAGTATACAACACATGGGGAGTAATCATCATTTTATTAGTGTCCAATCTGCCCCACCATGAAACAAATAATGGAGACCATAGAAGAAGGAGGGATTGAAGCTTCTTAATCAAATTGTTAAAGGTAAATTTGAGAGTATCTGTTAGGGTTGATGAAAACCAAATACCCAAATATTTAATCTTGGAAGGACACCAGGTAAATTCTGTATCACTGAACATATATTGACAGCAAACAGAATTTAAGGGTAGAACTTCAGTTTTAGATAAATTGAGTTATAACCAGACATTGAGGAATAAAGTCGGACTTCATTCATAAAATGTGGTAATGAATCAACAGGGTTGGACATATAAATAAAAATATCATCCGCATACGCAGATAGTTTAGTTTCAACAGAGGCGAAATTAAAGCCTGTAATCATGGGATTTTTCCAAATACGCTCTAGGAATGGCTCAAGGCAAAGAATAAATACTAAGGGGGAAAGGGGACAACCCTGCCTCGTACCTCGAGATAAAGAAAAAAACGTAGAAAACTGATTATTGACAAAAATGCTAGCACGAGAACAGGAATATAACAGTTTAATATAAGAAATAAAAGAGGGTTCGAAACCAAACCATTGGAGAGTCTGAAACATGAATTGCCAATTAATTCGATCAAATGCTTTTTCTGCATCCAAAGAAAGAGCAGCAAGGGGGTCTTTAAATTTCTTACTAAGGGAAATAATGTTAGTGAACATACGTGCCTTGTCTGATGCTAGTCTACCTTTTACAAATCCAACCTTGTCCGTTTTAATCAAAAGGGGGATAATATTATCTAGGCGAGATGAAAGGATCTTAGCAAAAATTTTGCAATCGTAATTAATGAAAGAAATAGGACGGTAATTTTTGCAGTAGGAGTGGTCCTTATCAGGTTTGGGGATGATAATAATTAATGCGTCCATAATGGACCCCGAAGCCCTAGCATCAGCAATAAAGGAGTTAAAAAGTTGTAAAAGTTTAGGGGCAAAAATGGAATGAAAAGTGGAGTAAAATTTGACGGGAAGGCCATCTGGACTAGGGGCTTTGATTTGTTCAAAGCATGAATGGCAGTAATTATTTCCTGAATGGTAATATCTTTCTCTAATTTGGCAAATTCATCAGGAAGGGACGTGGCGGGGGAAGACCAGAAAAAAAAGATTCTACATTCTGATTGGATGGAAAAGTATCATCTGAGTAAAGAGACAGATAATAATCATGAAAAACATCTGCAATATCTTCATCAGATGTCACTAGTTTGTTAGTTGTTTCATTAAGGACGGGACCAATGGTTTTACGTTCAGATTTAATTTTTAGATAATTCGCTAACATCTTGCCTGATTTATTCTGACCGCAATGATATTTAGACTTAATTTTAAGCAAAATGTTACAAGCTTCAATAGTTGTCAGTTTGTTAAGTTCCATTTTTGCTGCAATTAAGGTATGAAGGGCAGTAGGATCTTTAAAAGTAAAATATGTATGTTCTAATCTTTTAATATTTTGCAATTGATCTTCATATTTAGTTTTAGCAACTTTTTCTTCTTGGAAACAAAGAATATGACAAAGGCACGAAGGGCAGCTTTAAAAGCATCCCATGTGTTTGGAATAGATGTGTCTGAGGTATCATTGAAAGAAAAAAAAATCATTAATAAAGGTAGTGACATCTTTGATAAAAATGGAGTCGGACAACAGGAAAGCATTACATTTCCGCTGGCTAAATTTGGAGGAGGTAAGGGAAAAATCCAGTACAGCATAGACAGGTGCGTGGTCTGATATAAAGATAGAACAAGTTTCAGATTTCTGAATAGAGGGAAGCAGAGATTTACTGACTAAGATATAGTCAAGTCTGGACCTGGTATGGTGCATATTTGAGAAAAAAGTATATTCAAATGAGTTGGGATTACATGTTTTCCATACATCATATAACGGACGAGAGGCAATGGCTGATTGGAATGATTTGTGAGTTTTGTCAGGTTGGAACTTACACTTAGATAATCTATCAGAATAGGGATCTAACCACTGATTAAAATCTCCTGCGACAATGATATTAGAGCAATCAGTAGAAGATAGAAGAATTTTGATATCAGACCAAAATTTGGGATCCGGGCGAACAGGACCATATATATTCAACAAAACTAATGTTTTGTTATGGACTACAATCTTAGCCATTACCCATCGTCCATCATCATCACTTTCAGTAGATAAAATTTGAACTTCAAGGCTTTGTGAAATAATATAGAAACACCACCTTTCTTGTTGGAAGCAGGGGAAAAAAGAACCCGACCCACCCAGTGCCTTTTTGACTTCAATGATTCCACATCAGAGCAATCAGTCTCTTGGAGAAAAGCGATCTGAAAATTAAGTTTAGATAAATGTGACAATACCTTTTGTCGCTTGATAGGATTCCCAAGACCACAGACGTTCCACGAGACAAGATTACACATAATGGAAGGTTGGAAGAATGGAAAACACATGGAGTAGAAACACTGCAGGAAGGAGACTACAAAATAAAACACACCAAACAAAAAATTACAGGGAGATAAATGATCATAAGAATCAGAACAAATTAACTCCAACACGATAAACAATACTAATAAGGAATAAATAGAACTACTGAATGACCAGTAATTTACAATAAAGAAGAAAGCAGAGAAGGAAAGAGAAGAAAGAGAGAAAAAAAAGTAAGAAAGGAAGGGTAGGTAAACAGATCAAGGCAACAAAGCCAGATCTGTACAACAAAGAGAATACAATGAAGATGGAGCATGGTGACATACGGCAGAGCAGACCACGGGCAGAAAGGAGAAAAATATGAGATATAGGAAAAAAGAGAAAGAGCATCTCAAGTCAGAAAAGGACATATAAAGGAAGATATAAGAAGAGAGACAGCAAATATCAAAGCTGGATGAAAGGATAGATTAATGAACTACTAAGATCATTTCTGAAGAAGAAAAGGAAAGAATGAATAAGCAGAAAAACAATTAGACACTCGTATCCATTCCTGTGGAAGGAAAACTATGTAAAAAGAGATTGAGTTTTTCAGGATCATCAAAGGTACGTGAGCGCCCATCATGAGTAACCTTGCAAAGACAAGGATGAAGAATGTCATATTGGAGATGAAGATGTCTCATTTGAGGTCTTAGGTTCAAAAATTCCTTTTGAAGTGCATTCGTAGCATTAGAAACATCTTGTGAGATGTAAATGTTATGTCCAGACAAAGTAAGATGACGCTTGAGTTTGGCAGCTTTCAAAATAGTCATTAGTTCAGTAAATTCCAGACATCTTGGTCTCGCAGAATTTGTAGCAGGGCGACCCAACCGATGAGCTCTTTGTGTATTGAACGGATTAAATGAGGATGAAATCCCTAGTAACTCAGGAAGGAATTTTTGAAGAAACACAACCATATTAGGCCCCTCAACATTCTCCAGCAGGCCGTAAAGGTGTAGGTTGTTTCTACGATTTTTGTTTTCAAGGTCCTCAGTGTGCAACTTCAATTTATGGATTTCCTGTTCAAGTAGTGGTATTTTAGTAGAGACATCCTGAATGACACTGACAGGTTGTTCCAGTTCTAGCACCTTGCCCTCCATAGCTATCCATCTCTCCTCCATTTGTTTCAGTTTCTTATTAGTTGAAGACATATATGGTTGAAGACCACGTACTTCCTCCAGAATGGAGTCCAAAACTGGGTTAGGAGAAGTGTGGATTGGAGACGGTGGGTCATTTTTATGTCTTTTTGGCTTGGTACCCGTCACAGATGATCTGACAGTGTGAGAGTCACTAGCCATCGTGACTATGTGGATAGGAGACACCAAATTTGGAGGAAACCAGAGGTCAAGGTGCACCAGGACAGGAAGACTTGGAGAGGAGCAGTAATATTAAAATTACACTGGAAAAGAAGATGGAAACATGAGCACAGCGGCTAAAAGAAGCGGCCGCACACATTCCAAAACAAAAGAAATGGCACCAAAGTGTAGAAAAAAAATCATTAAGTAAAGCATTAGAAAACCAAAATGGAAAGTATGACTAGAATTGGCCAGCATAACATTCCAAGCAAGGAGGAAATCCTTCCATTTAATATAAGCAACAGGAATACATCAATGAATATGTCAGGAGCATGCTAATCCAAAATGACAAATAATTCCAGCATATAATACTGAGTGTCCAATGCAACCGCTATAGTGAGCGGAAAAATGGTGATGGAAAACATTAGGTGAGAAAAAAAAGGCACGAAAACCGCAATTAAAACAGCGGTCAAATGCACCTGTTATGGAAGTAAATCCAGTCAAAGGGAGCCAGCCCCAGGAAGATGAAGGCATTAAAGAGGCATTTATATTCCAAAACGGTGCAGCGTTAACTACGCCGTGGTCTCAGTAAACATCGGGGCTACAAAAGGAAATGTGAGCGAGTCGGCCTAAAATGGCGGCCGCTCACATCAATCCTGAGAGGAAAAGCACCGTGATGAGTATTCCTAACCCAAGCGGTGAGAAAAGTCCAAATGCGGTCTAGCAACTCACCGCATGTTCCGATATCGGATTGTAGTGCTTCAGCTAAGTAAAGCGGAGTGGAAACAGCTCAAATTCAGCTAAGAGCCCCGCTGAATCACTGAGCTCACGCCAGGTCTGATAGTTTTACCGCGGCGTCCAAGCCACGCCCCCCATGTGAAGAAAGTATTATTAAAAGAAAAATAACGAGTAAGTTGAGATTTAAAATTTGGATTTCCTTTGCAGGAGCATAATAACTTAGCTGCTACAATGAATTTACAAATTGTTTGATCTAAAGTAAAGGCAATTCTTGATTGACCATTACCCAGTAGATCCCCAGATATCACTGGGGTTTGCTATTTTTTTTCTCCAGAAGATTCCTTCAGAACTATATTTATATCTAGTCATAAACTTGATTAAATGTGGACCATATGAAGGGCTTGTAGGCACAGAAGAGGCTTTTGTTGAAATGAAGAAAGCCTTTATGGTAACTCCAGCCGATGTCCTCTGAAGGTCAAATTACAGAACACAGTGGATGTTAATACTTCCAATAATACTAATGGACAGTGCATTCCAGCTAGCAATCAGCAAAAGCATTACTGCTAACAAAGGTTTATCATTTGCTATGTTGTCAGTTTATTAAGGGAACTGCAAACTATGACAAAATATTGTCTTTTTCTCCAGCTTTTGTAGGGTGTAATAGCTATTTGTAAAATTTGCAACCCTCTAATTGCAACGTCACATCACAAGAGCCTTGGATTGTTTAACACTGCCAAGTGAGTTCACGGTCGTAGCTTGGTTAGTAAGATTGCGGGGGTGAGCTTCAGGATTCCCAACAATCACGCTGGTTAAAATACATTATACGAGAAGAAAGGCAGGCGGGGTGGGGGGGTGGGTTGAGGGAGCATGAGGAAGGGAGAGTGTGAATTGTGGGGGCCCTTACACCTCAGTAAGACCTTTAAAACAGAGACTAGTGTGTGTGTGTGTGTGTGTGTTTGTCTGCTGGGTATATAAAAATCCCAAATGGAATCTGACAAACACCTCACCATACCCAACAGGGCCGGCCTTAGGCATGTGCAAGCTGTGCACCTGCACAGGACCGCCAAACCCCAGGGCCCACCACCCCAATATATATATCCTTAGATACATATTTGCGTGGCGGCCCCTAGCAGGGATTTGGCGGCCTCGGGTCCCCTACCTACGCTCCCTGCCCAGGGCCTCCACGAGCCTAGAGCCGCCCCTGTACCCAATTTAGAGCACTTGTATCCAACTATTTACTACATAATACATTTATTAGGGGGCTGTAATAGCTACACCGCTGAGTGAAATATTCAGTGACCAGCACAATGACTGCTTTCTGTTGTATGATCTTGTTTCACACTTCTATTTTTTTATCTAGCACTTTAGAATACTAAATAAAGCAGGCACCTTCTGCTATATGTAAAGTTAAAAAACATGTGAAGAGAACGCCATTACAATTCTTTAGAGAAGACGGTAGACTTGACAAGCTCCTCTACTGTGTATGTATGTCAGGTTCGGAAATTTTATATTTTCCAACATAAACAGAGTTGCCCAATTCACAACTAAATACCTTTGTAGATTACTTGATGCACCTTTGTTCCATTTTGCTTACATTCAAGGAGCCTATGAAGATGTTTCATAATAAAGTAGAAAATGAACACAAGTGGATTAGTCTGGAGCTCTTGTCCAATTATTTACCAGGAACTTGCTGTCAAAGTAAAGTTTGCTTAAAAATATGCACCAGGACACTTCGCGCCGGGACACTTTGCACCGGACACTTCCGAGTATCTGTGCGCGCTATAAATGGCGGATAACATAACATGACATAACATATATCTTTGTTCCAATGACCCCAATCCAGTTTAAAATATACCTATTGCAGCTGTAGTGAAATAAAAAATGTATTGATAGTTTACGATACTCCCTGTGGCCCATTCTTCCCTGATACAAAAGGTTCCACTTTTTATAGAAAAACGAAATAGCCCCTTTTTGAAATTAGCTTTAGTGCAAGTTCAAAGTGAAAAAATATATCAACTTTTGCATAAAGCATCCAACTGTTGGATTTCTTGGCTGACTGGAAAGAGTATGGGCCGAAGAATCCTACGTGGCAGCCTGATGTTACTGTACATGGCCCACAATTGGTGAAAACTTTCCATGTTCAGTAGCCAAGGTTCTGCTACCTGGATGGAGTCATAGAAATGTTTGGTGCTCTTCTAAACCATCAGCCTGTCCCTGTCCAAAGTTCATAAAACTCCAAGAGTACCGTTCAGAAAAGGTCACAGAAAGGACATAGGCTACAGAGGAAAAGACAGACTGAACTAAAAGTTATGTCCAAGCCATGTGAAGACGGAAAGTAGCCCTGACAATGGCGATTAGCCATGTGTTCCAATGAACATTGCAGACCCAGAGACAGACCCTGAAAGCAATTGTTAGTCTTTTGTAAAACACATTGTCTGTGTCTACTATTCCACAACTATAGATAGCTTCCTGCAGAGCCTTCCAATCCAATATGGTGGGCCAGAGCACTTAGCCTGTGGTTAGCCAGCTGTAACTCCTGCTAAAATGCAGTAGTTTAAAGGCAAAAAGAAAAACTTATGTTTGAAACTTCTCTTGTGTGTTAGCAAAATTGTGGAGCCAAGAAACAACCACATACATGTCCACCAGATATTTAATTCGAAATAGTGCCGTTGGTAATATTGGTAATAGCACAATTGTAAACACAGTCTATACATCTTTTGCTTGGTTAATACACCTCTGAGCTTTGTCAAGACTGTGATGTTAGGCTGAATATTCCAGAAAAAAAATAAGTATGTATAAAGAAGGAGAAACTGAAAAGTGCATTTCTTTAGAATAAGTTGTAATAGGACAAAGAAACTGGAGTACGTGTTCCACGTCTCTTCAAAAATATACAGAACACATGTAAGAACTACATGTGTGTGGATGAAGATGTAAAAGTATATTGCAATAACATGTGAATGGCAAGATGATGGAAGAGGTATCAATCAACAGAAATAGATGCCAATATTCATAGTGCACATGCAGGTGAAATACTTTCAAGTGGCACTAATTGAAGGCTGCTAAGGATGCACGTAGCCTCTGAGTTGCATTAAATTGATTTGAATTTGAAGCAAGACTGTCAGGTCCATGATCTTCCACTGTGCCCATGCATTATATGCTTTGAGTTCTGGGTTGATGTGGTTGCAGATTCCTCATCAGTACTTGCCTTTCTATACAGTACCCAGAAGCTACAGGGGGCAGTTGGGTCAGACATATTATACTTTCCCCTACATTATAGGTCAGGATAAACACATATGGCATGATGATTGGGAGGGGCTTGTGGGGTCTGGTTGATACTCTAAGATTCAGCGGTCCATGGTGTATAGAATAACTACCAAGGGGTAATAACAACAGAACTTCCTTCAACTCTTTCAAATACTTCTTTCATCAGGAAGAATGTTTCTCAAACTAACTGTGTACAATGTGATCAGAAAGCAGAGCAGGCAGAGGGAATCAAGATATTTCCCTGGGTACAATCCCTAGCTCATTCTCATTCCCCCACACTTGAAAATGTCAAAACTCTGTAATCAAGATTCCCCCTTCCTCAGCGCCCACTTACCTGTGTGCAATCACTTTGATTGGTTCTTCGTGGTCAATAATATCCAGCAGTGCTGGCTGGGCATCAGGGCTTCAGAGAGATACTCAATCAGGTGTCAAGGTATGAAAGGTCCCATTGCAACACCATAACAGTCCTTTTTTTTTTTTTTAAATATATTTTTATTGCAGAGTTATAAACCACAGGATACAGTTAATCAGCCAGTTCACTCGTGACATCCCCCCCGTTCAATAAGAAATCCAAATCGTACACAGCCATTCAGCCCGCATCCCGGAGGCCGGGCGGCATATCTCTTCATTCAATAGGAAAACATCACGGTGCATGTCCCATAGGGACCATGGTTGAAATATCGTTTTACGTATCTGCTTTTACCCCCCCACCCACAACATCATTCCCGTCCGCCATCCCAGTTATAATCAGTGGTACCGCCCTTGTCGGGACCTGCCCTAGGCGCTATGGGTCTGTCACGCCCGGCCGCTCCCCCCAGCCACTCCACACTCCACACAGTACCCACCATCCTAGTAGATCCAAGGTGCCCTAGCGGGCCACCATCTAATGGCTTCCGGCCCACCCCAAACTCCCATTAACCAGACCCCCCAAAACCCCCCTCCCCTGGCAACTGCTAAGGTGTATGCCTCGTCCTGTCGAGCTAAATGGATCCACTACAGTGCAAGGTATAAAAACTCTTGTGTTCGCCCCGCGGTGTCCACCGGCTTAGTTCTCACCATCCTCATCCTCCACCAAAGAATCACGCAACGCCTGTACCACTAATTCCCATGCACGCGCCGCTTCCAATGCCTTCTCATTCCCCATCTTAACAGCCTGCTTCATCCGGAGCACACTCTCACAGTCCGACCACCGCAGCAATTCATTCTTCCATCTGCGCAGTGAGGGTCCCCCCCTGGACTTCCAATGCCACGTTATTTCCCTCTGCGCCAATATCAGACCCAGGTCGATGAATTTGCTCGTTACCTTGGTGTGTTTGGTATGCGGGAACCAGAGCAGCAGGCACGCCGCCATATCGAATTCCACCTCTCTGTCAGTCACTTCGTTCAGGAGTTCTCCTACCTCCGCCCAATAGGTCCCCAAGTGTGAGCACCCCCAAAACAAATGGTCCATGTCCGCTCCCAGAGACGAACACCGCGGGCATCGGGCATCCGGTACCTGGAAGTACCGCTGTAATTTCTCAGGAGTTAGATAAGCCCTATGAAGCACATAGAAATGTACTTGCTGAAAGCGCGCATTTCTCGTGCCCTTCCACGTGCGCCGCAGGATGTGGCCCCATACCGTATCCGGTATAGGCCGGCCCACGCTCTCCTCCCATTTAGCCTTGAGCCCTCGGAGCGGTTCCAGTCCCTCGTTCAGCATCCTATTATGGAGGCACGTCACAGCTTTGAACGTACCTGCTGCCATCACCACATATTGGCACGCCATAGTCGTTGTTGGTTCCATGAGCCCCCCTTTCCAGTGCTTCTGCATGGCAGCCACCACTGCCGCGTGTAGGAGGAACCCCCCATCGGGCAGCCCGAACTGGTCCCGGAGCGCTTCGAACGGCGCCAAAGCCCCGTCTATGTATAAGTCGCCTACCACCTGCAGTCCCGCCTCTTCCCAATCCAGCAACGGGGACCAGTCACCCCCGTGCGGCAAGGCCGTCAGCATTCCAATCGGGATCTCCGGTGCATAAGGCCGCGACGCCTTCGCTCTCCGAAGGCTCCTCTGCCAGCACAGCCGGAGCGTCCGCTCCTCCATGGTGAGGGCCCGCAACTCGAGCCTCTGTTGCATGATGATATAGGACAGCACGTGGCATTGAATCCCCCGGTCCCGGTCCTCCTCTGGACCCCGAAACACCCTAGCTACGTTCTGTGTAAGGACCTGCAACTGCGCCGCTAGATAATACAGCTCGAAGTCGGGCACAGCCATGCCCCCTTCTAGCTTGGGGCGAAGTAGCGTGCTCAGGGCCACTCTACGGCGGCCATGCCCCCATAGGAAGCCAATAATCATGGACCTCAGGTCTCTAAAGATCCCCTGGGAAATCCAGACAGGCAGCGTTCGGAAATAATAGAGGAAGCGGGGGAGCGCCACCATTTTCAAAAGTGCAATCCTACCCAGAACCGTCAGCGGGAGGGTCGACCAGAAAGACAGGCTGCCCCTCAGTGCCCGGACACAGCGACCAATGTTGCCCTCCAATAAGTCCGCAGTCGCGTGGTAGATGCGAACACCCAGATAGGTGAAGCAAGAGGGCTCCCACACCACGCCCAAGTCGCCGCCAGGGTCAGGCGATCCCGCTCGCAGCGGGAACACACAAGTCTTCGCCCAATTGACCTTAAGGCCCGACAGCCGGCCGAACTCAGACAGTAGATCCATCGCTCCGACCAATGCCCGCGAGGTGTCAGCGAGGTACAGGAGCAAGTCGTCCGCGTATAGCGATATGTAATGCCACTGCCCGCCGCTGGCTATCCCCACGTACCTGTCACCTGACCTCGCATGGACCGCCAAGGGTTCCATCGCCAGAGCAAACAATAGGGGGGACAGAGAACAACCCTGTCGTGTGCCCCTGCCCACCGGGTACGCCGCAGACACCAGGCCGCCCAAACGCACTCTCGCCGTCGCCGAGGTATACAAGACCCTCGTCCACCTATGGAACCCCTCGCCCATGCCAAACCTCTCTAACACTCCATCCAGGAAAGACCATTCCAAACTATCAAAGGCCTTCTCGATGTCTACGGACAGGACCGCCGGAGCTCCCTCCCCGTCCAAGATGGCGTCCATTATTCCCACTAGGCGGCGGATATTCAGCGCCGTGCTCCTCGTGGGTATAAACCCGGCCTGGTCCCTGTGTACCAGGCCCGTCATATGTGGGGCCAGCCTGGTGGCTAGGATTCGGCTCAGAATCTTATAATCTACCGTCAGCATGGATAGCGGGCGATAAGACCTCACATCCGCGGCATCCCTGCCAGGCTTTAGGAGCGGCACAATCAAGGCCTCCCGCATGGACGCAGGCAATACCCCAGCCTCGAAAGCTTCCGTATACACCACCAGCAGCCTGGGAGCCAAGCTATCCACATACTGTTGGTAAAATTCAATCGGCAGTCCGTCCACCCCGGGCGTTTTGTTGCGGGCCATATGTTTGATGGCCACTCGTATTTCTGTGAGCGTGATCGGGCTACCCAGCTCCTTCGCGTCCTCCTCGTCCAGGACCGGAAGCTGCCTCTCCCCCAGGTATTCCGCAATGTCTTGAACCTCCACTCCCAGCTGACTCTGGTACAATTCCTCATAATACCCCCTAAAACGTTCCAACACCGCTGCCTGGGAGTACACCATATCTCCCTGCGCATTACTAATGCTGAGGATCGGGCATCCCCTAAGTTCCGGGTTAGCTAGTCTGGCCAAGAGGGTACCCACCTTGTCCCTTTCTGCATGTGCCCTGATGATATACTGCCTGTAATCAAAGCACCTCAAACGTTCCGTCTCGGTGGCAACCACTTCCTTCGCTTCCAGTAACTGGGTCTGCAAATCTGGCCTAGCCGACCTGCGGCGCTCCAAGTCCCTCAAAGTTTCTTCCGCTTTCGTGAGTTCGTTCAACACAGTCGTGCGAGCATTCGAGAACCTACCCAAACACACCCCTCTCACCACCACTTTCATCGCATCCCATTCAGTGGACCTACTCGTGGCCGTGCCCTCATTCACTCCGAAATAACTATCAATGCCTTGCCGAACCGCGTCACTGAACACAGAATCCTCAAGCGTCTCCGGCCGAAGCCGCCATGTTGGTATCACTGAGCGCTCTCTCTGCCACTGAATGTGTACCAATAGGGGGTTATGATCAGAGATAGTCCTAGCCAGGTACTCCGCATGGGAAATCAATGGGGCAAGGGATCCACCACAGAGCACCGAATCAATCCTGACATGCAGATCATGGAGAGCAGAATAAAAGGAATAATCCCTGGCTCCCCTGTGCCGCTCCCTCCAGACATCCAGCAACCCCCATCTATCCTGCCAGTCCTTCCTGTGCGCAGCCAACCTGCGCACCGGGGAGTCCACCAGGGGGGATGGGACCTATCCAGAGCCACATCCGTGATCGAATTGAAGTCCCCCCCTAACACTATCGGGCCCGCCAGGAAAGAGGCCAAGGACCCTGAGAGGCTATCAAAGTATCGAGCTTGATCAGTATTCGGTGCATATACACAGCAGAAAACCACATCCCGTCCATACAACCTCCCCTCCACCGCCACAAACCGGCCATCCGGATCCACTACTTGATTCAGCACTTGAAAGGGTATCCCCGCCCTCACCCAGATCAACACCCCCCTGGCATACGCTGAGTAAGTGGTGCCGAACACCTGGCCCCGCCATCTTTTCTGCAGGGCAGCGCACTCTTTTTTAGTGAGATGAGTCTCCTGGAGCATAGCAATCTGAACCCCCCTGCGTACTAGATAGGCATGGACTTTGTGACGTTTCACCATAGTTCGCAGCCCCCGGACATTCCACGTCAGGCATTTCAAATTAAGTAATGTCCCCATTCCAGCTTCGTACAGTCCGATTCAAATAACGATGGTTCATAGCCCCCCAATGCAGTTGCCCCCCCCCGAACATACCCAAAACAGAAAAACTTCCCAAACCCCACTCCCCAGGACAGAGCACACGAACCCAATGTCCGCCCCCATCCAAACCTTGAACCAATGTCTCGCACTCTTACCCTGTGGTCTCCACCACAGTCGGCCTTAAGGGCCCGAGGGGGGTGAGTCACCGCCGACCCCAGCAAGCGGAGCCCGCGCCCCGCGCCTTCATCCCCTCCGAAGCACACAGCTCCCCTACCCGGCATCCCGCCCTCCATCAACAGGATACCACCCTACCATGAAGTCTCGATCTAGTCCCAAGTCAATCTCAGCCGCAGAAGATACCATCCGATGTCTGTGGGGTCACTATCGGCCCCTTCGAACTTTCCGCCTCTGAGAGTTCCTCTCCCGTCCTGCTACCTTCCCCTCCCGAGTCCGTTTCTGCCCGTTCACTGTTCTGTTGCGACCCTGTAATGGCCGCCGTTGCTGCAAGCGCATCCCTCTTCTCCGCCGCCATTTGAGCCTCCCGTTTCTCCCGCTGGCGCCTGTTGCGGGATCTGATGCGTTGTGATTGCCTCACCCGGGGCTGCTTGGGTTGGTCTCGCCTACTTTTATGCGATCTGTCCGTCCCCGCTCTATACGACTCCAGCCATTGCCAAACTTCATCCGGAGTCTGAAAAAAGTGCGTAGAGTAGGCATGGGCGGAAAATCCGTTCCGCTCGCGGATTTTGCGGATTTTCGGGAAATCCGCAATCCGCGAGATTTGCGAATCTCCCGCAAAATCCGCAAATCCGCGAGCAGCGGATTTTGCTCGCACTGCTCGCACAGTTCGCGTGAGTTCGCGTGAGTTCGCGCCCCGCGAATAAGTGCAAAATTGCAGAAATACGATCTTAGCAAAACTGAAAGTAACTACTTACCAGGTTCAAAAGTTCAGGCTCATCATTAGTAGCCATTTCCTGTAGTGCTTCCTGAGGGGCCCCTCCAGAGTTCAGTTGCCAGTTGAAACTATTATGTGACCCTGCTCTGAACCTCAGAATAGTTACACATATGCCACAAAGGTCCTGAATTACAGCTAAGGGAGACAAGCAGGAGCCAGGCTGGAAGTTAAAATCCATTAATCAGCCCCTAATTCATTATTGTCAGTTGGGGCAGGGCAGGTGTTGTAACTAATTTTGCAACAATGAAAGCACTTAGCAAGTGCAAAAGATCACTAATCAGGGCGCACTAAGGAAGCAGGTGCCAGCTAAAAAAATATTCTGTGACACATTAATCAGCCCCAAATTAATTCAGGTCACTTGAGGCAGGGAAGGTGTGCTTTGCTTTGCCTAAAATAATGTACACTGGACAACCAGAGGGTGTGGTGATGAAACAGAGGGTGGCATGGGTGGGCCAGAGGGTGGCATGAGTAGTCAGAGAGTGGCAGTGGTGACAGAGAGTGGCAGTGATGAAGAAGAGTGTCCCAAACAGGCTGGACACGTAGAAACAACAAGTTCGCGAAACTTGCGACCCGACAGGTAAGTTCGCAATTTGCGAAAGTGTACAAAACCCTCGCGAACTGGCAGAAACACGGGCGAACACAAAAAAAAAAAAATTCGCGGGAATTCGCGGATTTTGCGGATTGCGAATCCGCAAATCCGCAAAATTCGCGAACGCGAGATCCGCAAAATTCGCTCATGCTTAGCGTAGAGCCATCCATAATGATCCGCAGCTTAGCCGGGTAGAGCAAGGAGTACTGGATGCCTTCCTCCCTGAGCTCCTTCTTCACCGCTAGGAACGATGCCCTGTTCTTCTGGACCGCTTGAGTATAGTCCGGGAAGATTGTAACCTTACTGTTCTCCACCTCATACGGGCCCGACATCCTGGCCCGCTGGATGAGGAGATCCCGGTCCTTGTAGTGGAGGAGCCGCACCACCATCTTTCGGGGGGGCGGCCAAGCCCCGGCGGGCGAGCAGGTACCCGGTGAGCTCGCTCCAGAGTGAAAAACGGAGTAAGCCCCTCCGGCGCTACCACAGTGCGGAACCAGTTCTCCATATAGGCCACCGCATCCTCCCCCTCAATCCGTTCCGGCAGGCCTACGACCCGCACGTCGTTCCGTCTATTGCGGCCTTCGGCATCCTCCGCCCTCCGCTCCAGCGAGTCCAGCCGGGCCAATATGTCCGTGATCCTGTGCTCTGCGGTCACCACCGAGGGCTTCAGGTCCAGCAACAGTTGGTCATGGTCCTTGACCCTGTCCGCTAGCTTTGCATGATCCGCGCGTAGCAGCCCCAGGCCCGTGGCCACTTGGGCAATGTCTTGATGCAACGCTTCCTTAGTTGAGGTGATCGCATCAAGTATGGCATCCAAACGCCGGTTCAGCCGCTGTTCTTGGTCGAGCTCCGGGGAGGGACTCTCGCCCAGCCGAGTTGATGTCGCCGAGTCCCCCTCAGCTCGTCTCTCGGCCACCGGCCCTCCGATCGCCGCCATCCCAGGGTGCTGCGTCACAGGTCCAGGAGCCCGTTTTACGTTGGCGCCCGTCGTTCCGTGCCAGTCTCTGGGCACCGGGCCGTGCAATGTCCCCACCGACGCTCTCAGGAGCAATGACCAGTTAGACGAGCTCCGTTCCGCCGCCCCCCTCGGAAGCCTGAGGGGGGAAGGATGAGTCTTAGGGCGGTGGCCAACGAGGGTCCCCAAGCTCCAGGCGAATCAAGTCAGCGTCCCCTGGTCCCAGGACACAGCACCGCCGATCCCAGTGCCTCGACCAGCCGATTGCAGGATCTCTTGCCAGTCGGCGACAACTTGGCTCAGGGCTGAAGTTCGGGGCCGTCCGACCTCCTCGCCGCCATTTTCTTCGCACCCTCGGCAACACCTCGGCCGCCTCCTCAACACGGTCTTCTCGGGGCCAGCAGTCCCCCGGCGACTCTCCGATTGTGCCCAGCTGTCCCCTTACACTTCAGAGGACAGGAGCGTCGTCTCCGGGTCGCCTAGGGTTCCGAAAACAGGAGAATTAGCGGGATTCCGCGCGGAGCTGCGAGCTCACGCCGCCATCCCAATCGGCGTCCAAGCCACGCCCCCCCAACACCATGACAGTCCTTGATTCTGATTTGCCAAATAACCTATTCCCACTGGTGATCATAATGGGGACACCAACACCCGAAGTCCTGTGCACACTGTTCACGAGCCAGTGGCTGGTTCACCATTTCCACCCTGCCTTAAGAACCAGTTCCATCCTGCAAGCCTTGAAGTTCTATAGGATGCCCTTGATCAGTTATGTTGGGTTGTGCATCACTGTGGATCTCTTTGCACAGTAGTGTTTAAGTCTTCGTTTGTGAGGTCTTGGCCAAGCACCTTAGATGTGGGGGTCTAGTTCAGGGCCAATCAGTCGAATGTAGTATTGAGGGTCCAATTTGCCAACTGAGCGAGTCTTGGGAGCTATACGTATTTCCACCAGCCTTTCAGAGTCCCTGTCATCCTCATAATGATTGCATCCTTGTCTGTGTTTTGGAGAATGCAGGGAGATATGTGTGAGGCTGCCTAACTGAGCTGAAATCTCTGCTGCAGGATACAGATCTAAAAGCACCTTGTTATGAGGAGAAAGGTGTGGGGATGGGAGAGTGGAAATAAGACAGCATATGTGAGCAGTCTGCAGACACGTGGTGGTAGCCAGTGGGTCAGAACAGTCAGATCCCATAACTTTGATCACTAAAAGCAGCACGCAGCCTGTTCATGATAGATGAAAGAAAATATGTGAAGAACGTCAACATTTATCTTGTAAACATAGAATGCATTAGGAGTATCATTGAGGCCATGATAAACAGAGCTCTGGGCAAGATTTCATTAAGCATGGGCGGAAAATCCATTACGCTCACGGATTTTCGGTAAATTCGCAATCCGCGAACGCTCGCGAATTTACCGAAAATCCGCAAATTTGCACGCAGCGGATTTTTTTTCTTGGTGATACAATTTTGCGGCGCGTGGCGTTTACTTACCGTCATTCAGCGTTTACCGAGTTGTTTTTCTTGATATTTTGCGAGTGCTGCGCCATTTTGGATCTTGCTGCGGGATCCCGCGGGAATTTGGCGAGCGCGATTACGTAATCGCGGCTTGCCTACTTGCACAGCGAGAGTTTGTCAATGCGAGTACGCCGTGATCACGTATCGCGGTACTTCGCAATTGCGAGCTTGTAGATGCGGCGAGCAGCAACAATCTCGCACTC
Source organism: Lissotriton vulgaris (assembly GCF_964263255.1). Classification (NCBI taxonomy): domain Eukaryota; kingdom Metazoa; phylum Chordata; class Amphibia; order Caudata; family Salamandridae; genus Lissotriton; species Lissotriton vulgaris. The sequence goes on from NC_141687.1 coordinate 1,656,973,640, forward strand.
GCGAAAATACAAAATTTGCAATTCTGCACAAGAAATCCACCAGCAAGCAGCATAAACCTTCTGGAAATGATGATTTTTATCTGAATAACTCCTCAGGTTGACATTTGCCTGCACTTTTTTTGCGAGGAGTCCATTTTGGGGAGGGGGGGGTGGGAGGAAGGAAGTGCCCCACAGTCTTCAACTTCCTGTTCCTGTCCAGCAGGCTCCTCCCAGTGCTTTGTCCGTCTCCTGGTCACTTTTCATTTGGATCTGGAGCTGGAAGGATTACTTTTTGTGGATGTTGCTGGATATTTGGATTTGAGGCCTTTTTGACTTTCTTTGGATCACTTTTGGATTAGAAATTTCACAAGTAAGTTTGTTTGGGGCATTACAGTTGCTGCAACTACAATTTTGGAATTTTCGATTTTTGGGCTGTTTTGGGGCCTTTTGCCCAGGGGTACTCAGTGGTGGGTGCACTGAGTCCTTCTGTGGGGTGTTTTGAATTTAAACATCATGGAGGGGCTGGATGGCTTGGGATTGTGCTGATTTTTCTGTGATTTTCGTTTTTTTGGCCTGTTGTGGCCTTTTCACCAGGGGTAGTGAGTGTTGCATGGGCCTAGTCTTTCTGTGGGTTTTCTTGAATTTAAACATCACGGAGGGGCTGGATGGCTTGGGATTGTGCTGATTTTTCTGTGATTTTCGTTTTTGTGGCCTTTTCACCAGGGGTAGTGAGTGTTGCATGGGCCTAGTCTTTCTGTGGGTTTTCTTGAATTTAAACATCATGTAGGGGCTGGATGGCTTGGGATTGTGCTGATTTTTCTGTGATTTTCGTTTTTTTGGCCTGTTGTGGACAGGCCATGTGGTTGGGGGCCATTTTGAGTGCTGCTACAGGCCCTGGCCATGTGCTGGGAGGGAGGGGGCCATTTTGAATGCAGGCAGTGTTCTCAGGCCTGCACCCATTTTGCCTAGCTTTCATCCATTATGCCCAGGGGTAGTGAGTGGTGCATGGGCCTAGTCTTTCTGTGGGTTGTCTTGAATTTAAACATCATGGAGGGGCTGGATGGCTTGGGATTGTGCTGATTTTTCTGTGATTTTCGTTTTTTTGGCCTGTTGTGGCCTTTTCACCAGGGGTAGTGAGTGGTGGATGGGCCTAGTCTTTCTGTGGGTTGTCTTGAATTTAAACATCATGGAGGGGCTGGATGGCATGGGATTGTGCTGATTTTTCTGTGATTTTCGTTTTTTGGCCTGTTGTGGACAGGCCATGTGGTTGGGGCCATTTTGAGTGCTGCTACAGGCCCTGGCCATGTGCTGTGAGGGAGGGGGCCATTTTAAATGCAGGCAGTGTTCTCAGGTCTGCACCCATTTTGCCTAGCTTTCATCCATTATGCCCAGGGGTAGTGAGTGGTGCATGGGCCTAGTCTTTCTGTGGGTTGTCTTGAATTTAAACATCATGGAGGGGCTGGATGGCTTGGGATTGTGCTGATTTTTCTGTGATTTTCGTTTTTTTGGCCTGTTGTGGCCTTTTCACCAGGGGTAGTGAGTGGTGCATGGGCCTACTCTTTCTGTGGGTTGTCTTGAATTTAAACATCATGGAGGGGCTGGATGGCTTGGAATTGTGCTGATTTTTCTGTGATTTTCGTTTTTTTGGCCTGTTGTGGACAGGCCATGTGGTTGGGGGCCATTTTGAGTGCTGCTACAGGCCCTGGCCATGTGCTGGGAGGGAGGGGGCCATTTTGAATGCAGGCAGTGTTCTCAGGCCTGCACCCATTTTGCCTAGCTTTCATCCATTATGCCCAGGGGTAGTGAGTGGTGCATGGGCCTAGTCTTTCTGTGGATAGTCTTGAATTTAAACATCATGGAGGGGCTTGATGGCTTGGGATTGTGCTGATTTTTCTGTGATTTTCGTTTTTTTGGCCTGTTGTGGCCTTTTCACCAGGGGTAGTGAGTGGTGCATGGGCCTAGTCTTTCTGTGGGTTGTCTTGAATTTAAACATCATGGAGGGGCTGGATGGCTTGGGATTGTGCTGATTTTTCTGTGGTTTTCGTTTTTTTGGCCTGTTGTGGACAGGCCATGTGGTTGGGGGCCATTTTGAGTGCTGCTACAGGCCCTGGCCATGTGCTGGGAGGGAGGGGGCCATTTTGAATGCAGGCAGTGTTCTCAGGCCTGCACCCATTTTGCCTAGCTTTCATACATTATGCCCAGGGGTAGTGAGTGGTGCATGGGCCTAGTTTTTTTGTGGGTTGTCTTGAATTTAAACATCATGGAGGGGCTGGATGGCTTGGGATTGTGCTGATTTTTCAGTGATTTTCGTTTTTTGGCCTGTTGTGGACAGGCCATGTGGTTGGGGCCATTTTGAGTGCTGCTACAGGCCCTGGCCATGTGCTGTGAGGGAGGGGGCCATTTTGAATGCAGGCAGTGTTCTCAGGCCTGCACCCATTTTGCCTAGCTTTCATCCATTATGCTCAGGGGTAGTGAGTGGTGCATGGGCCTAGTCTTTCTGTGGATTGTCTTGAATTTAAACATCATGGAGGGGCTGGATGATTTGGGATTGTGCTGATTTTTCTGTGATTTTCGTTTTTTTGGCCTGTTGTGGCCTTTTCACCAGGGGTAGTGACTGGTGGATGGGCCTAGTCTTTCTGTGGGTTGTCTTGAATTTAAACATCATGGAGGGGCTGGATGGCTTGGGATTGTGCTGATTTTTCTGTGATTTTCGCTTTTTTGGCCTGTTGTGGACAGGCCATGTGGTTGGGGCCATTTTGAGTGCTGCTACAGGCCCTGGCCATGTGCTGGGAGGGAGGGGGCCATTTTGAATGCAGGCAGTGTTCTCAGGCCTGCACCCATTTTGCCTATCTTTCATCCATTATGCCCAGGGGTAGTGAGTGGTGCATGGGCCTAGTCTTTCTGTGTGTTGTCTTGAATTTAAACATCATGGAGGGGCTGGATGGCTTGGGATTGTGCTGATTTTTCTGTGATTTTCGCTTTTTTGGCCTGTTGTGGACAGGCCATGTGGTTGGGGCCATTTTGAGTGCTGCTACAGGCCCTGGCCATGTGCTGGGAGGGAGGGGGCCATTTTGAATGCAGGCAGTGTTCTCAGGCCTGCACCCATTTTGCCTATCTTTCATCCATTATGCCCAGGGGTAGTGAGTGGTGCATGGGCCTAGTCTTTCTGTGGGTTGTATTGAATTTAAACATCATGGAGGGGCTCGATGGCTTGGGATTGTGCTGATTTTTCTGTGATTTTCGTTTTTTTGGCCTGTTGTGGACTTTTCACCAGGGGTAGTGAGTGGTGCATGGGCCTAGTCTTTCTGTGGGTTGTCTTGAATTTAAACATCATGGAGGGGCTGGATGGCTTGGGATTGTGCTGATTTTTCTGTGATTTTCGTTTTTTTGGCCTGTTGTGGACAGGCCATGTGGTTGGGGGCCATTTTGAGTGCTGCTACAGGCCCTGGCCATGTGCTGGGAGGGAGGGGGCCATTTTGAATGCAGGCAGTGTTCTCAGGCCTGCACCCATTTTGCCTACCTTTCATCCATTATGCCCAGGGGTAGTGAGTGGTGCATGGGCCTAGTCTTTCTGTGGGTTGTCTTGAATTTAAACATCATGGAGGGGCTGGATGGCTTGGGATTGTGCTGATTTTTCTGTGATTTTCGTTTTTTGGCCTGTTGTGGCCTTTTCACCAGGGGTAGTGAGTGGTGCATGGGCCTAGTCTTTCTGTGGGTTGTCTTGAATTTAAACATCATGGAGGGGCTGGATGGCTTGGGATTGTGCTGATTTTTCTGTGATTTTCGTTTTTTTGGCCTGTTGTGGACAGGCCATGTGGTTGGGGGGCATTTTGAGTGCTGCTACAAGCCCTGGCCATGTGCTGGGAGGGAGGGGGCCATTTTGAATGCAGGCAGTGTTCTCAGGCCTGCACCCATTTTGCCTAGCTTTCATCCATTATGCCCAGGGGTAGTGAGTGGTGCATGGGCCTAGTCTTTCTGTGGGTTGTCTTGAATTTAAACATCATGGAGGGGCTGAATGGCTTGGGATTGTGCTGATTTTTCTGTGATTTTCGTTTTTTTGGCCTGTTGTGGCCTTTTCACCAGGGGTAGTGAGTGGTGCATGGGCCTAGTCTTTCTGTGGGTTGTCTTGAATTTAAACATCATGGAGGGGCTGGATGGCTTGGGATTGTGCTGATTTTTCTGTGATTTTCGTTTTTCTGGCCTGTTGTGGACAGGCCATGTGTTTGGGGGCCATTTTGAGTGCTGCTACAGGCCCTGGTCATGTGCTGGGAGGGAGGGGGCCATTTTGAATGCAGGCAGTGTTCTCAGGCCTGCACCCATTTTGCCTAGCTTTCATCCATTATGCCCAGGGGTAGTGAGTGGTGCAGGGGCCTAGTCTTTCTGTGGGTTGTCTTGAATTTAAACATCATGGAGGGGCTGGATGGCTTGGGATTGTGCTGATTTGTCTGTGATTTTCATTTTTTTGGCCTTTTGTGGACAGGCCATGTGGTTGGGGGCCATTTTGAGTGCTGCTACAGGCCCTGGCCATGTGCTGGGAGGGAGGGGGCCATTTTGAATGCAGGCAGTGTTCTCAAGCCTGCACCCATTTTGCCTAGCTTTCATCCATTATGCCCAGGGGTAGTGAGTGGTGCATGGGCCTAGTCTTTCTGTGGGGTGTCTTGAATTTAAACATCATGGAGGGGCTGGATGGCTTGGGATTGTGCTGATTTTTCTGTGATTTTCGTTTTGTTGGCCTGTTGTGGCCTTTTCACCAGGGGTAGTGAGTGGTGCATGGGCCTAGTCTTTCTGTGGGTTGTCTTGAATTTAAACATCATGGAGGGGCTGGATGGCTTGGGATTGTGCTGATTTTTCTGTGATTTTCGTTTTTTTGGCCTGTTGTTGTGTCCTTTTCACCAGGGGTAGTGACTAGTGAGTGTTGCATGGGCCTAGTCTTTCTGTGGGGTGTCTTGAATTTAAACATCATGGAGGGCATGGGATTGTGCTGATTGTTCTGGGTTTTGTTCGATTTTTTGGGGGTGTATAACTGAACTGATGTTCCTCTGTCTTCCATTGCTTTTAGGTGCACAGACTCAAGAGACCCACCAGTGCCAGGAAGAAGTCCTGCAGCGGTGTGTGTGTGCAGCATAACGTCACGCAAGGTCACGTCTGGCCACAGTCAACTCTGCAACTCGTGCAACTGCGGCCTGCTGTTCTGACCTGCTCTGAAGAAGATGGCCCCAAAAAAAGTTCTCCGTAGCTCCTCTAGCAAGAATGTTGCCAGTAAGGAGCAGAAGAAGCAAGTTACCAAGGAGGCTGGTGTGCCGGCCGCCGCGTTTTTTGGGAGTAAAAAAAAAAAGTACGCCTGCAGCAGCAGCGGGATCTGCTGGGGACCAAGCTGGGAGCAGCACCTCCGCTCCATTGGGCTCAGTGCCTCCACCACCACCACCACGCCAACTTAAGTCCAAGCCCTTGAGTGCTGCAGAGGCAGTCAGTGTACTTCTTCAATCACCATCGACCAGTGATGTTGGCTCATCGCAAGAAAGTAGCAGCAATGTCCCTGAATCAACACAGGTTGTTGTTACTCATCTGACAAGTGTTGAACAACCACTGCCACAACAACAACCACATGTGCAAGTACAATCCCAAGTACATGTGGAAGGAGAGGCAGCGCAAGGAGATGCGCAAGCAGAGGTGCATGGAGGGTCACAAGTGCCCACAATAGTTGTTCCTCCCGAAGTAGGGGCACATCAGGAAATCGACAATCAAGCCGAGGTATCATTGGAAGCCACTCCTCCTGATGATCATTCATTGTCTTCCACATCCCTAGCAAGGAAAAGATCAAGGTTGGTGTCTACATCTTCTTCAAGCCCACCTCCTTCTGATGATACAGATCCCAATTGGGAACCAGCACCACTGCCGTCTGAGAGTGAGGCACACCATGATCTGACAAAGGTACCTAAGCGTAAAAGGAAGGTCGTCGAAAAACTCATAGCTATGGAGTGTGATGAGGCTCAACAAGAAGTGGCTGATACTGCTGCTGATGAAGGCTCTCACGACGACGAGCCAGTCATCATAAAGGTCACTGCAGCCCCAGTGGGCATGCAGCAAACAGACATGTTGACCCTAGCCCGAGAAGCTGCTGAGCGTGATGATGATGTCGACGAGGAGGCAATGGAAACACAACAATCATTGGAGTTAAGTAGTACACCAACACGTACCGCTTCCATATTTCTTCCTCGCCAGAAGGGACCTCCATCCACCTCGACCTCAATTAGTGGTGGTGAAAGTGCACAACGTACTAAAGTTCGGCAATCCACATCCTCCACTTCATCTGGCATGACCCCCACCACCAGTATCGTCGCCTCTTCCGGCCCCCACAGACAATTCAAGTCCCCAGCTTGGGACTTCTTTAGTATTTGTCCAAAAAGGGAAAACATAGCCATTTGTAGCATTTGTAAGGTTGCAGTTAGTCGTGGTAAGGTTGGTACCAACTATGGTACCGGAGGCCAGAGAGGTCATCTTAAGAGACAGCACGCTGTCCAATGGTTTGCGCACCTACAGGCGATCAAGGAAGCCCGAATTGCACGTAATGAAAACGTTGATGTTTCATCTGATGATGACGAGGAGGAAGAAGACGTGTCAAGCACTTCTCTTACACCCAGTACCCCTGTCAGCAGCACACCCCATGTGAGCCACACTAAGAGTGTGGGAGAGAGTGAGACACCAATGCGAAAAAGTTCATCAGTGAGCGTAACTGGGTCGAAGATATCATCATCATCATCATTATCCCGTAAATGCTTGGTCCAGGGCAACATTAAAAAGATGTTGTTTACAGAAGCGCAATATGAACGCAACCACCCACTGACGCGTCTGTATAACACTAAGCTGGCTAAAATGCTAGCTCTGGACCTTCTCCCTTTTTCTTTTGTAGAAGGGGTTGGTTTTCGAGAATTAGTGGCAGCGCTCTGCCCTAAATGGAAGGTTCCTAGCCGGTTCTATTTTGCCCGAGTTGCGGTTCCAGCACTACATGAAGATGTTCTGGAGGTGATTGGGGCAGCTTTGCAGAAGAGTGCTGTTCACACTATACATCTGACAACAGACATGTGGACCAGTGGCGCAGGCGCTGATTACATGTGCATCACTGCACACTGGGTCTCTTTTTCAGGGGTTAAAGCAAAGCTAAACGCAGGTGTTGACCCAGACCAAGTTTTTAAAGCTGCTCGGAAACATGCAACACTAGCCATGTTTGGTTTGGAGAAACGTCACACAGCAGAAAACATTTTGGATGTGTTTAACACAAAGGTCCTTGACTGGCTGTCCCCAAAAAAACGCCAGATTGGTTATGTTTCCACGGATAATGGCGCCAATGTAGTTAAGGTCATGGAGCTGGGTGAATATTTCAGAGTGCCGTGTTTGGCGCACTGTATAAACCTGGTTGTCAAAAAATTCTTGAGTGATAAAGACAGTGCAGCGTACAGGGTAGTGGACACCTGCCGAAAAATGTGCAACCATTTCAGCCATTCTTTTAAGGCCCGGAAGCATCTGAGGAGCCTGCTATATGAACGTCGAATGCCAGTGAAAGCACTCATCCAGGAGGTGGCAACACGTTGGAACTCAACCTTCTACATGCTTGAGCGTCTGTATGAGCAGTATACGGTACTCAATCACTATTTCTTAACACAGGGTACAGCTCAGAAGGAGGACCTGAGGATGGGTGCGGCGCAATGGGACATAGTTAAAAGCCTGGCACGCATGCTTCGTCCTTTTGAGTTCTTCACGCGTGCAGTCAGCAAGGAGGACTGTAATTTGGGAAAAGCTATCCCATTGTTGTACATGCTGGAGCACCAACTGAAGGAGGTGTGTTCTGTGTTTCAAAAAGATGAAAAAAACCAAGACCCTTTTGTTTTGGCGAATAAATTATTAGAGCGCCTACAAGGTGATGAACGTCTTAAAATGATCCACTCAAACCAGCATTACATTTGTGCTACTATTCTGGATCCACGCTACAAAAAGGCGCTGGCAGGCCAAGCATTCTTTCCTTTTGCTGATGAAGATGTTACAAAGTACAAACAGTGGCTAGCCTCCTCAGCCAAGAGGTTTGAAAGAGAACGGCAGAAAATTGAAGGAAAAGGCAGTACATCAGCATCAGCAGGCCATCCCCAGTCACAACAATCCACTTCTGCACCTGTGGCTGCGGCACAAGTGACCTCTCAGCCGTTAAAGTTGTTGTACAAGCTTTATTCGAGATTATTTCTCATAAAAGCACAGCATAAAATGGAACATTACAGAATAAAAAACGTAACATTTAACAGGTACAAATTCATATATACATTCTGTGCAGCTCATACAATATCGACATAGAAAGGATTTTACATATAACAAAATAATTTGAAATTTTTAGACAATTACAAAAGAAAAACCTGATTAACTGGTCCCCCCCAAAAATCGTCGCCTGATTGCCCAGGCCCACCCCAAGTATTTAGCTACCCCAATAACTATCGATTCCTGAGTTGATGTACATAAAATTCTTAATGCCACTACGCTATCACGTGTCCCAAGGCTTTTGCATACAGGTGTAAGCCATACTCTCCTAGGTGATGAGTAGGCTTTACATACAAATAGAAAATGGCCTACGCTCTCCACAGCTGTTTCACATACTGGGCATAACCTATTAGTCGACCTCTGCCAACCTGCCGTTAGTTTTCTCAGGGGAATAGAACCGGATCTTAGCTGAAAGACTAGCTTCCTATCCATTGGTACCGTAATAGTGTCCCAATAATTTTCTAGGATAGGACAAATTTTTGTCTCCAGGAAGCGACCCGCCATAGAGTCAGACCTAACACCTTTCAGCAGATTGCCGCCCACCCAGTCCCAATATTGTAATTTAAGGGCTTCCTTGCTTGGGAAGGCTTCTTCCGCTGGGTTATTCCAAAGATTGGAAAACCCCAGGTTGATTAACATTGCCCTTAGATTTTTAAGCCATTTTATCCTGTGGAAGTTGTCTTCCTTAATTATCGAAAGGAAACCCTCAGCATATTGTCTAATCTCTGGAGTTGTCCAAAGACGTCTCCAATAGAGAACAGGGCGCAGTCGCGCTCTATCGCTAATTGGACGTCTACCCAACTCCAGGAACAATGGTATTAGGGGGGTGCTCTGTGGGAGGCCTGTAATCCCTCTGAGAAACTTATTCTCAGATGTCTGTAGGGCCGCAAGGTTATCCCAAGCCCATAACTCCGCACCGTATAAGGTGGCACCTAAGACCTTTGCGTCATACACTATAAGTGCGGGTTTAATCGGTTTTGTCTTGGATTTCCGGTGTTCTCCCCGTAATGCACCTGAAAGCTGTTGGTGTTTTATGGCCGCTTTTTCCAAATGATGTGACCAGCCAGGGCCCTCTGCTATCTGTACACCTAAATATGTGAACTCCTTAACAGCATCTAACTTGCTATTATTCAGGGCTACCTTAGGGTAAATTTTACGGCGTGGGGTAAAGGCCATTAGTTTCGTTTTCCCCACATTTACTTCTAGGCCGTGCTCTTTGCAAAAAATATCAAAAATATTTAATGCACGTTGTAGCCCTGCAGGAGTTTTTGACAAGATCAGGGTATCGTCAGCGAACATCAGGATCGGGACCCTGACGTCCGCTGACGAAGGAGCGTCTACGCTTGCCTCCAACATTCGCTCGACAATCCCATTAATAAATAATGAGAAGAGTAAGGGAGCCATGGCGCAGCCTTGTCGGACCCCCCTTTCCACGGGGAAGTCCGGAGATGACTCGCCATTCCCACCCCACTGAACTCTTGCGAAATTGGATTCATGTAAACGCATAATTAGGGTGAGCAAATCGGCAGGAATTCCCAGCTTTTGCAAGACCAACCATAGCTTAAACCTGGGGACTAAATCAAATGCCGCCCGTAGGTCGACAAACGCGACATACAGGCAGCCTCTTCCAAGTAAAACCGTCTTCCACCGCAGTATGGTAAAGCGGAAAACCTGGTCAATGGTGCTGGTTGCTCGCCTGAATCCAGCCTGATATGGGGAAAGGGCGTTGTTGTCGTCCACCCAGTCCATAAATTGGTTTGTAACCATTCTCCCCACTACTTTTTGCATGGTTGCTATTAAGCTTATGGGCCTATAGTTGGCAGGGAGTGAACGATCTCCCTTCTTGTGAATGGGAATAATAATTGCTCCTTTCCATAGCTCGGGGACCACCCCCCCCTTGGCTAGAGCATTTGCTACTAAGAAAATTTGCCTCGCCCATCTCGTCATATCATACTTGAAAATATCCGGGGGTATCCCGTCTAACCCTGGTGCTCTCCCACATTTCACGGAACTAATCGCGTTTTCTACTTCTTTGGGGGAGAACAAATTGTCAATAGCGTAAATTGGCATTATGCCCTCCCCTACCCCGGGGTGCATGACTTCGGCATATTGTGGTCTGAAGTACTCAACCCAGGCTTCTTCAGCTACATTATTATCAGGCTTTGCCGGGCCACCTCCTCTACCCCACTTAATAATTTTCCAAAAGATCCTGGAATCCTTGTTACTAGAAGCCTCTTTTAACTCGGCCCAGTGGTCTTCGTCCCATTTCCTCTTGGCTTGAAAGATAGCCAGTTTGTACAGTTTCCTTGTCTCTTTAATTGCAGCACTGTCCCTATTCCTAATAGCTTGTCCCAATTCCAATCGTGCGGTTCTGCATTGGCAATTAAACCACCTTCCAACATCCTGGGTTTTCCTCCCTTTCTTGATCTTAGTCAAAAAACATGGTTTCAGGAGGGAAAATAACTTGTTATGAATATCTGTGATATCCCTAGCCCCAGGAGCTATGGGATCTGCCGCCTCCATAGCGGAGATTGCGTTATCCACCTCGTGGTTGATATAGGTCATTGTTTCCTCGTTAGCCAATACCCTTGGCCATTTTAACCTACGTTCGTCGTTGCTCATGACTGGGATCTGGTCGTTCCTTTGGTGCAAGTTTCCCACTCCGACATTCCACCACCTATGGGTCACACAAAGGGGGTTATGGTCACTTTCTACTCTAGGCTTAATAGCCATATCAATAACCCCCTGCCACAGCTGGAGACTACATATTATATAATCAATTCTGCTCCTGCTGTTGCCGTTGTCAAAGGTGCAACTGCCCTCCTTGTCCCCTGGGGTTCTCCCATTCAGTGCTCTTAGACCATGTTCCATACAAATAGCATTTAATAATAGGATGTCTTTAGTCCACCGTGGGACGGGGTTTAAACATAAAGGTGGTACTCCCAAAAGATTGTCCTCATCCTTCCCTAAGGGATTATTTGTACAGTTTAAAGGTTCAAAAGTCCTGTTAAGATCCCCGGCTATTATTACCCTGCTATCTTGAGACTTGGTGTCTAAGGAGGCAGACAGCAGCTCCAGGGTGGAAGAATTGGTTGTATTACTGCCTCTTGCATAGACGTTATACAAATCCATTGACAAACCCTTATCTGTTGAGATTCTTAGCAGTTGTAAATCGCAAGTTCCCAAATCCAACATTTTATTAGAAATGTCCAAGTCCTGTTTTATCCATACAGTAAGGCCTCCCATAGGCCGACCCCTTCCACCTTTGGATGCTGGTATAGAAAAGTTTAAATAACCACAAAGAAAGAGGGGGTCACAAGCCCAGGTTTCTTGGAAACAACAAACGTCAAACCCACTGATATATTCCACCCAAGATTGGGAGTCTAACTTACTACCCAACCCTGCAACATTCCAGGATAGAAGCGTACCTAAGCTAAGCTCTATCCCCTCAGAGTTACTATTGTTGGAACGCACTTGGGAAATCATTGGGATTTCAATGTTATTAGTGGCCATCGCAGGATCATCAATAGTGTCAACTACCATATTAACTGTTGATGTGGGTAATTTCGCAGCACTGGCATTTGTATTTTCCATCCCAGTTCCTCCCTCTACAACAAGACTCCCCTTCCCTGTATGCCCGACAGTTAAGGTTGTACCAACAGTACCAACATGATCTTCACAAGCCCCCTTAAACTCATTAATATTCCCTCCACTACTACTACACAGCGCTCTGATGATTTGTCAACATCCCCATCCTGGGTCCTGCCATCCAACATGAGGATTAAAGTTCATACATGTGGCATAGTTTTGAACAAGCGGTGGAGCTGGTGTGGAAATGATTGGCCATGGTACAGTGGGGGGATTTATGGGTTCATTGAGCAGGCTAGTCAATACACTGGTTGGGCGGGGGTAGAAAAAGGTAAGATCTACAATTCCAATACCTCCCTTATTTGTACCCCATCCCTGCCTAGTTATCCATCCAGCCACCCTTGGGTCTTGGAAATTGACCACAATACAATCCCCACCCAGGCTTTTGGGTGTGTACCCTATCCACTCTATTCTCCTTACCCCTATGATTAACCCATCGATGTCTCCTGGGAGAGGTCGATTCTCCCTTAACCAGTGCATGATCTTATTTTTAAGCATCTGGAAGGTTTCTCTCTGTCCTATAGATAACAGTGGAACATTTATAAGGACTGCAACATAGGGGAAGGAATCCGGAGTAAGATTCACTGGGGGTTTTCTATGTGGTGGCTTTGTCAAGGGAGGTGGAATCGATTTGGAAACTGTAGGAACAGGGCGGAGTGCAGGTTTGTTCGACACCAACTGATTATTAGTTGGTTGGGTTGGTACTAAAACTTTACCCGCTGGAGGACATACATTAGCCCCTTTCCTGACCACAGGATTGTTTGGAACTAACTGCTTATTGGATGCTTTTGTAGGTACTGGAGCTTTACCCACTGGGGGGCATACGTTAGCCCCTTGACCAACTACAGAAGATGGAATTTGTGACTGTAGTGCCACAGACTGAGCTGAGTTTATAGTGTTAGGCTGATGTTGAGCAGGGGCTGAATGTACCAATTCACTAGGTTTGGGAGTTGTTTTAACAGAGGCATTACTTGACTTGGATAGTGATGGAGGGTTAGTTTGAGGCCTTCTTTCCTTGTCTTGGGTAACGTGGTTAGTATTGCCCTGGTGCTTAGTACTTACATCCACCCTAGCATTAACTTTAATCAAAGATTTTGTGGAATAAAAGTTATCTAACGTTACCTGCTCAAAGTGGTTTAATATATCAGAGAGCTTGGCAATTTGATCCTCTATCGGGGTAAGTATTAGTCTAAATAACTTTTTTAATTCAGGGAGCAGATTTGCAAGTGATAACAACTTGTCGTTAGTTGGGGAGGCTGTCTCAGGAGAAATATTCTGTCCACAGTCTGGGCTATCCAAAGGAGCAACATTTACAATCTGAACACTTTCTATGCTATGGTTTGCTTCAGTAACAGCCTCTCTAGTACTCATAATTTTGTGTAGCTTCCTATGCTTTTGAGGGGGTTTCGCCACAAATTTACATTTTCTTAGTACGGCAGTCCTTTTCCTTTTAGACCCGTGCTTAAGTTGAACCGGGCTAGCCTGGGCACCAGAGTCAGGAAGCAACGTAGGGTTAATGTGACTCCCACTGGATTTCTTCGATTCAGTAACAATGTCCTTATTTGTTACTTTTGTGGGTGCCTCAGATTGTTCGTTAGCGGCTGGAAGATTTACTGAAGATAATGGTGTTACCAGGGCAGGATACGTTAGAGTTAAATGCTTGTCCGTGGAATTTTTAAGTAGTTCAATAGATAGTCTGCGCTCTGCGCGCCTCTCGGCCAAGGATAACTCTTTGTCAATAAATAGAGATGAACGGTTAAAAAAGAATTTATCCAAAGGGCCAATTGCCAGTGGACCAATCTCGACCGGTGGAGTAGTTGAACTGGCACTGACAGTACTTGTTGAGGCAGACATTGCCCTACTTCACACCAATTGGATACAATATTTCGAATATCACTTACTGTAGAAGGAACTGTGGCGCAAATATCAGAGGGATGGCCCAGCCCGGCCTCCTTCGGCCCCTGACGGCCACAGACGGTCCCGGGCTTCTCCCGGCGCGCTCCCGCGAAGCGGGTGTCGTGATCTATTTAATTATCTATCAGTGTCTGTCATAGGTTGGTGGACAGGGGGGCGTGGCCAGCGGGGAGAGCAGCCCAGGTGTGTCAAATGGGCGCGCAGGGGCTCCTGGATACTGAAGTCCCTGCCTGTGCTCGCAGCCCCGCCGGCTCCTCAACCTGCCCGCTCCTCGATAGTAGCTCCCACTGGAATGCAGCCTCTAACACACGAGGCGCTGCGGGACCCGCGAAGCAGGTCCGGCGAGGTCTTCAAAGTCCTGGGGAGGTAAGGCGATGCAATTCCCTCTGGGGGGGGTCGCGTTAATCCACGTTAGCTTCACAGCAAGGAAACAAGTTCAGGAGTGATCCAAGAGTTCCGTTGAAACCGCCGCCTTTACAGCGAGGTAGCGTGCGGGGTGGCCAGCAGGGAGAGCAGCCCAGGTGTGTCAAATGGGCGCGCAGGGGCTCCTGGATACTGGAGACCCTGCCTGTGCTCGCAGCCCCGCCGGCTCCTCAACCTGCCCGCTCCTCGATAGTAGCTCCCACTGGAATGCAGCCTCTAACACACGAGGCGCTGCGGGACCCGCGAAGCGGGTCCGGCGAGGTCTTCAAAGTCCTGGGGAGGTAAGGCGATGCAATTCCCTCTGGGGGGGTCGCGTTAATCCACGTTAGCTTCACAGCAAGGAAACAAGTTCAGGAGTGATCCAAGGGTTCCGTTGAAACCACCGCCTTTACAGCGAGGTAGCGGGGGCGTGGCCAGCGGTGAGAGCAGCCCAGGTGTGTCAAATGGGCGCGCAGGGGCTCCTGGATACTGGAGTCCCTGCCTGTGCTCGCAGCCCCGCCGGCTCCTCAACCTGCCCGCTCCCCGATAGTAGCTCCCACTGGAATGCAGCCTCTAACACACGAGGCGCTGCGGGACCCGCGAAGCGGGTCCGGCGAGGTCTTCAAAGTCCTGGGGAGGTAAGGCGATGCAATTCCCTCTGGGGGGGTCGCGTTAATCCATGTTAGCTTCACAGCAAGGAAACAAGTTCAGGAGTGATCCAAGGGTTCCGTTGAAACCGCCGCCTTTACAGCGAGGTAGCGGGGGGCGTGGCCAGCGGGGAGAGCAGCCCAGGTGTGTCAAATGGGCACTCAGGGGCTCCTGGATACTGGAGTCCCTGCCTGTGCTCGCAGCCCCGCCGGCTCCTCAACCTGCCCGCTCCTCGATAGTAGCTCCCACTGGAATGCAGCCTCTAACACACGAGGCGCTGCGGGACCCGCGAAGCGGGTCCGGCGAGGTCTTCAAAGTCCTGGGGAGGTAAGGCGATGCAATTCCCTCTGGGGGGGTCGCGTTAATTCACGTTAGCTTCACAGCAAGGAAACAAGTTCAGGAGTGATCCCGATTAAAGACACCGGCAACCGGATCATCTGTACCACCAGACACAACAGTAACATTGGAGGCTGAAGAGGATTGGCTAGCTCTGCTTGGGTTTGGTTCTCAAAAGGTCACAGCAACAGCTAAGCAAAGTGGAGTGACCTTGGAGGAGCACCTTGAGTCGATGGTGAAGGACTATCTGAATGACTCAACAGAGGTCTATGTTAATGCTGACCCATTGGCGTATTGGCATGGGAAAAAAGAATTGTGGCCACAGCTCTCCAACCTGGCTTTAAACTACTTGTCTTGCCCACTCGCAAGCGTGTCTTCTGAACGTGTTTTCAGTGCTGCTGGTGGCATTGTAACTTCCAAACGGAGCCGCCTCTCGCCCAAAAATGTGGAGAGGTTAACAATGATCAAGATGAATCAGCACCTCATACCACCAGATTACAGAGTACGAGAAAGCACGCCGGATGAAGACGAGGTGGACAGCAACATAGATGAGGGAATTTCTTCTCTGTCAGGTGACACTGAGCTCACCCTGCCTGAATTCGCAGAGTATGATGACAAAGCCTTATTCTTATTTGTGGACCATGACACCGAGCCCTGAAAATGAGACAATGAATCAATAACTTTCTTTTTCGTCCTTATTCACTTTTATTCCTGTGTGTCTGTCTTTCTTTGTTGTGCACAGTTAATATAATTCAAACTTTAATCACCTAATCACAAAAACAAGCCCATCAGCAGAACTGTCTTCACTTGTTTGCTTATTGATTTGAAGGTGCCGCAGTCTGCATTCCTCAGGTTCACAAGTTCAGAAGAACATGCTCCTCTATCCTCCTCCTCCAGACTCCTATTTCCATCAAAGCAGAGGGCTGGTTTACGCCCAATGAAGAAAGACTCAGCACTTGTGGGGGTGTTCTACTTCTTTGCGGGTGAGTTGACGGCTCTGGGGCCATTGCTGGGAAGCTCTAATACCGGATAAAAGTGGTTTGGACCAAATCTGAGGCGGAAATGTTTTGGTGTTTTTGCTGACTTGCTTGCCTTTGAGGTGCTCTTTGGGGGGGTTCCGGCTGTTTGTGGGTGAGTTTCGGGGTCTGGGAGCACTGCTGGGACACTCTAATCTTGATTGCATTTGCTTTTCAGGAAATCCGTGGTGGTAAACTGGAGTTATGGCCTAGCTACACAGCGCATTTGGACCGAAGGCCGAGAAATATTGTAAGTATGAGATTTTGCTTTTGGGCTGTTTGGGGGTGTTGTGCTTTTTGGCGGGTGGGTTGGCGGGTCTTGGGGCATTCCTGGGAAGGTCTAATACCGGATAGAAGTGGTTGGGACAAAATCCACACTGACTTTTTTTGTTGCTATTTCTGACATTTTGCTCAATGTAGCGTTTTCGGGGGCCTGTTTGGGGGGGCTTCCTGGTGTTTGTGGGTGAGTTTCGGGGTCTGGGAGCACTGCTGGGACACTCTAATCTTGATTGCATTTGCTTTTCAGGAAATCTGTGCTGGTAAACTGGAGTTATGGCCTAGCTACGCAGCGCGTTTGGACCGAAGGCAGACAAATATTGTAAGTATGAGATTTTGCTTTTGAGCTGTTTGGGGGTGTTGTGCTTTTTGGCGGGTGGGTTGGCGGGTCTTGGGGCATTCCTGGGAAGGTCTAATACCGGATAGAAGTGGTTGGGACAAAATCCACGCAGATTTTTTTTGTTGCTATTTCTGACATTTTGCTCAATGTAGCGTTTTCGGGGGCCTGTTTGGGGGGCTTCCTGGTGTTTGTGGGTGGGTTTCGCGGTCTGGGAGCACTGCTGGCTATGGATACTTTACTTTGCAAGAGGTTTGAAGCAAATCCATGGTGGCAGAGGGGAGTTAGGGCCTAGCTGCAGAGTGCGCGCGGAGTGATTTGGGAAATGTCTAAGTCCCCATTTTTGTACTTTTGCTCTTTGGCTATTTGGGGGTCTTCTACTCGTTTTCTCGTGAGTTGACGGCTCTGGGGCCATTGCTGGGAAGCTCTAATACCGGATAAAAGTGGTTTGGACCAAATCCGAGGCGGAAATTTTTTGGTGTTTTTGCTGACTTGCTTGCCTTTGACGTGCTCTTTGGGGGGGTTCCGGCTGTTTGTGGGTGAGTTTCGGGGTCTGGGAGCACTGCTGGGACACTCTAATCTTGATTGCATTTGCTTTTCAGGAAATCTGTGGTGGTAAACTGGAGTTATGGCCTAGCTGCACAGCGCGTTTGGACCGAAGGCCGAGAAATATTGTAAGTATGAGATTTTGCTTTTGGGTTGTTTGGGGGTGTTGTGCTTTTTGGCGGGTGGGTTGGTGGGTCTTGGGGCATTCCTGGGAAGGTCTAATACCGGATAGAAGTGTTTGGGACAAAATCCATAAGGAAAAGCCTTTTGGCACTTTTTGTAACTTAGGGTTCGTTAGGGTTAGCCCTAGCAGCAGGATTGCATGTGTTTTGGGGTGTTCTAGATTTTTGCAACTGAGTTCTGGGGTCTTAGAGCACTCGTGAGAATGTGTAATTTTGGTTGCAAGTCATTTGAAGAAAATCCATGGTGGGAAAGGGGGGATTTGGCATAGTTAAAGAAAGCCTCTGCCACTATTCTTAACTTATGGCTTGTTAGGGTTAGCAGTATTTCTATTGCATGTGTTTGGGTGGGGGGTTTTCGAGTCTTGGAGCGATGCTGGCTATGGAAACTTTTGCTTGCTTGCAAGTGGTTTGAATACAATCCACGGTGGGTAAGGGGGTATTTGGGCCTACTTTTACTTTCGATGTACGTTTTGTCACCAGTTTTCTGCTAGGCCTCGTTTTTTGAGATCTGATTGGGGGTCTTCTACATTTTTGCAACTGGCTTTAGTAAGGGTCTGGGTGGAAGCACTGCTGGGAAGGTCTAATTTTGCTCTAAAACACAGTTTACAGTACACCTAGCTTGAGGGGAAAGATCCACTAAATTAATTCGCCCATACTTATTTATCCTTGAAAAGGTGACTCAGACAGAGTACGCACTTTCAAAAATGTTGTACTGTCTATTAGGAAAATCAGAGTGTGACTTTTTGCACTACACAGCGTACATACCTTATATTTATTTATCAGTGCTGTTTTTCGTTCAATAATTACAGGCCGGGTTTCAGTCTGCAATGGGGAAAAAAGGATGGAGTCAGGCTTCACATTAGCGAGCCGCAATTCAGCATCCGCCAGGCAGGCAGTGTACAGGGTGTCTTCTGGTCACCAACATTGATAGACGAAGCGTCAGCTGGAATGGAGGAGTGCCGCTAATAAGAGGAATTGTTTGCTGCATGCAACTTACTTACCAAATTCAACAGGACAACTACAACAATACAGATACAGTATCCATTCTTTTATTCAATGAGTGTGTGTGACTGCATTTCTTGGATCTCTCTCTGCTTCTAAATTGATCCCTACATCCATTCTATAGGTTTTACTTCGGCTATTTTTTTAACCTAATTTAATGTAGCCCTGTACTGTCGCATTCTGACATTCACGGTTGTCGAAAGTACTACTTACTTTTCTGTAACAATGCATTCAGTAGTGCATGCACTTCCTTTATGTCACGTAAAAGATTTATGGTTAGCTTTGTACCCAAAAATATCTTTATGTTCAATTATTGTTTGTCCATGCTGTGCTTTTTTTTTTCTTTCCTCTCAACAAAACCTACCCAAAAAGAAACCCCCATTCCTATCCATTTTACAAACCCTAACCCTCTTCCCCCGGGTTGTGTGGTTTTGCTTGATGTGTGACTAATTGACATCAATAATTCCACACACTTGCTGGGGAGGATAAGGTCATAGCAACAGGCTGGTGAAGGAATCCGAGGATATATTCTAGACTTACTCAGCTTCAGTACTATTTCTTGTAGTATTAGCCAATGTCAAAGAAATCCTACGCAAGTACAAGTTATACTATAAATACTTTACCATTTGTTAGGCTACATTGTGGCACTGTTGTAGCCTAATGTACTGTCACCTGCTATATTCTCTATCGTACCGTTGTAATGCTACAGTAAGGACAAACCAGGTTTCATTTTCTTTTTTTCCATAGCCATGCAACTGCCACTGTGTCACACCACTAGTACCACCACAAGGAGGAGGAAATTTCAGCCGCCCTGGATTGCAACCTTAATCGCCATTTCCCGTGGAGCCAGCCCTGGGCCTAGCCCTACTTTCAAACAGAAATTACAGGTAAGATAAGCGTTTGGTTGGAGGTAGTATAATGGAGTATTAGGAGAGACGAGAGATTGACGGTAGTACTACTAAAGTCCTAGGACTATTCAGGAAAACAAACTTACTGTTAAACCCCCACCCACCAGACTCAAAAGCAGTAAAAAACAGGTATGGTCAGATAAAGTTTCAAAAAGTATATCTTTATAGCCCTAACAAAATAATATCCCGCAAGACCCTCCCTAACCCCAACGATTGTCCTTCAAAAGTCCCCAAAAACCCAACTCCCAAATCCCACCCCCCAAAAGTCTCTAAAAAAGGGGCAAGGGACACTATGGCAGGGTGCTGTTGACTTTAGCAGCCAGGGCAGCATGCTCCTTGCGGAGGGTGGCATGTTCGAAGCGGAGGCCCTCCACCAAGTTCTTATAGTTCAGGACCTCCTGCTCCAGGTAGGACAGTCTGAGGGATAAGCGGCGCCGGGGAGCCTTGCAAATCCTGTGGGGGCAGCTGCTGTCTTTGCTGCTCGGCGGTGGCGTTTGGCTTTGGTAGCCCGGCTCCGTACCGCTGGAGCACTGCGTTGGCTGGCAGCCCGCACGGAGGAGGATGCAGCTGTCCCAGTGGACGTTGTTGTATTACCAGACTGCGTCTCCTCCTTCTCCAGGGCCACCAGCCGCCGATATTCAGCGACAGTGGCATCCAGCCTCCGTTGCCGGGCCATTCGAGCCAGCTCCTTCCTCCTTGATGGTCTCTTGGATTTGGAAGGAGCAACTACATGAAGAAAGAAGGACATAGTCTGTAACCAATGGTCCTTAAGATTAACACAAAATGATTGAGCAGAAAGTTGTCACAGTACAAGTAGCAAATTGAAAGCACAGTACATAACTATTGAGGACAGTATCTATGTAACCTCCGACTTCTTCATCCTTGCTCTAACATTAGTGAGAGTTTAAGGAACAAATTCTACGAGCACTATGGACTTCCATTACAGTCGACTATGACAGTACACCAGTCTTATTCTTCTTCTTCTCTCTTGTTTAGGAAAATTGGTACGTTATCTTATGCAAGCCCGCATAATGCCAGCGCAGTGAACTTGCACCCGAGAAAAACAGACGCACACCATGGTGAGTGAGACAGACTTGCGTTACTGTACCGGTCCAGTACATGCAGGTGGTGAAGCTCTTACTTTTCTATAACGGGTGGCACTGAGAATACTCCGTTAAAAGGGCTACTGCTTCATTAATTTAGCTTTCACCCTACAGTGCAAATGAGTATTAGAAAAGGAAAATGAAGAAGCTAAATAATCTGATTATCTATCACTTCACATGGGATGTATTTGATGACATACGGGATGACTTTAGGTGCTTTGCTTATTATTGAGTGAACAGTGATACACCCACACATGAATGCCGTACTACTACTAAACTAAAGTTATTAAGAGAGGTAGGGAGTGTCCACCGTAATAACCGGATATATGCTGTGCTTGCAGTTGCAATACAGACTACTGCTACTATTCATGGTAGTATTTGGACAAAATTACAACTTCTTTTCCTTGCCTTTCCTACACTGGAACGGACGTGCGGGTGCGGTGTTACATGCTCTTCAAAGTAACACTTAGTTCATCCAGTGACCGTCTACTCTCTCTAGATACACATATGCTTTCTAAGAGTCAGATAGTACCATGAATGATCCAGGCATCCATCCATTCAAAGTATATGCACACATTCAGTTTCTGTTTCACCCACCCAGGCTGTTCTCCTTCCACCCATCCTTGCTTCATCATTCACCCAGCCATGCACCATACCATATTCTTTCCTTCCCAGCCACCTCGGGGACCAAGAAAACACATATCATTCTTCTTTGCCAGTCATCATTACATTTCTCGTCCTTCCACACTTACTTACACCCTTCTTTCGCTTTTCGTTCATCCCATCCATCAAGTTCATCTCAGATCTGATTGGGATTCTTCTCGCCAAAAACTTCACAGCTAAGTCGAAATACATTTAGAGGAGGGAGGCTACTACCTGGTTTATTTATAATACACCCGTGCAGAAAGCACACTCTGCAGTCTTCAATCTCAATAAGTAAGGAATATATAGCTTACCTCTGCCCGCCACCACCGTGTCATCCCCCACAGATTTGTCCGGCACTTCCACCGCCTCCTCCCCAGAGATGTCCTCGTCCAATGCCACTGTCACCTCCGCGCTGGCCCCGCCTCCAGATGTTCCACCTACAAAGTACATTTAATATTGTTAGAATACACCACTCACTACTATATAATATTTGGTCTAGGAGGAAGAAAGAAATGTGAAAAAAACAGTATACAATGTAATAATTTGTGACTGTCTACTATAAAGTAAAAATGTCCCTTTTTCCAGGGAAGGCTGTTGTCTTGCTGCACTTTTTGGCACAACTGATGAATGCTTGCTTTTTATTTTTAACACGCACCACTTTTTCTCCTAACAGACAGAAGCTTGACTTCTAAGAACACGAGCAGGATCAAGTTCAAACCAGGTGAGAGCTCGGCTCGACCACAAGAAATGTGTCCAATTAATCGTCAGCACTAAGCACTTTTCCATTTTCAGTTAAACGTTTACTTTTATGACAAACTTGATTTTAATAAATGTGTTTACTTTTAATAAAGCTTTTAAACTTAAATAGACTCTGTGGTTTTTGGTCCTCCAGACTAGAGTGGATGAGCTAAAGGTTTTGCAATTTTTGCAAGCATGAGTCCGTGCCTCTGACATCATTGGGCAATAATCATAATCATCGGTGACTTTGGGAGCTAAATGACTCTGCCACACTATCTAGTCAGTAAGGAGATTGGGGGTTCAACTACAAAGTCTGTTATCACTGAGGTATGTGGAAAGTCTAACAGCACCTATTATAATTGATAAGCTAAGCAATGCATTATTTAGTGTCCATAGTTATGTTTGTGCAGATTTGTCCCTGCAACAGTAGTAGAATGGATTGTCCTCCTATCCAAACCAAAAGTAAAGTAGTATCTTATTCTTTCTTGGTGGTCATTCACCTTTTTATTGTTGGCAATTGTCAAAGCATGAACATTTAGAAGACTTGAAAAGACATTATGGACAATCCCAGAGGACTGCACTCTGTGAATAGAGCTATTGCTGACTAGAGAGGGAGTCCAATGGAATTGCCAAATGTGCAATCTTAGTTAGCTACACAGACAGACTAATAAGAATAATCTAGTAATACCACACGGAGTCATAGTCGAGGCAGGATAAGAATTTAGATCCAGTCTACAAGAATATTAAAGACGATTTAGAAAAAATCGAATGAGGAACGCTGGGAAAAAATAAGTACTCTATATTAAAATTAAAACTTACTGGGGCCAGCAAAGGAGCCCTCGCCTGCCCGATCCTGGCCTGCATCCTCAACAGCACCCTCCTCCTCCTCCTCCTCCTCCTCCTCCTGTGTCCTCCTCTTGTCCCTGGGAGAAGCTGATGTACAACATGAAAGAAAGAAAAACAGAAAACATGGATGATATTTGTCAACCAAATTAAACATTTCAAAAGAACTTACAAAATATTTTGGCGAAATAGCAAATAGACAAAAATTCAACGGGATATATTATTGACCAATCTCATGTGGTCTACTACGTTATTAGTATTGCTTGATTTGCGGACCGTCGAATTGTAAACTTCTTATGTAACTCACTACACAAAGTACTAAAAAGGTTTGCCTAGGATTGGCAGGCAGCAGTCCGCAGCACGCGAAGTGACAGCCAAAGTCCACCGTGATTGCAGATCAGCGACAACACTAAAGTTTCCTACTACATTAACCAGTCATTAAAATACTCAAACTATCAATCCACCACCACTATTTCTTCTTATCACCATGTGTACAAAGGAAGGACTGGACTTGAGTCTGTAGGGGCTGATTTAGAAGCCCCTTGCGTCTCTTTTGCTCCATTGTTGCGTGACTTTTGTGACGCAGCGGCAGCACAAAAGAGGCGCAATGATGCGGCGTATATTAACAACGTGACGCATATGGGAGATGCATCACGTTGTAAAGCCCTGCGCCATCAGGGGGCGTTCCGGCGCAAGGGAGGGCGTTCCTGCGCAGGAACTCATCCTAAAAGTGGCTGAGGGAAATCTACAAGATTTCAATCACTCACTTTAACGACAATGATGCGTGACTCAAACCCTGCGCCTGCTTGAAGCAGACGTACGGCTTGACGCAGCTTTGGGGAGATAGGGCACCCCAGAGCATTGATGGAGCTGCACCATCGTTGCGACGCAACTCCAGCAATGCGCCGCCCTTACGGCACAGATGCGTAACGCTTTGGTGACGTTTTGGGCCCATGGTGCGCCGCATTGTAAATACGGCGCACCATGGGTGATAGTGGCGTGGCGCACAATTACTGGCGCATCCCTGCTACTTTGCAGGGATGCGCCGGTAATTAAACATCTGAACCTTAGTGTGTAGCATTACGCAGTTCTTTAAACTACACTCATACATAATTTCACAGGCCAATGAAATGAACACAAAATCGGAAACAAATAAGCATAGTAGCAACACTACTGAGAAGGAGAGCAGTGCACCTGAAATGCACAGAAGATTTTGAAATATAATATACCTAGAATGTAATGAGCAGCATTATTGCTCTTGGTAAAAAAAAAAAATTGCAATATAATAACACAGCAGGAGAAAACAGAGTAGTAAAGAAATAGCTACTACTACTACTCACCAAGCCCGGGGATCTCGAGGCCAAGCAGGTCGAGCAGATCTCGTTCATGGGTCAGGACATCCGTCCAGTGGTGGGTGGCCTGGTTGTAGGTGCGCCGGACCCGAGAGTGGTGGTGCATGGCCCGGCACACCTTATCCCACCGCTTCCGGCGATCCCGCATCGCGTACCCGCCTCCGATCTTGACGCCTGCCATTATGGTCCTGGGGAGGTGGCGCTGTACATAGAACACTAGTGCTCCCACCTCCTCCGGGCTGAAAATCTCCTGGGGTGCGACTGTCTCCCCCCTCAAACACCCGCACGGGAGCCGGGCACGGGGTGCGGGACCCTTCCCCTTCTCGGGATGCTTCCCGGCTCCCTTCACCATGGTCTGGGCGGAAAGGAATAAAGAAAATAGAATAGGGAAGAGAAGAAAAGAAAAGAGTTTAAAAAAGTAGTTTAAAATTAACAAAAAGTAGCAGTAAACACAAAAATATAGGGCTAGAAAAATAGAGGGATAGATAATAAGTAAAATAGAGTTAAAAAAAACTTCAAACAAGCAAAGGATGGCACAGATTTAGAGAGGATACAAGAAGCATGCCCAGAACCATAGCAATGAATGAGAAACAAGATGGCCGTGCCCGTTCACGACCGCGCGGGTAAGTTCGCGCAAGATGTTCCTCGCGAACACTCGCGAAATTGTACTGGCGAGTCGCACACTTTGCGAGATTACACTTCGCGCCCGGAAACGGAAATACGTCATGCAAACAAGATGGCCGCGCCCTTGAACAACTGCGAGGGTAACTTCGCACCTTGCACTACAAGCGGCTCGCGAAAACGCACAAAACCTTGCGAACTAACACGCCGCAAAAAAAGAAATCGCATATTCGCAGGAATTCGCGGCTTCCGAATCCGATCTCGCGCTTGTTCGCACCCTGCGAATTCCGCGAAATTGCAGAAAAACGAGTTTTGCAAAACTGAAAGCACCCGGCAGGTGCAAGAGTTCAAACTCATCATTAGTAACAATTCACTGTAGTGCTTCCTGACTGGGGCCCCTCCAGAGTTCAGTTGCTAGTTGCAACAATTGTATGACCCTGCTCTGACTCTCACAACAGGCTCATAGAATAGCTAGAAGTAGGCCACAAAGGTCCTGGAAAAAAAAATTGCACTGCAACAGAAAGCAAATTACTGATAAGGAAGCAGGTGCCAGACCTGGAATTTTAAAACAGTGACACATTAATAAACTAACCCCAAATTAATTCATGTCAGTTGAAGCAGGGCAGGTGTGCTTGCTTTTCCCCCCCATAATCTACAGTGATGATGAACCAGAGGGTGGCATTGATGTAACAGAGGGTGGCATGGGTGAAAGAGAGGGTGGCAGTGGTGAAACAGAGGGTGCTGGGAGGCTGTGATGATGAACCAGACGTAGAACCAAAATAGTCGCGACCGTTGCGAGCCGACATGTACGTTCGCAATTGCGAACTGGTACAAAACCCTCGCGAACTGGCAGAAATCCTTGCGAACACCCAAAAAAAAAAATCTGCAAATTCTCAGTTCAGTTGCTAGTTGCAACAATTGTATGACCCTGCTCTGACCCTCACAGCAGGCTCATAGAATAGCTACAAGTAGGCCACAAAGGTCCTGGAAAAAAAATTGCACTGCAACAGAAAGCAAATTACAGATAAGGAAGCAGGTCCCAGACTGGAATTTTAAAACAGTGACACATTAATAAATCAACCCCAAATTAATTCATGTCAGTTGAAGCAGGGCAGGTGTGCTTGCTTTTCCCCCCCATAATCTACAGTGATGATGAACCAGAGGGTGGCATTGATGTACCAGAGGGTGGCATGGGTGAAAGAGAGGGTGGCAGGGGTGAAACAGAGGGTGCTGGGAACCTGTGATGATGAACCAGACGTAGAAACAACATAATCGCGACCGTTGCGAGACGACATGTAAGTTCGCAATTGCGAACTGGTACAAAACCCTCGCGAACTGGCAAAAATCCTTGCGAACACACAAAAAAAATCCGCAAATTGGCGAGAATTCGCGGATTTTGCGGATTGCGAGTTCGCAAATTCGCAAAATTCGCGAACGCCAGATTCGCAAAATTTGCCCATGTGTAACAGTCATCAGAAGGACAGTATCAGCAGTATACAACTCAGCTCCCATAATATAAAAACCGCAACAGTTTAGTTATTTACATTTTTGTGCTTTGCACTTATTCCCCTGTTGGGATGGAAAAGTCTTCTGCATGGGTAAAGCCGTGTACCCCTGCCTGAGTGCCCAACTGAACTGTTGTCTGGATGCTTGTTAATGATTCTTGTGTCATGGGTAAACCCCGATCATGCATATGTGCCATGACATAGGCATGTCTCACAGACTGCGGTCTTGTTGGACCCAGATGGGCACCCAAACTGCTACCCTTAAAAAGGTGGAAGGTTACCACCTTCGCCTGGAGTCAAGCAGCATGAGCGTGGTGGTGGTGGCAACATGCCATGTAGTGATCAGTAGTAGTGAACATGCCTTTTTTATCTGTGGTGATTGAGGCCTTTTAGTCCTGATGTCCTAGGGCCTGATCTAATATGGATCCTGAGCACTTGGGCCAATTGTCCCTTCTATATTTGACTCTCAATAGTAGCTGTGGACGATCAGTCAAAGGCCACATCGGGGGGGGGGGAGATACAGGTGAGTGAACACAACTAATAACTCAAAATGCATACAGTGTGAGCAATAAATCAATGTCCAGTCAAATACTTGCTTTTATGAGAAAAATAATTATTGTATTTCTAACTTTATACATGCAACGGAAAAATTACATTCAGAAGCAACATCACAATCCCCATGTGGTTGGGGCTCTAGCAGATGTCAGGCAAATCCCTGTCCCACCCTCTTCTGTGTAATGGATTAGGGTTTATTCCCCTTTCACTGGTAGCCATATCCAGGGAATGCTCACTAATACGCTGTACCCAGGAGCTCCCCTTTGACTGTTCAGGAATTAGATATGTCTATGCTGGTGCAGTACCCTTAGCAGCAAGTCCTCCAGGGCCCAATAGGCCCAGTTCAAGTCTTACTTGCTCCTGAAGCACAGAAGCATTCAAACTTGTAGCGAGGCGCTCAGCATGACCACCCACAAGTTCTGATCCTCCTCAGAGAAGTTGAGCAGTACCCGGCGATGCAGGCTCTCTCTCCTGAGTGGCGCTTCCAGAGTTCTCCAGTTCTTTGAGCAGGTTCCGGCTTGCAAATATGCGGAAAGTAAATCTTCCGCAGCAGGAGGAGTTCAACATTGTCTGCAGCATCCCCTGCAGTCCTCGTGGGTCCATCAGGGGCACTTCTCTCACTGTGAGTACATGACCCACCAAATGCAGCCTCAGTCTATTCCTTGGGTGACGGCCCGAAACTCCTTGCCAATGTTCCAACTGGCAGACCTTCCTGGAATACAGGGTTGCCTTGGTAATTTTCAGCATGGGCACAGACTCCTTTGATGAAAATGCCTCCACCATGGTGATTACGAATCTCAGCACTCTCACAGTACCAACTTTATCGGTGGCCCCTCTGGGCATTTGGGTCACCTCAGCACAGTGGTATGGGTTTGACAAATCCTACATGGCACTATCCCAGGGCTCAGTCCACAGTGGCCCTGTCCTGGCATATGGGGGTCACCCAACCAACACTCCTGCACACGGGCTATGACGTGATCAGTCCACAGCTGAATTTTCACACCTTGTACAAGGAGCTCTCATGGTAGGGCTCCTCAATGGACCTCGCTCCCTCCAATGCTCTCCTCTTCCACCCACTGGTGTTGGAAAGCAGGCAGGTGCTGGTGCTCCAGGCTCCAGGGTGGTGGTCTTGGATTTCTTAGGTAATACCCCTTCACCCAGCAGGGAGCATAACAGGCCTTTGCCCCCAGTCTTGGTCACAGGCAGAAGTCTTGCTTCCCCTGCTCACACAGCCCATCAGACTGCTCGGGGATGTATGACGGTACAACGCGTGCTTTTACAACGCATACCATTACGACGCAGGTTTTACAACGCAAGTTGTTACAACGACTTGAGTTGGGGGGCGCTGGATAGTGAATAGTTTAATTTACTAATCCAACTCCAGTCCCCGTGGAGAGTAGGGAAGGTGTTGGATAGTAAATTAAACTATTACCTATCCTAGAGCGCCCTCCAGAGAAAGTCGTTGTAATGACTTTCGTTGTTAAAGCTGCGTCGTAATGGTACTTCGTTGTAAAGGTTCCGTTGTAAAGGACGTTCCCCACTGCTTGGCATATGACAAAGTTTGGGGTCTCAACCTCCCCTTCCAATAGTCCTTTAAAGACACCAATATGTGATTAAGGGTGAGTCTTTGATGTTTCATGTTGGGGTCCTGCTTCTTTTGAAGTGTCCATTTGTCTTTTTCTTCTTTCTCCTTCAAAGGTTGTCATTCGCAGCAGGCAAGACTCCAAAGCTGATTATCTCACAATACAGTTTATGGGAGTGACCAGAGTTTACACCTGGATGTCAACCACAATGATAAGTGCATCAAAAGTTTATCTAAAGCTCCCAGCCCTACTCTTTATGATTCCGTTATCCGTCCCATTTCTTTCCTGAAATATGTCCAGGCTCCTTCCTTGTGATCTATCACTGAATCAAACAGCATCCTTTTGAATTATAAAGAGAGCGTCCCTTAAGCCCTTCCTCTGGTGTATATCCCATCCACCTCACAGGAATGCAGCAATACATAAATCTGTCAGGGGGGAATCCTCTGCTCCTCTTGTCTTCACTAGGCAAGCCTGGGCTTCCAAAAATGGAACCCAGGGTCCTCCATGTAATGTACCATTGCCGAGACACTTGAACTCATTGTACGTTCACAGAAGACTTACTCTCCAGTACTTGTTACCTCCATGAATTGTGCCACTATATACCACATGTATTCAGCATGCACATGCAGTCTTTGTGCACTGCTCAGCACTGTATCTTCTCTTTATTGTACCAGGGTGTGCTGTATACAAGCACACTCTGCCAGCACACACACACACTATGTGCACACTGCACAGCACTTCACCCTTTATGTATTGTGCTTCACGCAAGCACACATACACACAGTACATGCTTTCATTACGCACTCACTGCACAGCAGTACATCTTTCATGTCATCTATGCCTAGCATGCAATCATACACTAAGCACATGCACTAATGCCACATGTACCACACACTTCTGCTCTATCCCTGTACTGTACCCTTTGCAGGCACACCTAAAACCTGCACAGGGTCCCTACTCCTGTGCTGCACAAAAGTCTACATCTACCTATCTTTTTTAGAGGATGCAGCTTGTTTTGAAGATGGTGCCAGCCATGAAGGTGATCTGATGGAGTTCCATTGTGTGGGTGATTTGTTCATTTTTCTTAAGGCTCTTAATGAGTTCTGCTGTGGTTTTTAGGGTGTCTTTGCTTTGAGAGGGACTGATGAGCTGTTTTCGAGGCAATAAAGCAGAGAGTTACCATCCAACTATATGAGTATAAAAGCTTGAACTGCAGCTCTGAGGTCACTTTTTGGGAGGATGATTTCACTTTGGCCTTTTAGTATTTTTTGAGAGATGTTCCTTGAGGGTGAGACTGGTGTCCAGGGTGAATCAGTGTGACTTGGCTTTGTGTGAATGTTGATCATTCAAATTCATCCAGTTTCATATAATTGAGCCAGGTGTGAGCTAGTTGTTGGTTACAGATGCTTCAAAGCACTTTACTTAGGAAAATGGAGACAACGGGTAGGGTGTTTAACAACATATGAAATTCTTTAAATGCTGAGGCAACTAGCCAGAAGATAAACAATGGAATGTGGAGTTCTTAGTGTGTTTGTAGGAATATTTTGCCATGAAGGATATAAACTGGTGATAAGTAATAACATGGGATACCAGAGCGCTCTATTGCACAAATTGAGCTAATAATTGAGAGGGGTGGAAAACTCACTCAAATAATAAACACAGTCTTTGTCAGGGTGAACCACTAACGTAATTAAATTCACATGTGCTTAATCCTCTGGCAGATTGTTACAACAGCAGTCAGGCCTAATTTAAAGGCGATGGGTAAAGTATTTATGCAGCACTCAAACAATAACCAAATGAACACTAGGCTTGGGCGTAAAATTCAGCTCCCCTCATGGCATTTGCAGAGTTTTGCCCATTCTGCATAGAGCACGGAGCTCTAAAAACTCTGCATAGCAGCACAAAGCAGAGTTTTCCCTCTCGCGTGGTTCACCAATGTTAAGTTGGCGAGTGAGAGCGAGGAAGATCTTACTCTAGACCACCTCCTGACGAGATTTCTCAACGCAGGCAGTCGCAGCGGGTCGCTACAGCTTGCATTTAGAAATATGCTGCTCACATTGAAGAAGCTGCTGCTTGAGTAGAACATCTACTTGAGCTGCAAGAAAAAGCAGTCCCCTCTTGCGCTGCGTGTGTTGCCATTTGCGCTGATTTTACAATGCCGGGCAATCACACATTGCTAAAAATCAGCGCGAGCAGCGTGACTTACTGCACTCTGTCACTTGAAGAACTCAGTGAAGCATGGCAGGGTTTTCTCTGCACTTTGTGGTGTTGGACGTAGCACAAGAAAAGTCCTCAAACTAATTTAGAAAAATAGACTAAATATTAATAAATTAAATGACACTAAAACTACAAACATTAAATCAGTAGAACTGGAGATATAACTTATCACATTTTCAGGTAAAAATAGTGCCAAGAGGCACAAAGAGCCACTCACAGTTATCTAGTTGCGCTGGACATGGGGTAAGTCACAGGTTCAGGCCAACCGTGATAGAGTGTGGGTCAGATAAATGGAACCAGGTTCATCCTGCTAAAGAGTTACCTTCTGAAGTCTGCACAAAGAGTGCCATTCGAGTTTGCGGTGAGGAGGTAGTTTTCTGCATGAGGAGTAGGTTGAGCATCATGGATGGCCACTATTGTAGTGCGAAGATCTGGTCATCACTAGAGCTTCGTTTTGACTGTCACTCTCAGCACTAAAAGCAGGTTCAGATGGAGCTTCGCGTTGGCGATCATCACGGGTAGTTTATTCTCAGCGATATTGCGAGAAGCCCAAAACATCTGCTTCTTCACCTTTTCATCAGGAAGAGTTGACTCTGATGCCATCCAAGAGTCCAGGACCTGGGGGCCTCCTCTTGGGGATAAGGATGCACTGCAGCACAGGCCAGAAGCAGTGATTAGGCAGGTTCTTTTAGGTCCAGTTGGTGCTGTCAGCATGACAGTTGCAGGGAGGCTTCTGGAAGATTGTTGTGTTCCCATAGCTCAAACAGGAGGTCAGCCAACTGACACTTATAGTCACTTCTGGGGAGCCTGGGTTCAAAGCAAGCAGGTCCAATCTTCCTTATTCAGACACCAAAGCAGCCCTTCTTCTGAATCTTCCACAAGCCCAGAAGAAGGTGCCACTTGTATACCCATGCCTACCTTTGTGTGGGGGAATTCCCTGATCTACTCCCAAAACTGGTTATGGTCAATTGTTCCCCTTTCCCGGGTCCAGGCTCCTGTCATTAAAAGATGAAAAAGGGAAGGATGGGCCTGGCATCAGGTCCCTTTGTGTATACTGCAGGCAGAGCCCTTTGAAGTGTAATCAGGGCATGGCACAAATACCCCCTTCCATCCAGTCAGGAAGACCCTTTCTCTCCACACCTAGGCTTCCTTGGTCTCCATGCTTGAAAGCATCAAGAAACCCACAACTGGAGAGACGTTCACAGTCATGAGACCCAGTACACTGGCAGAAAGGTACATTTGGTGTAGGCAGAAAAATGGCAAATGAATTTTTTTAATAGTAATTTAAAATCAGACTATACCATTGAAGAGGATTATAAATTACAACTCATTTGAACGTCAACACCATTTCTTTGCCTGGTCCCAAGCTGACATTATCACTTATTAAGCCTAATATGGTAACCCAGTTTTAGTCTATGGAAAAGGTAGCGTTATAGCAGTGAGAAACAACTTTAGGAGTTTTCACCTGCCAGGGCATGTAAAACATAACTTAACTTAAATACCTTAACTTAAATACCACGCACCCTTCCCTATGAGCCTTTAACTTAGAGTTGACTTATACGTATTAAAAACGGAGGTTTAGTCCTGTAAAAAGTTTTTTTTGCCAGAACAAAATGGCAGTTTAAAACTTCACTACAGCCTGCAATGGCAGGCCTGAGACATGTTTAAATGTCTACTTCAGTGGGCTGTATAATGAGTGCTGCAGCCCACTAGCAGCATTTAATTTATGGGCCCTGTGTACATGTATTACCATATAGTAGGGACTTACAAGTAAATTAAATGTTCTGATCAGGTGTCTGTCAATTTTATATTGCTTAAAGGAGAGAGAACAAGTACTTTGGCCCTGGTTAGCAGAGTTCTAATGTCAACAAGAACGAGTTCAGTAAAAATCAGGGAGAGAAGGTAAAATTGTCTGGGGGAATGCCACACCATGGATGTCAAGTGTAATACAAGGAAAACAAAAACAGTTGTTTTTCAGACCTCTGAAGAATTTTAAAAAGTTTTACTCGAGCCTTAGGTGGAAAAGAGATATTTTCCTGAAGGTTGAGCCATTTGAATATAGGGTTTATCCCCTGAACCTCGTACAGTTGGTCAGATGCATGGCTAGTAGGTTCAGTAAAGAGCATGTGATATTTCCAACCTCTAAACCATTTCGGAAAGTTTTCATCAAGACTCAGTTTAAGGAGAAGGAATTCCTGAGGGGCGCAAAAGAGGGGTTACTCCTCTGAACTGCTTGGAGTTGGCAAAGTAGATGATTGGTAAGTTCCAGGGAGATGACCATAGGCATCTGCTCTCCTGTAGCATACAGTGCTCAAATCAGGACGGACAGTATGCACAATTTTAAAACTGTGCTATCTCCAGTGTATGCACAGACTCTCTGAGTTGACTCTTGCACTAGACAGCCAATTCATGACCTACAAGACACACGTTCCCACTGGAAACCCACTAGCACCCTCCCTATATCCCCATTTCCATGAGGGCATCTCGGTAATACTTTCTCTGATGGATACTATCTCTAGAAGGCCTTAAAAGCGGATTCAGCAACATGTAGAACCCTTCTATTAAGAGCATTATAGACAAAACACTGGGTTTAGAAGCAAAATCTTTTGTTAGTCATGAACAGGAATGGATTGTGCTCTGAAGTTTAGGCCATTTGTAGTTTGCAGATGGTTTTTCATTTGGTGCTATTTTTTAGCATGAAGTGCATTACTGTGGCTATTTTGGATGTGAAGACACATTTTACACTAAGGGCCTTATTATGAGCACGGCGGTCCATAGGGCCACCATACTCGCGGTGGCGCTCTAACTACGGCCACACTGTGGGTCCGCGCGCAATATTACAAGTGTGGCAGTCGGAGCACCACAGGACCACTGCTTCCCCTGGGGATACAGGATCCTGAGGTGGCCGCACAGTGCTCAGGAGCAGGGATATGCTGGTGGTGCCGCTGCGGCACTGACAAGCATTTTCTGAGTTGCCTGTCCACCTCCCTTTTCATTGCAGTGAGCCCTCCTCGGAAAGGATGGTGGAGAGACAACTAAGTTGGCCCTAACAGGGCCCTTGTGCGACTCCTGGGCCTTTGGGCGTCTGCAGGAACATGCTGCAGGAGCTATCACGGCAGCGGGCTGCATGTTTGGAACTCACATGAGTTTAACAGCCCACCTCCATGAGACCGCCACTGCACCGCCTGCCCACCAAGGATTACAATCATAATCTAGTGGGCGGGTGCCCCATGACTTTGACAGGCCTCCTGCATGCGGCGCAGTGGCATTGCCGCAGAAGGACTGCCAAACTCATAATAAGGCTGTAAATAATAGTGCACAATTGCATGTGACATGAACGACAGCCACTTACAATTGGGTCATTCGGTTTGTCTAAGTGCCCTATTGAAATGGCATTTTTACCCAAATTATATCTTAATTACATGATACATGACTTAACCAAATGACTGGCCATTTTGCTTAACAAGGGAAACACAAACCGACACCATATTATGTGAGTGTAAATTAAATTCCACCCTGGCCTACTGTTTTTGACAATGACCAGATGGAGGAAGTGACTTGGCTGGTTGTGCTCAGAGCTGATGTGCAGGGTTAAGCTAAAAACTTCCAATGTGTGGGTCAGGGGTCTGCACCTGTTCTTCTTGGTATCCCCATACTGCTCTGCCAGATCTCTGTGTGATTATGCAGGACTTCTAGTCATCTTATGAGTGCACTTTCTCTACACTTAGCTTGGACTCTAGACTGGCTGGTTCTTGCCCTGTGGACCACAGTAGGCGTGGGTGAGAATAGCAGAACTTTGCAAAATGACCCAAAAACTCTGCCGCACTACACAGAGTTCCAAAAGCGGTGAAGTGCATTTGGTCATGCGACTCGCGTTGGTTTTAAGCACTGGGTGTTTGTCCCGCACTGTAAAATTGGCATTAACGGCACCATGTGCAGCGCAAGATGGCGCTGCTTCTTTTCTTGCCCCTCGAGTAGATTTTCTACCCAAGCTGCAGCTTTCTCACGAACATTCACGACCACTCGCGTTTTGAAATCTGCCCGCCGGCGTTGAGAAATTTTACTGTGGGTGGATTTTCTTCACTCACACTCCCCAACTTGATGTTGGCGAGCAAGACTGAGGAAAAACTCCTTTTTCTGAGCTCTGCAAGCTCTGCAGAGTAGAGTGCGGTCGTGGGGCACTTTTTCTTTGTCCCACTACTTTGAAAGGTCACCAAACTCTCCTGTGTAAGCAGAATAGAGCAGCCTATTTGACACCTGCCATTGAAAGATTGCCTGGGAAAGCCTCAGACACATTTTGTGCAATGCCAAAAAGTCCATGGATAAAACTTTGAATTGTACTTATTTCCTTACCAGAAGACAATGAAGGGCTCGAAGAGCCTTGGCTGCCGAAAGATGGTTAGGAATGCCAAAAACAAGCTTAGCCGCCATGTTTTGGATGACCTGAAGTTATTTAAGAGAAGCTTTCTTAATATTCAAGTAGAGAGCGTTACAGTAATCCAGTGAGAAAGAGACCAAAGCAACAGCCACAGATTTGTGAAGCTCCACCGGATTAACAGGAAAGACCTTTTTCAAAGATCTAATAATATAAAAGCATGTGCTGGCAGTGCAATTAACCTGTTGGATAAAGGTTAAAGAGTTGTCAAAAATGACTAGTAGGCTCTTGGCTGACTTGATCAGAGTGGGTTGTGAGCCAAAATACTCCAACCAGACTAGCTCAGTCCAGATGGCCAGCTGAGCCCCAACAACCAGCAACTCTGTTTCCTCAACTTTTAGTTTAATAAAATGTACTTTCATCCAATTACTAATTCCAGCCATACCGTTCCTAAACCAGTTTACCAACAAAGCTACACTGTATGTTATCAACACCATCATTTGAGTGTTGTCTGCCTGGGCCAGCACCTGGAAATCAAAGTATTTGACTGCAGTAGCCAATGCCAAAACATAAAGATTAAACAGGGTAGGGCTGAGTGGAAGACTGAAAGCCTTAGCCCTAAACTGTCTACAACTTACAGCTTGCAGCCTATCTACAGGGAAGGAGTACAAAATACTGAGCACCTTGCCCTCTACGCCCACATGCCATAGACGATTGATCAACCTATATGGGGATACCATACCGAAGGCTGCAGACAGGTCAAGCATGACCAGGACTTCGGCTCAGCCACAATCGACCTGGCTTCTAATGCAGTCTGCCACCACCACTAAAGTGGTCTCTGTGCCCATCTGAGATGGATCAAGAAGATCATGAGTATAAATAAACCTCATCCGTTCAAAATGTATGCGTTTCTCCCGAATTTTAGCAGGATAGGGCAGTGGTAAGCTAGAACAAAAAAAATGTATCCCCAGGAACAAGGATAGGTTTCCTGAGCAAAGAAATGACAATTGCTTCTTTCCAAGACCTTAATAATAGTTAATACCAGATATTTCGCAACTATACCCAGAGCAAGTTGTAAGATTTCGGGAGGGCAGGAGTCCAAGAGGGAACCAGATGTAATGCCTATCAGGGGTATTTAACTTGTGGCTCCGTGATAAGAGCAAAGGAAGACAAGCGGAGCATGCTTCAAAGGAGAAGGAGGAAAGATCATAATCGGGGTCTCCTGATTATAGAAAGAATCAAATGCAGAGTACATAGTTCAAATTTTATCTCTGAAAAATTGGCCAACTCATCACAGAAGACTTGAGAAGTTTTAGAAATCTGTGAAGACGGAGGATTAGCTAAAAAGTTACCAACTTTAAAAA
Organism: Lissotriton vulgaris; assembly: GCF_964263255.1. Lineage (NCBI taxonomy): Eukaryota > Metazoa > Chordata > Amphibia > Caudata > Salamandridae > Lissotriton > Lissotriton vulgaris. Next base: position 1,657,010,036 of record NC_141687.1, read on the forward strand.
GTTAATCAGAGGAATTTTTGTAGCAGACCTGTTTTTTCTCCATAAATAAAGCACAATTAACCTCAAAGATGGATCGCTTGTAGTTAAATAGTAGCACCTTGTGTAAACTCTTCTCTGCAGATTCCAAATTTAAGCTTGCATACAAGCTTCATACAGATTCTGGCTCGGTATGATGATTCATGTACAATTCAGAGTAATTAGTACAGCTCTTGAGGCATAATTGATAAGCGTCCAATGCCTTCAATAGTAAACAGTATTGATTAAATAAATGGACTACACACCTTGTAATCTCCGTTTCAGAAAAATTGATTATATTATGAAAACAATACACAAAGAATAGCATAGAAAAGCGTTGTTCATTACAGTAAGTGGTCACATGGTACATACAAATTTTTTTTTCACTCAGATGTGTATCTAAAGAAAACCAGTGACAAACTCTATGGAGAACCAGGTTTTGTTGAGGGAACTCCCCAAATCATCAGTTTCTAATCTGGATAGCAAGAGTGGTCCACTGTGTTTTGATCTCTTCATCGCTAGAGGAGCATCATCAGGACATATGCAAATTTACATGAGCAAAATATCTCAAAACTTGAAAGATGGTCAAAAGATGTGGCATTCAATCCTCAACACAAAAATAGAAAACAATCACTACATTTGGATGTAATAACTTGAATGTTTTTTTACAGTGCAGCAGTAGCAAATTGAAACCTATGAAGTGCTAGTAGCAAACTAATCGTGCCAGCCGAGTACACTGAGTGACTAAAATTGATTCAAAAGTTCCTTCCATCACTTGGTTGTTTGTTTCTAAAGGTGTCAGCAGTGTGAGGAATATGAGCAGGTGTGGGTCCCGTGAATGCTGTGCCACAGGATTCAAGCTATATTTCACTGATGAGGGCTAAGCAGACCGAAACAGGTCTGGGGTTGACTGTGTTGCAGTATGTAATGAACAACATACACAAAACTCTGTTTATTTGGAGGGCTAGGGAAATGAGAGAGAAATTATGTGGGTACCCATTTGCACCCTCCCTTATAATATCGTAGCCACAACAAAGCAAATGTACCCGAGTATGACTCTCAAATATGGGAACCAGGCATCATTATTAATGAGCCTTTTTTACTCAATGTAGGATAATATGTGTCCTAATAACAGGAGAGAGAAACATGGGGGGGGGGGGGGTTCCAAAAAAGAACTGGTGCTCGCCAGAGAATGATCTAGTGGTGTAGAAAGAGGGACTATTCAGGGATGCTCTTGAGGAGTGGGGGATCCTAACAACTAAAAACTATCTGCACCTACCCATGTCCTTTTCAATACTCGGTGAACTCCCCTTATTAAATGTTTAAAATTACAAAGGGCCTTGTTCTTTTGTTTGTTTTTGTTTTCCTCATTCGCCTCCAACCCCAGCTAATTTGAGATCAGAAGGTTGCCACTGTTGCTCAGTTAAGAGAAGTAAGCCATAGGGTTCCTCGCCCTTCGCCCCCTGCCTACCAGTAGCATACCAACTTCCTTCCAGTTGCTGACCTCCCGTTGTTAATGAGAGGATGGTCATGCTCTCTTCAGGTTTCTTAGAAACGAAGACTAATGCTGGTGGCCTACCTTGATCGAAACAAACTAGAGCCCAAAAGGTAATAGCGCTATCCAGCACAGTCTGAGAGCTCCACTGAGGCTTAATCATAGGACAAAAAGCTTGATGTTTGTGTAGTATTCTCAAAAATCAGAAGGCAAAAAGAAGGCTAATTAGACTGAAGTCCAATTTAATAAACAGTTCCAGATGGCGCTCTTCTTAGAATTCTTCAATCTAGCCAGATCTGTCTTTGATGTTTTATATAAGGCGGATAACAAGTCTGAATGGGGGTAGTCTCGACCCATCTCTTGCATATTTGTCGTCTGGCTAACAATATAGCAAAGAATAGAAAACCTCTATTAAAGCCAATGATGTCATTTAATATGGCAAAAACGATGAGCTTAAGGCAAATTTGTATTGGGTGACCCAAAATAGATGCTAAGGCGTCTCCAACTTCTTCCCAGAATTCAGAAAGAGATGGGTAAGCTCAAAACATATGCACATCTGGGTCACTTTCCAAATGACATTTTTTACATCTAGCAGGTGGGCCTTTATACATTTTAGAGAGCCTCGCCGGGGAAAGGTAAGCCCTGTGTGTGGTGAAGTAGTGGTTTCTCCTCTGCCAAGCTGGCTTAACCACTGAGAAGAGAATGTTATAAGAAGTTTGCCACAATTCCCGGCTGTCTGTCTCCGGGATGGATTCCTCCCATAACTCACCGGCCAACCTAAAATCACCGTCAATGACTTCTTCAATTGCCCAATAAAAGAAAGAAATCTCTTTCTTCCCTGCAAGCTTGTTAAGCAGATGTTGTTTCAGGGAATTCCCCCGCCCTAACGAACTTTTCAGATTCTGGGACCAGCTTTATAGCTGCAAGTATTTGAATCTTGACATACCCTCCTTGAGCATATCATTTAGTGCAGCCCAAGGTAAAAGTGATCCATCTGCCACTAGATCTCCCCATACTGACAACCCCGCTGTTTTTAAAGGGACAGCCAACAAATCTTTAAGGCAACTAGGGGTTCCTGGGCCATCCCACAGAGGAGCTAGCCTTGTGTAATATTCGAAACCCATTCAATTTTTAATCCTAGCCCAAATTTAAGCTGCACCAACTATGACTTTCAGTATTACCTTCTTCAATAATTTTTTGTCCCCATATTTAAACAGAAAGCCTTCATGTGGAAGCCCCGATTGTTGTAACATGGCTAAAAACATTTTACCTCTCCCTGAGGAATCTGGGGATTTTAACAGCACTCTGGAGTGTGTTAGCTGAAAGGCCCAAGCACAATATTGAATATTGGGGAGTGCAAGACCACCTTTCTCCTTTCTAGGTCTTAGCTTTTTCCACGATATTCTGGAAGCTTTATTGGCCCACACAAACGAATTAATAGGTTGCTGAAACTTATCAAATAATGATTTCTCAAAATTTAGTGGAATAGTGTTAAATAAGAACGTTACTTTTGTTAAAATTGTCATTTTTATCAGATTTACTCTTCCCAAGATAGACAATGGAAGATGAACACAGGATTTCATAAGTTCTTGACTTTCTTTTAAGATATTCACGAGGTTTACTTTAGCTATCTTGTCTATCTCTGGGATAATTTTACCACCTAAGTACCGCATCTCGTTTTTGATTTTGTATCAGCACCCCGGTAAGATCCATGTCATAAGCTCAGTTTTGTCTGCGTTGACCTCATAACCAGAGACTCTGCCAAAATCTCTTGCTAAATCAATAACCTGAGGAAAAGAGGATTCTAGATCTGACGAGAGAATAAGGATATCATCAACGTACAGGGCTACCTTCCTCTCCCATGCACTGCTCTTAAATGGTAAAATAGCTGTCTCTTCCCTGATACGCTGAGCAAAAGCCTCTATATATAAGTCGAAAAGGAGGGGGAGAGGGGGCAGCCCTGTCTAGTTCCTCTTTTAATTTTAAATGGTCTGGTCACTTTGCCATTTACCACCAGCCTGCCGAAGGCTTACTATATATGAGGCGGATGGTTTGACAAAATTTTGGCCCGAGGTTCAACTTCTCAAGAACTGCCGTGAGGTACTTTCAATCAACTCTATCAAATGCTTTGGTTGCATCCAGCGTCATTGCTGCCAGAGGAAGAGAAAAAGTAGAAGCAAAATCTATCGCACCAATAAAATCATGCGTAAGGTCAAAAAGATTCCTGCCCTTTACAAAGCCCTTTTGGTCAGTATGCAGTAAATCCCCTGCTACCACCCCTAATCTATCTGCCTTTATCTTAGAAAATACCTTGTAATCTGAATTCAACAAGAAAATAGGTCTATATGACCCACATTTTGTAGGGGGTTTGCCTGGTTTTAAAATTATAATGATATTTGCTTCCCTCATGTGATCGGTGGTTGAACTCCGTCAACTAGAATTTTATTAAATACCTCAGCCATGAAAGGAATTATTGTTTCCCCCAGTTTTTTATATAATTCAGCAGGGATGCCATCTGGCCCTGCATCTTTACCATTTTTACATTCCAAAAGTGCCTTCCTAACTTCTTGGTGTGTTATTTTCATTTCTAAATGTTCTCGTTGATTTGCTCCTAATGTAGGTAACTGACTCAGATTTACCAATCCTGAATAGGTGTTCTATATGAATCACGTCCTCATCGTATAAGCATGGAAGGTTTCTCCTATCTCCTCTTCTTTGCTTGTTGATGAGTTAGTATGTACATTATCTATTTGTTTAATGTGATTCCGAACTCAGTCTGTTTTCGCCTTCCAGGCCAATAGTCTTCCAGCCCCCTCTCTATATTCAAAATGGGCGAGCTCACTCACCTCCCACCTATTGGAGATTCTGGTCTGAATTATATTATCCAATATGGCTTTTGAGGATTCTAGTTCTACCTCTAGTGTCTGACGGAGTTCTTGCTCTTGATCAGTTACATTATTAATCCTTTTTAATGTGTATGATCGAAGGTCCATACCCTCTGTTGTTCTATCCCTACGAAATCAAAATCTATCCAGACCACTGCATGGTCCGATAAATCATTGCTGATTAAAATATAATCAATTCTTGATTTATGTCTGTATTTTTTGTTATAGAACGATACTCCCAACTACGAGCCAGATCTTTCTCTCTATATATCGCATATAGCATTTTGCTTCATCATCATTTTTAAATATGCCCTGGATTTAGAAGAGGTGATGGCCCTACTTTTTGGGGATTTATCCAATTTTGGATTCAATACTATATTGAAGTCTCCTGCAAAGATGATTGAATCAGGAAACTCCAAAAGATTTAAAAAGATAGCTTTTAATGTTGACGGGTCGTCCTGGTTAGGGCCGTAATAGCCTACAATTGTAGTAGGTGTATTCTCTGCAGAGATCTTGACTATAACCCACCTGCCACTTGAGTCTGTTCTAACTTCCTGGAGGCTGGCGTTCGCTTTTTTTTTTTTACTAAGATCGCTACGCCCCTGACATTGAAGGGCCTTGTTATGAGTATAGCGGTCCATGGACCACCAAACCCACGGTGGTGCAGTAGTGTACCAGTAGTCCGACCGCTATATTACAACTTTGGCGGTTGAACCACCATGGGATCACCAAAACCAACAGAAATCCACAATCTCCCAGCAGTGGTGCAGTGGTCTGGGGCAGCAAAAGGGTGGTGTTGCATCTGTGGCACCACCAAGCATTTTACGACTTTTAGGACCTTCACACTTTTCATTGTAGTGACCCTGCCATGAAAAGTGTGATGGTCAGAAAAGTAAGGGGACCCTAGAGGGCCCCCTGGTTCCCCTGTGCATGGTGGTACATTAAGGGGGGGCACATGTTCACCCCCCTGTGTGCATGCACCCCTGTTCCTGCATGGCATTGACTGCCCAGTCCATGCCTTGCAGGAATAGGCATTTTTTGAAGCCTTAGCACTGCAGTTCTAAGATTTACATATGGGCCTTAGAATTGCACTGCTGCGGGACTGCCACAGCATGGCCCACCAGACCACAAAGAAACTTGTAATCTGCCATGAGGGCGTAAGTCAATTTTGGCAGTGTGAAAGCAGGACGGTGGCGAGGCGACCTGCTCCTGCATTGCCAAAGTCATAATTAGGCCCTAAGTCACTATTAGAGCCCTCCTCTAGCAGTAGAGGTCCCTCTCCTGACCCCTCGATTGAAAGATGCAATGACCTTGCTTTTTTTTTTTTTAAAACAAATAGATTACACTTACCTAACATTTCAAGACTCTGGAGGAAATCTAGAGCGGGAGATAGGGAGGAAGACTGTGTATTGAGACACAGTATCTCCAGGTATCTCAGGTGAGAATTTGGTGCGCCTCTACATGAATGTCAAATTGGACTCCCCACTTATCCCTGCTCCTCCTCACATTCTGCTAAAGCAGCTAGCATCTTTTTCCCAGGCTTTGAAAAGATGGCAAAACTCTCCTTTGAGAAGGGAATTGTACTCATAGCATTAAAACACGCTATGGTGAAAGCTATATTAAAAACAAAACCTCAAACAAAGCTGTCTCGAGGACTTTAGCCTATTTCTCTTCTACCCGGATTGACAAAGGTGCCGGTAAAACATGATAACTCGCAACTCTCAGACTTCACCCTACACAGACAGGGTTCTGTCCCAAGCTTAGCAAGGAAACCGCCCTTTTGGAGGTCACGGAGGAGGCAAAAATGAAACTAGATCTAGGATGTACTGTAGCCATCACCCTCCTGGACCTAAGCTCTGCTTTCGGCACAGTGGATCACAGGATCCTTATTAAGAAGGTTCAGAATGCAGGACTATCAGGCCAGATCCTTAAATGAGTCCTCTCATTTCTGGGGGATAGATTTTTTTTAGGTGTTTGATGAAGCTTGTTCTTCAGATATTTTCCCTTTGAGATGCGGGGTCCTTTTGGGATCTCATTAGTGTCATTTGTGGAAAACACCAAGCTGGTGTTCTCTCTCACCCCAGATGGCAGATTTACTGCTCCCTCCCTTAGACTCTGCCTTGGGAAGGTAGCTAGCTGGATGGGCAAGTCCCATCTCAAGCTCAAGGAAATAAATTGAGCTCATGGTATTGGGGAATAATGTAAACCTTCACATGCCCCTTGACCAGCCTGACCATCTACCCCCACCCCCAAAACATCTGTTGAATGCCTGGGAATGTGGCTTGGCTCAACTGTTTCCAAGAAGACCTAAGCAACCAAACTCTCAGCCTGCTGATATGGGATCTTTAAAATGCTGTGGAAAATTCTGCACCTGATCTCTCCTCTCTCTAAAAAGCTAGTAGTAGAGGTTTTGGTTCTTTCTCGCCTGGATTATGGAAACTCCCACTTCTTGGGAGTTCCTAAAGCTGTGATTGGTAAACTTCAGATGGTGCAGAATGCAGCAGCAAGGACCCTTCGCAACATCCCTAGACACCATTCGGTATGTTAGGCCCTGGCCGACATCCGTGGGATTCTGGTCATGCAGAGTATCACTTTTAAGGCACTGTGCACCTCACACAGAGGAAAATCAATGTCCCTCCATCTCCCAACAGCTTTATTGCTCCTTACAAACCTGGAAGAGCTCTTAGATCCTCTCACATCCTACAGGCTGTAGTTCCACCCGTCCAGAGGGCTAGAAAGATAGGAAGATACTTCAGATACAATGTGGCAAAACTCTCGAACTCCCTGACCCTTTCTTTGGGGGCAATCAATAATGAACTGTCTTTCAGAAAATGGCTCAAAACATTTCTGTTTGTGAGCTAACCCCCAATGAGCTCGCACTTGCAACCTGTGTTGCCCAATCAGCGCTGGGATGCCTCCAGGTTGCCAAGTGCTTTACAAATTCTCCTAACATAACATAACATATGACCGGTCTCTGTCTACGGTAGCACAGTGGGTGAAAAATGATGCACCTGAATGGGACCCTGATCTGTCACCAGAAGCAGAAACTAATTCAAGAACGTGCTCCATCATTTTGTTGTTTGTTGCACTAAGTGCCTAAAGTGAAACAGCTAGAGAAGACATGGGCCAGCTGACTGCACCGCAAGACTCACTGTACACCGCACAAATGCGGCCTAAGAAAGCCCAAACTGGCCTATAGCTGCTTGTGTTCCTATCTATATGGGTTGTATGGACCATTCCTACTACAGCAGGACAATGATCTATTTGCATAAGCCTTACCTCTGTCTAGAGTGGTGCAGTGATTAAAAATGATATACTGGAATATAGCATCGGGCGAGTGGCTGAGATTATTAAAAGCATTAATTTCTTCACTTTGATGTTTGTTACATCACTAATCCAGACCATGTGACTCATAGTGTCCATAAGAAGGTAAAGACAAACCTCAGCCATCTTACGATCCTGATACCTCCTCAGCATCAGTTGTCCTCACTTCCAACCCTTTAGTCAAAAAAACAAAGGGAACCTAATCATCTCCCCTTTACTAGTCACACAAGATAAGGGCACTCTCCATTAATGCTCAGGGGTTACAGGCACCTTTCTTGCTGTCTGCAATCACCATCTCTTTTTATTCACAGGCAATGAGCAATGAGGTATTTCAGTCTATATCATCTTTTCCTTAACAGATCCAAAAAAAGGTGCAATAACTATATGCCAATCGGAGTAAATGTAGAAACTGAATATTCATCCAACACTAGTTTCTCTTTCTTCATAAAAAGGGCACTGTATGATCTTTCCGTATGAAGATTTCAGATATGTTGAATCCAATCAATTAGCAGATATGAATGGTAAATTTGTCACGATGAAAGGCCTCATTGAAGTGCTGCAGCTGAGGAATATGTCCACTTATTCACCTAACTAGCACCGAGAATATGTTTTAACAGACCTTGTCTAGCCCATTAGCCACTTCTCCTAGAGAGGGAGGGCTCAGGGGTCTAACGAGCAGTATCACAAAAGGGATGCTAAGACATGTACTTAGGGAATGTTAACAGGCTTAAAAGTATGTCCTATTTCTCAAGGATCCACATAAATGCCCAAGAATAGAAAGACCCGTGATATTTCAGAGTGTAAAAATTCTCCTACTGCGAAACTCATTAAGTCAGTTTTGTTTACTTGTCTTTTATCTAAAATATTCATAAAATGTTAGAGGTGTTACAAAGAATAGCTTCCATAAATAAACATTCCATATCCTTGAATTAACTTTTTAGAATATACTTTTTAGAGTAATTCATAAAAAATATTGGACAGCATTAGATTAAATACAGAGATTAAAATGAAATGTTTTCTCACTTTAAAGCACTGATGTGTATTCCTGCAACTAGCACCACGTTTCCCTTTAGTAATAATAGTGTTTGTTACATACTTCAACTACTTTCATGAGTCCTATTAAAACAAATATGGAAACTAATACTAAAACCACATGTACTCCCATTACTAATACAGTTACTGCGCATAAGCCCACTAATATTTCATTACAACAGCTGATACTGAGAACTCAGTGCCAACACTCCAAGCAATGCACCACTCTGTACTATTAATATTAGTATTTGAAGTAAAACTACTCAGATGATTGGTTCTACTGTCACTACTGTCACTGTTATTACTACTACTGGACCTAATACTAGAAGCATTAATTGATCCTGCTACATGTAGTGATCAATCCACTATTATAACATATAAAGCTGCTATTGGATAAAACTGCTGATGCCACTAATAGCACTACTGCTGGTAGAACAACTTTTACTCTCGCTTTCATTTTTAGTATTATTACACTAAGCCTACCTTTCAATAGTAAGCCACTCCTCGAAAGCCACATGATAGAGTAACTTTCCTTGTCTTTGTTATATAACATTTTCCTCAGTCTATGAAATTACGAAAAAGATTGAGGGCATGATTCATAAAGTCCCATTTTTTAATGTATATTGTAAATATACATTAATTTAAAATATGTATTAATAACCTGGACCTAACAAATATTGATTTTCACCATGTTAACTCTACAAATTTAATGTGTATGAAGTAACAGAATAATTTAAATATAAAAGTTACATTTATAAATAGTAATTTAAAAATAATAATAACAAAAATATTCACCTTCACAGGCATTTTTTTATTTAATATTTATTAAACTTCGATAAAAGTAATATATAGTTAATTAACTTCAAACCTTTTTTCACTTCTTTAAAAAAGCGTAATAACGGAATGTGATTTTTTTTATCAATTAGGTTTATTTTATTTTAGAGGTTTTTAAAATAGGTGTATAATGATACAGCATTTTTAATCATTTAAAATATATAAATAAGTTCATAAGTTCATAAGTGCAACTAGTTAACTTAATTGAACATTAGTCTTAGGAGGTAGTTTTTTAATTGCCTGTCTTAACTGATTTCTATAGTAGTGTGCCTCAGTACCAGTGTTTGGCCACGTGTAGATCTTGCCTTAATCTAAGGCTCAGACAGAGTACATTTACACCTGTTTTACACCTCTAGTACTGTAATAACTTTAGAGGTGTCTTTTGTGAACAGCAATTACCTTAATCTATTGTGGGTGGGTGTTTTGTATTAGCATGTCCCTATACCCCTCCTTCTTTCTCCCAAACACCTTCATAGATTTTCCTAAAACTCTACCATTTAGTTGTAGGCATTCCCTGTTTTGCAGTCATAGCCGCCTTGTTTCTCTTGCTATCATGTGCCGTGATCCCTCCTCACACAACACTGCCTTTTGGACAGAAAAGATAGGTGAGGCAGAGGCGATGTCTCCAGTTATAGGTTTGCGAAATGCATTTTGGTGTAAGTAAGTAAAGCTACTGTAGTACAAATTTACATACTGCAAAATTCTGTTTTGGAAATGGTCCCAAAGAGTTTTTCATTGATATAATAGGCTAAAACAAAATAGAATACACTTTCTAGAGTACCTCATTGGCAAGCACAGAGAACGTCTCTTTAATGAGGTAACATTTGAATATGTTTTCACCACCAAGAAATGTCTATCTGTAATTTTGAGACCAGTAGATTACATTTCAAGATTTCCATGCCTACTCTGAAGGACATACACAAACAAATAATAGAACACTCTCAACCAAATGTGGTGAGTGCCGTGCATGTTTGCCTGTGTGGAATTGTATGTAAGCAACACTCTGAAGGACATGTATTGCACTCCCATACAAACTGAGGCAGCAAGTACTTATTAAACAGAAATCCTTCCAATAATAATCTAAAGAACTTGAAGTCAATCGTAACAGGACAGGGCTCTATAAAGTATTTTTAACAGCAATTTCTATAAGCCTCATTAAAATACAATCATTGCCAGAAAGAAATTATCATTGCTTAGTCTACAGCTATAAATGCTTCTCCAAAAAAAGGAAAATCAAAGGTGCTATAATGTAGTCTTAAAGATAAGAACATGCATATACGTGCATGACATGAGATTGTGGATACATCTTGGAAGACCCTTGCTAATACTTGTACTGGTATCATGTTACAGAATAGACAATAAGAACAGACATTAGAAAAATAAAAGAAAAATATACCTAAATGTTTACATTGAGATCCCTGTCTACATTTCTACTTGTGTCTAATGTACATTCAAGATCCTGAAAATCTCAGAACTGCAGTTAAACCAATGATTGATGTCTTTCTGACAAAAAGTGTGAAGCGACCTTGATAGACTTTGAAATTTGTAACAGATCAAAATGTGTTGCTTGGTTTTTTGGTATGATCATTACTTACACTGTAAACATTATTCAGCATGTTACTCCTCCTATCACGAGTCAAAATACTCTAAATGTGGCCCCATGTATGTATGTGACTCATATACCTCAAACCTACCAACAAAGCATTGAGGGCAAGGTACGCAATTGATGACACTGCCGCAGAAGTCCAGTGTTAATTCTCACCTTGATTGATCTTCCTCGAATAATAACACATTCAATTGAACCTGTCAAATTTCCTATCCTTACGCAATCAACTTTCTTCCCTCCCTCTCCTTACCCAACAGGTGATGGTAATTAGTTATACCAGCACTACCCTGCTCTCCTAATCTAGCCCTTGGTGGACTTTTCTAACTACTTAATAGTAACATGTAAAATTCCAGATTCTATGTTGAAATCCACTAAGTCTATGATTCCCAGGCGTTGTAAGATTACTAACAGATACCTACATGGTGAGAGGAATCTGAGTATCAGGCACACAATTGTAAATGAAAATCACACCCCACTGTATCAGTATTACTCTAAGAGAAATTAGCAGATGCGCCAAATTCACATTTACTGATATTGCTCATACTTGTGAAATTAGCTCACAAGGAATATGAACATGCGCAAACTCAGCACCTATACAAACTACTGGAAATGACATTTTGGAAACACGCAGCTCATTTGAAAGTGTTCTGATTGTATGTGGAGACATCCTTGACCCAGGAATGCTCACTGGCATACCCCAGAGCAAACATAGAGCATCATTTTAAGCCAACCGCAGGCAAGGAGTTAGCTGTTTTTTTACCTGAATCCAGACCCTCCATGTGTCCACTTTAGTGACCCTTTGACATCAACTCAAAAACATCTTTGCCATGAAATTGAGCAAGTAAAGGAGAGTCACATTCTTGGAAAGTGAACTGGAGGTCAGGGGTAAGGATGTGATGAAAGGAGAGGAAGACCTCACCTCACCTCATGTTGAAATCCCTTCACCGCAGGGACGCAGAAGACACTTCCGTAGCATCTCTGTGAAGGTGGAGGATCTATCCATGTACCCTTGAGAAGTGAAAAACATCATAAAGCGGAGATATTATCTCAACTACGCTGATGATACCCAGCTCATGGTGTCCCTGGATGGTGACCGAGCGGATTCATTGGAAAGTTTTCACGCCTGTATGTTTGAAATGGCAAAATGGCTGAAGGGCAACTTGCTTCAATTTAATAGCGAGAAAACAGAGATTTTACACTGTAAAGTGGGAAAGATCTCCAGAGGATTGCCAAATGATTTCTGGCCAATAACCACAGATGGCTCGCTGACACCAGTAAACTCAGTACGCAATCTGGGGTCAGTTTTAATGAGAAAATGAACTTGGAGTTCCACGTCAACAAATTAGTGGGAGGATGTTTTACTCTCATTCGAGGACTGCGGAAAGTATTACCATTGCTGCCAGTCCAGGCAAGAACCACAGTAGTCAGGAGCATTATATTAAGCCGCCTGGATTACTGTAATGCCCTACTTCTTGAATCCCTGGGATATCTGATTGCCAGACTTCAGAGTATCCAGACAGCAGCAGCTAAGCATTGACTCGAGCACACCTCTCCTCTACGACACAGGCATTAGCGGAGTTGCATTGGCTCCCAGTGGCTCAAAGGATTATGTTTAAATCCTTGTGTGTAACTTTTAAAGCACTTCATGGACAAGGGCCCAAGTTGATTCAAGACAGATTCCAATGGTACGTACCCACTCGTAACCTTCGCTCTTCTTCTGCCTACCTTGTCAGGGTACCCAGGACAAAGAGAGCAACCCTGGGGGGAAGAGCTTTTAGTGTGGTGGCTGCCCGCCTTTGGAACCACCTCTCCCTGGAAATCAGGAGCACTCAGAACTTAATGCTGTTCCGTAAGAGAGTAAAGACCTGGCTCTTTCCTAAAGTTGATTCCTGAGTTAGTAATAACTATATCAGCTGTTCCCATCTAGATCAGCTGCCTAGTTTACCGGTTCTCTTTTGCTGTCTCAGCGCCAGGATGCCCACAGGGTTACAGTGCGCTCTACAAATGGTAAAAATAAAAATAAATAAAAATAAATAAGTGGAAGGTCTTTGAATTTGCTGCCGAACAAAGCTGTTGGAGACTGGACAGCAGTGGAGACTCTCTACACTAAATGCACCTAAAATCCTAGTAGGAGAAGGTCTTAGACAGCTTTCACCTTTCAGACGTTGAGGTGTCAGTGGAATTATGAAGGCTGTCGGAATGTCACCACCAGGTAAATGGACAACAAATTTGCTAATTCGTACCATCATGTGCATCTCTTAAGCCACTGGGCTCATCGGTCATCGTGGGTACTATAGCAACAGCAAGGGCCCTCACTCCTGTTTAGGAGGAGATAGTGAGTGATCATTTCACGCAAAGGAAAATTGGGCATCAATACACATTTGCTACTGATTCAACATTATTAGCACATTCAGAATCCAATGGGTTTATTTACAAGCCCATTGCACCACTGATGTCTCATATTTATTGAAGCAACAGCAGGGTAATGGGCTTCCTCATATTTACAAGATCGATGTAAAGTCACCCTGCATGATGTTTCATTGCCTTATAAATATGATTCCCTTTCATGCATAGCTCTATTTGAAAGGGATGTTCCATGGGTGGTGCTGTGGGTGTTCCCACGCAACATCCATGTAACCTGACACATTCCCATATTTACAACATTTTGTAAGCCTGGTAATGTGTCAGAATCCTACGCCTCCCCAGAGGTGTAAGGAAGTACAGCGAGGAGAATTACTTTTATTTCTCTTCATTTTTTCCTCTTTCTATGCATGCTGCATTCTGCAGCACACATAGAAAGGAAAAATGCCTTTAATGATTGTTTTTGTGCAGGAAGGTGTGCCTTCCTGCACAAAAACAATCATTACTTAGCACAGGCACCCTTGAAAATAACATGAGCGCGTCTGCGCTGGTGCACAGCTGCTGTTTGTGCTCTGACACAGGGGAGGACAGGAATGCGCTGTATCTTGTAGATGCAACGCTTTCCTACCATTTTTTTTTACGTACAGCAGCACAGCAGGAAGGCTTGCTGAGCTACCACAAGTCAAAATACTGTAAATGAGGCCCCATGTATGGATGTGACTCATATACCACAAACCTACCAACAAAGCAATGAGGGCTCTAAGCAAGAGACAGGCATAAAAGGCAGGCATGCATAATGGAGATTGTGTTGTGAGGAGAGTAAAATGATGGCCAGAAGATGAGAGCCACGGGGTAGACATCTATCTCGGTCACATTTTGGAAATACAACCAACTCCATGCCTCTCAAGGCTGACATCAAAACCTCTCTGATGAAGCCGATCAGGGTGGTACAGTGGAAGGACAGCTGTGTGCAATGCATCCAATAGAAACAGAGGTGCCATTGGCTGGCAGTCTTATGCCCTGGCCGTGAGCTGCAAGATGAGACTGCAAGACAGGGACAGGGTTAGAATTTTTAGATTTGACCATTTCTCCTATTGTACTTCTGTCCGGCTACTCATATTATTGCCCTTCTTACTTATTTCTAGGCTCAAAGGGGCAGATTTACAAGAAACTGACGCATCTGCACAGATGCCTCAGTTTCCCTGCGCCTCCATGTGAAACCCTTTCGCCTCCATGGATGAGCCGTATTTACAATACGGCCTACCATGGCGCAAGGATTGACAGATGCATCAGAAATTCTGACGCATCTGTTAGCGTAAACGTCATGCATTGCTGGAGTGGTGTCGCAAGCACCATGCAACTCCAACAATGCAAGGGGAGGCCTGTTCCCAATACACTGCGTCACTCCTTACACCTGCTCCAAGCAGGCGTAGGGTTTTGACGCAGTGGCGTCCTAGAAGTGGCGCAGTGAGATCTTGTAGATTTCAGTGCGTCACTTCTACAAGGCTTTTCTGCGTGGGAACGCCCACCCTCCATACATGATACCTGGTATAATGTGGCGAAGGGCTTTACAAGGTGGCGCATCTCCCTAGAGGCACCACGTTTTAAATGGGCCACAATGTGGCACATTGTTTTAGCCGCCACGGCTGCGCAAAAGTGGCGCAAGGGGCTTGTGAATCTGCCCCTAAAAATCTAACTGCTGCTGGTACTCCTGATTCTCCTATTCCTGGCTCCCCTGCCTTTCATTTTGTTCCCACTACTCGCATTATTAATGTTTCTGGTTTTCCATTCGCGCTTTCGGCTCTAACTCCCTCCTCTCGGGTTCCTGTACTTTTCCTGTTTACTGCCTTTGTCTGCCTCCATTTCGACTAGCTCGTGAAGTAACATACTGATGGAAGCGAATGGGAGAGGCAATACAATGTTAAATGGAATGAAATAAAACGAGAGAGCCAACGCTTTCAATTTTTTAATAAGGTTCTTCTGACGGTGGAGATGCGCGTGACACTTAAGATGAGTGTTTGTGTCAGGATGACGCTGGCTGTAATGTATTTTTAAAGAGCAGTTCTCAGAATGGGTGCGCAAGGCGACCTTTTCCAAGGCTTTCGAAAAGAGACTTCTTCAAAGACTAATTGAAAAAAAACACGATTGCGTCTAATTTGCAGCATCCAATTAGCGAGGGGAGTGGTTGATCGACTGCAAGGAGGGAGCGTCGAGTGCTGCTGGGCTCTCAAGTAAAGGTTAAGCGGCCGGGTTGTCAGCGTTACCGTATTCTCTGATTGGGCAGGAGCGCAGCAAGGACGCCATAGGTCCCGGTTCAATGAAAATGCCCATTTTGACTGCTGTTGAAGTGGTGAAATACGGCATTGTCAGTGCTCAATGGACCCCTCAGGGCTCTGGGAATCAGTGCCACAGCACATCCTGCACTAATAGTAACAATGCCTCTGGATGTGTGGGTTCCTTGCAACAAGGCCGCGCTTTTACGTGGGAGGAGCACGCTCATCAACAGTGGGTAGTCATGGAGAGGAGGACGCATCACAGAGCCAAACTGATGGCGGGCAACAACACATTCACGGCTGCTTTACCAAGATATGGCGAAGAGCCAGGTCACTCGTCTATAGCAATCTTGAGTCCTGCTCTTCCTGGCCATAGTGCAGTTCTTATTCTCCAGTGAACTGTGACTTCAAGATGTTTACTACTGAGATCAGGGTTCTCCAAAGTCTGCCCGGGAGGGCCGAATCCAGGCCCGGTTCTAGCGGGTGGGCCGGGCCCACCCAAACTTTGGCCTGGCCCACCCAAACATAACCCTTGGCCCTGGCAGTGACGTCAGCAAGGCCAGCAGAATATAGCCACTGCAAGTTAAAACGTTCTTCGAACGTTATCTTTCTTTAGGAGTTGCGTGATTGGGCCTGGGCTCGCACCCCCAATCACGCATCTCCTATTAGGCAGGTGGGCTCTGTCCCCGCCGACTCGTGCAGGTACATTAGGGGCACTGCGAAGGGGAGAAAGCCTTTCTTGGAACTAGATTTGTGGATAATTAATTATTTTCTGCTGGTAAAGAGGCTGTTTGTTTTGCCGTTTCGTTTTCCTGACCTTCCTGACCCCTTGAGCTGTTTGTTTAACCGATCCGGCTGTGACAGAGTTCATAAGGAGCAGGTAAGAAAATGTGTGGCTATTGTGTTTTTTAAATCTGTGAGGAAGACATACTTAGAACGCTGTGTTTATTTCATTTTCATTTACATCGTGTGTTTAAATCGTTGGTATCATTCATGAGTGGTTCTGCAAGGATGCACGACAACTAAATGTCCAAATAACCTTGGGGATTGTTGATCTTGCTGGAGAGCGTTCTTTTTTTGGTTTGTAGTATTTAAATGCAATAGAACTGTAGTTAACGTGGATAGATCAGTGGGTTACTGCCTTTGTCACAGAGATCCTTTGATACATAGGACAGTGTGATCAAAGACGTGTATACAAACCAGAATGGTATAATTAGATTTTTTTTTTGTATTGCTAGTTATTTCGAATTTTCCCAGTATTTCATTATTCTAATATTGCAATACAGAGTTTGGGCAGATATAATTTCTAATCAGTACAGCCAACTACTAGGATATGCTTTAAATCCTGTGTTTGTGGTTCTCCAGACCCAACCCTCTTAATACATATTGCCCAGCAGCATGGATGAGATGTGATTCCTACACCTGGTAATCTTCATTAGCTTATGTGACATTCCCTATAGGCTGATTTGGATACTTTTATGAATCATTGTGTCTGCATAATGTGTATGTGATGTACAGCACTGTGATACCCTACACTACGAGTAGCGCTATACAAGAAATAAAATGCATATGAGAGAGGGGCTATGGAGTGATGATGGGCTCTGTTGGAGGGTGGCAATGAGGGAATCTGAGGGGGCATCATGAGGGGTGGAGATACGGAGAGATGGAAGGCACTGGTGGAGGTTGTTTGTGAGGGAGTCTGAAGAGGAGGTGGGTGGGGCTTTGGAGTGATGAGAGGCACTGGTGGAGGGTGGTAGGAAGGGATTCTGAGGAGGAGGTCATAAGGGGGAGTTGCTTTGGAGTGATGAGGGGCACTGGTGGAGGGGTAGGAAGGGAGTCTGAGGAGGAGATCATGAGGGGGTGTTGCTTGGAGTGATGATGGGCACTGGTGGAGGGTGGTAGGGAGGGAGTCTGAGGAGGAGGGCATGAGGGGCACTGGTGGAGGGTGGTAGGGAGGGAGTCTGAGGAGGCGGTCATGAAGGGATTGCTTTGGAGTGATGGGCACTGGTGGAGGGTGGTAGGTAGGGAGTCTGAGGAGGAGGTCATGAGGCAGAGGGGCTTTGGAGTGATGAGGGGCACTGGTGAAGGGTGGTAGGGAGGAGGGAGTCTGAGGAGGAGGTAATGGGGAGGGGCTATGGAGCGCTGAGGGGCACTGGTGGAGGGTGGTAGGGAGGGAGTCTGAGGAGGAGGTCATGAGGGGAAGAGGCTACGGAGAGATGAAGGCCAGTGTTGGAGGATGGCAATGAGGGAATCCGAGGAGGGGGAGGTCATGGGGAGGAGCTACGGAGAGATGAGATGCACTGGTGGAGGGTGGTAGTGGGGGAGTCTGGGAGGAGGGTGTCAATGAGGGAATCCGATGAGGTCATGGGGGAGGTGCTTTGGAGCGATGAGGGACACTGGTGGAGGGTGGCAGTGAGGGACTCAGGAGGAGGTCAATGGGGTGAGGGGTTATGGAGCGATGAGGGGCACTGGTGGAGGGTATTTGTGTGGGAGTCTGAGGAGGTGGTCATGGGGAGGGGCTTTGGAGTGATGAGGGACACTGGTGGGGGGCAGGTAGGGAGGGAGTCTGATGAGGAGTTCATGACTGAAAGGGGCTAAGGAGAGATGAAGTGCACTGTTGGAGGGTGGTAGTAAAGTTGTCAATCGAGTAAGAGTTCAGTGGTGGGACACCAATAAATACTTTTGCACCGGCGCTATAATAGACCCTGTAATGTTTTTGCTTATTTAATTAGCAGTTGGGTCATTAGGGCCACTGTGTAACATATTTTAAAGTGTGTGCTAATTATATTTACTCTTATATTCAGGGTTTTCAGTTTGAAGGTGATTTTACAAATCTTTTTAGTGGGATTATGGAGAATGAAACCAGGTGGTGCCTGATATGGGGCTGGGGACCAAGGTTAGCAGTGAGTTAAGGTGCACGGTAGAGAGATTGTAGAAAATTGATGATCAGGCCTGGCAGGGAGTGTACTGCAGAGTCTGGGGTCAGATGGAGGTAATAATGAAGAGAGATTCTCTCTGAAGGCTGGCAACGAGGCAGGCTGAGTAGTGTTACTTGCCTGATACTCCCACCTCAGAAACCTCATCTGCCCATCAAAAGGACCTTACATGGGGATCAAAACACTTTTTGAGAGTGTTAACGATTAGAAAGAGATTTGGAAAATAATGGAGGGCCCTGAATCTCCTGTTATCCCCTTCTATCACACGCAGGAGTACAGTTTTTTCTATTTGTAGGCTACCTCCAGAAGCGACACATTGAGCCCGCAGTGGCCCACCCAAATGCGCCCTTGGCCCACCCAAACAAAAATTCCTGGAGCCGGGCCTGGCCGAATCCATGCCAGATTTCTAAGATAACTACATTTATCTAAATGGGGACATGCAAAAACTCTGGCACTCCAGGACATACTTTGGAGAACCCTGACTTAGATGGTCAGCACAGGAATTGATCTGTGAGGCCATCCTTATAACGGTGTGTGTATATTTCTGCTTTGTTTTGTACCTCACGTTTCGTGATGAGAAACGTCTTATATTTAGGGACCATGATTTGACGAAATGTTCTGACATGTCTCTCTGTATTTATCAATAATTAAACAACACTGTATGCACATACTTAATTAAAGAAGAAATGTACACACAATCCCATGCTTTCAGGGTTTTAGTACACAATAAAACAACACACTCATTTGCACATCCAGCTATATAAGCATCCTTTTTAACTTGTTATGCTGTCATTGTGCACAGTCTGTTTTTGTATTATTCCGTGTTTAAAACTAGATATTGACAACAGATTGTGTTGTGTCTTTATCTCTAAATCTGCACAAACCTAAAACTGTCAAGTGGATCAAGTGGATAGGAGGGAGTGAAAAGCCTGAGTCTGCCATTTTTCTGGCAGAAACTACTAGCGTAGGGAAGCCAACAGTTACTGGGGAGGGAACGCTCACTACAAACCAGTGAGACGCACCAGAAAAAACAAACCGCGCTGTAAAGTAAGGAGTTGTGAATTCCTCTACAGGAAAACAAACAGACCCATACCATGTTCTTGGTCGAGTGGAACAGTTCACCTTAGATCATGGAGGAAGATGACTAAGGAACCAGGTGCCGTATTATCACAAAGTGCCCCAGGAGTGCAGTGGGTGTTTGTGCCCACTTTGCGCACCCCCGGGGCAATTTGGCATTACAGAAGGGGCCACAGTCTCTTGTGCGGCCCCTGCTGTAATACTGAAAGTGGTGGCACACACACAGTAACGGCGTTTTCACGAGAGGGCATTCCCTCATTTGCATTGAGGCGTGCCGCATGCAAATGAGGGAATCCCTTTGCCTCTGCAACCACGCCATATTATACACACGGGCGCAGAGGCAAAGAAGCTCTCAGGATACATACTGACAGTGTGCCACCAAAAAGGTGTGGCACTGTTAGTGCGGCAATAGAGAGCAGTCCTCTGGAGGGGAGGAAAGGTGGTTGTATGGACCCCCGAGACATCTCCTTTCAGGTGGGTGCTGGCACTTGCCTGCAAGGGGATCTTTAATGCCCTTTAAAAGTGCAGGTGAGTTGCAATCTGCACAGTAAAACACTGAACAGCTGCTTCAAAGCTGTTCCGTATATCACTTGAATGCACTGTTCGCTGTTGCCTGGGGGCAGCGCATTCTATGTAATAGAGCTCACTTTCTGTGCTTGCGCACGGCACATCTTTTTTAAGGTGCGCCAGGGCGCAAACAGGGAAAGAACACCATATACATAATAGGGCCCCTGGATTACCAGCCCAGGCCAGAGGCAGTGGTGTTTCTCTTCTTAATACCGTGAACCACCACCATACTTCTGTTCAGCTCTCACTAAAGCGAGAACTTAATAGCGGCAGACTTCTCCTAAGTATTCACTGTTGGTGGCTTCTCCACATCTCCATTAAGTGGATTTTGCAAATCTTGTCATTGAATGGATTGTGCAATCATGTTTTTATAATACAAGGAAGAAAGGATGTTAAAATCTATCTTGCGACATCAACATTATCGGTGCTTTCTTGTCCCTTTTCAGGCTCATTCGCGCGCGTAAGTGGCAGCCATTTTGAATGCCATGGCTTCTCTGCCCACAGCTGATAGCCAGCGCGCCTCTCTCTCTCCTAACCCCGCAAGCATCCCCTGCACGCTGACAGCCCCGCTCTCACATGCTTGGGCCATAAACCCCTCTTCAGCGCGACCTTGCCTCGGAACCACATCCCGTTCCCAGCCAAACACCTCCCTCCTTTCCTTTCATGATCCTGTATCTTTTGATAAACCCCTTTCCTCTGTGCCCGATTGTCCTGTCCGCTCCCAGGCTGCCACCTGGCCCTACAGATGCTGTTTATTGCCCCCATACAGTGGGAAGCTTCCCCCATCAAAGGATCTACAACTGATCAAAGCCCCCACCCCATGAGATCCGATCAACCACATGCATTCCGGGAATCGGCGGAATGCCCAGCTGCGTGACAATCATCACCTGTTGTGACCGGGGTGGGGACTTCTACTGTAAATGTGTGTGGGAACGGGCTTGAAGCGGGGATTCCGAGGATGTCTTTTTCGTACTTCAAAGTGTTTGCAGGAATGTGTTACTGTAATAAAGATCATAAATCAGTGTATAAGAGGCCAGGCCTCAGAGATGCGGTTAGAGCACCTCGAGAAGATACCCTGTTGTCTGATTTGACGTGTTCTGCTCTGTCGGAATAAACTCCTGTTTCCTGCCTTCCAGTCTCCAGCGCCTGCCTCTTTGAGTGATAATCTTGAATGGTATGAGAGGCGGCTAAACGCCGGGCAAATACTTAGAGGTTCTTGGTCGAAAATCGGCCCTGCCTTTTTACAATTGGCGTCCCAAACGTGGGGCCCATCAGTGACACTTGGATCCAGTGGGAGAGGTCCTGACGACAGAGTGAACAACTGCACCGATCGGGAGAGCTCCTGTCCGATAGACCCTCGTCTGACAGCCGATCATCCAAACTTCACCGGTTCCGAAGAGACCTCTCTCGAGTGATCTACGGTCCTGACTGGGAACCATCAGGAGTGCCGCAACAGTTACGGAGAATAGAGGACGATCGGGCGCTGGATTCGGAAGACGAGAAACTGTCCATGCGGTCCGGGTAAGGTCGTGTAACATGACAAATTGCTAAATGATTGTTTGATTGTTTGGAAAATATTAGTATTACTCTTTGATTGTTGGTTCTTTTTTTGGAGATATTCTCTGTCTGCAAACGGGGAAGAATAGAAACATTCTCTCTTCCTTTGCAGATAGTGAAGGATAGGTAACACGGACCTTTGTCCCCCGTTGTAACCCGTCATGCCTATTTCTCTCCCCCACTGATTGATTGATTGTCCGAACATTGACTGTTCGAAGTTGGTTCTTTGAGATATTCTCTGTTTGCAAATAACGTAGAATAGAAATATTCTGTCTAGTCTTTGCAAGTAGTGAAGGATAGGTAGTGCGGACCTTTGTCCCCCGTTGTAATCTGTCATGCCTATCTTCTCCCCACTGATTGGTAGCTGGTTCAGCCCGGACCGCTTATTATTATTATTATTATTATTAAAAAAGATTTGGTACCGCGCACGTACACCAATTGGTTTCTTGGCGCTCTAGACCAGGTGGGAGAAGAACATTCAGGAATAAGGCCGCTAGCCGTGCGCCAGACGGAACAGGAAGGTTTTCAAGGAATTGCGAAAGCAACGATAGTCAGTGGACAGACGGATTGCAAGAGGAAGGGAGTTCCAAGTAACAGGAGCAAGAAAAGAGAAACAGGCTCCCCCATGTTTCTTGCGATTGAACCTGGGGGTGATCAGAAGATTATGAGCCGAAAATCTGAGGTGACGGGAAGGGACATAGGCGTGCAAACAGGAAGAGATAAAGGCAGGGGCACAGGTAAACAAGCACCTAAAAATGGTGCAGGCCATTTTAAAAACACACCGCCGTACAACTGGGAGCCAGTGTAAAGTTTTCAGCAAAGGGGTGACGTGCTGATGTTTAGGTTGCTGAAAAATTAGTCTGGCTGCCTGATTCTGGACCAGTTGGAGTCGGGAAAGGTGGCAGGCAGGGACCCCCACGTATAGACAGTTGGCATAATCTAGACGTGAGGTGATGAGGGCAAGGATAACAAGAATAAGGGCCTCTTGGGATAAAAACCTGCGAATCTTCCCAATTCGGCGAAGATGAAAGAAACAGGCTGAAGTGACGGTGTTAATGTGTGGCCGCATTGAGAGGTCACTAGAAATGGTGACCCCCAAGCTCTTCACAGTATTAACTGGACAGGGAGGGGAACCCAGAGCTGTAGGCCAAAAGTTAGGAGACCAGGGAGTAAGAGAGCCACCGGTCACCACCAGCTCCGTTTTGCTTGGATTGAGCTTGAGTTGGCTAAGGTTCATCCACTCATAGATAAAGAGCATGGCATTTTGAAAATTAGAACAGGAGGAGGGAGAAGAATTGAGAGGAAAAATAAGCTGCAGATCATCTGCGTAGTTGAAAGCAGTAAGTGAAAACTGCCGAAGAGAGACAAGAAGGGGCTGCATATAAAGATTAAACAAAAGCGGGGACAAAGCAGAACCCTGGGGAACACCACAAGAAAGAGAGGATAGAGGGGCAGAAAAAGAGGAAAGACGGACGGATTGAGAGCGGGAATGGAGAAAAGATATCACCCATGACAGGGCCAAGCCCGAAATGCCAGCATTTCTGACACGGTCGACCAAAATACCATGGTCGACCGTGTCGAAAGCGGCTGAGAGGTCTAACATTACAAGGGCCTGGGCCAGATTCCTGTCAGCTCCCTGTTTCAGCGTGTCCATAACTGCCACCACAACTGCCTCAGTGGAATGAGCAGGTCTGAACCCAGCTTGTCGATCGTCGAGGAAATGAGTTTCCTCGATGAAGGCACTGAGGCAGCGGGTGACATAAGTCTCTAAGACCTTTCCCAAATAAGGGAGGAGGGAGATGGGGCGATAGTTAGCCAGCGCAGTAGGGTCAAGACCCGGCTTTTTTAAAATGGGGACCACCACAGCGCTTTTAAAAGCATTAGGGACAGAGCCTGACAGAAGAGATTGGTTTAAAAGATCAAGAGGGGGGCCGGGGCAGGCCACGAAGGCAGCTCTTAGAATGGACGTGGGACAGCAATCATTGGGCGAGCCGGAGCTCACCGTCTGAAGTAGTGAAAGAAAGATATACAGGGAAATAGGGGGAAATTTAGAGAAAGAATGGGGATTCGAGATAGGGAGGACAGAATCGTGAGACAGAGTAGTGGAGGGAATATTGTTTTTGATTGCGGAAATTTTGTCAGAAAAAAAAGAGTTGAGAGAATTGCACAGGGCTTGTGAAGGTAGGGGCTGGGGGGTGACCCGGTCAGGTAGGGAGAGCTCAGCTACGATAGAAAAAATTTCTTTGGTCTTGGATGCCGAAGTCAAGACTTTCTGAGAAAAATAAGAAAGTTTGGCCGAGATGATCGATTGTTTTTTTTTTTTTTTTAAATATATTTTTATTGCAGGAATCAGTAAATCAGTACAGTAGCGACCAGCATTGTATCAAAAGCAACATAAACAGAATAAAGCCCTCTGGCCCCCCTCCGTAAAGTCTGTACACAGCCAGCCGGCCCACAACCCTGGGGTCGGGCGGCGAAATGCAACGGGGGTCAGTAGGATGCTGGAGCCGGTCCGGATAATACACTGTCCGTCATCTGCTTTTCCAAACAAGCCTAAAACCCCCAGAATAAACCCCCCCCCCTCAAAATGTCTACTAACTGAGAAACCCCCCCCCCCCACCACCAGCGCCAGGGAGCTATCAACATAGGATCTGCTATTTGACCCACGGGGAAGGTAATAGGACTGTCAGTGCTGACGTTCATCGGGACTCGGGGCGAGTCGCTTCTTCACTTTCGGAGTCGCTGGGGGCACAATAATCCCTGAGGGCCTGCACCAGCATTTCCCATTCCAACGCGGCCTCCTGCGCCTTCTCATTACCCTGCCTCCAAGCCAGTTGATATCTCAGCGCGCTCTCTCCCGCCGCCCACTTCAAAAGCTCACTGTGCCATCTGCTGCCTGCCGGACCAGCTTGTGCCTTCCAGTTCCTGGTCACCTCTCGCTTAGCAAGGAGGAGCCCCAGGTCGATAAATTTACTGGAAATTTTATTCCTGGGGGTATGGGGGAACCAGTGCAAGAGCCCCACCGCCGCATCTAATGATAAGAGTCTCCCCATCACCTCCTCCAGAGTCGTCGCTACCTCCTGCCAGTAGGACGTCAGTCCTGGACAGGCCCATAACATGTGTAGGAGGTCCGCCTCCTGGGCCGGGCATCTAGGGCATTCCGCCGAAGCCGTGGCAAAATAACGCCTGATTTTCATCGGGGTCAGGTACGCTCTATGGAGAACATAATAGTGGACCAGTTGGAAACGGGCGCTACGTGTGCCCTTCCAGGCCCGTCTCACCAACTGGGCCCAGGTCGTCTCCGGGATCTCCCTACCAATGTCCTCTTCCCAACGGGACCTCAAAGTGGTAAGAGGAGCCAATCCCTCGGTAATCAACCTGCCGTAGAGGCAAGTGACCGCCTTCACCGTGCCCGCCGACATCATTACGTATTGGCACACCTGAGACAAGTGGGGTTCCTCCTGCCCGTTCTGCCAGTGTGCCTGGATCGCTCGCACAATGGCCGAGTGCAGCAGAAAGTCGCCCCGGGAGATCCCGAAGCGGTCAATGAGATCCTGAAAGGACAAGAGCGCTCCGTCCTCGTACAGATCACCGACGAGCTGTAAACCGGAATCCTCCCAGGCCGCCAAACGTGACCAATCCCCTCCGTGGGGGAGGGCCGTCAGCATCCCCAACGGTATTTCAGGCGCATACGGTGTTCTCAGTTGGCCTCGGGCGTGAGCCCGATTCCAACACAGTCGGACAGTCCGCTCCTCCATCGACAAGTCCCGCAGGACCAAACGTTGTCGCAGCGCTATAAAGGAGAGAACATGCCTGGCCATACCCGTCCCTCTACCGTCTTCCGGGCCCCGGAATTCCCTGGCGATCTCCTGGGTGAAGGTCTGGAGCTGCGCCGCCAGATAGTACTTCTCGAAGTCCGGCACAGCGAGCCCCCCCTCGTCTTTCGGCCTCATCAAGGTATTGAGGGCCACCCACCGCCGGCCCGTTCCCCAGAGGAATCCGACCACCATAGAGCGTAAGCGACGAAACGTGGCCGGTGGGACCCAGATCGGCAAAGTTCGGAAGTAATACAATAACCGGGGAAGCGCCACCATTTTGAGCAGGGCGATACGTCCCGCCACTGAGAGCGGCAGCGTGGCCCAAAAGTCCATGCAACCTCGGAGTGCTCGAATGCAGCGGGCAGTGGGACCGATTCACAGAATGAACTTACTACTTTTGGCATTCACAGAATGCGCTTACTACTTTTGGTATTCACAGAATGAACTTACTCATTTCGGTATTCACAGAAGTTAGGACTACTACTAAATTGAGAAAAATCCTAATTTTAAGACTTTCGGTATTCACAGAAGGCATTTAGGCGTCCTAAAGTTAGTAGTCCTAACTTTACTACTACTAAATTGAGAAAAATCCTACTTTTAAGACTTTCGGTATTCACAGAAGGCATTTAGGAGTCCTAAAGTTAGGAGTCCTAACTTCTGTGAATACCGAAATGAGTAAGTTCATTCTGTGAATACCAAAAGTAGTAAGTGCATTCTGTGAATGCCAAAAGTAGTAAGTTCATTCTGTGAATCGGGCCCAATGTTCCCATCTAGGAGGTCGGGTTGGTCGTGGTAAACGAATACCCCAAGGTACTTAAAGCAGTCGGGCTCCCATCTAATCTCCCTACTTAGCGCAGGGGTGGGGGTACCCCTGCGTACCGGAAAAAGACAGGTCTTAGACCAATTCACTCGGAGGCCCGAGACCTCTCCGAACTCCGTGAGCGCTAATTCCGCTCCCCGTAAAGCGTCGACCGGGTCCTCTAGGAAGAGCAACAGGTCGTCCGCATATAGCGAGACATAATGCGGGCCCGCAGCCGTCCATAAGCCCGTATAGTGGGCTCCCGAGCGAAGGTGCATCGCCAGTGGCTCCACCGCTAGCGCAAAAAGAAGCGGGGACAAGGAGCACCCTTGCCGCGTGCCTCGTTCCACCGGATACCGCGATGAAATCAATGGGCCCGCTCGGACCCTGGCCGAAGCAGAAGCATAAAGAACCGCGGTCCATCTGACAAATCCCTCCCCGAGGCCGAATCTCCGTAACACCGTGCAGAGGTAGTCCCACTCCAGGCTATCAAAAGCCTTCTCCAGGTCCACCGACAAGACTACCGGGGACGGGGCATTCACAAACGGTTCCCCCAGCAAGCGGAACAACCTACGAATATTCATAGTCGTGTTCCGCCGTGGGATGAAACCGGCCTGGTCCTCATGCACCAGGGAACTCATATGTCCCAGCAGCCTCGAGGCCAAGATGCTGCTCAATATTTTGTAGTCCACCGTCAACATTGATAGGGGACGGTAGGACCCCGGGTCGGATGAGTCTCGGCCCGGTTTGAGGAGAGGAACCACCAACGCTTCACACATCGAGCTCGGGAGTCGCCCCAGCCTCTTCGCCTCCCTGTAGACCACCAGCAACCGAGGGGCTAGGAGGTCAGCGTAAGCTGCATAGAACTCCACTGGTAGGCCATCTAGGCCCGGGGTCTTGTTCCTCGCCATCCGTTTGATGGCCCCGCGGATCTCCCCCAAGTCGATGTCGGAACCCAGAGTTTTCGCCACTTCCCGCTCTACTGTGCGGAGCTCCAGGGGGCGAAGATAATTATCAAGCCGGTCTGGGTCACGTACGGAGCGACTGCGGTATAAACATTCATAATAATGCCGGAAGCAACTAAGAATCTCCGGTTGGGTGCATACCTCGGTCCCGTCTGCCCCACGCATATTTGTCGTCGTCTGGGACTGGCGCGTAGGGTTGGCCAACCACGCCAACAACGTACTCGACCTGTCTCCCTCCGCGATAGACCGGACCGTATAGGCCTTATAATCAAAACAGCGGAGCCGTTCGACCTCCACCGCTACCCTCTCCCTCGCCTCCGCCGTTTGTGCTTGCAATTCCGGGTGTCCGGGGCGGCGAACTTCCAGCTCGCGGAGTGCCCGGTCCGCTGTGTCTAAATCAGCCAGGATGACGCGCCTCATGCCCACCTTCTTAGAGATACAGTAGCCCCTCACCACTACCTTTAAAGCGTCCCATTCTAACTCCCTAGTACTCGCGGAGCCGCCGTTGGATGCAAAATAATCCGATATTCTCTCCCCCAAGTCCGCCTTGAAGACACTGTCCTCGAGGATCTCGGGTCGCATCTTCCAGGTGGGCACCGCCGGCGTCCCAGGAAACCAGCGAAGGTCCAGCAGGAGGGGGTTATGGTCCGAGATGGTCCTCGATAAGTACTCCGATCGGACCGCTGCCGAAACCAGTTCGGGCGAACCAAGAAAGCCATCTAGTCTGACATGCAGCTCATGGAGGCTCGAGAAATATGAATAATCCCTAGATAAAGGGTGATGCGCCCTCCAAATGTCCGTCAAACCCCAGCGGGTCTGCCAATCCTGACGACCCTTAGCCGTGCGACGGACCGGGGAATCGGGGAGCGGGGGATGCGAGCGGTCTATGTCCACATCTACTACGGAGTTAAAGTCTCCCCCCAACAGGAGGGGCCCGGCGAAAAAGTGGGCCAACGAGCCCGATAACCTGGAAAGGAAGGCCGTCTGGTCTACATTAGGAGCGTATACACAGCAAACGTTCAGGTCCCTCCCTCCTAGTGTGCCTGAGATGGCCACGAAACGCCCCTCTGGATCCAACACTGTCCTCGTGACCTGGAAGGGGACCCCTGCCCTGATCCATATTAGCGCCCCCCTGGCATAAGCAGAGTACGATGTGGAAAAGACCTGCCCCCGCCATCTACGCTGAAGCGCCGCCCCTTCCGCCTTGTTCAGATGAGTTTCCTGCAGCAGCGCCATTTGCACTCCCCTACGCACTAAATAAGCATGGACCTTGTGGCGCCTGGACATAGTGTGAAGCCCCCTCACGTTCCAAGTAACACATTTCAAGTTAGCAACATCAGCCATTGTCCCAGATTGTTCTTGCACAGTCCCCCCATCCGGGTCCCCACAAAGAAAAGGCATCAATCCTCCCAGCGCTGATGGCGGCCATTTTCCCCAACCAAAACCAAACCACCCAAAAACCAACCAAGCCCCCCCCACCCACCCCAGAACAGGACTTAAACTGCACCATCTAGATCCCATCCAAACCTCGTCTTCCATCAACCCCAGAACCCCCACTAATCCTACGGTCGCCACCGTAGGAAGGCCTTATGGGCCAGGTGCGGGCTGGGCGGAGGCAGTGGGCCCTCGTCGCCCAGGCCACCAGGACTATAACAAGCCCCAAACAGTGCCAAATCCTTCCGGGGCAAAAGCAGAGGCCCCCCAACCCTCTCTCCCTCTATGTCAGCAATAAAGGACGGCAACCGCCTCCCCCCTGCCGGGCCCCCACCCAAAACAAGGCAGTGCACCCCGTTACCCTTGTCCATCTAGAAGGTCCTCCACCGATTTCGGTGTGATCACCGGTGTATGGGTACTGTCTGCCACTGAATCCTCCGAGTCCGATGGTGCTCCCTCAGCACCCGGGTTTTCCTCCTCCTCGATGGCTGCATCCCTTGCTCCCGACAGCTCCGACAACACTTCCAGCACTCCCCTCCGTTCCGATGATGTCTCCGTAGTCGAGGGCCCTCCCGTGCGTCCGCGGCGATTCCTGACCCTCTTGGATCGCCTCCTTTGTTCCGGCTCATCTGCCTGTTGGGACGAGGAGCCAAAACCATCTTTCCCTGCCCGGTATAGTTCGAGCCAGTCACAGACCTCCTCCGGGGTGTCGAAGAACTGGGTTTTGTCATCAACAATGATGCGGAGCCTTGCAGGATATAGGAGTGAATACTGAATGCCCTCGCTCCTGAGTTCGCGCTTAACCGCTAGGAAGGAGAACCGCTTGCGCTGCGTCTCGTAGGTGTAATCAGGGAAAATATTCACCTGACTGTTCGCTACTTGGAACGGGCCATTGTGCCTGGCGGCATTGAGGATTAAGTCCCTGTCCCGAAAATGCAGCAATCGCGCCACCACCGGCCTTGGGGTACGTCCCTGCTGTGGGGGCCGTGCTGGGACTCTGTGGGCCCGTTCCAGAGTGTAGAAGGAGGACAGCCCCTCCGGGACCACCGCGTCTCGGAGCCAGGTCTCCAAGTATCGCACCATGTCGCCATCCTCGATCTTTTCCGGCAGGCCCACCACTCGGATGTTGTTCCTCCTGTTGTGGCCTTCCGCATCCTCCGCCCTCCGTTCCAGGGTCTCAATTCGGGATAAGGCGTCCTTCATCGTCGCAGCCAAGGTTCGCTGCGCCGGCTCCAAAGTTTTCACCGTGCCCTCCACCTCCTTGACCCGGTCTGAAAGTTTGCCATGGTCCGCCCTGAGGAGGCCCAGGCTCGTTGCCACCTGAGCAATGTCCTGTTGGAGGGCCGATCTCGTAGCCTCTATCGCCTCTAGGACACGGTCGAACTGTTGCTGCATCGGCGCGCTACCAGAACTTTTTGGGTCCCCATGCTCCTCTTTGTCCTGGGTTTCAGAATCCGAGGTGGTCTGGGTGGATCCCTTGGCTCCTCTAGGTTTCCCCATGCTTCCAGGGGCACTCCGTGAGGGTCCCGGAGTAGGCGCCTCCGTGTACAGGTATCGATCACGACCTTCCCGGGTGCTTGTCCTCGATTCGGGTATGGGCGACCTCCGTCTCCAGAGCCTGTGGAGACTCCGCCGCTTCGGCTCACGCCACCGCCATGGTGTCCGAGGGCACCGATGAGGGGGCGGAGACAGCCGTCGCCGAGTCGGGCAGACCCGTTCACCCACTATAGCCCCGGGGTGAGGGCCATCAACTCCCTCGGATGATCTGTGGCGCCAGAGTGTCGCGCCTCCCATGTAAGTGGACTGGCCAGGAAGACGTAGCTAGTTGCGGAGTCGCGAGGTGGGCCACCGCCTGGATCACAGGGCATCCGCTCCCGGTGCCCTCCAGTGCGTGGGCACCCGTCCAGACGTCCAACCGAGTGCAACTCCGTTGCAAAAGGTCCAATCCAGTAAATGTCCAATGTCCAGAACAGCCGGGGATAGCGAAGCCGGGCGCCAGTCGACACCCGCGGCACCTCTTCAACTCAGTAGTTTCGACCAGGGGGACAAAGGAGTCCGGGCGCCATATTGGGTCGCACTCCGCAACTCCGCAAACTTCGGTATTACTTCGGAGCAACCCTCGTCCAAGCTCCACCAGGGGTCCCGGCAGGTTGCCGTCGGCACGCTCAGCAGAATGCGGGGTCTGGGGTGCCCCGCAGCCTCCGATTTTCAGGATAATCCCGGGCTCAGTCCCGGAGCCGAGCTCTCAGGCGACCATCGCCATCGGCGCCCAAGCCACGCCCCCCGAGATGATCGATTGTTTATAAGTTTTTAATAGATCAGAGTATGTGATTTTGAGTAAAGGGTCATAATTCCGCCGCCAGCGGCGCTCAGCCTGTCTAAGGCGAAGTTTGTCCGCCTTAAGAGTGGAAGTAAACCAGCACTGAGCGTCGTGGGGGCGCTTAGACTTAACAGTTTTGATGGGAGCAACAACGTCACAGGCAGAGGACAGCCATTGATCAAGAGAGATTGCTTGGGAATTCAAATCAGAATAGTCAGGGAGAGATGTTGAAGCAAGGATAGAGTGAAAATGAGGAATGTCGGCATGTTTCCAATTTCGAACCTGGAGGTTATGGGGGATCGGAGGGCGGGTAGACAAAAGTAGGTGCAAGGACAAGGAAATAAAAAAAGTGATCGGACCAGGGGCAGGGATAAACCAAGGAAGAGGGAATGTCAAGGTTGGTGGACCAGATCTGGTCTAATGTATGGCCTTTATTGTGTGTGGCCACAAAGATATGTTTGGAGAAGTTTAAGCCAAGCAGTGAGTCAGTAAACTCACGAGAAAGGGAGGATTCCTGGGGGTCTGAAGGCCAATAATTAAAGTCTCCCACCACCAAAACCCTAGCGGAATTGATGGCTATTTGCGAGATCATGCTACTAAATAGGGAAGGGAAGAGGGGCATGTTACCAGGGGGGCGGTAGACTAATATACAAATAAATGAGTTGGGAGAGGTAAATTTCAATGTGAGAATGTCCGTATTAGCTATGGGTGGAGTGGAGAGGGTGGTGAACTGTAGATGAGAGCGGATAATGGCGGCGACACCGCCGCCAGGTCTGCCAGAATTTCTATTAGAGTGGAGGATATAGTAACCGGCGGGAATGGCGGCCAAGATGTCAGGGTAAGAGTCGGCATTTAACCAGGTTTCCGTAAGGAGTAAGATGTCGATGAGACCTCCTTCTAAAAGTTGGAATATATCTAATTGATGTTTAGGAAGAGAACGAGTATTGAGATAAAGTAATGTGAGGGGATCACTACCGCTAGGACTAGACTGAGTCAGCCGAGGTGCAAGGGATAGGAAATGGGAAGGGAAGGGGAGGAAGGAATTGTGGGCGGGAAAGAGGATAGAATATTATTACCTCGAATGGTAGCTATAACATGGGGAGCAAGGAGGACGTGATGGGATAGGGCACGAAGAGCCTGGGAAGAGTACACCAAACGTTGAGCAGCATGCCTGGTCCCTGGCCTCGGTTGGCCGCGGACGGGCGCAGACGGGCTTGACTTGTGCGCGACTTCGGCGCGAAGTCGGCGCTCCCGCTGCGCTCGTCCGCTGCGCTTCCTCCAGGTGACCATTTATGCCGTCCGACGTGAGACACTAGACCGCTCACCTGCGCGGTCTGGAGGCAGGGCGGAAGTGCCGCGAAGCGGAAGTGGCGCTCTTGCAGGGACCCTCCGCAGCAAACGGCACACAGCCGGGGCGGACCGGGGTCAGGAGCGGGTAAGTAGCGGTTAAGAAATGAGCATCACAACATGAATGCGGGCGCTGTCAGCCTTCGCGCAAACAACAGTGCAGGGATTAAGACACGTGCGCTGAAGCTAGTAATCAGCTTCAGAGCACCAAAATATTAAAAGCCAAAGAGCTACAGCTCAAAGTCAGCTGAAAGAAATAAAAAGCGCTTGTCGGCCGCGCTTATGCACACGAGTGGTCTACAGGCCACCAAGAGCTTATTAGAGATGAACCATCCAGCTCCACTGGAAGGCACCCCTAATAAGGACATGTTCATGAAGCATGGACTAATCGCTATAGCCTATAGCAAGCTATGGCATAAATATACTAGAAAGGATCAGGAAAGTCAGTGGCCACTGATAGGATCCTTCGATAGCGATAAAATAAACGTGCTGGAAACAGCCCTTCAAAACAATAAGACAACGCCCACTATGCTTGATAATCTCGGCATGTGGCACAAAGAAGCAGAACAACGTAAAAAGAGAAACAAAGTCAGATTAGAAAAAGAACTACGGAAAGCAGCTCACCTAGCTGCCAGAAAATTAGAGGAAGAGATTAAGGAAAGAGAGGAAGCTAAGCAAAAGCAAGAGTCCGAAACATCTAGCCAGTGTCCAGTTAGAACACCCTCTACACTCTACCCCGAGTTACCCTCGAAGCAGCGAACGAACGATGATCTATTACTAGGTCCTCCGATCATCTATATGCCCCCTCCATATGCCCCTTCCCAACTCATAGTACAGCACCCGCAGCCCCCAAACCCAGGTGAGAATGGTACCAGGGCCTCGATCCTCACGGCCTCCGCGCCGGCCGAGCCTCTTGCACCTGATGCAACACAGACAGCAAACTCGGATAACCCTGAGGCCCGGAATACAGATCCCGCTAGAGTGAGCAGGTTGAGCAAGGATGAACGGGCGGGGATTGACAAGATAGTAAGGACACTAGTGGAATGAAAGGAGAGCGAAGAATATGTAACGGATATGTACAATTCATATGCCGATAGCCACAGACGGCACTTTGTCGTACGATTTTGTTACCATATCCTAAATGCTTATTAGGATCGATACCAAGACAAAGGTCCCGAAAATCTAACAACTTTGTATACAAAAGTTGACATTGGGGATGAAGGCGAGTGTGACGTGACGGACCTCTTCACGCGTACGCTTGAAGTTTTCCGCCACCTCACCGAACAGAGGTTAGAAGCCAAACCCACAACCCCTGTAGCGACCGAACCTCGAACAGAACAAGCCAGTGCAATGATGCCTATAAGGGAGGCCGCTCCCTACTGGGTTCCCCCACGAGGTCAGAGAACACACGATGATGTTAACCATCAAGATGCAAATGGGAGGGTAGTGTATAACTGGGTTTACCAACCATGGGATCGGCAAGATATTCTAACGTTCCGAAAATCCCTGCCCTATTTACGGAAAAACCCCACTGCCTTCTATACTGAACTAGGTATAGGTTCAACGATTATGACCCTAGCTGACATCGACTTGTTTTTCGGGTTATGTCTTCCAGCTGATGTGTGGAAGCAAATCCGGAAAGTCGACCACCTTGAGCTGTTCGGACATACCTGGTCACAACTCGATGGCATAGATAGACAACGAGAGCCTGGACAGAAGCCTTTGAAATCCATTTTAGAACTCCCAGACA
The DNA here is from genome assembly GCF_964263255.1 of Lissotriton vulgaris. Lineage (NCBI taxonomy): Eukaryota > Metazoa > Chordata > Amphibia > Caudata > Salamandridae > Lissotriton > Lissotriton vulgaris. Next base: position 1,657,044,431 of record NC_141687.1, read on the forward strand.
AAATTGTTCAGAAACTGAAAACCATGATCCCAGAAAAGAAGGTGGACTGGTCGATAGTGACGGCCTGCCGCCAGAAACCCCAGGAAGACGTGTCAGAATACTTCTCCCGGTTTGAAACGGTGTTCTCCGATTACAGCGGCCAGGACATGACCACTGCAACCGGACACCATCTGTTTGTCCAGAACTATGTCAAAGGTCTGTCGCAGGAAGTCTCTCAGAAACTACAGGTGAGTGAAAGTAGTTGGGCAGCCTCCAAACCTGCGGCTACCCTCCAGATGGCCCAGTATTATGAGCATCAGAAAAATGAAAACGATAGAGCGACTGAGAAAAAGAAAAAGGACATAAAAGAGAGGGTGATAATCGCACAGTTGCAAGGGGTGACTATAGGACGAGAACAGTACAAGGGAAATTACCAGTCGAATGCTCCTAGAAACCCACCCCCTAAAGACCATACACCCGCACCCTATGTTGGACGTAAAGATATTGGTGACGACCAGTGTGCATTTTGCAAGGGATTCGGCCATTGGAAATCCCAGTGTCCGGTCCTGTTGGAGATGAATAAGAATAGGGACCCCAGAGACGTAGCGGTGGACCAAGAAATAGAGGACAGGGACGAGGGTCCACGAATAACACATATAATGACAGATCAGGCAGACCGAACACATTAGACCGTCCCCGACAGAATCAGTACCAACAGTCTGACTGCGACGACACCCACAACTTCGCATAGGACTGCCAAGGGCAAGGGAGGGATCCAGTCGAGCTCTATGTTGACCAGCAAGGTCCTTATGTTACCGCTAAGGTCCTGGGTACGAAGTCTCCATTCTTGGTAGACACTGGCGCAACACGTAGCGCGTTATCTAAATGACTGATTCCAAGGGCACCCTTGTCTGGCTCACTTGTAACATCGATAGGTTTCGATGGAACGCCCTCCACTAACCCCTTGTCCACACCGATCTCCTTTGACCTAGAAAATAACATCACTGACGCGACGTTTTTGCTTTCATCCAACACCCCTGATGCCATTATGGGACTTGACTTGCTGAAACATTTCCGAGCTACTATTGGGTGTTCGCAAGATGGAGTTCGTGTCTTTCTGTATGATAACCCGGCTCTGCTCAGACTTTGTCCTTCCCGACGCATGTTTTCCATCTCCGACGCTGACTCGTCCCTACTTGACACTCTGCCTCCATATCTGTGGGCCAAGACTGACTCGGACGTAGGACGCATGATGATCGACCCAGTGCACATAACTGTTCGACAGGACGCAATACTCCCAAAACTTCCACAATATTGGATATCGCCCGAGGGCGAGAAGGCATTGGTAAAGATTATTCAGTCCCTGATAGATGCAGGAGTGGTAGAGGAAGTAGTTAGCAATGTTTGCAACCGCCATATCCTACCCATCATAAAGAAGAAAGGAGAGGGAGATGAGAAAGCGTACCGCTTCATCATCGACCTACGAGAGGTCAACAAGGTAGTTGTACCTCAGTACCCCTTGGTCTCTGACATCACCACTATTCTGACTCTGATTCCTTCCACTGCCACCACCTTCACTGTCATTGATCTAAAGAACGCCTTCTTCTCTATCCCCATCCACCCAGATAGCCGATACCTCTTTGGCTTCACCCTAAAAGCCCGCTCGTATAGATTCTGTCGAGCACCCCAAGGCTACACTGAAAGCCCTAGCATCTACAGCCAGGCCCTCAAGAGACAACTGGATGCAGTCCAGTTACCCGATGGAGTGGTGTTGATACAGTACGTCGATGATATCCTTTTGGCGGCCGAATACCACTCCACTTGCAGTCACAGCCACCATCCAACTCCTGCACTTCCTTGCGGAAAATGGCCACAAGGTCTCCAAGAAGAAGTTGCAATTCTGCCAACCCCAGGTCACTTATCTAGGCCACCTCTTGTCAAAAGACGGAAGGAAACTTACTCCCGACCGAATCCAGACCATTCTAGAGACCCCTGTCCCTAAGACACAGAAACAAGTCCGTTCCCTGCTAGGCCTCACTTCCTTCTGCCGACAGTGGTTGCCAAATTTCAGCCTCATTGTGAAACCACTGTTTTCTCTGCTGGCTAAAGATGTCCCCTTCCCACTCCCTTGGACCCCTGAGTGCCAATCCTCCTTCATAGAACTACGAGATGCCCTCTGCTCGGCCCCTGTCCTAGGAACCCTCGACGACACGAAGCCTTTCTCCCTCTACACTCACGAAAGAGAGGGATGCGCTTTGTCTGTCTTGACCCAGTCCATTGGCCCAAAGCAACGCCCATGCGCTTACTTCTCTGCTTTCTTGACCCCGTAGCCAGAGCTTTGCCTGCCTGCCTACGAGCTGTAGCTGCCGCTGCTATCTCTATCCGACAAAGTGAGGGGATCGTGCTGTGGAATCCCCTCACGGTATTAGTGCCCCATGCGGTTGACACCCTCCTGAACCAGACCAAGACGCAACACCGAACGAGTGCACGACTGACTGGGTACGAACTGACTCTGCTTGCACCCCACATCACCCTGAAAAGATGCACCACACTGAATCCGGCGACTTTGTTACCCCTACCAGAAAACGATCCTGATGTGTCCCCTGTGCATGACTGTGTGACCCTCACGGACGAACAGACTAGGAGTAGGGTTGACCTCAGAGACACAGCCTTCCCAGACCCTGACGGAGAGCTGTGGGTGGACGGTTCTTGTATCAAACTCCCCGATGGCACCACCTCAGCTGCTTATGCTGTTACCACGGCCCGAACCGTAGTAGAGACAGCCCACATCACACAACGATCTGCTCAGGCAGCAGAACTGATTGCCCTCACCCGAGCATGTATCCTGGCAGCAGGAACCACCGCAAACATTTACACTGACAGCCAGTACGCCTTCGGGGTGGTTCACCATTTTGGACTCCTATGGAAGGAGAGGGGATTCCTGACCTCGCACGGCACACCCATCTTACATGGAGATCTAGTCTCTGCTCTGACTGAAGCATTCCTGCTTCCCAAACAACTTGCAGTAATCAAATGCCAGGCACACAAAAGGGTGACAGACATCATTGGGCGGGGAAATGCACTGGCCGAATTCACTGCCCAAACCACAGCTGAAAATAGGACAACGACGCGTATGTACGTGACCAGGTCAGAAGCAGAAAAATGGACGGACGCTAGGGAAACTATTAGAGACATCCAAATGGCCAGCTCACAACACAAATTGACTGAATGGGCACGGGTGGGATTGAAAGATGATGAAGGCTGCTGGCGGACAAAAGACACAAACAAATGGTTGTTACCCGATTCATACCTGATCCCCATACTGACCATGGCACACTCTCCCGCACACATAGGATCTGCCCCTATAACCGAGCTTGTCTCCAAAGTTTGGCACAATGATAAGATCACAGACTCCGCCAAACGTCTGGTCCAACAATGTCTGATATGTCTGCAACACAACTCTGGGAAAGGAACTGTAGTACCCCGGGGAGGGTTCGGGGTTCCCAATCATCCATTTGAAGTCCTGCAGATGGACTACATCCAGCTAGAAAGATGCCAAGGTCTGAAGTATGTACTTGTTGTCGTGTGCGCATTTAGCAAATGGGTGGAAGCCTATCCAACCCGCGACAACACTGCCATTGCCACCGCAAAAGTACTACTGAAAAAATTCTTCCCTCGTTATGGCCTTTGTCGAATTTTGTGGAGCGACAATGGTCCCCACTTCGTAGCCGAAGTTATCCAACTCATCTTGAAGGGGTTGGGTGTAAAACAAAAGTTCCACGCAGTCTTCCAACCCCAATCTGCTGGTCTAGTTGAGCGACATAATGCCACACTGAAGCTCAAACTAACTAAGATAGTGGCTACCACAGGACTGAAATGGCCGGACGCTCTCCCACCGGCATTACTATCAATGCGTTCCACCCCCACCAAACACCACTTGACACCTTATGAGGTCGTTTTCGGCCGGCCCATGAGCATCTGGTCTGCACAAAAACTGACTTCCATTCACGACGTCCCGGACGTCCTTATGTCTGATTACTTGTACAAACTGACTAAGACAATGTATGCTATCCACCAACAGGTGCTGCATGCCATTCCTGATGCTTCCAGGGGTCCCGGACACGCCATCCAACCCGGGGACTATGTGCTGATCCGGAACTTCCAGCGTGCAAAGAGTCTGGAACCCCGGTGGACGGGCCCCTGGCAAGTCTTGATCACCACCCGAACAGCTCTTCGAGTGGAAGGGAAGCGCAACTGGGTGCATGCACACCACTGTAAGAAGATCTCCTCGACCCTGATGACGACCGAGGACGTGGCCACCCAAGAAGAGCTCCTGAACAAAGACCGACCATCCCTGAACTGTTATCCTGATAAAGAGACACTAGAATTGGCAACATTTCCCGATCCCACTGTGCCATCCAGAGAAGGGTATAACCTGCGACGAAAGGAGGGAGCTCCGGCTAAGCAGACCACTGACTAAGTCATAATTCTCAGAGCGGTGGCCTAACACTACTAAGGCTGTCAGGAGAGAAGCCAGACGAAGTTTGTGGTTCTGCCCGCTACCGAGCCCCCTTGAAGATGATGGAAGCAACTGGACATCTGAACATTCGCTACAGAAACCCGAAGACTGACAAAATCCACAGTTCAAAGACTATTGCACTTTTTATCGCCCTTCTCTTTTGCCTCCTCCTCATGACCACCCTCTGGATTGTGGAAGAGAGCGTACCAGCTCATGAGATACTCCTGACCACTGCACAGCCTACCACAATGAAAGAACATTATCTGATCTCTCTTTCACCCCAACTCCGAGAAAGACGTAAGGAGATTTGGAACAATTCCTTCGTGCAACTGCTGCACCAGCACAATCTTGCCACCAATGCCACCAAATGCTGGATCTGTGGGTTGCTACCCCACACCACTGGGCATTCAATACCCTTCATCCCTTCACCCTTCTCAGTTCACGGCTCCTGCCTTGCCTGGCTGATCCTCTTGCAAGAAAGCTACAGGGATAATGCCACTTCCAGCGGAACTATGACACATTTCTTTCATGGGGTCTGGCAGAACAAAACGAAGAAAACTGCTGCACACTTTTGCCCCCTGACATCCAACGACTCAATCCACATGGACATCCCCGTCAAAGAACGGTTTGAAATGCAGGTGTTCAACAACCCAACCAGACCCACCTTCTCCTACCTCCGAAAACAAACAGCTGCTACTCTGACTGTGGCCCTATCCGTCATCAACGTCACAGGCCTTATGTGTATCGAAGGGCTTGGGACACAGCTGGTAGGCCACAGCGCTTGCCGCATTACCAGAACTTTGGACTCAACTGATCCACCCTCTTTTGTCACTTCTCCGAATATGTACTTTGTTTGTGGTACAAAGGCTTACACCTGGCTCCCCAAAGGCTGGGGGGGTACCTGTTACATTGCCTTCATCCTTCCTCTGACCTATGTAGCTCCAGCGAACCACCACAGACAAAAACGAGTGAAAGACATTGAACAAGCCGACTTCACCGGAGCACAGTTCCTCGATGCAATGAAGGGACTTGTTCCACTCTGGGGTCCAATGGCGAACAGCCGTGCCATCCGACATTTGACCCAGGCAGTTGAAACGACAATGAACATTACAGCTGGCATCCTCACAAACAATACTGCCGAGCTTCAGGCGGTCCGCCTGGTGGCTCTTCAGAACCGCCTTGTTCTAGATGTGGTTCTAGCGGATCGTGGAGGAGCATGCCGTATCATTGGGTCCAGCTGTTGCACCTATATACCGGACAATTCACCCTCAGTGTACAAAGCCATTGAACACCTCCACAGACTTTCCTCAGAAGTTCACCAGGAACAAGAAGAATGGTCGCTTGGTGGTTGGTTCTGGAGTACTGTGAAGAACTGGGGGTGGAGGTTATTTATGATCATACTGATACCGACTGTCGTGGTATGTGGATTCTGCCTGGGCATTCAATGCCTGCCGCCTTAGAGTTCACTATGTGCAAATTGTATCTGCCCTAAGACTCTGGACTTCGAAAAAGAACGCATGAGAGCATTGTACGATGTCGAGGTTAGGAACATGATGAGGATAGACCCTGATTAGAACAAGCTGGCTAGATATGTTGAAAAGGGAGGACTGTTAAAATCTAGCTTGCGACATCAACATTATCAGCGCCATCTTGTCCTTTTTCAGGCTCATTCGAGCGCGTAAGTGGCAGCCATTTTGAATGCCATGGCTTCTCTGCTCACTGCCGATAGCCAGCGCGCCTCTCTCTCTCCTAACCCCGCAAGCATCCCCGCACACTGACAGCCCCCGCTCTCACATGCTTGGGCCATAAACCCCTCTTCAGCGCGACCTTGCCTCGGAACCACATCCCGTTCCCAGCCAAACACCTCCCTCCTTTCCTTTCATGATCCTGTATCTTTTGATAAACCCCTTTCCTCTGTGCCAGGTTGCCCTGCTCGTTCCCAGGCTGCCACCTGGCCCTACAGATGCTGTTTATTGCCCCCATACAGTGGGAAGCTTCCCCCATCAAAGGATCCACAACTGATCAAAGCCCCCACCCCATGAGATCCGATCAACCACATGCATTCCGGGAATCGGCGGAATGCCCAGCTGCGTGACAATCAGCACCTGTTGTGACCGGGGTGGGGACTTCTACTGTAAATGTGTGTGGGAACGGGCTTGAAGCGGGGATTCCGAGGATGTCTTTTTCGTACTTCAAAGTGTTTGCAGAAATGTGTTACTGTAATAAAGATCATAAACCAGTGTATAAGAGGCCAGGCCTCAGAGATGCGGTTAGAGCACCTAGAGAAGATACCCTGTTGTCTGATTTGACGTGTTCTGCTCCGTCGGAATAAACTCCTGTTTCCTGCCTTCCAGTCTCCAGCGCCTGCCTCTTTGAGTGATAATCTTGAATGGTATGAGAGGCGGCTAAACGCCGGGCAAATACTTAGAGGTTCCTGATCGAAAATCGGCCCTGCCTTTTTACAAGGAGACATCTTGAAAATAATTTAGGATGTGATTTAATGTTGTGATATACATGTTGAATGGTGATGGGTTTGCGAATATAAATGTATTTGTTTTTAGCCTTGCTCCACGGACTTGTTTGTTAATTGGAAACACTACATAGACAATCCAATAAAAATAGTCAAATAAACTGTTTGATCCTATTGATTCCAGGGACCCAGTGTTAAATTGAATTATTTCACTGAGGCAAAAGTGAATACTATGATGCCATGTTTTTGTTTTCAATCTTGTAATTGATGGCAGACTTTAAAGACCTTCTTTTGGGGTAAGCTGTTGCCAGCAGATTTTGCAGACATGGCACTGTCCTTTATTTTCAAGGTTGTCCCATCTTTCTGATTTCAAACATGGTCCAGCCTGGCAGCGCCAGTGGGTGTTCCCATGGGGTGTAGGCAGTTGCGGTGGCGGCTTGCATAGGGTGTGCTGCGGGGTAAGTCGGGGGAGGGGCAAGGTGGGGGGGTAGGAAACTCAGACATACGACGGAATGGAAGAACGTAATAATTGCTTTCCTCCGTTCCGTCAAATGTCCAAGTTTACTACCCCCCCCGCCCTACCCCTCCCCCGACCCAGCCTCACCGACCCTATGCTAGCCGTCACTTCGTTTAGGGTAGAACACCTCTTCATCAGTGTAAGAATAATGGATTCATGACTATACAGAAAAGATGGTGCATTGTTCTTTTAGTTATGTGAGACACTCTTCACACCATGGAATGTGATTCTGCATACACAAGCACTACTCTGGCTGCTAACATCCTCCCACTCACAATTTCTAATGCCAACAACGAGATACAGCCAGGAACACAGCACCTTCTCACTCTTCAAGTTCCACAGCAGCTCCATTCACTGACTCAGGCATGTGATGAGCAACACACAAGGATATAACAGTATCTTCCTCTTTTAAATCACATACTTGAGTGTGTAGTAATGGATCAAAACGCTGCTTCTTTTCAGGGTGTGGATTCGCATAATTTACTAAGGACTGTGGTGAGGGAGACAGATGTGGGTGGGAATATTAGTCATGTAGGAGCAATGGTCAAACTAGTAATATTGAATACAGACACTCACTGTTAGATCTGGCATCTCTGGTGTGTTTTCCTGTCTTTTTGCTTCTGACCTGTTTTTTGTTGTGTGCTGCATTTTGTTTTTTTAAAAAGAGTTTTATATAGCACGCACTAGACCCCAGAAATTGGGTAGCAGAGCGCTATACATGAGCACCGTTTGGTTACAGCAGGACACATTCATTTTTGTTAGGCACAGGGAGATTAAGAGATTTGCCCAGAATCACAGGATGTTGAGCGAAATTGCTGAGCCTCAAACCCGGTTCTCCAGTTTCGAGGTTGACCGCTCTAACCGTAAGGCTACATCCATCTTTTGTGGGTTTTAGAACTCTGGGCACTTTACCACTGCTGTTCAGTGCTAAAGTGCAAGTGCTCCCTGTGTAAAATGTGATTGTGATCTGTTATCCATGATTGGCATATTTGATTTACTGGTAAGTCCCCAGTAAAAGGAACTGTGTGTGCCCAGGACTTGTTCATTAAATGCTGCTAGTCAGACTGCAGCACTGATTGTGCCACCCACATGAGTAGCCCTGCAAACGTGTCTCAGACCTGCCACTGCAGTGTCTGTGAGTGCAGTTTTAAACTGCCACAATGACCTGGCAAGTGTACCCACTTGCCAGGCCCAAACCTCCCCTTTTATTATATGTAAGGTAGACATAAGGTAGGCCCAAGGTAGCACCATCGACAGGGTGCACTACATGTGAAAGGTAGGACATGTACTGGTGTGTTTAACATGTCCTTATACTGAAATGCTACTAATTTAGTTTTTCACTGTTGCAAGGACTATCTCTCCAATAGATTAGCATTGGAGCTGCCTTGTTACCCCTCTCAAGTGTAACTTTTAATTGGGAAGAGATGGAGATTTAGAGTTTAGGTTCCCTGAACTCAAAATTTAAAAACACATCTTTCTGTGAAGATGGTTTTTAAATTGTGTGTTTGAAAATGCCACTTTTAGAAAGTGGGCATTTTCTTGATTTACCATTCTTTGCGTCTGCCTGCCTTCAAAATCCATGCCTGGTTTACACTGACATTTGGGCTAATTGTGCATTCACTCTAGACAGTAACATAAAGGGAGCTGAGGTGTGCCCTGCATATCCTAATTGGCTGATGGGCCTTCCTGAGCTAGAGTGGCGGGAGAGTTGTCACTGACACCTGAATAGGGCTGTGCCTAGCCTCTCGCAATGCTGTCTCTACCCCCCTGTAATGTGTCTAGAACCACAACAGAGCAAGGCAGGATCTGTGAACTAAAAAGACTATCATTTGAAGTATACCTAATTCAAAGGCCAAAAGGGGTATAAGTATTGGACCTGTAACCCCAGACTTTTAGAACATGTCTGGATTATGAGAAGACTGCAAAAATGAAGAGCTGGTGAGCTGTTTGGAGGACGACTGCACCTTTGCTGTGTTGCTTTGCTGGGTTGGCCTGCAGTTGCTGCTACTGTCTTGGAAATACTGAAGACTGGCCTTGGGCTTTGGTATTCTGTTTGAGAAGATTCTTCAAGGACTTAAAAACCCACACATTACCCTTCAGCATGGTTTTTCCCACAGCAAGCTTGCCATGCTGTTGAAAAACCAACACATTGCCACGGTGCAGCAGAAAAGAGCAACACAGTGCCTGTTTGTGACTAGAAGAACTGCTGCAGCACGAGTCCAGAGCACCGTGTCACTGACATCCAAGACCCCCACTCCAACTCTAACATAGGCTCTGCTGTGCGGCTGAAGGAATCAACACATCCCCTGTTTGCGACTGGAAGAATCATCACATTACCTGTACCGCCACCGCATAGACTCCAGTGTGTATGGATTTTCCACGCATCACCCCTGTATACCAAATCTACATCAATGCTGGCCTTCAGAAAGGAAATAAAGGTGTGTGTTCGGAGAAACAATGCATCACCTCCCCTCACAGTATGAAACCGACGCATCACCCTCTCTCACAGTAAGAAACCGATGCATCACTTCCCCTGCTTGCAGTAAGGAACCGATGCATCACCTCCCCCGGGTGCAAGGAACCAACGCATCACCTTCCCATGTGTAAGGAACTGATGCATCTCCCCAGCACCTGTTTTTATCTTTTGATTTTGACGTACTCCAGGTACTTTGTGCTAAAAGTGATGCAAACACAGTTTTGTATGTACTGAACTGTTTTTGTACCTTTAAAAGTTATATATTGGTTTATATATGTCGGATTTTTGTAATTTTAGTCTTGTTTTACTTAGAAAAAGATTGGTTATTTTTCTGAACTGGTGTGGTGTTCATTTGTAGTGTTTTCGCTGTACTACTTTGTATTTATGTACAATGCTTTACAATTGCCTCTGGGATAAGCCTGACTCCTCGTGCCAAGATGCCAAGGGGGTGAACAGGGGTTATATTAGGTGTTCAATCCTTTTACCCTGACTAGAAGGAAGGGTCCCTACTTAGACAGGGTGCAAGCCACTGCCAACAAGAGACCCCCATTTCTGGAAAGGGGCGACCACTCGGTCCCCCCGAACGTATGGCTGGGTGCCCCGATCCCCCCGGGAAACCATTTTGGGCGGGGGGCGTGGCTCGGCTGGTATGCCCGAAGCGGCGTAGCCGGGGCGCGCCTTTTCCCGCCCAAGAGGGGTTGTCCTAGACACCTACACCGAAGACCACGCCCAGTAGGCGTACCGGAGGAGGGTACACGCCCTCCCGCAGAAGGATAAATAGAGCAGGAATCCGAAGAAGTGTCCTCTTGTTCCTGTGCTCTGAAGGCTGCACCCACTCGTTGCTCGTGAGCCCTCGACGGAACAAGCAGCAATTTTGAGAACTTGTAATCTTGTTGTTTCTCTTTCAGTTATTTTGGAGTTCGAAGAGTCCAGGACCTCGTTGATCGACTGGGAGCAGAATACTCGAAACCATGGCTGGCAAGAAAGCGGGAAAGGGTTCCGAGACGGATAAGGTGTTACGCCTATTGTCGAACCGGATGGTTTGCATGGACCAAAAACTCGGACAAGTCCAATTGATCGGTAGAGGTTTGGCGGAGGTAAAAAAACAGCTGGCTGCACTGAGCAACCCGGGTCATCCTATGAAGGTAATAGGCCAGGCCTAGCCGGGAGTCGTCCCCGAGGGTAGAGGGAAACGGGTCAAGAAGAGGGTGGTTTCGGGGGAGGTCCCGGTTCCAGAGGTACCCCCAGTCGCCCCCCTCACGCCCGCAGACAACCCGGTACCAAACCCAGATGCGGGTCAGCCGATCCCGGTTGTGATTACTCCCGCTAATGATGAGGAAATGCCTCCCGAATTGGCCATCCAGTTGGCAGCATGGCTCAAGAAAAAGGCAGGGGGCGCAGTGGCCCCTGGAGACCCGGCCGAAGAGGCCAGACTACTAATCGAGCAATTGCGGCAGTCGAGAGATGTCGCAAAGGCGAATGTTCCTCTTGTTTCCCCACAGGCGGCACCGGTAGGACCTGCAGTTAGTCACGAGAAGACAGCGGGAACAACGGCCGAACCGGGTAAGCTCGCTTTGCCAATGGCGGGGGAGGGTTCAATACCCTCGAGGCGGGATAAGGTGGCACAGCACATCCCTATGGCCACGAAAGAGTTAATATGGGGAGACAAATATGTTAACATGTTTTCATTATTAACTGACCATCGCAAGATGGAATATGCTAAAACCCAGAAGGATTTGTGGCACCCGAGCGTCTGGCGCGCCAAGATGGCGGAATTCAGGGTGGATGAGACAGTAACAAACTGGGTTAAGGCCTTTTCTATATATACTGCAGTTATGGGGGAACGTAAACCCGAGGTGATGACTGAATTGTCTTGCTATCAAAATCGTATTATGGATTTTTATTCAATGTATGAGGGGGAGGAATGGAAAGGTTATGACATGAAATTCCGGAAAGCGAAAGAATATGATGCTACTCTGACTTGGGATTGCCTGGACTCGGTGTCATGGCACAAGCAGCTCCTGCCAGGGGCGGCAGGTACATCCTCGCCAGGCGGGAGTGGGTCAGGGGTCGTCCGCCAAAAGCCTGCGGTGCCCTTTCGAGCGGGCGCCGGTGGGGATTACCAGCCTAAGACCGGCGGGAATGGCGGCAAGCGTGGGGTCTGTTGGGGCTTCAATCGAGGCAACTGTAACAGACCGCAGGGAACATGTAGGTTCAAGCATGTGTGTGCGGGCTGTGGGAATTCCTCACACCCGGAGAGTTCATGTAGATCTAAAAATAGCGGGACAGGAGGAAAAGGAGGGTCGAAGCAGGAGTGAGGAAGAACGTTGTGACCGATTGCCTACACCCGTTGATCTCATGGCTATGACTCCTTGGTTGAACAAATACCCTGATCATGTATCCGCTGGGGTGTTGAGGAAGGGATTCTTACACGGCTTCCACATCCCGGCGGGGGATTTTCGGGGGGACTCCTTTTGTAAAAAACAGTTATCGGTACAGCACAACCCAAGCGTGGCAGAAAGGAAAATTGCAAAAGAAGTCAGCTTAGGGCGAGTGGCAGGGCCTTTTCATCGCCCGCCGGTGGCGGAGTTCATCTGTTCCCTGTTAGGGGTTGTCCCGAAGAAAGACCCAGGGGAGTTTAGACTTATTCATAACCTGTCTGCTCCAAGGGGTTCCTCGGTGAACGAGGCCATTGATCCAGAAGTTTGTTCAGTGCGGTACGCATCGTTCGATGATGCCGTGGCCATGTTAAATCGCCTGGGCCCCGGGGCGCTGATGGCGAAATCAGATATCGAATCGGCGTTCCGGTTGCTCCCGGTACACCCACAGGATCAGCGCTTGCTAGGTTTTGCATTTCAAGGGAGTTATTACATGGATAAATGCATGCCTATGGGTTGCTCCATTTCTTGTGCCTATTTTGAAATGTTCAGCTGTTTTTTAGAGTGGGCATTCACCGAGGCCACAGGGCATATGCATGTTATGCACTATCTTGATGACTTCCTGTTCTTTGGAGCAGCCGGCGATACAAAATGTGCACAGGCGCTGCACGACTTCTGCATCCTCATGAGGGAGTTTGGAGTCCCATTGGCACCAGGTAAGACGGTTGGACCATCTACTTCACTGGAGTTTCTGGGAATTGAGCTCGATTCGGTGGAGGGATGTTTCCGTTTACCGATGGAAAAAGTGGCCCACAGTGAGTTGAAAATCACCTAAGTATCGGTGGAGGGGCAAGATGGCCGCTGACAGGCTGTAGGGAGAGGACGTGTTCTCCCTTCTCCCCATGAGACAGCTTACCGAGTGAAGGGTGAAAGGCGATGCGCGTTTTTAGGATCAGCGGACTGCGTTTTCTTTCGGAAGCATAGACCCATGCGTGTGGAAAAGAAGGACAAGAAGACATGCTGCACAGTTTGAAAGCGATTTTCTCGACTGGTACTGTAACGGAATACACTCCGTACACGAAGACTACAGCCTCCCTAACGACGAGATCAGTGTTGGTGCGGTCATTGGATGTAGCAAGTCAGCTGATGGTGAAGGCTTCTGTTTGGAGACAGAAGCGGTATCGAAGGACGGTAGACGCCGTATTCAGCTTGTGGCGGACAATGGCTCCGAAGATT